>NC_142352.1:0-2735000 GCF_059441175.1 Urocampus carinirostris | reverse complement strand
TCTCTTTTTCTCTCCTCCTGCCTTTTTTCACTCCTTTTCTCCATCTTTCATTTCTTTTTATCATACTCCTTAACACTCATTCTCCGTTTTTTCACTCATTCTCTCCATCTTTCCTCTCTTTTTATCTGATTCTTTTTCTATCAATCTCCCTCTTTTTCACTACTTCTCTCCATCTTTCCTCTCTTTTTCTCTCATTCCCCCTTGTTTCACTCCTTCTCTCCATCCATCCTCTTTTTCTCTCCTTCTGCCTTTTTTCACTCCATCTTTCCTTTCTTTTTATCATACTCTACACTCGTTCTCAGTTTTTTCACTTCTCTCCATCCTTCCTCTCTTTTTCTCTCCTGCCTTTTTTCACTCCTTTTCTCCATCTTTCCTCTCTTTTTATCATACTCCTTAACACTCTTTCTCCGTTTTTTCTCGCTTTTTATTTTACTCCTTTCCTCTCGTTCTTTCTCATTTCACTCATTCTCCCCATCTTTCCTCTCTTTTTATCTTACTTTTTCTCCTCCTTTTTTCACTCCTTCTCTCCGTCTTTCTTCTCTTTTTATCTGATTCTTTTTCTCTCATTCTCCCTCTTTTTCACTACTTCTCTCCATCTTTCCTCTCTTTTTCTCTCGTTCTCCCTTTTTTCAGTCCTCTCCATCTTTCTTCTCTATTTATCTTACTCTTTTTTTCTAGTTCTCCCTTTTTTCACTACCCTCCATCTTTTTTCCCTTTTTATCTTACTCCTGTTCTCTCGTTCTCCCTTTTTTCACTCCTCTCCTAAAGGTGTTGGGTGATAATGGATTTTAATACGGAAAGCAAAAAAAGAGTACTTTATGTATAAAAAACTTTTAAAAAATGAGACAAATTTGGACTCATTTCCAATATATTGATTGCTCTGAATCTTAGAAACTGTTGTTCTATGGCTTTTTGTTTGACTTATTCATGTTTTTGGGGTGTTTTATCATGTATTTATAGCACTGGAGAATTCATATTTGTAATTATTTTATTGGTTTTAGGGATTTTGAGTTGTTGTTCAGGGCGGCGCAGTGGTCAGCACATGTGCAACATAGTTCTGAGGTCATAAGATCGAACCTCCTGTGCGGAGTTTGCATGTTCTCCACATGCTTGTGTGGGTTTCCTCGCGCATTCCAAAAACATGCATGACAGGTTGATTGGCCAGTCAAAATTGTCCCGAGGGGTCCCCTGCCCACTGCCCGAGGATGGCTGGGATGGGCTCCAGCACCCCCGTGACCCTACTGTTGATAAGCGGTGCAGATAATGGATGGATGGTTTTCGTTTGACTTGAAATCTGTTCAGTGTGTAACATTTTTTTGCATATTTTCTATTCTATGATCTCACTTTCATGATGATGAGTTCCATGCCGAGGATTTCGTCCTCGGTGCAGGCTTCGTCCGTCACGTAGGCGAACTGGTGCACTTTAGGGGGATACATTTCCTGCAACAGAATAAAAGCCAATTTCAGATTAAAAAAAAAACGCTAAAAACCTCTTCAAAATAAATCAAATTGAAGAAGAATTAGGAGCGTATACAAAAGTTCTTGAAGTAGTGCTGGAAACCTGGAAAAAGAAGAAGAGAAAAAGAGGGGAAAGACAGAGAGAAGGAGTGAAAAAAAGGGAGAACAAGAGAAAAAGAGGGGAAGGACGGAAAGAAGGAGTGGAAAAAAAGGAGAACAAGAGAAAAAGAGGGGAAAGACGGAGAAAAGGAGTGAAAAAAAGGGAGATCTGTATCCATGTCTCTCTTGTTCTCCCTTTTTTCACACCTTCTCTGCCTCTTTCCTCTCTTTTTATCTTACACTTTGTCTCTCGTCCTTTTTTCACTCCTTCTCTCCGTCTTTCCTCTCTTTATCCGACTCCTTTTCTCTCGTTCTCCCTTTTTTCACTCCTTCTCTCCGTCTTTCCTCGCTTTTTATCTTACTCTTTTTCTCTCATTCTCCCTTTTTTTCCACTCTTCTCTGTCTTTCCTCTCGTTCTCCTTTTTTCCCTTTTTTTCCCTCCTCTCCGTCTTTCCTCTTTTCTTCTTACTCTTTTTCTCTTGTTCTCCCTTTTTTCCCTCCTACTCTCTCTTTCCTCTCTTTTTATCTCATTCTCCCTTTTTCCCCTCCTACTCTCTCTTTCCTCTCTTTTTATCTCATTCTCCCTTTTTCCCCTCCTTCTCTCAGTCTTTCCTCTCTTTTTATCTTACTCCTTTTCTCTCGTTCTCCCTTTTTTTCCCTCCTATTCTCCGTCTTCCCTCTCTTTTAATCTTACTCTTTTTCTCTTATTCTCCCTTTTTTCCCTCCTTCTCTCCATCTTTCCTCTCTTTTTATCTTACTCCTTTTCTCTCGTTCTCCCTTTTTTTCACTCCTCCCAGTCTTCCCTCTCTTTTTATCTTACTCTTTTCCTCTCGTTCTCCCTTCTTTTCACTCTCTCTCCCTCTTTCCTCTCTTTTTATCTTCCTCTTTTTCTCCCTTTCTTCCTTTTTTTTCACTCCTTCTCTCCGTGTTTAATGAAAACCGGTGGTCCCACCTCGACTTTAGCGGCGATAAAGAGACAAGTGATGCCGATGAGCTGCAAGGTAGACTTGAAGACGTTGCTCTGAGTGGCCAGGAAGCGGTCCAAGTAATCCTGGGCCAAATGGTAGGTCTCGCGCTGCAGCTTGTAAACCTCGCTCACCTGCAAAAATGAATTTGTACAATATTATTCACAGTGCTCGAAAGGCCCAAATATAAGCACCTTTTAAAGGACTTTCATAAAGAATGTTCAATGACTTCCACTTTCTTAGTTTCAAATAACTCACTTACAAATAAACATGACTTGACTTGACTTGACTTTGGAATGGATGGAACAACAGCGCCCCCTTTTGGACAGTTCCCGAACATACCAATTCACCATGTAGCATAATGAAATCCGATAATATGAAGTTTTAAATGTCATTAAAACAGTACGCAAATTTCTCACTTCATTGGCAAAGTTCAGAAATTTCAAACACCGTCACCTGATACTGAGTGTATCAAATATCTTAGACCACACCCAAAGAGGCAAGCGTCCCTGGTTCATATAAAAAGAGGAGCCGATCGATAGGGAGGAGAAAAAGAGGGCGACCCGATTGCAAGTCAGCCGCTTGGCGCGACCGTGCAGGTCTGCACTGCGGCATTGAGATCAACACATGGGCCACCAAGTCTCTCCACAACACAAGTGAGGTGACGGTTTCAAATTTAACACCATGTTAGCTGGTTTTCGGGAATGAGTGGGGTTTTTTTTCTGTCCAAGGGAATCTCCCTAAATCGACTAGCATTATAGCGGGAAACTAGTAACTTTCAGAAGTCGAAAACTCCCATAATCTCCGGCGCCTTCCCCTCCCATTTTTTTCCCTTTATCATTAATTATCTATCTATCTATCTACCCTGGTCATATCCGTCAAGAGAGGTGACCGACAGAAAGACAAACACATACAAAAATAAAGATTTTTTTTTTTTAAAAAGGGAAAAAATAGCAAAAAACACACACCAATTTTTTGGGGACCATGGCCAACCCAAACACCCAAACAAGTTAAGCACTTCCAGATGAAATTATCATTAATTATCTGTGTTAATAAATTGTGTGTCTTATTTCCATCGGCCTGGTTCATGGATCCCATTTTCTTGGGATTAGTAATTCATATCAGAACTCAAAGAGCTCAAAGTAATAAAGTAATTTAAATGTTTTTTTCGGTGTAGGAAATTCTAGCACCCTTCAGAGAAAAAAAAAGATTTATGATGGAGCACAAGCAACACCTAGAGGCAAATTTGTTTACTGATTGCAGTTAGGAATAATTTGTTTCAATGCTAACGATTTTCAAAATAAAAGCTAGAAAAATCCCAACAAATATGCGACTTTTACTCTTGCGTTTATCAAGACACGGGATGAAATCATCCGCGCAAACTGCTTTTTCAACTGCCCCCATTTAGAAACATCGATTTACTATTCTTCATTTCACTCGTGGCAGCTCCATTTCCATGTTCCTCAGTGTAGTCGCTGGCGGCCAGTACAGAATGGGCTTCATACGCGTGCGTCTTTGGAAAAAATTAGCAAAAAATAGGGTGCAGCTAACATTTTGAAGGAAATCTGAGACTTTTTTGCACAAAAATATGGTATTTTTCATTACCCACACTTATATCCCTGTCTGTGTTGCAGCAAGCAGAGAACACCTGCTCCCAATAGTCAGATGTGCCCTGTGTATGTTAAACACAGAATAGAACCAGCTACAGACTGCTCCCTTTCACACGGTGTGCGAAAAATTGTATTTTTTCGATATCCACACTTATATCCCTGTCTGCGTTGTTGTAACGCGGCAGCAAGCAGAGGGCACCCATGCCCAATAGTCATATGTGCCCTGTGTATGTTAAACACAGAATAGAACCAGCTACGGAGACAGCTCCCTTTTACACGGTGCGCAAAAAAACGGTATTTGTCAATCCTCACACTTATATCCCTGTCTGCGTTGTTGTAACGTGGCAGCAAACAGAGGGCACCCATGCCCAATAGTCAGATGCGCCGTGTGTAATGATAAATACTGGATAGAACCAGCAACGGAGACTGCTACCTTTCACACGGTGTGCGAAAAACTATTTATTCGATATCGACACTTCTCTCTATACCCGGTCTGCGTTGTTGTAACGCGGCAGCAAGCAGAGAACACCTGCACCCAATAGTCAGATGCGCCCTGTGTATGTTAATCACATGATAGAACCAGCTACGGAGACTGCTCCCTTTCACACGGTGTGCGAAAAAAACATTTTTTAATCTCCACACTTATATCCCTGTCTGTGTTGTTGTAACGTGGCAGCAAACAGAGGACACCCGTGCCCAATAGTCAGATGCGCCCTGTGTATGTTAAACACAGAATGGAACCAGCTACAGACACTGCGCTCTTTCACACAATGCTTTAAAATACAACACAATCGTCTCTATTGCCATCTATATCAACGCCGCGAAACAAGCATTAAGCTAGGCGCTCACCTCCATGAGCCAGTCCAGGAGGACAGCTCTCATCCGAGGTTGCAGGTGAGGATGCTTGGACATCATGTCCACGTTGCGGGTGTAGGTCTTGTCCTTGGCTAGCATGTTGCTCCACACCGCGTCCGCGCTCGCCCAACTGAAGAGGAAAATAAACACATTAGAACACAGGTGTCAAACAGGCGGCCCGCTAACAGGCTAAGGGATTGAATCCGGCCCGCGAAACAACACTCAGAGAAGCGCAAGAGAAAAACAAGCTGCAGGTTGAAATATGTCAACATGATGTTGCCAAAGCCAGGTGCCTCTCACAAACACTGTATTAGTATTACCCCCCATTCTCTCTTTCCCTCACTCTCTCTCTCTCTTTTCCTGTTTTCTCTCACTCTCCATCTCTCTCTTTCACTCTCTCCATCTCTTTTGGTTCCTTTTTGTATCTGTCTTTTTACTTTATTTTTCTCTCTCTCTCTTTCTCTTGCTTTCCCCTTCTCTCTTTCTCTCCTTCTCTTTTCTCTCCTACTCACTTTTTATTCTCTGTGGATTTCTTTCTTTCTCTTTACCTCCCCCTCTCACACTGGTTCTCTTGTTTCTCACATTCTCTCTTTTGTTCTCTCTCTCTCCCCTCTCTTTATTTGTCCCACCCTCTTTCTTTTTCATTCTCTCGAATCTACTAGTCCAGCCCCCGAGAGAATGTTTGATCTTTCGTGTGGCCCCCGGGTTAAAATGAGTTTGACACCCCTGCATTAGAAGAACCGAAGAACACAATCAAAATGGTCTCTGTTGTCATTTATATCAACGTTGTACACAAAGGGATTAGACATGGCTTTCCAAGGTAAAACGAATCACAGAGAGACTTTAGAGAAAGGACGATTCAGGCTAAAAATAATAATTACAACAACATTCAGGAGTTTCTAAGGTGGCGCCCCCTAAGGACCGTTAAGGTGACTGCAGACCTGTTCTGAAAATAGCTCATCAGTGCTGGGTCATTGTGATTTTCTAGTAAAATGATTTTTTTTAATTTGTCTACCAAGTCTATTTACCCCTAGCTTTAATCGTGAATATATTCCATTTTATAATATTTACAATTATTATTATTTTAAAATGGGCAGCACGGCGGGGCAGTGGTTAGCGCTTGTGCGGCACAGTTCATGTCATGGGAACCTGTCGTGGGTTCAAATCCAGCTCCAGACTTCCTGTGCGGAGTTTGTATGTTCTCCCCGTGCTTGCGTGGGTTTCCTCCGGGCACTCCGGTTTCCTCCCACGTTCCAAAGACATGCATTTCAGGTGGATTGGCCGGTCCAAATTGTCCCTAGGTGTGAATGAGCGAATGAGTTGTCTGTCCCTGTGTGCCCTGTGATTGGCTGGCAACCAATTCAGGATGTCCCCTGCCCACTGCCCGGAGATGGCTGGGATGGGCTCCAGCCCCCCCCACCACCCTAATGAGGATAAGCGGTACGGCTGATGAGATGAGATGAGATTATTTTTAAATCAATAAATAAGTGAAGATTGAGAATCTAAACACGTATTAAACGTATGTATTCATCTTTTCGTTCATTTATTCGACAGGAAATACAACAAACTAAATTCCAATGTATGAGTTTAGCTAGCTATGTGACTACCTTTTTTAGCTAACTATCTTCTTTCCTTTTTAGAAAAATATCTAGCTAGCTTTTTACATTTTTATGCTATATACACACACCAACATTATTACTTTTTTTGCTAGTTTTCAAGCTAAATGTTGACCTTCTAGCTACCTTTTTTTACTATCTGGCTTATTTTACTCCTCTAGCTAGCTATCTAGCTCACTTAGTTTTTTTTGCCCGTTCCCTCCTCAGCTAACTAGCAAGCGACCTTTTTAGCCATTTATTTTTTTCCTACATTTCTTTCTTTTCTTTTTTTTCTGGCTTTTTTCTAAATTTGTCCTTTTTTCTTTTTTTCACTACTTTTTCATTTTGGTATTTTTGTCTTTTTTGTTCTATTTCCCCCTTCCTTTAAGTCATGTTGTGCATCATTTTACATAATATTTGGTGATGTTGGGATTCAAGAGGCAAAAACAACCCGAAGAGCCGTTTAGGACCCGAAAGAGCCGGTTCCTTTTAGTGAGCCGAGCCGAAGAAGCCGGCTCTCAACAAACTCTACTAACTTTACTCAACTTCGTTCTACTTCGACTCGACTTCAAAATACCGCATTTAGGACACAACGTCAGGGGAACCTGTGTATTTTTACCTTCATGCACTGTAACTTTGACTTAAGTCGCTTCTTAATGAGTCATTTTGAGCCCTCATTTTTGTGCGCTGGCTAGAATAAAAACACGCAGATTTTGTTTTTCAAGAAAACGGCGTACTGACCATAAGGCAGGTAGCGGCGCACAACGGACGGGCGTGGCCAAGACCTCAGGAAAGTGGTAATGGGGGAAGCCCGCGTTAATTAACGTGATCTGATGACCGCGCTCGTTGGCGCCCTCCAGTGTGGACCTCCGGCATGGCGCCCTCCTGTATGTGTCTTCTTCCTGTTGCCACAGCGACTTCAAACAAAAAAAAATCAAGAGAAAAATCAGTTGAAATCATGTCCAAATGTCCTTCATTTGTTCAATGAGACTCCAGATTTTTCATCTTATCTCATCTGATTAGCTGCACCGCTTATCCTCAGTAGGGTCGCGGGAGTGCTGGAGCCCATTCCCAGCTATCTTCAGGCAGTGGGCAGGGGACACTCTGAACTGGTTGCCAGCCAATCGCAGGGCACAC
This sequence comes from Urocampus carinirostris, assembly GCF_059441175.1. NCBI lineage: Eukaryota > Metazoa > Chordata > Actinopteri > Syngnathiformes > Syngnathidae > Urocampus > Urocampus carinirostris. The sequence goes on along the minus strand of NC_142352.1, from coordinate 2,727,281 downwards.
GGGGACAGACAACTCGCTCGCTCACTCACACCTAGGGACAATTTGGACCGGCCAATTCACCTGAATTGCATGTCCGGGGAGAACATACAAACTCCGCAAAGGAAGTCCGGTAGCTGGATTTGAACCCACACAGGAGGTTCCCAAGACCTTAGAACAGTGCCGCACACGCGCTAACCACTGCGCCACCGTGCTGCCCTGTTCATTATTTTTGTGTCCGTCAAATAGGCAGTGTTCTGGTTTGCCCGCGTCCCTTCGTCCTCGACGCATCATTTTTGCCGGGGACGCATCGTCTCAAATCAACGTGCGTCCCCGGGACGCAACTTTTTTCACACAAAATTGTCATCATTACCCGATTCTTTTTTTTAACAAAGATTTACGCACTCCAAACTTTTCGTCAGGCAGATCCGCCATTGTTGTTTTGGTCTCGCGGTTCGAGTTTTCGTTCGCACGCCGATCTCGGCCAACGAGATCTCGATGCTTCGAGATGACGTCATTTTTGTGGTGGTGGTCGTGGAGTTAAGGTGAAAATCGACACAAAATTGGTCATTTCTTCAGCGTCAGCAATAAGTCGAAACATAATGCAGAAAGTGATAACAATGGGAATAATTCCGGCACGAAAAACGGCGGAGAAATTCTTCGGAAGATCGCGAAGGCAAGGAAAACACGCGTGTTGAAGCGAACCATTCGACCAAAGAAAATAAAAGAATACTCCTAGCAAGAAAAGGACTTTTCTGCCAAAATGGACTCAATTATATTCCTGGTGACGCTATGAGGAGGACGATAATGGAGGCTACATGTTCGGTGATGCGTGTACCCAGCGCGACAAAAAAACTGGATTGCATAAATCATTTCGCAATACGAACTTTCAGAAAAGCACATTGGATCGGCACAACGACATGAAAACCACAAATTAGATATGGAAATTCTGTTGCTGCAGGAAGACAGAGGCAAGTATGAACGGATACGACATTAAAAAAAAAAAAGACTTGGCCATGCTTTTACTGCTAAAGATAAAGTGGATAGCAGTATTTTCAGTATTTTGTATCACGTACAATATTGTGAACTGAAAAATCTGAAGTGATAACTGCTTTGTATTACCAATTAACTGTGATGATTAAAACTGAATGAATATATAGATTTATATTACATATTTGTCGCCGATTTACAATTTCAACCTGGATAACACTCAATTTTGGGGACCCATAGATCACTGTTGGGACCAATGTTCCCTGTCATTTTCCAAGGATCTGAGCTTTCACACAAAGTCGGTGAGCAACGCTCGAAACAACAGTGAGCCACCATAATCCCAAGTGTGGCAAGATAATTCATTATCAAACATGTCCAAAACTTGACATTTTGCTGAGTTTCCGGCAATGCAAAATTCTTTTTCTCTTTTCAATGAATTGACTCATGTACGATGGCCTACAAACGTTGTTTGTTCTTACAATTCTTTCACAAGATATCCATTTCTTTTTTTTTTCCTGATATATTTTGTCGCATATACTAACATTTTTGGGGGCTTATTGAGTCGGTTGTAAGATACAGAACTGTACTTAATCACATTTTTGAGTGGAAGTACAATGTTGGCAACAAGATTCACTTGATGTCATTGGAAATGATTTGAATGCAACGTTTTCTTCTTTTTTCTGTGTTTTTTTCTACTTTTTTTTAATTCCTTTAAAAAAATCTGTGTTTATTGTTTCCCAGCTGTTACTTTTTTCTTTTTGTTCTCTATTTACTTTTTTCCTACGTTTCTTTCTTTTCTTTTTTTTCTGTTTTTTTTTTCTAAATTTGTACTTCTTTTTGTCTCTTCCTTTTGATTCTTTTTTTCTCAGCTTTTTACTACTTTTTCATTTTGGTATTTTTATCTCTTTTTTGTTCTATTTCCGGCCTACCTTCAAGTCATTTTGTGCATCATTTTACATAATATTTGGTCATATAGGGATTAAAGAAGCAAAAACAACCCGAAGAGCCGGTTCCTTTTAGTGAGCCGAGCCGAAGAAGCCGGTTCTCGACAAACTCTACTAACTTTAATCAACTTCGTTCGACTTCGACTCGACTTCAAAATACCGCATTTAGGACACAACGTCGGGGGAACCCGTGTATTTTGACCTTCATGCACTGTAACTTTGACTTAAGTCGCTTCTTAATTAGTCATTTTGAGCCCTGATTTTTGTGCGCTGGCTAGATTTTCTCGTGCGCCGAGAATGTGCGAGCAGTGCGCAATTGGGCACGCGCGCAGCTTAGAGGGAACACTGGTTGGGACCCATAGATTTTTGAGCAAGCGAGTCCCCGGTACCCATCACTTTCACAGCTAATATGAACACTGAATGGGTCACAAATTTACCGCCTACCGTTGGAAAATATGGACAATTTTTGGAGTAACCCAAGTTGGAACGCACAGAAATAGAAGGTTTTTATTCTCGCCTGATGTCTCTTTCAATTTATCTTAGTTGGAAAACAGGTGAGACCATAGCTTAAAATCTTACCTGGTACCTTGCCAAATTTGATCACAATCTGAAAAACCAAACATTGTATTTTAAACATTTAAGGGTAGGTTTAAGGTGACCACCAGTTTACAGCCCTAAAAACTTTGCCATTGTGTATTCAATTATGGCAATTTTTTAGACATTGTGCAAGCGTTGAAAATGTTTGACTTTACTTTCCAGAAATGAATCACCAATTGTTCACACTTGCGGGTAATAATCAAACCTAAAAATGGATCCTGCGTTTGTTTTTGCATCCGACTTCAATACAGTTTGTAAAATCGCCTAAAATTATAATCGGAATTTCATTGGCTCACCAATGTGTCAATCCACATTTGAAACAAACACTACTGGCTTAAGCTCTTTGAAGCTGAATACGGCGATACTTTTATTAGACATTTAAGAGGTTTGCAAGACACTTTTAGATTTAGACTAGATATCCAAGAGACGTCCATAAGACATCTAAGGGACATCCGAGTTTTGTGTTTAGAAGACATCTAAGAATGGTCCAAGTTTGGATTATTTAAGAAATGAGCCCACCACTATTCACACAGCTTCGCTTTCTTTTTTTTTTTTTTTTTTTTTTTTTTGCACTTTTTGTTGTGTGGCAGTCGGATTTTAAAATGTTTTTGTTTTAATGTGTCGCCTGCCACGGGGTCTACATCGCAAATGAGAATCGGTTTCCAGTTGACCTACCTGGATGAGTAGAGATAATGGCACTGTTATGCGATTAAAAAAAAAAAAAACATTGGGGCGGCAGTAGCTCAGGAGGCTCGTCTTGGGATCAAGGGATCCCAGTTCGAATCCCGGCTCGTCCGTGTTACATGTCGAAGTGTCCTTGGGTAAGACACTGAACCCCTAATGCCCACAATAAGCAGGTTAGCGCCCTACATGGCTGCAAGGCCGCTATTGGGAAATGTGGAGCACATTGTAAAGCGCTTTGGGAAGTCATTGACTTGAAAAGCGTTATAGAAATGCAGATCATTTCATTTCATTAAATCTGCCCCCGTGTGGAAATGCCGGTCTCTTGTCCGTCTTTGCACAAAAAGAAATGAGCATGCATTGTTAGGTGAATGAAGTCAGATAACTAATTCCAACAATTTGGTAAACTTTACATTTTCATATTTAATTCCCAACAGCTTGAAAGATTACTTTTGAAATATTTTATCCAAGATGTCTGCATTGTGAGAAGATCCAAGAAATTGGCCATCAGGTTTTGAAGTATTTTACCTTAGTTTTTATCGATTTTGAAGACTTTTGGAATCTTTAATCCAATTACACTGCATTCGGAGAAGATCCAAGAAATTGACCATCAGGTTTTGAAGTATTTCACATTACAGTTTTTATCGATTTTGTAGACTTTTGGAATCTTTAAGCCCATTTCTTTGGATTGTGAGAAGATCCAAGAAATTGTCCATAAGGTTTTGTAGTATTTTACTTTACAGTTTTTATCGATTTTGTAGACTTTTGGATTCTTTAATCCCATTTCTCTGCATTCGGAGAAGATCCAAGAAATTGTCCATCAGGTTTTGTAGAATTTTACTTTACAGTTTTTCTCGATTTTGTAGACTTTTGGATTCTTTAATCCAATTTCTCTGGATTGTGAGAAGATCCAAGAAATTGTCCATCAGGTTTTGCAGTATTTTACCTTACAGTTTTTATCGATTTTGTAGACTTTTGGAATCTTAAATCCCATTTCTCTGCATTGTGAGAAGATCCAAGAAATTGTCCATAAGGTTTTGTAGTATTTTACTTTACAGTTTTTATCGATTTTGTAGACTTTTGGATTCTTTAATCCCATTTCTCTGCATTGTGAGAAGATCCAAGAAATTGTCCATCAGGTTTTGCAGTATTTTACTTTAAAGTTTTTCGCGATTTTTTTTTAGACATTTGGAATCTTTAATTTCTTTACTCTGCATTCGGAGAAGATCCAAGAAATTGTCCATCAGGTTTTGTAGTATTCTACCTTACAGTTTTACTTGATTTTGTAGACTTTTGGATTCTTTAATCCCATTTCTTTGGATTGTGAGAAGATCCAAGAAATTGTCCTTCCAGTTTTGCAGTATTTTACCTTAGTTTTACTCGATTTTGGAGACTTTTGGAATCTTAAATCCCATTTCTCTGCATTGTGAGAAGATCCAAGAAATTGTCCATCAGGTTTTGCAGTATTTTACTCGATTTTGTAGATTTTTGGATTCTTTAATCCATATGTGTCAAACATGCGCCCCGCGGGCCGGATCTGGCCCGCCATGGATCATAATCCAGCCCGCAACACAACGCTGAGAGAAGCACAAGGGAAAAATGAGTTGCAGTTGGAAATATGTTCATGTGGTTTCACCAAAGCCAATCATCACTAAGACACTTGGTCTCATTCTTTCTCTCTCTTTTTCTCTCTCTATCTCTCTCTCTCACTCTCAGTGTCTCTCTCTCTCCTTTTCTTTTTTCTTTACATTTGCCTCTCTTCGCAACAAGATGCCAGACAAGGGCGACCACTAGGAATAGATTTCGCTCTGCAAAAGAAACACATTTCTTAACCTATTCTTTTTCTCTGCTGTCTCTCTTTCACTCTCTCGCGTTCCTTCTCTTTTTCTTGTTTTTCTCTCTTTTTTTCTGTCTTTCTCCCTTTTCCTCACTTTCTTTCTTTCTCTTAAAAGTACTAGTCCGGCCCCCATTCGAGTTTTTTTCAGCATGTGGCCCCCAAGCCCTGCTTTAATCCCATTTCTCTGCATTGTGAGAAGATCCAAGAAATTGTCCATCAGGTTTTGCAGTATTTTACCCGATCTTGTAGACTTTTGGATTCTTTAATCCATACGCGTTAAACATGCGGCCCGCGGGCCGGATCTGGCCCGCCAAAGATTATAATCCAGCCCGCAACACAACGCCGAGAGAAGCACAAGAGAAAAATGAGTTGCAGTTGGAAATATGTTCATGTGGTTTCACCAAAGCCAATCATCACTAAGACACTCTAGTTGTATTTGTCTCATTCTTTCTCTCTTTTTCTCTCTGTTCTTTGTCTCTCTGTATCTCTCTCTCTCACTCTCAGTGTCTCTCTTTCTATTTCTCTCCCTCTCTTACTCTTTTTTCTTTACATTTGCCTCTCTTCGCAACAAGATGCCAGACAAGGGCGACCACTAGGAATAGATTTCGCTCTGCAAAAGAAATACACGTTTCTTAACCTATTCTTTTTCTCTGCTGTCTCTCTTTCACTCTCTCTCGTTCCTTCTCCTTCTCTTTTTCCTCTTTTTCAGTCTTTCTTCCTTTCTTCCTTTCTCTTAAAAGTACTAGTCTGGCCCCCATTCAAGTTTTTTTCAGCATGTGGCCCCCAAGCCCTGCTTTAATCCCATTTCTCTGCATGGTGAGAAGATCCAAGAACTTATATTTCAGTTTTTGATTACCTGATGGTCTCTGTCTCGCTTCTTCTTGGTCATCTCTTCAACGTCCTCGTCCAGATCGTGTAAATACTTCAATCAGAACAGAACAGTCATTCTAATGACTTTCGTTTTGGATTCGAGAGAAAGAGGGCGAGGGTCTTGACTCACAATGGCCACGTCCGCTTTCCTTTTCCTCGTTTTCACCGTCTTCACGTTGCTTGCACCGCCATCAGCTTCTTGATCACTTTCTCCCCTGGACACAAAGTCGTCCATAAGAAGTTAGAATCGGACGTGCTAGCGACAATACACCATTTTAGCCACGAGCTAACTAGCCGAGCAACTTCCACTTTAGCACTAGCGTGAAAAAAAACGAAGAATCCGTCGAGTAGCACTCACCGATTGTCCAGCATTCTCCCGGTGGTCTTCTGAGGAGTCAACCTGCGTGGAAAAAAAGTAGTGTTGAAGGACTTTTTGGACGAGAAATGGGGAGATTCCCCAACCCCCACGCACAGCTGACAAAAGCCCTGCAGCTCGTGGAAGCAGGGGAGGACGCTGGCGAGCTTTACGGTCGCTAAAAAGTGCACGAAAACAAAAAAATGTGCTTATAAAACGCCAGATCGACTTAGTTCATAACTAAAATTACCGATAAATTAAATATATTTCGCGTATTTGTGATCCAAACGTGGTCATTTTCTTCCGCAAACTTTTTCTCGACTACTTACAACTTTTTCAATACTTAATATTCCAAAAAAGCTTCAAAGAAGATATTTTAAACCTAAAAAACAGTTAATTAGTCCTTATTTTATGATTAAAACGCGTTAACTTCGACATCAACCGAATCGACTCGTCGTACGCACCTCAAGACGCTTCTTGAAGTTCACCCGATCGCTGTCGAACATAAAGGCAATTGATCGATGGGTATGTTTTTCGATAAAGTGCTTCGATCGATCAATAAATCGATCGATTGGGTCTCCGCGGGCGCGCCTCGGTGGCGGCAAGTAAGGAGGAGGCGATTTAACTTGGCGCTAAAAGTCCGCTTTTCTCCGCCTCCCCGCCATCCGCTTCCGCTTGGAAACGCGCTGCCTCTTCGATAAAATGACACAAAAACGAAAGTTGAGATTGGGGAAGGTTGGAAAAGCGCAGCGAGTGATGATGAAAGTGAACTTTTGGTTGATTTTGGAACCGGTAAAGGTGAGGAGGCGTGGCCGAAGGGTGACAGCTGCGTGGGCGGGGCTCGGAAAGCGGAAGTAGTCGGCACCGCGTGGCTAGGCAGGCAGATGTAAACAAAGAGCCGGGTGGAGGAAGTTTTGATCGGATTTTGGATAAAAATGGCCGATTTAGGGACTCAAATTGGAGCAGATCGTCTCTTTTATCCCCAAGAAAGACTTTTATTAACTCTTTTGCCTGACGCGATGGTTATTTATGGCTAAAGATCCAAATTAGCTCGCGGTTTTTTCCGCCATGGCGCCCACATATGACGGGTTGCCAAATAAACTACGCCATCCCCCTTTTAGCCGTCGATCTCTTCTTTATTGTTTTTATTATTCTATTTTTGTAAACATTTTACTTCTAAAATGTTTGCTAAACTTTTAAAATACACCCATAACATTAGCATCATCCTGTTTTCAACCACTGTGTTTTTTTTTTTTCAGGGGCGTAGTTTTTGCATGGATGGAGGGGATGTATCCCCACCAATATCTAGCAATCATTGCTTTGCCCCCCCATTATTATGTGAACACTTAAACCAGGGGTGTCAAACTCATTTTAACTCGGGGGCCACACCATAGAACAAACATTCTTTCGGGGGCCGGACCAGTAGATGAGAGAGAAAGAAAAAAGATAAATAAAAAAATAAGAAAAAGAGAGGGAGAGAAAAGTAAAGAGGGTAGAACAAAAGCAGAAAGAGAGTGAGTGAAAGAGAGAGAGAGAGAGAGAGAGCATGAGAAACAAAAGAGACAAAAAAGAGAAATAGCAAGAGAGGGGGAAAGAAAGAGAGTGAAGGAAAGAAATCCCAAGAGAAATAGAAAAACAGAGAAAGGGAGAAGGGCATAAAGAGAGAAGGGGAAAGGAAGAAAGCAAAAGAAGGTAAAAAGACACAGAGAAAAAGACAGAGTAACAAAGAAAGAGAGAGAGAGTGAAAGAGAGATAGAGAGTGAGAGAAAAAGGGGGAAAAGAGAGAGATGGAGAGAGAGAGAGAGAAAGAGAGAAAAGTAAAGAGGGTAGAACAAAGGCAGAAAGAGAGTGAGTGAAAAAAGAGCATGAGAAACAAGAGACAAAAAGAGAAATAGCAAGAGAGGGGGAAAGAAAGAGAGAAGGAAAGAAACCCAAAGAGAAATAGAACGAGAAGAGAAAGGGAGAAGGAGATAACGAGAGAAGGGGAAAGGAAGAGAGCAAAAGAAGGTAAAAAGACACAGAGAAAAAGACAGAGTAACAAAGAAAGAGAGAGAGAGAGAGTGGAAGAGAGAGAGAGAGAGAGTGGGAGAAAAGGGAGGAAAATAGAGAGAGAGAGATGGAGAGAGAGAGAGAAAGAGAGAAAAGTAAAGAGGGTAAAACAAAGGCAGACAGAGAGTGAGTGAAAAAAGAGAGAGCATGAGAAACAAGAGACAAAAAGAGAAATAGCAAGAGAGGGGAAAAAAGAGAGAAGGAAAGAAATCCAAAGAGAAATAGAGAGAGAAAGGGAGAAGGAGATAACGAGAGAAGGGGAAAGGGAGCAAAAGAAGGTAAATAAGAGAAAGAGGGGGGGAAAAAGAGAGAGGGTGGGACAAAGAAAGAGAGGAAGGGAGAAAGACGGAGATGAGAGAGAGAGAGAGAACGTAAGAAACAAAAGAGATAAAAAGAGAAATAGTGAGAGAGTCTGAAAGAGAGAGAAAGAAAGAAATCCAAAGAAAAATATAAGAGAAAGTGAGAAGGAGAGAAAAGAGAAGAACAGACAGGGAGAAGGGGAGAAAGAGAGAAGGGGAAAGCAAGAGCGAGAGAGAAAGAGAGAAAAGGTCAAAATGAAGACAAGGCAAAAGAAGGTAAAAAGACACAGTGAGAAAGGGACAAAGAGGAACAAAGAAAGGAAAAAAGAGACACAGAGAGTGAAAGAGAGAGAGAGAGAAAGAGAGACAGAGAGTGAGGAAAAAAGGGAGGGAAAAGATAGAGAGCGAACGTGAGAAACAAAAGAGACAAAAAGAGAAATAGTGAGAGAGTGTGAACGAGAGAGAAAGAAAGAAATCCAAAGAAAATGTAAGAGAAAGTGAGGAGAGAAAAGAGAAGAACAGACAGGGAGAGGGGGAGAAAGAGCGAGAGAGAAAGAGAGAAAAGGTCAAAAGGAAGACAAGGCAAAAGAAAGTAAAAAGACACAGTGAGAAAAAGGCAAAGAGGAACAAAGAAAGGAAGAAAGAGACACAGAGAGTGAAAGAGAGAGAGAGAGAGAGAGAGAAAAAGAGACAGAGAGTGAGGAAAAAAGGAGGGAAAGAGAGAGAGAGAGAGAGAGGGTGGGACAAAGAAAAAGAGAAAGGGAGAAAAAGGAAGAGGAAGATAAAAGAGAGAGAGAGAGAACGTGAGAAACAAAAGAGATAAAAAGAGAAATAGTGAGAGAGTGTGAACGAGAGAGAAAGAAAGAAATCCAAAGAAAAATGTAAGAGACAGTGAGGAGAGAAAAGTGAAGAACAGACAGGGAGAGGGGGAGAAAGAGCGAGAGAGAAAGAGAGAAAAGGTCAAAAGGAAGAAAAGGCAAAAGAAAGTAAAAAGACACAGTGAGAAAGAGACAAAGAGGAACAAAGAAAGGAAGAAAGAGACAAAGAGAGTGAAAGAGAGAGAGAGAGAGAGAGAGAAAAAGAGACAGAGAATGAGGAAAAAAGGAGGGAAAGAGAGAGAGAGAGAGAGAGAGAGGGTGGGACAAAGAAAAAGAGAAAGGGAGAAAAAGGAAGAGGAAGATAAAAGAGAGAGAGAGAGAACGTGAGAAACAAAAGAGATAAAAAGAGAAATAGTGAGAGAGTGTGAACGAGAGAGAAAGAAAGAAATCCAAAGAAAAATGTAAGAGACAGTGAGGAGAGAAAAGTGAAGAACAGACAGGGAGAAGGGGAGAAAGAGAGAAGGGGAAAGCAAGAGCGAGAGAGAAAGAGAGAAAAGGTCAAAAGGAAGAAAAGGCAAAAGAAAGTAAAAAGACACAGTGAGAAAGAGACAAAGAGGAACAAAGAAAGGAAGAAAGAGACACAGAGAGTGAAAGAGAGAGAGAGAGAGAGAGAGAAAAAGAGACAGAGAGTGAGGAAAAAAGGAGGGAAAGAGAGAGAGAGAGAGAGAGAGAGAGAGGGTGGGACAAAGAAAAAGAGGAAGGGAGAAAAAGGAAAAGGAAGATAAAAGAGAGAGAGAGAGAGAACGTGAGAAACAAAAGAGATGAAAAGAGAAATAGCGAGAGAGTGTGAAAGAGAGAAAGAAAGAAATCCAAAGAAAAATATATGAGAAAGTGAGAAGGAGAGAAAAGAAAAGAACAGACAGGGAGAAGGGGATAAAGAGAGAAGGAGAAAGCAAGTGCGAGAGAGAGAGAGAGAGAAAAGGTCAAAAGGAAGACAGGCAAAAGAAGGTAAAAAGACACAGTGAGAAAGGGACAAAGAGGAACAAAGAAAGGAAAAAAGAGACACAGAGAGTGAAAGAGAGAGAGAGAGAAAGAGAGACAGAGAGTGAGGAAAAAAAGGGAGGAAAAAGAGAGAGAGAGAGCGAAAGAGAAAAAAATATAGTGTCTTTGTTCGAGGCACTTGGCTTTGGCAACAACAAGTTGACATATTTCAACCTGCAGCTCGTTTTTCTCCTGCGCTTCTCTGAGTGTTGTCTCGCAGGTCGGATTCAATCGCTTAGCGGGCCTGATCCGGCCCGCCGGCTGCCTGTTTGACACCCCTGGATTAGCACTTCAGGATAAACATGGCCGAAAAAGTCTACTTTTAGACCATATTATATGAATGGAGCAGCGTATGCGCTGCCCGGACTGCCCTCATTGCTACATCCACTTTTCTTCGGGTGGGCAGAACGTGTCCTCTCCTGCCCCCTAGCTTTTGAAATAATATATATATTTTTTTCAGTCTTTGATGAATGTCAAAGGCTCATCGGTGCGGTGCACAAGTGGACTTTTGGACGTCACGTGACGGCTCAAAAATCGTTCTCTGCTCCCCCGGTCACAAACATGAAGTGGTCCAACCTTTTCGGACGTTCCAAATGTCTGGTGATCGGAATGATCCACGTACAAGCTTTACCAGGTAATAACAGGGTTCGTACGGGTGCTTGAAATCCTCGAAAACGCTGACATTGTAATGTTGTGTTTTCAGGGGCTGGAAAATGCTTGAATTTGGGGTGAAGTGCTTGAAAATGCTTGAGATTGTCGACTGTACCCCCCCACCATCTATTTCTCTTTGGATTTCTTTCCTTCTCTCTCTTTCTTTCCCCCTCTCTTGCTATTTCTCTTTTTGTCTCTTGTTTCTCATGCTCTCTCTTTTTTCACTCACTCTCTTTCTGCCTTTGTTCTACCCTCTTTACTTTTCTCTCTTTCTCTCTCCCTCTCTCTCTCTCTTTTCCACCCTTTTCTCCCACTATCTCTCTTTCACTCTCTCTCTCTCTCTTTCTTTGTTACTCTGTCTTTTTCTCTGTGTCTTTTTACCTTCTTTTGCTCTCTTCCTTTCCCCTTCTCTCGTTATCTCCTTCTCCCTTTCTCTCTCTTTCTATTTCTCTTGGGATTTCTTTCCTTCTCTTTTTCTTTCCCCCTCTCTTACTATTTCTCTTTTTGTCTCTTGTTTCTCATGCTCTCTCTTTTTTCACTCACTCTCTTTCTGCCTTTGTTCTACCCTCTTTACTTTTCTCTCTCTCTCTCTCTCTCTCTTTATCTCTCTCTCTCTTTATCTCTCTCTCTCTCTCACTGTCTCTCCTTCTCTCTCTCTCTCTCTCTCTCTCTCTCTCTCTCTCTCTCTCTCTCTCTCTCTCTCTCTCTTCTCTTTCTCTCTCTCTCTCTCTCTCTCTGTCGCTCTCTGTCTCTCTCTCGCTGTCTCTCTCTCGCTGTCTCTCTCTCTCTCTGTCTCTCTCTCGCTGTCTCTCTCTCTCTTTCCCTCCCTTTCACTCTCTCTCTTTCTCTCCCTCTTTCTCTCTCTCTCTTTCTCTCTCTCTTCTCTCTCTCTCTCCCTCTTTCTCTCTCTCTCTTTCTCTCTCTCTCTGTCTCTCTCTCTCTCTCTCTCTCTGTCTCTCTCTCTCTCTCTCTCTCTCTCTCAAAAGCCAAATACCACTTCCAAAGCAACTGTACCTCTCTTTCTCCTTCTCTCTCTTTTTCTGTCTTTCTCCTTATGTTTTTTTATTCGCCCTTTCTTTACGTCTTTCTCCCTCTTCCCTCTTTCCCCCTTCTTTTTCTCATCACTCTCTCTCTGTCTCTCTTTCACACTTTTTCCTCGCTTACTTTCCTCTTTCTCACTCTCATTTTCACAATCTCTCTTTTGCTTTCTTTCTCACAATCGCTATTTCTGCCTCTCTTTCTCACTTTTGTTATTCTATCTTTTTTTCATTCTCTCTCTCATTTTCTCTCTTTCTCTCTCTATATTTCTGTTCCTTCCTTCCTTCCCTTCTTTCTAAAATCTTTTATCCGCACTTTTTGATCACTTTCTTGCCCCCTCTCTCTCTGTTTCTCTTTCTCTCTCTGCCTCACTCTTCTCAATTTTTTTTCTTGACTTCTTTCTCTTTCTCTCTCTCTCTTGCTCTCTCTCTATCCCTCCATCACTTTATTTATCTTTATTTCCTTCTCTCTTTCGTACATCTTTCATTTCTTTCCCTCTTTTTTCTGTCTCTTCCTATTTTTTCTCTCTCAATTTCTTGTTCTCTTTCTCTTTCTTTTTCTCTTTTTCTTTCATCCACTCTCTGTTGCTCTCTCCAGCACTCACTCTCGCTATTTCTCTCTCTCTTATTCTCACTCTTTTTCTCCTTCTTTTCTCCTTCCTCATGCTCTTTCTCTGTCTTTTTTGTTCTTTTTCTTCTTTTCCTCCTCTTTCTTTCTCTCTCTCTCTCTCTTTCACTCTTTCTTTCTTTCTATATTTCCATTCCTTCCATTCTTCCTTTCTTTCTAAAATCTTTTTTTTGCACTTTTTGATCTCTTTCTTGCCACCCCTCTCTGTTTCTCTCTCTCTCTCTGCCTCACTCTTCTATTTTTTTTACTTCTCTCTCTTTCTGTCTCCCTCTCTCTTTCTCTGTCACTTTATTTCTCTTTTATTTTCTCTTCCCTTTCTTACATTCTTTATTTCTTTCCCTCTTTTTTCTGTATCTTTCTCTTTTTTCTCTCTCCATTTTTTGTTCTCTCTCTCTCTTTTTCTCTTTTTCTCTCACCCGCTCTCCCTGTCGCTTTCTCCTGCACTCACCCTCGATATTTTTGTGTCTCTTATTGTCACTCTCTTTCTCTTTCTTTTCTCCCTTTCTCATTCTCGGTCTTTTTCTCTCTTTTTCTTCATTTCCTCCTCTTTTCTTTCTCTCTCTCTTTCTCACTTTTTCTTTCTCCTTCTCTCTTTCTCTCTCTCTTTCTCTCTCTCCTTTTTTCTCCCTTTTCTCCCTCCCTCTCTTTCTTTCTCTCTATTGTACTTGTCTGGACACCTGTATAGTTTTTCTTTTCTTCTACCATGCGGCCCTCGAGCTAAATCGAGTTTGACACTCTTGTTTTACCGTCTTCTGTTCCGTTGGACAGGTTCTCCTCTGGGACGTCTGAAAATGTCGGAGATCATCGAAGAAGCCTGCAAGGAAGCCATGGTCTACCGCAACGCCGGCCTGGTAAGCAGCAGCCCATTCAAAACCGACTTCAGAGCAGTGAAAACTGGGAAGTCGGCACCCATGATTTCCCTGTACACGTTATTCATGACCGAATTCAAGCTCTTTTCAAGCACTTTCAAGGACCATTTTTCCAATTCCTTCGAAGGAAGAGAAATCCAGCACCGATCTTTGAATATAATAAGGTTGCTAGCACAATTTGTGCTATTTAAAGTTTTTGCTATCTATTATATACAATGGGCTGCTGTAAACTGACATGAATTCTGCTGTTCTGCTTCAACAGGCTTCAATACGTCACACTTGTTAACAAACAGGAAAGGAAGTACTGTATGTGTAGAGAGCAGCACAACGGCGCAGTGGTTAGCACGTTTGTGGCACAGTTTTGAGGTCATAAGACCGAACTTCCTGTGTGGAGTTTGCAAGTTCTCCCCGTGCTTGCGTGGGTTTCCTGCGGGCACCCTGGTTTCCTCCCATATTCCGAAAACATGCATATCGAGTGAATTGGCTGGGCCAAATTGTCCCTAGGTGTCCCCTGCCCACTGCCCGAGGATGGTTGGGATTGGCTCCAGCACCCCCGCGACCCTACTGAGGATAAGCGGATGGATGGATGTGTAAAAAGCACTGCTTGTTGTTTTACTGTGTCTAATTTAGTTAAGATAGAATTGTAAATAGTTATATATTTTTATTTTTTATTTTATTGTTTTGAACTTTCAGGGATTTTGTGTTGTTGTCTGACTTGTCAGGACCAGAACGGAAACAGGACCCAATTGCGTAACGTTTTCCCACAATTTAGCAGTGTCAGAGACGGAAAAACAGGTCGGTAGCCAGGACTGGGAGAGCAAAAACGTGGTCGGGGTCAGAAACAGGTCGTAAGCCGGGACAGGATAGCAGACGTGGTCGGGATGAAAAACAGGTCGTGAGTCAGGACGGCAGAGCAGATGTAGTCGGAATCAAAACAGGTCGGAGCCGGAGATCATTTTTATTTATGTATCACGGGAGCAAAAACGGGACAGGCGGGAATTGGGGTCGAAAAAGGCTAGCCTTGTATTCACGGAGGTTCTCAGACAGACTGACCAACGGAGAGTGAGAACACTGAACTTAAATAGACGGAAAGCCAATCCGTCAACGAGCCGCAGCTGGCGCCACACGGGCGGGGCCCATTGGGTGCCATGGTAACCGTGACACGACTTGTTATTACAATTTTTGGTAGAGATGTGAATATTTAATTTTAGATTTAATGTGTTTTGCAGATATCGCCAGCAAATTACAAAATTAATTACTGATTAATAAATAATAATTTGGTGGATAATATTTTAATATAAATGATAATATACCATTAAAAAAAAAAAAAAAAAAAAAAAAATCTGAGGAGCTGTCATGAAGCCAAAAGAGCTGGCTCTTCTTAGTGAGCCGAGCCAAAAGAGCCGGATTTCTAA
Organism: Urocampus carinirostris; assembly: GCF_059441175.1. Taxonomy (NCBI): domain Eukaryota; kingdom Metazoa; phylum Chordata; class Actinopteri; order Syngnathiformes; family Syngnathidae; genus Urocampus; species Urocampus carinirostris. The sequence goes on along the minus strand of NC_142352.1, from coordinate 2,712,224 downwards.
GTAGAGCTGTCCTCTTAGGTGCGACCAGTAGGGGGCGGTGACGCTTCAAATGACGGCGCCATAATGACAAGCACCCAGAGGGGGCATGTCAGCGTCATTTTTAGACACTTTTGTAAAAAAAAGTTTAGTTTTTTGTGCGCTTTATAGAGGCAGACTTCCAAAAAACATGGTAAGGGCAACAATTTCAAGCATTTTCAAGCCACCCAACATTTTCAAGGATTTCAAGCACATATACGAACCCTGCAGACTGATTCGAAGCGTTTTCTTTCCCGAAATGAGTTTTTTGACGACTACGGTTTCTGTCAGGACGCCATCTTGGTGGAGAACATGCACGACGCCCCGTACTCGCTGTCCCCGGGACCCGAAGTGTGCGCCGGCATGGCGTCCGTCTGCGCGGCGGTGAAAAACGTCTGTCCCTCCGTTCCCGTCGGCGTGCAGATTCTGGCGGCGGCCAATCGGGAGGCGCTCGCCGTGGCCCTCGCGTCAGGTGCTTTCATGTTCTGTGCTTTCTGTACGTTCCTGTTCTGTGCTTTTTGGCGTTTACAATGGACTCTATTATGACACTGGCTTTTTTTTCCCAGTTTTTAAGTAAGTGTCCCAACATATCCTGTAATGTCTCCCTTTCATGTTTTGTTCAGTTGGAGCTAGTGTCAAAATATATTCTGTGGTGTTTTACGTTCATGTTTTGTTCCGTTAAAACAAGTGTCCCCCAATTATACAGCGGTATCTCTCTTTTATGTTTTGTTCAGTTACAGCTAGTGTCCCAAAATAGTGTTTTACTTTCATGTTTTGTTCAGTTAGAGCGTGTGTCCCCAAAATATTCTCTGTTCTCTCTTTCATGTTTTGTTCAGTTAGAGCTAGTGTCCCAAAATATTCTGTGGTGTTTTACTTTTATGTTTTGTTCAGTTAGAGCGAGTGTCCCCCAAATATTCAGCGTTGTCTCCCTTTCATGTTTTGTTCAGTTAGAGCTTGTGTCCCAATATATTCTGTGGTGTTTTACTTTCATGTTTTGTACCGTTAGAACACGTGTCCCCCAATTATACAGCGTTGTCTCCCTTTTATGTTTTGTTCAGTTAGAGCTAGTGTCCCAATATATTCTGTGGTGTTTTACTTTCATGTTTTGTTCAGCTAGAGCGAGTGTTCCCACAAATATTCAGCGTTGTCTCTCTTCCATGTTTTGTTCAGATCTAGATAGTGTCCTAAACTATTCTGTGGTGTTTTACTTTCATGTTTTGTTCCGTTAGAACAAGTGTCCCCCAATTATACAGCGTTGTCTTTCTTTTATGTTTTGTTCAGTTAGAGCTAATGTCCCAATATAATCTGTGGTGTTTTACTTTCATGTTTTGTTCAGTTGGAGCGATTGTCCCCCAAATAGTCAGTGGTATCTCTTTTTCATGTTTTGTTCAGTTAGAGCTAGTGTCCCAAAATAATCTGTGGTGTTTTACTTTTATGTTTTGTTCAGTTAGAGCGAGTGTCCCCCAGATATTCAGCGTTGTCTCCCTTTCATGTTTTGTTCAGTTAGAGCTTGTGTCCCAATATATTCTGTGGTGTTTTACTTTCATGTTTTGTACCGTTAGAACACGTGTCCCCCAATTATACAGCGTTGTCTCCCTTTTATGTTTTGTTCAGTTAGAGCTAGTGTCCCAATATATTCTGTGGTGTTTTACTTTCATGTTTTGTTCAGCTAGAGCGAGTGTTCCCACAAATATTCAGCGTTGTCTCCCTTCCATGTTTTGTTCAGTTCTAGATAGTGTCCTAAACTATTCTGTGGTGTTTTACTTTCCTGTTTTGTTCCGTTAGAGCGAGTGTCCCCTAATTATTCAGTGTTGTCACTCGTTTATGTTTTGTTGAGTTATAGCTAGTGTCCCATATTATTCTGTGGTGTTTTACTTTCCTGTTTTGTTCCGTTAGAGTGAGTGTCCCCAATTATTCAGCGTTGTCTCTCTTTTGTGTTTTGTCCAGTTAGAGCTAGTTCCCATATTATTCTGTAGTGTTTTCTTTCATGTTTTGTTCAGTTAAAACGTGTGACCTCAAAATATTCTGTGTTCTCTCCCTTTCATATTTTGTTCAGTTAGAGCTAGTGTCCCAACACATTCTATGGTGTTTCACTTTCATGTTTTGTTCATCTAGAGCTTGTTTCCCAATATATTCTGCGTTGTCTCTTTTTCATGTTTTGTTTTGGTTGTCCCAACATAATCTGTGTTGTCTTTTTCATGTTTTTTGTTCAGTTAGAGCTAGTGTCACAAAATATTCTGTAGTCTTTTACTTTCACGTTTTGTTCAGTTAGAGCGAGTCTCCCCTGGATATTCAGCGTTGTCTCTTTCATGTTTTGTTTCGTTAGAGCTAGTATCCCAACACATTCTCCGTTTTCTTCTTCTCATGTTTTTGTTCAGTTAGAGCTTGTGTCCCAATATATTGTGCGTTGTCTCTCTTTCATGTTTTGTTCAGTTACAGTTAGTGTTTCAACATATTCTCTGTTGTCTTCCTTTCATGTTTTTGATTAGTTAGAGTTAGTGTTCCAACATAATTTCCATTGTCTATATCTCCAGTTTTTGTTCAGTTAGAGCTAGATAGTGTTCCTCCATATTCTGTGCGGTCTTCTTGTCAAGTTTTTGGTTAGCTTGAGCTAGTATCACAACATATTCTCTGTCGTCTTCCTTTCATGTTTTTGTTCAGTTTCCTTAGGCAAGACACTGAATCCCTAATGCCCCCGTTTAGCAAGTAGCAGCCTTCATGGCTGACGCTGCTATCGGTGTGTGTGTGTGTGTGTGAATGGGTAAGTGTGAAGCACATTGTAAAGCTTTGGGAGGCCTTCATTGACTTGAAAAGCGTTATAGAAATGCAGACCTTTTACCATTTAGCATTAGCATTAGTGGCCCGACTTACTCTGCGTTGTCTTTCTTCTATGTTTTGTTGAGTTAGAGTCGATCTTAGTTCCAACATATCCTGCACTTCTTTCATGTTTTGTTGAATTAAAGCTCGTGTCCCAACAGTTATCTTCCTTTTATGTTTTTCATTTACAGCTCGCTAGTTTCCAAATATTTGCTGCGTAGCGTCCTTTCATGTTTTGTTTAGTTAGACCCGGATAGTGTTTCAAAGTATTCTGCATGGTTTTCTTTTCATATTTCGTTCAGTTAAAGTTAGTGTTCCAACATACACCTTGCATCATCCACTTTCATGTTTTGTTCAGTTATATTTTAGGGACTTGTCATTGGGCTCTTGTTGTCGTTCAATCAGTGCGTTGGATTGTTTACCGTGTCTTCTTCCTCTCATGTTTTTGTTCTGTTAGAGCTGAATGGTGTCGGAACATTATGAGTTGTTCTATTCCACAGGAGTATGTTTTAGGCATCCTTATCCCTTCATGTTTTGTTTAGTTTGAAGCCGTTGGTATCCTGCATCGTCGATCTTCCATGTTTTGTTCATTTAGATCAGGGGTGTCGAACTCATTTGAACTCGGGGGCCACAACGATAGAACAAACATTCTCTCGGGGGCCGGAAGAGTAGATTAGAGAGAAAGAGAGAAGGGGAAGGTGAGAGAGAGAGAGAGAGAGAGAGAGAGAGAGAGAGAGAGAGAGAGAGAGAGAGATGAGAGAGAGAGAGAGAGAGAGAGAGAGAGAGAGAGAGAGAGAGAGAGAAGGGGAAAGCGAGAGAAGAAAGTGTGAGAGAAGTAAAAGCGAGAGAGCGAGAGAGAGTGAAAAGCTGGAGCGAAAAAGCAAAAAGTGAGAGAGAGAGAGAGAGAGAGAGAGAGAGAGAAAACAAAAAGCGAGATAGCGAGAGCAAAAAGCAAGGAGATAGCAAGAGCAAGAGAGAGAGAAAAGCGAGAGCGAAAGACAGAGAGAGAGAGAGAGAGAAAGAGAACAAAAAGCGAGAGATAAGCGAGAGCAAAAAAGCAAGAGAGATAGCGAGAGCAAGAGAGAGAGAAAAGTGAGAGCGAAAGAGAGAGAAAAGCGATAGCGAAAGAGAGAGAAAGCGCTCACAAGAGAGAGAGACAGCAAAAAGCGAGAGAGAGATCAAAAAGTGAGAGAGAGAGTGAAAATCGAGAAAGAAAGCGAAAAGTGAGAGAGAGAGAAAGAAAGCGAGAGGAAGAGAGGAGAGAGAGAGAGAGAGAGAGAGAGAAGAGAGAGAGAGAAAAGTGAAAAGCAAGCAAGAGAGCAAGAGAGAGAAGCAAGAGAGCAAAGCAAGAGAAAGAGAGAGGGAGAGAGAGAGAGAGAGAGAGAGAGAGACAGAGGAAAATGCAAGCACAGCACCTTTGTGAGAGGCACCTGGCTTTGCCCAACATCAAGCGGACATATTTTAACTTGCAGCTCGTTTTTCTCTTGCGCTTCCCTCAGCTTGTCTCGCGGGCCGAATTCAATCCCCTCGCGGGCCTGATTTGGCCCGCGGGCCGCCATTTTGACACCCCTGATTTAGATCCAGTTAGTGTTCCGCATTCAGCTGGGACGTGTTGTCCAGCTTGTGTGAGAGCAGTTCTGCTATCTTTGAATCCTTAAGATGCTAGTGACCTTTCTTGTTCTGTTCCTTTACCCTGCGATCCAGGCGCCGATTTCATCCGGGCGGAGGGCTTCGTGTTTTCCCACGTGGCGGACGAGGGCCCGGTGCACGCCTGCGCCGGAGAACTACTCAGGTATCGAAAAAGTATCGGAGCAGAGGACGTCCTCGTCTTCACCGATATCAAGAAGAAGCACAGGTAACCCCGAGACGTCAGATATATATTAAATATATGATAATCATTCATTACTGGCTTGTCCCGATTACCCTCTAATCACACCTCTCCCTCTTCTCTGTGTAAAGCCTTGGTTTTCACTTACTTATCAAACAAAGACGTTTTGACATCTGTCTAGCATCTTCTAGCGCAGGGGTGTCAAACTCATTTTACCTCAGGGGCCACACGATAGAACAAACATTCTTTCGGGGGCCGGACTAGAATATTAGAGAGAAACAAAAAGGGAGAAAGAAAAAGAGAGAAAGAAATAAGACAAAGTGAAGGAGAGAAAAAGAGAGAGGGTGGGACAATGAAAGAGAGAAAGGGAGAAAGAGAGAGAAGAGAGAGGGAGAGAGAATGTGAGAAACAAAAAAGATATAAAGACAAATAGTGAGAGAGGGGGAAAGAAAGAGAGAGAAAGAATGATATCCAAAGATAAAAAGACAGAGAGAAAGAGGGAAGGAGAGAAAAGAGAGGGAGAGAAAGAGAATGGGAGAAGGAGAGAAGGGGAAAGCAGGAGAGAGCGAAAGAGAGAAAAGGAAAAATGGAATAGAGAGCAAAAGAAGGTAAAAAGACACAGAGAGAGAAAGAGACAAAGAGAAACAAAGAAAAAGAGACACAGAAAGTGAAAGAGAGAGAGAGACACAGAGTGAGAGAAAAAGGGAGGAAAAGAGAGAGCGAAAGAGAGAGAAAAAAAAAATAGATTCAAGTACACCGTCTTTGTGAGAGGCACCTGGTTTTGGCAACATCAAGTGGACATATTTAGATCTGCAGCTCGTTTTTCTCTTTCGCTTCTCTGAGCGTTGTCTCACGGGCCGGATTCAATCCCTTAACGGGCCTGATCTGGCCCCCGGGCCGCATGTTTGACACCCCCTCTTATATTTGTGATTTTTGATTTTTCACCTATCTCCAAATATTAGTCGTCTTGACATCTTTTCAATGTCCTACTGAGGTCTTTCAAATGCCTTTTTCTTTACTTTCACGTAACAACCACATCAAAATCGTTTTTGAACAGAACCTAGACGTCTTTTTCACATATTTATAAGGTCCTGAAAAATACGTATTTTTTGTCTTTTCCTCACCCGCCAAATAAGGACATCTTGATATATTTTTAACGTATTTCTGAGGTTTTGAAGTAAGAGACACTTTTTGAGTTACTTATTTATTGAAGAAAAGTCAGAACAACGGACAAGACTCTTAGATTGTTATGAAATAAGATCCCATGGACTGAAACATGAAACGCCTTTCTTAAACCGGTACTTGAATTCTGATTAGGGGATAGAATGAACCACGTGCACGTAAGAGTATTCTGATTGGACGATTTCTTTGGTTACATGGTGTGTTATACACTGCTGGCCACTATAGGGAACTATAACCTAACAATAAACATCACAGCAGTTTGATAATAGATAGGAGTCGCCTGAAAAACCTTTTAATGTCTTTTTAACAACTTTTGGTGGTACTGTGAATGAGATTTTTTTTTCGTCTTTCACTTACCAAATAAGGACATCTTGACACATTTTAAAGTCTTTCCAAAGTCTGAAAAGAGACATTTTTGACTTACCAACCATATAAAGACATCTTGACATTGTTTTAATGTCTTTCTGGGGTCTTTAGAATGACTTTTACTTTACTTTCACTTCTTTTGAACGGAACCCAGGCATCTCTTTAACGTCAGTCCAAAGTTCTGATAAAGACATTTATTCGAATTTCACTTACCAACCAAATAAAGACGTCTTTTGGACGAAACCTAGGCACCAGATTTTATTAGGATCCCAACCACACCTGCTCTTCCTTCTCAGCTTACAGCCTATTTTTGATCCTGACTACGTCTATTCTCCTGTCCTGGCTTACGACACGTTTCCGATCCCGACCACGTTTTGGCTCTCCTGTCCCGGCTATCGACCTGTTTTAATCCCGACCATGCCTGCTCTCCCGTCCCGGCTTACGACCCATTTTTATCCCAAATACGTCTATTCTCCCGTCCTGGCTTACTACTAGTTTGCGATTCTGACCACGTTTTTGCTCTCCTGTCCTGGATATTGGCCTGTTTTTATCCCGACCACGCCTGCTCTCCCGTCCTGGCTCATGACCCATTTTTGATCCCAAATACGTCTATTCTACCGTCCTGGCTTACTACTCGTTTGCGATTCTGACCACATTTTTGCTCTCCTGTCCCAGCTATCGACCTGTTTTGATCCCGACCATGCCTGCTCTCCAGTATCGGCTTACGACCCATTTTTGATCCTGACTACGTCTATTCTCCTGTCCTGGCTTACGACACGTTTCCGATCCCGACCACGTTTTGGCTCTCCTGTCCCGGCTATCGACTTGTTTTGATCCCGACCACGCCTGATCTCCTGTCTCGGTTTACGACCCATTTTTGATCCCAAATACGTCTATTCTCCCATTCTGGCTTAAGACTCGTTTCTGATCCCGACCACGGTTTTTGCGCTCCTGTCCTGGCTATCGACCTGTTTTGATCCTGACCATGCCTGCTCTCCCGTCTCAGCTTACAACCGATTTTTGATCCTGACTATGTCTATTCTCCTGTCCTGGCTTACGACTCGTTTCCGATCCCGACCACGTTTTTGCTCTCCTGTCCTGGCTATCGACCTGTTTTGATCCCGACTGCGCCTGCTCTCCTGTCCTGGCTTACGACCCATTTTTATCCCAAATACGTCTATTCTCCTGTCCTGGCTTACGACTCGTTTCTGATCCCGACCAGGTTTTTGCTCTCCTGTCCCAGCTATCGACCTGTTTTGATCCCGACCATGCCTGCTCTCCTGTATCGGCTTACGACCCATTTTTGATCCTGACTACATCTATTCTCCTGTCTTGGCTTACGACACGTTTCCGATCCCGACCACGTTTTGGCTCTCCTGTCTCGGCTATTGACCTGTTCTGATCTCGACCACGCCTGCTGTCCCGTCCCGGCTTACGACCCATTTTTTATCCCAAATACGTCTATTCGCTCATCCTGGCTTACGACTTGTTTCTGAACCCGACCTCGTTTTTGCTCTCCTGTCCTGGCTATCGACCTGTTTTGATCCTGACCATGCCTGCTCTCCCATCTCAGCTTACAACCGATTTTTGATACTGACTATGTCTATTCTCCCGTCCTGGCTTACGACTCGTTTGTGAGTCTGACCACGTTTTTGCTCTCCTGTCCCGGCTATCGACCTGTTTTGATCCCGACCACGCCTTCCCTCCTGTCCCGGCTTACGACCCCTTTTTGTTCCCGACTACGTCTACTCTCCCGTTCTGGCTTACGTCTCATTCCGACCCCGACCATGTCTTGCTCTCCCGTCCTGGCTTAACACCCATTTTTTTATCCCAAATATGTCTATTCTCCCATCCTGGCTTACTACTCGTTTGCAATTCTGACCATGTTTTTTCTCTCCTGTCCCGGCTATCGACCTATTTGGATCCTCATCAAATCTGCTGTCCCGGCTTACGACCCCTTATTGTTCCCGACTACGTCTACTCTCCTGTTCCGGCTTACGTCTCGTTCCGACCCCGACCACGTCTTGCTCTCCCGTCCTGGCTCACAACCCATTTTTTTATCCCAAATACGTCTATTCTCCCATCCTGGCTTAGTACTCGTTTGCGATTCTGACCATGTTTTTTCTCTCCTGTCCCGACTATCGACTTATTTGCATCCTCATCACATCTGCTCTCCCGTCCTGGCTTACGTCTCGTTCCGAACCCCGATCACGTCTTGCTCTCCCAGTCCCGGCTACCGACCAGTTTTCCGCCATCGCTCACTACGGAAGATCCACTTCCGTGTTCGGATCACAATCCGATCGCGAGAGCGACTTGCTTCCCCCGTCCAGCTCTCTCCATCTCAATAAACTTGTGAGAAACGTTACGCGATTGGGTCCCGTTTCCGTTCTGGTCCTGTCAAAATGCTAACGTAGCCTAGCATGCGTTTGTTCTCCACAGCTCCCACGCCCTGACGTCGGACGTGAGTCTCTCGGAGACGGCTCGGGCCGCCGAGTTCTTCCTCTCGGACGGCTTGGTCCTGACCGGGACGTCCACCGGGACCCCCGCCGACCCCCGACATCTCCGAGGTACTTCCGCGTGTCCCCCTTTCGGCCCCCGGGGGCCTAATGACCTCGGAACTTCTTCTCAGAGGTCAAGTCGGCGGTGGATCTTCCGGTTCTGGTGGGTTCCGGCGTGACCCGGGACAACGCGGGCCTCTACCTGGACGCCGACGGCATCATCGTGGGCTCCCATTTCAAAGATGGCGGCGTTTGGAGGAACCGGCTGGATTCCGAGCGCGTCTCCGAGTTCATGAAGGAGATGGGACGCTTGAGGGCGTCGGAGTGAAGAACCCGGGAGGACTTTCGTCTCATCTGAGGAGCTTCCAGATCAGGGGTCTCCAACCTGTCTCATCCTGAGAGCTACTTCCTGTTCCCTATCAGTGCAAAGAGCACACACTTTCATTTGCCTTTCCAAAATAAAAACTTGTACTGCTTACTGTGTTGTCACTATGTCTTGACCGGGTTAAATATTGCAGGTAGAAAGAAAGAGAGAGAAAAAGGACAAAAAAGAAAGGAAAAGAGAGGAAGAAAGAGAAAAAGAAAGCGAGAAAGAGAAAAAAAAGAGAGAAGAATAAATGAAGAAAGAGAAGGAGAAAGGAAAGAAAGAGAGAAAGATAAAAAAGAGAGAGAAGGAAGAATGGAAAAAAAGATAAGGAGTCAGAAAAAAAGAGAAAGAAAGAAAAAAAAGGATGGAAAGGACTGAGCGAGAGCGAAAGCGAGAGAAAATGAGCGAAAGAGAGAGAGAGAGAAGAAATGAAGAAAGAGAAGGAGAGAGGAAAGAAATATAGAAAGATAAAAAGAGTGAGAAGAGGAAAAGGAAAAAAAGCGAAGGAGAAAGAAAAAAAAGAGAGAAAGATAACAGAGATAGAAGAAGAAATGGAAAAACATAAGGAGTAAGAAAGGAGTGAGCAAGAGCGAGAGCAAGCGCAAGAGCAAGAGAAAGTGAAAGAGAGAGAAGAATAAACGAAGAAAGAGAAGGAGAAAGAAAAAAAGAGAGAAAGACAAAAAAGAGAGAGAAGAAGAAATGGAAAAAAAGATAAGGAGTAATTAAGAAAAAAAGAGAAAGCAAGAAAAAAAAGGATGGAAAGGAGTGAGCGAGAGCGAGAGAAAAAATATATATATATATATATATATATATATATATATATATATATATATATATATATATATATAGAGAGAGAGAGAGAGAGAGAGAGAGAGAGAGAGAGAGAGAGAGAGAGAAGAGGAAATGAAAAAAGAGAAGGAGAAAGAAAGAACGAGAAAAAAAGAGAGAGAAGAAGCAAGGAAAAAAGAGAAGGAGAGAGGAAAGAAATATAGAGAAATACAAAAGAGTGAGAAGAAAAAAAGGAAGAAAAGAGAAGGAGAAAGAAAAAAAGAGAGAAAGATAAAAAAGAGAGAGAAGAAGGAATGGAAAAAAAGATAAGGAGTAAAAAAAAGAGAAAGAAAGAGAACAAAAAGGATGGAAGAGAGTGAGCAAGAGCGAGAGCGAGAGCGAGCGCGAGAGAAAGTGAGCAAGAGAGAGAGAGAGAGAGAGAGAGAAAGAGAGAGAAGGAGAGAGAGAGAAGAAGAAATGAAAAAAGAGAAGGAGAAAGAAAGAACGAGAAAAAAGAGAGAGAAGAAGCAATTAGAAAAGAGAAGGAGTAAGGAAAGAAATATAGAAAGATAAAAAAGAGTGAGAAGAAGAAAAGGAAAAAAAGAGGAGAAAGAAAAAAGAGAGAAACATAAGAAGAGAGAGAAGAAGAAATGGAAAAAAGAGAAGTAGAAAGAAAAAAAATATAAAAAGATAAAAAAGAGCGAGAAGAAGAAAAGGAGCAAAAGAGAAGGAGAAAGAAAAAAGAGAGAAAGATCATAAAGAGAGAGAAGAAGAAATGGAAAAAAAGAGAAGGAGAAAGAAAAAAAAGAGAAAGAAAGAAAGAAAGAAAACAGGATGGAAAGGAGTGAGTGAGAGTGAGAGCGAGAGAGAGCGAAAGCGAAATAAGTAAAAAGTAGAATAAATATGACTTCAACCAATCACAGAAAAACCTTTTCCCAGAAAATCACAATAACCCAGCACCCGGTGAGGTATTTTCACAACAGGTGCTGCCGGCACCTCACCTGTCTTCAGGGGACATCCGGGTGCTTGCGGGCACCAGGTTTGAGACCCCTGATCAAGAATCCCGCTTTTCCTCAACCATAAACGTCCATTAGAAGGGAAATAATCGAATAAAATCTCCATTTTGTAGTTTAAAAATGATATAAAATACATAAAAAGCTGTTTTCTGGCGTTTTTAATCATCTTTAAGTGGTTTTTGAATATTATTGTCGCCCTTTTTCACACTTATTTGAGTATACTATGAAAATACCCAAGCTGCAATACCCTATTTTAGTCACAAGATGGCGACAAACACCAAGCTAACTTTCTCTCTTAAGGCCTTAAAGCTTTCGGCTTTTCTTCCTCGCCCATATTCTATTTGAATATACTACAAATATTGTTTCCTTTTTGTTTGGATGAGTGCTGATTTATTTAGTTTTGATTTTGTGTTTTTATTTTATTGATTTTTTTCAGTTTGGGGATTTCAGAGGCTTATATAAGTTTGTGGAGGTTGTGCCTTTATGAATATTGAGTATACAGTAATCCCTCGGTTTTCGCGGTGAACGGGGACCAAAACCACCCGCGAAACGTGAAAATCCGCGAAGTAGAGACGCCCCTTCAAAAATGCTTTAGAAAAAAAAAAGTTGTTATAGTATTATATAATTGTGAGTATTGAATATCACAAGTTTTTAATGATCTATTCTTTTCATTGAAGAGGAAAACAAAACCATGTACGACTGCCTGTTATGTTGAATGATTTTGTCTCTCGATACAAATAAATAAAAAAAGAAATACTCCAAATATACAATACAAATTTTACTACACAAATACTGAAAAAAACTATTAAAAAAATATTCTACAAAAGTACAACTACAGTAAAACTTAAAAAACTAAATATCAAAAGAAGTGCTCAAAACACGGATCTAATATATGATTTTGCGTTAATTCTCATGAGTTCTGTCATGAACCAGAACAGGATCAGGACCCAAGCGCGTGACGTTTCTCACACAAGCCTTTTATGGAAATGGGGGGGGGTCATGCACACTAGGCAGCAGTCTGGCATGGAATGATAGGAAACCAGAAGCCGACGAGATCGATACCGATTGCCCGAGTTGATATCGGACGGATGGGGTCGATACCGGACAGGACGGGACAGAAAAGATAAATAACGAAACAGGATATCTAAAATAAACAGGACACACTAAACAAGAACGAAAACTGGAAAAAATAATACACAGGACGAAAACGGACAGAAACAAAACTGGAAACCGAAATCGAACAGGACAAAACAAACGGGAACAATACCGGACAGGAAATACCAACAGGGACAGGACCGAGTCAAAACCCACGTCTTGCGGAGCAGAAGTCTGTTGACGGACTGACAAAGGAAAAATGAGAGCACTGAGCTTAAATAGACGGAAAGCCAATCTGTCAGTGAGCCGCAGCTGGTGCCACATGGGCGGGGCCAATTGGGCGCCCTGGCAACCGAGACAAACTAATCTATTTAAAAAAATATAACATGTTAATCCATGCATATATATAAATTCCTGCAGTAATTTATTCGAGCAAGAGCGCTGATCTTTTTCCTGTGCGTGCGTGTGCCTGCGTTGGTGCGTGCGCGCTCACGCTAAGGGAGATGGATGGCGTGTGTGCGCGCGCGCGTTGTCCGCTCTAATTGTAAAGTATTAGTTGCGTTCAAGTGCAGCCAGTGATTAATGGTACTTATTTGTGCACTGGCTTTCTGTTTTTTTTTTTTTTTTTTTTTTTTTTCCTTCTCGTGTGTGCGTGCGTGCGTGTGTGCGTGTGCATGTGCGTGTTCTCTAAAGGTGTCGGGTTTCTTCTGTAAATATATTTTTCCCCCCGAGTTTGTATTCGTAATTTAAGTGGTGGTCCGATGTATATGTGTGAAATTGTCTTTCCTCTTCTTCTTCCCTTTTTCTTCTTTTTCTCCCCTTTTCTCTTCTTCTTCCCTTTTTCTTCTTTTTCTCCCCTTTTCTCTCCTTTCTCGTTCTCTCTTTTCCTTCTTCTTCTCACTTCCTCCTCCTCCACTCGTCCTTTTCTCATTCACTTTCTTCCTTCACATTCTCACTTATTTTTTCCTTTGTTCTCCTCCTATTTATATTTTTCTCCTTATGCTCTTTCTTTGCTATCTCCTTTTCTTGTTCTCTATTTTTCCTTCTTCTTTTTTACTCTTATTCCACTCATTTGTTCTCTTCTCATTCACTTTCATTTTTCACATTCTCCCTCCTTTTCTCCTTTGTTTTCATTTCTTCTACCTAGCTTTTTCTTCCTATACTCCTTCTTCGCTATCTCCTTTCTCGTTCTCTATTTTTCCTTCTTCTCCCTTCCTCCTCTTCTCATTCACTTTTGTCTTTCATATTCTCTCTCCTTTTCTCCTTCATTCTCATTCCTTCTACCTATCTTTTTCTCCCTATACTCCTTCTTTACTATTTTCTTTCTCGTTCTCTCTTTTCCTTCTTCTTACTTCCTCCTCCTTCACTCGTCCTCTTGTCATTCACTTTCGTTTTTCACATTCTTCCTCCTTTTCTCCTTCGTTCTCATTCCTTTTACCTATCTTTTTCTCCCTATACTCCTTCTTCACTATTTTCTTTCTCGTTCTCTCTTTTCCTTCTTCTTCTTACTTCCTCCTCCTCCACTCGTCCTTTTCTCATTCACTTCCGTCTTTCACATTCTCCCTTCTTTTTTCCTTTGTTCTCATTCCTTCTACTTATATTTTTCTCCTTATACCCTTTCTTTGCTATCTCCTTTTCTTGTTCTCTATTTTTCCTTCTTCTTTTTTACTCTTATTCCACTCATTTGTTCTCTTCTCATTCACTTTCGTCTTTCACAATCTCTCTCCTTTTCTCCTTTGTTTTCATTTCTTCTACCTATCTTTTTCTTTCTATACTCCTTCTTCGCTATCTCCTTTCTCGTTCTCTATTTTTCCTTCTTCTTCTTACTTCCTCCTCCTGCACTCGTCCTCTTCTCATTCACTTTCATCTTTCACATTCTCCTTTTCTCCTTCGTTTTCATTCCTTCTATCTTTTTCTCCTTATACTACTTCTTTGCTATCTCCTTTCTCGTTCTCTCTTTTCCCTTCTTCTTCCTTCCTCCTCTTCCACTCATTTGTCCTCTTCTCATTCACTTTCGTTTTTCACATTCTCCCTCCTTTTCTCCTTTGTTTTCATTTCTTCTACCTATCTTTTTCTCCCTATACTCCTTCTTCGCTACCTCCTTTTTCGTTCTCTATTTTTCCTTCTTCTCCCTTCCTCCTCTTCTCAGTCATTTTCGTCCTTACTAATACTACAAAAATACTATAATCATAAAACTTCTGTAATAATCCAAAGGTACTAAGAAAACACTACAAATTTACAACAAAAAATATACTTTAAAAATACAAAAAAGTACTACAGAAATACCCCAAAAAGTACTACTACGGAAATACTACATAAAAATGACTTCAGAAATAGTACAAAAGCTACCCTTTTAGCTTTCTAACTATTGAGCTATCAGCTAAGTATCTAGCTAGCTTTTTAGATGTTTTCCATGCTATTTAGCTAGTACCTTACCTTTTTTCGCTAGCTATCAAGCTAAATTGTGCCTTTTTTTATTTAGCCATCTAGCTTTTTATTTTATTTTAGCTTTCTCCCTGGCTACCCTTTTAGCTTTCTAGCTATTGAGCTATCAGCAAAATATCTAGCTAGCTTTTTGGATCTTTTCAATTATATCTAGCTGGTACTTTACCTTTTCTGGCTCATCATCAAGCTAAATTTTGGCCTCCTTTTCTAGCTAACTATCTAGCTTTTTTGAGCTTTCTATCTGGCTACCCTTTTAGCTTTGTAGCTAGCTATCATTCATCATATTTAGCTATTTAGCTAAGTATCTAGCTAGCTTTTTAGATGTTTTTCATGGTATCTAACTAGTACCTTATCTTTTTTTGCTAGTAATCAAGCTAAATTGTGCCTTTTTCAACTTAGCCATCTAACTTATTTTTTTATTTTTATTTTTTAGCTTTCTACCTTTTTTTAGCATTGTAGCTATTGAGCTATTCTGGAAAATATCTAGCTAGCTTTTTGGATGTTTTCAATTCTATCCAGCTAGTATTTTATCTTTTCTTGCTTGTCATCAAGCTAAATTTGGGCCTCCTTTTCTAGCTAGCTATCTAGCTTTGTTTTTAGCTTTCTATCTTCCTATTTAGATGGGTTTTTACTCTTTTAGCTCGCTTTTTAGTCTTTTAGCTGTTTACCTTTCTAGCTAACTTCCTTTTTCGATATTTAGCAAGCTATCTAGCTTTGTTTTTAGGTTCCTATCTTGCTATTTACATGGCTTTTTACTCTTTTAGCTCACTTATAGCTATTTAGCGATCTAGCTAAATAGCTAATATAGAAATTTATATAAGAGTGGGTGCGCTTTGCGCTAACGAGTAACAAAAAGTAGCTCGACGCTGGAAATAAGTCGGAGACCTTGGCTATAAAGTTGAAACGGGTCTCTGGTTTAATCCCAAACAAAAGAGAATTTCCGATACTTTGACTCACTCGCAAACAAAGATCGGGAAAGGGACCGGAAACTGGCTGGCGGACCCGCGGTAAACCCGGATCAGGTCCTCCGCCTGTCGCGATGAACCTAATTTAAGCTAGCGTGAAATTCCCAAGGAAATAATCTTCCTTTTATTCGCTTGCTAACTATTCGATCCGCGCGTTTCTTCCGAGTGACCCACACCTAGCTACACAGCGCTAACGCTTTATACTAATGAGATTTTTCCGTTATCAACGATAGCGACAGCTAAAGTCCAATTAGATGCGCAAAACAGTGAAGTTCCAGGGAGAACAGATTATCTTTTGAAAAAAAATTGTTGTACTTTTCGAATAATACATAGAACTTCGAAAGTTTCTCATTCAGTACTTTAGAATGGGTTTCATAACAGGGGTCTTCAAACGTGGCGCCCCCTGTGGACTGTTGAGGTATCCGCGGACCTGTTCACTAGCGCTGGGTCAGTGGAAAATTCCAGTAAAAGGATTTTTTTTTCAGTGGTTGACTGAGTCTATTTAAGATACTTAGATATTCAAATAGATACATTCTGATTGATGAGCAACATGTCAGGACCAGAACGGAGATAGAACCCACTTGCGTTGCGTTTCTCACCAGTTGTATTAGAAGAAAGGGAAAGGGTTGGGCCCACGATCCAGTGATTGCTGGACGCGGGAAGCAGGTCGCTCTGAACGCGAAAGTGACGAGTAATGGCAGTGTCGGAAACGGAAAAACAGGTCAGTAGCCGGGACAGGAGAGCAAAACGTGGTCGGTCGTAAGCGAGTCGTAAGCCAGGATAGGAGAGTAGACGTGGTTGGGGACAAAAGAGGTCGAAAGCCGGGACGGATAGTAGACGTGGTCAGGATCGAAAAACGGGTCGAAGCTGGGGGACAGACAGGAGCAAAAACAGGACAGCTGGGATTCAGGGTCGAAAAAGGCTTGCCTAGTGTTCAGTGAGGTTCGCAGACGGACTGACAAAAAGGGACAGAAAGGAGTGGGTTTAAATAGGGACAGGGAGCCAATCAAAATTCATTCAAGTGATGATAATTATTTTTTAGCAATTAATGAACAAAGTAGAATGAATTTATTTAAAAAATATAAATAATTCTCTTTTTATTGATTTCTTTTACAGGAAATATTTCAAACTAAATTTTGGTTTTAAAAGGCAAATGACCCCCAAAAATGTGGTTTTTCTTTTAGCCTGCTGGCTACCTTTTTAGCTTTATAACTAGCTAGCTATTTAGCAAGCTATTTAGCTAGCCTTTTACATATTTTTGCATGCTATATGGCAAACATTTTACCTTTTTTATAACCATTGTAGCCCTATTGTACATGATTATTAAGGGATATTTTCAAAGTTCAAACTAATGTCAGGAACTTTGAGCGAAAGAACAAAGTTCAGCTTAATGTCAAGATACTTCGAGACCAGGGTGCAAAAAAACGGAAACTTCGAGAATCTGCTGATAACACAAAAACGGGTGGCTGAAGTTGCGGTTTCCTGTTGACCTATACAACGCCTCCAAAATCATATAAAAATTTGGCTTAAAATGTCATAGAGAGACTATTGCTAAGATTGTCCGATTGAAGACTCTCCAGAATATAGTCTGCCAATAAAAACTTCTCGAGAAGCAGTTCATCTCCAGTTTCTGAATTTACCAGCATTATCCTTACTTGAAATTCAACGAACACGTGAAGAACAAGATCAGAATCCACGTTCCCTCTTCAAGCTAAATTTTGACTTTAATTGTAGCTAGCTATCTAGCTTTGTTTTTATCTAGCTATTTAGTTGGGTTTTTACCCTTTTAGCTAGCTATCTTTGTCATGGTTGCCAAGCGCCCAATCGGCCACACCCGTGTGTGTCACGGTGGCCATGGCGCCCAATTGGCCCCGCCCGTGTGGCGCCAGCTGCAGCTTGTTGACAGATTGGCTCCCTGTCAGTATTTAAACTCTGTCCTTTTAGTCCCCTTTTGTCGGTCCGTCTGCAAATCTTTTACACGGCAAGCCCCTTTTCGCCTGTCCTGTTTTTTGCTCCTGTTTGTCTCCCGCTACGATCTGTTTTGATCTCGACCACGTCTGTTCTTCCGTCCCGTATAACATTCCGTTTTTGATCTCGATCATGTCTCCTCTCCTCTCCTGGCTTTCGACTTGTTTACGATCTCGACCACGTTTTTGCTGTTCTATCCCGACTACTGACACGTTTTTTTTTGTTCCCGACACTGCCTTTGCTCGCCACGGAAGTCCCACTTCCGCGTTTGGATCGACCTGCTCCCCGCGACCAGCGATCACCAGCTTGTGTTTGCAACCCTTTCTCTTTCTTCTCAATAAAACTTGTGAGATACGCTACGCGAGTGGGTCCTGTGTCCGTGCTGGTCCTGACATTTGTATTGCCTTCAACAGAGTCCCTTTGACATTTATTTTAGGTAAAACAACACCAGGATGGGTTTCCTCCATGTTCTCCGATTGATTAACGGCAGTCAGAAAATAGAGTGGCACCTAGCTTTTGGGGACATCCAGTGGACATAGCTGAAACTGCAGTTTTCTTTTTCACGCGATGTAGCTCATTTTTTTCTTGTGCTCCTCTCAGCACTGTCCCTCCGGCCACACTAAACAATGTGACGGGCTACATCTGGCCCCGGGACCATGAGTTTGACACAAGGGGTTTCGAATATTCATAGATAAAATAAAATAAAAACTTTTCATTCATTCATTTAATATTAAAATTCCTCAGAAAAACATAGAAAACTGTTTTGTTTTTTAAATATATATTTTCAAGTAAATATCCTGAAATAAAACAAGGCATAAGCAGAGTATTATTTACTCCATTATCTTACTCGAGAATGTTGTGGGACATTTTGTACCCACTCTGCTACATTAGGCTACATTGACGCCGTTACTTAAATCCCCTCTACTTAAGTAGATGTCCGTCTGTCTCTATTAAGGCCCAATATTGTTTCTTTTATTCACATTTGATCAGTGACGCAGAAAACCACTTTTGTGGAGTCGGAGCTTGTTCAAAACAGGAAATTCCAGGCTTGTTTCTCCCGAGTTTAAATGTCAGCGAGTGTTATTAATAATAACACTCACCTTGGGCTTGCCAAGTAATAACATTCTGCTTGACTTTGGAACAAGCGGTCAAGTCAGGCAGACTCCACCGATTTTCTTGGAAATTGTGTAACTTTGGAGAATCGAAAGAGGACGAAAACATTCTGAGGAAAAAAACATTGTCAATTCCTGGTAGCATGCAATTTGAGAAAAACAAATGCGTCATCGCGAGGGGATGCACTAAGAATTTTTTTGCTCTAGAGGGTATCAAAACGCTGATTGTCTCTTAGACGAATGAGAATGCTGTTTGGACACTGACGAAGGTGAATAAACAGCTTCTCCCTCCTGTCAAAACTTCCCAAAGCGCTTTACAGTGTGCTTCATATTTCCTAATAGCAGCCGTGTAGCCATGTAAGGCGCTGACCTGCTTATTGGGGGTATTAGGGGTTCAGTGTCTTACCGAAGGGCACTTCCACATGTAACACGGAGGAGCCGGGAATTGAACCTGCGACCTGCGCTACCTCCTGAGCCACTGCCGCCCCCAACGCAACGACACAGAAGCACTTTTTTGCTATTACTTTAGTAATATTTTGGATGACAACTTTCTAATTCCACTAGAGTCATATTAGTCCGAAGTGAGAGTAATTTTACTCGAGTAAATCTTTTGTCTACTTGCAAAAGCAACTGAAGGAAAACAAACAGAAAGTGAAAAAAATGAGCGTCTCAGTCCCGGAGTGTACGGAGTGTTTTCAGAAGTGTGGAAAAACTTCTTCACCGCGCCGTGAACTTTTAAAGACGTTGAGGCGAACCAATCGGAGCAGCAAAGGACCCAAACGGTGCGTTCGGGGGACTTTGAAAAAACCCCCCGAGAAAAACAAAGCCAAGAAGCAAAAAAAGTGAAATGTCATTCCCAGGATAAGCACTTTTTGGGGGTTCAGTGTCTTACCCAAGGACACTTCAACATGTAACATGGAGGAGCCGGGAATCGAACCTGCGATCTCTTGATCCTAAGACGAGCCAGGACCTCCTGAGCCACTGCTGCCACCAACACAATGACACAAAAGCACTTTTTTTGCCATCACTCTAGTAATATTTTGAATGACGACTTTCTAATTCCACTTCTGAAGTAAGAGTACCTTTACTCGAGTAAAAAAAAGAGACTAAAGAAAAACAACGCGAAGAACAAGCAGGAAGTGAAAAAAATTAGCCTCTCAGGAGTGTACGCCGTCCTTTTCAGAAGTGTGGAAAAACCTCTTCTCAGCGCTGTAAAAAAAGTGAAATGTCATTCCCAGGATGAGCGCTTTTTTGGGGGTTCAGTGTCTTACCCAAGGACACTTCGACATGTAACACGGAGGAACCGGGAATCGAACCTGGGATCTCTTGATCCAAAGACGAGCGCGCTACAGAAGCACTTTTTTGCTATCACAATATTTTGGATGACGGCTTTCTAATTCCACTCGAGTCATATTAGTCTGAAGTAAGAGTACTTTTACTCGAGTAAATCTTTTGTCTACTCCTTGCAAAAGCAACTGAAGGAAAACAAGCAGAAAGTGAAAAAAATAAACGTCTCAGTCCCGGAGTGTACGGAGTGTTTTCAGAAGTGTGGAAAAACTTCTCAGCGCTGTAAAAAAAGTGAAATGTCATTCCCAGGACGAGCGCTTTTTGGGGGTTCAGTGTCTTACCCAAGGACACTTTGACATGTAACACAGAGGAACCGGGAATTGAACCTGCGATCCAAAGACGAGCGCGCTACCTCCGCGACACAGAAGCACTTTTTTGCTTTCACTATATTTTGGATGAAGACTTTCTAATTCCACTAGAGTCATATTAGTCCGAAGTAAGAGTACTTTTACTCGAGTAAATCTTTTGTCTACTCCTTGCAAAAGCAACTGAAGGAAAACAAGCAGAAAGTGAAAAAAATGAACCTCTCAGTCCCAGAGTGTACGCCGTCTCGATTCCTTTTCAGAAGTGTGGAAAACTTCTTCTCAGCGCTGTAAAAAAAGTGAAATGTCATTCCCAGGATGAGCGCTTTCTGGGGGTTCAGTGTCTTACCCAAGGATATTTCAACATGTAACACGGAGGAGCCTGGAATCGAACCTGCGATCTCTTGATCCAAAGACGAGCGCGCTACCTCCGCGACACAGAAGCACTTTTTTGCTTTCACAACATTTTGGATGACGACTTTCTAATTCCACTTGAGTCTGAAGTAAGAGTACTTTTACTCGAGTAAATCTTTTGTCTACTCTTTGCAAAAGCAACTGAAGGAAAACAAGCAGAAAGTGAAAAAAATGAACCTCTCAGTCCCGGAGTGTACGCCGTCTCGATTCCTTTTCAGAAGTGTGGAAAAACTTCTTCTACGCGCTGTAAAAAAAAGTGAAATGTCATTCCCAGGATGAGCGCTTTTTGGGGGTTCAGTGTCTTACCCAAGGACACTTTGACATGTAACACGGAGGAGCTGGGATTCGAACCTGCGATCTCTTGATCCAAAGACGAGCGCACTACCTCCACGACACAGAAGCACTTTTTTGCTATCACAATATTTTGGATGACGACTTTCTAATTCTACTTGAGTCATATTAATCCGAAGTAAGAGTACTTTTACTTGAGTAAATCTTTTGTCTACTCCTTGCAAAAGCAACTGAAGGAAAACAAGCAGAAATTAAAAAAAATGGGCGTCTCAGTCCCGGAGTGTACGCCGTCCTTTTCAGAAGTGTGGAAAAACTTCTTCTCCGCACTGTAAAAAAAGTGAAATGTCATTCTGAGGATGAGCGCTTTTTGGGGGTTCAGTGTCTTACCCAAGGATATTTCGACATGTAACACGGAGGAGCCTGGAATCGAACCTGCGATCTCTTGATCCAAAGACGAGCGCGCTACCTCCGCGACGCAGAAGCACTTTTTTGCTATCACAACATTTTGGATGACGACTTTCTAATTCCACTTGAGTCTGAAGTAAGAGTACTTTTACTCGAGTAAATCTTTTGTCTACTCCTTGCAAAAGCAACTGAAGGAAAACAAGCAGAAAGTAAAAAAAATGGGCCTCTCAGTCCCGGAGTGTACGCCGTCTCGATTCCTTTTCAAAAGTGTGGAAAAACTTCTTCTCCGCGCTGCAAAAACAGTGAAATGTCATTCCCAGGATGAGCACTTTTTGGGGGTTCAGTGTCTTACCCAAGGACACTTTGACATGTAACACAGAGGAACCAGGAATTGAACCTGCGATCCTAAGACGAGCACGCTACCTCCGCGACACAGAAGCACTTTTTTGCTATCACAATATTTTGGATGACGGCTTTCTAATTCCACTCGAGTCATATTAGTCTGAAGTAAGAGTACTTTTACTCGGGTAAATCTTTTGTCTACTCCTTGCAAAAGCAACTGAAGGAAAACAAGCAGAAAGTAAAAAAAATGGGCCTCTCAGTCCCGGAGTGTACGCCGTCTCGATTCCTTTTCAAAAGTGTGGAAAAACTTCTTCTCCGCGCTGCAAAAACAGTGAAATGTCATTCCCAGGATGAGCACTTTTTGGGGGTTCAGTGTCTTACCCAAGGACACTTTGACATGTAACACAGAGGAACCAGGAATTGAACCTGCGATCCTAAGACGAGCACGCTACCTCCGCGACACAGAAGCACTTTTTTGCTATCACAATATTTTGGATGACGGCTTTCTAATTCCACTCGAGTCATATTAGTCTGAAGTAAGAGTACTTTTACTCGAGTAAATCTTTTGTCTACTCCTTGCAAAAGCAACTGAAGGAAAACAAGCAGAAAGTGAAAAAAATGAACGTCTCAGTCCCGGAGTGTACGCCGTCTCGATTCCTTTTCAAAAGTGTGGAAAAACTTCTTCTCCGCGCCGTAAACTTTTAAAGACGTCGAGGCGAACCAATCGGAGCAGCAAAGCACCCGAACGGTGCGTTCGGGGGCCTGCGCAAAAAAAACGAGAAAAACAAAGCCGAGAAGCCAAAAAAAGTGAAATGTCGTTCCCAGGATGAGCGCTTTTTACTGTTAATGGAGAAATGGAGTGTGTGGCATATTTAATGGCTTTTTTGTTTTTATTGTACGCTGAATAATTAACTGGGAAGCGGCGTGTCACGCAGATTTATCTTTTAATTAAAATATGCTGCAAAGGCGCCCGCCCGCCGCATATTTGAGCGCGCCGACAAATAAATGCAACACGCCCTGCGTACTAACCTCCCCCCCCCCGCCCACTACCGATATTTATGTTTTGTTTATCCTCAGCTTAATTATTTGCAAATTATTCACTGTACGGCCCCGCGGACACGCACCTCTACCTTTATTCATGTTCTCTCTGGCCACGGGGTAGGAAAACAAAGATCGTGGGGCCCGGGACTTAGAGATTAAAGAGGAAAAAAGAAAAGGAAGAAAAATAGAGAGAAAGAAAGAGAGGGAATGGGAGAAAGACAAAAAGAAAGAAAGCAGGAGAAAGAAAGGTTGAAAGAAGGAGAGAAAGGGAGAAAGGGAGAGAGAGAATGAGCAAGAAAAAGATAGAAAGTGAGAAAGAGAGAGAAAGAGAATGAGAGAGAGAGAGAGAAAAAGAGAGAAAGAGATTGATAGAAACAAAGAGAGAAAACGGGAGAAAGACAAAGAGAAAGAAAGCAGGAGAAAGAAATGTTGAAAGAAGGAGAGAAAGAGAAAGAGAGAGAGTTAAAAAGAGAGAGGGTTAGAAAAAGAGAGAGAGAGAGAGAGAGAGAGAGAGAGGGTGAGAGAAAGAAATAGAGAGAAAATTGGAAGAAGGAGAGAAGGGAGAGAAAAAGAGAGAGGGAGAACAAGCAAGAGAAAGATAGAGAGTGAGAAAGAGAGAGGAAGAGAGAGAGAGAGAGAGAGATTGATAGAAACAAAGAGAGAAAACAGGAGAAAGACAAAGAGAAAGAAAGCAGGAGAAAGAAATGTTGAAAGAAGGAGAGAAAGAGAAAGAGAGAGAGTTAAAAAGAGAGAGGGTTAGAAAAAGAGAGAGAGAGAGAGAGAGTGAGGGTGAGAGAAAGAAATGGAGAGAAAATTGGAAGAAGGAGAGAAAGGAGAGAAAAAGAGAGAGGGAGAACAAGCAAGAGAAAGAGTGAGGAAGAGAGAGAGAGAGAGAGAGAGAGAGAGATTGATAGAAACAAAGAGAGAAAACGGGAGAAAGACAAAAAGAAAGAAAGCAGGAGAAAGAAATGTTGAAAGAAGGAGAGAAAGAGAAAGAATGAGTGTTAAAAAGAGAGTGGGTTAGAAAGAGAGAGAGAGAGAGAGAGAGAGAGGGGGTGAGAGAAAGAAATAGAGAGAAAATTGGAAGAAGGAGAGAAAGAGAGAAAGAGAGAGAGGGAGAACGAGCAAGAGAAAGATAGAGAGTGAGAAAGAGAGAGAAAGAGAGAAAAAGAGAGATAGATTTATAGAAACAAAGAGAGAAAACGGGAGAAAGACAAAAAGAAAGAAAGCAGGAGAAAGAAATGTTGAAAGAAGGAGAGAAAGAAAAAGAGAGAGAGTTAAAAAGAGAGAGGGTTAGAAAGAGAGAGAGAGAGAGAGAGAGAGAAAGAGAGAGGGGGAGAGAAAGAAATAGAGAGAAAAATGGAGAAAGACAAAAAGAGAGAAAGCAGGTGAAGAAAGGTTAAAGAAAGAGAGAAAGAGAGGGAGGAATGGTGAGAGAGAGAGAGGGAGAAAGAGCGGGAAAAACAGAGGAGGAAAATGAAAGATGCAAAAAGGCTGTCAAACACATTTGAGCTCAGGGGGCACATGGTAGAAAAATGGGGGCCAAAATAGAGGGGAGAAAGAAAAGAGAGAGAGAGAGAGAGCAAGAGAGAGAGAGCGAGAGAGAGAGAGAGAGAGAGAGAGAGAGAGAAATCAAGAGGTAGGGTCAGACAAAGAGAGAAGAGAAAAAGAGACAGAAAGACAAAAAGAGAAAGAGGAAGAAAGAAAAGAAGAGAAGGAGAGATAGCGCGAAAAAGAAAAACAGAAGAAGGTAAAGAATGAGAGACAAATAGATAAAAAAGCAAGAAAAGAGAAAGACCGAGAGAGAAAAAGCTGTTCATTTTAGGCAGAAAGAACGAGAAAAAGGAGCCACCGTGTATGACCCTGGATTTGCTCTTGCAGCGCTCTCTCTCAGCAATACTCGATCAGAGATAATGGATCATGAGCAGAGCATTTTGGTTTGTTTTCGGTTGGGCCATAAAGGCATGCTTCAGCAACTCAATATGAAAAAAAGAAAAAAACACTCTGCTAGCCCCTGCTCACACCATTAGTCAACTAGTGATAATGGATTGCGGCCACACAGGTTCTGTTCATTTTAGGCAGAAAGACTGAGAAAAAAGAGCCTCCGCGTATGACACCAGATTTGCTCATGCGGCCCTCTCCCTCAGCAATGGTCGATCAGAGATAATAGATCATGAGCAGAAATTTGTTTTAGGCAGGCCATAAAGGCATGCATCAGCAACTCTATATAAAAAAAAAGAAAAAAAAACGCTCTGCCATCCCCTGCTTTCAGTAATAGTCGACCAGGGATAATGGATCCCAGCTGTTCTGTCATTACAAGTGGGAAGGAACGGACAAAAAACACTACACGTGATACAAATTTGACCACTGCTCTCAGCAATAGTCAACAAGCACTATGACTCTCGGTAAGAAGATTCAACCGAATTTGGAATTTTTGCTGTGTTCTGTGACAAATGCATTCAAGTTCTGTGCCAAAGTATGAACAAATGTTGTACTTTTCACAATCTTTGAATGAAATAGGTTTAAAAAATGGCTCATTTGCCCCATGAAGAACTTTTTCTGATTGCGTCCCGTCTGCGCTGTGTTCTGTATGAAAGACAAATACCGTACTTTCCGCACTATAGGGCGCACCGGGTTATAGGGCGCCCCCCCAAAAAATAGTTTTTGGTCCTATTTTTGACATACATAGGGCGCACCGGATTATAAGGCGCTGCAATGGGAACGTGGACAAAACAGTCAGATGGTTCAGTCCAACTGATTACCCCCTTAACATTCCCAAAGCTTGCAAAGACGCAAATACGTGTCGTAGACACGTGCGGATGCGGTGTCCGTACCATGTCACTCAAATACATCGTTCCATCATTCAGAAGGTTAAAGTCTTGGGATTCAAGAAATGCCAACCATTCCTTAGTTTCTATTTTCTTTTTCGCTCGCAACTTTACTGTGCATATATGACAATAAACACTTGGAATTGAGTTGAATTCACTCAACTCATCACAGCAACGTCGAGATCAGTCTGAAACAAGATACTGGAAAAATATATAGCCGGAGTAGCTCACCGAAGTCGTTGCGTTCAATAATAATGTGCAACCATGGTCCTCTTATATCCGTGAGTGTAGTAAATCCAGCAGAAAGAAATATTTACAAATACAGACAAATGAAACATCTTTCTTTATGGCGTAGTTTAGCAAGCTTGCTATTCAGTCATCTTTTTCGGCCAATTTCTTTCGGCCCTCTAGCCTATCCGAGGCTCCGAATAACTTCAGCCAATAGCGATCGATTTAACGGATGATTGACAGATCTTTTTCGGCCAATTGCAGGGTTTTTTCCGGCCCTCTAGCCTATCCGAGGCTCCGAATAACTTCAGCCAATAGCGATCGATTTAACGGATGATTGACACATCTTTTTCGGCCAATTGCAGGGTTTGTTCCGGCCCTCTAGCCTATCCGAGGCTCCGAATAACTTCAGCCAATAGCGATCGATTTAACGGATAATTGACAGATCTTTTTCGGCCAATTGCAGGGTTTGTTTTGGCCCTCTAGGCAATCCGAGGCTCCAAATAACTTCAGCCAATAGCGATCGATTTAACGGATGATTGACACATCTTTTTCGGCCAATTGCAGGGTTTGTTCCGGCCCTCTAGCCTATCCGAGGCTCCGAATAACTTCAGCCAATAGCGATCGATTTAACGGATGATTGACACATCTTTTTCCGCCAATTGCAGGGTTTGTTTTGGCCCTCTAGCCAATCCGGGGCTCCGAATAACTTCAGCCAATAGCGATCGATTTAACGGATGATTGACACATTGGTTAGCCAATGAAACGCCGGTATAAAAATCCCAGCATACACCGCGGACGACTCCACGTTCGGGGGAAATTCGAGTCGGCGGCTGTTGCGTAAGTTGCGAGACCTTGCGAATTTAATATTGATCCATATATAAGGCGCACTGTATTATAAGGCGCATGGTCAGCTTTTGAAAAAAATGAAGACTTTTAGGTGCGCCTTATAGTGCGGAAAATACGGTAATTGTGATTTATTCTCACACAGGGCCTAACAAGCAGGTTTTTGTTTGAAAAACTGTGTTTTAATAAAGAAAAGGGATATGGAAATGGTCACTGTCATGTTTCCATATTCTAGACTTTGTGAAAAAATGTGTCTAAATCAGTGAAAACGGCCGAACCTGTTTCTGTGTGAAACATTTCACACGGCCAAAATCGCAGACCACTATACCAAATGCTAAAGTCGGATGCTTTCTGGCTTCTCACAAATCCTGTCTGAACTCGCTACACAGTCTTGCCATGATCTTCTTTTTTTTTCTCTGGGTTCTGCGTGAAAGGCCCAGACAGATAGAGGCGTAATCTGAGTTTTGTGTGAAAGACGTCCCGCGGCGACGCGTTAAGTGTTCCCTCGAGCTCCTCTCCATCTGGAAGAGCGAGCGATGATGCTAATCTAATCGGCTACGCTACTTCGGCGCCGGATGAGTGTCGGCGCTAACGGCGGCGGCGGTAGCGGGGGCGCTAGCGTCTGAAAACACACTAAACGGAAATTGCCGTCAATCACTGCAAAACGTGACAAAAAGTAGCAAGCTAAGTTAAGCTAGCTTTAGCGTGCTAGTGACCGGTTCTTAAGTTGTTCAAGCTGTCAGGACCAGAACAGAGACAGAACCCACTTGCGTACGTTTCTCTCAGTTTTATTGGGAAGAAGGGAAACGATAGTACACACGATCCGTAGATCGCTTGTCGCAGGGAACAGGTTGCTCGGAACGCTGTGGAATTTCCGTGGCGGTGTCAGGAGCGGAAAAAACAGTAGCCGGGACAGGAGAGCAAAAACGTGGTCGGGATCGGAAACAAGTCAAAAGCCAAGAGAGGAGACGTGTTCAGGATTATTAAACGGTTCAAAGCCGGGAACAGACGTCTACTCTCCCGTCCTGGCTTATGACTCGTTTCCGACCACGCTCTGCTCTCCCTGTCCCGGCTACTGACCTTTTTTTCCGTTCCTGACACCGCCATCGTTTGCTACGGAAGGTTCACTATCGTATTCAAATCCAAATTCGAGAACGACTCGCTTCCAGCGTCCAGCAAACACCGGGTCGTGGGCGCAGCCCTTTCTCTTTCTTCCAATAAAACTTGTGGTAAACGTTACGCATTAGGTCCTGATTCCGTTCCGGTCCTGACAAAAAATTTACAAATACACATAAAATATACGTAGAGACAAAAAATGTACATGGACACACAAAAAAACGCACGTTGAGGCATGAAACGTACAAAAATACACACTAGAACGTACGTAAACATGCACAGAAATGTCCGCAAGCACCCACAAAAACGTACGTAAATACGCACAAAAACTTACTGAACACACACAAAAATTTACATGAACACATAAAATGTACGTAGACCAGGGTTGGGTAGGGTTACTTTAACTCACAGGTGTCAAACAGGCGGCCCGCGGGCCAGATCAGGCCCGCTAAGGGATTGAACCCGGCCCGCGAGACAACACTCAGAGAAGCGCAAGAGAAAAACAAGCTGCAGGTTGAAATGTCAACTTGATGTTGCCAAAGCCAAGTCCCTCTCACAAAGACACTGTACTTGTATTTATTTCTCTCTCTCTCTCCCTCTCTCTCTCTCTCTCTCTCTTTCTCTCTTTCTCTCTCTCTCTCTCTCTCTCTCTCTCTCTCTCTCTCTCTCTCTCTCTCTCTCTCTCTCTTTCTCTTTCTCTCTCTCTCTCTCTCTCTCCCTCTCTTCCTCTCTCTCTCTCTCACTTTTCCACCCCTTTTCTCCCACTCTGTCTCTGTCTCTTTAACCCTCTGTGTCTCTCTTTTTCTCTTCCTTTGTTGCTCTTTGTCTCTTTCTCTCTCTGTGTCTTTTAACCTCTTTTGCTCTAACTTCCTTTTTCCCTTTTCTCTCTTTTCTCTTTCTCTCTTCATAACCTTTGCGCTTTATTTTCTCTTTTCTCTCCTTCCGTCTTTCTATTTCTCTTTGGATTTCTTTCTTCCTCTCCCTTTTCCCCCTCCCTCATGAATTTTTATCTTTTGTTTCTCACGCGCTCTCTCTCTCTCTCTCTCTCTCTCTCTCTCTCTCTCTCTCTCTCTCTCTCTCTCTTTCTTTCTCTTTCTCTCTCTCTCTCTCTCTCTCCCTCTCTTCCTCTCTCTCTCTCTCACTTTTCCACCCCTTTTCTCCCACTCTGTCTCTGTCTCTTTCACCCTCTGTGTCTCTCTTTTTCTCTTCCTTTGTTGCTCTTTGTCTCTTTCTCTCTCTGTGTCTTTTAACCTCTTTTGCTCTAACTTCCTTTTTCCCTTTTCTCTCTTTTCTCTTTCTCTCTTCATAACCTTTGCGCTTTATTTTCTCTTTTCTCTCCTTCCGTCTTTCTATTTCTCTTTGGATTTCTTTCTTCCTCTCCCTTTTCCCCCTCCCTCATGAATTTTTATCTTTTGTTTCTCACGCGCTCTCTCTCTCTCTCTCTCTCTCTCTCTCTCTCTCTCTCTCTCTCTCTCTCTCTCTCTCTCTCTCTCTTCTTTCTCTTTCTCTCTCTCTCTCTCTCTCTCCCTCTCTTCCTCTCTCTCTCTCTCACTTTTCCACCCCTTTTCTCCCACTCTGTCTCTGTCTCTTTCACCCTCTGTGTCTCTCTTTTTCTCTTCCTTTGTTGCTCTTTGTCTCTTTCTCCCTCTGTGTCTTTTAACCTCTTTTGCTCTAACTTCCTTTTTCCCTTTTCTCTCTTTTCTCTTTCTCTCTTCATAACCTTTGCGCTTTATTTTCTCTTTTCTCTCCTTCCGTCTTTCTATTTCTCTTTGGATTTTTTTCTTCCTCTCCCTTTTCCCCCTCCCTCATGAATTTTTATCTTTTGTTTCTCACGCGCTCTCCCTCTCTCTCTTTTTCTTTCTTTGTCCTGCCCTCTCTCATTTTCCCTCCCTCTTTCTCTTATTTATTTTTCTCTCTTTTTCTTTCTCTTTAATCTGCTAGTCCGGCCCCTGACAGAATGTTTGTTCTATCGTGTGGCCCCCGGGTTAAAATGAGTTTGACACCCCTGCTTTAACTGGATTACTTTCAATGACTTTTGGATGACTCCAAGACCAAATATGCTAATAAAAGACAAAAGAAACTAAATATGAATGAAATGATGACTCACAACACGTGGTAAGCTTTCTCTCCTGGCTTTGATCTCTTTGATCTCCGGCAAAACGAACATCAAATGCGACAGAAACAAAATGAAAATCAATCCAAACAGCTTCCCAACATCATTTTTGCCGTTACATGTATATTTGGTTTTGGAGTAATCCAAAAGTCATTGAAAGTAATCCAGTTAAAGTTACCCTACCCAACCCTGACGTGATGAATGTACATGAACACACACAAAACACACGTTGAGGCACAAAATGTACATAAATACACACAATAACGTACGCAAACACGCACAAAAACATACATTACGCACTGCTTTTAACGATCAGTAACAGTAACGGCGGAAAAAAATAATGAATTAGATGACAACACTAAATATTCGTTCTCTTTTGTTTTTTTTCCCAATTGAAAATGGGGTCAAGGAGGCGAATACCGTATTTTCCGCAATGTAAGGCGCACCTAAAAGCCTTTATTTCTTTCAAAAGCTGACCATGCGCTTTATAATACAGTGCGCCTTATATATGGATCAACATTAATTCGCAAAGTCTTGCAACTAACTTGCAGCCGCCGACTCGATTTTCCCCCAAAAGCAAAGTCGTCCGCGGTGTATGCTGGGATTTATTTACCGACGTTTCATTGGCTAACCAATGTGTCAATCATCATTTGAATGGATCACTATTGGCTAAAGTTATTCGGAGGTCAAGGGGACGGATCCTTTTTATCATTTACAGACTGGCATAGGCTGAAGCGGCAAAACAAAGCCTGCAATTGGCCGAAAAAGATGAATGTGTATAGCACGTGGTTGACGGCATACAGAAAGCATTTTTTACTATTCTGTATTTGTAAATATTTTATTCTCCTGGATTTACTAAACTCACGGATATAAGAGGACCACGGCTGCACATTATAATTGAACACAACGACTTCGGTGAGCTACTCCGGCTATATATTTTCCCTGTATCTTGTTTCAGACTGAACTCGATGTTTCTGTGATAAGCGGTGCAGATAATGGATGGAATGGAGTGTCTATTTTTAAATTAAACTAAATTCCAAGTGTATTGTCATATGCACAGTAAAGTTGCGAGCAAAAAGAAAATAGAAACTAAGGAATGGTTGGCATTTCTTGAATCCTAAGACTTTAACCTTCCGATTGATATTTGGAACGATGCAATTGAGTGACATCGTACGGACACCGCATCCGCACGTGTTCTCGACACGTATTTGCAAGCTTTGGGAATGTTAAGGGGTTGGACTGAACTATCTGACTGTTTTGTCGACGTTCCCATTGTAGCGCCTTATAATCCGGTGCGCCTTATGTATGTCAAATATAGGACCAAAAACTATTTTCTGGGGTGCGCCCTATAACCCGGTGCGCCTTATAGTGCGGAAAATAGGGTATTTTACATGTCATGTCCCAAATAAACACTAAAGCGATTAAATGATATACTGTCAGGACCAGAACGGAGACAGAACCCACTTGCGTACGTTTCTCTCAGTTTTATTGGGAAGAAGGGAAAGGATTGCATACATAATCCGGTGAGCGCTGGTCGCGGGAAGCAGGTCGCTGTGAACGCGGAAGTGGCACTTCTGTGGCGAGCGATGGCGGTGTCGGGAGCACAAAAAAAAACAGGTCAGTAGCCGGGACGGAAGAGCAAAAAACGTGGTCGAGATCAGCAACGAGTCGAAACTCAGGAGAGGAGAGTAGAGGTGGTCAGGATCAAAAAAATGGGTCAAAGCCGGGAAACAGACGGGAGCAAACATACGTAAATGATGTACATAAAAACAAAAAAACACATGCAAGGGCACAAAACGTAGTAAATAAGCACAAAACCCAACGTAATCACGCCCCAAAATGTACGTTAATACGCACATAAACGTGCTGATCACACACAAAAATTTACATAAATACATAAAATGTACATAGATGCATTTACAAATACACGTAGAGACAAAAAACGTCCGTGAACACACACAAAAACGCACGTTGATGTCACGGTTGCCATGGCGCCCAATTAGCCCCGCCCGTGTGGCGCCAACCCCAGCTTGTTGACTATTGGCTTCCTGTCAGTATTTAAACTCTGTCCTGTCACTCCCCTGTTGTCAGTCCACCTGCGAATCTCCGTTTTTACACGGCAAGCCCCCTTTCGCCGGTCTTGTTTTTTGCTCCTGTTTGTCTCCCATTACGATCTGTTTTGATCTCGACCACGAATGCTCTCCCGTCCCGAATGACGACCTGTTTTGATCTCGACCACGTCTGTTCTCCCGCCCCGAATAACGATCCGTTTTTTGTTTCGACCACGTCTACTCTCCTCTTCTGGTTTTCAACTTTTTTCCGTTCCCGACACCGACACCGCCATCGCTCGCCACGGTAGTCCCACTTTCACGTCTGATCAACCTACTCCCAGCGAGCTGCGATCTCCGGATCGTGTGTGCACTCTTTTCCTTTCTTCCCAATAAAACTAAGAGAAACATTATGCAAGTGGATCTGGCCGAGATCTGTTATCCTCAGTCATCTATTGCTAAGACTTGGGGCTGTCACTCTCCTTTTGTCAGTCTGCCAGCGAACCTCTGTGGATACAAGGCAAGCCTTTTTGACCCTGACTCCCGCCTGTCCCGTTTTTGCACCCGTTTTCGGCCTGTCCGTTCCTGATCTTCCCCTTTGTCTCCGGCTACAACCTGTTTTGATCCCGACCACGTCTACTCTGCCGTCCCGGCTTATGACCCGTTTCTGACTCCAACCGCCTTTTTGCTCTCTTGTCCCGGCTATAGACCTGTTTTTCCGTCCCCTACACAATGCGAGAGTGACTTGCTTCCCGAGTCCAGCGATTTCCGGATCGTATGTCCACTCCTTTCCTTTCTTCCCAATAAAACTAAGAGAAACGTTATGCAAGTGGATCTAGCCGAGATCTGTTATCCTCAGTCATCTATTGTTAAGACTCGGGGCTGTCACTCTCCTTTTGTCAGTCCGCCTGCGAACCTCTGTGGATACAAGGCAAGCCTTTTTGACCCTGACTCCCGCCTGTCCCGTTTTTGCACCCGTTTTTCCACCTGTCCGTTCCTGATCTCCCCCTTTGTCTCCGGCTACAACCTGTTTTGATCCCGACAGCGTCTGCTCTCCCGTCCCAGCTTATAACCCGTTTGTGACTCCGACTGCCTTTTTGCTCTCTTGTCCCGGCTCTAGACCTGTTTTTCCGTCCCTGACACAATGCAAGAGTGACTCGCTTCCCGCCTCCAGCGATTTCCAGATCGTGTGTTCACTCTTTTCCATTCTTCCCAATAAAACTAAGAAAAAAATTATGCAAGTGGATCTGGATCTGTTATCCTCAGTCATCTATCGCCAAGACTTGGGGCTGTCACTCTCCTTTTGTCAGTCCACCTGCAAACCTCTGTGGATACAAGGCAAGCCTTTTTGACCCTGACTCCCACCTGTCCCGTTTTTGCACCCGTTTTTCCAACTGTCTGTTCCTGATCTCCCCGTTTGTCTCCAGCTACAACCTGTTTTGATCCCGACCACGTCTGCTCTCCGTCCCGGCTTATGAGCCGTTTCTGACTCGACCACCTTTATGCTTTCTTGTCCCGGCTATAGACCTGTTTTTCCGTCCCTGACACAATGCGAGAGTGACTTGCTTCCCGCCTCCAGCGATTTCCATATCGTGTGTTCACTCTTTTCCATTCTTCCCAATAAAACTAAGAGAAACATTATGCAAGTGGATCTGGCCGAGATCTGTTATCCTCAGTCATCTATTGCTAAGACTTGGGGCTGTCACTCTCCTTTTGTCAGTCCGCCTGCGAACCTCTGTGGATACAAGGCAAGCCTTTTGGACCCTGACTTCCGCCTGTCCCGTTTTTGCTCCCGTTTTTCCACCTGTCCGTTTCTGATCTCCCGGTTTACAACCTGTTTTCATCCCAACCACGTCTGCTCTCCCGTCCCGGTTTATGAGCCGTTTCTGACTCGGCCACCTTTATGCTTTCTTGTCCCGGCTATAGACCTGTTTTTCCGTCCCTGACACAATGCGAGAGTGACTCGCTTCCCGCCTCCAGCGATTTCCATATCGTGTGTTCACTCTTTTCCATTCTTCCCAATAAAACTAAGAGAAACGTTTTGCGATTGAGTTCTGTCTTCGTTCTGGTCTTGTCATGAAGATGGGTAGGGGACAAAATGGTGTGCTAGCTGCTAGCTAGGGGGCTTTGTTTTTCCAACGTGCAAAACCGAATGCACACATAACACAATAACCGTACGTTTTTCCTCATAAATAAAAGCACTTTATTGCAAAATCTGACCGCCCTTGGCCACAGTGCGTAAAACAAACGCACCCCCTTCCTGGTGGCATAATTAAAGCCGATTCCTGCGTTCTTTCATGTCCATTAGGACAGCAGCGGGGAAATGCTCATTATCACCCACAGGAAATAGGACCATAAATATGCTGAGCAGGGAAATGTCAATTAGCGGCCAAACGAAGCCCCGTTTTTGAGCCCCGCCGATTCCATCTGATTTTCAGGCTCGTTTTGGAATCGATAGACGGGAATAAAAACGCCTCCTCGGATATTTTGGAGCGGCGGATGCGATCCGGTAGATTAGGGAGGTGTGCCTGTTCTAAGAACCGTTATTTTTTTTCCTGTATCGATCCCCAATCCAAGCTCCGTTCTCCTGTCCAGGCTACCCGTATCCCTGATTCTGTTTCCTGTATCGATCCCCGATCCAATCTCCGTTCTCCTGTCCCGGCTACTCGTATCCTGATTCTGTATCCTGTATCGATCCTCGATCCAAGCTCCGTTCTTCTGTCCCGGCTTTCCGTATCCTGATTCTGTTTCATATATCGATCCCCGATCCGAGCTCCGTTCTTCTGTTCCGGCTTCCCGTATCCTGATTCTGTTTCCTGTATCGATCCCCGGTTCAACCTTTGTTCTCCTGTCCCGGCTACCCGTATCCTGATTCTGTTTCCTGTATCGATCCCCGATTCAAGCTTTGTTCTCCTGTCCCGGCTACCCGTATCCTGATTCTGTTTCCTGTATCGATCCCCGGTTCAAACTCCCTTCTCCTGTCCTGGCTACCCGTAACCCGCTTCTGTTTCCTGTATCGATCCCCGGTTCAAACTCCCTTCTCCTGTCCCGGCTTCCCGTATCCTGATTCTGTTTCCTGTATAGATCCCCGATTCAAGCTCCATTCTTCTGTCCCGGCTTCCAGGATCCTGATTCTGTTTCCTGTATCGATCCCCGCTCCAAGCTCTGTTCTCCTATCCCGGCTTCCCGTATCCCTGATTCTGTTTCCTGTATCGATCCCCGATCCAATCTCCGTTCTCCTGTCCCGGCTACTCGTATCCTGATTCTGTTTCCTGTATCGATCCTCGATCCAAGCTCCGTTCTTCTGTCCCGGCTTCCCGTATACTGATTCTGTTTCCTGTATCAAGGAAACTGATTCTGATTCTGTTTCATATATCGATCCCCGCCCGATCCAAGCTCCGTTCTCCTATCCCGGCTACCCGTATCCTGATTCTGTTTCCTGTATCGATCCCTGATTCAAGCTTTGTTCTCCTGTCCCGGCTTCCCGTATCCTGATTCTGTTTCCTGTATCAATCCTCGATCCAAGCTCTGTTCCCCTGTCCTGGCTACTCGTTTCCTTATTCAGTTTCATATATTGATCCCCGATCGAAGCTCCGTTTTCCTGTTTTGGCTACTCGTATCCTGATTCTGTTTCCTGTATCGATCCCCGATCTAAGCTCCGTTCTTCTGTCCTGGCTTCCCGCATCCTGATTCTGTTTCCTGTATCGATCCCTGATCCAAGCTCCGTTATTCTGTCCCGGCTACCCGTATCCTGATTCTGTTTCCTGCATCGATCCCCGGTCCAAGCTCCGTTCTCCTGTCCCGGCTACCCGAATCCTGATTCTGTTTGAGGTGTGATTCGATTTAGTCTCCAAGTTGATTGAGATGGGACTGAAGCTAGGGTCCGGGTTAGGTTGGGACAAATGCAAAAAAGCACCCTTTTGTTTTACATTTGTACTGAGCCTTTTAAACGAAAGTCGAAAAGAAGGGAAAATTTTGTTTTTGTTTTTAATGAAAATTAATAAAGATTTTAAAAAAGGAAAATGAGGAAAACAATGAAAACAGGAACAAAAAGAAAAGTAGGGTAAAAGAAAGCAAAGAAAAGCAAAATTGAGGAAAAGAAAGAAAACAGGAATGTCCAAAGTCCGACCTGGGGGCCAATTACTGCCCCTGATGATGGCAGTACCTCTATTGCCACATTGTCCCTGGCTTTCTGTGAGATTTTTTGGCCTACCCCATTTCTGACATGGTCATTGCAAAAGAAAAAAAAAAGAAAAAAAAAAGGAAAGTTGACTGTGCGACCTGCTTTCAGGACAAGTAGAAGGATCCCTTTGACATGTTTTCATCATGCAAAGAAACTAAAAGCAAAAACGACTTTGCAATAAAGATATGTACCCAGCTTCTTGTCATAGTTTCAGTTTTTAAAGTATTTAAAGTCAATGTTGACTAACTGACACTAGGTGGTGCTAGTGCTCCTGCCCTTCTGGCTTCTCGTAAGAAATGCTTGAAACATGTTGTTTTTGTGTGGGTGAGCTGGCATCAAAGCGGCAATTTAAACTCCCGCCTTCCTAAAAACACTCGTCCGATCGTCTGCGAACCTATGCTCCCAGCTAGGCAAGCTTTTGTACTCTCCGACTCTATCCTGCCCCGTTTCCTGTCTGATACCCGTTGCTGACCTATTTCTGGACCCGATTCTGTTTTTGCGCCGCCAACGAGGACCCTCGCTCTTACAAAATACAAAATAATCTTACACCATAATTTTTTTTTTATTTGTGTAGTTTAATGTTATATTGCTCATGTGTTTCGTTATATCATTCTGCACGTATTTTTAATAATAAAATAAAATAATAAAAAAATAAAAAAATCAGGAACAATTATTATCAGCGTAACTAAAATCTCATCTCATCTCATTAGCTGCACCGCTTATCCTCAGTAGGGTCGCGGGGGTGCCGGAGCCCATCCTAGCATCCATCGGGCAGCGGGCAGGGGACACCCTGAACTGGTTGCCAGCTAATCGCAGGGCACACAGAGACAGACAACTCGCTCGCTTATACACACCTAGGGACAATTTGGACCGGCCAATTCACCTGAAATGCATGTCTTTGGAATGGGGGAGGAAACCGGAGTGCCCGGAGGAAACCCCAAAAGCACGGGGAGAACATACAAACTCCACACAGGAAGTCCGGTAGCTGGATTTGAACCCACACAGGAGGTTCCCGAGACCTTAGAACTGTGCTGCACACGCGTTAACCACTGCGCCGCCGTGCTGCCCGCGTAACTAAAATATCCGTTAATAATACTTTAAATTTTAATTTGTAAATAAAGATATTTTTGGGAGGAAAAAAATTAGTTGGCATGTGTAGTGCCTAATTTCCACTCCCCTGCAAAATCCTCCCCCCCCCTTCGCGAGAACTCGCATTCTGACAATAGCTTGTTTTAATAAGCTTATTATATAGAACACAATCGCGATTGTCGGAAGCGCAGCAGAATGCGCGTTCACGCGAGGAGGGGAGGATTTTGCAGGGGAGTGGAAATTAGGCACTACAGCGGCAGACGCATGCACACAGTAGCATCAAACCGCTTGCTTCGTTTGCAACGGAAAAAAACGATACAGAGATAGAGGATACCGCGGCGAACTCTTTTGCCATCTCGTGATCGTCGGTGTATACAGTAGCGTCAAACTGCTCGCTTCGTTTGCAACAGAAAAAAAACGATACAGAGATAGAGGCTACCGCGGCGAACTCGTTTGCCATTTCGTGATCGTCGGTGTATACTGGATAGTACCCATAATTGACAAATTTGAGTTTTTCATACACGTCTTAGAATGCAAAATAAACGTACTTTGTATGGCAAAAACGTACAGGTTGACAGGTATGGAGTAATGTCACGCGTTTGGGTCCTGATCCGGTCCTGGTTCATGACAAGATGCCCATTCTACACTTGGATTAGGATTTTAGGCGAATTTTCAGGAATATAAATGTGTTTTTGTCTTAAAATGTCACGAATAGGCTTGTGCAGCACAGTTCATGCCATGGGAACCTGTCGTGGGTTCAAATCCAGCTTCAGACTTCCTGTGCGGAGTTTGTATGTTCTCCCCGTGCTTGCGTGGGTTTCCTCCGGGCACTCCGGTTTCCTCCCACGTTCCAAAAACATGCATTTCAGGTGAATTGGCCGGTCCAAATTGTCCCTAGGTGTGAATGAGCGAAAGAGTTGTCTGTCCCTGTGTGCCCTGCGATTGGCTGGCAACCAGTTCAGGGTGTCCCCTGCCCACTGCCCGATGATTGCTCCGGTTTCCTCCCACGTTCCAAAAACATGCATTTCAGGTGAATTGGCCGGTCCAAATTGTCCCTAGGTGTGAATGAGCGAGTGAGTTGTCTGTCCCCGTGTGCCCTGCGACTGGCTGGCAACCGGTTCAGGGTGTCCCCTGCCCACTGCCCGGAGATGGCTGGGATGGGCTCCAGCCCCCCCGCGACCCTAATGAGGATAAGCAGTACGGCTAATGAGATGAGATGAGATGTCACAAATAGAACTCAAATCGTTTGTTCATTGATTCCATCCTTCCCCCCGCAACTTCGCTGGTGATAAAGCGGGGGAGCGCCGCTATTTTTATCGCTACACTCGTATCATAAATCAAACGGCAACACACGGAGCTCACAGAGCGAGGCGGCTGTGAGTTTTTTTTTTGTACGAGAGATCAATCTTCAAGTCCTCTGCAACAGCCACTCCAGGACCCTGGGAGCACTCACACACAAAAAATGAAAAAAAATGAAGATTACCATTACATCGCCTCACCTCCTTTCGTGCTCCCAACAGACGAGGAAGGGAAATAAACACAAATATGACGCAAATAAAAAAGACGGATTCCCCGTTAAACGTCAATAGGGGGCGATGTTGCAGGGGGGAGCGTTACTTCAAGGGAGGAGGGGGGGGCAAATGCTTGTTGTATTAAAAGTGCATTTGGAATTCTTGTCCTCGCTCCACTCCATTGGGGAACGTCTGGATCTCGACCCCCCCCCTAAAAGGACACGCCCATAAATCACCTTTGTGGCCGGCGCGCAAAAGCCCAATAAAAATAAATAGATGAGCGCCCCTGTCACCCCGGAGCCGTTTTGAAAAAAAAAAAAAAAAAAAACCCGCACCCTCCTCCTCAAACACCCCCTCCACGATGGTCATGATGACTTTGATGATGAGAGTAACAAAAAAAAAAAAACGTAGCCCGGAAAAGACTCAGGCAGGAACAGCTTCTGCTGTTGGCACAGTCATTAGATGTAAGGTTTCTGATGAATCAGGTGTACTTGAGGAGGAACTGGTGTGCGGTCTGGCGAGTTGATATTATGAAGTGCAGGTCTCTACTGTGGTGTCATGAACCAGAACAGGATCAGGACCCAAATGCGTGACGTTTCTCACACAAGCCTTTTATTTTACGACACAAATACGAAAAAAAAACAACTACAAAAACTACTGCAAAATTCTACGAAATAGAACTAGAGTAAAACAAAACTAAATATGAAAAGAAGTGCTCAAAACAGGAATCAATTATATAATTTTGCGTTAAATGGGATGGTTTCTGTCATTAACCAGAACAGGATCAGGACCCAAATGCGTGACGTTACTCACACAAGCCTTTTATCCTACGGGAAATGGGGAGTCATGCACGTTAGGCAGCAGTCTGGCGTGGAATGATAGGAAGCCAGAGGACGACGAGACGGATACCGATTGCCCGGGTTGATATCAGACAGATGGGGTCGATACTGGATAGGACGGGACAGACAGAATTGATATCGAAACAGGATATCGAAATTAAACAGGACAAACCAGACGGGAACGAAACTGGAAACTGATATTAAACAACAGGACAGACAGGATTGATATCAAAACAGGATATCGAAAATAAACAGGACAAACTAGACGGGAACAAAACTGGAAACCCGTATTAAACAAAACAAAATAAACAGGACGGGAAATACCAACAGGAAACAGGATCGAGTCAAAACCCACGTCTTGCGGGGCAGAGGTTCGTTGAGGGACTTTCAAAGGAAGAGTGAGAGCACTGAGCTTGAATAGACGGGAAGCCAATCTGTCAACGAGCCGCAGCTGGCGCCACATGGGCGGGGCCCTCAAGGCGCCATGGCAACCGAAAACATTTTATGTGCTTTTTAGGGATCTCCTGAAAAACCTGAAATTAGTAATTACTAAATAATAATTCGGTGCATAATGTTCATCACTATATATTATCATGGATAATATATCTTAAAAAAAACAAAAAAATCTGAGGAGCCGCTTGGTAGCTGAAAGTAAGCCGAGCCAAAAGAGACGGTTTTCTAAGTAGAGCTGTCCTCTAAGGTTTGAGCAGTAGGAGTTGGTGATGCTTCACATGATGAGCCACCTAAGCAAGCATGTTGGGCTCATTTTGACCACTTTGTCCCATTTTTCTTCATTTATTGTGTGGTCTATAGTCAGACGGCCGAGAAACATGGCAGTAGCGAAAATTCCGAGGCTATCCAATCACTTCAAGCATTTTAATCAACATTGAGCATTATCAAGGATTTCAAGCACCCGAACGAACTGAAGGATTTTATACATTTGACTATAAAGGATTTTATATGATCGAATACAAATTACATTTAATGCAAAATATATTCACTGGCTGGACAGGGCACCCTGGTGAAAAATGTTGTTTACAGGAACGGCGGGAACTGGACGTAAGGCTGATAAGATAATCAGCACATCCAGACGCTGTTGACGCAGAAAGGCCCTGATGACGTGTGGTTTTGAGTATCCCAGACATCGTGACGCTCTTTGACGAGATGGTGAAGCCTGTGGGGGGCTTCCTTGGCACGCCCGTGGGAGGAGCCGGCACCCCATTATGCAGGGAGAAGATGGCCAATAGAAAAAAAGCTAAAGGACTTCAGAAGAAGGCTTCCCAGAGACGCCAACGACACTAATTTGGCCGTTTTCGATGGAGTGCACTTAGTTGAATTGTTAATAAAATTAAATCAGCCCCCGTGTGGAAATGTCTGCTTCCTGTTCATCTGTTCCCTCAAGAAACGAGCGGGCATAAATTCTTGGGTGAATGTAGGTTGTGTTCAGTTAATGGAGTCAGATAAGCAGGGTTGGGTAGTGTTACTTGAACTGGATTACTTTCAATGACTTTTGGATTACTCCAATACCAAATATGCTAATGAAAGACAAAAGAAACTAAATATGAATACAATTACTAAATTTTGTGCAGGCTTGGGAGTAACGGAACACATGGAAGGGCAAAAAAGATGTCGGCAAGCTGTTTGGATTTATTTTCATTTTGTTTCCGTCGCAACGTATGTTCGTTTTGCCGGAGAACAAAGAGATCAAAGCCAGGAGAGAAAGCTTACCACGTGTTGTGAGTCATCATAATATTCATATTTAGTTTCTTTTGTCTTTTATTAGCATATTTAGTATTGGAGTCATCCAAAAGTCATTTAAAGACATCCAGTTAAAGTAACCCTACCCAACCCTGGTTTTGCCGGAGATCAAAGAGATCAAAGCCAGGAGAGAAAGCTTACCACCTGTTGTGAGTCATCATTTTATTCATATTGAGTTTCTTTTGTCTTTTATGAGCATATTTGGTATTGGAGTCATCCAAAAGTCATTGAAAGTAATCCAGTTAAAGTAACCCTACCCAACCCTGGTTTCTGTCGCATTTGATGTTCATTTTGCCGGAGATCAAAGAGATCAAAGCCAGGAGAGAAAGCTTACCACGCGTTGTGAGTCATCATAATATTCATATTTAGTTTCTTTTGTCTTTTATTAGCATATTTAGTATTGGAGTCATCCAAAAGTCATTGAAAGTAATCCAGTTAAAGTAACCCTACCCAACCCTGGTTTCTGTCGCATTTGATGTTCATTTTGCCGGAGATCAAAGAGATCAAAGCCAGGAGAGAAAGCTTACCACGCGTTGTGAGTCATCATAATATTCATATTTAGTTTCTTTTGTCTTTTATTAGCATATTTAGTATTGGAGTCATCCAAAAGTCATTGAAAGTAATCCAGTTAAAGTAACCCTACCCAACCCTGGTTTCTGTCGCATTTGATGTTCATTTTGCCGGAGATCAAAGAGATCAAAGCCAGGAGAGAAAGCTTACCACGTGTTGTGAGTCATCATAATATTCATATTTAGTTTCTTTTGTCTTTTATTAGCATATTTAGTATTGGAGTCATCCAAAAGTCATTTAAAGACATCCAGTTAAAGTAACCCTACCCAACCCTGGTTTTGCCGGAGATCAAAGAGATCAAAGCCAGGAGAGAAAGCTTACCACCTGTTGTGAGTCATCATTTTATTCATATTGAGTTTCTTTTGTCTTTTATGAGCATATTTGGTATTGGAGTCATCCAAAAGTCATTGAAAGTAATCCAGTTAAAGTAACCCTACCCAACCCTGGTTTCTGTCGCATTTGATGTTAGTTTTGCCGGAGATCAAAGAGATCAAAGCCAGGAGAGAAAGCTTACCACACGTTGTGAGTCATCATAATATTCATATTTAGTTTCTTTTGTCTTTTATTAGCATTATTGGTATGGGAGTCTTCCAAAAGTCATTGAAAGTAATCCAGTTAAAGTAACCCTACCCAACCCTGGTTTTGCCGGAGATCAAAGAGATCAAAGCCAGCAGAGAAAGCTTACCACGTCTTGTGAGTCATCGTTTTTTTCATATTTAGTTTCTTTTGTCTTTTATTAGCATATTTGGTATTGGAGTCATCCAAAAGTCATTGAAAGTCATCGAGTTAAAGTAAGCCTACCCAACCCTGGTTTCTGTTGCATTTGATGTTCGTTTTGCCGGAGATCAAAGAGATCAAAGCCAGGAGAGAAAGCTTACCACATGTTCGTGAGTCATCATTTTATTCATATTTAGTTTCATTCGTCTTTTATTAGCATATTTGCTATTGGAGTCATCCAAAAGTCATTGAAAGTAATCCAGTTAAAGTAACCCTACCCAACCCTGGTTTCTGTCGCATTTGATGTTCATTTTGCCGGAGATCAAAGAGATCAAAGCCAGGAGAGAAAGCTTACCACGCGTTGTGAGTCATCATAATATTCATATTTAGTTTCTTTTGTCTTTTATTAGCATATTTAGTATTGGAGTAATCCAAAAGTCATTGAAAGTAATCCAGTTAAAGTAACCCTACCCAACCCTGGTTTCTGTCGCATTTGATGTTCATTTTGCCGGAGATCAAAGAGATCAAAGCCAGGAGAGAAAGCTTACCACGCGTTGTGAGTCATCATAATATTCATATTTAGTTTCTTTTGTCTTTTATTAGCATATTTAGTATTGGAGTCATCCAAAAGTCATTTAAAGACATCCAGTTAAAGTAACCCTACCCAACCCTGGTTTTGCCGGAGATCAAAGAGATCAAAGCCAGGAGAGAAAGCTTACCACGTGTTGTGAGTCATCATTTTATTCATATTGAGTTTCTTTTGTCTTTTATGAGCATATTTGCTATTGGAGTCATCCAAAAATCATTGAAAGTAATCCAGTTAA
This sequence comes from Urocampus carinirostris, assembly GCF_059441175.1. Taxonomy (NCBI): domain Eukaryota; kingdom Metazoa; phylum Chordata; class Actinopteri; order Syngnathiformes; family Syngnathidae; genus Urocampus; species Urocampus carinirostris. Next base: position 2,668,970 of record NC_142352.1, on the reverse strand, counting down.
AGTAACCCTACCCAACCCTGCAGATAACTCATTCGAAGGATTTGGTAAACGCTACATTTTGATATTTAATTCCCAACAGAACCCTGAATCCTGTTTCTTAAACAAGACACTTCAAGTCAGAAAAAAGGGACTATTTTTCCATATTTTCTCCGTCAAAGAGAGCCTTTCCGTTCGGCGTTTGTTGAGGTCTCGATCGTCTGGCATCAAGTTTGGCCTTTTGGCCGTCGTCACGGTGACATGGCAACTGCCTCCGCTACACGGCAACCACCTGCTAGCTGTCAATCAAATCTAGGGGAGGGACGGGGGGACGGTAGTGTCACCCGGGGCTATTGATGAAGCTGCCAGGCCCAGGACCAGAAGTGTCCATCATGTCTGTTTTATCGCTCTTTTTTATGGGGGCCGGGAGTGGGGGGGTGGTTTGGGGTGGGGGGGCTTACCCGACCTTCAGCCCGACCTCGAAATCATCACCTCGTCTCGTTATCGGCGTTATTCAAATGTGACGAGCCGACATCGGGAAAACATCTACCGTCTGATTGCGCAATCGGGATGTGGCTTAGCCACGCCCCCTTTGATTCACTCAATCAAAGATTGAACGTTAGGTGAAGAGCAATGTTTCCTGTCATTTTCCAGGGTCGAGCGTTCACACAAAGTCGGTGAGCAACGCTTGAAACAACAGTGAGCAACGGCAATCCCAAGTGTGGCAACTAAGTCATTATCCAACTTGACATCACGTTACATTTTGCTGAGTTTCCGGCAATGCAAAATTGTTTTTCTCTTTTGAATGAATTGACTCATGTCCGATTGCCTACAAACGTCATTTGTTTTTACAATTCTTTCACAAGATTTCCATTTCTTTTTTTTCCTGGTATCTTTTGTCGCATAATACTAACATTTTTGGGGGCTTATTGAGTCGGTTGTAAGATACGGAACTGTACTTAATCACATTTTTAGTGGAAGTACAATGTTGGCCACAAGATTCACTTGTTATCATTGGAAATTATTTGAATGCAACACAAAACTTTTCTTCTTTTTTCCGTGTTTTTTTTTCTACTTTTTTTTTAAAATTCCTTTAAAAAAAATCTCAGTGTTTATTTTTTCCCAGCTGTTACTTTTTTTCTTTTTGTTCTCTATTTACTTTTTTCCTACGTTCTTTTCTTTTTTTCTGATTTTTTTCTAAATTTTTCCTTCTCTTTTTCTCTTCCTTATGTTTCTTTTTTTTCTCAGTTTTTCACTACTTTTTCATTTTGCTATTTTTTTCTTTTTGTTCTATTCCCCCTACCTTTAAGTCATTTTGTGCATCATTTTACTTAATATTTGGTCATGTTGGGATTAACGAAGCGAAAACAACCTGAAGAGCCGTTTAGGACCCTTTTTAGTGAGCCGAGCCGAAAAAGCCGGTTCTCGACATACTCTACTAACTTGACTCAACTTCGTTCTACTCTGACTCGACTTCAAAATACCGCATTTAGGACACAACGTCAGGGGAACCCGTGTATTTTGACCTTCATGCACTGTAACTTTGACTTATGTCGCTTCTGAATTAGTAGTTTTGAGCCCTCATTTTTGTGCGCTGGCGAGATTTTCTTGACTAAAGATATATCTATCTATCTAGATCTAACTAAAGATATATCTATCTATCTATCTATCTAGATCTAACTAAAGTTCTATCTATCCTTCTAGATCTAACTAAAGATCTATCTATCTAGATCTAACTGAAGATCTATCTATCTATCTATATCTATCCATCTATCCATCTATCCATCTATCTATCTATATCTAACTCAAGATCTATCTATCCATCTAGATCTAACTAAAGATATATCTATCTATCTATCTATCTATCTATCTATCTATCTATCTATCTATCTATAACTAAAGTTCTATCTATCCTTCTAGATCTAACTAAAGATCTATCTATCTAGATCTAACTGAAGATCTATCTATCTATCTATATCTATCCATCTATCCATCTATCCATCTATCTATCTATATCTAACTCAAGATCTATCTATCCATCTAGATCTAACTCAAGATCTATCTATCTATCTAGATCTAACTAAAGTTCTATCTATCCTTCTAGATCTAACTAAAGATCTATCTATCTAGATCTAACTGAAGATCTATCTATCTATATCTATCCATCTATCCATCTATATCTAACTCAAGATCTATCTATCCATCTAGATCTAACTCAAGATCTATCTATCCATCTAGATCTAACTAAAGATATATCTATATATCTATCTAGATCCAACTGAAGATCTATCTATCTATCTATCTAAATCTAACTAAAGATCTATCTATCTATCTATCTATCTATCTATCTATCTATATCTAACTCAAGATCTATCTATCCATCTAGATCTAACTAAAGATATATCTATATATCTATCTAGATCCAACTAAAGATCTATCTATCTATCTATCTATCTATCTATCTATCTATCTATCTATCTATCTATCTATCTATCTAGATCTAACTCAAGATCCATCTATCCATCTAGATCTAACTCAAGATCTATCTATCCATCTAGATCTAACTAAAGATATATCTATATATCTATCTCGATCCAACTAAAGATCTATCTATCTATCTATCTATCTATATATCTATCTATCTATCTAGATCTAACTCAAGATCTATCTATCCATCTAGATCTAACTCAAGATCTATCTATCCATCTAGATCTAACTAAAGATATATCTATATATCTATCTAGATCCAACTGAAGATCTATCTATCTATCTAAATCTAACTAAAGATCTATCTATCTATCTATCTATCTTTCGAAATATGTTAAACTTCATCTCCTTGTCATCACCATCCTAAACAACAAGCGAGAGGATCAGCATTGTTCGTGCACTGCAGGGTAAGAAATGGGATATACCTTCAACTAATTCACCTAACTCAACCTGACTTGTAAAATAGTCTTTCTTATTGCTCAAGGTCCGTGTTGGCCTACCTATATCGTTGTCACTCGCGTATTTCCGTAGTGCAGTGGTTAGCCTATTCGCCCAACACAAAAAAGGTCTCTGATTTGAGACCGGGTGGAAACATGTGTTGGGCTGGAGAGGGATGGGTGCCACCAGGCTGTATTTGCCCAAGACACAACACAGAGAATTATATGACCCTAATGCTTATGTCATAAACCAGGACGGAATCTCGGACCAATTGCGTTGGTTTCGTGACAGGTAGGTGGAATCGGTACAGCTTAGCGGGCAGGTCGATGGCCAGGGCGGGAGAGCAGGTCGAAAACGTGGAACGGGAACAGGTCAAAATCAGAAGGCAGGCAGGAATCAAGCAAGAGTAGTCTTTGGTACTTGGTAATCTGGTGAAACACAGAGGAATACAGAAATACGGTCTGACGTCCTTCCCTGGATGCTGACCGCTTAAGAGGAGAATGTCAGCCAATCAGAGAGCGCGCTCCAGCCCCCAGGTGACTTCACTTAGGCAATCATGACAGGTTAAGTGATCCAACCAACCAACCAACTAACCACCAACCAACCAAGAATTCAATCAGGTCATCCAATCATCAAAGTCCATCCAATCAACAATTAATTACATTTTAAATATCGATTAAAATAATCACGGTAAATTCAAGTACTTAAATAAACAATAGAATAATATTAGAAATCTGTTAAGCATATGTAGCACATTTAAAGCCCCAGTACTTTTTTTTAAAACCGAAACAAGCGGTGGACCCAAATGCGTAACGTTTCACACAATGCTTTATTAAGGAATCGGGGAAGTCAGGTGCAGCTGGGCAGGAGGAGCGTGAAGCCCTCGCGAACGAAGCGTGGTCGGAGGTCGGAACAAGCCGGGCAGCCGGGACGGGAGACGAAGCGTGGTCGGGGATCGGAACAATTTTTGTCTGTCCCTTTAATGATGGCTAAATATCCATATCTTTTACTGTATACAGGATGTTCATCAATCGGTCAAACGTAAATAAAATGTCCCGTTTTTGTTTTGTCAAAATAAAAGGCAGCCGTGGCGGCTGCACAGACAATATTTCCGTCCCGTCTTTGTCTGTCAAACGTCTTAATGGACGGACACGAAAATTGACAAGCGTCTTTTTTCGCCTCAAAAGATTGCAAGCGTCTTTTATATCCTCGCTGAGTTGTGCTGGAGGACGGGGCCCCCAGGGTATTTGCCGTCTCAACCTGCAGGTCCCCGCTTTGACAACATCTGCCCCAAAAAGCGTCCCCGGGCGGGCGCCCCCAAAACACGGCGTCCCTTGCGGACCCTCGTCAAGATCGCAAGATGGCGGAGGGGTCTTGGGGTTGTTCCACGCTGGTTCTGACGTCGCCCTCGCCCGACTGGCACGCGCCCCCGTCGCCACCCGGGGACCAAACGTCCTCGGCATGACAGCCGAGTTCATGAAGCTCATGTGACAACTGAGAGACGTTCAAGAAGTTTTTGTTGAAGGAGACAAGTGTGGACAAAGAGGGTTATGTTTGAAAGTTGGACACTTGAAGAGGGACGCAGATACAATTTTCAATCAAAATGAAGGATTAAATGTGTTTTATGTCTCGTCTCCTGTTTGCCTGAAGGCCAGGGCGGAAGAGCAGGAACATAAACGGGTCCAGAAAAGAGGTCGGCAACGGGTATCAGACAGGAAACAGGGCAGGATATAGAGTACAAAAGCTTGTCCAGCTGGGAGTATAGGTTCACAGACGATCTGACGGCTTCTTTTCGGAAGACAGGAGTTTTCAAAAAGAGTCCAACAGCCAATCAGGGTTCATGGCTATTGGCGCCAACGGGGCAGCCACAGGAACAGTCGACAACAGTCTGGCAGCTTCTGCTGTTGGCACAGTCATTAAATACAACGTTTCTTATTATCATCAGGTGCGCTTGATGAGGAACAGGTGTGGGGTCCTAAGTTGGTCAACCTAGTTGATAGCCTGTAGTGCAGGGGTCTCCGATGTTGTGGCCGCAGGCGCCAGAGTACCCCCTAAGGACAGTTGAGGTGCGCAAAGACCTGTTTTGATTCGGGAATTGATTGGCGATGTAATTAAGCAGCAACAGTCAACAACAATCCGGCAGCTTCTGCTGCTGGCACAGTCATTAATTACAAAGTTTCTGAATATAGTCAGGTGTGCTTGATGAGGAACAGGTGTGAGGTCCTAAGTTGGTCTAGTAGTTAATAGCGTGTAGTGCAAGGGTCTTCGATGTTCTGCCCGCAGGCACCAGGGTACCCCCTAAGGACAGTTGAGGTGCGCACAGACCTTGTTTGAGTCTAGAATCGATTGGCGATCAATGTAATCGATCAGGAACAGTCGACAACAATCCGGCAGCTTCTGCTGTTGGCACAGTCATTAAATACAAAAAAAAAATTGCGGTAAACGTTACGAGAGTGGGTCCCGTTTCCGTTCTGGTCCTGACATTTTTAAGAGTTCTTGTGATTAAGGGCTATACAAATAAACTTGACTTGACTAGGAACCGGTTTACTCTCTTGCTAGCAAACTAGCAAAATCAAAAAGTAACTTTCTAAATAACAAATGATCAAGCTGCCAAAATGAAATGATGATTTTGAGAATAACTTTAGAAGATTGGATCATGAATTTAAAAACACTGATAATTTCCACACCTATTAGAAATCAAACTACCTAGAAAATCACAACGTCCCATCATTGGTGAGCTCTTTTGGGAGTTAGTTCACAGGCAGCTCATGTCATGATTACTGTCATTAATGCCCGCTCATTTGGCGCCATCAACTGTGGGCTATCTGATTGGTTCCCCGTCTCTTTTTAAACCCAGTCCTGTCACTCCCCAGTTGTAAGTCTGTCAGCAAATCTCTGTTATTACAAGGCAAGCATTTTATACCCTGACTCCCGCCTGTCCCGTTTTTGCACCCGTTTTTCCAACTGTCTGTTCCTGATCTGCCCGTTTGTCTCCAGCTCGACCTGTTTTCGATTCCCAACCACATTTTTGCTCTCCTGTCCCGGTTATCGACCTGTTTTTCCGTCCCTGACCCCACCATCTCCCGCTGCGGCAGATCCACTTCCTTATTAGGATCACGATCCGATTGTAAGAACGACTTGCACTGCCCGTCTTCTATTCAATAAACTTGTGGTTAACGCTACGCATTTGGGTCCTGATTTTGTTCTGGTCGTGACAGCTCAGGTGTTCTTAGAGGGCTACCTGGTGCCCTTGGGGACCCCTCTGCTAAATAGGTTTTCGCCATCTTTGGAAGTGGATTTGTGGAATGTGTCACACCCAAAAAATAGTTTTATACTAAGACACCTTGGAGCAAAGAAAATGCAGTTTTTTGTGACTTCCAAAGCGTTTTTTTTTACCCCAAGATGACAAAAATTTGTTTGTGAAGGTGGAGCAAACACAAAGAGTCAACAATTGCAAACGGTGAGAAGGGTTCAAACGGGGGCCTTTCATCTGCGAGCCGCTCCACGGACCTCCGCGAAGACTGTTTTTAAATGTTGTCGCTTATGCAAATTTAATGAGCGTTTTCGCCGGCATCTTTTTCATAACGATGCATAATTAAACCGGTGGCAACAAAACCAATCAGCGCGTTATTTTTTTTCAGCCACTAAACAATAAAGCTCGAACGGGGGCAAGCTTGCGCATCAGAGTTACTTTATTCCGGGAAAAAAAAAAAAAAAAGAGATTTCAAATTGGTTAAAAATGGGCCGAATACTCCCTGCGCTGTCCATAAAATTAAATTGATTCTTAATCCAGACTTAATTAGAACGTTCTCATCTAAATATTTTCATTAAAACAAACAAAAATTCGTTTTTGCATGGAGTCACTTAACAAGTATCATCAGGTAGCTTCCGTGATGGAATTTGATTTGAAACCAGATTTGACACAATATACATCCAGTGTAAACAGTCAATACAGTTTCAGATTGAAGAAGAATATTGTCATCACGACAAACATTTTGTGTATAAACAAGTATCCTCATTTAAAACCGCATTTGTCTCCTCGGGAATTGAATTCAATTTGAAACCAGATCTGTCACAATATACATCCAGTGTAAACACTCAACAGTCTGAGATTGAAAAAGAATATTGTTATCACAACAAACATCTAATGACTTAACAAATATCCTCATTTAAAACCCGGTTCTGCCCTTAAATATTAAATTCGATTTTAAACCAGATTTGCCACAATATACATCCAGTGTAAACACTCCCGACAGTCTCAGATTGAAGAAGAATATTGTTATCACAACAAACATTTAATGACTTAACAAATATCCTCATTTAAAACCACATTTTTACCCTCAAATACTAAATTCGATTTGAAACCAGATTTGCCACAATATACATCCAGTGTAAACACTCCCGACAGTCTCAGATTGAAGAAGAATATTGTTATCACAACAAACATCTAACGACTTAACAAATATCCTCTTTTAAAACCACATTTCTGCCCTTAAATATTAAATTCGATTTGAAACCAGATTTGCCACAATATACATCCAGTGTAAACACTCCCGACAGTCTCAGATTGAAGAAGAATATTGTTATCACAACAAACATCTGATGACTTAACAAATATCCTCATTTAAAACCACATTTCTGCCCTTAAATACTAAATTCGATTTGAAACCAGATTTGCCACAATATACATCCAGTGTAAACACTCCCGACAGTCTCAGATTGAAGAAGAATATTGTTATCACAACAAACATCTAATGACTTAACAAATATCCTCATTTAAAACCACATTTTTACCCTCAAATACTAAATTCGATTTGAAACCAGATTTGCCACAATATACATCCAGTATAAACAGTCACAAGAGTCTCAGATTGAATAAGAATATTGCCATCACAACAAACATTCAGTGACTAAAGAAGTATACTAATTTAAAATCCCATGTTTCCCCTTGGGAATTCAATTCAATTTGAAACCAGATTTGCCACACACCAGTATAAACAGTCTTGGTCATTTTAGATTAACAATATTATTATCACAAATAAGTTCATTTTTACATAAAATTCATGACCTGGTTTTAGAATTCCAATTCAAGCCAAACAGTCACAATTCAAGATTCAAAAACGGATTAAAGAAAGTATTATCATCACGGCAAACATTTTCTGAAGTTTTTATTTAACACGGCCTGAACCAATTGGATTAAACTGATGGTGAGGGTTCATTCAGGCTTCTTTTATCAAAAAAGTTTTCATTCATTGAGTGGTTTACAGAGTCAGACTGCCAAGAATTGAAACAATTGCAACAATTCCAAGCATTTTCAAGCCCTACACCCAAATCTCAAGCATTTTCCTGTCCTTAAAAACACACCTGTCATGATTACTGATGTGACTCAGCTGTGCCCGCTCAACTGCCGCTGGTTCCGATTGGCTCCCTGTCACTATTTGAACCCAGTCCTGTCAGTCCCCTGTTGTCAGTCCGTCTGCGAACCTCAGTGAATGCTAGGCAAGCCTTTTTTGACCCTGACTCCCACCCCGTTTTTGCTCCTGTCTGTCTCCAGCTACGACCCGTTTCCATCCTGACCACGTCTGCTCTCCCGTCCCAACTTACGACCCGTTTCTGACCCCGACCACGTTTTTGCTCCCCTGTCCCGGCTATCGACCCGTTTTTCCATCCTTGACACCGCCATCGCTCGCTAGGGAAGATCCACTTCCGTGTTGGGATCACATTCCGAGTACGAGAGCGACTAACGAACACCGGATCGCTGGCGCAGCCCTTTCAATAAAGACTTGTGGTAAACGTTACGCAATTGGGTCCTGTTTCCGTTCTTGTCCCAACCACACCATTACATTTAAAAGGATTTCCAACACCCGTACCAACCCTAGCCCGCTCTCTAACCACACGGTACAAACAAATCAAACCTTCTCTATTTCCCGTCCTCGGGGCGGGACGGCGCCCCCCCCCCCAGCTCAATTATCTCCCGATAGGAGAATATGCAAAGCGGGCCTTGTCGGAGCGTCCCGCGAGCAATTATCGGGCGTCAGGCGCGGAGAGATGATTATCGCGGTTTGGGACGCGTTCGGGGAAGTGGCGTATTGATTGGCCATCGGGGAGCTAATAAGCAGAGGTTATCTACATGTAGCATGAGACTGCGACTACGCTTAATATGTTCCGTCTTATCGGGACGGGAGACGTCCTTATTGGCCCCGGGACGAGGTCAACGGAATCGCATCAAAAGTCAGCTACGATTCCGTGCAGGATTTCTTAACCCGACGTCCGTTCTTGTGTTTTGTACGAAGGTGTGCTGGTAGCTTTTCGACCCTGACTCTCTCCTGTTCTGGTTCCTGTCTTTTTCCTGGCTCCTTTTCTGATTTCGACCACGATCTTTGCTCCCCCGTCCCGGCTACTGATCTGTTCTTTCCGCTCTCGACACCGCCATCGCTCGCCACGGAAATGTCACGGTTGCCATGGCGCCCAATTGGTCCCGCCGTGTGGTTCCAGGTTTTGTCACGGTTGCCACACCGCCCAATTGGCCCCGCCCATGGACACCAGCTGAAACGCGTTGACAGATTGCTCCCTGACTACTTAAACGCTGTCTTGTGAGTCGCCTGCTGTCGGAGCGTCTGCAAAACTCTTGTTAAACTGTGATACATCAAGCCCTGTGGATCCCCGTTTTTGCCTGTGTTTTTGTTCTGGTATTGCCAAACCTGTGAATCTCTGTTTTTGCCTGTGTTTTGCTACTGTTTTGTTCTCAACCCGATGTGTTTGATTTTGACCACTCCTGCAACCAACGACCCCGGATCGAGTGTGCGCTCGTTCCCCAATAAACTGTGAGTAACGTTACGCGATTGGGTTCTCCTACCGTTTTCCTGTTCTGGTCCGTGACAGGAAACACCACTTCTGTGTCTGAGCAACCTGCTCCCCGCGACTAGCGATCTACGGATCGGGTGTACTATTTTTACCCTTCTTCCTAATAAAACTAAGCGAAACGCACGCAAGTGGGTCCTGTCTCTGTTCTGGTCCTGACACGCACGTTCTTTAAATTTCGAATTAAAACCCCCTTAGCAGGCATCTATCTAGACAGTTGCTTTGCGAGTGGACATGAGGCTCTTTAAATCCACCCGGGGGAGTGAAAGCCCACTATCTGTCCATTTATCTGTCCATCTATCTATCTATCTATCTATCTATCTATCTATCTCACAATATCTATCTTTAAATCACAATGACCCAGTCCCGGTGAGATATTTTCTGAACAGGTTTACCGGCACCTCAAATTACCCTTGTCTTAGAATTTGGCTTTAATGAAAGCAGACATAACACAATAAGATTTAAGATGTCCTACCTGAACAGGTACTGCTCCCCTTTCAAAAACAAATTGTTTGTCCTAGCAAAATGAGAAAATAACGCCCGGATAGGAGTTGAAGCTCGCGGGAATCCTCCCGGGATTCCTGACTCTCGCCTTGAGCCCCCAAGATTACATTCAGTCGCCTTCGTTGGGAGTTCGCCACACGGAACAGGAACGGTGTCGCTGTCATTCGTGCGGAAATGTAAATGGGCCCCGGTGTAACCCGGGCCTCCGATGTCGTCCTCGGTGGGCTGCCCTGGGAACGGCCTGTCCGCCGCGTCCATCTTGTGTCAAATTCCGTCCCTTTCATACGGCTGTCGGGTGTGTGCCGGAAATGCCAGAAAACTGGGCTGGAAAATGGATTTTATTTCGTGGGAATTTCGATGAATGGATCGCTTCTAGACTTCTCGGTTATGAAATTCAAACTCCAGCAGACCCCGGGATACGGCAACCCCGCTTTACTGTCATGTTACTGATTAATTTCACCTGTGCCCGGTCGTTTGGCTTCCTGATTGGTTCCCCGTCCTACTTAATAACCGTCCCGTCACTCGCCGGTTGTCAGTCCGTCAGCGAACCTCTGTTTCTACAAGGCAAGCAGTTTGACTCTGACTCCCGTCGGTCCCGCTTTTTTCACCCGTTTTCCACCCGTCCGTTCCCGGTTTCCCCGTTTGTCTCCGGTTACGACCTGTGTTTGATCCCGACCACGTTTTGATCTCCCGTCCCGGCTTACGGCTCGTTTTCTAGATCCCGGCCACGTTTTGCTCTCCTGTCCCGGCTATCGACCTGTTTTTCTGTCTACGACACGACGTTCTCCCGCTCCAGAAGATCCACTTCCACATTCGGATCACATTCCGATTCTGTGAGCGGGTCCTAATTCCGTTCTGGTTGTGACATTTACAATATTTTCACGTTATGGTTTGCCCCAAATTGTTGTTTCTATTTATCAAATCGAAAACCTATCCTGCCCTAGGTGAAAAATTAATTGCCCCTTGAACTTAATAGCGAGTTGGGCCACCTTTAGCAGCGATACCAGAAATCAAACGTTTACAATAGTTGGTAATGAGTCTTTCACAACTCTGGAGGAATTTTGGCCCATTCTTCTTTGCAGAATTGTTTTAAATGTGTTTTATTGGGGTATTTTTAGCATGGATTTCCTGTTGATAGTCACACAACAACATATAGATCGGATTTAATTCTGGACTTTCTATTGGCTACTTCAGAATCGTCATTTTGTTAGTTTTTTGGAGACATTCAGAGGTTTATATGCTGGTGTGTTTCGGATTGTTGTCCTGCTGCCTGATCCAAAAGAGTTTAAGGGCATGACCTTATGGCTGGACATTCTCCTTCTGGATCTTCTGGTAAACACCAGAATTCATGATTCCGTCAACCACAGCAAGTGGTCCCAGACCACGACACTGTCATCACCATGCTTTACAGTTGGCATCATGTCCATATTGTGCCAGTTTTATGCCAGATGTAACAGGCTGCACACCTTCCAATTTTTGACTTATTAGTCCACAGAATGTTTCTCCAAAAGTATTGAGGATAATAAAGATGCTTTTTGGCAAATGTGAGACGACTCTGTGTTTTTTTGTGACAGTAGTGGTTTTCGCTTGATAACCCTCCCATGGATGCCATTTTTTGGCCAGTGACTTTTTTAAGATGGAGTCATAAACAGTGTTGTAATTTAACTATCAAAATGTAGCGTTTACCAACTTGTTCGTATTAGTTATCTGACTCCATTAACCAAACATAACCTACATTCACTTAACAATCGCGCTCGTTTCTTGATGGAAAAATGAACGAGATCGGCATTTCCACACGAGGGCTGATTTAATTTCTTAAACAATTTAACTAAGTGAACTCCATCAAATATATGGCGGATTTTGCCGAATTAGTGTCGCTCGAGCTTCCTTCTCCCCGCCCACGTTTTTTTCCGCAAGCTGGTGTGCCGGATCCTCCCATGGGCGTGCCAGGAAAGCCCCCACGTGGCTCCAAACACCTCGCCTCGATGTCTGAAATGGTCAAAACGTCCCCAAGCGTTTTTACGTCACCGGGGACACTCTGCCTCGAGAAGTGCTGATTATCTTATCAGCCCTTTGTCTCAGTTCCCCGCTGTTCCTGTAAACATCATTCTCCACTAGGTTGCATTGACCTGGGCCGACAGCTCAGCCAGTGAATATCTTTTGCATTTAAATGTAGTTTGTATTTGATCGTACAAAATCCCATCTCAACTCATCTCATTAACTGCACCGCTTATCCTCAGTAGGGTCGCGGGGGTGCTGGAGCCCATCCCAGCTATCTCCGGGCAGTGGGAATTGAACACCCTGAAGTGGTTGCCAGCCAGTCGCAGGGCACACAGAAACAGACAACTCTCCCGCTCATTCACACCTAGGGTGATTTCGGTTAGGCCAATCAACCTGACATGCATGTTTTTGGAATGTAGGAGGAAACCGGAGCAATCATCGGGTAATGGGCAGGGGACACCCTGAACTGGTTGCCAGCCAATCGCAGGGCACACAGGGACAGACAACTCGCTCGCTCATTCACACCTAGGGTGATTTCAATTAGGCCAATCAACCTGACATGCATATTTTTGGAATGTAGGAGGAAACCGGAGCAATCATCGGGTAATGGGCAGGGGACACCCTGAACTGGTTGCCAGCCAATCGCAGGGCACACAGTGACAGACAACTCGCTTGCTCATTCACACCTAGGGACAATTTGGACCGGCCAATCCACCTGAAATGCATGTTTTTGGAATGTGGGAGGAAACCGGAGAGCCCAGAGGAAACCCAGGCAAGCACGGGGAGAACATACAAACTCCGCACAGGTAGCTGGATTCGAACCCACACAGGAGGTTCCCAAGACCTTAGAACTGTGCCGCACACGCGCTAACCACTGTGCCGCCGTGCTGCCCCGTACAAAATCCTTTATAGTCAATTGTATAAAATCCTTCACTCCATACATGTAACTTATAGTCAATCATATAAAATCCTTTAACAGTCAAGGTGAAAAACATCTTTAGGTGGGGTCGATGTATCATAGAGGTCTACTATAGTTCCTTTCTATCTTTCCCATGCACGTAGCGGCAAATCGGCCGCACCACCTCCCGGCAAGTAAGACTTACTCGACAAGGAGTTGCAGCGGCGGTTCAATAAAGAGATGAGAATCTCCCGGCAAACCTTGTAGGTCAAGAGGCGGACCGACAAAAGCCGAGGCGGACCGAGAGACAAAGAAGAAGGGAAGGGCGGCCATTTATCAATGCAAAGTTAATAACATCCATTTGAATCTAACTAAAAATCAATATTTCATTACCAAATTGTTAGCCGCGATGAAGAAGGATCGGCCCGGTTGCCGGGAGGCGGCGGCCGACGGTTCGATGGGGAAAGACGGGATGATTCATGGGGCCCATCAGGCTCCGACGAGGGGGGAGCGGCCGCGGAGTGCACGCCGGGTCCCGCTGAAAAACTTGGGAGAGGTTCCCGGGCCGGCCAAATGACCTTGGCGCTGGAGAAAATGAAAGCGAGTGTCAAGCGGCGGCGGGTCAGGCCGGCCGTATAAATCATCCCCGGGAGCCAATTTACGCCGCCTACGTGCGCTTATTAGCCGCCGCCGTTTGTGACGACGCGTGAAGGAAGCCACGCCGCGGGTTGGCCAGCCTCCGCCGTATTGCTCGCTGACCTTTGAGCAACAAATGCTTTCCAATGGACTAGCTTACTCGTACCTGCGTTTTTTCGAGTCGGCTCTGCGCTAACCTTGACGAAAGCTGCGCTAGCTCGCGCTAGCTTGACTTAGCGGCGCTCAAAACAACCTTCCAAATGTATTTTTGTCAAAGCTAAGCTAATAAAGTTGAGTGGAAATGTCATAAATCTGTCATAAATCACAAATGAATTTCAGGAATAAATAATACAGTCATAAATCATAAATACAAAACTAATTTGCATGAATATGACAAATATTATTACGTGATGAATTTCAGGAATGGTAGGAATGCAAATAATTGCATTTTTAATTTTCCAATGGACTAGCTTACTCGTACCTGCGTTTTTTCGAGTCACTGTCGGCTTTGCGCTAACCTTGACGAAAGCTGCGCTAGCTCGCGCTAGCTTGACTTAGCGGCGCTCAAAACAACCTTCTAAATGTATTTTCGTAAAAGCTAAGCTAACAAAAGTTGAAACATTGGACAAATTTGAGTGGCAATGTCATAAATCTGTCATAAATCACAAATGAATTTCAGGAATGAATAATACAGTCATAAATCATAAATACAAAACTAATTTGCATGAATATGACAAATATTATTACGTGATGAATTTCAGGAATACTAGGAATGCAAATAATTGCATTTTTAAAGCATTATTGTACAACTAATTTGCATATATGACAGACATATGGGTCATAAACCATTACTCGCTGAGTATTGAGCAACAAACTTAGCACTTTCCAATGGACTAGCTTACTCGTACCTGCGTTTTTTCGAGTCACTGTCGGTTTTGCGCTAACCTTGACGAAATCTGCGCTAGCTTGACTAAGCGGCGCTCAAAACAACCTTCCAAATGTATTTTTGTAAAAGCTAAGCTAACAAAAGTTGAAACATTTGACAAATTTGAGTGGAAATCTCATAAATCTGTCATAAATCACAAATGAATTTCAAGAATGAATAAAACAGTCATAAATCATAATTACAAAAGTAATTTGCCTGAATATGACACATATTATTACATGATGAATTTAAGGAATGTTAGGAATGCAAATAATTGCTTTTTTAAAGCATGATTGTATAACTAATTTGCATATATGGCAGACATGTGGGTCATAAAACATTACTCTCTGAGCATTGAGCAACAAACGCAGTATTTTCCAATGAACTAACTTATTCCTACCTGCGTTTTTTCGAGTCACTGTCGGCTTTGCGCTAACCTTGACGAAAGCTGCGCTAGCTCGTGCTAGCTTGACTTAGCGGCACTCAAAACAACCTTACAAATGTATTTTCGTAAAAGCTAAGCTAACCAAAGTTGAAGCATTGGACAAAATTGAGTGGAAATGTCATAAATCTGTCATAAATCACAAATGAATTTCAGGAATGTATCGTTCAGTCATAAATCATAAATACAAAAGTAATTTGCATCAGAATGACATGATGAATTTCAGGAATGCTAGGAATGCAAATTATTGCATTTTTAAAGCATGATTGTATAACTAATTTGCATAGATGGCAGACATGTGGGTCATAAAACATTACACTCTGAGCATTGAGCAACAAACGCAGCGCTTTCTAATTGAAAGCTGCGCTAGCTTGACTTAGCGACACTCAAAACAACCTTAAAAATTTATTTTTGTAAAAGCTAAGCTAACAAGAGTTGAAACATTTGACAAATTTGAGTGGAAATGTCATGAATCTGTCACAAATCACAAATGAATTTCAGGAATGAATAATACAGTCATAAATCATGCTATCTTCCGTAGCAAGCGATGGCCGTGTCAGGGACGAAAAACAGGTCGATAGCCGGGACAGGAGAGCAAAAACGTGGTTCTGGGTCAAAAACGGGTCGTAAGTTGGGACGGGAGAGCAGATGTGGTCGAGATCAAAAATGGGTCGTAAGTCGGAGACAAACGGGAGCAAAAACGGGACAAGCAGGAGTCAGGGTCAAAACAGGCTTGCCTCGTGTTGACTGAGGTTCGCAGACGGACTGACAACAGGGGACAGACAGGACTGGGTTTAAATAGGGACAGGGAGCCAATCAGAACCCGCGGCAGTTGGCGCCAAATGAGCGGGCACAGCTGATTCACATCAGTAATCATGACAGCTAGCTCATTAAGCTTGATTTATCACCACTCAAAACTACATTAAATAGTTGAACTCTTTGACAAATTTAAGTATAAATTTTGCAGTCATAAATCAACCACAATTCATAAATGAACTTCAGGAACGAATAATAGAAGTCGAGTGAATTATAAATATATAATTAATTTGCATGAACAGAACATTATGTATCAGGAATGTTAAGAATGCAGATATTTGCATTTTTTTAAAGCATTCTTCTATAACTAATTTGCCCATATGACAGATGTGGGGGTCATAAATCAACACAAACAGCTGAGTTGATGATTGGAAATGAATTTAAGGAATGTTAATAATTGTCGTCATACATCACAATTCATAGCTCGTTTGCAATAATATGACGGATTATAAATCATAATCGATGTTAGCTATTTAAAAAATTACAGTTGTCACGGTTGCCATGGCGCCCAATTGGCCCCGCCCGTGTGGCGCCAGCTGTGGCTCGTTTGGCTTTTTGTCTATTTAAGCTTAGTGCTCTCATTCTTCCTTTGTCAGGCCTTCAACAAACCTCTACCTTGCAAGACGTGGGTTTTGACTTGGTCCTGTTTCTGTTGGTATTCCCTGTCCGGTATTGTTCCCGTCTATTTTTCTCCTGTTTATTATTCTCTCCAGTTTTCGTTCCCGTCTAGTGTGTCCTGTTTTTTTTTCGATATCCTGTTTCATTATCAATCCTGTCTGTCTCGTCCTGTCCGGTATCGACCCCATCGGTCTGATATCTACTCAGGCAATTGGTATCGATCTCGTCGGCCTCTGGCTTCCTATCATTTCACGCCAGACCGCTGCCTAATGACTCCCCATTTCCTGTAAAATAAAAGGCTCTTGTGAGAAACCTTACGCATTTGGGTCCTGATCCAGTTCTGGTTCATGACAACAGTATTTAAACAGTAGCTAGGCTAAAAAAAAGTTCAACTGTAATACAGATTTGAGTGGAAAAGTTGCAGTCATAAATCAATCACAATGAATAAATGAATTCCAGAGACAAAAGGAAACATATCATACGGTTACAAATCATCAGTCGTATATACACAATTTATTTGCATAACTATGACGGATTATAAATTCATGAGTTGTCACGGTTGCCATGGCGCCCAATTGGCCCCGCCCATGTGGCGCCAACTGCAACTTGTCGACAGATTGGCTCCCTGTCAGTATTTAAACTCGATCCTGTCAGTCCTCTTTTCTCGGTCCCTCTGCAAATCTCTGTTTTTACACGGCAAGCCCTTTTTTCGCCTGTCCTGTTTTTTGCTCCTGTTTGCCTCCCGCTACGATCTGTTTTGATCTCAACCACGTCTGCTCTACCCTCCCGAATTACGACCTGATTTGATCTTGACCACGTCTGTTCTCCTGTCCCGAATAAGGATCCATTTTTTATCTCGACCAAGTCTACTCTCCTCTCCTGGCTTACGACTTGTTTCGGACCCCGTTTTTGCTCTCCTGTCCTGGCTACTGACCCGTTTCCTCCGTTCCCGACACCGCCATCGCTCGCCACGGAAGTCCCATTCCCGCATTCAGAGCAACCTGCTTCCCGTGTCCAGCAATCCCCGGATCGTGGGCGCAACCCCCTCCCTTTCTTCTAATAAAACTTGTGAGAAATGTTATGCGAATGGGTCCTGTTTTTGTCCTGGTCTTGACATAAGGACCTGCCTACGGCATTTGTATGCCAGAAAAGGTACCGTATTTTCCGCACTATAAGGCGCACCGGGTTATAGGGCGCACCCCGAAAAAAAAGTTTTTGGTCCTATATTTGACATACATAAGACGCACCGGATTATAAGGCGCTACAATGGGAACGTCAACAAAACAATCCAATAGTTCAGTCCAACTTATTACCCCCTTAACATTCCCAAAGCTTGCAAAGACGCAAATACGTGTCGAGAACACGTGCGGATGCGGTGTCCGTACGATGTCACTCAAATGTATCGTTCCATCATTCGGAAGGTTAAAGTCTTGGGATTCAAGAAATGCCAACCATTCCTTAGTTTCTATTTTCTTTTTCGCTTGCAACTTTACTGTGCATATGACAATAAACACTTGGAATTGAGTTGAATTTAAAAACAGACACTCCATTCCATCCATTATCTGCACCGCTTATCACAGAAACATCGAGTTCAGTCTGAAACAATATACAGGGAAAATATATAGCCGGAGTAGCTCACCGAAGTCGTTGTGTTCAATCAAAAGTTGCAACCATGGTCCTCTTATATCCGTGAGTGTCGTAAATGCAGGAGAGTAAAATATTTACAAATACAGAATAGTAAAAAAATGCTTTCTGTATGCCGTCAACCACGTGCTATACGCATTCATCTTTTTCGGCCAATTGCAGGCTTTGTTTCGCCGTTTAAGCCAATGCCAGCCTGTAAAGGATAAAAAGGATCCGCCCCTTGACCTCCGAATAACTTTAGCCAATCGATTCAAAGGATGATTGACACATTGGTTAGCCAATGAAACGCCGGTAAATAAATCCCAGCATACACCGCGGACTACTTGGCGTTCGAGGGAAAATCGAGTCGGCGGTTGCAAGTTAGTTGCAAGACCTTGCGATTTAATATTGATCCATATATAAGGCGCACTATATTATAAGGCGCATGGTCAGCTTTTGAAAAAAACTAAGACTTTTAGGTGCACCTTATAGTGCGGAAAATACGGTAGGTCTCACATTTTGGTTGTGGTTCTGAAAAGGTCTTGAAAAGTCTTAAAATTGATCAGAAAAATACCGGGCACACCCTGGTTAGCGGTTAGCCGCGGTCGCCATGGCAACACAGCCCCCCGATGTTTCACCCGACGTTTTTCGAGAGTCCGAACAGATCATTCCGGAACGTCCCCGACCCATTACGCCGTCCGGCCTGAATATTTACGGCGTAATTGCCTGTTTTTTCACTTTTTTTTTCCCGACCGGGGCGAAAAAAAGCCGGCCTTGTTGTTAATTAAGACAAAGGCATTAATTATTAACGACGCAAACATGTCAAGCGAGCATAACTAATTATTCCGGCGTGTTAACAGTTGTTTTATGTTTGCCGGCGTTGAATAATTGAAGAGGCTCCTGGTCGGGAAAGTGCCGGTGAAGATGTCGCATTGTCTCGGCGAAAGAGAAAAGAAAAAAAAAACAAAACGGGAAAAGCAAATGGAGTTTTACAGATGGGGCATCGTGGGCGTTAATTGCTCATTACAGGTGAGTCGAAAGAGGCGCTGTTCATTTAACGCGCTACAAACTGTCAGCCGCAGAAGCTTAAGTGGATGTGACGGCGCATCATTTGCGTTCTTACGTCTTAATTGTCACCTGATGCGCCGGCAATCTGGAGCAAAATACGGGAAACGAAAAAACTCGGCGGAAAACGGGCGAGCAAAGCTGTTGATTCCGTCAACCACCGGAGGCTCCGTCCCAAGCTTCACGCTGACGATGTGTAATGGATCAGTGAGTTCCTCTCTGATCCTTCCATCCAGGTCCAAGTGTGCTATCTGACTTACTCCAAGTGGTGTGCCTCAAGGTCCGGTGATAAGCCCCATGCTCTTTGTGATTGAGCTGCTGTAGCTTATTTCCAGGGTGAAAATCACCAAAATGTCCGTATGAAGCGTCAGGCTAATTAGGTACAGGTATGGGGTGATTAGACTCCATTCATCCATCCGTTATCTGCATGGCTTATCCTCAGTAGGGTCACGGGGGTGCTGGAGCAGTGGGAATTGAACACCTTGAACTGGTTGCCAGACAGTCGCAGGGCACACAGAAACAGACAACTCTCCCGCTCATTCACACCTAGGGTGATTTCGGTTAGGCCAATCAACCTGACATGCATGTTTTTGGAATGTGGGAGGAAACCGGAGTGCCCGGAGGAAACCCACGCAAGCACAGGGAGAACATGCAAACTCCACACAGTAGGTTCGATCTCATGACCTCAGCCAGAACTGTGCCGCACGCGCGCTAACCACTGCGCCGCCGTGCTGCCTGTGATTAGACTTACTTGTAGGGTTGGGTAGGGTTACTTTAACTGGATTACTCTCAATTACTTTTGGATTACTCCAATACCAAATATGCTAATAAAAGACAAAAGAAACTAAATAGGAATCAAATGACTCCACTTTGTGCAGGCTTGGGAAGTAACGGAACACATGGAAGGGCAAAAATGATGTTGGCAAGCTGTTTTGATTTATTTTAATTTTTGTTTCTGTCGCATTTTATGTTGGTTTTGCCGGAGATCAAAGAGATCAAAGCCAGGAGAGAAAGCTTTCCGCGTGTTGTGAGTCATCATTTTATTCATATTTAGTTTCTTTTGTCTTTTATTAGCATAGTTGATATTGGAGTCATCCAAAAGTCATTGAAAGTAATCCAGTTAAAGTAACCCTACCCAACCCTGCTTATTTCTCAAAGGGTTCTTCTCTTGTTGATGTCACAATTATCGCTCCAACCTCAAAGACCTGCGTCGATGCCTCCACCAAGTCTGGAGATGCTCAAACCTCACTCTTGAAAAATGCAGTCCTCTGGTGATGAGCTCCCCTCCAACTTTTGGAAAAGAACGTATATGGGCCTCGCCCCAAAACAACTATAAATCCTTCCGATCGCCTCTTTCTTCCACTCAGTCGCTTTACTTCCACATCCTCTCACATTTAGTGACCCTATCACTAGGGTTTACGAGACCTTTCGGTCTCCCGCCCCCCTTTTTCCGTGCGTTGCTGTCTCTTAGGGAGTAGAGATGGAGAGGAAAGGACTACGCAGTGGACTACCGTGGGAGAATTCTCTTACATCTCACCACAGAAGAATATGGCAGATAGGGTGAAAACCATTTATTTTCATTACAAGAGTTGACACAGCGTTTTCTCATTGGTCTCTCAAAGGCATCAGCTTTTATCCCAGACCTGGGCACTCCGGTCCTGGAGGGCCGCATGTTCTGCATGATTTTTGAGGTTTCTCTGATCCAATACAGGTGATTCCAATCACCAGTATTGTTAACGAGCACTTGCTACCTTGCTAACGAGGTTATAATTTGTATCACCTGAGTTAAAGAAGAGCAAACTTCAAAATCTGGCAGGACGTGCGGCCCTCCAGGACCGGAGTGCCCAGGTCTGAAATTTATCCCCTCCGTTTCACGTCAGAAATATCACGTGTTGTTTTGCCCGGAGTGATGCGTCCTCTTTCAATTTTCCAAAATTGTCACCAGCCAGAGACGGGGACAGGACCCAATGGTGTTCGTTTAACTCAGTTTTATATTTGGGTCAAACAATTTGCTTTTTCAGGCAGCACGGCGGCGCAGTGGTTAGCGCATGTGCGGCACAGTTCATGTCTTGGGAACCTCCTGCGTGGGTTCAAATCCAGCTCCAGACTTCCTGTGCGGAGTTTGTATGTTCTCCCCGTGCTTGTGTGGGTTTCCTCCGGGCACTCCGGTTTCCTCCCACGTTCCAAAAACATGCATTTCAGCTGAGTTGGCCGGTCCAAATTGTCCCTAGGTGTGAATGAGCGAGTGAGTTGTCTGTCCCTGTGTGCCCTGCGATTGGCTGGTGACCAGTTCAGGGTGTCCCCTGCCCACTGCCCGATGATTGCTGGGATGGGCTCCAGCACCCCCGCGACCCTACTGAGGATAAGCGGTGCAGCTGATGAGATGAGATGAGATGAATTTGCTATTTCCAATATTAAAACCCTCTGATGTCGCCAAGCAAGGGCTAACAAGTATCTGTCAATGAGAATATCCCGATCATCTTTGCAAACGAGACGTTTTTGACACTCATCTCTCGTTGGATTTTGCGTCCCACAAAAAAAAAAATGCAAATTTCAATTAGCGCGTAGCGTAAACGGCTGTCGCTTTTAATGGCTCTTGTTTGTGGTGGAAGCTTGTCATGTCTGTCAAGTGTGATGCTTTCCATAAAAGTAATTACACGCCAGCCATAACTCCGTCCTCGCGTAATCGCCGACCATATGCTCGGCCGCCATTTTTCATCAGCGCCGAAAAGAAGAAAAAAAAACAAAAAACGTATTGTCTTTAAATGCGATCCAGTCTGTCCATTAAAAAAGCAGGAATAAAAATCAAAGGGGACGAGGAAACCCGGTTATGTCATGATTACTTTGTATACCCCTTTTGTATAACCCTCGTATTTCTGTCACCTGTTGTCAGTCCGTCTGCGAACCTCAGTTTACAATAGGCAAGCCTTTTTTGGCCCTGAGTCCCACCTGTTTTTGCTCCCGTCTGTCCCCCAGCTCCGACCCGTTTTTGATCCTGACCATGTCTACTCTCCCGTCCTGGCTTTCGACCTCTTTTGTCCCCGAACATGTCTACTCTCCTTTCCTGGCTAACGACTCACTTACGACCCCGATCACGTTTTGCCTCTCCGTTTTTGATCCTGACCAAGTCTACTCTCCCGTCCCGGCTTTTAACCTCTTTTTGTCCCCGACCACATCTACTCTCCTTTCCTGGCTTATGACTCGTTTACGACCCCGACCAAGTTTTTGCTCTCCTGTCCCGGCTTTTGACTTTGTTTTGTCCCTGACCACGTCTACTCTCCTTTCCTGGCTTACGACTCGCTTACAACCACGATCACGTTTTGCCTCTCCTGTCCCGGCTTCGACCCGTTTTTGATCCTGACCACGTCTACTCTCCCGTCCCGGCTTTCAACCTCTTTTTGTCCCCGACCACGTCTAGTCTCCTTTCCTGGCTTATGACTCGTTTACGACCCCGACCAAGTTTTTGCTCTCCTGTCCCAGCTTTTGACTTTGTTTTGTCCCTGACCACGTCTACTCTCCTTTCCTGGCTTACGACTCGCTTATAACCACGATCACGTTTTGCCTCTCCTGTCCCGGCTTCGACCCGTTTTTGATCCTGACCACGTCTACTCTCCCGTCCCGGCTTTTAACCTCTTTTTGTCCCCGACCACGTCTACCTTCCTTTCCTGGCTTATGACTCGTTTACGACCCCGACCAAGTTTTTGCTCTCCTGTCCCGGCTTTAGACTTTCTTTTGTCCCCGACAACGTCTACTCTCCTTTCCTGGCTTACAACTCACTTCTGACCCCGACCAAGTTTTGCTTCTCCTGTCCTGGCTTTGACCCGTTTTTGATTCTTACCACGTCTACACTCCCGTCCTGGCTTTCGACCTCCTTTGTCCCCGACCACGTCTACTATCTTTTAATGGCTAACGACTCGCTTACGACACCGGCCAAGTTTTTACTCTCCTGTCCCGGCTTTCGACTTTCTTTTGTCCACGACAACGTCCACTCTCCTTTCCTGGCTTACGACTCGATTCCGACCACGACCACGTTTTGCCTCTCCTGTCTCGGCTTCGACCCGTTTTTGATCCTGACCACGTCTACTCTCCCGTCCCGGCTTTCGACCTCTTCTTGTCCCCGACCACGTCTACTCTCCTTTCCTGACTAACGACTCGGTTACGACCCCGGCCAAGTTTTTACTCTCCTGTCCCGGCTTTCGACCTTTTTTTTGGTCCCCGACAACATCTACTCTCCTTTCCTGGCTTTCGACTTGTTTCTGATCTCGACCACGTTTTTTGCTCTCCTGTTCCGCCTACTGACCTGTTTTTTTCCGCTCCCGACACCGCCATCGCTCGGCACGAAAGTGCCACTTCCGCGTTCAGAGCAACCCACCCCCCGCGACCAGTGATCACCGGATTGTGTCTGCACTCCTTTCCCTTCTTCCCAATAAAACGAAAATGGAAACCGAGCATCTGCGAGAGATTTGAAGATTGATGAATCAAAGATTCGCAAGTGGACGAAGTTGAAAAACTAACACATTTCAAGTGTGTTTTACTTTGTAATCAATACTCAGATAGATGGATAGCGTAGTCGGAGTTTGGAACAAGTCGAGCAGCCGGGACAGTAGACGGAGCGTGGTCGGAGATCGGAACAAGTGGGGTAGCTGGGACGAACAGGAAGTCACGGATTGTGGCTCAATCCAGGAATCAGAATCAGGATACGGGCAGCCGGGATAGGAGAACGGAGCTCGGATCTGGGATCAATACAGGAAACAGAATCGGGCAGGATACGGGTAGCCAGGACAGGAGAACGGAGCTTGGATCTGGGATTGATACAGGAAACAGAATCATTACATGGGTAGCCGGAACAGGAGAACGGAGCTCGGACCGGGAATTGATACAGAATCAGGATACGGGTAGCCGGGAAAGGAGAACAGAGTTAGGATCGGGGATTTATACAGAAAACAGGTCAGGATCAAAACAGGGGCCAGAGTCAAAAGTGCTTGCCTTGCATGCGCTAAGTTTCGTAGACGGACTGACCAGGAGTGAACGAGAATGATGTATTTAACTCGTAGGAGGACTAACTAGGGAACGAGTGGCAGCTGGAGCTGAACCAGTGAGCGCAGAATTGGCAAATCATGACAGATAGATAGCTAGATAGATAGATACTTTACTCATCCCCGTGTTGGTATAGACTATTTAAATTACACTGTAATAAAAATATGCGGAGTAATATGCAAATGTGGGGGTGGGGTTTAATGTGGGCTTTTACTCCCCGGGTGGAGTTAAAGAGCCTCATGGCATGAGGAAGAAACGATCTCCTCAGTCTGTCACTTAAATAATCCGCAACCAAACTTTGTTTTGCTACTGCTGTATTTTTGAATAAATACATTGTTTTAAAAAAATAAATTGAATTTGATTCTTTTCATTTTTTATATGAAGAAAGCACTAGCAGTGATTTTCATAAGGACGAGCATGTTATTAGTACTACTTCATATATTCTATATTGAGAATATTTAAATTGACACTGATGCTGTCTTTTGACCAGAACGGAGACAGGACCCACTTGCGTTGTGTTTCTCACAAGTTGTATTGGAAGAAAGAGAAAGGGTTGCACCCACGATCCGGTGGTTGCTGGACGCGAGAGGCAGGTCGCTCTAAACGCGGAAGTGGATCTTCCGTGTCGAGCGATGGTGGTGTCGGGAACAGAAAAACGGGCCAGTAGCCGAGACAGGAGAGCAAAAACGTGGTCGTAAGCGAGTCGTAAGCCAGAAAAAGAGCGTAGACGTGGTTGGGGACAAAAAGAGGTCAAAAGCCGGGACGGGAGATTAGACGTGATCAGTATCAAAAACAGGTCGAAGGGTTAGGGTTAGGGTCAGGGTTAGGGACAGGAGAGCAAAAACGTGGTCAGCAAAAACGTGGTCAGGGTCGGAAACGAGTCGTAAGCCAGAAAAAGAGCGTAGACGTGGTCGGGGACAAAAAGAGGTCATTCACCTGGGACGAGAGAATAAACGTGATCAGTACCAAAAACGGGTCAGGGAGACCGACAGGGGCAAAAACAGGTGGGAGTCAGGGTCAAAAAAGGCTCGTGTTAACTGGGGTTTGCAGACGGACTGACAACAGGTGACAGAAAGGAGTGGGTTTTAATAGGGACAGGGAGCCAATCAGAGTTCACGGCAGTTGGCGTCAAAGGAGCGGGCACAGGTGATTCACATCTGTAACCATGACAACTAATTGCGGTTAATTGGCAGTAGCATTAAGCTAACGCTAATTGCTGGGTAAAACACAGGTAAAAATTGATTACTTTTTGTGTTTTGGTTGGAAAAGAAGATATGTCATAACAGCTCAAATTGCGAGAGGAAATTTCTTGACTGGTTAGCATTAGCATTAGCAACACCCCTTCATCCGTACATTTCGCCGCCTTAAAATTTTCATAGGTCCGTCCTTTCGTTTTGGGTCCAAAAAAACGAAGCCAAGTAGCCAAATTTTCTGCCGGGAAGGGAAAATCATTTTCCCCATCCTGATTATAAGACAAACGAGTGCCACGGCGCTCGACATCCCCCGATCAGCCGGCCGCATTAATATTTCACGCGTTCCCGTATCAAAACAAGACCGAGCTGGTGTCCTGCGGGCCCTGAATGCAACGCTGCAAACATGATTGGGACAAATGCAGGATCATCTCACTGTTAGCCTTGCTAGCATAGAAACAACTGTTTGTTGGATAGAAAATGAGAAGAAATTGTGATACTGTTTGTGTGTTTTAGTCGAAAAAGGATCAGGTAAAACAGGTCATATTGCGCCAGGGATTTTCTTAACTGGTTAGCAAATATTTGTACTAAAGCAAGCTAGTTTTTCCTTGCCTAGCTTTAGCCAAAACATGTATATTGGATATCATTCATGTCTTTTAGTCAAACAAAGATCTGGTGTATCAGGTCATATCGCACGAGGGACTTTCCTGACTGGTTAGCGTTAGCATTAGCATTGATTTGTGAAAAGGCAAGTTAGTTTTTCCAGGCCTAGCTTTAGCCAAACCAGGTATATTAGATAAAAAAGCAGTAAAAATTGGATACCATTTATGTATTTTAGTTAAAAAAAGATCTGGAGAAACAGGGATTTTACCGGCTGGTTAGCATTCGAATTAGCATTGATTTGTGAATAAGCGAGCTAGTTTTTCCATGCTCACCTTTAGCCAAATTATGCTTATTGGGTAGAAAATTTGTAGAAATTGGAACCGTTCCTTATTTGTAGTTAAAAGAAGATCTGGTGTATCAGGTCAAATCGCACGAGGGACTTTCCTGACTGGTTAGCGTTAGCATTAGCATTGATTTGTGTAAAACAAGTTAGTTTTATCCAGGCCTAGCTTTAGCCAAAGCAGGTATATTGGATTAAAACGTAGTAGAACTTGGATACCATTCATATATTTTATTTAAAAAGAGATCTGGAGAAACCGTATATGAAATTTTCCCGACTGGTTAGCATTCAAAGTAGCATTGATTTGTGAATAAGCAAGCTAGTTTTTCCATGCTTACCCTCAGCCAAATTATGTATATTGGGTAAAAAATGTATAGAAATTGGATACCATTGATGTTTCGGTGTATCGGGTTATTGTCACGGTTGCCATGGCGCCCAATTGGCCCCGCCTGTGTGGCACCAGCTGCTGCTCATTAACAGATTGGCTTTCTGTCTTTTTAAGCTGAGTGTTACTTTGTCAGTCCGTCAACAAACCTCTGTCTCAAAACGTGGGTTCTGACTCGGTCCTGTTTTCCTGTTGGTATTTCTAGTCCGGTATTGTTCCCATTTAGTTTTGTCCTGTTTAACATTGGTTTCCAGGTTCGTTCCCGTCCATTTTGGTCCTGTTCCTATTCTCTCCAGTTTTCGTTCCTGTCTTGTTTGTCCTGTTTATTTTCGATATCCTGTTTCATTATTTATCCTGTCTGTCTGTCCCGTCCTGTCCGGTATCGACCCCATCAGTTCGATATCAACTTGGGCAATTGGAATCGATCTTGTCGGTCTCTGGCTTCCTGTCTTTCCACGTTAGACCGCTGTCTAACGTGCATGACTTCCAATTTCCCGCAAAATAAAAGGCTTGTGTGAGAACGTCACGCGTTTGGGTCCTGATCCTGTTCTGGTTCTTGACAGTCATACCATGCGAGGGATATTTTCCTGACTGTTAGCATTAGCTTTAGCATTGATTTCTGAAAAGGCTAATCCCAGTTTAATCCATGGATTAAAAATGTTCTATAAACTGGATACCTTTCATTTGTTTTAGTTGAAAAAAATATCTGATACAGCACAAATCTGTGAAGTATTTTCCTGACTGTTAGCATTAACTTTAGCAGTGATTTCTGAAAAGGCTAATCCCAGTTTAATCCATGGATTAAAAATGTTCTATAAACTGGATACCTTTCATTTGTTTTAGTTGAAAAAAACATCTGATACAGCACAAATCTGTGAAGTATTTTCCTGCCTGTTAGCATTAGCTTTAGCATTGATTTCTGAAAAGGCTAATCCCAGTTTAATCCATGGATTAAAAATGTTCTATAAACTGGATACCTTTCATTTGTTTTAGTTGAAAAAAATATCTGATACAGCACAAATCTGTGAAGTATTTTCCTGACTGTTAGCATTAGCTTTAGCAGTGATTTCTGAAAAGGCTAATCCCAGTTTAATCCATGGATTAAAAATGTTCTATAAACTGGATACCTTTCATTTGTTTTAGTTGAAAAAAATATCTGATACAGCACAAATCTGTGAAGTATTTTCCTGACTGTTAGCATTAGCTTTAGCAGTGATTTCTGAAAAGGCTAATCCCAGTTTAATCCATGGATTAAAAATGTTCTATAAACTGGATACCTTTCATTTGTTTTAGTTGAAAAAAATATCGGATACAGCACAAATCAGTATTTTCCTGACTGTTAGCATTAGCTTTAGCATTGATTTCTGAAAAGGCTAATCCCAGTTTAATCCATGGATTAAAAATGTTCTATAAACTGGATACCTTTCATTTGTTTTAGTTGAAAAAAATATCTGATACAGCACAAATCTGTGAAGTATTTTCCTGACTGTTAGCATTAGCTTTAGCAGTGATTTCTGAAAAGGCTAATCCCAGTTTAATCCATGGATTAAAAATGTTCTATAAACTGGATACCTTTCATTTGTTTTAGTTGAAAAAAATATCTCATACAGCACAAATCTGTGAAGTATTTTCCTGACTGTTAGCATTAGCTTTAGCAGTGATTTCTGAAAAGGCTAATCCCAGTTTAATCCATGGATTAAAAATGTTCTATAAACTGGATACCTTTCATTTGTTTTAGTTGAAAAAAATATCGGATACAGCACAAATCAGTATTTTCCTGACTGTTAGCATTAGCTTTAGCATTGATTTCTGAAAAGGCTAATCCCAGTTTAATCCATGGATTAAAAATGTTCTATAAACTGGATACCTTTCATTTGTTTTAGTTGAAAAAAATATCTGATACAGCACAAATCTGTGAAGTATTTTCCTGACTGTTAGCATTAGCTTTAGCAGTGATTTCTGAAAAGGCTAATCCCATCTTAATCCATGGATTAAAAATGTTCTATAAACTGGATACCTTTCATTTGTTTTAGTTGAAAAAAATATCTCATACAGCACAAATCTGTGAAGTATTTTCCTGACTGTTAGCATTAGCTTTAGCAGTGATTTCTGAAAAGGCTAATCCCAGTTTAATCCATGGATTAAAAATGTTCTATAAACTGGATACCTTTCATTTGTTTTAGTTGAAAAAAATATCGGATACAGCACAAATCAGTATTTTCCTGACTGTTAGCATTAGCTTTAGCATTGATTTCTGAAAAGGCTAATCCCAGTTTAATCCATGGATTAAAAATGTTCTATAAACTGGATACCTTTCATTTGTTTTAGTTGAAAAAAATATCTGATACAGCACAAATCTGTGAAGTATTTTGATACAAGTCAATAAACAGACCATAAATCAGCATTCTGCAATTGACAGCCAAATATTTGAATTGTTATTCTTGAAATATTTCAATTTTTAGCAGTTGATTAGCAATAGCATTAGCTAAACAATATTCGTCCAATCCTATCAATTCGTTTTTTTTAATCGTGCAAAAAGGTTCGGTTAGATTATTATGTCGTTCCCCGCCATGGCGAGCAGTTTGTTGCAAGTCAATCAGGAGATCGAAAACTGAACTTTATCGCACCGGTCGGGCAAACGGGGGCGGGGGGGCGTTGGGGGGCGTTAGGGGGGCGTCGGGGGGAACTAACGACTGGAAAGCCGTCCCTTCGCTACGACCTCAATCGGAAAGCGGCATGCAAATGTCGCTTGATGGCGCCGTAAATTCGCCCGGCGGTGGTAGGGGGTTGACGGCGAGAGGTGATTAAAGCCTGAATGTTAAAGAAGGGGGTTGGGCGGCCATGATGAGCGGGGCGGATAAGGAGACGCTTGTTAGAATCCCGGCCCGTCCGTATCGTACCTTCATGGACGTTAGCCAAACTGGAGTCCGTTTGCTGTTCCTGGCTGACCTTCTCTGGCCACAGCATAGATTTTCGTTTTCGATTTTTCATTATTTTTCTTTTCTCCTGAAGCTCCATCGTCATTTCTAATAGCATTTTGCTTCCTTATGGGCATGTGTCAGTGTTTATTTGTGTCAGGACCGGGACAGGGAACAGAACCCACTCGCGTAACATTACTCACAGTTTATTGGGGAGACCAATTGGGCGCCATAGCCACCGTGAAAATTTGTATGTATTCCTGTTTTGCACCTTGGTCATTCGATTCCCAGCAGACTCAAGTAGTCAGGAGACCAGAAGAGGTGTAAAGCATAAGTAGTGGTGTGGTCCTCTAGGACAGGGGTGTAAACTCGTTTTAAATGGGGACCACATGCTAGGAAAAAAAACCTCATGGGGGCTAGACCAGTAGATTTAAGAGAAAGAAAGAAAGAAAGAAAGAAAGAGAGAGACAAAGGGTGAACAAGAAAGACAGAGAGAGACAGAGAGAGAGATAACATGAGAAGGAAAGAGAGATAGATAAAAATAGAGAGCAAAGAGGGCAGAGTAAGAGAGAAAAAGCGAGAGAAGGCCAAAAAGAGAAAAGAGATGATGGATGAATAGAGAGAGCACAATAAAGAGAGGAACTGAGCAAAGGGAGAGTGGAGAAAAAGAGAGTGAAAAGGAAAAGGAAAGATATAGTGAGAGAGATACAAAGGGTGAGAGAAAAGAGAGAAAAAGAGGGAGAGAGAGGGAGAGAGAAAGAAAGGGAGTAAGAGAGTGAAAAAAGAGTGAACCTGTGCGAAAGAGAGAAAGAAAGAGCAAAATAGAGAAATGTCTATCCATCCATCCATCTGTCTATCCATCTATCCATCCATCTATCTATTTTTTTATCTATCTATCTATCTATCTATCTATCTATCTATCTATCTATCTATCTATCTATCTATCTATCTATCTATCTATCTATCTATCTATCTATCTATCTATCTATCTATCTATCTATCTATCTATCTATCTATCTATCTGTCTGTCTGTCTATCTATCTATCTATCTATCTATCTATCTATCTATCTATCTATCTATCTATCTATCTATCTATCGTATCTATCTATCTATCTATCTATCTATCTATCTATCTATCTATCTATCTATCTATCTATCTATCTATCTATCTATCGTATCTATTCTATGGTAAGTAAATCGTTTATTCATTTCCGTATATTGCAGACTATAGAGCGCACCCGATTATAAGCCGCACCCACCACATTTTAAGAGAATAACCGATTTTGTACGTACATAAGCCGCATGCGCCCACATTAAAACATGTAACACAATCACAAAATTAACCCAAACCCGGGATTGTAACTGAATATGAAGTACACAGTCCAAAAACCACAGCCGGCCAAATGAACGGAAAATGATACCGGTACTTAAGGTTTGATGCAGACCTGCAGAGTCTGGGTCCCGTTGAAAATAATCCAAGGAAAAATAAATGTATTTTTCCAAAGGTAAGGGTGGGAAAAATATATAGCCACTATTGTCCGCTGCGTCCACAAACACGTCTCACCTTTACTCCACTTCCCGTCAGCCCCGTTATTTTCTCCCCTTCGGCAGTAGCTCAGGAGGTAGAGCGCTCGTCTTGGGATCAAGGGATCCCCGTTCGAATCTCGGCTCCTCCGTGTTACATGTCGAAGTGTCCTTGGGTAAGACACTGAACCCCTAATACTCCCAATAAGCAGGTTAGCGCTTTACATGGCTGCAAGGCCGCTATTGGGAAATGTGGAGCACAATGTAAAGCGCTTTGAGAAGTCATAGACTTGAAAAGCGCTATATAAAATGCAGATCATTTCATATCTATTCTATATATATCTATCTATCTATCTATGGTATCTATCTATGGTATCTATCTATAGTATCTATCTATCTATCTATCTATCTATCTATCTATCTATCTATCTATCCCGACTGCCCGAGGCTCGGAAAGCACCAGGGAATGCCATTCCTTTACACGGCAGCAACGCCCTGCGGAGAACCGACCCCCGGCGCCCGGGGACCCCGGACCGGGCCCGGCCTTCCCCCAACTCCCCCGGCCCCTGGTAACACTACCCACCGCGTAGTTATTAAGCCTGCCGCGACACGGGTGCGAGGAAAGGTTACCTGCCGAGCGCGGGGAAGAAATAAATCTCGCATATATTAAAAATGAATGAGTGGCATTTTGAGGGGCTGTTTGTGTGCGATTGCACGGCCGCTTTCAAGCATAAAACCCCGAAAATGTCAGAAAAACTGATTTATGGTCTGTCCTGCCAGTGCATTATTTGAGCTTGACAATCTTAATCATTCACACTTCCCACACGGCGAGGGCGCCGGTCGCTCTTTCGCTCGGGCGCCCAGCACTGTTTGCTCTCCGCGACCGGCGTAATGGATTATTGAAATATAAAAATAAACGGGTGCGGGGAATTCCCCCGCCCGGGTAGCGCGGGGCCCCGCGGCGGTATCAAAATGTCAGGTTTGTACTTACAAGACGGGGTCAAGGGCTTCAATTATTTTGTGTACGGCGACGTGAAAGGTTATGTCGCCCGGCGGCTGTTTACGCCGTCGGGCAGGCCGGCTAACCGTAGCGCTAGCTAGCGCGGCGACAAACTGTAAAAGTATCATGTGGTAAAACCTACCGAAAGTTTCCTGATAGGCTTGTGCAACCGATGTTTTTCGTATTGTTGGGAATTAAATATCAAAATGTAGCGTTTACCAAACTTCATTCTCCTAACAATGCATGCTCGTTTCTTAATGGGAAAATGAACAGGAAAGCCGACATTTTCACACGGGCGGATTTCATTTAATTAACAATTTAACCAAGTGTACTCCATCGAAAACGGCCGAATTAGTGATGTTGGAGTCTCTGGGAAGCCCTCTTCCGAAGTCCTTTAGCACTTTCCTATTCACGATCTTCTCCCCGCATAATGGCGTGCCGGCTTCTCCCATGGGCGTGCCAAAGAAGCCCCTCCTGGGCGTCGCGATGTCTGGAATACTCAAAACAACACCAAGCGTTTTTACGTCATCATCTGCGTCTGGATGTGCTGATTATCTTATCAGCCTTATGTCCCATTCTCGCCGTTCCTGTAAACAACATTTTCCACCAGGGTGCCCTGACCTCGCACCACAGCCCAGCCAGTGAATATATTTTGCATTAAATATAATTTGTAGTCGGGCAGCACGGCGGCGCAGTGGTTAGCGCATGTGCGGCACAGTTCATGTCTTGGGAACCTCCTGCGTGGGTTCAAATCCAGCTCCAGACTTCCTGTGCGGAGTTTGTATGTTCTCCCCGTGCTTGCGTGGGTTTCCTCCGGGCACTCCGGTTTCCTCCCACGTTCCAAAAACATGCATTTCAGGTGAATTGGCCGGTCCAAATTGTCCCTAGGTGTGAATGAGCGAGTGAGTTGTCTGTCCCCGTGTGCCCTGCGATTGGCTGGCAACCCGTTCAGGGTGTCCCCTGCCCACTGCCCGATGATTGCTGGGATGGGCTCCAGCACCCCCGCAACCCTACTGAGGATAAGCGGTGTGGCTGATGAGATGAGATGAGATGAGATAATTTGTAGTCAATCATATAAAATCCTTTATAGTCAAATGTATAAAATCCTTCAGTATCCATATTCAGAGATCCCTCGATTTTCGCAGATAAGTCGCACCTTCATAAATCCCCCCAAATCCTTAATCACAAAAAGTCTCCAAGGATTGCACTGACTCTTATAACACCATACCCTGATCTAAAACCTACATGAGAGCAAGGAAAAACTCAAAACCTCAGCATGAGGAGAATAAATAAACCTTATGAAGGGATCGCACATGAGGGTTAAACTTACCTTGATGTCATGAACGGGATCAGGACCCAAATGCGTGATGTTTCTCACACAAGCTTTTATTTTACGGGAAACGAGGAGTCAGGCAGGTAAACCCAAAGGCCAGTGATTCAAACAAAATGAAAATAAATCCAAACAGGTTTTTGCCATCCCATGTATTCCGTGACTCCCTGAGCCTGCACAAAATGGAGTCATTTGATTCATATTTAGTTTCTTTTGTCTTTTATTAGCATATTTGGTATTGGAGTCATCCAAAAGTCATTGAAAGTACCGTGCGCCTTATAATACAGTGCGCCTTATATATGGATCAATATTAAGTCTTGCAACTAAGGCAAGCAGCCACCGACTCGATTTTCCCCCGAAGGCGAAGTCGTCCGCGGTGTATGCTGGGATTTATTTACCGGCGTTTCATTGGCTAACCAATGTGTCAATCATCATTTGAATCGATCACTATTGGCTGAAGTTATTCGGAGGTAAAGGGGGCGGATCCTTTTTAGCATTTACAGGCTCGCATAGGCTAAAGGGACGAAACAAAGCCTGCGATTGGCCGAAAAAGATGTGTCAATCATCAGTTGAATAGATCACTATTGGCTAAAGTTATTCGGAGGTAAAGGGGGCGGATCCTTTTTATCATTTACAGGCTGGCATTGGCTAAAGCGGCAACACAAAGCCTGCAATTGGCCGCAAAAGATGAATGTGAATAGCATGTTGGGTTGAACTACGGCATAGCGTGAAAACAGTATTTTACTATTCTGTACTGTATTTGTAAATATTTTACTCTCCTGGATTTACTACACTCACGGATATAAGAGGACCATGGTTGCACATTATTATTGAACACAACGACTTCGGTGAGCTACTCCGGCTATATGTTTTCCCAGTATCTTGTTTCAGACTAATCTCGATGTTTCTGTGATATCTATTTTTAAATTCAACTCAATTCCAAGTGTTTATTGTCATATGCACAGTAAAGTTGCGAGCGAAAAAGAAAATAGAAACTAAGGAATGTTTGGCATTTCTTGAATCCCAAGACTTCCGAATGATGGAAGGATGCATTTGAGTGACATCGTACGGACACCGCATCCTGTTAAGGGGGTAATAAGTTGGACTGAACTATTGGATTGTTTTGTTGACGTTCCCATTGTAGCGCCTTATAATCCGGTGCGCCTTATATTGCAGAAAATACGGTAATCAAGTTAAAGTAACCCTACCCAACCCCAACAAACATACTTTGTACTGCGAAAACGGGTTGACAGGTATGGGAATCCCTTTTTAAACCCTTTATTTTTATTCACCCTCGATCGTGTTTTGAAACGTGGGACCAAAACGAAAATCACACCAGTCTAGCATTTGATTGCTTAAACCCCCCCCCCACCTAGTTGGATCTGACCATCTCTGTCTGTCCCTCACTCCCTCCGGAGAAAAACAAAGCCTGCAACAAGGATAATACAAACATCTTCTTTGTTCCTTTATCTTCTTTGTTCTCTTCTATCCTCTCTGTAAAATGTGAAACTGGAGTGCCACGTCCAATTTCGTTGTCACAATCTGTTCAACCCATTTTGTAACAATGACAATA
The DNA here is from genome assembly GCF_059441175.1 of Urocampus carinirostris. NCBI lineage: Eukaryota > Metazoa > Chordata > Actinopteri > Syngnathiformes > Syngnathidae > Urocampus > Urocampus carinirostris. The sequence goes on along the minus strand of NC_142352.1, from coordinate 2,633,779 downwards.
AAGGTATATTCTATTCTATTCTATTCTATTTTTATTCACCCTCGATCGTGTTTTGAAACGTGGGACCAAAACGAAAATCACACCAGTCTAGCATTTGATTGCTTAAACCCCCCCCCCACCTAGTTGGATCTGACCATCTCTGTCTGTCCCTCACTCCCTCCGGAGAAAAACAAAGCCTGCAACAAGGACAATACAAACATCTTCTTTGTTCCTTTGTCTTCTTTGTTCTCTTCTATCCTCAATGTAAAATGTGAAACTGGAGTGCCACGTCCAATTTCGTTGTCACAATCTGTTCAACCCATTTTGTAACAATGACAATAAAGGTATATTCTATTCTATTCTATTCTATTTTTATTCACCCTCGATCGTGTTTTGAAACGTGGGACCGAAACGAAACTCACTCGCCAGCATTTGATTGCTTCAACCCCCCCCCCCCCCCCCCCCCACATGGGTTACGTATTCACACCCGGCAGACGGCGTGAGTGATGGTTGTCTCCGTCGCCTTTCTCGCCATGGTTTATTACCTCTCCAGTTCGACATCTCCACTTTAATGACACGGCCCGTCGGCCCCCCTTTTACCCGAGTGTCCTCAGCACCCATAAAGGAGTTGTTGTAAAAGGCCTGAGAGTTATCGGGAGGGTTAGGAAATGTTCTAAATGTCATTAATTGACACCTTCTTCGGGAGGAGCTGTCAGACGGGAGACGGAAAGGTCACCTGGAGATGGGGTGGGGGACAAAAATATACGATGTCCCCCCCACCATCGTTGAGGTATCGCTGTCGTTAATGTCAAAGAATGGATGGAAGGAATGAGAACCTATCGATCACTTTCCTGTTTCCCGGACGATCCCGAATGACGAAATGTGTCAAAGGGTTCTCCAGGTGGACGAGGGGAGACTTGAATAACAGGATTTTTGTTGGTAGGGTCTGGGGTCTTCTTCAACCCCCCCGTTGAAGGATTTTATACATTTGACTTTAAAGGATTTTATACAATTGAATACAAGCAGGGTTGTGTAGGGTTACTTTAACTCAGGGGTGTCAAACTCATTTTAACCCGGGGGCCACACGATAGAACAAACATTCTGTCGGGGGCCGGACTAGCAGATTAAAGAGAAAGAAAAAGAGAGAAAAATAAATAAGAGAAAGAGGGAGGGAAAATGAGAGAGGGCGGGACAAAGAAAGAAAAAGAGAGAGAGGGAGAGAGCGTGAGAAACAAAAGATAAAAATTCATGAGGGAGGGGGAAAAGGGAGAGGAAGAAAGAAATCCAAAGAGAAACAGAAAGACAGAAGGAGAGAAAAGAGAAAAGAAAGCGCAAAGGGTAGGAAGAGAGAAAGAGGAAAGAGAGAAAAGGAAAAAAGGAAGTTAGAGCAAAGAGGTTAAAAGACACAGAGAGAGAAAGAGACAAAGAGCAACAAAGGAAGAGAAAAAGAGAGACACAGAGGGTGAAAGAGACAGAGACAGAGTGGGAAAAAAGGGGTGGAAAAGTGAGAGAGAGAGAGGGAGACAGGGAGAGAGAGAGAGAGAGAGAGAAAGAAAAAGAAAGAAAGAGAGAGAGAGGGAGAGAGAGAGAGAAAAAAAAAAAAAAAGAGAGAGAGAGAGAGAGAGAGAGAGAGAGAGAGAGAGAGAGAGAGAGAGAGAGAGAGAAATAAATACAAGTAGAGTGTCTTTGTGAGAGGGACCTGGCTTTGGCAACATCAAGTTGACATTTCAACCAGCAGCTTGTTTTTCTCTTGCGCTTTTCTGAGTGTTGTCTCACGGGCCGGATTCAATCCCTTAGCGGGCCTGATCTGGCCCGCGGGCCGCCTGTTTGACACCTGTGCTTTAACTGGATTACTTTCAATGACTTTTGGATGACTCCAATACCAAATATGCTAATAAAAGAGAAAATATGAATAAAATGATGACTCACGACACGTGGTAAGCTTTCTCTCCTGGCTTTGATCTCTTTGATCCCCGGCAAAACGAACATAAAATGCGACAGAAACAAAATGAAAATAAATCCAAACAGCTTTCCAACATCATTTTTGCCGTTCCGTGTATTCCGTTACTCCCCAAGCCTGCACAAAATTGAGAAACGTGTGAGAAACGTCACGCATTTGGGTTCTCCTCTTGTTCCGGTTCTTGACAAAAAATTGTGGTAGATACTAAACAGTAACAATGTATAGCTGTTAAAAAAGCTTTCCTATATTTGTCCTGTAAATGTCCTGTAAGTCAACTAGATTTAGCACGAAGTTCGGATAGTGATCCTTTAGGAACTTTCGACCTTCTGGAAGGTTTAATCGGGAAACTGGGAGAACGATGACTGTGCAGCGCCGCTCCCAGTGCATGCTGGGAAGATGAATTGTACTCCCGCTGGTGTCAGGGATGGAATAGTCGGAAAGTGCCGGCGGAACATTTTTCAACCAAAACAAATGATCTAGGACCTACCTCGCCTGTTTTCGATTTTCAAAGGACGGAATTTTCTGCTTTTGGGAGTAGAGAGCTTGATGGTAAGTTTTGGAGATTGAGTTGAAGTTTGTCCTTCAACAGACCGGCGAAACTCTTCTTGCACTACTTGAACCAAATCCTGTCTGTCCTCTGTTGCCAGTCCTTCTACGAACCTCAAGCCATTTTGACCCTGACTTCCACCTGTCCCGTTTTTTTGCTCCCGTCTGTCCCCAGCTTCGACTCATTTTTGATCCTGACCACCTCTACTCTCCCGTTCTGGATTACGATCACCTTTTGTCCCCGACTACGTCTTCTCTCCTATTCTGGCTTCCGACTCGCTTCCGACCCCGACCACGTTTTTGCTCTGGACCCTGACTCCCACCTGTTTGCTCCCGTCTGTTCTACGGCTTTGACCGTTTTTTTGCTCTCCTGTCCCGGCTCCTGTCCTGTTTTTTCCGTTGTTGACACCGCCATCGCTCGCCACGGAAGATCCACAATTCGAGTACCAGAGCGACTTACCTCCCGCATCCAGCGAACTTCCTTCCAATAAAAACTGAGAAACACAACGCAAGTGGGTCCTGTCTCCATTCTGGTCGTGACAGATTTGTTATTCTGTGAAAACACGCATGTATCAAAAATCTTTCCATATACAAAATGACAGTCCACGGAAGCGGAAATGTCTTTTATTTTAAGCCTAGAGATAGAGTGAGAAGCTCTGGACCCTGACTCACACCTGTTTGCTCCCGTCTGTTCTCCGTTTTTTTTGCCCTCCTGTCCCGGCTCCTGTCCTGTTTTTTCCGTCCCCGACACCGCCATCGCTCGCCACGGAAGTCCCACTTCCGCGTTCAGAGCGACCTGCTCCCGTCTGTCCACAGCTTCGACTTGTTTGTGATCCTGACCACGTCTACTCTCCCGTTCTGGATTACGATCTCTTTTCGTCCCCGACTACGTCTTCTCTCCTATTCTGGCTTACGACTCGCTTCCGACCCTGACCACGTTTTTGCTCTCCTGTCCCGGCTACCGACCCGCTTTTTCCGTCCCTGACACCGGCATCGCTCGCCACGGAAGTCCCACTTCTGCCTTCAGAGCGACCTGCTCCCGTCTGTCCCCAGCTTCGACTCGTTTTTGATCCTGACCACTTCTACTCTCCCGTTCTGGATTACGATCTCTTTTTGTCACCGACGACGTCTTCTCTCCTATTCTGGCTTACGACTCCCTTCCGACCCCGACCGGGTTTTTGCTCTCCTGTCCCGGCTACCGACCCACTTTTTCCGTCCCTGAAACCGCCATCGCTCGCCACGGAAGATCCACAATTTGAGTACCAGAGCGACTTGCCTCCCGCATCCAGCGAACTTTGATTGTTTTTTTTTATCCTGACCACATTTTTTGCTCTCCTGTTCCGGCTCCTGTCCTGTTTTTTCCGTCCTGACACCGCCATCGCTCCCCACGAAAGTCCCACTTCCACGTTCAAAGCGACCTGCTTCCCGCGACTAGCGATCACCGGTTTGTGGGTGCAACCCTTTCCTTTCTTCCAATAAAACTGAGAGGAGCGTAACGCAAGTGGGTCCTGTCTCTGTTCTGGTCCTGGACAGTTTTATCTTATTTTGAGCACACCTGTCTAGGTGTGATCGGAAGAGGTAAAGCTAGTTAGCTGGAATTAAGATTTTAAATTCCAGAAATGTTTATTGTTTTGAACATTCTATTCAGATTCAATGGGAATTCGTAGGAATGTGTCAGGATCTGTTAATCTAGAATAGAATAGAATAGGATAGAATAGAATAGAATAGGATAGAATGGTCTTTGTCATTGATAAACATTGTGAAAGATTGTATCCAAGGAGATTGGACATGGTACTCCAGGGTAAAACACATAATAAAGACTTTGTGTTAGGGTCTGTTATACCTCTCACCACCAGAGGGCCCCTTCTGGGGTTTTGAACTGGGCAGGCTTGGGTAGGGTTACTTTAACTGGATTACTTTCAATGACTTTTGGATGACTCCAATAGCAAATATGCTAATAAAAGACAAAAGAAACTACCGTAAATTCCGGACTATAAGCCGCTACTTTTTTCCCAAACTTTCAACCCTGCGGCTTATTGAGTGATGCGGCCGATTGATGTCATTTTTCTAACGGCTGCCAGCGGCGCTCGAGTACAAAAGGTAAGATTTAGACGGGTGGAATATATGCGCCGAGGAAGACTGCAACTTCTTAGCTTGTGCACAAATTAAATTAGCGTAGACATATCCTCATCATGCAAATTGCAAAAAGAAGGGCACATGACGCAGCTTTCAAGCTAAATGCAATCGAGCAGTCCGATAAAGAAGGAAATAGAGCTATTGCACGTAAACTTTGCGAGCGCGTTGCTAGCGTGTTTTGGAATAAGGGAGCGTGGGACGACGTCTACATGACAAAGTCTCTTTCCCAGACCAAAGGAGACGACTCTGATGACGTCAGCTATAAGGAGGAAGATGAGGACAGCTTACCGTGCTCACTATAAGTACAATATGTTTTTTTAACAGAGCCGTTTACTGTGTTGCGAGCGTGTTGCTAGTAGCGTTTTGCTACCCTTCACAGGCACAGTTTGGGATGAAAGTTATAATATTATAATTAAAGCTTTGAAAACTCTCTCGGTGTACCGTCTTTCTTTGTAAATATGTGTAACCATGTATAATATGTATTTGCAACTGTATATTTTTGTCATGTATTTATTTTAGAAACTTATTCTGATATGTTTTACGAGCAGATGAGAAAAAAGGGGCGGGGCAAAAGCGGGCTGACGGGGAGTGGAGTAAAGGTGAGACGTGTTTGTGGACGCGGCCAACAATAGTGGATATATATTTTTCCCACCCTTACTGTCACGAAATGGGTGACTGGACCAGAACGAAGGCAGGAGGCAGGAAGGGAGAACTAAATTGCGTAGACAATCATAACTTTTATTTAACAAAACAAAAGTCGTCCAAAAACTCCGGGACAAAACAGAACAAAAACATTCTTACACTCAGAATGGTCAAGTACAGGTTTCCTCCGACTCAAACTAAACAGGACAGGACGTAACAGAACAGAAAAGGTGTATCAGAAAATGCAATGAGCCAGCCCCCGCAAAACCCACAACCCAGCTTTAAGTAGCAGACACGCAATTAACTGATCTGCTTCAGCTGGTGCCCAGGGGGCGTGGCCAGTCGGTCGCCACAGTGACCATGCTGGCCATGACACTTACTTTTAGAAATATACACTTTTTTCCTTGGATTACTTTCAACGTGCACCTGGACTCCGCAGGTCTGCATTAAATGTTAAGTACCGGTATCATTTTCCATTCATTTTGACGGCTGTGTATTTTGGTTTGTATAGGGTATGGGTTAATTTCGTGTTTATATTGCGTTTTTTCAATGTGGGCGCATGCGGCTAATATACAGGTGCGGCTTGTGTACGTACAAAATCGGCTTTCCCCCCGAAATGTGGTGGGTGCGGCTTATAATCGTGTGCGCTCTATAGTCCGGAATTTACGGTAAATATGAATACAATGACTACATTTTGTGCAGGCTCGGGGAGTAACGGAATCCACGGAACTGCAAAAATGATGTTGGCAAGCTGGATTGATTTTCATTTTGTTTCTGTCGCATTTGATGTTCGTTTTGCCGGAGATCAAAGAGATCAAAGCCAGGAGAGAAAGCTTACCACCTGTTGTGAGTCATCATTTTATTCATATTTAATTTCTTTTGTCTTTTATTAGCATATTTGGTCTTGGAGTAACCCAAAAGTAATTGATAGTAATCCAGTTAAAGTAACCCTACCCAACCCTGGTTTCTGTCGCATTTGATGTTCGTTTTGCCGGAGATCAAAGAGATCAAAGCCAGGAGAGAAAGCTTACCACCTGTTGTGAGTCATCATTTGATTCCTATTTAGTTTCGTTTGTCTTATATTAGCATATTTGTTATCGGAGTATTCCAAAAGTCATTGAAAGTAATCAAGTTAAAGTAACCCTACCCAACCCTGGAACTGGGCACAGATGTTTCCAATTTTCCTGAACCCTTTAAAGGACATTTTGTTCAGGAATCTTTGTTGGGTCATTAGGAGTTCTTTCGTCACCCTACTTGACATTTTCAGAACCACGCCGGGTTTGTTTATTTCTGCTTTCTTTGTATTTTCCGGGTCCAGGTTTATTTTTTTATTTTGCTAGTTGTGTTTGTGCTCACTAGTTTGTCCTCAAAAGTTTTTGTTAGCCGCCAGCTTGTCAGGTTGTAGTCGGTTGCCATGGCGCCCAGCTGGCACCGCCCCCTGACACCGGCTGACTCGCATTTTATGATTACTCCTGTGGGTACTTAAACGTGATCTTTTGAACTGCTCTTTGCCAGATCCTGTTGAAAACTTGTTTATGCTTGGTCATACTCAGGGTTGGGTAGGGTTACTTTAACTGGATTACTTTCAGTGACTTTTGGATTACTGTACTCCAATACCAAATATGCTCATAAAAGACAAAAGAAACTCAATAGGAATCAAATGATGACTCACAACACGTGGTAAGCTTTCTCTCCTGGCTTTGAACTCTTTGATATCCGGCAAAACGAACATCAAATGCGATGGAAACAAAATGAAAATAAATCCAAACAGCTCGCCGACATCATTTTTGCCGTTCCATGTATTCCATTACTTCCCAAGCCTGCACAAAATGGTGTCATTTGATTCATATTGAGTTTCTTTTGTCTTTTATTAGCATATTTGGTATTGGAGTCATCCAGGAGTAATTGAAAGTAATCCAGTTAATGTAACCCTACCCAAACCTGCTCACCATACAAAGGTTTCAGGTTACGAAGTACCTGAACGGGAAACTATTGCCTCACGTTACAAAGGCGTTTCAGGATACAAAGTGATTCCCTTGGTCTGGGAATCTCCCCCCAACTTGAACTGTCGTCCTCATGACCAGGGTTGGGTAGGGTTACTTTAACTGGATTACTTTCAATGACTTTTGGATGACTCCAATACCAAATATGCTGATAAAAGACAAAAGAAACTCAATAGGAATCAAATGATGACTCACAACACGTGGTAAGCTTTCTCTCCCGGCTTTGATCTTTTTGATCTCCGGTAAAACGAACATCAAATGCGACGGAAACAAAATGAAAATAAATCCAAACAGCTCGCCGACATCATTTTTGCCGTTCCATGTATTCCATTACTTCCCAAGCCTGCACAAATTTTAGTCATTTTATTCATATTTAGTTTATTTTGTCTTTTATTAGTATATTTGGTAGTCATTGAAAGTAATCCAGTTAAAGTAACCCTACCCAACCCTGTTCATTTATATATACGTTGTCTTCTTCTTATGGAAGGCTCAGTCCACAAACACAAGGAACTAAAACTGCAAACGGTTTTTAATCATCCGGACTCCTTCCACTTCATTCCGGGCCGTCACTCGGCTAACGGTGAAGTACGCTAGCGACAGGCCGAGCAGAAAGTCATTTTTCACTGGAAATGCCAAGCGGCGATGTAGCATAATATTCCGTCAGAAATTAGCCGTCTTTTTTCCGACACGGCCTGTCGACGGGTGAAACGGTGACGACGGCGAACAAGAAGGAAGCTTTCATACGTCCTGCTCGCTTTAATGAGCACCTGCTCGAGACGAGTGTCCTACCAAGCGTCGAAATGTAGAATCTAGTGCTTTTCAGGGACTAGAATCTCTTGCATTTTGATGTTTTTTCTTCCCGTTTGGACAACTACACTACGGATTACTTCAAAACAGGAACTTCACCAAGGAACCGCAGGCAGAGTTGCTCAAAACAGAGACGGTATTTCTTAACACAATCAGGACTAAAGTACCAAATAAACAAGTGGGCACAAAACTTTCGGAGCAGGACGTTTATCGGCCCCGCCCCAAAACATATACACAAGAGAGCGGAGAGAGTCTAAATGAGAGGGCAACACGTTGTTTATTTCGATCAAACATTCAGTCGTGTTCCAAAGTTGTCCGGGCGACAGTGGCATTTACACTGTGTTCGGTCAGCAATGGTTGGGCGCTTGATTCGGGTTGCCCTGACCCAGACAAATTCTTATCAGTTAAGCAAATAGTTGGAGACGACCTGACCCAGCCAAAGTCCTGTCAGTCACCTACCTTCCAAATGTTTCTACTTTCCACAATACCAGGCAGTGAGTTGAATTGTCTCAATGTTTATGGCAAAATTACAGATGAAATTCATCTAAAGTGTGGATTAATTTTCGGTTTCCGTCCGTCTGCGAACCTCAGTTAACACTAGGCAAGCCTTTTTTTCGACCCTGACTCCAACCTGTTTTTTGCTATCTGTCCCTGGGCTTCGACCTGTTTTTTTGATCCTGACCACGTCTACTCTCCCGTCCCGGCTTTTGACCTTTTTTGTCCCTGACCACGTCTACTCTCCTTTACTGGCTTACGACCCGCTTACGACTCCGACCACGTTTTTGCTCTCCTCTCCCGGTTTTCGACCTTTTCTGTCCCCGACCACGTCCACTCTTCTTTCCTGGCTTACAACTCACTTTCGATCCCGACCATGTTTTTCTCTTCTGTCTTGGCTACTGACCCGTTTTTCCGTTCCCGACACCGCCATCGCTCGCCACGGAAGTCCCACTTTCGCGTTCAGAGCAACTTGCTTCCCGCGCCCAGCGATCACCGGATCGTGGGGCAACCCTTTTTCTTTCTTCCAATAAAACTGAGAGAAGCATAACGCAAGTGGGTCCTTTATCCGTTGTGGTCCTGACAATATATTTCAACGGGTTCTCCAAAGTAATTGCAAAAAATAATTATATAAAAAAACTAACTGTTAATAATTTTTTTCCAAAAATAAATACTGAAAATAGGATAATTTTGTTCATTATGAGTTGTTTTTGTTCTGTTTTCTTTCTTATTTTTAAATTATATATTTTTTCAAGTAATAGGAAAAACACACAGTAAAAATACATTATTGTGAAATATTTAAGTTTTCCGGCTATGGTCTCATCTGGTAAAAACTTAAATGTCAGCTAGCAATCAAACAGTAGAGTAGAGTTGTTAGCACCTGACTGTCCATTTTGCACATCTGGATGGCTGCTCCTCTTGCACTCTTTGCACTACTGTATAATACTATACATAGCTAGAATTATTTAGTATATTATTAGTACTTTAATACTGCAACTCAATACAACATTTTGTTTATATCTGTACATTCAAGGACACTGTGCGGGTCAGATGTATCGACATTTCGTTCTGTATACATCTGTACAAGAAGGACAATAAAGTATATCTGAATTTGAATCAAACAAACTCACATTTAACACTAAAACGTTTTCTGTCCTGCAATATTTCAATGTGAAAAAATGTATGGTTCGGGTTTGATTGCATGTTTTTAGCACCCTCTAGCGATCATTTAGGTTACTGCAACTTCATATTGAAAAAAATAAACAGGAAGTGAGATTTTCAGAAGACTGGCAGGACGACATTTTCTACCGTCTGAGTTACCGCAAATCCTGTAATTTCGAGGTTGCAGCCCCGGTAAGTTTCACCTAATTGTTTGTAACGATTCGTTTTCCATTTTTCTGGATGTGTACAGGATGTTGTGATTGTTTTGTTCTTAGAATATTCACATTTTTTTGTAGAAGTAGTAACATGCGGTTGAACATGGTTGTGTCGCCTCTCTACCACTTCATAATGTCCTCAAGGCATTGGAGAGCATGACCGTAATCAGTGGCTAACATAGGTGGTGTACAGGCTGTTGTGATTGTTTTGTTCTTAGAATATTGTCTTTTTTTTTTTCAAGAAGTACTAACAACACTTGGTCGTGTCTCCTCTAAACCTCTTTATAATATGGGAGAGGCACTGGAGAGCGTGACCATAATCAATTGCTAACATACGTGGTGTACAGGCTTTGTGATCTTTTTGTTCTTGAAATATTTAGATTTTCTCTAGAAGTACTAATTCTACTTGGTCGTGTCTCCTCTAAACCTCTTCATGATGTGGGGGAGGCACTGGAGAGCGTGACCATAATCAGTTGCTAACAAACGTTGTGTACAGGCTTTGCGATCTTTTTGTTCGTAGAATATTCAGATTTTTTTCTAGAAGTACTAACAATACTTGGTCTTGTCTCCTCTAACCCTCTTCATGATGTGGGGGAGGCACTGGAGAGCGTGACCATAATCAGTTGCTAACAAACATTGTGTAAAGGCTTTGCGATCTTTTTGTTCTTGGAATATTTAGATTTTCTCTAGAAGTACTAACAATACTTGGTCGTGTGTCCTCTAAACCTCATCATGATGTGGGGGAGGCACTGGAGAGCGTGACCATAATCAGTTGCTAACATAGGTGGTGTACAGGCTTTGTGATCTTTTTGTTCTTAGAATATTCAGATTTTCTCTAGAAGTACTAACAACACTTGGTCGTGTCTCCTCTAAACCTCTTCATGATGTGGGGGAGGCACTGGAGAGCTTGGCTGTAATCTTTTGTCAACATAAGCAGTGTACAGGCTTTGTGATCTTTTTGTTCTTGGAATATTTTGTTTTATTCTAGAAGTACTAACAATACTTGATCGTGTCTCCTCTCTACCTCTTCATGATGTGGGGGAGGCACTGGAGAGCGTGACCATAATCATTTGCTTACATAAGTGGTGTACAGGCTTTGTGATCTTTTTGTTCTTGAAATATTTAGATTTTCTCTAGAATTACTAACAATACTTGGTCGTGTCTCCTCTAAACCTCTTCATGATTTGGGGGAGGCACTGGAGAGCTTGGCTGTATTCATTTGCTTATGCAGATGGTTGATAGGCTGTTGTGATTCTTTTGTACTAAGAATATTCCCATTTTTTTGTAGAAGTAGTAACACAATATGGTTGTGTCACCTCTCTACCTCTTTGAGGTTGTTGGAATTTTCTTTCTCTTGATTTTCCAGAGCTATATTAGGCTTTCATGCTTTTGTGAAAAAAAACTGAAAGACACACATAAAATAATAAATTGATTTGGTTTTTATTCTTATTTTTTACTCTAAAAATCGGGGAAAAAAACTCCGATAATTTAACGATATCGTTCCTCAGAGGCGATATTTTATGGGTTATGCGTAGGAAAAACGGTTCTGGTGCCTCCCGATATAAAAGCTAATTTATGTTAGTCTACTAAATCGATCAGGCGCTTGTTTTTGCCTTCCATGACACGTCAACGTGGCAAACGGCGGTCACGTCGTCAGGGCTCGCCACTCATGGCGCCGGATTTACGACCCTCGGGTTGTTAGCGTCCGGCTTGAGCCGCTATGCCGCCGCCCGTTCACGATTTATGCCGCACTTAACGCCAAGCGACAGCTCCGTCCTTGACTCCTGTCAGCGACGCCAGAGAATCAAAATATGGCCGCGCTAACGTTAGCCGCTAATCGGCAGCCGTCTGTCACTCCCGTGTGACACGCGGTAACTTTTGTTAGGACGGCGGCTCGAAAAGTACAGTCCTCCAGTGGTGAGATTGGAATCGAGGTATATGAATTACATTTTGTCCATCAATACTTGTTAACTGGTTCTCAGCAGTGTTTTTTTGCCTGGCGTTTCTTGAAAAACTGATCCAATGATGTCTGCTTTGGCCGGCTTTTGACCATCCAGCGCAAACGTCATCATAATACCTTTCTATTATCCTGTTCAAAAACACACCTTTTTTTTTTTTTTAGAAGAAGAGAAAAGAAAGGAAAAAAAAACAAACATAAAAAGGACAAAGAAGACAAAAGAGAAAAAAACTGAACAAAAAGTAAAACTTGAGAAAAAACAAAAGAACAATAAAAAAGAAATAAGAGAAGACAAAAGTAAAACTTAAAAAAAAAACGAATGAAAAAAAAATCAGAGAAATAAAAGGAAAAGATAACAATAAAAACAAGAAAAAATTGAAAAAAAGAAATAAGACAAAAGTAAAACGAAAATAAAAATGGAAAAAATTGAGAATATTGAAAAAAATAAATCAGCCAAAATTAAAATTAAAATAAAAAGGTAAAGATTAAAAAAGGATATTAAAATCAAGAGAAAAAAATAAAATAAATGAATGAGACAAAAAGTAAAGGTTGAGAAAAAAAAGAAATGCAAAAAGAAAAAGAAATAAGACAAAAGTGAAACTGAAAAGACAAACGAAAAAAATCCAAAAGGAGAAAACGGGAAAATATAAAAATAAAAACAAGAGAAAATTGAAAAAAAAGTAGACAAAAGTAAAACGAAAATAAAAATGGGAAAAATAAAAAGCTAAACATTAAAAAAGGACATTATAAAGCAAAAACAAGAGAAAAATTAAATCAATGAATGAGACAAGAAGTAAAATTTGAGCAAAAAAAAATAAAATAAATGAATAATAAAAGAACAAAAAAGAAAATGGAAAAATGTAGAAAAATGCATACGAAATAAGTTACTAAAATAATAAAAGGCAAAAATTAAAATGAAAAAGGCAAAAATTGCATTTGATAATCATATTTGTCTTTTTAATTCCCTTTTTTTCTTTTTTTTTCTTTTTTGTTTTTTTTTTCCAAAAACAGGTCGAAGCCGGGAACACACAGGAGCAAAAAACGAGACAGGTGGGAGTCAGTTTTTATCATATTCCTTTTTCCTTTATTTCCCCCTTATTTTCTTTCGGAAGTGTCGGGGACAGAAAATACGGGTCAGTAGCCGGGACAGGATAGCAAAAACGTGGTCAGGGTCGTAAGCGAGTCGTAAGCCAGAACGGGAGAGTAGACGTGATCGGGGACGGAAACGAATCGTAAGCCAAGACGGAAGAGCAGACGTGATCGGAATCAAAACGGGTTGTAGCCAGAGACAAACGGGAGCAAAACGGGACAGGCTGGGGTCAGGGTCGAAAAAGGCTTGCCTTGAACACACGGAGATTTGCAGACGGACTGACATTAGGAGATTGACAGGACAGGGTTTAAATAGTGGGGAAGCCAATCTGTCAAAAATGTGGTTGGGGGCAAAAGCAAGTCATATGCCAGAATAGGAGAGAAGACGTAGTCGGGGACAAAAAGAGGTCAAAAGCCAGGACGGGAGAGTAGAGGTGATCAGGATCAAAAACCGGTCGAAGCTGGGAACACACGGGAGCAAAAAACGAGACAGGTGGGAGTCGGGGTCGAAAAAGGCTTGCCTTGAACACTCGGAGATTCGCAGACGGACTGACGTTAGGAAATTGACAGGACAGGGTTTAAATAGTGGGGAAGCCAATCTGTCAAAAATGTGGTCGGGGGCGGAAGCGAGTCGTATGCCAGAACAGGAGAGAAGACGTAGTCGGGGACAAAAAGAGGTCAAAAGCCGGGAGGGGAGAGTAGAGGTGAAATGCAGATCATTTCATTTTATCAGGATCAAAAACGGGTCGAATCCGGGAACACATGGGAGCTAAAAACTAGACAGGCGGGAGTCAGGGTCGAAAAAGGCTTGCCTTGAACACACGGAGATTCGCAGACGGACTGACATTAGGAGATTGATAGGACAGGGTTTAAATAGTGGGGAAGCCAATCCGTCAACAGGCTGCGGCCGGCGCCACACGGGCTGGGCCAATTGGGTGCCATGGCAACCGTGACACTGTCCTCAGGGGGCACCTGGGTGCTCACGGGCATCAGTTTGGAGACCAGACATTTTCTTTCCTAATTTTATGATATAAACAAGACAGGAAAGAAGAATATGGCCGCTGAAAGGCGAGTAGGAAATGGAGTAGCTCTAATTAACCGCAAATAAACTTTTTTAATTTCCTGGGAAAAAAATGAAAAAAAAAATCCTCAGAGTGTGATCTCACCTCCTCGTAGAGGATCTTTGATGGGCTAAATACAAGTTGACTGTTTGAAAAGAACACAACAAAGAAAGGCAAATAAAGACGAGGTCCTGGGAGAACTCATTAGAGGCTTTTTTTCCTCAAACGCCGAGAGAGATTCCGTAATTATCCGTGTCCCGATACAAAATTCTTTGCTCGGGATTTGAATTTTCCCAATTTTTCTGCTGAACTCAGCCAGTGCCGCTTTGAAATCAGGTTTCCGGGCCGAGTGCCGCCTGACCGACAAATGTCTCCTATTTTGGTCACTTCGATGTCATTTCTGGCCTCTGAAATTACCGGGGTGTCGAAACGTGCGCCCCGCGGGCCGGATCGGGCCCGCTAAGGGTTTGAACCTGGCCCGCAAGACAATAATATTACAATTGTTGATATATACCGTAAATTCCGGACTATAGAGCGCACCTGATTATAAGCCGCACCCACCACATTTTAAAGGGATAACCGCTTTTGTACTTACATTAGCCGCACCTGCATATAAGCCGCATGCGCCTACATTCAAACATGTGACACAATCACGAAATGAACGCAGACCCGACTTTGAGTCCCGCAACTGTAACTGAATATGAAGTACACAGTCCAAAATCCACAGCCGGCAAATAGAAGTAAAGTGATACCGTTGCTTAACATGCAGACCTGCAGAGTCTGGGTCCCGTTGAAAATAATCCAAGGAAAAAAAATGTATTTTTCCAAAGGTAAGGGTGAGAAAAATATATATCCACTATTGTCCGCTGCATCCACAAACACGTCTCACCTTTACTCCACTTCCCATCAGCCCCTGTTGTATTTGCCCCTTCTTTTTGATTCGCCCGTGGAAAACATATCAGAATAAGTCTCTAAAATAAATACATTACAAAAATATACAGTTGCAAATACATATTATACATGGTTACACATATTTACAAAGACAGACTGCACACTGAGAGAGTTTTCAAAGCTTTAATAATAATTTTATAACTTTCATCCCAAACCGTGCCTGTGAAGGGTTGCAAAACGCTACTAGCAACACGCTCGCAACACAAGGAAACGGGTCTGTTAAAAAAAATACGGTACTTGTAAAAATCATGGTAAACCGTGCTCATCTTCCTCCTTATAACCGACGTCATTAAAGTCGTCTTTCCCAGTATAAGAAAGAGACTCCGTCATATAGACGTCGTCCCACGCTCCCTTATCCCAAAAAATGCTAGCAACACGCTCGCTAAGTAAAGTTCACGTGCGGTAGTTCTGTTTCCTTCTATATCAGACTGCTCGATTGCGTTTAACTTGAAAGTTGCGTCGTGTGCCTTTTTTATTGCAATTTGCATGATGAGGATATGTCTACGCTAAATTAATTTGTGCACAAGCCAAAAAGTTGCAGTCTTCCTCGGCGCATATAAAAAATGACATGAATTGGCCGCATCACGGAATAATCCGCAGCGTTGAAAATTTGGGAAAAAAGTAGCGGCTTATACTGTAGTCCGAAATTTACGGTAATATAATTTTGTTGGCGGCGCAGTGGTTAGTGCTTGTGCGGCACAGTTCATGTCATGGGAACCTGTCGTGGGTTCAAAGACTTCCTGTGCGGAGTTTGTATGTTCTCCCCGTGCTTGCGTGGGTTTCCTCCGGGCACTCCGGTTTCCTCCCACGTTCCAAAGACATGCATTTCAGGTGGATTGGCCGGTCCAAATTGTCCCTAGGTGTGAATGAGCGAATGAGTTGTCTGTCCCTGTGTGCCCTGCGATTGGCTGGCAACCAGTTCAGGGTGTCCCCTGCCCACTGCCCGGAGATGGCTGGGATGGGCTCCAGCCCCCCCGCGACCCTAATGAGGATAAGCGGTACGACTGATGAGATGAGATGAGATGAGATAATTTTGTTGTTGATTATTGTTTTTGTTCGAATAAAGTTTTCATTCATTCATTCAACACAAAAGGAAATGGCCTTTAACAAGAAGATCACACCCTGTCATTTTTTTCGATTCTGCTAGCAATTCGTGTCTTTTTTTTTTTTTTCTTTTAATGGCAAAATCGGGAAAAGCGCTGACGAGGCGAGCTCCACCCGGGGCCCGGCGGACAATCCTCGCCGGGCCCCTTAAAAGATAGCGGCTCTGAGGAGAAGCGGGGTGCATTAAAAAAGCAAGGGGGTGGGGGGTGGGCACTTGATCCTGTTGTCTGTTGTGTTGTTTTGTTGCAAAAAATAGCGCAGGGAAGAAGCCGGATCATCTAAATCTAAGCCGGAGACAAAAAGCAAAAAAGGACGCTCGGGAGAGCGGGTAAACTTCTTTGCGTGCGACGAGCGGCCATATTTCCCTCTCGAAATGACACTTTAATTAAACAAATTACGGAGGGAAGGACACTCCAGTGCGCTAGCGATAAGGCCGACGGGAGATAGCCGCCTTCTAGGAAGTATTTATTGGGGGACGGCGAGGACTTAAACCTTTAATAGGTAATGCCCAGATAAGTAAGCCTTTTGTGGCGTTAGCGCCGCGCGGCTAATGCTAATGCGCCGCTTCGAGAAAGCTGGATCGGAGAAAAATATGCGACCCCCCCCTCTCCAATGTTCCCTGTCATTTTCCTTAGAAGTCTGAGCGTTCACACAAAGTCGGTGAGCAACGCTTGAAACAGCAGTGAGCAACGGCAATCCCAAGTGTGGCAACTGAGTCATGATCAAACATGTTTAAAACTTGGCATTTTGCTGAGTTTCCGGCAATGCATACCGTATTTTCCGCACTAAAAGGCGCACCTAAAAGCCTTTATTTTTTTCAAAAGCTGACCATGCGCCTTATAATACAGTGCGCCTTATGTATGGATCAACATTAATCGCAAAGTCTTGCAACTAACTTGCCGCCGCCAACTCGATTTTCCCCCGAACGCCAAGTAGTCCGCGGTGTATGCTGGGATTTATATACCGGCGTTTCATTGGCTAACCAATGTGTCAATCATCATTTGAATGGATCACTATTGGCTAAAGTTATTCGGAGGTCAAGGGGCGGATCCTTTTTATCATTTACAGGCTGGCATTGGCTTGAACGGCAAAACAAAGCCTGCAATTGGCCCAAAAAGACGTGTCAATCATCAGTTGAATCGATCACTATTGGCTAAAGTTATTCGGAGGTCAAGGGGAGTATCCTTTTTATCATTTACAGGCTCGCATAGGCTGAAGCGGCAAAACAAAGCCTGCAATTGGCCGAAAAAGATGAATGTGTATAGCACGTGGTTGACGGCATACAGAAAGCGTTTTTTACTATTCTGTATTTGTAAATATTTTATTCTCCTGGATTTACTACACTCACGGATATAAGAGGACCATGGCTGCACATTATTATTGAACACAACGACTTTGGTGAGCTACTCCGGCTATTTATTATCCCTGTATCTTGTTTCAGACTGAACTCGATGTTTCTGTGATAAGCGGTGTAGATAATGGATGGAATGGAATGTCTATTTTTAAATTCAACTCAATTCCAAGTGTTTAATGTCATATGCACAGTAAAGTTGCGAGCGAAAAAGAAAATAGAAACTAAGGAATGGTTGGCATTTCTTGAATCCTAAGACTTTAACCTTCCGAATGATGGATGCATTTGAGTGACATGGTACGGACACCGCATCCGCACGTGTTCTTGACACGTATTTGCGTCTTTGCAAGCTTTGGGAATGTTAAGGGGGTAATAAGTTGGACTGAACCATCTGACTGTTTTGTCGACGTTCCCATTGTAGCGCCTTCTAATCCGGTGTGTCTTATGTATGTCAAAAATAGGACCAAAAACTATTTTTTCGGGGTGCGCCCTCTAACCCGGTGCGCCTTATAGTGCGGAAAATACGGTAATTATTTTTCTCTTTTGAATGAATTGACTAATGTATTATTGCAAAAGTTGTACGGCCTACAAACGTCGTTTGTTCTTACAATTCTTTCACAAGATTTCCATTTCTTTTTATTTCCTGATATATTTTGTCGCAAAATATTACCATTTTTGGGGGCTTATTGAGTCGGTTGCACGATACAGAACTGTACTTAATCACATTTTTTTAGTGGAAGTACAATGTTGGCAACAAGATTCACTTGATATCATTGGAAATTATTTGAATGCAACACAAACTTTTTCTTCTTTTTCCCTGTTTTTTTCTATTCCTTTAAAAAAATCTCATTGTGTTTATTTTTTCCGAGCTGTTACTTCTTCTTTTTGTTCTCTGTTTACTTTTTTCCTACATTTCTTTCTTTTCTTTTTTTTTGGCTTTTTTCTAAAGTTTTCCTTCTTTTTTATATTCCCTTTGTTTCTTTTTTTCTCAGCTTTTCACTACTTTTTCATTTTGGTATTTTTTTTCTTTTTTGTTCTATTCCCCCCTTCCTTTAAGTCATTTTGTGCATCATTTTACATCATATTTGGTCATGTTGGGATTAAAAAAGCAAAAACAACCCGAAGAGCCGTTTAGGACCCGAAAGAGCCGGTTCATTTTGGTGAGCAGAGCTGAAGAAGCCGGTTCTCGACCAACTCTACTAACTTTGCTCAACTTCGTTCTACTTTGACTCGACTTTAAAATACCGCATTTAGGACACAACGTGAGGGGAACCCGTGTATTTTTACCTTCATGCACTGTAACTTTGACTCAAGTCGTTTCTTAATGAGTAATTTTGAGCCCTGATTTTTGTGAGCTGGCTAGATTTTCGTGTGCGCTGAGAATGTGCGAGCAATGCGCAATTGCGCACCCGCGCAGCTTAGAGGGAACACTGCCCCCCTCCCTGTCCCCGAACGACACTCTTAAGCATTGTGGCTGATTCTTAAGACGATTTTAGATTTGGACGTAAAACTCAAGCGCTACTTTTCACCTGTCACGGCCACAAACGCAGTTTGTATAGAACGAATAGGAGGGAGGATGTTTTGTACGGGAGCGTGGATTTTACAGCATCATGCGTAATTTGGTTACGCTAAGCCTCGTCGGCACGAGACGAGACTAAGTTTCATCTATCGCACGCTTACTCAGTCTATAATCAGCAAGGTAACGAGGTAGAGCGCTCGTCTTAGGATTAAGAGATCCCAGGTTCGATTCCCGGCTCCTCCGTGTTATATGTCGAAGTGTCCTGGGCAAGACACTGAATCCCTAATGCCCCCAATAAGCAGGTAGGCGCCTTGCATGACTTACTCCCTATTGGTGTGTGAGTGTGTGTGGGAATGGGTAAGTGTGAAGCACATTGTAAAGCACTTCGGGAGGTCTTCATTGACTTGAAAAGCGCTATAGAAATGCAGACCATTTACCATTTAGCATCTTGATTATCCTCAAAACGTTTGGAGGCTGACTCCCTATTGGTGTGTGAGTGTGTGTGTGTGTGAATGGGTAAGTGTGAAGCACATTGTAAAGCGCTTTGGGAGGTCTTCGTTGGCTTGAAAAGCGCCATAGAAATGCAGACCATTTACCATTTACCTCAGCACTGCTTCCCTTTCGACCTTGTTCATCGCCTTCACCTGGAATGAAAACAATCGAAGAAAAATGTTACCGAAATGTTTTTATTTAATTTAGCTTTCCATCTGGTGGTCAAATGCAGCATTTTAAAATGAAAATCGACATTGCTGCAGTAATAAATCGGATACCTCTGACAGGACCAGATCGGTAACAGGACCCACTCGAGTAACGTTACCACAAGTTTTATTGAAGGTAGAGAAAGGCTTGCGCTCACGATTCGGCGAAAGCTGGACGTGGAAAGTGGGTCACTCTGAGCGGGTGACGGTGTCAGGAGCGGAAAAAACAGGTCAGTAGTCGGGACAGGAGAGCAAAAAAACGTGTTCGAGATCAGCAACGAGTCGAAAGCCAGGAGAGGAGAGTAGATGTGGTCGGAATCAAAAATGGATCGTAATTCGGGACGGGAGAGCAGACGTAGCTCAGGAGGTAGAGCGCTCGTCATGGGATCAAGAGATCGCAGGTTCGAATCCCAGCTCCTTCGTGTCAATGTCGAAGTGTTCTTGGGCAAGACATTGAATCCCTAATGCCCCCAATAAGCAGCACACACTAATGGCTATTAGTTTGTGAGTGTGTGTGTGTGAATGGGTAAGTGTAAAGCGCTTTGGAGAGGTCTTCATTGACTTGAAAAGCTCTATATAAATGCACACCATTTACCATTTACGTGGTCGGAATCAAAAAACAGATAATTCGGGAGACAAAAAGGAGGCAAAAAAAGGCTTGCTGTGTGAAAACAGACGGACCGACAAAAGCGGACTGACAGGACAGAATTTAAATACTGACAGAGACCAATCTGTCAACAAGCTGCAGCTGGCACCACACGGGTGAGGCCAATTGGGCGCCATGGCAACCGCAACAACCTCCAAATTGTGTACATTTATTAACATCCCTCGCTACTTTGCGTTGGATCATCTCGGCCTCAGTGCATCGGGGTTGAGAAATATTCGTTTGAAAAAGTGAACTGCACCTCTCCATTAGTCCAAATCCTATGTTGATGTGGGAATACCACAGTTTAACATATAATTTTTTGCAATGGGATCAATGGATAAAAACTTTGGCAATTAAAAAGAAACTTTTCCTGGGCTTTTTTGTTTGGCATGTTCTCGAACTCTGTCAAATTTTCCTGAGACTTTTGAGTTATTTGTGTCAATTTCTTTTGAGCTTCTCAGAATTTTAGGGGTCAACTTTTTTCAGGCTTTTCTGGATTTTTGTGTGTGAATTTGTCCGGGCCTTTTGAGTCAATTTTTTGGGGGGTTTCTTGAGATTTTTATGTCAAATTTTTGTCAAGCTGTCATGATAACTGATGTGACTCACCTTTACCGCGGATTCTGATTGGCTCCCTGTCACTATTTTAACCTAGTCCTGTCTGTCCCCTGTTGTCAGTCCATCTGCGAACCTCAGTAAATACTACGCAATTCTTTTTCGACCCTGACTCCCACCTGTCCCGTCTTTGCTCCCGTCTGTCTCAGGCTACGACCTGTTATGATCCTGACCACGTCTTGCTCCCCCGTCCCGGCTTACGACCTCTTTTGTCCCCGACAACGTCTACTCTCCCGTTCCAGCTTACGACTCGTTTCCGACCCCGACCACGTCTCGCTCTCCCAGTCCCGGCTACCGACCAGTTTTTCCATTCCTGACACAGTCATCGCTCGCTACGGAAGATCCACTTCCGTGTTCGTATCACAATCCGAGTACGAGAGCGACTTGCTTCCCGCATCCAGCGAACATCAGATCGTGGGCACAGCCCTTCCTTTTTCCCTCTATAAAACTTGTGGTAAACGTAACACAATTGGGTCCTGTTTCTGTCCTGGTCCTGACACAAGCTTCTTAAGATCTCAGGATCTTTTGCAAAATGTTCTCGGGCTTCTTTACATTTTTGTGCCAAATTTAATAAGGCCTCTTAATTTTTATCAGTGGTTTCTACTTCCTACGTATTTGGTTGATATCCAGAGAGATGACAAGACAGTCGACGTCTCACTCGTACGGTTTACTATTGAAACACGACCATAGTTGATAATCCACAAGGTAACAAGACGATTGAAACCTCGCTCATATTTCTTATGGATTGAATTCATATTTAGGAGACAATTAGCAAGGTAACGAGACGGTAGACACCTCACCCCTAGTCCTTACTGATGGCAGTGGTGTGTAGTCGATAATCGGTTAGGTAACGAGACGGTTGACGTCTCACTCTTATTGATTGACCACATATTTACTCGATAACTGGCGAGGTAACGAGATGGTTTAAGCCTCACTCTAAACTTCTCACTGATAACTGTCGTATATACCGTATTTTCCTCACTATAAGGCGCACCGGGTTATAGGGCGCACCCCGAAAAAATAGTTTTTGGTCCTATTTTTGACATACATAAGGCGCACCGGATTATAAGGCGCTACAACGGGAATGTGGACAAAACAGTCAGATAGTTCAGTCCAACTCTTTACCCCCTTAACATTCCCAAAGCTTGCAAAGACGCAAATACGTGTCGAGAACACGTGCGGATGCGGTGTCCGTACCATGTCACTTAAACGCATCGTTCCATCATTCGGAAGGTTAAAGTCTTGGGATTCAAGAAATGCCAACCATTCCTTAGTTTCTATTTTCTTTTTCGCTCGCAACTTTACCGTGCATATGACAATAAACACTTGGAAATGAGTTGAATTTAAAAATAGACACTCCATTCATTATCTGCACCGCTTATCACAGAAACATCGAGTTCAGTCTGAAACAAGATACAGGGATAATATATAGCCGGAGTAGCTCACCGAAGTCGTTGTGTTCATAATAATGTGCAGCCAATGTCCTCTTATATCCGTGAGTGTAGTAAATCACTCTAAACTTCTCACTGACAACAGTAGTATATAATCGCTGATTTAGGTAGCGAGACAGTCGACAAGACACTACTTACTGACACACGTATTTAGTAGGTAATTGGTGAGGTAACGGGACCGTCGAAACCTCACTCTAACTACTTAGCGATGCCACATATATTAGTTCGACGATCTGCGAGGTAACGAGACAGTCGACACCTCACTCCTACTTCTTACCGATGGCATGGGTGTGTAGTCGATAATCGGTTAGGTAACGAGACGGTTGACGTCTCACTCTTACTGATTGAACACATATTTACTCGATAACTGGTGAGGTAACGAGACGGTTTAAGCCTCACTCTAAACTTTTCACTGATAACAGTCGAATATAATCGATGATTTACGAGGTAGCGAGACAGTCGACAAGACACTACTTACTGACACACGTATTTAGTACGTAATTGGCGAGGTAACGAGACGGTCGAAACCTCATTCTAACTACTTATCGATGCCACACATATTAGTTCGACGATCTGCGAGGTAACGAGACAGTCGACAAGACACTCCTACTTCTTACTGATGCGATGGGTGTGTAGTCGAGACGGTTGACGTCTCACTCTTACTGATTGAACACATATTTATTCGACGATCTGCGAGGTAACGAGACAGTCCACACCTCACCCCTACTTACTGATGGCATGGGTGTGTAGTCGATAATCGGTTAGGTAACGAGACGGTTGGCGTCTCACTCTTACTGATTGAACCCATATTTACTCGATAACTGGCGAGGTAACGAGATGGTTTAAGCCTCACTCTAAACTTCTCACTGATGACAGTTGTATATGATCGATGATTTAGGTAGCGAGACAGTCGACAAGACACTACTTACTGACACACGTATTTAGTAGGTAGTCGACGAGGTAACGGGACGGTCGAAACCTCACTCTAACTATTTATCGATGCAAGACATATTTGTTTGACGATCTGCGAGGTAACGAGACAGTCGACACCTCACTCCTACTTCTTACTGATGGCATGGGTGTGTAGTCGAGACGGTTGACGTCTCACTCTTACTGATTGAACACATATTTATTCGACAATCTGCGAGGTAACAAGACAGTCGACAACTCACTCCTACTCCTTACTGATGACCCGTGTCGATAGTTTTACTCAATAATCGGTGAGGTAACGAGACGGTCGACACCTCACTCCTACTTCTTACTGATGGCATGGGTGTGTAGTCGATAATCGATAAGGTAACGAGACGTTTGGCGTCTCACTCTTACTGATTGACCACATATTTACTCGATAACTGGCGAGATAACGGACGGTTTAAGCCTCACTCTAAACTTCTCACTGATGACAGTCGTATATGATCGATGATTTAGGTAGCGAGACAGTCGACAAGACACTACTTACTGACACACGTATTTAGTAGGTAATTGGCGAGGTAACGAGACGGTCGAAACCTCACTCCTACTTTTTATTGATGGCATGGGTGTGTAGTCGATAATCGGTTAGGTAACGAGACGGTTGACGTCTCACTCTTACTGATTGACCACATATTTACTCGATAACTGGTGAGGTAACGAGACAGTTTAAGCCTCACTCTAAACTTCTCACTAACTGTGGTACATAATCGATGATATAGGTAGCGAGACAGTCGACAAGACACTACTTACTGACACACGTATTTAGTACGTAATTGGCGAGGTAACGAGACGGTCGAAACCTCATTCTAACTACTTATCGATGCCACACATATTAGTTCGACGATCTGCGAGGTAACGAGACAGTCGACAAGACACTCCTACTTCTTACTGATGCCATGGGTGTGTAGTCGAGACGTTTGACGTCTCACTCTTACTGATTGAACACATATTTATTCGACGATCTGCGAGGTAACGAGACAGTCCACACCTCACCCCTACTTACTGATGGCATGGGTGTGTAGTCGATAATCGGTAAGGTAACGAGACAGTTGGCGTCTCACTCTTACTGATTGAACACATATTTATTCGACGATCTGCGAGGTAACGAGACAGTCGACAAGACACTCCTACTTCTTACTGATGCCATGGGTGTGTAGTCGAGACGGTTGACGTCTCACTCTTACTGATTGAACACATATTTATTCGACGATCTGCGAGGTAACGAGACAGTCCACACCTCACCCCTACTTACTGATGGCATGGGTGTGTAGTCGATAATCGGTAAGGTAACGAGACAGTTGGCGTCTCACTCTTACTGATTGAACCCATATTTACTCGATAACTGGCGAGGTAACGAGATGGTTTAAGCCTCACTCTAAACTTCTCACTGATGACAGTCGTATATGATCGATGATTTAGGTAGCGAGACAGTCGACAAGACACTACTTACCGACACACGTATTTAGTAGGTAATTGGCGAGGTAACGAGACGGTCGAAACCTCACTCCTACTTTTTATTGATGGCATGGGTGTGTAGTCGATAATCGGTTAGGTAACGAGACGGTTGACGTCTCACTCTTACTGATTGAACACATATTTACTCGATAACTGGTGAGGTAACGAGACAGTTTAAGCCTCACTCTAAACTTCTCACTAACTGTGGTATATAATCGATGATTCACGAGGTAGCGAGACAGTCGACAAGACACTACTTACTGACACACGTATTTAGTCGGTAATTGGTGAGGTAACGAGACGGTCGAAACCTCACTCTAACTACCTATCGATGCCACACATATTAGTTCGACGATCTGCGAGGTAACGAGACAGTCGACACCTCACTCCTACTTCTTACCGATGGCATGGGTGTGTAGTCGAGACGGTTGATGTCTCACTCTTACTGATTGAACACATATTTACTCGATAACTGGTGCGGTAACGAGACAGTTTAAGCCTCACTCTAAACTTCTCACTAACTGTGGTATATAATCGATGATTTACGAGGTAGCGAGACAGTCGACAAGACACTACTTACGGACACACGTATTTAGTAGGTAATTGGCGAGGTAACGAGACTGTCGAAACCTCACTCTAACTACTTATCGATGCCACACATATTAGTTCGACGATCTGCGAGGTGACGAGACGGTCGACAAGACACTCCTACTTCTTACTGATGGCATGGGTGTGTAGTCGAGACGGTTGATGTCTCACTCTTACTGATTGAGCACATATTTATTCGACGATCTGCGAGGTAACGAGACAGTCCACACCTCACCCCTACTTACTGATGGCATGGGTGTGTAGTCGATAATGGGTAGGGTAACGAGACGGTTGGCGTCTCACTCTTACTGATTGACCACATATTTACTCTATAACTGGCGAGGTAACGAGATGGTTTAAGCCTCACTCAAAACTATCACTGACAACAGTCGTATATAATCGATGATTTAGGTAGCGAGACAGTGGACAAGACACTACTTACTGACACACATATTTAGTAGCGAGGTAACAAGACGGTCGAAACCTCACTCTAACTACTTATCGATGCCACACATATTAGTTCGACGATCTGGGAGGTAACGAGACAGTCGACACCTCACTCCTACTCCTTACCGATGGCAGTGGTATGTAGTCGATAATCGGTTAGGTAACGAGACGGTTGGCGTCTCACTTTTACTGATTGAACACATATTCATTTGACAATCTGCGAGGTAACGAGACAGTCGACACCTCACTCCTACTTCTTACTGATGGCATGGGTATGTAGTCGATAATTGGTTAGGTAACGAGAGGGTTGGCGTCTCACTCTTACTGATTCAACACATATTTATTCGACAATCTGCGAGGTAACGAGACAGTCCACACCTCACTCCTACTTCTTACCGATGGCATGGGTGTGTAGTCGATAATCGGTAAGGTAACGAGACGGTTGGCGTCTCACTCTTACTGATTGAACACATATTTACTCGATAACTGGTGAGGTAACGAGACAGTTTAAGCCTCACTCTTAACTTCTCACTGATAACAGTCGAATATAATCGATGATTTAGGAGGTAGCGAGACAGTCGACAAGACACTACTTACTGACACACGTATTTAGTCGGTAATTGGTGAGGTAACGAGACGGTCGAAACCTCACTCTAACTACTTGTCGATGCCACACATATTAGTTCGACGATCTGCGAGGTAACGAGACAGTCGACACCTCACTCCTACTTCTTACTGATGGCATGGGTGTGTAGTCGAGACGGTTGACGTCTCACTCTTACTGATTGAACACATATTTATTCGACAATCTGCGAGGTAACAAGACAGTCGACAACTCACTCCTACTCCTTACTGATGACCCGTGTCGATAGTTTTACTCAATAATCGGTGAGGTAACGAGACAGTCAACACCTCACTCCTCCTACTTACTGATGGCATGGGTGTGTAGTCAATAATCGGTAAGGTAACGAGACGGTTGGTGTCTCACTCTTACTGATTGAACACATTTACTCGATAACTGGCGAGATAACGAGATGGTTTAAACCTCACTCTAAACTTCTCACTAACAGTCGTATATAATCGATGATTTACGAGGTAGCGAGACAGTCGACAAGACACTACTTACTGACACACGTATTTAGTCGGTAATTGGCGAGGTAACGAGACGGTCGAAACCTCACTCTAACTACTTGTCGATGCCACACATATTAGTTCGACGATCTGCGAGGTAACGAGACAGTCGACAAGACACTCCTACTTCTTACTGATGGCATGGGTGTGTAGTCGAGAGGGTTGATGTCTCACTCTTACTGATTGAACACATATTTACTCGATAACTAGCGAGGTAACGAGATGGTTTAAGCCTCACTCAAAACTATCACTGACAACAGTCGTATATAATCGATGATTTAGGTAGCGAGACTGTCGACAAGACACTACTTACTGACACACTTATTTAGTAGATAATTGGTGAGGTAACGAGACAGTCGACACTTCACTCCTAATTTCTTACCGATGGCAATTCTATATAGTTGACAATCAGCAGGATAATTCAATGTGTCAGAACAAACGGTTATCTTTTGTGCAGAAATTGTCCCGGTTGCCATGGCGCCCAATTGGCCCCACTGTGTAAAAACAGAGATTCGCGTGTTCTGTTTCGTTTTATGGTAATAAAACCTCGACCAAACACTGCTACCGCCTTTCTTGCTTTCTTCCATCTTGGCAACATTGCTAAAATTTGTCCGATGCTGTCTGAGTCAGATGCGGATATTATAATTCACGCGTTTGTGACCTCCCGTCTCGATGACTGTAATCCACTACTCTCCGGTCTCCCGAAGTCGAAAATCAAGAGCCTTCAGCTGGTATAAAATGCTGCAGCAAGACTTTTAACTAAGACAAAGTTTGATCACATGACCCCGATTTTAGCTAACCTGCATTGGCTCCCTGTTAGCTTAAGATGTGATTTTAAGGTACTGTTGCTAGTATACAAAATCATGCATGGATTTGCTCCCTCATATCTTTCAGATTTCATTTCCCCCTATGTTCCAGTCCGGAGCCTTGGCTCTGAAAATGCTGGTCTACTAGTGATCCCAAGAGCCAAGAAGAAATCTCCAGGTTCGGGCCCCGGTGCTGTGGAATGCTCTTCCCCCTGAGATTGGATCTGCAACCTCAGTGGAAATGTTTAAATCTAAGCTTAAAACACACTTGTATTCTATAGCATATGAATAACCTATATTTTATGTTGACATCTCTGTGTATTACTTGCCCTCATGTAGGTTGTAGATCAGGGGATGGTGTCATAATAGTCTGTAGTCTGTAACAGTCTGTCATAGTCTATGGTCTGTGCAGTGCTTGGAAACTTCTTGTAAATAAGGGTGTCCCAGATGAAAATGACTTGACTTGAGGTTTTTGAGTTTTTCCTTGCCCTCATGTAGACTTTAGATCAGGGGATGGTGCCATAATAGTCTGTGGTTTACAATAATCTGTGGTCTGTGCAGCGCTTTGAGACTTCTTGTGATTAATGGTGTCACAGATGAAAATGACTTGACTTGAGGTTTTTGAGTTTTTCCTTGCCCTCATGTAGACTTTGTTGTGGAAAATAGACTTGCATTTGTAGAATAGAGTTGCATACATTTAGAAAGAAATGTAGAAAGACTTGCTTACAGTGTGACAGAATGTTGACATCATTTCGGGAAGGTCCTTGGGACCTTCAAGGACTCTCTGAGCAAACTGAGGCGAACAACATGTCCTAATAAGGGTACGACAGCATCTTCCTTGTTGTTACTGAGGACTAGGGCCGCCTTTTGGGTTGTACTCAAACTGAAGCTATAAAAGCGTTGTTATGTCTGGAGTTCTCTGAGTTCTTTGGGATGACAAAATAAAGAGCTCCCCCCTCGTGGCAAGCCTCGGTGTACTTGATTAAATCACGTAAGAAGACTTAAAAGATATCGAACCTGCATTTTCTCCTACAACTTTAGTCAGGGGATGGTGTCATAATAATCTGTGGTTTACAATAATCTGTGGTCTGTGCAGCGCTTTGAGACTTCTTGTGATTAAGGGTGTCACAGATGAAAATGACTTGACTTGAGTCTTGCAATGTACTACATTGCAAAACAAGCATCCCCAATTGGCGGTGGGGTGAACTCCGCATCCGATTGGCCCTTTTATGAGGTAGTGGAGTCGAGCCTCATACATCAGGACCACCTGGCAAAATCCGTATCTGCTTCCTGGAGACTTTGCGTTAGCAAACAGCGGCCCAAGATTAATGAAATGATTATCATGAGCGATGGTGTTACCTATTCCCGCGAAAAAAGAAGAAAGAAAATGACTAAAACGGCGGCGGCGGCGGATGACAGAATTATTAAAAGAGGAAGAATTGAGTCATTTCTCCGCATTTATCAGTCTGCACATCGGCGCTAATGTATAGCCAAGGTGAAGGCGGGCTATTTTTCCTTATATATCCTTTCTATTAGGACCCCCCCTACTTTATTCACATCCAAGATGGAGGCCAAAATAAAACAAGCTCCTGCCACGTTGACTACAAAGTAGTAAATGGGATTTGGTTGGCGCCATTTGATGAATGTTTTTATAACGTGATAAAGTTCTGCTGTTCATATTTGGCCGGCCGAATAAAGTACACTACTCCGTCCGACTTGCTGCTTCGATGCGGGAAGTCCGGCTCTGATAAATAAACGGATAAATTCTGATGAATTGCGCCTGGATACGTTAGCGTAGCAATGCTCACATCTTGATGTAAACCGAAGAGGTTTTATAACACAACCACCGCTGTTTTTTTAGATCCATGTTTGAGAAAAGTTGAGTAGAGCTTCGGGATACGACATGAATCCTTGTTGGGGGTGCTTCGGGAGTATGGGCAATGTTCCCTCTAAGCTGCGTGTGTATGCAATTGCGCACTACCCAGAGTTTTTCCGCGCACAAAAAAATCTAGCCAGCTCACAAAAATCAGGGCTCGAAATTGCTAATTAAGAAACAAAAATAAGTCAAAGTTACAGTGCATGAAGGTAAAAATACACGGGTCCCCCTGACGTTATCTGTGGTCTGTGCAGTCCTTTAAGACTTTGTGATTAGGGGCTATATAAAGAAACATGGCTGTTTTGACTTGAGGTTTTTGAGTATTTCCTTGCCCTCATGTAGGTTGTAGATCAGGGGATGGTGTCACAATAGTCTGTGGTTTGCAATCATCTGTGGTCTGTGCAGCCCTTTAAGACTTTGTGATTAGGGGCTATATAAAAAAAACATGGCTGTTTTGACTAGAGGTTTTTGAGTTTTTCTTTGCCCTCATGTAGGCATATGAATAACCTATATTTTATGTTGACACTATCTGTGTATTGTTATTTGCCCTCATGTAGGTGTTAGATCAGGGGCTGGTGTCATAATAGTCTGTGGTTTGCAATAGTCTGTGGTCTGTGCAGCCCTTTGAGAGTCTTTGTGATTAAGGGCTATATAAAGAAACATGTCTGATTTGACTTGAGGTTTTTGAGTTTTACCTTGCCCTCATGTAGGTTTTAGATCAGGGGATAGTGTCATAATAGCCTGTAGCCTGTGCAACCCTTTGAGACTTCTTGTGATTAAGGGCTGTACAAATAAGCATGACTTGACTAGAGGTTTTTGAGTTTTTCCTTGCCCCCGTGTAGGTTTTAGATCAGGGGATGGTATTGCAATAGTCCATGGTTTGCAAACATCTGTGGTCTGTGCAGCCCTTTAAGACTTTGTGATTAGGGGCTATATAAAGAAACATGGCTGTTTTGACTTGAGGTTTTTGAGTTTTTCCTTGCCCTCGTGTAGGTTTTAGATCAGGGGATGGTATCGCAATAGTCTGTGGTTTGCAATCATCTGTAGTCTGTGAAGCCCTTTGAGACTCTTTGTGATTAAGGGTGAACAAATAAACAGGACTTGACTTGATGATTTTGAGTTTTTCTTTGCCCTCATGTCGGTTTTAGATCAGGGGATGGTGTCATAATAGTCTGTAATAGTCTGTGGTCTGTGCAGTCCTTTGAGACTCTTTGTGATTAAGGGCGTCACAAATAAACATGACTTAACTTGACATACACCTTCATGGTAGACTGAGCCCGGCCATCTTCGAGGAGGGACTGCAAGAAGTATGAAATGGAAGGCACAGTTTTAGTGAAGATTGGAAATTTCTGCCAAGACCTGCAGTCGAACATGTATCAAAGCTATCGTGTACATCTTCATCAAAAAACCCGACACTCAAAATCCAGTTTTTAATGCATTTTCTTATTTTATCGAGTCGGGCGCCTCCGCTGGGCCATAATGGGACGTTGGTGGGCCCCATCGGCGGTACGGCGTTTTCCCCGGCAGGCACCTGAACGACAACAGAAAATACGGCCGCCGCGAGAGGCGCCGGCAGATGGCTGACGAGGCATTTTCGCCCATAACGTCCCAGTAAAACTTTTAACTCTGGAGATTTAGTGCTAGCGCGCCGCACTTAGCAAGCATCCGTCCCCGTCTGGGCTTTTCTTATTTTTTTTCTTCCGGCTTCAAAAGTGATGTTTTTGCAAGCGCGGCATAAACATGCTTTATGGACAGCCGGGCCGGGCGACAACGCGGGTCAGTATCGTTTAGAGCCGCGACACTTTTACAGGACAAATAAAAGCTCGGATTCGCTCAAACCTTGTTGTCGGGGCTTCATCGATCGCCCGCGTAAAAATTAAATTATTCATCGTGTCATAATATTGAGTGATGACGACGGCCAGACGCGGTGTAGAAGCCAAAGGTCTCCTAGGCAACAACGGCAATTAAGGCTTTTAATTCCCAGCGCCGTAATCTCTCAGGGCCCGGCCCCGGTCGTAGCTCTCCATTTGCCCCGGACGCGAACGTTTATGCTCATTACGGCCTTTTTGTTGCTAACGTCGGAGGAAAAAAAGCCGGCGAATGAATCTATGGCTTTAATCAATATTGAACCGCGCGCATCCGAAAACTACGTGTTTTACGCGGCGCCGGTTTTTCCCGAGAGGGTTCGTAACGAGTGTGTAAAAAGTGAGAAGATTATGAGAGATCAACATCCACTGACAAGCTCGTACTCATAAACATATTTTCTGAAATAGAATTTTTTCATAGTTTCACCCAGGTTGCGGCTTATACTCAGGAGCGGCTTATATATTAAAATATTAACATAATTAACATGTGCATTATTTTGCCACTAATCCACAGCTACAGACATTATCTTCCAAAGAATAGAGACGATAAATATATTTTCCTCAATTGCGACTTATATTCCAGTGCAACCTTTATGTTTTTTCCACTCCTATTCATTTTATGACAAGTGCGGCTTACCCATTCACACACACTCTCACACACCAATAGGGAGACAGCCATGCACGGCGCCTACTTGCTTATTGGGGGCATTAGGGATTCAGTGTCTTGCCCAAGGACACTTCGACATATAAGCCGGGAATTGAACCTGAATTGTGATTATTCTTATTCTTATTTTTTTTCATGGTTTCACCCAGGTTGCGGCTTATACTCAGGAGCGGCTTATATATTAAAATATTAACATGATTAACCTATGCGTTATTTTACTACTAATCCAGAAAAAGGCTCTCTGTAAAGCTACGGACATTATCTTCCAAATAACAGAGACGATAAATACATTTTCCTCAATTGCGACTTATATTCCAGTGCAACGTTTGTTTTTTTGCAAGCCGGGAATCGAACCTAAATTGTCTCATCTCATCAGCTACACCGCTTAATCTCAGTAGGGTCGCGGGGGTGCTGGAGCCCATCCCAGATATCATCGGGCAGTGGGCAGGGGACACCCTGAACTGGTTGCCAGCCAATCGCAGGGCACACGGGGACAGACAACTCACTCGCTCAGTCACACCTAGGGACAATTTGGACCGGCCAATTCACCTGACATACATGTTTTTTGGAATGTGGGAGGAAACCCACGCAAGCACGGGGAGAACATACAAACTCCCCACAGAAAGTCTGGAGCTGGATTTGAACCCACGCAGGAGGTGCCCAAGACATGAACTGTGCCGCACATGCGCTAACCACTGCCCCGCCGTGCTGCCGTTTATCAATCTTATATTCTTTTATTGTGAAGTCGTGCTCATGTGTGTGTGTTCCTTTTCCTGTTTTCACTGACGAATAATAAACCACGCCTACGGAACAGTAGGTCTGTTCGTCAAGAGATACAGCCGCGTGAGCATGGGCAGCAGCTATCACGAAGTACCGTATGATTCGCACTGTAAGGCGCACCGGGTTATAGGGCGCACCCCGAAAAAATAATTTTTGGTCCTATATTTGACATACATAAGATGCACCGGATTATAAGGCGCTACAATGGGAACGGGGACAAAACAGTCAGATAGTTCAGTCCAACTTCTTACCCCCTTAACATTCCCAAAGCTTGCAAAGACGCAAATACGTGTCGAGAACACGTGCGGATGCGGTGTCCGTAAGATGTCACTCAAATGCATCGTTCCATCATTCGGAAGGTTAAAGTCTTGGGATTCAAGAAATGCCAACCATTCCTTAGTTTCTATTTTCTTTTTCGCTCGCAACTTTACTGTGCATATGACAATGAACACTTGAAATTGAGTTTAATTTAAAAATAGACACTCCTTTCCACCCATTATCTGCACCGCTTATCACAGAAACATCGAGTTCAGTCTGAAACCAGATACAGGGAAAATATATAGCCGGAGTAGCTCACCGAAGTTGTTGTGTTCAATAATAACGTGCAGCCGTGGTCCTCTTATATCTGTGAGTTTAGTAAATCCAGGAGAATAAAATATTTACAAATACAGAATAGTAAAAAAATGCTTTCTGTATGCCGTTAACCACGTGCTATACGCATTCATCTTTTTCGGCCAATTGCAGGCTTTGTTTTGCCGCTTCAGCCAATGCCAGCCTGTAAATGATAAAAAGGATCCGCCCCTTGACCTCCGAATAACTTTAGCCAATAGTGATCGATTCAAATGATGATTGACACCTTGGTTAGCCAATGAAACGCCGGTAAATAAATCCCAGCATACACCGCGGACTACTTGGCGTTCGGGGGAAAATCGAGTCGGCGGCGAATGCAATTTAGTTGGAAGACTTTGCGACTTAATGTTTATCCATATATAAGGCGCACTGTATTATAAGGCGCATGGTCAGCTTTTGAAAAAAATTAAGACTTTTAGGTGCGCCTTATAGTGCGGAAAATACGGTACTTTTATAACTTAATATCTGTGTTTTATTTGAGTAATATAGCCACCAAAGAGTTTTCATATGATTAACTTTAACAGTTGTGTTTATGTACTTTATTTTTGTAAATTTATTGGGATATGGTCTTAATGCATTGTATTGTACCTTCAATTATACGTCCCGTGTGGATACAGTCCTTTGGGGGTTTGGCCCTTTGTTATATCTATGACGCTACAGCATTATTATTATTAAGAGCACTCGTAGTATTTTGTGGGTATTTTGGTATTCCGTTTTTTTGAGAAGCACTTGAATTTTACACACCAGCTTTCCTTTGTTGATACCCGTCCAGCAAATTTTGTTTTGGCTCCTGCTGATGTGCAGCTGTCTCCAGGATGTCGCCCTATCTAAAAGAGCTCCAGGGGCCCCCCGGGGGCCCCGAGCAAAACCAGAAATCACAAATTGGGCTAGGGACGGCACCATCTGAGCCCACAACAAACGAGCAGGCGTTATTGGGCTCGGGTGACGCGTTGGAGTTGCCGGTCTGGCGTATTTTCGGTGACAATATTCCTGGACGTAATATGCGAAGCCATCATTTGCTTTTTTACGGCGCACATCTGCCAGACATGTCTACCTGACGCCCGTAAACGGGCCGTGCGGCACTCGTAACTCTGCGCCCGGATAAAGAACTCTACCGCTCGTTTTCCTATGCCGGAGTATTTGCATTCTGGAGTGTCTGAGGGTAAAAGGCTAAACGCTTCAGTTTTGTAGCATTGGTAATATTTTTCCTGCAAAATGTGAGAAAATAGAACATGTTTTTGCATGATATCTAAATGCATGTCATTGGTATATCCCAATTATTTTCTGTCTCGTCTTTGATTTCCTAAGCTGTGATGTCACGTGAACAACAGCAGCACCCTAGCAAACCAGTCGCCATATGGGTTTACATACTAGTCGAAAAGGTTTTGAGTGGTCTAAGCAACATTTTGGTACTTTTTGTGGCAAATACTTAGACGTTGTGTCGCAGGTGAGTGCAGCGATCGTACAACAAATGGCGAGCAGCCAAAATGGAGCGAACTGGCAAAAATAACACACATAGAGCTAACTGGGTACGCCAGCCGGGACACGGCAGGATAGCTGACTGCTAGAAATGGCTAATTGGGAACGATCGGTGAAAAACGAAGGCTGGCTGACCAAAAGCATGCAGCAGGCAGCCAGGATAACTGGGAGCCGACAACAAAAACAACGTTTATGCACAAACACCTACCCAGCTGAATGTATACCATCTGATCATGGCAGGCTAGCCGGATACTATAGAAAGCACATCGTGTCAGATCGACCAAAAACATGCTGTAAGCCGCCAGGATAACTCCTTTTATATTTATAATGTTATTTAATAATACACATGTTGCCCATATGTAGTACTTAGCATATACAGTGGAACCTCGGTTTTCGAACGCCTCTCAGTTCGAACAAATCGGTTCTCGACCAAAAATTTCAAGAAATTCCTGCTTCGCTTTTCGTTCAAAAAAATCGGAGTTCGAACGGCGGTCCGCTAGGGGCGACGCCGAGCGGCGTACGAGTGTAGATTGCCCCCACCCCTCGTGAAGAACTGTTGTCACGGCAACGCGCACTCCTTTTCTGTTTTCGTTTTTCAAAAGCGGTGAAGGGAGTGTTTTAACCCCTAATTATGCCTCGGAAGAAGGTCGGTGCGAGCAGCAAAGTTGCTACAGGTGAAAAAAGAGGAGTAGTGCGTACAACTATTGCATTTAAGAAAGAAATAATAGCAAAATATGAAGAAGGTGTGCGAGTTTCCCTTCTTTCAGGAATACAGCATGGCTTCTGCCGACCGGTAAGAAATCCTAATCATAATTGTTTTCTTTATCCTTTAACCGCTCACCACTTGTTGTGGAGACCCGGGTGCTAAATGACGTGTAAACGACCTGATTTTTTTATTTTTACACGTTCATGTTAGCGTAATCTTTCGTACGCTAACGCCAACGTACGATTAGCCTGGGTTAGCTTCATGTTTACGTTCATGGTAAGCCTTCAAGGATTTGGAACGGATTAAAACAATTTTACATTACTTTTAATGGGAAAAAACGGCTTCGGTGATCATACAAATCGGTTTTCGTACAAAGAAATGGAACGGATTATGGTCGAGAACAAAGGTTCCACTGTACTATTTTTTTTTTTTAATGGTTTCTTCCAGGGTAGCGATCCCCACCTCATAAACGAGTTATGACGTATCCTGGTTTCTACTGTATGAGTCACATCACTTCTTTACTTTTTAACAAGGTTGCTAGGGTCTGGCACTCCTCCGTCCACCAGAGGGCGCCTAATCGGTTTGTAATTAGGACATTTTGGACTGTTCCCAGTGTCAGGTGATTTTCATTTTTCACCTTCACCTTTTTCCAAGCATCCTGCTTTCTGAAGTTTTCTTTTTGCTTCTGGTTTGGACAGTTGTAGCTGTTTCAGCTCCTGCCTCAACTGCAGGGAGGACCCAGTCTCTTTGGCCCTCTGCCTTAGGTGCAAGTGGTGTCCCCGGTCACTTTCGTCTCCCTTCCCCGGTTGCGAGGATAGTTCCGAGCTGTTTTGGCTCCTTGTTCCGACAAGTACCATCAGCCACCCCGTTACTGCAGTCTTTTTATTTTTGTGTGTTTGACTCTCTGGTATCTGGCCCTTAAGGGGGAGGCTATGTTAGGGTCTGAAGCGCCTCCTGTCGGGTCTAAAGCGACCGTTTGCATACGGGAGAGCTTAACAATGTTGACTGATCAGAGAAGAAATTCAGGCAAGGACTTTTTAAGTTTCTTAATTGCACTTGGAGATAAAAAGGTCAGAGCAGCTCCTCAGCTCATCTCTCTCTGCCTCCCTCCTCCTTCTTGCCTATGTTTTATTGCAGTTACAACGGGGTGGAGACAAAGAAGGAAAAACTACTATCTCTCCTGGACAGCCGTGAGGGTGGTATGAAACAAAGAAACAAAACTTGGAGAAGCCAAAAAAGGGCCATACACACTTTTGAGAAAATACGTTTAAGCCTACTTTTCACTCCACCCACAAAGGTCACCTAATCGGTTTGTTTTTTTGGACAATTGTGTCCAATCACCCCACACCAGTCCCTAATAAGCCAGCCCCCCTATTAGCACTTTTTGCACAGCACTCAGTGTTATATACTTTTTATTTTGCACCGTCAAGATCCCTATCACCTTCTCCAGTGATTTGTAAGGTTTGCTATTTTGTTCCTAGTTCTGACAGTTTTATTGTTGTTTTTGATTGTGTGTTTGTTACTTTTTTAATGAGTTTTTTAGTTCAATGCCATCTATTTTTGAGCACCCTGCCTCATACTGCTTCCTGCGTTTGGGTCCACCGGAAAAATAACAACAAAGGTGTTCATATTCACGCTTTTCCCCCTCGTTCTTTCACTCACTAGCCTTCACACACCAACCCAGAAAAGCACAATGGCCCAAAAGGCACAAAAACACACATATTGAAACGAAACGGTCCAGAACCGCAGCTTGCTGTCATCCCGTCACAGTTTGCAGGTCCAGCCATGTAGGTTTGGACAGGTGACACTTTCATGGCCTGCTGAGACAGCTGTCAAAAAAACTGGAAAAGAAACACTGAGACCCCTTCGACTCCTCCACAAATACCTGACAAACACGTACACAAACTGTGTGTACACCTGCACTCAGAAACACACACATATGCATCCTTTTAAATGCGTTATTCCCCCAATTTTCACTGTTAACCCGTTACAAGAAGTAGGAAAAATTGGATTGGCACAATAAGAACGTAATATATGTACAGGGTTGGGTAGGGTTACTTTAACTGGATTACTTTCAATGACTTTTGGATGACTCCAATACCAAATATGCTAATAAAAGACGAAAGAAACTAAATATGAATAAAGTGATGACTCACAACACGTGGTAAGCTTTCTCTCCTGGCTTTGATCTCTTTGATCTCTGGCAAAACGAACATAAAATGAAAATAAATCCAAACAGCTTGCCAACATCATTTTTGCCGTTCCACGTAGTCCATTACTGCCCAAGCCTGCACACAATTTAGTAATTTTATTAATATTTAGTTTCTTTTGTCTTTTATGAGCATATTTGGTATTGGCGTCATCCAAAAGTAATAGAAAGTAATCAAGTTAAAGTAACCCAACCCTGTATATGTATATAACTAGACAATTCCTTCGGCAATTGTGAGAGATGGGGCGAGATCTGGCAAATGTTAGCATGTAACCTTTAGCATTAGATTGTTAGCACACAGAATGACAATACAAGGAAATTATTATTATTATTATTATGAGTTGCTAGCATGAATTCGTTAGCATATAGTTGTTAGCATCTAGTCGTTAAACTCAAGTGAGATGTATCTATCTGTTCTCATGCTTTTATATAACTTACTCCATGACCACGTGGACAGTAGTCGTTAGCATGTCGTTGTTAGCATTAAGGAGAAGCCTAAAGAATCACTGCTATAGTAATAAGACTTTTATTACACAGTGTAATATCATTTCGAATGGTCCCTTTCAAATAGAATGGCTTATTCAATTTGAATGGGCCAATTCATTTGTTAGCATGTCGCTGTTAGCACGTAGCCGTTAGCACCTAGCTGTTAGCATAACTGGTTTGCATGTAGCCATTAGATTGATGTGTTAGCATGTAGCCGTTAGCATTTGTCCATTAGCATAACTAATTAGCATGTGGCTCTTAGCATGTAGCTGTTAGCATGTGGCAGTTAGCTTTACTTGTTAGCATGTAGCTGTTAGCCTGACTCGTTAGCATCTAGCTGTCAGCATGTAACTGTGAACGAAGTTGTACTGATGAATTTGTCAGCATTTAGTTGTTATGTAGTCGTTAAACTCAATTTCACCGAGAAAGCCACTGCGCCCTAGTGTACTGGAGGTGCAATTGCACTTTATTCTGGGAAAGTTTAAAAAAAAAGCTCCCACTATTAGAGAACCACTGGAGTAATCAATGAGTAATTAAGTAAATCGGGTTCCAATTACATTTTAACAAGATTATATACATATATAAAGAACAAATAAAAAAAGAACAGAGAGAGAGAGAGAGAGAGAGAGAGAAAACGTGTTTCTAAGAGGTACCTACCTGGCTTTGGCAACATCAAGTGGACATATTTTAACCTGCAGCTCGTTTTTCTCATGCGCTTCTTTGAGCATTGTCTCGGCGGGCAGGGAGAAGAACAGAGCCCAATAGAGAGAGAAACTGAGAACAAGGGGAGGGGAGTGGGCAAAGAAGAGATGGAAAATGAAAGAAATAAAAAGAGAAAAGAATAATGTCATATAGAGAGACAAAGAGAAAAGACAGAGAGAAAGAGAGGATGAAAAAGTAGAGTGAGTGTGGGAGAGAGAAACTAAGCATGAGAAAGAAGTAGAGAAAGAGAAAAGGAGTGAGCATAAAAAAGAGAAAAAGAAACCGAAAAAAGTGATAAAAAGAGAGGGCGCGGGAAATGGAGAAATAGAGAGAGCACGATAGAGAGAGAAAGTGAGAAAAAGAAGAACGGAGGAGACACAAAGGGAGATATAAGAGGAAAAAGAAATGTAAAAATTATAGGAGAGAGAGAGAGAGAGAGAGAGAGAGAGAGAGAGAGAGAGAGAGAGAGAGAGAGAGAGAGAGAGAGAGAGAGAGAGAGAGAGAGAGAGAGAGAGAGAGAGAGAGAGAGAGAGAGAGAGAGAGAGAGAGAGAGAGAGAGAGAGAGAGAGAGAGAGAGAGAGAGAGAGAGAGAGAGAGAGAGAGAGAGAGAGAGAGAGAGAGAGAGAGAGAGAGAGAGAGAGAGAGAGAGAGAGAGAGAGAGAGAGAGCGAGAGAAAATAGATAATATTTAAGGCCATTTAATTTTTGAGTTTCCTGATCAAATGTTAAGTCAAATGATGCTTTTATCAACTTGCTTTTTAATGGAGGTTAAATTGACGTTGAGAAGAAGAGATGGACGCTATTTTGGCTCATTCCGGTGAACTCCGATTGACCCGACGGCCCGGTCAGTGGTCCGCCGGTCCAGATGGATGGTGGCTGGCCGGGGAATGTCGATACGCTTGCTAGCCAAAACCCCCGTTAGCGCAACGATCGCTCTTTGCTAGAAAGATTCAGCTTATCTGGACCGCGACTGGTCGAAGTCTACTTAGCTCAGGCGGCACAACGTTTGGCAGACTTGAGCTATCGTTCCTAACGAATGGCTCGTAAAACAATGGGGTTTGCTTTCATTGTGCTTTTAGCACTCGTTTTCAGTGGCACGACAGAATACAGCAATATCTTTTGTGCAAATAATACACACTGTCCCTTTAACTTTTTAGGTTAAGGCAAGAGTCTCAAACTATCATCCTGGGGACTGCGAGTTAGATAGATCGATTGATAGATAGATGCAGTAGGTAGATAGATAGATGCAGTAGGTAGATGCAGTAGATAGATAGATACAGTAGCTAGTTAGATAGATAGCGATAAGTATCCAGATACACTAGCTAGATAGGGAGATACAGTAGCTAGCTAGATAGCTAGATACAGTAGCTAGGTAGATGCAGTAGCTAGATCAGGGGTCGGGAACCTATGGCTCGCGAGCCATATATGGCTCTTTCTACGAGTATCTGTGGCTCAGAGACAGATTTGATTGCATGCAAAATTTCTCCATCTTGTCCAAAACTTGAGTCGTCTATCCTATTATGTTACACGCAAAGCCAAACCGGAACTTACTAGAAGACGATTTCTTCGCAGTATATATATGGCACGTTTTTCACTACAATTTACAGTCAAGGTGTCACACAAAAAATGGGGAAAAAAAAATCGTTTTAGCTGTACAACGCTAAAGAATCCTTTATATAAAAGTTCACTATGTAATCTGTGTTCAGTGTTCAGATACCTTATGATGAATCCACAGAACTGTAAATACGCCAAAACACCGGAAGAGAACTTAGTCATTTGATTGGGTGAGTGGGAGGGATGGGTGGAGCTATGCAAAAAGTACAAGCACTCCTTCCCATCTCTCGCCAAAGGTAAGCACATAAGGCTCCCTATTCTCAGAATGTTGTGACGTTTTTACAAAATAAATGATTGCATCTGGTTTTGAAACCAATTTGTATGATAAAAAAGGGTCAAAAGGAGTTTAACCGATCTTGAGTCATTGCAAGAAAGAGACAAGTTTAAAGTGGTATGTTTGTTGATTTTGGGACAGGGGCTCTGGCATGATTCTCTTTTCATAATTTTTATCAAATCATCAAAAATAAATGTGCTGAAGACTAAGCTTTTGTCTGGGGCGCGGGTTTAGCAATTTTGTAAATTTGTCTCATAATATATGGTGTGGCTCTTTCCCAAAATGAAATTAATATTTTTTGCTTTTATGGCTCTTTGAGTCAAAAAGGTTCCCGACCCCTGAGCTAGAGAGATAGATACAGTAGATAGATAGATACGATAGATAGATAGATACAGTAGCTAGTTAGATAGATAGATAGATAGATAGATAGATACAGTAGCTAGATGGATACAGTAGATATAGATTGATAGATACAGTAGCTAGTTAGAAATATAGATAGATAGATAGATAGAGATACAGTAGCTAGATAGATACAGTAGCTAGATAGATACAGTAGATAGTTAGAAATATAGATAGATAGAGATACAGTAGCTAGAGAGATAGATAGATACAGTAGCTAGTTAGAAAAATAGATAGATAGAGATACAGCAGCTATCTAGATACAGTAGCTAGATAGCTAGTTACAGTAACTAGATAGATACAGTAGCTAGATAGATAGATACGATAGATAGATAGATACAGTAGATAGTTAGAAATATAGATAGATAGAGATACAGTAGCTAGAGAGATAGATAGATACAGTAGCTAGTTAGAAATATAGATAGATAGATAGATAGAGATACAGCAGCTAGATAGATACAGTAGCTAGATAGCTAGTTACAGTAAATAGATAGATAGATACAGTAGCTAGATAGATACAGTAGCTAGATAGATAGATACGATAGATAGATAGATAGATAGATAGATAGATACAGTAGATAGTTAGAAATATAGATAAAGATACAGTAGCTAGAGAGATAGATAGATACAGTAGCTAGTTAGAAATATAGATAGATAGATAGATAGAGATACAGCAGCTAGATAGATACAGTAGCTAGATAGCTAGTTACAGTAACTAGATAGATAGATACAGTAGATAGATAGATACAATAGATAGATAAATAGATAGATACAGTAGATAGTTAGAAATATAGATAGAGATACAGTAGCTAGAGAGATAGATAGATACAGTAGCTAGATACAGTAGATGGATAGATACGATAGATGGATAGATGTCTAGATAGATAGATATTTTATTCATCCCCGTAGGGAAATTCCCACTTCCATCAGTATCCTTGTGTTGAAAAAGAAAATAATAAAATAAAAGAAATAGAATACAAAATACCCAATATAGCGTGTTAATAAAGAGCATTTAAATCGTGTTACGAAAAATACACATTGTAATAAAAAGGACACTTTGAACATTACACGCTGTTGGGTCATTGTCATGTTTGAGTTTTCTCCCGGTGTCATCCTTGTCACGGTTGCCATGGCGCCCAATTGGCCCCGCCTGTGTGGCGCCAGCTGCAGCTCATTGACAGATTGGCTTTCCGTCTTTTAAGTTCAGTGCTCTCAATTTTCCTTTGTCAGTCCGTCAACGAATTTCTGCGTGGGTTTCGACTCGGTCCTGTTCCTGTTGTTATTGTTCCCGTTTATTTTGTCCTGTTAAATATCGGTTTCCAGTTTCCAGTTCCCCAAACCTCCCTTTCGAGATTTCAAGCTTGTTCTCCCAGACGTGTCTCTGCAGTTCCTTCTTTGTCCCAAGATCTTCCAACCCGGTCGTCTTTTTAAAGGTACTCCCAAACCTCCCTTTTCACGAATTTTTTTCAGTTCCTTCTTCGTCCCAAGATCTTCCACTCCAGCTATCTTTTAAAGGTACTCCCAAACCTCCCTTTCGAGTTTTCAAACTTCTTCTCCCAGACCTTTTTCTTCAGTTCCCTCTTTGTCCTAAGATCCTCCACCCCAGCCAACTTGTTAAAGGTTCTCCCAAATCTCCCTATCAATATGTCAAGCATGTCCTCCCAGACCTTCTTCAGTTCCCTCTTTGTTCCAAGATCTTCCAATCCGGTCATCTTTTCAAACTTCTCCTCCAAGACATTTTTCTTCAGTTCCCTCTTTGTCCTAAGATCTTACACCCAAGCCAACTTGTTAAAGGTACTCCCAAATCTCCCTATCAATATGTCAAGCATGTCCTCCCAGACCTTCTTCAGTTCCCTCTTTGTCCCAAGATCTTCCAATCTGGTCATCTTTTCAAACTTCTCCTCCAAGACCTTTTTCTTCAGTTCCCTCTTTGTCCTAAGATCTTACACCCAAGCCAACTTGTTAAAGGTACTCCCAAATCTCCCTATCAAGATGTCAAGCATGTCCTCCCAGACCTTCTTCAGTTCCCTCTTTGTCCCAAGATCTTCCAATCCGGTCATCTTGTCAAACTTCTCCTCCAAGACCTTTTTCTTCAGTTCCCTCTTTGTCCTAAGATCTTACACCCAAGCCAACTTGTTAAAGGTACTCCCAAATCTCCCTATCAAGATGTCAAGCATGTCCTCCCAGACCTTCTTCAGTTCCCTCTTTGTCCCAAGATCTTCCAATCCGGTCATCTTTTCAAACTTCTCCTCCAAGACCTTTTTCTTCAGTTCCCTCTTTGTCCTAAGATCTTACACCCAAGCCAACTTGTTAAAGGTACTCCCAAATCTCCCTATCAAGATGTCAAGCATGTCCTCCCAGACCTTCTTCAGTTCCCTCTTTGTCCCAAGATCTTCCAATCCGGTCATCTTTTCAAACTTCTCCTCCAAGACCTTTTTCTTCAGTTCCCTCTTTGTCTTAAGATCTTACACCCAAGCCAACTTGTTAAAGGTACTCCCAAATCTCCCTATCAATATGTCAAGCATGTCCTCCCAGACCTTCTTCAGTTCCCTCTTTGTCCCAAGATCTTCCAATCCGGTCATCTTTTCAAACTTCTCCTCCAAGACCATTTTCTTCAGTTCCCTCTTTGTCCTAAGATCTTCCACCCAAGCCAACTTGTTAAAGGTA
This sequence comes from Urocampus carinirostris, assembly GCF_059441175.1. Classification (NCBI taxonomy): domain Eukaryota; kingdom Metazoa; phylum Chordata; class Actinopteri; order Syngnathiformes; family Syngnathidae; genus Urocampus; species Urocampus carinirostris. The sequence goes on along the minus strand of NC_142352.1, from coordinate 2,589,647 downwards.
CTCCCAAACCTCCCTTTCGAGATTTCAAACTTCTCCTCCCAGACCTTCTTCAGTTCCCTCTTCGTCCCAAGATCTTCCACTCCAGCCATCGTTTTAAAGTAGTCCTAAAGCTGCCTTTCAAGATTTTGGCCACCCCAAGAACCCTCTCAAGTTGCCGTCCTCAGCAGTCTGTCCTACACCCCGTGACATAACGCCGCTACGATAAAATGTAGTTTGCACATGTTTTTTGTGGTCCCGAACATATCAAAGTGCAAATATCTCTCGTTTCCACGCCCGTTAGCGTAGCCTCGTTCCCATGCAAACGAAGGCCGCTCGTCTTTTGTCCGCCGCACAAAAGCTTCGACGTAGGCCCACGCTCGCCGGTTTTTGATCCAAATCGAACTCGTAATCGCAAAGCGGCTGTCTCCCGTGACATCTCTTCCCGTCCGCGGGACCGATTCCCGATCCCGGCTCGCCGCCCGAGCCTCGGAAAAGCCGAGCCGTGTTTGCCGGCACAAAGGCGAGCGGCAAATTGAAAAGCTGATTATGCCGATGGTGAGGAAACATCACGCGGCGGAGGATTAGCGTATAGCGCGTATGGCTAGCGCGTGCTCGTATGTGCGTCGAGCGATAAAGAGCGCGAGCGGCGGGCGGACACGGATCGGTTATCCGAAGCGACCTTGCCGGATTTGATGGACACCTGAAGGCGGAAGGGGGGGAACGGATAAGGGGGAGGTATGATAGCTGGAACTGGCGCAAAACGGATGCTTGGGTGTCAACTCGTATTTGATTTTGGGATTTTTAGGATAGGTGTCTTTAGATCTGGTTTTAGGGATTGAAATAACCTCGTGTCTACTCATATTTCAGACCTTCTTAGGACCATCTTCTGGAGTTTTACATTCAATATGGGGACCAGTATCCTTATTAGTACATTTGAATGGTCCGGGTGAGTCTCAAAACTCAGGTTTTAACATTTATTATACTGAAATCTGACTCTGAAGACACTTCACTTGTCTTGTCCAATCCCTTACAGTTGGAGCATGTCCAGAAGCCAGCCGAACAACGAGTATAGTCCACATATCAATTTATTTAGCCGAATCCAAGAGTTGAACAAATCGGGTCTTTCTGCCGTGCCAATATTACGATTGTGTGCAGAAGACGACGAGGTTCCAGGGTCTCCTCATCTTATCACCCATGCCGATGAAATGTTCACGCCCTATGACCAAGCCTCTGGCTGATTGGTCCGCGGTCGTCAATGCAAATTTCCCAAACATGACTTGAAGAATGGGAGGAGGGGTGATAGGACGTGCCAGGCACATACTCCCAACACCCCAGGCAAGGTGATAAGTCATTGTTATCTGCACAGACTGCAACCAAAGACACATTCCAAAGCAAAGGCGGTTTACGACACCCTTCTCTAAGAGTTTGCCCTCAAACACTGACGTCAGATTTTAGACCAAGTATATTTGACTTTACGTAGGATGAAACAGTGTATAAAATATATAAAATGGCTTCAAACATAGTTTTAGATTTAAGGTTGATAAGTGGGTTTCATCGTGTGGACCAATGGTCCTAACTAAGGAATTCTGGTGGTTCCAATAGACACTCTTTATTTGGCTCAAACACAGTTTAAGATTCCTGGTTTGAGGTAAGGGTTATTTTGTTGGGGAACAATAGACCTTATTCAGGTCCTAATGGGTTTTGAAGTTGTGTACTATTTTATACGCTGTTTTATTCCACTTATACTCAAAAATACTTTGTGTCACCTCAGCCTTGAGTGAAACCTTTTAAACACCTGTGCTTTGGAATGTTTTGTTTGGTTTACTTATCACCTCCCTGGGGGTTTAAAATGTGCGTGTCGTGCCCCATTCTGTCCGGAGGGCAATGACCTCTCACCCTTCTCCCAAACTTCAAAGGACGATGTGGATATTTACATCAACACGGCGCGGACCAATCAGCCAGAGGCTTGGTCATGGGGCTGGGCATTTGATCGCCATGTGTCATAAAAGTGGGAAGCCCCCGCTCGCTCGCCCTTTTTTTCTACGCACAGGACTCAGATTTCAGTTGAATAAATGTTAAAACCTTACAGTCTGGAAGCCCTTTTAGGGTACACACAGTTTTAGAGTTTAGGTGTCTTTGCGGACCAGTGTTCTCCCTAAGCTGTGCGCTTGCGCAATTGCGCAATGCTCGCATATTCTCAGCGCACAAAAAAATCTAGTCAGCGCACAAAAATCAGGGCTTAAAATTACTAATTAAGAAGCGACTTAAGTCAAAGTTACAGTGCATGAAGGTCAAAATACACAGGTTCCCCTGACGTTGTGCCCCTAAATGTAGAACGAAGTTGAGTAAAGTTAGTAGAGTTTGTCAAGAACCGGCTTCTTCGGCTTGGCTCACTAAAAGGAACCGGCTCTTTCGGGTCCTAAACGGCTCTTCATGTTGTTTTTGCTTCTTTCATCCCTATATGACCAAATATAATGTAAAATGATGCACAAAATGACTTAGAAGAAGGGGGGAATGAAACAAAATAGCAAAAAATACCAAAATGAAAAAGTAGTGAAAATCTGAGAAAAAAAAGAAATAAAAGGAAGAGAAAAAAAGAAGGAAAAATTTAGAAAAAAGCCAGACAAAAAGAAAAGAAAGAAACGTAGGAAAAAAGTAACAGAAAAAAAACAAGGAAAAAAGAAGAAAAAGTTTGTGTTGCATTCAAATAATTTCCAATGATATCAAGTGAATCCTGTTGCCAACATTGTACTTCCACTAAAAAATGTGATTAAGTACAGTTCTGTATCTTACAACCGACTAAAGAAGCCCCCAAAAATGTTAATATTATACGACAAAATATATCAGTAAAAAAAAAAGAAATGGATATCTTGTGAAAGAATTGTAAAAACAAATGACGTTTGCAATCGTACATGAGTCAATTCATTCAAAAGAGAAAAATAATTTTGCATTGCCGGAAACTCAGCAAAATGTAACTAAGTTTTGGACATGTTTGATAATGATTTAGTTGCCACACTTGGGATGGCTGTTGCTCACTGTTGTTTCAAGCGTTGCTCACCGACTTTGTGTGAACGCTCGGACCCGTAAGGAAAATGACAGGGAACATCGGTGGGGACCAATCGTCCTTAAAAGGACATCTCGGTGGCTAGACCCCATTCTTTTCACTACTCACGGTTAAAGTAATGGATTATGTCAATGGAATGTCTCAATCAGAATAGGGAAAACCGAACCGCCAGTATGATGAAGAGCGCATGAGTGGCAAGCCCGCCGTCAACTGCCAATATGTTCCTGGGTGGTAAACGGTGGGGCGGGGGGTCCCGGGGGAGGCCCGTAGCAGACGGCAGCGCGAAACAATCTCCGCTGCCAATAGCCGGCAGCCGCGCTTTCAACGTCCCGCAGCTGCTTCGCGCTAGCGACGGAATCGCAGTCAGCGGCCTCCCGTTAATGTCAGGCTCCGTCTCGGCCCCATCCGTCTTCTGTAGGGACCCCGACGAGACCCTTCCCCCGCCGTTCCCGGATTACCAGGTGTCGGCCCGAGCAACATTTGGATAATCGCTCGCGCGTCGTTAGCACGGAATGTGAAACACTGCAGGGAGGGCGATAAATGACACGGTTCGATTCCTGGGATTTATGCACGTGCGTATGCATATTTATAGACATACAGTGGTACCGCTACTCGCGAATTTCATTCCTTCTGAGAGTATCTCTGTAAGCTAAATTGTTTGTAAGTAGAGACGCCTTTTGAATGTAAATACGCTAATCCGTTCCAAGCACCACAAAGGTATTACCGTAAATTCCGGACTATAAGCCGCTTCTTTTTTCCCCAAACGTGCTGCGAGCGTATTGCTAGTAGCGTTTTGCTACCCTTCACAGGCACGGTTTGGGATGAAAGTTAGAATATTCTTATTAAAGCTTTGAAAACTCTCTCGGTGTACCGTCTTTCTTTGTAAATATGTGTAACCGTGTATAATATGTATTTGCAACTGTATATTTTTGTCATGTATTTATTTGTATTTATTTTGGACACTTATTCTGATAAGTCTTGCACTGACCAATTAAAAAGAAGGGGCGTAAGAGACGCGGGGGATGATGGGAAGTGGGGACCGGTAAAGGTGAGTGTTTGTGGACACGGCAGAAAATAGTGGATATATATTTTTCCCACCCTTACCCTTGGAAATATTCACTTTTTTTCCTTGGATTACTTTTAACGGGACCCGGACTCTGCAGGACTGCAACCAATGTTAACTACCGGTATCATTTTCCGTTAATATACTGGCTGTGGTTAATGAACTGCATACATTGTTTTTTATCTTCGTATCTATGCATTCGCACTGATTGCTGCTTGGCACTGTGGTTAGGACCTTGACTCGGCCTCTTGGCTGGGAGCAAGTGTCTCGGCCTCTTAGCGTTGTAGTGTATTATGATTTGACCGGAAATTGATAATTCAAGTCAAGTCAAGTCATTTTTATTTGTGACGCCCTAAATCACGAAGAGTCTCAAAGGGCTTCACAGATTGTTACACTATATTACACAAACTATTTTCAACCGACAAGAGGAGTAGGTTATTCGTATGCAATGGAGTAGAAGTGAGTTTTAAGTTTAGATTTAAACATTTCCACTGAGGTTGCATAATTGATGAAGAATATAAAACAATAAACCTCTACAAAAGATGGCACATGTCATTTACCCAAAACCGGAAAAAACTGCTCAGGCCTTTCAGCAATAATGATTGGGAAAAATGGATCGTATCACATCTCGTTTTCGGCGGGCAGAACGGCACACCTCCAGACTAAAGTACATTTCGCAATATGAGATCGGGGATAATGTATTGCGGCCGCATTTCAGTTCAATTAATTTTAGATGGAAATAACGGCAGAAAAAGAGCCACCAGGCCAAACAAAAATAAACTCTCCCGGTCATTTTACCCAGAAAGAATGCAAAAACACTCATTTTACCTCTTAGCCTCTGTTCTTGGCAATAGTCAACTGTGGATAATGGATCTAAGTCAAATCAATGCTGTTCGTTTTGTGTGAGCCACAACTGCACGTGCCATTGACTGGAATCCCCCCAAAAAAGAAGCTCTTTGCCGCCCCTTGTTTTCAGCAAAAGTCCACTTGGGATAATGGATTGCGACCGCACAGGTGTTGTTAATGTTTTATGGAAAGAACGGAAAAAAACAGCTTCTGATCCCTGCAAGAGTCAACTGGGGATAAAGGATCGTGGGTAAAACACTGCAGTACATTTTAGGCAGGACACAACTGCACACTTCAGCAATAGATGTTCATGTCAGGACCAGAACGGAAACAGGACCCACTTGCGTAACATTACTCACAGTTTTATTGGGAAGAAGGGAAAGGAGCGCACACACACCATCCGAAGATCGCTCGTCGAAAGCCAAGAGAGGAGCGTATACGTGGTCGGGATCAAAAAACGAATAATTATTCGGGGCGGGAGAACAGACAAGGTCGGGATCAAAACAGGTCGTAATTCGGGACGGGAGAGCAGACGTGGTCTGGCTCAAAACAGATCGTAACGGGAGACTATCAGCAGCAAAAAAACAGGACAAGCGAAAAAGGGCTTGCTGTGTACAAAAACAGAGAATCCCAGACGGACCGACAAAAGGGGACTGACAGGACCAAGTTTAAATGCCCAGGGATCAGAATTTCCGCCCTGGTTTATTCCTGGACGCTGGCTATTTCAGCTGAAAATGAAAATCTCCATTCTGATCCCTGAATGCCGACAGCTAGTCAATCTGTCAACAAGCTGCAGCTGGCGCCACACAGGCGGGGCCATTTGGGCGCCATGGCAACCATAACAGTTGGATTGCGCCCGCGAGGATGCTGCTCATTTTAGGCGGAGAGAACAGAAAATGAGCCAAATTTGTGCCAACATACTCAATTTCCTGTAATGAGTCGTGTGACGTAATGGATTTCTGGATTGCATTTCTTTAATTTTGTCCAAGCGATTAAACATAGTGTTAATGTAATTCATTCAAATTGTAATAGAGTTAAACTTGAGGTTGTAACAGTGTAGTCACGTGGTGTATTATTATTATTATTATTAGCATTATTTTGATAGTAGTCTAACATAGATAGATGGATAGATAGATAGATACTTTATTCATCCCCGTAGGGAAATTCACACTTCCAGCAGTATCCTTGTATTGATTATTAACAGATTAAGAGGATGGCCTCGGGGTGCTGTGTTGTAGTTTAGCAACAGCGGAGTGGATGACGTCACACGCTAGGTCAAAAGTCCCTGCAGCAGATGGAAATCTTTGTGCCCAGGGTTACACCGCCTCCTGTTCACGTAGATAGCAAGTCCGCCTCCTCTCTGCTTCCCGCAGGCTTTCGTGTCTCTGTCCAACCGAAGCCGGGTAGCTCCACGTTAGCGTCCGGGATGCTAGACGTGAGCCACGCCTCCGTAAAACACAGCAAACTTCACTCCCTGTACGCTTTGATGTTTTTCACCAGCACAGCCAGTTCGTCGGTCTTATTTGAGAGAGAGTTCCCATTTCCCATGATTATGAACGGTACCGAAGACTTATAACGCCGCTAGCCGCTTAGCTAGCTCCGGCTCTGTATCCATTATAGGGCCCCCTCCGGCACGATAATTCTTCAGGGCAAGGAGTTAGTTCCTCGAATAAACACCTTTATGTGCGTTAAAACCAGGGTTGGGTAGGGTTACTTTCACTTGATTACTTTCAATTACTTTTGGATTACTCCAATACCAAATATGTCAAGTCAAGTCATTTTTATTTGTATAGCCCTTAATCACAAAGAGTCTCAAAGGGCTTCACAGGTTATTACACAGACTATTTTTTCAGACTATTATTACACCATCCCCTGATCTGGAACCAACATGAGGGCAAGGAAAAACTCAAAAACCTCTCATTTCCATATGCTAATAAAAGACAAAAGAAACTAAATATGAATAAAATGACTCCATTTTGTACAGCTTGGGGAGTAACGGAATACATGGAAGGGCAAAAATGATGTCGGCAAGCTGTTTGGATTGATTTTCATTTTGTTTCTGTCGCATTTGATGTTCGTTTTGCCGGAGATCAAAGAGATCAAAGCCAGGAGAGAAAGCTTACCACGTGTTGTGAGTCATCATTTTATTCATATTTAGTTTCTTTTGTCTTTTATTAGCATATTTGGTCTTGGAGTAACCCAAAAGTAATTAAAAGTAATCCAGTTAAAGTAACCCTACCCAACCCTGGTTTCTGTCGCATTTGATGTTCGTTTTGCCGGAGATCAAAGAGATCAAAGCCAGGAGAGAAAGCTTACCACGTGTTGTGAGTCATCATTTCATTCCTATTTAGTTTCTTTTGTCTTTTATGAGCATATTTGGTCTTGGAGTCATCCAAAAGTCAATGAAAGTAATCCAGTTAAAGTAACCCTACCCAACCCTGGTCGTCATGGCAAGGAAATGAAACGCACCCCATGGGGGCGCCTGAGGAACAATGTTTGAATCGGGATGACCCTTGGTTGATCCCCTCGACCCAGACTTGCTCCCACTCAAGGGGTCGGAGGTTAGACCCTCTGTGAAGACCCAAAACCCAAACCCCCCCCTAGTCCTTATCCATTCCCTGTCTCGCGGGACTCCTTTGTCATTCTTTGCTTGATGTTCTTATTTCTATTATCCTTGACTCCTGTATCCTCCTTGTTTTATAAGCTTATCTTCTCTGTTCCTTTATCTTCTTGGCTTATTTTACCTCACTGTGAATATGTGAACCTGGAGTGCCATGCCCAATTTCGTTGTCACAATATGTTAACCCATTTTGTAACAATGACAATAATGGTATATTCTATTCTATTCTATTCTATTCTAGTCCAAGCGGGCTTTGGGTTGTTTAATCAGTTCCTGTTATAACCCAGTTTGGACAAAAGAGTCTTTTTTGGGGATTTTCCACTTCAGCTTAGGACACAGGTGTCAAACAGCCGGCCCGCAGGCCAGATCATGCTCGCTGAGGGATGGAATCCGGCCCGCGAGACAACACTCAGAGAAGCGCAAGAGAAAAACAAGCTGCAGGTTGAAAGATGTCAACTTGATGTTGCCAAAGAAAGGTGCCTCGAACGAAGACACTGTACTTGTATTTCTTTCTCTCTCTCTCTCTCTCTCTCTTTCTCTCTTTCTCTTTCTTTCTCTTTCTTTCTTTCCCACCCCTTTTCTCCCACTCCTCTGTCTCCTTCACTCTCTGTGTCTTTTAACCTCTTTTGCTCTAACTTCCTTTTTTCCTTTGCTCTCTTTCTCTCTTCATACCCTTCGCGCTTTCTTTTCTCTTTTCTCTCCTTCACCTCCTCTTCACCGGAAGGCGCCGTCACGTCTAAAGGTCTCACAACAAGAAAGCTTATCAGCTCATAGCAATGCCAAGCGTTTATCAAAACAAGGCCTAATTCCCTCGTCAGCGCCCCGCTATCAAAACACTCTACACTTCAAACGGCGCCACCTGTCCTCGACCTTCAGCCTCCTGTGAAAAATCCCCACTGCATTCAACAAATGTCATTTGTATTATATTAAATCCCTTATAGTCAAATAAATAAAATAAAAAATCCTTCATGACGTAGAAACGCTCGGTGTCCATCCATCCATCCATTGTCTTCCGCTTATCTGAGGTCAGGTCGCGGGGGCAGCAGCGTTAAAAGGGAAGCCCAGACGTCCCTATCCCCAGCCACCTCTTCCAGCTCATCCGACCGGACCCCGAGGCGTTCCCAAGCCAGCCGAGAGACATAGTCTCTCCAACGTGTCCTGGGCCGCCCCCGGGGCCTCCTGCCGGTGGGACATGCCCGGAACACCTCCCCAGGGAGGCGTCCAGGAGGCATCCTTATTAGATGCCCGAGCCACCTCAACTGGCTCCTCTCAACGCGGAGGAGCAGTGGCTCTACACCGAGTCCCTCCCGGATGACTGAGCTTCTCACCTTATCTCTAAGGGAGAACCCAGCCACCTTGCGGAGGAAACTCATTTCAGCCACTTGTATCCGGGATCGAGTTCTTTCGGTCATGACCCAAAGTTCGTGACCATAGGTGAGGGTAGGAACGTAGATGGACCGGTAGATCGAGAGCTTTGCCTTTCGGCTCAGCTCCCTCTTCATCACGACGGACCGGTACAGGGTCCGGATGACGGCAGACGCTGCACCGACCCGTCTGTCGCTCTCCCGTTCCATCCTACCCTCACTCGTGAACAAGACCCCAAGATACTTGAACTCCTCCACTTGGGGCAAGACCTCCTCCCCGACCCGGAGGGAGCATACCACCCTTTTCCGACTGAGAACCATGGCCTCGGACTTGGACTTGGAGGTGCTGATCCCCATCCCGGCCGCTTCACACTCGGCTGCGAATCGCTCCAGCGAGAGCTGAAGATCACGGCCTGAGGAAGCCAACAGCACCACGTCATCTGCAAAAGCAGTGACGCAATGCTGAGGCCCCCAAACCGGACTCAATCCCCGCCAAGGCTGCGCCCAGAAATTCTGTCCATAACAGTTCTGAACAGAATCGGTGGCAAAGGGCAGCCCTGGCGGAGCCCAACCCTCACCGGGAACGAATCCGACTTACTGCCGGCAATGCGGACCAGACTCTGGCACCGGGCATACAGGGACCGCACAGCCCGGATAAGACTGTGCGGTACCCCATACTCCCGAAGCACACCCCCACAGGGCCTCCCGAGGAACACAGTCCACAAAACACATGTAGACCGGACAGGCAAACTCCCATGCACCCTCAAAGACCCTGAAAAGTGTATAGAGCTGGTCCAGTGTTCCACGGCCAGGACGAAAACCACACTGTTCCTCCTGAGTCCGAGATCCGACTTCCTGGCGGACCCTCCTCTCCAGTACCCCTGAATAGACCTTACCACTCTCCGGTCCCCCTTCTTAAAGACGGGAACCACCACCACAGTCTTCCAGACCAGAGGCACTGTCCCCGATGTCCACGCGATGTTGCAGAGGCGTGTCAACCATGACACGCCCACAACATCCAGAGCCTTAATGAAATCCACGCTCGGTGTTGTTTTGAGTATTCCAGGGGGGGCTTCCTTGGCACGCCCATGGGAGGAGTCGGCATGGCATTATGCTGGGAGAAGATGGTGAATAGGAGAGAGCTAAAGGACTTCAGAGGAGGGCTTCCCAGAGACTCCAACAACACTAATTCGGCTGTTTTCGATGTAATACACGTCGTTAAATTTTTAATAAAATTAAATCTGCCCCCGTGTGGAAATGTCGGCTTCATGTTCATCTTTTCCCTCAAGCAACGAGCGCGCATGAATTTAGGAATCCAACAAGACGAATGTACAAAAAGCACAGAACATGAAAGTATCCATGTCCATAGTGAAGCCCACTTTTCCCACGATTTATATTCGGCTTTGCTAGCGTTAGCGCAAGGCTAACACCTCAGCATGAGCCCCTGTCTTTCAATTAATGGCAGACGGGCCTCATGCTAGCTTTTCCCAAGCCTTTTTTTCCAATTCCCTCTACTCTGGTGTGCAGGAGACTGATGTGTTACCTGCTGGAGGTCTCACCTGTAATGGGACCTGGGGCCAAGAAGCCTACGGACCCATGCGGGGGGTCGCTGGCGCCTCCTCTGTCACAGAAGTTCACTCTTTCTGTACGTTTTGTGTTGCTAGCGACTGCTCTTACCTCTATTGCTGGGGTTGATGAGCACAAAATTTGTATGTAGAGTAGACTCCCGGGATATGGCGCCCCCGCCTTGTGAAGTTTCACGTTACGGGGTGGGATACGATGCTTTTCGGCTCCTCTTTAATAATAATAATGCCAAAGCCACTTATGGTATCTACTGTAAGTATTGTAACATCCCCGCAAAATGTAGATAGTGTTAGGAATTACCGTATTTTCCGCACTATAAGGCGCAAATAGTTTTTGGTCCTATATCTTCCATACATAAGGCGCACCGGATTATAAGGCGCTACAATGGGAACGTGGAGAAAACAGTCAGATAGTTCAGTCCAACTTCTTACCCCCTTAATATTCCGAAAGCTTGCAAAGACGCAAATACGTGTCGAGAACACGTGCGGATGCGGTGTCCGTACGATGTCACTCGAATGCACCGTTCCATCATTCGGAAGGTTAAAGTCTTGGGATTCAAGAAATGCCAACCATTCCTTAGTTTCTATTTTCGTTCGCAACTTTACTATGCATATGACAATAAACACTTGGAATTGAGTTTAATTTAAAAATAGACACTCCATTCCATCCATTATCTGCACCGCTTATCACAGAAACATCGATTTCAGTCTGAAACAAGATACAGGGAAAATATATAGCCGGAGTAGCTCACCGAAGTCGTTGTGTTCAATAAAAAGTTGCAACCATGGTCCTAGTAAATGCAGGGGAGTAAAATATTTACAAATACAGTACAGAATAGTAAAATACTGTTTTCTCTATGCCGTCAACCCAACGCGCTATTCACATTCATCTTTTTCGGCCAATTGCAGGCTTTGTTTTGCCCATTTAGCCAATGCCAGCCTGTAAATGATAAAAAGGATCCGCCCTCTTTACCTCTGAATAACTTTAGCCAATAGTGATCAATTCAAATGATGATTGACACATTGGTTAGCCAATGAAACTCCGGTAAAAAAATCCCAGCATACATTGCGTTCGGGGGAAAATCTAGTCGGCGGCTGCAAGTTAGTTGCAAGACTTTGCGACTTAATATTGATCCATAAATAAGGCGCACTGTATTATAAGGCGCATGGTCAGCTTTTGAAAAAAATAAAGGCTTTTAGGTGCGCCTTATAGTGCGGAAAATACGGTAAATATTAAAATATCTTGTTTACCAAATTGTTCGAATGAGTTATCTGACTAACCAAACACAACCTACATTCACCTAACATTGTGTGCTCATTTCTTGATCGAAAAGATGAACAAGAGACCGGCATTTTCACACGGGGGCAGATTTAATTTCTTAAACAATTTAACTAAGACTGCGATTGGCTGGCAACCAGTTCAGGGTGTCCCCTGCCCACTGCCCGGAGATGGCTGGGATGGGCTCCAGCCCCCCCGCGACCCAAATAAGGATAAGCGGTACAGCTAATGAGATGAGATGAGAATTTAACTAAGTGAACTCCATCGAATATAGCCGAATTAGTGTCGCTTGAGTCTCTGTCAAGCCTCCTCTCTCGATCTACTGCTTCCTTCTCTCGGCCCACGCTTTTTCCGCAAGCTGGTTTGCCGGCTCCTCCCATGGACAGGCCAGGAAAGCCCCCACGTGGGCTCCTCCATCTCGGAGAAGAGCGTCCCAATGTCTGAAAAACTCAAAACCAACACAGAGCGTTTCTACGTCACGAGGGCCTTGCTCTCAAAACATCGCCCGCCGTCCCCCGCCAGAGCCCTGTTATCAACAGAACTAAACAAAATATTCTGCATTTGGATCAGCGTTACCAGTGATAGAACTTAAGCCTACTCAGTGAAAATCGTCATTGCATTCAATAAATGTAACTTGTATTTAATCGTATAAAATCCTTTATAGTCAAATGTATAAAATCATTCAATAGATAGGTACTTTATTCATCCCCGTAGGGAAATTCACACTTCCAGCAGTCTCCTTTGTTGTTTATTAACAGATTAACAGGATGGCCTCGGGGTGCTGTGTTGTAGTTTAGCAACAGCGGAGTGGATGACATCACACGCTAGGCCAAAAGTTCGACGTCCCTGCGGCAGATGGAAATCTTTGTGCCCAGGGTTACACCGCCTCGTGTTCACGTAGATAGCGAGTCCGCCTCCTCTCTGCTTCCCGCAGGCTTTTGTGTCTCTGTCTACCCTAACAGCGCTGAAGCCGGGTAGCTCCACGTTAGCATCCAGGATGCTAGACATGAGCCACGTTTATTAAAAAAAAAAAAAAAATCAAATATGACAAACTGTCCAAGTACACAGACTTATAATTACAGAAACTTGTAATTTATTGTTGATTGGATTGAAGATTTGATGGTCTGATTAAATATTTGTTTTAAAGGAAAAATCGATGAATTAGACCAGGAGTGTCAAGGTCATTTGAACTCGGGGGCCACACGATAGAACAAACATTCTGTCAGGGGCCGGACTAGCAGATTAAAGAGAAAGAAAAAGAGAGATAAAGAAATAAGAGAAAGAGGGAGGGAATAGAAGAGAGAGGGCGGGACAAAGAAAGAAAAAGAGAGAGAGGGAGAGAGCGTGAGAAACAAAAGAGATAAAAAGTCGTGAGAGAGGGGAAAAGAAATAACAGAAAGAGGGAGGGAAAAGGAGAGAGGGTGGGACAAAGAAAGAAAAAGAGAGAGAGGGAGAGAGCGTGAGAAACAAAAGAGATAAAAAGTCGTGAGAGAGGGGAAAAGAAAGGGAGAGGAAGAAATAAATCCAAAGAGAAATAGAAAGACAGAAGGAGAGAAAAGAGAAAAGAAAGTGCGAAGGGTAAGAAGAGAGAAAGGGAAAAGAGAGAAAAGGAAAAAAGGAAGAGAAAAAGAGAGTCACAGAGAGTAAAAGAGACAGAGAGTGGGAGAAAAGGGGTGAGAGAGAGAGAGAGAGAGAGAGAGAGAGAGAGAGAGAGAGAGAGAGAGAGAGAGAGAGAGAGAGAGAGAGAGAGAGAGAGAGAGAGAGAGAGAGAGAGAGAGAGAGAGAGAGAGAGAGAGAGAGAGAGAGAGAGAGAGAGAGAGAGAGAGAGAGAGAGAGAGAGAGAGAGAGAGAGATATTCAGTGTCTTTGTTGGAGGCACCTGGCTTTGGCAACATCAAGCTGACATATTTCAACCTGCAGCTTGTTTTTCTCTTGCGCTTCTCTGAGTGTTGTCTCGCGGGCCGGATTCAATCCCTGATCTAGCCTGCGGGCCGGCTGTTTGACACCTGTGGATTAGACATTGCTACGGTTACTCAGTAGTTATTTTACCAGGTACTCTTTTACTTTCACTCAAGTAATTATTTGAATGACACAGTTTTTACTTTAAGTCATATTATTCTGAAGTAAGAGTACTTTTACTTGAGTTTGTAGCTACTCTACTTCCTCTGGCTCCACGGCAATTTCACTCTGCAATCCCCAGAATAGAATGTATTCATGTGATTTCGCTGCGGTCAATCGTCAAAACCGCCATCGTGTTTGTCGACTCTCCCGATTTTGGCGAGCGAGCGAAAACCAGGACACAATTTCGTGACACATCCCGAGCGTCGCCCTCGAGGAGAAAAAACGTCGGGAATGGGTTCTCTTTTGAGTCTCGGGGCGGCCATTTTGAGCGGGGAACCGGTTTCTACCGCGCGGCCTAATTAAACTGCTTAATCAGTTAACGAGTGCGGCGAACGCACTTAGCGGGGAATTAAGCGCGGAGAACTGCTGAGGAGAGGTTTTGTGGCTCTCAGGTGGAAAATAAAAAAGAATGCGGCGGAGAAGAGGCCATAAAGCCATCGTGGGTCCTTTGCGAACTGAACGGCTCTGCGGGCTGGCTCTTTGAAGTGAAGGACAGCTCCCCACCAAGTGAGAGCTGGCTCCCCTCAAGATAGAGATGTGTCATTTGCGAATGTTCCTGCTCTGTGAGTCGGTTCTTAGGACCGAAAACGAGATCAGTGGTGAGCTAGCTTCCTTCAAGATAGTGATGTTTCATCTACTAGCATATCTATGAGCCGGCTCTTTGAAATGAAGGACAGGGGCTGGCTCCCCTCAAGATAGAGATGTGTCATCTGCGAATGTTCCTGCTCTGTGAGTCGGCTCTTGGGAGCGAAAACGAGATCAGTGGTGAGCTAGCTTCCTTCAAGATAGTGATGTTTAATTTACTAGCATAACTATGAACTGGCTCTTTGAAATGAAGGACAGGGGCTGGCTCCCCTCAAGATAGAGATGTGTCATTTGCGAATGTTCCTGCTCTGTGAGTCGGTTCTTGGAAGCGAAAATGAGATCAGTGGTGGGCTAGCTTCCTTCAAGATAGTGATGTTTTATTTACTAGCATAGCTATGAGCCGGCTCTTTGAAATGATGGACAGGGGCAGGCTCCCCTCAAGATAGAGATGTGTCATTTGCGAATGTTCCTGCTCTGTGAGTCGGTTCTTAGGACCGAAAACGAGATCAGTGGTGAGCTAGCTTCCTTCAAGATAGTGATGTTTCATTTACCAGCATATCTATGAGCCGGCTCTTTGAAATGAAGGACAGGGGCTGGCTCCCCTCAAGATAGAGATGTGTCATTTGTGAATGTTACTGCTCCGTGAGTCGGTTCTTGGGAGCGAAAACGAGATCAGTGGTGAGCTAGCTTCTTTCAAGATAGTGATGTTTTCATTTACTAGCATATCTATGAACTCTTTGAAATATAGGACAGGGGCGGGCTCCCTTCAAGAGATCGATGTGTCACGATTGTTCAGGAGCTCACTCCCTTCAAGATAGTGAGCCTATTTCGAAAGTCATTCAGAAATGTAACAGTTCTATGAGCCGGCTCTTTGAAATGAAGGACAGGGGCTGGCTCCCTTCAAGATATCGATGTGTCACGATTGGTCAGGAGCTGACTCCTTTCAAGATAGTGAGCTAATTTCAAAAGTCATTCACAAATGGAACAGTTCTATGAGTCGGCTCTTTGAAATGAAGGACAGGGGCTGGCTCCCTTCAAATTATCGATGTGTCACGATTGTTCAGGAGCTGGCTTTCTTCTAGATAGTGATGTTGCATTCACTAACATAACTATGAACTAGCTCTTTGAAATGAAGAACAGGGGCTGGCTCCCTTCAAGATATCTATGTGTCACGATTGGTCAAGGAGCTGGCTTCCTTCAAGATAGTGATGTTGCATTCACTAACATAACTATGAACTAGCTCTTTGACATGAAGGACAGGGGCTGGCTCCCCTCAAGATATCGATGTGTCACGATTGGTCAGGAGCTGACTCCCTTCAAAACAGTGACCTGATTTCACAAGTCATTCACAAACGTAACAGTTTTATGAGTTGGCTTTTGAAGTGAAGTCATTTGCGAACATACCAGCTCTCCTAGCTCTCTTGGAAGTGATTGACGAGAGCCTGACCAATTGTGAGCTAACTCTCTTCAAAATAGTGAGCTGATTTCACAAGTCATTTGCAGACGTAACATTTCTATAAGCTGGCTCTTGGAAGTGAATGAGAGCCGGCTCCCTCCGAAGATGGGACATGTCGTTTGCGGACATAACAGCTCTATGAGTCAGATCTTGGAAGTGAACGACCGGAGCTGGCTTCTGAATAATTCAGAGCAGGCTCCCTTGAAGATAGCGATGTGTCATTCGCGAATGTTACTGATCTGTGAGTTTGCTTTTGGGATCAGTGGTGAGTTGGCTTCCGTCAGGATAGTAAGGTTTCATTCACTAGCATAACTATGAGCCAGCTCTTACAAATGTTCGACAAGAGCCGGCTCCCTTCAAGATATCATAGTGTCATTTGCGAACATACCAGCTCTCTTAGCCTGCTTTATGTAGTGATTGACGAGAGCCAGCTCCCGACCAATGGTTAACTGGCTCCCTTTAAGATAGTGAGCTGATTTTGAAAGATATTCGCACACATAACAGCTCTATGAGGTGAACAACGGGAGCCGGCTCCCCAGCAATTAAGATAGATAGGGACATGTCGCTAGAGGACATATCAATTCTATGAGTCGGAACCTGTAAGCGAAAGACAGGAGCTGGTTCCCTTCAAAATAGCGATGTGTCATTTGCGAATGAAACAGCTCTCTCAGCTCCCAAAGTGAATGACAAGAGCCAGCTCCCCACCGATCGAGAGTTTGTTTTCCTGTCTCAGCGGCAAGGAAAATGTTGAGACATCCTACTTTAATTTGTCATTTTCCATTTCTCCTGCCATTGTCATCCTGGCTTTCAGTTCATGTCACTTTTGTTTCCATCACTTTGTCAGGTTAGTCTCTTTTCGCTTCTGTTTTTTTTGTTACTTTACTCCTTGCATTTTCCAGGTCCGGGTTTGCTTTTTGCTTCTGATTTCTTGTTTGGACATTTTGTTAATTGCTTCGTGGCCGCTTGTATGTTCGATAATTTGGTCATGGTTTTGTTTATAAATACCGTACTTGTTTTGAGCACCCTCTGGGTCCTAGTTCCTGCTTCCCCCACATGGGTCCATCATCACTGGTAAAACCTATACTTTTCGTAACTTTTTGCTTCTTTTTTTTCTGTCTTCTTAATTTTTCCTTTTTATTTTTATTTTTTTAAAGAGTTTTACTTTTTTAATCTCTTTTTTTGGTTATTTTTTTCTTCCTTTGTTTTTTGCTCACATTTTGCTTCCTTTTCCTTGTTTTGTTTTCTTCCTTTGTTTTTTTGCCCCCATTTTTCTTCATTTTCCTTGCCTTGTTCTGTTTTTCTCATTTTACCTCTTGCTTTTTTTTTCCTTTGTTGGTTTTCCCCATTTTGCTTCCTTTTCCTTGTTTTGTTCTGTTTTTATCATTTTACCCCTTGCTTTTTTTCTTCTTTTGTTTTTTGCCCCCATTTTGCTTCCTTTTCCTTGCTTTGTTCTGTTTTTCTCATTTTACCTCTTGCTTTTTTTTCTTCCTTTGTTTTTTTGCCCCCATTTTGCCTCCTTTTCCTTGCTTTGTTATGTTTTTCACATTTTACCTCTTGCTTTTTTTTCTTTGTTTGTTTTTTGCCCCCATTTTGCTTCCTTTTCCTGGCTTTGTTCTGTTTTTCTCATTTTACCTCTTACTTTTTTTCTTCTTTTGTTTTTTGCCCCCATTTTGCTTCCTTTTCCTTGCTTTGTTCTGTTTTTCTCATTTTACTTCTTGCTTTTTTTTCTTCCTTTGTTTTTTGCCCCCATTTTGCTTCATTTTTCTTATTTTGTTCTGTTTTTTCTCATTTTACCGCTTGCTTTTTTTTCTTCTTTTGTTTTTTTGCCCCCATTTTGCTTCCTTTTCCTTGCTTTGTTCTGTTTTTATAATTTCACCTCTTGCTTTTTTTTCTTTCTTTGTTTTTTGCCCCCATGTTGCTTCCTTTTCCTGGCTTCGTTCTGTTTTTCTCATTTTACCTCTTGCTTTTTTTTCTTTCTTTGTTTTTTGCCCCCATTTTTCTTCCTTTTCCTTGTTTTGTTCTGTTTTTCTCATTTTACCCCTTGCTTTTTTTCTTCTTTTGTTTTTTGCCCCATTTTGCTTCCTTTTCCTTGCTTTGTTCTGTTTTTCTCATTTTACTTCTTGCTTTGTTCTGTTTTTCTCATTTTACTTCTTGCTTTTTTTTCTTCCTTTGTTTTTTTTGCCCCCATTTTTCTTCCTTTTCCTTGCTTTGATCTCTTTTTCTCATTTTACCTCTTGCTTTTTTTCTTCCTTTTTTCCCTTTCGCTGTCACTTTTCCTTTTTTCCTTCCTTTTTCAAAGTCGTTCCGTGCATCACGTCACCTCATCGTCCATAACACGTCGAGCGAAGAGCCGTCGGTGAGCCGAAAGAGCCGTTTCTCTAAAAAGAGTCGGAATTTCCGCCCCTACCGTAAATGCGGCATCGGTGGCGGAGGACGGCCCCCCGGGGCCGGACCGGCCAATGGGGAGGCGGCGTTAAAGGCGAAGCGGGCAAAGAGGCAAATTAAAAGCACTTTGCTGTGATAAGCAGAGAGGAGGCCGGGGAAAACCAGGCAAAACAAAAAAATGCGTCTTGGAGGAAAGGCACTCCTTCACGGTGCCTTTATGGTCCTCAGGTGGATGCGGATCAGTCGCGCTTAATAGAGTGCCGGGCGCTAATTTACGGGAGAGCAAAAAATACAAAATGGCTTTAATGTGTCGCCTTTTATGTTTTCCCAAAAGAAATACTGCCGCCTTCCTCATTTTGCCTCTTTGCACCAAAAAAAAGGAGTATAAAGGAGGGGGAGAAAAGGAAAGAAACAAGAGAGATGAAAAGGAAAATGAAGGAAAAAGGAGAGGGGAAGAGGGGGGAAACGAAAAGGGGGGAACAAGATAAAGAGGTTAAAAGGGAAAAAGAGAGGAAAAGGAAGAAAGAGCACATAAGAATAAGAGGAAAAATGAGAGAGAGAAAAAGTAAGAGAAGATAAAAATGGGGAAGGGAAAAAGGAAAGAAGGGAATAAGGTACGACAAAAGGACATGGAAATGAGAGACGGAAAAAAAGTGGGAAAGGGGGAGTGAGTAACGTAAGGAAAAGTCGGGATAAAAAAGAAATAAAGCAAAAGGGAAAATTGGTGAAGGAAAAAATGAGAACGGCAATAAGAAAAAAGACAAAATGAAAAAAAGAGGGAACGAAGGAAATTATACAAAGTCATAAGGAAAAGGAAAAAAGGAAAAACAGGAAAAGGAAATGAAGGGATAAAATTAAAAACGGGGAATAACCGCCTGATCTACATACTTAGCGAACTACCGACCCACTCAACTACCCACTTAGTTCCCCAATAGTTGTTGTAGCCAGTCTCACCTGGAGGGTTCAAACACTGTCTCTAATGGACATCTGTCTACCTACCTACCTAACTAACAACCCAGCCATCCACCTACCTACCAATCCACCTACCTAGCCAACCACCCAATCCCGCACAACCAACCCTTGACCAATCCCATCTACCTACCCACCCACCAGGCTAACCTACATATCCTGCCTCTAACCTACCTACCTACCTACCTACCTAGCCAACCACCCAACCCCGCACAACTAACCCTAGACCAAACCCATCTGCCTAGCCAACCACCAGGCTAACCTACCTATACTGCCACTAACCTACCTACCTAACAACCCAGCCGCCCACCTACCGACCAATCCACCTAACTTCCTTATCACCCATCTATCTACCTACCTACCCAACTACCTGCCCAGCCAACCATCCAAGATCAAACCCATCTACCTACCCACCCACCAGGCTAAACTATCTATCCTCCACTATCCTACCTACCAGACCCGACCCTACCCTAACCTACCTAACTACCTACCTACCTACCCAACCCTAACTACCTACCAGACCCTACCTGACCAACCAATTTACCTACCTACCTACCTATCTACCCCACCTACCTACCTACCTAACCACATGACCTGACCTGACCGAACCGGACCAGACCCTACCAGACCAACCGACCTACCGACCTATCTACCTTTCCTACCTACCTACCTACCTACCTATCTACCCGACCAACCCTACGTACCTTACCTACCTACCTACCTATCTACCCTACCTAGCTACATGACCTGACTGGACCGAACCAGACCCTACAGACCAACCACCCTATCTACCTTACCTACCTACCCTACTTACCTGAACTACCCTATCTACCTTACCTACCTACCTACATTACCTACCTACCCACATACCTGCCTACCTACCTACCTAACCACGTTACCTGACCTGACCCGACCTGACCGGACCGGACCCTACCAGACCAACCGACCTATCTACCCTATCTACCTTACCTACCTACCTACTTACCTACCTACCTGACCAACCCTACGTACCTTGCCTACCTATCTTACCTACCTACCTACCTATTCACCCTACCTACCTATCTACCCTACCTACCTACATGACCTGACTGGACCGAACCAGACCCTACAGACCAACCTACTTATCTACTCTACTTATCTACCTTACCTACCTACATGACCTGACCGGTCTGAAACAGACCCTTCCAGACCAACCGACCAACCTACTTATCTACCCATCTACCTTACCTACCTACCCTACCTACCTACCTACATGACCTGACTGGACCGAACCAGACCCTACAGACCAACCTACTTATCTACTCTACTTATCTACCTTACCTACCTACATGACCTGACCGGTCTGAAACAGACCCTTCCAGACCAACCGACCAACCTACTTATCTACCCATCTACCTTACCTACCTACCCTACATACCTACCTACCTACCCACATGACCTGACCTGACCGGACCGGACCAGACCCTACAAGACCAACCGACCTGTCTACACTATCTACCCTACCTACCTACCTACCTACCTACCTACCTATTGTCATTTCAAGGCAGCATTTACTTCGATCGACGGCGGTAGAAAAAGAGGCGATACGGGGCCACCGTCCCTATCAATAAACCCCCCCCCCGGGCCCCGTCTCCTCCGCCTTTTGTTTTTCCGGCGAGCGGTAGAGAGAAGAAAATCCATGCTGGATTGATGCCTTGGGGGAGAACGGCTCTATCGGAGTTTATCAAATCCACGTATCGGAGAAGGCAAAGTTTGCCCGCGTGAAATACGCACTCTGGTTGCTACGAGTTAAGCCCGGTCGCCCCGGACGTGACAATGCTAAATGGGGGGAATGCTAAATGCGCGCTAGCCAATCAATTATTCAGATCGTAATCCGAGTTTCCGTTCCTGCCTTTAGCTTCGTGGTTAGCGCTTAGCAAAACCCCGGGTGGCTTTGGACCAGCCCTGCGGTGCAGTGCTTGCTAGACCTAAAAACCTATAGGTAGGTAAGGTAAGTTAGGGTAGGGTAAGGTCCAGTCAAGTCCAGTTTGATCAGGTAGGTAGGTAGGTAGGTTAGTGTCAGGTCTGGTAGGTAGGTAGGTAGGGTAAGGTAGAGTAGGGTAGGGTAGGGTAGGTAGGTTAGTGTCAGGTCTGGTAGGTAGGTAGGTATGTACGGTAGGGTAAGTTAAGGTAGGTAGATCAGTTGGTGGATTGGTCTTGTAGGGTCTGCTCCAGTTGCGTCCCGTCTGGTAAGGCCAGAACAGGTCAGGTCAGGTAGGTAGGTAGGTAGGTAGGTTGGTCAGTCTGGTAGGGTCTGTTCCAGTCCCGTCTGGTCAGGTCGGTTAGGTCAGGCCGTAGGGTACGTAGGTAGTTAGGTAGGTTAGGGTCGGGTCTGGTAGGTAGGTAGAGTAAGGTAGGTAGGTAGGAACTGTAGGAAGCGAAGTAGGTAAGTTGGTAGGTAGGTAGGTAGGTAGGTAGGTTGGTCAGTCTGGTAGGGTCTGTTCCAGTCCCGTATGGTCAGGTCGGTTAGGTCAGGCCGTAGGGTACGTAGGTAGTTAGGTAGGTTAGGGTCGGGTCTGGTAGGTAGGTAGGTACTGTAGGAAGCGAAGTAGGTAAGTTGGTAGGTAGGTAAGCTAGATAAGTATTGTGCCCAGCAGGAAATTCGTTTTCACAGACCCGACACTTCCTTCTTTCTCTTCTTTTCTTGGTTCCTTTTTCCCTTTTCCTTTTTCCCCCCTTTTTCACCCTTTTCGTTCTATTTCTTTTTCTTTTTTTGTATTATCTGATTTTGTTATCTTGCTTCTATCTTTTTTTTTTTACTTTTCTCCTTTTCTCTTCTTTATTTATTCATTAGTGCCCTCTTTTCCCTTTTTCTCCTTCTTTCTTTGTTTCTTTATTTCTTTGTTCCTTCTTTCTTTCCCTTTCTTCAAGTTTTTCTTTCCCCTTCTTTTTCTTTCATTCTTGTTTCTCTTACCTTTCTTACTTTGTTTCTTTGTTTGTTTCTTTGTTTCATTCTTTCTTCTTTCATTTTTTTCATTCTTTCGTTATTTCTTTATTTCATTCTTTCACTCTTTCACTCTTTCATTCTTTCATTACTTAATTCTTACATTTTTACATTCTTAGATTCTTTCTTTCATTCTTTCATTCTTTCATTCTTTCTTTCTTTCTTTCTTTCTTTCTTTCTTTCCTTCTTTCTTTCTTTCTTTCTTTCTGTCTGTCTGTCTGTCTGTCTGTCTTTCTTTCTTTACCTTTCTTTCTTGCTTCTCTTTCCCTTTCTTTCTTTCTCTCTTTCTTGTTTTATTTCTTACTTTCTTACTTTCTTTTCTTCTTACCTTCTTTCCTTCTTTCATTTCAGGGTTCTTCTTTTCTCTTCAATTGTGTTTTTTCTCTTTTCTTTTCTTTCTTTCTGCCCCTTTTTTCTTTTTCTTCCCTCTTTCTCATTTTGCGCCAGCATCTTCCTTCGCCCAATTCGGAGTCTCCCCGGCCGCCGAGACGAGGCGGCGTTGTTTTTTTTATTTCTGGAGAATTTCTTTTTCCTTTTTGTCGGTCCGTCCCGGTTTCGGCTCCGGTAATTATTCCTTTGCAATCATCGGCGGCGTCTAATTGCGGCCCTCGCCGCTAATTTATGCTCGCCTTTGTTTTCATCAAGGAGCTCCTTTTCGTGTTTTTATTTTTTTAAGAGAGGGAAAAAAACCGAAGACTTCAAACGCCTCGCCATGTGTTTAGAATATAGCTTTAAAAATAAATTCTGCCTTATTTTCATATGATAATCAGTCGGGCGGGAAATCAAAAGGGAAGTCATATAATGATGTATTGGCATAAATATGCCGCTTATTGTTTTTTTTTTTGTTTTTAAAAATATATTTTTATGTGTCGCGCGCCTCATTAGCATATCGCCTTGGAGTCCTTTCTTTCATTTGACTTTTTTTCCTATTTGGTCTTTTGTCCCTTTTTATTTTAAAGTTGTCTTCTTTTATTTTTTTCCCTCTCTATTTTATTTTTTTCTTATTATTTTTTCCCTTTTGTTCTTTTTGCCTTTTTGTACTTTTGCTTGTATTCTTTCTTTTTCTCTTTTTTTATTTTCTTTGTCTACTTTTGTCTTTTTCCTTCTGTGTTCCACCTTCTATTTTTCATTCTATCTTTTTCTTTTTTCTCTTTTCTCCTCTTCTTTTTGTCTTTTTTGTCCTTTTGCTTCTATTCTTCCTTTTTTCTCTTTTTATTTCTTTGTCTAGTTTTGTCTTTTTCCTTTTGTGTTCTCCCTTCTATTTTTCATTCTATCTTTTTCATTTTTCTCTTTTCTCCTCTTTCTTATTTTTGTCTTTTTTGTCTTTTTGCTTCTATTCTTCCTTTTTTCTCTTTTTTATTTCTTTGTCTACTTTTGTCTTTTTCCTTCTGTGTTCCCCCTTCCATTTTTTATTCTTCTTTTTCTTTTTTCTCTTTTCTCCTCTTTGTTCTTTTTGTCTTTTTTGTCCCTTTGCTTCATTCTTCTTTTTTTTCTCTTTTTCATTTTCTTTGTCTACTTTTGTCTTTTTCCTTCTGTGTTCCACCTTCTATTTTTCATTCTATCTTTTTCTTTTTTCTCTTTTCTCCTCTTTCTTCTTTTTGTCTTTTTGTCCTTTTGCTTCTATTCTTCCTTGTTTCCTTTTGGATTTTCTTTGACTACTTTTGCCTTTTTTCTTTTTCCTTTTGTGTTCTCCCCTCCTATTTTTCATTCTATCTTTCCTCTTTTTGCTCTTTTCTCCTCTTTGTTCTTTTTGTCTTTTTTGTCCTTTTGCTTCTATTCCTAATTTTTTTGCCTTTTTTATTTTCTTTGTCTACTTTTCTCTTTTTTCTTTTTCCTTTTGTGTTCCCCCTTCTATTTTTCATTCTATATTTTTTCTCTTTTCTCCTCTTTGTTCTTTTGTTTTTTTTTTCTTTTGCTTCTATTCTTCCTTGTTTCCTTTTTGATTTTCTTTGTCTACTTTTTCCTTTTGTGTTCTCCCCTCCTATTTTTCATTCTATCTCTCCTCTTTTTGCTCTATTCTCCTGACGTTGGATTCTCTGGGAAGCCCGCTTCTTTGTCCTTTTGCTTCTATTCCTCCTTTTTTTTCCTTTTGTGTCCCCATCTTCTATTTTTCATTCCACCTTTCTTTTCTTTTTGCGCTTTTCTCTTCTTTGTTCTTTTTTGGGTTTTGTCATTTTTTTTCCTTCCATTCTTTTTTTTCCCCCATCTTATTTTTCTTTTCCCCTTTTTATTTGTATTTCTTATTCTCCCTTTTGTCTTCTTTTTTGTTTCTTTTTCCCTCTTTTTTTTCGATACGAAGATAAATTGTGCGTTTTTGTCCGTGTGATGTCACTGTTTGTATATTTCCTTTTGGTTTTACTACACGATTCAACCCTCTCCGTACTCACTGTCCCTTTAAAGTTAGGGTGATGCATTTTGAGACTAGAATGTCTCAGAATTGCAAAATTATGCTAGCTTCTCAAGTGTGAGGACGGCAAAGGGGGGACACGAGGCGGATTTGCAATGGTTTCTAATCCATCAGGACCGCGTCCAAAAGAACAAAACAAGAGTCTCCGTCCCTCGTCCCCCTGGAGGGACGTCGAACTCCGCCTGACTTTTTGGACACGCCTCCTCGCCTCAAAGACACTTTTTTGTCCTAGAAGCTCGCAAAGAGACAAAGTCGATCAGAAGGATTGCGTTTGGGCGACGGAGCGGCGAGTGAAGTGGAAAGTGTCTTTAAAGTGTCCTTAAAAGACACGGTGTCCTTGATGCTTGTCCTCGTAGAGACCAATGTCCCTCAGGACTGGTTTGCTGACTCGTTGAGCGAATGATGGATTGTTGGTCGCAAAGATTCAATTATTGAGTGAAAATGTGGGACGGACATGTGGCCCGTGGCGTCCGTCCAAGGGACACAAAAGTGAGATTGTGTCCATTGGAATTTCCACAACAGAGCTGGCCAACACATATGGAGACTGCGTGCTCTCAATCAAAACAGGATTGACTGAAAATTGTCAGGACCAGAACGGAGACAGGAACCACTTGCCTTGCGTTTCTCTTTATGATGAAAACCCACTTAACAAACTGCAACGACCCGAAAATGCCAGAAAACCACTCAGAGCAATTTGATTGGGTGAGCAGTAGGGGTGGGCGGATCCCTGCACACAACACAAGGCACTCCCTTCGCTCTCTAGTTCAGTGCAGTCTGCGCTGGAGCTAAATATGATAGGCCTATCGTTTGCAGTATTTTGTGACATTTTTACAAAAGGACTTTGCTTGCACCTTGTTTTAAAACTATTTTTTAGGACACAAATGAGCCTCAATACTTTAAAGTAACTGTGAGAGATATTTAAATGGTTTATTATTGATAGGGGAAACAGTCTCGGGTATTATTGTTATTTCACCTGTTTGTTAAGACCAGAACGGACACAGGACCCACTTGTGTTACGTTTCTCTCAGTTTTATTGGAAGAAAGAGAAAGGGTTGCACCCACGATCTGGTGATTCCAGGACGCGGGAAGCAGGTCGCTCTGAACGCGGAAGTGGATCTTCCGTGGCGTATGATGGCGGTGTCGGGAACAGAAAAACGGGTCAGTAGCCAGGAAAGGAGAGCAGACTTGGTCAGGGACAAAAATAGGTCGAAAGCCGGGTCGGGAGAGTATACGTGGTCAGAATCAAAAACGGGTCGAAGCCGGGATAGGAGAGCAAAAACGTGGTCGGGGTCGTAAGCGAGGCGTAAGCCAGGAAAGGAGAGCAGACGTGGTCAGGGACGAAAAGAGGTCAAAAGCCGGGACGGGAGAGTAGACGTGGTCAGAATCAAAAACAGGTCGAAGTTGGGATAGGAGAGCAAAAACGTGGTCGGGGTCGTAAGCGAGTTGTAAGCCAGGAAAGGAGAGCAGACGTCGTCGGGTACAAAAAGAGGTCAAAATCCGGAACGGGAGAGTAGACGTGGTCAGAATCAAAAACAGGTCGAAGCCGTGACAGGAGAGCAAAAACGTGGTCGGGGTCGTAAGCGAGGCGTAAGCCAGGAAAGGAGAGCAGACGTGGTCAGGGACAAAATAGGTCGAAAGCCGGGACGGGAGAGTAGACGTGGTCAGTATCAAAAATGGGTCAAAGTTGGGATAGGAGAGCAAAAACGTGGTCGGGGTCGTAAGCGAGTTGTAAGCCAGGAAAGGAGAGCAGACGTCGTCGGGTACAAAAAGAGGTCAAAATCCGGAACGGGAGAGTAGACGTGGTCAGAATCAAAAACAGGTCGAAGCCGGGACAGGAGAGCAAAAACGTGGTCGGGGTCGTAAGCGAGTCTTAAGCCAGGAAAGGAGAGCAGACGTGGTCAGGGACAAAAATAGGTCGAAAGCCGGGACGGGAGAGTAGACGTGGTCAGAATCAAAAACAGGTCGAAGCCGGGACAGGAGAGCAAAAACGTGGTCGGGGTCGTAAGCGAGTCTTAAGCCAGGAAAGGAGAGCAGACGTGGTCAGGGACAAAAATAGGTCGAAAGCCGGGACGGGAGAGTAGACGTGGTCAGTATAAAAAATGGGTCGAAGCCGGGACAGGAGAGAAAAAACGTGGTCGGGGTCCGAAGCGGGTCGTAAGCCAGGAAAGGAGAGTAGACGTGGTCGCGGACAAAAAGAGATCGAAAGCCGGGACGGGAGAGTAGACGTGGTCAGGATCAAAAACGGGTCGAAGCTGGGACAGGAGAGCAAAAACGTGGTCTACTTTTAAATGATGTTTTAATTTTTGAATTTGATGTCACTATGCACTATATGGGGCAACTTTGAATGTCATTGACACTTTGTGTACTGATAAGGAAGGCCTACTTTTCTATTCTATTCTATTTTATTTTATTCTATTCATTCCCATTTTACTCTTTCTATTCTATTCTATTCATTCCATTTTATTCTATTCTATTCTACTCGATCCATCCATCCAATTATCTGCACCGCTTATCCTCAGTAGGGTCACGGGGGTGCTGGAGCCCATCCCAGTTTAACTGGGCAATGGACAGGGGACAACCTGAACTGGTTGCCAGACGGTCACAGTTCTACTCTATTGTATTCTGTTCTGTTCTATCCTATTTCATTCCATTCTATCCTGTTCTATTCTATTTTGTTCTATTCCATTCTATTCTATTCAATCCTATTTAATTCTATTTAATCCTATTCTTTTCTATTCTATCATTTTCTATTCTATTCTATTCTATTAATTCCTATTTTATTCGATTCAATTCTATTCAACACTATTTTATTTCATTCTATCCTGTTCTATTCTATTCTATTCATTCCGATTTTATTTTATTCTATTCTATTCATTCCGATTTTATTTTATTCTATTCTATTCAACCCTATTTTATTCCATTCTATCCTGTTCTATTCTATTCTATTCTATTCATTCCGATTTTATTATTTTCTATTCTACTCTATTAATTCCTATTTTATTCGATTCAATTCTATTCAACACTGTTTTATTCCATTCTATCCTGTTCTATTCTATTCTATTCTATTCATTCCGATTTTATTCTATTCTATTCTATTCTATTCTATTCAACCCTATTTTATTCCATTCTATCCTGTTCTATTCCATTCTTTCCTATTCTATTCTATTCTATTTCATTTTATTCTATTCTATTCCATCCTATTCCATCCTATACTATTCTATTCTATTCATTCCTATTCAATCCTATTCTATTCTATCCTATTTTATTCTATTCTATTCTATTCTATTCAAACGTATTCTATTTTATTCTATTGTATTTTATTCTATTCTAGCTTTGAATGACAAATGTCTGGTGACATTGTAGGGACACATTTGTTTACCAACAGTCCCGTCAGAGCGTCAAGGGGTTCGTTTGAGGTTTACTTCCTGTAGTTTTTTTCCGCACCTGTAAAAAGACTACAAATCCCACGCGGCCTTCCCGTAAGGCGTCCCAATACTTTCGTATCCACGGCGCCGGACAGCTCTCCATATTGTGTCGGTCACAACATATAAGCGGTGTTAAGATGACTCCATTAAATCCCAAAACTAACGGGAGCTAACGGCGCAGTGTCGGTGTCGGTTCCGATCGGCGTCAACCCTGTCAAAGGCCTTCTGTGTCAAAGACGCCAAGACGCCATTTTCGGTTTCCCCCCCGTTTGGGCGGCTAATGGGCCTGTCATGGCGGGTCACGGCAGCTAGCGTGCTAACAAAGACGTTACATTAGGGACAGAGCCCCGAAAAACGACGATTTAGAGCCCATACGTGAAGAAAACTACTGAATTGTTGGGAATTAAATATCAAAATGTACCGTTATCTAACTCCATTAACCCAACACAACCTACAATCGCCCAACAATTTATGCGCGCTCGTTTCTTGAGGGAAAAGATGAACAGGAAGCAGACATTTTCTCACGAAGGCAGATTTAATTTCATGTATTCCGTCAAAAACGGACGAATTAGTGACGTTGGAGTCTCTGCGAAGCTTTTTTCTCAAGTCCTTTAGCTTTTTTCCTATTGGCCATCTTCTCCCCGCATAATGGTGTGCCCGGCTCCTCCCATGGGCGTGCCAAGGAAGCCCCCCCTGGGCGTCGCGATGTCTGGAATACTCAAAACAACACCGAACGTTTCTACGTCATCAGGGCCTTTCTGGATGTGCTGAATATCCTATCAGCCTTACGTTCAGTTCCCGCCGTTCCTGTAAACAACATTTTCCACCAGGGTGCCCTGACCTCGCACCAAAGCCGAGTCAGTGAATATCTTTTGTATTAAATATATTGTATTCGATCGTATAAAATCCAATGGTCCAATGTATAAAATCCTTCACTATTTACTAATTTTTTGTTTTAACCCCTGAAAAAAAAAAAGTCATGCCTTGTCACCGGAATACCTCATGCCACATATCATTTGAACAACTCCTGCGATTGAAGACCATTTCCAGATATACTCATCCCAAAAACGTCACCGTCAGTCCAGGGAATGCAACCGTGACAACTTTTTACTCCAAAACACACGATAATACCGACATGAAAAAAAAAAAATCCGCCTAAAAGTATCCCTGCATTGTTTGAGGATCTTTGTTGTAAACCCTTTGTTTGGCTCTGTTACTCCGTTACTCAGTCCTGGTTTCCTGTGATATCTCCAGTCCGGTATTGTTTCCCGTTTATTTTTGTACTGTTTAATGTCGGGTTCCAGTTTTTTTTCCGTCTGTTTTTGTCATGTTTGTTGGTTACTTCAGTTTTTGTTCCCGTCTAGTTTTTCCTGTTTATTTTCCTTATCCTGATTCGTTATCGATCTCGTCGGTCTCTGGCTTCCGGTCTTTCCCCGCCAGACTGGCTACCTAACGATTGGGTCCTGTATCTGTTCTGGTTCTGACAGGAGATGCCTGTCTTGGACTCATTTGGATCTCTAAAAGGACCGTTGATCCCCTAAATGAGGGTGAGGTGTTCCTAAGAAGCCCTGAAATAGGAGTACACACACATGAACAGACAGACTACGCTCTCGCGGAGTCTAGTCTTCCGAGCAGCGTCGGTGTCAGTCATCCCCGTCGGCTTTTTTTCTCTCCCTGTCCATCAAATGTCAAATCGCTTTCCGGCGTCCCGTCTCAATGGCGCTTGTCACTCAAAGATGTCACTTCACGCTTTCCCACGCACTCCCTCCAATTTGTCGCCTGTCGCTCGTCAGACCGCGCTAGCAGGTAGCCCGATTGACAGCTGCCCGTCAAAGCTCTTCACAGGACCCGCGAAACGTCAACCGGGCGGGCGCCACGGCACCGAGGAACAAAAAAAAAAAAATCATTTGTAGTTGCCCACAATTCACTCGACGCGTCCGAGGCTAATGCGAGTTGATCCCGGAGCAGCTCCCGGCGAGACCACGTGACACGGACGAGACACGCCGGGAGAGCGAGACCGCTTGTCAGTCACTGTCACGTACGATTTGCTTTTTCCACAGTCATGTTTTTTCTCAGTCCCTGTATTCCAGGTAATTGTTACGGCTCGTAAAAATCCAACCGTGTAAAATACTTACCCCAAAACAACCGATAATGCCATTGCAAATTTAAAAAAAAAAATACACCTAAAAGCATTCCTGCATGATTAGACCATCATTGTCATAATCAGTTCGTTTTGCTCCATAATTCCCCTTAAACCCTTAAACGTTCCTAAAAAATATACCCAAAGTAACTTGCTGTTTTTGATCCAATTGAGGAATATGGACATTGTTGGTCTCTTTTAAAAGGTAAGACTCTAAAGTTCACCCCAAACTTAAATAATCACTGCAAGTGTGATTAACATTGAGTAATCTGAGTTGAAACACACAAAAATTGAAGTTTTTTTTCTGCCCTAAACTATTCATTTTGCAATGAAATGCCTGCTATTGAATGTAGTATGGGCATGCTAGCTAGAAAACAGAGAAAGCAATAGATTGAAGCTGAAGGATTTTATACAATTTACTATAAAGGATTTTATACGATTAAATACAAGTTACATTTATTGAGCGCAATGAAGATTTTTACTGAGTGGGCTTCAGGTCACGCTGTTCCAAATGCGGAATGTTTTGGCTGGGAAATACTACAAAAATACTTCTACAGAAATATTATGACATATAAAACTACAGTAAAACTACAGCAATACTATCATATTGACAGAAATACTACAAAAATACTACAAAAATACAACTACAGTAATACCAGAGATATAATAAAACATTCTATGACCGTAAACACTACAAAAAAGCTACTACAGTGATACTATGATACAAAAATACCACTACAGAAATGTCAAAACAGAAATACTACCAAAATACAAGTACAGTAATATGAAAAAAAATACTAAAATACTACAAAGATAGTAGAATCGACATACTTCATAATATTTCGACAGAAATACTACACAAATACACCACAATACAAAATACTGCTACACAAATATTACGACAGAAATACTGCAAAAATACTTCTACAGAAATATTACGACATATAAAACTACAGGAATACTACAACATTAAGACTAAAGAAAAACTCCGAAAATACTACTAAAAATACAACTACTGTTATACTACAGATATACCAGAACAATTCGACTATGGTAAACACTACAAAATACTACTACAGTGATACTATGATACAAAAAACCACTACAGAAATACTTTTACAGAAATATTACAACAGAAATACTAAAAAAATACAACTACAGTAATATTAAAAAAATACTTAAATACTTCAAAAATAATCGTTTGGACATATATTAAAACATTTCAATAGAAATACTACACGAAAACCACTGTAGTAACACTACAATAAAAAAATACTGCTACATAGATATTACGACAGAAATACTACAAAAACACTGCTGTATAAATATTATGACACAAATAGTACAAATTTAAACTACAGTAATACTAAAACAATTATGACTGCAGAAATACTACAAAAAATACTGCAAAACACACAATGACCGATATAGTAAAATAAAATCTACTATAGTAAATACTACAAAAATGACACTGCAGGAATACTACAATGCAGTGCAAGGAATCAAATGGAATGAACCATTTCAAGGCAGGGGAGTATTTTTGATGCTGAGTTGTTCATAATTTTGTTTTGTTTTTTACCGTTATTTGTTTTCAATTTTTTTTTCAATGAATTGTATTTTAAGCCTATTCTTGTCAGGACCAGAACGGAGAGAGGACCCACTTGCGTTACGCTTCCCTCAGTTTTATTGGAAAGTAGCTCTGAACGCGGAAGTGGGACTTCCTTGGCAAGCGATGGCGGTGTCGGGAACGGAAAACGGGTCAGTAGCCGGGACAGGAGAGCAAAAAAACGTCGCGGAAGTGGGACTTCCGTGGCAAGCGATGGCGGTGTCGGGAACGGAAAAACGGGTCAGTAGCCGGGACAGGAGAGCAAAAAAACGTGACCATTTACATTCACATATACATTTTTAAAAGAATAGCTCTCGGGTTGAAGACGGGACAGGAGAGCAAAAACGCGGTTGGGGTCATAAGCGAGTCGTAAGCCAGGAAAAGAGAGTAAGCCTGGTCAAGGACAAAAAATGTCGAAAACCGGGACAGGAGAGCAAAAAACCTGACCATTTACATTCACATATACATTTTTAAAAGAATAGCTCTCGGGTTGAAGACGGTTGGTGAATATTAATTGTGTTTATTTTGAAAGTGTATACTGTCAGGACCAGAACGGAAATAGGACCCACTCGCGTAACATTTCTCACAAGTTTTATTAGAAGGAAGAGAAAGGGCTGCGCCCACGATCCGGTGATTGCTGGACGTGGGAAGCAGGTCGCTCTGAACGGGAAAGTGGAACTTCCGTAACGAGCGATGGCGGTGTCGGGAACGAAAAACGGGTCAGTAGGCGAGACAGGAGAGCAAAAACGTGGTCGTAAGCCAGGAAAGGAGAGTAGACGTGGTCGGGGACAAAAAATGTCGAAAGCCGGGACAGGAGAGCAAAAAACCTGACCATTTATATTCACATATACATTTTTAAAAGAATAGCTCTCGGGCTGAAGCCGGGACAGGAGAGCAAAAACGCGGTTGGGGTCGTAAGCGAGTCGTAAGCCAGGAAAGGAGAGTCGACGTGGTCGGGGACAAAATATGTCGAAAGCCGGGACGGGAGAGTAGACGTGGTCAGGATCAAAAAACGGGTCGAACAGACGGGAGCAAAAAACAGATGGGAGTCACGGTCGAAAAAGGCTCGCCTAGCGTTGACTGAGGTTCGCAGACGGACTGACAACAGGGGACAAATAGGAGTGGTTTTAAAGAGGGACAGAGAGCCAATCAGAGTCCAAGGCGCCACACAAGTGAAGCATATCGGTAATTATGACACGTCTATCTTTTGTTCAGGAAAAGACGGTTTTAAAAATGCTAGGGGTGGGCTTGAGTTGAGCACCCCCCTCAAAACGTCCCGGTTACGCCCATGTCTTTAGCTAAGTACCGTACAGGCGCCCCAAGCGACCCCAACCTAAAACGTCCCCTCGGCTCCACCGATCGGTCATTCGACCCGAACCAGGACACGGGGCGAAGTCCGGACGGTCGGACCCGAAGGACGGCAAAAAGAGCGCATGCGGCGCTCGCGGAATCCTCGGGCGGGGCCAGGGCTGCCGGCCGAGGATGTCACGCCGATGCCAAGAGACGGTATCAACCACTGCCAATCAAATTTCACGCTGCAATTAATTCTTCCGCGACGGGAGATTGATGGAAAGAGGACACGAGCTCGCAACCACCGCGTCGGTGTCGATACTACCAGCACGGGTCAAGTCGGGTTTACACTTTCAGTCTCGACAAGGGGTTTCGGGACTTTCATCGGAACAAGTGTTACTTGTACAAGTCTCATGTCATATCATCTCATGAGCTGCACCGCTTATCCTCAGTAGGGTCACGGGGGTGCTGGAGCCCATCCCAGCAATCATGGGGCAGTGGGCAGGGGACACCCTGAACTGGTTGCCAGACGGTCACAGTTCTACTCTATTGTATTCTGTTCTGTTCTATCCTATTTCATTCCATTCTATCCTGTTCTATTCTATTCTATCCTATTCTATTCCATTCTATTCTATTCTATTCAATCCTATTTAATCCTATTCTTTTCTGTTCTATCATTTTCTATTCTATTCTATTCTACTCTATTAATTCCTATTTTATTCTATTCAATTCTATTCAACACTATTTTATTCCATTCTATCCTGTTGTATTCTATTCTATTCATTCTGATTTTATTTTATTCTATTCTATTCTATTCTATTCAACCCTATTTTATTCCATTCTATCCTGTTCTATTCCATTCTGTCCTATTCTATTCTATTCTATTCTGTTCTATTCTATTCTGTTCTATTTCATTTTTATTTCTATTCTGTTCTATTTCATTTTTTTCTATTCTATTCAGTCCTATTCCATCCTATACTATTATATTCTATTCATTCCTATTCAATCCTATTCTATTCTATCCTATCCTATTTTATTCTATTCTATTCTATTCTATTTCATTTTTTTTCTATTATATTCTATTCTATTCTATTCTATCTTGTTCTATTCAATCCTATTTAATCCTATTCTTTTCTATTCTATCATTTTCTATTCTATTCTATTCTACTCTATTAATTCCCATTTTATTCTATTCAATTCTATTCAACACTATTTTATTCCATTCTATCCTGTTCTATTCTATTCTATTCTATTCATTCTGATTTTATTCTATTCTATTCTATTTTATTCAACCCTATTTTATTCCATTCTATCCTGTTCTATTCCATTCTGTCCTATTCTATTCTGTTCTATTCTATTCTGTTCTATTTCATTTTTTTTCTATTCTGTTCTATTTCATTTTTTTCTATTCTATTCAACCCTATTCCATACTATACTATTCTATTCTATTCATTCCTATTCAACCCTATTCTATTCTATCCTATCCTATTTTATTCTATTCTATTCTATTTCATTTTTTTCTATTCTATTCTATTCTATTCTATCCTGTTCTATTCCATTCTGTCCTATTCTATTCTATTCTATTCTATTCTATTCTATTCTGTTCTATTTCATTTTTTTCTATTCTATTCTATCCTATTCATTCCTATTCATTCCTATTCATTCCTATTCATTCCTATTCAATCCTATTCTATCCTATTTTATTCTATTCTATTCTATTCTATCCTATTTTATTCTATCCTATTCTAGCTTTGAATGACAAGAGAACAGAGAACTCGCTCGCCCATTCACACCTAGGGACAATTTGAACCGGCCAATCCACCTGAAATGCATGTCTTTGGAATGTGGGAGGAAACCGGAGTGCCCGGAGGAAACCCACGCAAGCACGGGGAGAACATACAAACTCCGCACAGGAAGTCTGGATTTGAACCCACACAGGAGGTTCCCAAGACCTTAGAACTGTGCCGCACAGGCGCGAACCACTGCGTCGCCGTGCTGTCATTACTTATAATTATTCACTACTTCTTCCAAAAAGTAACTGAGTTAGTTACTGAATTAAATGTAACTAGACTAAATGTAACTAGTTACCAGGGAAAGTAACTATTTCCGTTACTTGAAAAAAGTTGTCTTTTGCGAAAAAATTTGAGTTTGAATCAATTGAATAGAGAAAAACGGATAGGTAGTTTTGTTATAGAACATTTTTTGCATCTTACTAGCAACTGTCATCAACTGGAACAGGATGAGAACCCAAATGCGTGACATTTCTCAGACAAGCTTTTATTTTACGGGAAATGGGGAGTCATGCATGTTAGGCAGCAGTCTGGCGTGAAATGATAGGAAGCCAGAGGCCGACGAAATTGATACCGATTCTCCGACCAGATATCGGACAGGACGGGACAGACAGGATTGATATTGAAACGGGATATTGAAATTAAACAGGACAAACTAGACGTTCCCGTCTATTTTTGTCCTGTTTATCATTCTCTCCAGTTTTTGTTCCCGTCTACTTTGTCCTGTTTAATTTCGATATCCTGTTTCAATATCAATCCTGTCTGTCACGTCCCGTCCGATATATGGTCGGACAATCGATATCGATTTCGTCGGTCTCTGGCTTCCTGTCTTTCCACTCCCGTCTATTTTTGTCCTGATTATTATTCTCTCCAGTTTTTTTTCTCGTCTAGTTTTTCATGTTTAATTTCAATATCCTGTTTCGATATCATCCTGTCTGTTCCATCCTGTCCAATAGCTGGTCGGACAATTGGTATTTCGTCGGTCTCTGGCTTCCTGTCTTCCCATGCCCGTCTATATTTGTCCCAATTATTATTCTCTCCAGTTTTCGTTCCCGTCTAGTTTGTCCTGTTTAATTTTGGTATCCTGTTTCAATATCAATCCTGTCTGTCCCGTCCTGTCCGATATCTGGTAGGACAATCAGTATCGATTTTTTTCGGTGTCTGGCTTCCTGTCTTTCCACGCCTGTCTATTTTTGTCCTGTTTATTATTCTCTCCAGTTTTTTTTCCCGTCTAGTTTTTCATGTTTAATTTCGATATCCTGTTTCAATATCAATCCTGTCTGCCCCGTCCTGTCCGATAACTGGTTGGACAATCGGTAGCGATTCCGTCGGTCTCTGGCTTCCTGTCTTCGCACGCCTGTCTATTTTTGTCCCAATTATTATTCTCTCCAGTTTTCGTTCCCGTCTAGTTAGTCCTGTTTACTTTCGATATCCTGTTTCAATATCAATCCTGCCTGTCCCGTCCTGTCCGATATCTGGTCGGACAATCGGTATCAATTTCGTCGGTGTCTGGCTTCCTGTCTTTCCACTCCCGTCTATTTTTGTCCTGTTTATTATTCTCTGCAGTTTTCGTTTCCTTCTAGTTTGTCCTGTTTAATTTTGGTATCCTGTTTTAATATCAATCTTGTCTGTCCCGTCCTGTCCGATATCTGGTCGGACAGTCTGTATCGATCTCGTCGGTCTCTGGCTTCCTGTCTTTCCACGCCAGACCGCTGCCTAACATGCATGACTCCCCATTTCCTGTAAAAATAAAAGCTTGTGTGAGAAACGTCACGCATTTGGGTTCTCATCCTGTTCCGGTTCATGACATTCATGTCGTATTTAAAATACACGATGCTTCAAAATCGCGTCACTCGAATCTCCAAGTTTTTCCGTTTCCCGCTGTGAGTTTGGACCCGCAGAAGATCAAGCTCCATTTTCACTACGGTCAACGTGAAACGGTGATTAAAAAGTCTCACCTTCGCCCCCGTGCGTCCCCAAAAGTCTTCCCGGCCGCCCGGCTGCCATTTTACACGTGTCGGAATTTGAAAAGCTGAGATCTGACCTTTACGCCAGTTCTGCGCCGTCGGCTTTAACGAGCTGATTAACGGAGATCCGGTCCCCTGCGTCCCATCTTTTGCCGCCGTGGTTTTTTTTTTTTCTTTTTTTTCTTTTTTCTTTTTTTTTCTTTTTTACCGACACCTATTCTTACAGGTTTCCAAACTCGGTACTTCCTTTTTTCTCCAACCAGGGGCGGTTTTAAATCCTGAGCACCCGGAGCAAGGGTGGGAAAACTGCGGCCCGCGGGCCACATGTGGCCCAGCAGGCTTTTTTATCTGGCCCGCCAAAATGTTCAAAATATCATGAAAATGCCGTGTTTTGTTTTTTTTCTTTTTTTTCTTTTTTACCGACACCTATTCCTACAGGTTTCCATACCCAATGCTTCATTTTTTCTCCGACCAGGTGCGGTTTTAAATCCTGAGCACCCGGAGCAAGGGTGGGAAAACTGCGGC
The DNA here is from genome assembly GCF_059441175.1 of Urocampus carinirostris. Lineage (NCBI taxonomy): Eukaryota > Metazoa > Chordata > Actinopteri > Syngnathiformes > Syngnathidae > Urocampus > Urocampus carinirostris. The sequence goes on along the minus strand of NC_142352.1, from coordinate 2,552,201 downwards.
CCGCGGGCCAAATGCGGCCCAGCAGGCTTTTTTATCTGGCTCGCAAAATGTTCAAAAAACCATGAAAATGCCGTGTTTTTTTTTTCTTTTTTTTCCCTTTTTTTTCCTTTTTTTTCTTTTTTTTCTTTTTTTTTCTTTTTTTTCTTTTTTTTCTCTTTTTTTTTCTTTTTTTTTTCTTTTTTTTTTCTTTTTTACCGACACCTATTTCTACAGTTTTCCAAACCCGATACTTCCTTTTTTCTCCGACCAGGGGCGTTTTTAAATCCGGAGCACCCGGAGCAAGGGTGGGAAAACTGCGGCCCGCGGGCCACATGAGGCCCAGCAGGCTTTTTTATCTGGCTCGCAAAATGTTCAACAAACCATGAAAATGTCGTTGTTTTTTTTTTTTTTTTTTTTAATTTCTTTTTTTTTTTCTTTTTTTGATGACACCTATTCCTACAGTTTTCCAAACCAGATACTTTTTTTTCTCCGGCAAGAGGCGGTATTAAATCCGGAGCACCCGGAGCAAGGGTGGAAAAACTGCGGCCCGCGGGCCACATGCGGCCCAGCAGGCTTTTTTATCTGTCCCGCCAAAATGTTCAAAATATCATGAAAATGTATAGCATAGTACCTTTAGTGCTAGCATTACCGCTAATACCATTGTCCCTTTCTGTGTCAACAACAAAAATGCTTCTACAGAAATACTACAAAAATACTACAAAAATTAAATATCAAATTTACAGGTACCTCATACATCATTTTGTTTTTATTCTGATAATAAAAACATACTATCTAAATACTACTATAAAAAATACAGACATATAACAAAAGAAATACCACAAGCACTTAACTACAGTCACGGCAGAAATATGAAAGAAATACTACAAAGACACTATTGTGAAAATACTTCAAAAAACAGAAATACAACAAAAAACACTACAGTAATATTCTAATACAAATTTACTGCTACGTAAATGTTACAAAAGAAATATTACAAAAATACTTCTAAGAAGTATTATGACAGAAATACTACAAAAAATACAAAAACAGCAATACTACAGGTATATCACAAAAATATACGATGGAAAAAAACTAAAATAAGAGAGTAATACTACCGACATACAAGACATTATTATTGAAATATTACAAAAATACCACAGATATTCTGGAAGAACTACACAAATAAAACTACAGTAATACTACAGACATACTACTAAAGTATGACCACAGAAATACAATACAAAAAATAACTCCGATAGTACTACATATATACGAAAATACAACTACAGTAATACTACAAAAAGTCTGTGCAGAAATTCTACAAAAATATTAAAATAATTTAGAACTACTACAAACTGAATATCGAAAGCGGTGCTAGGAATCAAATGAACTGAACCATTTCAAGGTGTCATGATTACTCATTACAGTCACCTGTGCCTGCTCGTTTGGCGCCAGCTGCTGCTGGTTACATGATTGGTTCCTTGTCCTACTTAAGCTCAGTCCTTTCACTCGCCTGTTGTCAGTCCGTCAGCGAACCTCTGTTTTCACAAGGCAAGTATTTTTGACTCTGACTCCCGTCTGTCCCGTTTTGTAATCCGTTTTACACTCGTCTGTTCCTGATTTCCATGTTTGTCTCCTGACACAACCCGATTTTTGACCGCAACCACGTTTCGATCTCCCGTTCCAGCTAACGACCCGTTTTTCAGTCCACTTCCGCATTCGGAATAAACATGTAAGTAACGTTACGCATCTGGGTCCTACTTCTGTTCTGGTCGTGACACAAGACAGTGGAGTATTTATGATTTTATTTTACAAAACATTTATCTAACGTTTTCATCTTCAGTCCCTATTAAAGTACTAACTCAAAAAAATGGTCATTTGAGCCGGATATTGTGCATCTTGAAGGTTTTGGAGAGTCCTCTCTTGTTCTTATTGCAGGCTCAAAATCATTGGTGTCTTCTCTCTTCATTTTTAGAGCATGTTAAATTGTAAACTTAACAATTCATGGTTTGAGCTTAAGATCAATTGATGTCTTCTCTCCTTATTTTGAGTCTCTATTAAAGTGCTAACTTAGAAAATTGGTCCTTCGAGCCGGATATTGTACATCTTGAGGTTTTCTAAGATCCTCCGGTTGTCTTCTTGCATCTCAAAATCATTTGCTGTCTTCTCTCCTTATTTTGAGTCTCTATTAGACTGCTAACTTAAAAAATTAGTCCTTCGAGCCGGATATTGTACATCTTGATGTTTTCTAAGATCCTCCCCTTATCTTCTTGCATCTCAAAAGCATTTGCTGTCTTCTCTCCTTATTTTGAGTGTCTATTAAACTGCTATTTAAAAAATTGGTCCTTCGAGCCAGATATTGGACATCTTGAAGGTTTGGTAAAATCCTCTCTTGTTCTTATTGCAAGATCAAAATCAATTGACGTCTTCTCTCCTTATTTTGAGTGTCCATTAAACTGCCAACTTAAAATATATGTCCTTCGAGCCGGATATTGTACATCTTGGAGGTTTTGTAGAGTCCTCTCTTGTTCTTATTGCAAGCTCAAAATCATTGGTGTCTTCTCTCTTCATTTTTAGAGCATGTTCAATTGTAAACCTAACAATTCATCTTTCGAGCTGAATATTGTGCAATTCGGGAAGTTTGTACAGTTCTCTTGTGTTCTCCTTGCAAGCTTAAAATCAAGTAATGTCTTCTCTTTTTATTTTGCGTCTCTATTAAACTGTTAACATAAAAATTGGTCCTTCGAGCCGGATATTGTACATCTTGAGGTATTCTAAGATCCTCCCCTAAACTGGTCGTCTCTAAATGGAAATATTTGGAAATGCTTAATCCTTTTTTTTCAAGATGGTGATCAAATTTGACAAGGTACCAGGTAAGGTTTTAAGCTATTCTCTCACCTGTTTTTCCAGCTAAGATACCCATGAGCTGGTCAAGTGGAGTAGCAGGTTGATGCAGAGGGGCAGAAAAAGTGGATTAAAATGAAACTTCCTCTTGCAAGAATTATCATGTCCTTACAAGATTTCCTTGCGCAAATTGCCTCCCTATTTGTTTAAAATATTCCTCATCGTTGATTTGTTAACGCCGCCCAACTTCAATTTTGTGCGTTCATTAATTTCTCTGTTTCCATAGTTATCATGTCTTTGTTTCGCCTTTTAGCATCCCTTGTGACCAATAGCAAAAAAATACAGTATTTTAACGCGGACACTTAAGGTTTTTACAAAGCAAACCAGATTGTGAACTGAATGAGGAAAGACAACAGCAAGCTTAAAATCAATTGATGTATTCTCTTTTGATTTTGCGTCTGTATTAAATTGTTCATTTAAAAATTGGTCCTTCGAGCCGGATATTGTACATATTGAGGTTTTCTAAGATCCTCCCAGTATCTTCTTGCATCTCAAAATCATTTGCTGTCTTCTCTCCTTATTTTGAGTCTCTATTAAACTGCTAACTTAAAAAATTGGTCCTTCGGGCCGGAAATTGTACATCCTGGGGTTTTCTAAGATCCTCCCGTTATCTCCTTTCATCTCAAAAGCATTTGCTGTCTTCTCTCCTTATTTTGAGTCTCTGTTAAACTGCTAACTTAAAAAATTGGTCCTTCGAGCCGGATGTTGTACATCTTGAGGTTTTCTAAGATCCTCCCGTTATCTTCTTGCATCTCAAAATCATTTGCTGACTTCTCTCCTTATTTTGAGTCTCTGTTAAACTGCTAACTTAAAAAATTGGTCCTTCGAGCCGGATGTTGTACATCTTGAGGTTTTCTAAGATCCTCCCGTTATCTTCTTGCATCTCAAAATCATTTGCTGACTTCTCTCCTTTTATTGAGTTTGGATTAAACTGCTAACTTAAAAAATTGGTCCTTCGAGCCAGATATTGGACATCTTGAAGGTTTTGTAGATTCCTCTCAGTTCTTAGTGCAAGCTCAAAATCATTGGTGTCTTCTCTCCTTATTTTGAGTCTCTATTAAACTGCTAACTTAAAAAAAAATGAGCCGGATATTGTACATGTTAAGGTTTTGTCGAGTCCTCTCTTGTTCTTATTGCAAGCTCAAAATCATTGGTGTCTTCTCTTTTCATTTTTAGAGCATGTTAAATTGTAAACCCAACAATTCATCGTTCGAGCTGAATATTGTACAATTTGGGAAGTTTGTACAGTTGTCTTGTGTTCTCTTTACTAGCTTAAAATAAATTGATGTCTTCTCTTTTCATTCTGCGTCTGTCTTAAACTGTTAACTTAAAACTTGGTCCTTCGAGCCGGGTTTCTAAGGTCCTCCCCTTATCTTCTTGCATCTCAAAATGAATTGGTGTCTTCTCTCCTTATTCTGAATGTCTGTTAAACTATAAATTGATCTGTGGCATATGCAAAAACCTTTTCAAAAGGAAGAAAAAGGGCATCGAGATGTACTTTTCCGCCATACCTTAGCGTGTCCACCCATCTCCAAAGCCTTGGAACTAGGACATCCTTCAAAACAAAAGCACAATCCAATCAAGACATTGACGGTGCTTACAATGAATGTGTCTTCATATATTTGCAGCCCGGGGACACATTTGCATAAAAAAAGCATCCGCATCTAAACATATACGCGGGATATTTGCATACCAGTCCACCGGGGTGTCATCCTTCGCTTGTGGATGTCGTCTTAACTCTTATCTCTCGAGAGTCCGCGCAAGGCAGATCTGGGTTCTCGCTTACCATCCTTCCTCAAATATCGACTTATCATTTAATTGGACCGAGGGGCGGGGCTTGAATGAATGCCGCGACTTGATTGGCTTGTCAAGATCCGGGCGAGTTAAGGGGAGAGTGATCTGGGACGGGACGAGGTCATCGGACCTTAATGTCCGACTCTTGAGAAACACTGAGATACGTCACGCCACATATCATTGATAGAAGATAAAAGTTCACCTAAAATTATATCTGCTTCATATTTTGCGCACAATAGGGCGCAGCGGGTTATAGGTCGCACCCCGAAAAAATAGTTTTTGGTCCTATATCTTCCATAGATAAGGCGCACCGGATTATAAGGCGCTACAATGGGAACGTGGACAAAACAGTCAGATGATTCAGTCCAACTGATTACCCCCTTAACATTCCCAAAGCTTGCAAAGAAGCAAATACGTGTCGTAGACACGTGCGGATGCGGTGTCCCTACGATGTCACTCAAATGCATCGTTCCATCATTCGGAAGGTTAAAGTCTTGGGATTCAAGAAATGCCAACCATTCCTTAGTTTCTATTTTCTTTTTCGCTCGCAACTTTACTGCGCATATGACAATAAACACTTGGAAATGAGTTGAATTCACTCAACTCATCACAGCAACATCAAGATGGTTCTAAAACAAGATACCGGGAAAATATAAAGCCGCATAGCTCACCTAAGTTCTCACGTTCAATAATGATACGCAACCATGGTCTTCTTACAAACGTGAGTGAAGTCAATCCAGGAGAGTAAATTATTTGCAAATACAGACTAATAAAACATGTTTCTTTATGGTGTACTTTAGCAAGCTTGCTAAGCTTGCTACGCCATTGCTAAACTCGGCCAATTGCAGGGTTTGTTTCGGCCTTCTAGCCTATCCGAGGCTCCGAATAACTTTAGCCAATAGCGATCGATTCAACTGATGATTGACACATTGGTTAGCCAATGAAACGCCGGTAAATAAATCCCAGCATACATCGCGGACTACTTGGCGTTCAGGGGAAAATCGAGTCGGCGAATGCAAGTTAGTTGGAAGACTTTGCCACTTGAATTGATCCATATATAAGGCGCACTGTATTATAAGGCGCATGGTCAGCTTTTGAAAAAAATTAAGACTTTTAGGTGCGCCTTTTAGTGCGGAAAATACGGTACTTTGTAGTGATCCGTTCGTTTCGCTCCAAAACTCCTTTTGAATGTAAACAGAGGAGAGGACAGAGATCTGGGACGAGGTCATCGGACCTTAATGTCCGACTCTTGAGAAACAAATATGTGTCTGTACTATGCCACCAGTCACTGAAATACGTCACGCCACATATCATTGGTATTGGTATTGGTATTGGTATTAGGGGCGGCAGTATCTCAGGAGGTAGAGCGCTCGTCTTGGGATCAAGGGATACCAGTTCAAATCCCGGCTCGTCCGTGTTACATGTCGAAGTGTCCTTGGGTAAGACACTGATCCCCTAATACCCCCAATAAGCAGGTTAGGGTCTTACATGGCTGCAAGGCCGCTATTGGGAAATGTGGAGCATATTGTAAAGCGCTTTGGGAAGCCATTGACTTGAAAAGCGCTATAGAAATGCAGATCATTTCATTTATTAAAAATAGGATGACCATTTTAAAATATACTCATTACAGAAACATTACATTAGATCCCCGAAAACTACAAAGCTTTGATAGCTCACCTAAAAGTCCCCAAGGAAGTGAATTAGTCACGTTGGAGTCTGTGTGAAGTCTTTTTCTCAAGTCCTTTAGCTCTCTCCTATTGGCCATCTTCTCTCTGCATAATGGTGTGCCAACTCCTCCCATGGGCGTGCCAAGGAAGCCCCCCCTGGACTTCACTATCTCGTTGAAGAGCATCGCGATGTCTGGAATACTCAAAACCACACCGAGCGTTTCGACGTCATCAGGGCCTTTCTGTGCTGATTATCTTACCAGCCTTACGTCCCGTTCCCGCCGTTCCTGTAAACAACATTTTCCACCAGGGTGCCCTGACCTCGCACCACAGCCCAGCCAGTGAATATCTTTTGCATTAAATGTCATTTGTATTGTATCGTATAAAATCCTTTATGGTCAAATGTATAAAATCCATCAGAAGTCATCAAATGAGTGGAACGTTTGCAAACATGGAGTTACCGTATTTTCCGTACTATAAGGCGCACCTAAAAGCCTTTATTTTTTTCAAAAGCTGACCATGCGCCTTATAATACAGTGCGCCTTATTTATGGATCAACATTAAGTCGCAAAGTCTTGCAACTAACTTGCAGCCGCCGACTAGATTTTCCCCCGAAGGCGGAATAGTCCGCGGTGTATGCTGGGATTTATTTACCGGCGTTTCATTGGCTAACCAATGTGTCAATCATCATTTGAATCGATCACTATTGGCTAAAGTGATTCGGAGGTCAAGGGGCGGATCCTTTTTATCATTTACAGGCTGGCATTGGCTTAAACGGCGAAAAAAAGCCTGCAATTGGCCGAAAAAGATGAATGTGTATAGCACGTGGCTGACGGCATACAGAAAGCATTTTTTTCTATTCTGTATGTGTAAATATTTTATTCTCCTGGATTTACTACACTCACGGATATAAGAGGACCATGGTTGCACATTATTATTGAACACAACGGCTTCAGTGAGCTACTCCGGCTATATATTTTCCCTGTATCTTGTTTCAGACTGAACTCGATGTTTCTGTGATAAGCGGTGCAGATCATGGATGGAATGGAGTGTCTATTTTTAAATTGAACTCAATTCCAAGTGTTTATTGTCATATGCACAGTAAAGTTGCGAGCGAAAAAGAAAATAGAAACTACGGAATGGTTGGCATTTCTTGAATCCCAAGACTTTAACCTTCCGAATGATATTTGAAACGATGCATTTGAGTGACATCCGCACGTGTCTACGACAGTTTGCTTCTTTGCGAACTTTGGGAATGTTAAGGGGGTAAGAAGTTTGACTGAACTATCTGACTGTTTTGTCGACGTTCCCATAGTAGCGCCTTATAATCCGGTGCGTCTTATGTATGTAAAAAATAGGACCAAAAACTATTTTTTCGGGGTGCGCCCTATAACCCGGTGCGTCTTATAGTGCGGAAAATACGGTACTCCAAAACACACCATAATGCTTACAGATGATACAAATTCGCCTAAAATCATATCTGCTTCATTGGACTTACCCTGTAGTAATCTTTTCGTTTTGCTCCAAAACTCCTTTTAAAAATAAACAGACTCGTAAGCGTATTCCTAATATGGTAGTCAGTCTCTTTTGGCCAATGAAAAGCTTTTTTTCCACATACCACAGCTCGCATTAGACTATATGGGCCTTTTTGATGGAACGAATATCACATTCTATAGTACTGAATATTTTCAACCAGTAGCAGCTAAATTGGGGCAGCAGTAGCTCGTCTCAGGAACAAGATAATAAAATAATTTTACTCGAAAATCACAATGACCCAGCAGTGGGATATTTTCATAGTGGGTCCACGGGCACCTCAGTACCCTGGTGCTCGCGGGTGCCACATTGAAGACCCCTGCTTAAGATATATTGCATCTATTTTTGGGGGGAAGGTTTGGATGCTACTGATAGGCACAGGTGGGCATTCTCCAGCCACTCCCCTCAATGTGGCGCCCTCTAGGGGCAAAATGAAATGAAGGCACTTGACAATTCAGGTCAACTACACTCAGCTGATCGTCTTGTTTTTTTTCATGCCAGAAACATTTTCTATACAATAATCAACAATAGCGTCAATTGTTGCCTAGCAACCAGTGAATCGATAGCCTGCCCCCCCAAAAGGTCAATTCTGATTGGCCGCGTGATGATCTGAACAAACCGGCGTTGTAATTAATGACATTAAATGCTAAATCGTCTGCTTCTAATTCGATCAGAATCAATTAAAAATGATTCATTAAAAAAAGGGGAGGGCCTAGCCTGGCCACTCCCCCTATTTTGTGCGTTTTTTGCACATTCGTCAGATTTTTCGATTTTTTTTTTAAAATCAGTATATAATGTTTAGCAAAAGTGTTGCGAAATTTACCCGGAATATAAATTATTTTATTAAATAATTCACTCTATCTCTCATCTTATTAGCTACACCGCTTATCCTCAGTAGGGTCGCGGGAGTGCAGGAGCCCATCCCAGCAATTATCGGGCAGTGGGCAGGGGACACCCTGAACTGGTTGCCAGCCAATCGCAGGGCACAGACAACTCACTCGCTCATTCACACCTAGGGACAATTTGGACCGGCCAATTCACCTGAAACGCATGTTTTTTGGAATGTGGGCGGAAACCGGAGTGCCCGGAGGAAACCCACGCAAGCACGGGGAGAACATACAAACTCCGCGCAGGAAGTCTGGAGCTGGATTTGAAGCCACGCAGGAGGTTCCCATGACATGAACTGTGCCGCACATGCGCTAACCACTGCGCCGCCGTGCTGCCTAGATGTCAGCGAGTGTAATTATTAAAAACAACCGCTTGGTTTGGATTAGCTTGTGAAATAACAACCTTCCCCTGGCCAGCTGATAGGAGTTTAGATGTCAGGCCGACTTTGTGTAACTTTGGAGAATCGAAAGTGGACGAAAACCTTCTGAAAAAACATTGTCAATTCCCGGAAAGCATGCAAATTGAGAAAAAAACGAGTGCGTCATCACGAGGGGATGTGTTAAGTAACATGAGATGTTGTCTGAGGGTATAAAAAAGCTGATTGTCTCTTAGACGAATGAGAACTCTGTTTTGGACTCGGATGAAGGAAATAAACGGCTTCTCCCTCTCCCGCCAAGATCTCTTCGTATCTTGTTTCTATATTTCGAGGCAATAAGGTCTGCTCCGAAAGGTTATGGTTCAATGAAGGTTAAGTCCCAGTCTTAATGTCCTCTGCAGTCGAGCGGTGAGGAACTTTCAAGGCTGGAGACGCACTTAGGAAGAGGGCCACGAAATGCAGTGTGTTGGCTGCTGGTGGCTTCAGACACTCATTTAGCCTCTTGTAAGACCTCTTGTCCGCTCGCTGGCTTCTTTCAAACTGAATTGTGAGGTGTCTGGTACCTTGCTCACGGCTCCGGCCTACCAGGGGCATGAGCCTCCCACCCCTCTCACAGACCGGTTTAGTGTTTCCCACATGCAAGATAGCAAATATCCCGTGTTATCAGATGACTCGGTCACTGTGAATAATTGAATTAAAGGATAGTATTCAGTTCACATGTACTGACATTGTTTCAACATTTTTTCACATCAGCATTGTCGATGACAAATGAATATATGTTTAAAATATTTTATCGGCACCAAAACTATGAATTCATAGTACCAACATCAACGTATCGGGCTTTTTGTGTTTAATACCCCGCAGATTTTTTTAGAATGCAAAAAATGAATGTGAATAAGTTCTTTAAATTTGAATCATGTGCGCTTTGTCGTGCGGAATTTACGGTAATTGATGACATGAAAGGCTAATTGCCTGCTTCGAATTGGATCGATTCAAAAATATAAACCAAACGAAGGGGATGACCTAGCAAAGGGGAAGTCAGGGCGGGAGGAGATGGAAGCCCTCTAGAACGAAGCGTGGTCGGAGATCGGAACAAGTCGGGCAGCAGGGACGAAAGAACAGAGCATGGTCGGAGATTGGAACAAGTCAGGGATCGGGGATCGATACAGGAAACAGAATCAGGATACAGGTAGCCGGGACATGAGAACGGAGCTTGGATTGGGGATTGATACAGGAAACAAATCGGGATCAAAACGGAAGCCAGAGTCATAAGTGCTTGCCTTGTATGTGCTGAGGTTTGCTGACGGACTGACCAAGAGTGAACAAGAATGTTTAAATAGGGAGAGGACTAATTCGGGAACGAGTGGCAGCTGGGGCTGAACGAGTGAGCGCAGGTGAGCGTAATTGGCAAATCATGACAAAAACGTGGCACGTGTTACTTTTCTGTTCTGGACATTACCCTGCTGATTTTTTAAGAATGCAAGAAATCGATGTGAATGACTTCCTTGAAATTGCACATATGGCTTTTAATCAGGTGCTCACAGTTTCATGATTACTGATTCGGGGGCAACAGCCGCGGGACCTGATTGGCCGTTGGACTCTTTTTCAACTCCTGTTTTCCGGAAGGAACCCGTCAGACCGTCGGCGAACCTATGCTCTCAGCTAGGCAAGCTTTTGTACTCTCCGACAGGATCCTGCCCTGTTTCCTGTCTGATACCTGTTGCCGACCTCTTTTCTGGACCTGTTTCTGCTTTTGCTCCTCCGTCCCAGCCATCGACCTGTTTTGCCCTGTTTCCTGCCTGATACCTGTTGCCGACCTCTTTTCTGGACCTGTTTCTGCTTTTGCTCCTCCGCCCCGGCCATCGACCTGTTTTGCCCTGTTTCCTGCCTGATACCTGTTGCCGACCTCTTTTCTGGACCTGTTTCTGCTTTTGCTCCTCCGCCCCGGCCATCGACCTGTTTTGCCCTGTTTCCTGCCTGATACCTGTTGCCGAACTCTCTTCTGGACCTGTTTCTGCTTTTGCTCCTCCGTCCCAGCCATCGACCTGTTTTGCCCTGTTTCCTGCCTGATACCTGTTGCCGACCTCTTTTCTGGACCTGTTTCTGCTTTTGCTCCTCCGCCCCGGCCATCGACCTGTTTTGCCCTGTTTCCTGCCTGATACCTGTTGCCGACCTCTTTTCTGGACCTGTTTCTGCTTTTGCTCCTCCGCCCCGGCCATCGACCTGTTTTGCCCTGTTTCCTGCCTGATACCTGTTGCCGAACTCTCTTCTGGACCTGTTTCTGCTTTTGCTCCTCCGCCCCGGCCATCGACCTGTTTTGCCCTGTTTCCTGCCTGATACCTGTCGCCGACCTCTTTTCGGGACCTGTTTCTGCTTTTGCTCCTCCGCCCCGGCCATCGACCTGTTTTGCCCTGTTTCCTGCCTGATACCTGTTGCCGACCTCTTTTCTGGACCCGTTTCTGGACAGAGAGTGGGAGAAAAAGGGGTGAGAGAGAGAGAGAGAAAGAAAGAGAGAGAGAGAGAGAGAGAGAGAGAGAGAGAGAGAGAGAGAGAGAGAGAGAGAGAGAGAGAGAGAGAGAGACGGGGCGGGACAAAGAAAGAAAAAGAGAGAGAGGGCGGGAGAGCGTGAGAAACAAAAGAGATAAAAAGAGAAGTCATAAGAGGGGGGGAAAGAAAGGGAGAGGAAGAAATAAATCCAAAGAGAAATAGAAAGACAGAAGGAGAGAACAGAGAAAAGAAAGCGCAATGGGTAGGAAAAGAGAAAGAGAAAAGGAAAAAAGAAAGTTAGAGCAAAAAAGGTTAAAAAAAGAGACAAAAACAAAAAGGAAGACTAAGCCTATCCTGCTTACTTTCCTTTGAGCCAACTTTGCAAATTCATCAGCCCGGTTTTTTCAATTTTCTGCAGGAAAGCTTGTCATATTTCAAGCCAAACAAACGCCGCGTCAGCACGAATTCAAACCGGGTTCCGATAAGGGCGCGCTCGCCAGCCGTCGTTAGCTGTCTGGTCGCTAGCACGATAGCGCCTGCCGCGTTATGCAAATTGCTCATGTGACAGGGTCAGGACCAATGTTCCCTCTAAGCTGCGTGCGTTTGCAATTGCGCACTAGTTTTTTCCGCGCACAAGAAAATCTCGCCAGCTCACAAAAACCAGGGCCCAAAATTGCTAATTTAGAAGCAAATTAAGTCAAAGTTACAGTGCATGAAGGTCAAAATACACGGGTTCCCCTGACGTTGTGTCCTTAAAGCGGTATTTTGAAGTCGAGTCGAAGTAGAACGAAGTCGAGTCAAGTCAGTAGAGTTTTTCGAGAACCGGCTTCTTCGGCTCGGCTCACTAAAAAGAATCGGCTCTTTCGTGTCCCAAACGGCTCTTCAGGTTGTTTTTGCTTCTTTCATACCTACACGACCAAATATGCACAAAATGACAAAATGACTTAAAGGAAGGGTGGGGGGGAATAGAACAAAAAAGAAAAAGTAGTGAAACGCTGAGAAAAAAGAAACAGAAGGAAAAGAAAAAAAAAGAGCAGGAAAATTTCAGAAAAAAGAAAAGAAAGTAACAAAGGATGTCTTGTCCAGCATGGTTGCCGTGGCGACCGTCTGGCCCCGCCCCTTTGGCACTGGCCGTAGCAGATTTTCTAATTTGCGCGTGCGCTTCTTAAGGGGCGGGTTTGGGGGATTGCCGGTGGCGGTTTCATTGCATTACTTTGCATTATTCTGTTCTGTTTGACTTGAGGAAACTTGTACTTGCCCGTTCTGAGTAAAAGCCCAGTCTGAGTTCCTGTTTGCCTGTAAGCCTGTTTTTGTTTTTGTCCCCGAGTGTTGGACGACTTTTATTTCCTTAATAAAAGTAACTGATCGTTAACGCGAATGAGTTCCCCCTTCCTGCCTCCGATCTGGTCCGGTCCCGTGACAAAGGAAAAAAGTAAATAGAGAACAAAAAGAAAAAAGTAACAGCTAGGAAAAAATAAACACAATGAGATTTTTTTAAAGGAATTAAAAAAAATAGAAAAATCGCATATCGCCACTGTCACCGGCAAAAGACTTATCTTAACCAGTTTTTTCAGGGATCGGACGGGTGCTTGAAATCCTTGAAAATGCTTAAAGTGTTTTCAAGGTCAGGAAAATGCTTGAGATTGTTGCTAGTATTGCAATGTTTCTTGGCATTCTGACTATAGATTAAGCAATAAACGAAGAAGAAAAATGTTAAAAGCCTTGAAAGGCACCAGGTGACGTTGACCTGTTCTGAAAATGGCTCAGCAATGCTGGGTCATTGTAATTTTCGAGTAAACAAATTTTGGGGGGATTTAACGGAGTCTATCATAACATACTTCACACGGGTTTTCTCTTTCTTTTTCTTTTGTCATGTTTTTCTCTTGTTTTTTTCTTTCTCTTCATTCTTTTTTTCTTTCTTTTTTACTTCTTTTTCTTCTTTTCTTCCTCTCTCTCTCTCTCTCTCTCGATCTTTCTTTCACTCTTTTTGTCTCTTTCTTACTCCTTTTTGTCTTTCTTACTCTCCTTATTTCGTTTTTTTCTTTATCTCTTTCTCTATCTCTTTATCCTTTCCTCTCTCTTACTTTGTTTCTTTACTTTTTTCCTTCGCTCTCCCTTTCTCTTTCTTTCTTTCTTTCTTTTTTTTGTTTCTTTTTGCTTCCCTGTTTCTCTCTCTCTTTCTCCCCTTCATGATCATATTTTTTTAACTTTCTCCCTCTCTTTTTTCTCTGTCCTTTCTTTCTTTCTCTCTCTCTCTCTCTCTCTCTCTCTTTCTTCCTTTCATGAAATGAAATGATCTGCATTTATGATCATTATTTTTAACTTTCTCCCTCTCTTTTTTCTCTGTCCTTTCTTTCTTTCTTTCTTTCTCTCTTTCTCTCTTTCTTTCTTTCTTTCTTTTTCTTTCTTTCTTTTTGCTCACCTGTTTCTCTCTCTTTCTCCCTATCATGATCAATTTTCGTTAACTTTCTCCCTCTCCTTTTTCCCTTTCTTTCTTTTTTCTTTCTTTCTTTTTTCTTTGCTTTCTTTCTTTCTCTCTTTTTCTTTCTTTTTTTACTCTCTCACTCTCTCACGATCTTTCTTTCACACTTTTTGTCTCTTTCTTACTCATTTTTGACTTTCTTACGCTCCTTATTTCTTTTTTCTTTATCTCTTTCTCTATCTCTCTCTTTCTTTCTTTCTTTATCTTTCTTTTCTTGCTTTCCTTCTTTCCTTCTTTCTTTCTTTCTTTCATTAACCTGGCAATAACATAGCAACAACATAGTACGTAGTACAAGTTGTTATTTTAGAAATGCAACCCAAACAGTAAGTATCAAGAAGTAGCTCCTAGCTTGAAAATCGTAAGAGACCAATGCACCAGAAGAACCAGGATGAACATTCATTAGCAGGTGTCTACAAAGGAGAAGGAGGAACATGCTTCTCATTGAAACACAAAGGATTCCAATTCCAGGTTTTACGTGTGCGGGACGTATCGGAACGGGCGCTCCTATTGTGAGCTCCCCGTCGTCCCGCCGTCTGGCAAGAACGCGCAATTTGACACACAGGCGACGTGTAGAAAGACACAAACATGCCAACCTAAGACACAACACAAAAGAAAGCGCCTCCTTTCCCAACCTTCTCTCGCACCTCCGAAAAAAGACACAATGGAGATGTTAATCTCGGCCGTGTCAGAACCAGAACAGGAGGAGGACCCAGATGCGTGACGTTTTTAGACAAGCTTTATTTAAAGGGAAAGGGGCAGTCATGCACGTGAACTCAAACGGCGTGGAAAAACAAGAAGCCAGAAGCCGACGAGATCGATACCAGATACACGAGCAGATACCGGACAGGACGGGACAGACAGGATCGATTCCAGATACAGGAGACTGGAGTCAGATATAAGATAGGACAAGACAGACAGGATCAATACCGAATACTGGAGATTGTAGCAAGATATCAGAAAGGACGAGACCGACGGGTTCGATACCAGGAACACAAGCAGATACCGGACTGACGGGACTGATACCGGACAGGACGGAACAGACAGGATCGATTCCAGATACAGGAGACTGGAGTCAGATATAAGATAGGACAAGACAGACAGGATCAATACCGAATACTGGAGATTGTAGCAAGATATCAGACAGGATGAGACCGACGGGTTCGATACCAGGAACACAAGCAGATACCGGACTGACGGGACTGATACCGGACAGGACGGAACAGACAGGATCGATTCCAGATACAGGAGACTGGAGTCAGATATAAGATAGGACAAGACAGACAGGATCAATACCGGATACTGGAGATTGTAGCAAGATATCAGACAGGACGAGACCGACGGGTTCGATACCAGGAACACGAGCAGATACCGGACTGACGGGACTGATACCGGACAGGACGGAACAGACAGGATCGATTCCAGATACAGGAGACTGGAGTCAGATATAAGATAGGACAAGACAGACAGGATCAATACCGGATACTGGAGATTGTAGCAAGATATCAGACAGGACGAGACCGACGGGTTCGATACCAGGAACACGAGCAGATACCGGACTGACGGGACTGATACCGGGCAGGACAGAACAGACAGGATCGATTTCAGATACAGGAGACTGGAGTCAGATACAAGATAGGACAAGACAGACGGAATCGATACCAGATACTGGAGATTGTAGCAAGATATCAGACAGGACGAGACCGACGGGTTCAATACCAGATACACGAGCAGATACCGGACTGACGGGATTGATACCGGACAGGACGGGACAGACAGGATCGATTTCAGATACAGGAGACTGGAGTCAGATATCGAACATGACGAGACAGACGGGTTCAATACAAGATACACAAGCAGATACCGGACTGACGGGATCGATACCGGACAGGACAGACAGGATCAATTTCAGATATACAGGAGACTGGAGTCAGATTTAAGAGATCGATACCGGACGGGATCGATACCGGACGAGACGGACAGGTTCAATACCAGACACTGGAGACTGGAGTCCGATATCAAACAGGACGGCAGACAGAGGGGTTCAATACCAGATAAACGAGCAGATACCGGACTGACGGGATCGTTACCAGACAGGACGGAACAGACAGGATCAATTTCAGATACAGGAGACTGGAGTCAGAAATCAGGCAGGACGAGATAGACGGGATCGATACCTGATCAATACCCGATACTGGAGTTTCACTCAATGCTTTATTAAGGGATTGGCGAAGTTCGGGCGAGAGGAAAAAGACAGCGATCTGATCCCGGCTGGGCAGGAGGAGGGGAAGCCCTGGCGAACGAAGCGTGGTCAGAGATCAGAACAAGTCGGGCAGCCCGTACGGGAGACGGAGCGTGATCGGAACAAGTCAGGTAGCAGGGACGAGGGGGAAGTCTGGGATCGGTGATTGGTACAGGAAACAGAATCAGGATACGGGTTGCAGGGACAGGAGAACGGAGCTTGGATCGGGGATTGTAGGTTCGAAGACGGACTGACCATGAGTGAACACGGATGACGTGCTTGAATATGCACTTTCATGTACTCTCTCTCGTTTTTCTCTCTCTCCCTCTCTCTCTCTCTCTCTCTCTCTCTCTCTTGCGTTATATCATTCTTGTTCAATCTCTCTCATGTTTTCTTTATCTCTGTCGTTTTCTCTCTCTCTCATTTTCTCTTTCTCTCCTGTTTTCTCTCTTCTGTTTTGTCTGTCTTTCTCTGTATGTAAATACTGTAAATACTTGAAGACAGACGTACAGGAAACTCCATCACTATACATCTGTACTTAAACCTGACGGTATTCAACCTAAAATGTTTATCCGATGTTACATTTTGTGACTCGTAAATTGTGATTTACTTTAAGATAATGTGAGACAGACTGTAAAGTAAGCTTAAAAGTATTCGCTCAATGTGTGTATTTCTAATCAGCTTGATGTTCCCTTATGGTGTCAAAAGCAAACTCGTAACTTTCTCCATCAGTAATACCTCAGCACTCAGACAACTCATCATAAATTATATGTTGTATTTTATAAATTGGGATTAACTTCAAAATACTTTAGGTTGGATGTACAGCGAACTCCTAATGACATATCTGTACTCAAACCAGTTTGACGGTATTCAACCTAAAATGTTTATCCAATGATACATTTTGTGACTCGTAAATTGCGATTTACCTTGAAATAATGTAAGACGGACTGAAAAGTAGGCTTAAACGTTTTTGCTCAAGATGTGTATTTTTTATTAGTTTGATGTCCCCTTTTGGTGTCTTTTAGTCTTCCTGTCTTTGTTTGAAGGTGTTGGTAACTTTCCAGGGGGAAGGGGGTGATCTTTTATTTTTGTCTCCGTCTCAACATACCAGTACTATTCCATGTCTTGTGATCTCAATAAAACACAAAGGCAGGCTGGGGAAAGCCAGAAGGTTCGGGCCAGCGAGTAAATGATCCCCTCCTCCTGCTCTTTCTCCAACTGCAGTTGTAAAAATTGACAACGTCTACTCACCTCTGCTAGCTATCGACTCATTCCTGATCCCGACCACGTTTTTTGCTCTCATGTCCCGGCTACTGACCCGTTTTTTCCGTTCCCGACACCGCCATCGCTCGCCACGGAAGTCCCACTTCCGCGTTCAGGGCGACCTGCTCCCCGCGACCAGCGATCACCGGTTCGTGGGTTCAAAACCCTTTCCTTTCTTCCAATAAAACCGAGAGAAACGTCACGCAAGTGGATCCTGTGTCCGTTCTGGTCTTGACAAATATGTGAAATAACAATAATACCCAAGACTGTTTCCCCTATCAATAATAAACCACTTAAATATCTCTCACGGTTACTTTAAAGTATTTAGGCTCATTTGTGTCCTAAAAAATAGTTTTAAAACAAGGTGCAAGCAAAGTCCTTTTGTAAAAATGTCACAAAATTCTGCAAACAATAGGCCTATCATCAGATTTAGCTCCGGAGCAGACTGCACTGAACTAGAGAGAGAAGGGAGTGCCTTGGGTTGTGTACCCAATCAAATTGCTCTGAGTGGTTTTCTGGCATTTGCAGGTCATTGCAGTTTGTTAAGTGGGTTTTCATCATAAAGAGAAGCGCAACGCAAGTGGGTCCTGTCTCCGTTCTGGTCCTGACAATTTTCAAGTGGGTCCCTGCGTTGTTTTCAAAAAATGCATCGCGTATCATACTATCTGTTCGTATCGTTTCGTAATCAGAAAAGCTTCGTAACTTTATTGTTTCGAAGAAAAAAGGCACAAATCCAGATTGCAAAAAAACAGTTTCCCTTTTTAATACTTCAGTAAAAAAAGAAGGAGGTCGTTATAATCGTGATAATAACAATAACAACAACAATAGGAAGGTTTCATTGTCAAGTACAACATTGAGGGAAAAGAAAAGGGCGGCTCGTATGCGTTTGTGTGCTCTTTACATGCTTCACAATTTATATATTTTTTTCAGTTATTTACACGCCACTAGGGGGCGGGCTCGAAATTGTGGCATCCACAAGCCCCGCCCCCTCATCCACAAAGGTAAAGCTGCATTATGGCCGCGAGGCCGAGTCAAAAAGTAAATTATAGAGAAGAAAATTACAGGAAGCAATGTCGTTTATATTCATATTTAAAGTTATAGAAATACGAGTTTGTCGTTTTAACAAAGAGCGGTAACTCGCTACTTGAACAACACTTTCAGTATTCCACCCGAAAAATGTTACATTTTGTGACACATTTTGTGATACCTAGACCAAAAAATTAATGGTAAGTTACATTTAGTGACTCGTAAATTGTGATTTACTTCAAAATACTCGAAGACGGAAGTACAGCGAACTCGTAAGTTGCTCCATCAGTGATACCTCGGTACTCGGACAACTCTTTTGGTTTTCAACCCAAAAACTTCATAAATTATATGTTGTATCTTTTAAATTAGGATTAACTTCAAAATACTTTAAAACGGATTTACAGCGTACTCGTAAGTTGCTCCATCAGTGATACATCAGTACTGGGACAACTCTTTTGGTTTTTAACCCAAAAACTTCATAAATCATATGTTGTATCTTTTAAATTGGGATTAACTTCAAAATATTTTAAGACGGATGTACAGCGAACTCGTAAGTTGCTCCATCAGTGATACCTCGGTATTCTGAAAACTCTGTTGGTATTCAACCCGAAAACTCATCATAAATTATATGTTTTATCTTGTAAATTGGGATTAACTTTAAAATACTTTGAGACGGATGTACAACAAACTCGTAAGTTGCTTCATCAATGATACATCTGTACTCAAACCATTCTGAGAGCATTCAACCCAAAAAATGATCACCAGTTACATTTCGTGACTCGTAAATTGTGATTTACTCCAAAATACTCGAAGACGGACGTACAGCGAACTCATAAGTTGCTCCATCAGTGATACCTCGGTACTCGGACAACTCTGATGGTATTCAACCCAAAATGTTTATCATAAGTTACATTTCGTGACTCGTAAATTGTGATTCACTTAAAAATACTTCAAGAAGGATTCACACCGTACTCGTAAGTTTAAGACGGACTGTAAAGTAGGCTTGAACGTATTTGCTCAAGGTGTGTATTTTTTATTAGTTTGATGTTCCCTTTTGGTGTCTTTTAGTCTTCCTGTCTTTGTTTGAAGGTGTTGGTAACTTTCCAGGGCGAGGGTGGTGATCTTTTATCTTTGTCTCTGTCTCAACATACCAGTACTACTCCATGTCTTGTGATCTCAATAAATCATAAAGGCAGGCTGGGGGGAAGCCAGAAGGAGCATGGCCAGCGAGTACATTTTCCGCTCCTCCCGGTCCTTCTCCAACTGCAGTTGTAAAATTACAAAACAAGTCTTTGCCTGAATTTCCTCTTACGGTTAGCCAATAAATTTTTTTAGCTCTCCCGTATATGTGTGGAATTTTCAAATGTGGACTGTATTTCAAATATAAATAATAAAAAAAACAAATCATTTGCGTACGTTCTTTTTGATTAAATACGATTTAAAAAAAAGTCATGTGCAAAAAAAATTCTTTACCTTTAACCAGTAGTTTGTTCCTTCCTCTTTTTTCTCAACATTAAATTCAAAATATAGAAACAATGTATAATGTACTCCGGAATGAATAGTTCAAGGTTTTTTAACTTTATATATATATATGTATATATATATATATATTTACATATTGTACATGAATAAAACAAAGTCCCTGAATAAACACACGCATTTTTTTTTTCCCAAAAGAGAAAAAACATAAAATGATGTAAAACAATTGCATCGGAAGTGCTTTTTGCGTATTTGGAGCAAGATGGCCGCTCTGATGGATTTTTATCACTCGAAAATTACATTTAAAAATTAATATTTAAAAGAAAATGATAGAAAACTAGGAATTTTATGACTTTATTTTGAAATAACTTAAATAAAATAACAAAAACATTGACCTGACAAATTTGCATCATTTAAGGATGAAATTTAAATTAAAAAAAATTAAAAAAATGTGACCTGATAAAATGGATTGACTTGAACATTACATTTAAAAAATAATATTTTAAAAAATGATGAATTTCATGCTTTTTTTTTAAATAACTAAAAATAATAATAAAAACGTTGACCTGACAAATTTGCATCATTTAAGGATTACATTTGAATTAAAAAATATTTTTAAAAATGTGACCCAATAAAATAAAATGAGTTGAAATAGAAATATAATTAAAAAATACATAAATAAAATAATAACAAATTTGATCCGACACATTTGCATCCCTTAAAAACTGAATTTCAATAAAAATAGAAAATGTGACCTGATAAAAATGTTGTGACTTAAAAATGAAATTTCAAAAAAAGAAAATAAATAAAATAAAAGAAAATGTCACCTGACAAATTTGTATCACTTAAGGATTAAATAAAAAAATAAAAAAATACAAAAAAGTGACCTGATAAAATGGAATGACTAAAAAATCAAATTTAAAAATTAATATTGAAAAAATATAGAAAATATCGCATGATGAATGTTTATGACTGGAAATAAAAATATGATAAAAAATACATAAATTTGCATCACTTAAAAATTGAATTTAAATGAAAAATAGAAAATGTGATAAAAAAGTTGCGACTTAAAAATTAAATATAAAAAAAAAACATAAATAAAAAAATCGAAAATATCACCTGACAAATTTGCATCACTAAAAATTAAATTAGAATTTTTTTTTTGATGATGCTTTTTAATCCCTTGAAAATGAAATATTAAAAAACATAAATAGAAGAAAATGTTCCATGTCTGAATTTTATCTCTTGAAATATTAAATTTAAAAATAAAATAGAAATTGTATTTACTCAAAATTTAAATTAAAACATCTTCGGAATAAAATGAAAAAAATATTGTAACTGTTTTAAAGTTTTCTAAATAATAATACAATTTAACTTTGATTGTATCGCGGAAAAATACATAAAAAAATAAAAAATAAAATATCGAAAAAGGTGACCTTGCAGATTTTTATTGCTTTGGAAATAAAATAAAATAAAAAAACACAAAGGAGGTCAAAATCACTTTTAAATAAAACTGAAAAAATAAACCAATAATAGGAGATGTGCAACTATGGAATTGAAACCATCAGGAATTTCATAAATTACATTTAAGAAAATGACATAAAATGTGACCTAATGAATTTTTTTCATTAGATACATAAATAAAAAGCATAATGGAAAACGTGACTTGGTGGATTTTTAATCACTTGGAAAATTGGAAAAAAAAAAACAGTTAAGTATCATGCAACTCCAATTTAAAAAAGATCTAAAAATGGATGCAAACGTCAAGTGAAATCCAACAGTAAATTTTGGGATTTTTCATTTGTTATAGTTTCATATTTACTCCTTAAATCCTGCTTCATTGGAACTCAACATATAGGTTTGATATACAGGGTTGGGTAGGGTTACTTTAACTGGATTACTTTCATCGACTTTTGATTTACTCCAATAGCAAATATGCTAATAAAGACAAAATAAACTAAATATGAATAAAATGATCACTCACAACACGTGGTAAGCTTTCTCTCCTGGCTTTGATCTATTTGATCTTCGGCAAAACCAGGGTTGGGTAGGGTTACTTTAACTGGATTACTTTCAATGACTTTTGGATGACTCCAATAGCAAATATGCTAATAAAAAACAAAAGAAAGTAAATATGAATAAAATGATGACTCACAACACGTGGTAAGCTTTCTCTCCTGGCTTTGATCTCTTTGATCTCCGGCAAAACGAACATCAAACGCCACAGAAACAAAACGAAAATCAATCCAAACATTTTATTCCTATTTAGTTTCTTTTGTCTTTTATTAGCATATTTGGTATTGGAGTCATCCAAAAGTCATTGAAAGTAATCAAGTTAAAGTAACCCTACCCAACCCTGGTTATTAAATCTGCTGTATTTAGTAGTTAATTGGTTATCAACGAAGTCATTGAGTCATTCAGTTATTGAGTCTGTTAGTTTACAAATCAGTTAAGTGGTTAGCAGGGTTGGGTAGGGTTACTTTAACTTGATAGGTTGGTTGGTTGATGGCTTGGTTTGTGGGTTAGTATCAATTATTTAGTTGCCATCTCAATTATTTATTCATTTAGTTATTTAGTCGTCCAGTCAGTCTCTTAGTTAGTGAGAAGATTTTGTGATCAGAAACAAAGTCAAACCTACTTAGTTTTTGAATTATTGAGTCAGTAAATCATTGACTTAGTTAGACAGAGTTAGTAAGTTGTTGCGTTACTAAGTTAGTTAGTTCCCTCTGTTGGTTAGTTACTTGGTTGCATATCCAATGCCTAGTTAATTGATTAATTAGTTACCTCACAGGTAATTAAAAGTAATCATGTTAAAGTAACCCTACCCAACCCTGGTTATTACATCTGCTGTATTTAGTAGTTAATTGGTTATCAACGAAGTCATTGACTCATTCAGTTATTGAGTCTGTTAGTTTACAAATCAGTTAAGTGGTTAGCAGGGTTGGGTAGGGTTACTTTAACTTGATAAGTTTGTTTACGGCTTGGTTTGTTGGTTAGTATCAATTATATAGTCAATTATTTATTTCGTTTTTTTAGTCGTCCAGTCAGTCTGTTAGTTAGTGAGAAGATTTTGTGATCAGAAACAAAGTCAAACCTACTTAGTTTTTGAATTATTGAGTCGGTAAATCATTGACTTAGTTAGTAAGTTGTTGCGTTACTAAGTTAGTTGGTTCCCTCAGTTGGTTAGTTACTTGGTTGCTTATCCAATACCTAGTTAATTGATTAATTAGTTACCTCGCAGGTAATTGAAAGTAATCAAGTTAAAGTAACCCTACCCAACCCTGGTTATTAAATCTGCTGTATTTAGTAGTTAATTGGTTATCAACGAAGTTATTGAGTCATTCAGTTATTGAGTCTGTTAGTTTACAAATCAGTTAAGTGCTTAGCAGGGTTGGGTAGGGTTACTTTAACTTGATAGGTTGGTTGGTTGATGGCTTGGTTTGTGGGTTAGTATCAATTATTTAGTTGCCATCTCAATTATTTATTCATTATTTAGTCGTCCAGTCAGTCCCTTAGTTAGTGAGAAGATTTTGTGATCAGAAACAAAGTCAAACCTACTTAGTTTTTGAATTATTGAGTCAGTAAATCATTGACTTAGTTAGACAGAGTTAGTAAGTTGTTGCGATACTAAGTTAATTAGTTCCCTCTGTTGGTTAGTTACTTGGTTGCATATCCAATACCTAGTTAATTGATTAATTAGTTACCTCGCAGGTAATTGAAAGTAATCAAGTTAAAGTAACCCTACCCAACCCTGGTTATGAAATCTGCTGTATTTAGTAGTTAATTGGTTATCAACGAAGTCATTGAGTCATTCAGTTATTGAGTCTGTTAGTTTACAAATCAGTTAAGTGCTTAGCAGGGTTTGGTAGGGTTACTTTAACTTGATAGGTTGGTTGGTTGATGGCTTGGTTTGTTGGTTAGTATCAATTATTTAGTTGAAGACTCAATTATTTATTCATTGAGTTATTTAGTCGTCCAGTCAGTCTGTTAGTTAGTGAGAAGATTTTGTGATCAGAAACAAAGTCAAACCTACTTAGTAACGCAACAACTTACTAACTCTGTCTAACTAAGTCAATGATTTACTGACTCAATCATTCAAAAACTCAGTTAGTTCCCTCTGTTGGTTAGTTACTTGGTTGCATATCCAATACCTAGTTAACTGATTAATTAGTTACCTCACAGGTAATTGAAAGTAATCAAGTTAAAGTAACCCTACCCAACCCTGTTGATATGCTGTATGTATGTATTTTTTGCTTTTCAGTGCGGCCAGATCTGAATGCACACAGAGAAAAGTCAAAATGAAAAAAAAACCATAACCCCCAGCAATCTCCAGCCAATCCCACCCCATGCATGAGTTTCATTGACACAAAATCCGTACTCCATTCGTAGGATCAGTTTGTTATTTTTTTTAAAACCTTCGCAGTTTTTTACATGTCCTTAGCCTCCAAAAAAGAGATTTTAAAAAAGGGAAACAGAATCAGAAGTCATTCGTCGGGCGGAATGGTGTCAGGTCCCATAATCCGCGGGACTATTTGTCCAGCTCGCAAACGTACACCAGGTGGTCCTCCGGGGACTTGCCGTGAGTCTTGCTGAGGTGAAGCTTGACGGCGTGCTTGCTGGCAAAAGTCCGGTTGCAAAGTTTACACTGCTGGGCGGCGGCCCCGCCGCCCTCGTCCTCGTCGGGGGACGCCGCCGCCGAGTCGGGGGTCGGCAAGGACGAGGGCAGCGCCACCGGGAAAGACGGCAGGGACGAGGGTAAAGGACGGCTGGACGGGTGCAGGTGAGCCAGGAGTTTTTCCGAGAGTCCTTTGTGGAGGCGCTGCTGGGTGACGTGACCCAGGAAGTGCTCGGCGGAGAGCTTGGCGAGATCTCGGAGACGGAAACCCAGGTGCGCCTCCAGGTGGCTGACGTAGGTGGACGGGGATCGGATTTGCGAGGCGCAGTCGCTGCAGAAAAACACCGGGTGGCCCGAGTCCAGGTTTTTGAGGAACTTGGTGCCGCCGGTCCTGCGGAGCTGGTACTTGACATTGGCCAGCCAATGGGAGATGGTGGTCATAGAAAGGCCGGTGAACCGAGAGATATGCATCCTCTCCTGCGGGCTCAGGTCCGACATCATGTACTTGCCGTCGGTGGTTTGCCTCAGGCTGGAAGCAAACTGGGCCTGCAGGATGAGGAGGTGCTGGGGATTCCAGTTGGATTGCCTGCCTTTGCGTTTCTGGGCGGGTGACACCTCCTCCGTCTCCTCCTGGGTGGCCCCCTCTACGTCGGAGCGCTCCGACAGGGTGGTGGGTGTGGTGGCCTTGTAGATGGCCTGGCTTTCTGTAAGGTTTCTAAGCATGTCAGAGATGTCAGAGAGGGCGTTTTCTTTCAAGGGCGACGAGGACATGAAAGAAGCCACCGCGGCAGAAGCTTTGGTCACGCCTTTCGTGGGGGATGGCGACACGGTCTTGTCGGCATGCTTTCCTTTGGTGAGATCCATCGGTTGGTCGTTGCCGCTGAGATTGGGCTGGTACAAGTAGCGGTCCAGGTGCTCTCCACTGGATTTCTTGACATGGACCGGTGGCGTGGAAGCTGCTACCGCTGCCTTTTCGGCCAGGCTGTTGCTCATCTTAAACAGCATGCTCATGGGGTCCAAGGATGGCAGGGCGGGTTTGGCGGCCTTACCCAGGTGGGCGTTCATGACCGACTGCAGGGCGCTAAGCGGGTTGACAAAGGGCTGTTCTGGGAGAGGGTGGTCTGTGATGATGGCTGTGCTGCCACATAGGGACACTGGCTGAGGCGGGATCATGGAGGACTCCATACCGTTTTCAGGAGGTTCAGTCAATAGACTGTCCCCGTTTGTCTTCGGGCCGCTCATCACGTTGTCGGAAGCTTTAGAGTTTGGCATTTTGGTGTCCTTCGGTAAATCTCCTTGCTGGGAGTTGTCCTCCTCAGTTTGGCACGGGGAAGGTGTAGTCCTCATTGGGGAAGACCTTCCGTTGGCATTCGGCTCCCTCGTGTTCTCCTCTACTTTGGTCACCTTTTCCGTCACCTTTTTTACGAGCTCCTCCATCGCATGGAAGTTGTTTTTGGAGAGAGGGGAAGTTTGGCGACCAGGTGGAGACCCCAGGGAATTTTTTCCAGTCGGGAACAGGATCTCCGCCCCGGGGAACATGTACTTGAGTGGGGAGCGTTTCCCTGAGTTCCCGAGTGAAAGCTTCATGATGTTGGGTAGTTGGTAGGCTGCGTGGATGCTGGGGTAGCCCCCCCAGCTCGGAGCTCCGTTCTGGGCTTTGTTGATGGCAGAGGTCACGGTGTTCTCCAAGGATTTGAGAATGTCCAGACCTCCTTTAGGACTTGCGTCCAGGTCTTCCTCCGTCAGATAGGTGTACTTGGACGAGATATCAAACTTCTCCTCGGTTTCCTCGTCGGACATCTTGTTCGAGTGGCTGTTGACAATTAACTCTTTTGTACACTCCTCTTCCTTCTCTTCTTTTTTGATTTCCACAATCATGGCATTCGGAGATAAACTGGCCGTAGGCGGAACCGGGGCAGGTGGGGGTGAGAAAGTGGTGGCGGCCAGGGGGACCGACTGAATCTTCTCTTCAAAGGTCGGCGTTGGCGTCGGACTGGGCGTGTCCAGGATGGGTTTTCCCCTCTTGATGGCCGAGTTGGTGACTTTAATAAAGTGTCCGGTCACCATCATGTGGGCAGTGAGCTCCTGCAGGGTGTCGTGTGAGCTGCCGCACTCCATGCACTTGAGGATCTGTGACTTCCGGGACTCGAACTGCCACGCGTAGCTGGCGCCGTTCTGGTGGCCGTAGCGGTTGTTGGGTGTGATATACGGGTGGGCCGTTCTCTGGATGAGCTCGCTTGCATCGGTCAGGTGAGTCGGTTTCGGCGTGGCCCTTCCGTTGGAGTCTGGCGAGCTGGGAAGTTCCAGTTCCAAGGGGGCTCGCTTTCGGGCCGAAATGATCTTAGCTGCCACTGGAGTCACAGGCTCCTTCAGAGGCACTTTTTGGTAGTGTTTTGTCTTGATCATGTGGACGCTTAGGTCCTGGAGAGACTCAAAGGAATGTCCGCAGTACATGCACTTGAGAACTTTCTGCGCATCCTCCTTGCCTTCCATCTCCAGCAAGGAACGTTTCCTAGGTTTGGACCAGCGCTTGGTACCTTCGCTGTCCACTTCGTGGTTATCGTCCCGGTAGTGTCCGGTTTCGTTCATGTGGACCGTGAGCTCCACCAGGGTGTCGTAGGCCGCACTGCAGTCTTTGCAGCGGAATTTGCTGGCGCCGGTGAAAATGGAGCCGTAGAGTTTGGAGCTCTGGCGGTAGAGCTGCACGGTGCTAAAGAGGCTTGGCTCCACCGAGGGCGCCGATACAATCCCCGTGGGGTGCTGGGCCAGGGCCAGTCGGTTTGTGTGGTTATGTGACGGCTGTTGGAGTGTTTTTGCAACGGCTGTCTGGTGCCAGTCATAACCGGCGCTACCGCAGCTACTGCTACTACTGCTGCTACTGCTGCTACTGTGGCTGCGAGGGGGCTTCTCCTGAGGTGGCTGGCTCAGGTTTAGGTTTAGGGTAGACCAGTAGGAGTTGGTCAGGAACGACGTGTATATGGCTTTCATCTTCTCTAGACTGTCAGTCACGGAGGCAGAGCTAGCCAGCACGGAGCCCGAGAGCACAGCTTCGTCACCGCTCCCCGGCGTGGCGGCATTGTCTTCTGCCATCATGGCCGCAGAGGTTAGCGACAAAACACTTGCCGGATCCTTAAAAAGGAGAACGTCCTCCTCTGTTTTCATCGCCGGGCTCTCAAAATCGGACATTCCGTCACTCGATTCGCTGAGGTGGGACTCACTGTCCATCTCCTGGCTGGAGAAGTCGCCTGCTGGAGAGTCACGGAGGTCGGGTCCGGAACCCGGCCCATCCTGGCACAGGAACTTGGAGGCTGGTTCTTCTGCTTCCTGTGCTGAGTCCTCTCCGTCCAGATCTTCTTCCAGTAACGCCGCTTCCTTTTCATCTTCAGGGACGTACGCTAGGAGGAAACGGAGAGAAACCTTGTTAGAAAATATGCTCGATGGTGATTGTCCTGTTCTAGAAGACTAAAGTCTATCCCAATTCGATGTGGACCGGACAAAAAAAACTTTGAGAACCTGTTGCTCCATTAGCCAGAATCCCGTCTTTGTTCTGCACTACCAATCGTTAGCGCCGAGAGAAGCTAGCTGTCAAACATCAGACGCCACCTTCTTCTCCCTCTCAAGGGGAAACAGCTTGAAATTAAAAGTAAATTTGAAATTAATGAAGCACGTTGCGGCGCTTTCAGAAGTCATAAATTACTTGTATCAACCTCGGAGACGGCGCTTCCTGTCTGTCAATTAATAGCGAGCGCCGCTAATACCTCGGCGAACAGACACCCTCGCCGTTTCAATTAAGCTAGCCTCCTCACTCATTACGCCTCTCAGCCCGCCTCGTAAATAAAAATCAAGGCTACGTGCGACAAATCTCCAAGCCGACGCCGACGCTACGCTAAGAGCTATTTGCTTCAATTACGAGAGATTAGAAAACTTTGCTGTTATTATTTACAGTTTAGCCGGCGGCTCCGGGCTTTCGATTCGGATTAAATATGGCCGGTTAAGGGAGAGCTACGAGTAAAAATCAAGACGAATGGAAGCGCAGCGAAGATTGCCGGCATCCGGGATTAGAGAAGTTTTTGTGAGGTAGAACACGCCGCGATATCGTTTCATTGTTTGCTACATTCATTTACATGCGGTGACGATTAGCATTAGCATTGGGAATAGTCTAAGGAAGAACACGCTGTGATAATAAGTTATTATTTGCCTGAGCTGCATTAATTCAGCTTGTCCGATATGGAAATCAAGACAATTAGCATTAGCATTATGCATTTTATTAGAAGGAACACACCGTGATAATATTTTGTTTGACTTAGTTGCATTAACTTGTTCTGGACCAGAAATACAAGACTGTGACAATTAGCATTAGCATTAGCATCAGCATGGAATATATTATGAGGAAGAACCATGCCGTGGTATTATTTTATTGTTAGCTTAATTCCGCTTTGTGTGCTATAGAAATGCAGGGCGTTAGCAAGATGAATATTTAATTTTTTTCTCTTAGCTGCATTAGCTCTGCTTCTCCGCTATGGAAACAAGACAGCCACAATTAGCATAAGCAATAGCATCAGCATTATGACTATTGTGCGAAAGAAAACGCCACATTATTTGAATGGTTGCTTAAGTTGCCATTAGCTCAGCTGGTCTGATATGGAAATACAAGACTGTGACAATTAGCATTAGCATTAGCATCAGCATGGAATATATTATGAGGAAGAACCATGCCATAGTATTATTTTATGGTTAGCTTAATTCAGCTTTGTGTGCTATAGAAATGCAGGGCATTAGCAAGATGAATATTTAATTTTTTGTCCTAGCTGCATTAGCTCTGCTTCTCCGCTATGGAAATACAAGACCGCCACAATTAGCATAAGCAATAGCATTAGCATTATGACTATTTTGAGAAAGAAAACACCATATATTTTGATATTGTGGGAAAGAAGACACTGTGAAATTTGATACATCCTTTATCTGCATTTGCTGGTCCCGGAGGTCTTCAGTGACTTGAAAATTGCATGGAGACCATTGTCACGGTTGCCATGGCGCCCAATCGGCCCGGCCCGTGCGCCGCCAGCAGCAGCTTGTTGACAGATTAGCTCCCTGTCAGTAATTAAACTCTGTCCTGTCAGTCCCCTTTTGTCGGTCCGTCTGCGAATCTCTGTTTTTACACGTCAAGCCCTTTTTCGTTTTTTGCTCTTGTTTGTCTCCCGTTACGATCTGTTTTGATCTCGACCACGTCTGCGAATCCGTCCCAAATGACGACCTGTTTTGATCTCGACCACGTCTACTCTCCCGTCCCGATTAACGATCTGTTTGGATCTCGACCACGTCTGCGAATCCGTCCCAAATGACGACCTGTTGTGATCTCGACCACGTCTACTCTCCCGTCCCGATTAACGATCTGTTTTTGATCTCGACCACGTCTACTCTCCTCGCCTGGTTTTCGACTTGTTTCCGATCCGATCACGTTTTTGCTCTTCTATCCCGGCTACTTACCCGTTTTTTCCGTTCCCGACACCGCGACCACCAATCACCGGATCCTATGCGCAATCCTTTCCCTTCTTCCCAATAAAACTGTGAGAAACGTTACGCCAGTGGGTCTTGTTTCCCTTCTGGTCCCTGACAGACCATTTACAATTTATTCACTATTTCAAGCACCCAAACGAACCCTGTTAAAACCATATTGAGTATCGCACAGAGACAACCCGGGGAAAATACCAATCGGCTAGTTAGCGCTCATCTATTAGCGCTCGGTTGCTAGGTGATAGCGGGAGAAAGCCGATAGCTTAGACGGGGACGGAGGGTCCCTCACTCTACGCTTTTTCACCTGCGACCCGATAATTTATCAAACGGCAAAATAAGAAAGATCATTAAAAAGATAGCCGGGCTACGTTGGGTTTGTGGTGGCTAGCGCCGACTATAAAAGAGCTAGCGTTTGCCACATAATAAAGTGGATATTTCTTAAATACATTTACGTTGACGTGGGCTCACAAAAACTGTTTAAATCAAGGCTACGATAAGACAATAAAACCCCCATTCTTTATCCTCGCCTATGAACCCAAAACACATAATACAGACATAAAACAAAATCGACAGGAATAGAAATTAATAGTGATTATGACCTAGCACAGACTAACCATCTAAGGAAATGGATGTGAGGGAGGGTTATCCACACTGATAGGGATGGCAGCAGATGGCCTCAGGATTTTCAGCCATTGAACCCCACCCTACCAGTGTGGAGTTCCAAAATGAGGAAACGATGAAATATACAAATGTAAATAAGCAAAACTGCAGAACAAACCATAAACATCCAAAGTCAAAGTCAAAAAGTATAAAAATGATCGGTTCAAGACCATATTAAAAAAAACTGGGTCTTGAGCCTACACTTGAAAAAGAAAGCAAATCAGACGGATCGGATGCCAGGAACCAGAACAGGATCAGGACCCAATCGCGTGACGTTCTCACACAAGCCTTTTATTTTACGGGAAATGGGGAGTCATGCATGTTCGGTAGCGGTTTGGCGTGGAAAGACAGGAAGCCAGAGACCGGCAAGATCGATTCCAATTACCCGAGATGATATCGGACAAATGGGGTCGATACCGGACAGGACAGGACAGCCAGGATAGATAATGAATCAGGATATCAGAAATAAACAGGACAAACTAGACAGGAACGAACACTGGAGAAAATAATAAACAGGACAAAAATAGACGGAAACAAAACTGGAAACCAAAATTAAACAGGACAAACATAAACGGGAACAATACCGGACATGAAATACCAACAGGAACAAGACCGAGTCAAAACCCACAGCTTGGGGCAGAGGTTCCTCGACGGACTGACAAAGGAAGCGTAAGAGCGCCGAGCTTAAACGGACAGAAAGCCAATCTCTTAAGGCAGCTGGCGCCATATGGGCGGGGCCAATTGGGCCCCATGGCAACCGTGACATCTGATGGCCCAGGACCGTTAAGACCTTCAAAATCTAGCAAAATCCCTTTAAACCTGACCCTCAAACTTACAGAGAACCAATGCAGCGATTTTAAAACTGGTGTCATGTGACCCCAGGAATCACACATGCTGCTGAATCTTGTAGCAGCTGAAAACTGGGTATGTTTTTCAAGGGAAGACCAGAGAGCTTGGCATTACAATATGACTGGGAAGCTATAAGAGCATATAGGCGGACCTGAGCTATACTCTTAAGATAATAAAGCCAATAGTTTGTTATATTTTCGATATGTGGAATAAAATTGAAAGCAGAGTCAAAAATAACTGCCACGTTTTTAACGCAATCTCAAGGTATTACATTTTGTAGTTTTGGTAAAAGTTTCTCTCTCTGACTTTCAATGACTTCGTCCTGGTTTCTTTTTAGGAAGTTCTCTGCCATCCATGACTTAAACTCTAAAATGCATTTTAAAAGGATATCTAAAAGAGGACACGGCAATGTGGAGCTGGGTGTCGTCAGGGTAACTATGGAAATTGACTTTGTGTCTGATGACATCTCCAAGGGGAAGCATATACAGATTAAAACATACCGGGCCTAGAACAGAACCTTGGGGGATGCCCCAAGGGATACATGATAAGCGTATATACCTTGTTTGATATTATCTTGGAATAGAATAGAATAGAATCTGAGGTTTAAACAATTTTTCTCGACAATTTTAACAGCAATTAAGCATATTCACAATTTCGTTATATCTGACAATATGACGTTTTAACAATTTTTTCCCACAGAGTGTCAATAAAATTCTTCAAACCAAAAAAACAAAAAGAATAGAATAGAATAGAATGCCTTTATTGTCATTACACAGAGTTTCACGAAACTCAAAGTTTACACGGACAGTGCACATAATATTCCCCTGATCTACAACCTACATGAGGGCAAGGAAACACTCAAAACCTCAAGTCAAATCAGCCATGTTTATTTGTGACACCCTTAATCACAAAGAGTCTCAAAGTGCTGCACAGACCACAGACTATTACAAACTACAGACTATTGTGACACCATCCCCTGATCTAAAACCTACATGAGGGCAAGGAAAAACTCAAAAACCTCAAGTTAAATCAGCCATGTTTATTTGTTTTGCCCTTAATCACAAAGAGTCTCAAAGTGCTGCACAGACCACAGACTATTACAGACTACAGACTATTATGACACCATCCCCTGATCTAAAACCTACATGAGGGCAAGGAAAAACTCAAAAACCTCAAGTTAAATCAGCCATGTTTATTTGTTTTGCCCTTAATCACAAAGAGTCTCAAAGTGCTGCACAGACCACAGACTATTACAGACTACAGACTATTATGACACCATCCCCTGATCTAACACCCACACGAGGGCAAGGAAAACTCAAAAACCTCAAGTCAAGTCATGTTTATTTGTTTTGCTCTTCATCACAAGGGGTCTCAAAGTGCTGCACAGACCACAGACTATTACAAACTACAGACTATTACGACACCATCCCCTGATCTAAAAAGGAAAATCTCAAAAACCTCAAGTCAAATCAGCCACCTTTATTTGTATAGCCCTTAATCACAAAGAGTCTCAAAGTGCTGCACAGACCACAGACTATTACAAACTACAGACTATTGTGACACCATCCCCTGATCTAAAACCTACATGAGGGCAAGGAAAAACTCAAAAACCTCAAGTCAAATCAGCCACCTTTATTTGTATAGCCCTTAATCACAAAGAGTCTCAAAGTGCTGCACAGACCACAGACTATTACAAACTACAGACTATTATGACACCATCCCCTGATCCAAAACCTACATGAGGGCAAGGAAAAACTCAAAAACCTCATGTCAAATCAGCCATGTTTATTTGTTTGGCCCTTAATCACAAAGAGTCTCAAAGTGCTGCTCAGACCACAGACTATTACTGACTACAGACTATTATGACTCCATCCCCTGATCTAAAACCTACATGAGGGCAAGGAAAAACTCAAAAACCTCAAGTCAAATCAGCCATGTCTATTTGTGATGCCCTTCATCACAATGAATCTCAGAGTGCTGCACAGACCACAGATTATTGGAAACCACAGACTATTATGACACCATCCCCTGATCTAAAACCTACATAAGGGCAAGGAAAAATTCAAAAACCTCAAGTCAAGTCATGTTTATTTGTTTGGCCCTTAATCACAAAGAGTCTCAAAGGGCTGCACAGACTACAGACTATTATGACACCATCCCCTGATCTACAACCTACATGAGGGCATGGGAAATCTCAAAAACCTCAAGTCAAATCAGCCATGTTTATTTGTGACACCCTTAATCACAAAGAGTCTCAAAGTGCTGCACAGACCACAGACTATTACAAACTACAGACTATTGTGACACCATCCCCTGATCTAAAACCTACATGAGGGCAAGGAAAAACTCAAAAACCTCAAGTTAAATCAGCCATGTTTATTTGTTTTGCCCTTAATCACAAAGAGTCTCAAAGTGCTGCACAGACCACAGACTATTACAGACTACAGACTATTATGACACCATCCCCTGATCTAACACCCACATGAGGGCAAGGAAAACTCAAAAACCTCAAGTCAAGTCATGTTTATTTGTTTTGCTCTTCATCACAAGGAGTCTCAAAGTGCTGCACAGACCACAGACTATTACAAACTACAGACTATTACGACCCCATCCCCTGATCTAAAAAGGAAAATCTCAAAAACCTCAAGTCAAATCAGCCACCTTTATTTGTATAGCCCTCAATCACAAAGAGTCTCAAAGTGCTGCACAGACCACAGCCTATTACTGACTATAGACTATTATGACACCATCCCCTGATCCAAAACCTACATGAGGGCAAGGAAAAACTCAAAAACCTCATGTCAAATCAGCCATGTTTATTTATTTGGCCCTTAATCACAAAGAGTCTCAAAGTGCTGCTCAGACCACAGACTATTACTGACTACAGACTATTATGACACCATCCCCTGATCTAAAACCTACATGAGGGCAAGGAAAAACTCAAAAACCTCAAGTCAAATCAGCCATGTTTATTTGTGACACCCTTCATCACAATGAGTCTCAAAGTGCTGCACAGACCACAGATTATTGGAAACCACAGACTATTATGACACCATCCCCTGATCTAAAACCTACATAAGGGCAAGGAAAAATTCAAAAACCTCAAGTCAAGTCATATTTATTTGTTTGGCCCTTAATCACAAAGAGTCTCAAAGGGCTGCACAGACTACAGACTATTATGACACCATCCCCTGATCTACAACCTACATGAGGGCATGGGAAATCTCAAAAACCTCAAGTCAAATCAGCCATGTTTATTTGTGACACCCTTCATCACAAAGAGTCTCAAAGTGCTGCACAGACCACAGACTATTACAGACTACAGACTATTACAGACTACTGACTATGATGACACCATCCCCTGATCTAAAACCTACATGAGGGCAAGGACAAACTCTTTAACCTCAAGTCATGTTTATTTGTGACACCCTCAATCACAAAGAGTCTCAAAGTGCTGCTCAGACCACAGACTATTACTGACTACAGACTATTATGACACCATCCCCTGATCTAAAACCTCCATGAGGGCCAGGAAGAACCCTTGAAAAGGGTCACTGGGGTGCTGAAGCCCATCCCAGTCATTTTCTGGCAGTAATATCATATTCAGTTTTTTATTTTCTGATTGAGTAGTAGTTAGACCTCAGCGACCTTGTCCCCACAAAAAGAGAGACCACGTTATTGATCCTCGCAACGGCATTTCCCATTTGTGTGTCAAGTGCATCTTTTTTTATGATTATTATTATTTTTTTACGAGCTTAATAAATCACCTTTGTTGTCAATCAAGCGGCAGTGAATAATTGGATGCGGCCGGCAGGCCCAGCGTGATGGATTATAAATCATTCCAGATGAAATTAAAAGATAATGCGCAAACTTAATGGTTTGTGTTTAGCATTCTAAATTGCCTCCCAGCGCCCGGCCTTTATTGCCCTTTTCTTCCCCCCTTTATTGCCCGCTTTCTCCGCTCCGGCGCTTTTAGAGACCTCGGCCGAGGCACAGTAGTCTTGTCGGAATTTCCTTCGTGATTTGTCTACTGTGCCAGGCTTTGTCGGTTTTCTCTTGAAACAGTCTTTCCAGAAGTATATGGAACTCATCGCCAAAGAATGTATAGAGAGTCTGAAGAGACCCCCGGCGAGGCACAGTAGTCTTGTCAGTATCTCCCCCTTCGTATTTTATCTACTGTGCCAGGCTTTGTCGGTTTTCTCTTGAAACAGTCTTTCCAGAAGTATATGGAACTCATCGCCAAAGAATGTATAGAGAGTCTAAAAGAGGGTTCCGGTGAGGCAGAGTAGTCTTGTCAGAATCTCCCCCTTCGTATTTTATCTACTGTGCCAGGCTTTGTCGGTTTTCTCTTGAAACAGTCTTTCCAGAAGTATATGGAACTCATCGCCAAAGAATGTATAGAGAGTCTAAAAGAGAGTTCCGGTGAGGCAGAGTAGTCTTGTCAGAAACTCCCTCTTTGTATTTTGTCTACTGTGCCAGGCTTTGTCGGTTTTCTCTTGAAACAGTCTTTCCAGAAGTATATGGAACTCATCGCCAAAGAATGTATAGAGAGTCTGAAGAGACCCCCGGCGAGGCACAGTAGTCTTGTCAGTATCTCCCCCTTCGTATTTTATCTACTGTGCCAGGCTTTGTCGGTTTTCTCTTGAAACAGTCTTTCCAGAAGTATATGGAACTCATCGCCAAAGAATGTATAGAGAGTCTAAAAGAGAGTTCCGGTGAGGCAGAGTAGTCTTGTCAGAATCTCCCCCTTCGTATTTTATCTACTGTGCCAGGCTTTGTCGGTTTTCTCTTGAAACAGTCTTTCCAGAAGTATATGGAACTCATCGCCAAAGAATGTATAGAGAGTCTAAAAGAGAGTTCCGGTGAGGCAGAGTAGTCTTGTCAGAAACTCCCTCTTTGTATTTTGTCTACTGTGCCAGGCTTTGTCG
This sequence comes from Urocampus carinirostris, assembly GCF_059441175.1. Lineage (NCBI taxonomy): Eukaryota > Metazoa > Chordata > Actinopteri > Syngnathiformes > Syngnathidae > Urocampus > Urocampus carinirostris. The sequence goes on along the minus strand of NC_142352.1, from coordinate 2,515,518 downwards.
GTTTTCTCTTGAAACAGTCTTTCCAGAAGTATATGGAACTCATCGCCAAAGAATGTATAGAGAGTCTGAAGAGACCCCCGGCGAGGCACAGTAGTCTTGTCAGTATCTCCCCCTTCGTATTTTATCTACTGTGCCAGGCTTTGTCGGTTTTCTCTTGAAACAGTCTTTCCAGAAGTATATGGAACTCATCGCCAAAGAATGTATAGAGAGTCTAAAAGAGGGTTCCGGTGAGGCAGAGTAGTCTTGTCAGAATCTCCCCCTTCGTATTTTATCTACTGTGCCAGGCTTTGTCGGTTTTCTCTTGAAACAGTCTTTCCAGAAGTATATGGAACTCATCGCCAAAGAATGTATAGAGAGTCTAAAAGAGAGTTCCGGTGAGGCAGAGTAGTCTTGTCAGAAACTCCCTCTTTGTATTTTGTCTACTGTGCCAGGCTTTGTCGGTTTTCTCTTGAAACAGTCTTTCCAGAAGTATATGGAACTCATCGCCAAAGAATGTATAGAGAGTCTGAAGAGACCCCCGGCGAGGCACAGTAGTCTTGTCAGTATCTCCCCCTTCGTATTTTATCTACTGTGCCAGGCTTTGTCGGTTTTCTCTTGAAACAGTCTTTCCAGAAGTATATGGAACTCATCGCCAAAGAATGTATAGAGAGTCTAAAATAGAGTTCCGGTGAGGCAGAGTAGTCTTGTCAGAATCTCCCCCTTCGTATTTTATCTACTGTGCCAGGCTTTGTCGGTTTTCTCTTGAAACAGTCTTTCCAGAAGTATATGGAACTCATCGCCAAAGAATGTATAGAGAGTCTAAAAGAGAGTTCCGGTGAGGCAGAGTAGTCTTGTCAGAAACTCCCTCTTTGTATTTTGTCTACTGTGCCAGGCTTTGTCGGTTTTCTCTTGAAACAGTCTTTCCAGAAGTATATGGAACTCATCGCCAAAGAATGTATAGAGAGTCTGAAGAGACCCCCGGCGAGGCACAGTAGTCTTGTCAGTATCTCCCCCTTCGTATTTTATCTACTGTGCCAGGCTTTGTCGGTTTTCTCTTGAAACAGTCTTTCCAGAAGTATATGGAACTCATCGCCAAAGAATGTATAGAGAGTCTAAAAGAGGGTTCCGGTGAGGCAGAGTAGTCTTGTCAGAATCTCCCCCTTCGTATTTTATCTACTGTGCCAGGCTTTGTCGGTTTTCTCTTGAAACAGTCTTTCCAGAAGTATATGGAACTCATCGCCAAAGAATGTATAGAGAGTCTAAAAGAGAGTTCCGGTGAGGCAGAGTAGTCTTGTCAGAAACTCCCTCTTTGTATTTTGTCTACTGTGCCAGGCTTTGTCGGTTTTCTCTTGAAACAGTCTTTCCAGAAGTATATGGAACTCATCGCCAAAGAATGTATAGAGAGTCTGAAGAGACCCCCGGCGAGGCACAGTAGTCTTGTCAGTATCTCCCCCTTCGTATTTTATCTACTGTGCCAGGCTTTGTCGGTTTTCTCTTGAAACAGTCTTTCCAGAAGTATATGGAACTCATCGCCAAAGAATGTATAGAGAGTCTAAAAGAGAGTTCCGGTGAGGCAGAGTAGTCTTGTCAGAATCTCCCCCTTCGTATTTTATCTACTGTGCCAGGCTTTGTCGGTTTTCTCTTGAAACAGTCTTTCCAGAAGTATATGGAACTCATCGCCAAAGAATGTATAGAGAGTCTAAAAGAGAGTTCCGGTGAGGCAGAGTAGTCTTGTCAGAAACTCCCTCTTTGTATTTTGTCTACTGTGCCAGGCTTTGTCGGTTTTCTCTTGAAACAGTCTTTCCAGAAGTATATGGAACTCATCGCCAAAGAATGTATAGAGAGTCTGAAGAGACCCCCGGCGAGGCACAGTAGTCTTGTCAGTATCTCCCCCTTCGTATTTTATCTACTGTGCCAGGCTTTGTCGGTTTTCTCTTGAAACAGTCTTTCCAGAAGTATATGGAACTCATCGCCAAAGAATGTATAGAGAGTCTAAAAGAGAGTTCCGGTGAGGCAGAGTAGTCTTGTCAGAATCTCCCCCTTCGTATTTTATCTACTGTGCCAGGCTTTGTCGGTTTTCTCTTGAAACAGTCTTTCCAGAAGTATATGGAACTCATCGCCAAAGAATGTATAGAGAGTCTAAAAGAGAGTTCCGGTGAGGCAGAGTAGTCTTGTCAGAATCTCCCTCTTTGTATTTTGTCTACTGTGCCAGGCTTTGTCGGTTTTCTCTTGAAACAGTCTTTCCAGAAGTATATGGAACTCATCGCCAAAGAATGTATAGAGAGTCTAAAGAGACCCCCGGCGAGGCACAGTAGTCTTGTCAGTATCTCCCCCTTCGTATTTTATCTACTGTGCCAGGCTTTGTCGGTTTTCTCTTGAAACAGTCTTTCCAGAAGTATATGGAACTCATCGCCAAAGAATGTATAGAGAGTCTAAAAGAGACTTCCGGTGAGGCAGAGTAGTCTTGTCAGAATCTCCCTCTTTGTATTTTGTCTACTGTGCCAGGCTTTGCTGGTTTTCTCTTGAAACAGTCTTTCCAGAAGTATATGTAACTCATCGCCAAGGAATGTATAGAGAGTCTAAAGAGACCCCCGGCGAGGCACAGTAGTCTTGTCAGTATCTCCCCCTTCGTATTTTATCTACTGTGCCAGGCTTTGTCGGTTTTCTCTTGAAACAGTCTTTCCAGAAGTATATGGAACTCATCACTAAAGAATGTATAGAGAGTCTAAAAGAGACTTCCGGTGAGGCAGAGTAGTCCTGGTGGAATCGTGTCATTTGTATTGTGTCTACTGTGCCAGGCTAGTTAGCTGTTATGTCAGTTTCTTTGTTAAATAATTGTTTGGAAGTATATGGATATTTGGCAAAACCTGTATTGGAATCTCTGCCAAGGCATTGTTGTCATGTTGGAATCTCGTCATTTTTATTTTGTCTACTGTGCAAGGCTATTTAGCTGTTATGTCATTTTTTTTTTAATAATCTTTTCAAAGTAAATAGAAATAATCATCAGAAAATGTGTAAAGAGGAAAGATAGACCTCTCCCAAAGAAAAGGTTTGAATATTTTCATTTGTATTGTGTCTACTGTGCCAGCTTACCTGACCGTTATGTCAGTTTTAGTATTAAATCATCTTTTCAATGTATATGGGAAGAATTGTCAAAAAAAAAGAGGAAAAAGGGAAAAAGGGACCCCGGCAAGGCATAGTGGTCTTGTCAGAATCATGTAATTTGAATTGTGTCTACTGTGCCAGGATAGTTAGCTGTTATGTCAGTTTTTTTGTTAAATAATTGTTTAAAAGAATACAAATATTCGTCAAAACGTATAAAGAGAGGAAAAAAATACCTCTGCCAAGGCACAGTAGTCCTGTCAGAATCACCTCTTTCGTATTTTGTCTACTGTGCTAGGCTAACTGGTCGTCATGTCGGGTTTCTCTTTAAACAGTGTTTCCAGAAGTATATGGAACTCATCACTACAGAATATATAGAGTCAAAAAATACTTCTGCCAAGGCACAGTAGTCCTGTCAGAATCACCTCGTTCGTATTTTGCCTACTGTGCCAGGCTAACTGGCCGTTATGTCGGTTTTCTCTTTAAGCAGTCTTTCCAGAAGTATACAGTATGGAACTCATCACTAAAGAATGGATTGAGAGTCAAAAGAGACCCCCGGCGAGGCTCAGTAGTCATGCCGGAATCGTGTCATTTGTATTGTGTCTACTGTGCCAGGTTAGCTAGCTGTTATGTCAGTTTCTTTGTTAAAAAATTGTTTTGAAGTATACGGATATTCGTCAAAACGTGTAAAGGGAGGGAAAAAAAGACCCCTGCCAAGGCACAGTAGTCATGTTGAAATCTCGTGATTTTTTTTTTTCTATTGTGCCAGGCTAGCTCGCTGTTATGTCAGTTTTATAAGTATATTGACCTTATAGATTGTATATTGTATATAAATACATTGACCTTATCGCCAAAGAATGTATAGGGAGTCAAAAGAGACCTCCGGCAAGGCACAGTAGTCCTGTCGGAATCGTATCATTTGTATTGTGGCTTCTGTGCCAGGCTAGCTCGCTGTTATGTCAGTTTCTTTGTTAAATAATCGTTTGGGAATATACATGTATGGATATTTGGCAAAACGTGTATTGGAAGGAAAAAAAGAACTCTGCCAAGGCACAGTAGTCTTATTGGAATCTCCTTGTTCGTATTTTGTCTACTGTGCCAGGCTGTCTAGCTGTTATGTCAGGTTTTTTTTAAACAATCTTTTCAGAAGTATATTGACCTTATCGCCAAAGAATGTATAGGGAGTCAAAGGAGACCTCCCGGAAGGCATAGTGGTCTTGTCAGAATCATGTCATTTGAATTGTGTCTACTGTGCCGGGCTAGCTAGCTGTTATGTGAGTTTCTTTGTTAAACAATCGTTTGGAAGTATACGGATATTTTTTAAATCGTGTACAGAGAGGAAAAAAAAGACTTCTGCCAAGGCACAGGTGTCCTTTCAAAATCTCGTCATTTGTATTGTGTCCACTGTGCCAGGCTAGCTCGCCGTTATGTCAATTTTTTGTTTTGTTTTTAAAAATATATTTATATATATTTTCGAAGTATATGGAAATAAACGTCACAGGTGTATTAAGAGGAAAAAAGACATACGGTTCCTATGTTACTAAGGTCATTAAGTCAGGTTAATTCATTTGGCCCCATGCTGTCTGCTGCCGACATTTTTGACATAGCAAACATAACGTTCTTTGCTCGTCTCCCTCCACGGTTGCAGTGAAGTGCTATCGGAGGAGACTTTTGTCTCTTCACCGTGTCTCTCTTCACAGTCTACACTTGCTTATACTCTGTGCTATATGAACTGCGTGGAGACCGAATGTAAACAACTGCCACTGAGAACGCCACTGCCCCCTAATGGAGTGGAATTGCAATTGCACTTTATTCCGGGAAAGTTTTAAAAAAAAAAAGTTCCCCAAAGTAGCCCACCTTGTTGGAGCCTGTCACCCTCCCAAGGGGCCCGCCCCACCATTTGAGAACCACTGGAGTAATCCAATCAGGTTCCATTACTCCAATATTATGTCACTGGTTACATTCTTCATCAGTAACCGTCCCAACCCTGTTCATCAATGACGTTTAAGACAACTCAATTCACAATAAATGCTGCCCAGATATTTATAATTTCGCTTTTATTTTGAAGGGCTGGCAACAGAACTGAAAGCAGATCCCCGAAACATGTGCTAAAGGTCGACCGAGCACAAATATTTCAGAATTTAAAGGAAATCGGTATCAGCATTTTTTTTCACAATGCAGCCGAGGCTTTTTCTGATTATTATTGTGAATCAAAACTCATCAATCAACAGATTTTAAATAGTCTGTCCTAAACAAGACAGTTCTTGAATAATATATCTATATACTGAAGCCATATCCCTCTAGTGACTAGTCAAAAACACACTCACCTCCACCAACCATTCGTTCCACTTCGCTCTTCCCAACCTAACACTGAACATGAGGCCCACAGGACAATAAGGGGTGAGTTACTGTGCCATGCAACCTTTCATTAGCAGAGAAACTCAACAGCATACACTGGTTTATGTCATGATTACCAATGTAAATCCCCTGTTGTCAGTCCGTCTGCGAACCTCTGTTTGTACAAGGCGAGCCTTTTTCGACCCTGACTCCCGCCTGTCCCGTTTTTGCTCCGGTTTTTGCCCGCTCCTTGGGTGCCAACTGCCTTGGACTCTGATTGGCTCCCTGTCCCTATCTGTCCCCTTTGTCAGGCCGTCTGCGAATCTCTGTTTCTACACAGCAAGCCCTTTTTCGACCCTGACTCCCGCCTGTCCCGTATTTGCTCCCGTTTGTCTCCGCCAACGACCTGTTTTGATCCCGACCACATCTTCTCCCCCGTCCTGGCTTACGACTCGTTTCCGACCCCGACCACGCTTTGCTCTCCAGTCCTGGCTTACAACCCATTTTTGATCCCGACTACGTCTACTCTCCCGTCCTGGCTTACGACTCGTTTCCGACCCCGACCACGCTTTGCTCTCCACTCCTGGCTCCCGACTAGTTTTTCTGTCCCTGACATGCCATCGCTCGCTACGGAAGATCCACTTCTGTGTTCGGATGACAGTCCAAGTGCGAGAGCGACTTGCTTCCCGTGTCAAGCGAACACCTGATCGCGGACGCAGCCCTTCCTCTTTCTTTCAACAAAACTTGTGGTAAACGTTACGCGATTGGGTCTACCCTTTGTGCTGATCAGACAGTTTCATGCTCTGAATTTGTTAACATGTTTTTATGGAAACATGTTCAAGTGGAGACTGATTCTCTATATTAGCTCTTATCATAACATGAGCTCATCAATCAAGCTTGTATGTTTGTGATTGAGATAGAGCATAAAAAGTGAGCCAAAGAGCACGGTAGTCCAACAGGTGGCCCGCAGGCCAAATCAGGCCCGCTAAGGGATTGAATCCGGCCCGCGAGGCAACACTCAGAGAAGCGCAAGAGAAAATCGAGCTGCAGGTTGAAATATGTCAACTTGATGTTGCCAAAGCCAGGTGCCTCGAACAAAGACACTGTCACATGCAACTCTCTCTCTCTCTCTCTCTCTCTTTCTTTTTTTCCCATCCCTTTTGTCCCACTCTCTGTCTCTTTCACTCTCTGTGTCTCTCTTTTTCTCTTCCTTTGTTGCTCTTTGTCTCTTTCTCTCTCTGTGTCTTTTTAACTTGTTTTGCTCTCACTTCCTTTTTTCCTTTTCTCACTTTTCTCTTTCTCTCTTCCTACCCTTTGCGCTTTCTTTTCTCTTTTCTCTCCTTCTGTCTTTCTATTTCTCTTTGGATTTCTTTCTTCCTCTCCCTTTCTTTTCCCCCTCTCTCATGACTTTTTATCTCTTTTGTTTCTCACGCTCCCTCCCTCTCTCTCTTTTTCTTTCTTTGTCCCGCCCTCTCTCCTTTTCCCTCCCTCTTTCTGTTATTTCTTTATCCTTTTTTTTCTTTCTCTTTAATCTACTAGTCCGGCCCCCGACAGAATGTTTGTTCTATCGTGTGGCCCCCGAGTTAAAATGAGTTTGACACCCCTGCCAAAGAGGAAGGTTGGGTGATTAGCTGTTACCATAACATTAGTTTAGCAATCTGTCTCTAAAACAAGAGGCCGATAATACTAATAATTGATACCGGTCCCGAGAAAAATCCATATCGGTCGACTTCGAGCTTGTACACACGTGCAGAAGCAGGAAACGAGGAGAGACCGTTTCGGGACAAAGGCAGGAAGCAAAGGGTCAGAGTCAATCGGGGAGACCCAGAAAAAAAAGGACTTTGCAAATAAAAGACCTCATCCAAAGCTGACGGTTGCATTCCGAAATTGTTTTCGTACAATGGGGGGCCAAAAAAAAGCCCCCCTGCCAGACTTTGATCCGCGTTGTTTTTGGAGCTTCAAAAGATTTAAATAAACAACTGTTTAAGTTGGGTAGAAGTGTCAGCAAGACTTTGTATGTTACTGAAGAATCCAATGCTAGTTTTTCCCCGGGGTAGGGTATTACTTCTATGTATGTAATATTTTTGGATAGAATGAATTATTTTATCACATTTCTTGCCATAATTGCAAAAAAACTGCCTCTGGGCCTGTCCTGATAATAGCTCAGCGGTGATGGATCATTGTGATTTTCTAGTATAATTATTGTTTTTGTTTTTAACTCAGTATATCTTAACCTATTTCACACTTGTTTTCTCTTTCTTTCTCTTTTGTTGTGTTTTTCTCTTGTTTCTTCTTTCTTTCTTTCTTTCTTTTTTTTTACTTCTTTCGTTTGCTTTCTCTCTCTCTATTTTCTAGTTCTTTCTCTCTCCCTCTCAGTCTTTCTCTCTCTCGTTCTTTCTCTCTCTCTCATTTCTTCTTTCTTTCTTTCTTCCCTTCTTCCGTTTGCTTGCTCTCTCTCTCTTCTCTATTTCCTTCTCTCTACCTCTCAGTCTTTCTCTCTCTCTCGTTCTTTCTCTCTCTCAGTCTTTCTCTCTCTTGTTCTTTCTTACTTTCTCTCTTTCTTTCTTTCTTTCTTTCTTTCTTTCTTTCTCTTTCTTTCTTTCTTTCCTTCTTCTGTTTGCTTGCTCTCTCTCTCTTCTCTATTTCCTTCTCTCTACCTCTCAGTCTTTCTCTCTCTCTCTCGTTCTTTCTCTCTCTCAGTCTTTCTCTCTCTCGTTCTTTCTTACTTTCTCTCTTTCTTTCTTTCTTTCTTTTTTCTTTCTTTCCTTCTTTCCTTCTTTCCTTCTTTTGTTTGCTTGCTCTCTCTCTCTCTCTCTTCTCTCTCTAGTTTTTTCTCTTTCCCTCTAAATATTTCTCTCTCTCTCTAGTTCTTTCTCTCTCTCTCGTTCTTTCTCTCTCTCTTGTTCCTTCTTTCTTTCTTTCTTTCTTTCTTTTTTTTCTTTCTTTCTTTTCTTTGTTTGCTTGCTCTCTCTCTTTTCTCTCTCTAGTTCTTTCTCTCTCCCTCTCATTCTTTTTCCCTCTCTCGTTTGATCTCTCTCTCATTCTTCCTCCCTCTCTCTCTCTCGTTGACAATTATCAAGCTAAATTTGGGGCTTTTTTAGCTTTCTATCTGGCTATTTAGTTGACTCTTTACTTTTTTAGCTATCCATCTACCTCTCTTATATTTTTGTACCTATTTACCTTTCTAGCTAACTATGAAGCAAAATTTGGGCTGTTTAGCAAGCCATCTAGTTAAGTTAAGTGACATCAAAATGGATTTCCTTCGGGCTAATTGGTAACAGATATTAGCTTAACGCTTAACGGTACAAAAACAAAAAAGCCAAAATAGAGTTATGTTTTTACCAGTTAAGTGTCTTGATACACGGCAACAACCGTGGGCTCGCCCCCGGCTAATGAAGGTATCGCCGCGGGTGCTCCCTGTTTTTGATGTCTGCGTCCGATAAGCGCTAAGCTAACGAGCTGGCGGACGGGAATGTCGGGCGGATGCAATTATTGACAGATGCCTTTCCTTCCTTTTGCGCCGCCGCCGCATCCATCGCGGCTGGCTAATGAGCTTGAGAAGTGCCAGCGTGACAGTCGGCTAATGAAACTGACGGGGGAGGGGGCCCGCGCTTAGCTAGCGCTACATTATTTTCCCTCTTCAACTGCTCACTGCAGATGTTAGCCCGGTCGGTGCTAGCTAACGGACAGACTTCGGTTTTTCAGCACCGGAAAATTAGGACGGGGGGTGAGAAATGTTGGAGTGGGGGCCGGATTAGAGTGGGGCCCCCCAAGGGGGATTTTGCCGGTTCTTACCATGCTAAATGTTCAAACCTTAAAGAGCAAAAGTCATTTGCTGTTGAAAATACCATACTAGGATTTTCATTTTATGTCTGGTCTCAGGGGCGTATATCGGGGATGGGGCAGAGGTCCATCTGTGGACACGTTCTGCCCACCCCAAAAAATTTGATGTGGTGTTGTGGGCCGTCTGAAAAATAATAAGAAGAAGAAAGAAGGAGAAAAAAAAGATACAAGCAGGAAAAAACAATAAAAGATCATTAAAAAGCTAGAGACTGACTCCAACCTGTTTTTTGCTCCTGTCCGTCCCCCAGCTTTGACCCGTTTTGGATCTTGACCACGTCTACTCTCCCGTCCCAGCTTTCGACCTTTTTCGTTCCCGACCACCTCTACTCTCCTTTCCTGGCTTACGACTCGCTTCTGACCCCGACCACGTTTTTGCTCTCCTGTCTCAGCTAATGACCCGTTTGTCCGTTCCCGACACTGCCATCGCTTGCCACGGAAGTTTCCACTTCTGCGTTCAGAGCAACCTGCTTCCTGCGCCCAGCGATCACCGGATCCTTTCTTCCAATAAAATTAAGAGAAACGTAACGCAAGTGGGTCCTGTCTCCGTTCTGGTTCTGACATTAGGGTGAAAAAAACAAGTAATAAGTGAGGGGGGAAAGAAAGAAAAGAAGAAAAAAGAAAAAAAGAAAAACAAGGAAAAAAGACTGAATTGAGAGGATCCCGTAGTTCATTATTTTACTACTAATAATAATGCAATACTATGCACAAAATAAACGGGTGTGTTTTAAAAATATCAATACTTTATTCTAGTAAATTATAATAAAAAATATGTTTCACCCCGTTGTGAACTTTTAACTCATTTCAACTTTTTGATACAATAAAAGATAATTAAAAAGTTAGAAAAAAAAAGAAGAGAAAAAGAAAATACAAAAGAAAATGGAGAAAAATTTAAATAAATTAGGGTGAAAAAAACAAGTAATAAGTGAGGGGGAGAAAAAAACAAAAGAAGAAAAAAGATAAAAGAAAAATAAGGAAAAGAAGAGACAAAGACTGGACTGAGAGGGTCCCTTTGTTCATCATTTTACTTATAATAATAATGCACAAAATAAACTGATGTTTTAAAAATATCAATACTTTATTCTAGTAAATTATAACAAAAAATATTTTTCACCCTGTTGTGAACTTTTAAGAGGATTTCAACTTTTTTATACATCATTAAAAGCTAGAAAAAAAAAGAAACCGAAGAAGAGAAAAAGAAAATATAAAAGGAAATGGAGAAAAAAATGAAAAAAATTAGGGTGAAAAAAACAAGTAATAAGAGAGGGGGTAAGAAACAAAAGAAGAAAATAGATAACAGAAAAAAAGAAAAAGAAGGAAAAAAGACTGGATTGAGAGGATCCATTTGTTCATTATTTTACTAATAATTATAATAATGCAATACTATGCACAAAATAAATATCAATACTTTATTCTAGTAAATTATAATAAAAAATATTTTCACACTGTTGTGAACTTTTAACTATTTCAACTTTTTTTATACAACAATAAAATATCATTAATTATCTAGGAAAAACATAAACCAAAGAAGAGAAAAAGAAAATATAAAAGAAAATGGAGAACAAAATTGGAAAAATTCGGGTGAAAAAAAACAAGTAATAAGAGAGGGGGGGAAAGAAACAAAAGAAGAAAAAGGACAAAGAAGGAAAAAAGACTGGATTGAGAGGGTCCCTTTGTTCATCATTTTACTAATAACAATAACACTATGCACAAAATGTCATGGTTGCCACGGTGGCCAATTGGCCCCGCCCATGGACACCAGCTGAGACTTGTTGACAGATTGCTCCCTGTCACTACTTAAACGCTGTCCTGTGAGTCGCCTTTTTTTAGAGCGACTAACTCCGTTTTTCTTGTGTTTTTGCTCCTGTTTTGCCCTCGCCACCATCTGTTTGATTTTGAACACTTCTGCGTTCCGAGCAATCTATTCCCCGTGACCAACGATCTCCGGATCGAGTGTGCGCTCCTTTCTCTTCTCCCCAATAAACTGTGAATAACGTTACGCGAGTGGGTTCTGCTTCCTGTTTCCTCTTCTGGTCCCGACACAAAATAAATTGATGTGTTTTAAAAATATCAATACTTTATTCTAGTAAATTATAAATATTTTTCACCCTGTTGTGAACTTTTAACTCATTTCAACTTGTTTAAACAAAATTTAAACTGGAATCCCTGCATGTAGCAACAAAATTGGTTGTCTTATTTCTTTCATTTCATTTTTTTCTGTCCTTTTTTCCTCTTTTTTTTTCTCCTTGTGATTTGGTCACTTTGAGTCTCCGTATTTTGTCTTCCTTGTTTGTGCTTTTCGCACTTTTTTTTCGGTGGCACGACAAAATACGGCGACATCTAGTGGGAATATAATACGCACTGTCCCTTTAACTTTCATATGACGCCGGGGACCTCAAACTGTCATCCTAGGGTCCGCAATTGGCCCCCGTGCCGCGGCTTGGAGACCCTTGCTCTAAAAACATTTTGAAACTACCCAATCCAAAAGGAAAGGAAATCCAACCTCTACGAAAATGAACCCAGAATTTGACTCGCGTTGGTGAGACATAAACACACAATAAAATTCAGCGGAATGGTTAAATATTCAGCCAATTTAAGGAATAAGCGCCGATGTGTCAGCCATTGACTGTCGGCGCTGATGGAAACGGCGCCCGGGGCCAAAGCGGGGCCCCCTGACAGCATCAAGCGGCGCCCATAACGTGGAAAACGTGGAAAGCGGGCACACCAAGGCGCCCCTAATTGACAGCTGTCAACATAATGGGCCTTGTCGCCCCGACATTTCCAGCCGGGGGGCGCTTAGGAACCCCTCAGACACTTCTCCTGAAGGAAGCGCCCGGGGGGGCTGGGGGTGGGGCTTCCTCAACAAATGGCGCACAACTGATAATTTATTTTTTTTTTTCAGGGCAGTAAATCTATTTAACCCCTTTCTGTAAAATTTGCCCAAAATCCCAATCCAAGACTGAAATATTTACTTTTATCGACCCCCTTTTACTGAGTTAATAGAAGTAGAAATAGAAGGTGAGACAGTGGCCCGAAGACCTGGTCCCTTGTCAAATTTGATAACAATCCGAAAAACTTTTTAACACCTTTACAAAAGTGGCCATTTGGAGACCACCAGTTCGCACCCCTTCAAATATTTTTTTGACATTGTGAAAGAGTTGTAAATGTTTGACTTCTCTTTACAGTTATTAATCAATGATTGAGCACACTTGCGCAGAACAATGTTTTGTAAAAATGAAGCCCGAGTTGCACACATTTATTTTGGGGTCTAATGTATATCTACAGTGTGTATTTTCCTTAGCACTATTTAAATACTCTATATCAATATATCGTTATGTTGAGTATTTCTATATTTCTGTATTCTATTTCTTTTCTTTTATTGTTTTATTTTTCAATACAAGGATACTGCTGGAAGTGTAAATTTCCCTACGGGAATGAATAAAGTATCTATCTATCTATCTATCTATCTATCTATCTATCTATCTATCTATCTATCTATGGAATTCCTATCTGTCTATCTATCTATCTATTTATCTATCTATCGATCTATCGATCTATCGATCTATCGATCTATGGAATTTCTATCTATCTATCTATCTATCTATCTATCTATCTATCTATCTATCTATCTATGGAATTCCTATCTGTCTATCTATCTATCTATCTATTTATTTATCTATCTATGTATCGATCTATCGATCTATCGATCTATGGAATTTCTATCTATCTATCTATCTATCTATCTATCTATCTATCTATCTATCTATCTATCTATCTATCTATATCTATCTATCTATCTATCTATCTATCTATCTATGGAATTCCTATCTGTCTATCTATTTAGCTATCTATTTATTTATCTATCTATCGATCTATCGATCTATCGATCTTTGGAATTTCTATCCATCCATCCTTCCATCTATCTATCTATCTATCTATCTATCTATCTATCTATCTATCTATCTATCTATCTATCTATCTATCTATCGATCTATTGATCTATGAAATTTCTATCCATCTATCTATCTGTCTATCTGTCTATATCTATGTTTCTATGTTTCTATCTATCTATCTATCTATCTATCTATCTATCTATCTATGGAATTCATATCTATCTATCTATCTATCTATCTATCTATCTATCTATCTATCTATCTATCTATCTATCGATCTATTGATCTATGGAATTTCTATCCATCTATCTATCTGTCTATCTGTCTATATCTATGTTTCTATGTTTCTATCTATCTATCTATCTATCCATCTATCTATCTATCTATCTATCTATCTATCTATCTATCTATCTATCTATCTATCTATCTATCTATCTATGGAATTCATATCTATCTATCTATCTATCTATCCATCTATCTATCTATCTATCTATCGATCTATTGATCTATGGAATTTCTATCCATCTATCTATCTGTCTATATCTATGTTTCTATGTTTCTATCTATCTATCTATCTATCTATCTATCTATCTATCTATCTATCTATCTATCTATCTATCTATCTATCTATCACGTTGGAGACCCCTGATCTGATGATGATTAGCAGTCAATACCGAGGTCGGACTCATCCCTAAAGAGCCAAATGACACTTTACATTGAAAAACAACGGCGAACAGATGAAAGTGCTGTATCTGAGTCAGATCAGGATGGAACCAGTACCATCTGTTTAATGTGGAAGAGCAAACCCCTAACAAAAAAAAAAACGCTCTGAGAGGAATGAGTGCACTACCCAAAATAGTCATATGGTTATCATGCATCAGGCGCACTGTACTATAAGAAGCATGGAATTAAGACGAAAAAAGATTGTATGCAACGGAAATCGAACACGGGTCACAGAGTTGGTAGCGCGGACGCTTGATCACTGGACTTCCGGTGAAGTATATGACAGGGGCATTGGAGCTCATTGTCACATTTATGACTCATGGTGCCAGAAATCCCGCCCAAAACACATAAAATGTACATAAACACACACAAAAACATATGTAAACACACAAAACCTACGTAATGACATAAATCATACGTAAATACACACAAAAATGTATGTAAACACGCAAAAAATCATACATCAACATTCACAAAAATGTACGTAAACACACAAAATGTACATTAACACTTAAAACGTAGGCAAACAAATAGAACTTATGTAAATATACGCAAAAATGTATATAACACGCACAAAATCATACATAAACGTGCAAAAAATCGTACATCAAAATGCACAAAAATGTACGTAAACACACAAAAATGTATGTAAACACACAGAATCTACATGAACACATACAACATAGGTAAACACATAGAATTTGTGTAAATATACACAAAAATGTATGTAAACATGCACAAAATCATACGTAAACATGCAAAAAATCGTACATCAACGTGCACAAAAATGCACGTAAACACACAAAAACGTACATTAACACATAAAACGTCGGTAAACACATAGAACTTATGTAAATGCACATAAAAATGTATGTAAACACGCACAAAAACATATGGAAACGCACAAAACGTACGTAATCACATAAATCATATGTAAATGCACACAAAAATGTATGTAAACACTCAAATCGTACAACAACATTCAGAAAAATGTACGTAAACACACAAAATGTACATTAACACATAAAACGTAAGCAAACAAAAAGAACTTATGTAAACATACACAAAAATGTATGTAAACATGCACAAAATCATATGTAAACATGCAAAAAAATCGCACATCAACATGCACAAAAATATACGTAAACACACAAAAATGTATGTAAACAGACAGAATGTACATGAACACATAAAACGTAGGTAAACACATAGACTTATGTCGATACACACAAAAATGTATGTAAACACGCACAAAATCTACATGAACACACAAAAAAATTGTACATAAACATGCACAAAAACGTACGTAAACACACACAGATTGTAGATAAACACATAGAACGTACGTAAATACACACAAAAGCTGACGTAAACATGCACAAAAGCGTACCTAAACACACACAATAATGCAGGTAAAAACACGAAACGTACGTAAACACACCCATAACATGCAACATCACAAACATAAACATACATATACACATAAAACTTACTTAAAAACCCACGAAAACGTATGTAAACATGCACAAAAACGTATGTAAAAATGCACAAATTGTAGGTAAACACACAGAACGTACGTAAACACATAGAACGTAAATAAACACACACAAAAGCATACATAAACATGCACAAAAACGTTCCTAAACACACACAAAAATGTAGGTAAACACACAAAACGTACGTAAACACGTCCACAACATACATCACCACACACAAAAACATACATAAACACACAAAACGTACATAAACACATACAACTTACGAAAATACACACAAAAACGTACATAAACATGCACAAAAACATATGTAAATAGGCACAAATTGTAGGTAAACACACAAAACGTACATAAAAACACAGAAAATATGTGAATACTGTCATGATTACCGATGTGAATCAACTGTGCCCGCTCCATGGGTGCCAACTGCCTTGGACTCTGATTGGCTCCCTGTCCCTATCTGTCCCCTTTGTCAGTCCGCCTGCGAATCTCTGTTTCTACACAGCAAGCCCTTTTTAGACCCTGACTCCCGCCTGTCCCGTTTTTGCTCCCATTTGTCTCCGGCCTCGACCCGTTTTGATCCCGACCACCTCTGCTCGCCTGTCACAACTTACGACCTATTTTTGTTCCTGACTACGTCTACTCTCCCGTCCCGACTTACGACCTGTTTCCGACCCCGACCACGTCTTGCTCTCCCAGTCCCGGCTACCGACAAGTTTCCCGCCCCTGACACCGCCATTGCTTGCTACGGAAGATCCACTTCAGTGTTCGGATCACAAGCCGAGTACGAGAGCGAACACCGGATCCTGGGCGCACCCCTTCCTCGTTCCTTCAATAAAACTTGTGGTAAACGTTACGCGACTGGGTTCTGTTCCCGTTCTGGTCCTGACAAATACACACAAAAATGTAGTTAACACGCTCCAGAAAAAAGTCACCACACACAAGAATATTCGTAAACATACACAAAAATGTAGGTAAACACTTAGAACGTACTTAAACATAAGACCATACGTTAGTACACACAAAACACGCCAAAAAACTGATACCACTCACGGATCCTGATTGGCTGTTGGACTCTTTTTAAACTCCCGCCTTCCTGAAAACAGTAGTCAGACCGTCTGCGAACCTATGCTACCTGCTAGGCAAGCTTTTGTGACTCTGCGACCCTAACCTGCCCTGTGCAGACGGACTGACAAAAAGCGACAGAAAGGAGTGGGTTCAAATAAGGACAGGGAGCCAATCAGAGTCCGAGGCAGTTGGCGCCAAAGGGTCGGGGTCGTAAGCGAGTTGTAAGCCAGGACGGGAGAACAGACATGGTCGAGATCAAAAAACGGGTGGAAGCCAAAGACAGACGGGAGCAAAAACAGGACAGTTGGGAGTCAGGGTTGAAAAAGGCTTGCCTAGTGTTAACTGAGGTTCGCAGACGGACTGACAACAGGGGACAGATAGGAGTGGGTTTAAATAGGGACAGGGAGCCAATCAGGGTCCGAGGCAGTTGGTGCCAAAGGGTCGGGGTCGGAAGCGAGTCGTAAGCCAGGACGGGAGAACAGACGTGGTCGAGATCAAAAAACAGGTCGTAAGTCGGGACTGGAGAGCAGACGTGGTCAAGATCAAAACGGATGGAAGCCAAAGACAGACGGGAGCAAAAACAGGACAGGTGGGAGTCAGGGTCGAAAAAGGCTTGCCTAGTGTTAACTGAGGTTCGCAGACGGACTGACCACAGGGGACAGAAGGGGTTAGGTTTAAATAGGGACAGGGAGCCAATCAGAGTCCTTGGCAGTTGGCACCAAAGGGTCAGGGTTGGAAGCGAGTCGCAAGCCAGGACAGGAGAACAGACGTGGTCGAGATCAAAAACGGGTCGTAAGTCGGGACTAGAGAGCAGACGTGGTCAAGATCAAAACGGGTGGAAGCCAAAGACAGACGGGAGCAAAACCAGGACAGGTGGGAGTCAGGGTCGAAAAAGGCTTGCCTAGTGTTAACTGAGGTTTGCAGACGGACTGACCACAGGGGACAGAAGGGATTGGGTTTAAATAGGGACAGGGAGCCAATCAGTCCTTGGCAGTTGGCACCAAAGGGTCAGGGTTGGAAGCGAGTCGCAAGCCAGGACAGGAGAACAGACGTGGTCGAGATCAAAAACGGGTCGTAAGTCGGGACTAGAGAGCAGATGTGGTCAAGATCAAAACGGGTGAAAGCCAAAGACAGACGGGAGCAAAAACAGGACAGGTGGGAGTCAGGGTCGAAAAAGGCTTGCCTACTGTTCACTGAGGTTCGCAGACGGACTGACCACAGGGGACAGAAAGGAGTGGGTTCAAATAGGGACAGGGAGCCAATCAGAGTCCGAGGCAGTTGGCGCCAAAAGAGCTTCACAACAGTAATCATGAAACGTTCTTCCGCACACTGCTAGAGAGTAAGGACAGGAACGGAACAGAAAGACTACAAAACGTGGTCATAACCAGGACGACGGGAACGCTAATTGCTATACGAGCGCTAGTTCAAGAAAAAGCTACGCCATCCTTAATTAAGACAATAATGATCCCGAGCCGCTTCAAACAAGGTTAATTAGCTCCATTATGTTTACGTGTTTCATTAGCCGACGCAAATTAAAGGGCACGTTCGTAGGAAGAGGAGGCTTTATTTTTTTGTATCCGTACCACTTTGAAACGGGCCACTGCGTCTCTCGTCCCATACGCATGTAGCGTGATTAATCTCTTGCTGCTGCGCTTTGCACTAGTCAACAAATCGGAGGAATCAGATGCTTCTCCGATGCTAGCTATCTCCCGTTAAGCTAGCGCCGAGAACCTTGGACCAGGGGTCTCAAAATCCATCTATGGTCTAGATCACGGGTGTCAAGCAGGCGGCCTGCGGGCCGGACCAGGCCCGCTAAGGGGTTGAATCCGGCCCGCGAGACAACACTCATAAGAAGCGCAAGAGAAAAACGAGCTGCAGGTTGAAATAGGTCAACTTGATGTTGCCAAAGCCAGGTGCCTCTCACAAAGACACTGTACTTGTATTTATTTCTCTCTCTCTCTCTCTCTCTCTCTCTCTCTCTCTCTCTCTCTTACTCTCTCTCTCTCTCTCTCTCTGTCTCGCTCTCTTTTCCACCCCTTTTCTCCCACTCTGTCTTTGTCTCTTTCTCTCTCTGTGTCTTTATAACTTCTTTTGCTCTAACTTCCTTTTTTCCTTTTCTCTCTTTTCTCTATGTCTCTTCCTACCCTTCACGGGTCAAAAACGGGTCGAAGCCGGGAAACAGACGGGAGCCAAAACAGTCAGGGTCAAAAA
This sequence comes from Urocampus carinirostris, assembly GCF_059441175.1. Classification (NCBI taxonomy): domain Eukaryota; kingdom Metazoa; phylum Chordata; class Actinopteri; order Syngnathiformes; family Syngnathidae; genus Urocampus; species Urocampus carinirostris. Next base: position 2,496,869 of record NC_142352.1, on the reverse strand, counting down.
GCTTGCCTAGAGTAAACTGAAGTTCGCAGACGGACTGACAACAGGTGACAGATATTTAAATAGTGACAGATAGACGAGGGTTTAAATAGGGACTGAATACGGCCTGCGAGACAACACTCAGAGGAGCGCAAGAGAAAAACGAGCTGCAGGTTGAAATAGGTCAACTTGATGTCGCCAAAGAAAGGTGCCTCGAAGACACTGTACTTGTATTTATTTCTCTCTCTCTCTCTTTCTTTCTCTCTCTCTCTCTCTCTCAGGACGGTAGAGTAGAATGTTCAGGATCAAAAACGGGTCGAAGCCAGGAAACAGACGGGAGCCAAAACAAGAGTTAGTCAGGGTCAAAAAGCTTGCCTAGAGTAAACTGAGGTTCGCAGACGGACTGACAACAGGTGACATATTTAAATAGTGACAGATAGACGAGGGTTTAAATAGTATAGTTACTAAAACACAGGTGTCAAACAGGCGGCCCGTGGGCCAGATCAGGCCCGCTAAGGGATTGAATCCGGCCTGCGAGACAACACTCAGAGAAGCGCAAGAGAAAAACGAGCTGCAGGTTGAAATATGTCAACTTGATGTTGCCAAAGCCAGGTGCCTCTCACAAAGACACTGTACTTGTATTTCTCTCTGTCTCTCTCCCTTTTCCACCCCTTTTCTCCCACCCTCTGTCTCTGTCTCTTTCACTCTCTGTGTCTCTCTTTTTTTCTTCTTTTGTTGCTCTTTGTCTCTCTCTGTGTCTTTTTAACCTCTTTTGCTCTAACTTCCTTTTTTCCTTTTCTCTCTTTTCTCTTTCTCTCTTCCTAACCTTTGTGCTTTCTTTTCCCTTTTCTCTCCTTCTGTCTTTCTATTTTTCTTTGGATTTCTTTTTTCCTCTCCCTTTCTTTTCCCCCTCTCTCACGACTTTTTATCTTTTGCTTCTCACGCTCTCTCCCTCTCTTTCTTTTTCTTTCTTTGTCCCGCCCTCTCTCCTTTTCCCTCCCTCTTTCTCTTATTTCTTTATCTCTCTTTTCTCTTTCTCTCTTCCTAACCTTTGTGCTTTCTTTTCCCTTTTCTCTCCTTCTGTCTTTCTATTTTTCTTTGGATTTCTTTCTTCCTCTCCCTTTCTTTTCCCCCTCTCTCACGACTTTTTATCTTTTGCTTCTCACGCTCTCTCCCTCTCTTTCTTTTTCTTTCTTTGTCCCGCCCTCTCTCCTTTTCCCTCCCTCTTTCTCTTATTTCTTTAATCGCTCTTTTTCTTTGTCTTTAATCTACTAGTCCGGCGTCAACAGAATGTTTGTTCCCTTGTCAATCAGGTCCCTCATTGGCTCAGTTCTTGTCAGGTTTTCAAATCCCTGTTATTGTGTTCTGATCCTGGTCTATGGTTTACGCTAAATAATTGGACTGCTTGCTAGCTATCATTTTGTTGGTCTGGTTGGGGGTAAGTTTGTCACGGTTGCCATGGCGCCCAATTGGCCCGGCTCGTTAACAGATTAGCTTTCTGTCTATTTTAAGTTCAGTGCTGTCACGATTCTGTTGTCAGCCCGTTAATGAAATCCTGCCCCGTTTTGACAAGGTCCTGTCCCTGTTGTTATTTCCTGTCCGGTATTGTTCCCGTTTATTTTAACCTGTTTAATTTCAGTTTCCAGTCTTGTTTACGTCTATTTTTTCCTGTTTCTTATTTTCTCCAGTTTTCATACCCATCTAGTTTCTCCTGTTTATTCATTATCTATCCTGTCTGTCCCGTCCCGTCCCGTCTCGTCCGGTATCAACCTCAAACAAACTAAATCCCAATTTACCGGTTTTATAGCTTTTTGGCTATGTAGCTATTTATCTTCTTTTAGCTAGTTTGCATACTATGTAGCTAGCTTTTTACATTTTTTGAATGTGGGTTTTGACTCGGTCCCGTTTCCTGTTGGTATTTCCTGTCCGGTATTGTTCCCGTTTATTTTTGTCCGGTTTAATATCGGTTTCCAGTTGAGTTAACGTCTTTTTTTGTCCTGTTTATTATTCTCTCCAGTTTTCGTTCCCATCTAGTTTGTCCTATTTATTTTCAATATCCTGTTTCGTTATCTATCCTGTCTGTCCCGTCCTGTCCGGTATCGACCCCATCTGTCCGATATCAACTCGGGCAATTGGAATGGATCTTGTCGGTCTCTGGCTTCCTGTCTTCCCACGCCAGACCGGCTACCTAGTGTGTATGACTCCCGATCCTCCGTAAAATGAAAGGCTTGTGAGAGTAACGTCGCGCGTTTTGGTCCTGATCCTGTTCCGGTTCTTGACATCTACCTTCTTTTTATTTTTGTACCAGTTTACCTTTATAGCTAACGATAAAGCTACATTTGGGCTGTTTAATTTCCAGTTTTGTTTCCGTCTATTTTTGTCCTGTTTATTATTTTCTCCAGTTTCCATTCCCGTCTAGTTTCTCCTGTTTATTTATTATCTATCCTGTCCGTCCCGTCCCGTCCGGTATCGACCCCCAAGCAAACTAAATTCCAATTTACGGGTTTTATAGCTTTTTGGCTATGTAGCGAGCTATCTTCCTGTCTTTTTAGCTAGTTTGCATACTGTGCAGCTAGCTTTTAAACATTTTTTGTATGTGGGTTTCGACTCGGTCCTGTTTCCTGTTGGTATTCCCTGTCCGGTATTGTTCCCGTTGGTTTTTGTCCGGTTTAATATCAGTTTCCGGTTTCGTTCCCATCTATTTTTTTCCCGTTTATTATTCTCTCCAGTTTTCGTTCCCGTCCCGTCCGGTATCTAACCTATCCGTCCGATATCCACTCGAGCAATTGGAATCGATCTCGTCGGTCTCTGGTTTCCTGTCTTTCCACGCTAGACCGGCTGCCTAATGTGCATTTCCCCGTAAAATAAAAGGCTTGTGTGAGAACGTCACGCGTTTGGGTCCTGATCCTGTTCTGGTTCTTGACACATCGGAATGGTCTAGTGGCCAATTTCGGTTCATCTAATTTTGCTATTTGCAGTGTTTTCTGGTCCCTAATAAAAAACGACCGGGAACCTTCTAGAAAACGACATAAATAATAACATTGGTAATAGGGAATATCAGCGGTGGCATCTAACGTAAGCTAGGGGAGCGAGGAATTGCGGAGCATCAAGGTGATGACAAATCAGTGGAGCTAATTGGCAAGCGTGGCAGCATGCTAGCTTGTCACCGATCATCCCGGCGTTGCGGAGATGTCAGATGCTAATTAGCCTCACGCTAATGAGGCTAGTACAACAACCCCGTGTCACTCGCCGTGATCAAAATATCGGAAGGTTAAAAGGGATACTGGAAACAGGAAACGGGTGTCGGTTCAAGACTGGGGGAATTGAAGCACTTTTCAAGCACTTTCAAGGCAAATTTTTCCAGTACTTTCGAAGGAAGAGAAATCCAGCACCGATCGATATATTTTTTTTTAACATAATAAGGTTGCTAGCACAATTTGTGCTATTTTGAGTTTTTGCTATCTATTATATACAATGGGCTGCTGTAAACTGAGATGAATTCTGCCGTTCTGCTTCAACAGGCTTCAATTCGTCACACTTGTTTACAAACATGGATAGGTCTCTCTCTTTAGGAGCTAAGTAATGATTTAATAAAAGTTTGGACTCATTTTAATGCTATTGATTGCTCCTAAGCAGAGAGCATTCGGTCTTTCTGTCAGGACCAGAACAGAGACGGGACCCACTCGCGTAACGTTTCTCACAGTTTTATTGGGAAGAAGGGAAAGGATTGCACACACGATCCGGTGATCGCTGGTCGCGGGAAGCGGGTTGCTCAAACGAGGAAATGGGACTTCCGTGGCGAGCGATGGCGGTGTTGGGAACAAAAAAAAACGGGTCGGTAGCGGTGATAGAAGAGCAAAAACGTTATCGGAAACAAGTCGAAAGCCAGGGGAGGAGAGTAGACGTGGTGTATATGAAAAATGGATCGTTATTTGGGGCGGGAGAACAGACGTGGTCGATATTAAAACAGGTCGTAGCGGGAGACAAACAGGAGCAAAAAACAGGACAGGCGAAAAAGGGCTTGCCGTGTAAAAACAGAGATGCAAAGACAGCACGACATAAAGGGGACTGACAGGACAGAATTTAAATACTGACAGGGATCCAATCTGTCAACAAGCTGCAGCGGGCGCCACACAGGCAGGGCCAATTGGTCGCCCTGGCAACCGTGACACTTTTAATCTTATGGGACTGCTTATCGTTTACTTATTTTAATTTATACTGTGTGTTTTTCTGTGTTTAATTTAGTTTAAAAAGTATTGTAAATGATTTGTTTTGCATTTCATCATTTATTTATAGCACTTAATGTTTTGGATTTATATTACTGTTACATTATTTTGTGTTGTTGTTCAATTTTAAACAGTTAAGTAAAAATCTAGTATTGTTTGGTATTGTACATTTTTTTAAACTCTTTAAATATTTTAATATCTACTTTATGTGTTTTTCGGGGATCCCAGCAAAATATATCAAATGACTCATTACTAAATTATTTGGTGCATACTGTTTTATAATTATTGTTAATATATCCAAAAAATAAATGAAAAAATCTGAGGGTCTGTTAGGGATCCATTTTGGAGCCTGTCTTCTCAGTGAGTCGAGCCAAAAGAGCCAGTCTTCTAAATAGAGTTGTCCTCTTGGGTGTGACCAGTAGGGGGAGGTATCATTTCATGTGACGCTGCTAAAATGACAAGCCACCATGGCACTCTTTTAAAAATGTTCTGCATTTTTTGCGTTGTCTATAGTCAGATTGCCCAGAAACATGGCCATGGCAACAATCTCAAGCATTTCCAAGTACTTCACCTGACTTTGAAAACTCAACATTAAAATCCAAGCATATCCGAGTCAGACTGACAAGAAACATGGCCATGGCAACAATCTCAAGCATTTCCAAGTACTTCACCAGACTTTGAAAACTCAACATTGAAATTCAAGCATCTTTGAGTCAGACTGCCAAGAAACATGGCCATGGCAACAATCTCAAGCATTTCCAAGCACTTCACCTGACTTTGAAAACTCAACATTGAAATCCAGGCCTATCCGGTGATTTCAAGCACCCGTACGAACCCTGTTCTCAACTTTCTCCCGCCCCCGACTCGTACACGGCTAACAAGACAAAGACCTTGATTGTCCCGGCCGACCCGGAAACCCGTTTTCCGTCCCGTCTCCCGTTGATGGTTGACTGCAGCCGTTGCGCTCATCATAGCATTTTGCAATCAAGGACAATAAGTCCACCGTCCTCGGCTAACTCCCGGACGCCGCAATCAACCCTCTTGATTTCCGTCATTGGCAGCTGCAGGACGGCGTCGGGATCTCGTAAAAAGACGTTTAAGAACGGAACAAACAAGCAAAAACCAACCGGGACGAAAATAAACAATGATTTGTTTACGTGTAGGCAATAATCCGAGTAGAAAGGGAATAATGGATTTCTCGAACAATCCGAAAGAATAGTTTACGGGCGTGGTGACAATCGTGTAACACGCTATAAATGACGATTAAGATTCGCCGAAACCAAGGAATCTAAGCCTTAGACTTACACTATATATGAATGGACACAAATGTGGCACACGCTTTCCATAATACCATGCTTTTTTGCTCTTTCTCCAAAATTAAGCTCTGTCGCTGCATCTCTGTGTTTAAAAGACATGCCCATACAAAGCATGTCAAAAATGTAGACTTACAGTATATATTAATGGATACAACGGTGGCATCCACTATCTATAGTATAACATTCGTTTGTTTTCGCTCCAAAAGTGAGCTTCATTGCTGCATCTGGCTCTCATATGTGGGTAGCCGAAAGCATAAAGTCTAAGCCTTAGACTTACACTATATATGAATGGACACAAATGTGGCACCCACTATCTATAGTGCCATGCTTGTTTGCTCTTTCTCCAAAAGTTAGCTCTGTTGCTGCATCTCTGTGTTTAAAAGACATGCCCGTACAAGCTATGCCAAAAATGTAGACTTACAATATATATATATGGATACAACGGTGGCATCCACTATTTATAGTATAATGCTCAATGGTTCTCGCTCCAAAAGTGAGCTTCATTGCTGTGCCTGGTCATATGTGGTTAGCCGAAAGCATAGAGTATAAGCCTTAGACTTACACTATATAGGAATGGACACAAAATGTGGCACCCACTATGTATAGTACTGTGCTTTTTGCTCTTTTACAAAAGTAAGCTCTGTTGCTGCATCTCTGTGTTTAAAAGACATGCCCGTACAAGGTATGTCAAAAATGTAGACTTACAATATATATAAATGGATACAACGGTGGCATCCACTATCTATAGTATAATGCTTGTTGGCTCTCGCTCCAAAAGTGAGCTTCATTGCTGTGCCTAGTCATGTGTGGTTAGCCGAAAGCATAGAGTATAAGCCTTAGATTTACACTATATAGGAATGGACACAAATGTGGCACCCACTATGTATAGTACTGTGCTTGTTGCTCTTTTTCCAAAAGTAAGCTCTGTTGCTGCATCTCTGTGTTTAAAAGACATGCCCAAACAAGGCATGCCAAAAATATAGACTTACAATATATATAAACGGATACAAAAGTGACATCGTTTATCTATAGCTTTCTCCGAAAGTGAGCAATGTTAGTGCAAGACATGCTCATCCACGGCTAGCCAAAAGTGTAGATGTGCACTATAAGTGGATGGATACAACTGTGGCATCCACGATTTATAGTGCAATGCTTGTTTGCTCTTACTTCAAAAGTGACCTCCATTGTTGGTGTGTTAACAAGATTTGCTTGTATGCCAAAAGCATAGACTTACACTAAATATGGATGGATCCAACTGCGGCTCTTTGGGCACGGGGATATCAAGTTAGCTTTTTGGCTATTTAGCGAGCCATCGAGCTAGTTTTGAGATAAATTGCTATCTTAGAAATTCAACTCAAAGCGCTAATATGTAAAAAAAAAAAAAAAGTCCTTCCCAGCTTGAAAACAAACGGGAACCAAAACATTAGCGAACGCTGTTTATATCTTTGTCAAACAAAGCAGACGTTTTTAGCGATAGCCACCGTACAATAACGACACCATGAAGTCAAAAACGAAGTCAAACAAAACAAAGACATACTTCGGATAGCTAACGTAGGACAACAACTCCCCGTCCTGCCAAAACATTAGCGGATGGCGTATATATCTTTGTCAAACAAGACTCCTTTTTGTCACCTGTTGTCAGTCCGTCTGCAAACCTCAGTTCACACTAGGCAAGCTTTTTCGACCCTGACTCTCACCTGTCTGTTTCCCGGCTTCGACCTGTTTTTTTTTATCCTGACCACGTCTAATCTCCTCTCCTGGCCTTCGACTTGTTACCGACCCCGACCACGTGGGTCCTGTTTCCGTTCTGGTCCTGACCGTATACACTTTCAAAATAAACACAAATAATATTCACCAACCGTCTTCACCCCGAGAGCTATTTTTTTTTAAAATGTATACGTGAATGTAAATGGTCACGTTTTTTGCTCTCCTGTCCCGGCTTTCAACATTTTTCGTCCTCTCTCCTTTTCTGGCTTCCGACCTCGTTTTCGCTCTCCTGTCACGGCGACTGACCCGTTTCTCTGTTCCCGACACCGCCTTCGCTCGCCTCGGAAGTTCCACTTCCGCGTTCAGAGCGACCCACTTCCTGCATCCAGCGATTGTGGGTGCAACCTTTCCCTCCCAACAAAACTGGGAGAAATGTAACGCAAGTGGGTCCTGTCTCCGTTCTGGTCCTGACATCATAGGCGGGGCGGTAACATTTTCAACCCAAAGAGCTATAATAGCAAAATATTTTGAGTTTTTTTGGGGGGAGAGAGAGCGGTAGTATAAATTTTAAAAAAATATCAGTGACAATCCCACTTTCAACACAAAAGCAAATTTTCAGCGCAATTTTTGTCACTGTAAAACGTTAGATGATTTACGAAAATCTACAAAAAATACGATAATGCCTGTGTCCCATTTCTACAAATTTACCCCTGTAAATGTGCCTCCCTCCCACAGATACTCCAAATAAATGAGACTCATTTAGACCCTCATTTTTTTTCATAAATAATGATTTCAAACCAAGGTGCTAGCAAAGTTCTCTTGTAAAAATGTCACGCATTTCTGTAAATGAGGATACTGGCGTATTTATTTGTTGAGTGAATAGCTCTGCCCACAACTATTCTTTGCCAATCAAATTGCTCGATGTTCATGGCTGTTGTTTTTTTGAGGGGGAGTGGGTGTTTGTAGTTTGTTCTGTGGGTTTTAATCCTAAACTGTCTCAACAGCCAATATAACGTAATTATTTTCTGTAAATGAGGATACTGGCGTATTTATTTGTTGAATGAATAGCTCTGCCCACAACTATTCTTCGCCAATCAAATTGCTCGATGTTCATGGCTGTTGTTTTTTGGGGGGATGGGATGTTTATAGTTTGTTCTGTGGGTTTTAATCCTAAACTCTCTCATCAGTCAATATAACTTAATTATTTTCTGTAAATGAGGATACTGGCGTATTTATTTGTTGAGTGAATAGCTCTGCCTACAACTTTTCTTCGCCAATCAAATTGCTCGATGTTCATGGCTGTTGTTTTTTTGAGGGGGAGTGGGTGTTTGTAGTTTGTTCTGTGGGTTTTAATCCTAAACTGTCTCAACAGTCAATATAACGTAATTTTTTTCTGTAAATGAGGATACTGGCGTATTTATTTGTTGAGTGAATAGCTCTGCTCACAACTATTCTTCGCCAATCAAATTGCTCGATGTTCATGGCTGTTGTTTTTTTTGGGGGGGGGAGGGAGGGGGTGTTTATAGTTTGTTCTGTGGGTTTTAATCCTAAAATGTCTCAACAGTCAATATAAGGTAATTATTTTCTGTAAATGAGGATACTGGCGTATTTATTTGTTGAGTGAATAGCTCTGCCCACAACTATTCTTCGCCAATCAAATTGCTCGATGCTCATGGCTGTTGTTGTTTTTGGGGGGAGGGGGTGTTTATAGTTTCTTCTGTGGGTTTTAATTCTAAACTGTCTCAACAGTCAATATAAGGTAAGTATTTTCTGTAAATGAGGATACTGGCGTATTTATTTGTTGAGTGAATAGCTCTGCCCACAACTTTTCTTCGCCAATCAAATTGCTCGATGCTCATGGCTGTTGTTTTTTGGGGGGGAGGTGGGTGTTTATAGTTTGTTCTGTGGGTTTTAATCCTAAACTGTCTCAACAGTCAATATAACGTAATTATTTTGCAAACTATAGCCAAAACGAGGTCTGTTGGTGTTACACTTTGACTGAAAACTGTATTTGGGACTGTGCTCTTGAAATACAGGACCGTAACCTTGGTTTTTCACGCACCAAACATAACTCTGTCGAAGAAATTTGATCTCGGAGCCATACGTGCACATGACAAGAGTAATATCTGGCCCGCCAGCCATAGTTTCCAAACCCCTGCCGTCCAGTCACGAACCAAAACCGGCAAACCGAACATTATTAGCCATAGCGGAACGACAACGGCAAACGAAAACAAACGAGAAGCAGGCGGTTCGCCGCGGAGTCACGTGACCATTAGCGCCATTGATGAATGCGGCTGTCGCAGGACAATTAAATCCCAAAAAGAAACAAAGTCTGTGCAACGGAGCGAGCCAGGGTTCCGCCTAACCATTAGCTTAATACTCGATATGATAGCGCTCTGCCTTTTCGTGCGTTTTCTGCGTTTGTGTGTGTCTGCGCTTGGGTACGTGTAGTGTAAAATCACTGCAGCGAGACGTGTGTACTTGCACCGCTGCACATATGTAATTACGTGGATTATCGTCTGCACGTGGCACACGGCTTTTACAAAATATATTTTATATTCAAGCTAAATAAAGAGATCTACTGTATATATATATATATATATATATATATATATATATATATATATATATATATATATATATATATATATATATATATATATATATATATATATATATATATATATATGCTCATTTGTCACCAAAATTGCTCTGACTAAAGCACTCATTTGTGTTCTGAGAACAATAAGTGCATGCATAACATATAAATATTTTATGCATTAGTTCCTTTAATAGGCTAATACAGCTAGCTAGTAACCCAAAAACATAGCATGATATCAAATGGAAAAAAACTTTTTTTTAAAAACAAACAAATAAATAAGACTTTTAGCCCAGTGCAACATAAAAATAAAAAAGTGAAAAATACAGTTCATAGATTCATTATTTTTAATTAGCTGAAACACTTAGCTAACTTGTTAGCTAGTGGAAAAATAACAGACACAGCAAAAGAAAAAAAGCTGATTTATAGAAAATATATAAATAAAAATATGAGAACCGTGTGCAACGTGATAAAAAAATTGAAATGATTTCATTCATTTTTAATCATCTGAAAAAAATGGAAAAGACAAAAAGCAAACAAAAATGAATGCAATGCCATCAAAAATGCAAAATATTACAGTTCACAAATTAATCATTTGTAATTAGCTGAAATTCATAAAAGATAGCTCGCAGAAAAATACTGAATTAGGAAAATTTACATTTTCATGAACCGGAACAGGATCAGGACCCAAACGCGTGACGTTTCTCACACAAGCCTTCATTTTACGGGAAATGGGGAGTCATACACATTAGGCAGGCAGTCTGGCGTGAAATGATAGAAAGCTAGAGGCCGACGAAATCGATACCAATTGCCCGAGTCGATATCGGACAGATGTGGTGGATACCGGACAGGACGGGACAGACAGGATTGATAATGAAACAGGATATCGAAATTAAACAGGACAAACTAGACGGGAACAAAAACTGGAGAGAATAATAAACAGGACAAAAATAGATGGGAACGAAACTGGAAACAGATATTAGACAGGACAAAATAAACAGGAACAATGCCGGACAGGAAATACCAACAGGAAACCGGGACCAAGTCAGAACCCACGTCTTCCAGGGCAGAGGTTCGTTGACGGACTGACATAGGAAAAGTGAGAGCGCTGAGCTTAAATAGACAGAAAGCCAATCTGTCAACAAGCTGCAGCTGGCACCACATGGGCGGGGCCAATTGGGCGCCATGGCAACCGTGGCAGGGCATTCCCCTTGAGGAAGGTTGTTGGGGCCGTGGTTTATTGTAAAAGCGCCGGGGAGCCACTAGGGGGTGCCAAATGGCCACATGGCCGCATGCAGCTCCAAAGCCGCTTGAACACCAAAACAAATGTTTCTCAAATTTTGGGGTGTCCTTGACACCAAATCCATTTTAAAAAAACTCCAAGAGACCTAAAGTACAACTGTGTAACCTTCACAAAAACTGGTTTCGCTGTTTCGGAGCCTGTAAGCCACGTACTAACACGTAGACTTACACTAAATATGGATGGATACAACTGCGACCCACATCCGTATTCACATAATAGATAATAAGACACTAAGGACAGTACAACGGAATGAAAAAGTCAATTATTAAAATTAATTTTCATTGGCTGAAATACACAGAAGCAAAATAATTGACACAATATCAAATGAAAAAAAATAATTATAAAAAAGAAACAAATAAATAAGACACTTCGAACAATGCGACCTCATGAAAATGCTAAGTTACAATCCGTGCATTCATTATTTTTAATTAGCCGAAATGCTCGATGAACTCAAATAGAAATTAGAACGATATCAAACGAAAAAAAAACGAAAAAACGGATTCAATAAAAGATGCAACGTGATGAAAAAAATGGAAGGATTACTATTCACGCATAAATTAATTTTAATGAGGTGAAATACATAAAAGCTTCCTTTGTTATTTTGGTTTATGTAGTTTCCCCATTTATTTCCAACGGCCTCGGACTCTGATTGGCTCCCTGTCCCTATTTAAACCCACTCCTGTCTGTCCCCTTTTGTCAGTCCGTCTGCGAACCTCAGTTTAAACTAGGCAAGCCTTTTTTTCGACCCTGACTCCCACCTGTTTTTTGCTCCCGTCTGTCCCCCGGCTTCGACCTGTTTTTGATCCTGACCACGTCTACTCAACCGTCCCAGCTTTTGACTTCCTTTTGTCCCTGACCACGTCTACTCTCCTTTCCTGGCTTACGACTCGCTTCCGACCCCGACCACGTTTTTGCTCTCCTGTCCCGGCTACTGACTCGTTTTTCCGTTCCCGACACTGCCATCGCTCGCCACGAAAGTCCCGCGTTCAGAGCGACCTATCTCCGTTCTGGTCCTGACACAGGGAGCCTAACTTGGAATACATATTTGAAATTAATGACAACAGTAATAATACAAAAATACTCGAAAAAATACTACAAAAACACTCTAATAAAAATGTCCCAAAATCGTAATAACACATTAACACAAGAGCTAAATTACAAAAGAAATACGACAAAAATACGATGACAGAAGTATTACGAAGGAAATACTACAAAATTATTTCTGCAGTGATATTACAAAAATACTCAAAAAAATACTCAAAAAATACTCTAATAAAAATGTCCCAAAACCGTAATAACATATAAACTCAAGAGCTAAATTATGAAAGAAATACAACAAAAATACAACGACAGAAGTATTACGAAGGAAATACTACAAAATTATTTCTGCAGTGATATTACAAAAATACTCAAAAAAATACTCAAAAAATACTCTAATAAAAATGTCCCAAAACCGTAATAACATATTAACTCAAGAGCTAAATTATGAAAGAAATACAACAAAAATACCACGACAGAAGTATTACGAAGGGAAAACTACAAAATTATTTCTGCAGTGATATTACAAAAATACTCAAAAAAATACTCAAAAAATACTCTAATAAAAATGTCCCAAAATCGTAATAACACATTAACACAAGAGCTAAATTACAAAAGAAATACGACAAAAATACGATGACAGAAGTATTACGAAGGAAATACTACAAAATTATTTCTGCAGTGATATTACAAAAATACTCAAAAAAATACTCAAAAAATACTCTAATAAAAATGTCCCAAAACCGTAATAACATATTAACTCAAGAGCTAAATTATGAAAGAAATACAACAAAAATACCACGACAGAAGTATTACGAAGGGAAAACTACAAAATTATTTCTGCAGTGATATTACAAAAATACTCAAAAAAATACTCAAAAAATACTCAGATAAAAATGTCCCAAAACCGTAATAACATATTAACTCAAGAGCTAAATTACAAAAAAAATACGACAAAAATACGACGACAGAAGTATTACCAAGGAAATACTACAAAATTATTACTGCAGTTATATTACAAAAATACTTAAAATAAATGCCACAAAAATGCTACTCCAAAAATATCCCAAAACATTAATAATATAATAACACTAGAGCTAAATTACAAAAGAAATACAACAAAAATATCACGACAGAAGTATCATGAAGGAAATACTACAAAATTATTACTGCAGTGATATTACAAAAATACTCAAAATAAATACCACAAAAATACTACGACGAAAAAATCCCTAAACAGTAATATAATAACAATCGAGCTTAATTACGAAAGAAATATGAAAAAAATACGATGACTGAAGTATTACGAAGGAAATACTACAAAATTATTACTGAAGTGATATTCCAAAAATACTCAAAAAAATTCTACAAAAACACTACTCCGAAAATATCCCAAAACAGTAATAATATAATAACAGTAGAGCTAAATTACGAAAGAAATACAACAAATATATCATGACAGAAGTATTACGAAGGAAATACTACAAAATTATTACTGCAGTGATATTCCAAAAATACTCAAAAAAATTCTACAAAAACACTACTCCGAAAATATCCCAAAACAGTAATAATATAATAACACTAGATCTAAATTACGAAAGAAATACAACAAATATATCATGACAGAAGTATTACGATGGAAATAATACAAAATTATTACTGCAGTGATATTACAAAAATACTCAAAATAAATACCACAAAAATACTACGACAAAAAAATCCCTAAACAGTAATATAATAACAATCGAGCTTAATTACGAAAGAAATATGAAAAAAATACGATGACAGAAGTATTACGAAGGAAATACTACAAAATTATTACTGCAGTGATATTCCAAAAATACTCAAAAAAATTCTACAAAAACACTACTCCGAAAATATCCCAAAACAGTAATAATATAATAACACTAGAGCTAAATTACGAAAGAAACACAACAAATATATCATGACAGAAGTATTACGAAGGAAATACTACAAAATTATCACTGCAGTGATATTCCAAAAATACTCAAAGAAATACTACAAAAATACTACTCTGAAAATATCCCAAAACAGTAATAATATAAAAACACTAGAGCTAAATTACGAAAGAAATACAACAAAAATATCACGACAGAACTATTACGAAGGAAATACTACAAAATTATTACTGCAGTTACAAAAGAATTACTGCAATGATATTAAAAAATACAACAGGTATTCTAGAACAATCTATTATGAAAATACTACAAAATAATACAGAAATATTATAAATACTATAATGATTATACATATATCTATAACACAAATTTCTCTTCATTGCTATGATAGTTCAAGTATTTTTGCCTTGTATTAAAATCAATGTTTATTTGTTTTTTTATCACTAAGAGTTTCGTCATCTTACACACTGTCCCTTTAACTTTTTAGATCTTCTATTGTGTCAATCTTTTAAAAGTATATTTCAGAAACATGGAATTTTTTTATCCGAGGTTTTCTTCTGGAAAACCTGGTTGGGCCAGACCCTAATACTGGCGGTCCCCAAGTAAATTGAGTTGGGGACCCCTGGTCTAGAAAAACAAAAAAAAAGCGGGAAAAATAAGAAGCAAACGAAAAGGTTGCTAGCAAGGATTGGAAAAAAAAAAAGTCAGCGAAGTAAAACGCAAGGTTGAGCAGCGGGTCAGTAGCCGGGACAGGAGAGCAAAACACGTGGTCGGGATCGGAAACAAGTCGAAAGCCAGGAGAGGAGAGTATCAAAAAACGGGTCGAAGCCGGGAAACAGACGGGAGCAAAAACAGGAGTGAGTCAGGGTCGAAAAGGCTGACGGACTGACAAAAGGCGACAGATAGGAGTGGTGGTAAGGTCGAGCACAGAATACCTCGGAAAAAAAACAAAAACAAACTTGACGTTCTCAAGATCATCGAAACCAAAATCAATTCGAAAAAACATCAAAACAGACGTCTTCATCGCAAAACCTTTAAATAAGGATCGCGGTTTGTCAAAGATGGCCGACCCGACCTAACCTCGGCCGTTCCCACTCCTTTACGATAATTGGTCCTGTAGCGCTAATGCGACTTTTACGAGCGAGGACCAGACGTGGTCCAGGATGACCAATCGATAGCAGAGTTAAAGATCTCTGTGATGTCAGCTGGGGGGGCGGGGAGGAGACGGGGGACCAGGGCGGGGACGGGAAAGCGTCGGTCCTAAGAATGGAATTGCGACGGTACGATCAATCGGGATACGGGCAAAGCGTAAAGCATGCTTCGTGTCTCTCTCTCCCTCTCTCTTTCTCTCTCTCTCTCTCTCTCTCTCTCTCTCTTTCTCCCTCTCTCTCTTCCATCCATCCTTCCTCCATCCAGACCTAGGAAGGGACTTCATAGAAAATGAATGGGAATAGAGTAATCAATCTACATCAGGGGTGTCAAACTCATTTTAACTCGGGGGCCACACGATTGAATAAACATTCTCTCGGGGGCCGAACTCGTAGGTTTTAAAGAAAGAAGAAATAAAGAGAGAGCAGTAAAGAGAGAGATGAAAAGAAAGAGAAGAAGGGAGACAGAGTAAAAGGGAGAAAGTAAGAGAGACATGAAAATGGAGAAAGAGTGAGAAAAATAGAGAAAGCACAATAGAAAGAGGGGGGAGGGAAAGAGAAAGAGACAGAAAAAGAAAGATGCATAAATAAAAATAGAGATAAAAAGGGAAAGAGAGAGAGAGAAAAATCAGAAGAATGAGAGAAAAAAGACAAAGAGAGAAAGAGAGAGAAAAAGAGTGAGCATGAGAAACAGGCAGAAAAAGAAAGGGAGTGAGAATGACAGGGAAAAAGTGCGAGAAAAAAAGGAAATAACCAAAGAGAAAAAGGACAGAGAGAAAAATGGAAAAACGGCAGAGGAAGATAGAGTGAGGGTGAGAAAGGAAAATGATAAATAGAAAACAGGAGAGAAAGAGAGATAGAAAGGGTGAGTAAGAAAGAGAAAAGAGAGAGGAAGAGAGAGAGAGAGAGAAAGAGAGGAGAGAAGAGAGAGAGAGAGAGAGAGAGAGAGAGAGAGAGAGAGAGAGAGAGAGAGAGAGAGAGAGAGAGAGAGAGAGAGAGAGAAAAATACAACAACTGTTGCTTGCTACATTTTGCATCCGTGTATGTATGTCTATATATGTATGTAATGGTTGCCGCGGCGCCCAATCGGGCCCCGCCGTGTGGCCCCAGGTTCTGTCATGGTTGCCACGGCGCCCAATTGGCCCCGCCCATGGACACCAGCTGAAACGCGTTGACAGATTGCTTCCTGTCACTACTTAAACGCTGTTCTGTGAGTCGCCTTTTGTCGGAGTGTCTGCGAATATCCGTTTTAATACGTCTAGCCCTGAGAATCCTCGTTTTTGCCTGTGTTTTGATCCTGTTTTGTTCTTGGCCCAATCTGTTTGATTTTGACCACTAAATATGAATAAAATGACTCAATTTTGTGCAGGCTTGGGGAGTAACGGAATACATGGAAGGGCAAAAATTATGTTGGCAAGCTGTTTGGATTTCTTTTCATGTTGTTTCTGTCGCATTTGACGTTAGTTTTGCCGGAGATCAAAGAGATCAAAGCCAGGAGAGAAAGCTAACCACGTGTTGTGAGTCATCATTTGATTCCTATTTAGTTTATTTTGTCTTGTATTAGCATATTTGGTATTGGAGTAATCCAAAAGTCATTGAAAGTAATCCAGTAAAAGTAACCCGACCCAACCCTGTATGCCTGTATATAAATATATTCATCTTTGTTTAAATCCGAGTTATTTAATCGCTTATAATTCCAAAAAGATGAAAATATTTCCATATTTCTTATGATGTTTCTAATCGACTTATATTTATGAACAACAGCACGGCGGCGCAGTGGTTAGCGCATGTGCGGCACAGTTCATGTCTTGGGAACCTCCTGCGTGGGTTCAAATCCAGCTCCAGACTTTCTGTGCGGAGTTTGTATGTTCTCCCCGTGCTTGCGTGGGTTTCCTCCGGGCACTCCGGTTTCCTCCCACGTTCCAAAAACATGCGTTTCAGGTGAATCGGCCGGTCCAAATTGTCCTTAAGTCTGAATGAGCGATTGAGTTGTCTGTCCCCGTGTGCCCTGCGATTGGCTGGCAACCCGTTCAGGGTGTCCCCTGCCCACTGCCCGATGATTGCTGGGATGGGCTCCAGCACCCCCGCGACCCTACTGAGGATAAGCAGTGCAGCTAACGAGATGAGAGAAGATAATGCTAATGCTTCTTATAAACATCGCCTATCCATCTAAATATTCTTTTGATTTCATGATTCTCTTAGATCCTTGTATTAAATGTTCGGAGTGCCGCGTCTAATCTCATAAACAATGGACACTACATTGTAATCAATAGCAAAAAACACACTTATATTCTTATCTCCAAACCAGAAAATTCAACAAAATAGTGACACCAAACGGCTTCATGATGAGGAAAAATGACAAACTACCGAGAGACAATTCTATTTTTAGTTATATTGTGCGATGGATGCTAAAATAGAAGACAAACTCAAATATAACTAAACTTATTTCATTAAACTCAGACTTATTAAAGGGGCAACGTGGTTTAAAACAAAAAACACAGTCTCTTAAAGTGAAATCCGGTTCGATGATTGCGGGAGTTGTACCGGGAGAGGTAGGCTTTCTCAACAGACCCGCAAAAAAATCCAATTTCCTTGATATTTGGTTTTTGCTGTGTTTCAAACCAAATCCGAGGCTTCATTGCCGTTCGAAGACGGACAAAACAGCAAAGAAGTCATTCTACATCGCACGTTCATCCATAATTTTCAAATTTTACCGATATCACATATCCAGGTTTTGATAGTTTTGTCAAACAGTGAGACTGAACAACCCAAAAAAGACCGCACTATCCAATAGCATCATTTTGGTCTAACACTTTAAAATTAAATGATAGCTTTTCAACGAGACATTCACTGACAATTCGAAAAGACGACGTCCGGAAGCTCAACCGGAAAACCTCGGTGGATCCGGACTGCTTTGTTTTGCATTTTGAAGCTTTTTACAATCTTATTTAACAAAAATAAAATAGTATATTTAAGAACTGCCTCCAGATTTGTTTACACATATGTAACAGGGACAGGGTTGGTTAAGCGCAGAGAAATCATGGCTTTTTTTTTTGTCAATACGCGATCACAATCGATTTTTAACTTGAAAAATCATCGTTTTGACAACTGTAAACATGTATTTAAGGCAAGAAGTATACAAAAGTAACATCATGGTCCGATCAACACTCAACAGTGTTAAAAATAGTCTGTGTCATGATTGTAAAGATAAGAAGAAACTGAGAACCTAGACCGATCCCAGCTGCTTTGTTTTGGAATTTGAGGCTTTTTTGGGGGGGTCAAAGTTGTCAGTTTATGATCAAAATTGATATTACCAGAAAGCAAATCGTTTTAACAATTGCATCTGTTTTTTTGGTTTTTTTGTTTTTGTTTTTTTTGGTTTTTTTTTTCATATCCGTGTTCTAGATGGAAAGGTCAGTTAAGAGAAACTGAGACCCCCGTCTGACCTGGACTGCTTCGTATTGGAATTTGAGGCTTTTTTAAGCCAAAGTTTTCAGTTTATGATCAAAATCCATATTAACATAAATCAAATTGTCATAACAACTGCAACTGAGTTTTTTTAACCCGTGTTCAAGAAGGAAAGGTCAGTTAGGAGGAACCAAGACCCCCGTCTGATATGGACTGCTTCGTTTTGGAATTTGAGGCTTTTTCTTAGTCAAAGATTTCAGTTTATGATCAAAATCGACATTACCATGAAGCAAATCAGTTTAACAACTGAATATGTTTTTTTTTAATCCGTATTCAAGAGGGAAAAGTCAGTTAAGAGGAACCGAGACCCCCCGCCTGATCTGGACTGCTTCGTTTTGAAATTTGAGACTTTTTTTAAGTCAAAGTAGTCAGTTTATGATCAAAATCGTTATTTCCAGAAAGCAAATCGTTTTGACAACTGCATCTGGGGTTTTTTTCAATCTGTGTTCAAGAGGGAAAGGTCAGTTGAGAGGAACCGAGACCCCCGTCTGATATGGACTGCTTCGTTTTGGAATTTGAGGCTTTTTCTTAGTCAAAGATTTCAGTTTATGATCAAAATCGACATTAACAGAAAGCAAATAAGTTTAACAACTGAATCTGGGGTTTTTTTTTAAATCCGTATTCAAGAGGGAAAAGTCAGTTAAGAGGAATCGAGACCCCCGTCTGATCTGGACTGCTTCGTTTTGGAATTTGAGGCTTTTTTTAAGTCAAAGTTGTCAGTTTATGATCAAAATCATTATTACCAGAAAGCAAATCGTTTTAACAACTGCAACTGAGTTTTTTTTAAATCCGTGTTCAAGAAGGAAAGGTCAATTAAGAGGAACCGAGACCCCCGTCTGATATGGACTGCTTCGTTTTGGAATTTGAGGCTTTTTCTTAGTCAAATATTTCAGTTTATGATCAAAATCGATATTACCAGAAAGCAAATTGTTTTCACAACTGCATCTGTGTTTTTTTAAATCTGTGTTCAAGAGGGAAAGGTCAGTTGAGAGGAACTGAGACCCCCGTCTGATCTGGACTGCTTTGTTTTGGAATTTGAGGAGGAATTATGAGTCAAAATAGGATTATAATCCATTCTTAACGTTAAAATTGTAATCTATTAATTATATCAAGATTTTTGAACACAGGTTCTGTTTCAACAAATTAAGGAGAACTGAGAACCTCGACTTATCTGGACTACTTTGTCTTTTAAGTTATCAATATCCAAGCGATTTGTGTCAATATCCTGATTTAAAACTTAAAGAATTTGACTTACCGATTCCAGATTTAGTTATTTAGAATTAAAGTTGTCTTTATTGTAACTAAAGTGAAAGAGAGCAGTCGTGGCAATCCAGGATAAGCATGTCATAAAAGGCTTAAATGAGAAAAATAACAAAAAAGGATCAAGTACAGCAAGGATAAATAGGAGGGAAACCATCTCCACACATAAGCGTTAAAACAATCCGTTTTATGAGAAAACTAAAATGAAAACGTGTTTTAATATCACGGGAACGGCCTTGCGACGTAAACGAAGCGATATTCCTGAAAAGTGGAGCTGCAAAAGAAGCCCGGCGAACGGAGACGGAGATCCGGGCCGGCTTACCTGCAGCGCGTCGCGGAGCTTGCTGCTTCCTCCGCGGCATGTCAGCGCGTCTGGCCCCGCTGATGCGAGGCTGCCTGCGGGCTGCGTCTTCCCCCCAGTCGCCGGATCAGGACTCACGCATGGATGGAGCGTGCACGCGCAGGTCCAGAGACCACAAAAATAGAGAAGGGTCGACCGGGGTGGGTGTCAGCGTCCTTCCCTCTCTTCCCTCCCCGGGCTGGCGACGCTCTCGCTCGGCTCGGCGCGGCTTGGTTGGCCGCGGGCTGGATGGAGGTTAAACGCTTTCCCCCTTGTCCGCGTGCGCGCGCGCGGCACTGCGTGCGCGCTCTCCTGCAACAGGCTCGCTTGAGGGGACACAAAACGACGGGCGTCAGTCAAAAGTGTGCGGGGGGGACCGGGAGGGGGGTGTAAACATAAAACACGGGAGGGGGTGGCGAGGCAGGAGTGCGTGCAGCCTCCCCGACACTTGAACCGATGATGGGCGGCACGTAAGGCAGTTCCGTCCCCCTTTCCTCCCCTGTCACTCACCCCACCTCACGCCCCCCTACCGTTTATCACAACACGCGCACGCGCACTTACTTGAACCGCTTCCTCTCTGCGCGTAATTGTGCGCGTAAAGCGTGAAGACGCGTACAAACGCGTGCGTATTTCCAGTTGTTTGCGTCCCCCCCTTCTTTGAGACGCCCCCCACGTGAAAAAAAAAATCCCCAAAAGATGAAGAGGAGGTTATATGAGGCGTTCAAGGGGTCTGTTCATGTTCTCTGTGCACGGGCCTCCCCCCCCCTCTCTTTTCGTAGTTGTTATAATTCGATGAGATTCGCGCTTGATTGGAAGGAAGGAAAAGGAGGTGGCACGGGGGTTCTTCTTTTTCCTCTTTTGAAGGGGTGGGGGGTATTCAAATGAGCCACGCAGGGATAAAAAGTTCTTTGGTCGGGGACTCTATATTCCCACTTTTCCCTGAAAAAGTTGCGCGTGGAAGTATAATCCGATAAAAGCCAAGCGGAGCGCGCACAGGTATTTTTTTTTCTTATCTTCTTTTCCTCCTTCTTGTTCTTTGTCCTCCGCACCACGCGTGGACCTCACGGAAGATGCGTGGAAGGTGCCGCGATGCTCCGCGGTGCTCCGGCGATGTTTTCCCGGCAGATCTCGCCGCGAGTGTGCGCGCGTCCGCAGCGGTGCGCGCGGTTAGATCCGCCCCAGCATCTGTCCGTCTCTCCATTGGCGCATCCATCATCGGTGGCTGGCGTGCGTGCGCGCGTGCGTGCACGGGGTACAATCTCGCACCCCCACTCTACCACCCCCCCCCCCCCCGCCCCCGGGTTGGGTATCGCGTCACTGTCTCGCAAGACGCAAAACGCTTTGCTGCAGCGTGACTGACACGTCCGCGTGCACACGCATGCAGAAGAGAGAGAGAGGGAGAGAGTGGCAGCGGGCGCGCGCATCGGGAAAGACTCGCCATTCAAAATGGACATTTTATATTTTTATTTCTTTTAACGGAATAACAAACCACAATGGAAAATAACAGGTAAATTAAAGATTATATTTATGATTGACCTAAATTAAATGCTTCATTTTTTTAAGTTAAATGTTTTCTAAAACAAGTCTTTTTTTAATTAAATTTTTGTTTTTTTTAATAATTATATGTTGGACTGAATACTTTTCAATTAAATGCATTTCAAGCGTGTTCAAGTCTATTTATGTGTATTAAAATAGTATTTAAATGAATACATCCGTTGCGTATTTTTATAGATGGCAACATGTTAAAGACTTGTCCAAATAACTTTATTAAACATAATTTGTTTTACTCTATTGTTTCGGTGGGGTGGTTTAAGCATATATATATATTTTTTTTTAATTCTTTTGCACTTCGACTTGGTGCACGTCTGGAAAATAACGGAAAAATAAAATGTCACGCACCATGAAAATTACGTTAATATTTGATAATTTTATAATATATATTATATGCACGATATTATTGTTATATTATACTATTATTCATGTCACTTTTGGGGGTTTAAAAGTCACCAAAAATTGAGTTTTCTCGTTTACAATCACATCGCAAAGTGAACCTTTTTCAAATGAGAAATCCAAACTTTATTTTGGAATATATTTAAAGCATTGATTCAATTATTTGATGATTTGATGGATGTCTTTTGAAAAGAAAACGGCATTAAACGTTCCACGGAACTCATTTAAAAAGCGAGATATATTGGACTAAACTCAAATTCTATACGAGGTTTTAGTCATTTGGGAATATTTTAATTGATTGAAGTTGTACGGCTCAATTGATTTGTTTTTATACACACATCAAATAAAAATACATACCAAGTGTGTGCAGCAAACGTACTTGAATTATTTCATCTGAGGAAAAATTAATTCCAAAAATGGAATACAAATGATCTTGAAACTTAAACGTGAGTCTTTTTAATGATGTAGATGTTTGAAATGTTTTATCGCTATTGTTTTATTTTATTCAAAGGCGATTTAAAATTGCAAAGCAAGATGCGAAGGAAGGTACAGAAGGAGGGGAAAAATAGGGAGGGGGTCGTGCATAACGGGAAGGGGGCATCTCTCCGTGCATAGATCTGCAGCTGGCCAGATTAAAAATCCTCATTTTTGTGTGTTTGAACCATTTTTATTGACACTTTTAACAGCAAATAAACAATGTGAGGTTTGAACAAAAATCCTTATTTATACATTTAGGAAATGTTGTCCAGCTATTGAAAGAAGTGAAATCTTGAGTCGAGACGTCAAAAGGAAGCAACATTAAATACGTTGATGATGTCAATTCCCTTTAAAGTTTCTGAAACATAGTCCAGTAATTGCAGGATGTCTGCAAAAAAATGCGTGTGTGAGTGAATCTGTCCTTAGGAAGCTAACAGCACGGATTATTTATCTTTAGTTATTTTAACTTCCAGTAAGAAAAAAAGTTAAGCTTTTTAAATGTAACGTCCCCAATTATCTTTGACAAAAATACATTTCAAAAATAACAATTCAGCCCCTTTTTATCCTCCAAAAACGTGGAATTAGAACCATACACAGGGTAGGATATCGAGATCATACTTGTATTTTATTCCTGCAGTCCAAATTATTAAAATTGGATGATTTTGTAAACTTTTTCACTGCACAACTGCTATATAAGGTCAACAAAAACAGTGCCAGAAAACATCAAAAAATGATTCATTGGGAAAGAGGGAAATTATAACTTAAGGGGCTGTAGTAAATTCTGGTCTCAAAGGTGAGAACCACCAGGAAAAGTATGTGTGTGTCTGTATGTGGAGTCAAACTTTGGAACAATTTGCAAGACGAGATCAAACAATGTCCAACCATTCGCTTCTACAAATTTAAATACAAAAAAAATAAATACATTTCTGGCGGAATACAGAGATGAAGAAAATGGGGTATGAGTGATGCTAAAGATTGGAAATACTGCGTTTACAACTATGGTTAACTTTGTTGTTATTGTTGCGATTGTTATATCATAACTGTTATTATTAATATTATTAATATTGTTGGTTTATTTAATAGGAAAGATGAAGGGGAAGGGGATATAAGCATTTGCTTCTTCCTACCCCTTTTCGAACATATTATGTCATATTATTTTGTCGTTGAGTTATTGTTTTTGTTAAATTTTTATTTTGATGTTCGAAATAAAGTTTTCATTCATTCATTCAATTATTTTAGACAAAAATAAATTGAAAAAATAATAATTGCAACTCAAAGTGCTGCACAACTAACATTTAATCTGCAATATATGGGATATATATTGTAAAAAGTGGGAACAGTGCCCCCCACCCAAACTAACAGCATAGGAGGGAAAATACACAGGAAAAATACACCAAAATTAAAATAAACAGAGAATAAAAATATACTATAAGAATCCCCCCCGTTAACCCACCCAACAATGAGAACATAAAACGACCCCCACCCCCTTTTTCCCTACCCAACAAGCCAGAACGCCAAATACACATCACACACACAACATTTCAATCAAGTTAACATACAATTTAATAACACAAAATACCCACGTATAAATACACAAATACTTCCACAACAGTTAAAAAGACACAAGAATCAAATAAATGATAGAAAAAAAATATTGGGAAAACAAAATTCAGCCCACACTTGTAGAGTTGTGCTTCATTTTTGTATTGCTTTAATTTGTAGCGACACGACACGACACTCTCCCCTCCCCCAAAATTATAATATCACAATTGTCATGTACAGTAAAAATACAGTCATCCCTCTGAATAAAAATACATTTAGATTACAAAATATTAATTTTACGTCCAGCCGAAGTGAAGGTTTCCAATGTGACGTCACAAAATGCTGCAAATGCATTATGCACTTGCAAACTACAGACTCTTATGACACCATCCCCTGATCTAAAACCGACATGAGGGCAAGGTAAAACTCAAAAACCTCAACATGAGGAAAATGAAGAAACCTTGAGAAAGGACTGCACCAGGATGACCAGACAGATATTGCATTAACTAACAATACAATTAAAATAATTAGGTCTAAAATTAAATATACGTGTCCCGAATGAATCACATTGTGTATGAAGATTTTCAAAAAACACATTCATTTCTATATTTTTGTATTAAATTCATTATTTATTGCTATACTTTTTTTATTATTTCGACAATTGATTAGTTAATCAGCTGGGATGGGCTCCAGCACCCCCGCGATCCTACTGAGGATAAGCGGTGCACATAACGGACGGATGGATTAGTTAATTACCGTAAATCCTGATCCACTATTATATTTTAACCTAAGTTTGCACATTTTTATTAAAGGAAACACATTTAAAACCATCCTTGATATTTCACAGTTTGCATCTAGCACATGAAGCTACGAGTGTTAAGAAGAAATTAAAACAGAGATTAAACGTATTTTCTGGTAATTAATCATAATTAATCACGGGTATAAAAATGGAGGGAGGGAAAATTCATATTTTCTCAGTTATTGTAACTCATAATGAATCAGATCTGTATTAAATGCTAATTATCAAATATTATAGACAACCATTGTAAAAATATCAAAATGAATCGCACAGTTATCAGTTAAAATGTGTAAGAATTCAAAAAATACAAAATTGATTAATAGTTCATAATTTCTCATAGTTAACTTACAGTAAAAATGGGATTTTTTGGGGGGGGTTCATCTGTTTTGTTTGGCTTAATTTTGATTTCTGATAAAACTTCTAACTATAGCTTTCACTTGTAGAATGTTGCTTTATATTTTACTCATATTTTTACTATGTTAATTAGCACTCTAGAAAAAAAAAACATCTTAATTACCATATTTTCCGCACTATAAGGCGCACCTAAAAGTCTTCATTTTTTTCAAAAGCTGACCATGCGCCTTATAATACAGTGTGCCTTATATATGGATCAATATTAAGTCGCAAAGTCTTCCAACTAAATTGCATTCGCCGACTCGATTTTCCCCCGAACGCCAAGTAGTCCGCGGTGTATGCTGGGATTTATTTACAGGCGTTTCATTGGCTAACCAATGTGTCAATCATCATTTGAATCGATCGCTATTGGCTAAAGTTATTCGGAGCCTCGGATAGGCTAGAGGGCCGAAACAAACCCTGCAATTGGCCGAAAAAATGTGTCAATCATCTGTTAAACCGATCGCTATTGGCTGAAGTTATTCAGAGCCTCGGATAGGCTAGAGGGCCGAAACAAACCTTGCAATTGGCCGAAAAAATGTGTCAATCATCTGTTAAATCAATCGCTATTGGCTGAAGTTATTCAGAGCCTCGGATAGGCTAGAGGGCCGAAACAAACCTTGCAATTGGCCAAAAAAGATGTGTCAATCATCCGTTAAATCGATCGCTATTGGCTGAAGTTATTCGGAGCATCGGATAGGCTAGAGGGCCGGAACAAACCCTGCAATCGGCCGAAAAAGATCTGTCAATCATCCGTTAAATCGATCGCTATTGGCTGAAGTTATTTGGAGCTTCGGATAGGCTAGAAGGCCAAAACAAAGCCTGCAATTGGCCGAAAAAGATGACTGAATAGCAAGCTTGCTAAAGTACGCCATAAAGAAACATGTTTCATTAGTCTGTATTTGTAAACATTTTACTCTCCTGGATTTACTTCACTCACGGTTGTAAGAAAACCATGGTTGCGTATCATTATTGAACGTGAGAACTTAGGTGAGCTATGCGGCTTTCTATTTTCCCGGCATCTTGTTTTAGAACCATCTTGATGTTGCTGTGATGAGTTGAGTGAATTCAACTCAATTCCAAGTGTTCATTGTCATATGCACGGTAAAGTTGCGAGCGAAAAAGAAAATAGAAACTAAGGAATGGTTGGCATTTCTTGAATTCCAAGACTTTAACCTTCCTAATGATGGAACGATGCATTTGAGTGACATCGTACGGACACCGCATCCGCACGTGTCTACGACACGTATTTGCTTCTTTGCAAGCTTTGGGAATGTTAAGGGGGTAATCAGTTGGACTGAACCATCTGACTGTTTTGTCCACGTTCCCATTGTAGCGCCTTATAATCCGGTGCGTCTTATCTATAGAAGATATAGGACCAAAAACTATTTTTGGGGGGTGCGCCCTATAACCCGGTGCGCCCTATAGTGCGGAAAATACGGTATATGCAGTCAAAAATGTGTTTATTTTGTTGAAAAAAAATATATATATCTGAAAGTTACTCCAGGCTACCTTTTAATGTTTTTTTTTCAATATCCATAAAAATGTAAATGTTGAATGAATGAAAACTTTATTCGAGCATTTGGCAAAACAGTGCAATACAATACAAAAATCTAAAAAGACACAACTTAAACATTGTAATATTCTATGTTGCGTAAAAACTCTAATATTGATTTCAACTTTATTTGCCTTATGGGTGAATTTTGGGAACATCTTACACGGAAATGTGAATTAAAACATTTCATTTTTTCTACGCCTGGGGCCAATATAGGGAACGTTCTCAGGACCAGAACGAAGACAGGAACCACTTGCGTGTGTTTCTCTTAGTTTTATTAGAAAGAAGGGAAAGGGTAGTATACTCGATCTGTGGATTGCTGGTCGCGGGGAGGAGGTTGCTCAGACCCAGAAGTGGTATTTCCGGGCGAAGGCAGTGTCGAGAGCGAGAAAAAACAGGTCAGTAGCCGGGACAGCAGAGAAAAAAACGTGGTCGGGGTCAGAAACAAGTCTTTATTTATTTATTTTTTATCACTAAGAGGTACTTCATCTTACACACTGTCTCTTGAACTTTTTAGATCTTCTATTGTGTCAATCTTTGAAAAATATATTTCAGAAAATGTTTTTATCCGAGCTTTTCTTCTGGAAAACCCGATTTGGCCGGACCCTAATACCGGTGGCCCCCAAGTAAATCGAGTTGGGGACCCCTGGTCTAGAAAAACAAATGATTAAACCGGGAAAATAAGAAGCAAACGAAAAAATTGCTAGCTAGGATTTGAATAAAAAGACGTCGGCGAAGTAAAACGCAAGGTTGAGCAGCGGGTCAGTAGCCGGGACAGGAGAGCAAAACACGTGGTCGGGATCGGAAACAAGTCGAAAGCCAGGAGAGGAGAGTAGACGTGGTCAGGATAAAAAAACGGGTCAAAGCCGGGAAACAGACGGGAGCATAAACAGGTGGGAGTCAGGGTTGAAACAGCTTGCCTAGTGTTAACGGAGGTTCGCAGATGGACTGACAACCGGTGACAGATAAACGTGGGTTTAAATAGTGACTCTTTTTTCTCCCAAAACAACTTAGAGGCTTGCGAGGGAAACTCAGAGAGGGGATCTTGAAGAAAAATCTTGAAGTGAAGATTTGGGACTACCTCTAAGAAAGATGGTTTCAGTGGAGCATTACGGGATTAAGAGAGAACTGGAGAAGGTGGTTGGTCTGGCAGATCCTGGCAAAGGGGAGACTGGAAAAAAGAAGAATTTGAATGAAGGTTGATGTTTTTGCGAGTAAAAGTATTTTGGAACACAAACGTAAGGTGTGATTTATAGTACAAGTGGCTGATTGCCTAATTGCAAACACTTGGCGAGTGGAAAAGTGAAATAGGACTGGTGGAAAAGCTGCCCTCTTTTGTAGAAAAAATGGACTGCAGGTACTAAACCATGGCAATTTTAGGTGCTCAGGTAAAAATACCAGCTTCATCATCTTCAATCATAACTCTAATTGGAGTGATAGTCACTCGTCTTGCTGGTCTTTTGTTACATTGCCTTTTAAATTGTCGATGCACTTCAACTGTTTTTTCATTCATCCAGTGCAATTTCAAATAAATGTCCTTTCTTCAAAGTCAAGTATGTCTGCGATATCACGTTTCAAGGAGTTCAGTCTATAGAAAAAGAATAAATAACTGAGTTTTCAGCTGCTGAAACGCGTATACATTTTTGGGACACCCTGCAGTCTTCAAAGCGGCAGCCTTTCCAGCAGCTCAGTGTTATTTCACACTTTTTGTGATTTGTGTCTGCTTCTATCTTCGGTATTTTTTGTCCCGTTTGACAACTACACTTTGTCACGGTTGCCGTCGCGCCCAATTGGTCCCAGCCGTGTGGCGCCAGGTTTTGTCACAGTTGCCACAGCGCCCAGTTGGCCCCGCCCATGGACACCGGCTGAAACGCGTTGACAGATCTCTCCTTGGGAGTACTTAAACGCAGTCCTTTGAGCTGTTAGTTGTCAGAGCGTCGGCAAGACGCCTGTTACACTCTGTGTGAAATGCCTAGTTCTGTGAATTTGCCTGTGTTTGATCCTGGTTTATTTTTGGCCTGATCTGTTTGATTTTGACAACTCTTTTGTTCGGATTTCAATCCAATTCAGCGACCATCGATCCCCAGATCGAGTTTGCGCGCATTCCTCCTCTCCCTAATAAATTGTGAGTGTGTTACGCGATTGGGTTCTCCATTCCTGTTTCCTGTTCTGGTTCGTGACGGACTTTGGGTTACTTTCTATCCTATCGTTATGGGTTTTAACGCACAACAATGCGTTTATTCGAGGAATCAACTCCTTGCCCTGAAAAATTCTCGTGCCGGCGTAATGAGTGGGCCCTATCGTGGATGCAGAGCCGGAGCTAGCTAAGCGGCTAGCGGCGTTATAAGTCTTCGGTACCGTCCGTAATCATGGTAAATGTGAACTCTCTACCAAATAAGACCGACAAACTGGCTGTGCTGGTAAAAAATATCAAAGCGTACAGGGAGTACAGTTTGCTGTGTTTTACGGAAACGTGGCTCACGTCTAGCATCCTGGACCCTGACGTGGAGCTACCCGGCTTCAGCGCTGTTAAGGCAGACAGAGACAAAAACGCCTGCGGGACGCGGAGAGGAGGCGGACGCGCTATCTACGTGAACACGAGGTGGTGTAACCATGGGCACAAAGATTTCCATCTGCTGCAGGGGCGTCGAACTTTTGTGGCGCCATCCACTCCGTTGTTGCTAAACTACAAACACAGCACCCCGAGGCCATCCTGGGATGAATAAAGAATATATCTATCTATCTATCTATCTATTTATCTCCATCTCTCTAGCTCTCTTTCTCTCTATGTCTCTATCTCTCTATCTCTCTATTTCTCTGTCTCTCAATCTCTCTATCTATCAATCTAAACGTCTATCTAGACATCTCTCTAGACATCTCTCCATCTCTCTATCAATCTATCTATCTATCTCTCTATCCCTCTATCTCTCTATCTCTCTATCTCTGTCCTTCTATGTCTCTATCTCTCTATCCTTCTATCTCTATCAATCTAGACATTTATCTAGACATCTCTCTATCTCTCTATCTCTCTATCTCTATCAATCTAGACATTTATCTGGACATGTAGCTAGACATCTATCTAGAAATCTCTCTATCAATCATCTACCTATCTATCTCTCCGTCTTTCTATCTCTCTATCAATCTAGACATCTATCTAGACATCTATCTAGACATATCTCTCTCTATCTATCTATCTATCTATCTATCTATCTATCTATCTATCTATCTATCTATCTATCTATCTATCTATCTATCTATCTATCTATCTATCTATCTCTATCCCTCTAGCTCTCTATCTTTCTATGTCTCTATCCCTCTATCTCTCTATTTTTCTATCCCTCTATCTCTCTATCTATCAATCTAAACATCTATCTAGACATCTCTCTAGACATCTCTCCATCTCTCTACTAATCTATCTACCAATCTATCTATCTATCTATCTATCTATCTATCTATCTATCTATCTATCTATCTATCTATCTATCTATCTATCTATCTATCTATCTATCTATCTATCTATCTATCTATCTATCTATCTATCTATCTATCTATCTATCTATCTATCTATCTATCTATCTATCTATCTATCTATCTATCTATCTATCTATCTATCTATCTATCTATCCATCTATCCATCTATCCATCTAGTCGGAAAAGTTCTGTAACAGAGGAAGCAAAGATTGGGAAACAAAGTACGAAGAAGAAAAACCAGAGGCCGCGTCCTCGGCAGGTCGATGGGGGCCGGGTCGGTAGGGCAAGTGCTGACCAACCCCGTTTCTTTCTCGGTCCGCTATTACTGGGTCAGGAAGAGACACGTACACAACTACGGAGTCTGTTGTCGGGGCCACGAGGGAGCCTGGGTAATTTAAGCCGGCCTGGACGCAGCCGATTCATCACTGTCCCGTGCTTGGCGTTTCAAAATTAAAGTGCCATCTACACGCTTAGAGTGAAAGCAGATAACTGGCGGCAGAGGTCGGCGGCGGTCTCGGCCCCCGACCGCGTCTGGGTCGCGACACGGCCGCGTTTCGCCTTTTTACGGAGCTTTTTAGTGGCACAGATGAAGGAGCCAATCAGGGTGAAGCATTTTCCAAGGCCAATACAATCAATTGGAATGATCGGATATTATTAAGTCAAGTCAAGTCATGTTTATTTGTTTGGCCCTTTATCACAAAGAGTCTCAAAGTGCTGCAGAGACCACAGACAATTACAGACTACAGACTATTATGACACCATCCCCCGATCTACAACCTACATGAGAGCAAGGGAAAACACAAAAACCTCAAGTCGAATAATGTTCATTTGTTTGGCCCTTAATCACAAAGAGTCTCAAAGGGCTGCACAGACCACAGACTATTACAGACTACAGACTATTCATCCATCCATCCATCCATCTATCTATCTATCTATCTATCTATCTATCTATCTATCTATCTATCTATCTATCTATCTATCTATCTATCTATCTATCTATCTATCTATCTATCTATCTATATCTAGCTCTCTATGTCTCTATCTCTCTATCCCTCTATCTCTCTATCTATCAATCTAAACATCTATCTAGGCATCTCTCTAGACATCCCTCTATCTCTCTATCAATCTATCAA
Organism: Urocampus carinirostris; assembly: GCF_059441175.1. Taxonomy (NCBI): domain Eukaryota; kingdom Metazoa; phylum Chordata; class Actinopteri; order Syngnathiformes; family Syngnathidae; genus Urocampus; species Urocampus carinirostris. Next base: position 2,465,249 of record NC_142352.1, on the reverse strand, counting down.
TCTCTCTATCAATCTATCTACCTCTATCTCTCCATCTTTCTATCTCTCCATCTCTCTATCTCCCCATCTCTCTATCTCCCTATCTCTCTATCTCACTATCTCTCTATCCTTCTATCTCTATCAATTTAGACATTTATCTAGACATGTATCTAGACATCTGTCTAGACATCTCTCTAGACATTTCTCTCTCTCTATCAATCTATCAATCTCTCTATCAATCTCTCTCTCTCCATCTATCTATCTATCACTCTATCCTTCTATCTCTATCAATGTAGACATGTATCTAGACATGTATCTAAACATGTATCTAGACATCTATCTAAACATCTCTCTATACATCCCTCTATCTCTCTATCAATCTATCCACCTCTATCCCTCCATCTTTCTATCTCTCATCTCTCTATCTCTCTATCCTTCTATCTCTATCAATCTAGACATTTATCTAGACATGTATCTAGACATCTGTCTAGACATCTCTCTAGACATCTCTCTATCAATCTATCAATCTCTCTATCAATCTATCTATCTATCTATCTATCTATCTATCTATCTATCTATCTATCTATCTATCTATCTATCTATCTATCTATCTATCTATCTATCTATCTATCTATCTATCTATCGACAAATCTCCTCCAAGTCGTTTTTGTGTTTTCTTCTATCCAGTGACTCATGATGTCCACCATACTTTGTGTGTCCTTGTTCTCACGTTCACGTGTGTTCTTATTTTTTGTTGCCGTGTGTTGGGAAATTCGCTGACAGCTGCAGCTCATTACAGCCGCCATTACTGATGGCGACCGCTGCGGGTATTTCCGTCCTGTTTACCGCAACATCTGTAACGCAAACGAGAGAGAAACCTTATTAGAAACGAAGGAAAAAGGAAACATCACGTAAGCGCACGTACGTGCACGCGCGACACACAGGAAATGACATCACTTTAAAGGTCTGAGGCACAAACAAAAAAGCCTGCACGCTGGCGCTAACGATTTCCTGGGGAAGACCGCAAAAATGTCGGTTTGCTGGAAGGGGATGCCAGGGGAGATGCCACACAGGGAGGTGGGCGAGGGGAACACACAAGGCAGGAAAAGCCTACTACAAGTCGGGTTGCTCTTTATCGTGTCAGGTGAGCTTTGTTCTACTTTTAGGACGTTTTTTGAATTTTACAATCTTATATTGATCCAATTTTGATCCTTATTTTGTCCCAATCTGAGACCTTTTTTCATTTTCTCATTTTATACTTCCTTTTTTTCTTAACTTCTTTATACAACATCATCATTTGTAATATAATGCATCAAAGCAAGTGAGCCCTTTGAGAGCCGACTCTGGAATATATGTACTTTTATCAATTAATATCAATAAAATACCCCTGAATATATTTCAAAGTGTCTGTTCTTTTGAGATTTGTAATGGCTCTAACAATATCATTTGTCAAGAATTTCGACTTAATTGTGTCACGGTTGCCATGGCGCTCAATTGCCCCCCCCCCCCCTGTGTGGTGCCAGCTTCTGTCACGGTGGCCATGGCGCCCAATTGGCCCCGCCCCTGGGCGCCAGCTGCAGCTTGATGACAGATTGGCTCCGTGTCAGTATTTAAACTCTGTCCTGTCAGTCACCTTTTGTAAGTTCGTCTGCAAATCACTGTTATTACACAGCAAGCCCTTTTTTCGCCTGTCCTGTGTTTTGGCTCCCGTCTGTTTCCCGGTTTCGACCTGTTTTTTTTTTATCATGACCACGTCTTCTCTCCTCTCCTGGCTTTCGACTCGTTGCTGATCTTGACTACATCTTTTGCTCTCCTGTCCCGGCCACTGACCCGTTTTTTCCTCTCCCGACACCGCCATCGCTCGCCACGGAAGATCCACTTCCGCGTTCAGAGCGACCAGCTTTTGTTTTTGCTCTTGTTTTTCTCCCGCTACGATCTGTTTCTCCCCGCTTTCGACTCTGCCTTCCCTCGCCACGGAAATACCACCTCCGCGACCAACGATCTTCGCATCGAGTGTGCGCTCCTTTTTCTTCTCCCCAATAAAACTGTGAGTAACGTTACGCGAGTGGGTTCTGTTTCCTGTTCTGGTCCTGACAAATTTTGTTGAAAAAAAGCTCAGTAGTACAAAATTGGACTCAAAAACTCCGTTTCTGGGCGGGGCCAGGGAAAGAAACTGACAAGGGTGCCCACCCCGCCACCAAAAAGTATTTGGGAGTCAGACCGACATCGGATCGGTGACGCCTCGCTAGTTTAGAGGATGTTTGCGGAGGGATTTTCGTTCTGGAGTGTCGCTACTTCCCAGAGGGGATCACGAAAAATGTTGAGCTGAGGGATTGAGGACGCCATAGATCCTTTTATCAGTTCCCGGGGATGACCACTCGCCTCCCGTCGGGACAAATCCACTCGCTGAAAAGACGGATATCACGGAGCTTTTCTCCTGGGGGGGAAGCTCAGAGTTGAAAGGTTAAACAAACCAGGGCGGGGTCAGTAAGCGAGCTGGCAAGCGGAACAAAAAGGGTGTGCGCTTTTAATCGGAAGTCAGGTTTCCAGTGCAGGTTCTCATTTCAAGGCAGGTGGAAATAGACATTCAAAATGTGGCTTCTACCAAGTTCTTTATTCTTCACTCCCTGGGTCAATTTGACCCAAATCTATGGTCGGTTCACACAAAACCACCCAATCGTTTTCAGATGTTCTGAACAAGATGACTAATTACACTCCAAAAACAGTTGGGTCGGAAATAAACCCAGTTTGCGTTGAAGGATTTGATACATTTTACCGTATTTTCCGCACTATAAGGCGCACCGGGTTATAGGGCGCACCCCGAAAAAATAGTTTTTGGTCCTATTTTTGACATACATAAGGTACACCGGATTATAAGGCGCTACAATGGGAACATGGACAAAACAGTCAGATAGTTCAGTCCAACTTATTACCCCCTTAACATTCCCAAAGCTTGCAAAGACGCAAATACGTGTCGAGAACACGTGCGGATGCGGCGTCCGTACGATGTCACTCGAATGCATCGTTCCATCATTCGGAAGGTTAAAGTCTTGGGATTCAAGAAATGCTAACCATTCCTTAGTTTCAATTTTCGCTCGCAACTTTACTGTGCATATGACAATAAACACTTGGAATTGAGTTTAATTGAAAAATATACACTCCATTCCATCCATTATCTGCACCGCTTATCACAGAAACATCGAGTTCAGTCTGAAACAAGATACAGGGAAAATATATAGCCGGAGTAGCTCACCGAAGTTGTTGTGTTCAATAATAATGTGCAGCCAATGTCCTCTTATATCCGTGAGTTTAGTAAATCCAATAAAATATTTACAAATACAGAATAGAAAAAATTGCTTTCTCTATGCCGTCAGCCACGTGCTATACACATTCATCTTTTTCGGCCAATTGCAGGCTTTGTTTCGCCGTTCAAGCCAATGCCAGCCTGTAAATGATAAAAAGGATCCGCCCCTTGACCTCCGACTAACTTTAGCCAATAGCGATAGATTCAAATGATGATTGACACATTGGTTAGCCAATGAAACGCCGGTAAATAAATCCCAGCATACACCGCGGACTACTTGGCGTTCGGGGGAAAATCGAGTCGGCGGCTGCAAGTTAGTTGGAAAACTTTGCGACTTAATATTGATCCATAAATAAGGCGCACTGTATTATAAGGCGCATGGTCAGCTTTTCAAAAAAATAAAGGCTTTTAGGTGCGCCTTATAGTGCGGAAAATACAGTACTTTAAAGGATTTTATACAAGTTACATTTATTGAATGCAATGAAGATTTTTCACAGAGAAGGCTTAAGTTCAATGACAGGTCACGCCGTTCCGAATGAGAATGTTTTGTTTAGTTCTGTTGATAACAGGACTCTGACGGAGAAGGCCAAGACGCAGGAGGCCACTGTTGCCATGGCGCCCAATTGGGCCTGCCCGTGTGGCGCCAGCTTCGGCTTGTTGACGGATTGGCTCCCTGTCAGTATTTAAACTCTGTCCTGTCAGTCTGCAAATCTCTGTTTTTACACGGCAAGCCCTTTTTCGCCTTTCCCGTGTTTTGGCTCCCGTCTGCCAAGGCTTTTTCGACCCTGACTCCCACTTGTTTTTTGCTCCCGTCTGTCCCCCAGCTTCGACCCGTTTTTGATTCTGACCACGTCTACTCTTCCGTCCCGGCTTTCGACCTCTTTTCGTCCCCAACCACGTTTACCCTTCTTTCTCGGCTTACACTCACTTACGACCCCGACTACGTGTTTGCTCTCCTTTCCTGGCGACTGACCCGTTTTTCCGCCCCCGAAACCGCCATCGCTCGCCACAGAAGATCCACTTCCGTGTTCAGAGCAACTTGCTTCCCACGCCCAGCGATCACCGGATCATGGGCGCAGCCCTTTCTCTTTCTATCAATAAAACTTCCGGCTGCCTTTATAGCTTTGTAGCTAGCTATCTACCTGCATTTTTAGCTATTTGGCAAACTGTCTGGCTAGCTTTTGTCATGATTACCAATGTGATGCACCTGTGCCCGCTTCTTTGGCGCCAACTGCCTCAAACTTTGATTGGCTCCCTGTCACTATTCAAACCCACGTCTATCCGTCCCCTCTGGTCAGTCTGTCTGCAGATGTCAGTTTACTCTAGGCAAGCTTTTTCAACCCTGACTCCCACCTGTTTTTTGCTCCCCGTCTGTTTCCCGGCCTCGACCTGTTTTTGATCCTGACCACGTCTACTCTCCTCTCCTGGCTTTTGACTTTTTTCTGATCCCGACCACGTTTTTTGCTCTCCTGTCCTGGCCTACTGACCTGTTTTTCCCGTCGCGGTTTCCGCGTCGCCCAATTGGCCTCAGTCGTGTGGCGCAGATTGACGGATTCGCTTCCCCACTATTTAAATCCTGTCCTGTCAATCCCCGGTTGTCGTTCGCATGCGAATCCCTGTTTTTACACGGCAAGCCCTTTTTTGCCTGTCCCGTTTTTTGCTCTGTTTGTCTTCCACTACGATCTGTTTTGACCTCGACTACGTCTGTTCCCCTGTACCGGATAACAATTTGTTTTTGATCTCGACCACGTCTACTCTCCTTTCCCGGCTTTCGACTCGTTTTCGATCTCGACCACGTTTTTTGCTCCCCTGTCCCGGCTACTGACCCGTTTTCAGTTCCTGACACCGCCATCGCTTGTCACGGAAGATACACTTCCGCGTTCAGAGCGACCTGCTTCTCACCGGAATGTGGGCTCAAAACTTTCTCTTTCTTCCAATAAAACTTGTGAGAAGTGCTACACAAGTGGGTCCTGTCTCCGTTCTGGTCCTGTCCACAACTTAATGAAGCATTTATGTCCGGTGGCAGATACAGTTGAGTGTCATCTGCACAGCTTACCCTTGAACATATTGGTATAAAAAAGTACTTTATAAAGCAATGACATCATGTTTTTTTATAAGCAAGTTTTTGAAAGAGTATAATCGTCCTGTGAGAGTGAAAGCAGTCAGAACGCGAAACATCCGCTCGACACGCTGACAAGGAAATGACTGTTGTCAAACGGCTCTATTTATTAAAAGCCGGCCAAAGTTCCTGGCAGGCCCGCCGGCCCTTTAAGCAAACCCAGACGGGACTCACATCTGCGGCCAATCACACGCCTCTGATCCCTTTTGCCGTTTCCATTTTGGTTGCCTGGGAGGGGGCGGCGCCGTGGGACGCCATGTTTATTTGAAGTAACGCTCAACTACTGATACCCGCATCTTGCTTCTGCGGGGAGACCGACCGATCTCATTACAGACCGGAACCTTCAAAGTCCTGCTTCAACGTTGCCTTGTAAGTCACAATTTTCGTTTCAGGAAATTGGAGAAATAAACAGTTTCCACCCCTGGGATATAGCGACCCCGCCTCGTTTTCGTCTAACATGTGGAATCAAATGTTTTTTCAGACACGCTTTACGATACCACATCCACAAATTCATTCATTTTCAATGGGACGGTCATGAACCGGAACAGGATCAGGACCCAAACGCGTGACGTTTCTCAAACACAAGCCTTTTATTTTACAGGAAATGAGGAGTCATGCCCGTTAGGCAGCAGTCTGGCATGAAATGATAGGAAGCCAGAGGCCGACAAGATCGATACCGATTTCCCCGGCTGATATGGGACAGATGGGGTCGATACTGGACAGGACAGGACAGACAGGATTGATAATGAAACAGGATATCGAAAAAACGAGACAAACCAGACGGGAATGAAAACCCAAACATGTGGAATAAAATGTTTTTTTCACACACGCTTTACGATACCACATCGACAAATTCATTCATTTTCAATGGGACGGTTATGAACCGGAACAGGATCAGGACCCAAACGCGTGGCATTTGTCAAACAAGCCTTTTATTTTACGGGAAATGGGGAGTCATGCACGTTAGGCAGCAGTCTGGCGTGGAGTGACAGGAAGCCAGAGGCCGACGAGATCGATACCGATTGCCCGAGCTGATATGGGACGGATGGGGTCGATACTGGACAGGACAGGACAGACAGGATTGATAATGAAACAGGATATCGAAATAAACAAGACACACCAGACGGGAACGAAAACCCAAACATGTGGAATAAAATGTTTTTTTCAGACACGCTTTACGATACCACATCCACAAATTCATTCATTTTCAATGGGACGGTCATGAACTGGAACAGGATCAGGACCCAAACGCGTGACGTTTCTCAAACAAGCCTTTTATTTTACGGTAAATGAGGAGTCCTTTTATTCCTATTGAGTTTCTTTTGTCTTTTATTAGCATATTTGCTATTGGAGTCATCCAAAAGTCATTGAAAGTAATCCAGTTAAAGTAACCCTACCCAACCCTGCCCGCGACCCTACTGAGGATAAGCGGTGCAGCTCATGAGATGAGCTCATGAGACATCGCAATACAATGATGTCAGAGCATGATATCATTCCAACACTTGGTTCTCCCAAAACGAGGACTTCGAAGCGGAGTCGGGTGACGGAAAACAATAAGGACGGCGGGACTCGTCACTTGTCGGGCGACCCGAAGAGCAGCACCCTACTCCTCCTCCTCCCCGTCTTCCCACCCCAACGACGCCTTCCATTTGAATATTTCATGGCGTCGTCTCAAGGCCGCGGCGTCTCTCTCCGAGCGCCGGCAAAATGGAGCACGGAAGACATGACGGCGTCGGAGGCGTCAGGTGATGAGAAGTGAAAAGGTGGGAGTGACGACTAATGTACTTCCTGTGTACTTCCTGTCAAGCTTCGCCGCCGCCGCTCCCGTTTATCGTCTTCGGAGAAAGCTTTACGTCCACGTGTCGGAGGATGTCGGGATAGGAGAAGGAAACAAGCACTTAGCGCTGAGTGACGTGCTCGTCCTCCGACGGGCGGCCATTTTGGGGGACAAGCAGACGGGAACGGAATTTGACGATATTTGCCGACGCGCTGTTGCGATTCGCCGAAAAACAGCGTGAGGAAAAAGTCGTGAAAGACAGGATTTCGCTTTTAACACCTCCGATGTCGGGTTTTTCTTCCTTTTCGTAGACGCTCGGACGAGACGCCCGTGTCGAGGCGTTGTGTTTCGAGACGGCGTGGTGAGAAGACGTCATGTTTCCGTATCGTGCTTCGTGACCGTTGCTCGACACAATGCGAAAGCTGAAAAGATCTTAAAAAAACACCGAAGTTCCTGTCACAAACCAGGAACAGAGACAGGACCCAATAGCTGTCATGTCCTGCACGGTTGTCATGGCGCCCAGCTGGCCCCGCCCCTTGACACCGGCTGACCTGCATTTCCTGATTACTCCTATGGGTAAAAGCAGAAACGGGTCCAGAAAAAAGGTCGGCAAAAGGTATCAAGGCAGGAAACAGGGCAAAAACAGGTCGATGGCCGGGACGGAGGAGTAAAAGCAGAAACGGGTCCAGAAAAAAAGGTCGGCAACAGGTATCAAGGCAGGAAACAGGGCAAAAACAGGTCGATGGCCAGGACGGAGGAGCAAAAGCAGAAACGGGTCCAGAAAAAAAGGTCGGCAACAGGTATCAGACGGGAAACAGGGCAAAACAGGTTGATGACTGGGACGGAGGAGCAAAAGCAGAAACGGGTCCAGAAAAAGGTTGGCAACAGGTATCAGGCAGGAAACAGGGCAAAAACAGGTCAATGGCTGGGACGGAGGAGTAAAAGCAGAAATGGGTCCAGAAAAAAGGTCGGCAACAGGTATCAAGGCAGGAAACAGGCCAAAACAGGTCGATGGCCGGGACGGAGGAGCAAAAGCTGAAACGGGTCCAGAAAAAAGGTTGGCAACAGGTATCAGGCAGGAGAAAACAGGGCTTGATAGTGTCGGAGAGTACAAAAGCTTGCCTAGCTAAGAGCATAGGTTCGCAGACGGTCTGACGGGTTCCTTTCAGAAGACGGGAGTTTAAAAAGAGTCATGGACGGAAAAACTGGTCGGTAGCCGGGACTGTGGGAGCAAATTGTGGTCAGGGTCGGAAATGAGTCAAGCCAGGACAAGAGAGTAAACGTAGTCGGGATCAAAAATGGGTCAAAAGCCGGGACGGGAGAGCAGACCTGGTCAGGATCAAAAACGGGTCGAAGGCAGGAAACAGACGGGAGCCAAAATAAGAGTATGTCAGGGTTGAAAAGCTTGCCTAGAGTAAACTGAGGTTCACAGACGGACTGACAACAGGTGACGGATATTTAACTAGTGACGGATAGACGAGGGTTTAAATAGTGTAGTTACTAAAACACAGGTGTCAAACAGGCGGCCTGCGGGCCAAATCAGGCCTGCTAAGAGATTGAATCCGGCCCGCGAGACAACACTCAGAGAAGCGCAAGAGAAAAACGAGCTGCAGGTTGAAATATGTCAACTTGATGTTGCCAAATCCAGGTGCCTCTCACAAAGACACTGTACTTGTATTTCTTTCTCTCTCTCTCTCTCTCTTTCTTTTCCACCCCTTTTCTCCTACTCTCTGTCTTTGTCTCTTTCACTCTCTGTGTCTCTTTTTCTTTTCCTTTTTGTTGCTCTTTGTCTTTTTCTCTCCCTTTGTCTTTTAACCTCTTTTGCTCTAACTTCCTTTTTTCTTTTTCTCTCTTTTCTCTTTTTCTCTTCCTACCCTTTGCACTTTCTTTTCTCTCCTTCTGTCTTTCTATTTCTCTTTGGATTTCTTTCTTCCTCTCCCTTTCTTTTCCCCCTCTCTCTTACGACTTTTTATCTCTTTTGTTTCTCACGCTCCCTCCCTCTCTCTCTTTTTCTTTCTTTGTCCCGCCCTCTCTCCTTTTCCCTCCCTCTTTCTCTTATTTCTTTATCTCTGATTTTCTTTCTCTTGAATCTACTAGTCCGGCCCCCGACAGAATGTTTGTTCTCTCATGTGGCCCCTGAGTTAAAATGAGTTTGACACCCCTGTACTAAATGGTACCAGACCACTTTCCGACATCCCAAAGGCATTCAGGTACTTACTGATATATCAATAATAATTTCCCAATATTCTTCACGGTATTGGTATTTAATATTCGGGATGAAATTTACCGAAAGTTGAAAAGTCAGCGCGCGGAAGACCGGTCGGACAGACAAAGCGATGGGATTCCGGTTTCCACACGGGGAAGGAAATGAACAACTTGAGGTGATCGAAAGGAGGAAAAAAGTGAAATATTGATTTCCTGTTTGGCCTCATTTAATGTGAGATTGCATCATTCATCACTTTCACAAAACCAATAGCGACTCTTTGGGAAGGGGAATGAAAAAAACAGGACACTTTCCAGATTTTATAGGAGTTTAAGTAAGTTTGACTTTGGAGTTGCTCAGTTGAAGAACTTTATACTTTTCTTCTTTTAGTCAAACAAAACCTTGACTTCATAACAAGCATGACCAGAACTAAAAACAAAGGTGTCATACTCATTTGAACTCGGGGGCCACACGATAGAACAAACATTCTCTCGGGGGCCGGACTAGTAGATTAAAGGGAAAGAAAAAGAGAGAGAAAGAAATAACAGAAAGAGAGAGGGTGGCACAAAGAAGGGGAGGAAGAGAGCGAGAGAGAGAATGTGAGAAACAAGTGATAAAAAAGAGAAATAGTGACAGAGGGAGAGAGAGAGAGAGAGAGTTAGAGAGAGCTAGAGAGAAATCCAAAGAGAAATAGAGAGAAAGCGAGACAGAGAGGAGAGAAAAAAATCCAAAGAGAAATAAAGAGAAAGAGAGACAGAGAGAAGGGGAGAAAGAAATCCAAAGAGAAATAGAGAAAACGGGAGACGGAGAGAATGGGGGAAAGAGAGAAGGAGAGAGCAAGAGAGAGAAAAGGAAGAAAAGAAGAGAGAGCTAAAGAAGATAAAATGGGAGGAAGAAAAAGAGAGACTGTGGCACAAAGAGAGAGAACGAGAGAGAGAGAGAGAGAGAGAATGTGAGAAACAAGTGATAAAAAGAGAAATAGTGTGGGAGGGAGAGAGAGTTAGAGGTAGAGAGAAATCCAAAGAAAAATAGAGAGACGGATAGAGAAGGAGAGAAAGAAATCCAAAGAGAAATAAAGAGAAAGAGAGACAGAGAGAAGGGGAGAAAGAAATCCAAAGAGAAATAGAGACAATGAGAGACAGAGAGAGAAAATGAAAAAGGAAGCGAGAGCTAAAGAAGGTTAAATGACACAGAGAAAGAGACAATGAAAGAGAAAAAGAGAGACAGAGAGAGTGAAAGAGAGAGGGGAAGAAATACAAGTTTCTCCTGTTTATTTTCGATATCCCGATTCATTATCTATCCTGTCTGTCCCGTCCTGTCCGGTATCGACCCCATCCGTCCGATATCAACTCGGGCAATTGGAATCGATCTCGTCGGTCTCTGGCTTTCTGTCTTTCCATGCCAGACTGCTGCTAGTTATCTGAGTCTCCTAACAATGCATGTTCGTTTCTTTTTGTGAAAAGACGGACAAGAGACCGGCATTTCCACACGGGGGCAGATTTGTTTTCTTAAATAATTTAACTAAGTGAACTCCATCGAATTAGCCGAATTAGTGTCTCTCTCATTCTCCCTCGATTTTCTCCGATCTTCCCACGTCTTTTCACAAGCTGGCCTGCCGGCTCCTCCCATGGGCGTGCCAAATCCTCCCATGGGCGCGCCAGGACGTCGCGATGTTTGTCCTTGTGCGTCTGGCCTTCTCCCGTCAGCGCTCACAGGAATTCTGTTATCAAAACCCGTCTGATGCATTCTAGACAGCCTAACCTTCTCATGTACCTTGAAGAAAAACAGTCAGTGAATCTCTCTACTGCATCAAACTGAATAAATGTACTTACTTTGCAGTTAATTTTATAATATCCTTTATAGTCAAATGTATAAAATCCTTCACTCCCCATTTCCTGTAAAATAAAGGCTTGTGTGAGAACGTCACATGCTTGGGTCCGGATCCTGTTCTGGTTCCTGACATCCTTAGCCTTTTAGTTAGCATGCCCACCGCCAAGTTATTTGGGCAGCTTGTCATTTACTCACTTTTATTACGATGTGAGCATAAAATATTCAACAACAATAGCTGAAATCGTCAATGTCATTGCATCCTTTTCACAAGCTGGCCTGCCGGCTCCTCCCATGGGCGTGCTGACTCCTCCCATGGGCGTGCCGCCTCCTCCCGTGGGCGCGCCAGGACGTCGCAATGTTTGTTCTTGTGCGTCTGGCCTTCTCCCGTCAGCACTCACAGGATTCTGTTATCAAAATACGTCTGATGCATTCCAGACAGCCTAACCTTCTCATGAACCTTGAAGAAAAACAGTCAGTGAATCTCTCTACTGCATCAAACTGAGTACATGTACTTACTTTGTAGTTAATTTTATAATATCCTTTATAGTCAAATGTATAAAATCCTTCACTACCAATTTCCTGTAAAATAAAGGCTTGTGTGAGAACGTCACACGATTGGGTCCTGATCCTGTTCTGGTTCCTGACATCCTTAGCCTTTTAGTTAGCATGTCCACCACCAAGTTAGTTGGGTACAATTAAGTCAAAGTTACCGTGCGTGAAGGTAAAAATACACGGGTTTCCCTGATGCTGTGTTCGAAATACCGTATTTTGATGGCAATGTCGAAGTAGAACGAAGTTAAGTAAAGTCAGTAGAGTTTTTCGAGAACCGGCTTCTTCAGCTCGGCTCATTAAAAAGAACCGGCTCTTTCGGGTCCCAAACGGCTCTTCAGGTTGTTTTTGCTTCTTTCATCCCTACACGACCAAATATTATGTAAAATTGTGCACAAAAGGATTTAAAGGAGGAGGGGGGGGGGGGGGGGAAATAGAACAAAAAAGAAAAAGATACCAAAATCAAAAAGTAGTGAAAAGCTGAAAAAAAGAAACGAAAGGAAGAGAAAAAAGAAGGAAAAATTCAGAAAAAAGCCAGAAAATAAGAAAAGAAAGAAACAAAGAAAAAAAAGTCAAAAGAAAAAAGTAAGCTTTACATTTCCCAATAGCGGCCGTGCAGCCATGTAAGGCGCTAACCTGATTATTGGGGGTATTAGGGGTTCAGTGTCATACCCAAGGACACTTCGACATGTAACACGGACGAGCCGGGATTCGAACTGGGACCCCTTGATCCCAAGACGAGCGCTTTACCTCCTGAACTACTGCTGGCTTATGACTCTATGTCTACTATCCATCCATCTATCTATCTATCTATCTATCTATCTATCTATCTATCTATCTATCTATCTATCTATCTATCTATCTATCTATCTATCTCTCTATCTATCTCTCTATCTCTCTATCTCTCTCTCTATCTATCTATCTATCTATCTATCTATCTCTCTCTCTCTCTCTCTATCTATCTCTCTATCGCTCTCTCTATCTCTCTCTCTCTCTCTCTATCTCTCTCTCTCTCTATCGCTCTCTCTATCTCTCTCTCTCTCTCTATCTATCTATCTATCTATCTATCTATTTATCTCTCTATCTATCTATCTATCTATCTATCTATCTATCTATCTATCTATCTATCTATCTATCTATCTATCTATCTATCTATCTATCTATCTATCTATCTCTCTCTCTCTATCTATCTATCTTTCTATCTATCTTTCTATCTATCTATCTATCTATCTATCTATCTCTTTCTCTCTCTCTCTCTCTCTCTCTCTCTCTCTCTCTCTCTCTCTCTCTCTCTCTCTCTCTCTCTATCTATCTCTCTCTCTCTCTCTCTCTCTCTCTCTCTGTCTCTCTCTCTCTATCTATCTATCTATCTATCTATCTATCAATTCAAAAGTGAAACATTTTTTTGCATTGCCGGAAACTCAGCAAAATGTCAAGCTTTGGACATGTTTGATCATGATTTAGTTGCCACACTTGGGATTGCTGTTGCTCACTGTTGTTTCAAGTGTTGCTCACGCTCAGACCCCTGGAAAATTCCTGGGAACATTGCTTGAGTAGCTCCTCATTTACTCCCTTCGATTACGATTGTGACCATAAAATATTCAACAACAGTCGCTGAAATCGTCAATGTCATTGCATCGGTTTTCAAAGACATTCCCCCATCTTGTTTTACATCAGGCACCCCGGACCCCCGTTTCCGCCCCCCCGACACTGCGATCAAATCATCGTATGGAGAAATCCGGGCCGAGTGGTAAAGGTCACGGTGAGGAGTGCGTAAAAATGGATGAAGCCTAATGATTAGCTCAACCTTTAGCTAATCAATAATCATCTCGCCGGCCCGGTCGGCCATTAACCTCGGCCGCCATTGTCTGGTCTGGCAGCTTTATGGTGGACTGAATATGAGCTTCGATGGATTCCTGTTATTAAGTCCTCTCGGTTTAGTTATCGGCGGGGACGCGGTCGCCCAGGATATTAAAATGGGAAAAAAAAAAGAAGGCCGAGAGTTTCTTTGTTATATTCGAGAAGCTGCAACTCAATAAAGCCAAATGCAGTAAACCAAGGTCATAGGTTTGACCTTGGCTTTGCTGGGGACATCCGGTATTCTTTGTAATGATCACATCATATTTGTGGGACCATTACTGGCTCTATAACAGGAGTGAGAAACTCATTCGAACTCGGGGGGCCACACCATAGAACAAACATTCTGTCGGGGGCCGGACGAGTAGATTAAAGAGAAAGAAAAAGAGAGATCAAGAAATAAGAGAAAGAGGGAGGGAAAAGGAGAGAGGGCTGGACAAAGAAAGAAAAGGAGAGAGAGGGAGAGAAGGTGAGAAACAAAAGATAAAAAGTCGTGACAGAGGGGGAAAAGAACGGGAGAGGAAGAAAGAATTCCAAAGAGAAATAGACAGACAGAAGGAAAGAAAAGAGAAAAGAAAGCGCAAAGGGTAGGAAGAGAGAAAGAGAAAAGAGAGAAAAGGAAGTTAGAGAAAAAGAGGTTAAAAGACACACAGAGAGAAAGAGACAAAGAGCAACAAATGAAGAGAAAAAGAGAAACACAGAGAGTGAAAGAGACAGAGACAGAGTGGGGGAAAAGGGGTGGAAAAGAAAGAAAGAGAGAGAGAGAAAGAAAGAAAGAAAGAAAGAAAGAAAGAAAGAGAGAGAAAGAAAGAAAGAGAGAGAAAGAAAGAAAGAAAGAAAGAGAGAGAGAGAGAGAGAGAGAGAGAGAGAGAGAGAGAGAGAAAGAAAGAGAGAGAAAGAAAGAGAGAGAGAAAGAAAGAAAGAGAGAGAAAGAAAGAGAGAGAAAGAAAGAAAGAGATAGAGAAAGAAAGAAAGAAAAAGAGAGAGAGAGAGAGAGAGAGAGAGAAAGAAAGAAAAAAGAAAGAAAGAAATATCTAAAGAAAGAAAGAAAAAGAAAGAGAAAAATAAAAAGAGAAAGAAAAAGAGAAAGAAAGAAAGAAAGAAAGAAAGAAAGAAAGAAAAAGAAAGAAAGAGAGAGGGAAACAAATACAAGTACAGTGTCTTTGTTCGAGGCACCTGGCTTTGGCAAGATTAAGTTGACATATTTCAACCCACAGCTTGTTTTTCTCTTGCGCTTTTCTGAGTGTTGTCTCGCGGGCCGGATTCAATCCCTTAGCGGGCCTGATCTTGCCCGCGGGCCGTCTATTTGACACCAGTGCCCTATAAGACATTTAGCAAAACCTCATTTGCATTCAGTAGATTTTTGTTTCACAAACCCTGATTTATTGACTTATTTCAAAAGTTGTTGCCGCTAAATGTTATTGCACTATTTCGTAAAGTTCTTTGGGAGGTCTTCAGTAACTTGAAAAGCGCCTAAGAAATAGATAGATGGATAGATAGATAGATAGATAGATAGATAGATAGATAGATAGATAGATAGATAGATAGATAGATAGATAGATAGATAGATAGATAGATAGATAGATAGATAGATAGATAGATAGTAGACAAGTCATAAGCCGGGACGGGAGAGCAGACGTGGTCGGGGTCAAAACAGGTCGTAGCGGGAGACAACCAGGAGCAAAAAAACGGGACAGGCGTGAGTCAGGGATCAAAAGGGTTGCCTTGTATACGCGGAGATTCGCAGACGGACTGACAACAGGGCATTGATCGGACAAGGTTCAAATAGTGACAGGGAGCCAATCAGAACCCGCGGAGGTTGGCGCCAAATGAGCAGGCACGGGTGAATGGTATCGGTAATCATGACATCTATAACAATAAAGACAATTCTATATGACGTGATCACCTTAAGAAAATATCCCCACCCATATCAACCTATCGTGCTTTTGTAAATGGTAAATAGTCTGCATTTGCCTCATGCCATGAGGCTCATTAACTCCACCCGGGGGAGTAAAAGCCCACATGAAACCCCACCCCCATATTTGCATATTATCCTATTTTTATGACAGTGTGTATTTTCCGTAGCACTATTTAAATACTCTATATCAACACGTTATATTTGGGTATTCTATATCTTTCATTTTATTATTTTATTTTTCAACACAAGGATACTGCTGGAAGTCTGAATTTCCCTACGGGGAGGAATAAAGTATCTATCTCTCCATCCATCCATCTATCTATCTATCTATCTATCTATCTATCTATCTATCTATCTATCTATCTATCTATCTATCTATCTATCTATCTATCTATCTATCTATCTATCTATCTATCTATCTATCTATCTATCTATCTATCTATCTATCTATCTATCTATCCATCCATCCATCCATCGACCTTCCTTCCTTCCTTCCTTCCTTCCTTCCTTCCTTCCTTCCTTCCGTCCGTCCGTCCGTCCGTCCGTCCGTCCGTCCGTCCGTCCGTCCGTCCGTCCGTCCGTCCTTCCTTCCTTCCTTCCTTCCTTCCTTCCTTCCTTCCTTCCTTCCTTCCTTCCTTCCTTCCTTCCTTCCTTCCTTCCTTCCGTCCGTCCTTCCTTCCTTCCTTCCTTCCTTCCTTCCTTCCTTCCTTCCTTGGTCAAATCCCTCAGGAGAGGTGACCGACAGCAAGACAAATACATATACAAAAACAAAGAAAAGAAAAAGGGAAAAGTAGCAAAAACACAAAAAAATGACCATGGCCAACCCAATTGCCCAAACACCCAAACAGGTTAAGCACCTCGGCACCTAAGTCGGTGATGCTTTCGTCCCTCCAGATGAAACGGGACACAAGAAAGCGGCCATGTTACAACACACTCTTCTGTTCAACAGCAGGGCCCCACAGCTTTCACTGGTTTACCCCTGCCGCATCATACGGGTGCCCTGCCCATCCCTTAGAACACGTCCAAACATCCCACTATCCTTTCACAACACCTCTCCACTCATTCCTATCACCAAAAACAATGACACTTCATACAAAAACGTTATCATCCACAAATTATTCTCAATTTTCAAAATTCAGAGTGGGCTGGCTGGTTTGTGAAAAAAATCACCAGCAACTCAACATTTTACTATTTTATTTCATCAGAAAACAACATACAAAACCAACCCATGAAAATAGGATTAATATAAAAAATAAAAACGACTAGAAAAATGAAATTCCAATTTATGAATAAATTTTAGCTATTTTTAAATGACCACGTGACCGTCAATCAAATTCATTTGCCACGAGAAAGCTGGCTTGTTATGCTAGCCGCGCTGTTAAATCAAATAAAACGGCAACTAACTGCTTTTTTCCTCGGACAGAACACATTAAACGGTCAATGTTGACTTGTGTAAAGTTCCAACGGATGTCCTGAGTAAATTTAAAGTGAGAAAAATGCGAATTATCGCCTAATAGCAGTCGCAGTATGCGGTATGCTATGCTAATGTTTCGGATAAAACATGAAGATTTTTTTGGATTAATCATCGAGGGATGTTGGATTATTCGTAAACAATTTTGGATGGATTATGGATTAATTTAATTTAGACACTACGTTTCGATGGAGACGTTGACAAGACCCGTCAATCATATGACAGAATGTCTCGTTTGATGAAGAAATGATTGACAACTCGGATTGAAAGGACGCCATCGATCTTTCCAGAAGATTCCATCTACTGTCAAGGTAAAACCATTAATATATTATTTTTCGGCGCTTTCGTGGCTGCGTTTAGTTTAGTTTGTTTTTTTTATTTCATATTACTTTATTCAATTTGAATACAGTGGGACCTCGCTACTTCGCGCTTCGACGTTCGCGGGTTGAGAGCTTCGCGGGCCTAAAAAAATAGATAAAAAAAAAATATATATATATATATATCTCATCTCATCTCATTAGCCGTACCGCTTATTTTTATTTTTATTTATTTTTTTAAGCACTTTTAAGGGGTGTCGCTACTTCGTGGTTCCACGTTCGCGGGTTGAGAGCTTCGCGGGCCGAAAAAAAAATTAAATAAAATAAATAAATAAATAATAACAATATATTTTTATTTTTATTTATTTTTTTAAGCACTTTTGAAGGGGCGTCGCTACTTCGTGGTTCCACGTTCGCGGGTTCAGAGCTTAGCAGGTCTAAAAAAAAAAATAATAGAATAAAATAATTAAAAAAAAACAAAAAACTTTTTTTTTTTTTAAGCATTTTTGAAGGGGCGTCGCTACCTCGCAGATTTTCACTTTTTGCGGGTGGTTTTGGTCCCCATTAACCGGGTCTAAAAAATAATAATACAATTTGAAAAAAAAAAATTATATATATATATATATATATATATATATATATATATATATATATATACATTTTTTTTTTTTATTTTTTTTATTTTTTTAAAGGTATGCCGCTACTTCGCGGATTTTCACTTATCGCGGGTGGTTTTGGTCCCCATTAACCGCGATAACCGAGGTCCCACTGTATACTGTATCGTATGCAGTGATGGGTAGGTTTCTTAAAAAAGTAAATTGATATAGTTAATTAATGCTCGAGGTTTTCTTTAATTGTAAGATGAAAATGGTGGAAGTAAGAAATCGGATGTTTCAAATAAGTCTGTTTCAATTGCGTTTTTTTGTTGCTCTTAAATTTAATTTTAAAAGGCATTAAAAAAAACTTATTATCAAGTCTTGATTGTAGCTTATGCTATATGACCCATGTGGTCCTTAAAATCGGTGAAAGTGCTTGAATTTTGATGTTGTCTTGTGAAGTACTTAAGTGCTTGAAATTGTTGGTGAAATGCTTGAAATGGTTGCCAATTTTCTCAACAAGTCTGCCTAAAAACGATGGCGACGCTGCTCTCTGGTGGCATTGATTTCCTTTTGCATTTCGTCTCTTGTGGTATAACTGCAGCTGGCATTAATCTGTTTGTACAACATTGTCCTGTGGCGCTGTGAGAGGTCATCCAGCATCCACCCGGATAAAAAAAAATCTGCTTCCTCTTCCTAATTCCTGTGTAAACATTCTATACTATATCTCCAGCGCGCTCAGTAGTTTGACATGTTTATTGTTTAATATCTCGTGCATCCATTCAATATAGTAAAGTGTAAAGAAGAGGCGAGTCGTTTCTTTTAAAATGAAATCGGAATAAGAAAGCTTGATGCGGTTGAGAAAATGGTCGGAATGCTTTTTTTTGGTCACTATTTACCACGGAGGAGGACCACTGGTCGCTTAAATAAAATAAGTAAAACCTCACTCTAAGTAAGTAAAAAATATATGTTTTGTTCTATTTTTGTCTGTTTCAATTGTGTGTTTTTTGTTGATTAGCTCCTACATTTTAAAAGGCATTAAAAAAACTCTTAAAATGTTTTGATTATAACCTGCTTCAAGCTATAGGAACCCTGTGTTGCTTAAAATCCTTAAAAATGCTCAGTGTTGTCTTGTGAATTGCTTGAAACTGTTGCTAATGCTTGAAATGGTTGCAAATTTTCTCAACAAGTCTGCTTAAAAACGATGGCGACACTGCTCTCTGGTGGCATTGATTTCTTTTTGCATTTCCTCTCTTGTGGTATAACTGCAGCTGGCATTAATTTTTTGGATAACATTGTCCTATGAAGTGTAACGCCCCCTACAGGTCACGTCCAAGAGTGAAAGGTACATGCTACACTTAAACAGGGCACTATTAAATGTGCTGCAAGGTTTATGTATTATTTATGGGCCATGGAAACTATTAAGGTAGCGTTTTTCAGGGGTAAATTGTAACGAGAAGAACTTCCTGCAACTGAAAATGTAAGCTACATATTACTTAGTCATTTTTCACCGACAGTATATGGGAAATAATTTGTCTCTTATTACCGAACAAATACCACGTATACATAGCTGTCATGGGTACTAATGCGAGGCACCTGTGCCCGCTCCTTTGACGCCGACTGCCTCGGAGGCTGATCGGCTCCCTGTCACTTTTTAAACCCCGTCTTTCTGTCACCGGTTGTCAGTCCGTCTGCGAACCTCAGCTTACGTTAGGCAAGCTTTTAGACCCCGACACCTGTTCTGGGTCCCGGCTTCGACCCATTTTCTGATCTCGACCACGATTTTTGCTCCCCCGTC
This sequence comes from Urocampus carinirostris, assembly GCF_059441175.1. Lineage (NCBI taxonomy): Eukaryota > Metazoa > Chordata > Actinopteri > Syngnathiformes > Syngnathidae > Urocampus > Urocampus carinirostris. The sequence continues at coordinate 2,445,531 of NC_142352.1, read as the reverse complement.
CCGGCTACTGGCTTGTTTTTTCCGCTTCCGACACCGCCATCGCTTGCCACGGAAACTAACACTACTGCGTCTGAGCAACCTGCTCCCCACGACCAGTGATCCCTGGATCGTGTGTACTGTTAGGAATTAAATATTAAAATGTACCGTTTAACCAGTTGTTCGAATGCGTTATCTGACTCCACTAACCAAACACAACCTACATGCACCTAATAATGCACGCTCGTTTCTTGATGGGAAAATGAACAAGAGACCGGCATTTCCACAATTTAATTTCATTATTAATTTAACTAGCCGAGTTAGTGTCGCTCGAGTCTCTGTCAGGGAAATAATTTGTCTCTTATTACCCCCCCCCCCCCTAGTTTGAGAAAGCGGTTACATTTCTCTAGGCCTTCTAGCAGGGCCATTTGGGCCAATTTAAAATTTGACAAACCCAACAGTGCTAACACACCTATGTCTTGCTTCAAGACGCTATCACAGAAAACATTAAACCCCTCTGGGCAGATTTCTGAGCCTGGCAACAAGTGATGACTGAAATGTGATTGGTTAAATATTTAATTATGATAGCGCACGTCTGGAAAATGAAATGCATTTATATAGCGCTTTTCAAGTCAATGAAGCTGGGATTCGAACCTGCGATCTCTTGATCCCCAGACGAGCGCTCTACCTCCTGAGCCAATGCCGCCCCAAGCAGTGCAAGCATGGGAGAAGCGATGAAAGGAAGCTGACAAGTCGAGTCATATTTATTTGTGTAGCCCTTTATCACAAAAAGTCTCAAAGGGCTGTACAGAGCAAAACATTAATATAAGTAGTAAAATATTTTATCAGCTATATAAAATACTTTTGTTGGAACAGAAATATGTTAAGCGAAATATGGAAAAATTAAATATATAACTTGGTTTCCATAAAATCAAAAATGCGAAATATGATTATATCAATATTAACAATATTTTAAAGTTCATACTCAGGTAAAAAAACTAAATTGGAGCTAGATAGCTAGCTAAAATAGTAAAAAGTCTTAAGTGTTAGCTCGATAGCATGCAAAAAAATGTAAAACGCTACTGTCCTGAACCCCAACCCAAACCCCACAAAAGATGAAAACAAGAGTATGTCTAAAAAATGCACGTTCTTGCACACGCAACATAAGGGGCTTGAAATAGGCTGCAATGATGACACAAGCCAGGAGATGGCGGCAGCAAGAAAACAAATTATTTTGATGGTATATTTGTTGAATTATGGCAGATATTTTTCAATGTGATATAAGTTCTTGTTGTCTAATATATCTAATATATTTTTGTAAAGAAAAAAATCGTATCATATCAATTTCCTTTCAAATGTGCCCCCTCCCCAGATATTAATATATGTTTAACTTATTTCTATTGTCTAATTAAACAAAATCCTATTTGAAGTCTGCATGATTTTCTAAAAATTGTTCATTTTTAGAATCAGTTTTGACCAAAGAAATATATAAAAAAACACATTTTTGTTTAGATTTGTTGACAGAATTATGTTTTTTATTTCAATGAGAAAATAATGCCATATACTGTACCTAAAAGGTGGCCTACTATTATATTACTTATTATCAGATTGTTTGGAATTGCTGTAGTTATCATTTGTGGCTTTATTCAGGCACAGCACAAAAAAACATCCTTAATTAACAAATATTATTGTCCAAAGTCCAAATTGTCCCTAGGTGTGAATGAGCGAGCGAGTTGTCTGTCCCTGTGTGCCCTGCAATTGGCTGGCAACCAGTTCAGGGTGTCCCCTGCCCACTGCCCGATGATTGCTGGGATGGGCTCCAGCACCCCCGCGACCCTACTGAGGATAAGCGGTGTAGCTAATGAGATGAGATGAGATGAGATCATTTGTGGCTTTATTCAGGCACAGCACAAAAAAAACAATCCTTAATTAACAAATATTATTGGCCAAAATCCAAATTGTCCTTAGGTGTGAATGAGCGAATGAGTTGTCTGTCCCTGTGTGCCCTGCAATTGGCTGGCAACCAGTTCAGGGTGTCCCCTGCCCACTGCCCGGAGATGGCTGGGATGGGCTCCAGCCCACCCCCCCCCCCCCCCCCCGCGACCCTAATGAGGATAAGCGGTACGGCTGATGAGATGAGATGAGATAATTAACATCACATGATTCAGATATTTTTCAGGCCAGCAGAGAAGGGCTTGCAGGCCCACTACTCATGAGTTTAGGACTCTGATACAGCCATTATGACATCCGGAAGAGGCCTGATTTAAAGAAATCTGATATACCCGACCACATTTATTTTCTCTCTCTATGCTCTTTCGACACACGAATCACAACTCGGACACCCGAGAACAAAAGCAATCGTCAATACATGCACATCATCGTATCGTGGCGTGTAATTTTAACGACGTCTGTGCACACAACGTGCACCATCTTGAATTCTCATTTGAGTGTGTGCGCGTGATGCCATCTTTATCAACGCATCTTGCTCTTTATTGCCTTTAATGACGCCGCCTTCTCCTTTCATTAATTCTTTATTGATTCCTCCCGACGCCGACTGAATTATTTTTCAATTACTGCGGATAAAACAAAAGATGAAACTCTTTAAAACACACACTCACACACACTTGCACACTCTGAGATAAGCCACAAATTGGTGATGCGCAGGAATAAAAATATGGGGCTTGAAACCAAAAATGAAACACGCAGAAAAAATAAAACACTGACTCTCTAAAAATGCTACAATATAAAATTGTAAATAACTGACAGGCATTTTGCTGAATGCCAATTTGAAGTGTTGTACTATTTTTCTTTATTAAAATTCATGAACAGTCAAGTCATTTTTATTTGTGTAGCCCTTAATCACAAGGAGTCTCAAAGGCCTGCACAGACAAAAGATAATTGCAAACTATAGACTATTATGACACCATCCCCTGATCTAAAACCTACATGAGGGCAAGTAAAATTTCAAAAATCACAGCTTGAGGAAAATGAAGGACCCTTGAGAAGGGACTGCACATGAATCAACTCCTCCTTCTAGGATGACCAGGCTGCCATGGATGTTGCATTAAAAAACAATACAATTTAAAAATATATATAAAGTAATCAAAGTACAATAGATCAGGAAACACAACAAAGCGATCCAGAAAAAGAAACGGTTGCGAAATCTAATATGCAAAAACCAAAAGAAAGTTCAGTGTACTTTAAGTAAAGTGGCTGCTTCAAACAATTTTAGCTTCTAGTGGACAAAAGAGCGAATAGCGACAAGAAAACAGGAGTGGGGGTGCATTAATGATGATGATGATGCAATAGTAGGAGCAGTGAGTCGTTCGCGTATATCCACCATCGTAAAATAATATTAGCAAATTTCTCTTTGCACATGGCTTCGGCCAGCCAATCCACTTCGGGGACAAACTCCGTGCTTGGAAATGAAAACCGCAAAACTGTAGATTGTGCACCCTGTGGTGTTAGCATGTAAATATTAGCCAGAGCCTGGCTAGCGGCTCCAAAAGACTTCAAGTCCCCCCAAAAAAAATCACTCACATAAAATTTTTTTGCAAATTAAAATCGCGTTCCGAACCCCAGGTGCCCTGGATAAAAACCTTAAATCGACTAAATATATCGTAAGTAGTACTTAAGTGTAATATGCGTGTGTATAAATATACATTTTACCTGTGATTTGATTTAAACTGGTACAATTTAGTCACGGGTGGATGCATAGGAAGGAGGAAACGGTGGATTCACATTCACAGATTATAAAACTTGCTCTAGAAGATTGCCTTGCTTTAATCACCCTCATATTTTAATCAATAGCCCCATTTGGTTATGGCCACATTCTTTTGCGAGGGTAACAATTGAATCACTTTCTTACTATTTTTTTTTTTTAACATCGCATGCTTTGTTTCCGTGGTTGTCATGGTTTTGCTTCTCCATTTGGCATCAGACTATTGTATCGCTGAAGTCTTTAGGAATTTCTGAACTGAATTAAGAGAACAATATTGTAGGAGTTGGTATTTCCAATAGCATATCAGCATTTAGATGACGCAAACCAATGGTAGTCCAGCATTTGATAAGACGTCATATTAGAGACAAAACTGGTGATAAAAAAAATAGACTAATAACAAAATATTTGTAACACCAGGTAATTTGGCTGAGATAATACAAATATCCATTAACAAAACGATAGACAATACTTACATCTCATCTCATTAGCTGCACCGCTTATCCTCAGTAGGGTCGCGGGGGTGCTCGAGCCGATCCCAGCAATCATCGGGCAGTGGGCAGGGGACATCCTGAACTGTTTGCCAGCCAATCGCAGGGCACACAGTGACAGACAACTCGCTCGCTCAATCACACCTAGGGACAATTTGGACCGGCCAATCCACCTGAAATGCATGTCTTTGGAATGTGGGAGGAAACCGGAGTGCCTGTAGGAGACCCACGCAAGCACGGGGAGAACATGCAAACTCTGCACAGGAAGGTACATTAGTATCATTAAGTACTATTAATAGACACTTATTTTGTCTTTCATTCATTTAAAGTATTAAAGTTTGTCTGGCAGCTATCAAGAATGAGGGACACACCAACTTTTAAGAAAATGTAAAATCTTGGCAGAGTCCTCATTCGGACCAAGTCCATCACCGCTCGTCACAGAATAGAAGCCAGCTTCACACCGCTCGCCTCACTTTTGACATGGTGTCATCAAAACATCGTTCTTTCAGCTATCTGTTTCCGTTTTTCTTTTTTCTTTTGGCTGGAACCGAAAATTCTGTGCATCCTACAACAAACAGATGTTTTTCCTTTTTTTTCCCCTCCCGTCTTTGTTGCCTTGTCCGACACGGCAAGATGACGGCGTGGGGGAAGATCTAGGTAAAGGTCAGGAAAGACACTTTGGACAGGTGTGTCTCTGTGTGTGTGTGTGCACACGCACTAAGGATTCAGGAATTCACGATGGCCGGCGAGTTGCGGCGAATGATTTCCGGCGTGAACGATGCTTCCGATAGCGAAAAGCGCCACGATCCCCTCCGAGGCGGGCGCAGCTCGTTCATTATAGCAATTATGCAGCCTCATATTGCAGACGGGTATCGACTGGAGCGTTTGTCGGTACCGGGACCGTCCGGGGAACGTGAACTTGGGCAAATGAGGGGTGATTTTTACCACAAGGTGGGCCGGAGATGGATTTTTTTCATTTCTTTTAATAGTCTGTGTCGTTCGGAAGGTCTTGGCTGCCCTATTCTATCTTGTTACCTTGAAGGCGTCACAGACCTCCATTTATCTTTCATAGCAATGCAGTAGACCCCCGGAATAGATTGAATTGCCTTTATTGTCTTTGATAAACTGTTAAAATTAGTAATATTTGCAGACAACACTAACATTTTCTATTCAAACGATAACCATTTGGTAACTTGCATCCATCGTGAATTAATCAACCTAAAAGTATGGATGGATATGAATAAATTTTTTTTAAATTTAAATAAAACCAACGTGATATTCTTTGGTAATTGCAAGGCAAATCGAGATTTAGAAGTACAAATGGATGGTTCTGCAATAGACACTGTATCAGTTTTTAGGGGTCATAATAGACAATAATTTAAGCTGGAAATCACACATCAGACACATACAAACTAAGGTATCTAAAAGCAGTGTTCATTTTCGATTTTGAAAAGTGATGGGTCCAGGGGACTCGCATACTCCAAAATCTATGGGTCCGAACAGAGATCTATGGCTCCCCAAAATTTAGTGTTATCGAGGTTGAAATCGTAAATCGGCGACAAATATCTAATATAAATCTATAAATTCATTCAGTTTTAATCATCAAATTATGAATTCATTTTCTGCATCAAATTATTGTTGGTAATATACTCGATTAAAGGTATAACCACAAACCTGTCTTTTTTTTATTTTCTCCTTTTATACTTCCTTTTTTTTTCTTAACTTCTTTATACAACATAATTCGTTATATCAATCATCAAAGCAAGTGAGCCGTTTGAGAGCCGGCTCTTTTTAATGAGTTGAGCCAAAAAAGACGGACTTCCTCTCACTACACAACGAGATCTCGTTGGCCGAGATCGGCGTGCAGACGAAAACTCGAACCGCGAGACCAAAACAACAATGCCGGATCTGCCTGACGAAAAGTTTGGAGTGCAGTAAATCTTTGTTAAAAAAAAGTAATCGGGTAATAATGACAATGTTGTGGCATAAAAACTGCGTCCCGAGGACGCACGTTGATTTGAGACTATGCGTCCCCAGCAAAAATGGTGCGTCTAGGACGCAGGGACGCGGGCAAACCAGAACACTGTAAAAGCATTTCAATAATTAATAAAGCCAAATTCCTTTTAAACTATAATGCATTTTATTTATGATATTGTTCTCTAGTTCTGCCATACTTAAGATATTGTGCAGAAAAGTATTGGGTAGGTCCATTTTCCTTTTTAATCCAACTATTTTCTGAGAGTAAAGAGTTTGGGTCACACAATTAGATCAATCCAAAGCGTTGGGTTGTTTTGTGTAATACCACCCAGAAAAATGGGTGAAATTGACCCAAATATTAGGTTGGTCCATTATTTTTCTCCCAAACTTATTTTTGACCCAACCTTGTTTAGACTTTGAACAGTTCGGTCACATTTTTACCGCAGCCCAAAAATTTGGTTGTTTTGTGTTTTTTTTTTAACAAAAAATACCCTTTGTTGCAGAATACCCTTCTGAAAACATTACCCAATTTTTGTGGGGGTTGTTTTGTGGATTGTATTCGACACAACCATTTTTACAGTGTAAACAGTTTGGGTCATTTTTTTCATGTTTTGAGTAAAGCCACTTGAAAAAAAATGGGTCAAATCAACCTCAGAATTTGGCTAATAATTGTTTTAACCAAACTTGGATTATATTTGAATTAACATTTTGTTAGACTGTAAACCGTTTACATCAGCTTTATACCTCAACCCTAAAGAATGGGTACTTTTGTATAAAACCAACAAGAAAGTGTGAATTTAACCCAATTGCGCCCCAACCTTGGGTTATTACTGCTTTTAGAATACAAATCTAAAAATGTAGTGGAAGCTAGAGCTCTTGAACCTCAACTAATGACAAATCACCTGGAGCAGACATTCTCAACCTTCCCCAAAGGCTGTCAGTTGTAAACCTTAACTTTTTCCTCGATTGGCACAGCAAAGCTCTGGTTACATTGCTGTTTTTCTGGATCTGAAACATTTGCATTAGCCCAAAGTAGAGTAGAGATCCTAAAAAAATGATTGGTGTGCCTTTAAAAACTATGTGGATTTGTTCTTTTTTTCCAAAATCAAATTTGTTTGAGGCATTTTCTAATAATAAATAGCTGTAAATATAGTGGAAGCTAGAGCTCTTGTTGGTGATAGGAATGAGTGGAGAGGTGTTGTAAAAAGACAGTGGGATGTTTGGACGCGTTCTGAGGAATGGGCAGGGTACCCATATGATGCGGCAGGGGTAAACCAGTGAAAGCTGTCGGGCCCTGCTGTTGAACAAAGAGTGTGTTGTGTCACCCTGACCCAAGTGACACGGCCGCTTTCTTGTGCCCCGTTTCATCTGGAGGGACGAAAGCATGACCAACTTGAGTGCCTAGGTGCTTAACTTATTTGGGTTTTTGGGCATTTGGGTTGGCCATGGTCCAAAAAATGTGTGTGTGTTATTTGCTATTTTTTCCCTTTTTTATTTTCTTTGTTTTTTTTATGTTTTTGTCTTGCTGTTGGTCACCCCTCTTGAGGGATATTGACCAAGGTAGATAGAAAGATAGATAGATAGAATAAAAAGGTCAACTTTTTAGAACAACGCGAACGATCGGTCTGGTGTAAAACCATTGAGAAAAGTGTGTCATTTCAACCCATATGTGACCCAAACCTGAGCTATTTTTGACTCAACTGTATTTAGAGTGTCTACAAAACGATCCTCTATGCATTGAATGAGTTTACACGTTTGCCAATCGACTTGACGCCATCATCCTCACGTTTTCCGCGTCGAGTCCCAGAGTGTCCGCGCTCGCCCTCTCCGTTCCGTGTGATTTACGGGGCCGTAACGGTCGGGGCCCGGCCCCCACATTCCCGTCCGCGGCCGGCCCACCAACACAATGTCACTTTAACAACCGCAAATTATCGCCGGCGGCTCGGAGAATACAGATCGGCGTTTCCTGCCGTAAATCGCCGCCTCTCCTCCGGCTGAGTGACGTTTTTAGCGCCGCATTACGCCGTCTGCTTTCAGGCGGCTCGGTAGGACGCTTTCTCCGGCCCCTTTCCCGGGCCCCCGCCGTTGTTATCCGACCGTCGTTATTGATCCGGCGGCTTCCCCCGTCACGGCGTGCAGACAGCCCGAAGGCGGACGCCCGACGGCGGTATGAACGAAGGGGTGATTTACGGGTCGGGATCATAACATCTGCGCTACAAGTGGCTTCATCTTCAGATTCTGGAGCCAATAGATCGGCTTTGCCGTCACATTTGTTTCTTGTTAAGGTTTTGAACTTTTTCGAGCCCTACTACTTGGAAAAATACAGTTGGTTTCTTTTCCATTTTTCTCCCCGATACACAGGGTTTGTATAGGTTCTTAAGAGCATTGAAAATGCTTGAATTTTTTATGTTGTGTTTTCAATTGAAGTTGAAAGCTTTAGGTACTTGGGTTATGATGTGGCTGCCGTTGGTGGAATGGACTGCCATGTATTGCACAAAGTGAATCAAGGAAGCAATGTTTTGGGTGCTCTGAGAAGAGTATGAGTATGAATGTTGAGAGGGGACCGTATAAGAGTGTGATTGTGCCGACTGTGTTGTATGACTTGGAGCCTGAACGCAGATTTTTGAAAAATTAAATGTTTTTGAGATGAAGTGCTTGAAGAGTATGTTAGGAGTGACAAGATTGGATGGATTGAGAAATGAAATCATGAGAGACAGAGCTGGAGTAGTAGTGGAACTGAGCAAGCGTGTGGATAACACAGTACTCTGTTGGTTTGGACACATGGAGAGGATGGATGAGGGGCGAATGTTGAAGAGGATCTACAGAGCAGAAGTAAATGGAAGGAGACCAAGAGGAAGGCCGCCATTGATGTGGATGGATAGTGTTATGAGTGCACTGCAGGAAAGAGGTCTAAATATAATGGAAGCTAGAGCTCTCGTTGGTGATAGGAATAAGTGGAGAGGTGTTGTGAAAGGATAGTGGGACGTTTAGACGTGTTCTAAGGGATGGGCAGGGCACCTGTATGATGCGGCAGGGGTAAACCAGTGAAAACTGTCGGGCTCTGCTGTTGAACAAAAGAGTGTTTTGTGTCACCCTGACTCGAGTGACATGGCCGCTTTCTTGTGCCCAACTTGGGTGCCGAGGTGCTTAACTTGTTTGTGTGTTTGGGCATTTAGGTTGGCCATGGTCCAAAAAATGTGTGTGTGTTTTTTGCTATTTTTTTCCCTTTTTTATTTTCTTTGTTATTGTATGTGTTTGTCTTGCTGTCGGTCACCCCTCTTGAGGGAAAATGACCTAGGTAGATAGATGGATAGATAGTTTTCAAGGTTTGAAATGTGCTTGCATTTCTTAGCAGTCTGAATATATTGACCACACATTTAATCAGTAGTCCTCTACGGGTTTGACTTCAGGACACAGCATTCCTTTCTGATGACAAGCTTCGACCCAAATAAAGAAAACTTCCCCTCATGAATGAAACCATTTAAAGGATTGAAAATTAAAGCAGAGATAGTAGAATATATTCACTTTTTTTCCCAAAAACAAAATGACCGGAAAAAAGTAAATGACTCGCATAAAAGCTTGGATCACATATACAAGTAAGCAACCCCCTAAAACTGCTTTGAAATCGCCACATGCTAAAATAAATTCCAAATATTAATAAGACATATATGATCATTTAAATTTGTAGGTAATAAAGATTCATATACTGGTAAAAACATTATTGAACCAACTAATGGACCTTCTAGCAGCGCTTCAATAGCACACTCGTACACCATTTTTGTATTTCGCAATGGTTTCCTTCTTTGTTGTTGACAGTGCTTTCCACTTTTCCTTCCCTAATTCACTGACTTTCATTTGACCCATTATTAAGGGCAGAAAAGGGAAATAAAACCAACAAAATCACAATTAAATGAGATGTGGTCCCTTTTACTGAACAGGAAGAAAAGATCAAGTAGTTTGTATGACGTTGTCATGTGAAGCGTCATCCTCCCCTACAGGTGTATCAGGACAGGTGCATCGGACCAGGCTGCCTGGAGGCTGCTGGTTTAATGAAAATCACATATGAAAGAACGGGCGTCGGTTTATAACAGCCAAGTGACCGGAAAGGATTATGGATCGTAGTTGGTAACATTTCAAATGAGCACAAAGTCTGTGCAAGCAGAAAGATAGCGAGTTTATTTCAGTGATCAAAGTCAATAAAACAATAGTTTATTAGCTGACGCGCTCAAACCTCCAATACCCTACATAAAATAAATACTGATTACGAAATAGTATATAAAAAAGTACTACTTTGTGTAATATATCAATTCATGTTTGCTTTAAATAATAAATACATATTCATGTATGGGGAAAATAAAATTCGACTTACAATAGGTGTGATGTAACTTGAGCTGCTAGAGTGGAGTAGCAGGTGGATGCAGACGGAGGAGATTCGCCTTCTTATTCTTACAAAATGTCACGATCATCGATTGGTTACGACCATATTCGTTAGCGAGGGCAGCAATTTGTTTGCCTCCTACCTATTTTTTGCTAATCAATTGCTAAGTTACCACAGTTATAATCTTGTTACGTCCCCTTTTACCATCACTGCCAGCCTTGGAACCCATGGTGAATAGATAGCTTACAAAAAATACAGTATTGTATCGCCGACCCGCAAAGTCTAGAAAAAACACATAAGATTCTAAACTGAACACAGAGATCAACGCAAACAAGTATGCATTAATCACACAATATCCGTAAAGTCAGGTAATAAAGCTCATATAATAGTAATATTCATTGACATAAAAAAGGGCAAAAAACAGATCCCTCAGTCCAAAACTACCCGCAAAAAATAAAAAAAAACGCCAAGTAGTTTCACATATGCATAAAAGCCCCCAAAGGGTTAAACTTGACGTCCCTACCGACTGAGAGTATACGACTGTAGCAAAATAACAATTTTGGATCTACAAATAGTAACCTAACACATTATTGTAATTGAACAAATGCTTTTATTGTCATTTTACAAAAAAGTATTGGAGTATTTCTCATTTGAGGGTTACAAAGCAATTTAAGGAGCGGCTGTCTAGTATCGGGTGTCCTCGGGTTGAGCCAGAGACCCACAACAATTTAAATAAAACCACCCCAAATGTAAAGGCTTCCCATGAATTTTAGCTCCAGGTAATCCGTAACATGGCTAATGGACCTGGCGTTGACAAGATACAGGGTCCGAAGCGAAGGCTTAGGAGAGTAGTTAGCCTAGCTGTTAGCGGTAGACTGGACCAGCAGCCCCATTCCTGCCTTCTCACCGACACCGCCCCTGTCACTTCTGGAACCCGATGACGATTTTGCGGCGCTATTCTGACTTCCCTCATAGTCCGATTCAATTGATGAATTTCTTTTCAATGTAACAAGCCGCAAAAAGCTTGCGGTCGCTATCCTCCCAGTTTGTTATGGAAAACAGCGCGCGCCGGTTTTTTGACTGCCTGTAAACATCAGCCTATCACAGTCGAGCACACAGTCACAGCCACCCAACACAAAGCCTCCCCCCTAATCTGTTCCTACTGTCTGCTGTCTAACAGAGCACAATGCACGATACATTGATATCAATGACAAAATCAATTCAACTAAAAAGCCGCAAAGGAACGGAACAGGGATAGCCGAGCCAGGGGTCTCTGTACTTACATTTTTATCATTCATTTCCAATAATAGACATTTGTATGTAATAATTTCAAGTCTCAAGATATTTTCCTGCAACCGCCGCCGCCCACGGGCTTTCTCTCTGGATCGGTAGAACATAAAACGGTCCTGAGCGCTCAATCGGATGCGGCCTAAGTAGTCCTGCATGGCCCCGCCGGTCGTCTTAAGCGTTTCAACATGTCCCGACAGAAGTGAACGCCAGGCAGCGCCGCCACGGGCCCAGGACCCGCCCGGGACCTGGACCGGAGCCCCGTCTAATGAGAGGCAGATTGAGAGGCGGCCGTGATTGATATCCTGCGTCTTGATTTGATTTCCTGAATTAATCATGGGAACTTGAATAATAGATGAAGGCAAAATAAAAGACCTGTTCTCTGAGCACTCAATGGCCGCCCAGCTCCGGTTTTATCTCATTCCAGGTCAATTTAGAGTGGATAGGAATGCATCTCGGTCCCCTGGCGTCTCCTTTTTCCTTTAAAGTGACGGTGTGTAATAATTGACCACCAGAGGTCGTTGTATCGTAGATTGTAGCTTAACCGTGCACATTTGTAGGAAACACCCTAAGGAATATTCAGGAACTAAATTCTAAATTGGTTTGCGTGAACAAGTATCAATTTCATTCCTGACAGTGACAACAAAAACTCGAACAAGCTCTCGACTTGTTTAGATATTTTTCAAGTGGCTAACTTACAAGATAGGCTATGTATAATATGAAAATACTAATGTTGGGAGCCTGAATGACGGAACGCAGCAACGTGCGTGGCTAAAGAGAGAAACAGTGGAAAAATATCCATGAATCATTGGACCGTGCAACGCTAGTTAGCATAACCAATGAAGGAAGGTAAGTGAAACTGAAGGAAGATGCAGGAGAAGCTTACAATAACAACATAATAGTCTCGTGTGTAACACGAGTGGCTAGAGAAGTAAATGGTGGAAAAAAGCTGCCTTAAATCATGGGACTGAGTGGCGTTTACTTGCATGGCAAGCTGTGACGGGCACGGGACAGTATAATACAAAGCTGGAGCCGCTAATAGCGGCTAGCGGCAAGCCAATGCATGCAGTGTATTGGGCAACGAGAGTGGCTAGGGAGGAAAACAGTTGAAAAAAGAGGTCTCAATCATGGGACTGGGTGGCGTTTGCCTGCATGACCATCTGTAAAAGGCAAGAGAAACTGAAAGACAAAGCAGGAGCAGCTAACGATAACAATCGCGCTATCGGCAAGTGGCAGCCTACAACTTAGTAGGTAACATGAGTGTGTGGAGAAGGAAACGATGCAGATAACAAAATAAGATGCCTGTATGATGGGCTTCACTTTAGCAGTCAATGTTCGATACCGTAATTTCCAGACTATAAGCCGCTACTTTTTTCCCAAATGTTCAACCCTGCGGCTTATTCAGTGAAGCGGACAATTTATGGAATTTTTCTAATGGCCACCAGTAACGCTGGAGTTTAAAAGGTAGGATTAAGACCAGTAGAATATGGGCGCCAAGAAAGACTGCAACCTCTAAATTTAAGCATAAATTGTCTGTAAAGTTAAGGTACGTTCCGATGATGATGAAGACACCCTTGATGGCGTTATTTAGGAGGAGGAAGCTGAGGACGATCTTCCGGGAATTTCACAATTACGGGATGCTTTTTTTTTAACAGGTACGTTTGGTACATTGCAAGCGTGATCCTACTAGCGTGTTGGTACCTTTCAAAGGCACGGTTTGGGATGAAAGTTTTATTATTATTATTAAAGCTTTGAAAACTCTCTCGGTGTACCGTCTTTTTTCGTAAATATGTGTAACCATGTATAATATGTATTTGCAACTGTATATTTTTGTAATGTATTTATTTTAGAGATTTATTCTGTTATGTGTTCTACAGACGATTAAAAAAGAAGGGGCGGAGTAAACGCGGGCTGATGGGAACTGGGGTAAAGCTGAGTTACCGGTAGATCTGTCTGTGGTCGCAGCCGACAATAGTGGATATATATGTTTCCCACCCTTTGGAAATATACATTTTGTTTCCTTGGATTACTTTCAACGGGACCAGGACTTTACAAGTCTGCATCATACCTTAATTACGGGTATCATCTTCCAATTATGATGCCAACTATGGTACTAGAATTGAGTACTATCTATATAGTTTCAATCGTGGAACTTGCAGTCTGGGCTAAGTTTGTGATTGTGTCACAAGTATTAATGCGGGCGCACGCGGCTTATATATGGGTGCGGCTTGTGTAAGTACAAAAGTGGCAAATCATCCAAAAATGGGTGGGTGCGGCTTATAATCAGGTGCGCTCTATAGTCCGGAATTTACGGTAATTGAGCAGCTAATGCCATTTTCACTTAACTACTGATGCTAATGCTAGCACTGTGGACATGACTGTTAGCCGCTAACACTAGTGCGCTTATACACATTTCCACAAATGTCCTATAGTTTTGCTTTTCATTCCATATGAAATGGCATTGTCAGAAATTTAACAATCACAATTTCTTTTAACTATTGATAAAATCGAGATCATAACTTAAAAAAGCTGAGACATATATTTTTCTCGACATTAAAACTAATAAGCATCCTTGAAGCTTATCCAACATTTGATGACAGTGCCCACTTGTTTTGTTCCGAACCAAAGCAATTCCTTTCTCCTTTTAAGAGCGGCCCTCACATCGCTCACTTGCTACGAGTCATTGAGTAAATATAAATACATATTTATACATTTATGCCCCGTAAACAACCGCGCCATCTGCATGCGGCTCATTTGTTAGCCGGCGCAATCCTCGCTCGCTTTCAGAGGAAATATGAAAGCGCTTCCTGCTCATCGGGCGCCGGCGAGAAAAGAAGGATGAAGCGGTTAAGGGAGGCGACCGGGAAGGAGGTATCCCCCCCCCTTCAATCGGACCAGGCCACATTTCCATAAAAGAAGACGCGTCTTGAAGCCATCAATCTGAAAAGTTGAGATTACCCGTAAAAGCGAGCGGCGCTCCCACCTCTCTTTTTTTTTCACACTTCCTTTTTCTGCCGTTGGCTCAATTTTCCTCCCCTTTCCCTTTTTTTTTGTATTTCAATCTAAGCTCCAAACTCGGGATAGTATTCATGGCGGACCGCTTTTGTGTTTGCCGGTTTACAGATGACGGCCCGCTCGCTAAATTCAGGTGAGCGCTGGGAAAAAATAAATGAATAGATCAAATAAATAAAACTGCCCTCATTCGTTTTGCTTGTTGATGCCTGTTGTGGAGGAAAAGAGAACGATTTGTCTTCCGAGACTTCACTCTCTCCAAACTTAAGGTAGTCTTTGAACAAACCCATGTTCTTACATTTTACGAAAACGTTTTCTGTACATTTTGAAATCGAGAAATACTTTTTCTTTAAATACCGTAAATTCCGGACTATAGAGCGCACCTGATTATAAGCCGCACCCATCACATTTTAAGGGGAAAACCGATTTTGTCCATACACAAGCCGCACCTGTATATAAGCCGCTTGCACCCACATCAAACAAACACGAGATTACTCCAAGCCAAACTTCCAAGTCCCGCGATTGAAACTAAATGTGGGGTTTTTAAGGGTTATTGATCTATCTTCGTTATTCATTATCCATTATCCGTTATCGGTCAGTTCATAATACGCTACAATGTCCTTCATTGAAGCACACGGTCTTAAAATCACAGCCAGCAAAATGTACGCAAAATGATATAGGTACTTAAAATTTGTTGCAGACCTGCAGATTCTGGGTGCCCGTTGATAGTAATCCAAGGAAAAAAAGGGTTTATTTCCAAAGGTAAGGGTGGGAGAAATGTATATCCATTATTGTCCGCCGTGTCCACAAAAACTCACCTTTACCGGTCCCCGCTTTCCCATCAGCGTTGGCGTTTGCTCCGCCCCTCTTTTTTAATTTGCTCGTACAGAATAAGTGTCTCAAATAAATACAAATGAATACATTACAAAAATATACAGTTGCAAATACATATTACACATATTTACAAAGAAAGACGGTACATCGAGAGAGTACATATATTCCACCGGTCTAAATCTTACCTCTCATACTTGAGCGCTACTGGCGATCCGTTGAAAATTAGGGAAAAAAGTAGCGGCTTATGGTCTGGAATTTACGGCACACGTTTTTTTTTTCCTATTATCCTTGAAATGCACATTTCTTAATACAAGAAAAACTATGTTCAGGGTGATGACATGTTGAGTTCTGTAGGAGAAAGAAATAATTCCCAAAACGGAAAAAAATAACTTCCTAAAAACAAAAAAGAAATTGTTCCGAATAACAAAAAAAAAAATACGGTGACAATCAGAATATACATTAAAACTGGAAATGAATTATTCACAACTAACAAACAAAAAAAAATCCCAAATAGAGAAAAAAAACACAAAAGAAAATAAGAATCTAACAAACGTAACGTCATAAAACTATTCTGAAAAACACGGAAAATTATGACCTTGAAGAACCTGCAGAACACATTATTCTAAGGGCCGAAAAAGAAATGATTGCCCCTATTAAACTAAACAAGTCTCAAATCCAGAAACATATCCCAGATAACAACAAATAGATCATTTTGTTTCTGGTATTCCAAATAATTTCCAAAAAACAGTAAACTATTACCATGTCAAACAAAATAAAACAACTAACCTGAAAAATGGAAAACAAATTATTCCAGCCCCCCAAAAAATACAAAAATAAAAACATCCAATCATCATAACGACAATATTCTTTTCTTCCCAAAACATGTTTTCAAAAACTAAAAATAAATGCAAATGGAAGAAAACGCATTATGATGAAAAACAAAGAAAATACAGAAAAACAAACAAAAATGAAATAAATCATTGTAAATAACTGGGACAACAACCGAAAAACACATTGTTCAGAAGAAAAAAAATCCCGCTAGGAATAAAATGGGGCAAAAATTACTGATGGTGATTGCTTTTTTTGTTCTATTGGTTTATTTTTCAGCACAACCAGGGACTTCAAAACAAAAGTAGAACAGTAGACAGTTTTTCAAGGGCGATTTTACATACAAACATTTTTAAACGGCACAATTATTATATATATATATATATATATATATATATATATATATATATATATAGATTACACGTTATTTGATCATTTCAAATTGTGTATATATATCTACCCTGGTCATATCACTCGAGAGGGTGACCGACAGCAAGACAAACACATACACAAAAACAATGATATGGCAGGGGTAAACCAGTGAAATAACGTGTAAAACGTATACCTAGACGGATATGTTACTATGGTACGCAACCTATTTGTGATGGGAATATCAGTTCTTTTTTAGAGCTAAGCTCCCAAACTGCGCTTCAGGTTTTTGTGTTGCTTTAACAGAAAATACTACCAATACTATGGTAACGTTATGCATGAAATGCATGGATAAAAATGTTTTATATAGTATATTTTGTTAGCCCTTATATAGTCATTCTACAGAGAACTTAACTAATTCAAACTTTTTAAGACTAAGCGACTCTAAAGTCAAGCAACACAAAATCTCTGAAGATCAAACTACGCAAACAAAAAATAAAAACATAAAAAACTCTTCAGTGCTGTAAAAAAAAACTTTAAAATCCAATAATTCCGGGAGAAAAATTTGTATCTAGAGGCGCCTTTTCAATGTAAATTCACTAATCCGTTCCAAGAAATGCAAAGGATTTTTTTTCCTAATAAATCATAAAAAAACCACCAGAACATGAAACGAGTTACAAAAAAACAATTACAATACCAAACTAAAAACTTAAAATGAGAAGCACACAATGTAAACAAGTAACAAAAATATTCTCTCACTTCTTAACTGGCCTCTTTGTTTACTGGTCCCCTGCAGTGTTTTTTGCATCCTGTAATTTCGGTCATTTCTTTTCCCTTAATCCACAGAAGTAACAACCTCTCCATCTCATCGTTCACAGGCGATCTTTTCTTCGAAATGACCGAGAGGATTTGGAAGGAGACGTATATTTTAGTGCTTCCTTCTGTTCAATAATCCTGGCGATCGTAGATATATTTTGGCGACGTTACAAATACCCTTCCCCTTTTCATATCGTTCAATTATTTCCAGTTTTTTTGCAATGCCCAGAAAAATTATTTTCCGTTTCTTTTCTCCTTGCTGCTCACTGTTCCTAATGTGGTTCTTGGGGGTCCATCGTTTCGTATCGCTAGCATATAGTAGAGTACAGTACTGTTTACAGAGCAGGAATGGGACCGGAAGTAGACACAAAGAATAAGCGGCAGACACAGGAGCATGCCGATGCTCCCGCATATGTATTCGTATCCTAAAAAAATTAGTACAATGAGGTAAATCTTTTCGCTCAGTTTCGCTCATAACCTGAAAAGTTCGTATGGAGAGACGTTCGTAAGTAGAGGTATGACTGTACAGTGGAACCTCGGTTCTCGACCATAATCCGTTCCAGAAGCCTGGTCGAAAACCGATTTGGTCGATCACCGAAGATCAATTTTCCCATTAAAAATAATGTAAAATCGTTTTAATCCGTTCCAACACCCTGAATGTTTAGCATGAATGATCAACGTAATCATAAAGCTAACACATGCTAATCGTACGTTCGCGTTATCGTAATCTTCCGTACGAAAATAACAAATCAGGTCGTTTACAAGTCATTTAGCACCACAAGTGGCGATTCTTTGTAAAGGGGGCTCCGTTCCAACACCCTGAATTTTGGGCTCAGTTCCAACACCCTGAATCTTTACCTCGAATCATAAAGCTAACCCAGGCTAATTGTACGTTCGCGTTATCGTAATCTTCTGTACGAAAGATTACGCTAACATGAACGTGTAAAAATAAAAAAAGGATAAAGAAAAGAATTATGAATAGGATTTCTTACCCCGTTCCTTGATAACAAAAGCGAAAAAAGAGGCACGTGTGCACGTTGTTACAATGTATGTGTTTCACCCGGTGCGGTTAGAAGGGGGCACTGACTGTCAATGTAAACACTGAAGTTTCCGGTAAAGTCAAGTCATTTTTATTTGTGACGCCCTAAATCACGAAGAGTCTCAAAGGGCTTCACAGATTATTACACTATATTACACAGACTATTTTTCAGCCGACGAGAAGAGTAGGTTATTCATATGCTATGGAGTAGAAGTGAGTTTTAAGTTTAGATTTAAACATTTCCACTGAGGTTGCAGATCGGATCTCAGGGGGAAGAGCATTCCACAGCACCGGTGCCCGGATGGAGAACGCTCTCGAACCAGCAGAACACTTCTTTGCTCTTGGGATCACCAGAAGACCGGCGCTCTCAGAACGTAGGCTTCGGACCGGGACGTAGGGGGAAATCAGATCTGAAAGATAAGAGGGAGCGAGTCCATGTATGATTTTGTATAACACTAAGAGAACCTTGAAATCACATCTAAGGCTAACTGGGAGCCAATGCAGGTTAGCCAAAATCGGTGTGATGTGATGGTACTTTTTTGTCCTAGTTAAAAGCCTCGCTGCGGCATTTTGTACCAGCTGAAGAGACTTGAGTGACATACTTCAGTGTTTACATTGACAGTTGGTGCCCCCTTCTAACCGCACGGGGTGAAACACATACATTGTAACACACGTGATAAAAGTTGGTCACGAGGGGTGGGGGCCATCTACACCCGTGCGCCGCTCAGCAGCGTACGCACTCACACATTATTGGCGTTCGAAGACCGATTTTTTTGACCCAACGGCGAAGCAAGAATTTCTCGAAATTTTTGGTCGCGCACCGATTCGTGCGAACTGAGAGGCGTTCGAAAACGGAGGTTCCACTTACTAATTATAACCCATATAATGTGTTTAACAAAAAAATATGTGTATAATTAGTCTTTGCTGAATACTGGCATTTAGGAACACAAAGGGACTGATTTTGATTCTTCTGTCAGTGATGGACAATGTTTTGGAGCCGTTCACATTGTTAAAATGATTCCAAATAAGGATCATTTTCCTGCTTTGGCTTATTTTAAATGTATTTTTCTATTTTTGTTCTCCATATTGCAAGCTCTCTCTTCACCCATTCTCTGTTCAGTGTGCTTCTGCAGCACACACTGGCCCAACTCTTCCATTCTCTGCTAAGCAAACAAAATCACACTTACCCATCAGCCATACATCCACCCATCCGTTATCTGCACCGCTTATCCTCAGTAGGGTCGCGGGGGTGCTGGAGCCCATCCCAGTTATCTTCAGGCAGGGGACACCTTGAACCGGTTGCCAGCCTGTCGCAGGGCACACAGGGACAGACAACCCACTCGTTCATTCACACCTAGGGACAATTTGAACCGGCCTATTATCCTGACATGCATGTTTTTGGAATGTGGGAGGAAACCGGGGTGCCCGGAAGAAACCCATGCATGCACGGGGAGAACGTACAAACTCCACACGGGAAGGTTCGATTTCATAACCTCAGAACTCTGCCACACATGCGCTAAGCACTGCGCCCACCAATCAACTAATGAATATAGAAATTTCTTAAGGTTATTTTGATTAACTTACTTTTATATTGTTGTGAATTAATTATCAAAATGTACCGTTTACCAAATTGTTCGAATGCGTTATCTGACTCCATTAACCAAACACAACCTCCATTCACCCAACAATCATGCACGCTCGTTTCTTTAGAGACAAATGAACAGGAAAGTCAACATTTGCACACGGGGGCGGATTTATTTTCCCTAACAGAAGAACTAAGTGTACTCCATCGAAGACGGCCGAAGTGACGTTGGAGTCCGTGTGAAGCCTTCTTCTGAAGTCCTTTAGATTTCTCTTATTGGCCCACGTCTCCCCGCATGATGGTGTCTCGGCTCCTCCCATGGGCGTGCCAAGGGGTTGTTTTGCGCCCAACGTTCTCACAACACAGCGCCTTGATGTCTGGAACATTCTCTGTCAGCACACTCGCGCGTCCTGTTATTAACAGAACTAGACAAAATATTGTACATTTCCAACAGCCTGCCCTGTCATTGAACTAAAGCCCACTCAGTGAAACTCTTGCATTAAACTGAGTCAATCGTATAAAATCCTTTATAGTCAAAATGTATAAAATCCTTTAATATAGATAGCATCGGCTCGCTCGATTTAACTGTACGGGTCAGTTGTATCGACATTTCGTTCTGTGTGCATTGTTACAAAGAATGACAATAAAAGTAAATTCTATTCTTCTATTCTTAAAAATAATCTATTTTTTAATAATACAACTTTGAGACCCTGGCAGTGAGCAATTAAATCCTGGCGGCCTGCCAGGGACTTTCAATGGTATGGAAAACACCGTCTATAGAAGCATCAACTTTTTCCAACCCACCTATAAAAAGGCCACAATTCATATTCGCCACAACTCCCAAGTCAAATCAATCAAATGGAATCAAGGTGCGAGCGTGCGATATTTTTGTCACTTTTTACGCGGACGAGGTGGTGGGGCTCGTAAAAAGATGGCCGTTTTGACTGTTAATCATGCAGGCAAACGCGCCATTAGCGTTGAAATCTGCATGCGCCTCATTACGAACGCAGATGCTCTAAAAGCCGTACTTGATGGGGCTAAAGTTCACCTTGCAGGGGGGGGGGGAGATTGGCGCTGGAGCGACGTGCCACTTTAGCTCATTTTCATTATCCTGCCAACGACTAAAACATCTCGCGCATTATGCATTACCAGTTTAAAAGCCTGCTTGGAGCGCCGGCCGGCCCTTTTTAGTCTTATCAAGTCCATCAAAGTGAGTGCGCTCACCGTGACAGCAGAGGGGGACGGGATCGGGAGGGGGACACGGCGGGCGTCTTTGAGGACTGACGTACGAGGCTGCCAGAGTGGCTGGAGCCTCCACGGCTGCCGCAAACGCGTTTTGTGACAAAGGGGACGAATGGCGGAATCTCTGCCTACAAACCACTTTCTTGGTGCAACGACTATCGTACAAGTCACGTTATTTTTTCATAGTTTGGCCGTGGGTGCCACTTATATTCTGGTGGGACTTACATGTGAAATTTTTAGTGTCATTGATATCCACGAAATATTTTTAACATAACATGATTCTATTTGAACTACCGGTATATCATTTCACATTTTATTTTCAGAATACAGTAATCCCTCGGCTTTCGCGGTTAATGGGGACCAAAACCACCCGCGAAAAGTGAAAATCCGCGAAGTAGCGACGCCCCTTCCAAAATGCTTAAATGTTTTTATTTTTTTATTTTTTTTTTTATTATTATTATTATTTAGACCTGCAAAGCTCTGAACCCGCGAACGTGGAACCACGAAGTAGCGACGCCCCTTCAAAAATGCTTAAAAAAAAAAAACATTAAAAAAATAAATAATAATATATATATATATATATATATATATATATATATATATATATATATATATATATATATATATATATATGATTTTTTTTTTAATTATTTCATTTTATTATTGTTATTTTTTAGACCTGCGAAGCTCTCAACCCACGAACGTGAAACCACAAAGTAGCGAGGTCCCACTGTAAACCATAAGGGGGCGCTGTTGGCTTTTGTTATTCTGAATCTTCTTTGTAACGAGGCAATATTTTCACGTTCAGGTAAGTTCATAACCTGACACTTTATGTAGAGACATTCGTAAGTAGAGGTACCACTGTAATTGAATTTTCGTTATTTTCATTGATATCCACGATATATTTTTAACTAGACATGATTCAATTTGCACCATTTTTAACCTGCGGACAACAGGATGTTTGAGTAAAAAACTAAACTAGAACAGAAAATGAATTATTTTTTATAATCAAGATATTTGACTGAGTAGGCTTCAGGTCACGCTGTCCCGAATGCAGACTATTTTGTCTAGTTCTGTTGATAACGGAACTCTGACGGAGGACGGCAGGCATTGTTTTGAGAAATGCTCTGTTGTTTTGAGGAACCGCAGACATCGGGACGCTGGTCTCTGAGATTGTGAAGCTCACGTTGGGCTTCATTGGCACCCCCATGAGAGGAGCCGAGACGCCATCTTGCGGGGAGACGTGGGCCAAGAAGGGAAAGCCAGAGGACTAGAGAGAAGGTTTCCCAGAGACTCCGACGACACTAATTCGGCCGTTTTGGATGGAGTACACTTAGTTCTATTGTTAAAGAAATTAAATCTGCCCCCGTGTGAAAATGTCGGCTATCTTGTTCATCTTTTCCATCAAGAAACGAGCGCGCATTAATTGTTGGGTGAATGTATGTTGTGTTAGGGTAACTGGGTCAGATAACTAATTCGAACAGTTTGATGTTTAATTCCTAACAACTTGCAGTGATTATGTCAGTTTGGGACAAATCTTCCGAGTCTTATCTTTCAAAAGAGACCAAAACTGTCCGTTATCTCCAAACGATTCAAGAACAGCATTAGGGCTTGCCACAACTGTCTCATAGAATATTTTTAGGAGCTTTTTGCTGATTTTGAAGGAGGCCAGCCTTCTGAGGAAGTAAAGTCGGCTTTGCCCTTTCCTACATAGAGCTTCTGTGTTGGCAGTCCAGTCCAGTTTGTTGTCCAGCTGCACACCCAGGTATTTGTAGGTCTGGACAAATTCTACACATTCTCCTTTGATGGTTACAGGAACCGGGTGAGTTCTGGTTCTCCTGAAGTCCACCACCATCTCCCTGGTCTTGGTGGTGTTCAGGTGCAGGTGGTTTGCGTCGCTCCATCGGACAAAGTCCTGAATCAATTTCCTGAATCCTTTTTATAAGCTCACTATATAATCTGTGTTCAGATACCTTAGGAAGAAATCCACAGAACAAACTGTAAATACGCCAAAACACCGGGAGAGAATTTAAAGTTATTTTGATTGGGTGATTGGGAGGGATGGGTGGAGCTATGCAAAAAGTGCAAGCACTCCCCCCCATCTCTCGCCCCACTCCGTCTGCGCCAAAGGTAAGCACATCAGGCTCCCTGTTTGCAGAATGTTGTGACGTTTTTACAAAATTTCTGCTTGCATCTGGTTTTGAAACCAATGTGTATGAAAAAAAAGGGTCAAAATGAGTTTAACCGATCTTGAGTCATTGCAAGAAAGAGACAAGTTTAAAGTGGTATGTTTGTTGATTTTGGGACACGGACTCGTGCATTATTCTCTTTTCATAATTTTTCATCAAATCATCAAAAATAAATGTGCTGAAGACTAAGCTTTTGTCTGGGGTGCGGGTTTAGCAATTTAGTAAATTTGTCTCTAATATATAGTGTGCCTCTTTCCCAAAATAAAATGAATATATTTTGCTTCAAAAAGGTTCCCGACCCCCGGGTTAAAGTATTCGCGCTTAGTGCCTCGGAGGCCACAGGCAATGCATTTTTTTGCAAAAAAAGAAGGATGGCCGAATCCCGCCTTCACGGATTGGCGGGGGAGGAGGAGGCGGAGTTTACACGGCGGCCATGCCCGGCACGCTCAGTATAGATGGCCCGCGGAGGTTCGCATCATTCATAACAACCGTACGCGACAAATTGATCTTGCAAAAGAAGCCGGGCGGCGCTGCCACCACTTCATTAGTCTCCACTGCAACAAATCATCCGCTAGCGCTGCGTTTCTGCGCCGGGCGGCCCAAAGACCATTTTCAGTCTTCATCGACAAACTTATCTTTGCCTTTGTGAACATTTGAAACGGAAGAACTGAAATGTTTAACGATTTAAACGCGTTATTGCGAATACCCCATGCCGTAGCGCTGTTTACTTATCGCAGTTTCGCTACTTCTTTTCATTATTTGTTCTATTGTATTGTTTGTTGTATTTTGATTGGCTTAACATTCGCCCCGCCCCTTTTTCACCTGAATCTGCCTTTGCCGTCATGTCAACATAAGAATGCAGAGGATCATGCTTTCTATCGCCAACAAAGTTAGACTTTTCAACCCGGTAAAAAGAAGGTGAATGCAGTTTTCCATAATCAGTGTTCATTTGAGCTGTGAAAAGTGATGGGTCCCGGGGACTCGCATGCTCAAAAATCTATGGGTCCCAACAGAGATCTATGGCTCCCCAAAATTTTGTGTTATCAAGGTTGAAATTGTAAATCGGCAACAAATATATAATATAAATCTACATTTTTATTCCGTTTTAATCATCACAGTTAATTGGTAGTACAAAGCAGTTATCACTTCAGACTTTTCAGTTCATATATTCTTCGTGGTTTGCTGTCCCACCAGTTGTAATGCCTTCTCAAGGTCCAATTGTTTGGTAAGATGCTTATGAAAGCTGGTGTTGTGTTACGATTTTGAGGCGCTTTCGCTCTTTTGTGAGGATGCAGTTTTGGACGCTGAAACCCTTCTCACAACCTCCAGTATGTACGGCTGATGTCATTGCAAGCTGCGCCAACAGAATGAGATTTGGAAAATCATGTAGCCTCCATTATCATCCTCCTCATAGAGTAACCAGGAATATAATTGAGTCCATTTTGACAGAAAAGTCCTTTTCTTGCTAGGAGTATTCTTTTTTCTTTCGTCGAATCGTTCGCTTCAACACACGCAATCTTCTGAAGAATTTCTCCGCCGTTTTTTTCGTGCCGGAATTATTGCCGTTTTTTATCACTTTCTGCATTATGTTTCCACTAATTACTGACACTTAAGAAATTACCAATTTTGTGTTGTTTGCATCAAATACTGTTTTTTCGGAGGCATACTTCTCTTTCACTCAAAGAGAACCACCACAACAATGACGTAATCTCGAAGCATCGAGATCTCGTTTGCCGAGGTCAGCGTGCGGACGGAAACTCGAACCGCGAGACCAAAACAACAATGGCGGATCTGCCTGACAAAAAGTTTGGAGTGCGGTAAATCTTTGTTAAAAAAAAAAAAAAAAAGTAATCGGGTAATAATGACAATTTTGTGTAAAAAAAAAAAGTTGCGTCACATTGATTTGTCCCCAGCAAAAATGATGCGTCTAGGACGCAAGGACGCGGGCAAACGAGAACACTGCATGATGTCCACAAAGTATCATGCAGAGTAAAATGGGACGCACTGAAATAATTTCCACCCCTTCATGCAATACATCCAACGAGATGATCATTAAAATTATAATTTGACAGTACAGAAGTTATTGGGGCGGCAGTAGCTCAGGAGGTAGAGCGATCGTTTTAGGATTAAGGGATCCCAGTTCGAATCCCGGCTTGTCCGTGTT
This sequence comes from Urocampus carinirostris, assembly GCF_059441175.1. Taxonomy (NCBI): domain Eukaryota; kingdom Metazoa; phylum Chordata; class Actinopteri; order Syngnathiformes; family Syngnathidae; genus Urocampus; species Urocampus carinirostris. The sequence goes on along the minus strand of NC_142352.1, from coordinate 2,419,629 downwards.
ACATGTCGAAGTGTCCTTGGGTAAGACATTGAACCCCCAATTACCCCCAATAAGCAGGTTAGCGCCTTACATGGCTGCACACATCACGGCCGCTATTGGGAAATGTGAAGCACAATGTAAAGCGCTTTGGGAAGTCATTGACTTGAAAAGCGCTATAGAAATGCAGATCATTTCATTTCATTTGTAAAAAAAAAAGACAAAAAAAAAAACCAACAAATGCTTGAGCCTGTAAATATGGTTTGTACTTTGTGTGTAAATGCGTAAGTGTGAAGCACATTGTAAAGCACTTTGGGAAGTCTTCATTGACTTGAAAAGCGCTATAGAAATGCAGACCATTCACCATCATAAATGAATAAATACATAAAGAAAGGTTTATACTTCACAGGTTTTGAGTATCGCAGGATCTTTTTGGAAGACAACACTTGCAAAAAAACAACCAAACGAGGCATTACTGTAATACTATTTTGTCTTAGGGACAGACCTTTTGACACTTGACAAGTATTTGTACGACTTTCTAAACGGCTTTTTTGGATGATGATGGCGGCGCGCATGGACGCAGCGGCTCACAGCTCTCCAGCTAATTTTTTATTTATTACAGTTCTCTTGTCTTTTTTGCTTTCTTTTCTGGACACATGCGTGGCCAATAATACCTATAGTCGGAAGGAACTTATACAATTGGGTCTGCGTCTAAATTTTGACTTTTTGGGCACTTTTTATACCACTTTTGATATCCCGCAAGAAATACAAAGGCCTGCGGGATCTCCGTGGGTGGCCAACCCACTTACGAAGCGGCGGAGACGGCGTAGCGGGGCTGTTGCTCGGGCCACGGTGCTAAGTTAAGGGAGCTACATTGGCGAAACGGCAGAGAAAGACAAGAAGATGATGGAATTGTTCCTAATTCCACCAATATTCCTTCATCGATCTTGCCTGTCAACCTACGCCTGAAACTCAACACGCCCGAATGGCGCCATCTTGTGACGATTTCCACAAAGACTTCAGCTAAGTTCAAAGATTCAGCAAAGCTAAAATTTGGTCTTTTGAATATTAGATCGCTGGCTCCTAAAGCTCTACTTGTTGATAATATTATTCGTGATCACAAACCTGATTGGTCTGTGTGAAACTTAGTTGAGACCGGATGCGTTTTTACCGTTAAATGAGGCTTTTCCTTTGAGACTCTTTGTGATTAAGGGCTATACAAATAAACATGACTTGACTTGACTTTTCTTGCTCGTGTCAGATCTAACGTTCAATTTTTGGTCGAAATCAAGTTTCTTGCGCTAACTTTGAGGTGAAAATTGCTAAAAAGAGGCGGTGACAAGAAGGGAGTAACATATTCATGGCACAGCTATTTTGACACTGGTTTTCAGGGAGTGAAAATGTAGTCTATGTGCCAATAAACATTTATTTCTTTTAAATTGATTTAAGTCAATGCAAAACCTTTGGAAAAGCTCTGGTATGTGCAACAAGGCTAACATTCGAGTTTTTGAACTTGGTCAAGTCAAGTCATGTTTATTTGTGACGCCCTTAATCACAAAGAGTCTCAAAGGGCTGCACAGATGAAAGACTATTGCGAACTACTGACTATTATGACACCACCACCTGATCTAAAATCTACATGAGGGCAAGGAAAAACTCAAAAACCAAGTCAAATCAGCCATGTTCATTTGTGATGCCCTTAATCACAAAGAGTCTCAAAGGGCTGCACAGACCACATATTATTGCAAACCACAGACTATTACGACACCATCCCCTGATCTAAAACTTACATGAGGGCAAGGAAAAACTCAAAAACCTCAACATGAGGAAAATGAAGAAACTTCGACCAATAATTGTTATTATAATTCCGATAATGAAATTAGCAAGACCCTGCAAAGTTTCTTGCGCCGGCATGGTGCTAATATGACCAAAGCGCTAAAAAGTGGACAATGTCGAACAGGAAGTGTAATATTTACGGCACGGTCATTTTGACACTGTTTACATGCGAGTGAAAATGACATATTAGTGCCCGTTTCTGGGATATTTTATGGGACATTTTCAAAATGACTGCCTTCGAGTTGGTTATAAGTAGATTATAATTTTAGTTTTTTTTTTGTTAAGTCAATGCACGACTTTCAAAAATGCTCTTCTACAGGCAAGAAAGGTAACATTTAAGTTTTTGTTAGCATCGACCAACGACTCCCTTCATAATGTTGAAAATGCTGAAATTCGCCGGATCCGGCAAAGTTTCTGGCGCCGGCGCCAGCGCTCAACTATCCGCGCCGGCGAAAGCGCTAAAAAGCGGCGATGACAAACAGGAAGTGACATATTTACGGCGCAGCGTCAGGCTAACCTTTGATTTTATTGTGCTCGATGCCGTTTTTTGCGCCGCACCTCCACTATAAAAGTGAGTTAAAGCTGCTTTTTATTGCTTGTTTGATCACCGTGTTATCCAAGTGCCATCTGTCTGCTTGACTGCAGACAAATGCACATTATGACTCACGGCTCACTTTAGTACAATGCGACTTCTCGTCGGATTAATAGCTAGCGGCGCTGCGCGATCGCGACCGACTTTAAACTGCTTCCGCTTCGTGGCCCTTTGTCATTTCCGTCCGGGCTTCGGAACATCGTCAGGGACTCGATTTCACTTTAAAAACCACGCATCATTAATCGGGTATTGATAATGAATGAATGGCCTTTATTGTTATTATACAACAGTATAACAAAAGTGCAGGGCTTCTCTTTCTTGTGAAAGTAAAACACATGAAAAAGATAAAAATGTTTCATAGGATTAAAACGTAAAACACAATATATGCATGATATATGATAACTATGTGCATATTGTTGGGATATATCTACCAAAATGTACCGTTTACCAAATTTTTGGAATGAGTTATCTGACTCCATTAACCAAACACGACCCACGTTAATCCAACAATTATGCCAAAAATGGCCAGAAGGACCACACAGGGGCGGATGTTTATTATTCCTAACAGCAGACCGAAGTGTACCCAATAGAAGACGGCTCCCATCCAAGTTGCCCGGGATCATTTATACATTTCACAAACAAAGCAAAGACATCCTATTGGCTATGTGTCATCTGCAGTTAACCTTAGCTTTCTCTTATTGGTTCTCTTCTCGCATGATGACGTGTCGGCTGGGCTCCACAATCTTCGCATACCAGCGGCGCCCCGACGTCTGACCTTCTGCGTCTGGCCTTCTGCGTCAGCACTCACAGGCATTCTGTTATCAGAAATACGTCTCGCATTCCACACAGTCTTCCCCGACCTTCCACTGTACACTGAACCAAAGCACAGTCGGTGAACATCTTTATTGCTTTAAACTGAATACATGTAATTTGTAGTCCATCGTATAAAATCCTTTATAGGCAAATGTATAAAATCCTTTAATATTCACAGTTCTAGTTGTACCTTACGCTTTGATAGTTTGTTGTTAAGTAGACATTTCAAAAAAGGAAATAAGCCATCAATGGATTTTAAACTTGCAAGGAGAACAGGAAAGAACCAACCTCTTAGATAAGAAATTCCAAGCTAAGAAGATCACATCCTGTCCTATCTTCTCTGCAGCTGTACAATATTAGAAAATGAAATCACTGTCTGGCCCTGCGGTTAAACAAAAGAGTGTGTAGTGACATGGCTGCTTTCTCGTGCCCCGCTTCATCTGGAGGGACGAAAGCACGACCGACTTGGTGCCGAGGTGCCTAACTTGGGCATTTGGGTTGGCCATGGTCCAAAAGTTTTTGTGTGTTTTTTTTGCTACTTGTTTCCCTTTTTTATTTTCTTTGTTATTGTATGTGTTTGTCTTGCTGTCGGTCACCCCTCTTGAGGGATATGACCAAGGTAGATAGATAGATAGATATTTCTAATCACTATCTATCTATCTACTGTATATGATAGTCGGTATTTTGAATGGTGACACTGTCTGAAAAGACAACTCGGAGGAGAGCTTAAAAGTAATGCACCGATTTTATCAGTCAGTAACGGTAACGACGTTGTAACAGTGTATAAAGTAATTAGTTAGATTACTCGGTTATTGAAAAAAAACAATGCCATGTTTATACTGGCTTTATTACCATCACTGCATGTAAGTCTCGCCGGAGTATAAGTCGCACCCCGGCCAAACTATGACAAAAACTGCGACTCGTATAGAAAATACAGTACGTTAGCGCGTCCGTTCTCCGACAGCGCGGGATTCAGATCAGGCGCGGCTAGCTGCTAGCAATCAGGCGTCTGCGCCACATAACGACACCAATATGTTCTCCTGGCGGCGAGCAGTCAGGGGGAAGATGGAGCACCCGGCGAGGAGGCAAGAAACAAAGTGGCGGCGCTCGTCGGCGTGCACAAATCTTGTCAATGGTAATTGATCGGCGCCGGTCAGCCGCACAGGACCCGGGACAAAATCAAGTGGCTTCTCCATAAAACAACCTCCAATATTGATGATGTTTCTGCGCAAGCGATGGCCTCGTACGCCCAGGACTTTTGATGAATGTTTGTTATCGCCGTCGCCGGCTCGACGCGGCGCTCGGGCCAGCGCGAGAATTCTCTGGGTTTTTATTTCCCGGCTGCCCGGCTATCGTCGCCGATGTCATAAGAACAAAAGAAAGAAAGATTTGCTATTTTGAGAATTGAAATCAATTTAGTCTCCATTGAAAGGTTCTACAGTAGAGGTAGGGAACATTTTTAACCCAAGGAGCCATAATAGCAACATATTTTAAATGTTTTTTAGGTTTTTTTATGGCTATGCCTGGACAAATTTCAACAAAAAGCACATCACTGTGTGACCTTAGACAATTTTATAACAGGAAATAAGAATATTGCACAGCCTGTGTCTCATATCAAATATATACCACTTGGAACTTGTCTCCCTCCCGCGATTACCGTATTTTCCGCACTATAAGGCGCACCTAAAAGCCTTTATTTTTTTCAAAAGCTGACCATGCGCCTTATAATACAGTGCGCCTTATTTATGGAACAAAATTAATTCGCAAAGTCTTGCAACTAACTTGCAGCCACCGACTAGATTTTCCCCCGAACGCCAAGTAGTCCGCGGTGTATGCTGGGACTTATTTACCGGCGTTTCATTGGCTAACCAATGTGTCAATCATCATTTGAATGGATCACTATTGGCTAAAGTTATTCGGAGGTCAAGGGGAGGATCCTTTTTATCATTTACAGGCTGGCATTGGCTGAAGCGGCAAAACAAAGCCTGCAATTGACCGAAAAAGATGAATGCGTATAGCACGTGGCTGACTGCATACAGAAAGCATTTTTTTACTATTTTGTATTTGTAAATATTTTATTCTCCTGGATTTACTAAACTCACGGATATAAGAGGACCACGGCTGCACATTATTATGAACACACCGACTTCGGTGAGCTACTCCGGCTATATATATTATCCCTGTATCTTGTTTCAGACTGAACTCGATGTTTCTGTGATAAGCGGTGCAGATAATGGATGGAATGGAGTGTCTATTTTTAAATTCAACTCAATTCCAAGTGTTTGTGTTCCGGTGCGTCTTATGTATGTCAAAAATAGGACCAAAAACTATTTTTTCGGGGTGCGCCCTATAACCCGGTGCGCCTTATAGTGCGGAAAATACGGTACTTAAGATCGTTGAGGCTCATTTTGACCTTCATTCATTCATAAACAAGGTGCAAGAAGAGTTTTTTTTGAGAGGGAGAGAGAGAGAGCGAGAGAGCGAGACATACGTACAAAGTATGATAGAGAAATAGAGATAAAGAAAGGGAGAAAGAGACAGATTTAAAGAATGAGAGAACTAGAGTGAGCATGAGAAAGAGGGAGAGAAAGAAACGAGTGAGAATGAGAGGAACTGGGAAAAACAATTAAAGAGATAAAGACAAAAAAGAGAGAGAAAGATGGAGAAAGGAAAGGTTGGGAAAAAGAAAGAGAGAGAGAAAGTGAAAGGCAGAGACAGGGGAGAATGAAAAATGAGAGGGAGAAAGAGAGAGGGGGGAAAGAAAAAAGAGAGAAAAATGAAAAACGAGGGAGAGAAAGAAAGACGGAAAGACTTCCACCTCCACCTAAATACTACAAAATACCACTACAGCAATAATTTTATTCAGAAACCATACTTCAGAGATATTAAGACAGAAACACTGCAAATATTGTACTATGTAAATATTACAGAAATTCTACAACATTACTACGATGCAAATTCCCCAGAAACATCCATCCATCCATTATCTGTACCGCTTATCCTCAGTAGGGTCGCGGGGGTGCTGGAGCCCATCCCAGCCATCTTTGGGCAGTGTTTCCTTTTCTCTTTCCTCTTTCTCTCTTCATACCCTTTGCGCTTTCTTTTCTCTTTTCTCTCGTTCTGTCTTTCTATTTCTCTTTGGATTTCTCTCTTCCTCTCCCTTTCTTTTCCCCCTCTCTCACGACTTTTTATCTTTTTTTTCTCACGTTCTCTCCCTCCCTCTCTTTTTCTTTCTTTGTCCCACCTTCTTTCATTTTTTCCTCCCTCTTTCTCTTTTTCTTTCTCTTTAATCTACTCGTCCGGCCCCTCGACAGAATGTTTGTTCTATCGTGTGGCCCCCGAGTTAAAATGAGTTTGACACCCCTGCGCTAAAGGATGGAATCTGGCCCGCGAGACAACGCTCAGAGAAGCGCAAGAGAAAAACGAGCTGCAGGTTGAAATATGTCCACTTGATGTTGCCAAAGACAGATGTCTCTCACAAACGCTGTACTTGTATTTCTCTCTCCCTCTTCCTCCTTTTTTCTCTCACTCTCTATCTCTTTTTCACTCTTTCCCTTTTTTGTTCCTATTTGTCTCTTTCTGTGTCTTTTTACCTTATTTTGCTCTCTTGCCTTCTCTCTTTCTCCCTTCTTTCTCTCTTTCTTTCTTTCTATTTCTCTTTGTCTTTCATTATTTTTATCTTTCTTTCTCCTCTCTCACTATTTCTTTTATCTTGTTTCTCACACACTCTCTCTCCCGCTCTTTTTCTCTTTTTTGTCCCACCCTCTCTTATTCTCTTATTTCTTTCTCTCTAATCTACTAGCCAGGCCCCGAGAGAATGTTTGTTATACGGTGTGGCCCCCGAGTTCAAATTAATTTGACGCCCCTGCTGTAGATGTACAGTATATAATCGATATACAAATGCGTATGTTTGTGTAGAAACGCGTTGACTTGGATGTCCACCAAAATCCCAAAAGTGAGTGTGAACATCCCTCCGTCTTTGTGAAAAGCTAGCTTGTCTCCCTTTGTACGTTCTCTCTTCAAATTTGCAGATTCGCCAGCCCGACTCCCTCAAGTGTCTAAAAGCCGCGACGGCTTTGTGCGTTTGTCAGTCCCGAGACCAGTAAACAACTCTTGACAATTTCCAAGAGGACAGGCCGTGTTTCTTCTGATGTCGGGGTTGGATGGGACACGCCCTTTTCATGACCAAAACACTCTCAAATGCAATGACAGTTGTGGTCTGCCTCACGCAGGGAAACAAACGGATCCGCATCAATTATTTAGCGCATCGGCGGCACCGAAGTGTGTTTCGTCTTGCGTTTGTGTATGTGTGGGTGAAGCCTGAGGGACAAGGTGGGCGGCGGTCAAACAAGTCCCTCAAGATTAGGCCCATTTGGCCAGACAAGCGGGGGTAAACATTAGCATGGGCGATATCCCGGGCCGGGGGAATTCCGACTCGGGAGAACCGAACCTGAATGGACCACTGCTACATGTTTTTTGTTTTTATGTGAATTTGTAAACGATTTGCGTGCCACAAAGTTGAAGATGTGCAAATGAGAGGGTCAAAGGAAGGAAACGAAATACAAGTATGGTATTTTCGTAGCTATATGCAGGGTTTTCTAAGGGATGGGCAGGGCACCTGTATGATACGGAAGGGGTAAATCAGCGAAAGCTGTCTGGGCCTGCTGTTGAACTGAAGAGTGTGTCGTGTCACCCTGACCCGAGTGACATGGCCGCTTTTTTGTGTCCCGTTCCATTTGGAGAGACGAAAGCATGACCAACTTGGGTGCCGAGGTGCCTAACAGTCACTCTACAATAACAATAACAATGGAGTACGATAGTGCAGAGGAGAACAGATGTGCAAAGGAGTGGCTAGGTATAAGAGAACTGCCAGTGGTGCAAAAAAACAAACCAACAGAAACAAACAGATGTACAGATTAGTAGCTATGTAGGCTTACTATCTAGTTGCGCTGGTGTTAGCCTAGCTTAGCAGCCATGTTATTGCTTTCCCTTCCGACGCTGCCTCAGTCGTTTCGCAGACGGAATAGCAATCCACGAAGCAACCGCTGTTGATCAGCATATCTTTTGACTTTCATTAAAGTCTGATATAATTGATGAATTTCTTTTTAATGTAATGAGGCGCTAAACGCTTGTGGCAGCTATTATTCCCAGTTTGTTTTGATTCAGACTTTTGTTGACTGCCCACGCCCAAACTGACTGTTAGGCTGGTGTATGCTGTCAGCCAATCACGCGCACGCACACAGTCATACCCACCCAACACAGACACCTCCTTAATCTCTAGATCGCTGTCTGCTGTATATGAGAAACACAATGCACCCAACGTTGATACCACTGACAATAAAAAATGTATTAATTAAAAACCTGTGAAAGAGTGAACCGGCAATAACTGACGCACAAAATATAGAAAGGGGTCTGTGTGTGTATGTAAATATATAATATGTAATATATAATATATACATATATATTTATATATATATAGCATGGACTGCATGTCACAAAAGTAAAGACACTTCACATATCTGCAGAGATTTCATTATATTGTCTAATGCACAGGTGTCAAACAGGCGGCCCGCGGGCCAGATCAGGCCCGCTAAGGGATTGAATCCGGCCCGCGAGACAACACTCGAGGAGAAGCGCAAGAGAAAAAGAAGCTGCATTTGGAACAGCCTGACCTGTCATTGAATTAAAGCCTACTCAGTGAAAGTCTTCATTGCATTATGAGTCAATCGTATAAAATCCTTTATAGTCAAATGTATAAAATCCTTCACTACCAATGGCTATGTTTTGAATTTTTTAAGGGGAAAAAAACTGCTTTATAAGCTTTACACAGACCATTTTTCTTCAGTAGTGTTCAATTAAACAAAATGATAATCTCTACAAAAATGTGAGTGGTGTACTTGACTTCTGGGACGTACTGTATGTATGTATGTATGTATGTATATACACCGCTTATCCTCAGTAGGGTCGCGGCGGTTCTCGAGCCCATCTCAGTAATCATCGGGCAGTGGGCAGGGGACACCCTGAACTGGTTGCCAGCCAATCGCAGGGCACACAGGGACAGACAACTCGCGCATTCACACCTAGGGACCATTTGGACCGGCCAATCACCCTGAAATTCATGTCTTTGGAATGTGGGAGGAAACTGGAGTGCCCGGAGGAAACCCACACAAGCACAGGGAGAACATACAAACTCCGCACAGGAAGTCCGGTAGCTGGATTTGAACCCACACAGGAGGTTCCCAAGACCTTAGAACCACTGCCCTGCTGTGCTGCCCTATATATATATATATATATATATATATATATATATATATACAGTATATACATACAGTGTTCTCGTTTGCCCGCGTCCTTGCGTCCTAGACGTATTATTTTTTCTGGGGATGCATAGTCTCAAATCAACGTGCGTCCCCGGGACGCAACTTTTTGGACTCAAAATTGTCATTGTTACCCGATTACTTTTTTTTTTTTTTTTTAAACAAAGATTTACCGCACTCCAAACTTTTCGTCAGGCACATCCGCCATTGTTGTTTTGGTTCTGGCGGTTTGAGATTTCGTCTGTACGCCGATCTCGAGTTGAGTGGTGAAAAGTCCGTCTCTTTTTTGAGAAGCGGCTTTTTCGGCTCAACTCATTCAAGAGAGCCAGCTCTCCAACGGCTCACTTGCTTTGCATTATATTATGAATTATTATGTTGTATAACGAAGTTAAGAAAAATGAAGTATAAAAGTAGAAAATAAAACAAGACTGGTTTGTGGTTATCCCTTTAATCGGTATATTACCAACAATAATTTGATCCTGAAAATGAATTCATAATTTGATGATTAAAACTGAATGAATATATAGATTTTTATTATATATTTGTCACCGATTTACAATTTCAACCTCGATGACACTAAATTTTGGGGAGCCATAGATCTCTGTTGGGACCCATAGCTTTTTGAGCATGCGAGTCCCCGGGACTCATCACTTTTCAGAGGTAAAATGAACACTGGATATATATGTATATATTTTTTACTTACTAAACAAAAAATTCCCCCTAAAGTCAAAGCGTGCATGCAATACAAAACAATCCGACCACTTGTAAGCATCCTGACCTTTTCCACTTTTCACACCAGACACAAAGAGAGCTGACAAGTTGCTAGCATCCATGTATGTGTTTGCGTTGGCACGTTTACGCGCACGCGTGCCGTCTTTGCAAGCGTGCCACGCCGCCTAAAAAGAGGCAGCTAATGGACTTCAAAAGGCCGAGTGCTTGTCACACAAACATTTCTGCTGTCACAGCATTTTAGCGCAGGTAACACAACAGCACACGTTTGCCGCGAACACACTCGCATCCCCGAGCAGCCGTTTGTGGCTTTTTCCCGCCCGGCGCGGAACAAAGACGAAGCGACAGCCGGAGAGGACATTTGTGTTTTCACTCTTGTCGCGGGAAACCTCCTGTGACACGCTGGGAAAATACATACAGTCCAAATAGAGGGAGGGGCGTTGGGGTGCGTAGAAAATTCCGGGAGAGGGTAAAGAACATGCCGTATAGTGACGGGATGAGATTTCATCAGGAAACGGTAGATTTTCCGAGAAAAAAATAGTTGCACTAGAGCAGCGGTTCTCAAATAGTGGGGCTGGTCCCCCTGGGGGGGGGCTTAACATTTCTGTCAAAATGGGCGCGAGCGTGTGTGATTTTTTTTTTTTTTTTTTTTTTTTTTTTACTTTTCAAAGAATCAAGTGCAATTGCACCCCACTGCACTAGGGAGCAATGGCGCTCTCATTGGCAGTGTTTTTTTTTTTTTTTTTTTTTAAATATAATCCCCTCACCGTGCACACAGCATTAAGCTCAGTGGCCTTGCCGGTAGGGCGCCCGCCCCAAGACTGGGAGGTGTCTGGTTCGAGCCTCAGCCGGGTCATACCTAATGAAGGATTTAATCATTTGACTATAAAGGATTTTATACAATACAAGTTACATTTGTTGAGTGCGATGACGATTTTCACCGAGTAGGCTTAAGTTCAATGAGCAGTGAAAGTTCAGGGCACCCTGGTAGAAAATATTGTTTACAGGAATGGCGGGAACGGGACGTGAGGCTGATAAGATAGTCAGCACATTCGACGACGGAGAAAGGCCCTGATGACGGGGGACGGCAGGCATTGTTTAAGAAACGCTCTCCGCTGGTTTGAGTTTTCCAGACATCGCGGCGAGGTGGTGGAGCTCACGTTGGTTGGGTTTCATTGGCACGCCCAGGGGAGGAGCCGGCACACCATCTTGCGGAAAGACGTGGGCCGAGAAATAATGACTGGAGGACTTCAGAGATGTTTCCCAGAGACTCCAACGACACCAATTCGGTTGATTCGATGGAGTACACTTAGTTAAATTTGTTAATGAAATGAAATCTGCCCCCGTGTGAAAATGTGGGCTCTCTTGTTCATCTTTTCCATCAAAAAACGAGCGCGCATTGTTGGGTGAATGTAGGTTGTGTTTGGTTAATGGAATCAGATAACTAATTTAAACAATTTGGTAAACGATAAAGTTTAATATTTAATTCCCAACACTAAGACTTATAACATTGCACTGCAACTGCACTAATACGTTCCCAAAACCTACATGCCCACATTTCTTGTGTCAATGTTTTGTAAAGTATAACCTTTATCTTCTTTGTTCCTTTATCTTCTTTATTTTCTTTTATCCTCACTGTTAAACGTGAAACTGGAGTGCCACGTCCAATTTCGTTGTCACAATATGTTCAACCCATTTCGTAACAATGACACTAAATTTATATTCTATTCCATTCTATATTCTTTTCATTGATACCCATTGCCTCCCTGCTTGCAGCTAAGTGTTGGAATTGGGTGGTTTGGTCACCTAATGACTCCCAACACCTCAGTTGGGTTTAGATGGACCCATGAAACTGAAGTATAAACATTGCGTATGAGGTGTAGATACAAGGTGGAGCAGACCCTCAAGTGACTCCATGAAAAAAATGAATAACCCGAATGAGGAGGCAGGCTTTGCAAGAGGATTTCTTCTTCCGAGGTGGACTTATTCCCGTCAGCCCCGTACTCTGCCCCTATTGAGGGCGGCGGCTCACGGGTCGCCCTTGGCACCTGGATCAATCCATACTCGTCCTCGACCCCCATGCGGTCTTGTTTACGGCTGTTATTGTGGAATAAAAGTAGGATCTGGAAGGTGCTTAACTGATAAGAATTTGGCTGGGTCAGGGCAACTCCAAATATTTCTGGGAAATCGCGTAATTTCGGAGAATCGAGCGCCCGCCTAGAGAAAAACAACACGTCATCGCTGACCGAACACAGTATAAATGCCACCGTCGCCCGGACAACTCTGGGAACACGACTGAATGTTTGGATGAAATAAACAACGTGTCCCCTCCTCATTTCAACTTTTTCTGCTCTGTTGTGTATGTTTTGGGGCGTGGCCGATATACGTCCTGCTCCGAAATATTTGGCGCCCAACGGCTCGGACCTGAACTTCTCAGGACTTTCCTGGCAAGCAAAAAAGCGCGCAGTTGAGTTAAGGAAGAATTTTAATTGTTCCTTGTCTCAACTTTGTTCGTCCAAAACTGTCTCAGTCCCACCCAATGTCCATGCTTGGCCGCGGATGATTCTGGGGCCAGTCCCCCACTCTGTACCAGCCTGGTTCGGCAGGGCTTCAAAGTCCACACCATCGAAAGCCAGCCGGGTGGGGAAGGGCCCCGGGGTCTGTCACGACTCTGTGCCCGCTTTCCGCATCTGTATGCCTTAACAAGTGAAAGATTGGTCTATAGTCCCATCTGATGTGGTCTTCAAAAGGTCTTACAACATCTTAAATTCAAATGGAGCATTTCTGAGGGAAACCTTGGAGAGAATCGTCTTGCATTGAATGGGTTAACTGTCTAATGGTTTGTTTTTAATTCCTTATTTTTATTTTTTTTTAAATTCCCCTGCCCCCTTTTGCACCCCCACCCTTGAGCCTTGACCGATATAATACTCGCATGGCTGAGCTAATTGTGCATCTAAATAAAGCCATTCATCACGGCCCCTTGGACGTAGACGTCCGGGGAAGTGATGTTCATCAAATTACCAAACGACCCCCCCATCACTGACAAAGCAGCCCTTTTTGTTCCCCTCAATCGTACTTGATTTCGCTATGTTTGCAAGGTGGCCCGATGAATGGGTTTTTGCAATGTGCATTTATCACAAATAATGAATCCAATAATTTAGCTAGCGCGCTGACTGTATTCATTATGACGTCATCGCTAACGAATCGGGCGGCGGCGCGGTCACTGCTAACTCACTGTGTCCGCCCCTTTTTGGAGGAGGTCCCGCCCACTCTCGCTTGCACCATTGTACCCAGTATTTGGATTCAGCTACTATGTTTTTTGACTTTAACATTTGAATTAAATTCATGTTTCATCTTACATACCTGTCAACCTCCAGGGCTCCACGCCCTTACAAACTGTCGTATTTTCCCCTACAAAATACAAAAAAATCTTGCACCATTTTTTTTTCAAACGTGTTTGTTTATGTAGTTTAACATGTTATATTGTACATGTGTTTCGTTATTGTCCTCATGTTGGGGTTTTTTGAGTTTTTCCTTGCCATCATGTTGGTTCCAGATCAGGGGATGGTGTCATAATAGTCTGAAAAAAATAGTCTGTGTAATAACCTGTGAAGCCCTTTGAGACTCTTTGTGATTAAGGGCTATACAAATAAAAAATGACTTGACTTGAAACAGTGAGTGTGAGATTTTTGAGTATTGTGAGTACAGGCGTAGGTGCACTCACAATTTATTGGGGGAAGGATGAGGAGGGTGCTCACCGAATGTTTGTTCTATCGTGTGGCCCCCCGAGTTAAAATGAGTTTGACACCCTTGGTTTAAGTGATGCTAAAACAAAGCTAAGTGCTAAGTGCCAAGCCCATACCATTTCCTATGTATGCTAGCAACTTTTTCAGCAAAAAAAAAAAAAATGTGCTTAATAAAAACCAGATACGTAATAGAGATTATTGTTTAAATCTTAGAGATCACAATGTGGTTTTAATCCTTTATGAATTACTATCGTCAAATCGCTCACTTTTTGTTTGTTTGCTAGCTAATTTCATTTGAAAAATATCCTTTTTGAAACGGTCCTTTTTTTTTTAAACCAATCATAATTAGTTTTACCTGGTTATATCAGTATCAGAAATTATTTTCCCCCCATTTTATTAACACTCCACTTATTGAAACATGAATATTTTGTTTGTTTGTTTGTTTGTACATGATTCAATTGTTTGTTTGTTTGTACATGATTCAAATTGAATCTTTTCTTCCGGCGCCGTCACGAATGGCAGCCACTCCAGCAGCTCCCGTGTTATTTTCGATTGTTCTCAGCTCAGGGATGCTGCTGGAAATGTGAATTTCCCTTCGGGGATGAACAAAGTATCTATCTATCTATCTATCTATCTATCAGCGTATACTTTGTTGTATCCATTTTTCAAGTAAATCATTTAGCTATGAGTGTGTAAGTGATGCTAAAGGAAAGCTAGGTGCCAAGACAATGCTATTTCCTATGTATGCTAGCAACTTTTTTAGCAAAAAAAAAAAGAGTGCTTAATAATGACCAGATACGTAATAATAATAATAATAATAATAGAGATTATTGTTTAAATCTTCGAGATCATGATGTGGTTTTAATCCTTTACGATTCATTATCGTCACTTTTTGTTTGTTTGCTAGCTAATATCATTTGAAAAATATCCGTTTTGAAATTGTCCTTTTTTTAAACCAATCATCATTAAATAATTTGCTGTATTCATTTTTCAAGAGGCAGCACGGCGGCGCAGTGGTTAGCGCGTGTGCGGCACAGCTCTGAGGTCGTGGGAACCTTCTGCGTGGGTTCAAATCCAGCTCCCGGCCTTACTGTGCGGAGTTTGTATGTTCTCCCCGTGCTTGCGTGGTTTTCCTCCGGGCACTCCGGTTTCCTCCCACATTCCAAAGACATGCATTTCAGGTGAATTGGCCGGTCCAAATTGTCCCTAGGTGTGACTGAGCGAGTGTGTTGTCTGTCCCGTGTGCCCTGCGATTGGCTGGCAACCAGTTCAGGGTGTCCCCTGCCCACTGCCCGATGATTGCTGGGATGGGCTCCAGCACCCCCGCGACCCTACTGAGGATAAGCGGTGTAGCTAATGAGATGAGATGAGATTTTTCAAGAAAATCATTTAGCTATGAGTGTGTAAGTTATGCTAAAGGAAAGCTAGGTGCAAAGACGATGCTATTTCCTAAAGATGCTAGCAACTTTTTTAGCAAAAAAAAGAACCCAAAGCACTTTATAAAGACCAAGTACGTATTAGAGATTATCGGTCAAATCTTCAGGATCACGATGCGGTTTTAATCCTTTACGATTCAATATCGTCAAATCGCTTACTTTTTGTCATTTGACATTTGAAAAATATCCGTTTTGAAACGGTCCTTTTTTTTAACCAATCATCAGCGTATAATTTGCTGTATCCATTTTTCAAGTAAATCATTTAGCTATGGCTGTGGAAGTGATGCTAAAGGAAAGCTAGGTGCCAAGACAATGCTATTTCCTATGTATGCTAGCAACTTTTTTAGCAAAAAAATAAAAATGCTTAATAATGACCAGATGCGTACTAGAGATCATTGTTTAAATCTTAGAGATCACTATGTGGTTTTAATCCTTTACAAATTACTATCGTCTAATCGCTCACTTTTTGTTTGTTTGCTAGCTAATTTCATTTGAAACGGTCCTTTTTTTTTTTTTTAAACCAATCATCAGCGTATGCTTTGCTGCATCCATTTTCCAAGTACACGCATCGAAAAATCTCAAATCCGAATCTAAAAAGGAGACGCCGCCTTCAAAGAGACAAACGCTAGCGCGCGTACAAGTTGTTGGCATCGATCAGACATGACACGGTCGAACTGAGGCTTCGACATCGGGGGCCACGGGGCTCGTCTTTATCAGGCGCACACACTTGACATGCGCACGCTCAGGTGTGCACGTACAAGTATGACAATGTGTCGAATGGCCGCCGGCAGCGGGAATAGATGAATAGCAAGCAGCTAGCGTCTCATCCCGGCGGATGCCCGCTAGCGACCACACACGCTGACGCACACACACCGTGTTAACATTAATACGCGTTCAAAGGCATAAATATGCAGCGCTTAGCTTTTTCCCGGCTGAAGTTGAGTTCATTAACTTCACTAAATGTACTTTACTGACTAGAAGAGGTGGGCATTTTAGCATTAGCATTATTATTATGATTATGCACTGTTCGCGTTTGCCCGCGTCCCTGTATTCTAGACGCATTATTTTTGCTGGGGACGCAACTTTTTTGACACAAAATTGTCATTATCATTTTTTAACAAAGATTTACCGCACTCCAAACTGTTGGTCAGGCAGATCCGCCATTGTTGTTTCGGTCTCGCGGTTCGAGTTTTCGTCTGCACGCCAATCTCGAGTACGGGTTGTGTAGTGAAAGTCCGTCTCTTTTTAGAGAACCGGCTTTTTCGGCTCGACTCATTAAAGAACCGGCTCTCCAATGGCTCACTTGCTTTAATGCATTATATTATGAATGATGATGTTGTATAAAGAAGTTGAGAAAAAGAAGATAGAGATAGATAGATAGATACTTTATTCATCCCCGTAGGGAAATTCACACTTCCAGCAGTCTACCCCGTTGTTTATTAACGGATTAACATGATGCCCTTGGGGTGCTTGTAGCGGAGTGGATGACGTCACGCCAGTCCAAAAGTTCGACATCCCTGCGGCAGATGGAAATCTTTTCTTTGTGAAAATCCAGGGATACACCACCTCGTGTTAGCAAGTCCGCCTCCTCTCCGATTCACCCCGGCTTTCGTGTCTCTGTATAGCGGCGTTGAAGCCGGATAGCTCCGGATAGCTCCGGGTGGCTACACGTTAGCGTCCGGAATGCTAAACGTGAGCCACGTTTCCGCAAAACACAGCAACTGCGCTCCCTGTGCGCTTCGATGTTTTCCACCAGCACTCGATGATCTTATTTGGTCGTGAGTTCGCACTCACCATGATTACGGATGATACCGAAGACTTATAACGTTGCTAGCCGTTTAGCTAGCTCCGGCTCTTCTTCCACGATAGGCCCTTTCATCACGCCGGCACAAGAATTCTTCAGGGCAAGGAGTTGATTCCTTGAATACACGCATTTTTGTGCGCTAAAACCCATGTCCATAGGATAGAAGTAATCCATAGTGTAGTTGTCAAAACGGGAAGAAAAACACCGAAGATAGGACCAGACAATAAAACAATAGGGCAGCTGCTGGAAAAGGCAGCCGCTCGTGCCACCGATGCTTTGAAAAGACGTATAAAAGAAGAAAATGTAAAAAAGACAGGTTTGTGGTTATCCCTTTAATCAGTATATTACCAACAATAATTTAATGCAGAAAATTAAGTAACAATTTGATGATTAAAACTGAATGAATATATAAATTTCATTATATTATTTGTCACCGATTTATAATTTTAACCTGGATAACACTATATTTTGAGGAGCCATAGATCTCTGTTGGGACCCATAGATTTTTGAACAAGTCCCCGGGACCCATCACTTTTCACAGGTCAAATGAACACTGATTATGTGTGTGAGGTACAGCCTACATTAGACCCCCATTCTGAGGTGGGGTTCACAAAGTGACATTGCTATATGCTAATTAGCTAGGAAACCTCTGAAACCCTGGTACCCCAGATAAAAACATTAAAATCACACAAAAAATAGAGTAAGTACTACCTATTTGTAGCAATAAATATTTTTTACCTTTGGTGCGATTTGATTTGAGATGGTACTGCGGAGTAGCTGGTGGATGTCCTTAGAACAGAGGTCTCAAAATTGATTCATCTGGGAGCCGCCAATGCTAAGGTCTGGGTGAGGTTGGGCCAAATCAAGTTTTCCGCAAAAAAGTTCAAATAGAATATTTTCCAAGTACCAAATGAAAAATTATTTATCATTCATATGAAAATAAATATATCACTTAGTAACACATGCATCCATAATCAGCTAGGTCTGCAGTTAAAAGGACAATGTGTATTATTTAGTTCCTCCTAGTGGTGAAAATGCCATTTATAAAAACATAGTATTGATTTGACTAATTCAAAAAAAATACATGACTATATATAGATGTGATTTTTTTTTTAAACACTACTCGTAGGGCAAGACATTTCTAATTATTTTTACATGAGTCTCACCTAGAGGGAGACGACATATTGTCTGCCATTTTGCCGCTACAACCAAAAAATAGAAACTTAGTGAAAGGCTAAGCAAAAAAAAAAACATCTTGCATTATGGAAAAGAATGACAAGAGTACCGAAAATAAATATTGTGATCATATCATAGGAATTACCATTCAACCTATTAACTGTCCTTTAAAAGTGAAATAAGTTACTTCACATATATAATAAAATGCATTAGTTACTGTAGTTATGACTCTTGGTCTTGCGTATTTATCCATTTCCTATCTGCTCTTCATAGGCCCACAGGCTTCTTCTCTCTGTGTCAGTGGCACAGCTAGTTTTTTAAGTTCAGTCATTGCAAGCATGTCTTCATAGATATTGCAATTACACCTATTAACTGTCCCTTTAAAGTGAAATAAGTTACTTTCCATTTATAATAAAATGCACTAGTTACCAATGACTTTTGGTTGTGTTGTAAAAGGATAGTTTAGACGCGTTCTAAGGGATGGGCAGGGCACCTGTATGATGCGGCAGGGGTAAACCAGTGAAAGCTGTCGGGCCTTGCTGTTGAACAGACCCAAACATTTGAGATGGTTTGAGTAAAGCCACCTGAAAAAATGGGTCAAATCAACATCAGAATTGGGTTGGTAATTGTTTTAACCAAACTGAATTAACATTTTTTTAGACTGTAAACCGGTTACTTCAGCTTTATACCTCAACCCTAAGAATGGGCATTTCTGTGTAATACCAACAAAAAAAGGGCAAATTTAACCCAATCGCGCCCCAACCTTGGGTTATTACTGCTTTTAGAATACAAATCTATAAATCTTGTGGAAGCTAGAGCTCTTTAAGGTGATAAGAATAAGTGGAGAGGTCTGTAAAAGGACAGGCGGATGTTTGGACGCGTTCTAAGGGATGGGCAGGGCACCCGTATGATGCGGCAGGGGTAAACCAGTGACAGCTGTCGAGCCCTGCTGTTGAACAGAAGAGTGTGTTGTGTCACCGTGACCCGAGTGACACTGTCGCTTTCTCGTGTCCCGTTTCATCTGGAAGGACCAAAGCATGACCGACTTATGTGCCGAGGTGCTTCACTTGTTTGGGTGTTTGGGCATTTGGGTTGGCCATGGTCCAAACATTTTTGTGTGTGTTTTTCCGCTATTTTTTTCTCTTTTTATTTTCTTTGTTTTTGTATACGTGTTTGTCTTGCTGTCGCTCACTCCTCTTGAGGGATATGACCAAGGTAGATAGATAGATAGATAGACTTTTGGTCTTGCATATGTATCTATCCCCTGTCTGCGCTTCTTAGGCCCACAGTCTTCTTCTCTCTGTGTCATTGGCAGGGCTAGTTTTTTAAGTTGAGTCAGCGCAAACATGTCTTCATAGAAATTACAATTACACTTATTAACTGTTCATTTAAAACAGGGGTGTCAAACGGGCGGCCCGTGGGCCAGATCAGGCCCGCTAAAGGATTGAACTTGGCCCGCGAGACAATGCTCAGGGAAGCGCGAGAGAAAAACGAGCTGCAGGTTGAAATATGTCCACTTGATGTTGCCAAAGCCAGGTACCTCTCACAAACACTGTACTTGTATTTCTTTCTCTCACTCTCTCTCCATCTTCCTCCATTTTTCTCTTACGCTATATATCTCTCTCTCTTTCACTCTCTCTGTCTCTCCTTTCTCTTTTTTTGTTCCTCTGTCTCTTTCTCTGTGTCTTTTTACCTTCTTTTGCTCTCTCTTCCTTTTTTTACTTTCTCTTTTGTTTCTTTTTCTTGATTTCCCCTTCTCTTTTCTCTCCTTTTTTCTTTCTATTTCTCTTTGGATTTAGTTTTTCTCTCTCCCCCTCCCTCACTATTTCTCTTTTTATCTCTTTTATTCCTCACATTTTATCTCTTTCTCTCTTTCTCCCTTTCTCTCTTTCTTTCTCCCACCCTTGCTATTTTTCTCTCCCTCTCTTTCTCTTCTTTCTTTCTTTTTCTTTCTCTCTAATCTGCTAGTCCGGCTTCCGGGAGAATGTTTTTTCTATCATGTGGCCCCCGAGTTAAAATTGACACCCCTGCTTTAAAATGAAAGAAGTCACTTTTCAGTTGTAATAATGCATTTTTGATTTAAACTCTCGGTCTTGCATATTTGTCCATCTCCTAGCTGCTTTTCTCAGGCAGTCTTCTTCTCTCGGTGTCGGTGGCTGCGCTAGTTTTTTAAGTTCAGTCAGCGCGAGCATGTCTTCATTAGCTGCATTAACATTCACAGGCTGTAGTAAATTCTGACAGTGAAAAGGTCCCCGTAACCTTTAGTTGTGCGCAAATTTACTTCCCCAGAAAATTACAGCTGGCACCATCTTAATTAATGCGCCGGCAGCCTGTCAGCCCGCCCGGTCCGAGAACAAGTGAAACGGAGAAGAAGAAATCAGAGAGAGGAAAGAATAAGGCTCGACTAAACGGCTGGTGGTGGGGAGAGTGGCTTATCCGAGTGGCCGGGGTTTTGTGTTTTAAGTCGCGAAATCTATACCATCTTTGTCATTCCAGTGGGCCGGGAGGGGGAGCGGTTTCGCCGAGGAAAACAAATACATATTTTATCCCGGGCTATCTCCCGGGTGCAGACGTTGCGGGCCCCCAGATGAAGAAAATCGGCCCGAGAAGGAAGCGCAAATCCATCTTGGCGCATAAACAAACGTGGGTGACTTTAGAGCGTGCCACGTTGTTGGACGACATTAAAAGCAGTTGCACTAGTATGAACTTAAAAGCCTGGTGGAGGTCGTTTATAAGACTTTGTTGGTGCTTTTTCTCTTTCTGAGGGATAAAACAATTGAAACCAGGGACTCTCACCTACGTACACCTGACTTAAACCCAAAAGAACACCTTTAGGGCTTAATGTTTAGGTTCATCTGGTGCCACCATGCTACTCTTTAGACTCTTCCTGGAGCTCAGTCATGCTCCAGTCCCGATTATTGAGGAAAATTGCCCAGGACAACCTACATCATCTCATCAGGACCACATACTGTCACCTTTGTTCACTTGACTTAAACCTCAAAGAACACCTTTAGGGCTTAATGTTTAGGTCCATCTGGTGCCACCGTGCTACTCTTTAGGCTCTTCCTGGAGCTCAGTAATGCTCTGGTCCAGGTTATGGAGGAAAATTGCCCAGGACAACCTACATCATCTCTTCAGGACCACATGCCGTCACCTCCGTTCACCCAACTTAAACCTAAAAGAACACCTTTTGGGCTTAATTTTTAGGTCCATCTGGTGCCACCATGCTACTCTTTAGACTCATCCTGGAGCTCAGTCATGCTCCGGTCCAGATTATGGAGGAAAATTGCCCAGGACAACCTACATTATCTCATCAGGACCACATACCGTCACCTTTGTTCACTTGACTTAAACCTCAAAGAACACCTTTAGGGCTTAATGTTTAGGTCCATCTGGTGCCACCGTGCTACTCTTTAGGCTCTTCCTGGAGCTCAGTAATGCTCCGGTCCAGATTATGGAGGAAAATTGCCCAGGACAACCTACATCATCTCATCAGGACCACATACCGTCACCTTTGTTCACTTGATTAAACCTCAAAGAACACCTTTAGGGCTTAATGTTTAGGTCCATTTGGTGCCACCATGCTACTCTTTAGACTCTTCCTGGAGCTCAGTAATGCTCTGGTCCAGATTATGGAGGAAAATTGCCCAGGACAACCTACATCATCTCTTCAGGACCACATGCCATCACCTCCGTTCACCCGACTTAAACCTAAAAGAAAACCTTTTCGGCTTAATTTTGAGGTCCATTTGGTGCCACCATGCTACTCTTTAGACTCTTCCTGGAGCTCAGTCATGCTCTGGTCCAGATTATGGAGAAAAATTGCCCAGGACAACCTACATCATCTCATCAGGACCACACACGGATCGTTTTAAGATTGAGAGTGATTGACCGAAATTGAATCGATATTGTGATGTGCTGTAGTTTAACAGCAGAACACTGCGGTTGTTTCAGTGATTTGTAGTTCCAGTTTGTTATTCGAATGATGGAGTGTTTGGCCAACAAAAATTGTCACTTTTCGTGGTTTAACAACACCGGCCAACCAGAAGCAGGTTTTAATGGCACCAACCGATAAAGGCGAGGCAAATTTTGCAAGACGTGTGTGCAAGAAATTGATAGGCTGGTCTAAGCTGCCAGTCACTCACAGACTTTGCACAAACGGCCACCAAAATAAACGGCTCAGCTTGTAGCATTCGTGGCTCGTTACCTTGAAAATCAATTCATCAAATAAATCGGACTCCGAAGAATGTCGAAAAAGCGCACAGAGAAGCTGATCACCAGCGGTTGCTTCCTGGATTTTTATCGCGTCTGGGAATTGACTGAGGCGGCGTCAGAAGAGAAAGATAACAATCAGGCTAAGAACTCTCAAGCCACCACTGCCGAACGCCGCTTGTCACCAAAGCCAGATCCATTACCCACGATACGGGCGACTACTAGTGAAAATCGCTACATTTGTGACTCTTGTATTTTAATCATCACAAAGACCTTGCAGAAGTTTTGGTCATCTGACGCTAGCGTGTAGCCTGGTTGCTCCTCAGACTCCCCTAGGACCTCAGTTATATCCTGGTGGAGATCCGGATGAAGATCCTTCAGGACACCATCTGTCATTTAATCAAACCCGATACCAATCCTTCTGAAGGTTTAAGGGCCTTCTATGGCCAAATAGAACACTGCTCGGACATTGTTTAGGTCTGTTGCTTCTCACACTTCTCCAGGACCTGAGTGATGCTGTGATCCAGATCTGGTCAGAGATCCCTCAAAACTCCCTCTATCATCTCATTGAGACAAGATACTGATCATTTTGAGGGTTTAGGGACCTTCTACAGCCTTTTCTTGCTCTCCTGGACTGAAGTACTGGAACCAGCTCTACCAGGTTGCTCCTCGGACTCTTCTAGGACTTCAGTGACGCCCAGGTAGGAAGATATACTGGATCATTCTGAAGGTTTATGGTTATGTCCATGTCTTCTGGACTCCACTCATGCAAATTGGCACCACATGGTTGCTTTTCAGACTTCTCAGTCATGCCCTAGTCCAGATCTGGGTCAAAATATTTCAAAAAATAACCCTTAGGAGGGTTTATGGACCCTCTATGGCTTTGTCCAGCTCTCCTTATCGAACCCCCTGCACTAGGTTGCCCCTCAGACACCTCTTGGACCTCAGTGGTGCCCTGGTCTAGATCTGGGTGGAGATCCACCAGGACACCACCCGTTGTCTCAGAAACAAATACTGATCCAAATTTGGGTTGAAGAAAGTTCTATGGTTCTGATCTTCTTCCTTAGATTCAATTCTTACAATCAGTGTTCCATGATGCATGCGGCACTCCTCCAAGAACTCAGATCTGGAAGGATATCTCTCGGGAAACCATCCGCCATCTAATTAAGACAAGATACTAGTCCTTCCGGGTTTTCAAGGACCTTCTATGGTTCTGTTCAGCTTTTTTTTGTGTTTGAAGGATTTTCTCACCTGGGATTTTACATCACCATTTTTCCCTGCCCCCCCTTTTCCCACACTCTCTATTATGAAGCATTAAGTGACTTGCGCTAGACTGTTATATCACTGTGACCTTTGCAGTTGCTATGGCCTTCAAATCTATTTGCACCCTTTGCACACCCACCAGTTGAAAACCAGTTAAGACCACGGGAGATACCGACACCTTCTTTTGGACATTTTGGAAAGATTCAACTTTTTCCTGTGTCTCTGTGGTGGAAAAGCTTTACAGGGTCTCTTTTCGGTCCTTACATAGTAAAGCTAAAAATATTTATGATAAATGACCATAAAATATGGCTGAGAACACTCAATGGATCACGGGTCGCTGTGGGTTACCAACATTGGCCTGGGGGCACTGGCCAGGAGACTTTTTCAATTTTTCTTATTTGCATTTATGAATAAATATACATGAAGACATTTATGGATTCTTTTTTTTTTAATATTTTTTCAAATACATTTGTGTCATTAAATTCATTTTGAAGCACTCATAGCTTAAGCAAAATAATGCTTTAAGTTCCTGTTTTAAACATTTAATTTACTAAGAGGACAAGCTACAACTAAAAACTATAAAAAGTGAATTAGTGAAGTGATTCTGAAAAATGAAGGTAGTTTTTTTCCGAAAAGGTATACATAAGCTTCATATATAAGCTTCATAGTACTGTCACTTTTACCTCATACGTATGTTGGGATAGATTTGTCTCAAAAATATTTAAACACGTCTTGTTCAGACCCTCAAATACATTCCCTATTTATTCAATAATATGTCTCAATAAATACACATGCAAGATTAAACGTTGCATATGATAATTACTGATATATAGGTGGCTCTGCAAAATACACAAGTCAACCTGGGTTTTTTGTTTTAAAGGTACTGGAGGAATTGGAATCGTGGCTTTGAAAGTCCTTAAGAAGCTCTGTGTTATTTTGTTCCTTTTGTGATTTATTGTTTTAATTGTCTGCTTCTATCTTTCGGTGTTTTTCGTCCCGTTTGACAACTACACTTTGGATGACTTTCTATCCCATGGTTATGGGTTTTAACGCAGAAAAATGTGTTTTTTCGAGGAAACAACTCCTTGCCCTGAATAATTCTCGTGACGAGGGGGCGCTATCGTGGATGCATAGCCGGAGCCAAGGCTAAGCGGCTAGCGGCGTTATAAGTCTTCGGTACTGTCCGTAATCATGGAAAATGGGAACTCTCTACCAAAAAAGACCAACAAACAATGAAAAACATCAAAGCGTACAGGGAGTGCAGTTTGCTGTGTTTTACGGAAACGTGGATCACCTAGCATCCCGGACGCTAACGTGGAGCTACCCTGCTTCAGCGCTGTTAAGGCAGACAGAGACACAAAAGCCTGCGGGAAGCGGAGAGGAGGCGGACTCGCTATCTACGTGAACACGAGGCGGTGTAACCCTGGGCACAAAGATTTCCATCTACTGCAGGGACGTCGAACTTTTGGCCTAGCGTCTGACGTCATCCACTCCGCTGTGGCTAAACTACAACACAGCACCCCAAGGCCATCCTGTTGATCTGTTAATAAACGCCAAAAGGATACTGCTGGAAGTGTGAATTTCCCGACGGGGATGAATAAAGTATTTCTCTCTATCTATCTCTCTCTCTCCTATCTATCCATCTATCCCTCTATCTATATTTCTATTTCTCTAATTCTCTATCCCTCTATCTCTCTATCTCTCTAGCTATCTCTTTATCTCTTTATCTCTCTATCTAATATATCTTTCTCTCTATATCTATCTCTCTAGGTCTCTATCTATCCCTTTAGATCTCTATCTCTCTCTAGATCTCTCTAGGTCGGTCTAGGTCTCTCTAGATAGGTCTAGATCTCTCTCGATCTCTAAATCTTTCTCTATCTCTCTCTCTCTCTCTCTCTAGCTCTATCTCTATCTATTTCTATCTATATATCTATGAAAAAGGTGTACGGATCCTGCAAATTCTTGAAATGTTGCTGGATCGCAACAACATGTACACCCCGTTTCCTGAAGCTTGAAATTCAAAACTTTTGTACGTTGACCAACAAGATCAATGCTGTATCATTTCCAGTCTTTTACTCAAAGGGATTTGGGAATTGTCACTGCACCATGGCGAGGACTGGCCGTCCAGTACTACAGTTACAGTTCCCGATCTGAACCGTTTTGGACATCCTTAAACAGGCAAAGCGCTCGAAACTCTTTAGGAGCTCCAGAAATAAGTAGGAAGTCGCCACGTCTAGCGATGTGTTCCCCCTCTCGGACAAATTGACTTGTAGATTTGTGTGCGGTGAGGGAGCTCGCCAAGACTTCTTGGTCCTCTGATTCCGGCAATTAGCGAGCGACTGCAGACTGCGGCTGACATTTGGCCATCAACGTGGCCGCCGCCGGCTCGGCTAATTAGCCGAGATGGAGTGAGACGCATCTGCGGGAGAATGGGCTAACCCTGCCTGCCAAAAAGTTGGGGGGTCAACTTCCGCCGCCTCTTTTTATCTTCCGCGAGATTATCCTCACAACTTGTAGCCGAAGACTTTACAGTAGACCCCCGGGATATAGTGTCCCCGCCTTACGACGTTCAACTTCAACTTTATTGTCAAACATGTGTTAGGGGAAAAAAACTATATTCACAAATGTAGCGTTTACCAAATTGTTCAAATTAGTGTTCTGACTTTATTCTCCTAACAATGCGTGCTTTTTTCTTGATATTAGGGAAAACATATTGACAAGAGACTGTGTTGGAATAATGTACATAAGTTATTCAACTTTACTATAATTTAGGTGTGTTATATGTTTGCTTGTGAGATATTGTGCTTACAAAATAGGATATTCTCTCAGCAAAAGTTTTCCACTGCACCCTAGAGAGAACTAACGGTGTAAATCAGTTGCAGATTTGACCCGAAGACCAAGGATCTTTTCCTGAAGTATAGCATGAAAAGAGTTAATCAGTCACATTTGAAATAACAAGTTGTTGTGCAAGAACTGGTTTCAATGGAAAAATTCAACCTTCAACCAACCCCTAACCCTTAGTGTTGAAATTACATTGTCAACAAGGCGTTCCTTTTCTAAATAAAAAGCAAGGTGACGGAACACTGCTTTGGAGTGAGTTGGAGGAACTGTATCCAAAAGCAGTTTTCCGTTCGCTTCTCTGTGTCTTTTTGGTATGCAGGTTTTTGTTACAAGTGTTTGGTTGAACCTGACAGACAGGCTTTTTCACACGGGGGCAGATTTATTTTCTTAATTTATTTTTTAAGTGAATTCCATCGAATTTTGCCGAATGATTGTCGAATTAGTCGAATTAGTTTTCGTCGAGCCTTGCTCCCGTCTGTCTGTTGTCTCTTCCGTGTTCTGTCCTTTTGACACGTCAGGGCGTCGGCCAACCCCCATTGGGTGTGCTGACTCCTCCCCTGGGGCGGGCCAGGAACTCCTCCTCCCATGGGCGCGCCGCCGCCTCCTCGCCAAAAGACGCCGCCATGTCTGTAGGACTCACAAGAAGAAAGCTTATCAGCTCAAAGCAATGCCAAGCGTTTATCAAAACAAGGCCTAATTCCCTCGTCAGCGCCCCGCTACCAAAACACTCTACACTTCGAACGGCCCGACCTTCAGCCTTCTGTGAAAAATCCCCACTGCATTCAACAGATCTAATTTGTATTATATTAAATCCCTTATAGTCAATTAAATAAAATAAAAAATCCTTCACATGCTATATGCAAAACGTACAGCACGGACAAAATTACTTTCTCTTCCCCACGTTCGAACATGCAATAATACACAATACAAATATCAAATACAGTGGTACCTCTACTTACGAATTTAATTCCTTCTGGGTATAAAGGAAATCATTAAAATATCAATTTATTAAATGGCCCCTTTGTTTACTGGAACTCAGCAGTGTTTCTTGAAAAACTGATTCAATGAAGTCTGATTTTGCTGGATTGGTAGGAGGAGAACATGAACTATAACCATCAATGACCAAGAGCTTAAACCTGTCATCAAATTTAAATATATTCCGTCATATAAGAAGAGGGGTCAGAACTAGAGATCATGGCAGAGATAGCTTAAACCACAGTTGCACTTGCCACATTTAAAACCATCTGAACGGACAAAAAGAGCAGTGAAATCAAAGATTTAGGCTTATGTTTTTAAGTCATTTTGTGCATAATGTTACAAAATAATTGTTAATATATGGATTAAAGCAACAAAAACAATCCGAACAGCCACTTGAGAGCCAAAGGAGTTGGTTCTTTTTAGTGAGATGAGCCAAAAGAGTTGGTTCTCCAAAAAATGTTATCAATTCTACTCATCTTTGTGCAACTTCAAGATTGACTTCAAAATGCTGCATTTGAAAGACAGCGCCAAGGGGAACCCGTGTTGTTTGTCATTTGGGCTGAATTTGTTACTGAATTCACAATTTCAAGACCTGATTTTCAAGTGCTGGGTAGGTTTTCTTGTGCATGGAGAAAGTCTGGGCAGTGCAGTTTGGAGAGAACATTGCTAGTAACTGTGTAGAGAGTCCACTCTTTCAAAAACCTGGGTGTGCACATCTCAGATGACCTCTCCTGGTCTGCAAACACCAGAGCGGTGGTAGGGAAGGCCCAGCGGCAACTCCATTTCCTGAGAGTGCTCAGGAAAAATCATCCGAAACAGCAGCTGCTGGTGTCCTATTACAAAGCCACAGTGACGAGCATTCTGACATACTGCATTACGGTGTGGAATGCCGGGTGCACGGCACAGACAGGAAAACGCTTCAGAGGGTCATCAACACAGCCCAGAGAATCGTTGGTTGCTCTCGACCCAGTCTGGAGGACATTCCGGCAGACAATACTGGTCACACAAAACAAAAACAAACCGACTCAGAGACAGTTTCTTCACCAGAGTCATTACCACCCTTAACACACACCGCACAAAAAACTGAAACTCTTGCAAACACACTACCTCATACAGATGTCAAATTGTAATTATGCCTATGCTCATTTTGCACAATATTGCACTAATACCATCCCAAATCTGTATTTAACATCCTACATGCCCACATTTCTTGTGTAAATCTTGTGTAAATTATAACCTTTATCTTCTTTGTTCCTTTATCTTCTTTGTTTTCTTTTATCCTCACTGTTAAATGTGAAACTGGAGTGCCACGCCCAATTTCGTTATCACAATATGCTCAACCCATTTTGTAACAGTGACAATAATGGTATATTCTATTCTATTCTATCGTACTACAAAATCAAAGTAACCCTCCCAAACCCAAAAGTTCGCCACCTCTCAGTATAAACCGCAGAGTTAAAACCGTGTGACAAAAGTCGCGACTCATAGGCCGTAAATTTCGGTACCACAAGGGACCGTTTTATGGCAAAGTTACCCAAAATGGCCGACATTTTGTGTCGTTTCGCTTACGGCTTATTGAGACTTTTTGTATCTTGCAAAAAAAGAGACCATCTTCAGGAGCCGAATTTCCCCAAATATGCTCCTGATTAAACGGACAAATTGGCCCTCAGCGCTAGCCGTCCCCCTTCCCCGCCAGCCAGCACCTTGTTGATTGTCTCTTGCGCGTCTCGTCCGGATAACGAGACGTCACGGCTTTTCCTCTCAGGTTGCGGCGGCGGCGTTTGTCATTCGGCCGTCTGCCAGCGTGAGAGCGGCAAGACGCTGCCAATTAGCGGCGGCGGACATCGCTAACAAGGTGGCGCAGGAAAAATGGGAGCCGCCGCCGTCGGGCCCCTCGTAATGAGAGAGAGGCGCAAATGTATTGACTTGACTTTTATTCGACGCGCCGGGGAAAGTTTTACGAGGGATGAGGATCTTCTTATATATTTGCTAACGCAGAGACAAACTCAAGGGTCGGAAAACCAAAATGTTGAAAGAGCCATATTGCAAAAAATGATTAACTTTATATAAGCCTTATCATGAACGCAACACATCCAGTTTGTATCTCTATTAGCCTGCAATCAAAATGACTAAGTTGGATGCAGCGTACGTTGTAGAAAATAAACTTGCATTTGTAGAATAGATTTGCATACATTTAGAAAGAAATGTAGAAAGACTTGCTTACAGTTGGAAGAAATGTTGCTAACTTCTCGGGAAGGTCTCGGCGGGCGAATTAGTATAAACAATCCTCCTTAAGGGATGACGACAGATAACGGCAAAGGGCAAGGTGACATAAACTGGCATAAACTTAAAAACATTTCCAAATAAGGACGGAAAGGGTGTAGCGTGAAAAGGGATGGGGCCAAACCGGGTACACGTGCTATGTTGAAAACTATAAAGACCCATGCATAGCTGAGATTTGCTGAGTTTCTTGTTGAAATTGTGTATCAATAAAAAAGAACTCCCTTTTATGTCATTTGATTCCTGCATCTTCTTTGAACACGTATGAGACGATTCAACAAATTGGTCTTATCTCCATCACGTATTGAAGGATATTATACATTTGATTATATAGGATTTTATACGATTGAATACAAATTACATTTAATGCAAAATATATTTACTGATTGGGCCGTGGTGCGAGGTCTGGGCACCCTGGTGGAAATTGTTGTTTACAGGAACGGCGGGAACGGGATGTACGGTTGATAAGATAATCAGCACATCCAGACGCTGTTGACGCAGAAAGGCCCTGGTGGTGTAGAAACGCTCGGTGTTGTTTTGAGTGTCCCAGACATCGGGACGCTCTTCAACGAGATGGTAAAGCCCAGGGGGCTTCCTTGGCACGCCCATGGGAGGAGCCGGCACACCATTATGTGGGGAGAAGATGGCCAATAAGAGAAAGCTAAAGCCAGTTGCAGACACACATAGCAAATTGGAGAAGGGTGGGATGTCTTTTGATATGTTTGTTGAAATGTATTAATAATCCTGGAAAAATCGGGGTGGAGTAGTCGTCTCCGGAGGGCACTCTTACATATGCTGTTGTGAATAAACCCGCCCCTGTGCGGAATTGCTTTTCTTCTCTCTCAAAAAACGAGCATGCATGATTGTTGGGTGAATTTAGGAAATTCAACAGTATCTTCTGGAGAATGGTGCAGTACATGACTACTCCAATGTAGGATCCCAGTTTGACGTCATAACTTTATTAATGGATTGCAGTATGTTTCAATGCTTAAGGTTCGTCTTATATAGGTGACAAAACGAGGGCAATAAAACGTAGCATGAATTTCTAGAAATTTTTGATAAATGTGGCAAAAGGACTAAAAGTTGAAGGGGGCCAAATAGTTGAGCAAGCCACTGAATATATATATACAGTATATATATATATAAATATATATATATATATGCAAATATGTAATGCCAAACTCAACAAAAAATAATAAACAAGGGACAATTACTGAGACAATAAAAAGGTATGTCACAGCTCCTGCTTTTCTGAACTTTGAACAATTTAACGTTTCATCAATTTTCCAACTCTTTTTTTTTTTTAAACTCATCATTTTTTCACCACGACAATAAATCTTACGTGCTGAAATTTGTACAATTCAGTCATGTAAAAAGTTATTCATAGACTGAGGTGACCATTCATAAATCTGCATGAATAATTTAACAGGTAAAAAAAAAAAGATAAAAAAAAGAAATGAACCTGGCTTTGCAACATGTGTGCGCATGCGGGATGTTGCGTCTGTGTGGGGTGGGCTGTCCGAGTTAACTCGCTGACCAATTTGATTAATCTCCGGTGTCCTGCCTGTTCACTGGCAAAAATTACAAATGGGAATCTTCAAATCTGGGCCCGTTTATCATGACCGGGTGTGCACGGATGCGTGTGCACGTCCGTTCATACCTGAGTGTGCTGGTGTGTTTTATCTAGTATGTACATAAATACGCTCGCGTTTGCACGGGCTAGGAAAAAATACTGCTAGCTGTATGGTGCTGTAGCTTTTATTTACTCTAATTAGTTCTGGACGAGAAAACGCTAACGACAGTTATTGTCGAATAATTTTTACCGCGATAAATATCAAAAATGTTCAATCCCTGACCCCTTTCTTCCTCATGCCATGAGGCTCTTTAACTCCACTCGGGAAAGTAAAGGCCCACATTAAACCCCACCGGCACATTTGCATATTACCCTATTTTTATGACAGTGTGTATTTTCCGTAGCACTATTGAAATACTCTATATCGACACGTTATATTGGGTATTTTTGTATTCTTTATTTTTCATTTTATTATTTTGTTTTTCAACATTAGGATACTGCTGGAAGTGGGAATTTCCCTACGGGGATCAATCAAGTATCTATCCCTCTATCTCTCTCTATTTCTCTTTATCTCTTTATCTATCTATCTCTCTCTCCCTCTCTCCTCTCTCTCTACCTATTTCTATATCTATCTCTCTCTATCTCTATATCTATCTCTATATCTATCTCTATATCTCTATTTCTCTCCCTCTATTTCTCTCTCTATCCCTCTCCCTCTATTTCTCTATCTCTCTCTATATCTATATCTCTTGCTCTATCTCTTGCTCTCTCTCTCTCTCGATCTCTCTCTTTCTCTCTTTCTCTCTGTATCTCTATCTCTCTCTATCTCTATCTATCTCTCTCTATCTCTATAGCTCTATCTCTTTCTTTCTCTCTCTATCTATCTCTCTCCCTCTTTATATCTCTCTCGCTCTATCTATCTCTCTCTCTCTCTTTTTCTCTATCTCTACCTCTCTATCTTTACCTCTCTATCCATCTCTAACTATATCTCTCTATCTATTTATCTATTTATCTATCTCTTTCTATCTATCTTTCTCTCTATCTGGCTCTCTTATCGTTCCTGTAAAATTCGCCGAAAATCTCAATCCAAGACATACCCGAAGTATATTGAATGCTTTGGAGAATATAGACGCTTTTGGTCCCTTTTGAAACTGAAATAGTTCCTGCAAGTACTACTAACATTGAATTATCTGAGTTAGAACACACAAAAATAGAAGGTTTGTTATTCTCGTCTGAATTATTTTTGCAATCACATGCCTGCAAAAGAGTGTAGAATTGGCTTCTTAGCTGGAAAACAGGTGAGACGATAGCCTAAAGCCTTACCTGGTACCTTGTCAAATTTGATCACAATCTGAAAAACTAAACATTGTACTTTAAACATTTTTCTGAAGACGTTTCCAAAAGTGTCCATTTTCAGACGGCCAGTTTAGAGCTCTAAAATCTTTCCAACCGTACATTTGATTTTGGCGAAAATTACGACATTGTGAAAGAGTTGTAAATGTTTTGCCTGTATTTCCAGAAGTCAATCACTGGTTGTACACACTTTTGTGTGATAATCACCCGAAAATATGGATGCCGGGGAACATTTACGCATGTTCATTTTCTGTTCTGATTTAAATATGCCCTGTAAAATTGCATTCTAATACGTTGAACATTTTATTGGCTACCCAGTGATTTTCAACCACTGTGCTAAGACACAGTAGTGTGCCTTGTGAAATTGTCCAATGTCACTTTTTTAACATTTTAAATTCTATAAAACTTTTATGAATCATTTTCTGCAAAAATTATGTCATTGTCAAGTGTCTGTGCTGTAAAAACTGGGGGTATTATAAATTATATTGTAATTAAATATATTGTTCAGTGTCATTCTATAACATTTTTGGTTCGTGGTGTGCTGCAAAATGTTTCTTAATGTAAAAAGCATGCCCTGGCTCAAAAAAGGTTGGACAACACTGGGCTAACCAATGTGTCCATCAACATTTGAATCGGTCACTAGTTAATAAAGATCTTTAAAGTCATTTTTTTCCAATACATAGATTAGCACAGGCTGACAATCGTGAAAAAAGCCTGCTATTGGTCGAGAGTAGTGTCAATCAAAAGGTCAGGGGCTAACGGCCATATTGGAAATCATCTGACGGGTCTGTCTATTTTTTTAAGGGGAGTTATAGAGCAAAACAGACTGATTACTACAAATGATGCAGGTATGCTTGTAGGTATAATGTGTTCTTTAATTCTGTCAGCATTATCATGTGTTTTGTAGATAGATAGATACTTTATTCATCCCTGCAGGGAAATTCATGATACAAATTGGAGGACACATTTTTCACGGTGGGATTCTGTTAGGTTATCCCAACACGTCTAATAAAAACCTGCACTCAAAGAAGACACAGAGAACGTGAATATGACTTTTCTTACTTGCAAGGAGAGATGACCATAGTCTGCCTATTGCAGTCTACTGGACACTCTGAAAAAGTCTCCTTCTCCTTGCCTTTTTATTGTGTTCGGAATGCCCTAGTTTACAATAGGTCTCTTCTGCTAAAGGGAGGGGGAGTGACAAAATAAACAGTTGAGACCTGTTTACACAACATGTTATCGTAAGCATATTCTATAGTAAAGTGAACTAGGTGTGCCTGTGGTCAGAGAGGAGTTGAGTGTCACATTCAGCTCCCTTATCTGGCCGCAGCTAACACAAGCAAGAATGGCACACAGTATGCAAAGAAGATAATGCAACAGTAGAATAACATATTTACAGTTTAAATCCATCAGATTCACTGGCCGGTCTTAGATTTAACAAGTCCATATATGCGTGGAATTATATTATCGTCTGACTACGAGAGGATATTATTGGTGAGCAATGCCGGCTTCATAGTCTGCTTGAGATTTTTCTATGATGAGTAAATTTTTAACTGGATGCCAAGAGTTGGCGCTCTCCAATGCTATATTTCAGTGACTGCTGACATTGTGACGATTCCACTTTGTTCATCAACTGTCAGGCAGCTCGCTGGCGCAACGTTAAGGGGTTAAACTATAATTACCACTCGACCACTGAAGAAAATGGGGGCACTAATGCAATGAAAACGCTAATTCACGACGATTATTCAGGAGACAAAGAAGGTCACAAGGAGCAGCCAATCATTTCGCAGGAATAGTGGATTAGCTGCAGCGGCTAACACAGAAGGAAAGCAAAGGGCTACAAGCGATACAGAGACGAAGGATAACACCCAGCATATACATGCTGAAAGAGTCATAGACAGAGAGCTCCCTCATCTTGAGTTGTTTTAAGGTATTTTGGCTACTTAGAGTCTGATAAAAAGCCACAGAGCATGACGCTAGCGTATTTCCCTGCAATTAGCTCCTCTGCTGAGAAGGTATCCACTTGTTTCATGTTCCTCATATTTATGAAATGCTGTGTCACAATTTTGAAGCAGCATCGGAATTTGTCAACTTTCCATAGGGACTTAAAATGTGAGAGGAAAAAAAGAGATGGAATGATTACAGCGATAATTATCGATATTGACGGATAAGAAATGTTTTATTGTGATAACAAATTAGATTCTAGAATAAAATAATGAGAGAGTCAGAGCGAGTCAGAGAGAGAGTGAGTCAGAGAGAGAGCGAGTCAGAGAGAGGTAGAGAGAGAGAGGTAGAGAGAGAGAGGTAGAGAGAGAGAGGTAGAGAGAGAGAGGTAGAGAGAGAGGTAGAGGGAAATAAAGAGAGAGAGAGGTAGAGAGAAATAGAGAGAGAGAGGTAGAGAGAAATAGAGAGAGAGAGAGAGAGGTGGAGAGAAATAGAGAGAGAGAGAGGTAGAGAGAAATAGAGAGCGAGAGAGAGGTAGAGAGAAATAGAGAGAGAGAGAGGTAGAGAGGTAGAGGTAGAGAGAGAGAGGTAGAGAGGTAGAGGTAGAGAGGTAGAGGTAGAGATTATTTTGTATTTTGTAAGGGAAAATACGACAGTTTGTAAGGGCATGGAGCCCTGGAGCGGGACAGGCATGCACTAGTGTGGTTGAAAAACACTGCCCTAAGGAATGTAATGTGTTAGGAGATAGTTAGGAATGTAAAATGTATCATTATATTCATCTCATCTCATCTCATCAGCTGCACCGTTTATCCTCAGTAGGGTCGCGGGGGTGCTGGAGCCCATCCCAGCAATCATCGGGCAGTGGGCAGGGGACACCCTGAACTGGTTGCCAGCCAATCGCAGGGGACAGACAACTCACTCGCTCAGACACACCTAGGGACAATTTGGACCGGCCAATCCACCTGAAATGCATGTCTTTGGAATGTGGGAGGAAACCGGAGTGCCCGGAAGAAACCCACGCAAGCACGGGGAGAACATACAAACTCCGCACAGTAAGGCTGGTAGCTGGATTTGAACCCACGCCGGAGGTTCCCACGACCTCAGAACTGTGCCGCACACGCGCTAACCACTGCGCCGCCGTGCTGCCCTCATTATATTCAACCCCCCCAAAAAATAAACCAATGTGGAATCATTCATTTTCATCCATTTTAAGACCATTGGAATTTGTCAAAATAGAGTAAAAAGTTATACAAGTAGAAACAAATCACTTTTTTTACATGAGACATGTATATTTGTGCTCCAGCAACCCCGTGACCCTACTGAGGATAAGCGGTGCAGATAATGGATGGATGGATGTAAATGTGTATTTGTCTGTTCATGTCTTGCTGCAAAGCATCATTTCCATCAGGCAAAAGAGCGCTTGTGGTCGGCCCGTCAGGGGGGGATTGTTGAACCCGGACCCCGGCCTCCGCCCCTGAGACCGCCTCACCCCCGGCCCCGCCCTCCCGCTCACCAGTCGATGATGATCCCTCGCAAAGTCTAACATTAAAGTGTGATAGATGAAGAGCGGAGGGCATTCATACAAATCAATGATGTAGCGTCCGTGTCATTAGCCGCTAACGCTCGCCGCCATAAATCACGCCGTGAGAGGCTGTCGCGCCGGGACCGACCCATCTGGGGGAAGCGGGGGTACCTACCAGAAGGGTGTCTGGCCATCTCTGGAAATGCTGCTTCGTCAGCGGCTAGCAATTAGCAGTCTTGGGCTAAGATTTGGTCAACGTTAGCTCGTGCCCAAAAGTAAGCCAAAGAAAAGTTGCTTGGAAATGAAATCGATACTCAGCGCTGTGACCAACCAACACCCGTGGCTATTCTTCAAAACCGGGATATACCACTGACTTAGCATCTAGCAATTAGCTGCCGTTGTTGGAAATGTGCTGTACAATTATCTGGTTCCCAAAAAAAAGCCGAGGAAAATTGCATGGAGGGGACCAAACCACAGACTGTGACTGACCCACCTGGAGGGGACGTGGTTATCTACCTCTGGGTATTCGGCAACAGGGTTGGGTAGGGTTACCTTAACTGGATGACTTTCAATGACTTTTGGATGACTCCAATACCAAATATGCTAATAAAAGACAAAAGAAACTAAATATGAATCAAATGATGACTCACAACACGTGGTAAGATTTCTCTCCTGGCTTTGATCTCTTTGATCTCCGGCAAAACGAACATCAAATGCAACGGAAACAAAATGAAAATAAATCCAAACAGCTTGCCAACATCATTTTTGCCTTTCCATGTATTCCGTTACTCCCCAAGCCTGCACAAAATTTAGTCATTTGATTCATATTTAGTTTCTCTTGTCTTTTATTAGCATATTTGGTATTGGAGTAATCCAAAAGTCATTGAAAGTAATCAAGTTAAAGTAACCCTACGCAACCCTGTTCGGCAACACTGGGACATACCAATGACTCAGCAGCTAGCAATTAGCTGTCTTGCGTTACGATTTGGTCAACAATTAGCTTTAGGGGGACAGGGGTAGTACCGGTGGTTATTTCGCAACACCAGGTTAGATTGGTGGAGAATGAATTAACATTTAGCTTGCATTGTTCTGTGAAGGGCGGCACAGCGGCTGAGTGGTTAGTGTGTCCGCGGCACAGTTCTAAGGTCATGGTATCAAAGCCATCTACCTTCCTGTGGAGAGTTTGCATGTTCTCCCAGTGCTTGCAAGTAAGCTGTCTGTCTTTGTGTGCCCTGCGACGAGTTGAGGGTGTCCCCCTGCCCACTGCCTGAAGATATCTAGAATGGGCACCAGCACTCCCGCAACCCTACTGAGGATAAACAGATAGTGGATGGATGTTTTGGGAGGTTATAACCCAAGGTTAGACATAGAAAAGTGGATGGAGGCGCCTAATCAACAGTCAGCACTGAGACTGGCCTACTTAAGGGGGACGGGGGTACCTACTTTTGAGTGTTCCGGCACATCAAGAATTGTTGCTTACTCAGCAATGAAGGATTTTATACATTTGACTATAAAAGGTTTTATATGATTGAATACAAGTTACATTTATCGAATGCAATAAAGATTTTCACCGAGTAGGCTTAAGTTCAATGACAGGTCACGCCGATCCGAATGCGGAATGTTTTGTCTAGTTCTGTTGATAACAGGACTCTGACGCAGGACGGCAGGCATTGTTTGGAGAAGTTGTTTTGATTGGTCCAGACATCGGGGACGCTCTTCTCCGAGATGGTGGGGCCCATGTGGGGGTTTCCCCGGCATGCCCATGAGATGAGCCGGCACACCAGCTTGCGGAAAGACGTGGGACGAGAAAAAAAAGGCTGGAAAACTTCAGAGGATGCTTAAGAGACTCGAGCGACACTAATTCAGCCATATTCGATGGAGTTCTCTTAGTTTGTTTAATACATTAAATCTGCCCCTGTGTGAAAATGCCTCTTGTCTATCTTTTCCATCAAGAAACAAGCGCGCATTGTTAGGTGAATGTAGGTTGTGTTTGGTTAATCGAGCTAGATAACTAATTTGAACAATTTGGTAAACGGTACATTTTAATATTTCCTCACAGCAGCTAGCAATTAGCCGTCATCGATAGATGTTAGCATGCACATATTCAGAAAGTTATACCCCAAAATTCAGCTTTCTATGTCTGGAAGTCCACCGCATAAAATGATGTGGAAAGAAACCCAAAGAAAAGTTTTTTGCCAGGGACCAGAGACATTAATCAAGCGGGGAACTCAATTAATCAAATGAGGAGCATCGCTGTCCCCGTTAGCGACCCCCGCATCCAAAGCGGGATCCGGGTGTCAATAGCACCCTCAGAGACGCGCTCGGTCGGAACCAATGAAGGCGACCGTTCAATAAATGGCGTCGTGACCGTCTTACCGCTAAGACCCGGTCCGTGAACACAACTCAGATCAACAAATACATATAGATTATTCCGGGATATTCAACCGGATAAAATCTGAAGAAGTCTAAAGTCAGGTCAGTCATGGTTATTTGGGACACTCTCAATAACAAGACTGTACAGACTACCATGACAGCATCCCCGGAAGACGATTTAGCAGTTCTTGCAAGTATGAGCCCTTCGACTTTTTTGTCTAGGTTGGTAATAGGTATATTAACCAGAATCAACCCTTCTTCATCAACAATGAACTACAATCAAAAAACGAGTGCTGTGGACAGCGACCATACCATTCATCGTTGAAATCTCATTGTAGAAAATATCAAAACTTGAAATAAGAGCGGCAAAACAGAAGCCACACACGCATACACGCACACACATGCTTCTTTAAAATATTCGCCATCAGCAAATGGTTTTCTGTGATTTGCTATGCAGTGAGCAATGTGATAGCTTGCTTCAGTGGTGGTGTTTTCAGCAGTGAAAAAGGTCTTCAGGGTCTGTTTGTTTACCGTACCTGGACACAGCGCGTTTTAATGTCTCTGCCTTGTCAGACTCATGCTTGAATTCATATTCATGTTTCGTCTCATAATGACGTTGAACACTTGCTGCGCGAGGTACAATGAAGCATAATGCATAAAACAGCACTTTCATTGTTTGCACAAAGCCTCATTCGTCTGTCCACGCTGGCTGGAAAGAACGAGATGTTTTCGCTCGAGGAGCTGTCGTGATTTGTTCATTTCACGCGCGCCGGTGTTTCTGTGGGTTAAAACACAGATCTTTCCTCCTCTGCGAGGCGCAGTGCAGACACGGAGCAGAGGAGGGGCGCTACCGTAAAGCCTCCAATTAACACAGCCCGCAACTGAAAATCTCAAAATTTCAGGTAAAAATGCGCATTTTTAAAATATAATCATTATTATTTTGCCGTGCGCTCGTGTGCCACTGGTAAACCCCCTGCTGGCACGCATGTCATAGGTTGCCGACCCCTGGGCTACAGAGACTGCGCCTTTTATCACAACGAAACTGCAGAAAGTATTTGCATGGTGTCAGGTTCAACCCAACACTTGTAACAAAAACTTGCATACAAAAAGACACAGAGAATTGTGTATGGTTTTACTTGCAAGGAGAGTGACCGGAAAACTGCTTCAGTTACAATCCTCCAACTCACTCCGAAGCAGTCTTCCCTCTGCTTGCCTTTTATTTAGAAAGGAACACCCTAGTTACAAGGTGGTTTCAACTGCTAAGCGGAAAGGGGTGCGGTTGAAGGTTAAATGTTCCAGTTGAAACCAGTTCTTGCACAATTTGTTTTTTGTATCGTGACTGATTGTTTGGTTAACCCCAAGACTTGTAATAAAAACCTGCACTCAAAGATGACACTGAGACGTGAATATGACTATGACAAGGAGAGATGACCATAGACTGCCTGTTACAGTCTACTAGACACTCTAAAAACGTATCCCTCGTCCTTGCCTTTTTATTGTGTTCGGAACGCCCTAGTTTACATAAGGTCTCTTCTGCTAAAGGGAGGGGGAGTGACAAAATAAACAGTTGAGACCTGTTTACACAAATACATGTTATCGTAAGCATATTCTATAGTAAAGGGAACTAGGCGTACCTGCGGTCAGAGGGGAGCTGAGTGTCACACTTCGCTCCCTTATCTGGCCGCAGCTAGGTGTCGGCTGTTTAGTGAACATCCTGTTTCCTCCTTCTACAAACACAAACAAGAATGGCACACAGTATGCAAAGAAAATAAGCAACAGTAGAATAACATATTTACAGTTTAAATCCATTACTGAATAACTCTTTTCACGCTATCTTCAGGAATGAACCTTGGCCTATGGTCAAATCTGTAACTGATTTTCACTGTTATTTCCCTCTAGGGTGCGGTGGAAAACTTTTGCTGTGAGAACATCCAATTTTGTAGGCACAATATTTCAAGCGAACATATAACACACATAGATTATTGTAAAGTTGAATAACTTATGTACATTATTCCAACACATGGCTACGTTTTACTTTTTCTCAAGTCATTATTCCGAATTAAGAGTACCATATTTTCCGCACTATAGGCGCACCCCCAAAAAATAGTTTTTGGTCCTATATTTTCCATACATAAGGCGCACCGCATAATAAGGCGCTACCATGGGAACGTCGACAAAACAGTCAGATAGTTCAGTCCAACTTATTACCCCCTTAACATTCCCAAAGCTTGCAAAGTAGCAAATTCATGTCGCAGACACGTGTGGATGCGGTGGTATCCGTATGATGTCACTCAAATGCATCGTTCCAAATATCATTCGGAAGGTTAAAGTCTTGGGATTCAAGAAATGCCAAACATTTCTTGGTTTCCATTTTATTTTTTGCTGGCAACTGTGTGGACAGCAAAGTAAGAATTATATTGTGCAGGGAAACGGGGTTCTTTACTGTGCATATGACAATAAACACTTTGAATTGAATTGAGTTTCAAAATAGACTCATCACAGAAACATCAAGATCGTACTAAAACAAGATACCGGGAAAATATAAAGCCGCATAGCTCACCTAAGTTCTCTTGCAGCCATCACGTTCAATAATGATACGTAACCATGGTCTTTTACAACCGTGAGTGTAGTAAATCCAGGAGAATAAAATATTGACAAATACAGAATAGTAAAAAATGTTTTCTCTATGCCGTAGTGCAACCCAACGTGCGATTCATATTCATCTTTTTCGGCCAATCGCGGGCTTTGTTTCGCCCCTTTAGCCTATGCGAGCCTGTAAATGATCAAAAGGATCCGCCCCCTTTACCTCCGAATCACTTTAGCCAATAGTGACTGATGCAAATGATGATTGACACATTGGTTAGGAAATGAAACGCCGGTATATAAATCCCAGCACACACCGCGGACGTCTTCGCCTTCGGGGGAAAATCGAGTCGAGTTGATCCATATATAAGGCGCACTGTATTATAAGACGCATGGTCAGCTTTTGAAAAAAATCAAGGCTTTTAGGTGCGCCTTATAGTGCGGAAAATACGGTACTTTGACTTGAGTAAAATTGTTGACTACTCTACCCACCTCTGGCTGGAACTGAGGACGGACTTTGAGAATAGATCTTGAAGGGAAGAGGAGAAGGTCAGCATTTCCTCGGGGACGGAACTTCAACTCTAAGTGCGAGGTTCCCACGAGCGACGTGAGTGAAAAGCTATGAAAGGTCGAAGCGAAACAAAACAAAACGTTCCCGTCTGCGCCGAGCGGACTTGAAAAGAAGACCGTCTTAAGAGCGAATCGCACGAAGCTTTGTTTTGGAATAATAACGAGACGAAAAATGTCCCCAGGGAGAGGGCCGCGTTTCATCCGAAGAGATTAAAAATAATCGGCTATTTACGAACAAAGTTGGACGGGACCGGTTTGTGTCGTTGGTGTTTTGTTTTTTCGTTGGAGAATTTTGAATTTTGTCTTTTAGCACTTTATCAGGTTCGCTTGACGAATAGATCCTTCTTTTTTATCTCATTCTTCTCGATTTTGTTTTACTGTTTATTGTTCTTCTCTTTTTTCCTTTCTCCACTCCTCATTCTTCTTCTCCTCCCTCATCCCCTCTTTCTTCCCCATTCTTCTCCTCTGTTCTCATTTTTACAGTACTTTTTATTTGTCTTTCTTTCTTTCTTCCCCATTCATCTTTCTCTTCCTTCCCTCTTTGCCTTTTCCTTCTCCATCTTCTCATTCTCCTATATGTGCTCATTCTTTTCATTCTGTGTATTCCCCTCATTGTCCTTTGCCCCTTTCCCCCTCTTCTACTTCTTCTTGTTCTTCTTTCACTCATTCTTGTTCATTTCTCCTTTCTCCACTCTTCCTCATTCCTATTCTCCCTCTTCCCCTCTATCTGCCCATTCCCTGACTTCCCATTCTTCTCCGTTCTCATTTTTTTACAGTACTTTTTATTTTTTCTTCTTTCTTTCTTCCCTTTCATCTCTTTCTCTTCCTTATCGCTTTGCCTTTTCCTTCTCCATCTTCTCAGCCTCCAATTTTTGCTCATTCTTTTCATTCCATGTATCCCCCTAATCGTCCTTTGCCCCATTCCCCCTCTTCTATTTCTGCTTCTTTTTCTTGTTCTTTTTTCACTCCTTCTTCTTCTCTCTTCTCCTTTCTCCACTCCTCCTCATTCTTCTTCTTCTCCCTCTTCCCCTCTTTCTCCCCCATTCTTCTCCTCTGTTCTACTTTTTTACAGTACTTTTTATTTTTCCTTCTTTCTTTCTTCCCCTTCATCTCTTTCTCTTCCTTCCCTCTTTGCCTTTTCCTTCTCCATCTTCTCATCCTCCTATTTATGCTCATTCTTTTCATTCCATGTAGTCCCCTAATTGTCCTTTGCCCCTTTCCATCTCTTCTACTTCTGCTTCATTTTCTTCTTGTTCTTCTCTCTTATCCTTTCTCCACTCTTCCTCATTCTCCTTCTTCTCCCGCTTCCCCTCTTTCTGCCCATTCCCTAACTTCCCATTCTTCTTCTCCGTTCTCATTTTTTCAAGTGCTTTTTATTTTTGCTTCTTTCTTCCCCTTCATCTCTTTCTCTTCCTTCCCTCTTTGCCTTTTCCTTCTCCATCTTCTCGTCCTCCTATTTATGCTCATTCTTTTCATTCCATGTATTCCCCTCATTGTCCTTTGCCCCTTTCCCCCCTCTTCTACTTCTGCTTCTTTTTCTTCTTGTTCTTCTTTCTTCTCTTTGGCTTCTTATTCTCTCGCTTCCTCTTCTCTTCTTCCAACTGTATTTCTTATACTTTTTCTCATCATAGTTATTTCCTTCTCATTTTTTCTCATTTACCTTTTTTCTTCTTCTGCCAATCCACCTTTTCTTTACCTGCCTTCTGATTAGTCTTCTTTCTTCCTATTTTTTTCCTATTATAATTTTTTTCTCCCATTTTCTTTTCCCTTTCTGCTTTTCTTCTATTTTTTTCTCCTATTTTGTATCCATCCCTTGACGTTCTTCTTTCCCTTTGTATTGTTCTTATTTTTCCATTCCTCCTTCTTTTCTTATCTCCTTCTCGTTCTGCCTCCTTTCGTTAATATTTTTGTCTTTCTTGTTCTTCTTCTTGTTCTTCTTTGCCTTACTCCTTTCTCCTTCTTCTTTTCCATATTCCCCTTTTCTTTCTGATACATTTACCCATCTTCTTTTTTTAGCTTCTCTTATTTATTTCCTTTCTCTTTCCCACTATTTGTTTTTATTGCTTTTGTTTGCTGCTTCTCTTTCCTCTTCTTCTCCTCTCTATTTTTTTTCCCTTTTGTCTTTCTTCTCCTCCTTGTTTTCCTGTATTCCCCTTCTCTTCCTTTTTTTTCTTTTCTTTCTCCCCATTCTTCTTCGCTTTCCCTCCTTTTTTTTCTTTTTATTGTCCTATTTTGTCTCTTTTTATCCTTCTCCTTTTCACACATCTTTCCCCCTCTCCTATCTCTTTTTCTTTTTCTCCTCCTGCCGCTCGCCTCCCTTCTCGTCACCCTTCTCCTTCCTCTCCTTCTTCCTGTCCCTCATGTTCTTCTTTCTCTTCCTCTTCTACTCCTCATTTAAAACTCTTTTCTTTATCAAAACAAGCTTAACCAGATTTGACACGTTTCGAGCTCCTTCGGAACGCAAGGTCATCCTTACACCAACAGACATTTTCCTCGGAGATTCGAAGAGCACGCTGGAAAAGACGATAACCTTCAAGCATGTTATTTAATAAATCAAGTGGCGAGAGCAACCAGAGGTGGAGAATTTTTTTCCCCTTTTTTTTTTTTTTCGCAACGCAGCGTGATTCATCATTCCGTATAAATGAAAAAGTCTCGGAGTGCTCTTATTTAAAAAGACTAAAGACGTCACTCAGACGAAAGACGCAATCATCGTCCGCTTGATTGTAATGCGGGGGGGTGACGGAGGGGGAGGACCCTC
The DNA here is from genome assembly GCF_059441175.1 of Urocampus carinirostris. NCBI lineage: Eukaryota > Metazoa > Chordata > Actinopteri > Syngnathiformes > Syngnathidae > Urocampus > Urocampus carinirostris. The sequence continues at coordinate 2,374,954 of NC_142352.1, read as the reverse complement.
CCCGACGAGGTTCTTATTGGGGTGTTGCTGGCAGAATGATGGATGATGCGGCGGGACAGTAAGCGATATTAAACAATAACCGCGTTTGCGCCGTGCCGCCGCACGAGCACTTTTTAATTGGAAATTCCGGATTAGCGCCATCTCTCCCCCGATGTGAATATTCAAATCGGCGGAGACCAAAACAAAAAGATGCAATAAACGGGAATAAACTGCGTCGTCATCATATTGCCGATCGGAAGTATTAAACCCTGGTATCGGGCGGGCGCTCGTCGTCATCGGGTGCGGCGGATTCTTCATATATCGGAAACGAAGAACTGACTTTATGACAGGTTCAAATGCATAATAACTGTCTAAACTAAAATACCCAGCCACAACTCCTCTTCAACTTTTGCTGAAGGAACTATATTTTCACCCAATATCTCCCAATACATGGCCCCATTCATTCTTTCCCTGACACTGATAAGTCATCCTAGTCCCTTTTCAGAAGAACAGCCCCGAAGCTTGATGTTTCCACCCCCATGCTTTACAAAAGGTATGGTGTTCTATGTAAGCAATTCAGTATTATTTCTCCTCCAAATATGAGAACTGTTGTTTCCACCAAAACATTTTATTTTGTTTTATTCTGACCATAACACATTTTCCCAGTCCTATTTGCGCAGCCCTTTGAGACTCCTTGTGATAAAGGGCTATACAAATGAACATGACTTGACTTGGCATGTCACTATCAAAATCTATGTCACTTAAAATGCTTAGAATTAAATAGAAAGGCACACATCGATCATAGAACTGGCTTTTTGATTTTGATTTAGTAATACATGTCAGGTTCAACCCAACACTTGTAACAAAAACCTGCATACAAAAAGACACAGAGAATTGTGTATGGTTTTACTTGCAAGGAGCGTGACAGGAAAGCTGCTTCAGTTACAATCCTCCAACTCACTCCGAAGCAGTCTTCCCTCTGCTTGCCTTTTATTTAGAAAAGGAACGCCCTAGTGACAATGTGGTTTCAACTGCTAAACGGAAGGGGTGCGTTTGAAGGTTAAATGTTCCAGTTGAAACCAGTTCTTGCGCAACAACTTGTAATTTGTATTGTAACTGATTAACTCTCTTCATGCTATCTTCAGGAAAGTACCTTGGCCTGCTGTCAAATCTTTAACTGATACATACCGTTTGTTCTTTCTAGGGTGCAGTGGAAAACTCTAGTAGGAACATCTTATTTTTGTAATCCTAGATGAAAACATGAAAATAACAAAATTGTGTATAGGATTTACCACTTACATGTTATATACTTGAATATACAGACACTCGCCTACTTACGACCAATGTTCCCTGTAATTTTGCAGGGGTCTAAGCGTTCACACTAAGTCGGCGAGCAACGCTTGAAACAACAGTGAGCAACAGCAATCCCAAGTGTGGCAACTAAATCATCATCAAAAACTTGACATCAAGTTACATTTTGCGGAGTTTCCGGCAATGCAAAATTATTTTTCACTTTTGAATGAATTGACTCATGTATGATTGCAAACGTCATTTGTTTTTAAAATTCTTTCACAAGATTTCCATTTCTTTTTTTTCCTGATATCTTTTGTCGCGTGATACTAACATTTTTGGGGGCTTACTGAGTCGGTTGCACGATACACAACTGTATTGAATTACCTTTTTTTTAGTGGAAGTTCAATGTTGGCAACAAGATTGACTTGATATAATTGGAAATTATTTAAATGCAACACAAACTTTTTCTTCTTTTTCCGTTATTTCCATTTTTTTTACTTACTTTGAAAAAATCTCATTGTGTTTATTTTTTCCTAGCTTTTACTTTTTTCTTTTTGTTCTCCATTTACGTTTTTTCCTTTGTTTCTTCCCTTTTTTTCTGGCTTTTTTTTCTTATTTCTCTCCTTTTGTTTTTTTTTCCCAGCTAGTCACTACTTTTTCATTTTGGTATTTTTTTTATTTTTTGTTCTATTGCCCCCAACCTCTCCCCGCCCTCATTTAAGTCATTTTGTGCATAATTTTAGATAATATTTGGCCGTGTAGGGATTAAAGAAGCAAAAAAAACCAGAAGAGCCGTTTGGGACCCAAAAGAGCCGGTTCTTTTTAGTGAGCCGGGCCGAAGAAGCCGGTTCTCGAAAAACTCTACTGACTTTACTCCACTTCGGTCTACTTCCACATTGACTTCAAAATACCGCATTTAGAACACAGCGTCAGGGGAACCCGTGTATTTTGACCTTCATGCACTGTAACTTTGACTTATGTCGCTTCTGAATTAGCAATTTCGAGCCCTGATTTTTGTGAGCTGGCCAGATTTTCTTGTGCGCGGAAAAGCTCTGGGTTTGGCACAATTGCGCATACGCGCAGCTTAGAGGGAGCATTGCTTACGACCATTCGACTTATGTAAAACAGTAGATACGAATTTTTTTCGAGATGTCGAAAAATATCCAGACTTTGCTGTAAGCTAGATCTTCTACTGGCAATGGACTCCGGCGCTTCATCACTCTTGCTGCTGCTGGACCCTAGTGCTGCCTTTGACACTGTGGACCATAATATCTTACTCGAATGGTTGAAAAAATGGATTGGTCTCTCAGGACCCGTCCTTTTATGGTTCAGATCCTACCTCTCTGATAGGACGCACTGTGTTAAATAGGGTGAAATGACATCTGAGCCCTTTAGTGTAACCTGTGGCGTTCCGCAGGGCTCTGTACTTGGCCCCCTTCTTTTCAGCATTGACATGCTTCCATGAGGTGATTTTATTCGCAAGTATAATATCAGTTTACATTGCTACGCAGATGACACTCAACTATATCTTCCAATGGAGGAATCTTCCACACTAAATTGTGGAAATTTGGAGGCCTGCCTCACTGAGATAAAATAATGGATGTCACTCAACTTCTTGCGCCTTAACCCTGAAAAGAACGAAATATTAATTATTGTTTCATCTAAATGCCGTGACTTGTTCTCAAAAACGGTTCTGAACATTGACAAATGTAATATCACCCAGAGTGACTCAGTCAAAAATGTAGGTGTCACATTTGACCCTGATCTGTTCTTTCAAACACACGTTAAGAATATTACTAGAACAGCTTTCTTCCATCTTCGCAACATTGCTAAAATTCGCCCTATGCTGTCTCAGTCGGATGCGGGGATTATAATTCATCCCGTCTCGATGACTGTAACGCACTACTCTCCGGTCTCCCGAAGTCCAAAATCAAGAGCTTGCAGCTGGTACAAAGTGCCGCAGCCAGGCTTTTGACTAAGACAACAGCATTTCATCACATTACCCTGTTTTAGCTAACTTGCATTGGCTCCCAGTTAGCTTAAGATGTGATTTTAAGGTTCTGTTGGTAGTATACAAAATCATGCATGGACTTGCTCCCTCTCGTTCCCTTATGTTTTGGTCCGGAGCCTTCGATCTGAAACCGCTGGTCTACTAGTGATCCCAAGAGCCAAGAAGAGATCCGCAGGTTCGGTAGCGTTCTCCATCCGGGCACCGGTGCTGTGGAATGCTCTTCCCCCTGAGATCCGATCTGCAACCTCAGTGGAAATGTTTAAATCTAAGCTTAAAACACACTTCTATTCCATAGCAGATGAATAAGTTATAGTTTATGTTCACAATATCTGTGTATTATTTGCCCTCTTGTAGGTTTTAGATGAGTCTGTGATAATAGTTTACAATAGTCTGTGGTCTTTACAGCCCTTTGAGACTCTTTGTGATTACAAATAAACACGACTCGACTTGAATTGACCTTTTTTTACGAGTACAGGACATAACTGTAGTGCTTTTTTCCGCCACTACCGGAGTGTGGCGCTGTGAGAGGTCACCCAGCATCCACCCTGAAGAAGGGTCAAAACGAGACCCGACGAAATGGCCCCGACTTGTTTCTCTGGCGACTCCAGCACGTTGCTGCCAAAATAATAATGATGATAACAAATTGGAAAATAAACTGCTGCTGTTGGGCAGCAAATGTTAACGAGTGAAATGGGAACAGAATTTTGTGGTACCCTGGTGGGTGGACAGATTAAGCGGGGATCCAGTGCATTTTAAATATAAAGGCATCCATCAAATTTAGGGGTCTCCAACCTTTTTCAAGCCGAAAAATACTTTTTGTTACTACTTAGCACAAAGGGCAAACCGTTTAATATGAATTTCTAAGATAATAAATTCTTATTACTATGTTGCAGCTATGTTATTACCAGGTTAACTATTGGAAGCAGGTAAGTAGACTCAGTCAATCACTAAAAACATAAATAATTTTCAGAACAAGTCTACAGGCACCTCAGTCATCCTTAAAGGGCATTACGTTGGAAACCCTTGTTCTAGTGTATTGTTGGAATAATGTACCGTATTTTCCGCACTATAGGGCGCACCCCCCAAAAATGGTTTTAGGTCCTATATTTTCCATACATAAGGCGCACCGGATTATGAGGCGTTACAATGGGAACGTCGACAAAACAGTCAGATGATTCAGTCCAACTTATTACCCCCTTAACATTCCCAAAGCTTGCAAAGAAGCAAATACGTGTCGTAGACACGTGCGGATGCGGTGTCCGTACGATGTCACTCAAATGCATCATTTCAAATATCATTCAGAAGGTTAAAGTCTTGGGATTCAAGAAATGCCAACCATTCCTTAGTTTCTATTTTCTTTTTCGCTCGCAACTTTACTGTGCATATGACAATAAACACTTGGAATTGAGTTGAATTCACTCAACTCATCACAGCAACATCAAGATCGTTCTAAAACAAGATATAAAGCCGCATAGCTCACCTAAGTTCTCACGTTCAATAATGATACGCAATCATGGTCTTCTTACAACCGTGAGTGAAGTAAATCCAGGAGAGTAAAATATGTACAAATACAGACTAATGAAACATGTTTCTTTATGGCGTACTTTAGCAAGCTTGCTAAGCTTGCTACGCCATTGCTAAGCTCGGCCAGCTGCAGGGTTTGTTTTGGCCATCTAGCCAATCCGAGGCTCCGAATAACTTCAGCCAATAGCGATCGATTTAACGGATGATTGACACATCTTTTTCGGCCAATTGCAGGGTTTGTTTTGGCCCTCTAGCCAATCCGAGGCTCCGAATAACTTCAGCCAATAGCGATCGATTCAAATGATGATTGACACATTGGTTAGCCAATGAAACGCCGGTATATAAATCCCAGCATACACCGCGGACTACTTGGCGTTCGGGGGAAAATCGAGTCGGCGGCTGTTGCGTAAGTTGCGAGACCTTCCTTGCGAATTTCGTATTGAGCCATATATAAGGCGCACTGTATTATAAGGCGCATGGTCAGCTTTTGAAAAAATTAAGACTTTTAGGTGCGCCTTATAGTGCGGAAAATACGGTACATAAGTTATTCAACTTTACTATAATCTATGTGTATTATATGTTTGCTTGAAATATTGTGCTTACAAAATAAGATGTTCCTAGTAAAGTTATCCACTGCACCCTAGAGAGAACTAACGGTATGAATCAGTTACAGATTTCACCGCAGGCCAAGGTTCTTTCCTGAAGATAGCGTGAAGAGAGTTAATCAGTCACATTTCAAATAACAAGTTGCTGTGCAAGAACTGGTTTCAACTGGAACATTTAACCTTTAAATGCACCCCTCCCGTTTAGCAGTTGAAACCACCTTGTAACCAGGGTGTTCCTTTTCTAACTAAAAGGAGAGCAGAGGGAAGACTGCTTTGGAGTGAGTTGGATTATTGTAACTGAAAGCAGTCTTCTTGTCACTTCCCTTGCAAGTAAAACCATACACAATTCTCTGTGTATTTTTGTATGCAGGTTTTTGTTACAAGTGTTGGGTTGAACCTGCCATGTATTACTAAATCAAAATCAAAAAGCTAGTTCTATGATTGATGTGTGCCTTTCTATTAAATTCTAAGCATTTTAAGTGACATGCATTTTGATAGTGACATGCCAAGTCAAGTCATGTTCATTTGTATAGCCCTTTATTACAAGGAGTCTCAAAGGGCTGCGCTGGGAAAATGTGTTATGGTCAGAATAAAACAAAATAAAATGTTTTGGTGGAAACAACAGTTCTCATATTTGGAAGAGAAATAATACTGAATTGCTTACATAGAACACCATACCTTTTGTAAAGCATGGGGGTGGAAACATCAAGCATCGGGGCTGTTCTTCTGAAAAGGGACTAGGATGACTTATCAGTGTCAAGGAAAGAATGAATGGGGTCATGTAATGGGAGATATTGGGTGAAAATCTCTTTCCTCCAGCAAAAGTTGAAGAGGAGTTGTGGCTGGGTATTTTTCTTCTCTATCTGAGGTTTTTGGGTACCCAAAGCAGCAAAATAGCAGACAGTTATTATGCATTTCTCGACCTATGACAATTTAAAAAATAATGCATGTTTATATTAAAGTTCATGTATTTTTTTATGTATTTTTATAATGAATTTGTTTTTTTTTACCACTAAGAGGTGCTACATAATACACACTGTATCTTTAACAAAACTCTTTCTAATGGTTATACTGAGCATACAATTTTGCAACATGATCATCCTGCAAATAATGAACAACATTATTTTGGCAAATGGCAGATTTTTCCTGCACTTGAGCAAACTGGTAAAACAACTCAACTAGTTTTTTTTTCTTGAGAGAGTACCGTGACTAAACAAAGTGTGATCATGAGAACAAATCGACTGCCCTTTCATATGTTATCCGTACCACTGGCGGTCCAGTGGTTAAAATCCGGTGCTCTCTTTCGTCACTGTGACTCGGGTTCGATTCCTGTTGCATCCAACAGCAAAGTGTGAGCTGAAAAAAAGTGAGATACCGATTTGCAATCCAAAAATAGGGGTGCACATTATACATAAGTGCACTTTATACACCAGGGGTAGGGAACCTATGGCTTGGGAGCCATATATGGCTCTTTTCATGAGTACATATGGCTCCAAAATAAAATGGCATTCCAAAGTCAAGTGATTTCATCCCGATATTGGTCCATAGAAAGCCGAAGCAACTTAATGCAGAAGTTCGATAAGAAATTATTTAAACTAATAAACAAAAATGCATGCAAACGACTTTGATTGGGTGAGAAGTACAAGTGGGCGGATCCCTGGACACAGCACAAGGCACTTCCTTCTCTCGCTCTCGCTCAGTGCAGTGAATATGACGATATGCTGCAGGACAAAGACTAGGAACCTTCCCGTGGTGTCCTGCGAAGGGCTCTCTCCCGGGGGAGCCTTACGAATCCAACTCAATCCACTCAGACTCGCTCTTTCTATCTTTCTTGGTCCTCTCATTCTTTGTCTCTCCTTTTTTCTCTTCCCCCTTTTTCACTCTTGTCTCTTATTTTCTCTACCCCTCTCTTTCCTACTCTCTCCCCAACTCTCTCACTCTCTTTTCCCCTTTTTTGCATTTTACTCTGTCTGTCTTTCTCTCTTTCTATCTGTCCCTCTCTTTCTCTCTTCTACTCTCCTCTCTCTGTTCTTCTTAGGGCGGGCGACTTCGAGAGCAACCCTGGCCCCCAGTCCAAATGCCAGTGGTGCTTTCAAACCATTCGCTGCGACCACACCCCAATCACCTGTACTACCTGCCCACGGGGCTTCCATAAATCATGCACCGGCCTGTCCGAACGTACTAAGGACTTCAGAGGCTTCGTATGCTTGGGTCACACCCCGTCAGGCCTGGCGGCACAGGACAGTCGCAGCCCCCTCTCCTTCGGAGAACTACGGAGCCTCCCACGAGCGGGTCTAGCGCTACTAAGGATTACCTTGGGCGCCTTGAGTGTCTCAACAACAACAACAACAACGATATGCTTATCGTTTGCAGTCATTTGTGACATTTTTACAAAAGAACTTTGCATGCACATTGTTTTGAAACCGACAAATTTCGTGGAAAAAATGGCCTCAACACTCTTAACTGAAGGTGGAAGACAAATTGTTTACATTGATTTGGGACACAGGATTTATGTGTGTCATTTGATGATAGCTGGGATGGGCTCCAGCGCCCCCGAGACCCTACTGAGGATAAGCAGTGAAGATAATGGATTTAGGTTTAATATAAAGGCTTGAGGGCAGCACGGCGGCGTAGTGGTTAGCGTGTGTGCGGCACAATTCTGAGGTCGAACCTCCCTGTGTGGAGTTTGCATGTTCTCCCCGTGCTTGCGTGGGTTTCCTCCGTGCACTCCGGTTCCCTCCCACATTCCAAAAACATGCATGTCACGTTAATTGGCCTAACCAAATTGTCCCTAGATGTGAATGAGTGAGTTGCGACTGGCAACCAGTTCAGGGTGTCCCCTGCCTACTGCCCGGAGATGGCTGGGATGGGCTCCAGCACCCTCGAGACCCTACTGAGGATAAGCAGTGAAGATAATGGATGGAGGTTTAATATAAAGGCTTGAGGGCAGCACGGCGGGGCAGTGGTTAGCGTGTGTGCGGCACAGTTCTGAGGTTATGAGATCGAACCTCCTGTGCGGAGTTTGCATGTTCTCCCCGTGCTTGCGTGGGTTTCCTCCGGGCACTCCGGTTTCCTCCCACATTCCAAAAACATGCATGTCAGGTTAATTGGCCTAACCAAATTGTCCCTAGATGTGAATGAGCGAGTGAGTTGTCTGTCCCCGTGTGCCCTGCGATTGGCGGGCAACCAGTTCAGGGTGTCCCCTGCCTACTGCCCGGAGATGGCTGGAATGGGCTCCAGCACCCCCGTGACCCTACTGAAGATAAGCGGTGCAGAAAATGAATGGATGGATGGACCAATTAGGACCAATTTAACCCTGACGGCCCGCCAGAAGCCTTCTATGGTATGGGAAACACTGTGAACGCATCAAATTAGCACACTCGGGGACTGAGATTCGACGAGGTTCATCCGGAGACGGGATAAACAATTTCAAATCGAATCAACCGGCACTCGACACTTTATTTTCGCGGCCGCAGAGTTCAAAGTGGAACCAACAGGTAAAGGAAGGACCAGATCTGGGCCGAGGAGGTTTCTCGCCATGAATTTCCCCACAACACACACTCGGGACGAAACAATATCTGCTAGCTAGAAAAAAAAAAGTAATCTATTCCCAGGGCTACTTTTGAATATTAATAAAAGCTCAATTATTAATGTTGCCGTTGGCGTGCCGGAGCTACGAGCTTTAATTAGCGCAGCGCAATTACCAGCAGTTCGGACTTTCTCGTCGTTGTCGACGCTCCGTCCTTCTTCATCTTCTTTTTCTTCTTTTCTTTCGTCTCATCGTAAAGTCAATAATGAGACAGATTGAGGTCTTTTGTCCACCATGATGTTTACGCCGAGAGAGGAAGAGGATTTTTGGGGCGAGGAACAACGCCTTCCGAACATGATTCATTTAGAATAAGGATTGAACCATATGGTTCTTTTAGGGCCGATACGATTGATTCGTATAAAAAAGAAGGCCGATAACCAATATTTGCAGCTGATATTTTTTTTGTGCTTTTTTTAATAACTTAAGGGGCTGTAGTGAATTCATAATCCCAAAGGTGAGAACTACCAGGAAAAGTATGTGTGTGTCAGTGTGTGGAGTCCAACTTTGGAACAATTTCACGAGACGAGATCAAACAATGTCCAACGATTCACTTGTTCAAATTTAAATACAAAAAAAACAATCGGAATACAGAGATGAGGAGGTGGGGTATGAGTGAGTGGTGAGGAACCTCGGTTCTCGACCATAATCCGTTCCAGAACCCTGTCCGAAAACTGCTTTTTTCGATCACCGAAATCATTTTTCCCATTAAAAAATAATGTAAATCGTTTTAATCCGTTCCAACACCCTGAATGTTTACCTTGAATGTTTAACGTAAACTTAAAGCTAACCCGGGCTAATTGTACGTTCGCGTTATCGTAATCTTCCGTACGAAAGATTACGCTAACATGATCGTGTGAAAATAAAAAAAAATGATAAAGAAAAGAATTATGAATAGGATTTTTTACCTTTGTGGTGGTCAGCAGAAGGCGCAGGCAAGATCAGCAATAGTAATCGTAATCTTTCCGTACGAAAGATTACGCTAACATGAACGTGTGAAAATGAAAAAATCAGGTCGTTTACAAGTCATTTAGCACTCAAGTCTCCACAACAAGTGGTGAGCGGTTCATTGGAAAGGGGGCTCCGTTCCAACACCCTCAATGTTGGGCTCCGTTCCAACACCCTCAATGTTAAACGTAAACTTAAAGCTAACTCAGGCTAATCGTACGTTGGCGTTATCGTAATCTTATGAATAGGATTTCTTACCTTTGTGGTGGTCAGCAGAAGGCACTCGCACACCTCCTTCATATTTAGCTGTTGTTTCTTTCTTAAATGCAATAGTTGTACGCACTACTTTTCTTTTTTCACCTGTAGCAACTTTGCTGCTTGCACTGACTTTCTAATAAGGGCTAAAACAACCGTACGCCGCTCAGCATGGCACCCTAGCGTACGCACTCACGCATTACCGGCGTTCGAACTCCGATTTTTTGACCGAACAGCGAAGCAAGAATTTCTCAAAATTTTTGGTCGGACTCCGATTTGTTCAACTGAGAGGCGTTCGAAAACCGAGGTTCCGCTGTATTATTCATATTATTAAAATTGTTGTTATATCATTGGTATATTTGGTGGGGAAGATGAAGGGGTAGGTAATATAAGCATTTGCTTCTTACTACCCCTTTTCCAACATATTATGTCACATTATTTTGTTGAGTCATTGTTTTTGTCCTGTTTTTATTTTATGTTCGAATAAAATTTTCATTCATTCATTCATAATAATGCAAAAAGAAATAAAAAAAAAATCAATAATTCTAATAAAACTGATCGCTTTCTGAAACATTTTACTGTAAATTTATTAGAATTTCAACACAACCAACATGACTACCGTAAATTCCGGACTATAAGCCGCTACTTTTTTCCCTAACTTTCAACCCTGCAGCTTATTCAGTGATGCGGCCAATTGATGTCATTTTTCTAACGGCCGCCAGCGGCGCTCGAGTGTTGCTACCATTAACTGCCCTGTCAAATTTATATTATTATTATCAAAGTTTTGAAAACTCTCTCAGTGTACCGTCTTTCTTTGTAAATATGTGTAACCCATGTATAATATGTATTTGCAACTGTATATTTTGTAATGTATTTATTTGTATTTATTTTAGACACTTATTCTGATAAGGGTGAACGAAAAAAGAGGGGTGGAACAAACGCGGGGTGCCGAGTTTAAGTGGGGACCGCTAAAGATGAGGGACAGACAAAGAAAGAAGAGGGGATAAAAAGTTGGTTAAAGAAATAGGAGTTGTGTGAGTAAATGTGTTCATCTGATATATTTTTCCCACCCTTACCTTTGGAAATATACACTTTTTTTCCTTGGATTACTTTCAACGGAACCCGGATTCTACAGGTCTGCATCAAACCTTAAGTACCAGTATCATTTTCCGTTCATTTTGCTGGCTGTGATTTTTAGACTGTGGACTTAAACGAAGGACATTTAGTTTCAATCGCGGGACTTTAAGTCGGGTTTGGGTTAATTTTGTGTTTGTGTTACATGTTAAAATGTGGGTGCATGCAGCTTATATACAGGTGCGGCTTGTGTATGTACAAAATCGGTTTTCCTCTTAAAATGTGGTGGGTGCGGCTTATAATCAGGTGCGCTCTATAGTCCGGAATTTACGGTAATCTTTCACGTAAAAAGTGTCATGTTTATTTGTTTGGCCCTTAATCACAAGAAGTCTCAAAGGGCTTCACAGACCACATATTATTGCACACCACAGACTATTAGGACACCATCCCCTGATCTATCACCTACACGAGGGCAAGGAAAAACTGTGTATGAACCCTGCAGGTCATATCACAGGTCTCTAGTCTATCAATGATTGTATTATTGACATAAACATAGAAACTTTTGAATGGAAAAGTTATTCTGACTGCCGTCTGCAGTCTCCTTCCCCTGCTTAGACCGGAGCTACGGGGCTAACGCTAACGACGACGGGATGACGAGCTAATAAGAAATGGATGTGACGCGCTTAGCGGGACGTCTCGTCTCGGCGAGCGCTCACTCGTATTTGGCGAGCGCTCACTCGGCTTGACGCTGACCGCCGTCGGTTTCACGCCTCGCCGGGCCGCTGACGGTCCGAAGGAAATCGTACAAATGGGACCCTGACGTCGCGCTTTCCACAAATCCATCACGAATCATGGACTTGTCCTTTTTGAGGTGACGGAATATTGATTGGATTTGTCGTGGTTATTTGTGTAGCTCTTGATCAAAAGAAGTCTCGAAGCGCTGCACAGACCACATATTGCACACCACAGACTAGTATGTGACCATCACATGATCTAAAACCTACATGAGGGCAAGGGAAAACTCAAAAACCTCAAGTCAAATCGGCCATGTTTATTTGTATAGCCCTTTATCATAAATAGTCTCAAAGTGCTGCACAGACCACAGACTATTACAGACTATTATGACACCACCCCCTGATCTAAAACCTACATGAGGGCAAGGAAAAACTCAAGTCAAGTACTGTTTATTTGTATGGCCCTCAATCACAAGGAGTCTTAAAGTGCTGCACAGACTATTACAAACTACAGACTATTATGACACCATTCCCTGATCTACAACATGAGGGCAAGGAAAAACTCAAAAACCTCAAGTCGAAATCAGCCATGTTTATTTGTGTAGCTCTTAATCACAAGAGGTCTCAAAAGCCTGTACAGACCACATATTATTGCACACTACAGACTATTAGGACACCATCACCTGATCTAAAACCTACATGAGGCCAAGGAAAAATTCAAAGACCTCAAGTCAAGTCCTGTTTATTTGTGACGCCCTTAATCACAAGGAGTCTCAAAGGGCTGCACAGACCACATATTATTGCACACCACAGACTATTATAACACCGTCCCCTGATCTAAGACCCACATGAAGGTAAGGAAAAATCAAAACTTCAGTATGAAGAAACCTTACGAAAGGGTCGCTAATCCCCCTTCCTGGATGACCAGGCTGCAATGGATTGAAAGGGCATCAACAAAAAGTATAAATGAATGATTGAATGGAAACTTTATTTCAAACATTATAAAACAAAAACAGGACAAAAAAAACAACAAAAATGTTAACGTAACATGTTCGAAAAGGGGTAGTAAGAAGCAGACGCTTAGTTTCCCTACCCCTTCATCTTATTAATTACATTTTCCAGATAGCTTCTCTTTTGTGTCTAAATATAACAAAAACTCACAAATATTAAATTACATAGGTCAGATATCAATAATTATAATAATAGTCCCATATTTCATAGACTAATCATCGTGGTACCCATCTATTAACGTTATAATGCTACTAGTCACTAAATATCATTGTGACCACACCAATGATGACAACAATAGCAATTATAACAGTTATCTCATCTCATTAACCGTACCGCTTATCCTCATTAGGGTCGCGGGGGGGCTGGAGCCCATCCCAGCAATCATCGGGCAGTGGGCAGGGGACACCCTGAACTGGTTGCCAGCCAATCGCAGGGCACACGGGGACAGACAACTCACTCGCTCATTCACACCTAGGGACAATTTGGACCGGCCAATTTACCTGAAATACATGTTTTTGGAATGTGGGAGGAAACCGGAGTGCCCGGAGGAAACCCACGCAAGCACGGGGAGAACATGCAAACTCCGCACAGGAAGTCTGGAGCTGGATTTGAACCCACGGCAGGTTCCCATGACATGAACTGTGCCGCACAAGGGCTAACCACTGCGCCGCCGTGCTGCCCAATTATAACAGTTATGATATAATAATAGTAACCATAACAACAAGGTTAACTATAAACGCAGTATTTCCAATCTCTAGTATCACTCATACGCCATTTTCTTCACCTCTGTATTCTGCCAGGAATGTTTTTGTGTTTATATTCAAACAAGTGAATAGTTGGACCTTGTTTGATCTCGTCTTGTAAATTTTGATTCCACACACAGACACACACACACTTTTCCTGGTGGTTCTCACCTTCTGGATTTTGAATTTACAGCCCCTTAAGTTATAACTCTTTCTGAAAAGTTAGCCCTGTCTCTGGTTTAAGTTACCCCGAGGGTGAACCAACTCGGTCCTAGCCATACCCCCTTGGCGAAACAGACCCCAGGTAACTCTAGGCCCGCCCGCTCCGGTCGTCCTCCACGTTCTCTATTTATTATCCAGGGTGGCGCCTCTGATGGATGGGCCGGCCGCTCAATTACAAGGGCACAACATTGCCTTTCTCAGCCGATAGCCTGAAAAAGAAAAAAGAGAAACGGCAGGCGGGCGGGCGGGCGAGCAGGCGGGCCCCTCTCATTTTTCCGTCCGGATGATATAGAGCGGCGCTGGGGGGGCTACTCGTGTTTGACAAGCGCAAGCTAACACGCCAGGGCGAGATGGAGAGGCGTCCCGTGATGGCCGCCGTTTGGACGGACCATGTTAAGCTATGTTTCCACGCTGCCGGAGGGTGAAGGGGGGGTGAAGGGGGGTGAAGGGGGCGGGGCCCGCTCATAAAATGCTTGTAAATTTGCATTAGGCTCCATCCATCACGGCGGGCCTTCTAAAGAGGAGGGGAGAGCTGCCGGCGCTCGCTCTGACAGATTTGGATTGAAGCGAATGCGAACGCCGGCCTTCGCCAAATCATTTTTCAAAGGTTGAGGAACCGCAAACTCACTCAGGCCCTCCTCCGTCCTGCTACTGGACGCTTAAGCTATGAGGTGCCTGGAGTTGTTTGGTTCCTGACACTCCATCCATCAATCCGTTTACCAAATAGTTATCTGACGCCATTAACCAAACACAAACTACATTCACCCAACACTGCGCTCTCGTTTCTTGATGGAAAAGATGAACAGGAAAAGCCGACATTTTCACACAGATTTCATTTCATAAACAGTTTAAATAAGTGAACATCGAATATGGCCGTATTAGCGTCACTCGAGTCTCTGTGAAGCTTCTCTAAAGTCCTCCAGCCTTTTTCCCCTCGGCCCACGTCTTTCCTCAAGATGGTGTGCCGGCTCCTCCCATTGGCATACCAATGAAGCCCAATGTGAGCTTCACCACCTCGCTGCGATGTCTGGAAAACTCAAAACAGCGGAGAGAATTTCTCAAACAATGCCTGCCGTCCTCCGTCATCAGGGCCTTTCTGCGTCGTTGGATGTGCTGACTTATCAGCCTCACTTCCCGTTCCCGCCATTCCTGTAAGCAATATTTCCTACCAGGGTGCCCTGAACTTTCACTGCTCATTGAACTTAAGCCTTCTCGGTGAAAATCTTCACTGCACTCAATAAATGTAACTTGTATTCAATCGTATAAAATCCTTTATAGTCAAATGTATAAAATCCTTCAACTGGTTCCCAGGGCACACAGTGACAAAGAACCGTTCAAACGCTCACTTATACCTAGGTACAATTTGGAGTCACCAATTCACCTGCCGTGCTTGTTTTTGGATTGTGGGAAGAAACCGGGGTGCCCTGAGGTACACAGGGAGAACATGCAAACTGCTGGTAGCTGGATTTGAACCCACGACTTCAAAATTGTGCTGCAGTCATGCTCAACGCTCAGCTGCCCGTGGTCTTGCTGCAACAACAGTTTTTGTATTTGTCTGTATTGTCTTGACTTAGTTTTGGTCCTAATTACTACTCCTGGGTTTTGTCCGTGTCTGTTTTTGGTCCCGGCTCTGCATTTTGATCTAGTCCGATATTGGTCTTGTCTGGTCTTAGGCTCAGTGCTGTCTGCTCATAGGGTTGTTGTTCTTGGTCTCAGTCTTGTTTTGGTCTCAATTGGTTCTCAGTCTTTTATATAACCAGGCTTGTCTGGTCTTCTTGATCTCAGTCTAGTATTGGTCTCATTCAGTTCTTGTCTGGTCTCTCTCTTGACTGGTCTCATTGCTATCTGGGTCTTGTAAATTTTCTTAGGCTCGACCTTCCTCCTTGATTAGTCTTCGTCTCATTCTTGTTCTGGTTTCAGGCTCAGTCTGGTCTTGGTCTTCTGTTGCCTTGGTCTTGTACTTTTATGGTTTTGGTCTTGGTCCTGCATTGTTGTGGTTTTCTCTGGTTTTGGTCTTGTTCTCGTCTGGTTTGGGCCTTGGTCTTGTCTGGTCTTGTTCAAGTTTTGTTTGGTCTTGTCGTTTCTTGGCTTTGTATTTGTCTGTCTTGACCTTCCTCCTTGATTAGTCTTCGTCTCATTCTTGTCCTGGTTTCAGACTCCCGGTCTTGTTCTTGTTGGGTCTTGTTATTCTCTGGTGTTGATCTTCTTTAGCCATGGTCTTGTTCTTTTTTGGTTTTGGTCTTTGTTCTGTCTTGGTTTGGTTTTCTCTGGTTTTGGTCTTGTTCTCGTCTGGTTCGGGCCTTGGTCTTGTCTGGTCTTGTTCCAGTTTTGTTTGGTCTTTTGATGTCTTGGCTTTGTATTTGTCTCAGTCTTGGCCTTCATCCTTGATTGTTCTTGGTCTTATTCCTTTGTGGTCTATGTCTCAGGCTATGGACTTTGTTTTGTTCTGCCCTTTTTCTTGTCTGGTCTTTGTCCTGGCTGTTCTTTTTTCTGTGTTTTATTTTGAGTATGGTTTTGTGTTGTTTTATTTCAATTTCCATTTTGTGTCAGGTAGTTGTTTTTTAGGGGGGGGGGGTGAGTTCTGTTTAAATATTTATCGTTTTCCTGTTGTTTTGCGTTTTGCCTTCCATTTTGCATTCGTGACTCGAAATTCAAAATTTTCATTTTTCTGGCACAATCAAATGGAATTTCTTTGATGCGCTAGTTGATGAATTATTGGGTTGATTATGTCCCATTTTTTTTTTCCTGCTTTGTTTTCATGTCCTTGAATGCATCTCGTGTGCAACAGCCAATATGCCGCTTTGGTTTATGCTGTTAAAAGAGAACAGCGTAAAAGATCTTGTTTCGGCTTTTCAAAAAAAAAACCAACATCCTCTTGGAGGTGACTCTGGAATGTTGTCTGGGGTCCCACCGGGGCTGCACCCAAAGGAGCGAGGGAGGGTGGGGGTGTTCCGAATTCGTAGTGTCACCCAATTGGTGATCAATCACTGCACCAACACACACCGGAACCCCCATCCCCCCGACTACCATTACTCTGCAACAAAATCAGAAAAAAAGAAAGACCGGAGCTCATTTCGACCACTTTTCCATTGAAAATGAATTGCAAAAAAAGAAAGGAGAATAATTATGCATTTTAATGACGATATCAGGAAGGGGGTGTGGATTTTGCGCTGAGGGGCTGCAGAAACTGGAGGAAAGAGCCCGAAGCGAGTACTTGAGAGGGCAAAAAGGAGACCCAAAAACTCTTCATTCATCATTATCGTCAGGGGGCTTCGGCAAATGATAACCATTTGTCTTCATCGCTATTTTTAGACAAGATGGAGGTGAGCAAGATGAGGACGTTTTTAAAATCTTTTTGGGACAATAATAACAATATTTATAATGATCCTAACCATTATTATTGATTTATATTCATTAGCGCACGACCTACAGTCCCCTATTTTTTAAATTTTATTATCTCACCACATGTCAAAAGTGAAATTCTGCCTACTGTCAACAATTATAATGATTATAATAATTATAATCAAGCAGTTTAGAACTTTATTTTGAAAGCATCAACAGGAACTTACTGGTAACCAAGACCACACTTTTTGACCGGGACTTCCCACACCTATCAAAGAATAGGCAAAGCTGCAAACTTCCTCTTCTTCTTCATGTTCGACGGGGATGAAAACCTCAGCCTCGTTTCCCAAGCCAGGAAACATGGCAAAACCAAGCCATGGTTCTCCTTTTCCCTATCCCTCGGCTGAAGGATGCGATGAAAGGGATTTAGAGACTTTTCTGAGGTTTTTTTTTTCCTGTGCAACCAAACAGAGAATATAAGACCAACCGTTTTCTGAAATGGTGACTCTGGATTAAAAAAGGAAAGTTGACTGTGAGGACTGCTGAAAATTGAAGTCGTATTTCACCAAAATCCAACGCAAAGGCGTCTGCCTTCTTTGCCATGTGACTGTGACTGTTTCCAAAGAATATAATATCAAGAGCCATTGCCAGACAAAACATGTCGACTACTAAAATCTAACTGGAAACAAACGCTGTTTTAAGAGCACAGCAGCGCTTTTTCACGAGACCCTACGATTCAAAAGAAAATGCTAAAAGGGCAAACTACGAGGTCGTGACGCCAAGCACTGAAAACCTTTGACGGAGGGCAAATTTATTAAAGAGCGCTCAAAAAAAGCCAGGTTTAACATTCGACCCTCCCACATTTCACCATGTCTGGCCTGCTTTCTATAAAGTCTGGACACCCCTGGTCCACAGGAGTTACAATAGTCATTAAAAAAAAAATCCTAGCTCCGAAATTAACTTTCTATTTTAGATAATAATCTAAATCCAGGATTCGTTAGGGTGCTTGAAATCCAGTAAATGCTTGAATTTCAATGTGTTACAAGGTCAGGAAAAGTCTTTAATTTGAATTATTTTTTGCTATGTTTTTAAGCAGAATTGAGGGACCAGAGAGTAAATGAACAAAGTAAAACATAATAAAATAATAAAGTTGGATTAGATGCTGACACAGCAGATGTAATTGTCATGGGAAGTGTTGTCGCCCCCTACTTGTATATTAGGACAGGTGCAATTGATCGATCCACACCAGATTTTCCTCTTTTTACGGTATTGGAAAAAATGGGAAAAATACCTTAAAAGTGCTTAAAAAGTTGTTAAATTTGCCAGTTAAAAAAAAGTATACAAATTCTGTAAATCATCCTTTGATTTGCTGTTAGTTTTTTTTTAAGGATAAATATTTTTAGTCCATCAATAATAAATGTATCATTGCGTTTATGGGGCAATCATTTTATAGTTTTTCATTCTCACGGAGAAAAACAAAAAACATGACTAGAAAGGTTTGTCTTTTTCGAGGTCTACTCATGATCAGCCTTGAACATGTTATAATTACTCACTACATCTTCCAAAAAGTAACTGATTAAGTAACTGAATTACTCTATAGTAAAAGTAACTCGTTACCAGGGAAAGTAACTATCTCCGCTACTTTAAAGTTGTGGTATGTCAAATAATTTGACATTTTCCAAGCAGTATTCGAGTCAATTGAATGGAGAAAAACAGGTAGTTCTGTTACCACCTAAAACACGCAGATAAAAACCTACCGTATTTTCCGCACTATAAGGCGCACCTAAAAGTCTTAATTTTTTTTTAAAAGCTGACCATGCGCCTTATAATACAGTGCGCCTTATATATGGCTCAATATTAAGTCGCAAGGTCTCGCAACTTACGCAACAGCCGCCGACTCGATTGTCCCCCGAACGTGGAGTAGTCCGCGGTGTATGCTGGGATTTATAAACCAGCGTTTCATTGGCTAACCAATGTGTCAATCATCATTTGAATCGATCGCTATTGGCTGAAGTTATTCGGAGCCTCGGATAGGCTAGAAGGCCAATACAAACCCTGCAATTGGCCGAAAAAGATGACTGCGAATAGCAAGCTTGCTAAAGCACGCCATAAAGAAACATGTTTCATTAGTCTGTATTTGTCTGTATTTAAAATTTAAATATTTGACTCTCCTGGATTTACTTCACTCACGGTTGTAAGAAGACCATGGTTGCGTATCATTATTGAACGTGAGAGCTATGCGGCTTTATATTTTCCCGGTATCTTGTTTTAGAACGATCTTGATGTTGCTGTGATGAGTTGAGCAGTGGGCAGGGACACCCTGAACGGTTGCCAGCCAATCGCAGGGCACACAGGGACAGACAACTCGCTCGCTCATTCACACGTAGGGACAATTTGGACCGGCCAATCCACCTGAAATGCATGTCTTTAGAATGTGGGAGGAAACCGGAGTGCCCGGAGGAAACCCACGCAAGCACAGGAGAACATACAAACTCCGCACAGGAAGTCCGGTAGCTGGATTTGAACCCACACAGGAGGTTCCCAAGACCTTAAAACTGTGCCGCACACGCGTTAACCACTGCTACGCCGTGCTGCCCCAGTCAAATGTATGAAATCCTTCAATACGCTACGGCGTTAGCATCCATGAGCACTTCCGCAAATAATGCATTGAGAATGACGTCTTGTGGATTTACATGATTAGTTAGATATTAGACAGGATTATTTGGATTTTTCTCCGGTTTTAATCACGATACTTTCAACCGACAACCTCAAAGTTTCCGCGAAGCCAATAACCTCTCCACTGTGTTCCGTCTGCATCCGATTTGGCAAAAAACAGGGAAAAAAAATGGAAGAAGCAATTGAAACAAATAAGAAGCGCGGCGCCGGCTCTTGTCACTAAAAGAAGATGCACGAGTGAGTCAAGGCCGTATGATGAAGGCGAACAATCAGCGCTACACGGAAAGCATAAGCGCCCGTATAATTGAGTCTCTGGGGATTGGGGGGAGGGGTCTTTTGGCGCTCGTAGAGCACAAATATGAAAGATGAGCGTAAACAAACAAGTTTGAACGACGGGGAGGAAATGTTGACGGGGGGACGGGTGGGGGGGGGGCGCTCTTGCACGTGTTCTGGCCTGATGAAGATAAATAGGCCAATTTGTGATGGGGGGGGTCGGGAGGGGGGCAACCGTAATTGATGCCTAACTCCAACAGCGACCCCGTGACCGCCGGGGAGCTCCTGGGGTCTTCGTGATCTCTGCGCATTATTTGGGGGTGTATCAAAGGGGGACAGGGGGGTTCCCAAACGAATTGTCGAAGCATTACAAACTGAGGTATCATCGAATTGGTGAAAATCAGACAGGAGCAAGACAACATTGTGAATTTTCCCGACGGGGATGAATAAAGTATCTATCTATCTAGACATCTAGACACCTATCTAGACCTCTATCTAGACATCTATCCATCTAGACATCTATCTAGACCTCTATCTAGACATCTATCCATCTAGACATCTATCTAGACATCTACACATCTATCTAGACATCTATCTAGACATCTAGACATCTAGATATCTATCAAGACATCTATCTAGACCTCCCTCTATCTAGACATCTAGACCTCTATCTAGACATCTAGATATATATCTAGACATCTATCTAGACCTTTAGATATCTAGACCTCTATCCATCTACACATCTATCTAGACATCTATCTAGACATCTAGACCTCTATCTAGACATCTAGATATATATCTAGACATCCATCTAGACCTCTATCAATTTAGACATCTATCTAGACATCTAGACCTCTATCTAGACATCTAGATATATATCTAGACCTCTATCCATCTACACATCTATCTAGACATCTAGACATCTAGATATCTATCTAGACATCTATCTAGACCTCTATCTAGACATCTAGATATATATATAGACATCTATCTAGACATCTAGACCTCTATCTAGGCATCTATCTAGACATCTAGATATATATCTAGACCTCTATCCATCTAGACATCTATCTAGACATCTATCTAGAAATCTAGACCACTATCTACACATCTAGACATCTATCTAGACCTCCATGTAGACCTCCATCTAGGCTTCTAGATATCTAGCACTTTTCTCTCTTTTGTGATATTGGTCTCTATTCCTCTCTCTACTTTTTCTATGTCTGTTTCACCCTCTTGTTTTCTCTCTCTTTTTTTCTCTTTTATCCCTCTCGTTTCACTCTTTTCATGTTTACTCTTTTTTCAACAATTTTTTTTCTCCCTTTCTTACACTTTCTCTTTCATCTTATTCCTGTCTTTTTCTCTCTCTCTTTCCCTTTCACAATCCGTCTTTCTTGACCTCTCTTCCCCTCTCCCTCTCTCTCTCTCTCTCTCTCTCTCTCTCTCTCTCTCTCTCTCTCTCTCTCTCTTCTACTCTGTCCCTTCCTTTCTCCTGTTCCCTCTTTTTCTTTCTTTCTCTCTCTCTCTCTCTCTCTCTCTGTTTTCCCTCTCTGGTCATCCTGGAAGGGGGATGACCTCATGTGCGGTGCCTTCTCAAGGGTTATCATTTTCCTCATGTTGAGGTTTGGAGTTTTTTCCTGGCCCTCATGTAAGTTTTAGATCAGGGGATGGTGTCATAATAGTCTGTGATTTGCAATCATCTGTGGTCTGTGCAGCCCTTTGAGACTCCATGTGATTAAGGGTGTCACAAATCAACATGTCTTGACTTGACTTGAGGTTTTTGAGTTTTTCCTTGCCCTCATGTCGGTTTTAGATCAGGGGATGATGTCATAATAGTCTGTGGTTTGCAATAATCTGTGGTCTGTGCAGCCCTTTGAGACTCCTTGTGATAAAGGGCCAAACAAATAAACATGACTTGAGATTTTTGAGTTTCCCTTGCCCTCATGTAGGTTTTAGATCAGGGGATGGTGTCATAATAGGATGTAGTTTGCCAAAGTCTGTGGTCTGTGCAGCCCTTTGAGACTCCTTGTGATAAAGGGCGTCACAAATAAATTTGACTTGTCTCTCTTTCTCCTCCTCTTTCTCTTTCTCTTTTTCTCTACTTAATCCACTAGTTTTTATATTCCCCTATTTTTATTACAGTGTGTATTTTCCGTAGCACTATTTAATTACCCCTTAGAGAAAAGGTTATATTGGGTAGTTTTGTATTCTATATCTTTTATTTGATTATTTTATTTTTCAACACAAGGATACTGTTGGAAATCTGAATTTCCCTACGAGGATGAATAATGTATCTATCTATCTATCTACCTATACCTATCTACCTATCCATCTAGCTCTATCTATCTATCTAGCTCTATCTGTATCTCTGTCTATCTAGACATCTAAACATCTAGATGTCTATATCTATCTATCAATCTATTTAGACATCTATCTACCTATCTATCTTTTTAGACATCCATCTACCTATTTATCTATTTAGACATCTAACTATCTATTAATTTAGACATCTATTTATTTAGACATCTATCTATCTATTTATTTAGACATCTATCTATCTTTTTATTTAAACATCTATCTATGTATTTAAACATCCATCTATCTATTCATTTAGACACCTAGACATCTTATCTATTTATTTAGACACCTAGACATCTATCTATTTATTTAGACACCTAGACATCTATCTATCTATTTATCTAGCTCTATCTATATCTCTATCCAGCTCTATCTATCTCTCTATATAGCTCTATCTAGCTATCTTTCTATCTATACATCTATCTCTCCATCTCTCTTTTATATCTATCTCTGTCTATCAACATCTATCTATCTATCTCTACAAACAAGGCCAAACTCAGAGATGCTGTTTTTAGCGGTTTCTGAACATCAACATATTAGACAACTACAATGGTAATCTTCGTAAGAAAAAGACCGTACGCGATTTCCCCTGGAAGGACGGGACCCGAGCGTCCGTTCCTCGCAATGTATCACCCGTCTCGTCGTAGGACGGCGCGGTCCTCGCCGCCGCGTAGCGAGCTAGCTAGCGCCCCCTCTTAAGACGCTATCGATTGGGCTTTGATTAAACGTCCCGCTGCTTTGTGGCAAATTAGCAGGAGTTTAATCAAATCCCGATCGATAGCCACTTAATAAGCAAACCCCGCACGCGCCGGTAACACACTCGCCAAGCAGTGGATGAATAATAGCCCGAAAACCCGATCGAAATCCCGGACCCCCGACCCATTTGATATGCAAACTTTGAGACAACCTACAAGAACCTTTTTTAGACTCGCTTTAAATTCGATAGGTTCAATTAACACCATTAGGACTGGGAGATTTTTACCGTCATGGATGGGAGAGAGTCTTGGACAGGGGTCTCCAACGTTGGTCAGTGGAGGTGGCCGCGGACCTGTTCTGAAAATAGATCTCCAGTGCTAGGTCATTGTGATTTTCGAGCAAAATGGTGTTTTCATTGGTTGACTGTGTCTATTTCAACTTATTTTAATAATTAACCACTACGTATAAATCTAAGCTTAATACGCACTATACTATAGAATATGAATAACCTTGATTTTATGTTGACAATATCTGTGTATTATTTGCCCTCATGTAGGTTTTAGATCAGGGGATTGTGTCATAATAGTCTGTGGTCTGTGCAGCCCTTTGATACTTCTTGTGACTAAGGGTGTCACAGATGAACAGGACTTGACTTGAGGTTTTTGAGTTTTTCCTTGCCCTCATGTAGGTTGTAGATCAGCGGATGCTCTCCATAATAGTCTGTAGTCTGTAATAGTCTGTGGTCTGTGCAGCCCTTTGAGACTTCTTGTGATTAAGGGCGTCACAAATAAACATGGCTGATTTGACTTGAGGTTTTTGAGTTTTCCCTTGGCCTCATTTAGGTTTTAGATCAGGGGATGCTGTCCATAATAGTCTGTAGTCTGTAATAATCTGTGGTCTGTGCAGCCCTTTGAGACTTTTTGTGATTAAGGGCCAAACAAATAAACATGGCTGATTTGACTTGAGGTTTTTGAGTTTTTCCTTGCCCTCATGTAGGTTGTAGATCAGGGGATGCTGTCCATAATAGTCTGTAGTCTGTAATCATCTGTGGTCTGTGCAGCCCTTTGAGACTTTTTGTGATCAAGGGCCAAACAAATAAACATGGCTAAATTGACTTGAGGTTTTTGAGTTTTCCCTTGCTTGCCCTCATGTAGGTTTTAGATCAGGGGATGGTGTCATAATAGTGCTGTTTGCAATAATCTGTGGCCTCTGCGACTCCTTGTGATTGAGGGCCAAACAAATAAACATGGCTTGACCTGAGGTTTTTGAGTTTTTCCTTGGCCTCATGTAGGTTTTAGATCAGGGGATGCTGTCCATAATAGCCTGTAGTCTGTAATAGTCTGTGGTCTCTGCAGAAGACCGCGAAGGCAAGGAAAACACGTGTGTTGAAGCGAACGATTCGACGAAAAAAATAAAGGAAAAAAAAAAGAATACTCCGAGCAAGAAAAGGACTTTTCTGCCAAAATGGACTCAATTATGTTCCTGGTGACGTTATGATGAGGATGATAATGGATTGGACCTTGAGGAGGCATTACAACTATGGCGGGACAGCAAACCACGAAGAATATATGAACTGAAAAATCTGAAATGATAACTTGCTGTGAATTACTAATTAACTGTGATAAATTAAAGTGCATGAATATATAGACTCATATTTCAGCAACATTATTTTGTATAGTGTACAATATTGTGAACTGAAAAATCTGAAGTGATAACTGCTGTGTATTACCAATAAACTGTGATGATTAAAACTGAATGAATATATAGATTTATATTATATATTTGTCGCCGATTTACAATTTCAACCTGGATAAGACTAAATTTTGGGGACCCATAGATCTTTGTTGGGACCCATAGATTTTTGAGCATGCGAGTCCCCGGGACCCATCCCTTTTCACAGGTAAAATGAACACCGGATAGGTGTTAAAAATCGAGTCGAATTTCCAAGAAAAGCGACCGTCGCGTTCGGCCCGAATCGCTTCGAAGCGTGACGGATTCCCGTCCTCGTCTACGAACGCCGCGCACCCAAAGTGTCAGCCGGGCGCGACGCTAACGTTTTGCTTTCCGTGCCGACAGTGCGAGTCAAGCTCAATCTGCGTGCCGTAAAGCCGGGACGCCGTCCGAGGCGTCAAAGTGGCGTCTGTCGGGCTCCTCGACGCCCCGGGGGACGGCGCTAAGGCGCTAAGCGCCGTCCTCGCCCATCATCTCGATGAGACGGGCAGCCGTCAAAGAGGGAGGCAGGACTCCGTCAGACGCCGCCGGCCTCTAAGACGCAAATGCCACAAATGCGACAAATGCGTGACGCGCTGATGAAAAGTAAAACGAAAAACAGGAGGGGAAAAGTGTTAGGGTTGATATGTCACGGCACTCGTCTACATGTAGACTCCAAGACTTGCCGCCAATGAAATAATTCCAGTGAAACGAACAATCAAAGACGACAATGTCGTAGAAAGAAGACTAAGACGAATCAATACATATCATTGGTTCGTTGGTAATCCCAAGAAGGTGTGGTCAGGGTTGAAGCCAGGGTTCTCCCAGTCTGACTCTGTGAAATAAGGCAGAGGTGTCCCTTGCCCCCCTTGGACAATGGGGACAAAGAAGGTAAAAAAACAAAGCCGTCGGGCCACTGCGAGGACACCTAGGGCTGGCCAAACACCAGGCCTTCATGTCATGCTTTTTCTGACCCCAAGTTTTTATATATATATATATATACCGCGGCCATATCCCCCTAGAGGGAGGTGCCTAGATCCCTTTCTGACTCTTTTTGGGAGATTGATTCAGAGGAGGGGATTCCCAGCCCCCTCGCTCAACCCAACTGAGGTGTTGGGAGTCATTAGGTGAGCAAACCCCCCAATTCCAACCCCTAATGCTGAGCGCCAAGCAAGGAGGCAACGGGTACCAATGTTTAAGTCTTAGGTATGACTCGGCCGAGGCTTGAACCACAACCTCCCAGTCTCGGGGCGGGCGCCATACCCCCAAGGCCACCGAGCTGTGTAACGTAACGTAAGGTAAGGTAACGTAACTAATATAACGCAACAAACCGTTTTTGTAGCTGTTTTGGAGCAGGACGTATATTGGCCCCGCCCCAAAACATACACAAAGGAGCAGAGAGAATCGAAATGAGAGGGGACACGTTGTTTGTTTCATCCAAACATGTAAGTAAAACCCAAAGGAAAAAATCAGCAGTCTCTAAGATTGAATGCTCTATATTAATAAAATGAGTCCAAATTTGGATCATTTTTTCTGCTTTTTATACGTAAAGTACTTTATTTTCTTTTGGAATATTCAACTCAATTATTACCCAACACCTGGTGTTTTGTTGAAGCAGAATGGCAGAATTCATGTCAGTTTACAGCAGCCCATTGACATGAAAATATATCATCGGTAGGAACATCTCAAAGTAGCACAAACAATGTGATAGTGACCTAATTCATCAAAGTCAACAACAACAAAAAGTTGTTCTTTTGTCTGCTTCGGAAATGAAGTGATAACTGCCAAATTTGGATCATTTTTTTTCTGCTTTTTATACATCAAGTACTTTCTTCTTCTTTTGTTGAAGCAGAATTCATGTCAGTTTACAGCAGCCCATTGACATGAAAATATATCATAGGTAGCAACATCTCAAAAGAGCACAAATATTGTGCTAGCAGCAAGATAGTGACCTAATTCATCAAAGTCAATAACAACAAAAAGTTGTTCTTTCGATCGGTGCTGGATTTCTTCCTTTGAAGGTACTGGAAAAATTGGTTTTGAGAGTGCTTGAAAAGTGCTTGAATTTAACCATGAAAAATGCGTCCCAACTCTGGACTTTAAAAAGACCCTCTTCTCCATCACTTAAGTGCCATTGAACAAATTGACGTTGTTGAATATTTCGGTGTTTTTTTTTTCAGTTTTTCAGTGCTTCGCTATAGCAATAGCTCCCTGTTGTGGCACAGTACTGCAACTGCAGGTCAGCCATTACTTTAACTTGATTACTTTCAATGACTTTTGGATTACTCCAATACCAAATATGCTAATAAAGGCAAAATAAACTAAATATGAATACAATAATGACTCAGAACACGTGGTAAGCTTTCTCTCCTGGCTTTGATCTCCGGCAAAAGTAACATCAAATGCGACAGAAACAAAATCAAAATAAAACCAAACAGCTTGCCAACATCATTTTTGCCCTTCCATGTACAGTGGAACCTCGGTTTTTGAACGCCTCTCAGTTCGAACAAATTGGAGTCCGACTAAAAATTTTGTGAAATTCTTTCTTCGCTGTTGGGTCAAAAAATCGGAGTTCGAACGCCGGTAATGCGTGAGTGCGTACGCTAGGGTGCCATGCTGAGCGGCGTACGGGTGTTTTAGCCCCTTTTTATGCCTCCGAAGAAAGTCTGTGCAAGCAGCAAAGTTGCTACAGGTGAAAACGAAAAGTAGTGCGTACAACTATTGCGTTTAAGAAATAAATAATAGCTAAATATGAAGGAGGTGTGCGAGCGCCTTCTGCTGACCACCACAAAGGTAAGAAATCCTATTCATAAGATTACGATAACGCGAACGTACGATTAGCCTGAGTTAGCTTTAAGTTTACGTTTAACATTCAGGGTGTTGGAACGGAGCCCAACATTGGGGGTGTTGGAACGGAGCCCCCTTTCCAATGAACCGCTCACCACTTGTCGTGGAGACCCGAGTGCTAAATGACTTGTAAACGACCTGATTTTTTTTATTTTTACACGTTCATGTTAGCGTAATCTTTCGTACGGAAGATTACAATAGTACGATTATCCCGGGTTAGATTTATGTTTACGTTAAACATTCAAGGTGGACATTCAGGGTTTTGGAACGGATTAAAACGATTTACATTATTTTTAATGGGAAAAATGATTTCGGTGATGGAACAAATCGGTTTTCGAACAGGGTTCTGGAACGGTTCCACTGTATTCCGTTACTCCCCAAGCCTGCACAAAATTTTGTCATTTTATTAATATTTAGTTTCTTTTGTCTTTTATTAGCATATTTGGTATTGGAGTCATCCAAAAGTCATTGAAAGTAATCAAGTTAAAGTAACCCTACCCAACCCTGGTTGGGGAAAACCCTGAAAAATCTCGGTCGTAGGTAAGTCACGTGACTCCATCACGGCATCACTCTCCGTCTCAGAGCTTGTCCAGGCTCCCGTCTGAGCTAGCGCAGCATCTGATAAGACGTCCGTCTGGAAGCGGCGCTGACACGCCGACACCCGAGGGTGACAGGCCCCGCTTGGCCTTGAATTAAGGGGCGCAGCTGATACTCTGCAGATAAAATGGCCGAGACGAAGGAGACGACTTGAGTGAGGGCGCTTGTCACTCAGGGCTGAAAACCAAGCCGGTGACTGAAGAGACGCTCCAGCTGGTGTGCTGACACAAGGAAAACCAAATAGTAGGAAAGACGAGGCAAGAATCGAAAAGTAGCTCGCTGAAGGATTTTATACATTTGACTATAATGAAATGAAATGATTTGCATTTCTATAGCGCTTTTCAAGTCAAGACTTCCCAAAGCGCTTTACAATGTGCTTCACATTTCCCAATAGCGGCCGTGCAGCCATGTAAGGCGCTAACCTGCATATTGGGGGTATTAGGGGTTCAGTGTCTTACCCAAGGACACTTCGACATGTAACACGGAGGAGCCGGGATTCAAACTGCGATCTCTTGATCCCAAGACGAGCGCTCTACCGCCTCAAAAGCCACTGCCGCGTTTCCAAAAGTGGCCATTTGGAGAGGACCAGTTTACACCACTAAACTTGTGCAAGTGTGTTTCTTACTATTTTTTAGACATTGTGAAAGAGTTGTAAATGTTGAACTTCTCTTCTCTTCCCTTCTATTTTTTAGACATTGTGAAAGAGTTGTAAATGTTTAACTTCTCTTCCAGAAGGATTTTATACGATCGAATACAAATGACATTTAATGCAAAAGATATTCACTGGCTGGGCTGTGGTGCGAGGTCAGGGCACCCTGGCGGAAAATGTTGTTTACAGGAACGGGACGTAAGGCTGATAAGATAATTAGCACATCCAGACGCAGAAAGGCCCCGATGACGTAGAAATGCTCGGTGTTGTTTTGAGTACCCCAGACATCGCGACGCCCAGGGGGGGGCTTCCTTGGCATGCCCATGGGAGGAGCCGGCACGCCATTATGCGGGGAGAAGATGGCCAATAGGAGAAAGCTAAAAGACTTGAGAAAAAGGCTTCCCACAGATGCCAACGACACTAATTCGGCCGTTTTCGATGGAGTACACTTAGTTAAATTGTTAATGAAATTAAATCTGCCCCCGTGTGAAAATGTCGAATTTTTTGTTCATCTTTTCTCTCAAGAAACGAGTGCCCATAAATTGTTTGAATGTAGAATGTTTGGTTAATGGAGTCAGATAACTCATTCGAACAATTTGGTAAACGATACATTTTGATATTTAATTCCCAACATCGCTAAGAATAATCCCAATAATCGACCTGCAGGGTTCGTACTAAGGATCAAATGATAAGCGATTTAAAGGGCCTGAAAAACTAAACATTGCATTTTACACACTTTTCTAAAGGTAGGTTTAGGCGTTTTTTATAGTGGCCATTTGCAGAGGACCAGTTTATACCACTAAACCTGTGCAAGTGTGTTTCTTACTATTTTTAGACATTGTGAAAGAGTTGTAAATGTTTAACTTCTGTTACAGATGTCAAATCAATGATTGGGCACACCTGCGTGTCCTAAGTGTGTGTAAAAATGAATCACAGATTGCTTTTTTTATCTGTTGGGATTATTATGTGTTTTGGAGTATGTATTTTACACGGATGTAGTCCATGAATTGCCCTTTTTTGCATGCATTCAACGAATATTATGACGGCCAGGAGAAGTAATTGGTGAGTTACGCTGGCTTCATAGTATTCGGGTATCTTGTTTCAGACTGATGGTTTCTGTAATGAGTACTCGGGGAGGACATGCAAACTCCGCACGGGGAGGCTGGGGTAGCTGGAATTGAACCCCGGGCTTTCGCATCGTGGGCCTGTTCGCTAACACAAGGTTGATGCGATAAAGAAACTTAAAAATTTGAATTTACCGTTAGATCAAATATTTTTCTCAACAGTGCTGTGGTGAGGCGTGATGTCCCCATGCCTCAGCTCTTTTCCATCTGGGAAAAGAAATACACTTGGTGGCCTTTTTTCAAAATGCCACAAAGATGTTCGCATATTAGGAAGGGCGAAATAACTCACTGCCGTCAGAATGTTACATTTGCATGAACAAACTCACGCTTGACCGCTTTATCCCAACTGCTTTCACTCGATATTTCGCTACCCAAAATGTGAGCACAGGGCTTTTTTGGCGGGGGGCGTTCCCTTTTCCACAGTTGTGGTCGTGATCCGTTATTCTCAGTCGACTATTTCTCAATTTGTGTTAGGCGTCTCGTTTTTTATCCCCCTGTACTTTACACCTAAAATGAACAGCACCCGTGCAGCCACGTTCCATTATCCGCAGTGACTTTTCTCTAGTTTTTTCCTCGCCTTGATCCTCCTTTCACTCTGTCGTTTGTTTCTTCTTATATTTGGAGCATTTTTCGCTACTTCTTTGATTCTGTCCTGGATACATACATTCGGAACCTGTCCTTGCTCTGCTCGTCCTTGTTTTGTTTCTACCTGTGTTCGCTTTATTCTACCTTTGGGCAACAGTGGCTCAGGAGGAAGAGCGGTTGTCTCTCAGGTCGCAGATTCGATACCCGAATCATCGGAGTTAAATGTCTTGAGTGTCCTTGGTGATATTCCAAACAATCTTTTTTTTTTTATTATTTAAAGTTTTTTGAAAGGATATCCATAGTAGTATTTGTTTGTAGTATTACTGTAGTATTTCTATAATAGTACATTTGTAGTATTTATTTTGTCATCATCTCATCATCTCATTAGCCGTACCGCTTATCCTCATTAGGGTCGCGGGGCGGCTGGAGCCCATCCCAGCCATCTCCGGGCAGTGGGCAGGGGACACCCTGAACTTGTTGCCAGCCAATTGCAGGGCACACGGGGACAGACAACTCATTCGCTCATTCACACTTAGGGACAATTTGGACCGGCCAATTCACCTGAAATGCATGTTTTTGGAACGTGGGAGGAAACCCACGCAAGCACGGGGAGAACATAAAAACTCCGCACAGGAAGTCTGGAGCTGGATTTGAACCCACGACAGGTTCCCATGACGTGAACTGTGCCGCACAAGCGCTAACCACTGCGCCACACTGTAGTTGTATTTTTGTCATATTTCTATCGTTTTTCCTTGCTTTTCAGAATAAAATCAAATAATACATGATATGCCTGTTATGAAGCATGACATTTGATATTAAATTTTGTTGTAATTTCCTGTATCCGGTATCGATCCCGTCAGTCCCGTCTTTTCTGGTATCCTGCTCGTGTATTCAGTATCCGGTATTGATCCCGTCTGTCCTGTCGTGTCTGGTATCTTGCTCGTGCACCCTGTATCCGGTATCGATCCCGTCTGTCACGTCCTGTCTGGTATTTTGCTCGGCATCCTGTATTCGGTATAGACATCGTCTGTCTTGTCATGTCCGGTATCTTGCTCGTGCATCCTGTATCCGGTATCGATCCCGTCAGTCTCGTCTTTTCTGGTATCCTGCTCGTGTATTCAGTATCCAGTATTGATCCCGTCTGTCCTGTCGTGTCTGGTATCTTGCTCGTGCACCCTGTATCCGGTATCGATCCCGTCTGTCACGTCCTGTCTGGTATTTTGCTCGGCATCCTGTATTCGGTATAGACATCGTCTGTCTTGTCATGTCCGGTATCTTGCTCGTGCATCCTGTATCCGGTATCGATCCCGTCAGTCTCGTCTTTTCTGGTATCCTGCTCGTGTATTCAGTATCCAGTATTGATCCCGTCTGTCCTGTCGTGTCTGGTATCTTGCTCGTGCACCCTGTATCCGGTATCGATCCCGTCTGTCCCGTCCTATCTGGTATTTTGCTCGGCATCCTGTATTCGGTATAGACATCGTCTGTCTTGTCATGTCCGGTATCTTGCTCGTGCATCCTGTATCCGGTATCGATCCCGTCAGTCCCGTCTTTTCTGGTATCCTGCTCGTGTATTCAGTATCCAGTATTGATCCCGTCTGTCCTGTCGTGTCTGGTATCTTGCTCGTGCACCCTGTATCCGGTATCGATCCCGTCTGTCCCGTCCTGTCTGGTATTTTGCTCGGCATCCTGTATTCGGTATAGACATCGTCTGTCTTGTCATGTCCGGTATCTTGCTCGTGCATCCTGTATCCGGTATCGATCCCGTCTGTCCCGTCTTTTCTGGTATCCTGCTCGTGTATTCAGTATCTGGTATTGATCCCGTCTGTCCTGTCCGGTATTTTGCTCATGCACCCTGTATCTGGTATCAATCCCGTGTGTCCCGTTCTGTCGGGTATTATCTCGTGTATCTGGTAGCGATCCCTGTCTGCCCCGTCCAGTTTCAATCTCATCTGCCCCTGGCTTCCTGTTTTCCCGCGCCGGACTTCTGTCTCACTTCTTCTGCTCAGCGATCGCCGAATCCCGTTCCCGCGCACGACTGCCCCGTTTCCGTAAAATAAAGCTTGGTGTGAGAACGTTACGCGTTTGGGTCCACTGGGTTCTGACATAACCCTTTGCATGTTAATGTGAAGAAAACAATGTTTGGTGGGGGACAAATGAACTGGTATCTATATTGTAATCAGGGTTGGGTAGGGTTACTTTAACTGGATTACTTTTAATGACATTTGGATTACTCCAATAGCAAATATGCTAATAAAAGACAAAAGAAACTAAATATGAATCAAATGACTCAATTTTGTGCAGGCTTGGGAGTAACGGAATACATGGAACGGCAAAAATGATGTTGGCAAGCTGTTTGGATTTATTTTCATTTTGTTTCTGTCGCATTTGATGTTTGTTTTGCCGGAGATCAAAGAGATCAAAGCCAGGAGAGAAAGCTTACCACGTGTTGTGAGTCATCATTTAATTCATATTTAGTTTTTTGTCTTTTATTAGCATATTTGGTATTGGAGTCATCCAAAAAAATCGAAAGTAATCCAGTTAAAGTAACCCTACCCAACCCTGTGGAGATCAAAGAGTTTAAAGCCAAGAGAGAAAGCTTACCACGTGTTGTGAGTCATCATTTTATTCATACTGAGTTTCTTTTGTCTTTTATGAGCATATTTGGTCAAGTCAAGTCAAGTCAAGTCAAATTTATTTATATAGCCCTTAATCACAAAAATGTCTCAAAGGACTGCACAGGATTACAGTTACAAAATTACACAATGACCTGATCTTAAACTAGCAAACCAGCATGCGGGCAAGGAAAAACTCAAAAACCTCAGTGTGAGGAGAAAAGAGAAACCTTGAGAAAGGACCTCACATGTGGTAATCCCCCTTCCAGGATTGAACAGGGTGAATTACAATTAGCATTACTGTACACAGAATAGTAAACACTAGGTAAGATGTTGAAAATGTCCGGAAAGAGCATGACATCAACGACGACGCCAGCTGGTAAATGCAGGGGTTGACATGCTGCAGGTCAGACCCCGGTCCGCTGACCCATCCCAGATCATCCTTCTCCTTCGTATCAGCCAGGCAGGCCTCAGAAAAAGACAGGACAAAACAGAATACGAGGTGGGCATCAATCATATGCTTTGGAATAGAAGTGTGTCTTAAGCCTCAATTTAAAAACTTCCGTTGAGGTTGCAGATCTTATCTCCAGAGGCAGGGCATTCCACAACACCGGGGCCCGGATGGAGAACGCTCTCGAGCCCGCAGACTTCTTGGCTCTCGGAATCACAAGTAGACCGGCATTTTCCGAGCGCAGACTCCGTGCAGGAACATAGGGGGAAATCAAATCGGAGAGATAAGAGGGTGCAAGCCCATGCAAACATTTATATGTTAATAAGAGAACCTTAAAGTCACATCTTAAGTGGACTGGGAGCCAGTGCAAGTTGGCCAATACAGGTGTAATTTGGTATTGGAGTCATCCAAAAGTCATTGAAAGTAATCCAGTTAAAGTAACCCTACCCAACCCTGGTCGCATCTTATGTTCGTTTTGCCGGAGATCAAAGAGATCAAAGCCAGGAGAGAAAGCTTATCACGTGTTTTGAGTTATCATTTTACTCATATTTAGTTTTTTTTGCCTATTATGAGCATATTTGGTATTGGAGTAATCCAAAAGTCATTGAAAGTAATCCAGTTAAAGTTACCCTACCCAACCCTGCATATAACATACATAAATGATAGTAAAATTGAATAACTTATGTACATTATTCCAACATTGATCATTTGGCGAGCCGGATAAAATAGCCTGAGGGCCGCATTTGGCCCGCGGGGCGTAGTTTGCGCATGACGGCGATCCTATTGAGAATATTCTTAAACAGGTGAGAATTTAAAGTAAAAGAGCGGCGGGGCAGCCAGCCGGCAGACAATATGAAGGATGTTCATTTGCCGGTCGTCGCCCGGAATTAAGCGGGCGTGGGGGAGGCGCGCTCGACAGCCGCCTCACCAAAGTGAAATCAACGAGGCGCTCGCTCGTCTTTCAGGCGCCCGGCGGCCGTTTCAACATCAGCTGTCGGCGTAGGAGCGCTCGTGTCTTTGACGATTAGAGTGCCCCGTTGTCGCCGGGGACGTCTTTTGACTTTCCATCGATTTCATTCATTCTTCCCTTCATTTTTTTATATATATTTGATCCTTTCTTCTTTTTTTCCTTCACTTATTCCTCCCTTCTTTACTTTGTTTATTCCTCCTTTGTTTTAATCCCTCATTTGTTAGTTACTTCTTTCATTCCTCTTTTATTCCATCCTTACTCCATTTTACTCTAACTTTGTTCTTTCCGTCCTACCTTCCTTCGTTTGTTCCTTCCTTCATTTTTTTATATATATTTATTCCTTTCTTCTTTTCTCCTTCACCTATTCCTCCCTCCTTTACTTGGTTCATTATTTCCCTCTTTTAATCCATCATGTTTTCGTTTCTTTATTCGTTCTCTCCGTTCATTCCTCTTTTATTCCATCCTTACTCCATTTTGTTTGTTCCTTCCTTTTTTCCTAACTTCCTTCTTTCCGTCCAACCTTCCTTCGTTGGTTCCTTTCTATATTCATTTGTTTATTATAGCATCATTTTTATCCCCCCTATTTTATTCCTTATTCCTTTCTTTTTTGTTCCTTCCTTATTTGATTTTGTCGTTTGTTCCTTCCTTCATTCCCTCCTTGCTACCTTTCGTTCTTCCTATACTCCTTCCCTCCTAATGTCATTTGTTCCTTCCTTCATTTTTTATATAATTCGTTCCTTTCTTCTTTTTCTCTTTCACCTATTCCTCCCTCCTTTACTCGGTTCATTCTTTCCCTCTTTTAATCCGTCATGTTTTCATTTCTTTATTCATTCTCTTCATTCATTCCTCTTATTCTATCCTTTCTTGATTTTGTTTGTGCCTTCCTTCTTTCCTGACTTCCTTCCTTTCTTACTTCTTTCCTTCCTCTGTTCCTTCCTCCTTCTCCCCACCAATCCTATGTTCACTTCTTCCTTCATTATTTCTCCCTTTGTTCCTTCATTATTTATGTCTCCCTGTTCATCCTTCATTCTTTCCTCTTTTTTTTCCATAACTTTCTTCCTTCTTTCTTTCTTTAACTCATTCCCTTCCTTTGTTCTTTCCTTTGTCCCTTTATTCTTTTCTTTATTCCTTTTCCTTCCTTCCTTCTCTTTATATTATATTTGTATGTTTGTTTATTCATTTGTTTGTTGCTTCATATGTTCCCTTTCTCCTGCAATCCTTCCTATGTTCTTTCCTCCTTTTTTTCCATAGTTTTCTTTCTATTTTCTTTCTTTAACTCGTGCCCTTCATTTGTTCTTTCCTCTGTCCCTTTATTCCTTTCTTAATCATACTTCCTTCCTTCCTTCTCTCTTTATTGTATTTTTATGTTATTTTATTTGTTTGTGTCTTCCTATGTTCCATTTTCTCTTCACTCCTTCCTATGTTTTTGCCTTCTTTTTCCCTAGTTTTCTTCCTTTTTTCCTTAAATCGTTCCCTTCTTTTGTTCTTTCCTTCGTCCCCTTTCTTTCCTTCGTTCTTTCCATCCCTGCATTAACTGTTACCTGTTGCCATTACGATACATTATCAGAATCCGAAGCAGGGGCGCGCTCTTCGAGTCGCCTCTCATCTTTTCGGAGATGCGTTTTTCTGCGATTTTCATAATTTATAGTTCTAATGTAAAAAGTGTTGCCCGTCCTCATGTTTCATTCATGTTCCCACGCTAAGGTGACACATAAACAACCCGCAACTCATGTATTATGTTTAGATGAGGGGGGGTCTGCTTTATTCATGGCAGTGGATGGAGGGGGGGGCCGTCATCGGGCATTAGCGCCCCGTGGCATTAGTGACTTAAAGGGGCCAACGCGCTTCATTAAAGGTGGCGACGCTAAAAGAAAGGAGACGAGAAGAGTTGGACCGCGCAAGCGCCGTCTGCGGGGGTGCGCTCGGTGCTCCTGACTCTTTGATCGGAAGTGACATTTTGGGAGGGCTCGCCGAGGAGCCGAACTTTGAACTCTCGTCAATCTTGCCGTTTTTTTCGTCTTTGGACTCGGACGATGGATGTGAAACTTCTTCAGTTGAAAACCGAGGCCAAAAAAAAGTTTGTGTGAGAAAGTATCGTCACCCATCCATCCATTATCTACACCGCTTATCCTCAATAGGGTCGCGGGGGTGCTGGAGCCCATCCCAGCTATCTTCGGGCAGTGGGCAGGGGACACCCTGAACTGCTTCCTACACAGAGACAGACAACCAACTCGCTTATTCGCACCTAGGGACAATTTTGACTGGCCAATTTACCTGACATGCATGTTTTTGGAATGTGGGAGGAAACCCATACAAGCACAGGGAGAACTTGCAAACTCCGCACAGGAGGTTCGTTCTCATGACCTTAGAACCGTGCCGCATGCGATAACCACTGCGCCGCCGTGCTGCCCAGTATCGTCACCAATCAGCGGAATCACAAGGTCTGCTGTCTTCCAGCATGTTTTCTATGTTGTCCCCACTTTCTACGACTTTGTACCGGTTCTCTTCTGGATTATCCAATTCATCTCTAGCAAACTTCTAAAGCATCCTGATCTGAATCATCCAAAGATCCTCGTCTGGAGTATCCAAATGCTCTCTAGAAAACTTCTAAAACATTCTCTTCAGGATCATCAAAGTCCTCTTTTCGGAGCAGGACGTATATCGGCCCCGCCCCAAAACATACACAACAGAGCAGAGAAATACAAACATTCAATTTCCAAGAAATAATTGGAGTTGCCCTGACCCAGCCGAATTCTTATCAGTTAAGCAAATAGTTGGAGTCGCTCTGACCCAGCCAAAGTCCTGTCAGTTACGCACCTTCCAGATATTTCTACTTTTATTCCACAATACTCTCTATCCAACTAATTAGATATACTATTCTGGATCACCCAAGGGTTCTCTAGCAAACTTATATAAGATCCTCTTCTAGATCGTTCAATTGCTCTCCAGGAAGCTGAGCGTGATGTTGGAGGAGCGGTGAGTTCCCAGTTTGATAGGAAGTTCATTATCCACTGAGAGATGGGTGTGGAG
The DNA here is from genome assembly GCF_059441175.1 of Urocampus carinirostris. Lineage (NCBI taxonomy): Eukaryota > Metazoa > Chordata > Actinopteri > Syngnathiformes > Syngnathidae > Urocampus > Urocampus carinirostris. The sequence goes on along the minus strand of NC_142352.1, from coordinate 2,337,049 downwards.
AGGCCAAGATGCAGCAGTTTTTGCACAAGGATCTCTAGTATGAAGGCTGAGCTGAAGTTCAAGAAGAGCAGCCTTGGCTACCCCGGTGCTCCAGGTGGCTCGGAGTGGTGTGCTGCGGTGATGGCATCCTCTGATGAGGTATTTTCCTTGTAATGAGGCCCTGATGTTTTGGAAGACTAGTCCCTCAAACAACAGTGGGTCCTGCCGCCTTCCTGGGGTTGACTGTCTTCAGCACCCGTCTCACTTCATGTTCCTGAAGTGTCAGGGTCCCGATGCTGAAGGGTGGTCATACAGGTGTAACTCCAGGGGCGCTGTCTATCTCAAAACGGGCAAAGAAACGGTTTAGTTCTTCTGACAGAGAAGGTTCAGGTCTGGCAGCCGCCTGGTTTCTACTTCTGTTATTTGCTAAGGGGTTCTTTCTCTGCCACATCTTCCTGGAGTCCTTTTCAGTCACGGATCCTCTTCTGGATCATCCAAGTTTTCTCTGGCAATTTTTTTTTTTTCTGGATGGTCCAACCCAACTTCTATTTCTCCTCTCTAGAAACATCATAAACGGAAAAAAGTCTATGACAGGGGTCGGCAACCTATGGGGTTAACCAGTGGCACGTGAGCGCACGGCAAAATAATGATGATTTTTTTTTCACGCGAATATTAGGTGAATTTCAGACATTTTCAGTTGCGCACCGTGTTATTTAGAGACTTTACGGTAGTGCCCCTCCTCCCCTGCTCCATGTGTGAGCGTGTCTGCGCCGCGCCTCGCAGAGGAGGAAAGATCTGTATTTTAACCCACCCACAGAAACACCGGCGCGCGATAAATGAACGAATCACAACAGCTCCTCCAGCGAAACAAGCTCGTTCTTTTCAGTCAGCGTGGACAGACGAATGGGGCTTTGTGCAAAAAATGACCGTGCTGTTCTTGCATTATGCCTCGAGAGCGTTGTTCCTCGCACGTCAAGTGTTAAGCGTCAATACGAGACGAAACATGAACATGAATTCAAGGCGGGGACATTAAAACGCGTTGTGTCCAGGTACGGCAAACAAACACAGACCCTGAAAACATTTCTCACTGCTACAAGCGCCACCACTGAAGCAAGCTATCACATTGCTCACTGCATGGCAAAGCACGGAAAAACATTTACTGATGGCGAATATATCAAAGGTGTGTGTGTGTGTGTATTTCAAGTTTTGATAATTTCTAAAATAAGATTTTATTAATGAATGGTATGGTAGCTGTCCATAAAACTTGATTTTGGATTGTAGTTTATTGTTGATGAAGAATAGTAGGACATATAAAGGCCTCACAGTCAGTTTTTAGTTTGTTGATGAACAAGAATAGTGGAAGATAAATTGGTCAGTTATAAAATTTCAATGTATACCCATGTCGTATATCCGGACTGGTGTAAAATGACAGCTCTGTTGGATATAGACTAGAAGTTCAAACCATACATTATCTGGAATAAGTGGTTTGCCTCGCTTGACTTTGTTAATCATCTGGTGAAATCCTAACAGCCCGCCAGACGCAATTAACGCCACTTGAAATCAGCGTAAAAAAAAAAAATACAATGCGGAAAAGTTGAAAAGAACGCCATCCATAATTCAGAGGCTTCTCCTCGGCCTCACCTGGCTCTCCGTGGCGCCTTGGCCTCCCGCTCGGGTTGAATAATTCACAGGAGGCGAGCGGCGCCTCCTAAAAGCCGTCATTATGTTGAATAATGACTAATACATGCGCCCGAGACGGAGAGTCGAAGAAGAAGCCCGTTTTGCTGTCCTCGCGCCAGGTGATGGTCATTTGCATAGTCGTTGGTTCCCCGAAAATGAACCAATTAGGTCGCTTTGAGAGTTTAGGATTTTATGGTACAAGTTTGATTCAAAAAATTATAAATGAATAAAGAATTAAATAAAATGGTGGTAAAGTCCTGAGATAAAGCTTTCAAGCATTGGCGCTAAAGCAGATTAACTCTTGAGTTAAAACCTATACGCTTTAAAATCGGAATTAAAGCTTTGGAGTTACGTTAAATTTCTGAAATTGTGGCAGAGCTTTAGTCCTGAGATAAAGCTTTCAAGAATTGGAGCTAAAGCGGATTAACTCTCGAGTTAGAACTTTTACTCTTTAACGTTGGCGCTAAAGCTTTAAAGTTGCTTTAATTCTCGAGTTAATTCTGGAGTTAATTTGAGAGCTAAAAAAATAGTAGGGCATTTTTTTTCTTTAGGATTCATTGCCAGGAAAACGTTTGACTCCACCAACTTGAAATGTTCTGGCAAAACGTAGTTAAAGCTTTAAAGCTCCACCACTTTAAAGCTGCTTTAACTCAGTTTTAATGTTGGAACCAATTTTTTAACTCTTGAGTAAAAACTGGTCAACTTTAACTTTAGAGTTAAAACTTTAAAGCTTCAAAATGGAATATAAAGCTCTAAGGCAGCTTTAACTCTTGAGTTAAAGCCTTGAACATTACAGAACGCTTTAACTTGAGAGTTAAAACATTTAAGATTTGGCATCAGAGCAAAATATTTAAGGCTCCCTCAATTCTGGAGTTAACGCTTTAATGTTGGAGTTAATTCAAGAGTTAAATATGTTCTTTTTCCCAAATATGGGATTCTCTCCTTGGACTCCAGCCACTTTTCTGGCATAATATTAATGTGGCAGGTAAAGATTTAATTTTGCTTTAACTCATCAGTTAAAACTTTGATATATGTTGGTGACATTTAGTTAAAGCTTTAATGGTAGAGTTAGTTTTTTTAACTCAAGAGTAAAAGCTCTATAGGTTTCACATTGAAGCTTTAAAGCCTTTTAAACTGTCAAATCAAAGCTTTAAAGCTTTCACATGAGATTAAGAGATTAAGAGATGCTTTAACTTGTTATGTAAACTTTAACAGTTGAGTTAAAGCTTTAAAGCCGTTTTAACTCCTTAGTTAAGTTTTGGCTTTCAAGACACTTTGTTTTATTCAAAAACTTACAGGTGAGTTAAAGCTTTAAAGTCTCTAATTGAATTGCTTTTATGCAGATTTTTGACAAACTGTCAGAACACCAACAGACGGTGGACCCAAACGCGTAACGTTTTCACACCAAGCTTTATTTTACGGAAATGGGGCATTTTGTAACAATGACAATAAAGGTATATTCTATTCTATTCTATTCTATTCTGTTCTATTCATGTGCGGGAACACAAACGCCAGCGATTTGGCGAAGGGCAGAAGAAATGAGACAGAAGTCAGGCGCGGGAAAACAGGAAGCCAGGGGCAAACACGATCGAAACTGGACAGGACAGACGGGATCGATACCAGATACAGGATACACAAACAGATACCGGACAGGAGGGGATTGATGGGATCGATACCGGATACTGAATACACGAGCAGGATACAGGACAGACGGGATTAATACCGAATTCAGGACGCACGAGCAAGATACCGGACAGGACGGGACAGACAGGGTTGATATAGGTCAGTGAATGGGTAAAATGCAGCAGCAGCATCTTCTCTCTCTTGATACCAAAAGCAGCCGTCTTTCCTCCTGAACAACAAAATAATTCAAAATATATACTGACAAAAATCAGAAATGACATCCAAAAAACACCTGCTTTTTCCAAAAAGGTGCTCATGACAGTATTGTGCTCTTACCTGTTTAATTTGACTTCTGTATTGAAAGGAGTGCTGCTCGGCTCAAACAGGAAATACGGGAGAGAAGAAAACAACCGAAGGAGCCTTTTTCCCTTTTTGTCTCATAGTTATGTAATGTAAATTTGATTCTACACATTTTTACAGCATTAAGAAAATGTTAGTTTTTGTCATGTTTGTTTTCCTAAGAAAACCATAGTAACCCCTTAACATGATACCTCAAAACTACAAAGCTTACACAAACGTGCTGTGAAATTCTACTCATGACACGATTCCGTGCAGCTATGGTCTGCTTACATTCAAGAGGGTCCAGTGAACCCAACTGTGTAAAATATTTACTCCAAAATGCACGATGATGCCGACAGATTAAAAAAAAAAATCTGCCTAAAAGCATCCCTGCATCATTTGACGCTAAATGTTGTAATCCGTGTGCCTGACTCCATAACTCCCCTTTAAGAATAAACAATCTCCTCTTGGATTTCCAATATAGCTGCAGATTCTGACCTTTTGATTGACACCACTTTTGGCCAATCGTAAGGTTTTTTTCACAGGCCTTAGCCTGTGACAACCTATGAGGGTCTGTGTTAAAGAAAAAAAAATTATGATCAATCTCTAGCCAATAATGACTGATTCAAATGTGGATTTTTGCACAAGGTTGTACAATCAGTGAGTGACTTTTCGAAAGAGAAGTCAAACATTTACAACTCTTTCTCAATGTCTAAAAAGTGGCCAAAGCAAAAAACACAAATGCAAAGTGAACTGGTGGTGAACTGGTCAATTCCAAATGGCCATTATTGGGTACGCCGACACTTACCCTTAGAAAAATGTGTAAAATAGAATGTTTAGGTTTTTAGATTAACAAACTATTTAGATTTACAAACTATTGTCCCTCTTGTTTTCCAGCTAAGATGCCCGTGTTACAAATTAAAATTCAAGCGAGAATAAAAACCTAATTTTGTGTGTTCCAACTCATATTACTCAATGTTGGTAACACTTGCAGTGATAATGTCGGTTTGGAACAGAACTTTAACTTGTTAAATGTTCTCTCAACAGTTCAATAATGTCAACTGCCTCGGACTCTGATTGGCTCCCTGTCACTTTTTATACCCCCGTCTTCCTGTCACCGGTTGTCAGTCCGGCTGCGAACCTCAGCTTACGCTAGGCAAGCTTTTCCACCCTGACTCTCTCCTGTTCTGGTTCCTGTCTGTTTCTCCGGTTCCGAGCCCCTTTTCTGTTCCCGACCACGATTTTTGCTCCCCTGTCCCGGCTACTGATCTGTTTTTCCGCTCCCGACACCGCTGTCGCCCGCCACGTAAATACCACTTCCGCAACCTGCTCCCCGCGATCTAGGGATCGTGTGTACTATCCTTTCCCTTCTTCCCAATAAAACTAAGAGAAACACACGCAAGTGGGTCCTGTGGGTCCTGTCTCTGTTTTCGTCCCGACAAATAACATTATTCAATTTAATTTTAATTCTTTTGGATTAAGATTAAGGGGTTAAAAGAAAACTAGAATGACCTCCTCCGTTTGTTCTTGATTTGTAAACAATCATGGAAAAGTTCCAGGGAGCCACGGCTCCTGAGCCGCCCCGATGACCCGGCTATTCAGTTTTTTGGGTTTCACAACTCTCCCGAAACAATTTTTTTTTTTTTTTTTTGTGCATGGTCGGCAAAATCGATCGTGGGTCGGTGAAGCAACCTCCTCTTAACTAGCGCCAGTAAATTCTTTAGCATACAAATGACACAATTCATCACGCGCCGCTTTCTACAAGAATAAACACTCATTTTCTGTCACGTCGACCCCGACCAATGGGTAGCCCCAGAACGTCGGTTGATAAAAAGGAGAAAAAAAACGCTCCCCTTCCTCTTCTTTTTCGAGCGTAAACGCGGCCGGACGGGGCTAATAAAGGGACCGTGTCAAAAATCCTGTCAGTTCATTCTCTGCTTGTTTGGGTTCATTGGGACCGGAGGAATTGGGGGGGGTGTTATTTGCTGCTCACTAGATCCTTAGAAGGCAGGGAGACAATGTCTGAGCTATCAGGCCAAAACCGAATCGCTAGCAAACATGCTATGATCTCGATACCCTACCCTGCAATTAGAACCATACACAGACATTGTGAAAGAGTTGTAAATGTTTGACTTCAAAAAGTCACTCACTGATTGTACAACCTTGCACGTCAATCCACATTTGAATCCGTCATTGTTGGCTACGGACAAATGCGTTTTTTGCTTTTTTTCGGTCCGATACAGTTCTTTCAACATTTTGGGTTGCCGACCCCTCAACCAGTTTGTCAAAAATCTGCATTAAACCAATTCTATTAGAGACTTTAAAGCTTTAACTCAACTGTAAGTATAATCTTGATATCTTTCCCTGCAATTAGAACCATACACAGGGTAGGATATCGAGATCATACTCATATTTTATTCCTGCAGTCCAAATAGTTAAAATTGGATGATTGAGTAAAATTTTTCACTGCACAACTGCTATTTAAGGTCAACAAAAACATAGTGGCAGAAAACATCCATAAATGATTCATTTGGAAAGAGGGAAATAATAACTTAAGGGGCTGAAGTCAATTCAAAATCCCAAAGGTGAGAACCACCAGGAAAAGTATGTGTGTGTCTGTGTGCGGAGTCAAAATTTGGAACAATTTACAAGACGAGATCAAACAATGTCTGGCGGAATACAGAGATGAAGGAAATGGGGTATGAGTGATACTAAAGATTGGAAATACTACGTTTACAACTATGGTTAACTTTGTTGTTATTGTTGCTATTGTTATATCATAACTGTTATTATTAATATTATTACAATTGTTATTATCATTGGTGAATTTAATAGGAAAGATGAAGGGGAAGGGAATATAAGCATTTGCTTCTTACTACCCCTTTTCGAACATATTAGGTCACATTAATTTGTTGTTGAGTTATTGTTTTTGTTCTGTTTTTATTTTGATGTTAGAATAAAGTTTTCATTCATTCATTCATTCATTCATTCTTACTGACACTCACTATCCATTTTTACCCACGACTATCACGCACAAGTGATAGACATGTAAAAGGAGAAGTCAATCGTTTGCAACTCTTTCGCAATGTCTAAAAAAATGGCCAGCGTCAAATAGGTTTGAAAGTTGTGGAGTTGTGGTCTCCAAATGGAGACTTTTAAAAACGCCTTGACATACCCTTGGAAAATGTTTAGTTATTCAGATTGTGATCAATTTTGACCTGGGAACATGTCGTTTCATGCTATTGCCTCACCAGTTTTCCAGTGAAGATGCCCATGCACTTGTAGTCGGTGTTCCCTCTAAGCTGCGCGCGTGCGCAATTGCGCACTGCTCGCCCATTCTCAGCGCACAAGAAAATCGAGCCAGCGCACAAAAATCAGGGCTCAAAATGACTCATTAGGAAGCGACTTAAGTCAAAGTTACAGTGCATGAAGGTCAAAATACACGGGTTCCCCCGACGTTGTGTCCTAAATGCGATATTTTGAAGTCGAGTCGAAGTAGAACGAAGTTGAGTAAAGTTAGTAGAGTTGGTCAAGAACCGGCTTCTTCGGCTCGGCTCACTAAAAGGAACCGGCTCTTTCGTGTCCTAAACGGCTCTTCGGGTTGTTTTTGCTTTCATCCCAACATGACCAAATATGATGTAAAATGATGCACAAAATGACTTAAAGGAAGTGGGGAATAGAACAAAAAAGAAAAAAATACCAAAATGAAAAAGTCGTGAAAAGCTGAGAAAAAAAGAAACAAAAGGAAGAGGAAAAAAAGAAGGAAAAATTTAGAAAAAAGCCAGAAAAAAGGAAAAGAAATAAATGTAGGAAATAGAGAACAAAAAGAAAAAAGTAGAAGCTGGGAAAAAATAAACACAATGATATTTTTTTTTAAAGGAATTTAAAAAAAGTAGAAAAAAACACGGGAAAAAGAAGAAAACGTTTGTGTCGCATTCAAATAATGTCCAATGATATCAAGTGAATTTTGTTGCCAACATTGTACTTCCACTCAAAAATGTGATTAAGTACAGTTCTGTATCGTGCAACCGACTCAATAAGCCTCCCAAAATGTTAATATAATGCGAGAAAATATATCAGGAAAAAAAAAGAAATGGATATTTTGTGAAAGAATTGTAAAAACAAACGACGTTTGCAATCGTACATGAGTCAATTCATTCAAAAGTGAAAAAATGTTTTACATTGCCAGAAACTCAGCAAAATGTCAAGTTTTGGACATGTTTGCTAATGATTTAGTTGCCACACTTGGGATTGCCGTTGCTCACTGTTGTTTCGAGCGTTGCTCACCGACTACGCTCAGACCCGTAAGGAAAATGACAGGGAACATTGCTTTTAGTGATTTTTTTTCAGGTAAGGACAACTTTCCGAATTTTTACAGGACTGTGAAGGGGTTAAAAATAATTGTAGGTGGGGTTTTTGCGGCAAGCACGTCTGAATTTTGCCGCGTGCGCTTTGGTCTTCGGCGTGTCCGTCCTTTTGGAGGCGCCGTTGCGGTTTCTATTGATTTTTTGCTGCCCTGCTCTTCATCAAACATCACTTGTGGACCTTTTAAAAGCAACCAGGAACGCACACACGCACATTTTTTTTTTTTGCTTTTTATGAAGTGTGTTCGCACGCCGCTCTTTGTCTGGAGTCGGGCAGGGTCAGAGTTCACCCGGAGCCGAAAGCGGCTCGCCCACGCCGCTCAAATTGCGCCCGTATCGGCTGTCCGGCTGTTGCTCGGACGCCGTTGGTCGATAATCGGGTCAGAAGAAGAAATTGAATACATAGTTGAGGGAAGATCTTCAGCCCAGGTCTGACCTTACCTGAATTTCGGACCAAAAATGTCAATCATGACGTTCAGGTTGGGCCTTTCTCTTTCTGACTTTTTAACAAATATATATATATATTCCACCAGTCATTGTCTACCCCTCTCCTGAAGAGACGCACTAGACGTCATGATTACCGATATGCATCTCCTGTGCCAACTGCCTGGGACTCCTGTGCCAACTGCCTGGGACTGATTGGCTCCCTGTCCCTATTTAAACCCACTCCTATTTGTCTCCTTTAGTCAGTCCATCTGCGAACCTCAGTTTACACTAGGCAAGCCTTTTTCGACCCTGACTCCCACCTGTTTGTGCTCCTGTCTGTTCCCCAGCTTCGACCCATTTTTGATCCTGACCGTGTCTACTCTCCTCTCCTGGCTTACGACTGGTTTCAGACCCCGACCACGTTTGGATTTCTTTCTTTCTCTCTCTTTCCCTCCCTCGCTATTTCTATTTGTATCTCTTTTGTTTCTCACGTTCTTTCTCTCTCTCCTTTCCTCCCTTTTTCTCTATCTCTCTGCCTCTCTTTGTCTTTTTCTCTCTCGGTGTCTTTTTACCTTCTTTTGCTCTCTCCATGTTTTCCTTTTCTCTCTCTTTTCTCTTTTTCTCTCTCTCTTGCTCTTTCCTTCTCTCCTTCTTTTTTATCTCCTCTCTTTCTATTTCTCTTTGGATTTCTTTCTTTCTCTTTATTTCCCCCTCTCTCACTATCTTTTTATCTCTTTTGTTTCCCACATTCTGTCTCTCTCTCTCTCTTTGTTCCACCGTCTCTCCTTTCCACCGTCTCTCCTTTTCTCTCCCTCTCTTTCTCTTATTTCTTTCTCTCTCTTTATTTCCCCCTCTCTCACTATTTCTCTTTTTATCTGTTGTTTCCAACATTCTTTCTATCTTTTCTCTCTCTCCCTCTCTCTCTCTCGTCTTTCTCCTTTTCTCTCTTTCTTTGTTCTACCCTCTCTCCTTTTCTCTCCCACTCTTTCTCTTATTTCTCTCTCTCTATTTCCCCCGCTCTCACTATTTCTCTTCTTATCCCTTTTGTTTCTCACATCCTATCTCTCTCTCTCTGTCTCTTTCTCTGTCTTCCTCCCTTTCTCTCTTTCTTTGTTCTACCCTCTCTCCTTTTCTCTCCCACTCTTTCTCTTATTTCTCTCTCTCTATTTCCCCCGCTCTCACTATTTCTCTTCTTATCCCTTTTGTTTGTCACATCCTATCTCTCTGTCTTTCTCCCTTTCTCTCTTTCTTTGTTCTACCCTCTCTCCTTTTCTCTCTCTCTTTTTCTCTCTCTCTCTTTCCCCCGCTCTCACTATTTCTCTTCTTATCCCTTTTGTTTGTCACATCCTATCTCTCTCTGTCTCTTTCTCTGTCTTTCTCCCTTTCTCTTTTTCTTTGTTCCACCCTCTCTCCTTTTCTCTCTCTCTATTTCCCCCGCTCTCACTATTTCTCTTCTTATCCCTTTTGTTTCTCACATCCTGTCTCTCTCTCTGTCTCCTTCTCTGTCTTTCTCTCTTTCTTTGTTCCACCCTCTCTCCTTTTCTCTCCCTCTCTTTCCCTTACTTCTTTCTCTCTCATCTACTAGTCCGGCCCCTGAGAAAATTTTAGTTCTATTGTGTGGCCCCCGAGTTAAAACGTGTTTGACACCCCTCCTCTAGTTTAAATCTTCTGGTAAACACCAGAACTCATGATTCAGTCAACCACAGCAAGTGGTCCTGGTCTTGAGGCAGCAAAGCAGCCGCAGACAATGACGCTGCCACCACCATGCTTTACAGTTGGAATCATGCTCTTTAAGTCAAATTATGTGCCGTTTTTACACCAGATTCAGCAGCCAGACAATAATAAGGTAGGTTTTTCGTTTGAGTCAAAGTTTTTTTATCGGCACTGTTTTCGTGTTTGGCCCAACCTCACCCGGACCCTAGCTTCATTGGCCCCTAACTCAATTGAGTTTAAGACCCCTGCCCTAACCCTTCCCACTAACCCTCCTCACCAAAACACGACGCAATTGATCACTATGCCGAAGACGAAAAGAGCGCCGATGCTTCTCTTTGAGGGAGGGGGTGGGGCGGGGGTCCACGGAAGCCCCCCCCCTTGACACGGCCCCCGCCAGTGATTCATTGCCCAATTTGACGCCTGCGCACTGCTAAATTGCATCAGCGCTGCCAAAAATCCACGAGATATGAAAAATGAAAGGTGGTCCCTGCCTCGGCCAGACACCGAAAAGAAGTTTTTTGCCTCTTCGGGCGAAGGCTGCGCGCCGCCAAATTACCGTCTGATGGATGGCGGCGCCGCATGCCGATTAACCCACTTAACTGCGTCGGACGCGCGACTACTTCGTTACCTGTCAAACTGTTTTTTTTTTACCCGCCAAAATAAAACGTCTTCCAGTTTGGAGTTTTCTCCTTGACTTTGGACTTTTTTGGCCCCTTTTGTCTTGCCACCCACAGTGTTCTGGTTTGCCCGCGTCCCTGCGTCTTAGACGCATTATTTTTGCTGGGGACGCATCGTGTCCAATCAAGGTGTGTCCCCGGGACGCAACTTTTTGGACACGGAATTGTCATTATCATTTTTTAACAACGATTTATTTCATGGGGCAGCACGGCGGCGCAGTGGTTAGCGCTTGTGCGGCACAGTTCATGTCATGGGAACCTGTCGTGGGTTCAAATCCAGCTCCGGACTTCCTGTGCGGAGTTTGTATGTTCTCCCCGTGCTTGCGTGGGTTTCCTCCGGGCACTCCGGTTTCCTCCCACGTTCCAAAAACATGCATTTCAGGTGAATTGGCCGGTCCAAATTGTCCCTAGGTGTGAATGAGCGAATGGTTGTCTGTCCCTGTGTGCCCTGCGATTGGCTGGCAACCAGTTCAGGGTGTCCCCTGCCCACTGCCCGGAGATGGCTGGGATGGGCTCCAGCCCCCCGCGACCCTAATGAGGATAGGCGGTACGGCTAATAAGATGAGATGAGCTGAGATTTATTTCATGATTACTGATGCCGGCTCCTTTGGCGCCAACTGCCTCGGACTCTGATTGGCTCCCTCTCCCTATTTAAACCCACTCCTTTCTGTCCCCTTTTGTCAGTCCGTCTGCGAACCTCAGCTATCACTAGGCAAGCCTTTTTCGATCCTGACTCCCACTTGTTTTTGCTCCCGTTTGTTCCCTGACTTCCACCCGTTTTTTGATCTTGACCACGTCTACTCTTCTCTCCTGGCTTTCGACTCGTTTCTGACCCTGACCACGTTTTTGTTCTCCTGTCCTGGCTATTGACCTGTTTTCCGTTCCCGACACCGCCATTACCCGCCACGGAAGTCCCATATCCGCGTTCGGCGCGACCTGCTTCCCGCGACCAGCGATCACCTTATCGTGGGTGCAATCCTTTCCTTTCTTCCCAATAAAACTGAGAGAAACGATACGCGAGTGGGTCCTGTTTTTGTCTTGCCAAAGTGAGCAAAAAACAGCCCTTTGCTTCCAATTTCACCCAGCCTTTCTCAAAGAAAGACAAAAAGAAGAGAAAAAAGTTTTTTTTTAAAAGGAATAACAAATAGGGAAGAAGAAATAAGCAAAAGAGGTAGAAAAGAAAACAGGAATCAAAAGAAAAGTTGGGGGGGAAAGACAATAAAGGAAAGTGGAGAAAAAGAAAGAAAAAGAAAAGAAAAAAAGGAATTAAGGACAAGGGCAAATTTCTTTTTTTTTTCGTTTTTCTTCAGTTTTACATTATATCTTGTTTCTCCTTTTTTCATTTTCTCTTTTTTTTCTTCTTTCTGTTCTTCTTTCTCTCAACAAAAGTAATAAGGTGTCAGGAACAGAACGGAGACAGGACCCACTTGCGCTGCGTTTCTCACAAGTTTTTATTGGAAGAAAGAGAAAGGGGTGCGCCCACGATCCGGGGATTGCTGGACGCAGTGAGCAAGTCGCTCTGAACGCGGAAGTGGATCTTCTGTGGCGAGCGATGGCAGGAACGGGAAAAACGGGTCAGTAGCCGGGACAGGAGAGCAAAAACGCGGTCGGGGTCGGAAGTGAGTCGTAAGCCAGAAAAGGTGAGAGGACGTCGTCGGGGACAAAAAGAGCTCGGAAGCCGGGACAGGAGAGCAGACGTGATCAGGATCAGAAACGGGTCGAAGCTGGGGGACAGACGGGAGCAAAAAAACGAGACAGGTGGGAGTCAGGGACAAATGGGAGCAAAAAAACGGAACAGGTGGGAGTCAGGGTCAAAAAAGGCTTGCCTAGTGTAAACTGAGGTTTGCAGACGGACCGACAAAAGGGGACAGACGGGAGCGGGTTTAAATAGGGACAGGGATCATATCGGTAATCATGACAGTATTGTTTTTTTATCACTATTTTCTATCTTAAAACATGCAAAATCAACCTAAATAAGCATGAGTTTTGAATTAGAATATATACTTTTGTACCTTATGTATTTATATATGCTTGCATACTATACTCATTTTTTATTCAGTATATATATTTTTGATATTTTTGGACTAATAAACGTAATTTTTTTAAAAATTATATATATTTTATTTATTTTTTACAATATTTTGGAGTAATTTTGATCATTTATTGGACTTTTAATGTACGTGATAATATTCATATAATGTTCTCTGCCATTTGGCCAGGAATCCCGAGGAGTATTTCCCGCACTGCTTCATTTCCAATTCATGGCCAAAAAATGACGGCGGCAATTAAGGTTTTTGCGCGCTCGTAATATTTTAGTATTAGCCGTCGTTTTTTTTGATCCCACGGGGTGATAAAAACGCTCCGTCCGAGCAGAGACCAGCGTTTTGATGTTGTATGGTGGGGGAAAACGCTGTAACCGGGGGTCGAAATAGGACCTCAACGTGAAAACGTTGACTTCCGTGACGAGCGATGGCGGTGTCGGGAACGGAAAAAAACGGGTCAGTCGCTGGGACAGGAGAGCGAAAACGTGGTCGGGGTCAGAAGCGAGTTGTAAGCCATGAAAGGAGAGTAGACGTAGTCGGGGACAAAAGAGGTCGAAAGCAGGGACGGGAGAATAGACGTGGTCAGGATCAAAAAACGGGTCGAAGCCGGGGGACAGACAGGAGCAAAAAACAGGTGGGAGTCAGGGTCAACAAGAGGCTTGCCTAGTGTTAACTGAGATTCGCAGACGGACTGACAACAGGTGACAGAAAGGAGTGGGTTTAACTAGGGGCAGGGAGCCAATCAGAGTCCGAGGCCGTTGCCGCCGAAGGAGCTGGCACAGGTGCATCACATGACAAAAATTAGGCTTAGCAGCAACTTCTCAAAAGATACTTCTCTATTTTTTTTTTACAATAAATAAATACAATTGTCAATACTACCAACGTGACTTCAATCACCTTAAGTGCATTGAATGTTATGGTAAAAGCTAATCACTTCAGCCTTCCATGTTAACGTGCTTTTAATTCTCTCTCTCTCAGTCACAAACACACCCTGGATGGATCAACTCATGTTACGATAAGAGCTAATATATCAGTCTCCACCTGAGCGTACTTCCCTAAATTAAGTTAGCTCAAACGTGTGTGTTAGCGTTGTGTTAGCAAAATTGCAGCTACTGTAAGGTGGGGACGCTTATTATATTTTTGATGCTTAGCTTTAGTTCCAACAGGATTACAAGGAGGTCCCTACGTCAGATTGTCGAAAAAGTCCCAGCATACATCACCTTGCGTATGTGTTAGCGCAGTGTTAGCAAATTTGCAGCTACTGTAAGGCGGGGACGCTGTATCCTGGGGTTTTCACTATACTTTGGAAGCTTAGCGTTAGCTCCAAAAGGGTTCCAAGGAAGTCAGATTTTCTAAGAAGTCCCAGCATATATCACTTAGCATATGTGTTAGCGCCGTGTTAGCGAATTTGCAGCTACTGCAAGGCGGGAACGCTGTATCCTGGGGGTTTACTATATTTTTGTTGCTTAGCGTTCGCTCCGACAGGATTAAAAGGAGGTCCTTACGTCAAAATGTCGGAAAAGTCCCAGCATACATCACCTTGCGTATGTGTTAGCGCCGTGTTAGCGCCGTGTTAGCGAATTTGCAGCTACTGTTAGGTGGGGACGCTGTATCCCGGGCATTCACTTTACTTTGGAAACTTAGCGTTAGCTCCAACAGGATTACAAGAAAGTCAGATTTTCAAAGAAGTCCAAGCATATACCACTTAGCATATGTGTTAGCGCCCAGTTAGCAAATTTGCAGCTACTGTAAGGCGGGGACGCTGTATCCTGGGGGTTTACTCTATTTTTGATGCTTAGCGTTATCTCCAACAGGATTACAAGGAAGTCAGATTTTCAAAGAAGTGCCAGCATATATCACTTAGCATATGTGTTAGCGCCGTGTTAGCGAATTTGCAGCTACTGTAAGGCGGGGACGCTGTATCCCGGGGGTTTACTCTATTTTTGATGCTTAGCGTTTGCTCCAACAGGATTACAAGGAGGTCCCTACGACAGATTGTCGAAGAAGTCCCAGCAAATATCACCTTGCGTATGTGTTAGCGCCGTGTTAGCGAATTTGCAGCTACTGTTAGGCGGGGACGCTGTATCCTGGGGTTTTCGCTAAATTTTTGAGGTTTAGCTTTAGCTCCAACAGGGTTCCGAGGAAGTCAGATTTTCAAAGAAGTGCCAGCATATATCACTTAGCATATGTGTTAGCGCCCAGTTAGCGAATTTTCAGCTACTGTAAGGCGGGGGCGCTGTATCCCGGGGGTTTACTCTATTTTTGATGCTTAGCGTTAGCTCCAACAGGATTACAAGGAAGTCAGATTTTCAAAGAAGTGCCAGCATATATCACTTAGCATATGTGTTAGCGCCGTGTTAGCGAATTTGCAGCTACTGTAAGGCGGGGACGCTGTATCCCGGGGGTTTACTCTATTTTTGATGCTTAGCGTTTGCTCCAACAGGATTACAAGGAGGTGCCTACTTCAGATTGTTGCAAAAGTCCCAGCATACATCACTTCGCGTACGTGTTAGCGCTGTGTTAGAAAATTTGCAGCTACTGTAAAGCGGGGACGCTGTATCCTGGGGTTTTCACTATACTTTGGAAGCTTAGCGTTAGCTCCAAAAGGGTTCCAAGGAAGTCAGATTTTCAAAGAAGTCCCAGCATATATCACTTAGCATATGTGTTAGCGCCGTGTTAGCGAATTTGCAGCTACTGTAAGGCGGGGACGCTGTATCCTGGGGGTTTACTATATTTTTGTTGCTTAGCGTTCCCTCCAACAGGATTACAAGGAGGTCCTTACGTCAGATTGTCGGAAAAGTCCCAGCATACATCACCTTGCGTATGTGTTAGCTCCATGTTAGCGCCTTGTTAGCGAATTTGCAGCTACTGTAAGGCGGGGACGCGGTATCCTGGGGGTTTACTTTATTTTTGATGCTTAGCGTTCGCTCCAACAGGATTACAAGGAGGTCCCTACGTCAGATTGTCAGAAAAGTCCCAGCATACATCACTTCGCGTACGTGTTAGCGTCGTGTTAGCGAATTTGCAGCTACTGTAAGGCGGGGACGCTGTATCCCGGGGGTTTACTCTATTTTTGATGCTTAGCGTTCGCTCCAACAGGATTACAAGGAGGTCCCTACGTCAGATTGTCAGAAAAGTCCCAGCATACATCACTTCGCGTAGCGCAGGGAATTTACGGCGGTGAGCGAGCGGCAATCGGCTAGGAGATGGCAGCCGGCTACGCTAATCCCGGCACGTGAGGGACGGGTCCCGGCCCCCGGTGTCACCGGGACCTGCCGGGTCCTGACGGAGGCGCATTGAGGGGCCCGCTTAGTGTCAGTCCTCGGGTGCCACTCAGCGCCGTAATCGGCGCTTTGATGCCGGCGGTGGCGGCGGCGGGGGCGCTAGCGGCGTTAGCGCCGGCTTTTAAGGGGCGGATTTGAAGCGGCTCGGAGATGAAGCCGCTGATCCAGATTAGTGGCAAGACGATGCCCGCCGTTGCCTTGTCGCGCGTCAACCGGGCGGTCAAGACGCGCCGGGCCAGACCAAAGCAGTCGAGTACCGAACGGCGTTAGGATCAGGAGAACGTGTAAAAGCGGGGTTTCTTACGCTTCACTCTAAGGCAGGCGGGTCCGAAAGTCAATGGAGTCTTAGGGTCCGGGTAAGGTCGGGCAGGATTGGAACAATCCGCTGTTCTCATACTTGTCCACTAGATGTCGCTCTCATGTGTAGTGACATAAAAATTGAGTCCAAGGAAGACTACAAACTACGAAGACAGAAAGGGAGTAAAAAGCACTCTTTTTTTTCCAATATTTTCCAATATTTTCATGTTTGATTGTTTTTTAAAAGGAATAAAATGAAGAATAAAAATGAATGAAGGGGAAAAGAGCAAAAAAAAGGGAAGTGGAGAAAGAAAAGAAAAAAGGAAAGACGATAAAGTATTTAGGAAAAAAGGACAAATATGGGGAAAAAAATGCAATTCACTTTTTTCGTGTTTCTCTCATTTTTTTTCCTGTTTATCACTTTTTGTCATATTTATTTTTTAATTATGTTTGATTTCTTTTTTCGTTTTCTCTTTTCATATTTTTCATTTTTTATTTTACTTTTTGAGTTTTTTCATATTCATTTGATTTGTTTTTCTATTTTCTCGTTTGTTTTTACTTTTCTGACTTTTTTCTTTTCTTTTTCTTATCCTTTTTTTCTTATGTTCAACTTTTATTCTTGCTTTCTCTTTTTTCTCTTTTTCCTTTTTTAATTTACTTTTTTGAGTTATTTATTTTTCATATTCATTTGATTTGTTTTTCTATTTTCTTGTTTGTCTTTCCTTTCTGTTTCACTTTTTTATTTATTGAATTTTTATCCTTTTTTTTTTTTTGAGTTTAACTTCTTGCCTGATTTTTTTCATGTTTCTCCTTTCTTTTTTCTCTTTTCCCTTTTTTGTCTTGTTTTGCTTTTCTTTTTTCTTCTTTCAATTTTTCTATTTTCTTTTGGTTATTTTTTTCAGTTTTTCTTTTTGCTCTTTTTTATCTTTATTTATCTTTTCTTTTTTCTTTTCAAAAGTAGCTTTAATCACGTGTGAACGTCACTAGACCATGTCTCAAAGATTTTGATTTGTTTTTCTATTTTCTTGTTTGTCTTTACAATCCTTTCTTTTTCTCTTTTTATTTATCTAATTTTTTTTTATCCTTTTTTTTCTTTTTTCATGTTTCTCCTCTCTTTTTTCTCTTTTCCCTTTTTTGTCCTGATTTTCTTTTTTTTCTTCTTTCTATTTTTTCTTTTTTACTTTCCTTATTTTCTTCAGTTTTACTTTTTTCTTTTTGCCCTTTTTTATCTTTTTTCTTTTCTTTTCAAAAGTCGCTTTAATCACTCGTGAATGTCACTAGACCATGTTTCACGGAATTGTGTTATTTGTGGAATTTCTCAGCACTTTTGGTTGAGTTATAGTGACCCGTACAGAATAACAAAATCATTAGAAAAAAAAAAGATTATTTATGAAAAATAAACACATCATTTGTGTTTTGTTGGAACAAAAGAGCCGACGCGGCGTTAGCGTGCGCTCGAACGCGCGACTTGTCAGGACGCGCCAAACGTGAAGTACACGTGTAATCGCGCGATTAGGATAATTCGCCTCAAGTGTCATCTTAGGTGGCGGCCTTCCCGCCACGCATCCGATTCTGTCACGCCATAAATCTTGACACTTCTCCGCCGGGGAGGGAAATGACATTTATTTATTTATTTTTTTTCAATCCGTCTATTTTATTCGAAGGGGTCTCAAACTTGCGGCACGGGGGGGATTACGGTTTCAGGCCCTGGCCTTATTATGAAAACCTAAAGCAGGGTTGTCCAACTCATTTGAACTCGGGGGCCACACCATAGAACAAACATTCTGTCGGGGGGCCGGACCAGTAGATTAAAGAGAAAGAAAAAGAGAGATAAAGAAATAAGAGAAAGAAGGAGGGAAAAGGAGGGAGAACGGGACAAAGAAAGAAAGAGAGAGAGGGAGAGAGAGGGAGAAACAAAAGAGATAAAAAGTCGTGAGAGAGAGGGGAAAGAAAGGGAGAGGAAGAAAGAAATCCAAAGAGAAATAGAAAGACAGAAGGAGAGAAAAGAGAGAAAAGAAAGTGCAAAGGGTAGGAAGAGAGAAAGAGAAAAGAGAGGAAAGGAATAAAGGAAGTTAGAGCAAAAGAAGTTAAAAAGACACAGAGAGAGAAAGAGACAAAGAGCAACAAAGGAAGAGAAAAAGAGTGACACAGAGAGTGAAAGAGACAGAGAGTGAGAGAGAAAGGGAGGAAGAGAGAAAGAGAGAAATAAATAGAAGTAGAGTGTCTTTGTGAGAGGCACCTGGCTTTGGCAAATTCAAGTGGACACATTTCAACCTGCAGCTTGTTTTTCTCTTGCGCTTCTCTGAGTGTTGTCTCGCAGGCCGTATTCAGTCCCTTAGCGGGCCTGATCTGGCCCGCGGGCTGCCTGTTTGACACCTGTGCACTAACCGATAGCATCTTCAGCCGTGCAAGACGACTATCTGCCTATCGGGGGCATTAAGGATTCAGTGTCTTGCCCAAGGACACTTTAACATATAACACGGGGGAGCCGGGAATCAAACCTGCGACCTCTTGATCCCAAGACGATAGCTCTACCTCCTGAGCTGTCAGGTTTAACCCCAACACTTTTAACAAAAAGACCTGTGTACAAAAGGACAGAGAGAATTGTTTGTGATTATCTGCAGGGAAGTGAACGAGAGACCGCTTTTTATCACAGTGCCTCCAGCTCACTTCGAAGCAGTCTCTCGCCACCCTGCCTTTTATTCAGAGAAAGGTATTTCCCAATTACAAGGTGGTTTCGGACTGCTAAACAGGAATGCGTTTGAAAGTTAAATGTCCATTTGAAACCAGTTTTCGTGCAAACACTTGTTATTTGAAATGTGAATGATTACCTCTGTTTAATTACCGTATTTTCCACACTATAAGGCGCACCTAAAAGTCTTAATTTTTTTCAAAAGCTGACCATGCGCCTTATAATACAGTGCGCCTTATATATGGCTCAACATTAAATCGCAAGGTCTCGCAACTTACGCAACAGCCGCCGACTCGATTTTCCCCCGAACGTGGACTAGTCCGCGGTGTATGCTGGGATTTATATACCGGCGTTTCATTGGCTAACCAATGTGTCAATCATCATTTGAATCGATCACTATTGGCTAAAGTTATTCGGAGCCTCGGATAGGGTAGAGGGCCAAAACAAACCCTGCAATTGGCCAAAAAAGATGTGTCAATCATCCGTTAAATCGATCGCTATTGGCTGAAGTTATTCGGAGCCTCGGATTGGCTAGAGGGCCAAAACAAACCCTGCAATTGGCCGAGAAAGATGTGTCAATCATCCGTTAAATCGATCGCTATTGGCTGAAGTTATTCGGAGCCTCGGATTGGCTAGAGGGCCAAAACAAACCCTGCAATTGGCCAAGTTTAGCAATGGCGTAGCAAGCTTAGCAAGCTTGCTAAAGTACGCCATAAAGAAACATGTTTCATTAGTCTGTATTTGTAAACATTTGACTCTCCTGGATTGACTTCACTCACGGTTGTATGAAGACCATGGTTGCGTATCATTATTGAACGTGAGAACTTAGGTGAGTTATGCGGCTTTCTATTTTCCCGGTATCTTGTTTTAGAACCATCTTGATGTTGCTGTGATGAGTTGAGTGAATTCAACTCAATTCCAAGCGTTTATTGTCATATGCACAGTAAAGTTGCGAGCGAAAAATAAAATAGAAACTAAGGAATGGTTGGCATTTCTTGAATCCCAAGACTTGAACCTTCCGAATGATGGAACGATGCATTTGAGTGACATCGTACGGACACCGCATCCGCACGTGTCTACGACACGTATTTGCGTCTTTGCAAGCTTTGGGAATGTTAAGGGGGTAATCAGTTGGACTGAACCATCTGACTGTTTTGTCCACGTTCCCATTGCAGCGCCTTATAATCCGGTGCGCCTTATCTATGGAAGATATAGGACCAAAAACTATTTTTTGGGGGTGCGCCCTATAACCCGCTGCGCCCTATAGTGCGGAAAATACGGTACTCAAGAAAAGATCTTTGACTTTCAGGTCAAATTTGTAACTGATTCACACCATCGGTTCTCTCTAGAGTGCAGTGGGAAACTTTGCTTGTGAGAACATACTATTTTGTAAGTGTAACGGGTGTAATAATAACTTTTGTTTTATTGAAATTCCTGCTGAAATATGTTGTATAGTTTTTGGTAAGTGTCCTGCAAGGATGAGTCCAACAGTGCCATCTGCTGGTATGGGGTGGCGTTTGGTTTTGGCTTCTGACATGTGACCAAGAGGCGGGGTTTGTTGGCAGTTTTCAGAGGGAACTGCTACTGGTAAGACACATCTTTCGGTGCTCCACAAAAGAAGTTAATTTTTAAACATTATAACCACAGCTGACAAATCTCTCAACATGCACAGTAATGTGATTGATGTTGTCAAGCTGTTTGGATTTATTTTCGTTTTGTTTCTGTTTTACTAAAATATTAATTCCCCTTGTAGAGATCAAAGAGAACAAAGCCAGCAGAAAAGCTAATGTTGTGACTCATTCATTTGCAGGTAAATTGTACCCGTTTTTATACTCATTATTGTTCTTATTTCTATTTTCTCATATATATTAAAAAGGATGATGTTGGTTAAAACTCAGACGAAAGAAAAATATGTTTAATTCATTGTAAACGTTAAAAATCCACTATACGATCTCTTGTTAAAAGTATCTTGTTAAAATGGATGTACAAATGTATTGTGATATTCTAAAATGTATTTTATGTCAATTGAAAAGAAAGCTCTTTGATATGCTTTGTTGGGCAGTTTTTGTCACGAGGAAGACCGGACCAGAACGGAAGCAGGAGGCAGGAAGGGAGAACTCAATTGCGTTGACGATCAAAACTTTTATTTACCAAAATAAAAGTCGTCCAAAACTCAGGGAAAAGACAGAACAAACAGGTTTTAACAAAAAAACGTGCAAACACAGGTTTCTTCCGGCTCAAACAAAACAGGACAGAGCAAAACAGAACGGGAAATGCAGACAGAAAATGCAATGAGCCAACACCCTCAAAACCCAAATCCCACCCTTAAGTAGCACATACGCAAATTAGCTGATCTACTGCAGCCGTGCCCAGGGGGCGGGGCCAGACGGTCGCCACGGCGACCATGCTGGACATGACAGTTTTTAGAGGGAACTGCTACTGAGATCAAATAGATCAAAGCCAGCAGAAAAGCTTATGTTGTGACTCATTCGTTTGCAGTATCTGGAATAAAAACCTCATCATGCAGCCCAGCGTGAATGTGTATCTTTGGTGGGACAAGTACACCGCGGTTACACAAGCACAATATTTCGAGCAAACATATAACACACATAAATAATAGTGAAATTGAAGAACTTATGTACATTATTCCAACATGTATTTCTAATGCATATAAAACAGCTGCAATGATAACTAAAATAAAAGGTGTGAAGGAGGCATTTTTGCAGAAAAACAACCATGCAGAGTGGCAGAAAACTACAAAAAAAGCTTACTAATGATAACAAGTTATTATGTTTTGTTGTGTAAAGCAAACAAGGGGATCGTGCATAGAAACTAAGATGGAGGACACTAAACTACCGTATTTTCCGCACTATAAGGCGCACCTAAAAGCCTTTATTTTTTTCAAAAGCTGACCTTATAATACAGTGCGCCTTATTTATTGATCTATATTAAGGCGCAAAGTCTTGCAACTAACTTGCATTCGCCGACTCGATTTTCCCCCGAACGCCAAGTAGTCCGCGGTGTATGCTGGGATTTATTTACCGGCGTTTCATTGGCTAACCTATGTGTCAATCATCATTTGAATCGATCGCTATTGGCTAAAGTTATTCGGAGGTCAAGGGGCGGATCCTTTTTATCATTTACAGGCTGGCATTGGCTTGAACGGCAAAACAAAGCCTGCAATTGGCCGAAAAAGATGAATGTGAATCACATGTTGGGTTGCACTACGGCATAGAGAAAACATTTTTTACTATTCTGTATTTGTAAGTATTTTATTCTCCTGGATTTACTAAACTCACGGATATAAGAGGACCATGGTTGCAACTTTTGATTGAACACAACGACTTCGGTGAGCTACTCCGGCTATATATTTTCCCTGTATCTTGTTTCAGACTGAACGCGATGTTTCTGTGATAAGCGGTGCAGATAATGGATGGAATGGAGTGTCTATTTTTAAATTCAACTCAATTCCAAGTGTTTATTGTCATATGCACAGTAAAGTTGCGAGCGAAAAAGAAAATAGAAACTAAGGATTGGTTGGCATTTCTTGAATCCCAAGACTTTAACCTTCTGAATGATATTTGAAACGATGCATTTGAGTGACATGGTACGGACACCGCATCCGCACGTGTTCTCGACACGTATTTGCGTCTTTGCAAGCTTTGGGAATGTTAAGGGGGTAAGAAGTTGGACTGAACCATCTGACTGTTTTGTCCACATTCCCATTGTAGCGCCTTATCATCCGGTGCGCCTTATCTATGGAAGCTATAGGACCAAAGACTATTTTTGGGGGGTGCGCCCTATAACCCGGTGCGCCTTATAGTGCGGAAAATACGGTACACAAAAAGCAGGGTAGAGTATTTCAGATTTCATAGTGTTTTTTTTTCCTTTAATCAAAAACTAAATTGATTAATCAGTTGGTTACACCCTACAATACTTCTTAAAAAATATACAGGCTCGTCAGATGACCTCCAGTAATAACAATTTATTTTTTTTGTTTTCATCGAAATTTCGTCAAGAAATATACATTCATTTAAAGACACTAGCATTAGCGGCTAGCCACCATGTCCATAACAGTAGAATTAACAGTCAAGGTTTGCGAAGTTAGCCACCAACGTAATGCTAGTTTCTATTTTGGCTAGCAGCTACATTAGTGAAACTATCAGGCACTTCTGTCACAGAAAATAACAATTTATTTTTTTGTTTTCACCGAAATTTCGTTAAAAAATATACATTCATTTAAAGACTAGCATTAGCGGCTAGCCACTGTGTCCATAATGGTAGAATTAACAGTCAAGGTTAGGCTAACAGATACATTAGTGAAACTATCAGGCACTTCCGTCACAGAAAATAATAATTTATTGTTTTCATCGAAATTTCGTTACAGAGACACTAGCATTAGCGGCTAGCTAACGTGTCCACTAGCATTAATGAATGAATGGCCTTTATTGTCATTATAAACCAAATTGGAGAGCTTCTCCTCTTGCGGTATAGCTCCCCAACTATTTAGCATTGATTACTAGAGTGATGCTAGCAGCTCATAAAAGCTAGCCACCAAATTGAAGCTATCGGCTAATTTCCTTAGCGGCTACTTTAGCGAAACGCATGCTAAAACTCACAGAACAAAAGGCAATCTTAAACCACCTTTCAATATTCCGAACCGACCGTCTCGCGTAACGAATCGCCGCCGTCGTACCGCTAGGGCTAACGACGTTTCCATCGCGTTGACGTTTTAATTCCGTTTTTTGGGGATAAAAGAAACGCGCCTCATTTTGACGGGCTTCAATTAAAGCTAGCGCGGCTAATGAAGCGTTTAGCGATGTGACTGGACGGGCCACTCACGGGCTAGCTCGGTTCTGCTTGTCTGCATGATCGCCGTTGGCGAGTCAATTATAACGAAGGTTGGGATCCTCCAATTAGCGTTAAAAGGCGCGCTGACGGCTAATTAGCTGTCGGTGTTACGGCCG
Organism: Urocampus carinirostris; assembly: GCF_059441175.1. Lineage (NCBI taxonomy): Eukaryota > Metazoa > Chordata > Actinopteri > Syngnathiformes > Syngnathidae > Urocampus > Urocampus carinirostris. The sequence goes on along the minus strand of NC_142352.1, from coordinate 2,312,966 downwards.
CGGCCGGCTAGGCCTTTTTTGCTAGCGGGTGACGGCCGTATTAGCCTGATAGCTCTTTCTTTTGTTTCCACTCCAACAATGAGTTGACGTTGGCTCCGCCCACCAGGTCATGCCTACTCTCGTCTTATTTTTTTTAATGGATTTATGAAATGAATGATACCATGAGAAGCGGTGAAGGTGTTTCAAATTTTCCTTTCAAAGTTAGCTAAAAAACACAGACCAGGACCAGAAAATGAATGATACCATGAGAAGCGGTGAAGGTGTTTCAAATTTTTCTTTCAAAGTTAGCTAAAAACGACGGACCAGGACCAGAAAATGAATGATACCATGTGAAGGGGGTGAAGGTGTTTCAAATTTTCCTTTCAAAGTTAGCTAAAAACGACAGACTAGGACCAGAAAATGAATGATACCATGAGAAGGGAGTGACGGTGTTTCAAATTTTCCTTTCAAAGTTAGCTAAAAACCACGGACCAGGACCAGAAAATGAATGATACCATGAGAAGGGGGTGACGGTGTTTCAAATTTTCCTTTCAAAGTTAGCTAAATACGACAGACCAGGACCAGAAAATGAATGATACCATGAGAAGCGGTGAAGGTGTTTCAAATTTTCCTTTCAAAGTTAGCCAAAAACCACAGACCAGGACCAGAAAATGAATGATACCATGAGAAGCGGTGAAGGTGTTTCAAATTTTCTTTTCAAAGTTTCTCATTTCAGGCAAACTACAAGATTCGATATTCTAGCAGGCATTTGTTCATGTTAGGTTGGAAGTGTCAAGGCTTAATCCCATTACTTCCCCTTGCCCTTCAATTTACTCTTCATGCAGTTAGCATTTTTTACAGTACTTGGGTAAACTTAGGGCAAGGTTAGGCAACCCAAAATATTGAAAAAAAGTAGCTAGGGGAAAGTTGACGTAATGGGATTAGGTTCCTGCTGGTACTGATTTTATTTCCTGCACTGTTAGATTATGGTTCAAAAGAAAGATTAGTCTTGTTAGTTTTGTTGGAATTCTAATTTATTAAAAATAGACGGAAGATCTTCCGTAGCGAGCGATGGCAGTGTCAGGGATTGAAAACAGGTCGATAGCCGGGACAGGGAGATCAAGACGTGGTCAGGGTCGGAAACGAGTCATAAGCCAGGATGGGAGAGTAGACGTAGTCGGGATCAAAAATGGGTCGCAGCCAGAGACAAACGGGAGCAAAAACGGGACAGACGGGAGTCGGGGTCGAAAAATGCTTGCCTAGTATACACTGAGGTTCGCAGACGGACTGACAACAGGGGATTGACTGGACTGGGTTTAAATAAGGACAGGGAGCCAATCAGAACCTGCCAAACGAGCGGTCACAGGTGATTCACATCGGTAATCATGATTAAAAAATGCTTACGCCAATTTTTAAGCTTTTACAGTTAACTAATATCATTTCCAAAAAACAGATATCGGCCTCCCTTTAATGCTAATGATGGGTATAGGTATCGACCCTGAAAAACCCGTATCGATCTTTAGAAGGAATGAAATTGGGACTACCGTATTTTCCGCACTATAAGGCGCACCGGGTTATAGGGCGCTACAATGGGAACGTGGACAAAACAGTCCAACTTCTTACCCCCTTAACATTCCGAAAGCTTGCGAAGAAGCAAAGACATGTCGAGAACACGTGCGGATGCGGTGTCCGTAAGATGTCACTCAAATGCATCGTTCCATCATTCAGAAGGTTAAAGTCTTGGGATTCAAGAAATGCTAACCATTCCTTAGTATCCATTTTCCTTTTCGCTCGCAACTTTACTGTGCATATGACAATAAACACTTGGAATTGAGTTGAATTTAAAACTAGACACTCCATTCCATCCATTATCTGCACCGCCTATCACAGAAACATCGAGTTCAGTCTGAAACAAGATACAGGGACAATATATAGCCGGAGTAGCTCACCGAAGTCGTTGTGTTCAATAATAATGTGCAGCCATGGTCCTCTTATATCCGTGAGTTTAGTAAATCCAGGAGAATAAAATACTTACAAATACAGAATAGTAAAAAATGTTTTCTCTATGCCGTAGTGCAACCCAACATGTGATTCACATTCATCTTTTTCGGCCAATTGCAGGCTTTGTTTTGCCGTTCAAGCCAATGCCAGCCTGTAAATGATAAAAAGGATCCGCCCCTTGACCTCCGAATAACTTTAGCCAATAGCGATCGATTCAAATGATGATTGACACATAGGTTAGCCAATGAAACGCCGGTAAATAAATCCCAGCATACACCGCGGACTACTCCGCGTTCGGGGGAAAATCTAGTCGGCGGGTGCAAGTTAGTTGGAAAACTTTGCAATTTTAAAATTGATCCATAAATAAGGCGCACTGTATTATAAGGCGCATGGTCAGCTTTTGAAAAAAATAAAGGCTTTTAGGTGCGCCTTATAGTCCGGAAAATACGGTAATAAAGACGGAAATATTTTATATGAATAGGAACGGGAAAAAAAATGGGATCGGGTAGGAACCAAACGACGATGTGAAAAACACATTTGCCGTAGGACAAGGTTGATCTAGATCACCTTGCCTAGCAAAATCCCAAATCTGTCTTCCTTTCCCTCTCCCCTTCCTCTCATATCTTCCCGTTTGAAATCTTTCCTCGTTAATTCGGCCTTTGAGTTTCGTCTCGGGAGACGTCGGCTTTTAAAACGTGGACAATTAAAGTCGGCCGTGAGGAGAGACCAAAAAAAAAAATGTAAAAGAAAGAATAAAAAAAACGCTTGAAGGTTTTTTTTTTTTGATGGCAGCTTTAATCTAAAAGAACGGACAAGAGACTTCTTATTTCTTCTTTTTCTTCCATGAAAGAAATTTGATCTTGATGAGCTTTCACACGCTAATGAATTATTTAAAACTTTTCAGAGTTTGGATTAAAAAAAATCATTGATATCTCTATTTTTTTGTATCAGCAGTCAAATGTTGAGTATGAATATAAAAGTGGACCGATTTTAGGAAGGCGGTCGTTAGCTTCTGAATAGATGGGATGCTCAAAAAGTTTAAAAAGTATTTTCTCTATTAGGTATGTCTTAAAAATACACAACTGAGTTCAAACAGCCTTTTGTCACGGTTGCCGTGGCGACCAATTGGCCCCGCCCGTGTGGCACCAGCTGCAGCTTGTTGACATATCGGCTTCCCCACTCCTGTCAATCCCCTGTTGTCGGTCCATCTGTGAATCTCCGTGTGTTCGAGGCAAGCTTTTTTCGACCCTGAACCCCGCCTGTACCGTTTTGCTCCCGTTTGTCTCTGGTTACAACCCGTTTTGATCCCGATCACGCCTGCTCTCCCGTCTTGGCTTACGACTCATTTCCGATCCCCATCACGTCTGCTCTCCCGTTCTGGCTTACGACTCGCTTCCGACCCCGACCACGTTTTTGATCTCCTCTCCCGGCTACTGACCTGTTTTTTCCGTCCCGACACCGCCCTCGTCACCGTCATCGATGAATCTATAAAGTTTGTTATTTACTCAAAAGTACTACAATCAAACAATATAAAAACTTGCATTCAGGAAATTACGGGGAAAAAATTGATTCCAACATCAAAACTTTGAAAATATTTAAAAATGAAAAAAATATTTGATAATTCAAACAAAGAAGACAAATGAATACATTAAAAATAATAACGATTTAATGTAAAACAATCATAATAATAACATACTGCAGTGTTGGATGTTTATAAAAAATAGGGCTTGTTTTAAAAACATTAAAAGAAAAACAACAAATCAGAGAAAAAATAAATGCAAATGAATCAAATAAATGAAATAATAAATAACAGACAGAAAAAAGCTAATGAAAATAAAAAGACAATACATAAATAAAATTAAAAACAGAAAAACAACGCAAAAACATAATTTCAAATTAAAAGTCCCAAAAAATAAATCAAACAATAAGAAAAAAATACAAAATTAATAATTAAAACAAATTATTAAAATGCGCAAAATAAATAGGATGTAATTTAATACACTAAAGTAATTATAATATTAAAAGAAAACTGAAAAACAAAACATTGTCTTTTAGATTATCAAAATGTAATTCCAAAAAATAAATACATTGAAACAAAATACACATTTCGAAAAAAAAAACTACAAACGTAATTCAAAACATTCATAATAAATTAAAAGAATGATAAAAAAATAAAAATAAAAAGAGGATTAAACACATTGAAAATAATAAAATCTCAATAGTAAAACATGAATGAATAGGAAACAAAACAGTAAACAAAAATCAAATAAAAACTAAAATTGATGAAAAGTCAAAATTCAATACAAATATAATGCAAAAACAATAACCGAGACATCATACAAACAACGACAAAAAATATAGAAATAATAATAATAAAAAAAATGCCGTATATGAAGGGATGAATTGTTGATTTATGACCTTCCGCTTTGCAGACGGATGACTACACCTTACCTTTGACCCCACTTACTCCGCATTGCCTTTTTGGTGCGCACTTATTTGCTACTTGATTGATGAACACTTTTTTTTCGTTTTCTTGACAATAATTACACATTTAGAGCATTATTTATGCCCACAATGCATCAAGATTTATTCGAGATATTTTTTTCATCCATAAATTGTACAGAAAACTATGACTTTTAGTTTTTTTTCATTACCGTATTTTTCGGATTTTTCATAGTTTGGCCGGGGGTGAGACTTATACACCAGTGCGACTTATGTATGGAATTATTTTATCATTTTACATGTTATTTTCACACTAAACCAGACCGCATGTGTAAAATTATTAACACGTTGTCACTGCACTATACCTTTCTTTTTTTTTTTTTTTTCATAGTTTGGCCGGGGTTGCGACTTATACACCAGTGCGACTTATGTATGGAATTATTTTATCATTTCACATGTTATTTTCACACCAAACCAGACTGCATGTGTAAAATTATTAACACATTGTCACTGCACTTTACGTTTCTTTTTTTTTTTTCTTAGTTTGGCCTGGGCTGCGACTTATACACCAGTGCGACTTATATATGGAATTATGTTATCATTTCACATGTTATTTTCACACTAAATCGGACTGCACGCGTAAAATTATTAACACAATGTCACCGTGTTTTCTGCTCTATACGTTTGATTTTTTTTTTTTTTCTTAGTTTGGTCGGGGTTGCGACTTATACACCAGTGCGACTTATGTATGGAATTATTTTATCATTTCACATGTTATTTTCACACTAAACCAGACTGCATGTGTAAAATTATTAACACATTGTCACTGCACTTTACGTTTCTTTTTTTTTTTTCTTAGTTTGGCCTGGGCTGCGACTTATACACCAGTGCGACTTATATATGGAATTATGTTATCATTTCACATGTTATTTTCACACTAAATCGGACTGCACACGTAAAATTATTAACACAATGTCACCGTGTTTTCTGCTCTATACGTTTGATTTTTTTTTTTTTTCTTAGTTTGGTCGGGGTTGCGACTTATACACCAGTGCGACTTATGTATGGAATTATTTTATCATTTCACATGTTATTTTCACACTAAACCAGACTGCATGTGTAAAATTATTAACACATTGTCACTGCACTTTACGTTTCTTTTTTTTTTTTTTTTCATAGTTTGGCCGGGGTTGCGACTTATACACCAGTGCGACTTATGTATGGAATTCTTTTATCATTTCACATGTTATTTTCACACTAAACCAGACTGCATGTGTAAAATTATTAACACATTGTCACTGCACTTTACGTTTCTTTTTTTTTTTTTCTTAGTTTGGCCAGGGCTGCGACTTATACACCAGTGCGACTTATATATGGAATTATGTTATCATTTCACATGTTATTTTCACACTAAATCGGACTGCACGCGTAAAATTATTAACACAATGTCACCGTGTTTTCTGCTCTTTACGTTTCTTTGTTTTTTTTTTCTTAGTTTGGCCGGGGATGCGACTTATACACCAGTGCGACTTATGCATGGAATTATTTTATCATTTCACATGTTATTTTCTCACTAAACCTGACTGCATGTGTAAAATTATTAACACATTGTCACTGCACTTTACGTTTCTTTGTTTTTTTTTTCTTAGTTTGGCCTGGGTTGCGACTTATACACCAGTGCGACTTATGTATGGAATTATTTTATCATTTCACATGTTATTTTCACACTAAATCTGACTGCACGCGTAAAATTATTAACACAATGTCACCGTGTTTTCTGCTCTATACGTTTCTTTTTTTTTTCTTAGTTCGGCGGGGGTTGCGACTTATACTACGGTGAGACTTATATGTGAACACATTATCATATCATTGGATTTTAATAATTTATTGCGAATACTGTTGTTAAGGTTAAAACTTGTAGTAGAATGAAGAAAAGAACACATGACAGGAAACACAGGCAGGAAAACGGACAGAGTCAAAGCCCACGTCTTGCGGGGCAGAGGTTCCTTGACGGACTGACAAAGGGAGAGTGCGTTATTTTGTATACCAACAATAAGTTAAAATCCAGCCCTTGAAGACCTATTCCGGCTATGCAAATAAATATGACTCGACTTTTACACCTCAAGGGGTCACTGTTTCACAACCGGGCCCTTTAAACCCTCACCCGAAAGTTGGGACGACGTCTTTTTTCTTATCTTTGATCCACTTTGGACAGCCGTAAACTTGTCTTTTGACGCCTGGGAAAGAAATAAATAAAGGTTAAAAGGGAATGGACTTGAAATGGGACGTCTCGATGCGTAAACATTTGCTAGCGTGCATCAGTTATTCATCAAAAAATCCCCACTCCTCCGCTTTCTTCCTGCCAAATAGTGACACGTGTACTTCAAGTGCTAGCGCTTATAGCCTCATTCCAAATTCATCGCTTGCTTTTAATCAGACACCAAAGGGGGGGGACACGAAGGAGGGGGGGGCGCTCTTATGGCAGGAAATTTGCAAAAAAGGGTTAAAAAAAAAAATAACTCGATCGGTCTTTGTTCATCAAGGCTAATTTGGTTCTTTACCAGGGCTATATTTCTCCTTTATTGTATTTTCAGGGGGCGGGGTCACCGGCTCATTTGAAATGCTAATTGGTTGAATGGGATGCTCTATCAAATCCACGTCCTTATAAGGAGCTTTATCTCTGGCTTCAACTGATTTTTCATTTTTTTCAGGGCTAAAAGTCAGTAAAAGACTTTCAAATATGCAGCAAAAGACTTGTTTGCAATTCCATCCATCCATTATCTGCACTGCTTATCCTCAGTAGGGTCGCGGGGGTGCTGGAGCCCATCCCAGATATCCTCGGGCAGTGGGCAGGGGACACCTTGGGACAATTTGGACCGGCCAATTCACCTGACATGCATGTTTTTGGAATCTGAGAGGAAACCGGAGTGCACAGGGAGAACAGGCAAACTCCACACAGGAGGTTCGATCTTATAACCCATCCCAGCTATCCTCAGGCAGTGGGCAGGGGACACCTAGGGACAATTTGGACTGTTCAATTAACCTGATATGCATGTTTTTGGAATGTAGGAGGAAACTGGAGTGCACGTGGAGAACATGCAAACTCCACACAGGAGGTTCAATCTCATGACCTCCCTATTTGCACGGCTTATCCTCAGTAGGGTCGCGGGGGTGCTGGAGCCCATCCCAGCCATCCTCAGGCAGTGGGCAGGGGACACCTAGGGATAATTTGGCCTGGCCAATTCAACTGACATGCATGTTTTTGGAAGGCGGGAGGAAACCCACGCAGGCACAGGGAGAACATACAAAGTCCACACAGGAGGTTCGATCTCATGACCTCTCTATCTGCATGGCTTATCCTCAGTAGGGTCGCGGGGGTGCTGGAGCCCATCCCAGCCATCCTCAGGCAGTGGGCTGGGGACACCTAGGGACAATTTGGCCCGGCCAATTCACCTGATATGCATGTTTTTGGAATGTGGGAAGAAACTGGAGTGCACACGGAGAACATGCAAACTCTACACAGGAGGTTCGATCTCATGACCTCATTATCTGCACAGCTTATCCTCAGTAGGGTCGCGGGGTGCTGGAGCCCATCCCAGCCATCCTCGGGCAGTGGGCAGGGGGACACCTAGGGACAATTTGGCCTGGTCAATTCACCTGATATGCATGTTTTTGGAATGTGGGAGGAAACCCACGCAGGCACAGGGAGAACATGCAAACTCCACACAGGAGGTTCGATCTCGTCACCTCATTATCTGCACGGCTTATCCTCAGTAGGGTCGCGGGGGTGCTGGAGCCCATCCCAGCCATCCTCAGGCAGTGGGCAGGGGACACCTAGGGATAATTTGGCCTGGCCAATTCAACTGACATGCATGTTTTTGGAAGGCGGGAGGAAACCCACGCAGGCACAGGGAGAACATACAAAGTCCACACAGGAGGTTCGATCTCATGACCTCTCTATCTGCATGGCTTATCCTCAGTAGGGTCGCGGGGGTGCTGGAGCCCATCCCAGCCATCCTCAGGCAGTGGGCTGGGGACACCTAGGGACAATTTGGCCCGGCCAATTCACCTGATATGCATGTTTTTGGAATGTGGGAAGAAACTGGAGTGCACACGGAGAACATGCAAACTCTACACAGGAGGTTCGATCTCATGACCTCATTATCTGCACAGCTTATCCTCAGTAGGGTCGCGGGGTGCTGGAGCCCATCCCAGCCATCCTCGGGCAGTGGGCAGGGGGACACCTAGGGACAATTTGGCCTGGTCAATTCACCTGATATGCATGTTTTTGGAATGTGGGAGGAAACCCACGCAGGCACAGGGAGAACATGCAAACTCCACACAGGAGGTTCGATCTCGTCACCTCATTATCTGCACGGCTTATCCTCAGTAGGGTCGCGGGGGTGCTGGAGCCCATCCCAGCCATCCTCAGGCAGTGGGCAGGGGACACCTAGGGATAATTTGGCCTGGCCAATTCAACTGACATGCATGTTTTTGGAAGGCGGGAGGAAACCGGAGTGCACGGGGAGAACATGCAAACTCCACACAGGAGGTTCGATCTCAAGACTTCAGAACTGTGCCTCACACGCGCTAACCACTGTGCCGCCGTGCTGCCCGCTCTTTTTATTGTTGTCCAATTTTTTTCATATTTAGGGAAAGGGTGTTTTATGTACAATTATATGAGTTGCTTGCTAAGCTTAATAAATATTTCAGCAATATTATTTTGTATCGTGTACAATATTGTGAACTGAAAAATCTGAAGTGATAACTGCTTTGTATTACCAATTAACTGTGATGATTAAAACTGAATGAAAATGTAGATTCATATAATTATTTCAGCAATAATATTTTGTACAATGTACAATATTGTTGTGAACTGAAAAATCTGGAAGTGATAACTGATTTGTATTACACTGTTTGTTTTTGGTTTAAGCAAAAGATTAAGTCATGTTATTTGAGTTCATGTTCTAATTACTGTATTTTCCGCACTATTTTTGACATACATAAGGCGCACCGGATTAAAAGGCGCTACAATGGGAAAGTGGACAAAACAGTCAGATGATTCAGTCCAACTTCTTACCCCCTTAACATTCCCAAAGCTTGCAAAGAAGCAAATACGTGTCGAAGACACGTGCGGATGCGGTGTCCGTACGATGTCACTCAAACGCATCGTTCCAAATATCATTCGAAAGGTTAAAGTCTTGGGATTCAAGAAATGCCAACCATTCCTTAGTTTCCATTTTCTTTTTCGCTCGCAACTTTACTGTGCATATGACAATAAACACTTGGAATTGAGTTTAATTCAAAAATAGACACTCCATTCCATCCATTATCTGCACCGCTTATCACAGAAACATCGAGTTCAGTCTGAAACAAGATACAGGGAAAATATATAGCCGGAGTAGCTCACCGAAGTCGTTGTGTTCAATAATAATGTGCAGCCGTGGTCCTCTTATATCCATGAGTTTCGTAAATCCAGGAGAATAAAATACAAATACAGAATAGTAAAAAATGCTTTCTGTATGCCGTCAACCACGTGCGATACGCATTCATCTTTTTCGGCCAATTGCAGGCTTTTTTTTTTTGCCGCTTCAGCCAATGCCAGCCTGTAAATGATAAAAAGGATCCGCCCCTTGACCTCCGAATAACTTTAGCCAATAGTGATCCATTCAAATGATGATTGACACATTGGTTAGGAAATGAAACGCCGGTAAATAAATCCCAGCATACACCGCGGACGACTTGGCGTTCGGGGGAAAATCGAGTCAGCGAATGCAATTTAGTTGGAAGACTTTGCAACTTAATATTGATCCATACACAAGGCGCACTGTATTATAAGGCGCATGGTCCGCTTTTGAAAAAAATAAAGGCTTTTAGATGCGCCTTATAGTGCGGAAAATACGGTAATTTAATGTTTCTTTTTGCAATATCAAACCTTGAAAAACCTGTATCGGTCCATTCTTTCTGCGCATTCTACTAAGTGTTCTATTTGTTTTCGACATGCTCTCGAACACGCCTCCTTTTGAGTTTATTGATTTCGTTTTCAAACAACCATTACGTCCAATCAACAGTAAATTCCAAGCTTAATTTGACTTCCTGCACTGTTTGTTTTTGGTTGAAGCAAAAGATTAGTGTTGTTATTGGAGTTCATGTTGTAATTAATTTACTGTTTCTTATTGCATTATCAAACCTTTCTCTTGACAATTTTTAAGCTTTTACAGCGAAATAATATCGGTTCTAAATATAGGTTATCAGCCTCCTCTTAATACCAATAATCGGTATCAATATCGGCCTAGAAAAATCGGTATCGGTCCATTCTTTCTGCGCACGCTACTAAGTGTTTGATTTGTTTTCGACGTGCTCTCATCTCATTAGCCGTGCCGCTTATCCTCATTAGGGTCGCGGGGGGCTGGAGCCCATCCCAGCCATCTCCGGGCAGTGGGCAGGGGACACCCTGAACTGGTTGCCAACCAATAACAGGAACAGACAAATCACTCGCTCATTCACACCTAGGGACAATTTGGACCGGCCAATTCACCTGAAATGCATCTCTTTGGAATGTGGGAGGAAACCGGAGTGCCCGGAGGAAACCCACGCAAGCACGGGGAGAACATACAAACTCCGCACAGGAAGTCTGGAGCTGGATTTGAACCCACGCAGGAAGTTCCCAAGACCTTAGAACTGTGCTGCACACGCGCTAACCACCGCGCTGCCGTGCTGCCCGAGTTCATGTTCTAATTAATTTAATGTTTCTTATTGCATTATCAAACCTTTCTCGTGACCATTTTTAAGCTTTTACAGCGAAATAATATCGGTTCTAAATATAGGATATCAGCCTCCTCTTAATACCAATAATCAATATCAATATCGGCCTTGAAAAACCGGTATCGGTCCATTCTTACTGCGCTACTAAGCGTTTGATTTGTTTTCGACCTGCTCTCGAACACGCCTCCTTTTTGAGTTACTATTCTGCTGGCTTTGTTTGTGAGAAATACGAATGTAAATAACCCCCCCCCCTTCTAAATTAGCATAAAAAAATAACAGCGTGGACGAAGCGAAAATAATGAGCCCATGCAAACAATGAGCCATCAGCGAGAAGATCCTTCTTTTATTTTCACGAAAGCCTTTTATCGCCCGGCCATGATCGGTCGCCCATCGGCACGGCCGCTGCCATTAACTCGGAACGCGGAAGCTTTCCGGGTCACAAATTTCTCAAGCCGGTTGATTGTACCGTACGTACATAACCGGGTTATTTCCCATGATTATTTTTCCCACTTGATGCCCTACCTGATGGGTGGTCCGGCAGTTGCCATCTGTCAAAAGTGGACCTTGCTCGTAAAGAGAAAAATAGAATATGTATGAACCTATTTCTTTGATCGCTTGTGAAGAACCTGAAATTCAATGTGTATTTTTGAAAGATCAAATTGAACAACCCTGAGTTTAATTAAAACCTGAATTACGGGACTTGAAACATCAATTTACTCTTGAATGTGTAAAACAATATATTCAAATACTTACATTCAAACATTTAAGAAAAAAAAACAACAACATATGAATTGATTTTGCGTTCTGAAGGATTTCATACATTTGACTATAAAGGATTTTATACGATTGAATACAAGTTACATTTATTGAGTTTAATGCAAGATATTCACTGACCGGGCTTTAGTTCAATGATAGGTCATGTTGACAAAAGTCAGAAGTGAAGGATTTTATACATTTGACTATAAAGGATTTTATACATTTGACTATAAAGGATTTTATACGATTGAATACAAGTTACATTTATTGAGTTTAATGCAAGATATTCACTGACCGGGCTTTAGTTCAATGATAGGTCATGCTGACAAAAGTCAGAAGTGAAGGATTTTATACATTTGACTATAAAGGATTTTATACGATTGACTGATAATGCAATGAAGATTTTCACTGAGTAGGCTTTAGTTTAATGACAGGTCACGCTGTTCCGAATGCAGAATATTTTGTAGAGTTCTGTTGATAACAGGACTCTGACGGAGGACGGCAGGCATAGTTTTGAGAAACGCTCTCCGTTGTTTTGACAAATCACAGACATCGGGACGCTGGTCTCTGAGATTGTGAAGCTCATGTTCGGCTTCATTGGCGCGCCCATGGGAGGAGCCGGCACACCATCTTGCAGGAAAACGTGGGTCAATGAGGAGAGAGCAAGCTAAAGGACTTCAGAAGAAGGCTTCCCAGAGACTCAAACAACACTAATTCTGCCGTTTTTCGTAGGAGTACACTTAGTTAAATTGTTAATGAAATTAAATCTGCCCCCGTGTGAAAATGTCGGCTATTCTTGTTCATCTTTTCCCTCAAGAAACGAGCGCGCATAAATTGTTGGGTGAATGTAGGTTGTGTTTGGTTAATGGAGTCAGATAACTCATTCGAACAATTTGGTAAACGATACATTTTGATAATAATTCCCAACAGCTCTTAGGAACGTCAAAACTGGATTTTCGAATGCCTAGCTTGGTTAAAATTTCATCGACAGACCTCGAAAACCAAATTTAAAAACCAAAAAGTATTCTTGAATGTGTGACTCCTTACATTAAAAGTACAACTGTATGACATAAAAAAAAAACACATAATTATTGTTTTTATGTTCTTAAGAATGGGCAGGGCACCTGTATAATGCGGCAGGGGTAAACTGGCGAAAGGTGTCGGGCCCTACTGTTGAACAGAAGAGTGTGTTGTGTCACCCTAACCCGAGTGACATGGCCGCTTTATTGTGTCCCGTTTCATCTGGAGGGACGAAAGCATGACCGACTTAGGTCAGAGCACCTGTATGATGTGGTAGGGGTAAACCAGCGAAAGCTGTCGGGCCCTGCTGTTGAACAGAAGAGTGTGTTGTGCCACCCTGACCCGAGTGACATGGCCGCTTTATTGTGTCCCGTTTCATCTGGAGGGACGAAAGCATCACCGACTTGGGTCAGAGCACCTGTATGATGTGGCAGGGGTAAACCAGCAAAAGCTGTCGGGCCCTGCTGTTGAACAGGTTTTTGGGCATTTGGGTTGGCCATGGTTCAAAGATTTTTGTGTGAGTTTTTTTGCTATTTTTTTCCCTTTTTTATTTTCTTTTTTATTGTATGTGTTTGTCTTGCTGCCGGTCACCCCTCTCGAGGGATATGACCAGGGTCAATAGATGTTCTTAAGAAGCTAAAATCCAAAGATTGGATCTTCAAAAGCCCTGCTTAAAAAACCTTAGCTTGGTTTTAAACCCAAACTAGCCGTCTTCAATCCCAATTCTAAAACCCAATGGATACATGCAAACGGTCATTTATATTAAAAAATAATGATCCAAAAAAAAAAAACTTAAACATATATGGGTTTACCTTCTTAAAAACCTCCAAAGCCTAGCTTAAAAAATCTTGATCTAAGTTCATCAAACTCAAATTTGAAACCAAAAGGTATTCTTAAATTCTCATCTCATCTCATTAGCTACACCGCTTATCCTCAGTAGGGTCGCGGGGTTGCTGGAGCCCATCCCAGCAATCATCGGGCAGTGGGCATGGGACACCCTGAACTGGTTGCCAGCCCATCGCAGGGCACACGGGGACAGACAACTCACTCGCTCATTCACACCTAGGGACAATTTGGACCGGCCAATTCATCTGAAATGCATGTTTTTGGAATGTGGGAGGAAACCGGAGTGCCCGGAGGAAACCCACGCAAGCACGGGGAGACCATACAAACTCCGCACAGGAAGTCTGGAGCTGGATTTGAACCCACGCAGGAGGTTCCCAAGACATGAACTGTGCCGCACATGCGCTAACCACTGCACCGCCGTGCTGCCCTTATTCTTAAATGAGTAACTTAAAAATCTTATAACACTTAAAACAATAAATCACAAAAAGAGCCAAATAACACAGAGCTGCTGGAAAGGCTGCCTATGTTAATGTTAACGTTTAAACCGATTTATAAAGAAATGATTGAAATTCCAAACGTCGGCATACTTGTTTTCATACTATTTTAAAACGTGTGAAGTATAACTCAACTTGGCGTTCACCTATTTATGACGGCAGCCTGCGGTCTGTAGAAACATATGCCAAGTGTAGAAGCTACGTGAATATCTTCCCGTTTTTCCCCTCATTCACACATTTAATTGGCTTTGTCTAATTATTGTGCTTGTTATTCTGACTAATTGTCTTCATTAAGCGTAGCTCGCCCTAACACTCCGAATGATTTACTACAACCGCGCCAATTAAACACAATAGTTTTTTTTTCTTACCGACTTAAATAAATGATGGTGTCTTTTAAAACAATATCGAATTTTAGATTGGCAAAAATGTGTAAATATATATATCAAGAAATTAAATACATTATAATTATCAGTTGAATAAAAGTACATTTCCAATATTATAAAATTTAAGAAATACCGTATTTTCCGCACTATAAGGCGCACCGGGTTATAGGGCGCACCCCGAAAAAATAGTTTTTGGTCCTATTTTTGACATACATAAGGCGCACCGGATTATAAGGCGCTACAATGGGAACGTGGACAAAACAGTCAGATAGTTCAGTCCAACTTATTACCCCCTTAATATTCCCAAAGCTTGCAAGGACGCAAATACGTGTCGAGAACACGTGCGGATGCAGTGTCCGTACGATGTCACTCAAATGCATCGTTCCATCATTCGAAAGGTTAAAGTCTTGGGATTCAAGAAATGCCAACCATTCCTTAGTTTCTATTTTCTTTTTCGCTCGTAACTTTACTGTGCATAGGACAATAAACACTTGGAATTGAGTTGAATTTAAAAATAGACACTCCATTCCATCCATTATCTGCACCGCTTATCACAGAAACATCGAGTTCAGTCTGAAACAAGATACAGGGATAATATATATAGCCAGAGTAGCTCACCGAAGTCGTTGTGTTCATAATAATGTGCAGCCGTGGTCCGCTTATATCTGTGAGTTTAGTAAATCCAGGAGAATAAAATATTTACAAATGTGCTATACGCATTCATCTTTTTCGGCCAATTGCAGGCTTTGTTTTGCCGTTTAAGCCAATGCCAGCCTGTAAATGATAAAAAGGATCCGCCCCCTTGACCTCCGAATAACTTTAGCCAATAGTGACTGATTCATATGATGATTGACACATTGGTTAGCCAATGAAACGCTGGTAAATAAATCCCAGCATACACCGCTGACTACTCCGCGTTCGGGGGAAAATCGAGTCGGCGGCTGCAAGTTAGTTGGAAGACTTTGCGACTTAATATTGATCCATATATAAGGCGCACTGTATTATAAGGCGCATGGTCAGCTTTTGAAAAAAATAAAGGCTTTTAGGTGCGCCTTATAGTGCGGAAAATACGGAACATTAAAATAATCTCTTTAACTTATGTCTAAATATTTCAACATTTTCAAGCTATTTAATACCACTTGCTTTTTCAAAGAAATTAAAATAGATAGATACCTTATTCATCCCCGTAGGGAAATTCACACTTCAAGCAGTATTCTTGTATTGAAAAATAAAATAAAAGATATATGTAACGGGTGTAATAATAACTTTTGTTTTATTAAAATTCCTGCTGAAATATATTGAATAGTTTTTGTGTAAATGTCCTGCAATGATGAGTCCAACAGTACCACCTGCTAGTATGGGGTAAGGTTTGGTTTGGCTTTTGTCATGTGACCGCATTCCAAAAACATGCATATCAGGTGAACATGGTTTGGAAATTTCAGAATTTCGGTTCGTTTCGCAATTCGCATACTCGGCAGCCAATCAGAAGCCTGCATCAAATAACTTCATGCTGCCATACTCTCTCGAGCCTTATAAGGTCGTGCATTTACGTATCATTTTCCAAAGTAGACCCACAGAGAACACAAAAAAATGGAGAAGTGGTTAGGAATGGTTAAAATTTGTCAATTTCACAGCGCTCTTACTCGTGGTATTGCAGTAAGACGTTCTTTTTGATCGCCATGTTGTTTTGAATGAAGCCGTGTTGTTGTTTGCTTGCTGTTGAGGAATAACTATGCTTAAAAGTTGAACCACAATGTCCTGCTTATCTTCTCACGCATGAGGAAACTGCACACTCTGACATATCCTTACCAGGAATCAAGCCAAAACCTCAGCCCCAGAAGAAAGATTCAAAAGAAGCTAACAAAATGCATGACGCTACAAAACGTATTCGTACATGAAAAGCATCGCAGAAAGAGGAGTTCACGTGGCTTGTAGCAAACATTGCATGAATCAAGATGAGTACCGTAAATTCCGGACTATCAGCCGCTACTTTTTTCCCAAACTTTCAACCCTGCGGCTTATTCAGTGATGCGGCCAATTTATGTCGTTTTTCTAACGGCCACCAGCGGCGCTCGGGTACAAAACGTAAGATTTAGACCGGTGGAATATATGCGCCGAGGAAGACTGCAACTTCTTGTCTTGGGCATAAATTAAATTAGCGTAAACATACCCTCATCATGCAAACTGCAAAAAGAAAGGCACATGACGCAGCTTTCAAGCTAAAAGTAATCGAGCAGTCCGATAAAGAAGGAAACAGAGCTACTGCACGTAAAAGTTTCTTTCCGACACCGAGGAAGACGACTTTGATGGCTTCAGTTCTAAAGAGGAAGATGAGGACGGTTTACCGTGATTTTTACAAGTACGGCATGTTTTTTTAACAGACCCGTTTACTGTGTTGCGAGCGTGTTGCTAGCGTGTTGCTACCATTAACTGCCCTGTCACAGGCACCGTTTGGGATGAAAGTTATATTATTATTATTAAAGCTTTGAAAACTCTCTCGGTGTACCGTCTTTCTTTGTAAATATGTGTAACCATGTATAATATGTATTTGCAACTGTATATTTTTGTAATGTATTTATTTGTATTTATTTTAGAAACTTATTCTGATATGTTTTGCACGGGCGAATGAGAAAGAAAGGGCGGAGCAAACGCGGGCTGACGGGAAGTGGAGTAAAGGTGAGACGTGTTTGTGGACGCAGCAGACAATAGTGGATATATATTTTTCCCACCCTTACCTTTGGAAATATACACTTTTTTCCTTGGATTACTTTCAACGGGACCCGGACTCTGCAGGTCTGCATCAAACCTTAAGTACCGGTATCATTTTCCGTTCATTTTGCCGGCTGGGATTTTTGGACTGTGTACTTTAATGAAGGACATTCCGTTTCAATCGCGGGACTTAAAGTCGGGTTTGGGTTAATTTTGTGTTCATGTTACATTTTTTTTAATGTAGGGGCATGCGGCTTATATACAGGTTTTCCTCTTAAAATGTGGTGGGTGCGGCTTATAATCAGGTGCACTCTATAGTCCGGAATTTACGGTATATTTGTTTTGTCACGGTTCCCATGGCGCCCAATCGGCCGCACCAGTGTGGCGCCAGCTGCGGCTCGTTGACAGATTGGCTTTCCGTCTATTTCAGCTCAGTGCTCTCATTCTCTGTTTGTCAGTCTGTCAACCTCTGCTCCGGTAGACGTGGGATTAGACTCTTTCCGGTTTCCTGCCTGCATTTCCTGTCCGGTATCGTTCCCGTCTACTTTTGTCCTGTTTATTATTCTCTCCAGTTTTTCTTCCTGTTTAATTTTGATATGCTGTTTCGATATCAATCCTCTCTGTCCCGTCCTGTCCGAAATCGACCCCATCTGTCCGATATCTGCCCGGGCAATTGGTCTCGATCTCGTCGGCCTCTGGCTTCCTATCATTCCACGCCAGACCGGCTGCCTAACGCGCATGACCCCCCATTTTCCCGTAAAACAAAAGGCTTGTGTGAGAATGTCACGCGTTTGGGTCCTGATCCTGTTCTGGTTCTTGTCATTTTTAAAACATTTCAGAATGATTTTTTTTTTGTTTTGAATGCAAAATAAATAATACATACTGAAAAAGAAACTTGTTCATAAAACTGAAAACGTGTTTCTTTAAAAGACATATTTATTACAAGAAAGGATAGGTACATACTGATGGCAAATGGAAAACAGCCATGTCATATCCATGCAATGAATGTTATAAGTAGATTTATAATGAGCCTAATTTGTTCTGTTATATCACAGGTGTCAAACAGGCGGCCCGCGGGCCGGATCAGGCCCGCTAAGGGATTGAATCCGGCCCGCGAGACAACGCTGAAGGAAGCGCAAGAGAAAAACAAGCTGCAGTTAGAAATATGGCCACGTGATTTTGCCAAAGCCAGCCGCCCCTCACAAGTACTGTACTTGTATTTCTTTCTTTCTTTCTCTCTCTCTCTCTCTCTCTCTCTCTCCCACTCTCTCTCTCTTCCTCCATTTTTCTCTCACTTTCTATCCCTCTCTCTTTCACTCGCTCCGTCTCTCTTTTTCTTTCTTTGTTCCTGTTTGTCTCTCTCTCCATCTGTGTCTTTTTACCTTCTTTTGCTCTCTCTTCCTTTTTTTCCTTTTCTTTGTATTTTCTCCCTCTTTCTTGTGTCCCCCTCCTCTTTCTCCCCTTCTCTCTTTCTCTCCTTCTCTCTCTCTATTTCTTTTTGGATTTCTTTTTCTCTCTCTTTCTTTCCCCCTCTCTCAGTATTTCTCTTTTTATCTCTTTTGTTTCTCACATTCTCTCTCTCTTGTTCTCTTTTATCCCTCTTTCTTTCTCTCTTTCTTTGTCCCACCCTCTCTCTTTTTCTCTCCCTATTTCTCTTATTTTTTCTCTCTTTTTTTTCTTTCTCCTCAATCTACTAGTCTTTCTTTCTTTGTTTCTTTCTTTCTCTCCATCGTTCCTTTTCATTCTTTTTTTCTTTCTTTCTTTCTTTGTTTTTTTCTTTTTCTCCATCTTTCCTTTTCATTCTTCCTATTTTCTTTATTTTGTTATTTCATTCTTTCTTTCCCCCCCATCTTTCATTTTCATTCTTCCTTTATTCTTTTTTTCTTTCTTTCCGTCCATCCCTCCATTTCATTCTTCCATCCTCAATAGTCCGGCCCCCGAGAGAATGTTTGTTCTATGGTGTGGCCCCCGAGTTCAAATGAGTTTGACACCCCTGTGTTATATATTCTGATTATCAATCCTTAATACCGAGTCGTCTTATCGTGTTTCAAGTTGTGATAAATGGGGCCGGCAACTTTATAGCCGGGCAAGCAATTTTTCAGAGTTGTCTGCCCCGGTGTCCGCTATTTTTTTATCACGAGTATATAACGTTTTGAAAAAATACTAAATTTATTTCAAAAATTGGTAAAGAAAATGTTTACAGCTCTTTAATATTTCACGTTTTATGCTAAAACATATGAAAAATGGACCACGGCAAAGAGTAGTGATGGCAAAAAAAACCCATAATTGATAGTCCCCAGCAAAATAATATTCTAAAGTATCAGGCGGTCGGATGACAGATTTTTTTGACCTATTTCAAAGCCGGCGTGCGCGTTTGGCTATTAACGGCGCGGCGGCACGCGCTCCCTTTGTCAGGCTATAAAACGCTGCGATATACGAGGTTTTAATACTCGCTTATAAAGCAAAGCATAAAAATGCAAAAGGCAATATCCAGCAGCTGTCACCTTGATAAACAAAGCTGAATATTGATACGGCTCCAAATTGGAGGCGGGCTGGCGGAGGGGGCGCAGGGGGGGGGCCGCAATCATGTTAACACGAAATTAGGCCCCACAAACAGAGTGTCGCGCCACCACGCCTGTCAGCGCCAAGACGCTAGCCGCTTCCTCAAACGCAATAAAAGCTACCGACGACGCAATTAAAACATCGCCGGAGAAAAGTTTCCCGCATCTACGCTCGAACCCTGAGTTGAGCTGCTAAATCAGAATAACATGGGATATAAGAGAAAAAACGTTTGATACTGATGACCAATGTTCCCTGGAATTTTCCTCACGGGTCTGAGCGTTCACACAAAGTCGGTGAGCAACGCTTGAAACAACAGTGAGCCACGGCAATCCCAAGTGTGGCAACTAAATCATTATCAAACATGTCCAAAACTTGACATTTTGCTGAGTTTCCGGCAATGCAAAATGATTTTTCTCTTTTGAATAAATTGACTCCTGTACGGGCGCAGTGGTTAGCGCATGTGCGGCACAGTTCATGTCTTGGAGACCCCCTGCGTGGGTTCAAATCCAGCTCCAGACTTCCTGTGCGGAGTTTGTATGTTTCTCCCCGTACTTGCGTGGGTTTCCTCCGGGCACTCCGGTTTCCTCCCACATTCCAAAAACTTGGCCGGTCCAAATTGTCCCTAGGTGTGAATGAGCGAGCGAGTTGTCTGTCCCTGTGTGCCCTGCGATTGGCTGGCAACCCCAGGTGTCCCCTGCCCACTGCCCGATGATTGCTGGGATGGGCTCCAGCACCCCCGCGACCCTACTGAGGAAAAGCGGTGTAGCTGATGAGATGAGATGAGACTCCTGTACGATGGCCTACAAACGTCATTTGTTCTTACAATTCTTTCAAAAGATATCCATTTCTTTCTATTTCCTGATATATTTGGTCGCATAATACTAACATTTTTGGGGGGTTATTGAGTCGGTTGTAAGATACAGAACTGTACTCAATCACATTTTTTTAGTGGAAGTACAATGTTGGCAACAAGATTCACTTGATATAATTGGAAATTATTTGAATGCAACACAAACTTTTTCTTCTTTTTTCCGTGTTTTTTTCTACTTTTTTTAAATTCCTTTAAAAAATCTCATTGTGATACTTTTTTGTTTTTGTTCTCTGTTTATTTTTTTCCTACATTTCTTTCTTTTCTTTTTTTCTGGCTTTTTTCTAAATTTTTCCTTCTTTTTTTCTCTTCCTTTTGTTCCTTTTTTTCTCAGGGTTTCACTACTTTTTCATTTTGGTAATTTTTTCTTTTTTGTTCTATTCCCCCCTTCTTTTAAGTCATTTTGTCCATAGTTTTACATAATATTTGGTCATGTTGGGATTAATGAAGCAAAATCAACCTGAAGAGCCGTTTAGGACCCGAAAGAGCCGGTTCCTTTTAGTGAGCCGAGCCGAAGAAGCCGATTCTCGACCAACTCTACTGACTTTACTCAACTTCGTTCTACTTCGACTCAACTTCAAAATACCGCATTTAGGACACAACGTCGGGGGAACCCGTGTATTTTGACCTTCATGCACTGAAACTTTAACTTAAGTCGCCTCTTAATTAGTAAATTTGAGCCCTCATTTTTGTGCGCCGGCTAGATTTTCTTGTGCGCAGAGAATGTGCGATCGCAGCTTAGAGGGAACACTGCTGATGACCAATAAAATCCTGCTTCTGATACCATGAACAGATACTGATACAACAAGTTGTTCGGTCCAGTATTTAACTCCAGACCCCGTTTTGAATGTACATGGCCAAGGAATCGTTCGTATAGAAGCTCATTAAATAATGTGTGCTCACTGTTGAGAATAATTATGACAACAAACCCAAAGAACAAACTCCAAACACAGAAACATGCCAGCAAAGCTCAAGTCAAGTCATGTTTATTTGTGACACCCTTAATCACAAGGAGTCTTAATGCGCTACACAGACCACAGACTATTACAGACTACAGACTATTATGACACTATCCCCTGTTCTACAACCTACATGAGGGCAAATAATACACAGATATTGTCGACATCAAATAAAGGTTATTCATATGCTATAGAATGGAAGTGTGATTTAAACATTTCCACTGAGGTTGCAGACCGAATCTCAGGGGGAAGAGCATTCCACAACACCGGGGCCCGAATGGAGAATGCTCTCCAACCTGCAGATTTCTTCTTGGCTCTTGGGATCACTATCTGACCAGCATTTTCATAGCGAAGGCTCTAGACTGGAACATAAGGGGAAATTAAATCTGAAAGATATGAGTCCATGCATGATTTTGTATAATACCGAACAAATGCTGACTTATATTTAGACGCTGTATTTCTTCTGCAGTGTCCAAGTTGAGGGATTCTGGACTGACACCAACTTTTTGGTACCTCAACTGTAGCGCCGAGTACACTTAAAATTCCCTTCTTTCTTTTGCATTCCTGGAAATAAAAAAAAAAACGGGACATTGATTGTCGGCGAGATGACGGATGGTCGGCGAGGAGGTCAAGCGAGGATTGGCGATTGCGGTGAAGGAACGGTGGCAAAGCGGGATGCATTTGAGGCCTAACGCCAGCCGACAGCCCGCGTGATGTTTTCCTATCTTTCATTATCAGCCGGCAGGCCAGACATTACCTGCGGATGTCCGAGCTGATGGACAGATGGATGGGATGCTTGATGAGCGTCTGGCAGGTGCTTTGTCAGCCCGCCGGGCAATCGGAAAAGAGAAAGAAAACGCCTGGCCCCCGGGGGCCGGCGGAATCGAATCAGCGCGCCTTGATCACAGCGAACGGCAGCCGCCGTCACTCCGATATCGGCCGGCCGCTAATTTAGAAGAATGCCCGAGCAGGAGGTCAATCCCCTCGCTCATATGGCCTGACTGATAGATCCAATACCTCGGCAATCAGATAAAAGTTTGACGAATGGCCCCGGGGCCGGGACGGGCCGAGGCCCGGCCTCCGTGGCCGCCGCTCCGGCGTTGATCAATGGGGGCCGCCGTCCTGACGGGGCGCTCGGCCCCTCGCCGCCTGATGAAACGGCCCCGAGGATATTGCTTTCTATCTGGCCGTGATGAAACGGAGGCGACGTTATTCTGGGCCGTGTCCTCGCCGGCGATGTCCCCGAGTTCGAGTCTCTGAGAACCGAGACAAAAATCCAGACTCCAAAAACAATTTCGTTAAGGATAGTTAACAAAAAACAGGCAAGGTTCCCCCAGAGTCTTCAGCCATCGAGCTACTCCGAAGCAAGTTTGATGACCCAGCCCTTCTACAAAGTATTTGAACACCAATTAGATTGAACTGAACAAAACAAGAAATAAACAAGTTGCGGGATATGAGGTTACAGTGTTCCAGGAGATGAAATTCCAAAGACTGGCAATGTTCCCCAGAGTCGACAGTCATCCGAGTCATAAAAACGACTCTGCACCAATTAGCTTCAACTGAACAAAACGAGAAACATTGAAGACACAGAATGTAAGGTTTTGGTGTGCTCGGAGAAGCAGATGAATTTCCAGAAAGAACCCAACTTTTAACCCAGAAAAAGACTGGCAATGTTCCTCAGACTCTCCAGTCGTCAAAGCCATAAAACTGTTCTACACCAACTAACTTCTACTGTACATAACAAAAAAAAGACACATGATGTAAGGTTTTGGTTAACCTGGAGAAGCAGATGGTCAGAAAGAACCTTACTTCTAACCCAGAAAAACACTGGCAATGTTCCTCAGAGTATTTAGTCATCCAAGTCATAAAAGCTACTCTACACCAACTAGATTCAACTGAACAAAACAAGAAAGACAGAAGACACATGATCTAAGGTTTCGGTGTGTCTGGAGAAGCCAATGAATGTCCAGAAAGAATCTAACTTCTAACCTACAAAAAGACTGGCAATGTTCCCCAGAGTCTACAGCCATCCCCAAGTCATAAAATTATTCTACACCAACACACTTCGACCTAACAAAACAATAAAGAAAACAACTTGATTTAAGGTTTTGGTGAACCTGGAGAAGCAGATGAATTGTCAGAATGAACCTGAAACCTGAAATGAAACTTCTAACCTATAAAAAGGACTGGCAATGTTCCCCATAGTCTACAACCATCCACGTCATAAAACCATTCTACACCAACTAACATCGACTAAACAAAACAAGAAAGGAAATACACTTGATGTAAGGTTTTGGTGAACCTGGAGAACCAGATGAATTGTCAGAAAGAACCTTACTTCTAACCCAGAAAAAGACTGGCAATGTTCCTCAGAGTATTTAGTCATCCAAGTCATAAACACTAAACTACAAATACTGACTTTAACTGAACAAAACAAGAAAGGCAGAAGACACATGCGCTAAGGTTTTGGTGTGCCTGGAGAAGCCAATAAATGTCCATAAAGAACTTCTAACCTATAAAAAGACTGGCAATGTTCCCCAGAGTCTACAGTCATCCAAGTCATAAAACTATTCTACACCAACTAACTTCAACTTCACAAAACAAGAAAGAAAAAGACACCGGATGTAAGGTTTTGATGAGCGTACAGAAGCAGATGCATTGTCAGAAAGAACTTAACTTCTATCCTTGAAAAAGAATGGCAATGTTCCTCAAAGTCTTTAGTCATCCAAATCACAAAAGCTACTCTACACCAACTAGCTTCAACTGAACTAAACCAGAAAGAAAGAAGACATAGGATGTAAGGTTTTGGTGAGCCTGGAGAAGCAGATCAATATCCTGAAAGAACCTAACATCTACCCTGGGTTTCATGAAAACCAGGCCCAATCAATTTTTTTGCTCTCCAGCTGTGCAGAGTAAAGAAAAAAGAAAAAAGAAATATTGGGATGTCTGTTTACCTGGGGCAACATAACTCTCAGGTGTTATTATTAGTATTCATGGATACACATCAATGTATTGATCTCATTTGCATAACGGTATCAAATAAGAATCTGTTCTTATCTCAGTTGGTAGGAAGAACTTGTGTTATTTATTTGATAAACATGAAAACGTTTTCAGAAGCATTGTCGCTAAATGCCTTAATGTCAAACTATTTAAAAGGTTTAGGCGCTGATGATCAGTAAGTAGACAAGTTGGCGGCGCGCGCGAGTGCAGCGGCGTCAGGCTCTCCAGTTTGTCTTTTTGTTTTTAGTGTTCTTTTATCCCTCATATTTTCCCTTCGACTCCTTTCACGACTACAATAACATCCACAACATCCCGAGGGAAATACAGAGACCACCGGGATCTCCCCGGGTGATCTGCCTGTCGACAACGACGAAGCAAAAGTAAAAGGCTGCCGGTCGGGCCTCGGCTAAGAAGGCTACCAAAACAGGCCAGCGCTTCCGAGCATGTTCCTGACCAACGCCAGATCCATCGTCCACAAAATGAGTGAATTTGAGCTGCGGATCGCCACCCACAGCTTCGTCCGAAATTGCAGTATTTTTTTCATTACGGAGTCTTAACTTCACCGACGTCGCAGTCCAACTAGCAGGATGTGGGGGACTATGCGCTGCAATAACAGCCGAATCATTGACACACACTTCTCACCCGATATAGAGTTTCTAGCAGTATCGTGTAGACCCTTCTATCTACAGAGAGAGCTCACTGTGGTCATTGTGATTGCTGTTTACGTTCCACCGGATGCTAACGTTAGCATAGCGCTAAATCTCCTGCCCGCTGCTGTCAATAAACAGCAGCTTGCACACCCCGAAGGAGCTTTTATCGTCTCCGGCGACTTTAATCAGGCATGCTTAAGGACTGTACTTCCCAAATGTATTCAATATGTGGACTCAGCAACCAGGTGGAAAAAAAACACTGGACCGTGTGTACAGTAACATCAAACATGCGTACAGAGCTTCCCCCCTCTCCCCACCTAGTTGGATCCGGCCATCTCTGTCTGTCCCTCACCCCCCTCCGGAGAAAAACAAAGCATGCAGCAAGAACAATACAAACATCTTCTTTGTTCTTTTATCATTTTATTTTATGTTCACTGTAAAATGTGAAACTGGAGTGCCACGTCCAATTTCGTTGTCACAATATGTTCTACCCATTTTGTAACAATGACAATAAAGGTATATTCTATTCTATTCTATTCTATCAAGCTTCTGGGAATAAAATCAGTATAATAAATCACCACTATATAGAAAGAGTTGCCTTGATCAGATCTTGGTCAACATTTATTACCCAGTTTCAGTCTTGTATCCATTATAATACACACTATGTTAGTGTGTAGGCGCCGACCCATATGTTGATTACCTGCGGTGTGGTGATGAAAGTGAAGTTATAAGTACATATTTCAAAACTTTATTCTTTCTAAAAAGATGACGGATGGGTCAGAGAGGGATGACGTTTCGTGCATGTTGAAAGATTATATAAATTTGACTAGAAAGGATTTTATACGATTGAATACAAGTTACATTCGTTGAGTTTAATGCAAGATTTTCACAGAGTGGGCTTTAGTTTAGGATAGGCTGTTTGAAAAGCATATTTTGTCTAGGGATTTTTGATAACAGGACTCTGACGGTATCGACCCCATCTGTCCGATATCAACTCGACCAATTGGAATCGATCTCTGCTGTCTAACGTACATGACTCCCCATTTCCCGTAAAATAAAAGGCTTGTGTGAGAACGTCACGCGTTTGGGTCCTGATCCTGTTCCGGTTCCTGACAATTCCTATAAAGCTACAGAGCGAAATTTTCCGTAGACCTTTAAAATGAGTCCAAAATTGTCTGGCACTGAAAGAGTTAATAATAATATTTGATATCAACATGGACGGTGTGTGTGTCTTTCCTGTTTGCGAGTCGGCGACGTGTCCATATTTAAGCTCCTTAAAGTCCTCCCGCGTCTTCTAAATTCCATTTGATGGCGTTCTCAACTTGTTACGGAAGTCGTGCTGCTTCGGTGCATAGAAACTTTACAGCAGGGGTCTCCAATGTGGTGCTCCAGGGCGCCCCCCTAAGGACACTTGAGGTGCCTGTTCTGAGAAGAGCTCACCAGTGCTGGGTCTTCCTATTTTAGAACAAAATTATGTATTGTATCAGTTAACTGAGTCTATTTAACCCCAGTTCTGATAACAAACCTGGTTATAACATAGTAACAACATAGTTATAACATAATAAACCAGCTCAGTAGCCTAGATGGTAAGGCGCCCGCTTTGAGACTGGGAGGTCGGTGGTTCGCGCCCCGGCCGAGTCATTCCTAAGACTTAAAAAGTGGTCGGCGGCGCCCTCTGTTGGCTGCGGCTGCATCGGCTCGCTACAACGGGTCAGGTGCAATCGACATTTCGTTCTGTGTACATTGTTACACAGAATGACAATACAAGGAAATTATTATTATTATTATTATAAGTCGTTATTTTGGAAATTCAAATAAATAAATTCCAGTTCCTGGCTTTATGGACAAAAATAATCAATTCAAGTATTGATCGTAATTGTTAGCTTTGTAGCTGTCCAGCTTCCTGCCTTTTTACGCAGAGAGTGAAAGAGGCAGAGAGTGGGAGAAAAGGGGTGAAAAAGAGAGAGAGAGAGAGAGAGAGAAAGAAAGAGAGAGAGAGAGAGAGAGAGAGAGACAGTGAAAGAGACAGAGAGTGGGAGAAAAAGGGGTGAGAGAGAGAGAGAAAGAGAGAGAGAGAGAGAGAGTGAAAGAGACAGAGAGTGGGAGAAAAAGGGGTGAGAGAGAGAGAGAGAGAGAGAGAGAGAGAGAGAGAGAGAGAGAGAGACACAAGTACAGTGTCTTTGTTCGAGGCACCTGGTTTTGGCAACATCAAGTAGACATATTTCAACCTGCAGCTTGTTTTTCTCTTGCGCTTCTCTGAGTGTTGCCTCACGGGCCCGATTCAATCCCTTAGCGGGCCTGATCTGGCCCGCGGGCCGCCTGGTTGACACCCGTGACCTAAACAAACATGTTTTATGAGATAGTAGATGTGTTTTTTCTTGCTCTTTGGATCAATAGTCTTGTATATCATGGTTTCACACTGGCCCTTTAAAGCTAGTCTTGCGTTTTGATGCGAGGAGAGAAAAAGGAGATGTCAGTTCGGCCAATCAATCTCCTGTTTTTGTTTTGCTTTTTTGGCGCGCAGCATCTGTCGCTGCAGACGTCCTGCCGGGAGGACTTTGATGCAAATCTCACAGAAAAGCATCTCACACATTTTCTGGCTTCCGTCCTCAACAGTCGCCTTCTTTTTCCCTTTGTTATAAATAACAATAGGACACCTGGATTCTCGGTGTCCGGGCCCTAATGATCCCCCGGGCTAGCCGGGCCCCGCTAATGGCACAATGGAGGATTGCCTCCGTCCTTGTGTGTGTCCGGGTGGGTCTTTGTGAGTCTCCTTTCAAGGTTTCTCTGATTTTTTTCTTTTTATGTTCAAGGAAAAAGGAAGATTTGTTTTGTGCGGTTTTAGTAGATTTTTGGAAAATATTTTTTTAGTTTAGCGCTTTTTAATGCAATTTTAGCACAGTTAGTCTAAATTTAGCACAATTCTAGTTTAATTTCTGCAGTATTACACTTTTTGGGAGAAAAAATTCGTTCAGTTTTAGTGCAATCATATCCCAATTTTTGTCATGATTCCTGATGTGACTCAGCTGTGCCCACTCATTTGGTGCCAACTGCCTCGGACTCTGATTGGCTCCCTGTCCCTATTTAAATCCACTCCTGTCGGTCATCTTTTGTCAGTCCGTCTGCGAACCTCAGTTGACACTAGGCAAGCCTTTTCTGACCCTGGCTCCCACTTGTCCCGTTTTTGCTCCCATCTGTCTCCGGCTACGACCCGTTTTTGATCCTGACCACGTAGGCTTTCCCGTCCCAATTTCCGACCTCTTTTTGTCCCTGACTACGTCTTCTCTCCTTTTCTGGCTTACGACTCGCTTCCGACCCCGACCACGTCTGCACCCCCGTTTTTGATCCTGACCACGTATGCTCTCCTGTTCCAATTCCCGACCTCTTTTTGTCCCCGACTACGTCTACTCTTCTGTCCAGGCTTACGACTCGCCTCCGACCACGTTTTTGCTCACCCTGTCCCCGCTACTGACCTGTTTCCCAACCCTGACACCGCCATCGCTCGCTACAGAAGATCCACTTCTGTGTCCGGATCATAATCCGAGTACAAGAGCGACTTGCTTCCCGCGTCCAGCGAACACCGGATCGTGGGCGCAGCCCTTCCTCTTTCTTTCAATAAAACTTGTGAGAAACGTAACACAATTGGGTTCTGTTTCCGTTCTGGTCCTGACATTATTATAATATCAGCACAATTCAAAATTTTCTCTAGTGCAATTTTTGTGTGATTTTTAGCTCAATTTCGCACAAATTTTCGGTGCTATATGGGCATAGTTTTTTGTAACATATAACATGTAACATATTCGGTATTTTTGTATTCTACCGTGGAACCTCGGTTTTCGAACGCCTCTCAGTTCGAACAAATCGGTTCTCGAACCCAAAGTTTCGAGAAATTCTTCGCTTTTCGTTCAAAAAAATCGGAGTTCAAACGCCAATACGCTAGGGTGCGATGCTGAGCGGCGTACGGGTGTAGATCGTGTAGATTGCCCCCACCCCTCGTGAAGAACTGTTATCACGTGTGCGCGCACTTCTTTTCGCTTTCGCTTTTAATATCGGTGAACGGAGTGTTTTAGCCCCGAATTAAGCCTCCGAAGAAGGTCGGTGCAAGCAGCAAAGTTGCTACAGGTGAAAAAAGAAGAGTAGTGCGTACAACTATTGCATTTAAGAAAGTAATAATAGCAAAATATAAAGAAGGTGTGCGAGTTTCCGATCTTGCTATACATACAGCATGGCTTCTGCAGACCACCACAAAGGTAAGAAATCCTATTCATTAATCTTTTCTTTATCCTTTAACCGCTCACCACTTTTTGTGGAGACCCGGGTACTAAATGACGTGTAAACGACCTGATTTTTTTAGTTGTACACATTTATGTTAGCGTAATCTTTCGTACGGAAGATTATGCTAACGCGAACGTACGATTAGCCTGGGTTAGCTTCGTGTTTACGTTAAACACTCAGGGTAAACATTCAGGGTGTTGGAACGGATTAAAACGATTTGCATTATTTTTAATGGGAAAAATGATTTCGGTGATCGAACAAACCGGTTTTCGAACAGGACTATGGTCGAGAACCGAGGTTCCACTGTATATCTTTTTTTTTTTTTAACACAAGGATACTGCTGGAAGTGTGAATTTCCCTATGGGGATGAATGAAGTATCTATCGATCTATCTATCTAGACATCTAGACATCCAGACATCTATCTAGACATCTATCTATCTAGACATCCATCTAGATTTCTATCTAGACATCTATCTGTCCATCCATCTATCTATCTCTCCATCTATCTAGACATTGAGACATCTATCTATCTAGACATCAATCGATATATCTTTCTAGACATCTTTCTAACTATCTAGACATTGATCTATCTGTCTACCTATCTATCTATCTGTATTTTGCTATCTCTCTATCTCTATTTCTCTATCCCTCCATCTCTCTATCCTTTATCTAGACATCTATCGAACTATCTATCTAGACATCTATCAATCTATCTTTCTAGACATCTATCTATGTAGACATCTAGACATCCATCTAGACATCTATCTATCTATCTAGACATCTATCTAGAGACCTATCCAGACATCTATCAACCAATCTTTTCAGACATCTATCAACCAATCTATCTAGACATCTATTGATCTATCTATCAAGAAATCTATCGATCTATCTAGACATCTATGTATCTAGACATCTATCTATCGGGACATCTATCTATCTATCTATCTAGACATCTATCTATCTAGACATCTATCTATCTAGGCATCTATCTAGACATTATCTATCTTTCTAGACATCTATCTATCTAGACATCTAGACATCCATCTAGACCACTATCCATCTATCTAGACATCTATCTAGAGACCTATCCAGACATCTATCAACCAATCTATCGAGTCATCTATTGATCTATCTATCGAGAAGTCTATCGATCTATCTAGACATCTATCTAGACATCTATGTATCTAGACATCTCTCTATCTGGACATCTATCTATCTATCTATCTAGACATCTATCTATCTAGGCATCTATCTAGACATTATCTATCTTTCTAGGCATCTATATATCTATTTAAAATCTATTTAATTATCTATCGATCAATCTATCGATCTAATTATATGCAGTTAATCAAACTTGCGGCTGATATTTTAGCTAAATGTTGCAAGTTCTTTGCACAGTTGTAGTGAAAGTTTTGTAATACCGTGGCACTATTTACATGCAATTCTAGCACGACTTCTTGCTCGATTTTAGATTTATTCTATGTGCACTTTTATTGGATTTTTGCAACGTTTTTTGCAGAATTTTCGCACAATTTTAGTGGAGGCCTTAACGATCCCTCAGACGAGCTAGTACTAGGACAACGGAGGATGGTGTCTGTCCTTGTGTTTGTGTGTGTTCTGTTTCAAGGTTTCTCTGATTGTTTGCATGAAAGGAAGGAAGGAAGGATTTTCTGTTTTTTGTGCACACGTGTGTTGCCTGCCCATGACCGTTGCGCACACGCGTGAGTTAATAGGCGCGTGGAGGATTGCAGGCGGCCGTCTGGCAAAGATGGATGTTGCAGGACACGGAGTCTGCTGACGAGCGGCGAATACGGGACGCCGTTGCGCAAAAGGTCAACACGCACGCGCACGGACACGCTAGGCTAACGTCGGGAGCGAGGAAATAGAAAGAAAATGGACGCTCGTTTTTGTGACTTTCAAACTTTTGGAATCGTGCGCGCTGTTTCTTTAAGACGCTGAAGGTTCCAAAGGATGTATGATACATTTTCAATCGTACTCGTTTTAAACTTGGGTAATCGATAAAGGAAGTTGTTTTTTAATAATATCAAGTCAAGTCATGTTTATTTGTTTGGCCCTTAGTCACAAAGAGTCTCAAAGGGCTGCACAGACCACATATTTTTGCAAACCACAGACTATTATGTCACCATCCCCTGATCTAAAACCTACATGAGGGCAAGGAAAAACTCAAAAACCTCAAGTCAAGTCATGTTTATTTGTTTGACCCTTAATCACAAAGAGTCTCACAGGGCTGAACAGACCACAGACTATTACAGACTACAGACTATTATGACACCATCCCCTGATCTAAAACCTACATGAGGGCAAGGAAAAACTCAAAAACCTCAAGTCAAATCAGCCATGTTTATTTGGATAGCCCTTAATCACAAAGAGTCTCAATGTGCTGCACAGACCACCGACTATGATGACACCATCCCCTGATCTAAAACCTACATGAGGGCAAGGTAAAACTCAAAAACCTCAAGTCAAATCAGCCATGTTTATTTGGATAGCCCTTAATCACAAAGAGTCTGAAAGTGCTGCACAGACCACCGGCTATTGCAGATTACAGACTATTATGACACCATCCCTAGATCTAAAACCTACATGAGGGCAAGGAAAAACTCAAAAACCTCAAGTCAAGTCATTTTCATCTGGAACACCCTCAATCACAAAGAGTCTCAAAGGGCTGCACAGACCACAGATTATTGCAAACCACAGACTATTATGACACCATCCCTTGATCTAAAACCTACACGAGGGCAAGGAAAAACTCAAAAATCTCTAGTCACGTCACATCATGTTTATTTGTGACACCCTTAATCACAAAGAGTCTCAAAGGACTGCACAGAATACAGACTATTACAGACAACAGACTATTATGACACCATCCCCTGATCTCAAACCTACATGAGGGCAAGGAAAAACTCAAAAACCTCAAGTCAAGTCATTTTCATCTGGAACACCCTCAATCACAAAGAGTCTCAAAGGGCTGCACAGACCACAGATTATTGCAAACCACAGACTATTATGACACCATCCCTTGATCTAAAACCTACACGAGGGCAAGGAAAAACTCAAAAATCTCTAGTCACGTCACGTCATGTTTATTTGTGACACCCTTAATCACAAAGAGTCTCAAAGGACTGAACAGACTACAGACTATTACAGACAACAGACAATTATGACGCTATCCCCTGATCTCAAACCCACATGAGGGCAAGAAAAAACTCAAAAACCTCAAGTCTTGTCAAGCCATGATAATTGTGAGGCCATTAATCACAAAGAGTCTCAAAGGGCTGCACAGACCACATATTTTTGCAAACCACAGACTATTATGACACCATCCCCTGATCTAAAACCTACATGAGGGCAAGGACACACTCAAAAACCTCAAGTCTTGTCAAGCCATGATATTTGTGAGGCCTCTAATCACAAAGAGTCTCAAAGGGCTGCACAGACCAATGACTATTACAGACTACAGACTATTATGACACCATCCCCTGATCTCAGACCTACATGAGGGCAAGGAAAAACTCAAAAACCTGTAGTCAAGTCATGTTTATTTGTATAGCCTTTAATCACGAGGAGTCTCAAAGTGCTGCACTTACCACATACTATTACAGACTACAGACTATTATGACACATCCCCTCATCTAAAAGCTACATGAGGGCAAGGAAAAACTCCAAAACCTC
Source organism: Urocampus carinirostris (assembly GCF_059441175.1). Lineage (NCBI taxonomy): Eukaryota > Metazoa > Chordata > Actinopteri > Syngnathiformes > Syngnathidae > Urocampus > Urocampus carinirostris. Next base: position 2,279,563 of record NC_142352.1, on the reverse strand, counting down.
TAGTCAAGTCATGTTTATTTGTGACGCCCTTAATCACAAAGAGTCTCAAAGTGCTGCACAGACCACAGACTATTACAGACAACAGACTATTATGACACCCCCTTTCAGGATGACCAGAGAACAAAGAATTTGAGGAAATTGATTTTGTTTTAGGGAAATTGTTTGTGCGATCGCAGAGAAATATTTGCGTATTTTTACACAGATTTACTGCAGTTTTAGTGCCATCGTTGTTTGCAGAGTGGGACGTGTCGTTGATTTTTGGGTGCAATTTTGCTTGCAGTTTGGACACATTTTTTATTTTTATTTTGGACACTTTTAGCAACCTTAGTGCATTGTTGTACCATTTTATATCATGAACCAGAACAGGATCAGAACCCAAACGCGTGATGTTTCTCACACAAGCCTTTTATTTTACGGGAAATGGGGAGTCATGCACGTTAGGCAGCCGGTGTGGAAATACAGGAAGCCAGAGACCGACGAGATCAATTACGATTGTCCGACCAGATATCGGAGAGATGGGGTCAATACCGGACAGGATGTGACAGACAGAATTGATATCAAAACAGGATATCGAAATTAAACAGGACAAACTAGACCGGAACGAAACAGGAGATCGATATTAAACAGGACAAAATTGACAGGAACAATACCGGACAGGAAACCGGACAGAGTCTTAACCCACGTCTTGCGGGTGCAGAGGTTTGTTGACAGACTGACAAAGGGTGAGTGAGAGCACTGAGCTTAAACAGAAGGGAAGCCAATCTGTCAACAAGCCGCAGCTGGCGCCACACGGGCGGGGCCAATTGGGCGCCATGTCAACCGGTACAGTTATCACCGGTTGAAGGTAATCTGAATACAGGAGGCGATCTCCGTTTTATCAAAAAGGCCTGTATAGGTTTATGTGCAATAGGGGCAGCTATCGACTGAGTGTGGTGTCAATCAAAAGGTCAGAAGTTGACGACCATAATGGGAATCATTTCATGAGTGTGTTCATTTTGAAAGGAGAGTTTTGGAGCGGAATGAACTGATTACTATGAGGAACGTCCAACAAAGCAGACATGCTTTTAGGCGGATTTTTTTTTTTTTTTTTTTTTTTTTTTTTTTAAATCAGTCTGCATTGAAGTAAATATTTTACACAGTTGGAGTTACTGCAAGGTTCTGGATGAAATGACTTCATTTTTGCAGAATATTAACTTATCAGCTGACTTCTTTGGTGAGCTATCACAGCTACATCATTTAGTTGGATCTTGTTTCATACCGCTGTGATGTTTCTGTGAGGAGTTCATTTTTGTAATAGTCATCATTTAATTGCTGTTACAAGTGTCAATAAAAATTGTTCAAACCTCATATTGTTAGAGGTTAGAGGCAGAATATGATATAATTTAATTGTGAATGTGTTTAATTGCTGTTAAAAGTGTCAATTAAATTGTTCAAACCAAAAATAATGAATTCTAAGAGTTTGCACTTGACATATTTCAATGACTTTTGACACCTATTTATTTCACAACAGTCCGACGGGCCGTCAAAATGTGAAGGGGTTCAAAATCCTTAAAACAAGCTAAATCCTGCAAATGAAAACGAAAGCTAAGTCCGAACTAAACAAAACCAGGAAGCTCACTTGCGGGTCAAACGTCCTCCGACCTCCACGGAGGCTTTTTACTTTCTTTTCCATTCTCCTTTTTGCCTCCTGCCCTGCGTCGGAGCGCGATTATAATCAGAAATAAACGAAGGGGGAGGGGGAGACCCGCGCCAGGGTGCATTATCACCTGGTCGGATGGCCAAGAGTTGGAAAACAACAAGAAAGAAAGAAAGAAGAAGGTCCAGCAGGCAAATTCATCTTGTGGCGCTGCAATCAATCTCTGGCCAAAAGAAATACACAATAACTAGGCAGGAAGAGGCCAAGATTAATGGGCCCCCGACATCTACGCTGACCGGCAGCCCCCGGACCCCCCCCGACGCCCCCCTCCCTCCTCTTCGCAACCCTCCGCCGCCGCCGGTGATCTATGGCTACCGCTGACTGCTTTACAAGTGCATTAGCGCCGTTAATGAGAGCCTCCCGTTACTCGGACCGATGGGCGCCGGGCGCGCCCGCGCCGTTAATCAAGCGCTCCCCTTCGTACGGGAAAAAAACAGAGAAACTGATGGAAATTTGATGGATTTATTGACTTGCTTGATACTTAAAACAGGGAATACTTGAAATGAGCGATATTTAGATTGTCGGAGAACTTATTATTTTCTGATTTATTCATAATAAAAAATACCACAAAATACAAAAATACTGCTATTTAAAAATACATATACAGAATTACTACAAAAATAACACTACAATACTTTTGAAAATACTACAAAATTATTACAGTAACACTACACAAATAATACATACGTACTACAAGAAAAAGAAACATTGGAATTACTACAAAGATACAAATACCCAAATACTACTATGAAAATACTACTGCAGAAATACTACAAGAATAAAACTACGGATTTCCTACAAAAATACACCCTTTGAGATTTTTTGTGATGATGGGCTATTCAAATGAATTTGACTTGACTTAATAGAAAAAAAGACTTAAACATTTTGCGAAATAAGAAAAAAAAAAATCAGATTTAGGGTAAAAAAAAAAAAAAGAGGAATATGACACACACATATAATGTTTATGTCATGATTACCTGCTTCCCGCGTCCAGCGATCACCGGATGGTGGGTGCAACCCTTTCCTTTCTTCTGATAAAACTGAGAGGAACGTAACGCAAGTGGGCCGCTCCTTTGGCGCTCACTGCTTCGGACTCTGATTGGCTCCCTGCCGCTATTTAAAACCCCGTCTATTTGTCACCTGTTGTCAGTCCGTCTGTGAACCTCAGTTACTCAAGGCAAGCTCTTTTCGACCCTGACTCCCACCTGTTTTTGCTCCCGTCTGTTCTCCGGCTTCGACCCGTTTTTTGATCCTGACCAAGTTCTCTGCTCTCCTGTCCTGGTTACTGACCCGTTTTTTGCGTTCCCGACACCGCCCTCGCTCGCCACGGAAGTCCCACTTCCGCCTTCAGAGCAACCTGCTTCCCGCGTCCGGCGATCACCGGATGCTGGGTGCAACCCTTTCCTTTCTTCTAATAAAACTGAGAGGAACGTAACGCAAGTGGGTCCTGTCTCCGTTCTGGTCTTGAAACACTATTACTTTAGTTTTGGGTGTAGTTGTGTGCAATTATAGGTAAATTTTTTGCAATTGTAGCTTCATTTTGCACTATTTTTCCACAATTGTCATTCAATTTTAGTGCAATTTATGCCACTGTCATTTTAAGTCAATTTTAGTGCTATTGCAGTGCAAATTCTTCTCAATGCTCCACTATTTTTCCTTGAAATCCGTCGAATCTGGTACAAATTTAGAACATTATGAGTGAAGTTTTAGGTCGATTTCGATGCAATTTTAAATCATTTTTTTCTTAGTTTAGCTCCGTTTTGCACCCTTAATGAACAATTGTAATTAAATTTTAGAGGAATGTATCTCCATGCTCCACTTTATTGGCATGCATTTAGTCTAACTGCAGTCCAATTCTAGCAAATTATAACTTATTTAAGTGGAATTTTACAGTATTTTTGTACAATTTTAGGCCAATTGCAGTGCAGTCTCAATTTTATCTCTAGGCTCCTCTATTTTTGCATACATTCAGTATAATTGAATGAAACTATAGAACATTATTACTGCAGTTATAGGTCGAGTTTAGTGCAATTTTTATTTAAATTTTCTGCAATTTTAGCTCGGTTTTGCACCCTTTTTGCGCAGTTGAATTTCAATTTTAGAGCAATTTATCTCAATGCTCAACTATTTTTGCATACATTCGGTCACGGTTGCCATGGCGCCCAATTGGCCCCGCCCGTGTGGGGCCAGCTGCGGCTCGTTGACAGATTGGCTTTCTGTCTTTTTAAGCTCAGTGCTCTCAATCTCCCTTGGTGAATCCGTCAACGAACCTCTGCCCTACAAGACTTCTGGCTCGGTCCTGTTTCTTGTTGGTATTTCCTGTCCGGTATTGTTCCCGTTTATTTTGTTCTGTTTGATATAGGTTTCCAGTTTCGTTCCTGTCTATTTTTATCCTGTTTATCATTCTCTCCAGTTTTCATTCCCGTCTAGTTTGTCCTGTTTATCCTATTTCAATTTCAACCCTGTCTGTCTGTCCCGTCCGGTATCGACCCCATCTGTCTGATATCTGCTCGGGCAATTGGAATCGATCTCGTCCGTCTCTGGCTTCCTATCATTCCACGCCAGACCGCTGCCTAACGTGCATGACTCCCAAGTTCCCGTGAAATGCAAGCTTGTATAAGAAACGTCACGCGTTTGGGTCCTGATCCTGTTCCGGTTCTTGACTCATTCATTCTAATTGCAGTGTCATTTCATCTCAATGCTCCACTATTAGTGCACACATTCAGTGTCATTTTCATGCAATTTTAGAACATCATGATTGCAGTTTTAGATCAATTTATGCAAGTGTCATGCAATTTAAGTGCAAATACGTTGCAAAATGCAATGTAAAATCTATTTTTTTTAAATCTGTGCATAGAAATACCAACAAAACATTTTTGAGTCATGCAAAAAAAAAAAGAAAGTAATCGTTGTCGTGAACGGTTGACGCCTTTTGAAAGATACAAAGAATTTCCATTTGAATGTTTGCAAACGTCGCACGGAAAAAAAGGTAAACGACGTAAATGCAAAAACATCCCTTGTGAGTCGCGATTGCCACTGACAAGCTTTCACCTCTGGTGTCGCACACTCGGGGCAATAAGAGCGCCGTCGTTGCAAAATCTGCAGACGTTCTGAATGTGCTAAAAGCACATTTACGTTTCCTCTGGAAGATCTCGTGCAAAAAAAAGGAACTCCAAAATAGATAGATAGATAGATGGGTTCTATCTATCTAGATGTGTAGATAGATGGATATAAATAGATAGATGGATAGATGTCTAGATAGATAGATATAGATAGATGATGGATATATGTCTAGATAGATATATAGATGGATAGATCAATAGATGTCTAGATAGATGATCAATAGTTTTCTAGATAGATAGATGGATGGATAGATAGATGGATAGATAGATGGATATATAGATGATAGAAGATAGATGTCTAGATAGATAAATCGATAGATGTCTAGATAGATCGATAGATGTCTAGCTAGATAGATCGATAGGTGTCTAGATAGATATAGATAGATAGATAAATTTCTAGATATATAGATAGATGTCTAGATAGATAGGTGGATCGATGTCTAGATAAATAGATAGATAGATAGATAGATAGAGAGATAGATGTCTTGATAGATAGATCGATAGATGTCTAGATAGGGATGAAGGGATAGATAGATAGATAAATGTATAGATAGATGACTAGATAGGTAGATCAATAGCTGTCTAGATAGATATAAATAGATAGATAGATATATAGAAAAATGTCTACATAGATAAATGTTTAGATAGATAGATGGGTAGATAGATTGATAGATGGATAGAGTTAGATAGATAGATATAAATAGATAGATGGATAGATACTTTATTCATCCCTGTAGGGAAATTTCCACTTCCATCAGTATCCTTGTGTTGAAAAATAAAATAATCAAATAAAAGAAATATAATACAAAAATACCCAATATAACGTGTTGATATAGAGTATTTAAATAGTGCTACGGAAAATGCACACTGTCATAAAAGTAGGGTAATATGCAAATGTAGAGGTGGGGTTTCATGTGGGCTTTTAATCTCCCGGGTGGAGTTCAAGAGCTTCATGGCATGAGGAAAAAATGACGAAAAATGGAAAAAAAAAAGACCTTACTACGTTTTACTTATTTACTTTCTATACAAAGACATTTATACTTTGTTTTCTAAATGTTACTGACAGGAATTTCATAGACGCAGAAAAAAGAGAATTGTAAGCTCCCCCCTTCCTTCCGTTTTAAAAAAGAAAGGATATAACTCAGCAATTTAAATACATTTTTTTTTAAAACATTTCAATATTAAAAAAACAACAATAGTAAAATATAAAAAAAATAAAACAGAACATCATGAAAAAAATAATAAAATAAAATCAAAATCAATACAACAATGGAAAAAATAATCAGACGCAAAACAAAAATAATCAAATATGTAATACGGAAATCAAATTACAAAAGACAATAATAAAGATGAGAGATGTTAAAATATATATAAATTGCTGAAATTATTAAAATACAATAAAATAATAATATGTAAAAAAAAATACTTAAATTAATAATTTGTAAAAAAATTATAATAAAATAATACAACAGGTAAAAAAAGAAAAAAGTTAAAAAAAAAATCCAAAAGTAAACTAAATCTTAAGAATAAATAAATCAGTACAAAAGAAAGTTTAAAAAAAAGATAAGAAATACAACATTTATGAAATATAGAAATATAAAAAATAATCAAAACTGAAACAAAAATAATCAAATATATAATACGGAAATCAAATTACAAAAGACAATTATAAATATGGGAGATGTTAAAATAAATATAAATTGCTGAACTTATTAAAATACAAAAAATAGTAATACAGGGAAAAAAATACTAAAATAAATAATTCTTAAAATAATAATAATAAAAGAATACAACTGGTAAAACAATACAACCATAATCAATATGAAAACATTCCGAAATTTAAATAAATCTGAAAAATGAATAGATCAGTGCAAAAGAAAGTTTAAAAAAGATAAAAAATACAAAATTTATATGACATTTTTAAAATATAGAAAAATAATAAAATAATCAATACTGAAACAAACAATTAAAAAAATAGAAAAATAATATTAAAAAGTAAAAAAAAGAAAAAGACAAATAATACTTATGATACTAATGCATATATGAAATCAAAAGTGGTTAAGACAAAATGAATGTAAACGAATAAATGCAAATGTTTTGAAAAATAATAGTACAGAATATAAAATAATGAATTATAAAATAAAAAAGGTAATAGGATATAACAAAAACTATAAAAATCTAGATAAATGAAAATGAAAAAAATACATAAATAAGACAATGTATGTTCATCTGAAAACAATATTATACAAAAGCAGAAAAAATAGTTACGATGATTTAAAAAAATAATTAAAAAAATGAAAAATTACATATATCAAATCTTCCCCAAAATAGGTAAAATACATAAAACAAAACAAAAATCAATAATAATGATTATGATAAAATACAACACTTAAAATAAAAATACTATCATACTTTAAATGGTTTTATTAAAAAGAAAACAACCAATAATAAAAGTAGTAGATAATAGAATTGGAAAAAGAAGTACCGTATTTTCCGCACTATAAGGCGCACCTAAAAGCCTTTATTTTTTTCAAAAGCTGACCTTATAATACAGTGCGCCTTATATATGGATCAATATTAATTCGCAAAGTCTTGCAACTAACATGCAGCCGCCGACTCGATTTTCCCCCGAACGCCAAGTCGTCCGCGGTGTATGCTGGGACTTATTTACCGGCATTTCATTGGCTAACCAATGTGTTAATCATCATTTGAATGGATCACTATTGGCTAAAGTTATTCGGAGGTCAAGGGGAGGATCCTTTTTAATCATTTACAGGCTGGCATAGGCTGAAGCGGCAAAACAAAGCCTGCAATTGGTTGAAAAAGATGAATGTGAATCACACGTTGGGTTGACGGCATAGAGAAAGCATTTTTTACTAAATATTTTATTCTCCTGGACTTACTACACTCACGGATATAAGAGGACCACGGTTGCACATTATTATTGAACACAACGACTTCGGTGAGCTACTCCGGCTATATATTTTCCCTGTATCTTGTTTCAGACTGAACTCGATGTTTCTGTGATAAGCGTTGCAGATAAAGGATGGAATGGAGTGTCTATTTTTAAATTAAACTCAATTCCAAGTGTTTATTGTCATATGCACAGTAAAGTTGCGAGCGAAAAAGAAAATAGAAACTAAGGAATGGTTGGCATTTCTTGAATCCTAAGACTTTAACCTTCCGAATGATGGAACGATGCATTTGAGTGATTTCGTACGGACACCGCATCCACACGTGTCTACGACACGTATTTGCTTCTTTGCAAGCTTTGGGAATGTTAAGGGGGTAATCAGTTGGACTGAATCATCTGACTGTTTTGTCCACGTTCCCATTGTAGCGCCTTATAATCCGGTGCGTTTTATGTATGTCAAAAATAGGACCAAAAACGATTTTTTCGGGCTGCGTCCTATAACCCGGTGCGCCTTATAGTACGGAAAATACGGTATAAAATAACAAACACTGACATTACACGAAAGGAAATCAACATTTGAAACCCAGGCAAAAACTTACGAAAATATTTTAAATAACAGCAAAACGATTTTCTCTAGAAGTTCACCGATTTTGTACGATTCCTAAAAAGTCTTAGTGGTCGCGCTGGTAGTTGTTAAAAAGTTGCACTCTTGCACACGCTATGCCCATTAGCATGTCGGCTGCAGAGGTAATTACTGTTAGCACCCGAGGGTGTAACCTTCCTTCATCCCTGAACGCTTCGCCCCAAATTAGCGCGCCCATTACACATAAATAAGCGAGTTTGCTTTCAAAACAAAAAAAGAAGCGCTTCCTTAACCGGACTCACAAAGTTTGGCTTCCAATTAACAGTTACAGTATCCATGTATCACACGCGGAGCAAATAGAGCGGCTGAAACAACAGCGAGCGACTCTTTAGCATAGCAGTATCATTTCTTCCTTTTTAAGCTCATTTATATCTAAAGACAGAAGAAATTATGATATACAGAGTTCTATTTATGGCATCAATGTGTCCAAAGACGCTAATACCAGTGTCTGAAACTGGTGATCAAAAGTTAGTATGGCAGACTACTCTGAAAAGTTGCCCGCCCAGCCATGATGTCACCTGCCCCATGTTTCACAACTTGAAACACAATAAGACGACTCATCGCAAAAAAAGTATGAAGGATTGCTAATTAGAATATATAACAGGACAACACTTTAAAATTATGTTTATTATAAATCTATCTTATAACATTCATTGCATGTATATGATATCGCCATTTTTCATCTGCCATGAGTATGTACCTGTATTGACTCCTCTTCATTTATGCAATGTTTGCGTTGCGTCGTCTGCTACAAGCCACGTGAACTCCGTTTCCCACGATGCTTTTAATGTAGGTTTACGTTTTGTAGCGTCAACAATTTTGTTCGCTTCTTTTGAATCTTTCTTCTGGGGCTGAGGCTTTGGCTTGATTCCTGACCATCAGTAGGTACCTGTATCGACTCTTCTTCATTCATGCAATGTTTGCGTTGCGTCGTCTGCTACAAGCCACGTGAACTCCTCTTTCCACTATGCTTTTAAAGTACGTTTACATTTTGTAGCGTCAACAATTTTGTTCGCTTCTTTTGAATCTTTCTTCTGGGGCTGAGGTTTTGGCTTGATTCCTGACCATCAGTAGGTACCTGTATCGACTCATCTTCATTCATGCAATGTTTGCGTTGCGTCGTCTGCTACAAGCCACGTGAACTCCTCTTTCCACGATGCTTTTAATGTAGGTTTACGTTTTGTAGCGTCAACAATTTTGTTCGCTTCTTTTGAATCTTTCTTCTGGGGCTGAGGTTTTTGCTTGATTCCTGACCATCAGTATGTACCTGTATCGAATCATCTTCATTCATGCAATGTTTGCATTGCGTCGTCTGCTACAAACCACGTGAACTCCTCTTTCCACGATGCTTTTAATGTACGTTTACGTTTTGTAGCGTCATACATTTTGTTAACTTCTTTTGAATCTTTCTTCTGGGGCTAAGGTTTTGGCTTGATCCCTAACCACTTCTCCATTTTTTGCCATGGCGCCCACTTGGTCCCAGCCGGGTGGGGACGGGTTCCATGGCCACCGGCTGAGACGCGTTTACTGATTGCTCCTTGGGAGTACTTAAACACAGTCCTTTGAGCTGTTAGTATTCTGAGCATCTATGAAACGTCTGCAAGACTCCTGTTAAACTCTGTGAAATGCCTAGTCTGTGAATTTGCCTGCGTTTGATCCTGTTTTATTTTTGGCCTGATTTGTTTGATTTTTACCACTCTTTTGTTCGGATTTCAATCATCTTCTGCGACCATCGATCCCCGGATCGAGTGTGCGCGCATTCCTCCTCTCCCTAATAAATTGTGAGTACGTTACGCTATTGGGTTCTAATTTCTGTTTCCTGCCTTGGTTCGTGACATTTTTCTTATGTTCTGATATCCAAATGTACGACCTTATATCGCTAGGGAGAGTCCGGAAGCACGAAATTATTCGATGCAGGCTTCTGATTGGCTGCCAGACACTGCTAATAACCTTGTGGGGTAGATGCAAAAAATGTATTATCTATGAGGAAGTCGTCAGCCCCGTATCAACTACACGCTAATGAAGAAAATTGTCCTCAAAATAATTCTCTTTGAACCATGTTTTTAGTTTTTACAGTGCAGACAGACAGAAACAGAATACATTATTAAATACACCGTCTAACTCACAATTACGTATTTTAATTCATGAATATTCTTTGAATATGAATTTTTCTTTTTTAAACGCTTTTTTATTTTTGTTTTATAAATGACCTATTTTTAATATAATATTTTTTGTTTTTTGAGATCATTCAATCTTTTTGTTTAAAATTTATTTTTGAAAATGTAAATCTTATTTTTTTTACATTTTTGTTTTAAAATTTCTTAAGTAAAAATGTATTGTTTAGTTTTTTTTTATCAAATAAAGTATAGTTTAATTTTGTATTTTTATTTATTTTTTAAATCACGAATTAATCTTATTTGAAACGTTTTTTTTTATTTTTACCTTTTTTATAAATGACATATTTTTGATATTTAATGTACATTTTGTTGTTTTTTTCTAGATCATTAAATATTTTTGTTTAAAATGTATTTTTGAATATTTAAATATGATTTTTCTTACATGTTTGTTTAGATAGTTAAATGTATCTTATTTTAAAATTTCTTAAGTAAGAATTTGTTTTTTTATTTTTTTTTATTTTATTTGTATTTTTATTTATTATTTAAGTCACAGAATAATCTTATTTGAAACTTTTTTTTATTTTTTTTACTTTTTTCATAAATGTCATATTTTTAATATTTAATATACATTTTTCTTGTTTTTTTTAGATAATTAAATATTTTAGTTTCAAATGTATTTATGAAAATGTAATTTTTATTTTACATTTTTGTTTAGATCGTTAAATATATCTATTTTAAATTTCTTAAATGAGGGTTTTTTTAATCAAATAAAGTATATTTTAATTTTGTATTTGTATGTATTTTTAAATCACTAAATAATATTATTAGAAACTTATTTTATTATCATTCACATTTCTTTATAAATGAAATATTTTTAATATTTAATATATATTTTTCTTGTTTTTTTAGATTATTATTTTTTTTGTTTAAAATGTATTTTTGAAAATGTAAATCTTGTTTTTTTTTACATTTTTGTTTAGATCTTTAAATATATCTATTTTAAAATTTCTTAAGTAAGAGTTGTTTTTTTAATCAAATAAGGTATATTTTATTTATTGATTTATTTTAAATCAATAAATATTCTTATTTGAAACGTTTTTTCATTTTTATTTTATTTTTTTTATTATTTTTTTGATATTTAATATACATTTTTCTTGTTTTTTTAGATCATTAAATATTTTTTGTTTAAAATGTATTTTCGAAAATGTAAATCTTTTTTTTTACATGTTTTGGTTTAGATAGTTAAATATATCTATTTTAAGATTTCTTAAGTAAGTAAGTATGTTATTTTTTTAAATTAAATAAGGTATATTTTAATTTTGTATTTTTTTTTAATTAGTAAATATTCTTGTTTTAAACGTTGTTTTATTTTTATTTTATTTTTTTAAAATGACCTTTGAATATTATTTTAGATAATTAAATTATTTTGTTTAAAATGTAATTTTTCTTTTTTACATTTTTGTTTGGATTGTTAAATATATCTATTACAAAATTTCTTAAGTAAGAGTTTATTGTTTTAAATCAAATAAAGTATATTTTATTTTATTTATTTTTAATCACTAAATAATCTTGTTTAAAACGTTTTTTTATTTGTATTTACATTTTTTTATAAATCACATTTTTTTGATATCCAATTTACATTTTTTTTTTAAGATCATGAAATATTTTTGTTTAAAATGTATTTGGGAAAATATAAATCTTATAATTTTTCACATTTTTATTTATATAGTTAAATATATATATTTTAAAATTACTCAAGTAAGTTTTTTTAAATCAAATAAAAAATATTTTTATTTTGTATTTTGATTTTTTTTAAATCGCTTAAATAATCTTATTTGAAACGTTTTTTTAATTTTTATTTACTTTTTTATAAATGACATTTTTTTGATATTTAATATACATTTTGTCTTGTTTTGTTTGGATCATTAAATAATTTTGGTTAAAATGTATTTTTTTAAATGTATTTTTTTTGTACATTTTTGTTAAAATAGTTAAATATATCTATTCTAAAATTTCTAAAGTAAGAGTTTATTGTATTGTTTAAAATAAAAAAAAGGATATTTTAATTTTGTATTTTTATTTATTCTTGAAATCACGGAATAATCTTATTTGAAACATTGTTTTTTTTTTGCGGTTTATTTTCACCATTTTTGGTTTGCTGCCCCCTGGTGGACGGAGTTTCCATCCTTGTCCGGTGCAAGCGTCCCCCGGGGGGCGTCCATCCGTCCAGGCCGGCAAAGAGTCAAGAGCCGCCCTGTCAAACGTCCTTCTCTTCCCCTCGTCCGTCCCCGACTGTGACGCGTCCACTTTGCTCCTCTTAAGCCGTCGCCTCAAATTGTCAACTCCATCCGACGCTTTTCGGACGATCCCCCGGCCACCGACTTGACGAAACGAAAACGGACGTACTCGAGGTTTTTGTTGGACAGTCAACCCCGGTTTATGGCTGAGGTTCCAAAAATGTGGCAAACAGGCGACCCGCGGGCCAGATCAGGCCCACTAAGGGATTGAATCCGGCCCGCGAGACGACACTCAGAGAAGCGCAAGAGAAAAACAAGCTGCAGGTTGAAATAGGTCAACTTGATGTTGCCAAAGCCAGCTGCCTCTCACAAAGACGCTGCTTGTATTTATTTCTTTCTCTTTCTCTCTCTCTCTCTTTCTTTTCCACCCCTTTTATCCGACTCTGTCTCTTTTACTCTCTGTGTCTCTCTTTTTCTCTCCCTTTGTTGCTCTTTGTCTGTTTCTCTCTCTGTGTCTTTTAACCTCTTTTGCTCTAACCTCCTTGTTTCCTTTTCTCTCTTTTCTCTTTCTCTCTTCCTACCCCTCGCGCCTTCTTTTCTCTTTTCTCTCCTGTCTTTCTATTTCTCTTTGGATTTCTTTCTTCCTCTCCCTTTCTTTTCCCCCTCTCTCACGACTTTTTATCTCTTTTGTTTCTCACGCTCTCTCTCTCTCTCTCTCTTTCTTTGTCCCGCCCTCTCTCCTTTTTCCACCCTCTTTTTCTTATTTCTTTATCTCTCTTTTTCTTTCTCTTTAATCTACTAGTCCGGCCCACGACAAAATGTTTGTTCTATAGTGTGGCCCCCGAGTTCAAATGAGTTTGACACCCCTGCTATAATTTGTGAAGTATAACATTCATTTTACAATTACCGTATTTTTCGGACTATAAGTCGCAGTTTTTTTCCATTGTTTTGCCAAGGATGCGACCTATACTCCAGTGAGACTTATATGTGAAATTATTGACTAGTGGGAATATCATTTCACGTGTTGTTTTCACACTGAACCACAAGAGGGCGCTCTAGGTCTGTGTTTAAAAGTTTAACCTCACCTTGCTGACAATCGAACCCCCGACATGAAATTGTCACAAGCAGCACACAGGGTAGACCCAAACGCATAACGTTTTCTCACAATTTTATTGAAGGAAAGAGGAAGGGCCAGTGTTCGCTAGGCGCGGGAAGCAAGTCGCTCTCGTACTCGGATTGTGATCCGAACACGGAAGTGGATCTTCCGTAGTGAGCGATGGCGGTGTCAGAGACGGAAAAACGGGTCAGTAGCCGTCACAGGGAGAGCAGAGCATGGTCAGAAACGAGTCGTAAGCCAGGACGGTAGAGAAAACGTATTTGGGATAAAAAATGGGTCGTAAGCTGGGACGGGAGAGCAGACGTGGTCGGGGGATCAAAACAGGGCATAGCGGGAGCAGAAACGGGACAAGCGGGAGTCAGGGTCGAAAAAGGCTTGCCTTGTAAAAACAGAGGTTCTCAGACGGACTCACAACAGAAGATTGACAGGACTTTGTATCTCATTTCTGGGGAAGAATATAATAAAACAGTAAAGCACAGGGGCAGCACGGCGGCGCAGTGGTTAGCGTGTGTGCGGCACAGTTCTAAGGTCTTGGGAACCTCCTGTGTGGGTTCAAATCCAGCTATCGAACTTCCTGTGCGGAGTTTGTATGTTCTCCCCGTGCTTGCGTGGGTTTCCTCCGGGCACTCCGGTTTCCTCCCACATTCCAAAGACATGCATTTCAGGTGGATTGGCCAGTCCAAATTGTCCCTAGGTGTGAATGAGCGTGAGAGTTGTCTGTCCCTGTGTGCCCTGCGATTGGCTGGCAACCAGTTGAGGGTGTCCCCTGCCCACTGCCCGATGATTGCTGGGATGGGCTCCAGCACCCCCGCGACCCTACTGAGGATAAGCGGTGCAGCTAATGAGATGAGAGATGAGTAAAGCACAGGTAACCTTATATAGAAATCCCTTTTAATCAAGTTGAAAATATTTACTGCAAAATGACACCACCTTTTCTTACCAATCAAGATAGAAATGTTCAGAATATAAGGCGTCATTTCGCCAAATGAGATATTTCCAAATTGCTCCAAAGAGATTTCTACACAGGGTACACATTTTCTATGCTTTACTTTTCTATCAAAGAATTGAGATACTTTGTCGTTTTAGGCACATTTGCTCTAGAGACGTTTGCTTGCTCCTGCTAGGGGGGACATTTTATGCAAGGGGGCATTTTGGGCAAAAGACCAGTAATTCATAAAAATAACTGAACAAAAATGGCACGTAAAGAAAATCATATTGTAGCGCATTTCGCATTGTGTCGGGATTCTATTTTGCAATGTCAAGGAGATAGATTTAATAATAATAATAATAATAATAATTTCCTTGTATTGTCATTCTGTGTAACAATGTACACAGAACGAAATGTCGATTACACCTGACCCGTTGTAGCGAGCCGATGCAGCCGCAGCCAACAGAGGGCGCCGCCGACCACTTTTTAAGTCTTAGGAATGATAGAACTGTCATGATTATTAATGTGACTCACCTTGTGTGCGCTCAACTGCCGCGGTTTCTGATTGGCCCCCTGTCGGTATTTGAACCCAGTCCTGTCAGTCCCCCGTTGTCAGTCCGTCTGCGAATCTCAGCGAATACGAGGCAAGCCTCGGACTCTGATTGGCTCTCAGTCCCTATTTAAACCCCCTCCTATCTGTCCCCTTTTGTCTGTCTGTCTGTGAACCTCCGTTTACTCTAGGCAAGCCTTTTTCGACCCTGACTCCCACCTGTCCCGTTTTTGCCCCTGACCCATTTTCACCCTGATCACGTCTGCTCTCCCGTCCCGACTTACGACCCATTGTTGATCCCAACCACATCTGCTCTCCCGTCCTGACTTACGACCCGTTTCTGACCCAGACCACGTTTTTGCTCTCTTGTCCCGGCTACTGACCAGTTTCCCGCCCTTGACCTTTTCTCGCTACGGAAGATCCACTTCTGTGTTGACCGACGGGCGGCAGTAGCTCAGGAGGTAAAAGCGGTCGTCTTGGGATCAAGGGATCCCAGTTCGAATCCCGGCTCGTCCGTGTTACATGTCGAAGTGTCCTTGGGTAAGACACTGAACCCCTAATACCCCCAATAAGCAGGTTAGCGCCTTACATGGCTGCAAGGCCGCTATTGGGAAATGTGGAGCACATTGGAAAGCGCTTTGGGAAGTCATTGACTTGAAAAGCGCTATAGAAATGCAGATCATTTCATTTCATCCCAATCCGAGTACGAGAGCGATTTGCTTCCCGCGCCCAGCGAACACTGGATTGTGGGCGTACTGTGGAATAAAAGTAGAAACATCTGGAAGGTGCGTAACTGACAGGAATTTGGCTGGGTCAGGCCGACTCCAACTATTTGCTTAACTGATAAGAATTTGGCTGGGTCAGGGTAACTCCAACTATTTCTGGGAAATTGCATCATTTCGGAGGATCGAGCGCCCGGCTCGAGAAAAAAAAAACATGTCCAAAACTTGAAATGTAAACTTGAAATTTTGCTGAGTTTCCGGCAATGCAAAATTATTTTTCACTTTTGAATGAATTGACTCATGTACGATTGCCTACAAACGTCATTTGTTTTTACAACTGACTTTACT
This sequence comes from Urocampus carinirostris, assembly GCF_059441175.1. Lineage (NCBI taxonomy): Eukaryota > Metazoa > Chordata > Actinopteri > Syngnathiformes > Syngnathidae > Urocampus > Urocampus carinirostris. Next base: position 2,263,169 of record NC_142352.1, on the reverse strand, counting down.
CAACTTCGTGACTTCAAAACACCGCATTTAGAACACAGCGTCGGGGGAAACCCGTGTATTTTCACCTTCATGCACTGTAACTTTGACTCAAGTCGCTTCTTAATTAGCAATTTGGAGCCCTGATTTTTGTGAGCTGGCTAGATTTTCTTGTGTGCGGAAAAGCTCTGGGTAGTGCGCAGTTTAGAGGGAACATTTTTTGTGCGCTGAGAATGTGGGGGCAGTGCGCGATTGCGCACGCGCGCAGCTTAGAGGGAACATTGGTCCCCTCTCATTTCAACTCTCTGCTCCTTTGTGTATGTTTTGGGGCGGGGCCGATATACGTCCTGCTCTGAAAGGCGCAGCCCTTCCTCTCTTTCAATTGAACTCGTGTTAAGCATCACGCAAGTGGGTTTTGTTTCCGTTCTGGTCCTGACAGAAATGTCAATTCCGGCATGAGGAAATTCCGACAACGGATGGAAAACCTCTGCGTCCTCCGCGGCAAAATAAACAAGCTTGTCTTTTGATTTGGTGGAATGGTTCCATACGTCCTGGGCAGGGTTGGGTAGGGTTACTTTATCTTGATTACCATAAATTCCGGACTATAAGCCGCTACTTTTTTCCCTAACTTTCAACCCTGCGGCTTATTGAGTGATGCGGCCAATTTATGTCATTTTTCTAACGCCTGCTGGCGGTGCTCGAGTGTTGCTACCATTAACTGCCCTGTCAAAGCTATACTATTATTATTATTAAAGCTTTGAAAACTCTCTTGGTGTACCGTCTTTCTTTGTAAATATGTGTAACGCATGTATAATATGTATTTGCAACTGTATATTTTTGTAATGTATTTATTTGTATTTATTTTTTGATATGTTTTGCACGGGTGAACGAAAAATGAGGGGCGGAACAAACGCGGGGTGCCGAGTTTAAGTGGGGACCGCGAAAGGTGAGGGACAGACAAGGAAAGAAGAGTAAGAAGGGTAAAAAGTTGGTTAGAGAAAAAGGAGTTGCGTGAGTAAATGTGTTCATCTGATATATTTTTCCCACCCTTACCTTTGAAAATATACGTGGATGATCCTTTCCTTTCCTTGGATTACTTTCAACGGGACCCGGACTCTGCGGGTCTGCATCAAACCATAAGTACCGGTATCATTTTCCGTTCATTTTGCCGGCTGTGATTTTTGGACTGTGGACTTTAATGAAGGACATTTAGTTTCAATCGCGGGACTTGAAGTCGGGTTTGGGTTAATTTTGTGTTTGTGTTACATGTTTAAATGTGGGCGCATGCGGCTTATATACAGGTGCGGCTTGTGTATGTACAAAATCGGTTTACCTCTTAAAATGTGGTGGGTGCGGCTTATAATCAGGTGCGCTCTATCGTCCGGATATAACGGTATTTTCAATGACTTTTGGATGACTCCAATAGCAAATATGCTCATAAAAGACAAAATAAACTAAGTATGAATAAAATGATGACTTACAACACGTGGTAAGCTTTCTCTCCTGGCTTTGATCTCTTTGATCTCCGGCAAAACGAACATAAAATGCGACAGAACAAAATGAAAATCAATCCAAACAGCTTGCCGACATCATTTTTGCCGTTCCATGTGTTCCGTTACTTCCCAAGCCTGCACAAAACGGAGTCATTTTATTCATATTGAGTTTCTTTTGTCTTTTATTAGCATATTTGGTATTGGAGTCATCCAAAAGTAATTGAAAGTAATCCAGTTAATGTAACCCTACCCAAACCTGCTCACCATACAAAGGTTTCAGGTTACGAAGTACCTGAACGGGAAACTATTGCCTCACGTTACAAAGGCGTTTCAGGATACAAAGTGATTCCCTTGGTCTGGGAATCTCCCCCCAACTTAAACTGTCTTCCCCATGACCAGGGTTGGGTAGGGTTACTTTAACTGGATTACTTTCAATTACTCTTGGATTACTCCAATACCAAATATGCTATTAAAAGACAAAAGTAACTAAAAATGAATAAAATGACAAAATTTTGTGCAGGCTTGGGGAGTAACGGAATACTTGGAACAGCAAAAATGATGTTGGCAAGCTGTTTGGATTTATTTTCATTTTATGTTCGTTTTGCCGGAGATCAAAGCCAGGAGAGAAAGCTTACCACGTGTTGTGAGTCATCGTTTGATTCAGATTGAGTTTCTTTTGTCTTTCATTGGCATATTTGGTATTGGAGTCATCCAAATGTCATTGAAAGTAATCCAGTTAAAGTAACCCTACCCAACCCTGGTTTTGCCGGAGATCAAAGAGATCAAAGCCAGGAGAGAAAGCTTACCACATGTTGTGAGTTATCATTTAATTCATATTGAGTTTCTTTTGTCTTTTATTAGCATATTTGGTATGGGAGTCATCCAAAAGTCTTTGAAAGTAATCCAGTTAAAGTAACCCTACCCAATCCTGGTTTCTGTCGCATTTTATGTTCGTTTTACCGGAGATCAAAAAGATCAAAGCCAGGAGAGAAAGCTTACCACGTGTTGTGAGTCAGCATTTGATTCCTATTTCGTTTCTTTTGTCTTTTATTAGCATATTTGGTCTTGGAGTCATCCAAAAGTCATCGAAAGTAATCCAGTTAAAGTAACCCTACCCAACCCTGGTCCTGGGGGACTCCCTCACGTTAGCCTCCCGTAATTGGACGCCGCCTCGGCGTGATTGATGGACGAGGCATCGCCCGTCCATTTATTTCCCGACTATTGGAAGCCGGTTAAGTTTTGGAAAAATGAGAAGGAGCGTGAGCAAAAGAGCGATGGCGGCGGATTACACCCGTACATCTCGGGAGCGTCACCGAACATTAAGTTATCTAAATGAAAATCAATAGTTTGTTGTGTGAGGTGAGTGCACAAGGACGGAAGCTGGCGGAGAAGGACATGTCGGGTTTTACGAGTTGACTATCGTGAATTATCGCTAGCGTATTTTCAGCTTTGTCTGTTTTTTTATCAGTTGGGTTTCTTGCGATTTAGACTAACAAATATATGGAATTATTGGATGTTGGACTCTTTTTAAACTTAGGTCTTGTGAAAGGAAGCCGTCAGACCGTCTGCGAACCTATGCTCTCAGCTAGGCAAGCTTTTGTACTCTCCGACATTATCCAGCCCTGTTTTCCTGCCTGATACCTCTTGCCGACCTTTTTCTGGACCCGTTTCTGTTTTGCTTCCCCGTCCTGGCCATCGGCCTGTTTTTCTCGTTGTCTTCCGAAAGGAACCCGTCAGACCGTCTGCGAACCTATGCTTTCAGCTAGGCAAGCTTTTGTACTCTCCGACATTATCCGGCCCTGTTTTCCTGCCTGATACCTGTTGCCGACCTTTTTCTGGACCCGTTTCTGTTTTGATTCCTTGTCCTGGCCATCCACCTGGTTTTTCGTTGTCTTCCGAAAGGAACCCGTCAGACCGTCTGCGAACCTATGCTCTCAGCTAGGCAAGCTTTTGTACTCTCCGACATTATCTGGCCCTGTTTTCCTGCCTGATACCTGTTGCCGACCTTTTTCTGGACCCGCTTCTGTTCTGCTTCCCCGTCCTGGCCATCGACCTGTTTTCCCGTTGTCTTCCAAAAGGAACCCGTCAGACCGTCTGCGAACCTATGCTCTCAGCTAGGCAAGCTTTTGTACTCTCCGACATTATCCGGCCCTGTTTTCCTGCCTGATACCTGTTGCCGACCTTTTACTGGACCCGTTTCTGTTTTGCTTCCCCGCCCTGGCCATCGACCCGTTTTCTCGTTGTCTTCCGACAGGAACCCGTCAGACCGTCTGCGAACCTATGCTCTCAACTAGGCAAGCTTTTGTACTCTCCGACATGATCCGGCCCTGTTTTCCTCCCTGATACCTGTTGCCGACCTTTTTCTGGACCCATTTCTGTTTTGCTTCCCCGTCCTGGCCATCAACCCGTTTTCTCGTTGTCTTCCGAAAGGAACCCGTCAGACCGTCTGCGAACCTATGCTCTCAGCTAGGCAAGCTTTTGTGCTCTCCGACAAGATCCCGCCCTGTTTCCTGCCTGATACCTGTTGACGACCTCTTTTCTGGACCTGATTCTGTTTTTGCACCTCCGCCCCAGCCATCGACCTATTTTTCTCGCTTTGTTTTTCTCGGGTTCATTTGAAAAATCATTCTTGGACACAATGTTTGCGCCGGATTGTCTGCAAACCTATACTCCCAGCTAGGCAAGCTATTGTGACTCTCCGACTCTATCATGCCCTGTTTTTCTGTCTGATACCCTCAGACAGTGACTCATCTGCGCTCGCTCATTTGGCTCCAACTGCCCCGGGTTCTGATTGGCTCCCTGTCAGTATTTGAACCCAGTCCTGTGTGTCCCCTGTTGTCAGTCCGTCTGCGAACCTCAGGGAATACTAGGCAAGCCTTTTTCGACCCTGACTCCCACCTGTCCCGTTTTTGCTCCTGTCTGTCTCCGGCTATGACCTGTTTTGCTCCTGACCACGTCTGCTCTCCCGTCCCGGCTTCCGACCTCTTTTTGTCCCCGACTACGTCTTCTTTCCTTTTCTGGCTTACGACTCGCTTCCGACCCCGACCACGTTTTTGCTCTCCTGTTCCGGCTATCGACCTGCTTTTCCGTCCTTGACAACGCCATCTCCCGCTACGGAAGATCCACTTCCGTGTTCGGATCACAATCCGAGTACGAGAGCGACTTGCTTCCCGCGTCCAGCGAACACCAGATTGTGGGCGCAGCCTTTTCCCGTCCTTCCAATAAAAACTTGTGGGAAACGCAACGCAGGTGGGTCCTGTCTCGTTTCTGGTCCTGACACACATTTTTTTTCACTGTGTGATGTTTTATGCTTTGATTAGATCCATGAAATAATAATAAGGCCAGAGCCTGTCTCCAATATCAATATAACCTCTGTTTCTACCAGGCAAGCACTTTGACTCTGACTCCCGTCTGTCCCGCTTTTTGAACCCGTATTTCCACCCGTCCGTTCTTGATCTCCCTGTTTGTCTCCGGCTACCACCCTTTTTTTGACCCCGACCACGTTTGCTCTCCTGTCCCGGCTTACGGCTCGTTTTTTTTAATTTTTTTTTATCTTGACTATATTTTTGCTCTCCTGTCCCGGCTATCGACCTGTTTTTTTCCTTCCTCGACACGGCCGTCTCCTGCTCCATTTCCGCATTTGGAACACGATCCGATTGTATAAACGGCTTGCTTCCCGCAATCCGGTGCTCGCGCTGCCCTTCCTTTTTCTATCAATAAACTTGTGGCTAATGTTACGCATTTGGGTCCTGATTCCGTCCTGGCCGTGACATTTTTTGTCATGAACCAGGATCAGAAACGGGACCCAAATTCGTTCGTTTTACTGTGTTTTATTTAGAAAGAGGAAAGGACTTGCACCCACGATCCAGGGATCGTCGTTCACGGGTAGCAGATTGCTGGGATCGCGGAAGTGGCGCTTCCGGGTCGAGAGCGAGGAAAAACAGGTCGATGGCCGGGACGGAGCAGCAAAAACATAAACGGGTCCAGAAAAAAGGTCGGCAACGGGAATCAGACGGAACAACAGGGCAGGATAGAGTCAGGAGTCACAAAAGTTTGCCTAGCGTGTAGCGTAGGTTCACAGACGATCCGACGAGTGTTGGCAGGAAGGCGGGGGTTTAAAAAAGAGAAAGCAGCCAATCAGCGTCCGCGATGCCAATGGAGAAGACTCAGGTGCCCCGCGTCAGTCATCATGACATATATTGGTATTATTATATTTTGTCGCCTCTGTTTTTGAATGGAGTGTTGCGCGAAAACAAAAATGGAGATGAGTCTTTTTCAGATGATAGCGACCATTTCTAACTTAAAATGCTTAGTCCCTGAAAAAAAGACGAAAAAAAGAAATGTGATGACATTTAGTAAATATAAATATTTTGACTTTTTAGCTGATTCTGTTGTCATATTTTCTAGATTTGCATACTGCACCCGTGTATGTTTTCCCGACCCCGATGATGCAACAGCAAAGAGTCGAATCATCAAAGGCGTTAGCATCCACACACATTAAGCTAGCAGCTTTCTGAAAAAGAGCATCATTTAGATTTTCAATTCTGCAGCATAAACAGAGAATTGTATGTTGCGTTTCTCTCGGCCCCCAAGTATCTAGAAGATACACAAAAAACTTGTGGAAGCAAACTTGTAATTAAGAAGGAAATTGGAATTGAAATTAGACAGGGATGAAGGTCAGAATTGTCAAGACCAGAACGGAAGAAAGGAAAGGGTTGCACCCACGATCCGGTGATTGCTGGGTGCGGGAAGCAGGACGCTCTAAACGCGGGAGTCGGACTTCAGGTGTCGGGAACGGAAAAAAACGGGTCAGTAGCCAGGACAGGAGAGCAAAAACGTGGTCGGAAACGAGTCGAAAGCCAGGAAAGGAGAGGAGACGTGGTCAGGATAAAAAAAAAATGGGTCGAAGCCGGGTAACTGACAGGAGCAAAAAAACAGGTGGGAGTCAGGGTCGAAAAAGGCTTGCCTAGAGTAAACGGGGGTTCGCAGACGGACTGACAAAAGGGGACAGATAGGACCGGGCACAGGTGCATCACATCGGTAATCATGTCAAAAGAAAAGACTAAAGGCACTTAAGACAAAAAGTGTCTTACAATGTCTTTGTCTTTATAATGAAACGCACACATTTTGATCATGCATTCTCATTGGCTGAATGGTCACCCCGCCCCTTTATTTTCCTTTTTTTCTCATTTTAAAGACAGGTGAATCGCATCGATAATCATGACAAATAAAAAAATAAATATTTACATGTACACATTTGAAATATTTTTAATGCTTTATCTGTTCTTTTCTTGCTATACTTTTATAAATGTTTTCATTTTTTAAATGTCGAAATGTCTTTGGGCACAACACTGAAACCCTAATGCCCCTAAAAAGCAGATAGGTGCCTTGCGCGGGTTTGTGTGCGAATGGGTAAGTGTGAAGCACATTGTAAAGCGCATTGGAAGGTCTTCATTGACTTGAGAAGCGCTATAGAAATGCAGACCATTTAGCATCTTGATTATCCTCAAAACGTTTGGAGGCTGACTCCCTATTGGTGTGCGAGTGTGTGTGTGAACGGGTAAGTGTGAAGCACATTGTAAAGCGCTTTGAGACGTCTTCATTGACTTGAAAAGTGCTATAGAAATGCAGACCATTTACCATTCAGCATCTTGATTATCCTCAAAACGTTTGGAGGCTGACTCCCTATTGGTGTGTGATTGTGTGTGTGAATGGGTGAGTGTGAAGCACATTGTAAAGCGCTTTGGGAGGTCTTCATTGACTTGAAAAGCGCTATAGAAATGCAGACCATTTACCATTTAGCATCTTGATTATCCTCAGAACGTTTGGAGGCTGACTCCCTATTGGTGTGTGAGTGTGTGTGAATGTGTAAGTGTGAAGCACATTGTAAAGCGCTTTGGGACGTCTTCATTGACTTGTAAAGTGCTATAGAAATGCAGACCATTTACAATTCAGCATCTTGATTATCCTCAAAACGTTTGGAGGCTGACTCCCTATTGGTGTGTGAGTGTGTGTGTGAATGGGTAAGTGTGAAGCACATTGTAAAGCGCTTTGGAAGGTCTTTATCGACTTGGAATGCAGACTATTTAGCATTTCCTAGGGAAATGGGAAAATAGTCCTTGAACGTGCTTAAAAAAGTGCTTGAATTCGGCCATGATAAGGTGTACAAACCTTGGAGCGCATATTTTTTAAGGGTCCATGCGGTCCCCGAGACGCCTTCAGTAATCCTGGCAATGATGCCTGCCAGCGCTGACGCTAACGGCGCTAGCGCTAGCACGCGGGATCCATTTTTATCGTATTTGGGAGCGTTTCCTCACACCGGCGCCGACTCCAAAGCCGAAATCCATATTATCGAGCGCTCCGTGTCACCACAATTATTCTTTTCAAACAGCCATTGAAAACAAATTACATCTGCACCGTTTTTCTTTTTTTTCCCGTTCACCGCCGAACCGGCTGCTCCTCCGCTGTGTTAGCGAGCGCTCGCTAATGAGCCCTCGCTTTGCGAGACTGCCTTTGCCGTTCCGGAGTGAGAAAGAAACAAAATGATACCATTTAAGGTAAGCGAAGCAAGTTAGTTAAAAAAAAAAACAGATGGAAATGAGATGGCCTTAAAACAGCTTCCAGTTGCTTCACCTTTTCAAACCCTTACGATACCAAACTGTATGTAACATCCTACATGCCGACATTTCTTGTGTACATTTTGTGTCAATTATAACTATAACCTTATCTTCCTTGTTTTATAACCTTATCTTCTCTGTTCCTTTATTATTTTTTTTGTGAAAGCCAGTGAGGTTGTAAGCCGGGATGGGAGAGTGGTCAGGATCAAAATGGGTCGTTTTTTACTTTAAAAAGATTACCGTGTTTCCCCCACTATAGGGCGCACCGGGTTATAGGGCGCACCCCCCAAAAATAGTTTTTGGTCCTATATCTTCCATAGTTTAGGCGCACCGGATTATAAGGCACTACAATGGGAACGTGGACAAAACAGTCAGATGGTTCAGTCCAACTGATTACCCCCTTAACATTCCCAAAGCTTGCAAAGAAGCAAATACGTGTCGAAGACACGTGCGGATGCGGTGTCCGTACCATGTCACTCAAATGCATCGTTCCATCATTCGGAAGGTTAAAGTCTTGGGATTCAAGAAATGCCAACCATTCCTTAGTTTCTATTTTCTTTTTCGCTCGCAACTTTACTGTGCATATGACTATAAAGACTTGGAATTGAGTTTAATTTAAAACTAGACACTCCATTCCATCCATTATCTGCACCGCTTATCACAGAAGCATCGAGTTCAGTCTGAAATAAGATACAGGGAAAATATATAGCCGGAGTAGCTCACCGAAGTCGTTGTGTTCAATAATAATGTGCAGCCATGGTCTTCTTATATCCGTGAGGGTAGGAAATCCAGGAGAATCAAATATTTACAAATACAGTATAGTAAAAAATGCTTTCTGTATGCTGTCAACCACGTGCTATACGCATTCATCTTTTTCGGCCAATTGCAGGCTTTGTTTTGCTGCTTCAGCCAATGCCAGCCTGTAAATGATAAAAAGGATCCGCCCCTTGACCTCCGAATAACGTTAGCCAATAGTGATGGATTCAAATGATGATTGACACATTGGTTGGCCAATGAAACGCCAGTAAATAAATCCCAGCATACACCGCGGACTACTTGGCGTTCGGGGGAAAATCGAGTCGGCGGATGCTTGCTTTAGTTGCGAGACCTTGCGACTTAATATTGATCCATATATAAGGCGCACTGTATTATAAGGCGCATGCTCAGCTTTTGAAAAAAATTAAGACTTTTAGGTGCGCCTTATAGTGCGGAAAATACGGTAATGAGAATAAAATAGTGATTGAAAAAAAAACTGGTGCAAAAATGTGCTTTTCTTTGTTCTCAAAAAAAGCAGGAAAATAAATAACTTTCTGGTCCGTTGCGTGTCATGTGCGCAAAGAACAAATGGTGGCGCCGACGCGCTAAGACAGTAAAATCGATGCTTCATATGAAGCCGCTGCGGGCTTTGGCTAACCGCGGACGTCTTATTGCTTCCCTTAATAGCCCAAACTCAGCTAGCGTGCGTTTTAGCTAGCTCGGCTCACGGAGTCCCGAGATCCATTTGTCACGTGGCGCCGGCGGGCGTCCGCTATTGGCCGGCGCCGAGCTAACGGCGTTAGCCGCGCTAACGAGGTTACGGCGGCGGCGGCGGCGGAGTCATCAGGCCGCCCTGGGCCGCCCGCGCTAATCAATAACAAGGGCAGCCGCTTAAGCGCCGCCTCGTGAATCATCGTGCTCGACGGACGACAGGAAGCGTAAAATTCTTCACACGTTTGAGACACTCCACAAAAGATTTGATTTTTTTTTTGCTGTCTCTTTAACCCAAGGGTGTCAAACAGGCAGCCCGCGGGCCAAATCAGGCCCGCTAAGGGATTGAATCCGGCCTGTCAACTTGATGATGCCAAAGAAAGGTGCTTCTCACAAAGACGCTGTACTTGTATTTCTTTCTCTCTCTCTCTCTTTCTCTCTCTCTCTCTTTCTTTATGTTCTCACTGCCTCTCTCTCTCTCTCTCTCTCTCACTTTATATTCTCACTGCCTCTCTCTCTCTCTTGCTCTTGTTTTCTCACTGCTTTTCTCTCTCTCGTTTTCTCACTGTTTCTGTCTCTATCGTTTTCTCACTGCTTCTGTCTCTGCTTCTCTTTTGCTCGTATTCTCACTGCTTCACTCTCTCTTGTTTTATCACTGGCTTTCACTGCTCTCTCTCTTGTTTTCTCACCGCCTCTCTATCTCACTGCATCTCTCTATCCCCTCTCTCTCTCGCTCTCTCTCTGTTCTCTCTCTCTCTCTCTCTCTCTCTTTGTTTTATCACTGCCTCTATCTCTCTTGCTCTTGTTTTCTCACTGCTTTTCTCTCTCTCGTTTCTCACTGCTTCACTCTCTCTTGTTTTATCACTGGCTTACACTGCTCTCTCTCTTGTTTTCTCACTGCCTCTCTCTCTCTCACTGCATCTCTCTATCCCCCCCTCTCTCTCTCTCTCTCTCTCCCTCTCTCTCTCTGCTCTCTCTCTGTTGTCTCTCTCTCTCTCTCTCTCTCTCTCTCTCTTTGTTTTCTCACTGCCTCTATCTCTCTTGCTCTTGTTTTCTCACTGCTTCTCTCTCTCTCGTTTCTCACTGCTTCACTCTCTCTCGTTTTCTCTTTCCGCCTAAAAGCATTTCTGCATTGTTGAAACTTCCTTGTTGCAGTCTGTCGGTTTCCCCACATAATTCCTGTTTACAAATACTGTTTACAAACTCCTAAAAGTATTTCCAATATGGCCTTTGGCTTCTGTTGGGGATTAAATATCAAAAATGTATCGTTTACCAAATTGTTCGAATGAGTTATCTGACTCCATTAACCAAACACAACCTACATTCACCCAACAATGTATGCGCACTCGTTTCTTGACGGAAAAGATGAACAGGAAGGCCGACATTTCCACACGGGGGCTGATTTAATTTCATTACGAATTTAACTAAGTGTATTCGAAAATGGCCGAATTAGTAATGTTGGAGTCTCTGGGAAGCCCTCTTCTGAAGTCCTTTAGCTCTCTCCTATTCACCATCTTCTCCCCGCACAATGGCGTGCCTGGCTCCTCCCATGGGCGTGCCAAGGAAGCCCAACGCGGGCTTCACCATCTCAGAGACGAGCGTCCCGATGTCTGTGGTTCCTCAAAACAACGGGAGCGTTTCTCAAAACAACGCCTGCCGTCCTCCGTCAGAGTCCTGTTATCAACAGAACTAGACAAATATTTTGCATTTGGAACAGCCTGACCTGTCATTGAACTAAAGCCTACTCAGTGAAAATCTTCATTGCATTATGAGTCAATCGTATCAAATCCTTTATAGTCAAATGTATAAAATCCTTTATAGTCGAATGTATAAAATCCTTCACTTCTGACTTTTTGATTGACTCCACTCTCGGCCAATTGCAGGTCCACAGCCCCCATTAGACTATAAGGGCCCTAATTTTTAAAACTAAGATTGCCTTCCTTTAATTCCTAATACATTTAGCCGGTACCAACTGTCTTAAATGCTGATTGAAACATTAGGAAGCCAAACAAACAAAATGGAGAGAGTATATCAGCATTTTTGCAATGTCCCCAAAACACAAACTGATTTTGGAAAATGGAAATTCACAAAATAGCGAAATCGCGAAAAATAAACGGGGATACCACGAGAGATTGATCTAATACAGTGCTCTTATGGGTTTGGGTAAAACATTTTTGGTGCTGTAAATGCTTTCGGTTAAGGTGGAAAATCTTTCATACTGAAAATGTCAGGGTCCGGCGCACTTTTGTCCACCAGAGGGCACTCAATTGGTTTGTCATTTGGACAGGTGTGTCCATTCACCCCACACCTGTCCCTAATTAACCTGACCCTTTATAAGGACATTTTGGACAACGCCTAGTGTCTGCGCCGATATTTGCTCTACTACAGCTTGTTCCCTCTTGGATCTTTTACCGGGGACAACGGCGTCGTTTTTTTTCATTCGTGAATGATTTTAATCCTACTATGGTTAGTGTCTTGGATTCTGTGGCGCACCTACGGTATATTTTTGTCTAAAAAGACGCACATCTTGGTTACTACTACTTGGTAACGAAAATGGTTAAAAAGGTTTTCAATTGTGCGACAGCCTGCTGAAGTAGCCCGTTGGGAGGTCTTCATTGACTTGAAAAGTGCTATAGAAATGCAGACCATTTAGCATCTTGATTATCCTCCAAACGTTTGGAGGCTGACTCCCTATTGGTGTGTGAGTGTGTGTGTGTGTGAATGGGTAAGTGTGAAGCACATTGTAAAGCGCTTTGGGAGGTCTTCGTTGGCTTGAAAAGCGCTATAGAAATGCAGACCATTTACCATTTAGCATCTTGATTATCCTCAAAACGTTTGGAGGCTGACTCCCTATTGGTGTGTGAGTGTGTGTGAATGGGTAAGTGTGAAGCACATTGTAAAGCGCTTTGGGAGGTCTTCATTGACTTGAAAAGCGCTATAGAAATGCAGACCATTTAGCATCTTGATCATCCTCAAAACGTTTGGAGGCTGACTCCCTATTAGTGTGTGAGTGTGTGTGTGAATGGGTTACACTTTAGCATCTTGATTATCCTCAAAATGTTTGGAGGCTGATAATGGATTGGACTTTGAGAAGGCCTTACAACTGGCCGGACAGCAAACCACGAAGAATATATGAACTGAAAAATTTGAAGTGATAACTGCTTTGTATTACCAATTAACTGTGATGATTAAAACTGCATGAATATATAGATTAATAGAATTATTTCAGCAATAATATTTTGTATAATGTACAATATTGTTGTGAACTGAAAAATCTGGAAGTGATAACTGATTTGTGTTACCAATAAACGGTGATGATTAAAACTGAATGAATATATAGATCTCATCTCATCTCAATAGCTGCACCGCTTTTCCTCAGTAGGGTCGCGGGGGTGCTGGAGCCCATCCCAGCAATCATCGGGCAGTGGGCAGGGGACACCCTGAAGTGGTTGCCAGCCAATCGCAGGGCACACAGGGACAGACAACTCATTCGCTCATTCACACCTAGGGACAATTTGCAGGGATCAGAATTTTCCGCGGATCCGCTGATTTCCGCTGTTTTTGAACCCCAAAGGCATTCCGACTTTTTCACTTTTTCTCTTGCGTAGCAAACAAATTCAAAATCCGACTGTCTCACTCTTTCCTTTATTGCTCTGGCGCACCCTGGCGGCCGTTAGAAAAATTGGCCGCATTGTCGCACAAGCTGCAGGGACTGAACTGCATTTGAACTTATCTTGCAGTATTTACAAAAAAATCAGTTATGTGGGCAAATTATTTTAATCTTCTAAAAATGTTACTTAAATGATAAATATAAGCATGGTTTTGGACAAGTCAATTGCCTAAAACCCAGGTTTTTTTTTGGGGGGGGGTGGCGGTGGTCGGGGTGGGGGGGGCTCCGCCCTGGTTTATTCCTGGACGCTGGCTATTTCAGCTGAAAATGAAAATCTCCATTCTGATCCCTGAATTTGGACCGGCCAATTCACCTGAAATGCATGTTTTTGGAACGTGGTAGGAAACCGGAGTGCCCGGAGGAAACCCACGCAAGCACGGGGAGAACATACAAACTCCGCACAGGAAGTCTGGAGCTGGATTTGAACCCACGCAGGAGGTTCCCAAGACATGAACTGTGCCGCACATGCGCTAACCACTGCCCCGCCGTGCTGCCCATATATAGATTTATATTTTAAATTATTTTCCGAGTTACAATTTCGATAACTCGATAAGACAAAATTTTGGGGACCCGTAGATCTCTGTTGGGACCCATAGATTTTTCAGCATGCTAGTCCCCAGGCCCATCACTTTTTACAGCTCAAATGAACACTGCTTGTCAAATATCTGGAAATTATAGATTCGAAAGATGGCCGTCCCGATCGGTATTTTCCGGACGAAGACGATTTCCTTTCTTGGGGAGCGTCAACAGACTCTTTGAAGGAAGGATAGCGCTCGTCGGCGTGAAAAGAACATGACCTTTAAGTTGGAATCAGCATGTTCGCCGGTGCGTGGCTGAGCTAGCTTGCGCGTCGCTACGTCAGCGAGAAGGTTGAGTTTGCCGTCAGGACCCAAAGAAAAGCCTTGAACTTTAATGGCCCGATTGCGTCCCCGCACGTGAAACGTTCCCCGACCGTGTCCGGTGACGGCTAATCTGCAAAATAAGCATTTGCCAGCAAAAAATATATATGTATCACTCGTTTTGTCATTTCTGGAGGGAGGGGAACGGTTTTGGTAGCCAGGAAACGGGACATTTTATTACTAGAACCACAAAACCATCTGAAGCAATGTTCCCTGGAATTTTCCTTACGGGTCTGAGCGTTCACACAAAGTCGGTGAGCAACACTTGAAACAACAGTGAGCAACGGCATTCCCAAGTGTGACTTTGACTTTTTGACTTGACTTGATATCATTGGAAATTATTTGAATGCAACACAAACTTTTTCTTCTTTTTTCCGTGTTTTTCTTCTACCTTTTTTTAAATTCCTTTAAAAAGAATCTCATTGTGTTTATTTTTTTCCGAACTTTTTTCTTTTTGTTCTGTTTACTTTTTTCCTACATTTCTTTCTTTTCTTTTTTTCTGGCTTTTTTTTAAATTTTTCCTTCTTTTTTTCCTCTTCCTTTTGTTTCTTTTTTTCTCAGCTTTTCACTACTTTTTCATTTTGGTATTTTTTTTCTTTTTTGTTCTATTCCCCCCTTCCTTGAAGTCATTTTGTGCATATTTTTACATAATATTTGGTCATGTTGGGATGAAAGAAGCAAAAACAACCCGAAGAGCCGTTTAGGACCCGAAAGAGCCGGTTCCTTTTAGTGAGCCGAGCCGAAGAAGCCGGTTCTCGACAAACTCTACTGACTTGACTCAACTTCGTTCTACTTCGACTCGACTTCAAAATACCGCTTTAAGGACACAACGTCAGGGGAACCCGTGTATTTTGACCTTCATGCACTGTAACTTTGACTTAAGACGCTTCTTAATTAGTAATTTTGAGCCCTGATTTTTGTGAGCTGGCTAGATTTTCTTGTGTGCGGAAAAGCTCTGGGTAGCTTAGAGGGAACACTGGTCTGAAGTATGACATACTTTTTTTAAAACTATGAAATTGTCGCATCCATGGACACCAAAGTCGACCAAGTGTTCGATTTGGACCATTTTGAGGGAAATTCATTCGGAGTTAAGTAACTCAGAGTTGAATAACCCTAAGTCTGATAACTCTGATGTTTATAACTATGACTTTTAAAATTGGGAGGTCAATAACCATGATTTCAATGACTCTGAAGTTCATAACTGTGGTTAATAACTCTAATGTCGATAGTTCTGAGTTTAAATTAGTTGGATTACTGAGTTATCCCATTCCAACGTTAATGATCAGTTTAACAAGGTTAAAAACTAAGGTTGATAACTCTGAGTTGAATAAGTATGAGTTTAATAACTGAAGTTAGTAACCCTTATTATGTTAAATCTGAGGTTGATACCTGAGTTATCTCATTCCCGGGTAAATAATCTCGAGTTTAACAATATTAAAAACTAGGGTTGATAACTCTGAGTTGAATAAGTATGAGTTTAATAACTCTGAAGTTAGTAACCCTTATTTTGATGAATCCGAGGTTGATAACTGAGTTATCTCATTCCGAGGTTAATGATCATGAGTTTAACAAGCTTAAAAACTAATGTTGATAACTCTGAGTTAAATAAGTATGAGTTTAATAACTCTGAAGTTAGTAACCCTTATTATGAAAAATCTGAGGTTGATACCTGAGTTATCTCATTCCCGGGTAAATAATCTTGAGTTTAACAATATTAAAAACTAGGGTTGATAACTCCGAGTTGAATAAGTATGAGTTTAATAACTCTGAAGTTAGTAACCCTTATTTTGATGAATCCAAGGTTGACAAAGAAACAGGAAAAAGAGAGGAAAATACTAACTGCGTTGCTACTGTGTTATTCCCAGGTTAATTATTGGAAGTACAAAGAAGAAAAGAGAGAGAGAAAAAAAGATAGAAAGAGAGCGAAAGAAAGAAAGAGAGAGAGAAAGAGAGAGCGGAAGAGAGAGAGAGAGAGAGAGAGAGAGAGAGAGAGAGAGAGAGAGAGGGGGGGGGGGAAAGAAAATAACATAAAAAGAAAAATAAAGAAAGAGAAAGAAAAAGTAAGAACGAAAGAAAGAAAAGGGAGAAAAGAAAGGGAGAAAAATGAGGAAGTAAGATAGACTGAAAGAGAGTGAGAGAAAGACACAGAAAGAAAGATAGAGAGAAAGAGAAATAGACAGAGAGAAAGAAAGGTAGACAGAGAGAAAGAAAGATAGAGAGAAAGAGAAATAGACCGAGAGAAAGAAAGGTAGACAGAGAGAAAGAAAGAAAGAAATAAAGAGAGAGAGCAGGAGAGAGAAAGAAAGAATTAATGATAGAAAGAAAGACAGACAGAGAAAGAGAGAGAGAGGCAGAAAGAAAAAAAGAAAAAGAAGTAAATAAATAAAGAAAGAAAGACAGAAAGGAAGAAAAAGAAAGACAGAAAGGAAGAGGAAGAAAGACAGAAAGGTAGAGAAAGAAAAAGAGAGATAGAGGGAAAGAAAAAAATGAAAGAAAGAGAGAGTGACAGAGAGAAATAGAGAGAAATAGAAAGAAAGAAAGAAAAAGAGACAGGCAGACAGACAGAAAGAACAAATATATGAAGAGGGATAAGAACTATTACTCAATCACAGGAAAAATAATTTTGCTAGAAAATCCCAATGACCAGGGATCAGAATTTTCCGCGGATCCGCGGATTTCCTCTGTTTTTGAACCCCAAAGGCATTCCGACTTTTTCACTTTTTCTCTTGCGTAGCAAACAAATTCAAAATCCGACTGTCTCACTCTTTCCTTTATTGCTCTGGCGCACCCTGGCGGCCGTTAGAAAAATTGGCCGCATTGTCGCACAAGCTGCAGGGACTGAACTGCATTTGAACTTATCTTGCAGTATTTACAAAAAAATCAGTTATGTGGGCAAATTATTTTAATCTTCTAAAAATGTTACTTAAATGATAAATATAAGCATGGTTTTGGACAAGTCAATTGCCTAAAACCCAGGTATTTTTTGAGGGGGGGTGGCGGTGGTCGGGGTGGGGGGTGCTCCGCCCTGGTTTATTCCTGGACGCTGGCTATTTCAGCTGAAAATGAAAATCTCCATTCTGATCCCTGAATGACCCAGCACTGGTAGGACACTTTCAAAGCAGAGCAGGTCCGCCTTCCTCAGGGAGGCGCCCGCGGGCACCAGGTTAGAGACCTTTCATTTAAAAATGAACTGGAAATTATAAGTCGCCATCACCTGGACATCCCTGGTAATTGCGGGTGAAGATGCGCCCGTCTCGTTGAAAAGTTTAGCGTTGGCGCTGCCAGCTGGGCGTCCGTGTAAAAGCACACGCTCTGGGCAAAGCCTCCGGGCTGCCCTGGGGGAGGTGCCCAAACGCACCTGACGATTCGGCGCGCGCGCGCCCTTTATGGTAATGCTTTTTTTCTGAAACATGTCTCCGGCAGTTTCTTTCACGCTCTTTGACAGGAACCCCGGGAAAACATATGCCATGCATTCTCTTCAAAAAGGAATATACCGTATTTTCCGCACTATAAGGCGCACCTAAAAGCCTTTATTTTTTTCAAAAGCTGACCATGCGCTTTATAATACAGTGCGCCTTATATATGGATCAACATTAATTCGCAAAGTCTTGCAACTAAGGCAAGCAGCCGCCGACTCGATTTTCCCCCGAACGCCAAGTCGTCCGCGGTGTATGCTGGGATTTATTTACCGGCGTTTCATTGGCTAACCAATGTGTCAATCATCATTTGAATCGACCACTATTGGCTAAAGTTATTCGGAGGTCAAGGGGCGGATCCTTTTTATCATTTACAGGCTGGCATTGGCTTATACGGCAAAACAAAGCCTCCTATTGGCCGAAAAAGATGAATGCGTATAGCACGTGGCTGACGGCATACAGAAAGCATTTTTTTACTATTTTGTATTTGTAAATATTTTATTCTCCTGGATTTACTAAACTCACGGAAATAAGAGGACCACGGCTGCACATTATTATTGAACGCAACGACTTCGGTGAGCTACTCCGGCTATATATTATCCCTGTATCTTGTTTCAGACTGAACTCGATGCTTCTGTGATAAGCGGTGCAGATCATGGATGGAATGGAGTGTCTATTTTTAAATTCAACTCAATTCCAAGTGTTTATTGTCATATATACAGTAAAGTTGCGAGCGAAAAAGAAAATAGAAAATAAGGAATGGTTGGCATTTCTTGAATCCCAAGACTTTAACATTCCGAATGATGGAACGATGCATTTGAGTGACATCGTACGGACACCGCATCCGCACGTGTCTACGACACGTATTTGCTTCTTTGCAAGCTTTGGGAATGTTAAGGGGGTAATAAGTTCTGACTGTTTTGTCCACGTTCCCGTTGTAGCGCCTTATAATCCGGTGCGTCTTATGTATGTCAAAAATAGGACCAAAAACTATTTTTTCGGGGTGCGCCCTATAACCCGCTGCGCCTTATAGTGCGGAAAATACGGTACTTGAAGCCCCAGTGTGAAACACTTGTGGAGAAAATTGCTTCGAATTATATTTAGCTTCATTTTGTGTCTAGCGAAGGAAGCAATCCTCTAAACATCATGTATTTGTACCTTTAAATGATCGATTTTGCTCTTCGTTGCTGTGGATAATGATTAATTCTCGGAGCAGCCCGAGCAATACGCCCCAAAATATGTAAAACAAGATGCAGAGAAGTCTCGACGTGAGAGGGAGAGCTCGTTTCATTATCTTCATCAGCGTACGAAACAGAGGTCTCATTCGTCTTCAGAGACAATTGGCTTTTTATATCCTAAGACAATCTCGTATTACTTTTGCCTGTCGCACGTGTTTATCTCAAAATGCACGCTACCAGACACAATGTTTTGTACTCTTTCAATTTTCCCTATTTCCCAATTTCCAAGAACTGTTGGGGTCGGCTTGACCGCATGTTCCCAGCCAAGAAGAACTTGGCAAAGAAGAATGTTATTCCTTGGCAGCCAAAGGCGATTATTAATAACATTCCCTGACATTTACACTTGGGAAAAACAAGCCGGGAATTTCCTGTTTTAAACTAATGTGTTCTCCTTATGTCAAGCTCGACTCCAATTATCCACAACATAATCAGTCTAAAAGAAAGGTAATATTGACACGCAAATAAATAGTACACTTGGTTTGATTCCAACAAACTACGTTTTATTTACATGACAAGGGAAATTTAATCTACGAGATTAAAGAAAATTGTTTACACAAGCTTTTGCGGTGTTAGCAAGAGGGTAGGGGGAACAAAGGTTAACAATACTCACCAATGAACCCGGTTTTAATATAATAACTTTAAATGATCAGGATGTCACGGACCAGGAAAGGAAACAGGAAAGAACCCAATCGCGTAACATTACTCACAGTTTATTGGGGAGAAGAGGAATGAGCGCACACTCGATCCGGGGACCGTTGGTCACGGAAGTAGATTGATTGGAACGAGGAAGTGGTCAAAATCAAACAGATGAGGGCGAGAACAGAACAGGAGCAAAACACGGGCAAAAACGGAGATTCACAGGGCTTGGCAAAACGAGAGCAAAAACACAGGCAAAACAGGGATTCACAGGGCTTGGCATATCACAACAGAGTTTAGCAGGAGTTTCGCAGACGCACCGACAAAAGGCGACTCGCAAGACAGCGTTTAAGTAGTCAGGAAGCAATTTGTCAACTCGTTTCAGCTGGTGTCCATGGGCGGGGCCAATTGGACGCCGTGGCAACCGTGACAGAACCTGGCGCCACACGGCAACCGTCCGTGACACAGGAATTATTTCATAGCACGTCATAATGGAATATTTGCCAAAAACATTAAAGACAGGTTTATATTTTCTTGAATATCTCCCAGGACAAAGAGGGGAAGAAAACAGGGTTCTTTTTGCTGGTGGATTTTGAGGCTGTTGTCATCCAGATGACAGGGACATAGAGAACCACAAGCATTCCAGACCAGGTAACCTCTGTCGGGTATTTTAGTCCTGGCCCGCGCGACCCCCCCAAATATGCTAATCCTTAATCATTTGATGACAACAGTCTGGGGGTTCATAACGTTATTGTGGGCGGCATTAGCTCAGGTCGCAGGTTCGATTCCCGCTTCTCCGTGTGATATGTCAAAGTGTCCTTGGGCAAGACGCTGAATCCCTAATGCCCCCAATAAGCAGGTAGGCGCCTTGCAGGGCTGACTCCCTATTGGTGTGTGAGTGTGTGTGTGTGTGAATGGGTAAGTGTGAAGCACATTGTAAAGCGCTTTGGGAGGTCTTCATTGACTTGAAAAGTGCTATAGAAATGCAGACCATTAAGCATCTTGATTATCCTCAAAACATTTGAAAGCTGACTCCCTATTGGTGTGTGAGTGTGTGTGAGAATGGGTAAGTGTAAAGCCCATTGTAAAACGCTTTGGGAGGTCTTCATTGACTTGAGAAGCGCTATAGAAATGCAGATAATTTAGCATCTTGATTATCCTCAAAACGTTTGGAGGCTGATTCCCTATTGGTGTGTGAGTGTGTGTGTGAATGGATGAGTGTGAAGCACATTGTAAAGCGCTTTGGGAGGTCTTCATTGACTTGAAAAGCGCTATAGAAATGCAGACCATTTACCATTTATCGTAATATCTTACTAGACCGGTTGGAATTGTCCTATCATGGTTCATATTCTCCCTCTCATATAGGAAACATTCTATTGGATATGGTGAAATGACCGCTGAGCCCTTTAGTTTTACCTGTGGCGTTCCACAGGGGTCTGTACTTGATCCCCTTCTGTTCAACATTCATGCTTCCATTGCTATGCAGATGACACTCAACTATATCTTCTGATGGTGGAATCATTTTGGAAACTTGGAAGCCTGCCTCACTGAGATAAAAAAATGGATGTTGATTAACTTCAAGCCTGAGAAAGACTGAAATGTTAATTATTGGTCCATCTAAATGCCGTGACTTGTTCTCAAACGGGAAGCAGGTCGCTCCTATTGCGGAAGTGAGACTTTTGTGGCGAGCGGAACGGACAAATCGGGTCAGTATCCGGGACAGGAGAGCAAAAAACGTGGTCAGGATCGGAAACAAGTCCAAAGCCAGGAGAGGAGAGTAGACGTGGTCGAGATCAAAACAGGTCGTAATCCGGGATGGGAGAGCAGATGCGGTCGAGTTTCAAACAGATCGCAGCGGGAGACAAACAGGAGCAAATAAACGGGACATGCGAAAAAGGGCTTGCCGTGTAAAATCAGAGATTCACAGACGAACCGACAAAAGGGGACTGACTGACAGAGTTTATATACTTGTTCTCAAACACTGCTCTTTTTTATCATATACATTTACAGAATCCAAGACACTATGTTTGTTTTTCTTTAAATCTGAAGCTGGAGAAGGTCGGAAACAAGACAGACAAAAGACAGACAACAATGGACATAACATTTGCCCGGTTAGATCAACTCTGTTTCAGTTTGACGGGTCCTGGGGGCCGACCCGTACGTCACGCCCAAGTGAAGGGCCCCCCGCCGGGACCCCGCCCGGTAAATTGAAGCTTTATTTCCGCGATTGGCTGTCAAGGTCGGCCGTCCTCGCCCCGTTCGGCAAATGCCAAAATTGTTTAAGGAAAAAAAAAAAGACAACATACAGTGAAGGAAAGAAATCAATGACCTTTGCTTTGCTAGCTTAAGCTTCTCTTTACTGATCGTTACGCCGCAAAAACAACTGGCACCCGACGGCAATTACCACAACTCCGACACTACGTTCCCGTTCCTGTCCGCTTCCTACACCTGTTTCAAATGTTTACCGACGGGAAACGCCATCTCTGATATAACGCGCTTGCAAAATCCTCAGAAAATGCACAAAGACTCTGCTCCCGTCCTGATGTTCCAGTCATTTTCAGATAGACAGCAATATCTTGCTACCAAATTTTTCCTTTTAAAACCGTTTAAAAAATGTTTTGCCGGAAACCCCAACAAGCGTACCGTGGGGAAAATGAGTATTTTGTCAGGACCAGAACGGAAACAGAACCCACTCGCGAAACGTTTACCACAAGTTTTATTGAAGGAGAGAGGAAGGGCTGCGCCCACGGTCCGGTGTTCGCTCTCGTACTCGACTTGTGATCCGAACACGGAAGTGGATCTTCCATAGCGAGCGATGGCGTGTCGGGGACGGAAAAAACGGGCCGGTAGCCGGGACAGGAGAGCAAAAACGTGGTCGGAAGCGAGTCGTAAGCCAGAACGGGAGAGCAGACGTAATCGGGGTCGGAAACGAGTCGTAAGCCAGGACGGGAGAGCAGACGTGATCGGGATCGGAACGGGTTGTAGCCGGAGACAAACGGGAGCAGGGTCGGAAAAGACTTGCCTGCTATACACGGAGATTCGCAGACGGACTGACAACAGGGGACTGACAGGGCTGGATTCAAATAGTGACAGGCAGCCAATCAGAAAGCCCGCAGCGGGCACAGGTGATTCCAATCGGTAATCATGACATATTTAGTCAACAGCTAATTGTCGATCCATTTTCTTCTCCTCAGCAGGGAAGCCCAGACCTGACAAGACCAGAACGGAGACAGGACCCACTTGCGTTACGTTTCTCTCAGTTTTATTGGAAAAAAGAAAGGGTTGCACCCACGATACCGTGATCGCTGGGCGCGGGAAGCAGCTCGCTCTGAACACGGAAGTGGGACTTCTGTGCCGAGCGATAGCAGTGTCGGGAACAGAAAAAATAGGTCAGTAGCCGGGACAGGAGAGCAAAAACCTGGTCGGGATCGGAAACAAGTTGAAGGCCAGGAGAGGAGAGTAGACGTGGTCAAGATAACAAAATGGATCGTTATTCAGGGCGGGAGAAAAGACATGGTCGAGATAAAAGACAGGTCGTAGCGGTAGACAAACAGGAGCCAAAAAACAGGACATGCGAAAAAGGGCTTACCGTGTAAAAACAGAGATTCGCAGATGAACCGACCAAAGGGGACTGACAGGACAGTGTTTAAATACTGACAGGGAGCCAATCAGCTGGCGCCACACGGGCGGGGCCATTTGGGCGCCATGGCAACTGTGATAGAGTCAAGGTTTGAGTTTGATATCCGTGTGTTTATACCGGTTTTGGAGACCTTCTCGGGGTCCTTTTGGGTATTTTGGGAGCAAACGTCCTCATTAGGACACTTTGATGACCCGACTCCTCTTTTAGGGTTCTAAAACCGCGGTTTGTGTTCGATTTTGGCTCGCCTATCGGGGAAAGAGTCCCCGGGGCCGCTCAATAACAAACCTCTGAACCTGGTTGCGGCTTCCAGGATGAGCTCCTCTCTGGAGAGCCAATCGGGAGCTACCCGATTGATTTGTACACGCGTGTGTGCACATACTCATGCGTGTGCACGTGTGCTCGCCACAAACAAGACAATTATTCACGGCGTGTCCCCCGGTGGACAATTTAGACCAGGGGTTTCCGAGCTCTTGCTAGCGTCCAGCTACTTTTTTGCTACTTCTTAGTGCAAAGGGCAGCCGCCTTTCTAATACAATAACTTATCTTGTACTTCTTACTATATTGTTACTATGTTATTACCATTCTTTTCAAGTAGAAAACAGAGAGAAAAAAAAGACAGAAAAAATATATATATATAGAGAGAGAGAGAGAGTAAGAGTTTGAGAGAAAGAAAGAAAAAGACCGTGAGTGAAAATGAGAGAGTGAGAAAGAAACAGGAGAAAAAGAGAAAAAGAAAGAAACAGAAAGAAAGAGAAAGAAAGACATCGAAAGAAAGAAAGAAATAATGTCCAAGAAAATGAAGAAAAAGAAAGAAAGAAAATGAGAAAAGTAAGAGAAGAAGAGAGGAAAAGAAAGAAATAAAGAATAAAAGGAAGAAAGAGCTAAGGAGAGAGAGAAAGAGTAAAGAGAGAAGGGCAAAGACAGAGAAAGAAAGAAAATGACTAAGAGTGAAAAAAAGAGAAAGAGAAATGTGAGAAAGCGAAAGACAGAAAAAGAAAGGGAGGGAAAAAGAGAAATGGAAATAAAGAGAGAAAGAAAAAAAGAAAGAAAAATAAAAATACAGAAAGAAAGATAGAATGAAAATAGAGAAAAACAAAGAGGAAATAAGTAAGAGGAAGAGAGAGAGGAAAAAAAGAGAAATAGGGGATGATAAAAAGAAAGAAAGAAAGAAAAAAGCAAGCAAGAAAGAAAGAAACAAATAAAGATAGGAAAATAAATAGAAATACATAAATAAAGAAAAAAAAGAAAAAAGAAAGACAGAGAGAGACAGAAAAAGAGAGACATAAAATGAGAAAAGCAAGAAAGAGGGGAAGAGAGAGAAAGAGAAAAATCCGGTACCTCTTTTTGATATTTAGTCGTGTAGTCATTTTCATGAGTAGTTCTTTAATTATTATAAATATTATCATTATACTTTTGACCTGCTAGTGTCATGATTACTGCCTGGGACGCTGATTTAAACCCTATCCTATTCGTCCCCTTTTGTCAGTCCGTCTGCGAACCTCAGTAAACACTAAGCAAGCCTTTTTTTGACCCTGACTCCCGCCTGTTTTTTGTTCCCGTCTGTTCGACCCATTTTTGGTCCTGACCACGTCTACGCTTCCGTCCTGGCTTTCGAACTTATTTTTCTCCCCAACCACGTCCTCTCTCCCATTCTAGCTTACGACTCGCTTACGACACCGACCACGTTTTTGCTCTTCTGTCCCATTTCTGATCCTGACCATGTTTACTCTCCCGTCACGGCTTTCGAACTATTTTTGTCCTGACCACGTCTACTCTCCTTTCCTGGCTTACGACTCGTTTCCGACCCCAATAGCGTTTTGCCTCTCCTGTCCCGGCTTTTACCCATTTTTGATCCTGACCATGTCTATCCTCCCGTCCCGGCTTTCGACCTCCTTTTGTCCCCGACAAAGTCTACTCTCCTTTCCTGGCTTACGACTCGTTTCCGACCCCAATAGCGTTTTGCCTCTCCTGTCCCGGCTTCGACCCATTTTTGATCCTGACCACGTCTATCCTCCCGTCCCGGCTTTCGACCTCCTTTTGTCCCCGATCACGTCTACTCTCCTTTCCTGGCTTACGACTCGTTTCCGACCCCAATAGCGTTTTGCTTCTCCTGACCCTGTCTTCGACCCGTTTTTGTTCCTGACCACGTCTACTCTCCCGTCCCGGCTTTCAACCTCTTTTTGTGCCCGACCACGTCTCCTCTCCTTTCCTGGCTTACGACTCGTTTCCGACCCCAATAACGTTTTGACTTTTTTTTTCTCCCCGACCACGTTTTCGCTCCCATTCTAGCTTACGACTCGCTTACGACACGGACCACATTTTTGCTCTCCTGTCCCGGCAACTGACCCATTTCTGATCCTCACCACGTTTACTCTCCTTTCCTGGCCTTCGACCTTTTTTTGTCCCTGACCACGTCTACTCTCCTTTCCTGGCTTACGACTCGTTTCCGACCCCAATAGCGTTTTGCCTCTCCTGTCTCGGCAACTGACCCATTTCTGATCCTGACCACGCCTACTCTCCCGTCCCGGCTTTCGACCTCTTTTTGTCCCCGACCACGTCTACTCTCCTTTCCTGGCTTACGACTCGTTTCCGACCCCAATAACGTTTTGCCTCTCCTAACCCGGCTTCGACCCGTTTTTGATCCTGACCACGTCTACTCTCCCGTCCCGGCTTTCGACCTCTTTTTGTCCCCGACCACGTCTACTCTCCTTTCCTGGCTTTCAACCTCTTTTCGTCCCCGACCACGTCTACTCTCCTTTCCTGGCTTACGACTCGTTTCCGACCCCAATAACGTTTTGCCTCTCCTAACCCGGCTTCGACCCGTTTTTGATCCTGACCACGTCTACTCTCCCGTCCCGGCTTTCGACCTCTTTTTGTCCCCGACCACGTCTACTCTCCTTTCCTGGCTTTCAACCTCTTTTTGTCCCCGACCACGTCTACTCTCCTTTCCTGGCTTACGACTCGTTTCCGACCCCAATAGCGTTTTGCCTCTCCTGTCCCGGCTTCGACCCGTTTTTGATCCTGACCACGTCTACTCTCCCGTCCCGGCTTTCGACCTCTTTTTGTCCCCGACAACGTCTACTCTCCTTTCCTGGCTTTCAACCTCTTTTCGTCCCCGGCCACGTCTACTCTCCTTTCCTGGCTTACGACTCGTTTCCGACCCCAATAACGTTTTGCCTCTCCTAACCCGGCTTCGACCCGTTTTTGATCCTGACCACGTCTACTCTCCCGTCCCGGCTTTCGACCTCTTTTTGTCCCCGACCACGTCTACTCTCCTTTCCTGGCTTTCAACCTCTTTTCGTCCCCGACCACGTCTACTCTCCTTTCCTGGCTTACGACTCGTTTCCGACCCCAATAACGTTTTGCCTCTCCTAACCCGGCTTCGACCCGTTTTTGATCCTGACCACGTCTACTCTCCCGTCCCGGCTTTCGACCTCTTTTTGTCCCCGACCACGTCTACTCTTCTTTCCTGGCTTGCGACTCGCATCCGACCCCGACCACGTTCTTGCGCTCCCTTCCCGGATAGTGACCCGTTTTCTGTTCCCATCACCGCCATCGCTCGCCACGGAAGATCCACTTCCGCGTTGAGAACGACTTACCTCTCTCTTCCAATAAAACTTGTGAGAAACGTCACGCGATTGGGTCCTGTTTCTGTAGCCATGGTTTTCCCAGCCCTCGCACGAGAAAACATTTATTTAAAAAAAAATGTTGGAACGCGCCATTTTCTCCGACAAAGGGGGGAGTAAAGAGCGGGAGGCAAAAAGGGGGAGATGGGGTGAGGCGCCCGGAGTCGAAAGAAACAGAGACGCTAATTAAGAGAGGATGATTCGCCATCTTTGCACTTTTTGGCCCCACCAAGGATTTTTATTTTTTTTTTTATTTTATTTTTTTTTTCACCTTCGCACATAGTACACACAGTACACATAGTAGCTGACGTGCTAAAATTCGTTTGAGGGCCCCTGAGCATCTTTAGGGCCAATTAGGAGAAAAAGGACACAACAGCCGGACTCACCGCGACAGATACAAACGTTAAGTATAAAGATATCTACAAGTATCGGCGATACTAGCGTTTTTTTTTGTTTTTTTTTCCCAATATCATTAAAATGGGGCAGCACGGCAGCGCAGTGGTTAGCGCGTGTGCCAATTCCAACCAATTCGAATTCAAGCACTTTTCAAGCACCTTATGATGCCAATTTTTCAATGTTTCCAGTTTCTTCATGGGAAGTAATTCAGCACAGATCACTGTAGAAAATACTGTAGAATATATATTTTAATTTCAAAATATTTTACTGTGGGCAGCACGGCGGCGCAGTGGTTAGCGCGTGTGCCAATTCCAACCAATTCGAATTCAAGCACTTTTCAAGCACCTTTTGATGCCAATTTTTCAATGTTTCCAGTTTCTTCATGGGAAGTAATTCAGCACAGATCACTGTAGAAAATACTGTAGAATATATTTTTTAATTTCAAAATATTTTACTGTGGGCAGCACGGCGCCGCAGTGGTTAGCGCGTGTGCGGCACAGTTCTAAGGTCTTGGGAACCTCCTGTGTGGGTTCGAATCCAGCTACCGGACTTGTTCTCCCCTTGCTTGTGTGGGTTACCTCCCACATTCCAAAAACATGCATGTCAGGTTAATTGGCCGGTCCAAATTGTCCCTAGGTGTGAATGAGCGAGCGAGTTCTCTGTCCCTGTGTGTCCTGCGATTGGCTGGCAACCAGTTCAGGGTGTCCCCTGCCCACTGCCCGATGATTGCTGGGATGGGCTCCAGCACCCCCGCGACCCTACTGAGGATATGCGGTGCAGCTAATGAGATGAGATGAGATGAATATCATTAAAATGTGTCCAAATTTGGCTCATTTTTATGCTTTTTTTGATATACAGCATATACTTTCTTTTTTTTTAATCTTCTGTATTTTCTCATTCTCTCTCTTTCCCTCTTTTATTCATTTTGTTCTATTTCTGTCTCTCTCTTTTGCTCTTTCCTTCTTTTTTTCTCACTTTGTCTCACTCTTTGTCACTCTCTGTCTATTCCTCACTCTTGTTGTGTCTTTTTCTTACTCTATCTTTTTCTCCTTTCTTATTCTTTTGATCTTTCGCTCTCTTTCTTACTTTCTCTCTTTCTTTAATTTTCTTTCTCTTTTTCTTTTTACTCTTTTCCTCTCTCAGTCTTTCTTTCTCCTTTTTTTTCCCATTTCTCTATATCGTGTTCTCTCTTTCTATTCCTCTCACTGTTTCTCCATGTTTATGTCTCGCTCACTTTTTCTGTCTCTTACATGTTCTCTCTCTCTCTCTTTATCTTTCTCTCTTTCATTTTTTCCTCTTCTTTCCCTCTCTCTTTTTTCTCTTACTTTTTCTCTCTTTCCTTTTTTTAAACCTACTAGTCCGGCACCAGTGAGATTTTTCTTTTTAGCATGTGGCGCCCAGCTCAATTGAGTTTGATACCCCTGACCTAGAGAGCCCTTCCCGTGTTTGTAAACAGGGGTGACCTATTGAAGCTGCGCGCGCATTGTTATTAATAATAATAATAATTTATTTCCTTTGTATTGTCATTCTTTGTAACAATGTATACAGAACGAAATGTCGATACACCTGACCCGTTGTAGCGAGCCGATGCAGCCGCAGCCAACAGAGGGCGCCGCCATTTTTACCAATGTTATAAGTCTTAGGTATGACTCGGCCGAGGCGCGAACCAGCGACCTCCTAGTCTCAAAGCGGGCACACTACCATCTAGGCTACTGAGACAGAACGACAGAATTTATATCAGTTTACAGCAGCCCATTGGCAAAAAAAGATTGTAGATCCTAGATCAGGGGTGTCAAAGCCACAAATGCTTTAAAAAATCTCACGGGGGCCGGACTAGTAAGTTTAAGAGATAGAGAGAGGGAGAGAAAGACAGAGAAAGAGAGGGAAGGAAAGAGAGAGTGATAAACAGATAAGGAGAACAAGGGAGATAAAGTAACAGTGAGCGAAAAAGAGAGAGCTGAATAAAGATATGAATGGAGAGAAAAAAAAGTGAAAAAAGAGAAGGATAAAAAGAATAAGAGAAGTGAAACGACAAAATGAAAGAGTCAGCAAGAGAAAGAGACAAAGTGAGGTGAGAGAGAGGGAGAGAGAGAGAGAGAGGTCAAAAAAGGGAAAAAATAGCATGAGAAAGAAAGAGAAAAATAGAAAGAAAGAAAATTAAAGTGTAAATTAGAGAGAGAAAATAGAAAGAGAGCAAGACAGTCAAAAAGAAAGAGTTAGAGAGTGGGAGAGAAATAGAGAAAAGGGAAAAAGAGAGAGAAAGAGAGCGTGAACAGGAGAAAGCAAAAGAGGGAGAAATAAATAAAAAAGAAGTGAGTCAGAGAGAAATGGAGAAATACTACCACAACTATTTTGCAAGTGTTAACCGGCTTTGGTGACATCTGGTGGAGATATTTAAAACTACAGCTCATTTTCCTCTTGCACTTCTCTCACTGTTGTCTTGCGGGCCAGATTCAAACCATTGGCGGGCCTGATCTGGCCCGTGGGCCGCCTGTTTAACACCTGTGTCCTAGATAGAAACAGGCTAAAATAGCACAAATGATGTGCTTGCAGCAGGATAGCAAAATGGGTCAAAACCCACGTCTTGCGGGGCAGAGGTTCGTTGACGGACTGACAAAGGGAGCGTGAGAGCACTGAGCTTAAATAGAAGGGAAGCTAATCTGTCAACGAGCGGGGCCAATTGGGCCCTATGGCAACCGTGAGAGTAAAATATCTCATCTAATCTCATTAGCTGCACCGCTTATCCTCAGTAGGGTCACGGGGGTGCTGCAGCCCATCACAGGGGACACCCTGAACTGGTTGCCAGCCAATCGCAGGGCACACAGGGACAAACAACTCGCTCGCTCATTCACACCTAGGGACAATTTGGACCGGCCAATCCACCTGAAATGCATGTTTTTAGAATGTGGGAGGAAACCGGAGTGCCCGGAGGAAACCCACGCAAGCACGGGGAGAACATGCAAACCCCGCACAGGAAGTCCAGTAGCTGGATTTGAACCTACACAGGAGGTTCCCAAGACCTTAGAACTGTGCCGCACACACGCTAACCACAGTAAAATATTTTGAAATTAAAATATATATTCTACAGTATTTTTTACAGTGATCCGTGCTGAATTACTTCCCATGAAGAAACTGGAAAAATTGGCATCAAAGGTGCTTGAAAAGTGCTTGAATTCGGCCAAGAACCCTGATTACTGGCGGTCAGTTTTTTTGCTTTCCTGGCATTTTCCTGATGGGGGCGCACAAGTAGAAATATTTTGCCATCCCACGGGGCAAGGCGAGTACGGCGAGTAGGGTATTAAAGCGTGGCACCCGGCAGATAGATGGCGCGTCTTAAACAATATGAACTCGGTGTTAAAAAATAAATTGCTTACACCGGCGGAATTCTTACAGGAACACTTCAATCGGGACCCCCAAGACCCCGCACATCGTTATTTTCCCCGCCGCTAGCAGACACGGCTACTGATTGTAATAAAACACTCGGGCCGGGAGGGAGCGGCTGACACTCGCACGCTTGTACGCCATTCGTCTTCTTCATTTACGCTCCAGGATTTCCCGGCTCGCTCGCCGACTCTCATCGACGAAAGAGAAGGGGGAAAAAGAAAAAGTTTGCGCGTTTCTCGGTGATGAGGGACGGGGACGGGGACGTGACGGATATTTGGATGCTAGCGTCCGGGTATAAATCGGGGCGACGAGCGAGGAACCGGGAAGACTTACGTAGTTTTAAAGCTTGGCATCGGCGCAGACACGTTCATGTTTATTACGATGTTCCTCTTTGGATCGGCCAGAGTTAACAAATAAATGAAATATAGCGTCGAGCTAGGTTTCGGTACAAGCGGAAAAAATAAACTCGGGTTTGGTTAAGCTCGGGTTCTACGTTTTGAGGCAAATTTAGGATTTTGAATACCGTTTTTGACCTCAAACTGGAGTTAGGCTTGTTCCCGTTTGGATCATACATTCTACGAATCACCGAAATATAGCTAGAATTGTAAGCGGTAACTGAGCAAGGTTTGGGTTCAAGCGGGAGAAATAAACTCAGGTTAGGTTAAGCTCAGGTTCTAAGTTTTGAGGCAAATTTAGGGTGTTGAAGACCACTTTTAAGCTCAAACGCTTCTTTACCTTTTTATAGTCAAGAGTTAACAAATAACTGAACTATTGCTCCAATTGTAAGCGTTAACTGAGAAAGGTTTGGGGTCAGGCAGAATAAATAAACTCAGGTTAGGTTAAGCTCAGGTTCTGAATTTCAAGGAGAATCTAGGCTGTTGAAGACCACTTTTAAACTCAAACGCTTGTTTACGTTTGTATAGTCAAGAGTTAACAAATAACTGAACTATTGCTCCGAGCTAGGTTTGGGTTCAAGAAGAAGAAATAAACTCAGGTTAGGTTAAGCTCAGGTTCTGAGTTTTGACACAAATTTAGGATTTTGAATACTATTTTTGGCCTCAAGTTACGCTTGTTCCCGTTTGGATCATACATTCAACAAATCACTGAACTATAGCTCAAAATGTAAGCAGTACCTATCTAAGGTTTAGGTTTAAGCCGAATAAATAAACTCCGGTTAGGTTAAGCTCAGGTTCTGAATTTCAAGGAGAATCTAGGCTGTTGAAGACCACTTTTAAACTCAAACGCTTGTTTACGTTTGTATAGTCAAGAGTTAACAAATAACTGAACTATTGCTCCGAGCTAGGTTTGGGTTCAAGAAGAAGAAATAAACTCAGGTTAGGTTAAGCTCAGGTTCCAAGTTTCGAGACAAATTTAGGATTTTAAGTACCATTTTTGGCCTCAAACTGGAGTTAGGCTCTTCCCCGTATGGATCATGCATTCAACTAATCACTGAAATATAGCTTGAATTGTAAGCGGTACCTGTCTGAGGTTTGAGTTCAGGCGGAAGAAATAAACTTAGGTTAGGTTAAGCTCAGGTTCCAAGTTTCGAGAAAAATGTAGGATTTTGAATACCATTTTTGGCCTCAAACTGGAATTAGACTTGTTCCCGTTTGGATCTTACATTCAACTAATCACTGAAATTTATTTTAAATTATAAGCGGTAACTGCCTACGATTTTGGGTTCAAGCGGAAGAAATAACCTCAGGTTAGGTTAAGCTCAGGTTCCATGTTTCGAGACAAATTTTGGATATTGAATACCATTTTTGGCCTCAAACTGGAGTTACGCTTGTTCCCGTTTGGATCCTACATTCAACGAATTACTGAAATATAGCTCGAATTGTAGGCGGTCAATGTCTAAGGTTTGGGTTCAGGCAGGAGAAATAAACGTAGGTTAGGTTAAGCTCAGGTTCCATGTTTTGAGACAAATTTAGGGTATTGAATACAATTTTTCTGCTCAAATTGGAGTTACACCTGTTACCGTTTGGATCGTACAGAGTCAAACAATTGCTGGAATACAACTTAAACTGAGCAAGGGTTTGGTTCAAGTGGAACAAAGAAATTCAGGTTAGGTTAAGCTCAGGTTCCAAGTTTCGAGACAAATTTAGGATTTTGAATACCATTTTTGGCCTCAAATCAGAGTTACGCTTTTTCCCGTTTGGATCCTACGTTCAACTAATCACTGAAATATATTTTAAATTATAAGCAGTAACTGCCTAAGATTTTGGGTTCAAGCGGAAGAAATAAACTCAGGTTAGGTTAAGCTCAGGTTTCAAGTTTCGAGACAAATTTAGGATTTTGAATACCATTTTTGGCCTCAAGTTGCGCTTGTTCCAGTTTGGATCATACATTCAACAAATCACTGACATATAGCTCGAATTGTAAGCAGTAACTGTCTAAGGCTTGGGTTCAGGAGGAAGAAATTAACTTAGGTTAGGTTAAGCTCAGGTTTCAAGTTTCGAGACAAATTTAGGATTTTGAATACCATTTTTGGCCTCAAGTTGCGCTTGTTCCTGTTTGGATCATACATTCAACGAATCACTGAAATATAGCTCGAATTGTAAGCGGTCACTGTCTAATGTTTGGGTTCAGGTGGAATAAACAAACTCAGGTTAGGTTAAGCTCAGGTTCTAAGTTTTGAGACAAATTTAGGGTATTGAATAAAATGATTCTGCTCAAATTGGAGTTACACCTGTTACCGTTTGGATCGTACAGAGTCAAACGATTACTGAAATACAACTCAAACTGAGCAAGGGTTTGGTTCAAGTGGAACAAAGAAATTCAGGTTAGGTTAAGCTCAGGTTCCAAGTTTAGAGAGAAATTTAGGATTTTGAATACTATTTTTGGCCTCAAACTGGAGTTAAGCTTTTTTCCGTTTGGATCCTACATTCAACGAATTACTGAAAAATAACTCAAATTGTAAGCGGTCAATGTCTAAGGTTTGGGTTCAGGCAGGAGAAATAAACTTAGGTTAGGTTAAGCTCAGGTTCCAAGTTTCGAGACAAATTTAGGATTTTGAATACCATTTTTGGCCTCAAGTTGCGCTTGTTCCAGTTTGGATCATACATTCAACAAATCACTGACATATAGCTCGAATTGTAAGCAGTAACTGTCTAAGGCTTGGGTTCAGGAGGAAGAAATTAACTTAGGTTAGGTTAAGCTCAGGTTTCAAGTTTCGAGACAAATTTAGGATTTTGAATACCATTTTTGGCCTCAAGTTGCGCTTGTTCCTGTTTGGATCATACATTCAACGAATCACTGAAATATAGCTCGAATTGTAAGCGGTCACTGTCTAATGTTTGGGTTCAGGTGGAATAAACAAACTCAGGTTAGGTTAAGCTCAGGTTCTAAGTTTTGAGACAAATTTAGGGTATTGAATAAAATGATTCTGCTCAAATTGGAGTTACACCTGTTACCGTTTGGATCGTACAGAGTCAAACAATTGCTGAAATACAACTTAAACTGAGCAAGGGTTTGGTTCAAGTGGAACAAAGAAATTCAGGTTAGGTTAAGCTCAGGTTCCAAGTTTCGAGACAAATTTAGGATTTTGAATACCATTTTTGGCCTCAAATCAGAGTTACGCTTGTTCCCGTTTGGATCCTACGTTCAACTAATCACTGAAATATATTTTAAATTATAAGCAGTAACTGCCTAAGATTTTGGGTTCAAGCGGAAGAAATAAACTCAGGTTAGGTTAAGCTCAGGTTTCAAGTTTCGAGACAAATTTAGGATTTTGAATACCATTTTTGGCCTCAAACTGGAATTAGACTTGTTCCCGTTTGGATCTTACATTCAACTAATCACTGAAATATATTTTAAATTATATGCGGTAACTGCCTACGATTTTGGGTTCAAGCGGAAGAAATAACCTCAGGTTAGGTTAAGCTCAGGTTCCATGTTTCGAGACAAATTTTGGATATTGAATACCATTTTTGGCATCAAACTGGAGTTACGCTTGTTCCCGTTTGGATCCTACATTCAACGAATTACTGAAATATAGATCGAATTGTTAGCGGTAACTGTCTAAGGTTTGGGTTCAGGTGGAATAAATAAACTCAGGTTAGGTTAAGCTCAGGTTCCATGTTTTGAGACAAATTTAGGGTATTGAAAACAATTTTTCTGCTCAAATTGGAGTTACACCTGTTGCCGTTTGGATCGTACAGAGTCAAACGATTACTGAAATACAACTCAAACTGAGCAAGGGTTTGGTTCAAGTGGAACAAAGAAATTCAGGTTAGGTTAAGCTCAGGTTCCAAGTTTAGAGAGAAATTTAGGATTTTGAATACTATTTTTGGCCTCAAACTGGAGTTAAGCTTTTTTCCGTTTGGATCCTACATTCAACGAATTACTGAAAAATAACTCAAATTGTAAGCGGTCAATGTCTAAGGTTTGGGTTCAGGCAGGAGAAATAAACTTAGGTTAGGTTAAGCTCAGGTTCCAAGTTTCGAGACAAATTTAGGATTTTGAATACCATTTTTGGCCTCAAGTTGCGCTTGTTCCAGTTTGGATCATACATTCAACAAATCACTGACATATAGCTCGAATTGTAAGCAGTAACTGTCTAAGGCTTGGGTTCAGGAGGAAGAAATTAACTTAGGTTAGGTTAAGCTCAGGTTCCAAGTTTCGAGACAAATTTTGGATTTTGAATACCATTTTTGGCCTCAAGTTGCGCTTGTTCCTGTTTGGATCATACATTCAACGAATCACCGAAATATAGATCGAATTGTTAGCGGTAACTGTCTAAGGTTTGGGTTCAGGCGGAATAAATAAACTCAGGTTAGGTTAAGCTCAGGTTTCAAGTTTGAGACAAATGTTGGGTTTGGAATACAACTCTGAGCTCAAATAGGGGTTTTGACTGTTTCCGTTTGGAACGTCCAGAGTCGAAGACAAGAGTAGAAAAAAATGTATTTTGGTGATGAGCAGCACAAGCTGGAAACGGTTGAGTTACGGCCATCTTGGATGCTAGCGCCCGGGTATAAATCGGGGCAACGAGCGCCGAACCGGGAGGACTTATTAAAGAGGCGCTTACATTCGTCAACGCTTCGCATTGGCGGTGACACGTTGATGACGTCCCGGATGCCCGGCAAACAAAAAGATAACGGCGCTTCTGCGTCGAGAAGGAATCGAGGTTTGTTACGACGCTTGTTCCCGTTTGGATCGTACAGAGTCAACAAATCACGGGAATAAAACTGGAATTGTCGGAGGTAACCGAGCAACGTTCGGGTATTGTCTTAGGTCGAAACACACAGACTCTGGTTAGGTTAAGCTGGTAAATGTCACTTTCGGGCTCGAACTGGAGTTACGCGTGTTCTGTTCCGATCGTCCGGAGTAGAGGTGATATCGGGCTTTAAAAATCCAGCCCGACCTTGTGTTAGGAATTAAATATGAAAATGTAGCGTTTACCAAATTGTTCGAATGAGTTATCTGACTCCATTAACCAATTTAATTTCTTGAACAGTTTAACTAAGTGAACTCCATCGAATATGGCCAAATTAGTGTCGCTCGAGTCTCTGTCAAGCCTCCTCTCTCGATCTCTCTCTTCCTTAAAATGGCGGCGCCCTGTTAAGCTGCGGCTACATTAGCTCGCTACAATTCAACTGTGCGGGTCAGATGTATCAACATTTCGTTCTGTGTGCATGGGTACAAGAATGACATTAAAAGTAAATTCTTCTTCTTCTGTCGGCCCACGTTTTTTCCCGCAAGCTGGTGTGCCGGCTCCTCCCATGGGCGTGCCAGGAAAGCTCCCACGTGGGTCTGGAAAAACTCAAAACAACACCGAGCGTTTCTACATCATCTGGGCCTTGTTCTCCAAACATCGTCTGCTGTCCTCTGTCAGAGTCCTGTTATCAAAATTCCCTAGTCAAAATATTCCGCATTTGGAACAGCGGGTCCTGAAGCCCACTCAGTGAAAATTTGATGTTCGTTTTGCCGGAGATCAAAGAGATCAAAGCCAGGAGAGAAAGCTTACCACGTGTTGTGAGTCATCATTTTATTCCTATTGAGTTTTTTTTGTCTTTTATGAGCATATTTGCTATTGGAGTCATCCAAAAGTCATTGAAAGTAATCCAGTTAAAGTAAACCGTCCCAACCCTGCCCACCAGCCATCCAGGAACGAAAACCAATCCAAGCAGCCGCATCATGTCCATTTCCTGCCTCTTTCCCCTGCACCCAAAACGTCTTTTTTCTTGTCCTCTTCACTTTTGTCGACACTGTCGTCTTCATCCGACATCCGTGAAAAAAAAACGACAAGAAGGGGGCGCCGCCTCTTCCCTTTTCTTGCCAAAATGAAACCGATTCGGGAGAAAAAGACGAGGACTGCGCCCACTCGGGACGTTGACTGATGGGGTACGGCGTTCGGGGTGTCCTCGCCGCTTTTCCGCGCTGCCACTTTAACGCAAATCCCTCCGCGGAGATGTCAGGAGACAACAACGCCGTTCCTTCTCGCCTGTTCCTTCCCATCAGCCCCGACGTGTCCGTAAGAAAATCAAATCCGGTGGAGCCCCGGGATATGACGGGAATCGGTTCTGTAAGTGGGGATCATAATGGGAAATTGTATGGCGGGGGATAGGAACTACTGCAAACTCTCACTACCCCGGATAAAAACATTCAAATTGTATATAGTAAGTACTGCTTGTGCGTAATACTCGTGTATATGAATGAATTACATTAAAAAAACAACACGAAAATGACATTTTCTAGTCAGAACCACAACAGATACAGGACCCAATCGCGTGACATTCTCACACAAGCCTTTATTTTACGGGAAATGGGGAGTCATGCACGTGAGGCAGCAGTCTGGCGTGAAAGGATAGGAAGCCAGAGGCTGACAAGATCGATAACGAATCAGGATGACGAAAATAAACAAAAGAAACTAGACGGGAACAAAAACTGGAGAAACTGACAAACAGGACAAAAGATGACACTGCAATGAGAATGAATTTGTCATGAACCTGAACAGGATCGGGACCCAATTTCGTGACGTTTCTCACACAAGCTTTTATTTTACTGTAAATGGGCGTGGAATGACAGGAAGCCAGAGGCCGACCAGATCAATACCAATTGTCCAACCAGATATCGGACAGATGGGGTCGATAACGGACAGGACGGGACAGACAGGATAGCTAACGAATCAGGATATCAAAAATAAACAGGAGAAACTAGACAGGAACAAAAACTGGGGAGAATAATAAACAGGACAAAAAAAGACAGGAACAAAACTGGAAACCGATATTAAACAGGACAAAATAAACAGGAACAATACCGGACAGGAAATACCAACAGGAAACAGGACCGAGCCAGAACCCAAGTCATGCGGGGAAGAGGTTCGTTGATGGACTAACAAATGGAAAGTGAGAACACTGAACTTAAAAAGAAGGAAAGCCAATCTGTCAAGCGGCCGCAGCTGGCGCCACACGTGCGGGGCCAATTTGGCGCCATGGCAACCGTGACAGAATGTATGCAAAAATAGTGGAGAATTGAGATAAAATTGCACTACAATTGCACTGATCGATTCCAATTGGCCGAGTTGATATCAGACAGATTGGGTCGATACCGGACAGGAAGGGCCAGACAGGACAAAAAAACGAAACAAGATATTGAAAATAAACAGGAAAAACTAGACGAGAACAAATACTGCAGAAAATAACAACAGGACAAAAACAGACGGAAACAAAACTGGAACCCGAAATTGAAAAAGGACAAAAATGAACGGGAACAATACCGGACAGGAAACAGGAAAACAGGAGTCAGAACCCATGTCTTGTGGGGCAGAAGTACGTTTGACGGGCTGACAACCGAAGCAAGAGAGTGCTGAGCTACCTCCACCATAAATACTCCAGGCTCTTACCTCATATTGTTGAGTCGTTTCAAGTCCTAAAGACTCCCCAAGACGACATTCTTCATGAATTTCTTCCTCTTATTAAGTTCATCCACCCCAACTATCTTCTTAAAGGTACTCCCAAATCTCTCGATTTCAAGATTTTCCACCAAGACTCTCTTCTTCAGTTCCCTCCTCGTCACAAGTTCTTCCACTCCAGCCATCTTTTTAAAGGTACTCCCAGAGCTCCCTTTCAAGAGACAAGCTTTTCCTTCTGCTGGGGTTTAATGCCATCCCTATAGAATTATCATAGAATTATGAATAGTTAATATGCAGGACATAAAAGCTAGCTTGTAATTAGCATTAGCATCAAGTCAACATACGTCTGATTATTATTATTAATAATCAAGAGTGGGCGGGATCTGTCGGCCTGCTCCCCATTTCATCAAAAATTCATGCAAACATGTTTTCAAATAACTATTCTGAATCTGTCATGAACCGGAACAGGATCAGGACCCAAATGCGTGACGTTTCTCACACAAGCCTTTATTTAACGGGAAATGGGGAGGCATGCACGTTAGGCAGCCGGTCTGGCGTGGAAGGACGGGAATCCAGAGACCGACGATATCGATTCCAATTGCCCGAGTTGATATCCGACAGATTTGGGTCGATACCGGACAGGAAGGGCCAGACAGGTCAAAAAACGAATCAAGATATTGAAAATAAACAGGAGAAACTAGACGGGAACAAAAACTGGCGAAAATAACAACAGGACAAAAACGAACGGAAACAAAACTGGAACCCGAAATTAAAAAAGGACAAAAAAGAACAGGAACAATACCGGACTGGAAACAGGAAAACAGGAGTCAGAACCCACGTCTTGTGGGACAGAAGTTCGTTTGACGGGCTGACAACCGAAGCAAGAGAGTGCTGATCTTTATATAATCACTCAACAAGCCGCAGATAGATAGTTAGATAGATAGATAAATAGATAGATAGATCGCTAGATAGATAGATAGATAGATACTTTATTCATCCCCGTAGGGAAATTCAAACTGGCGGGGCCAATTGGGCACCATGGCAACCGTGACACACTCGGGCGGGGCCAATCGGGCGCCATAGCAACCATGACAAATTTGTTCTGGGAGCAGCTTCGTAACCTGAAAACGTTGTAAGTAGGGACGCATTTTGAATGTAAATACATGAATCCATTCTAAGCTCTGCAAAAGGATGATCTAAAGAGCATCAGAATGTGAAAAAAATATACGTTAACAACATAAAAAGAGAGACATATAATGTAAAAATTAAAAAAAATATATATATAAAAATATAAACTTTTTTCAACTGGCCCCTTTATTTACTGGTTCTCAGCAGTGTTTTTTGCCTGGCAATTCTTGAAAAAACTGATCCAACGACGTCTGCTTTTGTCGGCTTTTGACAATCTGTCGGAGCGATAGCCCGAGCTGTCTACATTATTTCTGACTTTCTCCACAAATTCTGAGTCCTTATGAAATTTTGCCAAAATATTTTTTAAAATGGGCCAATAGAATGATAGATGCCTCCTCCTATTTGTCGTCTCAAAACTCCTCCCACACGGCAGTGTGTGTTTCTATACATTTCCATCATCTCTTGCTTTCTTTTGATGGCCAAAAAAGCAAAAAACAGGGGAGTCAGGGTCGAAAAAAGGCTTGCCATTCGGGAAAGTCAGCCGGGACAGGAGAGCAAAAATGTGGTCGGGGTCAGAAGTGAGTCGCAAAAATAGAAAGGAGAGTAGACGTGGTCGGGGACAAAAAAGAGGTCGAAAGTCGGGACGGGAGAGTAGACGTGGTCGGGATCAAAAACGGGTCGAAGCTGGGGGACAGACGGGAGCAAAAAATAGGTCGGAGTCAGGGTCGAAAAAAGCTTGCCTAGCGTTAACTGAGGTTCGCAGACGGACTGACAAAATGGGACAGATAGGATGGGTTAAAATAGGGATAGAGAGCCAATCAGAGTCCGAAAGCCGGGACGGGAGAGTAGACGTGGTCAGGATCAAAAACAGGTGGAAGCCGGGGGACAGACAGGAGCATAAAATAGGTGGGAGTCAGGGTCGAAAAAGGCTTGCCTAGCGTTAACTGAGGTACACAGACGTACTGACAAAAGGCGACAGACAGGAGTGGGTTTAAATAGGCACACGGAGCCAATCAGAGTCCAAAAGCCGGGATGGGAGAGTAGACGTGGTCAGGATCAAAAACGGGTCGAAGCCGGGGGACAGACGGGAGCAAAAAAGAGGTAGGAGTCATGGTTGAAAAAGGCTTACCTAGTGTTAACTGAGGTTTGCAGACGGACTGACAAAAGGCAACAGGAGTGGGTTTAAATAAGGACACGGAGCCAATCAGAGTCCGAAAGCCGGGACGGGAGCGTAGACGTGGTCAGGATCAAAAACGGGTCGAAGCCGGGAGCAAAAAACAGGTGGGAGTCAGGGTCGAAAAAGGCTTGCCTAGCGTTAACTGAGGTTCACAGACGGACTGACAAAAGGGGACAAATAGGGGTGACTTTAAATAGTGAAAGGGAGCCAATCAGAGTCCGAGGAGCGGGCACAGGTGATTCACATCGGTAATCAGGACAGAAGAGCCGTTTGGGAGCCAAAAGAGCAGGGCTCTTTTTAGTGAGCCAAGCCGAAATAGCCGCTTCTCCAAAAAGAATTCCCATCTTCACGACGGACCATTAAAGTTAGATTTCATGTCTTTTGTATCCCGATCAGGTAACGCCGTTCCACGTATTCCGTTCCTCCCGACCCCGATCATTCCACTGTTACAGAGCGTGAAGCCGTCACAACGTTTGCGCTAACGCGCGGCGACGCGGCTAGCTTGAAAAGAAATCAATTTGGATGAAACGGCGCCCTCGACGCCAGACGGAAAGCGGGATCGGCCTAATCCTCTTTTTCATCGGCCCGCTTGTTTCTTTTCAATGCTAATTCCTTTCCGCGGCGGCACAATAGCTAATCTGTATGCTAATAGCGCCGCTAACGCTTAAGTGAACACGGAAATGTGTCACAAAGTCGGGGACGAACGCCGAGAGGCTAATAGCCAGAATTAGACGTGCTAATAGTTAGCGGGGAGTGGAGGCCTTGTGTCGGGGTGTCGGATCTTTTGAAACAAGGGTCTCCAACGTGGTGCCTGCGGGCACCGGGGTGCCCCCTGAGGACAGTTGAGATGCCCGCGGACCTGTTCTAGAAATAGCTCACCAGTGCTGGGTTATTGTCAGATTCTAGTAAAATTATTTGTTATTGCTTGACTCAGTCTATTTAACCCTATTTTCAATAATAATCAGGTAAAAACTGTTGTGGATTAACTGAAGTTCAGCAGCCTTCGAGCTGACAACAGACATCTGGCAGGATGTTATGAGATAATGTTGATGTAAGAAGTCTCAAGTTGTTGACTGAGCGAGCCGATTTCGAGAAAAACATCACGTGATCTCGTTGAACACAGTATAAAAAGCCCAGCATTTCTTGGTCGAATTTTGAACGTGGCTTGAATGCTGCTGAATAAAGGGAGTTCCCTTTCCACCATATTTCTGTCTCTGCGTATATCTTTTATTTTATTATTTTATTTTTCAACACAAAGATACTGCTGGAAGTGTGAATTGTCCTATAGAAATGAATACAGTATCTATCTATCTATCTATCTATCTATCTCTCTCTCTCTCTCTCTCTCTCTATCTATCTATCTATCTATCCCTCCCTCCCTCCCAACCCTCCCTCCCTCTATCTCTCTCTCTCTCTCTCTCTATCTATCTATCTATCTATCCCTCCCTCCCTCTCTCTCTCTCTTTCTCTCTCTATCTATCCATCTATCTGGACGCAGGAAGCAGGTCGCTCTGAACGTGGAAGTGGATCTTCCACGGCAAGCAATGGCGGTGTCGTGGACATAAAAACAGGTCGATAGCCGGGACAGTAGAGCAAATAACGTGTTCGGGTCAGAAACGGGTCGTAAGGCGGGACAGGAGAGCAGACGTTGTGATCGAAAATGGGTCGTAAATCGGGACGAGAGAGCAGACGTGGTCAAGATCAACACAGGTCGTAGCCATAGACAGATGGGAGCAAAAACGGGAGACAGGTGGGAGTTAGGGGTCGAAAAAGGCTTCCGTAGAGTAAACTGAGGTTCGCAGACGGACTGACAACAGGTGACAGACAGGAGTGGCTTTGAATAGGGACAGGGAGCCAATCAGAGTCCGAGGCAGTTGGCGCCAAAGGAGCGGGCACAGCTGATTCACATCAGTAATCATG
This sequence comes from Urocampus carinirostris, assembly GCF_059441175.1. Lineage (NCBI taxonomy): Eukaryota > Metazoa > Chordata > Actinopteri > Syngnathiformes > Syngnathidae > Urocampus > Urocampus carinirostris. Next base: position 2,220,634 of record NC_142352.1, on the reverse strand, counting down.
ACATTAGGTTCATGACAGGCTGCGGGCCAGTAAGAATTTGATCCTGGGCCGTTACTGTCCCCGGGGCGTACTTTGGACATACCTGGTTAAGAGATTTGCCTAAGTTGTTTGTCCTTGCTTTGAGGTACCTGTCACCCCGACTTGAGGGCAACAGGTAAAGGAGGGTTGGCTGGGTAAGAAGAGTCCTTAACAATTTTAATGGTTCTGCTGTTCCGCGAGACTGGGCAGAGAGCAGCCCATTATCTTTTGGGCACTGTCTATTACTCGCCGGGCAAGAAGAGTCCTCGACAATGTTAATGGTTCTGCTGTTCCGCTAGACTGGGCAGAGAGCAGCCCATTATCTTTTGGGCACTGTCTATTACTTGCCGGGCAAGAAGAGTCCTTGACAATGTTAATAATAATAATAATCATATAATAATTTCCTTGTATTGTCATTCTGTGTAACAATGTACACAGAACGAAATGTCGATTGCACCTGACCCGTTGTAGCGAGCCGATGCAGCCGCAGCCTACAGAGGGCGCCGCCGACCACTTTTTAAGTCTTAGGAATGACTCGTGGTTCTGCTGTTCCGCTAGACTGGGCAGAGAGCAGCCCATTATCTTTTGGGCACTGTCTATTACTTGCCGGGCAAGAAGAGTCCTTGACAATGTTAATGGTTCTGCTGTTCCGCGAGACTGGGCAGAAAGCAGCCCATGATCTTCTGGGCAGTGTTGATTACTCGCTGGGTAAGAAGAGTCCTCAACAGTGTTCATGGTTCCGCTGTTCCGCTAGACTGGGCAGAAAGCAGCCCATGATCTTTTGGGCAGTGTTGATTACTCGCTGGGTAAGAAGAGTCCTCAACAATGTTCATGGTTCTGCTGTTCCGCTAGACTGGGCAGAGAGCAGCCCATGATATTTTGTGCAGTGTTGATTACTTGCTGGGTAAGAAAAGTCCTTAACAATAGAAATGGTTCTGCCGTTCCGGAAGATTGGGCAGAAAGCAGCCCATTATCTTTTGGGCACTGTCTATTACTTGCCGGGCAAGAAGAGTCCTTGACAATGTTAATGGTTCTGCTGTTCCGCGTGACTGGCCAGAGAGCTGCCCATGATCTTTTGGGCAGTGTTGATTACTCGCTGGGTAAGAAGAGTCCTCAACAATTTTCATGGTTCTGCTGTTCCGCTAGACTGGGCAGAGAGCAGCCCATGATCTTTTGGGCAGTGTTGATTACTCGTTTTTCTCTATTTAAAAAAAAAGAACTCTTCTCACTCAACTTCATGTCCACAAAACATGACACCAATGGGGAAAAAGAGAAGTTGGCGAGAAAAAAAGAAAAGTGTTGAATCGCAATTAAATATGCGCCTTGATGCCATCGACCAATCAGGGGAGAAGAAAAGCAAAAATGTCTTTCGTCTCTGCAGCTTCATCAACTTTAGCATATCGCTTCAATTGCGGGGTGGGGGGGGGTATCCAGTTTGGGGGCATATAAGAGGGTAAATATGGGGGGATGAGCATGTACCCCCCCTCCACAGCGCCCCCCTGCCTGCCTCTACAAAGCCCATTTTCTTAATTAGCTGCTGCAGCATCAGCGTTTTATAATTTTTTTTTTACTCTCATAAAAGCTTTCGGATATGCTAAAGGGGACTGACGGGCCCCCGGTGGGAATTGGGGGGCCCCCTGCAAAAAAAGGAACTTTAACAGAAAAAAAGGAGGTTCAATGACTAAATATGCAACAAAGATGAGTTGCTAAAAAGGTTTTCATTTTTGGGGGTCAATGTAAGGTCGTTTCAAATATTGCTATCGAATCTAGTATTTTTTGTATTTTTACTTTTATTCGTTTTTGGATATATGAATACATTGTTGATTTGATTTGCGTTTTTGTTTCAGAATCATATTTTTACAGCGGTTTTTCTATTAAAATGTACATACTGTCAGGACCAGAACAGAGAAAGGACCCACTTGCGTTGCATTTCTCACAAGTTTTATTGAAAGAAAGGGAAAGGGCTGCGCCCACAAAAGAGCTGGATAGAAAACTTGAAATGAGCTCGCTAGCTAACTAGAAAAAAAGGCCAAAATATAGTTTGATAAGTAGCAACGTGATACCATGTTAGCTAGATAGCATACAAAACATGTAAAAAGCTAACGAGATAGCTAAAACTGTAGGACAATAGCTAGCTACAAAACTCAAAATAATGCATATTTGTTTGCTCACTTGCTTCGTAAAACCCTTTTCCTATTTGTAAACAAATGTGATACTCATATTACCTGTCGGGACCAGAACGGAGACAGGACCCACTTGCGTAGCGTTTCTCACAAGTATTATTATTATTATTATTATTGGAAGGAAGAGAAAGGGTTGCGCCCACGATCCGGTGATCGCTGGACGCGGGAAGCAGGTCACTCCGAATGCGGAAGTGGCACTTCCGTGGTGAGCGATGGCGGGGTCAGGAACAGAAAAAATCGGGTCAGTAGCCGGGACAGGAGAGCAAACATGTGGTCGGGGTCAGAAGCGAGTCGTAATAAAAGAAAAGAGAGTAGACGTGGTCGGGGACAAAAAAGAGGTCGAAAGTCGGGACGGGAGAGTAGACGTGGTCGGGATCAAAAACAGGTCGAAACCGGCGGACAGACAGGAGCAAAAAAACAGGTGGGAGTCAGGGTCAAAAAAGGCTTGCCTAGCGTTAACTGAGGTTCGCAGACGGACTGACAAAACGGGACAGATAGGAGTGGGTTAAAATAGGGATAGAGAGCCAATCAGAGTCCGAAAGCCGGGACGGGAGAGTAGATGTGGTCGGGATCAAAAACAGGTGGAAGCCGGGGGACAGACGGGAGCAAAAAATAGGTCGGAGTCAGGGTCGAAAAAAGCTTGCCTAGCGTTAACTGAGGTTCGCAGACGGACTGACAAAAGGGGACGGATAGGAGTGGGTTAAAATAGGGACAGAGAGCCAATCAGAGTCCGAAAGCCGGGACGGGAGAGTAGATGTGGTCAGGATCAAAAACGGGTCGAAGCCGGGGGACAGACGGGAGCAAAAAACAGGTGGGAGTCAAGGTCGAAAAAGGCTTGCCTAGCGTTAACTGAGGTTCGCAGACAGACTGACAAAAGCGGACAGATAGGAGTGTGTTTAAATAGGGACAGGGAGCCAATCAGAGTCCGAGGCCGTTGGCGCCAAAGGAGCGGGCACAGGTGATTCACATTGGTAATCAAGACACTTATTTATTTATGTGTATTTGATTTCTGAGTTTAAATTTTGATTTCCATTTTTCTGTTTTATATTTGTAAACATTTCATTTGTAGTAGTTTGCGTGGTCACTGATTAACCCTAACCCTAAGAAAAAGAGCGAGAAATAAATAAAACGAAAACCAGAGAGAAGTAGGAAGTAGGGTTAAATTGATTCAGTCCACCACAAAAAATTAGTTTTACTAGAAAATCCCAATGACCCAACACTGTTGAGCTATTTTCAGAACTGGCCCGCGGGCACCACGTTGGAGACCCCTGTTTTAAACAAACCAAAAAAAGCTAAAAGGTTTTTTTTTGCATCTAATCAAAAATAAACGTTGGATTTCGATGAATCGTCCTATAAGATGTATTTCAAAGCAATTTCATTAAAAAAAAAAAACGAAACAGGTGGCGTCGAGCGCTAAACAACATGACAATGAGAGTGTTAATTAGCAAAACGCCGCTAATTGCTTCTAATTGCGCTTAAACCATTGCTGACATGCACAGCTGCTGAGAAAAAAGAGGGATCAATGTAGAAACAAAAACAGTTTTCTATTCATTCCTTTCTTTTTTCAAATACCTCTACTTACAAATTTAATTCGTTCTGGGAGTCGCTTTGTAACTTGAAACATATGTAAGTAGAGACGCCTTTTCAATGTAGATCCGCTAATCCGTTAATAAATCATACAAGTGAAATAAATACATGTTAAATGTCACGGTTACCATGGCGCCCGATTGGCCTCGCCCGTTGGCTTTATGTCTTCTTAAGCTCAGTGATCTCACTCTTCCTTTGTCAGTCCGTCAACGAACCTCTGCCCCGCAAGACGTGGGTTTCGACTCGGTCCTGTCCCTGTTGGTACTTCCTGTCCAGTATTGTTCCCGTTTATTTTGTCCTGTTTAATATCGGTTTTCAGTTTAGTTTCCGTCTATTTTTGTCCTGTTTTTTTATTTTCTCCAGTTTTCGTTCCCGTCTAGTTTCTCCTGTTTATTTCCGATATCCTGATTCGTTATCTATCCTGTCTTTCCGTGCCAGACCGCTGCCTAACGTGCATGACTCCCCATTTCCGGTAAAACAAAAAGCTTGTGTGAGAACGCCACGCATTTGGGTCCTGATCTTGTTCTGGTTCATGACAGTTAAAAATCGCTGCAAGATAGACATCATGTAAAATGAGAGGGACAACATGTCAAAATATAAAGAACAAAGGAAATACTAAAAATATGAATTTACCTTTTAACTGGCCTCTTTGTTTACTGGTCCTGTGTTTTTTGCCAGGTGTTTCTTGAAAAACTGATCCAATGACGTCTGATTTGCCAGCTTTTCTGTTGGAAATGCACGAGGCGGACATCATTTTAATTTGTCAGCGTTAGAAAGAGAGAAAAAGAAAGGAATTGATAAAGAGAAAAAAGTAAACAAACGAAGGAAAGAGCAAAAGAGAGAGAGATAAATAAAGAAAAGGAGGAGACAGAGAGAGGAGAGAGAAAGAAAGAAAAGGAAAGAGAGCAAGATAAAAAGAGACAGAGAACAATGGAGATAGAGAGATATGGTTAGAGTGACAAAAAAAGAAAGAACGAGTGAGAGAAATAGAAAAAGCACAATAGAGGAGAGAGAAAAAGAAAGAAATGATGGAAAGAGAAATGAAAAAAGGGAGAAACAAAGTGAGAAAGAGAAAGATCAAAAGAAGGCAAGACGAGAAAAAGTCAAAGAAAGAAAGAGAGAGAAAAAGAGTGAGCATAAGAAAACGAAAGAAATAAAAAGGGAGTGAGAAAGACAGAAATAAATAAACAAAGTTAGAGAGAAAGAAGAAAAAGAAAGAAATAGAAAAAAAACAGCGAAAGGGAAAGAAAAGGAGAGAGTTATAGTGAGAAAAGTTAGAGAGCAAGAAAGATAGAGAAATTAAGAGAGAGAAGAAGAAATAGAGGGAGATAAAAAAAACAGAGACAGAGGGAGAGAGAGACACACAGTGAGAGAGGAAGAGAGAGGGAGAAAGAGAAATATTACGACAGTTGTTTTGCGAATGGTGACTTGGGCGACTTCAAGTCGACATATTTCAAACTGCAGTTTATTTTTCTCTTGCACTTCTCTCTGTGTTGTCTTGAGGACCAGAGTAAAACCCTTGGCGGGCCTTATTCAGCCCGCAGGGCACATCTTGGATTCCTGTGCTATAGAATGATAAATAATGAATATGCGGGACGTAAGAGCTCGTTTGTAATTAGCATTAGCATAAAGTCAACATACGTACGATTATTATTAATAATAAAGAGTTGCCTGCTCCTTCTTTCATCAATATTTCATGAAAACATATTTTCAAATAAATCTTGACATAATGAGGACACATTTGTTTAAGACAGGAAATTGCAAACCTGTTTTTCCCGCGAACATGATGCCAAAATCATTTTTTACTATTGCCATTTCAAGAAATATGGCTGCATTACCCCATTTTCCAGTCCCCAAAAACAATTCCTCTGCCCTGATTCTCCTTATCAGACATTTAGCCACCTCCACCAAAAATACTCCAGGCTCCTACCTCATATTGTTGAGTCGTTTCAAGTCCTTAAGACTCCCACGACATTCTTGGTGAATGTCTTCCTCTTTCCAAGTCCATCCACCCCAACCACCTTCTTAAAGGTACTCCCAAATCTCCCTTTCAAGATTTCAAGCTTCGCCTCCGAGACTTTCTTCTTCAGTTCCCTCCTCGGCAGGTTCTTCAACTCCAGCCATCTTTTAAAACAGGGGTGTCAAATTGGTTTTAGCTTTAGTCAGATTTTCCTTTTTAGCATGTGGCCCCCAGCTCTATTGAGTTTGATACCCCTGACCTAGAGAGCCCTTCCCGTGTTTGTAAACAGGGGTGGCCTATTGAAGCTGCGCGCGCATTGTTAAGGCAGAACGACAGAATTTATATCAGTTTACAGCAGCCCATTGGCAAAAAAAGATTGTAGATCCTAGATCAGGGCTGTCAAACTTGTTTTAGCTGGGGGCCACAAATGCTATAAAAAAAATCTCACAGGGGCCGGACTAGTAAGTTTAACAGAAGGAGAGAGGGAGAAAAAGAGAGAAAGAGAGGGAGGGAAAGAGAGAGTGATAAACAGATAGATAGTAACAGTGACAGAAAAAGAGAGAGCAGAATAGAGATATGAATGGAGAAGAAGGGGGGAAATTAATATAGAAAGTAAAAGAAAGTGAAAAAAGAGAAAGATAAAAAGAATAAGAGAAGTGAAACAACAGAAAGAAAAAGAGTCAGCAGGAGAAAAAGAGACAAAGTGAGGTGAGAGAGAGAGGGGGAGAAAAAGAGACAGAAAGAGAGGGAGGGAAAGAAAGAGCAATTAACAGATAGGGAGAACAAGGGAGACGGAGTAACAGTGAGAGAAAAAGAGAGAGCAGAATAGAGATATGAACGGAGAAGAAGGGGGGAAATTAATATAGAGAGTTAAAGAAAGTGAAAAAAGAGAAGGATAAAAATAATAGGAGCAGTGAAACAACAGAAAGAAAAAGAGTCAGCAGGAAAAAAAGAGACAAAGTGAGGTGAGAGAGAGAGAGAGAGCGAGAGGTCAAAAAAGGGAAAGAAAGAGGGTGAGAAAGAAAGAGAAAAATAGAAAGAAAGAAAATTAAAGTGTTAATTAGAGAGAGAAAATAGAAAGAGAGCAAGACAGAGAAAAAGAAAGAGTTAGAAAGTGGGAGAAATAGAGAAAAGAGAGAGAAAGAGAGAGTGAACAGGAGAAAAAAAAGAGGGAGAAATAAATAAAAAAGAAGTGAGTCAGAGAGAAATGGAGAAACACGACCACAATTGTTTCGCAAGTGTTAACTGGCTTTGGTGACATCCGGTGGAACTATTCAAAACTACAGCTCATTTTCCTCTTGCGCTTCTCTCACTGTTGTCCTGCGGGCCGGATTTAAACCGTTGCTGGGCCTGATCTGGCCCGCGGGCCGCCTGTGTTTTTAAAGGTACTCCCTTTCAAGAGACAAGCTTTTCCTTCTGCTGGTGTTTGATGGCATCCCTATAGAATGATCATAGAATGATGAATAATTCATACGCAGGACATAAAAGCTAACTTGTAATTAGCATTAGCATCAAGTCAACATACGTCCGATTATTATTATTAATAATCAAGAGTGGGCGGGATCTGTCGGTTTGCTCCCCATTTCATCAAAAATTCATGCAAACGTGTTTTCAAATAAATATTCTGAATTTGAACAGGATCAGGACCCAAACGCGTGACGTTCTCACACAAGCCTTTTATTTTACGGGAAATGGGGAGGCATGCACGTTAGGCAACGGTCTGGTGTGGAAAGGCAGGAAGCCAGAGGCCGAGGAAATCGATACCAATTGCCCGGGCAGATATCGGACGGATGGTGTCGATACCGGACAGGAATGGACAGACAGGATTGATAATAAAACAGGATATCGAAATTAAACAGGACAAAAATAGACGGGAACAAAACTGGAAAGCGATATTAAACAGGCCAAAAATAAACAGGAACAATACCGGACAGGAAATACCAACAGGAAACAGGACAGAGTCAAAACCCATGTCTTGAAGAGCAGAGGTTTGTTGACGGGCTGACAGAGGAAGAGTGAGAGCACTGAGCTTTAATAGACGGAAAGCCAATCTGTCAACGAGCCGCAGCTCACGCCATACGGGCGGGGCCACCCCAATACCCCTCTCTCCAGCTCACATGCTCGCTTACTTTTGTTTACTCAATCTCGGGTTGAAATTGACTTTAAAATACTGCGTTTAAAACACAGCAACCGTGACCATTAGCATTAGGCAGCAGTTTTGCATGGAGAGACAGAAAGCCAGAGACCGACGAGATCGATTCCAATTGCCCGAGTTGATATCGGACGGATGGGGTCGATACCGGACAAGACGGGACAGACAGGATAGATAATTAATCGGGATTAATATGAACCGGAAAAACTAGACGGGACCGGAAATCTGAGAGAATATTAAACAGGACAAAAATAAAGAGGAACAATACCAGACAGGGAATACCAATAGCAAGACAGGACTGAGTCAAAACCCACGTCTTGCGGGGCAGAGGTTGGTTGACCGACTGACAAAGGAAAAATGAGAGCACTGAGCTTAAAAAGACAGAAAGCCAATCAGTCAACAAGCAGATATCAGACAGATGGGTCGGTACCGGACGGGACGGGACAGAAAGGATTGATATCAAAACAGGATATCGAAATTAATCAGGACAAACTAGACAGGAACAAATTGGAAACCGATATTAACAACGGGACGGACAGGGATGATATCAAAACAGGTTATCAAAATTAAACAAGACATACTAGACGGGAACGAAAACTGGAGATAATAATAACAGGACAAAAATAGACGGGAACGATACCGGACAGGAAACGCAGGAAGGAAACCGGAGCAGATATCGGACAGATAGGCTCGATACCGGACAAGACTGGACAGACAGGATTGGTATCAAAACAGGATATCAAAATTAAACAGGAGAAACCAGACGGGAACGGAACTGTAAACAGGACTAAATAAACGGGAACAATACGGGACAGGAAATACCAACAAGAAACAGGACTGAGTCAAAACCCACGTCTTGCAGGGCAGGGGTTCATTGACGGACTGACAAAGGGAGAGTGAGAGCACTGGGCTTAAATAGAAGAGAAGCCAATCAGTCAACAAATAGATATCAGACAGATGGGGTTGATATCGGACGGGACGGGACAGAAAGGATTGGTATCAAAAGAGGATATCGAAATTAAACAGGACAAACTAGACGGAAACGAAAACTGGAGATAATAATTACAGGGATCAAAACCATACCAGACAAGAAACACAGGCAGGAAACCGAACAGAGTCAGAACCCACGTTTTGCAGGGCAGAGGTTCATTGACGGACTGACAAAGGGAAAGTGAGAGCACTGAGCTTAAATAGAAGTGAAGCCAATCCGTCAACAAGCAGATATCGGACAGATGGGGTCGATACCGGACGGGACGGGACAGACAGGATTGATATCAGGCACTGGAGACTAGAGTCCGATAACAAGCAGGACGAGAATGACGGAAACGATACCAGACACCGGAGATCGAATTTAAACAGGACAAACTCGACGGGAACGCTACCAGACACTAGAGATCGATATCAAACAGAACAAAAATAAACGGGAACGATACCAGATGTTGATATTAAACAGGACAAAAATAGCCGGGAACGATATCGGACAGGAAGCACAAGCAGGAAACCGGACAGAGTCAAACCATACGTCTTGCGGGTGCAGAGGTTCGTTGGCGGACTGACAAAGGGAGAGTGTGAGAACTGACCTTAAATAGAAGTGAAGCCAATCTGCCAACGAGCCGCAGCTGGCGCGACACGGGCGGGGCCAATTGGGCGCCATGGCAACCGTGAGAGAATCAAGATGAATTTCTATATTTTCATATTTTTCTCTTTTAAAAAATGTTCTCAGAATAAATTGAATCGAAAAAAGGTCCTGGGTTTTAAAAAAAAAAAAGAAAAGATTCTATCCCGTTATAACCCAATTCCATTTATTGATTTATTGTCATTTATTCATCTTTTCATTATATAGTATAAATGAAAATCACAATCACATTGAAATGCTTGAATAGCTAAAAAGTGAGCTAGCTAGCATAGCGGTCGTCAGTGCTTGTCTCTGTCACCCTGAATTAGCTTGTTGATCTAGCAAATAAAGGAGCGCAGCTAGTGCTAGCATGCTGTTGCTAGCATGCTGTTGCTAGCATAGCTTTTATCAAGGAGTTTTTTTTCAACGTCTCAACCTAGCATAAAAACCAGCGTGGCTGGCGCTAGCTCACTGGTTTTAGCGTAGCTGTCAACAAGGTGTTTTTCCCTATCTCGTCTCAAATTACGGTTGTTAATTTAGCAGAGATATTAGCGCAGCCTGTTTTAGTGTACAATTGCTAGCACAGCGGGGTCATGGTTTGGTGCCTGCAGTCCCTTTCTTTCTTTTTTAAATCCCACTCAGCCCAGATGTTCCCCCAGGTGCTCTCAATTCGACAATCAGCCATCTGTACCAATAGATAAATAAGTAAATACTCCAGGCTCCCACCTCACACTGTTAACTCGTTTTGATTCCTGAAGACTTTCACTCTTCTCCCCCCACGACTTTCTTCTTCAATTCTTTCTCGTTCCAAGTTCATCCACTCCCAAGACCTGCCACTCCAACCATCTTCAGTTGCCTCCTCGTCCCGAGATCTTCTACTCCAGCCATCTATTTAAAGATACTCCCAAAACGTCCTTTTCAAATCAGAACCAGAACAGACCGTAGACCCAAACGGGTAATGTTTCACACAAAGCTTTATTGAGGAATCGGGGAAGTCAGGCGCAGGGAAACAAACAACAGCGGACCGGTGCTCGCTGGGCAGGAGAAGCAGGAAGCCCTCGAGATTGGAGCGTGGTCGGAGGACAGAAACAAGTCGGGCAGCCGGAACGGAAGATCGGAGCGTGGTCGGAGGACGGAATCAAGTCAGGTAACTGGAGACGATCGGGAAGCCTGGGATGGACAGGATGGTATAGTTTCGTTCCCGTCCATTTTTGTCCTGTTGTTATTATCTCCAGTTTTCGTTCCCGTCTAGTTTGTCTCGTTTAATTTCTGTATCCAGTTTTGATATCAATCAAGCCAGGGATGGACGAGCAGGAAAATGGACAGGACGAAACAGACGGGAGCCAGAGTCAAAAAGTGCTTGCCTTGCATGTGCGGAGGTTCTCTGACGGACTGACAAAGAGTGACTGAGAATGAAGTGTTTTTGTTGTTAAATTAACGCACCGTTTGGGGGTTTTATCACATCCCTCGTTTTACGTCTCCTCGTGTCCCGCATTTGAGCCTGTCCGACAATCTAGGGGTTTTCTACATGTCGCCCCTAGCTAGCGTGTCAAGCTAGCAGAAAAATGAACGCGTCGGGTGCTAGCTCTCTCCGGTTCAAATATCACCTTGCTTCTCATTAAATGCAAACGCTCTCATTTTGAGGAGCTTCACTGTCACATGCACGACGACCAAAAACCTGGAAGACCTTTTAAGCTTTTAAATAGACAAGCGTGTCACTGACACATGTCTGATTTTTTCTCAGTTTTCTGCTGAAAAAAATTCAAGGAAGAAAAATGGAGAAAGGTCACCAACTTTTGTCTAGGAGTTGGTCCTGTTTTTTATTAGTAACCTTAAAGGGAATACTTTTCTATTTTATTCACCTTTAAATTGGATTCTTGATTGTAATGGTTATTTCATCAGTTGCTTTCCTGCTAGTGTGTCTCCGGACTGGTCTGCTCGCAGTTGGGTTCTCAAGGTGGCCAGAGTTGCTGTTGCCGCCCCTCAGGAGTTATTTTGTATAGTCCTAGTCTCCGTTTATGGCCACAGTCGGTTGTCCATGTTGTGGTTTAATGGAGTCGGAGCTTGACATAATGAGGACACGTTTGTTTAAGACAGGAAATTCCAGGCTTGTTTCTGCCGAGTTTAAATTGGTTTGGAACAGCTTGCCAAGGAATAACATTCTGCTTGGCTTGGAACAAGCGGTCAAGTCAGACCTACTACAACGATTTTCTTGGAAAATGTGTAACTTTGGAGAATCGAAAGAGGACGAAAACATTCTGAGGAGAAACATTGTCAATTCCTGGTAGCATGCACTTTGAGAAAAATAATCGCGAGGGGATGCACTGAGCAACATGTGATATTTGTGACATGATGTTTTTGCTCCGTAGGGTATAAGAATGCTGATTGTCTCTTAGACGAATGAGAACTCTGTTTTGGACGCTGACGAACATCAATAAACAGTTTCTCCCTCTACTGTCAAGATTCCTCTGCACTTTGTTTATAGTTCTGGGGCGAGGCAATAAGGTCTGCTCCGAAATCCAGAGGGGACTTGGTGTGTAGCCAACCCAGTGCAGGCCCAAAAACGCCTGATCTGATTCCATGCTAATGCTCACGGTTGCTGTGTTTTAAACGCGGTATTTTAAAGTCTATGTCAACACAAGATGGAGAAAACAAAAGTTGGAGAGGGGAGCGTGGGGGTGAGGGTACCCGGCAGATAAAAATCAGGACTCAAAATTGAAAAATGAATTCCCTAGCAAATTTGTCCAGAATTACAGTGCATGCAGCTAAAATCAACACAGGTTTTCTCTGTGTGTTTTAAACACCGTAATTTGAAGTCAATTTCAACACAAGATTGAGTAAACAAAAGTAAGCGTGCATGTGAGCTGGAGCCAGCTGCGGCTCGTTGACAGATTGGCTTTCCGTCTATTAAAGCTCAGTGCTCTCACTCTTCCTCTGTCAGCCCGTCAACGAACCTCTGCCCTTCAAGACCTGGGTTTTGACTCTGTCCTGTTTCCTGTTGGTATTTCCTGTCCGGTATTGTTCCTGTTTATTTTTGGCCTGTTTAATATCGGTTTCCAGTTTTGTTCCCGTCTATTTTTGTCCTGTTTAATTTCGATATCCTGTTTCATTATCAATCTTGTCTGTCCATTCCTGTCCGGTATCGACACCATCCGTCCGATATCTGCCCGGGCAATTGGTATCGATTTCCTCAGCCTCTGGCTTCCTATCATTTCACGCCAGACCGCTGCCTAACGTGCATGACTCCCCATTTCCCGTAAAATAAAAGGCTTGTGTGAGAAACGTCACGCATTTGGGTCCTAAACCTGTTTCGGTTCTTGACAGGAACAGGAATTTTCTGAAGGCATCTGAAATGATACCTTACCAGGCTATATGTTATCATGACAACAAGACATGTCGTCTTGTGGGCACAAAACTGTCACGGTTGCCCATGGCGCCCAATTGTCCCCGCCCGTTTGTCGCCAGCTGCGGCTCGTTGACTGGTTGGCTTCCATCTTATTTAAGCTCAGTGCTCTCACTCACCCTTTGTCAGTCCGTCAACGAACCTCTGCACCTGCAAGACATGTGTTTTAACTCTGTCCGGTTTCCTGCTTGTGTTTCCTATCCGGTACCGTTCCAGTCTATTTTTGTCCTGCTTAATATCGACCTCCGGTATCGTTACCGTCTAGTTTGTCCTGTTTAATTTCGATCTCCGGTGTCTGGTATGGTTTCCGTCTGTCTCGTCCTGCTTGTTATCGGACTCCAGTCTCCAGTGCCTGATATCAATCCTGTCCGTCCCGTCCTGTCCGCTATCGACCCCGATATCTGCTCGTGCAATTGGTATCGATCCCGTCGGCCTCTGGCTTCCTGTTCTTCCTCGCCAGACTGCTGCCTTACGTCCAACGATCGCCAAACCACTGGCGTTTGGGTTAACGTGCATGACTGCCCCATTAAATAAATATAAAATATGAAATACTAATGGGAAAAAAAATATGATGCAGCAGCTTCTCTCCTCAGGTGAATGGTTGAGTGGTTCACCGGGTGATAAAACTCTTTAAAGCAAGGAAAACATTTTACTCAACTGTAAGAACCGTATATAATTAGGACAATCCTGATTCTAATTCTAACATCGTAGTAAATGAATAATAAATGTATTTACTATGATCCTCGTCCTGTTTCGGTTCCCGACACAAAACAAACATTACAAATAGAAACGTAGATACAAGCATTGCACTTGTATTACTTGTATTATTTTCAATACTCCCCGTGATGAATCTTCTCTGTCGTCTTTATAAGATCTCGCTCGGCGTGAACTGCAAACTTTTTGGGCCGAGAAACGATTCTCGCGTAACTCGATCAAAAGAAAAAGGGAGGTGAAAGACATTAGGAGGGAGACAAAGTCAATTGCTGCGTCCTATTTTTTCAGTGCTTCGCAATAAAAGCTTGCTGTCGCGTCTTCATCAAAGTGTCAGTAGGAATGAGTTGGCGCTTAGCTCACTTAACACAGTTTTGTTTTTTGTTTCTCTGATGTGAAAAAAAAGGCTTTTGCGTCAGATCGTCTGCGAACCTATGCTCCCAGCTAGGCAAGCTTTTGTGACTCTCCGACTCTATCCTGCCCCTGTTTTTCTGTCTGATACCTGTTGCCGACCTCTTTTCTGGACCCGTTTATGATTCTGCTCCTCCGTCCCGGTTATCGACCTGTTCTTCTCCCCGCTCCCGACACTGCCTTCGCTCGACACAGAAGTGGCACTTCCGCGTTCCTGCTTTCTGCTACCCGTGGCCGACCATCATCCGATCGTGGATGCAAGTCCTCTTTTCTCTTCTAAATAAAACTGAGTAAACAAACGCAATTGGGTCCCGTTTCCGTTCCTGTTCTGTGACACATATGTCTATGAGGCAATAAGAAAAGGCGTTATTAAAATTAATAAAATATAATATTTTCTTAACTGCAAAAAAATTAAAAACTCCCCCCTTTGGCAGAGTTGCGGGCCTTGGAAGCTGGGGTCCGGGTGAAATTGGTCCAAATGGGCTTTTCCACAAAAAACATCCATCCATCCATCCATTATCTGCACCGCTTATCCTCAGTAGGGTCACGGGGGTGCCGGAGCCCATCCCAGCTATCTTCGGGCAGTGGGCAGGGGGCAGCCTGATCTGGTTGGTTTTATTTTATATTTTTCTCCCTTTATTTTTTTTCATTTTTCCTGAGCTTCACTTTTAGTAGTATTTATTTCTATTTTTTTTTTCTATTATGTTTTCCTTTTTTTTCTTCTTGTCACTTATCATTTTTACTTTCTTTTTTCTTTCTTTTTTGAATCTTATATTATTTTTCTACCTTTTTTTTCTTTTCTTTTTTTCTCTTTGTTTTTTGGTAATTTTACTTTTCCTTTTTTGTGAGTTTAACTTGTTTTCTTTTTTTTCTTTTTATCTTCTTCTTTTTCCTTTTTTAAAATGTATTTTTCTGACTTTTTTTTAATTATTTTTTTCCTCTTTTTAATTTTTGGGTAATTTTACTTTTCCTTTTTCGTGAGTTTTACTTTTTTAAATTTCTTTTTCTTTTTTCTTTTCATGTTCTCATTTCTTTTCTTTTCAAAAGTAACAAGGTCCCTTTAAGCGTCCATACTTTTGTCTTCTTCCGTTACCCTTTTATCTCCTGCTTTAGGCAGAACGACAGAATGCAGCCCCATCTAGTGGGCAACTCACCCAATCTGTCCTTTAATTTTCAAATTATCATCTTTGAGTTCGAAACCCCTACCCAAGGGGAAGAAGTAACTGTGTCTGTTCCACAAAAAGTCCACAGGGGGGCGCTAACGGCGATAGCCTCACCAGCGGCAGATATCCATTTGCTAGCTAGCGCGCTTTCGAAGCCGAAGCGCTAGCTTGCGCGACACGCCACTCCGTCAAAGCGCGCGTTATCTTGTCACGTTAGCGGCGTCGGCGCCTTGCTCAAGGGCCGCCGGGAGATGGATGACCTCGCTAGCGTTATCGGCGCGATAGCGGCTAGCTAGCTGCATTTTGATATTTGTGAAGAGCTCGGCGGGGAATTCTGACTTTCCCAACATTTCGTGCTAACGGACGGATGAACCTTACAGAGTCATCAACACGGCCCCGAAAAATATCGGCTGTTTCCTGCCCAGTCTGGACAATTGTGTGGGCTAGCGCTAGCACATTCAAGCCAGCGGCCATTTTGGTTCTGATTCCATTATGACCAGGAATTTATAAGGGCGGCAGTAGCTCAAGATATAGAGAGGTCATCTTAAAAACCAAGCAGTTTGCAGGTTCAATTCCCAGCTCGGATTCAATGTCTGGTATTGTTCCCGTTTATTTTGTCCTGTTTAATATCGGTTTCCTGTTTCGTCCCCGTCTATTTTTGTCCTGTTTGTTATTCTCTCCAGTTTTTGTTCCCGTCTAGTTTGTCCTGTTTAATTTCGATATCCTGTTTCAATAAGGCAGGGGTCTTCAGACTGAAAACTATTATTTGTTACTGATTTGATATCCATTTCCATTTCTAAAATGGCAACTTAGTTAGATAGCTAAAAGGTAGCCTAAAGGCTAGCTAGAAAAGTAAATGGGTAAAATACTAAAAGAGAGATAGCGACATCTAAGCATCCAGATAAAAAGCCCCCAAAACCAATCTAGATAGCTAGGAAGGCAAAATGTAACTTGATAACTAGAAGGAAAGAATGATAAAATGTTAGCTAAATAGCATTCCAAAAATGTGAAAAGCTAGTTACATGGCTTGCTAAACAGCTAAAAATGTAGGAAGATAGCTAGCTAGAGGATAAGTAAAAACTAAAAGCGAGCTAGATAGGTAATAAAAAGAGTAAAAAGCCAAACAGATAGCCAAGATTAAATGAGCTAGGTAGCTAGCTAGAAAAGGGTGCCAAAATTTAGCTTGATAACCATATAAAAAGATTAAATGTGAACTAGATAGCATGAAAAAGGACCTTAGATAGCTTGCTAAATAGTTAACTCGCTAAAAATGTAGAAAGATAGCTATAGCTAGCTAAAAAAATGAGCTACGAAAGTAGCCTAAAGGCTAGCTAGAAAAGTAAATAGGTAAACAACTAAAGGGGAGGTCGCTAGTTAGGAGTAAACGACATCTAAACATCCAGATAGAAAGCCGCCAAGACCAATCTAGATAGCTAGCTGGAAAGGAAGGCAAAATGTAGCTTGATAACTAGCAGGAAAGAACGATAAAATATTAGCTAAATAGCGTTCAAAAAATGTAACAAAATAGTTACATGGTTTGCTAAATAGCTAAAAAAGTAGGAAGATAGCTAGCAAGAGGATAAGTAAAATTTAAAAGCGAGCTAGATAGGTAATTACAAGAGTAAAAAGCCAAAAAGTTAGCCAAAATGAGATGAGCTAGGTAGCTAGCTACAAAATGATGCCAAAATGTAGCTTGATAACCATACAAAAAGATTAAATGTGAACTAAATAGCATTAAAAAGGTACTTAGATAGCATGCTAACTAGCTAAAAATATAGGAAGATAGCTAGCTAAAACAACTGCACATATTTTGCTCATTTGCTTTACAAACCCCATGAATTGGAAATATAGTTTGTTTTATTTCCCGTCAAATGTTCCCACTTCATGTCGCTGTATTCTCTTGTGCCACCAAAAACGAGTGCTAAGAGCACAACGGAAGAAGACAAATACGTAGACTCAAATTGCCCAAAATGCACATTATTATTTTTGAAAAGAAGAGAAATGAAATAGTGAAAGAAAGTAAAAAAAAGGAAAAAAAAATACAGAAAATAAAAAAGAGGTGAATGAAAAAAGGAAATAAAGCAAAAAGGAAAATTAAAGGAAAACGGAAAGGAAAAATGAAAAAAAGGAACAAAAAGATAAAAATGAAAAAAAGTAAAACTCAAGAAAAAGGAAATGAAAAATAGAAAAAAGAAAGAAAGAAAATAACATGTTTTAGGATCTTTTTCCTCTTCTTGTAAAGACCAGAACGGAAACAGGACCCGATTGTGTACGTCTCTCACAAGTTTTATTGTAGGAAGAGAAAGGGTTGCGTCCACGATCCGGTGATCGCTGGACGCGGGAAGCAGGTCGCTCCGAACGCGGGCGTTGTCGGAGACAGAAAAACAGGTCGATAGCCAGGGCTGGAGAGCAAAAACGTCGTCGGGTCAGAAACGGGTCGTAAGCCGCGACGGGGGAGCAGACGTGGTCGGGATCGAAAACGGGTCATAAATCGGGACGGGAGAGCAGACGTGGTCAAGATCATCACAGGTCAAGCCGGGGGACAGACGGGAGCAAAATCAGGTGGGAGTCAGGGTCGAAAAAGGCTTGCTTAGTGTTAACTGAGGTTGGCAGACGGACTGACAAAAGGGGACAGATAGAAGTGGGTTCAAATAAAGACAGGGAGCCACACATCGGTAGTCATGACACTTCTGTGCCTATCTTTCATTTTTCTTTCTTTTCTTTTTTCTTTCTGTATTAGTTGTGATTGCTTCAGCAAGGCACAACTACATTGCCAAGTGCAATGTAGTTGTGCCTGCGAAATTCCGACCAAAAAAAGTCCCCATCCGGAATAATGTGTTTTGAGAATCTCCCATCCGGAATACATGGGCCCATTCATTTCTATGGGTAGTCATGGAAACGAGGGCTTTTTCTGAGGTTAGTAGGGAATAAGCAGGGACTGTCCAGGGTGGCTTGAGGGGGCCCGACCCACATTACCTTTAACCATAGGTAAATGGTGAATTCCAAAGAGTGTATCCTAGAGAGAGGATGCTAACAGCTATGTGCGCCGCTATCAAAGTATTGGGCTGGCTATATTAGCGTAAGCTAGCTGTTAACACTGTTGGTGAGTAGTTGGGCTGGCATAGCCAGCCAAAGTATTAGCGATGAGAGGTTAATGTTAGCTTACTCATGCTAGCATTAAAAACTGTTGGCGCAACAGTAGTATTAGCGCAAACTAGCTTTAAACACTGTCGGCCCAAGTATTAGCGCAAGCTAGCTGTCGGCAATGCCTACTTCTTCATAGTAAAAAATTTTGGTCATGGCTATATTTTACCGACTTCATATTTACAAATTATGCTAATGGATTCATGTTAATGACTTATGCTAATAGATACATGCTAGAATGTGATGTTATGGGCTAAATGCTAACTTTTTCATGCTAAAAATTTTTGGTAATGGCAATATTTTAACGACTTCATATTTACAAACTATACTAATGGGCACATGTTGATGAGTTTTGCTAATGGATACATGCTAAAAAGTGATGCTAATGGTTGAATACTAACTGCATCATGCTAAAAAATTATGCTAATGGCCACGTGCTAACGAATCAGCAAAATTCATGGGCTCAATGGATTCCCCACAGAACCAAGTTAAAAATGACAAATACATCTCTCTGAGTTAAAAACTTTATGCTAACTCATAATGCTAACAACTCAACGCTACCGGTTCTCTACCAACATCTGCCAGATCAATCACAACTCTTACAATTGCTGCGGGAATTGTCTAGTTTCCCCTATTTTTCTTTTCATTCCCTTTTTCGCCTCTTTTCCCTTTTTTTGTCTTTCTTTGAGAAAAAGGCTGCTTTGTAGTCTTCTTTGGACTCATTATTGGTGGCACTACATATGACAGTGACACCTAGTGGAAAAACTTAAAACACTCCCTTTAAGAAGAACGGAATGTTTTTATCAGCGCCGTTTTTGCGGAAGAGCCCGTTGGACCCGACCTCACCCGGACCCTAGCTTCCGAGGCCCCCGACTCCATTGAAAATTCCGTAAGCGGGACAGGAGTGACAGCGTAGGACAAGAAGACGGAAATCCACCAAAATCCGTACGCCGTGCGGAGATCATCCATCACCGCATGTTTATTTCGGGTCTCAAGTCCCAAAGCCGAGGACCGGCTCGTCCTTCTTCCTCTTTCGCTCGCCATCCGTCACTCGGAGAGTACGTCCCGCGACGCCGTACCACGTTTCGCCATCCGTCTTGCCCCCAAAACCGGCCGGAGGTGGAAACAGTCAAAAAAAAGGCGAAGTGAGAAGGGTTCAAAAGTGGCAAGACAGGGTCGGGGTTTGAGGAGCACTCGGAGGGAAATCCAGGTCGGGATTCTAAATCACGGCTCTACGGATTGGCTTTCCGTCTACTTAAGCTCAGTGCTCTCACACTTCCTTTGTCAGTCCGTCAACGAACCTCTGCCCCGCAAGACGTGGGTTCTGACTCGGTCCTGTTTCTTGTTGGTATTTCCTGTCCCGTATTGTTCCCGTTTATTTTGTCCTGTTTAATTTCAGTTTCCAGTTTCGTTCCCCTCTAGTTTGTCCTGTTTAATTTCGATATCCTGTTTTGATATCAATCCTGTCTGTCCCATTTTTTAATATCGGTTTCCAGTTTCAATCCCGTCTAATTTGTCCTGTTTATTTTTGATATCCTGTTATGATATCAATCCTGATTGTCTTGTTGTTTGATATCGGTTTCCTGGTTCGATCCCGTCTAATTTGTCCTGTTTATTTTCGTTATCCTGTTTTGATATCAATCCGGTCTGTCTCGTTGTTAAATATCGGTTTCCTGTCTCGATCCCGTCTAATTTGTCCTGCTTATTTTCAACATCCTGTTTTGATATCAATCCTGTCTGTCCCGTTTTTTAGTACCGGTTTCCTGGTTGGATCCCGTCTAATTTGTCCTGTTTATTTTCAATATCCTGTTTTGATATCAATCCTGTCTGTCCAGTTGTTTAGTATCGGTTTCCTGGTTGGATCCCGTCTAATTTGTCCTGTTTATTTTCAATATCCTGTTTTGATATCAATCCTGTCTGTCCCGTTGTTTAATATCTGTTTCCTGTTTCGATCCCGTGTAATTTGTCCTGTTTAATTTCGATATCCTGTTTTGATATCTTACCTGTCTGTCCCGTTGTTTGATATCGGTTTCCTGTTTTGATCCCGTCTAATTTGTCCTGTTTAGTTTCGATATCCTGTTTTGATATCAATACTGTATGTCCCGTTATTTAATATCGGTTTCCAGTTTCGATCCCGTCTAATTTGTCCTGTTTAATATGGGATTCCAGTTTTGTTCCCGTCTATTTAATATCCTGTTTTGATATCAATCTTGTCTGTCCCGTCCTGTCTGGTATCGACCCCACCCGTCTGATATTTGCTCGGGCAATTGGTATCGATCTCGTCGGTCTCTGGTTTCGCTCTTCTCTCTTTTTCCTCTCGCCCTGATTTCCCCGATCCCTTAATGAATCATTGTGTGCAACGTTACGCATTTGGGTCCCCTGCTTGTACCCGTCGTGACACCCTGCTCTCTGGATTCCCCTAAAAATGTCAAAAGCATTTTTTTTATGTTCCTTTTGGGTAATCTAGCTATAGTTTGGAAATATCTTTCTACTGAGGTGCAGATTTTTGCTCTTGTTTCGATAATTGTAATTCCCTGCTCTCCGGATTCCTCCAAAAGAATGTCAGGATTTTCTTATTATACTTTGAATTTTTGGGAAGTTGTATTTTTCTCATCCTCTCCATGACGTTTCCTAACATCCCCCTCTTCTCCATTTGCATTTAGACAGCCACAGCGCCCCCACTCCGCACACCTCCTCTATTGTAAGGACGCCCAAATATTCCTAACACAAAACGAGGATCATCTTTTGTGTTTGTGACCTCCGCAAAAGTATAAATGTGCTCACCGGCCAAATATGGGCGGACAGGAAGTCGGCAAGGTGAATGCCAATTGGCCGCCGGACCTTCAAGGCTGAAACAGGTATGCTCTTGTGTTAAAGTGACAGTGTGTGTGCGTGTCCTTTAAAATGGAATGGAGGGAAAATATGCAATAAGCTGTGTTCCGGCCCTTTAAGACAAAAGCGGAATTTATATTTTTAAAAATATTATAAACACAAAGAAATATACTGCTGATTTTGTTTTCTCAAAATGGCGGGTTGTATTACTACTGTTTGATGCAACACTTTTTTCGCTCCATGGCTAAACTAATTTCTACTATTTCTATCTCTAATATCTAAATCTATGATATCTAAACTACTCTGTAAATCCCGATTTGTGTGTATGTGTTTGTAAGTGACTTATAGGTTCCAAAATGGCGAAACCAATTTTCATAATAACATACATAGATGCACTTAAGGCCTCCATGAGTGTCTTTAGCTAGGTTTGGTGTCGAGCCCCCCAATGAATAACACCCTCTGGCGGCCAAATTGGGTGCTGCGGCTCCCGACCACTCCAAGCAGCCCAATCCAATATTTTATTTTGCTTGTTTAGAAATTCGAATTTGATGATTGTTTGTAAACAAGTGTGACGCATTGAAGCTGCGCGTGCATTGTTGAAGCAGAATGGCAGAATTTATGTCAGTTTACAGCAGTCCATTGACACAATAACATGGTAGATCATATATAGGAATAGTGCAAAATAGTACATACTTTGTGCTAGCTGCTTCCTGTGTGGTATGCTTTGCGGCGTCTCCAACACACTCTGGCGGCCAACTTGGGTGTTGCGGCTCCCGACCACTCCAAGCAGCCCAATCCAATCTTTTATTTTGCTTGTTTATACATTTCAATCCAATGATTGTTTGTAAATAAGTGAGATGTATTGAAGCTGCATGTGCATTGTTAAGGAAGAATGGCAGAATTTATGTCAGTTTACAGCAGCCCATTGACATAAAAAGTTTGTATTAAAGGAACAGTGCAAAATAGTACATACTTTGTGCTAGCTGCCTTCTGCCTTTGTGTGGTATGCTTTTCGGTGTCTCTAACACCCTCTGGTGGCCATATTGGATGCTGCGGCTCCTGACCACTCCAAGCAGCCCAATCCAATCTTTTATTTTGCTTGTTTATACATTTCAATCCAATGATTGTTTGTAAATAAGTGAGATGTATTGAAGCTGCATGTGCATTGTTAAGGAAGAATGGCAGAATTTATGTCAGTTTACAGCAGCCCATTGACATAAAAAGTTTGTATTAAAGGAACAGTGCAAAATAGTACATACTTTGTGCTAGCTGCCTTCTGCCTTTGTGTGGTATGCTTTTCGGTGTCTCTAACACCCTCTGGTGGCCATATTGGATGCTGCGGCTCCTGACCACTCCAAGCAGCCCAATCCAATCTTTTATTTTGCTTGTTTATACATTTCAATCCAATGATTGTTTGTAAATAAGTGAGATGTATTGAAGCTGCATGTGCATTGTTAAGGAAGAATGGCAGAATTTATGTCAGTTTACAGCAGCCCATTGACATAAAAAGTTTGTATTAAAGGAACAGTGCAAAATAGTACATACTTTGTGCTAGCTGCCTTCTGCCTTTGTGTGGTATGCTTTTCGGTGTCTCTAACACCCTCTGGTGGCCATATTGGATGCTGCGGCTCCTGACCACTCCAAGCAGCCCAATCCAATCTTTTATTTTGCTTGTTTATAAATTCGAATTTGATGATTGTTTGTCAACATGTGCGACGTATGGCAGAATGGCAGAATTTATGTCAGTTTACAGCAACCCATTGACACAAAAAGAACAATGCTCATAGATAAGAATAGCGCAAAGAAGAACAAAGTATATGCTAGCAGCAAGAGAGCGACATTATTTAAAAATAAACGTTCTTTTGATCTGAGCTGGATTTCTTCCTTAGAAGGTACTGGAGCTTGGATCGGGGATCGATATAGGAAACAGAATCAGGATACGGGAAGCCGGGACAGGCGAACGGAGCTTGGATCGGGGGTCGATACAGGAAACAGAATCAGGATACGGGAAGCCGGGACAGGAGAACGGAGCTTCGATCGGGGATCGATACAGGAAACAGAATCCGGATACGGGAAGCCGGGACAGGAGAACAGAGCTTGGATCGGGGAACGATATAGGAAACAGAATCAGGATACGGGTAGCCGGGACAGGAGAACGGAGCTTCGATCGGGGATCGATACAGGAAACAGAATCAGGATACGGGAAGCCGGGACAGGCGAACGGAGCTTGGATCGGGGGTCGATACAGGAAACAGAATCAGGATACGGGAAGCCGGGACAGGCGAACGGAGCTTGGATCGGGGGTCGATACAGGAAACAGAATCAGGATACGGGAAGCCGGGACAGGAGAACGGAGCTTCGATCGGGGATCGATACAGGAAACAGAATCCGGATACGGGAAGCCGGGACAGGCGAACGGAGCTTGGATCGGGGGTCGATACAGGAAACAGAATCAGGATACGGGAAGCCGGGACAGGAGAACAGAGCTTGGATCGGGGATCAATATAGGAAACAAAATAAGGATACGGGTAGCCGGGACAGGAGAACGGAGCTTGGATCGGGGAACGATATAGGAAACAGAATCAGGATACGGGTAGCCGGGACAGGAGAACGGAGCTTCGATCGGGGATCGATACAGGAAACAGAATCAGGATACGGGTAGCCGGGACAGGAGAACAGAGCTTCGATCGGGGATCGATACAGGAAAAAGGATCAGGATACGGGTAGCCGGGACAGGAGAACGGAGCTTGGATCGGGGATCATCTCATCTCATCTCATCTCATCAGCTGCACCGCTTATCCTCAGTAGGGTCGCGGGGATGCTGGAGCCCATCCCAGCAATCATCGGGCAGTGGGCAGGGGACACCCTGGACTGGTTGCCAGCCAATCGCAGGGGATCGGGGATCAATACAGGAAAAAGAATCAGGATACGGGTAGCCGGGACAGGAGAACGGCGCTTGGATCGGGGATCGATACAGTAAATAGAATCAGGATACGGATAGCCGGGACAGGAGAACGGCGCGTGGATCGGTGATCGATACAGGAAATAGAATCAGGATACAGGTAGCTGGGACAGGAAAACAGAACTTGGATCGGGGATTGATACAGGAAACAGAATCAGGAAATGGGTAGCCGGGACAGGAGAATGGAGCTTGGATCGGGGATCGATACAGGAAACAGAATCAGGATACGGGTAGCCGGGACAGGAGAACGGAGCTTGGATCGGGGATCAATATAAGAAACAGAATCAGGATACGGGTAGCCGGGACAGGAGAACGGAGCTTGGATCGGGGATCGATATAAGAAACAGAATCAGGATACGGGTAGCCGGGACAGGAGAACGGAGCTTGGATCGGGGATCAGTACAGGAAACATAAATTTGCCTTGAAAGTGCTTGAATTTGTCCATGAAAAGGGTATACAAACCCTGATATTTGCAAAAGTGTCCTATTTACTCACTCTGCATGTTTTTGTTTTTCAAATTTGTGAAAACCTCTCGCATAAAATCATCGCAGCTAATGAAATATGCGCCAGAGTATGCGCGTTCCCACTCGACAGCGCGGCGTCTGATTATGGAAGCACTTTAGCGATATTAATATTAATGTCACTCTATTTTCTTTTTTATTGAGGACGTCTTCCGAGTGGCAGGCGCTAGCGACGTTAGCAACGCTAGCGGCACTTTGCTACTTCGGTTGACGTCCGGCGTCTTTAGCATAAATGTCAGGAACAAAAGAATCCTTCTCGTCCATTAGCGCTTATGTCAGGATTGGCTCTCTCTGCTGGAATCTTCTCACTTGTTAACCTTTACTAGAGGAGAAGACTCCGGAAAGTCAGAACGGAATCTTTGAGAAAATGTATTTTAAAAGAATAGCCAAATTCTAAAACATACAAAATGTGAGGAAATACTACGTTTTTTTTTTTGCATGTATTCCAATGATTTTCCAAGAATCAGGATACGGGTAGCCAGGACAGGAGAACGGAGCTTGGATCGGGGATCGATACAGGAAACAGAATCAGGATACGGGTAGCCGGGACATGAGAACGGAGCTTAGATCGGAGATCGATACAGGAAAAGGAATCAGGATACGGGTAGCTGGGACAGGAGAACGGAGCTTGGATCGGTGATCAATTTAGGAAACAAAATCAGGATACGGGTAGCCGGGACAGGAGAACGGAGCGTGGATCGGGGATCGATACAGGAAACAGAATCAGGATATGGGTAGCCAGGACAGGAGAACGGAGCTTCGATCGGGGATCGATATAGGATACAGAATCAGGTTACGGGTACCCGGGACAGGAGAACGGAGCTTGGATCGGTTTCATTTTGCAGTCTGTTTCGTATTTGACTTCCTGAGCATTGACGGCATGTGAGAACCACCAGCACTCTAGCAAACCAGGAAACCAGAGATCATACAACACATGGCGAGCAGCCGAAATGGGGCCAACTGGCAAAAACAACACACGGAAAGCTAACTGGGGCTAAACCAGCCGGGATGCAGCAGGCTAGCTGCCTGCTAAAAATGGCCAACTAGGACTGAAGGGCGGAAAAGCAGGAGGCTGCCTGCTAAAAGCATGCAGTAAGCAGCCAGGATAACAGGGAGCCAACGACAAAAAATGATTATGGCAAACCCAGCCAAATATACACCAACTGATCACGGCAGGCTAGGCGGATTCTATAGAGCAGGGGTGGCGAACACATGGCTCTAGAGCCGCACGCGGCTCTTGGCCAATAAGAATGCGGCTCTTTGCCTCATCATCATCATCTCATCTCATTAGCTGCACCGCTTATCCTCAGTAGGGTCGCGGGGGTGCTGGAGCCCATCCCAGCAATCATCGGGCGTCATATTTTCTATAAACTGTGGCTCTTTGCCTCGTTTCATGTTTTTTTTTTTTCCCCCACTCAAAGCACACTTGAATCCATCAGAATAGATAACAAATGATAAATAATATTTTGAAATTAATTTGGCAGATTTGTTGTTTTTATGCTGCTCCGAACACATAACTGACTTCCAATCATCTGCGTAGGTTACGTTTAATGCGGGTCAGTGCGTGGTGTGGCTCTTTGACTCTCACGGTTAAAAATGTCGGCTCTTTGTCTCAAACTTGTTCGCCACCCCTGCCATAGAGGATGAGCTGGGACAAGCTAGCTAGCTGGCTGCTAAAATGGCTAACTGGAACTGAAGGGCGGAAAAATGGGAAGCAGGCCTCCTAAAAGCATGCAGTAAGCAGCCAGGATAACTGAAAGCCAACGACAAAAAAACTGATTATGGCAACAAAAACCCCGCCAAAAATACACCAACTGATCATTATTTGATATTTATTTCAATTGTCATTGTTATTACTATTAATATTATTATTACATTGATTGTTGATTTATTTTTGATCATTGTTCATTTTTTAAATCTATCTATCTATCCATCTCTCTATCTATCTATCTATCTATCTACTTGGGTCATATCCCTCGAGAAGGGTGACCGACAGCAAGACAAACACATACAAAAATAAAGAAAGGGGCTGGGGTACCGAAAGGTCCGGCAAACCCTAGTTATAGGGTCACTAAATGTGAGAGGGAGTGGAAGTAAAGTGACTTGAGTGGAAGAAAGAGGAGATTGGAAGGATGATTTTTCAAATAATAATAATCATATTATTATTATTTTTCCAGAGTATTTACACATTTTATTTAGTTTTATTATTGTTATTGTACTCACTGTCCATTTATTGATTATAATTATTACTCATTTATTTTTATGTATCTGTTTTAATGTTAATTTCTTTTTTATGTGTTTGGGGTTTAATAGCGGTTTACAATTTTTTTAATAATATTATTGAAATGATCATGTACTCATCACTATAATTTTTTTTTTTTATCTATTATTATTTTCTTAGGGTAGCACGGTGGCGCAGTGGTTAGCACGTGTGCAGACACAGTTTTGAGGTCATGAGATCAAACACTCCTGTGCGGAGTTTGCATGTTCTCCCCGTGCTTGTGTGGGTTTCCTCCGGGCACTCCGGTTTCCTCCAGCATTCCAAAGACATGCACATCAGGTGAATTTGCCGGTCCAAATTGTCCCTAGGTGTGAATGAGCGAGCGGATTCTCTGTCCCTGCGTGCCCTGCGACCAGTTCAGGGTGTCCCCTGCCCACTGCCCGAAGATAGCTGGGACTGGCTCCAGCACCCCCTACTGAGGATAAGCGGTGCAGATGTTGGACGGATAGATGGATGATTACTATTATTATTTTTTTAAAAATCATCCTTCCGATCTCTTTCTTCCACTCAGTCGCTTTACTTCCACATCCTCTCACATTTAGTGGCCCTTTAACTAGGGTTTTCAGTCTCCATGTCCAATCGGGCCCGCTAAGGGATTGAATCTGGCCTGCGAGACAACACTTATTTCTCTCTCTCTCTCTCACTCACTCTCTCTCTCTCTTTTTTTCACCCCTTTTCTCCCACTCTCCGTCTCTGTCTCTTTCGCTCTCTGTGTCTTTTAACCTCTTTTGCTCTAACTTCCTTTTTTCCTTTTCTCTCTCTCTCTTCATACCCTTTGCGCTGTCTTTTCTCTTTTCTCTCCTTCTGTCTTTCAATTTTCTTTGGATTTCTTTCTTCCTCTTTCTTCCCCTCTCTCACGACTTTTTATCTCTTTTGTTTCTCACGCTCTCTCCCTCTCTCTCTTTTTCTTTCTTCGTCCCGCCCTCCCTCACTTTTCCTCCCTCTTTCTCTTATTTTCTTTATCTCTCTTTTCTCTTTCTCTCTCCCTACCCTTCGCAGGTTTCTTTTCTCTTTTCTCTCCTTCTGGCTTTCTATTTCTCTTTGGATTTCTTTCTTCCTCTCTCTTTCTTTTCCCCCTCTCTCACGACTTTTTATCTTTTGTTTCTCAGGCTCTCTCCATCTCCCTCTTTTTCTTTCTTTGTCCCGCCCTCTCTCCTTTTCCCTCCCTTTTTCTCTTATTTCTTTATCTCTCTTTTCTCTTTCTCTCTTCTATCCTTCGCAGGTTTCTTTTCTCTTTTATCTCCTTCTGTCTTTCTATTTCTCTTTGGATTTCTTTCTTCCTCTCCCTTTCTTTTCCCCCTCTCTCACGACTTTTTATGTTTTGTTTCTCACGCTCTCTCCCTCTCTCTCTTTTCCTTTCTTTGTCTCACCCTCTCTCCTTTTCCCTCCCTCTTTCTCTTATTTTCTTTATCTCTCTTTTCTCTTTCTCTCTCCCTACCCTTCGCAGGTTTCTTTTCTCTTTTCTCTCCTTCTGGCTTTCTATTTCTCTTTGGATTTCTTTCTTCCTCTCTCTTTCTTTTCCCCCTCTCTCACGACTTTTTATGTTTTGTTTCTCACGCTCTCTCCCTCTCCCTCTTTTTCTTTCTTTGTCCCGCCCTCTCTCCTTTTCCCTCCCTTTTTCTCTTATTTCTTTATCTCTCTTTTCTCTTTCTCTCTTCTATCCTTCGCAGGTTTCTTTTCTCTTTTATCTCCTTCTGTCTTTCTATTTCTCTTTGGATTTTTTTCTTCCTCTCCCTTTCTTTTCCCCCTCTCTCACGACTTTTTATCTTTTGTTTCTCACGCTCTCTCCCTCTCTCTCTTTTTCTTTCTTTGTCCCGCCCTCTCTCCTTTTCCCTCCCTCTTTCTCTTATTTCTTTCTCTCTTTTCTCTTTCTCCGTACCCTTTGCGCTTTCTTTTCTCTTTTCTCTCCTTCTGGCTTTCTATTTCTCTTTGGATTTCTTTCTTTCCCCCCTCTCTCACAACTTTTTATCTTTTGTTTCTCAGGCTCTCTCCCTCTCTCTCTTTTTCTTTCTTTGTCCCGCCCTCTCTCCTTTTCCTTCCCTCTTTCTCTTATTTCTTTATCTCTCTTTTCTCTTTCTCTCTTCTATCCTTCACACTTTCTTTTCTCTTTTCTCTCCTTCTGTCTTTTTATTTTTCTCTGGATTTCTTTCTTCCTCTCTCTTTCTTTTCCCCCTCTCTCACGACTTTTTATCTTTTGTTTCTCATGCTCTCCCCCTCTCTCTCTTTTTCTTTCTTTGTCCCGCCCTCTCTCATTTTCCTTCCTCTTATTTCTTTATCTCTCTTTTCTCTTTTCTCTCCTTCTTGCTTTCTATTTCTCTTTGGATTTCTTTCTTCCTCTCCCTTTCTTTTCCCCCTCTCTCACGACTTTTTATCTTTTGTTTCTCAGGCTCTCTACCTCTCTCTCTTTTTCTTTCTTTGTCCCGCCCTCTCTCCTTTTCCTTCCCTCTTTCTCTTATTTCTTTAGCTCTCTTTTCTCTTTCTCTCTTCTATCCTTCGCACTTTCTTTTCTCTTTTCTCTCCTTCTTGCTTTCTATTTCTCTTTGGATTTATTTCTTCCTCTCTCTTTCTTTTCCCCCTCTCTCACGACTTTTTATCTTTTGTTTCTCAGGCTCTCTCCCTCTTTTTCTTTCTTTGTCCCGCCCTCTCTCCTTTTCCCTCCCTTTTTCTCTTATTTCTTTATCTCTCTTTTCTCTTTCTCTCTTCTATCCTTCGCACTTTCTTTTCTATTTTCTCTCCTTCTGGCTTTCTATTTCTCTTTGGATTTCTTTCTTTTCCCCCCTCTCTCACAACTTTTTATCTTTTGTTTCTCAGGCTCTCTCCCGCTCTCTCTTTTTTTTCTTTGTCCCGCCCTCTCTCCTTTTCCTTCCCTCTTTCTCTTATTTCTTTATCTCTCTTTTCTCTTTCTCTCTTCTATCCTTCACACTTTCTTTTCTCTTTTCTCTCCTTCTGTCTTTCTATTTTTCTCTGGATTTCTTTCTTCCTCTCTCTTTCTTTTCCCCCTCTCTCACGACTTTTTATCTTTTGTTTCTCACGCTCTCCCCCTCTCTCTCTTTTTCTTTCTTTGTCCCGCCCTCTCTCCTTTTTACCCCCTTTTTCTCTTATTTCTTTATCTCTCTTTTCGCTTTCTCTCTTCTATCCTTCGCACTTTCTTTTCTCTTTTCTCTCCTTCTTGCTTTCTATTTCTCTTTGGATTTCTTTCTTCCTCTCCCTATCTTTTCCCCCTCTCTCAAAACATTTTTTCTTTTGTTTCTCACGCTCTCCCCCTCTCTCTCTTTTTCTTTCTTTGTCCCGCCCTCTCTCCTTTTCCTTCCCTCTTTCTCTTATTTCTTTATCTCTCTTTTCTCTTTCTCTCTTCTATCCTTCACACTTTCTTTTCTCTTTTCTCTCCTTCTGTCTTTCTATTTTTCTCTGGATTTCTTTCTTCCTCTCTCTTTCTTTTCCCCCCTCTCTCACGACTTTTTATCTTTTGTTTCTCAGGCTCTCTCTCTTTTTCTTTCTTTGTCCTGCCCTCTCTCCTTTTCCCTCCCTCTTTCTCTAATTTTTTTTATCTCTTTTTCTTTCTCTTTACTCGTCCGGCCCCCGACAGAATGTTCGTTCTATGGTGTGGCCCCCGAGTTCAAACGAGTCCGACACCCCTGCCGCAGATATTAAAAATACCACCCCCCAAAAAATCTATCCGTTATCCAGTTTGCACGTCTCCGGCGAGGACGGAGCCTCCCGAAAACCCTCCAACCCCCCTCCCGACGGTGACATGTAGATGGGGAGAAGGGGGCGGGGTCTCCGGGGGTCTTCATCATCCGATATCTTTTTAATTAACGCTATCCCACTCAGACACTTGAAGGGGGCCAATACAAAGATAGCGACACGGCCAGATACTTAGCTTTTGACAGCTCTAATTAATGGGGGAGGGGGGGACGAGGGAGGGGACCGGGGGGGTGGGGGGGTGAAGGATTCATTAGGACCGGTCTTCGACATCAAACGTTCTCCCGACTCCGACCTTCCTGCTTTTGTGTGGGGGGGAGAGCAGACGATGCAGAAAATAAAAACGGAGGAATTAAAGCCGGGTGGGTGCACGTGAGCGTGCACGCCACCCGGTGGGGGGTTCGGAGGGGTCTGCCACTTCCCAACCGGGGAGATGAATGACTTTTTACCTGCGGACGCTGGGCTTTAATGAAACCCCCCGAGGCCAAACAATGGCATCTCGCACAAAAGCAGATGCCTCCGCTGCGTTCAAAGACACTCGGTAGAAAGCGGAACGGACCCGAAGAATGCGAAGGTGTGTTCGAGTGTCGACGGCAGAGTCGGGAATAACGGCGTTATTTTTTATTCAGTACAGGCTCATCTAACTATTTACTTTTCGCGAAGTGCGCTATTTTGTCGAGTAGGAATTGGCAGAGATAAGCAGGACATTATCAAGAACCAGAACAGGATCAGGACCCAAACGCGTGACGTTCTCACACAAGCCTTTGATTTTACAAGGAATGGGGAGTCATGCATGTTAGGCACCCGGTCTGGCGTGGAAAGACAGGAAGCCAGAGACCGACGAGATCGATAACGAATCGGGATAACGAAATTAAACAGGAGAAACTAGACGGGAACGAAAACTGGAGAGACTAACAAACAGGACAAAAAAAAATGGGAACAATAATAATAATAATAATAATAATAATTTCCTTTGTATTGTCATTCTTTGTAACAATGTACACAGAACGAAATGTCGATACATCTGACCCGTTGTAGCGAGTCGATGCAGCCGCAGCCAGAGGGCGCCGCCAGCCTAGATGGTAGTGTGCCCGCTTTGTGACTGGGAGGTCGCTGGTTCGCGCCTCGACCGAGACATACCTAATTGGTATAAAAAACAGGATATTGAAATTAAACAGGACAAACTAGAAAGGAACGAAACTAGAAACCGATATTAAACAGGAGAAAATAAACGGGAACAAAAACAGGATATCAAAATTTAACAGGACAAACTAGACGGGAACGAGACTAGAAACCGATACTAAACAGGACAAAATAAACGGGAACAAAAACTTGATATCGAAATTAAACAGGACAAACTAGAAAGCAGCGAAACTAGAAACCGATATTAAACAGGACAAAATAAACGGGAACAAAAACAGGATATCGGAATTAAACAAGACAAACTAGGCGGGAACGAGACTAGAAACCGATACTAAACAGGACAAAATAAACGTGAACAAAACAAGATATTCAAATTAAACAGGACAAACTAGACAGGACAAAGTAGACAGGAACGAGACTAGAAACCGATATTAAAC
This sequence comes from Urocampus carinirostris, assembly GCF_059441175.1. NCBI lineage: Eukaryota > Metazoa > Chordata > Actinopteri > Syngnathiformes > Syngnathidae > Urocampus > Urocampus carinirostris. The sequence goes on along the minus strand of NC_142352.1, from coordinate 2,188,409 downwards.
AGGACAAAATAAACGGTAACAAAAACAAGATATTAAAATTAAACAGGACAAACTAGACGGGAACGAGACTAAAAACCAATGCTAAACAGGACAAAATAAATGGACACAAAATTAAACAGGACAAACTAGACAGGGCAAATTAGACGGGAACAAAACTAGAAACCGATATTAAACAGGACAAAATAAACGGGAACAATACCGGACAGGAAATACCAACAGGAAACACGACCGAGTCAGAACCCACATCTTGTGGGGCAGAGGTTTGTTGACGGACTGACAACCGAAGCAAGAGAGCGCTGCGCTTTATATAGACAGAAAGCCAATCTCTCAACGATGGGTGGGGCCAATTGGGCACCTTGGCCACCATGACACACACGGGCGCGGCCAATTGGGCGCCATGGCAACCATGACAGACATCCTCGGACCTATGGCATATATATATTCATCACCAACACGCCAAACACGGATCTCATTCAACCTAACACGGCAGCCATTTACCATAACAAAACAATGCGGTGCGTGCGTGATATTTGAACTCAGTCCTGTCAATCCTCTGTTGTCAGTCCGTCTGCGAACCTCAGTTTACAGTAGTCGAGCCTTTTTTGATCCTGGCGCCCACCTGTTCCGTTTTTGCTCCCGTCTGTCTCCGACTGCGACCCGTTTTTGATCCTGACACCGTCTGCTCTCCCGTCCTGACTTACGTCCCATTTTTGATCCTGACACTGTCTGCTCTCCCGTCCCGACTTACGAACTGTTTTTGATCCTGACACCGTCTGCTCTCCTGTCCTGACTTAAGACCCATTTTTGATCCTGACCACGTCTGCTCTCCCGTCCCGACTTAAGACCCATTTTTGATCCTGACCACCTCTGCTCTCCCGTCCTGACTTAAGACCCATTTTTGATCCTGACACCGTCTACTCTCCCGTCCTGACTTAAGACCCGTTTTTGATCCCGACCACGTCTGCTCTCCCGTCCTGACTTAAGACCCATTTTTGATCCTGACACCGTCTGCTCTCCCGTCCCGACTTAAGACCTGTTTTTGATCCTGACCACGTCTGCTCTCCCGTCCCGACTTAAGACCCATTTTTGATCCTGACCACGTCTGCTCTCCCGTCCTGACTTAAGACCTGTTTTTGATCCTGACCACGTCTGCTCTCCCGTCCCGACTTAAGACCCATTTTTGATCCTGACCACGTCTGCTCTCCCGTCCTGACTTAAGACCCGTTTTTGATCCTGACACCGTCTGCTCTCCCGTCCTGACTTAAGACCCATTTTTGATCCTGACCACGTCTGCTCTCCCGTCCTGACTTAAGACCCGTTTTTGATCCTGACACCGTCTGCTCTCCCGTCCTGACTTAAGACCCATTTTTGATCCTGACACCGTCTGCTCTCCCGTCCCGACTTAAGACCCATTTTTGATCCTGACACCGTCTGCTCTCCCGTCCCGACTTAAGACCCATTTTTGATCCTGACCACGTCTGCTCTCCCGTCCTGATTCACGACCCGTTTTTGATCCTGACACCGTCTGTTCTACCGTCCTGACTTAAGACCCATTTTTGATCCTGACACCGTCTGCTCTCCCGTCCCGACTTACGACCCGTTTTTGATCCTGACCACGTCTGCTCTCCCGTCCTGACTTACGACCAGGTGTTTCTATGGTTTATTGGGAGCTAGTGGAGTTGCTGAAGGACAGAGGTGATGGAGAGAGGGATTTTGTAAGTTATGGACCAGCTTAAGTTTAGGACTTTTTTTTAAAGTAAAGTAATGTGCCGACACACAAACCTAACTCTTTGGCTAACCTGACTCAGGTTTCACTCAAAATTGAACTCTGAAATGACATTTCTAGCGACATGAAGGACACCAAAATGTCAAAATATGGACGATGGCTCTCCATGGTGAAAGATTCCCGACAGCCTAACTAAAACCGTCACTCTAAAATTGTGTTTTTACCCAGGGATCGGGAACCTATTTCCCCAGAAAGCTATTCTATCTATACATCTATATACCTTGGTCATATCCCTCAAGAGGGGTGACAGGCAGCAGGACAAACACATACAATTACAAAGAAAAAGAAAAAGAAAAAAGAAAAAAATACATACATTTTAAAAAGGAAAAAAACGAAAAAAAGAAAGGGAAAAAAGAGGCAAAAAAGAAGAAAAAAAAGAAAAAAAGATGAAAGAAAGAAAGAAGAAAAAAGAAGAAAAAAATTAAAATAAATGAAGAAATAGAAAAAAACAGAAAAAAGAGACAAAAAAGAAAAATAAGGAAAAAAAGAAATGGGAAAAAAGAAAAAATACATAGAAAGAAAAAATAAATATAAATAATTGAAAAAATAAATAAAGAAGAAAAAATAAAAATAAAAAGAAATGAAGAAATAGAAAAAAAAACAGAAAAAAAGAGACAAAAAAGAAAAATAAGGAAAAAAAGAAATGGGAAAAAAGAAAAAATACATAGAAAGAAAAAATAAATATAAATAATTGAAAAAATAAATAAAGAAGAAAAAATAAAAAGAAATGAAGAAATAGAAAAAAAACAGAAAAAAAGAGACAAAAAAGAAAAAAATACATAGAAAGAAAAAAGAAATAGAAAAAAAGTAAAAAGAAAATACAAAGGAAAAAAAACAAAAAAAAATACATACACTCTAAAAAGGAAAAAAAAGAAAGAAAAAGGGAAAAAAGAGGAAAAAAAGAAGAAAAAAAGAAAAAAATAATAAATAGAAAAACAACAGACAAAAGAAAGAAAGAACAAAAAAAGAAAAGAAAAAAAAAAAGAGACAAAAAAAGAAGAAAGAAAAAAAAAGGAAAACAGAAATGTGAAAAAAGACATAAAAAGAAAAAAAGAAGAAAAAAAGGACAAAAGGAAATAGAAAAAAAGAAAAACGAAGAAAATACAAAGAAGAAAAAAGAAATTAAGAAGGAAAACAAATAAAAGAAAAAAGAGAAAAAGAAAAGAAAGGTCAAAAGAAAAAGAAAAATGAAAAAGTTAAGAAAAAAGAAAAGACCGAGAAAGCAATGACGGCAAAAAATGTAGAATTTTGAGAGAGCCGCGCCATATATTTTAATGCCAAATTCAACAAAGCCGGACTACTGTTCCCCCCACAATGATACTAAAACCTTGGGAATATTCCCATGATTGTCTCAAATGGAAGTACACCCTCGCACTTCTAATCCTCTCACCTTAACCCAAACCATTAAAACTCACTAACCTTCATCCCAAACAACCTAGAGAGAAGATCTAGGAGTGTCCACATGTCCCAAAAAGGAATATTGTACCAACCACTCTAAGACCGAAATACAAGTCGCATTTGAAGTGGCGAGAAGGGCTTTGCTTGTCTTCCATGGCAAACAGCGCTCTCTGTAGGCCACTTCGTGTGGTGCAGCAGCCATCGCTGCATTCCGGATGGGATAACAACCAGGCTTAAATATACAGTGGGACCTCGCTACTTCGCGGTTCCACGTTCGCGGGTTCAGAGCTTCCCGGGTCTAAAAAATAATAATAATAAAATGAAATAGTTAAAAAAAAAAAGTTTTATTTATTTTATGTTTTAATGAATGAAATCAGTTGCAAAATAAACAGAAAGTACAGTCGAGACATTGAGGTTAGAAATTAGGATTTTTAATTGAATTAAAAAAAAAGTTCAATTCCAAGAAGTTCCGAGAAGAATGTCTTCATGTGTTTGCGTGTTACACACATACATACACACAAAATCCCATTCTTACCGAGGCAGAACAAATATAATTTCAAACATTTTTCATTCAAAGTTCTGAATTCCTTGTTCGTTAAGCTCTCAAATACCCCCCTGTCAAGAACCGGAACAAGATCAGGACCCAAATGCGTGACGTTTCTCACAAGTTTTATTAAAAGAAAAAACACGGAAGTGGATCTTCTGTAGCGAGCGATGGCGGTGTCAGGGACGGAAAAAAACGTGTCGGTAGCCCGGACTGGAAGAGCCAGGCGTGGTCGGGGTCAGAAGCGAGTCGTAAGCCAGAACGGATGAGTAGACGTAGTCAGGGACAAAACGGGTCGAAGCTGGAGAGCAAAAAACGGGACGGGTGGGATACAGGGTGGAAAAAGGCTTGCCTAGTATACGCTGAGGTTCGCAGACGGACTGACAACAGGGGACAGACAGGACTGGGTTTTAATAGGGACAGGGAGCCAATCAGAATCCGCGGCAGTTGGAGGCAAAGGAGCAGGCACAGCTGAGTCACATCAGTAATCATGACAGAGAAGGGACCACACATGAGATACATTCATCCAACAAGGGTTTTGAAGGACACCTCAAACTCCGCACCCCACTTTCCCCAAAAACAATATTCTTTTCACCCGACAGCAAGAATTTCTTTTTGAAAACAGATACTGTTCTTTAGTTTCTGTAGGCGGTCAATTCCCGAGGACCTTGGTCAGTGTATCAGGTGATGGTGTTTTCGCTCGGGTCTTATTGTAGCATTTCATCGTGGCTTGTCACATAAAAGGTGACCTGCCCACCTGCCCCACCTGCGCACCTCCAAATATCAAATGCATATTTCAACAAACACGCCGCCTTCTCTTATTGCCCACACTAAATCACAACGCTAGCTTTTTTTCCCGGCGACGAGCTAATGGAGTGTTTACGGCGACGTTTGGGACGCAGCGTGGACATCGTAAAGACGGCTAATGGCGGACGAGGACATACGTTGTCCATTACCTGCGGGCGTCCCGACCGCGTAAACATCAAAACGTCAACATTTACCAGGAACGTTACCAGGACGTCGAGTTTGGCGCGAAATATGCTAGCTTTTGATGGAACGGTTGGCAGAAGGACAGTCAGAGGCTAGCATTGAAAGCTAACATATGGAGTTGATGTCAATGAGGGTGGAGTTTTTACCCAGTTTAATCAAAACTTTGAATATGCTATTTAGCATTAGCAGCTAGCCGTGTGACCACAAGTCGGAGGCTAGCACTGGAAGCTAACATATCGAGTCGATGTCAATGAGGGTGGAGTTTTTACCCAGTTTAATCAAAACTTTGAATATGCTAGCTTTAGCATTAGCAGCTAGCCGTGTGACCACAAGTAGGAGGCTACCACTGGAAGCTAACATATCGAGTCGATGTCAATGAGGGGGGAGCTTTTACCCAGTTTAATCAAAACTCTGTGAATATGCTAGCTTTAGCATTAGTAGCTAGCCGTGTGACCACAAGTCGGAGGCTAGCACTGGAAGCTAACATATCTTGTCGATGTCAATGAGGGTGGAGTTTTTACCCAGTTTAATCAAAACTTTGAATATGCTAGCTTTAGCATTAGCAGCTAGCCGTGTGACCACAAGTAGGAGGCTACCACTGGAAGCTAACATATCGAGTCGATGTCAATGAGGGGGGAGCTTTTACCCAGTTTAATCAAAACTCTGTGAATATGCTAGCTTCAGCATTAGCAGCTAGCCGTGTGACCACAAGTCGGAGGCTAGCACTGGAAGCTAACATATCGAGTCGATGTCAATGAGGGTGGAGTTTTTACCCAGTTTAATCAAAACTTTGAATATGCTAGCTTTAGCATTAGCAGCTAGCCGTGTGACCACAAGTAGGAGGCTACCACTGGAAGCTAACATATCGAGTCGATGTCAATGAGGGGGGAGCTTTTACCCAGTTTAATCAAAACTGTGAATATGCTAGCTCTAGCATTAGCAGCTAGCGGCGTGACCACAAGTCGGAGGCTAGCACTGGAAGCTAACATATCGAGTCGATGTCAATAAGGGTGGAGTTTTTACCCAGTTTAATCAAAACTTTGAATATGCTAGCTTTAGCATTAGCAGCTAGCCGTGTGACCACAAGTAGGAGGCTACCACTGGAAGCTAACATATCGAGTCGATGTCAATGAGGGGGGAGCTTTTACCCAGTTTAATCAAAACTCTGTGAATATGCTAGCTTTAGCATTAGTAGCTAGCCGTGTGACCACAAGTCGGAGGCTAGCACTGGAAGCTAACATATCTTGTCGATGTCAATGAGGGTGGAGTTTTTACCCAGTTTAATCAAAACTTTGAATATGCTAGCTTTAGCATTAGCAGCTAGCCGTGTGACCACAAGTCGGAGGCTACCACTGGAAGCTAACATATCGAGTCGATGTCAATGAGGGTGGAGTTTTTACCCAGTTTAATCAAAACTGTGAATATGCTAGCTCTAGCATTAGCAGCTAGCGGCGTGACCACAAGTCGGAGGCTAGCACTGGAAGCTAACATATCAAGCCAATGTCAATAAGGGTGGAGTTTTTACCCAGTTTAATCAAAACTTTGAATATGCTAGCTTTAGCATTAGCAGCTAGCCGTGTGACCACAAGTAGGAGGCTACCACTGGAAGCTAACATATCGAGTCGATGTCAATGAGGGGGGAGCTTTTACCCAGTTTAATCAAAACTCTGTGAATATGCTAGCTTTAGCATTAGCAGCTAGCCGTGTGACCACAAGTCGGATGCTAGCACTGGAAGCTAACATATCTAGTCGATGTCAATGAGGGTGGAGTTTTTACCCAGTTTAATCAAAACTTTGAATATGCTACCTTTAGCATTAGCAGCTAGCCGTGTGACCACAAGTAGGAGGCTACCACTGGAAGCTAACATATCGAGTCGATGTCAATGAGGGGGGAGCTTTTACCCAGTTTAATCAAAACTCTGTGAATATGCTAGCTTTAGCATTAGTAGCTAGCCGTGTGACCACAAGTCGGAGGCTAGCACTGGAAGCTAACATATCTTGTCGATGTCAATGAGGGTGGAGTTTTTACCCAGTTTAATCAAAACTTTGAATATGCTAGCTTTAGCATTAGCAGCTAGCCGTGTGACCACAAGTCGGAGGCTACCACTGGAAGCTAACATATCGAGTCGATGTCAATGAGGGTGGAGTTTTTACCCAGTTTAATCAAAACTGTGAATATGCTAGCTCTAGCATTAGCAGCTAGCGGCGTGACCACAAGTCGGAGGCTAGCACTGGAAGCTAACATATCAAGCCAATGTCAATAAGGGTGGAGTTTTTACCCAGTTTAATCAAAACTTTGAATATGCTAGCTTTAGCATTAGCAGCTAGCCGTGTGACCACAAGTAGGAGGCTACCACTGGAAGCTAACATATCGAGTCGATGTCAATGAGGGGGGAGCTTTTACCCAGTTTAATCAAAACTCTGTGAATATGCTAGCTTTAGCATTAGCAGCTAGCCGTGTGACCACAAGTCGGATGCTAGCACTGGAAGCTAACATATCTAGTCGATGTCAATGAGGGTGGAGTTTTTACCCAGTTTAATCAAAACTTTGAATATGCTACCTTTAGCATTAGCAGCTAGCCGTGTGACCACAAGTAGTAGCTAACATATCGAGTGGATGTCAATGAAGGGTGGGCAAACCCTTCGTTTTATCAGAACTCTGTGAATATGCTAGCTCTAGCGTTAGCAGCTAGCCATGTGACCACAATTCTGGAAATTGATTTTTTTTAAAAAAATCTGCAATTAGAATCATACACAGGGTAGGATATCGTGATCATCCTCATATTTTATTCCTGCAGTCCAAATGATTAAAATTGGACGATTTAATCAAATTTTTCACTCCAAAACTAATATTTAAGGTCAACAAAACCATAGTGCCAGAAAACATCCAAAAATGATTCATTCGGAAAGAGGGAAATTATAATTTAAGGGGCTGTCGTAAATTCATAATCCCGAAGGTGAGAACCACCAGGAAAAGTATGTGTATGTCTGTGTGCGGAGTCAAACTTTGGAACAATGTCCAACTATTCACTTGTTCAAATTTAAATACAAAAAACATTCCTGTCGGAATACAGAAAAAAATAAAATGGCGTATGAGTGATACTAAAGATTGGAAATACTGCGTTTACAACTATAGTTAACCTTGTTGTTATGGTTACTATTATTATATCCTAACTGTTATAATTGCTATTGTTATTATCATTGGTGTCACAATGATATTTAGTGACTAGTAGCATTACTAGTTAATAGATGGGTACTACGATGATTAGTGTATAAAATATCTGACTCTTGTTATTATTATAATTATAGATATCTGACCTAGCCACTCCTTTGCACATCTGTCCTCCTCTGCACTGTCGTACTTCGGTGTTATTGTTATTGTATAGTGACTTGTTTACCTGACTGCCCATTTTGCACATCTGGTGAGCTGCTCCTCTCGCACTCTTTGCACTCCTGTATAATACTATACATCGCTATAAATGATTTAGCATATTATCAGTACTTCAAAACTCAGTACAACATTTATTTATATCTGTACATTCAAGGAAACTGTGCGGGTCATATCTGAATCCGAATGTAATATGTATATCTGTGAGATTTTGTTGTATTTAGACACAAAAGAGAAGATAACTATAAAATGTAATGTTATGTTAACATAATTTTGTCCAGTTTTTATTTTAATGTTTGAATAAAGTTTTCATTCATGAATTAATTCATCTCATCAGCTGCACCGCTTATCCTCAGTAGGGTCGCGGGGGTGCTGGAGCCCATCCCAGCAATCATCGGGCAGTGGGCAGGGGACACCCTGGACTGGTTGCCAGACAATCGCAGGGCACACGGGGACAGACAACTCACTCGCTCAGTCTCACCTAGGGACAATTTGGACCGGCCAATCCACCTGAAATGCATGTTTTTGGAATGTGGGAGGAAACCGGAGTGCCCGGAGGAAACCCACACAAGCACGGGGAGAACATGCAAACTCCACACAGGAAGTCCAGTAGCTGGATTTGAACCCACACAGGAGGTTCCCATGACCTCAGAACTGTGCCGCACACCCACTGCGCCGCCGTGCTGCCCTCATTAATTAATTAATACTCATTAATTTTTGTTTGTCGAGCCGGATTGAAAAGCCTGACGGGCCGCATGTAGCCCGCAGACTGTAGTTTGTCCACCCACAGTTGAAATCTCAGAAATCCAATATAAAAAATGTTTTCCCTTTGACCTGACATTAAAATCTAATAAACAGATGGTAGGTTGGTTTTTCTCAAGCATTGTAGCTGTTTGTAATGTGTGGGAGGGGGGGTAGGGGGGACACGGTGGATAGGTGGGTGCGACGGGCGGGTTAATACAATGTGATAAATATTTGATTCCTGCCGCGCACCTCCAGAATGGGAAATGCGGGTAATGCGATTCACAACAGATTGTCCCGGGGGCCCCTACCTGGCCCCTGCCGGGGGAAATCAAAGAACAAATGGCCTTACAAATCTGTAACCGGCCACATGTACAAGAAGCCTCTTTGATCCCGCCCCCGCTACCTTCTCGACCAATCACAAGCGGCGACCGTGAGCTCAGGCGGACGGTGCGGTTTCTGAACAAAACGTTATGGTTTTTAAATGTAAATGGCAAATGGTCTGTATTTCTATAGCACATTTCAAGTCAATGAAGAGCTCCTGAAGCACTTTACTATGTGCTTCACACTTACCCATTCACTCACACACTCACACACCAATAGGGAGTCAGCCTCCAAACATTTTGAGGATAATCAAGATGCTTAATGGTAAATGGTCTGCATTTCTATAGCGCTTTTCAAGTCACTGAAGAGCTCCCAAAGCGCTTTACAATCTGCTTCACACACACACTCACACACCAATAGGGAGTCAGGATCCTAACATTTTGAGGATAATCAAGATGTTAAATGGTAAATGGTCTGCATTGATATAGCGCTTTTCGAGTCAATGAAGAGCTCCCAAAGTGCTTTACAATGTCCTTCACACTTACCCATTCACACACACACTCACACACCAATAGGGAGTCAGCCTCCAAACGTTTTGAGGATAATCAAGATGCTAAATGGTAAATGGTCTGCATTTCTATAGCACTTTTCAAGTCACTGAAGACCTCCTAAAGCGCTTTACAATGTGTTTCACACACACACTCACACACCAATAGGGAGTCAGCCTTCAAATGTTTTGAGGATAATCAAGATGCTAAATAGTAAATGGTCTGCATTTCTATAGCGCTTTTCAAGTCAATGAATACCTCCCAAAGCGCTTTGCAATGTGCTTCACACTTACCCATTCACACACACACTCACACACCAATAGGGAGTCAGGATCCTAACATTTTGAGGATAATCAAGATGCTAAATGGTAAATGGTCTGCTAAATCTGTGTTACATGTCAAAGTGTCCTTGGGTAAGACACTGAACCCCCTAATACCCCCAATAAGCAGGTTAGCATCATTAATGGCTCCAATACAAGGCTGCTATTGGGAAATGTGGAGCACATTGTAAAGCGCTTTGGGAAGTCATTGACTTGAAAAGCGCTATAGAAATGCAGATCATTTCATTTTATTTTCATTTCATAAGGATATTTGTACCCAGCACCAAAACGGTTTGTTGTGTGACAGGAAGGAATTCTGTAGCAGGTTAACAGTACCGATCAACTCGGTTTTAAAAGTCATAGTGTTCATTTGAGCTGTGAAAAGTGACGGGTCCGGGGGAGGCGCATGCTCAAAAATCGATGGGTCCCAACATTTTGTGTTATTGAGGTTGAAATTGTAAATCGGCGATGTACATTCATTCGGTTTTAATCATCACACTTAATTGGTAATACAAAGCAGTTATCACTTCAGATTTTTCAGTTCACAAAAATATTGTACATTATACAAAATAATATTGCTGAAATATGAGTCTATATATTCATGCAGTTTTAATCCCTTCAGATTTTTCAGTTCATATATTCTTGGTGGTTTTCTGTCCCGCCACAGTTGTAATGCCTTCTCAAGGTCCAATGGCAGCAACGGAATTTCCATCGCTATTTAGTGGTTTTCATTGTCGTGGTGCCGATCCAATGTGCTTCTCTGAAAGTTCGTATTGCGAAATGATTGATGCAATACAGTTTTTTTGTCACGCTGGGTACACGCATCACAGAACATGTAGCCTTCATTATCATCCTCCTCAGAGCATAACCAGGAATATGATTTAGTCCATTTTGGCAGAAAAAGTATTCTTTTGTTTATCTTTCGTCGAATCGTTCGCTTCAACACACGTGTTTTCCTTGCCTTCGCGGTCTTTTGAAGAATTTCTCCGCCGTTTTTTCGTGCCAGAATTATTGCCGTTGTTACCACTTCCTGTATTATGTTTTGACTTATTACCGACACTGAAGAAATGACCAATTTTTTGTTGATTTGCACCTAATACCAACTGTTTTTACGAAGGCATACTTCTCTTTCACTCGACAACCGCCAAAACAATGACGTCATCTGGAAGCAACAAGATCTCGTTTGCGGAGATCGGCGCGAGACCAAAACAACAATGGCGGATCTGCCTGACGAAAAGTTTGGAGTGCGGTAAATCTTTGTTAAAAAAAAAAAGTAATCGGGTAATAATGACAATTTGGTGCGATTGATGTGATTTGACCCAATGCGTCCCCAGCAAAAATCATGCGTCTAGGTAAACCAGAACACTGATGTCATCAACTCATTTAAATGATCAGGAATTATTTCAAATCATGTCATAAGGATATTTATACCCAGCACCAAAACAGTTTGTTGTGTGAGAGGAAGGAATTCTGTAGCAGGTTAACAGTATGTCAGGTTCAACCCAACACTTGTAACAAAAACCTGTATACAAAAAAGACAGAGAGAATTGTGTTTGGTTTACTTGCAAGGGAAGCGAACGGAAAACCGCTTTGGTTACAATCCTCCAACTCACTCCAAAGCAGTCTTCGCTCTCCTGGCCTTTTATTTAGAAAAAGGGAATGCCCTGTTTACAATGTGATTTTAACACTAAGGGTTTAGGGGATGGTTGAAGGTTGAATTTCCATTTGAAACCAGTTTTTGTACAAACACTTGTTATTTGAAATGTGACTGATAAACTCTCTTTAGCTATACTCAAGAAAAGATCCTTGGCCTTCGGGTCAAATCTGTAACTTATTCACACCATTGGTTCTCTCTTAGAGTGCAGTGGAAAACTTTTGCTTGTGAGAACATCCTATTTCGTAAACGCAAAATTTCAAGCAAACATATAACACACATAAATCATAGTAAAGTTGAATAACTTATGTACATTATTCCAACACAGTACCAATAAACTCAGTATTAAAAGTCATGAACTCATTTAAATGGTCAGGAATGATTTCTTAGTGTGTCATTAGGATATTAACCCTAACCCTAACCCTAACCCTGCACCAAAACTGTTTGTTGTGAAATCTTTCCTTGCCCACCTTTGAGTGGGACAAAGCACCGTTTGGAGGGAGGGGGTGGGTCCACAAGGTGAGGAGGCTGCAGACTGCGTTAGCATCGCTTTTAGCTAGGTTTGAGCTGCTAACATGACTTAAAGCTAACTTATTTAGCAGCTAACGCTAGTGTCACAGGATTGGACTACTCGCTAGCAATAATCCCGAGACGTGTAAACGCGTGACAGTTCATAAAAAGTCAAAGCGGCTATTTGTACGTTTAATTGCCGGCTTTTAATGACTTCAAGGTGTTAATGTAATTTACGGGCGTCGCTCCATATCGCCGGCGCTTATTACCGGAATAAACAATTATTTATAACAAATCGGAACGCTAATGCATCAAATTAACAACGCAATCTCACATTTATGACATTTACTTAAGGAACCCCCCCCCACAAAGGAGCTTTTTTTTTGGTGTTGTTTTTATAGGTGCCGGCTTTATGCGCGAGATTAACGGCGGCCGGCATGTTTTCCTTTTTTCTTTCTTTTTTTTTCCTGATTTACGGCGGCCGTAAAGTGGGGCTTTTATCGAGCCGGAGCAAATCATGAAATGTTGGACTTTTAAGTGCAACGCTGGTCTCACGTGGAGGGAAATATCGCCTCGTAAAAGTCAAAGTTATCTACAAAGTCAAAATATGACATGATGCTAGTTTAGCTTGTGTGCTAACGAGGGGTACGGAAGAATCCCGGGGCAAGATCACCCCGCTTTACAACATTTTCCCCACTATGCAAATATCGTTTTACAGTGTCGACTGTGATGTTTTTTTTACCCCTCTTTATGGCATTTTCCCTAATATACAATAGGTTTCTTTACATGCCGCTAGCTTAGCTTGTGTGCTAACAAGGGGTACGGAAGAATCCCAGGGCAGGATCACCCCTCTAAATATTGCTTTACAGTGTAGACTCTGAGGTTTTTAACCCTCTTTATGGCATTTTCCCCACTATACAATAGGTTTATTTACATGCTAGCTTAGCTTTTGTGCTAACAATAAGTACTGAAGAATCCCAGGATACGGCTAGCTTGCTTTACAGCATTTTCCTCACTATACAGCACGAGGCAGGAAACATTGCCTTACAGTGTAGACTCTGATGTTTTTTAGACCCCTCACAACAAACGCACAACAGGGACAAACTTGGCACCCCCAAAAAACGTTTTTATTAGTAGTACTTCATTTACCATTATATATACATACGTATTGTCACGGTTGCCCTGGCGCCCAATTGGCCCCGCCCGTGTGGCGCCAGCTGCAGCTCGTTGACGGATTGGCTTTCCGTCTATTTAAGCTCAGTGCTCTCACTCTTCCTTTGTCAGTTCGTCAACGAACCTCTGCCCCGCAAGACGTGGGTTTCAACTTGGTCCTGTTCCTGTTGATATTTCCTGTCCGGTATTGTTCCCGTTTATTTTGCCCTGTTTGATATTGGTTTCCAGTTTCGACCCCGTCTAATTTGTCCTGTTTAATTTCGATATCCTGTTTTGATATCAATCCTGTCTGTCCTGTTGTTTACTATCGGTTTCCAGTTTTGTTCCCGTCTAGTTTGTCCTGTTTAAATTCTATATCCAGTTTTGATATCAATCCTGTCTGTCCCTTTGTTTAATATCAGTTTCCAGTTTTGATCCCGTCCAATTTGTCCTGTTTTTTTTTTGATAACTTGTTTTGAGATTAATCCCGTCTGTCCCGTCCTGTCCGGTATCGACCCCATCTGTCCGATATCTACTCGGGCAATTGGTATCGATCTCGTCAGCCTCTGGCTTCCTATCATTCCACACCAGACTGCTGCCTAACGTGCACGACTCCCCATTTCCCGTAGAATAAAATGCTTTTGTGAGAAACGTCACGTGTTTGGGTCCTGATCCTGTTCCGGTTCATGACAGAACTGTATATATTCGTACATGCTTTCCCAACTAAACAGGAGTCTATAAACAAAAAAAAATACTTTGTATTTTAAGTGAAGTAAACAAATGCTGCTCCTTTTTATGTTTTGATGTGTTTTATGTTTCATCATTTCAGCCTTTATTTGACAAATAAGCAATATTAAACATAATTGAGAGTAATTTTAAGATGTACAATTTATACAAATGTTCTCAATGTTATTGATATTTATTTATATTCCTTTTAATCAGCCACACGTTTTTAAATACAATCACAGCATTCAAAATTCGAGCTTTTATTTTGTTTTGAAAAATTAAAGCATGTTCTATTGTTAAATCGTGCAGTTTTGTTTTTGGAATAAGAAAGATATCACTAGAACACACTCCTCCGTTCCTTTTTATTTTAATGTTTTTATGTGTTTATGTAATTTCAGCCTTTATTTTGAAAAAATAAGCAACACAAAACGTAATTGAAAGGAGTTTTTTTAATGATTTTAAACATTCAAAATTATATTTTGCGTTTTATTTTAAGTAATAATAGCATTTTCAATCAATAATGAATTTTATTCAACATATAATTTATCAGAAAGTTTTATTTTATTTGATATTTTTTCTCTTTATGAACAGAAATACGTTCGAGGCGCCATTTTGATATCAAAACGGGGCTCGACTGCGATCTAGCGGCAGCAACTGGTACTACACTCTACTTGCTGTACACGTAATCCAAAAAATGTATTTGGAATACAATTTTGGGGCAACAAATTACTACTTACTCTACTCAGAGTGTAGGCTAAAATAAGGAGTAAAATGCTAAATACAAATATTTAAAAAATAAAAAATAACAAAAGGAAAAATATGCACAACTGCCTTGAAATGGTTCAGTCGTTTTGATTCCTAGCTCCACATTGTAGTATTTCTGCAGTAGTGTTGTTGTATTATTTTGTATCTTGTAGTATATCTGCACTATTACTGTATTTGTATTTTTCTAGTATTTTGTGGTATCTCTGCCGTGGCATTTCTGCAGTATTTCCATATTAGAATCTGAGTAGTAAATATGTGGTATGTTTGTAGTATTACTTGAGTTGTATTTTCTCGGTATTTTTGTAGTATTTCTGCAGTTCAATTTTTGTAGTATTTTTATAATGTTAACGTACTTTTACTTTGCAGTATATTGTCGTATTTCTACAGTAGTATTTTTGTGGTATTGTCATAGTAGAATCTTCGTAGTAAATACGTGGTATGTTTGTAGTATTACTTGAGTTGTATTTTCTCAGTATTTTTGTAGTATTTCTGCAGTTCGATTTTTGTAGTATTTTTATAATGTTAACGTACTTTTACTTTGCACTATCTTGTCGTATTTCTACAGTAGTATTTTTGTGGTATTTTCATAGTAGAATCTTAGTAGTAAATGTGTGGTATGTTTGTAGTGTTACCTGAGTTGTATTTTCTCGGTATTTTTGTAGTATTTCTGCAGTTCAATTTTTGTAGTATTTTTATAATGTTACTGTACTTTTATTTTGCAGTATCCTGTAGTATTTCTACAGTAGTATTTTTGTGGTATTTTCATAGTAGAATCTTAGTAGTAAATATGTGGTATTTTTGTAGTATTACATGAGTTGTATTTTCGCAGGATTTTTGTACTATTTGTGCGGTTCAATTGTTGTAGTGTTTTTTATAATATTGCTATACTTTTAGTTTTGCAGTATCTTGTAGTATTTCTACAGTAGTATTTGTGTAGTATCTCCATAGTAGAATCTTATTAGTACATATGTGTTATTTTTGTAGTATTACTTGAGTTGCATTTTTGTGGTATTTTTGTATGATTTCTGCAGTTAGATGTTTTTGTATTTTCATAATATTGCTGTATAAAAGGCTCGTGTGAGGAACGTCACGCGTTTGGGTCCTGATCCAGTTCCGGTTCTTGACATTTTTCAGTACTAGACATTTCCCCACGGTTTTCTTTCAAATATACGAAATGGAAGAGCAAATAAGTTGATTTTTAACGGCTGTTTAAGTCTGCTGCTTATTTTTCTATGATCTTTTTTCGTGTTGCTGTCGTTTTCTTCTTTTGTCTCCGTGCTGGACGGAAGCAAGCACGGCTGACCCGACGGTCCTCCCTGACGTATGACTTTAATACAGCGAGGGCAATACGCGGCGCTCGGCCATCATCTTTTTCCCGGCCCCGGGGCCACGCGGGGCCTAATAACCCGGGCCGGGAACTTTATGAGCCGTCATCCGGGATCGGCCGAGGAAGTCGGGGCCCCCGGAGGGGGTGCCACGTGGAGGGCCACGTCCGGATGAGCGACGCTGATGAGAGTCGGATGCTGCCGGCCGACGGATGGAAACGCTCCTGTTGTGATTTCGTTTTAGCCGGTAGAAAATATGGAAAGGAGTCGAATGGCCGCTTTTGGAGGAAGAATCAGATCCGGTCAAGCTGTAGGTTTTTGCCGTACAAAGTACGTTTATGATGCATTTTAAGACGTGTACGAAGAAAATCTGTACGGAAAAACGCAAATTTGTCAATGATGGGTACCGTCCGGTATACACCGACGATCACCAAACGGCGAATGAATCGAGTCAAACCAGTTGGCCGCGGTATCCTCTATCTCGGTATCGTTTTTTTTCGTTGCAAACGAAGCGAGCGGTTTGATGCTACTGTGCGCATGCTCAATCACACCTAGGGACAATTTGGACCGGCCAATTCACCTGACGTGCATGTTTTTGGAATGTGGGAGGAAACCGGAGTGCCCGGAGGAAACCCACGCAAGCACGGGGAGAACATACAAACTCCACACAGAAAGGTTCGATCTCATGACCTCAGAACTGTGTCGCAGTCATTCTAACCACTCAGCCACCATATATATCTCTCATCTCATCTCATTAGCTGCACTGCTTATCCTCAGTAGGGTCGCGGGGGTGCTGGAGCCCATCCAAGCAATCATCGGGCAGTCGGCAGGGGACACCCTGAACTGGTTGCCAGCCAATCGCAGGGCACACAGGGACAGACAACTCATTCACTCATTCACACCTAGGGACAATTTGCACCGGCCAATTCACCTGAAATGCATGTTTTTGGAATGTGGGAGGAAACCGGAGTGCCCGGATGAAACACATGCAGGCACGGGGAGAACATGCAAACTCCACACAGAAAGGTTCGATCTCATGACCTCAGAACTGTGTCGCAGTCGTTCTAACCACTCAGCCACCAAATATATCTCTCATCTCATCTCATTAGCTGCACTGCTTATCCTCAGTAGGGTCGCGGGGGTGCTGGAGCCCATCCCAGCAATCATCGGGCAGTGGGCAGGGGACACCCTGAACTGGTTGCCAGCCAATCGCAGGGCACACAGGGACAGACAACTCATTCACTCATTCACACCTAGGGACAATTTGCACCGGCCAATTCACCTGAAATGCATGTTTTTGGAACGTGGGAGGAAACCGGAGTGCCCGGAGGAAACACATGCAGGCACGGGGAGAACATGCAAACTCCACACAGAAAGGTTCGATCTCATGACCTCAGAACTGTGTCGCAGTCATTCTAACCACTCAGCCACCATATATATCTCTCATCTCATCTCATTAGCTGCACCGCTTATCCTCAGTAGGGTCGCGGGGGTGCTGGAGCCCATCCAAGCAATCATCGGGCAGTCGGCAGGGGACACCCTGAACTGGTTGCCAGCCAATCGCAGGGCACACAGGGACAGACAACTCATTCGCTCATTCCCACCTAGTGACAATTTGGACCGGCTTATTCACCTGAAATGCTAGTTTTTGGAACGTGGGAGGAAACCAGAGTGCCCGGAGGAAACCCACGCAAGCACGGGGAGAACATACAAACTCTGCACAGGAAGTCTGGAGCTGGATTTGAACCCACGCAGGAGGTTCCCATGACATGAACTAATACTGCATTATTCCTTTGTGTGTCCAAAACCAAAAAATACTACGGGAAATATGACCAAAATACAACAAAGTTACTAACAAAAACAAAACTCACTGCCCATTGTCCTCATCTGTGCCCACGCGTTTGGTGCCAGCTGCTGCTCGTTGCCTGATTGGTTCACCTCCTATTCAAGCTCAACACTTCCTTTTAATCCTTGTCAGTCTGTCAGCGAACCTCCGCACATGCAAGGCAAGCAGTATTTGACTCGGGCTCCCGTCTCTCCCGTCCTTACCTGTATCCTCGTCTGGCCCTGACTTCCTGATCGTCTCCGGCTCAAATCTCTCGCCCCGGCTACTCGACCCGTGTTTGCCCACTGACTCCGATCTCCGGTCCCGGCTACTCGACTCGTTCCCGCCTTCCGGCCACGCTCCGATCCCGTGACCTCCCTGCTCCTCCTGCCCAGTGATCGGCGCTTGCTGGCGCTTGCTTTCCCATACCTGACTTCTCAGCTTCCGCAATAAAGTTTGTTGTGAAACGTTACGCGTTTGGGTCTACCATCTGTTCTGGTTCTGACAGATACATCCCATTTACATTTAATGTATTGATTGGGTTATGCATGAGTATTGGGTTTTATCAATTTCATTTTATCCATATTTATTTTTTGGATATCTGCATTTTCTTTCAACTGTGAATGAATGACTGTATGCTTCAAACTAAGTTTTGTTGCTCTTTAACAATAAATAATCGATTTCTGAATATATAGATAGATAGATAGATAGATAGATAGATAGATAGATAGATAGATAGATAGATAGATAGATACTTTGTTCATCCCCGAAGGGAAATTCACATTTCCAGCAGCATCCCTGAACTGAGAACAATCGAAAATAACACGGGAGCTGCTGGAGTGGCTGCCATTCGTGACGGCGCCGGAAGAAAAGATTCAATTTGAATCATGTACAAACAAACAAACAATTGAATCATGTACAAACAAACAAACAAAATATTCATGTTTCAATAAGTGGAGTGTTAATAAAATGGGGGGGGGGAATAATTTCTGATACTGATATAACCAGGTAAAACTAATTTTAAGTTACCTGTCCAAATGAATGTTGTGCCATCTCACCTTTCCCACTCTCTCTCCTCTCACCTTTCCCACTCTCTTATATCCATGTCTGCACTCTAATTTTTGTAGGATTTCTGTAATACACTTGTAGTATTACTGTATTTTGTTTTTCTTGTATATTTCTTTTATATTTGCATTAATATTATTGTGTTATTTCATAGAAGTATTTGCGTAGTATTCCTTTAGTAATTTCTGTAGTATTTCCATGGTAGAATGATTGTAGTATTTTTGTGGTATAACTGTAGATTATTTTTGGTATTTCTTTTGTAAGAATTCTGTTTTGGGTATTTTTGTGTTATTGTAGTAGTATCTTTGTGGTATTTCTCTACTAGTATTTTTTTGTATTTCTGTAATATTTTTGTAGTATTTCTTTAGTAATTTTGTAAACTTACCATTGTTGTATTTCTGGTGTAATATTTCTGTAGTAGTACTTTTGTATTACAGTATTACCGCAGTAGTATTTTGTAGAATTTCTAAAGTATTCTTTTTCTTTTTCGATTGAAAGCAAAGTAACATATTGAGTTTTGTTTGTGTTAGTAACTTTGTTGTTTTTTTTGTAATATTTCCAGTAGTATTTTTTGGTTTTGGACACACAAAGGATTAATGCAGACAAAGTTGGGACAAAAAACAGCTTTTATTCGTAGTATTTAATGAAAACCTGTAAAGTAAAAAGCTGTAGTTATTCGTGTATTAATCCACTTGACTTCCGGTGATACTTTGTTGCCATCGTGTGGACGTTATTGGAAAAAATGAAAGAATATTCCAACACTGTACTTGAAAAACGTTTTTCTACAAATAATTTCTTTCCTGTCAAATGTAATTTTTAAAATTATCTTTTGGCTTTTTCAGCACGGATAAACAAAACGTTTATACCAACACGTGGAAGCAGGGAAGCCTTCATATTTATTGACTAGACAGACAGACAGACAGACAGACAGACAGACAGACAGACAGACAGATAGATAGATAGATAGATAGATAGATAGATAGATACTTTATTCATCCCCGAAGGGAAATTCACAATTATTGCCTATCTATTGCCATCTTGAGAGCAAACGAACACAGCCGAGACACTCCATATCCATTTTGGCTTCAAACCCCTCAAAGATCTCCTTCTCCATTTCTAAATATGGTCCGGGAGGGTTTTTTTTTCTCCATGCATGTTGTAATGCAAAAATATTTTATTAATAAAATGACTAAAATGCAACGACTAAGCATACAGAGGGGGCACACTATTTATTTATTTTTTAATCGATTCGTTTCAACTTCATTTTTAAACATTTTATTCATTTAAAAAAAATAAATGAATATTCCGTGGAGTTAAGTATTTAATGGTAGCACAGTTCTTTTTCTCTAAAATGTTAATCCCAAGGGCAGCGGCGCAGTGGTTAGCGCGTGTTCTGAGGTCATGGTATCGAACCTCCTGTGTGGAGTATGCATGTTCTCCCCGTGCCTGGGTGGGTTTCCTCCCACATTCCAAAGACATGCATTTCAGGTGAATTGGCCCGTCCAAATTGCGTGTGAATGAGCGAATGAGTTGTCTGTCCCTGTGTGCCCTGCGATTGGCTGGCAACCAGTTGAGGCTGTCCCCTGCCCACTGCCCGAGGATGGCTGGGATGGGCTCCAGCACCCCCGCGACCCTACTGAGGATAAGCGGTGCAGATATTGGATGGATGGATGTTAATCCAAATTACAATGTAGTTTGTACAGAAACTCTCAATTTTTTTCCCACCAGTTTTGCTTGGTGATTTCCTTTTTTTTATTTGCTCTGGAGTAAATTTAAAATATAATAATAATAACGCTAAAAATAATAATAACATTACCAATAACACAATTCAATATGGTTGAAATTGAGCAGTGGTTAGCGCGTGTGCGGCACGGTTATGATGTCATGGGTTCAATTCCAGCTACCAACATTCCTGTGCGGAGTTTGCATGTTCTCCCCGTGTTTGTGTGGGTTTCCTCCGGGTACTCCGGTTTTCTCCCACGTTCCAAAAACATGCATGTCAGGTTGATTGGCCAGTCCAAATTGTCCCTAGAGCGAGTCGTCTGTCCCTGTGTTCCCTGGGACTGGCTGGCAGCCGGTTCAGGGTGTCCCCTAACCCACTGCCCGAAGATAGCTGGGATGGGCTCCAGCACCCCCGCGACCCTACTGAGGATAAGCAGTGCAGATAATGGATGGATGGATGAAATTGAGTGTTCTATTGCACAAGAGAAATGTTTCCTTTTTTTGAAACAGCACAGTTTCACCTCGTTTTTCTTTTTATCAAATACAATTATTTTAGTGAATTATTTATGTATATATATAATGTATTTTCTATGAATAAAATATAAATCAATACGTATTCCTTGTAATAAAGCGTTCTTCGTCAATAGAGTACCTGTCCAATCACCACGTCGTATTTTCGTCACCTGACGCGTCCTTCATGTCACGTGACTCTGGTTCCATCCTCGCCATTTTGCAATGTGGGGAGACAGAGGCCACTTTCTCTTTTTTATGACTCACAAATAAAACTAACGCGAGGACAAAGAGCACGGCGACCTGGTAAGGATTTCAGTTATTTTTAGTTTTACTAGTCTTGAGTGTAGTATCATGCGAGTTAAACATTAACTGTGGATGAAAAGTCATGACACGCTTCTGTTAGCATGGAGCTAACGAAGCTAACGCGTCCTAATTTCACCTTTGAATTTCAAGGCTTATTTTTTGGGGCAATAAAACTTTGCCTGCTTGCTCGTGTGATTATTTTTAGGTCGATCACTAAAATGTTTGGGCGTCTTTTAACGTTAATCCCACGAATGGAAAGCTAGCAGGACGTATTTTTAGATGTGGTCGAACAGGTGTTCACTGCTTGGGCCTCACTTTACTCACAAACGAAAAGGAAAATCATCATTTATCTTGCACAACTTTCATTTTATGATGCTATGAATGACAAAGGGTGTTTGTACTCACGCGTGAGTCATTCTGCAGAGAGAAGTGGCGCAAAAAGGGGAAGATGGTCAGAAAGTGACGATGAAAGGGGAAAGTCATCATTTCCCCTTCTAATGGAAATGTAAACAAAACCACGTGACCTATTAGACCTGATTCACGTTATCGCCAACAAGCCCTTTGGAAAATCGATAGCAGCAGTTCGAAGAAGTTCTTTCAAGAAAAGTGCCACAGAAGAGCCCTGGAATACCACATGAATCTGTTCTGAGGTGGCGATCGCTAAGTGTAATTGCCATATAATGGGGGATATGGAACTATTCTGATTTGTTAATGAGTACATTTTAGCAGGGGGGAAGTAGATTTATCCATCCATTATCTGCACCACTTATCCTCAGTAGGGTCTCGGGGGTGTTAGAGCCCAACCCAGCTATCTCCGGGCAGTGGGCAGGGGAAACCCCGAACTGGTAGCCAGCCAGTTGCAGGCAGGGTTTGGTAGGGTTACTTTAACTGGATTACTTTCAATTACATTTGGATTACTCAAATACCAAATATGCTAATATAAGACAATATAAACTAAATATGAATAAAATGATGACTCTCAACACGTGGTAAGCTTTCTCTCCTGTCTTTGATCCCTTTGATATCTGGCAAAACGAACATAAAATGCGACAGAAACAAAATGAAAATAAATCCAAACCGCTTGCCAACATCATTTTTGCCGTTCCATGTATTCCGTTACTTCCCAAGCCTGCACAAAATGTAGTCATTTTATTCATATTTAGTTGCTTTTGTCTTTTATTAGCATATTTGGTATTGGAGTAGTCCAAAAGTAATTGAAAGTAATCCAGTTAAAGTAACCCTACCCAACCCTGGTTGCAGGGCACACAGGGACAGACCACTCACTCGCTCATTCACACCTAGGGACAATTTGGACCGGCAAATTAACCTGACTTTAATGTTTTTAGAATGTGGGAGGTAACACACGCTCGGGGAGAACATGCAAACTCCGCACAGGAAGGCTGGGAACTGGATTTGAACCCATGAACGCCCTAACCATTTAGCTGCCGCGCCGCCGTGAAAGTAGATTCAATCTTGGAAAATACAAAAACTATTACAAAGTTCACACCGGTTCTTCTACTTGTACTTTCCTGATTTTAGGGTGTTCAACATTACAACATTATTATAAACGGAGAAATTGGCTCAATATTAGTCCAGATGAAATTTGTGTTTTGTTTCGCTTCATTATTTTTTTAGTTCCTTTTTTCTGTAAGTCAAGTCAAGTCACATTTATTTATATAGCCCTTAATCACAAAAATGTCTCAAACGACTACACAGGATTACAATTACACAATTACCTGATCTTAAACTAACATGTACAACTCGAAAAAAACACCCAAAAATAAATTCTAGCCTACAGAAATGTTTCTCCTCGTTTTATTTTGGGTGCCAAATACTCTTTTGATAAGCACAATTGTAATCGAAAACTATCTTCTTTTATCTTACTTATAGGAAAAGATGTTAAGGTTGGCGGAATGGGTGGACGAGGGGAATGTAGAGTGACTTGGTGCCTTGTTCTACTTTTTTGTTTTGTATTTGTTTGTGAAGCATGAAAATGGCAAAGGAAAATGCGTGTTTTAGGTACAGTCCAAATGCCAACCCAAATCACAAGAAAGGTGACAAAATAAGCATTTATTCAAATGCGTCTATGAAATGAAATGAAATGCGTGCACATGCATCATAAGAACCTTGACAGAGGCTGCAATGATGACTCAATCCAGGAGATGGCCACCACAAGTAAAAGCGTTCACTTCGTGACTTCATAATCCACTTAGCACAGTTTGTGCGTATCAGGTGTAATTTTGGGCTTCCTGAGAGAAAGTCTCCAAGTCATGTTTATTTCTATAGCCCTTAATCACAACGAGTCTCAAAGGGTTGCACAGATAAAAGACTATTAGCCGGACAGATCAAAGATTATTGCAAACTACAGACTATTATGACACCATCCCCTGATCTAAAACCTACATGAGGGCAACTAATACACAGATATTGTCAACATAAAATATAGGTTATTTGTATGCTATGGAAATGAAGTGTGTTTTAAGCTTAGATTTAACATTTCCACTGAGGTTGCAGATCTCAGAAGTGAAAGGTGGTTCAGGATGAGCTAACACTTTGTGTGTCTCACATCAAGTCATGGAAGACATCAACAGAGTCGCTGTGCTCATCACCGCCACCGACTCTTCTTCACCTTCGTCGGAACACGGTCTGCAAGAGCTCAACGCCGACGTCCACAAGCGCAAGCAAGACGCCGACTCCCTCATCCAAGTCATCGAAAAACTCAGCAAAATTGTGGACAAACGTCCCCAGCGCCGCTGCGCCCTCACCCGGCATAAGAAAGCCCAGTCGAGAACGGCTTCTCCTTACAAGAAGCCGAGCGGGGAACATCTCGACGGCAACAACAACGCCGGCGAGCACAAGTGCGCGTCCACTTGCTACCAATGCAGTCTCTGCCCTTACCTGTCGCCCACGCTGCCGCTCCTCAGGGAGCACCTGAAGCAGCACGACCAGCACAACCAGGACCTCATCCTCATGTGCTCCGAGTGCTGCTTCAGCTCCAGAGATCAAGTGCAGCTGGAGGAGCACGTCCGAATGCATATGGGCGGCAACAACGATGCTAAAATGGGAGGAGATGGACACAGTAAGGACTCCAACCTGGAGGTACGGCGATCTTTCTTGAGCGCATAATGCAGAGTTAGCCCACTGTGGATCTCAGTGACTCTTATCGTGCAGTGTTCATCTTACCTGTGAAAAGTGATGGGTCCCGGGGACTCGCATGCTCAAAAATCTATGGGTCCCAGCAGAGATCTATGGGTCCCCAAAATTTAGTGTTATCGAGGTTGAAATTGTAAATCGGTAACAAATATATAATATAAATCTATACATTCATTCAGTTTTAATCATCACAGTTTATTGGTAATGCAAATCAGTTATCACTTGAAGATTTTTTAGTTCACAACAATATTGTACATTATACGAAATAATGTTGCTGAAATATTTATATATTCTTGCAGTTTTAATCATCACAGTTAATTGGTAATACAAAGCAGTTATCACTTCAGATTTTTTAGTTCATATATTCTTTGTGGTTTGCTGTCCCGCCATAGTTGTTAATGCCTTCTCAAGGTCCAATCCATTATCATCCACCTCATAGCGTCACCGGGAATATAATTTAGTCCATTTTGGCAGAAAAGTCCTTTTCTTGCTAGGAGTATTCTTTTATTTTTATTTTTTTCGTCAAATCGTTCGCTTCAACACACGTGTTTTCCTTGCCTCCGCGATCGTTCAAAGAATTTCTCTGCCGTTTTTTCGTGCCAGAATTATTGCCGTTGTTATCACTTTCTGCATTATGTTTCAACTTCTGACACGGAAGAAATTACCAATTTTTTGTTGATTTTTCATCTTCCCTCGACGACAAACACTACAACAATGACGTAATCTCGCAGCAACAAGATCTCGTTAGCCGAGATCAGCGTGCAGACGAAAACTCGAACCGCGAGACCAAAACAACAATGGCGTACCTGCCTGACGAAAAGTTTGGCGTGCGGTAAATCTTTGTTTAAAAAAAAGCAATCGGGTAATGACAATTTTGTGTCAAAAAAGTTGCGTCCTGGGGACGCGCGTTGATTTCACACAATGCGTCCTGTTAAGGGAAAAAACTATATTATAAATTTTGCGTTTACCAAATTGTTTGGATTAGTTATCTGACTCCATTAACCAAATACAAACTTTATCCTCCTAACAAATGCATGCTCTTTTTTTGATTTTTAGGGAAACATATTGACAAGAGACAGGCATTTTCACACGGGGGCAGATTTATTTTCTTAATTATTAAGTGAATTCCATCGAATTTTGCTGTATTATTGTCGAATTAGTCTAATTAGTTTTCGTCGAGCCTTGCTCTCGTCTGTCTCTCGTCTCTTCCGTGTTCCGTCCTTTTGACACGTCGGGGCATCGGCCCCTCCCCCTTGGACGGGCCGACTCCTCACGTGGCTTCCACCCAGTCGCCTCCTCCTCCTCGCCGGAAGACGCCTCCATGTCTGAGGGGCTCACAACAAGAAAGCTTATCAGAAACCTCGTCTCCTTTTCCCGCGTCACCCCTTGTCCTCGTTTTCGTTTTTATGTAAACATAATTCCTGTCCAGGCCACACTGACCCCAAGCCCTGAATCCCTGTGAAAAATCCCCACTGCATTCAGCAAAATTTAATTTATATTATATTAAATCCCTTATAGTCAATTAAATAAAATTAGAAAAAATCCGTCAGTCCCCAACAAAAATGATGCGTCTAGGACGCAGGGACGCGGGCAAACGAAAACACTGATCGTGTGTTCATTTATTTTTCCTTCTAGTGTGGGGGTGCTGGCGAGGAGGAACTTCAGCAGAAGAAGAAAAAGAAGTGGTACATTTTCGAAGAGTACGGCCTTTACCGCTGCCTGATCTGCAGCTATGTGTGCAGCCAACAGCGCATGCTCAAGACCCACGCTTGGAAGCACGCCGGCCTCCTCGATTGCTCCTACCCCGTTTTCGAAGAAGAAGAGGAGGACGTTAAAGAAGCGGAAGCCAGCTCGGCAGTGGTGGACGTCGCCAGCCTAAACTCTGATTCCCAGACCGCCGCTGTGGTCGGTAAATCAAGTCCGCCGCACCCGGCCGAAGAAGAGCAAGACCAGTTGGTGGTAAAAGAGCTGAGCCCTGAGGAAACAGAGATGGATGTCACCACGGAGGTTGAGGCAGAGGTGGAAACTGAGGCGGAGACGCCATCTTTGGCCGACAGCCTCCTCACGTCAGCGCAGAAGATCATCAACTGGTAACATTTTCTCACCAAATACTTGCGATCACAGTTAACAAATAAACTTTTTTACCTATTTGATTTTCCCTAAATAATTTTAGCATGGAACCCAGTAGGGCTGCACCATTAACTAGAATTGCGATTGTGTAATCACAAGACACTGTGCTTCTCCCCCAAGGATTTATAGTTCCATGTTTGTTTTTATTTTACACGTTGTTATTTGAGTGATGGAGTGTTTGGCCTACCAGAATTGTCACATGGGAATCTTAGTTGGAAAACCGGTGAGACAATAGGTTAAAACCTTAAATGGTACCTAGTTAAATTTTATCACAATCTGTAACACTCAACGATATAGTTTACAGATTACTGTTAGGGTAGGTTTAGCCGTTACCAAAGTTGGCCATCTGGAGACGACAAGTTTACACTATTACATACACTTCTAATCAGTGCAACTTTTGTAATCACTCAAAGAGTGACTAGCCTTCATCCAAGAGAAGATGTCATCAGGTGGTGTTCAACCGTCACTGGACGTTTCGTCCCTTAACCACAATGCCATCGAGTTGATGGGCCGGCAGTGATGGCCAGTCACTGCCCATCTTCTCCTGGTCCCCAGCTAAACTCCTCTCTCCTACTCCAGAGCCAGCAAGAGGCTCTCTCCGCGGCTTCCCCCACCATATGGGCAGCTGCCTTCCTATCCCTTCCACTTATTCCCAGAGCTGTTAATGTGTCCCATACAGACTTTGCTGGGAAGCCCCTGCACCTGACGTCCACTGGGAATAGCCAGGTCTGCCATCCCTTGTCCCTGCATGTTGGACCAGTTCTTGATATTTGGCGTTTTTGCTTTCATGGGCTTCTCTGCATCCTTCTTCCTACGGTACAGTTAGCTCAATCAGGATGACCAAATCACGATGTTTGGGCTCAAGGAAGTTTGGACTACCTGGGGAAAGTGTCATTTCCTTCCCGGTTCTACCCTCATCTGCCACGCTGGTGCTGTTTGCAGGGGGCTCTTATTCGTCTTCTTGGAGGATGCTGGTTTCTCCCCTTCCCTGACGAACTGGATGGAATGTATTGGACTGGGTTGAGGTCAATGCTTCTTCCGCCTTTCCTGCTCCAAGATATAAGCCGTGCACCGAGGACCTTGTCATGGCGCCAGCGGTATCTGCCCTGGCTAAGAGCAGTCTGGCATCCTGCCCGAATATGCGCCAGTGTCCCTCTCCCGCCACATAGCCCGCGCTGTGGGTCCTCCCTTAACCCCCACCTGTACAGGTTGGTTGGTGTTGGAAGGATGTCGTACACTAACGGAGCAAGAAAGAGGTCCGGAACGGTCCCAACCTCCAGAGTTCTGGCCAGGTGATCCTTCGCTTTGGTAGGTCCCACTTCGTCCAGGCTCCTTGGCCTCCAAGCTCCACCGCCCTGGACCACCTGCCTTCCTCCTCCAGTTGATGGACCTCGGGAATTATGTGGCGAAACGAACAGATGACAACAGGGAATATCCCACGATGCAGAGATGCTTTTTGGCGGCTTTTTTTCAGCCGTCGACATTATCGGGTGTTTTGGGAGTAAATATTTTACATGGTTGATGACTCCATTTTTGTGGACATTCAACTGAATGCCAGGGGTCGTAATTTGTAAACTATGCCAGGTTTATAGTTTTTAAGTATCTTGTTTCAGACTAATCGTGACGAGTAAGTTTTTAAAAGGTCATCCAATCTTGAATTCCAAGAGTTGGCGCTTTCATTGATATGTTGTATATTTTCAGTGACTGGTGACATCGTACGGACGCATATTTGTCGGAACGTTAAAGGGTTACTGCGTGGTGCAAGAATGTCTAAATAAAAAAGGGGCCAAAAGAGTACTTTGACCAAAAACCAGATTTCTCACAATGCCTGTCGATTACGATAGCCACAAAGTGATGGCTCAGCGCCACAACACGCCAGTATCTCCATGCTAATATGGAGGCTAATGCAAATCAGCAAGGTAGAGAAACTTCAAAAAATAACCGGCTTCTTCGGCTCGGCTCACTAAAAGGAAGAAAGGGCTCTTTCGGGTCCTAAACGGCTCTTCGGGTTTTTTTGCTTCTTTAATCCCTACACGACCAAATGTTAAGTAAAATTGTGCACAAAATGATTTAAAGGAAAAGGGGGAAATAGAACAAAAAAAAAATACCAAAATGAAAAAGTAGTGAAAAGATGAGAAAAACAAAAGAAAGAGAAAAAAGAAGGACAAATTCAGAAAAAAAGAAAGGAACAAATGAAAACAAGTAAATAGAGAAGAAAAAGAAAAAAGTAACAGCTAGGAAAAAATAAACACAATGAGATTTTTTTTAAAGGAATTTAAAAAATATAGAAAAAAAACGGAAAGAAAAAGTTTGTGTTGCACTCAAATAATTTTTCAATTATATCAAGTCAATCGTGTTGTCAACATTGTACTTCCACTAAAAATGTAATTAAATACAATTGTGTATCGTGCAACCGACTAAATAAGCCCCCCAAAATGTTAGTATTATGCGACAAAAGATACCAGGAATAAGATAAATGGAAATCTTGTGAAATAATTGTAAAAACAAATGACGTTTATAGGCCCTGCAACCTTTGCAATCGTACACGAGTCAATTCATTCAAAAGTGAAAAATAATTTTGCATTGCCGGAAACTCCGCAAAATGTAAGGTGATGTCAAGTTTTGGACATGTTTAATAATGATTTAGTTGCCACATTTGGGATTGCTGTTGCTCACTGTTGTTTCAAGCGTTGCTCACCGACTTTGTGTGAACGCTCAGCCCCGTAAGGAAAATTACAGGGAACATTGGGTGTGATACGATCTTATTTGTGTCTTTGTTCTCAACAGCGACCCCAACAGCGCAGGCCACATCAACGTGATCGTGGAGCGCCTCCCCTCGGCCGAGGGCGGCGTCATGGCCACGGCGCCGCTCCTGCTGGACCCCCAAACGGACGCCGCTCAATGCTTACTGGACGTCAAAGAGGACGAGTGCGGGCGAGAGCACCCGTCCCCCCGAGACGAAAACGTCCCGCCGGCCGGCCGCAAAAGAACGCACTCTGAATCGCTCCGTCTCCATTCGTTGGCGGCCGAAGTGCTGGTGGCCATGCCCATGAGGACGCCCGAGATCAAACACGAAGCGGCGTCCGCAGATGAGCGACGAGGCGAGGACGCGGGCTGCTTGAGCAAGTAGGACATTTGGTTTTATATTGGGGTAGAACGCATCGGGTTCGAACACTTTCAGAAGCAAAAAATATTATTTAAATCTGTCGATATAGTGTTGATCAGATTCTGATAAATTGAAGATATAGTTGGCACTCAAAATAAGGAGAGAAGACCTCAATGGATTTTGAAATTACAAGGAAAACCGGGGAGGGAGCCCAACACTCCCATAAGAAACCCAACCTATTCTCAAAGCCATCCCCTAGCCCTTTTCTTTTTCTGAAATCTCCTAGGTTACAAAAGCAGATTTGTCATTAAAGGGACCGTGTGCAAAATGTATTGCCTCCTAGTGGTACAAAATACCTTCCGGATAGAAAAAAATAAATATTGATTATAGTCAAAATAATAAACTGGCATTGTATGCAATCTCCTTTGCTGGTGTCCAATATTGAAAACAGAATAAACTTTAGGAAAAATATATCCAGCTTTTCTCTTATGCATTTATAAAAAGCTGTAGCTCCACCAGCCTTGGGGGTATGGCGCCCGCCCCGAGACTGGGAGGTTGTGGTTCAAGCCTCGGCCGAGTCATACCCAAGACTTAGACATTGGTACCCGTTGCCTCCCTGCTTGGCGCTCAGCATTAAGGGTTTGGAATTGGGGGGGTTTGCTCACCTAATGACTCCCAACACCTCAGTTGAGCGAGGGGGCTGGGAATCCCCTCCTCCGAATCAATCTCCCAAAAAGACTCAGAAATTACTCTAGCCACCTCCCACTAGGGGGATATGGCTGTGGTATATATATATATATATATATATATATATATATATATATATATATATAAATAAATCCGGACTATAGAGCGCACCTGATTATAAGCCGCACGCACCACATTATGCGGACATAATTAGTTTTGTCCATATACAAGCCGCATTTGTATATAAGCCGCATGCGCCAACATTTAAACATGTAACACAGTCACAAGTTTAACCCAAATCTGACTTTAGGTGGCGCGATTGTAACTGAAGATATAGTACACAATCCATCCACCTCAATTGGCAACATGAACGGAAAATGATACCGGTAGTTAGAATTTAATGCAAACCTTTAAAGTCCAGGTCCCCTTGAAAGTAATCCAATGAAAAAAATGTATATTTGCAAAGTTAAGGGTGGGAAAAAAATATATCCACTATTGTCCGCTGCATCAACAAAGAGATTTGACTGCGCTTTACCCCACTTCCCATCAGCCCGCGTTTGCTCCGCCCCTTCTTTTTGAATCGCTCGTAGAAAATGTATCACAATAAGTCTCTAAAATGAATACACTACAAAAATATACAGTTGCAAATACATATTATACATGGTTACACATATTTACAAAGAAAGACGGTACACCGAGAGAGTTTTCAAAGCTTTGATAATAATAATATAATTTTCATGCCAAACCCTGCCTGTTAAAATTTGTTTTAAAACATAGAATGACAGCATAGCAATGTGTTAAGCCCCATTTTAAAGTACTACTTTTGATCAAATGCCTTAAAAATGCTTAAAATGCAGAATTTTCTTTGACGTATCGTGATAACTTGATAAATAAAATATATAAATGATTGCAAAACCAGAAATTGCACAATTAAAATAACGACACTGAAAGGTGACATTAAAAAAATATGTTAACATTATTTGAATGGTAGCCACAAAGGGACTATGAAGACAAGAGTGGCAATAAAACAACAACTATTTGTTGCACACTTCATTAAAGGGACAGTGTATAATACTTGACTACAAAATGCCCCTGTGTTGCAAAAACAAGTGCTACAAAGCACAAGCAAGATTACAACCTGCAGAGGCCCAGAGTGACCAAAGCGCATTACTTTTCTTATGTCGGGTCCCTCTAGGTCACAGGTGTCAAGCAGGCGGCCCGCGGGCCGGATCACGCCCGCTAGGGGGTTGAATCCGGCCCGCGAGACAACACTCAGAGAAGCCCAAGAGAAAAACAAGCTGCAGGTTGAAATATGTCAACTCGATGTTGCCAAAGCCAGGTGTCTCTCACAAAGACACTGTACTTGTATTTATTACTCTCTCTCTTTTTCCACCCCTTTTCTCCCACTTTCTGTCACTGTCTCTTTTACTCTCTGTGTCTCTCTTTTTCTCTTCCTTTGTTGCTCTTTGTTTCTTTCTCTCTCTGTGTCTTTTTAACATCTTTTGCTCTAACTTCCTTTTTTCCTTTTCTCTCTTTTCTCTTTCTCTCTTCATACCCTTTGTGCTTTCTTTTCTCTTTTCTCTCCTTCTGTCTTTCTATTTCTCTTTGGGTTTCTTTCTTCCTCCTCCTTTCTTTTCCCCCTCTCTCATGACTTTTTATCTTTTGTGTTTCTCACGCTCTCTCCCTCTCTCTCTTTTTCTTCCTTTGTCCCGCCCTCTCTCATTTTCCTTCCTCTTATTTCTTTATCTCTCTTTTTCTTTCTCTTTATACTACTAGTCCAGCCCCCGACAGAATGTTTGTTCTATCGTGTGGCCCCCGAGTTAAAATGAGTCTGACACCCCTGCTCTAGGTTGTCAAATACACGTTTCTCGACCTCCAAGTATTGAAGAAAGGCACATTATATATGATAGTTCATGCATTTTTGTTTATTGTGCAATTCAATAGTTTTTTCTACCTATAGGAAGCGCTAAGAAATTCAGATTCAGATCCAGATTCAGATCTACTTTATTGTCATTCTAGTACACGTGTATACAGAACGAAATGTCGATACATCTGACCCGCACAGTTTCCTTGAATGTACAGATATAAATAAAAGTTGTATTGTATTATGGCTACGTATAGTATTTTACCATAGACCGATAGTGCAAGAGGAGTAGCTAACCAGATGTGCAAAATGGGCAGTCAGGTTAACAAGTCAGGTAAACAGTAACAATAATAATAATAAAAATAATAATTTCCTTTGTATTGTCATTCTTTGTAACAATGTACACAGAACGAAATGTCGATACACCTGACCCGTTGTAGCGAGCCGATGCAGCCGCAGCCAACAGAGGGCGCCGCCATTTTACCAATGTTATAAGTCTTAGGTATGACTCGGCCGAGGCGCGAACCAGCGACCTCCCAGTCTCAAAGCGGGCGCCTTACCATCTAGGCTACTGAGCTGGTAACACTGTAACAATAACGCTGTAAGTACAATAGTGCAGAGAAACAGATGTGCAAGGAGTGGCTAGCTATAAAGAACTGCCAGTAGTGCAAAAAGTCAAACAAAACCAACAGATGTACAGATTAGCAGCAGTTTAGATTTACTATGTGTTTGATTGACCGTTTAACAGTCTAATGGCCAGGGGGACAAGACTATTGTGGAACCTGGTGGTCCTGCACCGCACACTGCAGTACCTCTTCCCAGAGGCTAGCAGAGTGAACGGTCCATGATGGGGGTGAGAGGGGTCCCTGAAATACGCAATTATTAAAAAAACTGAACATGCAGAAGCCCCATTTTCATTTCACATGAGATAAAAGTCTTGATAAATAAATGCATCGTATGTCATTTGTAAATACAGTTTTGGTAAATGAATTGCGTTTTATTTAGCACTTTTCAAGTCATTGAAGACCTCCCGAAGCACTTTATAGTTAAACACTTGGAAAAAATGTTATTTAACATTATTTGAACGGGGCCGCAATGAGTTCCACTAAAACAATAAAAAAATGTGGGTTTTTTTGTCGTACTTTTAATTAGAGGCAAAGTATGTAATATGAAATGAAATGATCTGCATTTCTATAGCGCTTTTCAAGTCAATGACTTCCCAAAGCGCTTTACAATGTGCTCCACATTTCCCAATAGCGTCCTTGCAGCCATGTAAGGCGCTAACCGGCTAATTGGGGGTTTTAGGGGTTCAGTGTCTTACCCAAGGACACTTCGACATGTAACACGGACAAGCCAGGATTCGAACTGGGATCCCTTGATCCCAAGACGAGCGCTCTACCTCCTGAGCCACTGCCCAATATTTGACCAATCAGTGTTGATATATTGTGTAGGGCAACCATAAACGAAGGCCACATAAATGCAAACTATTGCGACATTAAGTGACCAGAATGCATAATTTTTCTTCTTTCTTTTTTTTTTGCCTTCTTTCAAAAAGCTTTTTGTTTTTTGGGTTACTGGTTTTCAAACGCATCAGATTCCTCTAGGTGAGCCTCATGTTATGAAAAATAAATTACAATGTCTTCACCTACAAGCATTTAAAGAAAAAAAGCATGTTTAAATGATCTTGATTTTGTTTATGCTTACTATTCAAATTTATATATATTTTTAATGAGGTTTTACTACCACTAAAAGGTGCTAAATACTACACAATGTCACTTGTTGACCTTTTATCTTATTCTTTTAAGTTTTTAGTTGTTTATTCTGGAGTACTGTATTTTCCGGACTATAAGTCCGTTTTTCCTTAGTAAGACTTATCTGTGAAATTATTGACACGTTATTACCGAGTATATCATTTCACGTGTTTATGTACTAAACATCTATGGCCGCTCTAGGCTTTTGTTGATAATGTCAACCTTGTTGTGTCTAAAACATCTACCCCCTAGCATACATCACTCGCGCAAATGTCAGTAAAATGACTTCGTATTGCATTTTTGGCAAATGTTACGGAACAGTGGAGTGCTAAAAATTAGCACCTAGTATAGAATTCACTTTTGAGCAAGTTGAAAAGACAAAATGACACCACCTTTTCTTACTAATAGAAGTTTAAAAAGATGCAAAATATGAGAAAATAGTACATGTGTTTTGCATAAAACACATATAAACTAGTAGGTATGTATGTGTGTCATTGGTATATTCCAATTATTTTTCAAAGATGATGCATTTTGAAGAGTAAGTCTCGTCTTTGACTTTCTGAGCTGTGACGTCATAAGAACACCATCACCCTTGCAACCATGTTCATTAGTCGAAAATGTTTTAAGAGTGTTTTTAGCAAAGTTTTGATAGCCTTTGGGAATAATGCCAGGGTGTTGTGGCATATAGAATAGAATAGAATAGAATATACCTTTATTGTCATTGTTACAAAATGGGTTAACATATTGTGACAACGAAATTGGGCATGACACTCCAGTTTTACACATTCACAGTGAGGTATGAGCCAAGAAGATAAAGGAACAGAGAAGATACGGTTATAAAACAAGGGGGATAAGGCTATAGTTATAATTTACATGGTATTTACACAAGAAATGTCGGCATGTGGGATGTTACATACAGTGTTATCGTGATACACGTGATATGTGGGTGAAGCAATGGTAGAACAAATAGCGAGCAGCCAAAAATCGGGCAAACCGTTAAAAATAAGACTCAGAATTGTATTTTGTAAGGGAATGGAGCACACTAAATTTTGGGGAGCCATAGATCTCTGTTGGGACCCATAGATTTTTGAGCATGCGAGTCCCCGGGAACCATCACTTTTCACAGCTCAAATGAAC
Source organism: Urocampus carinirostris (assembly GCF_059441175.1). Lineage (NCBI taxonomy): Eukaryota > Metazoa > Chordata > Actinopteri > Syngnathiformes > Syngnathidae > Urocampus > Urocampus carinirostris. Next base: position 2,152,982 of record NC_142352.1, on the reverse strand, counting down.
ACCGGATGCGTCTTTTACTCCGGAGCATCTTATCGTCCTTAAAATACGGTCATTCCGCTGTAATTGACGCCAGACTATTTTAACATCCGACATTCTTGACGTCTGAAACTCGCAGGAACCCGGAAGGCCCCGCGGCGGCGGCCAACGCCGGCATCAGCTCGTCCCTGCTCACGGTCATCGAGCGTCTCCGCGAGCGCTCGGACCAGAACGCTTCGGACGAGGACATCCTCAAGGAGCTGCAGGACAACGCCAACGCCGTCCCGGAAGCGGCGGGGACGCCTTCTCAAGCCGGCCTGGTGGACTTTGTGGCCGGCAGCGAGCGGCCGTACCGCTGCCGCCTCTGTTGCTACAGCAGCGGCAACAAAGGCTACATCAAGCAGCACTTGCGCGTTCACCGCCAGCGCCAACCCTACCAGTGCCCCATTTGCGAGCACATCGCCACCGACAGTCGGGACCTGGAGACGCACATGATACACCACTGCAAGGCCGGGATACACCGATGCCGGACGTGCGCTCGCAGCTTTCGCTACAAGGTTAGCACCGATCTTCCCTGTCATTTTCCTTACGGGTCTGAGCGTTCACACAAAGTCGGTGAGCAACGCTTGAAACAATAGTGAGCAACGGCAATCCCAAAGTGTGGCAACTAAATATTATCAAACATGTCCAAAACTTCACATCAAGTTACATTTTGCTGAGTTTCCGGCAATGCAAAATGATTTTTCTCTTTTGAATGAATTGACTCATGTACTATTGCAAAGGTTGTACGGCCTACAAACGTCGTTTGTTTCTTACAATTCTTTCACATGATATCCATTTCTTTTTATTTCCTGATATATTTTGTCGCATAATATTAACATTTTTGGGGGCTTATTGAGTCGGTTGTAAGATACAGAACTGTACTTAATCACATTTTTAGTGGAAATACAATGTTGTCAACAAGATTCACTTGATATACAGTAATTGGAAATTATTTAAATGCAACACAAACTTTTTATTCTTTTTTCGGTGTTTTTTTTCTACTTTTTTCTCAAATTCCTTTAAAAAATCTCATTGTGTTTATTTTTTCCGAGCTGTTACTAATTTTCTCTCTTTGTTGTCTGTTTACTTTTTTCCTACATTTATTTCTTTTCTTTTTTTCTGGCTTTTTTCTGAATTTTTCCTTCTTTTTTTCTGTTCTGTTTGTTTCTTTTTTTCTCAGATTTTTACTACTTTTTCATTTGGGTATTTTTTTTCTTTTTTGTTCTATTCCCCCCTTCCTTTAAGTCATTTTGTGCATCATTTTATATACTATTTGGTCATGTTGGGATGAAAGAAGCAAAAACAACCTGAAAAGCCGTTTAGGACCCGAAAGAGCCGGTTCCTTTTTAGTGAGCCGAGCCGAAGAAGCCGGTTCTCGACATACTCTACTAACTTTACTCAACTTTGACTTAAGTCTCTTCTTAATAAGTCATTTTGAGCCCTCACTTTTGTGCGCTGGCTAGATTTTCTTGTGCGCTGAGAATGGGCGAGCAGTGCGCAATTGCGCACCCGCGCAGCTTAGAGGGAACACTGCCCCCCCTGCGACCCCACCGGGCTCCGCCCTGGACACCCTGGCCCCCAAACCCCCGCCTAGGTTTCAGACTTTTTCTCCTCACGTCAATCACATCCCTGATCTTACTTTTGACCAGCTCGGCGGCCTTGGGGGTAGGGCGCCCGCCCCGAAACTGGGAGGTCGCTGGTTCAAACCTCGGCCGAGTCATACCTAAGACTTACAACATTGGTACTAATTGCCACCCTGCTTGGCGCTCAGAATTAGGGGTTGGAATTGGGGGGTTTGGTCACCTAATGATTCCCAACACATCAGTTGTATTGAGCGAAGGGGGCTGGGAATCCCCTCCTCCGAATCAATCTCCCAAAAAGACTCAGAAATGACTCTAGCCACCTCCCACTAGGGGGATATGGCTGTGGTATATACTGGACTGTCTCAGAAAATTAGAATATTGTGATAAAGTTCTTTATTTTCTGTAATGCAATTAAAAAAACAAAAATGTCATACATTCTGGATTCATTACACATCAACTGAACTATTTCAAGCCTTTTATTATTTGAATATTGCTGATTTTGGCTTACAGCTGAAAAAAACTCAAAAATCCTATCTCAAAATATTAGAATACTTCCTCAGACCAAGTAAAAAAAAAATTTATAACAGCAAAACTAAATCAAACATTTGAAAATGTCCATTGATGCACTGAGTACTTGGTTGGGAATCCTTTTGCACGGATTACTGCATCAATCCGGCGTGGCATGGAGGCAATCAGCCTGTGGCATTGCTGAGGTCTTATTGATGCCCAGGATGCTTCGATAGCGGCCTTCAGCTCATTTGCATTTGTAGGTCTGGTGTCTTTCATCTTCTTCTTAACTATACCCCACAAATTCTCGATGGGGTTCAGGTCAGGGGAATTAGCAGGCCAATCAAGGACAGTGATGCCATGGTCAGTGCACCAGTTACTGGTGGTTTTGGCACTGTGGGCAGGTGCCAGATCATGCTGGAAAATGAAATCCTCATCTCCATAGAGCTTTTCAGCAGATGGAAGCATGTAGTGCTCTAAAATCTCTTGGTACACAGTTGCATTTACTCTGGACTTGATGAAACACAGTGGACCAACACCAGCAGCTGACATGGCTCCCCAAACCATTGCTGACTGTGGGAACTTCACACTGGATTTCAAGCAACTTGGATTTTGCTCCTCTCCAGCCTTTCTCCAGACTCTGGCGCCTTGACTTCCAAATGAAATGCAAAACTTGCTTTCGTCTGAAAAGAGGACTTTGGACCACTCTGCAACTGTCCAGTGCTTCTTCTCCATAGCCCAAGTCAGACGCTTCTTCCGTTGTCTTGAGTTCAGAAGTGGCTTGACCATGGGAATACGGCTATTGTAGCCCATTTCCCGGACACGTCTGTGAACTGTGGCTTTTGATACCTGGACTCCAGCTTCAGCCCACTGTCTTTGAAGCTCCCTCAAATTCTGGAAGCGGCTCTTCTTCACAATTTTGTTAAGGCTGCGATCATCTCTCTTGGTTGTGCAGCGTTTCCGGCCACATTTTTACCTTCCAACAGACTTTTTGTGGATATGCTTTGAAACTGCACTCTGTGAACAGCCTGCTCTTTGAGAAATTTCTTTTTGTGTCTTACCCTCCTGATGGAGGGTATCAATGATGGTCCTCTGGACAGTAGTCAGATCAGCAGTGATTTAGTTTACTGAACCAAGCTGAGTGTTTTTAAGGCTCAGGAAACCCTCGCAAGGTGTTTCGAGTTAATTAGATGATTCAGGTGATTAGTTGAATAGCCTACTTGTATACTTTTTCATGATATTCTAATATTTTGAGATAGGATTTTTGAGTTTTCTTAAGCTGTAAGCCAAATTCAGCAATATTAAAATAATAAAAGGCTTGAAATAGTTCAGTTGATGTGTAATGAATCCAGAATGTATGACATTTTTGTTTTTTTAATTGCATTACAGAAAATAAAGAACTTTATCACAATATTCTAATTTTCTGAGACAGTCCAGTATATATATATATATATATATATATATATATATATACTGTATATAATCTTACAAACGAGTAGGCCTCAGCGATAAAATGATAACGATAATCATTGGCAATACTTTTGCCACGATAAATAATCCAAACCAGGGGTCGGCAACCTTTTCAATGTTGAGTTCCACTTTCATATGTCCTTGTAAATCACTGTGCCACACCAAGATTAATAACTCGCACAACATTTCTTTTATATCCAACAGAGCTGTCATTTTACACCACTCCAAATATACAACATGGATAGACATTGAAATCGTATAACTAACCAATTTATCTTCCACTATTCTTGTTCATCAATTAACTAAAAAAATGAATGTGAATAAGAAGTGGAAAGACCTGTAGCCATCCATGACGGCAACTTTTTGCCACAAGAATTAATCAGAATCAACCATTCTTCATTAACAATGAACTACAATCAAAAAACAAGTGATATGGAAAGCTACCATACCATCATCAATGATATGCAAGATTTTTTATTAATTTGATTTATTGTATTTTCTTGCTGTGAAATCTAAAAAAAAATCATCAAACAAAATAAGTTAATATATTTCCTTGTCCTACCTAATTAGCAGATAAAAACAATCAAATACATGGTAATCTTGTTGTGGAATGTGGATAATAAATAATTATAAGTATGGAGTCATCTGGTGAAGGTCGTGGAATGACGTTGTTGCAAGAGGTCACAAGCTGATATGCTGAGGGAGCCGGGGCGGACGACCTTCACGAGATATCTTAACTTTATTGGAGAACATTTTAAAAGCCAATGTTGAACGTCTGGAACTTTGAACGTGTCCCAAATGCAAAAAAGCGGGTTCCCTTTTCGCCATATCTCCTCTCTGCGTATTTTTGGGGGCGACGCCCAACGATGGTCTCTCCAAATATCGGCTGCCCCCTATTGATATGGATGAATGTTAGTTATTCTGCTGATCACTGGAATACAGCAAAGATAGGGAACAATGGCATGCTCTTATCAAAGATTGAAATTGGGAAATTTACCACCACACGCTACTTGAGGAATCTCTGCACACTGGTTGAAAAACATTGGATTATTGCACATGCATGCAGTTTCATTTACATTGATATTCCATGTAAATTATGGTCTTACGTTTTGAATTAGGCTGGCAACATATTCACTTAAAAGTGTTGAACTCAGGTTAAATAAAATAAGCTTTCTGTTTTATGGTAAACAAATCTTCTGACGTGTGCAATTTTAATCGTTTATTTGTTTGTAATTCAGAATCAGTTGAAAAGCCACGAGCGAGAGCATCACAGCGTCATCGGCGCTGACACATCCGTGGCGGTGACCTTGGATGAAACTGAGGAAGCGGACTGTGACGAGGACAAAGGTAGGGGGCGCTCACGTCCAGGGACCCTTAGATTTGTAGACCTTTTTTTTTGGTACCGATTGTCATGCGGTCTTTTTCAGAAGGCGGCCTTCAGAAGACGTTCAAGTGCGACGTCTGCAACTACACCAGCTCGACCTACGTGGGCGTCAGGAACCACAGGCGGATACACAACTCCGACAGACCTTATCGGTGAGGCCCCGTGTTGTTATTGCATGAATCATCTTTTAAATGCATGCCTCCGGACTGTTCACGGTTGTGAAGGCTGCTGAGTCACTACTCTTGATTATCCACTCGGTGGCAGTAGAAGGTTGTAAAAGGCCCTGCTGTCAGTTACAATTTTGGGGGTGGACTCTGCGGGTTAACCCTGGTCCTTTAATCATTATTTGTGTGGTCTCCATTTTGAAAACACTAACAGGCTCCTGATGATTTTCAAGTAGTAAGTCAAGTCATATTTATTTGTATAGCCCTTAATCACAGAGAGTCTCGGAGGGCTGCACGGACCACAGATTATTGCAAACTACAGACTATTATCACACCCTCCCCTGATTTAAATCCTACATGAGGGGAAGGAAAAACTCAAAAACTTAAGCATGGGGAAAATGAATAAACCTTGAGAAGGGACCGCACATGAGGTAATCCCCCTTCCTGATGTTAAGTCAACTCAATGATGTTTATTTGTGATGCCCCTAATCTCAAAGGGCTGCAAAGACCAGACTATTGCAAACCAGCCTATTATGACACCATCCCCAGATGTAAAACCTACATGAGGGCAAGGAAAAACTCAAAAACCTCAAGTCAAGTCATGTTTATTTGTGACGCCCTTAATCACAAAGTCTCAATGGACTGTATAAACCACAGACTATTACACAACATCCCCTGATCTAAAACCTACATGAGGGGAAATGAAATCAGAAAGATATGAGGGAGCAAGTCCTTGCATGATTTTGCATACCCCCAACAGAACCTTCAAATCTCATCTTAAGCTAACAGGGAGCCAATGCAGGTTCGCTAAAATCGGGGTGAACTTTCTTGTCCAGTTAAAAGCCTCGATTCGGCATCCTTTACCAGCTGAAAGCTCTTGATTTTGGACTTCGGGAGACCGCAGAGTAATGAAATGAAATGAAATGAAAATGAAATGAAATGATTTGCATTTATATAGCACTTTTCAAGTCAATGACTTCCCAAAGCGCTTTACAATGCGCTCCACATTTCCCAATAGCGGCCTTGCAGCCATGTAAGGCGCTAACCTGCTTATTGGAGGTATTAGGGGTTCAGTGTCTTACCCAAGGACACTTCGACATGTAACACGGACGAGCCGGGATTCGAACTGGGATCCCTTGATCCCAAGACGAGCGCTCTACCTCCTGAGCTACTGCCGCCCACATGTAATGCATTACAGTCATCGAGACTGGAGGTAACAAACGCGTGAATTATCATCTCCGCATAGGGCGGATTTTAGCAATGTTGCGAAAATGGAAAAAAAGCTGTTCTAGTAATATTCTTAACGTGTGTTTGAAAGGACAGATCGGGTTCATATATGACACCTACATTTTTAACTGAGTCACTCTGGGTGATATTACATTTGTCAAGGTTCAGAGCCGTTTTTGAGAAAAAGTCACGGCATTTGGATGGACCATCTCATCTCATCAGCCGTACCGCTTATCCTCATTAGGGTCGCGGGGGGGCTGGAGCCCATCCCAGCCATCTCCGGGCAGTGGGCAGGGGACACCCTGAAAGGGTTGCCAGCCAATCGCAGGGCACACAGGGACAGACAACTCATTCGCTCATTCACATCTCGGGACAATTTGGACCGGCCAATTCACCTGAAATGCATGTTTTTGGAACGTGGGAGGAAACCCACGCAAGCACGGGGAGAACATACAAACTCCGCACAGGAAGTCTGGAGCTGGATTTGAACCCACGACAGGTTCCCATGACATGAACTGTGCCGCACAAGCGCTAACCACTGCGCCGCCGTGCTGCCCTTGGATGGACCAATAACTAGCATTTCGGTCTTTTCAGAGTTAAGGCGCAAGAAGTTCAGTTGCCAGTTTAGTGTGGAAGATTCCTCCATTGGAAGATATAGTTGAGTGTCATCTGCGTAGCAATGGAAACTGATATTATACTTGCAAATAATATCACCTCATCGAATAATGTAAATGCTGAAAAGAAGGGGGCCGAGTACTGAACCCTGCGGAACACCACAGCAAACACTAAAGTTTGAGACCCTGGCAGGGGCCAATTAAGTGCTACAAAGTGTTCACTAGGAAGTATAGCCTGCAGATGGTTGACGCAGCTTTTGGCACATGTAGGTGCTGCAACTGCGACTTTGCCACCACCAACATGAACAGCTTGAAGAGTCACATGAGGCGACACCCTCAGGAGAACCAGGCCGTGCAGCTCCTGGAGCAGTACAGGTGAGAAGCGAGAAAACCTGCCACTCTCGGATCACCTTTGACAATTCCTTCCTTTCCCAGGTGCTCGCTCTGCGGCTATGTTTGCAGCCACCCGCCTTCCCTCAAGTCGCACATGTGGAAGCACGCCGGAGACCAGAACTACAACTACGAGCAGGTCAACAAGGCCATCAACGAGGCCATCTCGCAGAGCGGCCGGTAAACCCGCCTCACCGTGACGACACGCACTGTTATTCGGATCGATGTGATCAAATCCAGCTTGTGTAGTAGCTAGGGAAGCAATATCTTATAAACCTGCTTCCTGAAATGTTACAATGTGCTTCACACTTACCCATTCACACACACACACACACACACACACACACCAATAGGGAGTCAGCCTCCAAACGTTTTGAGGATAATCAAGATGCTAAATGGTCTGCATTTCTATAGCGTTTTTCAAGTCAATGAAGACCTCCCAAAGTGCTTTACAGGGAAATCTGGTACATTTTAAATTCAAAAGCATTGATATTTTTTTTAGCAAATGTGTGTTACCGTGTAAAACCGGTTAATAATAAATAACTAGAAATGAAAGGCTATGACACAGCAAATCAGTCATACATGTAAGGTAGTTCAACGCAAAACAAATCTGCTCATCTTATTACGCCAAAAACGAGTGTTTTGTTGCCGTGCTATTTAAATATAACAGATCAAATTTTAAAAAATTAAAAAAAAAAGGATAAAGAAAAGAATTATGAATAGGATTTTTTACCTTTGTGGTGGTCAGCAGAAGGCGCTCGCACACCTCCATATTTTGCTGCTATTTCTTTCTTAAATGCAATAGTTGTACGCACTACTTTTCTTTTTTCACCTGTAGCAACTTCTGCTGCTTGCACTGACTTTCTTCGGAGGCATAATTAGGGGCTTAAACACTTCGTACACCTATATTAAAAGCGAAAGCAAAATGAAGCACATCCGATAACAGTTTGTCACAAAAAGAGCGATCTACACCCGAACGCCACTCAGCATCGCACCCTAGCGTACCCACTCACGCTTTACCGGCGTTCGAACTCCGATTTTTTGACCGAGCAGCGAAGCAAGAATTTCCCGAATTTTTTGGTCGGACTCCGATTTGTTTCGAACCGAGAGGCGTTCGAAAACTGAGGTTCCACTGTATAGCGTATTGGCAACGAAACAGATCAAATCACAGATATGATTTCTGGCCGTAAAAATACAGTACAAAACATTTCAAAGTGTCCATTGCACTTTGTGTGTTTGAGTACAGAAAGACACTTATTTGCCCACTTGGTCAGGCAAGCTTCAGATTTAATCGAATATGCGTTCATGTACAAACAGCCTTGCGACTAAAGCCCCGCGCGCACAGTAAAAAGATACTGAGGAGACACGACCAATATGTGGTATTACCTTTATAGAAAATCAAAATAATAAGGAACATAAATGCTTCTGAATCATTCTAACAAGTAGTTTCAGCCGATTGAATATTGTAGCGTAGCTAAAAGTGTCTCATCCGGTGCATTTTGCACATTGTGAAGAGATAGGGAGGTGACATGACCAAGTTGTGTTCGTACTTTTTCGGAACAGACCTTATTGCCTCGAAATAAGGTCAAACAGAGTTGCCGGATACAACCGAATGTTTGATCTTATGCATAGTCCAGTGTTTTTCCAAATTGCTCAGTCCACAATTGAATGGATTTGGGAGTACAGTCCATAAACATGCCCGATTAAAGTCGCCGCCGACGATAAAGCTCCGTTGGGGTGTGCAAGCTGCTGTTTATTGATAGCATCGGGCAGGAGATTTAGCGCTATGCTAACGTTAGCATCCGGTGAAACGGTTAGCGGTGGAAAGTAAACAGCAAACACAAAGACCACAGTTAACTCTCCTGGTACATAGAAGGGTCTCAGGGTTTATATCCTCAGACAACATCTCATGTTACGTAGCACGTCCCCTTGTGATGACGCACTTGTTTTCCTCAATGTGCATGCTTTTCGGGAATTGACGATGTTTTTTCAAAATACATTCGTCCTATTTTGATTTTCCAAAGTTCCACAATTTCCAAGAAACTCGTTGGGGTCGGCCTGACATCTAAACTCCTATCAGCTTGCAATTTCGCGAGCTAACTGGCATTTAAACTCTGGAGAAACAAGCCTGGAATTTCCAGTTTTAAACTAATGTGTTCTCCTTATGTCAAGCCCGACTCCAATAAACCATAACTTCTGCAGACATTCCAAATGAAATCTAATAAAGAACATAAATGCTTCAAATCTTTCTAACAAGCAGTTCTGATTGATTGAATATTATAGCGTGGCTAATAGTGAGTAATTATCGTTTCTCTCTGGTGCCTCGTGCTCATTATGAAAAGGTAGATATGAGACACATCCAAGTTATTATTTTCCATCTGATAATTGTGATGTCATATTTAGCATGTTATTGCCTTCAAATCTATGAGACTGGTAACTATTAGTGCATCTCTGCATAATACTCCACACAAAGATGGTTTATCATGGATCATTTTTAAAATGTATAGAATATGGCCACCAACTTTGAATATATATTTGTTCAGTGCTCCTGCTACAGCATCCACAGGCCCAGAATCTCTCACGGCTGCTTCCTACGACGCCGCTAAGATCCCAGCGGAACAAATTCTAGAACTACCTGTCGTGGCTTCCAAACCCGGGCCGAAACTGCAAGGAGGCTCGCCGGCGCCGGTTCCGCAAGGCGGGGCGGAGTACTGCATGCTGCTCTTCTGCTGCTGCATCTGCGGCCTAGAGTCTACCAGCAAAGAGCGACTGATGGAACACATGAAGGAACACGAAGGTGACCTCATCAGCATCATACTCAACAATAAGGACGCGTACACTCACACGGAGTTAGCACAGTGAACACAGTATCGATAGCGGTGCCTCAGCTTTCAAACGACTCCAACAATATTTTCAGGAGAAATATTTACCTTCATTTTGAGTTTTCACAACACAGACGCTGCCTTACTTATGAAGGAGGGTCCGGACGATCATTCGTAAGTCGAATTTGTTCCTAAGTTGCTTCAGTGCTATATTTTGTATGTTCAAGGCTTGTTGTTTAAGTAACCTGTATTGTTTTGTACTAAAAATAAACATTTCATAAAATAATATACTCTATAACGATATATAGTGAAGATTAACTTACTTTTGGAAGATGAGCTTCAAGAGTTAGGCTACTTCCTCCTAGGTGGTAAAAAGTGGCTGAAAAAAGCGATCCAACCATTTTCTCAACCGCATCAAGCTTTCTTATTCCATTTTCGTTTGAAAAGAAACGGTTCGCCTCTTCTTTACACTTTACACCAATCGTGTTTGAATGGATGCACGAGATATTAAACAATAAAAATATCAAAGTTCTTAGCGCGCTGGAGGTACAGTATAGTACACAGGTGTCAAACTCACAGCTCGCGGGCCACATCCAGCCCGGCGTACAATTATATCCGGCCCGTGAAATCCTTTTATACAATACACATGTACTCTAATGGCCCAGGTCTATGAAACCCTGATAACTTCCAAATTATACTCAGATACTAAAAACCACAATGGCAGAGAAAATCGTATTAATTGACATTGCCGGTAAACCCATGCGTCTTATTTGTGGAGGTTTTGTGGCCGTAATTAAGGAATTTGATGTAAAACGGCACTACAAGATAAAACTTCAGAGTAAGCTGAAAAACCTTGAATCCAGAAAAAAGATACCGAAAGTTGAAGAGTTCAAGAAGAATATGAAGATGTTTTTCACTAAAGCAAATTCCCATAGTGAAAAGCGCAAATTTTATTTATATTTTCCGTTTTTCATATTTTAACTTTTATAGTTTTCACAGGAGATATTTTTATGGAGAGCAACGATTTTTAATTCATTTAATGTTAAGTTTGTTTATTCCTGACTGGTTTAAATTCATATTTATTATTTTTTTTCAAATTTTTTTTAAAGGAAAGTGTATTCAATAAATATTTAACCTGTTCGGCCCGCAACCAAAGGTGTGGTTTGAGTTCTGGCCCTCTGTATAATTGAGTTTGACACCCCCAGTAGAGTATGTTTATACTCAAACGGGGAAGAGGAAGCCGTATTTCTTCTTCGGGTGGATGCCGGGTGAGCTTTCACAGCGCCACACGCCGGTAGTGGCGGAAAGAAGCACTACAGTAATGTCCCGTACTGGGGAAAAGGTGCACAAAATACAAAATCTAACTTACAGCAATATCCGGATATTTTTCGACATCCTGAAAAAAATGTTGGTATCTCCCATTTTGCGCAAGTCGAATGGTCGTAAGTAGGGGAGCGTCTGTATGCCCTTCTATATGTAAACAGTACCAAAGAGATTTCATATTAAGGTATTATTTTTATTTAATCGATACATCGGTATTAAATGAATCTGTATGTTTAGGACTAGATTGCTGTTTTTATTGGAAAAAAGTGGATTTTTCATACGGGCCAAAACAGATTAATGACACTACCATCATTTCTTATGGGAAAAAGGAATTCAGAGCTCGTCCGTCAACCTGAAACGGATTTAGTTTGAAAGCTGAGGCACTGCTGTATTCGTTTTACCTCAGCAAAAGCGCTTATTTTGTCCATTTTGCAGCTTCTCACGTCACAGTCCGCTCCATGACATCATTTCTTGCAATAGGACACAATGTTACCTCCGCCAAGGCCTTCCAAGCACAATATGAGTCATTCACCTGTAGTATGAGTGGGCGATACGGTAAAAAAAATGTTTTTCCAAAACCAAACCGCGATCTTGATTTTTCTTTGAGAATTCTTGAAAAAAAATGGCAACTCGTTTCTAATTATTTCGCTTTAATATTATGCTGAGATCATTTTTTTAAGCCGTCTAATTTATGGAAAAGTTTTAGTTGTGATTGTGCTTTTTTTGTTGTTGCATCATTTAACATTAGGCACGAAAACATTCCCATTAGCAGCTACAATCCGTGTCCACAATGCCGACATTAACAGTTAGGGGTAGGTGATATGGCAAAACCTTTTTTTATTGTTATTATGATTATTAGCAGTTTCTGAAATAACGTCTCCGCCCGAGTGGCCAACTTTTTCAAGGGAAAAAAAGCAAAAGATCTTTTCTCAAATCAAACTTTTGCTTTATTCCGATTTCAAAATCTTCGTTGGGTTTGGAAATTTCGGAAGTTCGTTTGGCAATTTGCATACTCGGCAGCCAATCAGAAGCCTGATTCGAATAACTTCGTGCTTCTGGACATTTCCGAGCATCATAAGGCCGTACATTTGGATATCATTTTCCAAAGTAGACGCAGAGAGAACATAAACATCGATAAGTGGTTATGAATCAAGCTAAAACCTCGGCCCCAGAAGAAAGATTGAAAAGAAGCTCACAAAATTGATGACGCTACAAAACGTAAACGTACATTAAAAGCATGGTGGAAAGAGGAGTTCACGTGGTTTGTAGCAGACGACGCAACGCAAACGTCGAATGAATGAAGATGAGTAAATACAGGTACATACTGATGGCAGATGGAACACAGCCATGTCATTTACCGTATTTTCCGCACTATAAGGCGCACCTAAAAGCCTTTATTTTTTTCAAAAGCTGACCATGCGCCTTATAATACAGTGCGCCTTATATATGGATCAATATTAAGTCGCAAGGTCTCGCAACAAAGGCAAGCAGCCACCGACTAGATTTTTTCCTCGTAGGCGATGTGGTCCGCGGTGTATGCTGGGATACATATGCCGTCGTTTCATTTCCCAGCCAATGTGTCAATCATCATTTGAATCGGTCACTATTGGCTAAAGTTATTCGGAGGTAAAGGGGGCGGATCCTTTTTATTATTCACAGGCTCGCATAGGCTAAAGGGGCAAAACAAAGCCTGCAATTGGCCGAAAAAGATTAATGTGAATAGCAAGTTTGGTTGTCTTCGGCATAGAGCAAACATGTTTTACCATTCTGTATTTGTAAATATTTTACTCTCCTGGATTTACTACACTCACGGATATAAGAGGACCATGGTTGCACATTATTATTGAACGCAACGACTTCGGTGAGCTACTCCGGCTATATATGTTCCCAGTATCTTGTTTCAGAGTGATCTAGATGTTTCTGTGATAGGTCTTTTTTTAAATTTAACTCAATTCCAAGTGTTTAATGTGATATGCACAGTAAAGTTGCGAGCGAAAAAGAAAATATAAACTAAGGAATGGTTAGCATTTCTTGAATCCCAAGACTTTAACCTTCCGAATGATATTTGGAACGACGCATTTGAGTGACATCGTACGGACACCGCATCCGCACGTGTCTACGACACGTATTCGCTTCTTTACAAGCTTTCGGAATGTTAAGGGGGTAATCAGTTGGAATCAACTATCTGTTTTGTCGACGTTCCCATTGTAGCGCCTTATAATCCGGTGCGCCTTATGTATGGAAGATATAGGACCAAAAACTATTTTTTGGGGGTGCGCCCTATAGTGCGGAAAATTCGGTACATGCAATGCATGTTATAAGTAGATTTATAATAAACTTAATTTTAAACTGTTATATATTCTGATGATCAATCCCTAATACTTTGCAACAATGGTTTTTTTTTTTTTTTGCGATTAGTCGTCTTATTGTGTTTCAAGTTGTGAAAAATAGGGCAGGCAACTTTATGGATGGGCAGGCAACTTTTCAGAGTTGTCTGCCCTGGTGGCCGCTAACTTTTTGTCACGAGTTTCAGACACTGTTATTAGAATTGATTACAAGTAATTAGCAACTTTCTGACTTTTCCATTTCAGGTTTTAAGAAAAGAAAAATGAGTATTTCAGGGAATGAATCTTCTTTCTGAGCAAGGTTTATTTTTTTATCCTAATTTAGAATAGAATATACCTTTATTGTCATTGTTACAACATGGGATATGCTGTGACAAAGTAATTGGACGACTCCAGTTCCACATTTACAGTGAGGATAAGGAAACAATGAGATAACTAACTGTCTTTGTTGTAAGTAGGCTTTGTTTTCCTTTGTGGGTGGGGGGGGGGTTGATGAGGGGGATGAGGGACAAACAGAGTTGGTGGATACAACCGGAATGTTTGATTTTTGATCTTACATTACACATAGTCCAGTGTTTTTCCCGAATTGCCCTCTTTCTGGATTTGGGAGTACAGTCCATAAACATGCCCGATTAAAGTCGCCGTCGACGATAAAAGCTCCAGTTAGCTCTCCCGGTACATAGAAGTGTCTGCACGATACTGCTAGAAAGTGTCAATGATTCGGCTGTTATTGTAGCGCGTAGTCTCCAACCCCTGTTTTTACCGGAGTCCTCGTCTCGTACGAGCCGGTGAAGCGTGCGTCCTGCTAATTGTAATGCGGCGTCGGGAAAGCCAAGACTCCGTGATGACAAAAAAACTCCAATTCCGGACGTTGTTGGTGGCGATCCGCAGCTCAAATTCACTCATTGTGGACGATTTATACACAGAGACCCTGCGGTTAGCGCGGCTAACGGTGGCCATAACCCCCCGTGAATAGCTTTCATGTCTTGTTAGCTCAACTTCAGTCCATTTTATTCAATTTGATCCTTTCTTCTTCAAATGCAAACGTTTCAGCTCCATATAAGCTACAATGACCTCTAGTGGTCAACCATTTCACACCATATATTTTCATTGCTGACCAAATATTGGGTCCCACTTGTGTTTATTTCTGTTTAATATTGAAAGCGCTTGGCGGAGGTTACATCAAAAAGGACACAAAACCCGTTTGCAAGTCGATACCTCGTACAAACAAAAACATCGCTAGTACATACTGTCATATTTAATTTGTATTTAATATTTGAACCGTGGCGTTGAGTTCCCACCTATTTATCTGTTCGTTTCACTACACTTTCAATCGAAGTGAGTTATCGAGTGACTTTTGTTTTTGTTTTTAGCGACAAAAGGGATTTTTTCCATTTTCCTTCAAGCGGTGCCTAAAAAGATGTACAGTGTCAAGTTCATTTTGATATGGAAGCATAAATATATTGCCCCAACGTGTACTATTTTTATATGTAATCTCTTTTAAGACTTTGTAGCTTTTTAGAAAAGACTGCCGTGTGCGTTGATACAAACACAGGTGACAATAAAATGTGTCAAGTCATAAAAATGTGTCCGTTAATATTCTTTGGCTGTTTTCTTGGACTTTCCATAATTTCTTTGAAGGCAGTCATCTTGGACATCTCCCCTTCGTCACGGCCAGGGTTGGGTAGGGTTACTTTAACTTGATTACTTTCAATTACTTTTGGATGACTCCTATACCAAATATGCTAATAAAAGACAAAAGAAACTAAATAGGAATAAAATGATGACTCACAACACGCGGTAAGCTTTCTCTCCTGGCTTTGATCTCTTTGATCTCCGACAAAACGAACATCAAAAGCGACAGAAACCAAATGAAAATCAATCCAAACAGCTTGCCAACATCATTTTTGCCGTTCCATGTATTCCGTTACTCCCCAAGCCTGCACAAAATTGAGTCATTTTATTCATATTGAGTTTATTTTGTCTTTTATTAGCATATTTGGTATTGGAGTAATCCAAGAGTCATTGAAAGTAACCCAGTTAATGTAACCCTACCCAAACCTGCTCACCATACAAAGGTTTCAGGTTACGAAGTACCTGAACGGGAAACTATTGCCTCAGGTTACAAAGGCGTTTCAGGATACAAAGTGATTCCCTTGGTCTGGGAATCTCCCCCCAACTTAAACTGTCTTCCCCATGACCAGGGTTGGGTAGGGTTACTTTAACTTGATTACTTTCAATGACTTTCGGATTACTCCAATACCAAATATGCTAAAAAAGAGAAAATAAACTAAATAGGAATACAATGATGACTCACAACACGCGGTAAGCTTTCTCTCCTGGCTTTGATCTCTTTGATCTCCGGCAAAACGAACATCAAATGCGACAGAAACAAAATGAAAATAAATCCCAACAGCTTGCCAACATCATTTTTGCCCTTCCATGTATTCCGTTACTCCCCGAGCCTGCACAAAATGGAGTCATTTTATTCATATTTAGTTTCTTTTGTCTTTTATTAGCATATTGGGTATTCGAGTCATCCAAAAGTCATTGAAAGTAATCCAGTTAAAGTAACCCTACCCAACCCTGCTCACGGCTGAGTCAAAAAATTAGCTCGTCAGCGTGCGCCCGGCAAACTAGACTGGGCAGATGACTTGCCTCAGGTGTGTTCGAGATGGGAATTCGCTTATATTTTGGGCAATGTTCCCTCTAAGCTGCGTGTGTGCGCAATTGCACACTACCCAGAGCTTTTCAGCGCACAAGAAAATGTAGCCAGCTCACAAAAATCAGGGCTCAAAATTGCTAATTAAGAAGCCAATTAAGTCAAAGTTACAGTGCATGAAGGTGAAAATACACGGGTTCCCCTGATGCTGTGTTCTAAATGCGGTATTTTGAAGTCAATGTCGAAGTAGTATGAAGTTGAGTAAAGTCAGTAGTTTTTCGAGAACCGGCTTCTTCGGCTCGGCTCACTAAAAGGAACTGGCTCTTTCGGGTCCTAAACGGCTCTTCGGGTCGTTTTTGCTTCTTTCATCCCTACATGACCAAATATTATGTAAAATGATGCACAAAATGACTTAGAAGAAAGGGGGATAGGACAAAAAAAGAAAATAAATACCAAAATGAAAAAGTAGTGAAAAGCTGAGAAAAAAAGAAACAAAAGGAAGGGAAAGAAGAAGGAAAAAGGAAAACAAAGGAAAAAAAGTAAATAGAGCAAAAAGAAAAAAGTAACAGCTAGGAAAAAAAACACAGTGAAAAGGACAGGGAAAAAGAAGAAAAAGTTTGTGTTGTATTTAGATCATTTCCAATTCTATCAAGTCAATCTTGTTGCCAACATTGTACTTTCATTAATGAATGTGATCAAAAACAGTTGTGTATCATGCAACCGACCCTAAAAATGTTAGTATATGCGACAAAAGATACCAGGACAAAAAAGAAATGGAAATCTTGTGAAATAATTGTAAAAACAAATGACGTTTGTAGGCAATCATACATGAGTCAATACATTTGAAAGTGAAAAATAATTTTGTTTTGCCGGAAACTCCGCAAAATCTAACGTGATGTCAAGTTTTGGACATGTTTGATAATGACTTAATTGCCACACTTGGGATTGCCGTTGCCCACTGTTGTTTCAAGAGTTGCTCACCGACTTTGTGTGAACGCTCAGACCCCTGGAAAATCAGAGGGAACATTGAGTAGGGGGTATCGGGATTGGCAAACTTGACCGTTGGATTGACTTACTGTGGGGTCTAAGTTCACCTCTTACATGTTGTGGGAGAGCTATTTTAAAGTTGGCTGATCGCTAAAAAAGATACACCAAGCATTCGACTTTTTTACAACTGGCAGTTGGAGAGGGGGAGGAGCCAGAAGAGGAGGAAACTTACATCCATCTCCTTGGTCGCGCTCCCAACTGGGGGGGCCCTTCCCCCACCAAACTGCATGCATTTAAGCAGAACAAAGCCAGAGAAAGAAAGAAAGGCCCCTTTGGGCCGTACCAATATTTGAAACAGAAACGTGATACCATCTGGTTTAGAGATACACACTTTTTGGGGAAGTACCCTAAGCCCACCTTACACTTACTTGACTGTGGACCGATGACTTGCCTCAGGTGTGTTCGAGATGGGAAGTCGCTTGTATTTGGGAATATAGGATAGACAAAGTTGATTGTGGAACAATTACTTTCTGCAATTGTGTTCGAGATGCGAACTCGCAAGTATTTGGGGAATTGTGTTTGACAATTTGAGAAGGAAATGAAATGCTTTTGAGATGAGCGGCAGTAGCTCAGGAGGTAGAGTGATCGTTTTAGGATTAAGGGATCCCAGTTCGAATCCTGGCTTGTCCGTGTTACATGTCGAAGTGTCCTTGGGTAAGACACTGAACCCCTAATACCCCCAATAAGCAGGTTAGCGCCTTACATGGCTGCAAGGCCGCTATTGGGAAATGTGGAGCACATTGTAAAGCGCTTTGGGAAGTCATTGACTTGAAAAGCGCTATAGAAATGTCGATCATTTCAGATCATTTCATTTCATGAAGTGTTTGAGGAGTATGTTTGGAGTGACAAGATTGGATAGATTGAGGAATGAAATTGTGAGAGAGAGAACTGGAGTAGTAGTGGAACTGAGCAAGCGCGTGGATAGGAGAAGTCGGTTGGTTTGGACACATGGAGACGATGGACGAGGAGCAAATGTTGAAGAGGATCTGCAGAAGTCAATGGAAGGAGACCAAGAGGAAGGCCGCAGTGCAGTCTGCGCTTAAGGTAAACAGAATGCCCTGATTGTTAGCAGTATTTTGTGACATTTTTACAAAAGAACTTTGCTTGCACATTTTTTTTTAAACTATTTTTAGGACAAGAATGGCGGTGAAAATGAGCCTGAACACTCAAGTAACTGAAAGAGACAAATTTAAGTGATATATATTGATATGGGACACAAACTCTGGCATTGTTATTATTTTATAATAATCAAGCAATATACAGTGATACAAAATGTGCTGAAAATTTAGCTTTTGTTGGGGGAGGGGATTTGGCAGTTATTTTGAATTTTTTTATTAAAGTACATAGTGTGTCTCTTAAAAAATGTTTTAAATATTTTTGCTTTTCGGGCTCTTTCAATCCAAGTGTTTCCTGACCCCTGCCTTATATGGTCACTTCAGTAGACATCAAAACTAGATGAATAACTTCTTTTAACTTTGTTGTTTATTTATTTTTAAGATTGTTTTAAACATACAGTATTTTTATTTTTTTAGCCTGGACTGGCAAGGGACTTGATATATTTTACATGTATATGGTTGTAAAATCTATATATAAATTTATAATGTTTTTCGTTTACTTTGAGTGAAAAAAAATAAAAACATAAAACATTGTTTAAAAAAAGGTTACAAAAGTATATTTCCTAAAGTCCTAAAATAATCTTTTAACCCTGATTTTGAATTGTTAAATAGTTTTTCAGTGACTTATATAAGGTGTTAAAATTTCATAGCAGTCATTTGTAACCTGTATAATTGTTATAAATTGTTCGTTTATTTAAAAACCAAAAAAACTGTCTTTTTATATTTTTTAAGTTGTATGTATTAACAGCACATGTTGACGAATAACTTTTGCATGAAAATCGGTTTTAAAATAAGCAAGTTGTGATTCATTTTCAATGTACACATAATGCGTCAATAGGACGTTGACCTGACCAACATGGCCGCCGTGTAGGCACGCTAGTTAATGGGCTGCTACACAGCGCGGACGTGTATGTTTTTTTTTTTTAAATAAACACTCATGGGGAATGTACCTTTATAACGTCACATGTGCATGTTTATTGAACAATCATCAATCCCAACAACAATCTTATTCTTACACCTAAACGATATTTCGATAGGAAACTACGACTAAATATAACGTTTGCGGACTTTGAGTGTATTATTCTGAAGTTCCGGTCAAGTTCCGGTGTGGATACTGAATCTATCCCGGAAGGTAAAGTGCCAGTAGGCAATCAATGTAAGCTCACAATTCTAAGGACAACCATAGTAATACCACTTGTTTTATAATATCATACTTGCAATATTTAAGTTAGCTCTGAGTGATGTTTTAATTTCGAAAGACAACGTGTTGAAATTATATTTCTTTAATTTGAGTTCGTTTTGACAGCTCCTTTTGTCCCGTCGACCGGATATACCGTTTTGGTGGATAACCTACAAAACTAAATATCCCTCTCTGAAATTTACTTTTAAAAACGTTGCAAGCACATTTCTAAGGAAAACAACGAAATTATAATGTGTTTCGTTTGAATAGGTAAACAATATTAACATAAAAGACCACGGCTAAAACTCACATTTAACGAGCTAACTTTTGTTTTGAAAGCAAGCGTTGTCGAGTTCCGGCGTGGATATCAATCGAACCCCGGGATGTAACATGCAGGCAAAGCCATTCATTTGAGTTTACAATTCTGATTTGAGGGCTAAAAAAAGAACTGGAGTGCTAATAACACCGAACTGGACAAAAAAGACTAACGCCGCCTGAAATTACATCATTCCGGTACGGGTCAAACGCGCAGTGTTTGTTCTTCTGGTGTGGGTACGTTTGTTTTGTCATATGGCTCCGCGATGTGTTGTCCTAAACATGACCAAATTGTTCATTTTATTTTCTAGTTCGACCCATGTGGGAAAAGAGTAATACAACAATGTTTTTTGTTGTCGTCTGCATTATAAAATATTTTATATAAATGTTGATGTGTTGTGTGTTGACCGTGCACAAAGTCAACTCATGGATCGATAAGAAAACCAACACAAGATGGCGTCGTTGTTTACCTTTGCTTGTGTTCTCATCCAGGGGCGTTTGTGATGGCTTCTCTTCGCCAGAGGAAGGCCAGTCGGGGCAAGTGTACCCCCCAAGCCCCCTCTGGAGACTCCCAGTCTCATCCGGATGACTGTTGCTCCCGACATCATCCCCACCAGGACTTACTACAAGGTGATGGCATTTCTGACCCTTTTCACACGTGACTGCAGTAAACCGTTTTTTTCTCTTTTTCTTTAAAGGACAGGATAGGCTTAACTATCGTTAGGAAATAATTATAATAAAAATGTATCGTCTACCAAATTGTTCGAATTAGTCATCTGACTCCATTAACCTAACATAGCCTTCATGCTCGTTTCTTTTGGTGAAAAGACGGACAAGAGACCAGCATTTCCACACGGGGGCAAATTTATTTTCTTAAATAATTTAACTAAGTGAACTCCATCGAATCAGCCGAATTAGTGTCTCTCTTGTTCTCCCTCGATCTTCTTCGATCTTCCCACGTCTTTTCACAAGCTGGCGTGCTGGCTCCTGCCATGGGCGTGCTGACCCCTCCCATGGGCGTGCCGACTCCTCCCATGGACGCGCCAGGTGCCAGCTTCACCACCCCCTCGCCGAAGCGCGTTACGATGTTTGTCCTTGTGCGTCTGGCCTTCTCCCGTCAGCACTCACAGGAATTCTGTTATCAAAATACGTCTGATGCATTCCAGACAGCCTAACCTTCTCATGTACTTTAAAGAAAAACAGTCAGTGAATCTCTCTACTGCATCAAAGTGGGTACATGTACTTACTTTGTTGTTAATTTTATAATATCCTTTATAGTCAAATGTATAAAATCCTTGACTCCCCATGTACTTACTTTGTAGTTATGTTATAATATAGTCAAATGTGTAAAATCCTTCACTATGATGAAAAACACAAAATAAAACAACAAAAACGTGAACAACAGAGCTTCGAAAATACTCCATTGCCTTGTAATGGTTCAGTCCATTTGATCGCTGGCACCTCTCTCGCCCTCCAAAATACCCCCAAATGCCATATTTTTACATTTTCGCACCTATTTCTACGTTATGGCACTGAATGAGTGAATTAAGTTTTTAATGCCACTAAGAGGTGCTAAATAATACCCAAAGTCCCTTTAAGGCACAGGTGTCAAACAGGCGGCCCGCGGGCCAGATCAGGCCCACTAAGGAATTGAATCTGGCAACACTCAGAGAAGCCCAAGAGAAAAACAAGCTGCAGGTTGAAATATGTCAACTTGATGTTGGCAAAGCCAGGTGCCTCGAACAAAGACACTGTACTTGTATTTCTTTCTCTCTCCCTCTCTTTCTTTTCCACCCCTTTTCTCCCATTCTGTCTCTTTCTCTTTTACTCTCTGTGTCTCTCTTTTTCTCTTAGTTTGTTGCTCTTTGTCTCTTTCTCTCTCTGTGTCTTTTAACCTCTTTTGCTCTAACTTTTTTCCTTTCCTCTCTTTTCTCTTTCTCTATTCCTACCCTTCACACTTTCTTTTCTCTTTTCTCTCCTTCTGTCTTTCTATTTCTCTTTGGATTTATTTCCTCCTCTCCCTTTCTTTTCCCCCTCTCTCACGACTTTTTATCTTTTGTTTTTCCCTCTCTCTCCCTCGTTTTCTTTCTTTGTCCCACCCTCTCTCATTTTCCCTCCCTCTTTCTCTTATTTCTTGATCTCTCTTTTTCTTTCTCTTTATTCTACTTGTTCGGCCCCCGAGAGAATGTTTGTTCTATCGTGTGGCCCCTGAGTTCAAATGGGTTTGCCACCCCTGCTTTAAGGATATATACACATTCCCAAGAAGGAGAAAGCAATGAATACATTTCCAAATGATAAAAATGAGACTTATACGCCAGTGCGACTCACATATATTTCATCCTATGTCATCATGCATTTATTGCTGCTCCGACTTATAGTCCGGAAAGTATGTTAACCTTTCTATGATGTACTGTCTTTAGAAGTTTCCTAGCGATGATTTTTGTGCACAGGCGATTGGTCTTGGGGGTCCATGGTGTGGACTTCGGTGGGCTGGTCCGTGTCTGTGGGTCTGGGTCTGCTGTGCTGCATGTACATGGCCACGCTGCACGAAAACGACTTGTGGTTCTCCAACATCAAGGTAAACTCTTGGCTTTTTATTATGCTATGATCAAATATAGTACAATAGATCGCCTATAAATGGTAAATGGTTTTCATTTCTATAGCGCTTTTCAAGTCAATGAAGACCTCCCAAAGCGCTTTACAATGGGCTTCACACACACACTCACACACCAATAGGGAGTCAGCCTCCAAACGTTTTGAGGATAATCAAGATGCTAAATGGTCTGCATTTATATAGCGTTTTTCAAGTCAATGAAGATGTCTCAAAACGCTTTACAATGTGCTTCACTCTTACCCATTCACACACACTCTCACACACCAATAGGGAGTCAGCCTCCAAACGTTTTGAGGATAATCAAGATGCTAAATGGTAAATGGTCTGCATTTCTATAGCGCTTTTCAAGTCAATGAAGATGTCTCAAAACGCTTTACAATGTGCTTCACGCTTACCCATTCACACACACACTCACACACCAATAGGGAGTCAGCCTTCAAATGTTTTGAGGATAATCAAGATGCTAAATGGTAAATGGTCTGCATTTATATAGCGTTTTTCAAGTCAATGAAGACCTCTCAAAGCGCTTTACAATGTGCTTCACTCTTACCCATTCACACACACTCTCACACACCAATAGGGAGTCAGCCTCCAAACGTTTTGAGGATAATCAAGATGCTAAATGGTAAATGGTCTGCATTTCTATAGCGCTTTTCAAGTCAATGAAGATGTCTCAAAACGCTTTACAATGTGCTTCACGCTTACCCATTCACACACACACTCACACACCAATAGGGAGTCAGCCTTCAAATGTTTTGAGGATAATCAAGATGCTAAATGGTAAATGGTCTGCATTTATATAGCGTTTTTCAAGTCAATGAAGACCTCTCAAAGCGCTTTACAATGTGCTTCACTCTTACCCATTCACACACACTCTCACACACCAATAGGGAGTCAGCCTCCAAACGTTTTGAGGATAATCAAGATGCTAAATGGTAAATGGTCTGCATTTCTATAGCGCTTTTCAAGTCAATGAAGATGTCTCAAAACGCTTTACAATGTGCTTCACGCTTACCCATTCACACACACACTCACACACCAATAGGGAGTCAGCCTTCAAATGTTTTGAGGATAATCAAGATGCTAAATGGTAAATGGTCTGCATTTATATAGCGTTTTTCAAGTCAATGAAGACCTCTCAAAGCGCTTTACAATGTGCTTCACTCTTACCCATTCACACACACTCTCGCACACCAATAGGGAGTCAGCCTCCAAACGTTTTGAGGATAATCAAGATGCTAAATGGTCTGCATTTTTATAGCGCTTTTCAAGTCAATGAAGACCTCCCAAAGCGCTTTACAATGGGCTTCACACTTACCCATTCACACACACACACCAACAGGGAGTCAGCCTCCAAACGTTTTCAGGATAATCAAGATGCTAAATGGGAAATGGTCTGCATTTATATGGCGCACACACACATACTCCTTACATCTGTTAGAGTAGTGAATCCAACTGTGTAGAATATTTCCGTACACCAAAACCCGCGATAATGCCAAGAAAAAAAAAAAAAATCCACCAAAAAGAATATCTGCATCTGTGGAGGTTGCTTGTTGCCCGCTGCCCCATAATTCCCATTCCCAAATAAACAGACTAGTAAAAGGATGCATTTCAAGCAGAACTTTCACTTCAATGCCTTTTTTCTTTCATTCGTGAGATCTCCGATATCCAAACAATGATTTCCAAAAACACAAGGGCACTTTGCTTGCAGAATAACATTTATTTGCAAGAACTTTAACACGATTTCCGTCACCATCGTGTTCCCCCCTGCTGAGAGGAATAAGCTCTGTTGTAGAGTTCACTGCCTTTTACTATTTGTCCATTTCTCGCGAGTCTCACCAAACTGCTTCACTACACTCACTCGCCATATGGGGTTTGCCGACACACTCTCATTTGCCAGATACAGGAAGCAACAATAGGAAGTTGGGCTTCCTTGAAGTGAGGGCAAAGATCTGATTAATGCCACTCCTGCCATCTAACGGTGATTTCTCATCATGAAATCATTCCCAGAGGCTTGATACTTACCAATGAGCAGCGCCAAACCCTACACTGGAGATCATCAATACCATCTTCACTGTTCCACAATTAAATTACATTTTATTGTGGCATTTTCATGGTACTACGACACATTTGTCCTCAAAAATATTAAAGGTGTTCCTCAAGAAAACGCACTGATCATAACTAAAGAACAACAACAAACTTTGGCATGGAAATAAAAATCAGAATCTGTGTCCTCAGGGTAGCACGAGTTTCCCACACTTCTCTGGTGTGATTTTGGTCCATTCTTCTTCCAGCCTCCTTCCACATGCCAGTGATTGTAGTGGGGTTTTTTTTAACTATAACTTTGTCACAAGGGATTTTCCCCAAAAATCTCTATTGGGTTAAAATCAGGACTCTAGGGGTCATATTAGACAATAAATTAGGGTGGAAAACAAACATCAGACACATACAAACTAAGGTATCTGAAAGCATTTCAATAATTAATAAAGCGAAATTCATTTAAAATTATAATGCATTGTATTTATTATATTCTCTAGTTCTGCCATACTTAACATATTGTGCAGAAGTCTGGGGCAATCATTACAAAAGTTGACTCCAGCCCCTTTTTATCCTCCAAAAACGTTCATTTAGAACCATACACAGGGTAGGATATCGAGATCATACTCATATTTTATTCATGCAGTCCAAAGTATTAAAATTGGATGATTTAGTCAATTTTTTCACCACACAACTGCCATTTAAGGTCAACAAAAACATAGTGCCAGAAAACATCAGAAAACTATTCATTGGGAAAGAAGGAAATCATAACTTAAGGGGCTGTCGTAAATTCAAACTCCCAAAGGTGAGAACCACCAGGAAAAGTATGTGTGTGTCTGTGTGCGGAGTCAAACTTTGGAACAATTAACAAGACGAGATCAAAGAATATCCGACTATTCACGTGTTCAAATTTAAATACAAAAAAACATTACTGGCGAAATACAGGGATGAAGAAAATAGAATAGAATATACCTTTATTGTCATTGTTACAAAATGGGTTGAACATATTGTGACAACAAAATTGGGCGTGGCACTCCAGTATCACATTTAACAGTGAGGATAAAGGAAAACAAAGAAGATAAAGGAACAAAGAAGATAAAGGTTATAATTGACACAATATTTACACAATAAATGTGGGCATGTAGGATGTTACATACAGTTTTGGGATGGTATTAGTGCAATATGTTTTATTGTTTTATTGTCTGCTCCTATCTTCGGTGTTTTTCTTCACCTTTTGACAACTACACTATGGATTACTTCTATCCTATGGACATGGGTTTTAGCACACAAAAATGCGTTTATTCAAGGAATCAACTCCTTGCCCTGAAGAATTCTCGTGCCGGCGTGATGAAGGGGCCTATCGTGGAAGAAGAGCCGGAGCTAGCGAAGCGGCTAGCGGCGTTATAAGTCTTCGGTACCATCCGTAATCATGGTAAATGCGAACTCACGACCAAATAAGATCATCGAGTGCTGGTGGAAAACATCGAAGCGCACAGGGAGCGCAGTTGCTGTGTTTAGCGGAAACGTGGCTCACGTTTAGCATTCCGGACGCTAACGTGTAGCCACCCGGAGCTACCCGGAGCTATCCGGCTTCAACGCCGCTATACAGAGACACGAAAGCCGGGGGGAATCGGAGAGGAGGCGGACTTGCTAACACGAGGTGGTGTATCCCTGGATTTTCACAAAGAAAAGATTTCCATCTGCCGCAGGGATGTCGAACTTTTGGACTGGCGTGTAACGTCATCCACTCCGCTACAAGCACTCCTAGGGCATCATGTTCATCTGTTAATAAACAACGGGGTAGACTGCTGGAAGTGTGAATTTCCCTACGGGGATGAATAAAGTATTTATCTATCTATCTACCTATCTATGCGAAAATAATCAACATTGTGTAAAGTGAGTATAGGCATGAATACAATTTGATATCTGTATGAGGTAGTGTGTTTGCAAGAGTTTCAGTTTGTTGTGCGGTGTGTGTTAAGGGTGGTAATGGCTCTGGGGAAGATTGGAAATACTGCATTTAAAACTATGGTTAACTTTTTTTGAGTTTTTCCTTGCCCTCATGTTGGTTCCTGATCAGGGAATGGTGTAATAATAATGGTCTGAAAAAATAGTCTGTGTAATAACCTGTGAAGCCCTTTGAGATTCTTTGTGATTAAGGGCTATACAAATAAAAATAACTTGACTTGACTTTGTTGTTATTGGTGCTATTATTATATCATAACTGTTGTTATAAATATTTTTATCTTTATTGCTGTTATTATCATTGTTGTTTGGTAACTAGTGGCATTATGACGTTGAGGGATGGGTATTAGGAAGATTAGTGTATAAAATATGTGATTATTGTAATTATTATAATTAATGATATCTGACCTATGTAATTTTGTTAGACACAAGAGGAGAAGAGGATTTGTAAAATGTATTTAACAGGGAAGATAAAGGGGTAGGGAATATAAGCATCTGTTAACATGTTAAACTACATAAATAAACATGTTTTTGTATTTTGTAAGGGAAAATACGACAGTTTGTAAGTGCATGGAGCACACAAAATTTTGGGGAGCCATAGATCTCTGTGGACCCATAGATGTTTGAGCATGCCAGTCCCCGGGAACCATCACTTTTCACAGCTCAAACGAACACAGATTATTTTGTTGTTGACTCATTGTTTTTGTGCTGTTTTTATTTAAATGTCTGAAGTTTTCAGTAGCTCAGGAGGTAGATAGATAGATAAATACTTTATTCATCCCTGTAGGGAAATTCACACTTCCAGCAGTCTACCCCGTTGTTTATTAACAGATGAAAATGATGCCCTAGGGGTGCTTGTAGCGAAGTGGATGACGTCACGCTAGTCCAAAAGTTCGACATCCCTGCGGCAGATGGAAATCTTTTCTTTGTGAAAATCCAGGGATACACCACCTCGTGTTAGCAAGTCCGCCTCCTCTCCGATTCCCCCCGGCTTTCGTGTCTCTGTTTAGCGGCGTTGAAGCCGGATTGCTCCGGGTAGCTCCGGGTGGCTACACGTTAGCGTCCGGAACGCTAAATGTGAGCCACGTTTCCGCAAAACACAGCAACTGCGCTCCCTGTGCGCTTCGATGTTTTCCACCAGCACTCCATGATCTTATTTGGTCGTGAGTTCGCATTTACCATGATTACGGATGGTACCGAAGACTTATAACGCCGCTAGCCGCTTAGCTAGCTCCGGCTCTTCTTCCACGATAGGCCCCTTCATCACGCTGGCACGAGAATTCTTCAGGGCAAGGAGTTGATTCCTTGAATAAACGCATTTTTGTGCGCTAAAACCCATCTCCATAGGATAGAAGTAATCCATAGCGCTCGTCTTGGGATCAATGGATCCCAGTTCGAATCCCGGCTCGTCCGTATTACATGTCGAAGTGTCCTTGGTTCAGACACTGAACCCCTGATATCCCCAATAAGCAGGTTAGCGCCTTACATGGCTGCAAGGCCGCTATTGGGAAATGTGGAGCACATTGTAAAGCGCTTTGGGAGGTCATTGACTTGAAAAGCGGCATAGAAATGCAGATCATTTCATTTCATTCATTACTTCAAATAACAGCGAAGCCAACCAATAACCATTTTCATTTTATGCGTACATGGATGCAATTAGCCAATCCGACGTTCAAGTCATAAGGTGTTGCCGTGGCGACGGAGCGAACACAGTGTTTGGGATTGACATCATCGTTGGCAGTGCATTGTGTTCTGTTCCAAAATATTCCCAGAAACTTCTCAAAAGTAAATTGTCAACCCTTTTGGCATTCGAGCAAAAGCTGCAGAACGAATTAATGAACGTGAGCGTTCGACTGGGATTTCGCAACATTTTTTCAGCGACGGACGTTTTAAAGGTCCTGCGGGAAAAAATGACGACTGCGACTTGATGACCTTACCTGATGTTTCCCTTCCTTCCACATTGTGTCGCGTCACATCTGTCTTTCTTAATGTTTTTCCTCTTTTTTTTGCTGGGAAGGGCAATTACCGTATTTTCACTAACATGGGGCTCACATAAAAGTCTCCGATTTTCTTCAAATTTTGCAGCGCGCCCTATTGGAGCAGTGTGCTTTGTGTGTGTTGTAAAGCGGTGGGCTAGCTGAGGACACCATGAGGCTGCTTTTAGTACTGCAGAGCTTAATTCTCTCTTTTAAAATGAAATGAAATGATCTGCATTTCTATAGCGCTTTTCAAGTCAAGACTTCCCAAAGCGCTTTACAATGTGCTTCACATTTCCCAATAGCGGCTGTGCAGCCATGTAAGGCGCTAACCTGCTTATTGGGGGTATTGGGGGTTCAGTGTCTTACCCAAGGACACTTTGACATGTAACACGGAGGAGCCCGGGAATCGAACTGCGATCTCTTGATCCCAAGACGAGCGCTCTACCTCCTGAGCTACTGCCGCCCCACTTTTCCCAAACACTGTGTTCACTCAGTCGCCACGGCAACACCTTATGACTTATGAAATCTAGCCAGCTCACAAAAATCAGGGCTCGAAATTGCTCATTAAAAATGGAATTAAGTCAAAGTTGCAGTGCATGAAGGTAAAAATACAAGGGTTCCCCGACGTTGTGTTCTAAATGCGGTATTTTGAAGTCGAGTCGAAGTAGAACGAAGTTGAGTCAAGTCAGTAGAGTTTTTCGAGAACCGGCTTCTTCGGCTCGGCTCACTAATAAGAACCGGCTCTTTTGGGTCACAAACGGCTCTTCAGGTTGTTTTTGCTTTTTTAATCCCTACACGACCAAATATGATGTAAAATTGTGCACAAAATGACTTAAAGGAAGGGGGGAATAGAACAAAAAGAAAAAAATACCAAAATGAACAAGTAGTAAAAAGCTAAGAAAAAAACAAAAAAAAGAAGAGAAAGAGAAAAAAAGAGCAGGAAAATTTCAGAAAAAAAGCCAGAAGAAAAAGAAGCAAAAGGAAAAAAGGTAATAAATAACAAAAAAGCAAGTAAAAAGTAACAGCTAGGAAAAAATAAACACTGAGATTTTTTTAAAAAGGATTTTTTAAAAAGGAGAAAAAAAAAAGGAAAAAAGTTTGTGTTGCATTCAAATTCCAATGATATCAAGTGAATCTCGTTGCCAACATTGTACTTCCACTGAAAAAAATGTAATTAAATACAGTTGTGTATCGTGCAACCGACTCAATAACCCCCCAAAAATGTTAGTATCACGCGACAAAAGATACCAGGAAAAAAAGAAATGGAAATCTTGTGAAAGAATTGTAAAAACAAATGCATTTTTAGGCAATCGTACATGAGTCAATTCCTTCAAAAGTGAAAAAATCATTTTGCATTGCCGGAAACTCAGCAAAATCTAACGTGATGTCAAGTTTTGGACATGTTTGATAATGATTTAGTTGCCACACTTGGGATTGCTGTTGCTCACAGTGGTTTCAAGCGTTGCTCACCGACTTTGTGTGAACGCTCAGACCCCTGGACAATTACAAGGAACATTGCTCCTGTGTCTTTTAAGCTATCTTGTTCAAAAGCCATCATACGCCGCTTGTTTACGGAAGTGCTCATGGATGCTAACGTCCTAGCATATCTAGCATCCTGAAGGTTGTTGTGCTACCGGAAGCTTAACAGAGTTGTCCCCACCGATATGTAATAAATCCAAAACCCTCACTTTCCTTCCTTTGAATGCTTTCCTTGTGCAAGCAAAGTTCTGTTGTAAAAAAGGTCTCAACGGAGCCGTGGGGGCCCGCCCTACTCTTTGAGAACCACTGATGTAAGCCAAGGTTTTACATCATTATTTCCTTTCCATTTATTGCTTCACTGTATTGTTTTCACCTAAAGCCCATTTGAAGGGTGAACAGTTGGTATTTGGTCAAATCAAGTCATGTTTATTTGTGACGCCCTTAATCACAAAGAGTCTCAAAGTGCTGCACAGACCACAGATTATTGCAAACCACAGACTAATATGACACCAGCCCCTGATCTAAAACCGACATGAAGGCAAGGAAAAACTCAAAAACCTCAGTCAAGTCATGTTTTTTGTGACACCCTTAATCACAAAGAGTCTCAAAGGGCTGCAAAGACCACAGACTATTGTTATCCACAGACTATTATGACACCGTCCCCTGATCTACAACCTACATGCGGGCAAGGAAAAACTCAAAAACCTCAAGTCAAATCAGCCGTGTTTATTTGTATAGCCCTTAGTCACAAAGAGTCTCAAAGTGCTGCACAGACTACAGACTATTATGACACCATCCCCTGATCTACAATCTACATGAGGGCAAGGAAAAATTCAAAAATCTCAAGTCAAATCAGTCATGTTTATTTTTTTGGCCCTTAATCACAAAGCGTCTCAAAGTGCTGCACAGACCATAGATTATTGCAAACCACAGACTATTATGACACCAACCCCTGATCTAAAACCTACACGAGGGCAAGGAAAAACTCAAAAACAACAAGTCAAATCAGCCATGTTTATTTGTATAGCCCTTAATCACAAAGAGTCTCAAAGTGCTGCACAGACCACATACTATTGCAACTTATA
Source organism: Urocampus carinirostris (assembly GCF_059441175.1). NCBI lineage: Eukaryota > Metazoa > Chordata > Actinopteri > Syngnathiformes > Syngnathidae > Urocampus > Urocampus carinirostris. The sequence continues at coordinate 2,121,657 of NC_142352.1, read as the reverse complement.
GACCATTAATACACCAGCCCCTGATCTTAAACCTACACGAGGGAAAGGAAAAACTCAAAAACCTCAACATGAGGAAAATGAAGAAACCTTGAGAAGGGACCGCACATGAGGTAATCCCTCCGATTAATATAAATGTATAAGATATGAATTAAGCATCTATTCTGAGAAATCCTGGGCAGGGAGTCTGAAAATTGAAGTTAGATTTTCTGCCAGAAACTGAAGTTTGTTTGAGCCAAATGACAGAGAAAATGATCACGTTGAAAAGAAAGATTTGATTTGACAAGGGGTGAACTTTAAGCCCCAGTTGGAAAGATCCAGACCTTTTGAAACAAGATCCGTGTTCGAACCCCAAAGAGAATGTCAAAAAAAAACAAAAACGAGTGGAAAATTGGGATACGGTTTGTTTGGAAGCTCTTGATGCTTCCTGCCCTATTTTATTTGTAAATGTTGTTCCTCAAAGCCAAGTTGAAACGTCACATCTTGAAGGATTGGAGAAGAAATGGAGTGATACCTTAGGTACTCGATCATAATCCGTTCCAGATCGCTGTTCCAGCCCCCAAATTTTTGAGTACCAAACATTGTTTTCCTCTATTTAGTCATAGTATGTATTTGATGCATTCCTACGCATTCAGAGATACCCAAATTATGAAGATAACAAGTACCAAAACAACAATAACTATTAAAATGTGTATAATAGATCTATCTATCTATCTAGACATCTATTTACCTACCTACCTACCTATGGTTGAAACGAGAAAAACTCTTTGCAGATAAGTTTGCTTATAAACAAACAAAAAAGAAAATTCACTTTTAAGACTAATTTGAAAAATAATTCAAGAACTATTTCTTAGTAAAATGTAAAGTAGGCTTAAACGTATTTGCTCAAGGTGTGTATTTCTAATCAGTTTGATGTTCCCTTTTGGCATCCCTTAGTCTTCCCGTCTTTATTTGAAGATGTTGGTAACTTTCCAGGGGAGGGGGGTGATCTTTGATCTTTTATCTTTTTGTCTTTTGTCTTGTGATCTCAATAAAACAAAAAGGCAGGCTGGGGGAAAGTTAGAAGGAATTTGGCCAGCGAGTAAATTATCCACTCCTCTTGGTCCTTCTCCAACTGCAGTTGTAAAAATACAAAACAAGTCTTTGCCTGAATTTCCTTCTACGGTTAGCCAATACTTTTTAGCCCTCCCACACTTCAGTGGTTGTTTTTGACCCAACAAAAGTAAGGTGGAAAATCTATATACCGGAGACGTATCCCCCTAATGGGAGGTGGCTAGAGTCAAGAACACACTCCCATTACCCAACATTCATTCCACTTCGCTCGTCCTGACACAGAACATGAAGCCCACAGCACAACAAGGGCTGAGTTGCCATGCAATCAACAGAAAGGCCCGACAGCATACACCGGTTTACCCCCTCCGCATCATATGAATCAATTCCCTATTAATATTTAAAATGAACAAAATTATATTAAACATCAACCTCAGCACTTATCGATACCAGCATTACTGGGAAGAATTCCAAGTGAGGGTATTTTCTATTTTGCTTCTGCCGGTGCGACACGTGATCCGGCATGAGTCAGGTGTGAAGTCATGTCGGCAAATGTCCCCAGTTGGACTTTAGTCCGACACAGCTGGACTTTGCATCCAAACATCTCCCTCCTCCATCCTCCCTCCTTGGTCCCGTCCTCTTCTTATAAAAGGTACGACGCCACTCTTCCATCCTCCTTTGGCCCTGAGTGGAGCTCCTGGAGGAAGTTGGTGGTCCAGATCCAAGCTCGGATGTTTTTATATTTTGAAGAGAAGAGAGGAAGTTGATATTTCCCGGGAGAGAACACAGTTCCCCTGCCAAGGTTCCCGGGAACACTAAATGGTTTGGAAGTGTGTCCTGCCGCTCCTCCTACGTGGATTAAGACTTCCTTTGTCGATCGTTTCTCCATGGAGCTCCGCAAACGCCGCAAAGGTGGCACAAAATCCACCTACGATGAAAAGGACGAAAAAGAAGAGGAGACCAAGTCCGGATCCGGTTCAGCGGCCCCGAGACGGAACTGGCGGCGGTGCGTTGTCACGGCAACCGGCTTGACAACAGCCGGCCTGCTGGCGCTAACCCAGGCCTGCTGCGTCAACACCTTGCACGAGAACCTGCTGTGGTTCCATCAGCTCTCGGTAGAATCAAGGTTTACCGGTTGAAAAGTTAGCATAAAGGGACGACAAGGACCCAGCATTGATGTATCCTCATTTCTGACTTTGTATCCTGAAACGCCTTTGTAACTAGAGGCAATAATTTCCTGTTGGGTAGTTTTTTTGTAGAGACATTCGTAAGTATATAGGTACCACTGTTGTAAAGTAGGCTTAAATGTATTTACTCAAGGTGTGTATTTCTAATCAGTTTGATGTATCCTCAAATGACTTTGTAACTAGAGGCAATATTTTGTCCATTCGAGTACTTCATAACCTGAAACTTTTGTATGTAGATTCCTAAGTAGAAGTACCACTGCATATATATTTTATTTCTGACCAGCATTACTATCCAACCAAACTACCTTAGGGAGCCTACATTTGTGGGTAGAGGTACCACTGTATATGGGATCAGGGATAATAAATCACGAATAATACCTGTAATTTAAGCTAGGTTGCAAAGTACAATTTGGGATGTAGCGAGAGATTACTCGTACATCAAGAAATTTGCATTGATTTGATAATACATAGGCCTCACCTAAGGCGAACAATGTTTGCCATCTTGCTGCTACAGCCACACACACAAAGTTTGCCGTAAATAACTAAAGATGAAGCAAATTTTCACATCGGGAGTGATTTTACAGATGTTTTTGTATTGACTTTAGGAAGTGGAGCGTGAGATCTCCTTCCGGACCGAATGTGGACTTTACTACTCGTACTACAAGCAAATGTTGAATGCGCCGTCCATCCAAGCAGGTAAAACAATTTCAAATCAATGCTAAATGCTAACTTTTTGCTAACATGTTAGCCATTTACTTAGGTACATTTCCGATCGGCCTCAAATGATTATCAAGGTGGGCAGCACGACTGCGCAGTGGTTAGCGCGTGTGTGAAAAACTCTGAGGTCATGATATTGAACCTCTGGTGTGGAGTTTGCATGTTCTCCCCGTGCTTGCGTAGGCTTCCTCCAGCCTGTTGCAGGGTACAAAAGGGACAGACAATTTGCTCGCTCGTTCACACCTAGGGACAATTTGGACCGGCCATTTAACCTGACATGCATGTTTTTAGAATGTGGGAGGAAACCGGAGTGCAAGCGCGGGGAGAACATGCAAACTCCGCACAGGATGTTCGATCTCAGGACTGTGTCACACATGCGCTAACCACTGCACCTCCGTGTTGCCCACGCTGCTCCAGGCGTTAGTCTCTGAAATTTGGATTGACGCCACTCTTGGCCAATCGCAAGCTTTTATTGACAGTCCTTAGCCCGTGACAACCTATGAGGGCCTACTTTTATTTCTATTCCCATTCTATTTCTATTGACCTACTTCGGCTTCAAAACTCTCAAGCCAATGGTGACCTATTTAAGTGTGGATTGACACATTGCTTAGCCAATGAAATTCCCACGTGTAATCTTATGCAATTTTAAGAGCCTGAATTGCCTGATTGACTTCTGAGAAAATGAGTCAAACATTTACAACTCTTTCACAATGTCTAAAAATTGTCCAGAGTAAAATACACAAAGGTTATTTGGGCTGTGAGCTGGTCGTCTTCAAATAGTCACTTTTGGAAACACCTACAAATACAATGTTTGGCTTTTCAGGTTGAGATCAAATTTGTCAAGGTACCAGGTAAGCTATTGTCTCGCCTGTTTTCTAGCTAAGATGCTCAAAAATATTCTGGTGATAATAAAATCCTTCTGTTGCTGGGTGTTCTAACAATAATGTTAGTAACACTTGCAGTCATTATTTCAGCTTGGGACAAAACTTGAGAGTCTTACCGTTCAAAAGAGACCCAAACTGTCCATATTCGCATTCAATGTACTTGATGTACGTCTTTGGATCGGGATTTTCGGCCGATTTTATAGGAACGTGGGTTTTGACCTGGTCCTGTTCCTGTTGGTATTTCCTGTCCGGTATCGTTCCCGTTTATTTTGTCCTGTTTCATTTCGGTTTCCAGTTTGGTTTCCGTCTATTTTTGTCCTGTTCATTATTTTCTCCAGTTTTCGTTCCCAAGGCTACAAAACACACAAATTACGAAAAAAAACAAAAAAAAAAACTGTTCACCATGAAAAAAAATCCTAAATATGGTAGAGTTCTTTCGTAAACATGTCACAAAATACTGCAAACGAGGATACTGGGCAAAAACAAGGGCAATGTGCGCATAGCTCCGCCCAACCTTACCGCTCAACCAATCAAATTGCTTTGTGTGCTTGGCTGGCGTTTTGGGGTGTTTACTGTTTGTTCCGTGGGTTTTCATCCTAAATTGTTTCAACAGTGAACCTATTTTTTCTAAATGAGTTTCCATATTAAGCGATGTACTGTCACGTTTGCCATGGCGCCCAATTGGCCCCGCCCGTGTGGCTCATTGACAGATTAGCTTTCCATCTATTTAAGCTCAGTGCTGTCACGCTTCCTTTGTCAGCCTGTCAACGAACCTATGCCCCGCAAAACGTGGGTTTCGACTCGGTCCTGTTCCTGTTGGTATTTCCTGTCCGGTATTGTGCCTGTTCATTTTGTCCTTCTTAATTTCGGTTTCCAGTTTGGTTTCCGTCTATTTTTGCCCTGTTTATTATTTGCTTCAGTTTTCGTTCCCGTCTCGTTTGTCCTGTTTTTTTTCGATATCCTGATTCTCGTCGGCCTCTGGCTTCCTGTCTTTCTACACCAAAAAAAACACACATTGAATTGTCTTTTTATTTAGCTAGTTCACGTTAGCGGTACACATTAGCTTAGCTAGTCTGCCTCCCTTATGACCTAAAAGACTCCTGTTTCTCATCATCATTATCATCATCATCGCTATCATCATCAACATTCCCCGTTGGCCGCAACGTTCCGCTCCCGAGAAGAATGAAGTCAGTGGAAGAACTGAGGACGTGTTTGGCATATTTAAAGAGCCAGTGAGAAAGCAAATTAAATCACTGAAAGTCATTGGAATACATCCCATATCATTGAAAACGCTAACTCTTGGGATTCAGGAAATGAGGACCATTTCAAAATATACTCATCACAGAAACATCACACTCGGTCTGAAACGGGATACCCCAGAACTATAAAGAACTGCAGTATTCCATTCATGCCAACTGATTAAAAAAAAATGCTCCTAAAAGCATTTCTGCTTCATTGGAGGTTCCTTGTTGTAATCCGTTCGTTTCGCTCCACATCTCCCCTTTAAAAATAAACTGAATTGTAAAATGATTTCCAATATGGCCATTCGCCTCAGTCGAATGAATGAAAACTTTATTTCAAACATTAAAATGAAAAACAGAACAAAAACAATAACTCAACAACAAAATAATGTGACATAATATGTTCGAAAAGGGGTAGTAAGAAGCAAATGCTTATATTCCCTACCCCTTCATCTTCCCCATTAAGTACACAAATGACAATAACAACAATAGCAATAATAACCGTTATGATATAATAACAGCAACAATAACAACAAGGTTAACTATAGTTGTAAATTTCCAATCTCTAGTATCACTCACACCCCATTTTCTTCATCTCTGTATTCCGTCAGGAATGTTTTTTTGTCTCATCTCATCTCATTAGCTGCACCGCTTATCCTCAGTAGGGTCGCAGGAGTGCTGGAGCCCATCCCAGCAATCATCGGGCAGTGGGCAGGGGACACCCTGAACTGGTTGCCAGCCAATCGCAGGGCACACGGGAACAGACAACTCATTTGCTCATTCACACCTAGGGACAATTTGGACCGGCTTATTCACCTGAAATGCATGTCTTTGGAATGTGGGAGGAAACCGGAGTGCCCGAGGGAAACCCACGCAAGCACGGGGAGAACATACAAACTCAGCACAGGAAGTCTGGAGCTGGATTTGAACCCACGCAGGAGGTTCCCATTACTTGAACTGTGCCGCACATGCGCTAACCACTGCACCGCCGTGCTGCCTATTGTTAATATATAAATTAAATAACTTTGGACCCAGGATAGAACCCTGTGGTACTTCACAACAGATGTCCAAGTATTCCGATGACAACTCTCCCATTTTTACATCACCATCAGTCCGAAACCAAGATACCCGAAAACCATAAATTCTACTTATGACATGATTCCTAGCAAATGTGGTCTGGTTTTATTCACAAAAGTCCAGAGAATCCATCCATCCATCCATTATCTGCACCGCTTATCGTCAGTAGGGTCGCGGGGGCTGCTGGAGCCTATCCCAGCTATCTTCGGGCAGTGGGCAGGGTTGGGTTGCCGGCCAGTCTCAGGGCACACAGAGTCAACTCACTCGCTCATTCACACCTAGGAAGATTTTGGTTAGGCCAATCAACTTGACATGCATGTTTTTGGAATGTGGGAGGAAACCCACAGAAGCACGGGGAGAACATGCAAACTCCACACAGGAGGTTCGATTTCATGACCTCGGAACTATGCCGCACACGCGCCAACCACTGCGCCGTCGTACTGAAATCCAATGCGTCCGTTTCAGGATTGTCTGAGTTGATCCACGACAACCTGACGGAGTCCAAAAGGACCATCAACCTTCTGCGGAGGATGAACATCTACCAGGAGGTCTTTCTCGCCGTTCTCTACAAGATTCTGCCCCTCCAGGTAACAAATTATACTCACGATGAGAAAATAACACGTGGATTGAGGAAGGTCCGTCACGTATGTTGCAGCGGTACCTGGAACCCGTGTACTTCTACATCTACAGCGTGTTTTCGCTACAGGCTGTCCACGTGATGGCGCTCTACTTGACGGCTTGGCTGCTGGCCGGATCTTGGATGGCGGGCGCTCTCGCCGCCGTCTGGTACATTCTCAACAGGTCCGTGAGGTATATTTATTTGGGTCAGAATCTAATTTAGTCGTTCCAGATTCGGCCAGCAGGTGGTGGTCACGGTTTCCCACACAAATTAATTCTGAAAACAGCCCACCAGTGACGGGTCTTAGTACATTTTCAAGGAAATTTGATTTCTATCCGATATGAAAAATCATGAACACCACGAGTGTCTCTAAAAACTACAACTAAACTACAACACAGCACCCCGAGGCCATCCTGTTAATCTGTTAATAAACAACAAAGGAGACTGCTGGAAGTGTGAATTTCCCTACGGGGATGAATAAGGTATCTATCTATCTATCTCTCTATCTCTATCACTCTATATCTCTATCGTTCTATCTCTATTGCTCTCTATCTCTCTATCGCTCTCTATCTATATTGTTCTCTATCACTCTCTATCTCTCTCTCTCTCTATCAATCTATCTATATATCTCTATCGCTCTCTATCTCTCTCTATCTCTCTCTATCTATATCTCTATCGCTATCGCTCTATCTCTCTCTCTATTGCTCTATATCTCTGTCGCTCTATATCCCTACGCTCTATCTCTATTGCTCTCTATCTATCTCTCTCTATCTATAGCCATCTATATCTCTATCAATCTCTTTCTCTCTCTATCTATATCTCTATCGCTCTATATCTCTCTCTATCTATATCTCTCTCTATCTATATCTCTATATCGCTCTCTCTATCTCTCTCTCTATCTCTCTCTCTATCTCTCTATCTCTGTTGCTCTATATCTACGCTCTATCTCTATCGCTCTCTATCGCTCTCTATCTCTATTGCTCTCTATCTCTCTCTCTCTATCTATCTATATCCATCTATATCTCTATCAATCTCTTTCTCTCTCTATCTATATCTCTATCGCTCTATATCTCTCTCTATATCGCTCTCTCTATCTCTGTTGCTCTATATCTCTACGCTCTATCTCTATCGCTCTCTGTCTCTATTGCTCTCTATCTCTCTCTATCTCTCTCTCTCTATCTATATCCATCTATGTCTTTATCAATTTATCTCTCTCTCTCTATTTGTATCTCTATCGCTCTCTATCTCTCTATCTATATCTCTTTCTCTCTCATATCTATATCTATCTAAAAACAATCTTTTAGTAGTTGTACCTTATTTCAACCCTGCTTCTAATAATTACAACATGGTAGTCACATAATTGGTACAGTGGTACCTCTACTCACAAATGTCATTCTATCCGTGAGTCGCTTCGTAACCGGAAAACTTTGTAAGAAGAGACTCATTTTGAATGTAAATGCGCTTATCCGTTCCTAGCCCTGCAAAAGTACAGTATGGTATTTTTTCCAAAAAATCAGAAATAAGCATCAGATTCATTTACCCTTTTGCCTCGCGTTTCTTGAAAAATGGATCCAACGACGTCTGCTTTTGCCAGCTTTTGAACATCTGTGGGAAATATGCATTAGCTCGACTTGTCAACACCACCCGGATAATATTATTAATATTCTTTTATGTATACACGTATAAAGTTTCTTAGTTTTATTACGCTGGCAACTGTGTGGACAGCAAACTAAGAATATCATTGTGCGGGGAATCATGGTTCTTTAATCTACATATGACGATAAATACTTATAATTGAATTAAAATGTAATGCCTCCCAACAAATTATTAAACTTTGTGGAATTATGCTAAAATGTCTTTCATTTGGGCTGATTGAATGATGGCTGCGTCCTCCTCCCTGCTGTCTTACCAGAACTCCTCCTCCTGGTCTCTGAACTGTGCCGGTGACACGAAGAGTGTTGTAGAGTAATGAAGTCGGAGCTTATCGACATAATGAGGACACATTTGTTTAGACAGGAAATTCCAGGCTTGTTTCTCCCGAGTTTTAATATCAGCGAAGTAATGACATGCAGCTTGGTTTGGAACAAGCTATCAGGAACTTGGCTGGGTCACGCCGACTTTTGATGAGAAACATTGCAAAAACACTGTCAATTCCTGGAAGCATGGACTGACTATGAGAAAAACAACGCGTCATGGGACCAACATCAGGGAAATCACGTAATATTGGAAAATCAAAAAAGGACGCACCAACTCTGGGGAAAAACAACACATGATTTGGCTGACAGGATGTGTCTGCTCCGGAGGGTATAAGAAAGCTGATTGTCTCTTAGACGAATGAGAATGCAGTTTTGAACGCTGACGAATATCAACAAACAACATCTTCCCTGCTCTTTGTTTATATTTCTGGGGCAAGGCAATACCGTCTGCTCCAAAAAGAGCATGCTGCACGCGTAGCCAGTTTGTTTACGTTCGGGAAACACCGGAAGCGGTGTATGCTCTTCCCCCTGACATTCCATCTGCAACATGTTCGGAATTAAATATCAAAATGTACCGTTTAGCAATTTCTTCAAATTAGTTATCTGACTCAATTAACCAAACACAACCTACACTCACCTAACAGTTTATGCACGCTCGTTTCTTGAGGGAAAAGATGAACAGGAAGCCGACAAATGCACACGGGGGCAAATTTAATTTCATTAACAATTTAACTAAGTGTACTCCATCAAAAACGGACGAATTCGTGTTGTTGGAGTCTCTGGGAAGCCCTCATCTGAAGTCCTTTAGCTCTCTCCTATTCACCATCTTCTCCCTGCATAATGGCGTACCGATTCCTCCCCTGGGCGTGCCAAGGAAGCCCACCCTGGGCGTCGCGAGCGTTTCTACATCATCAGGGCCTTTTTGCGTCTGGATGTGCTGATTATCTTATCAGACTTACGTTCCGTTCCCGCCGTTCCTGTAAACAACATTTTCCACCAGTGTGCCCTGACATCGCACCACAGCCCAGCCAGTGAATATCTTTTGCGTTAAATATAATTTGTATTCGATCGTATAAAATATATAGTCAAGTTTATAAAATCCTTCAAACCTCAGTGGAAATGTTTAAATATAATCTTAAAACGCACTATTCTATAGCATATGAATAACCTATATTTTATGTTGATAATATCTGTGTGTTATTTGCCCTCATGTAGGTTTTAGATGAGGGGATAGTGTCACAATAGTCTGTGGTTTTCAATAATCTGTGGTCTCTGCAGCCCTTTGAGACTCTTTGTGATTAAGGGTGTCACAAATAAACAGGACTTGACTATTTTGGACTTTGTATCCTGAAACGCCTTTGTAACTAGAAGCAATAGTTTCCCGTTCGGTTGTAGAGACATTCGTAAGTATATAGGTACCACTGTTGTAAAGTAGGCTTAAACGTATTTACTCAAGGTGTGTATTTCTAATCGTCTCTTAGTCTCCCTGTCTTTGTTTGAAGGTGTGGGTATTTTTCCAGGGGGTGCGGGTGATCTTTTATCTTTTGTCTTTCGCCTTTTGTCACAACATACCAGTACTCTTCCATGTCTTCTTGTTTTCAATAAAACACAAAGGCAAGTTGGGGAACAGCCAGAAGGAGTTTGGCCAGCGAGTAAATGATCCGCTCTTCCCGGTCCTTCTCCAACTGCAGTTGTAAAAATACAAAACAAGCCTGAATTTCCTCCTACGGTTAGCCAGTATTTTCTTAGCTCTCCCACATTTCAGTGGTCGTTTTAGACCAACACAGACGTACAGCGTACTCTTAAATTGTGTCATCAATAATACCTTGGTACTTGACCGACTCTGTTGGTATTGGACCAAAACAATTATCATAAATTACATTTTGTGACTGTTTAATCTTGATTTACGTCAAAATACTTGAAGACGGACGTACAGCAAACTCGTAAGTCAACGATACATCTGTACTCAAACCACTCCGACGGTATTCAACCTAAAATGTTCATCCAATGATACATTTTGTGACTCGTAAATTGTGATTTACTTTAAAATATTTTAAGACAGACTGTAGAGTAGGCTTAAACGTATTTGCTCAAGGTGTGTATTTCTAATCAGTTTGATGTTCTCTTTTGGCTTAGTCTTCCTGTCTTTGTTTGAAGGTGTTGATAACTTTCCAGGGGGAGGGGGGGTGATCTTTTATCTTTGTCTCTGTCTCAACATACCAGTACAATTCCATCTCTTGTGAGCTCAATAAAACACAAAGGCAGGCTGGGCGAAAGCCAGAAGGAGCGTGGCCAGCGAGTAAACGATCCGCTCCTCTCGGTCCTTCTCCAACTGCAGTTGTAAAAATACAAAACAAGTCTTTGCCTGAATTTCCTCCTACGTTTAGCCAATATTTTCTTAGCTCTCCCACACTTCAGTGGTCGTTTTCGACCCAACAACTGTAAAAACATAGTTGCTCATTTAGGATCCCGTCCCTAACGTTTTGCGTCCTTTCGCAGAGTGGACACGACCCGGGTGGAGTTCACCATCTCGCTGCGAGAGAACTGGTCTTTGCCCTTCCTGGCGCTGCAGGTGGCCGCCATCACCTGCTACCTGAGGCCGAGTCCGGGTCCCCTCCGGCAGGTACCGACACCGACGCCGCCCCCGTTAACGCTACGGCACCGACTTTCCTGTTTCCTCCGGTGTGCAGAAGCTGCTGGTGTGGTTGATGTGGGCGTGCAGTTTTTGCTTCTGTCTGACCTGGCAGTTCAACCAGTTCATCTTCCTGGTGCAGGCGCTGGTTTTCTACGCGCTAGGTGGCGTCGACATGCTCACCGATGCTCAGGTGACCGCGACTCCGCCTTTTTTTCTAGAACTTCACCCGTACGTTTCCCTAGTAATATAGCAAATGATGAAACGCACCCTTTTCAAGGGGAACTCGAAAAATGGGAGGTTGGGAAATTTGAGCAAATGTGTTGACGGTTACAAGTATTATAATGAAGTTATTTATCATTGCTGCATTGTGTTAGCTGTTTTTTTTTCCTCTTTTTTTCCTCCCCTTTTCTCATTTTTTCTTCCATTTGCTTTTTCTTATTTCCTCTCTTTTTTTCAATGTTTATTCCTTTTCTACTCTTGTTTTTTAATATTGATTCCTTTTTCCTCTGTTTGGCCTTTTCCCATTTTTATTTTCATTTTCATTTTTTTCATTTTTCTCTCTTTCTCTTTATTACTCATTTGCTTCCGTTTCTTTTTTTTAATTTGTCCCTTTTTTCATGTTTTTTTTTAACCTGATCTTTCTCTTATTTTTTTTCTCCTTTTTTCTCCAATTTTTACTTTTTCTTAATTTTTGTTCTTCTCTCCCTTTATTTCCTTTTCCTCTGCTTTCCTTTTTTATATATACAGTATATTTTACTTCTTTTTTTTCTTAGATTTTTCTTGCATTTATTGCTTTTTTCTCTTTTCCTCAAATTTTCCTTTTTCCTACTCTTTTCTACTTTACCCATTTCTATTTTTTCTTTCCCTTTTTTCTACCTTTTTACTCCACTTTTTTCCACGTTTTCTTGTAACGTTTCCTTTTTTTCTCCTTCTCACTACTTTCTTCCTTTTTCCTGTCCTTATCTTTTCCTTCCCCCCTGTTGTTCCCTTCCTCCTTTCAGCGATACAACAGTCTAAGAAGCACTTTCAAGCTTAAACTGGCGCTCTTAAATGTTACTCTGATTTTTTTTTTCCCAAATCTGAAACATCTTCTGAAACGCCATGATTCATCTGAGGTCCTTTTATAGCTGGTGGATATGATTTTTCAGGTGAGCACCTTGTACCTGGTCCAAGCGAGCTCCTTACTGGCCGTCTGGCTGCTGCAGTTCTTCAACAGCATGATCTTGGGTTCCCTGGCGCTCAGCTTCATCGGCGCCGCCCTGCTGGTGCGCCGTTTTCACGTACGTACCAAGCCCCGGGAACGCTTTTCCCATGGTCGGGCCCCCGGGGGCCCCCGACCACTTTCTCCGTCCAGCCTTAACGCGCTTTCTTCTAATCCCATCTTATCTTCCACGACGATTGCGGAGATGTCGAAACTTGGAGAAAAAGTTAGCGGTCAGTCGAAAAGTGGCCTGCCCAGCCATGAAGTTCCCTGCCCCATGTTTCACAACTTGGAACACAATAAGACCACTCATTGCAAAAAAATCCCTTCTTGCAAAGTACTAAGGATTGATAATTAGAATATATTAGAATCTACCTTTATTGTCATTGTTACAAAATGGGTTGAACATATTGTGACAACGAAATTGGGCGTGGCACTCCAGTTTCACTTCATTTAACGGTGAGGATAAAAGAAAACAAAGAAGATCAAGGAACAAAGAAGATAAGCTTATAATTTATACAATATACAGGAACAAAGAAGATAGAGGTTAATATTATTATATCATGTATATCAGGGGTGTCCAACGTGGTGCCCGCCGACCTGTTTTGGGCCGTCGTGATTTTCTAGTAAAACGATGTAGTCTATTTAACCCTAATTCCTGTAACTAACCTGCTAATAACATAGTAACAACATAGTATTACCAGTGTCTGAAACTCATGACGAGAAGTTAGCGGACACCCGGGCAGACCACTCTGAAAAGTTGCCTGCCAAGCCATGAAGTTCCCTGCCCCATGTTTCACAACTTGGAACACAATAAGACCACTCATCGCAAAAAATCCGTTCTTGCAAAGTATTAAGGATTGATAATTAGAATATATAGAATAGAATATACCTTTATTGTCATTGTTACAAAATGGGTTGAACATATTGTGACAACGAAATTGGGCGTGGCACTCCAGTATCACATTTAACAACTTCTGGGGCTGAGGTTTTGGCTCGATTCCTAACCATCAGTATGTACCTGTATTTACTCATCTTCATTCATGCAATGTTTGCTACAAGCCACGTGAACTCCTCTTTCCACCATGCTTTTAATGTACGTTTACAATTCGGAGCGTCATCCATTTTGTCAGCTTCTTTTGAATCTTTCTTCTAGGGCTGAGGCTTTGGCTCGATTCCTAACCATCAGTATGTACCTGTATTGACTCATCTTTGTTCATGCAATGTTTGCGTTGCGTCGTCTGCTACAAACCATGTGAACTCCTCTTTCCACAATGCTCTCTCTGTAGCGTCATGCATTTTGTTAGCTTCTTTTGAATCTTTCTTCTGGGGCTGAGGCTTTGGCTCGATTCCTAACCATCAGTATGTACCTGTATTGACTCATCTTTGTTCATGCAATGTTTGCGTTGCGTCGTCTGCTACAAACCACGTGAACTCCTGTTAGGTTCATGTCCCCAACATTTTTAATAAAACGCTCTGTAATAAAAGAAGACATAGAGAATCGGTTATTTAGAATTAGTTACTTTATTAATCATCATATTGAGAGCCCCGGAGATCTAGCTGTTACGAATCTCCGCCTCGCTTGCTCGCTAGCTGGGCTCTGAAGAAATCTCCGAATCTCCTTCTTTTTATTATGTTTTTTGCCCTGTAATACATGAGTCTCTTTACTGAGGGGCGGGGATTCTATCTAACAAAGGAGACTGTATTCTAACTTTTGCTACGTAGTTAATCAGTCTTCTTTGGAAAGCCTGGTTTCCTTTTGTTTTGGGAGAGACTTCATTTCCTTCTTCTCACGGCTCTTTGGTGAAAAACAATCTTGAGTTATGGCAGGAAGAGGTCATTCCAGGTCAGGCTACATCCGTTGGTATGTGAGAACAAAACACAGTCTGTAAAAACACAACTCATGGCCTTGGAGAATGATTTACAGGCTGAGAACTCTTCAAAATGGCTGAGAACACATATAACATTTTAAATATCAACTGTAGGATAAATATAATTATACAATCCTAACAACTCCTCTTTCCACCATGCTTTTAATGTACGTTTACCTTTTGTAGCGTCATCAATGTTGTTTAGCTTCTTTTGAATCTTTCTTCTGGGGCTGAGGCTTTGGCTCGATTCCTAACCACCAGTATGTACCTGTATTGACTCATCTTTGTTCATGCAATGTTTGCGTTGCGTCGTCCGCTACAAACCACGTGAACTCCTCTTTCCACCATGCTTTTAATGTACGTTTACTTTTTGTAGCGTCATCAATGTTGTTTAGCTTCTTTTGAATCTTTCTTCTGGGGCTGAGGTTTTGGCTCGATTCCTAACCATCAGTATGTACCTGTATTGACTCATCTTCATTCATTCGACGTTTGCGTTGCATCGTCTGCTACAAACCACGTGAACTCCTCTTTCCACAATGCTCTCTCTGTAGCGTCATACATTTTGTTAGCTTCTTTTGAATCTTTCTTCTGGGGCTGAGGCTTTGGCTCGATTCCTAACCATCAGTATGTACCTGTATTGACTCATCTTTGTTCATGCAATGTTTGCGTTGCGTCGTTCGCTACAAACCACGTGAACTCCTCTTTCCACCATGCTTTTAATGTATGTTTACCTTTTGTAGCGTCATCAATGTTGTTTAGCTTCTTTTGAATCTTTCTTCTGGGGCTGAGGTTTTGGCTCGATTCCTAACCATCAGTATGTACCTGTATTGACTCATCTTTGTTCATGCAATGTTTGCGTTGCGTCGTTCGCTACAAACCACGTGAACTCCTCTTTCCACGATGCTTTTAATGTACGTTTACCTTTTGTAGCGTCATCAATGTTGTTTAGCTTCTTTTGAATCTTTCTTCTGGGGCTGTGGTTTTGGCTTGATTCCTAACCACTTCTCCATTTTTCTTCCCTCTGTGTCTATTTTGGAAAACGACCTTATAAAGCTCGGGAAAATCCAGAAGCTCGAAGTTATTCGATGCAGGCTTCTGATAGGCTGCTGAGTATGCAAATTGCCAAACAAACTTACAAAATTCCGAAATTTCCAAACTGAACTGAGATTTTGAATTTGGAATAAAGCAAATGTTTGTTTTAAAAAAAAAATCTTTGTCTTTATTTATTGTCATTTTTAATCTTTTTTTTTTTTTTTTGAGAAAGTTGTCGGCCACCCGGGCAGAGACTGTTTGTAAGTTGTACGCCCGACGCCCCAGACACTGGTATAATTCGCAGTTTTTTTCCATAGTTTAGCAGGGGTTTCGATTTATACTCCGTAAAATGATGAACCCATTATCACCGGTTAGCTGCGTGCACAAAAACCTCTCCTGTGCCTAGAAATCAGGGCTCCCAAATTGCAAATAGTCAGGATTACAGTGCCTGCGGGCAAAAACAATGCAGGTTCCCTCTGCGCTGTATTTTAAAGTCAATATCAACACGAGATCGAGTAAATGAAAGGGAGCCTGCATGTGAGCTTCGGTTATTGTGGGAGATAGGTGGCAGAAAACGGGGGGTTGACAGGTGTTTGCTACAAAAACATTACTGAATTTGTTTTTTTTGTTTTTTTTATCACCAAGACATTCAAATGTCGAGAAAAAAAAGTGTGGTTTACTTTAATCATTGCCTGAACAGTTAGATAACATAGTCTCATCTCATCTCATCTCGTACCGCTTATCCTCATTAGGGTCGCGGGGGGGCTGGAGCCCATCCCAGCCATCTTCGGGCAGTGGGCAGGGGACACCCTGAACTGGTTGCCAGCCAATCGCAGGGCACACGGGGACAGACAACTCATTCGCTCATTCACACCTAGGGACAATTTGGACCGGCCAATTCACCTGAAATGCATGTTTTTGGAATGTGGGAGGAAACCGGAGTGCCCGGAGAAAACCCACGCAAGCACGGGGAGAACATACAAACTCCGCACAGAAAGTCTGGAGCTGGATTTGAACCCACGACAGGTTCCCATGACATGAACTGTGCCGCACAAGCGCTAACCACTGCGCCGCCGTGCTGCCCTAGATAACATAGTGATAAAGTTAAAACTTATATGAACTCTATGTTGGCAGAATTAAACAAATAAAAACAAGCATTAAGGTAAATAAAATTTATTAGCATTGGTGATGGCCCAAACACCACTCGCCCCGGCTGGGCTCCCGGCCACACTGCGCGCCCCCGCCCCGTGTGTCTAGTTAACTTTAGTCACACAGGAAACAGATAAATACACCGGAAATGCAACTTCAAAATAAAAGAGTACAAAACTGATAAACGTACAAGAGATGCAATTAGACTGATTATTGAACCGTTACTTCATGTGTGTGTGTGTGAAAGATTGTTTTTATATTTAGGAATATAAAAACAAGTTATATTCACACAGTGAATTCTGAGAAATGTTACAACCAAAAACGACCAACCTATCACATAGCTTCGTGACTTTTCTTCGTCAATGTTGCCACGCAATTTTCGATCTTTTTTTAGAGAATTGGTTCTTACTGAAACGCCCAAACCTTTCTTCAGATTGTTTTTGTATCTTTCATCCATATATGACCGATTATTCTGTAACTTTATTCACCAAAAATAAAGCAAAAAATTAAAATAAATAAATATCAAATTGAAAGCAATTCTAGATGTAAAAAAGAACAGATAATGAAATCCATTCCCATTTTGACAGCGTTCCGTGAAAACGGGAACGTTCGGGGTTCGTGTGTGGAAGCTGATTGTTGACGCCGGGGCCGTTCTCTTGCTGACTTTGGCCATCAACTTCCTGATCAAGGTTAGCTTTCTTTTCTATTCACTCGCTTTTAATTTGAAAGGCTTCACTTTTTTTTTTTTTTTTTTTTTTTTTTAGAAAAGTTGCATTCAATTTTAAAACTCATGCAAAACTAGTGCTTTTATATTTGGTTTTACATAGGTCTCTTCGGTTTTTGTTTTTCTCGTGTGTACAGAGATGTTTGAATCGGAAGGTGATTGTTCATATTTTGAAGTAACAAACAGCAAAAAAAAGGGTGAAAAAGACGCAAAGGAACAGTGAAAGAAGTAAAACGGCAAGAAAAATAAAGTTGCAGCAGCCAGTCTTATCATTGCCATTTCATATATGTATGTGTATATAACGATAATCATAACTTCTAACAAAGCAGAAATGCTTTTAGGCGGATTTTTTTTCATCTGTTGGCATTATCATGTGTTTTGAAGTAGATATTTTATATGGATTGGATTCACTGAACGGTCTAGAAATCTTATTTCGAACTGATGGTGAAGTTGATGTGATGAGTTAAAAAAAAATTGTGGTCATCATATGTTCGATCCCAATAGCTTTCGATTAATATGTAGCATGATGTATTTCAGCGACTGATGATATCATCCTGACACAATTTTTTTTTATCCAGTCTGACACCCTCCCGTCTGTCTGTATGTCTGTCTGAATCTTCTTTCCTTCCTGACTTACTGACTTACTCACTTATTTACTTACTTACTCACTCAATTACTCACTTATTTACTTACTCACTTACTTACTGACTGACTGACTTACTTACTTACTGACTTACTTACTTACTCAATTACTCACTTATTTACTTTCTCACTTACTTACTTACTTACTTACTGACTCACTGATTCACTGACTTACTCACTTACTCACTTACTCACTTATTTACTTACTTACCTACTCAATTACTCACTTATTTACTTACTTACTCACCTACTTACTTACTTACTCAATTACTCACTTATTTACTTACTTACTCAATTACTCACGTATTTACTTACTCAATTACTCACTTACTTACTCAATTACTTATTTACTCAATTACTCACTTATTTACTTACTTACTTACTTAATTACTCACTTATTTACCTACTCACTTCCTTCCGTCTTTACTTACTTACTTTACTTACTTACTGTCAGACTTACTTACTTAATAAATTACTCAATTACTCTCTTACTTACTTACTCAATACTCACTTATTTACTTACTTACTCAATTACTCACTTACTTACTTACTTACTCAACACTCACTTACTCACTTATTTACTTACTCACTTATTTACTTACTTACTCACTTACTTACTTACTCAATTACTCACTTATTTACTTACTCACTTACTCAATTACTTACTTTCCTTCTTTCCTTTGTTCCCTCTTTCCTTCCTTCCTTTCCTTGTTCCCTCTTTCCTTCCTTGCTCCCTTCCTTCCTCCCTTCATCCCTGCCTTCCTTGCTCCCTTTATGCCTGTCTTCCTTGCTCCCTTCCTTCCTTGCTCCCTTCCTTCCCTCCTTCGTTCTTTCGTTCCTTCTTCACTTCCTTGCTCCCTTTATGCCTGCCTTCCTTGCTCCCTTCCTTTTTTCCTGCCTTTCTTCCTTCCTTCTTTCTTCTTTCCTTCTTTCCTTCCTTCCTCCCTTTCTTCCTTCCTAAAGCATCAGAATTGCGCATTAAGCTCTGCCGTGCGAACCTGTCCGAGGTCTCCTCCCCCGCAATTGAGTCGGCATGTTTCCGTGTCTGTCCGCAGAGGGCGCTGCAGCTGCAATCAGACGAGCACATCTTTAAATTCATCAAGTCCAAGTTTTCCTGGGGGCCCAGCAGGTAGGGGGCGCCACTCGCTTTATTTTCCTTCGACGGTGATGCGTAATAGAGGATGCAACGTGGCTAGCTAGCTAGCTAGCTAGCTAGCTAGTGAAATAAAGGTCTTAACAAATGTGGACATTGGACCAAAATAGACTGAACCATTACAGTAATTAAAGAAAAAATGTACTGAATATTTATAGAGAAATGTATTTACTTGGTCACAAAAATACATGTGAATTGTCAATATGATAAAGACAACTATTCAAATCCTTTATTTATTGACCTCTCCTTCTTTCTCTCCCTCTCTTGTCCTCTATATCTCTCTCTCCCTATATCTCTTTCTCTCACATTTTCTCTGTCTCTTTCTTTTTTTTCTTTCTTACCTTTTTTCTTACTTTCTTTATTTCTCACCTTCTTTCTGTCTCTTTCTTTTTCTTTGTATGTCTTTCTGTCTCTTTGGTTCTCTTTGTCTCTTTCTCTCTGTCATTATATCTCTTTCTTTGTTTTTTTCTCTATTTGTCTCTTTCTTTGTATCTGTCTGTCTCTCTCATTCTTTTTCTTTCTCCCTCTTTTGTCCTCCATTTCTCTGTTTCTTTCTTTATTTCTGTCTGTATTTTCGTTTCTTGTCTATTTCTCTTTGGTTTTTTTCTCTCTCTCTCTCTCTCTTTCTCTCTCTCACACTCCTCTTTATTTCTGTCCTGCTCTTGCCTTCTTTCTTTCCTTCTTTGTTTCTCTCTTATTCTTTCTAATCTACTGGTCCGGCCCATGTTAGAAGGTTTGTTCAACCATGTGGACCCCAGGCTAAAATTCGTTTCACCAAGGGGGCAGATTTAATTTCTTAAACAAATTAACCCGGTGAACTCCGTTGAATATGGCCGAATTTGCCGAAGCGGTGTCGCTCGAGTGTCTGTCGAGCCTCCTCTCTCGAGCTTCTGCCTTCTCTTCTCGGCCCACGTTTTTCCGCGAGCTGGTGTGCCGGCTCCTCCCATGGGCGTGCCAGGAAAGTCCCCCCCTGGGCTTCACCACCTCCTCGCCAAAGGGCGTCGCGATGTCTGTCCTTGTGCGTCTGGCCTTCTCGGTCAGCACTCACAGGAATTCTGTATTTAGAAATACGTCTGATGCATTCCACACAGCCTAACCTTCTAATGTACCTTGAAGAAAAACAATCAGTGATTATTTTGCATTAAACTCAATAAATGTAACTGGTATTCAATCGTATAAAATCCTTTATGGTAAAATGTAAGTGGGTAAGTGTGAAGCACATTGTAAAGCGCTTCGGGATGTCTTCATCGACTTGAAAAGCGCTGTAGAAATGCAGACGATTTACATTTCAAAGGAAGTAATTCCAAATTTGTGTCGACTTCAGGGACTTTGACGCCAACTTGTACTTATGCGAGGAAGCTTTCGCAGCCCTCCCGTTGGATACTTTGGAGCGTCTGTCCGGCACTCTCCTATTGGCTCCCTACGCCCTCACCCTCTTGCTCGTGGGCGCCGGCCTCCTGCTGGCGGCCCTGCGCAACCTCAGGTCAGATTTGGATCTCTATTTTGTGGATGAGTTGAAATTCCAGGCCCGGGATACTCACCCGGTGAACCCGTGTCCCCATCAGCACGAGCGGCATGGAGAGGAAAGGGGAGATGCCGGCGTCCTTCCGTGCCGACGTGGCCTACAACCTTCTGCACAGCCTCTTCTACGGACTGCTGGCCTTCAGCACCATGAGGTCACTTTACCTTGAAAATCAAAAAATTCAATATATATATCTATATAAGTACCGTATTTTCCGCACTATAAGGCGCACCGGGTTATAGGGCGCACCCCGAAAAAATAGTTTTTGGTCCTATTTTTGACATACATAAGGCGCACCGGATTATAAGGCGCTACAATGGGAATGTCGATAAAACAGTCAGATGATTCAGTCCAACTGATTACCCCCTTAACATTCCCAAAGCTTGCAAAGAAGCAAATGCATGTCAAAATCACGTGCGGATGCGGTGTCTGTACGATGTCACTTAAATGCATCGTTCCATCATTCGGAAGGTTAAAGTCTTGGGATTCAAGAAATGCCAACCATTCTTTAGTTTCTATTTTCTTTTTCGCTCGCAACTTTACTGCGCATATGACAATAAACACTTGGAATTGAGTTGAATTCACTCAACTCATCACAGCAACATCAAGATGGTTCTAAAACAAGATACCGGGAAAATATAAAGCCGCATAGCTCACCTAAGTTCTCACGTTCAATAATGATACGCAATCATGGTCTTCTTACAACCGTGAGTGAAGTCAATCCAGGAGAGTCAAATGTTTACAAATACAGACTAATGAAACATGTTTCTTTATGGCGTACTTTAGCTAGCTTGCTATTCAGTCATCTTTTTCGGACAATTGCAGGGTTTGTTTTGGCCCTCTAGCCAATCCGAGGCTCCGAATAACTTTAGCCAATAGCGATCGATTCAAATGATGATTGACACATTGGTTAGCCAATGAAACGCCGGTAAATAAATCCCAGCATACACCGCGGACGACTTGGCGTTCGGGTTAAAATCTACTCTGCAAGTTAGTTGGAAGACTTTGCAACTTAATGTTGATCCATAAATAAGGCGCACTGTATTATAAGGCGCATGGTCAGCTTTTGAAAAAAATTAAGACTTTTAGGTGCGCCTTATAGTGCGGAAAAATTACGGTAATATTGAGTCGCAACAGGCCGCGTAACTACAATAAGCAGCCACAGATTCTATTTTTCCTGTAAAAGTAGTGTGCGGTGTATTCTGGGATATATATATATATATATATATATATATATATATATATATATAAATACCGGCATTTCATTTCCTAACCAATGTGTCAATCATCATTTGAATTGGTCACTATTGGCTAAAGGAAGAAAGTCCTTTTTAGCATTTACAGGCTCTTATAGGCAAAAGCAGGGTAAAACAAAATCTACAATTGGCTAAAAATAAAAATGGGAATTACAAGTTGGATTGGTCTAGAGCACAGGTGTCAAACAGGCGGCCCGCGGGCCAGATCAGGCCCGCTAAGGGATTGAATCCGACCCGCGAGACAACACTCAGAGAAGCGCAAGAGAAAAACAAGCTGCAGGTTGAAATGTCATCTTCATCGCACTCGATAAATGTAACTTGTATTTAATCGTATAAAATCCTTTATAGTCAAATGTATAAAATCCTTCAAAAGGTAAGACGCTAACACACAGGAATATAAGGCTTTTATTCTTACCTGAATTTGTTTTGCATGCGAATGCGTCCATTTGGGGATGACGGCAATACAACTTTTGCAATTGTGTATTTTATTTTAGCCATGTTTTTAGACATTGTGAAAGAGTTGTAAATGTTTGACTTGTCTTTACGCGTCTCTATCACTTTTGTGCACACTCGCCCGAAATAATGGTAGATAAAAATGAATCACAGTAACATTTCACTTATTTAGTTTAGGTTTAATTCGAATACGCGCCATACACCGTGTATTTTTCTTCTCAGAATTTTATCGGGTAACCAACGTATCATCGTTCGAATCGGTCACTACAGGCTAAATTTGAAGCTAAAAGAGGCGATTTGTGTTTTAGCAATACAGGTCGGTATTGGCTAATGTGGACTGCAAAAAAAAGCCTCTGATTTTCTAAGAGTGGTGTCAATCAATAGGTCAGAGACTAACGGCCATATTGGCAATAATTCAACAAATGTGGGGTGAAACTTACGGATTCACACTAGTTTCCTCCTCAGAGTGGCCGGGCCCTCCCTTAGAGATGAGAAATCATCTGGGAGGGACTCTGTGTACAAAGCACAGGTGTCAAAGAGGCGGCCCGCGGGCCAGATCAGGCCCGCTAAGGGATTGAATCTGACACTCAGAGAAGCGCAAGAGAAAAACAAGCTGCAGGTTGAAATAGGTCAACTTGATGTTGCCAAAACCAGGTGCCTCAAACAAAGACACTCTACTTGTATTAATTTATCTCTCTCTCGCTCTCTCTCTCTCTCTCTCTCTCTCTCTTTTCCACCCCTTTTCTCCCACTCTGTCTCTTTTCACTCTCTGTGTCTCTCTTTTTATTTAATTCTTCCGCTCCCTTTATTTTCCCCCTCTCTCACGACTTTTGATCTTTTGTTTCTCACGCTCTCTCCCTCTCTTTTTCTTTTTTTGTCCCACCCTCTCTCCTTTTCCCTCCCTCTTTCTCTTATTTCTTTATCTCTCTTTTTCTTTCTCTTTAATCTACTGGTCCGGCCCCCAGCAGCATGTTTGTTCTATCGCTTCTGAGTTCAAATGAGTTTGACACCCCTGGTCTAGAGAAAATCATTTTATTAGTCTGTTTATCTGTAAATAAGAATTATGAGGCGAAACAGACAGCTAGCAACAAGCAACGTCTGGTGATGCAGGGATGCTTTTTGGATGTTTTTTTTTTAATGTGTCTGCATTGCTGCGTGTTTTGGAGTACGCTAATATTTAATACGGATGGATTCACTACATGGTTAGCAGGTGTGTGGCACAGTTCTGAAGTCATGGGATTAAAAACGTACTGTGTGGAGTTTGCACGTTCTCCCCGTGCTTGTATTTCAGAGACTGGTGATACTATTTGCTTCTGAACAGTCCAACGTTAATAAGGTTTGACTGACCGATAGGACTGTTTAGTTGACATTCCTACTGTAGTGCCTTATAGTCCAGTGCGCCTTATGTATGGAAAAAAATTAAAAAAAGGTTGTTTTTTCTTTGGGTGGTGCACCTTGTAATCCGGTGCGCCTTATAGTGCAGAAAATACACTCTCTCTCTCTCTCTCCTCCCCTCTCTCTCTCTCTCAATCTCTCTCTCTCTCAATCTCTCTCTCTCTTCTTTTCGCTCTATCGCTCTTGCTCTCTTTCTCTCTCTTTTGCTCTCTCGCTCTCTTTTTCTCTCTCTCGCTCTCTCCTTTTCTCGCTCTATCTCTCTCGCTCTCGCTCTCTTTCTCTCTCTTTTGCTCTCTCGCTCTCTCTCTCTGACTTGCTGTCTTTCTCTCTCTCTCTCTCCCCCTTTCTCTCTCTTTCTCTCTTTCGCTCTCTCTCATTCATGCTCTCTATTTCTCTATTTCTCTTACTTCCTGTCTCTTTCTCTCTCTCTTTCTCTCTCTCTTTCACTCTCTTTCTCTCCTTTGCTCTCGCTCTGTTTCTCTCTCTTTCTTCCTCTCTTTCTCTTTCTCTTTCAATTTTTCTCTTTCACTCTCTCTTTCTCTCTCTCTTTCTCTGTCTCTCTCTCTTTCTCTCTTTCACCCTCTCTTTCTTTTTCACCCTCTCTCACTCTCTCTCCCTCTTTCACTCATTCTACCTCTTTCACTCTCTCTCTCTTTTTTTTTTATGTATGAGCAAATAGTAACTTTTCTATTTATTAACACATTAATATAGATAGTACACACACATACACGTATTTTGATTTGGTACTATATGTAAAAGGTGAAGTATTGCTATTGTTGATGACAAAAATGTTACGAAAAGAATTTGCTTATAGAAAAAGGATGGCTTGTCGTCGCCACGGCAACGCTATTGCGATCTCACAATGACCGGGATGTACGCCTTCCTTCTCTATACAAGCGAGGATTGCGCAATACCTGGCTGAAAGGCGTCCAGACAAAGAAGAAAAGTTCATCGTTCAAGACTTCTCGCCTTTCGCTTACTCTCTCCATCTTTCTCCTTCTCTTTCTTACTCTCTTTCTCTACGTCTTTCTTTTTCTTTCTCTTTTTCTTTCTTTATTTCTGTCTCTATTTTGTTTTCTTTTTCTCTCTGTCTCACACTCTTTCTTTCTCTCTCCCTCTCCTGTACCCTATGTTTCTCTCTCTCCCTGTATCTATCTTTCTCTCGCATTTTATCTCTTTCTTCTTTTCTTTCTTTCCCTTCTTTCTTTCTTACCTTCTTTCTGTCTCTTTGGTTGTCTTTGTCTCTTTCTCCCATTATATCTCTTCTTTTACTCTATTTATCTTTTTCTTTGGATCTGTCCATCTCTCTTGTTCTCTTTCTCTCTTTTTTTTCTTTTTCCCTTTTTCCTTCTTTCTTACCTTCTTTCTGTCGCTTTCTTTTTCTCTGTATCTCTTTCTGTCTCTTCAGTTCTCTTTGTCTCTCTCTCTCATTCTGTCATATCTCTTTCTCTTTTTTTTCTCCATTTGTCTCTTTCTTTGTATCTGGCCGTCTCTCTTGTTCTTTCTCTCTCGCTCTTTGTCTCTTTCTTTTTCTTTCTCTTTTTCTGTTTTTCTTTATTTCTTTCCTTCTTTCTGTCGCTTTCTTTTTCTCTGTATCTCTTTCTGTCTCTTCAGTTCTATTTGTCTTTCTCTCTCATTCTGTCATATCTCCTTCTCTTTTTTTTCTCCATTTGTCTCTTTCTTTGTATCTGGCCGTCTCTCTTGTTCTTTCTCTCTCTCTCTTTGTCTCTTTCTTTTTCTTTCTCATCTTTCTTACCTTCTTTCTGTCGCTTTCTTTTTCTCTGTATCTCTTTCTGTCTCTTCAGTTCTCTTTGTCTCTCTCTCATTCTGTCATATCTTTCTTTTTTTTTTCTCCATTTGTCTCTTTCTTTGTATCTGTCTGTCTCTCTTGTTCTTTCTCTCTCTCTAAGTCTCTTTCTTTTTCTTTCTCTTTTTCTGTTTTTCTTTATTTCTTTCCTTCTTTCTGTCGCTTTCTTTTTCTCTGTATCTCTTTCTGTCTCTTCGGTTCTTTGTCTCTCTCTCTCTCTCATTATGTGAACTGTGCAACAAGGGGTGAAAAAACTTTGGACCGCGTTTACAGCAACATCAAAAACGCATACAAAGCTTCCCCCCTCCCCCACCTAGTAAATTCGGATCACATATGCCTATCCCTTACCCCCTCATACACCCCCATCCGAAGGAAAACAAAACCTGTAACGAGGACAATACAAACGTGGCCTGAGGGAGCCCTCTCCAAGCTGCAGGACTGTTTTGATCAAACTTGCTGGGAGGTATTTGAACACCATGACCTCCAGAAATTCACTGACACTGTTTTATCCTACATCCGTTACTGCACGGATGAAGTCACAGTATATAAAAAAGTCAAAAACTACCCAAATCAAAAACCCTGGATGACCAGCGAGGTGCGCACCCTCCTCAAACACCGCAACACCGCCTTCAGGTCTGGAGACAAGGCTCTTTACGGGGTGGCCAGGGCTGACCTGAAGAGAGGCATCAAGGAAGCAAAATCAGCCTACACAAGGAGGATCGAGCACCTCTTCGCTGGAAATGACCCGAGGAGGATGTGGCAGGGCCTCCAACACATCACCAACTTCAGAGGCCACAACCTGGCAACTGTTGAGGCTGAGGCTTCACTAGCTGAGGACCTTAATCAGTTCTTCGCTCGCTTTGAAGCTGGTAGGCCACATACAGCAACATCACACCCATCAACAACCAGCAGCAACTCCCTCACATTTCAGGAGCACGAAGTCAGGCGTGCGCTGAATACCATAAACCCCAGGAAGGCAACTGGCCCGGATGGAGTACCAGGGAGGGTACTCAGGGACTGTTCCAATCCGCTGGCTGGGGTCTTCACCACCATCTTCAACCGGTCCCTGTCACAGGCGACCGTCCCACCTTGCCTCAAAACCTCCACCATCATTCCCGTCCCCAAAAAGTCAGCAGTGGAAAGCCTCAACGACTACAGGCCTGTAGCTCTCACGCCTGTGGTCATGAAGTGCTTCGAGAGGTTAGTGTCCCGGCACATCAAAAACTCCCTGCCACTCACACTGGACCCCCACCAGTTTGCCTACAGGGCAAACCGCTCCACTGACGACGCCATAAACACAGCACTTCACACCGTGCTGAAACACCTGGACCACCGGGGGAGCTACGTCAGAATGCTCTTCCTGGACTTCAGCTCAGCCTTCAACACCATTATCCCGGAGATCCTGGTGGAGAAACTTGCACACCTAGGACTCTCTCCCTCCATCTGCCACTGGATAATGGACTTCCTCTCCAACCGCCCACAGTCGGTGAAACTCGGTACCCACGTCTCTCCCACCCTAACACTGAACACTGGCTCCCCCCAAGGTTGTGCACTGAGCCCCCTGCTTTTCACCCTCTACAGCTCCGACTGCTCACCGACCCACCCCACAAACACTATTATTAAGTTTGCTGACGACACCACCTTGATCGGCCTCATCTCTGAAGGGGACGAGGCGGCATACAGGGATGAGGTTGAGTCACTTTCAACGTGGTGTTCGGAAAACCACCTCATATTGAACACCACAAAAACAAAAGAACTGATTCTGGATTTCAGAAGGAATGGCAGGAATCCAGCACCACTCATCATAAAAGGGGACTGTGTAGAGAGAGTCCACTCGTTCAAATTCCTGGGCGTGCACATCTCCGACGACCTCTCCTGGTCTGCAAACACCAGAGCGGTGGTAGGGAAGGCCCAGCAGCGACTGCACTTCCTGAGATTGCTCAGGAAAAATAACCTAAAACAGCAGCTGCAGGTGTCCTTCTACAAAGCCACAGTGGAGAGCATCCTAACATACTGCATCACGGTGTGGTATGCTGGGTGCACAGCAGCAGACAGGAAAAAGCTCCAGAGGATCATCAAAACAGCCCAGAGAATCGTCGGCTGCTCTCTGCCCAGTCTGGAGGACATTGCCTGCTCTCGCTACCTCAGCAGAGCAGAAAACATCGTCAAGGACTTTTCTCACCCCGGCCACCATCTCTTCGACCTGCTGCCTTCCGGCAAGCGCTACAGGTCACACAAAGCAAAAACGAACAGACTCAGAGACAGTTTCTTCCCCACAGCCATTACCACCCTAAACAGACACCGCACAAACAACTGAAAACTGTTGCAAAAAAAAATACCTCACACGTATGTAAAATGGTACTCACGTACATGCTGTCTGCACTATGTTTGTTCACTGCTCAACAGACACCGCACAAAAACTGAAAACTCGTGCCAACACTACCTCATACGAAAATAATGTCACTCAAGTCTTGTTCTTGCACATGTCGACTGCACTACGTTTAATGCTCAAATTGCACAATGTCTGACCATTTCCTTTTTTTGCACTATGATGTCTATGCTTGCACCAATGTATATGCAGACTATTTTTGCACCATGATGACTTTGCACCAAATGCAATATTGCACAACCCTTACGATACAACGTTATCACGACAACCCTGTATGTAACATCCCACATGCTGACATTGTTGTGTAAATACCATGTAAATTATAACTATAGCCTTATCCCCCTTGTCTTATAACATTATCTTCTCTGTTCCTTTATCTTCTTGCTCATACCCTCACTATGTGTAAAACTGGAGTGTCATGCCCAATTTCGTTGCCACAATATGTTAGCCCATTTGTAACAATGACAATAAAGGTATATTCTATTCTATTCTATTCTATTCTATGTCATATCTCTTTCTCTTTTTTTCTCTCCATTTGTCTCTTTCTTTGTATCCGTCTGTCTCTCTTGTTATTTTTCTCTTTCTCTCTCTCTTTTTTCTCTTTCTTTTTCTTTCTGTTTTTCTTTCTTTCCTTCTTTCTGTTGCTTGCTAAGAGAGAGAGAGAGACAGCGAGAAAACGAGAGAGAGAGAGAGAGAGAGAGAGAGAGAGAGTGAGAAAACGAGAGAGAGAGAGATAAATAAATAAATACAAGTACAGTGTCTGTGTTCGAGGCACCTGGCTTTGGCAACATCAAGTGGACATATTTCAACCTGCAGCTTGTTTTTCTCTTGCGCGTCGTCTCGCGGGCCGAATTCAATCCCTTAGCGGGCCTGATCTGGCCCGCGGGCCGCCCGTTTGACAACTGTGGCCTCGACTTACCATTAGAAAAATGTGTAAAATACAATGTTTAGTTTTTCAGGGTGAGATCAAATTTGACAAGGTACCAGGTAAGGCTTCAAGCGATTTTCCAGCTAAGCGAATCCTACGGGAACGGAATCGGAACGTCGGCTTCAAAGACGAGACTGGAATTGAATGTAAATTTTTGTGCGGGAGATTTTATTGTGAAAAAAGTTTTTCGGACACCTCACGGTCAATTTTATGAAGCGGCAAGCGGGCCTGCACACAAATTGGATTTCTTTTGCTTCCCGAAAAGTGCTGATCAAGAACCGGCAGCGGGCCAAAAGTGCAAGCGCAACACTTTTATTTTATTTTCTTGCTGCTGCGCTCGAAAAGCTTTTTCTGTTGTTTTTTTTTTGCGCTCAGGATGAAGTACATTTGGACGGGTCACATGTGCGCCGTGGCGGCGTACGGCGTCTGCGCAAAGGACACGTGGGCGGTGCTTGTGCACGTGCTGCCCTGGAACACCAAGACGCTGGTGAGTCCTTGTTTTTTTTTTAAGCATCTGGGGGGGGTCGCACACTTTTGCAACACTGAAGGAGGGATGCAAATTTTATATTTATATTGATATTTTTTTTGCAACTGTTATGTCGCATATATTTATTTTAAATTATTGTTTCAATCTAGTTTTTGCAGGGAGATCATGGAATTATATTTGTTGATTTATTGATCAACCATACCATCTTTCTTATATTCTATGTATTCCCACTCAAAACTGATTTATATATATAGATTTTTTGTCTCTTTTCAGCGTGGGGTTTGTGGATCGTTTTATTTATTTTAGATAGATAGAGATAGGTAGATAGAACTAGATAGAGCTAGTTGGATAGAGCTAGATGGATAGAGCTAGATGGATAGAGCTAGATGGATAGATAGAGCTAGATGGATAGATAGAGCTAGATAGATGGATAGAGCGAGATAGGTGGATAGAGCTAGATAGGTGGATAGAGCTAGATAGATGGACAGAGATAGATAGATGGACAGAGTTAGATAGATAGATAGATAGAGCTAGATAGATAGAGCTAGATAGATGGATAGAGCGAAATAGATGGATAGAGCTAGATAGATGGACAGAGCTAGATAGATGGACAGAGCTAGATAGAAAGATTAACAGATAGATAGAGCTGGATAAAGCTAGATAGATAGATAGATAGAGCGAAATAGATGGACAGAGCTAGATAGATATAGATAGATAGATAGATAGAGCTGGATGGATAGATAATAGAGATAGATAGAGATAGATAGATAGAGCTAGATAGATAGATGGATAGACTTTATTCCTCCCCGTAGGGAAATTCCCACTTCCATCAGTATCCTTGTGTTGAAAAATAAAATAATAAAAGAAAAGAAATAGAATACAAAAATACCCAATATAACGTGTTAATATAGAGTATTTAAATAGTGCTATGGAAAATACACACTGTCATAAAAATAGGGTAATGTGCAAATGTGGGGGTGGGGTTTCGTGTGGGCTTTGACTCCCCCGGGTGGCGTTAAAGAGCCTCGTGGCATGAGGAAGAAATGATCTCCTCAGTCTGTCTGTGGGAATATAATCAATCACGTTAGATATATATAAATATATGGATGAGTCTGTACATAAATGCCTTCGATAAGCAGGTCGTTTCCTTGCATGGCTACTCCGCTATCGTGTGTGTGTGAATGGGTAAAGTGTAAAGTGCATTGTAAAGCTTTTAGGGAGGTCTTCAGTGCGGTATTCATTATTATTTATTGATCTACCCTGGTTGTATCCTTGATTTATTGAGAGGAAAGGAATGATTTTCGAGTTTTTTTCTAGTCCCAGAGCTGAATGCATACCTGTCAAGCTGTAGGTTTTTAGGATAGAATAGAATAGAATTAACTTTTATTGTCATTCTTTGTAACAATGCACACAGAACAAAATGTCGATACACCTGACCCGTACAGTTACACTGTAGCGAGCCGATCTATCTGTTTATTTCTATCTATCTATCTATCTCTCCCTATCTGTATCTATCTATCTCTATCTATCTCTATCTTTCTATGCCTCTCTCTCTATCTCCCTATCTATATATCTATCTATCCGTCTCTATCTATCTCCATAGCTATCTCTATGGCTATCTCTATCTCTATCTCGATCTGTCTATGTTTATTTCTATCTATCTCAATCTCAATCCATCTATCTCTATCTATCTGTCATTATCTATCTCTATACCCGTCTCTATCTATCTATATCTATCTATCTCCGATCTATCTATCTGTCTCTATATATCTCTATATCCATCTCTTTATCTATCTATCCCTCTATCTATATCGATATATCCCTCTATCTATATCTATCTATCTACGTTTCTGTTTTTTTCTATCTATCCACCTCTCTATCTCTCCCTATCCGTATCTATCTATCTCTATCTCTATCTTTCTATGCCTCTCTATCTCCCTATCTATATATCTATCTATCCGTCTCTATCTATCTCCATAGCTATCTCTATGGCTATCTCTATCTCGATCTGTCTATGTTTATTTCTATCTATCTATCTATCTCAATCTCAATCCATCTATCTCTATCTATCTGTCATTATCTATCTCTATACCTGTCTCTATCTATCTATATCTATCTATCTCCGATCTATCTATCTGTCTCTATATATCTCTATATCCATCTCTTTATCTATCTATCCCTCTATCTATATCTATCTATCTACGTTTCTGTTTTTTTCTATCTATCCACCTCTCTATCTCTATCTATCTCTATCTATCCATGTTTCTTTTGCCGTACAAAGTACGTTTATGACGCATTTTAAGACGTGTACGACGTAGAAGAAAATCTGTACGGAAAAACGCAAATTTGTCAATGACGGATACCGTCCGGTACACACCGACGATTACGAAACGGCAAATCAATCGAGTCAAACGAGTTGGCCGCGGTAGCCTCTATCTCGGTATCGTCTTATTTTGTTGCAAACGATGCCAGCGGTTCGCTGCTACTGTGCGCATGTGTCTGCCACCTGGGGATTTCCCATCATGCATCATTCAACATCAGATTTCATGTGGTAGAGGTGTAGTGAAAGGAAGTCCGTCTCTTTTTAGAGAAGCGGGTTTTTTCGGCTCAACTCGTGAAAGAGAGGCGGCTCTCCAACGGCTCACTTGCTTTGATTCTATTACAAATGATGTTTTATAAAGACGTTAAGAAAAAAAGGAAGTGTAAAAGGAGAAAATGAAAAAAGACAGGTTTGTGGTGAACCCTTGAATCAGTATATTACCAACAATCATTTCATGCAGAAAATAAGAAAACGTATTATTCTACTTAATTCTATTTTGATGTATTTTTTCCTGCTACAGCAGGGGTGTCAAACTCATTTTAACTCGGGGGCCACACGATAGAACAAACATTCTGTCGGGGGCCGGACGAGAAGATTAAAGAGAAAGAAAAGAGAGAAAAGGAAAAAATGAAGTTAGAGCAAAAGAAGTTAAAAAGACACAGAGAGAGAAAGAGACAAAGAGCAACAAAGGAAGAGAAAAAGAGAGACACAGAGAGTCAAAGAGACAGAGATAGAGAGTGGGAGAAAAGGGGTGAGAGAGAGAGAGAGAGAGAGAGAGAGAGAGAGAGAGAGAGAGAGAGAGAGAGAGAGAGAGAGAGAGAGAGAGAGAGAGAGAGAGAGAGAGAGAGAGAGAGAGAGAGAGAGATTGGGAGAGAGAGAGAGATTGGAGAGAGAGAGAGAGAGAGAGAGAGAGAGAGAGAGATTGGGAGAGAGAGAGAGAGAGAGAGAGATTGGGAGAAAAGGGGTAAAAAAGAAAGAGAGAGAGAAATCCAAGTACAGTGTCTTTGTTCGAGGCACCTGGCTTTGGCCACATTAAGTTGACATATTTCAACCTGCAGCTTGTTTTTCTCTTGCGCTTCTCTGAGTGTTGTCTCGCGAGGCCGGATTCAATCCCTTAGCGAGCCTGATTTGGCCCGCGGGCCGCCTGTTTGACACCTGTGTTCTACAGTGAGCGTCCAAGCGACTTTTTGAACCTTTTTTCTAATAAAGCTCATTCATGTCGAGCAACTCAGTGTCTCACAACAAAATGTTCATTAACAATATATATATGATATTGTAGTGGGTTTGACATAATTCACCCACGGAACCATTGTTTAGTTAGCGAGTTCCTAGGGGGACTCTTAATTCGGCCGGCTCGAGCCACTCTCGTGTTTGTTTTGTTATTGCAAGTTGAATTGTCATTAAAGCAGCTTTCGTTGGCACCTTTGTTTGACACCCCGCCTCTGCTCGCTACAATATAACGAAAGACATGTACAATATAACATGTTAAACGACATAGATAAACACATTTAAAATGGAAAAAAAATATGGTGTAAGATGATTTAGTATTTTGTAAGGGCGTGGAGCGCGACAGGTATGCGTCGCAAGCCACCATTCGTCATGCCGAGTGTTGCTTATCCGGTGGCCGCTAGGGGGCAGTGTGGCTCCTTCACTCGCCCTCAAGTGACTGCAGTTGAGTTTTTTGTGTTTATTCGAAGGTGCGATGGAGCCGCTACGCCGCCCCCGTGGCTCTTTTAGCCTTCCTCTATTACAAGGTAAGATCTTTGGCCATTGCGTATTTTGGTCTTCCTCTTTTGGTTTTAGATTTTAAATGTATGCAAAAACAAGCCAGCTATTAAAAAATACAAATAAAGGACGAACTGCAGCCAAAATTGAAATCACGAGTGGCAACCGGGCCCCTCTCCCACTCGTGTGGATTCTCATTTATGTTGTTTTTTCCACTCTATCTGCACACACATCCCTACCGGCATGAATAAAGTATCTATCCATCTATTTATCTATATCTCAATCTATCTCTCTATAGCCCTCTCCATGCCTCTCTCTCTATCTCCCTATCTATATATCTATCTATCCGTCTCTAGCTATCTCTATCTATCTCTATCTCGATCTGTCTATGTTTATTTCTATCTATCTCAATCTATCTATCTGTCATTATCTATCTCTATACCTGTCTCTATCTATCTATATCTATCTCCGATCTATCTATCTGTCTCTATCTCTATATCCATCTCTAGATCTATTTATCCCTCTATATCTATCTATCCCTCTATCTACGTTTCTGTTTTTTTCTATCTATCCACCTCTCAATCTCTATCTATCTCTATATCTTTCTCACTATCAATGTTTATTTCTATCTATCACTATCTATCTATCTCTCTATAGCTATCTCTATCTATATCTATCTATCTATCTCTATCTATGTCTCTATAGCTATCTCTATCTAGCTATCTATCTCTATAGCTATCTCTATCTATGTATCTCTATAGGTATCTCTATCCATCTATCTATGTTTATTTCTATCTCTCCATCTAATTTTATATATATCTGTATATCTATCTATCTGTTTTTTTCTATCCATCTATCTATCACTATCCATCCCTATCTCTATATATCTATCTATCTCTATCTATCTATGTTTTTTTCCTATCCATCTATCTATCCCTATCTCTATCTCTATATATCTATCTATCTATCTCTATCTATGTTTTTTTTTCTATCCATCTATCTATCTATCTCTATCTATCCCTATCCCTAACTCTATATCTATCTATCTATCTCTATCTGTTTATTTCTATCCATCTATATCTATCCCTATCTCTATCCATCTATCTCTGTTTATTTCTATCTATAGCTATCCCTATCTCTATCCATCTATCTCTATCTATCTCTATCTATTATCTATGTTTATTTCTATCTATATATATCTATCTCTCTATCGCTCTATCTCTCTACCTACATACAAGGTAGACTTGCCAAGTCATCCAAGTCCAATTCAGCATGGAGCCAGTCATTCGCGGATTATCTCTGGGCAACAAAGTCCCTTCAACCCTTTCAGATAAAAGAAAGCCAGGGGAGTATGGCAACAAAATCCGGGCAGCCTGTAAAGCCCAAAACAAACATATCCGGTAAGCTGCGAGTTGCACGACCGAAAAAAAAAAAAGGGAAATCGTGTATTTTCATTAAAACATATTTAATGATTCGCCTTTCTATTAAATTTTCATGAGTTGAGATGCATTTGTTTTGCGCTTTATAATATAAGAAATTATGATTATTATTATTATTTTTAGTTTCTCAATGTTTTTATTCACCCCTTGTAATTTTCAGATTAAAATGTGAATTCAAACTGCGTAAAACGTCTACTCCGAAAAACACAATAATGCCGACGGATGAATAAAAATCCGCCTAAAAGCATCTCTGCATTGTTTGACGATCCTTGTTGTAATCAGTTTGTTTGGCTCCATTATTCCTTTTTAAAAATAAACAGACCTATCTCTGACCATTTGATTGACAGTGCTCTTGGCCAATTGCAAGCTTTTTTTCAAATGTCCTTAGCCTATGACAACCTACGAGGGTCTTTATTAAAAAATAAAAGTGGCGATCTGCTTCAGCTTAAAAAATTTTTAACTGATAGTGACCGATTGAAATGTGGACTGACACGTTGGTTAGCCCAGTGTTTTCCAACCTGTTTTGAGCCAGGGCAAGTTTTTTTTACATTGGAAAAATTTCGCAGAACACCACTAACCAAAAATGTTATAAAATGACACTGAAACGAATGTTTAATGACAATATAATTTAAAATACCCCCAGTTTTTACAGCACAGACACTTAATATTTGCAGAAAATGATTCATAAATGTTTCATAAAATGTTAAATTCTAAAAAGTGACATTGGATAATTTCTCACGGCACACCTGACAATCTCTCACGACCCACTAGTGTGCCGCGGCACAGTGGTTGAAAATCACTGGGTTAGCCAATGAAATTCCCGACATAATTGACAAGCTGTATTGAAATCAAAGCTGAAAAAAAAACCTGCCGGGATCCATTTTTACGCACGACTATCAAACCCCAAATGTGCACATTGATTGACTTGGGAAGAAGATGTGAAACATTTACAACTCTTTAACAACGTCTAAAAACCGACCAACGTAAAATACGCATTTGCAATAGGTTTTAGGGATAAAATGTCATTTTTTTCTGTGTAGCTGCAATGACTTGTACCTTGTATTTGTATATTTTCCCCGCACGGTCCGGTTTGCAGTTCTGGCCCAAGATGCTGGAGGAGCTGTCCGACTTGAGGGAGTTTTACGATCCCGACACGGTGGAGCTCATGACCTGGATCAGGTGCGCGCATCCGCTCTCAGACACACACTTTGGCTCTCTTTGACATCAAAGAGCGTCTTAGGAGTTCCTTGCTTTGTTTGATGTCCTTGATTAGCGCCTTAGCATGAATAACAAAATCCAAGGCGTTGGGGGGGGGGGGGCGTCTCCTGGGTCTCCTCGCCCTCGGAAGTTCCGAGAGCTGCTGTTTCGGTTAGCGACTGACCCGAAAGGCTGCCCAGTTGGCGGCCATTGGATGCGCGGGGATTTAAAGCGACAGTCCCAACCCCGAGATACCACAGGAACGCCTTTCCGGGGATTGGGATCGCAAAGTCAAATTGTCGTACATCGGGGTGTTAGGATCCCGTGTTAGTTAGCTAATGCTATTCCGTCCGGATAAAAATATTCCAATAACAAAATAGTGTGAACCAGGGGTCTCAAGCTTGAGGCCGCCGCCTCGATATAAAAGTGAAAGAGACAGTGTGTGTTCCCACTAGATGGCGCTGTGTTCTTCCATGCCCTGAAAAACGAGTGCTGAAAGCTCCACGGAAAAAGACAAAATATAAAGATTTAAAGTGACCTTATTGCTTTTGAGAAGATGAGGAATAAGAAGAAAATAAATAAAAAAGCAAAATAAAGGACAGAAAAAGAATGGAGAAAAATGAAAAAAGGGAAACTAAGAGAAAAACAAAACGGCAAAAAAAAAGAAAATAGCAAAAAGAAGGAAAAAAATGTTAAACTATAAAAAAGGAAATAAAGAGAAAAAAAAAAGAAAAAAAAAGGAAAATTAAAATAAAGAAATGAAAAATGACCAAAAAGTAAGAGAAAAATAGAAGAAGAAAAATTAAAAGAGAAAAATGACTAAAGACAAAAAGTGAAACTGAAAAGAAGGAAAACAATGGGAAAAAAAATAAAAGGAAAACTGCATTTTTTTTCTCTTGAATTCCTTTTTTTCTATCCATTTTCTTTTTTTCCCCCTACTTTCCTCTGTTGCTTTCTTCCCCCCCACCATTAAAGATAGATAGGAACAGTTCAAAATAGCACAAAGTATATCCTAGCAGCAAGATAGCGACTTTATTTTAGTCATCCAAAAACGTTGTTTTGATTTCTTCCTGGAAAAATTGGAAAATTGGCCCGGGAAGTGCTTGAAAGTGTTACACCGCTTTCATTACACGGATTTTTGCGGCTAGCGCTACGACGCTAACGCATTAGCGCGTGACACGGGTTCCCTCGCCTCAGTCGCTAATCCCATTAGGGTGCCGGGATTATACGAGCCGGGCGGAATTACTCGGGAGCGCCAAACTAAGCCGGCCCGCCGCACTAATTACACCGCCGATGAAAGCGTTCCGCCGGCCAATCGGGTTGTCGGGCCGCCGGGCGGGCGGGGTCAAGGAGTTCCGTGCCGGCAAATCCGGCGACCTCGAGCCGAGACGGCTAACAAAGAACGCCATCAAAGACGGACGCGTTCCTGTTGGTGGTTTTCTACGTTTTTTTTTTCCAGGCTTTGAATTTATTGCGCAATGGAACTCGTTGGGACTGACAAGGCGAGTGTTCAAAAGGCGGGGGGACAACATTTGACGTTTGAGGAAATATAGGATGTTTCATTTTAATAGTGCCAGTTTTATCCAAATGATCGATTTTCTGGACCGCTTATCCTCAGTAGGGTCACGGGGGTGCTGGAGCCCATCCCAGCCATCTTCGGGCAGTGGCTAGGGGACAATTTGGTTAAACCAATCAACCTAACATGCATGTTTTTGGAATTCGGGAGGAAACCGGAGTGCCCGGAGGAAACCCACGTTAGCACAGGGAGAACATGCAAACTCACAAGAAGGCTGGTAGCTGGATTCGATCTCATGTCCTCAGAACTGTGCCGCACACGCGCTAACCACTGCCCCACCGTGCTGCCCTATCCAAATAAATATACTTTCAAATATATTAGCATTAGCAGCTAACAATGCTGAAAAATGAATTTGCATAAGTGGCAAAAGTGATGCTAACAGGAAAACTGAAGCATTGCTTTTTTTGCGCAAGCTAGTCGCTAATTTGATTTTTTCATTTTAGGAAATGAAGCTTATTTTGGACAGGCTTTTATTTGAATGCTGCCATTTTATCCAAAATGATCACGATTCAATAAAAATGCAACGCTACTAGCATTAGCAGCTAACCAAAGCGTCCTTAATGCTAGCAATACCTTTAGTAATTCTAAAAGGTCTAAAAAACTGGCATTAGCTGCGAAATTCATTTGCATAAGCGGCAAAAGTGATGCTAACAGGAAAACTGAAACATTGACTTTTTTGCGCAAGCTAGTCGCTAAAAGGAACACATTTTGTCATTTTAAAAAATAAAGCTTGTTTTTGGAAATACTTTTATTTGATTGCTATTATCATTAGCAGCTAACCACAACGTCCTTAATGCTAGCAGTATCTTTAGTAGTTAAGGTCTTAAAAAAACTGGCATTAGCTGCGAAATTCATTTGCATAAGCGGCAGAAGTGATGCTAGCAGGGAAGTTAAAACTGGCCAGCTATTAGCATTAGCAGCTAACCACAGCATCCTTAATGCTAGCAGTACCTTTAGTAGTTAAGGTCTAAAAAACTGGCATTAGCTGCGAAGTTAATTTGCGTAAGCGGCAAAAGTGATGCTAACGGGAAAACTTAAGCATTGATTTTTTGCGCAAGCTAGTCGCTAAAAGGAAAGACATTTTGTCATTTTAGGAAATTAAGCTTGTTTTGGACAGGCTTTTATTTGAAAGCTATTAGCATGAACTGCTAAAGTGATCCTGGTCGCTAAATTGAAGCTAGCCCACAAAACAATGCTATTTGCTAACGTAGATAGCCGTCTCATGTCACACTCTGACCGTTTTTTTTTTTTTTGTCGTTGTCGGTGCTAATGTAAAGACGCTAGCATTAGCGGTTAACTTCCATGTCGCAATTAGCATGAATACAATGTCTGACACTCACGTGAAATGCTAATGCGATGCTAGAGACTCGTTCGATGCTAGCCACGAAAACAATGCTATTTGCCCATAGCTCGTCCGCGATGCTAGCATTAGCATTGGTTAGTAGTTCTGGTCTAATGTCCTGTTTTTTTGTCCTTTGTCGAGTTCTCTACGGAGAAAAGGGCGATTGTGATTTCCTTTCCTCTTACGTTGTTTTTTGGGCAGCAACAAGACTAGCTACGGAAACAATGCTATTTGCTAACGTAGATAGCCGTCTCATGTCACATTCCGACCGTTTTTTGTCGTTTTTGCATGTTTAGACATTGGGTGTTAGTGTAAAGACGCTAGCATTAGCTGTTAGCTTCCATGTCCAAATTAGCATGAATACAAGGTGTGACACTCGCGTGAAATGCTAATGCGAAGCTGGAGTCTCGCGCGATGCTAGCCACGAAAACAATGCTATTTGCCAATAGCTCGTCCGCAATGCTAGCATTAGCATTGGTTAGTAGTTCTGGTCTGATGTCCTGTTTATGTCCTGTTTTTTGTCCTTTGTCGAGTTCTTCTCTACAGAGAAAAGGGCGATTGTGATTTCCTATCCTCTTCTGTTGTTTTTTGGGCAGCAACAAGACTCCGAAACACGCGGTTATGGCGGGAAGCATGCAGCTGCTGGCCGGCATCAAGCTGTGTACGGGGAGGATCATCACCAACCACCCGCACTATGAAGACAAGGACCTGCGAGAAAGAACCAAACAGGTGCCGAGCGGCTGGAAAGAGCTATTGGGTGGGGTTGGGCGGACCTGGCGTAAGAGGCGAAATTTAGCACTGAGCATGCTCTTTGCTTTATCTCTCTTCATCCAATTTTCGAGATACGAGCTCAAACCGGGAACAAATAATCTCGTATGTCAAGGTATCGTTGTATAAGGGCCAGGGCAATGACTTTGATTGATTGATTTTTAATCCAGTTTTTTTTAAAAATGAATCTGCCAATCAGAATGCCACCGCTAGATTTTAAACCAGCCTTCACTGCATCCAGCCAATCCCCACGGAATTTCTCCTTTCCCTTACTTTAGTCGCTACTCCTGATAGCATAGCATTATCGTTTCTTCTTTATTAAGCTGATGTATCTCTAACCAAACGAGAACAGAAGCGTCACAAAAATAAAAGACTTCCGGTCGGACGGATAACTTGGTTTCGGTTCCCATCGATCCTACGCGCGTTGAGATGTTGAACCTTCTAGAACGCCATGCATTGTGTGTGATACAAAAGGGGGCGGGCTGTCGTCTGCCTCGCGTTTTGATTGGCTGATACCAAGCACCATTAATTAGTGCTAATTGTCTCATCTCATCTCATTAGCTGCACCGCTTATCCTCAGTAAGGTCGCGGGGGTGCTGGAGCCCATCCCAGCAATCATCGGGCAGTGGGCAGGGGACACCCTGAACGGGTTGCCAGCCAATCGCAGGGCACACGGGGACAGACAACTCGCTCGCCCATTCACACCTAGGGACAATTTGTACCGGCCAATCCACCTGAAATTCATGTCTTTGGAATGTGGGAGGAAACCGGAGTGCCCGGAGGAAACCCACGCAAGCATGGGGAGAACATACAAACTCCGCACAGTAAGTCCGGTAGCTGGATTTGAACCCACACAGGAGGTTCCCAAGACCTTAGACCTTAGAACTGTGCCGCACATGGGCTAACCACTGCGCCGCCGTGCTAATTGTGTTGTGGTTTATTGGAGTCGAGCTTGACATAAGGAGAACACATTAGTTTAAAACGGTAAATTCCAGGCTTGTTTCTCCTGAGTTAAAAATGTCAGCGTTTTTTATTAATCGTCTTGCCAAGTAATAACATTGGCTTGGTGTGGAGCAAGCGGTCAAGTCAGGAATTTGGATGTGTCAGGCCGACCCCAACGAGTTTCTTGGAAATTGTGTAACTTTGGAAAATCCAAAGAGGAGGAAAACATTCTGGGGGGAAAACATTGTGTCTGGTAGCGTGCATTTTGAGATAAACACGTGCCTCATCGCGAGGGGGACACGCTAAGTAACATGAGATGTTGTCTGAGGATATAAAAAGCTGATTGTCTTTTAGACGAATGAGAACTCTGTTTTGGACAAAGATAAATAAACGGCTCTCCCTCTCCCGTGAAGATCTCCCTTCATCTTGTTTTTATGTTTTGGGGCGAGGCAATAAGGTCTGCTCCGAAAATTGGTACTCATGCTGGTGACAATTCGAAAACGCCACAAAAGCCATCGGACGAATTTATGATCCAACAAATGACAAACGATAGAGTCGGAGACGCCTTCAGAATAAAAGCGCAGCCTTTAAAAATAAAATGACATTTTATATGCGCTCTTGAGAAAGAAAACAACAAGCTGGCTTTAAGGAATGCAACCAAATAAACGTGTGTATATTATATAAGACTATGAAGACAATTGTTTCCATTTTTTGGTGACTAATTGTGATTTCCAGGTGTACCAGGTGTACGCCCGTCGCTCTCCTCAGGAGGTCCACGCCATTTTACGGGGTTTCGGCGCCGACTACGTGGTTTTGGAGAACTCCATCTGCTACGAGCGAGGACACCGGCGAGGATGTCGGCTCAGGGACTTGCTCGACTTGGACAACGGACACGTCAGTGCTTACCTTTTTGACTTTTTCGGGTATTTTCCGGGCTAGAAGACGAAAAATGCCTAATTGAATAGGGACATATGTATAGGGCTGCAACAACCAATCGATAACGTCGATTACCCCCTTAATCTTCTCGGAACGTTGATAAACGAAAAGGTGTCTGTCCCATGTCACCGAAATACATCACGTATCATTTGGAAGTCTTAATATTCAAGAAATGATGAGTATTTCAAAATGTACTCATCACAGAAACATCACCATCAGTCCAAAAACCTGAAAAGTATAAAACCCGGTATAACTCACCAATGATGTCCGCTGGCCGTAGTCAAATAAGTTGATTGTCCGCAAACGAGGAGCCATTACAACCAGGACCGCCCAGTGAAGCCAACTGTGGAAAACATTTACTCCAAAACACACGATGATGCTGACAAATAAAAAAAAATCTGCCTAAATGCATTTCTGCTTCACTGGACATTCCTTGTAGTATGCAAACAAATTAAAAAAACAAATCTGCCTAAATGCATTTCTGCTTTATTGGACATTCCTTGTAGCAATCTAGTCACATTGCCAAGTCACATTTATTTATATAGCCCTTAATCACAAACATGTCTCAAAGGACTGCACAGGATTACAATTACAAAATTGCACAATTACCTGATCCTAAACCAGCATG
The DNA here is from genome assembly GCF_059441175.1 of Urocampus carinirostris. Lineage (NCBI taxonomy): Eukaryota > Metazoa > Chordata > Actinopteri > Syngnathiformes > Syngnathidae > Urocampus > Urocampus carinirostris. The sequence continues at coordinate 2,079,392 of NC_142352.1, read as the reverse complement.
CGGCTAGGAACAACTCAAAAACCTCAGCGTGAGGAAAAAAGAGAAACCTTGAGAAATAACCTCACATGTGGTAATCACACTTCCAGGATTGACCAGGGGGAATCACAATTAGCATTACTGTACACAGAATAGTAAAAACTAGGTAAGATGTTGAAAATGTCCGGAAAGTGCATGACAGCAACGACACCCCCAGCCTGTACACTAGTCCAGAAAGTCTATGACGGCCACGACGCAGCTTCCCAACTCTGCCAGCTGGTCCATGCAGGCGTTCACATGCTTCAGGTCAAACGCTGGTCCGCTAAATCAACTCAAATAGTCCTTCTCCTTGGTATCACCACCAGGCAGGCGGTCGGAAAAAGACAGGACAATACAGAATATGAGGTGGGCAGCAATCATAAGCTTTGGAATAGAAGTGTGTCTTAAGCCTCGATTTAAAAACTTCCGTTGAGGTTGCAGATCTTATCTCCGGAGGCAGGGCGTTCCATAACACCGGGGCCCGGATGGAGAACGCTCTCGAGCCCGCAGACTTCTTGGCTCTCTGAGTCACGAGTAGACCGGCATTTTCCGAGCTCAGACTCCGTGCAGGAACATAGGGGGAAATCAAATCAGAGAGATAAGAGGGTGCAAGCCCATGCAAACATTTATATGTTAATAAGAGAACCTTAAAGTCACATCTTAAGTGGACTGGGAGCCAGTGCAAGTTGGCCAATACAGGAGTAATATGCTCAAACTTTTTGGTCTTAGTCAAAAGTCTAGCTGCCGCATTCTGAAGCAGCTGCAAACTTTTAATGCTAGACATCGGGAGACCAGAAAGCAATACGTTACAGTAATCAAGCCGAGAAGTCATAAACGTATGAATTAAAACCTCTGCATCTGATTGGGACAGCATCGAACGAATCTTTGCAATATTACGGAGGTGGTAGAAAGCTATTCTAGTCATATTTTTCACGTGTGACTGAAACGACAGATTAGGATTAAATATAACACCTAGATTTTTGACCGAGTCACTGTCGGTGCTATTACATTTGTCTAGGTTCAGGGTAGTGTTTGAAAACAACTGACGACAGTGAGCTGGACCAATAATCGACATTTTCAGTTTTTTCTGGGTTAAGGCGTAAAAAATGAAGTGACATCCATCTTTGAATCTCAGTAAGGCGCAAGCCTCCAGATTTCTACAACTTAAATGTCCAGTTGTTTCCAGTGGCACATGCAGTTACAATCTCCCCTTTGAGGAAAAACAGACTCGTAAAATGTATTCCCAACTCGGTCGTTAGCCTATATTCCTTTCATTGACACCACTCTCCGCCAATAGCAGGCTATTTTTTCACAGTCCACAGTCTGAATTAGCCTATAAACTCTCTAAATAATAAATCTGAGATTGCCTTTTTTAGCTTCCTATATCTTGAGCCAGTAGTAATTGATTCGAATGATGATTGATACATTGGTTAGCCATTAAAATCCCCAACATAATTTTATACCATTTTCCGGAGGTGTATTCAAAATAAATGTACGCAACACGATTCGTGACTCGTTTTTATGCGCAAGTGTGCACAATCATCAATTGGCATCTGGAAAGAGATGTCAAACATTTACAACTCTTGCATATTGCCTATGTTGTGGATTATTGGCTTGACATAAGGAGAACGCATTAGTTTAAAACGGGAAATTCCCGGCTTGTTTCTCCCGAGTGTAAATGTCAGCGAATGTTATTAATAATCGCCTTGGGCTGCCCAAAAATGACATGCTTCGTTGCCAAGTTCTTCTTGGCGGGGAACATGCGGTCAACAGTTCTTGGAATTTGGGGAAGTCGAAATATGGCGGCGCCCCCGTTCGGCTGCGGCTGCATCGACTCGCAACAGTTTTTTACACGTCGGCCATAAGACCCAGTCTTCGACTCGGTTTTGACGGCGCACAAAGTCGGCTCGAACTGCAGATTAAGATACGATCGCAGTTTTTTTTGCTGGATATGCGATCATCCAGACATCAAGCGCTCGGTGCTACGACCACTCGGGAGTGTTTATTAGCCACGGACTGCTATGTCGACAAGACCCAGCGGCCTACAAAGCAGCGAAGCAGAGCGGCAGGACAGCGGCGTGACCGCCGGACGAGGAAGCGAGGTCGTCGGGACGGGCTAACAGCTAGGCTAAAGGCTAAACCCTGCGAAACGCCTCTCCCATCCATTTTTCTCTCCAACGTTCGCTCTCTGGACAATAAACTGGACCATTTAACAACCGGAAGTGGCATCGAACCGCGAGATGACGAACTGCTGCGCTAAAATTCTGACGAAGACACGGTTAATCTTATCTATCCCGGCTGACGTTCAAAGAAACTGTGCGGGTCAGATGTATCGACATTTCGTTCTGTATACACGTGTACACGAATGACAATAAAGTACATCTGAATCTGAAGAGGACAAAACATTCTGTCTGGTAGCGTGCATTTTGAGGTAAACACGTGCGAGGGCGACAGGCGAAATGTTGTATTAGGATATAAAAAGCCAATTGTCTCTGAAGACGAATGAGATCTCTCTGTTTGGTACGCTGATGAAGATAATAAAACGAGTTCTCCCTCTCACGCCAAGACTCCCTGCATCTTGTTTGACATATTTTGGGGCATATTGCTCGGGCTGCTCCACGATATCTAAAATGTTGGTCAAAGTAAAATACTTCTTTGCGACGGTTTTAGAGTTGTAAACTGGTCGTCTCGAAAGGGCCACTTTTGGAAACATCTAAACCAACCTTTAGAAAAATGTGTAAAATGCAATGTAACGTTTTTCAAATTTGACCTGGGACCAGGTAAGGCTTCTAGCTATTGTCTCAGATGTTTTCCAGCTAAGATGCCCGCGCAACACTCATCTGCAGGCATGTGATTGCAAAAGAACATTCAGAATAAAAGACTATTTCTGTGTGTTCCAACTCGCACTTGCAATGATTATTTTGAAAGAGACCAATCTTGTCCATTATCTCCCAACGATTCAGGAACAGCATTCAATTTGACTTCGGAGATGTATTTTAATGGGATTTTAGGCAAATTCTACAGGAACGTTAAGGGACAAAAACGGGCATTTATCATTCATCGTTTGTGTTTTCTGTTCGTCCAATCAGATCATGGACGGCGAAGGTCCAAACGAGGCGGACCTGGAGGCCGCCGCCCACCCGAGATTTTGCGACGCGGTCAAGACGGACTCGCCGGAATACGTCGCCTTCTTTAAAAGAATCTTTCACAATAAAACGTTTCACGTTTATCGAGTCAGGAAAAGAGCCAAGAAGAACTCGTAGAAGGGAAAAAAATGGACTATTGTACTGGGAGAAAAAGCACAAAAACAGTTTGTTGTTTTTTGTAATTTTGTTTTTTAACGTTTTACATGATTAGAAAATGCGTTGATTGATTTATGTTATTTTTACTTAATTTAGGATAAAAAATAAATAATGTGATTTTTTTTTCAATTGTAATTTTTTATTTTATTAGAAAAAATAGTCGATTTTCGTTTTTTTTTAATTATCAAATAAAATAAATACCAAAATTAAACTAAAACGTTTAGATGAGTGCATTTTTAATTCAGAAAAAATATGTTTTAGTTCTGTTTTGGTGTTATTGAAAACTCAAAATAAATGTGTATTTATTTGTATCGATCTTATTCATTTTTATTTTATAAAAAAAAGTGAATTATAAAATTGATCAAAAAGAAAGGATAAGAAACCGAAAGATTGTTGCGATTGCCCTTTCATTTTTCTTTCTCTTCTCGGTCGTCGCCATGGTTATGCTAACGCTTGAAAACCCGAAGCCGCCACTCCAATCATCGCGGCGCTCGCCGGCGAGCGTGAATCACGAAAGTGCTGAGGAAATTGCGGGGCCCGATTCAAAATGGGCCAAGGAAAAAAAAGAAGCGGGGACGCAAAATGCCAAAACGTCCCGGTTTGACTGACTCTTGATGGACGGGGCGCCGTTTCGCCTGTTTGCTAGCCTAATTGAGACCAGGTGAGACAGTTTGTTCTTTTTTTTTTTCCCTGCGGCAAAACAGAATGTTGCAATGGCCAAAACATTTTATACATTAGAAATGATCAACACAATTGACTTGATTGAAAAAACTAAACAATGGAATGACCAGAAACGTAACAAAAAACACTTCAATGTTTTGAAATATCAAGTAAATCTGTTTACTACAACCCTAGCCTGGCTAACCCTTAATACTTACCTTTTATACTTTTAAAAAAATCGTCTTTATTGAGAGACACAAAAACTATTTGATGACCAGGAAAAAATAAAAAAAAAATAGTCAGAAAAAAAGATCTGCAAGAAAACCCATTGAACACAGACCTTAACCTAACCCCAGCCTGGCTAACACCAATACTTAACACTTACCTGACATACTTTAAAAAAAATTGTCTTTATTGCGGAATCAAAAACTATTTGATGACCAGAAAATAATTTAGAAAAAAAAAGAAAAAAAAGATCTGCAAGAAAACCCATTGAACACAGACCTTAACCTAACCCTAGCCTGGCTAACACCAATGCTTAACACTTACCTGTCATACTTAAAAAAAAAAAAAAAAATCGTCTTTATTGCGGAATCAAAAACTATTTGATGACCAGAAAAGAATTTAGAAAAAAAAACAGAAAAAAAAGATCTGCAAGAAAACCAATTGAACACAGACCTTAACCTAACCCTAGCCTGGCTAACACCAATGCTTAACACTTACCTGTCATACTTTAAAAAAATTGCCTTTATTGAGGAATCAAAAACTATTTGATGACCAGAAAAGATTTAGAAAAAAAAAACAGAAAAAAAAGATCTGTAAGAAAACCCAATTGAACACAGACCTTAACCCTAACCCTAGCCTGGCTAACATAACACCAACCCTTCATCCTTATCTTTTGATACATTGTCCAAATTTAAGAACTTTATTGAAAAAACATAAACAAAAGAATAACATGACCAGAAAATACATGAAAAACGTTTCACACTTTTGAAAACTTTTCGAGAAAACCTCTCGACCACCACCCTTAACCCTATCCTGGCTTAACCCGAACCCTTTTCTACTTCACAAAATCAACAAAATGACATGAACAGAAAATCATAAAAGAAAAATACTTTGCTCGAGAATCTGTCTACAACAAATCTTAATCCTAAACCTAGCCTGGCTATACACCAACCCTAACCCTCACCAAAATTGACTTTATTGAGAAAAGAAACGATGACGTGACCAGAAGAGAAACAAATAAATAAAAACACTTTACAAGAAAACCTTTTGACGAAGAAAACCTATCCTGGCTAACGCCAACCTTTAACACCTGACTTGTGTATATGCAACAAAAGCAAAAACATTTATTTAGAAAAACAACTAAAAACACTTTAAAACTTTGAAAGAGAACTTGACAATAAACCTAGCCTGGCTAAAGCCCCCCTTTAAATGTAAACCCTTCGACACCTCTCCAAAATCAAGACCGTTGGCTTTATTGTGAAGAAAAAGCAATGACATGACCAGTAAAGAAAAAAAAACACTTGAAGATTTCACTACAACTCTTTAATAATAATAATAATAATTTCCTTTGTATCGTCATTCTTTGTAACAATGTACACAGAACGAAATGTCGATACACCTGACCCGTTGTAGCGAGTCGATGCAGTAACCCTAACCCCTTAGCCCTAGCACGTTAATCATTAAACCTAAACCCTTAGCCCTAACTCGTTCATCATTCAACCCTAACCCCTTAGCCCTAACTCGTTCATCATTCAACCCTTTTGCCCTAACTCGTGAATCATTAAACCCTAACCCCTTAGCCCTACCTCGTTAATCATTAAACCCTAACCCCTTAGCCCTAGCACGTTAATCATTAAACCTAACCCCTTAGCCCTAACTTGTTAATCATTCAACCCTAACCTGTTGGCCCTAACCTGTTAATCATTAAACCCTAACCCCTTAATCATTGAACCCTTAGCCCTAACTCGTTAATCATTCAACCCCTTTGCCCTAACTCGTAAATCACTGAACCCTAACCCCTTAGCCCTAACTCGGTAATCATATAACCTTAACCCTAACCCCTTAATCATTCAACCCTAACCCCTTAGCCTTAACTCGTTAATCATTAAACCCTAACCCCTTAGCCCTAGCACGTTAATCATTAAACCTAAACCCTTAGCCCTAACTTGTTAATCATTCAACCCTAACCCCTTAGCCCTAACTCGTTCATCATTAAACTCTAGCCCCTTAGCCCTAACTTGTTAAGCTTTAGACCCTTAGCCCTAACTCGTTAATTATTCAACCCTAACCCCTTAGCCCTAGCACGTTAATCATTCAACCCTAACCTGTTGGCCCTAACCTGTTAATCATTAAACCCTAACCCCTTAATCATTGAACCCTTAGCCCTAACCCCTTAGCCCTAACTCGTTAATCATTCAACCCTAACCCCTTAGCCCTAACTCGGTAATCATATAACCTTAACCCTAACCCCTTAATCATTGAACCCTAACCCCTTAGCCCTAACTCGTTAATCATTCAACCCTTAGCCCTAACTCGTTAATGATTCAACCCTACCCCCTTCTCCCTAAACCGTGTCTACCAAACAAAAAACACACGTTCTGTTTCCATGGAAACGGATTTTATTGAAAAAACAAACCAACGAGAGCAAAATACAAAGCACCAAACTCTTGAAAACCTTTTGTCTTTTTTTCCCCGAGTCCCGTTTTGCCTTCGTCTCCTTTTCGGCAGGCAGGTGGCGACGACGAGCACATCACGTAAATAACAATCTCTTTTCTGTACAAGGCCGAGTGACAAAACACGCCCCCCGAAAAAAGGGAAACCACGGAAAGCAAAAATAGCTCATTCCCGTCCAAACGAAGACGGGTGCAATGCATGCTGGGAGATAAACCTCCAAAAAAGATGGCCGACTTTTTCAGGCCAGTTTGGACGATAAATACCCTTTGTGGCACAGGTGCCAAACTGGCGGCCTGCGGGCCGGATCAGGCCCGCTAAGGGATTGAATCCGGCCTGCGAGACAAGACTCAGAGAAGCGCAAGAGAAAAACAAGCTGCAGGTTGAAATAGGGCAACTTGATGTTGCCAAAGCCGGGTGCCTCGAACAAAGACACTTGTACTTCTATTTATTTCTCTCTCTCTCTCTCTCTCTGTCTGTCTCTCTTTCTCTCTCTCTTTTTTCCCTGTTCTCTTTCCCTCTCTCTCTGTTTCTATTTTCCACCCCTTTTCTCCCACTCTGTCTCTTTCACTCTCTGTGTCTTTTTTTTTCTCTTCCGTTGTTGCTCTTTCTCTCTCTCTCTCTCTTTTCCACCCCTTTTCTCCCATTCTGTGTCTTTCTCTCTCCCTCTCTCTCTTTTCCACCCCTTTTCTCCCTCTGTGTCTCTCTTTGTCTTTTAACTTATTTTGCTGTAACTTCTTTTTTACCTATTTCTCTTTCTCTCTTCCTACCCTTCGCGCTTTCTTTTCTCTCCTTCTGTCTTTCTATTTCTCTTTGGATTTCTTTCTTCCTCTCCCTTTCTTTTCCCCCTCTCTCAAGACTTTTGTTTCTCAGGCTCTCTCCCTCTCTCTTTTTCTTTCTTTGTCCCGCCCTCTCTCTTTTCTCTCCCTCTTTCTCTTATTTCTTTCTCTCTCTTTTTCTTTCTCTTTAATCTACTCGTCCGGCCCCCGAGAGAACGTTTGTTCTATGGTGTGGCCCCCGAGTTCAAATGAGTTTGACACCCCTGCTTTATGAGATTCAAGTTTTCGTGAAGGTGAGTTAGCCAGTTCGGCTATAACAGGGGTCTCAAACGGGGCACGGGGGGCCAATTGCAGCCTGCAGGATGATCATTTGAGGCCCCGGCCTTAATGTGAAAGTCTAAAGGGACAGAGTGTATTATTAAGCGCCACCTGGTGGCAAAAGCTTGATTCGTTATAAAAAAACAAAGACACCAACAAAAATGCATAAGCTATGAAATAAGCACGGCGGCGCAGTGGTTAGCGCTTGTGCGGCACGGTTCATGTCTTGGGAACCTCCTGCGTGGGTTCAAATCCAGCTCCAGACTTCCTGTGCGGAGTTTGTATGTTCTCCCCGTGCTTGTTTCCTCCCACATTCCAAAAACATGCATTTCAGGTGAATTGGCCGGTCCAAATTGTCCCTAGGTGTGAATGAGTTGTTTGTCCCTGTGTGCCCTGCGATTGGCTGGCAACCAGTTCAGGGTGTCCCCCTGCCCACTGCCTGCTCCAGCCCCCCCGTGACCCTAATGAGGATAAGCGGTACGGCTGGTGAGATGAGATGAGATGAAATAAGCATCTGTGTTTTAAAATACTCATAGGTAGAGAAATATCCATTTAGCTTACATAACATTAGCCTCACTCATTGCCGGCCATCTTGCTGCTACCCTCAAAAACAAAAACCGTCCATTTTCCTTTTCTTTTTTTTTCGTTGTTTTTGCCAAACTTTGTTCTTCTTTTTTTTATCTTTCCCTTCTTTCTTCTTTTTTGTCCTTTTTCTTTTTCCCCCATCTTTTTTCTTTCTTTTTATTGTTTTTCCATTTTTGTCTTTTGCAAAAGGTTAGGCAAATATATAAATATTTTTTTTTTTCAATCTGAATTTTTTTGGGTGGAAAACCCAATTTGGCCCAACCTCACCGGGACCCTATCTCCGGCGGGACCCTCCAGTCCAGGACCCTAACCTAGAAGATTCTAACACTTGCTTTAAAACAGTGAAATTGTTGTTTAAAACTTCAGGTGTGAAGTAGGTTGGAGATTCAGTTTATGGCCCTTAAAGTGGGTACTGGGTTTAAGATAGGATTTAGAGTTTGGGTAGTATTTGGGAGGATAAGTTAGGGGTTGGGGTTAGAGTTAGGGCTAGGGTCTGGGCTTGGTCTAGGGTTTGCCCTTCAAACCATAATTCCGACTTGAAACGAGGAATTAATGGCCCTTGTCAGGTTTTCAACTAGGCACTTAGACTAAAGGTTTAAGGGTTTTAAAGCAGTCTTAGGGTTTGTGAGGTTTCGAGGTAGGGTTTAGGCTTGAAACTAGGATGTGAAGCCTTTTCAGGGCTTTTAACTCGGGTTTCAAACTAGGGGTGCGGCTTGATATGAGGGTTTCAAAGTCTTTTGAGAGGTTCCAAATAGGGTTTCAAAGTAGGATTTTGACTTTTCAGTTCGGGTATCAGACTAGGGTTCAGGCTTGAAATATGGATTTTCAGGTTTTTTTAGGGCTTGGCATCAGGGTTTTCGCTTGAAAAGGGTTTCAAAGCGTTTTTAAGGGTTTAAGACTATGGTCCTGCATGATATTGGGATTTTAAAGCCTTTATAAGACTTCTAGATAGTTTCTAACTAGTATTTCAGCATGAAACTAGGGTTTTAAATGTTATTTTTGGACTTCCGGTAAGGTTTCAAACTAGGGTTTTCGCTTGATAAGGGTTTTTCAGGGTTTAAGACTATGGTCCTGTCTGGCATTGGGATTTTAAAGCCTTTATATGACTTCTAGATAGTTTCTAACCAGCATTTCAGCATGAAACTAGGGTTTTAAATGTTACTTTTGGAATTCCAGTAAGGTTTCAAACTAGGGTTTTCACTTAAAAACGGTTTCAATGCGTTTTTCAGGGTTCAAGACTATGGTCCTGCCTGATATTGCGATTTTAAAGCCTTTATAAAACTTCAAAATAGTTTCTAACCAGAATTTCAGCTTGAAAGTAGGGGTTTAAAACATTTTTAGACCTTCCAGTAAGGTTTCAAACTAAGGTTTTGGCTTGTAACTATGGTGTTAAAGCTGTTTAAGCGTCTCAAACTAGGCTTTCACTTGACTTTACGGTTTTAAGGCTTTTTAATTTAACAGCTAGGGATGGAATTGGGATTTGAAAGCATTCATAAGACTTCTAGATAGTTTCTAACTAGTATTTCAGCATGAAACTAGGGTTTTAAATGTTATTTTTGGACTTCCAGTAAGGTTTCAAACTAGGGTTTTCACTTGAAAAGGGTTTTTCAGGGTTTAAGACTATGGTCCTGTCTGGCATTGGGATTTTAAAGCCTTTATAAGGCTTTTAGATAGTTTCTTACTAGTATTTCAGCATGAAACTAGGGTTTTAAATGGATTTTGGGACTTCCAAAAAGGGTTAAACTAGGGTTTTTGCTTGAATAGGGTTTTAAATTAAGGGTTCAAGACTATGGTCCTGCGCGATATTGGGATTTTGAAGCCATTATAAGACTTCTAGATAGTTTCTAACCAGCATTTCAGGTCAAAACTAGGGGTTTAAAGCATTTTTAGACCTTCCAGTAAGGTTTCAAACTAAGGTTTTCGCTTGTGATATTGGTGTTAAAGCTGTTTTAGTGTTTCCAACTAGGGTTCCACTTGACTTTAGGGTTTTAAGGCTTTTTAAGATCACGGCTAGGGATGGAATTGGAGCTAGGGTTAGGGAAAGGGTTGAGTCTAGGGTTAGGTTTACAGAAAGGGTTAGGGTTCATGTTAGGCTACGGCTTCCGTGTAAAAGATAAAAAATGATGGGAAAGTTATCTCCTGCTTTTGAAAATGAAAATAAAAGCGCTCCCAAATGACATTGAAACAAAATTCAAACTGGGACACAAAAACCTATTTCTAATCTTTGCAAAAGACATAAACGAGCGCCTCGTTTTGTTTTTGTAAAAAAAAAAAAAAGCAGAAAAATGGAGCCGGTTTGCTGTCCTTGAGTCCTTTTTTGTATTCGTGCGGCGGCGGCTTCGCGTTTCTCATTCTGGACCGCGCTTCGCTTCCTGCCCGGTCAATTTCAACCCAAAAAAAAAAAAAAAATCTCTCATGGGGGGGGCGCAAATGAAGAAAAGAACGAGGGCGCGGTATCAAGTAGCCGGATGCCCGACCGCGATTCCTAAACGCGCCGACGGGGGGCGCTGACGCGTCGCCACCGATCTCGGGCCAGTTTATTAGGCACACCGGCGATCTCGTAAACCAGCAGAAGTTAGGGTTTCAAACGAGGGTTTCGAATAGATTTCCAAGTTTGGAGTTTGAAAGCCCCAGTATGTCATATTTGACCACTAGATGGTGTCGTGGAAAATGATCTACATTCCTTTAACGCTTTTCAAGTCAATGAAGACCTCCCAAAGCGCTTCACAATGGGCTTCACACACACACACTCACACACCAATAGGGAGTCAGCCTCCAAACGTTTTGAGGATAATCAAGATGCTAAATGGAAAATAGTCTGTATTTCTATAGCACATTTCAAGTCAATGAAAAGCTCCCGAAGCACTTTACTATGTGCTTCACACTTACCCATTCACTCACACACTCACACACCAATAGGGAGTCAGCGTCCAAATGTTTTGAGGACAATCAAGATGCTAAATGGTAAATGGTCTGCATTTCTATAGCGCTTTTCAAGCCACTGAAGACCTCCCAAAGCGCTTTACAATGGGCTTCACACTTACCCATTCACACACACACACACACTCACACACACACACCAATAGGGAGTCAGCCTCCAAACGTTTTGAGGATAATCAAGATGCTAAATGGTAGATGGTAATTTGACTTGAAGAGCGCTATAGAAATGCATCTTTAGGGTTCCCAAAAGGTTAGGACTAGGGTTGGGATTTTGGTTTTAAACCAGGGTTTTAACTAGGGTTTTGTGCCTGGGGTTATGGCTTAAAACTAGGGTTTTCAAACATTTTTAGGGTTTCCAACACGGGTTTTGTTCTGGGGTTATGCTTAAAACTAGGGGTTTCAAACATATTTAAGGCCCCCAAAAGGGGTTTCAGTTTGAAAATAGGGTTTTAAGCATCTTTAGGGTTCCCAAGGGTTAGGACTAGGGTTGGGATTTTGGTTCTAAACCAGGGTTTGAACGTGTTTTTAGGGCTTCTAACTAGGGTTGCGTGCCTGCGGTTATGGCTTAAAACTAGGGTTTTCAAACATTTTTAGGGTTTCCAAAAAGTGATCAATTTTAGTGTTATAAAACATTTTTAGGTTTACCAAGGGTTGGGCTTTCGGTTTAATGCCAGTTTGAAAGCATTTTTAGGGCTTTCGGCTAAGGTTTTAAGGGTTTTCAGGGGTTAGGGGTTTCAGATTGAAAGCAAGGTTTGAAAGCAGTTTTTAGGTCTTTCAATTAAGGGTTTGGACTAAGATTTCCACTTAACTGGAGTTTTAAAGCGTTTTCTAGGGTTTCCGTAGTAAATTAGGGTTTTGAGGCGTTTTATGGGTTTTCAAGGGTTAGGGGTTTCAGCTTGAAAGCAAGGTTGGAAAGCAGTTTTAAGGTCTTCCAACTCAGGATTTAGACTAAGATTTCCACTTTAACCGGGGTTTTAAAGCGTTTTTATGGGGTTTTGATTTTAAATTAGGGTATGAATGTATTTTTAAGGTTAGGAACAAGGGTTTCAGTTTGAAATCAGGATTCTTAAAGGATTGTAGGGTTTCCAAGTGTTATGGCTAGGGTTCCAGCAAAAGCATTTTTAGGTCTTCCAACTCGGGGTGTGGACTAAGATTGCCACTTTAACTGGAGTTTTAAGCGTTTTCTAGGGTTTGGGTAATGAATTAAGGTTTTGAGGGTTTTAAGAGTTTCCAGGGGTTAGGGGTTTCAGCTTGAAAGCAAGGTTTGAATGCAGTCTTCTGGCAAGGGTTTCGAAATAGGATTTCCGCTTCACTCTTGGGTTATAAGTGTTTTAAGGTGACCCACCCCAAAAAATACTTCGCCGCATACCTAATAAAGTGGCCGTTTGATCAATATCTACAGAAGAATAGAGCGGCAAAAATACATTTTCAGCAGTTTGGAATTTACATACGGATAAAAAAGAGCTTTTCACATTGAAGGGCCCTCGGTCGCACGGAGGGGGTCCGGACCCCCGGAAGTTCAGAGCCGGTCGCCCTCGGCCCTCTCGTAGAGGGCCCTCAGCTTGTCGAATCGGGGCCCCCAGTCCCCCAGGGTCTCGGGGCGCCCCCCCTCTCCGGCTTCCAGGCCCGCCGAACTGAAGGAGCTGAGGGATCCGGCCGGGGAGCCCCCTCCCTCGGTGGAGAAGACCCGCAGGGAGTCGAAGGGGCCCGAGTCCTGGTGCCGGTCGGCGTCGCGGATGATCTCGCACAGGTAGCGGGCCAGGTCCTGGCTAGAGAAGGAAAGCGAGCGCCGGCCCAGTCGGGCAGGCTGGCCCTGGGCGGGGGGCCGGCAGGGGGGCACGTCCCGCCGGGAACAGGACGACGGGGGCGGGGTCCCCGCCGCCCCGGGGGGATCTTGGTGCGCGACGTGTTGGGGGGCCGGGTGGCGCTGCGGGGCCCGGGACCGGCAGTACTGCAGAGACTGGGCGGGGCTCGGCTGCAGCGACTTCTGCAGTTCCGCCATGTCGTACGCGTTCTGGGGGAGACACGCCCGCAAATCCTTGCAAATGTGTGTTGAAGCGGAGTGCAGTGCAGTTAACTCGGAGTTAAAGCTTTAACTCGCAATATTAATGACATCCATTTTTAAAATCTTTATATGAATCAGTACTGTTTTTCATTATTTAAATGAACACATTTGTTTCAATTTTTTCTTCAAGTAATAGGCAAAAATGTAAAGAATGTAACAAATGGAATTAAAGTGCAGTTAACTTGGAGTTAAAGCTTTAACTCGCAATATCAACTGCATCCGTTATTACAATTTTAACAAGAATCACTACTATTTTAGAATATTATGCTTTTTTTTTTAATTTGTTTTTATCCAATAAGTAATTGACAAAGAATGTGTTTGATGAAAGTAAAATGCACTTGAATTTGAGTTAAAGCTTTAACTCGCAGTATTAATTGCATCCATTTTTACATTTTTCATTATTTAAATAAACACAGTTTTTTCAGTTTTTTTCTTCAGGTAATAGACAAAAATGTAAAGAGTGTAACAAATGAAATTAAAGTGCTGTTAACTCAAAATTAAAGCTTCAACTCTCTGAATTAACTGCGGCGATTTTTGCAATTTTAACATGAATCTGTATTGTTTTACAAAACTGGGAATTGAATGCTTTCTTAAAATTTAAATGTATCTGTTAAGTGATAGACAAACATTGTGTTTAATGGATGTGCAATGCACGTAACTTAGAGTTAAAGCTTTAACTCGCAATATTAATGACATCCATTTTTAAAATCTTTATATGAATCAGTACTGTTTTTCATTATTTAAATGAACACATTTGTTTCAATTTTTTCTTCAAGTAATAGGCAAAAATGTAAAGAATGTAACAAATGAAATTAAAGTGCAGTTAACTTGGAGTTAAAGCTTTAACTCGCAATATCAACTGCATCCATTATTACAATTTTAACATGAATCACTACTATTTTAGAATATTATGCTTTTTTTTTTTAAATTTGGTTTTATCCAATAAGTATAGTACAAAGTATTTGTTTGATGAAAGTAAAATGCACTTGAATTAGAGTTAAAGCTTTAACTCGCAGTATTAATTGCATCCATTTTTATATTTTTACATTTTTCATTATTTAAATAAACACGTTTTTTTCATTTTTTTTTCTTCAAGTAATAGATAAAAATGTAAAGAGTGTAACAAATGAAATTAAAGTGCAGTTAACTCAAAGTTAAAGCTTCAACTCTCAGAATTAACTGTGTCGATGTTTACAATTTTAACATGAATCACTACTATTTTAGAATATTATGCTTTTTTTTTTTAAATTTGGTTTTATCCAATAAGTATAGTACAAAGTATTTGTTTGATGAAAGTAAAATGCACTTGAATTAGAGTTAAAGCTTTAACTCGCAGTATTAATTGCATCCATTTTTATATTTTTACATTTTTCATTATTTAAATAAACACGTTTTTTTCATTTTTTTTTCTTCAAGTAATAGATAAAAATGTAAAGAGTGTAACAAATGAAATTAAAGTGCAGTTAACTCAAAGTTAAAGCTTCAACTCTCAGAATTAACTGTGTCGATGTTTACAATTTTAACATGAATCCATACTGTTTTACAATACTGGGAATTGAATGTTTTTTATAGAATTTGGTTTCATCCTTCAAGTAATAGACAAAGAATGTGTTTAATGAAAGTAAAAGGCATTTGACTCAAGAGTTAAAGCTTTAACTCGCAATAATCTATAATCATTTAACATTTTTCCTGATTGAAATGAACACATTTGTTTCATTTATTTTTCTTCAAGTAATCGACAAAAAATGTAGAGTGTAAAAAATGAAATTAAAGTGCTATTAACTCAAAGTTAAAGCTTCAACTCTCAATATTAACTGCATAGATTTTTCTTTCATTCTCTATTTCTCTCCTCTCTGTCTGTCTTGCGCTCTCTCTGTCCCTCTTTCTCTCTCTCTGTATTTCTCTCACTCTCTCTTTCTCTTTATTTTACTCTATCTCTCTCTCTGTCTTGCTTCTCTCTCTCGCTCTCTGTCTTTCTCACACTCTCTTTCATTCTCTAACTATCTCTCTCCTTCTCTCTCTCTCTGTCTCTCTCTCTCTCTCTCTGTCCCTCTTTCTTTCTCCCTTTACCTCTTTCTCTATCTCTCTTTCTCCATGTCTTGTTCTCTCTCTCTTTCTCACACTCTCTCTTTCATTCCATACCTCTATCTCTCTCCTTCTCTTTGCCTGTCTGGCTCTCTCTCTTTCTGTTCCTCTTTCTCTGTCTTTCTATCTCTCTCCTTCTCTTTGCCTGTCTGGCTCTCTCTCTTTCTGTTCCTCTTTCTCTGTCTTTCTATCTCTTTGTGTATTTCTTTCTTTCTCTCATTCTCTCTTTCTAAGTTTTCATTCATTTTTTCTCTGACCTGCTCTGTCTTTCTCTCTCTCTCTTGTACTCTCTCTGTCTTGTTTCACTTTCTTTTTCTCTCTCTTTCCCTCTTTCTCTCTTTCTTTAACTCTACCTCTCTCTTTCTCCATGTCTTGCTCTCTCTCTCTCTTTCTCACAATCTCTCTTTCATTCCATACCTCTATCTCTCTCCTTCTCTTTGTCTGTCTCGCCCTCTCTCTTTCTGTCCCTCTTTCTCTCTTTCTCTGTCTTTCTATCTCTTTGTGCATTTATTTCTTTCTCTCTTTCACTCTCTCATTCTCTCTTTCTGTTTTTCTTTCGCTCAATCTCATTCTTTTTTCTCTGTCTTTCTCTTGTATCTTTCCCTCACTCTCTCTGTCTTGTTTCACTTCTCTCTCTCTCTCTCTCTCTCTCTCTCTCTCTCTCTCTCTCTCTCTCTCTCTCGTGTCTTTCTCTCTCTCTGTCTTGTTTCTCTCTCTCTTTTCCCTCTCTTGTTCCGTAATCTTCAAAGCTTTTTCTTTCCTCATCGTTTCTTTAGAGATTCCGGTCCTTTTAATCTCTTTTTCAGAACTTTTCGGGGGCGACCCGTTTACCTGGTCCTGCTCGCCGCCGCCCTCTTCGTCGTAGTTGAGGACGTTTTCCCGCACGTCCTCCCAAGCGTCGTGATTGGCCGAAACGTGGTACACGCCCTCCTTCACGCCCTTGTAGCTCCTCCAGCGAGTGTACGCGAAAAACACAAGCAGCAAGACTGGGGACAGACAATGACATCATCAATGACATCATCATCATCGACTGACAGACGGATCGACCAATCGGCTTCTTTTCCTCTTTCGCTTCATCTCTAGCCTTCTCTTTAAATTTCTTTCTCGATGTCTCCCACCTTTTTCTCTTCTCGCTTGCTCTTTCTCTTACTCTACTTCTCTTTCTATATTTACCTTTTACTTTCTTTTTTTTTTTTTTTATGAAATCCCTCTCTTCATTCTCTATTGTTCCATTTTCTTCTTACCTTCTTTATTATTCCTTCTTGCTTTCTTTTTTCATCCCTTTCTCATTCTCTTTCTTTCTTTCTGTCTATTTTTTCTCTATTTTTCTTCTTACCCCCTCCGTTTTTCTTTTCCAATTCTTTCTTACTTTCTTTATTATTCCTTCTTTGTGCCTTGCTTTTTTTCTTCCCTTTGTTTTCTTTCTTTACTTCTGCATCTTTTTTTCTATTTTTTACCTCACTCAATCTCCTTTTTTGTATCTCTTCCCTCCTCTCTTTCTTTCTTTCTCTTTCTATCTTTGCCTCTTACTTTCTTTTTCTTTATGAAATCCCTCTCTTCATTCTCTTGTTCCATTTTCTTCTTACCCCTTCTTGTTTTTCTTTTCCAATTCTTTCTTACTTTATTATTCCTTCTTGCTTTCTTTTTTCATCCCTTTCTCATTCTCTCTTTCTTTTTGTCTATTTTTTCTCTATTTTTTCTACCTTACTCATTCTCCTTTTTTTGTATCTCTTCCCTCCTGTCTTTCTTTCTCTTTCTATCTTCGCCTCTTACTTTCTTTTTCTTTATGAAATCCCTCTCTTCATTCTCTATTGTTCCATTTTCTTCTTACCCCTCTCTGTTTTTCTTTTCCAATTCTTTCTTACTTTATTATTCCTTCTTTGTGCCTTGCTTTTTTTCTTCCCTTTCTTGTTCTCTTTCTTTATTCTTGTCTCGTTTTTCTCTATTTTTCTACCTCACTCATTCTCCTTTTTTGTATCTCTATCCTCCACTCTTTCTCTTTGCCTCTTACTTTTTTCTTTATGAAATCCCTCTCTTCATTCTCTATTGTTCCATTTTCTTCTTACCCCCTCTGTTTTTCTTTTCCAATTCTTTCTTACTTTCTTTATTATT
Source organism: Urocampus carinirostris (assembly GCF_059441175.1). NCBI lineage: Eukaryota > Metazoa > Chordata > Actinopteri > Syngnathiformes > Syngnathidae > Urocampus > Urocampus carinirostris. The sequence goes on along the minus strand of NC_142352.1, from coordinate 2,061,855 downwards.
CCTTCTTTGTGTCTTGCTTTTTCATCCCTTTCTCATTCTCCCACTTTCTTTTTTGAGTCTCCCTTTTCTCATTTTTTTTTACCTCTTCCCTCCTCTTTCTTTCTGTCGTTCTTTATTTTTCTATCTTTGCCTCTTACTTTCTTTTTCTTTATGAAATCCCCCTTTTCATTCTCCATTGTTCCATTTTCTTCTTACCCTTTCTCTTTGTTTTTTTTTTCCCAATTTCTTACTTTCTTTATTATTCTTTTGTGTCTTGCTTTCTTTTTTCTTCCCTTTCTCATTTTCTTTCTTTATTTCAGTCTCTTTTTCCCCATGTTCCCCCTAAATCATTATCCTTTTTTGTATCTCTTCCCTCCTCTCTTTCTTTCTGTCTTTCTCTTTCTATCTTTATCTCTTACTTTCTTTATCTTTATTAAATGCCTCTCTTCATTTTCAATTGTTCCATTTTCTTTTTACCCCCTCTGTTTTTCTATTCCAATTCTTTCTTACTTTATTATTCCTTCTTTGTGCCTTGCTTTTCTTCTTCCCTTTCTTGCTCTTTTTCTTTATTCTTGTCTCTTTTTTCTCCATTTTTTTACCTCACCCATTCTCCTTTTTCTGTATCTCTTTCCTCCTCTCTTTCTGTCTTTCTTTCTCTTATTCTTCTCATCTCTTTTTTGCATTTTTTATTTCCCCTTTACATATCTCTTCTTCTTTCCCCCTCTCTCTTTCTCTTTCCTTTTTATCTTCTTCTCATGATGTCCATCACAAATTTGGTGTCACAAAAAAAAACTTTTAGGGACATATGACATCTGCTGAAGAAAGAACAAAGAAAGAATTCTGTCGGTAAAAGTTACGGACGGAAAAAGGAAAAAAAAAGAAGAAGATAGGGCGTCACATGCCACCGAGCACCACTTGCTGTCAGTGGACCATCAAACACTGAAGCGCAAAAAAGGAAAAAAACGAAAGGAAAACAAAGAAAAAAAACAAGGAAGAAGTGCAGGATATAAAAAAATCAATATCCATTTCTGAGTGGCACGTAACTCGGCACTGCCACGTTTGCTCCATCCGATTGTTCACAAAAAGGAACACGACCGTAAAGAAAGAGAGAGGACCGAGACGAACGCCGCCGGGAATCGGAGTTTAAAAGGGATGCCCCCCCGTGGGGAATTTCAAAAAACCACAACCTCTAAATAAGGAGTCTCCAACTTTTTTCAAGCAGGAAAGAAAACGAGAAAGAAAGGAAGCAAAGGAGAGAAAAGAGTGATAAAGAAAGGAAAACAAGAAAGAAGTGGGTTCAAGAGTTCAGCAGCCTAGCAGGGAAGCCTAGACCTCACTGTCCCCAGCCACTTCATCCAGCTCACCAAAGGATCCCAAGGCGTTCCCAGCCCAGCCCAGAGACATAGTCTCTCCAGCGTGTCCTGGAGAGACCTCCTGGGCCTCCTGCCAGTGGGACATGCCCGGAACACCTCACTCATCAGATGCCCGAGCCACCTCAACTGGCTCCTCTCAATGCGGAGGAGCAGTGGCTGTACACCAGGGGTGTCAAACTCATTTTAACTCTGGGGCCACACGATAGAACAAACATTCTGCCGGGGGGCGGACTAGTAGATTAAAAAGAAAGAAAAAGAGAGATAAAGAAATAAGAGAAAGAGGGAGGGAAAAAGAGAGAGGGCGGGACAAAGAAAGAGAGAGAGGGAGAGAGCGTGAGAAACAAAAGATAAAAAGTCATGAGAGAGGGAGAAGAAAAAGGTATAGGAAGAAAGAAATCCAAAGAGAAATAGAAAGACAGAAGGAGAGAAAAGAAAGCGCGGGCGGGAAGAGAGAAAGAGACAAAGCAACAACAGAAGAGAAAAAAAAAGAGACAGAGAGAAATAAATACAAGTACAGTGTCTTTGTTCGAGGCACCTGGCTTTAGCAACATCAAATTTACATATTTTAACCTTCAGCTTGATTGGGAGGAGCCGGCACACCAGCTTGCGGAAAAAAACGTGGGCCGGGAGAAGAAAGGCGGAAGAACAAGAGAAGAGGCGCAAGTGACAATAATTAGGCTAATTCGATGGAGTTCTGATAAACGCTCGGTGTTGTTTTGAGTTACTTCAGACATCGAGGCGAGGGGGCTTTCCTGGCACGCCCATGGGAGGAGCCGGCACACCAGCTTGCGGAAAAAAACTTGGGCCGGGAGAAGAAAAGCGGAAGAACAAGAGAAGAGGCGCGAGTGACAATAATTCGGCTAATTCGATGGAGTTCTGATAAACGCTCGGTGTTGCTTTGAGTCACTTCAGACATCGAGGCTTGGGGGCTTTCCTGGCACGCCCATGGGAGGAGCCGGCACAACAGCTTGCGGAAAAAAACGTGGGCCGGGAGAAGAAAGGCGGAAGAACGAGAGAAGAGGCTCGAGTGACAATAGTTCGGCTAATTCGATGGAATTCACTTAGTTAATTTGTTTAGGAAATTAATGAAGGTTATGTTTGGTCAATGGAGTAAACGGTACATTTTAATATACTAAATTCCTAACACTTTCAAAAAAAAATATTCTCCAAACGGTTCAAAAACAACATTTAATTGACTTGGATGAAATCGGCGAATTCCACCGGAATGTCAAGGGTTAAAAAGAGTTTACAAAATAAAAGAGAGATCGCCTCAAGTATCTTGTTGTTTACCCGGCAGCGAATAAACAGATTGAGCGGGATTTCTATAAAATAATCATGTCTGCTTCTTTCCCCCATACATAAAAACAAAGAAGCGCGTGGGAACGCCGGCGCAGAGATCTCGGACGAGCCGCCGTCAAGACAGACGCTCCGCTCGCATCGATTTCCGACGCCGGGCGGGGGAAAAAAAAGAGAAAAAAAGAAAAAAAAAGGCCTACGGGCCGAGCGATATTTATGTGTGTGTGTCGAACCGAGAAAATCAAGAAAGAAATGAAGTCGCTCCCGTAAACCAATTTATGGGAGATCTGATCCGTGTTTCTTACACGCGAGCGGAGGTGGGTAGAGTAGTCCAAAAAAAAATACGGTTACTTCAGAATAATATCACTCAAGTAGAAGTAAAAGTAGTTATCCGAATACTTACTTAAGGAAAAGTAAAAAAAAAGTAAGTCAAAATAAATGGGCCTTAGCAGAGACAGACAGACGTGTACTTACGTGCAGGAAATGTATTAAGTGTAAAGTAGGCTTAAACGTATTTGCTCAAAGTTGTGTATTTCTCAATCAGTTTTATGTTCCCAGGGTCAGGGAGTAACGGAACATGGAACACAAAAATATGACTCAGGTAAGAATACTTCAGAATAATATCACTCAAGTAGAAGTAAAAGTAATCATCCGAATACTTACTTAAGGAAAAGTAAAAAAAAGTAAGTTTAAATAAATAGGCCTCAGCAGAGACAACAGACGCGTACTTACATGCAGGAAATGTATTAAGAGTAAAGTACGCTTAAACTTATTTGCTCAAAGGTGTGCATTTCTAAATCAGTTTCATGTTCCCAGAATCTGGGAGTAACGGAACATGGAACGCAAAAAAATGACTCAAGTAAGAATACTTCAGAATAATATCACTTAAGTAGAAGTAAAAGTAGTCATCCGAATACTTACTTAAGGAAAAGTTAAAAAAAAAGTAAGTCAAAATAAATAGGCCTCAGCAGAGACAACAGACGCATACTTACGTGCAGGAAATGTATTAAGAGTAAAGTAAGCTTAAATGTATTTGCTCAAAGGTGTGTATTTCTAAATCAGTTTCATGTTCCCAGGGTCAGGGAGTAACGGAACAGGGATCACAAAAATATGACTCAAGTAAGAATACTTCAGAATAATATCACTCAAGTCAAAGTAAAAGTAGTCATCCGAATACTTAGGGAAAAGTAAAAAAAAAAATAAGTCAAAATAAATGGCTCTCAGCAGAGACAGACAGACGCGTACTTACGTGAAGGAAATGTATTAAGTGTAAAGTAGGCTTAAACGTATTTGCTCAAAGGTGTGTATTTCTAAATCAGTTTCATGTTCCCAGGGTCAGGCAGTAACGGAACATGGAACACAAAAGTATGACTCCAGTAAGAATACTTCAGAATAATATCACTCAAGTAGAAGTAAAAGTAGTCATCCGAATACTTACCTGAGGAAAAGTAAAAAAAAAAGTACATCAAAATAAATGGGCCTCAGCAGAGACAGACAGACGCGTACTTACGTGAAGGAAATGTATTAAGTGTAAAGTAGGCTTAAACGTATTTGCTCAAAGGTGTGTATTTCTTAATCAGTTTCATGTTCCCAGAGTCAGGGAGTAACGGAACAGGGAACACAAAAATATGACTCAAGTAAGAATACTTCAGAATAATATCACTCAAGTAGAAGTAAAAGTAGTCATCCAAATACTTAAGTAAAGTAAAAAAAAAGTCAAGGACTGAGTAACTGTAGCAACGGAAAACATGCTTTTGATGGGGAGCCAGGCGTGCTCCTCCTCTTCCATTTTTTCGTAGTCGGAATCGCTAAGTGACATTTTCCATCGGTTTCATCCGTAAACAGAATTTCCCCGCCGAATTTGAATAGGGTCACGTGACGACGCTGCTACATTTGATTGGTTAAACATGGTATAGCCTGGCGGAGTTCTGCGTCAAAAAATGCGCCTTAGCAGGGACAGACAGACGCGTACTTACGTGCAGGGCATACATTAAGTGTAAAGTAGGCTTAAACGTATTTGCTCAAAGGTGTGTATTTTAAAAATACTACTAAAGGTGCAACATTTACCGAAACTTACTCAAGTAAATGTAACAGAGTAAATGTACCACTTCTGAATACAAGCGTTGTGTGTCATTCGCAGGGTCAGGAAGTAACGGAACACGTCATTGTATTCCGTTACAATTACAGAATAGAATACACTTTAGCTTAAGTAAGGATTACTTTTCAAGATTAAGTCAAGGTTATTATCACAAAGAGTCTCAAAGAGACAGTCCGACACAGTAGACACTCTCAAGTCCAATCATTTAAAAAAAAAAAAATTCACTGTATTTGTATTTTTTATTTAAATTCTTAATTATATATTATTTTTTATCAACTTTTTTTCGTAAAATAACAAATGTTTATAGGAAACTAAGTATTACTTTTTATTTTATTGCAAGTGAAATACTTTATTGTATATTCTTTTATTTTGAAATCATATTTATATCAAGAACTTATTTTCTTAACTCACTATATTTAAAACGATTCTAAACTTGTAAAATACTATAATACATATGCTATATTTGAACTATTTTTTTCCTAAAAAAATGAGAACAAAATGATATTCAAACTTTCTTTCTCTGTTTCAAATTGATTATCTTTATTCTTCTATTTCTTCCTTTATTCTTTCTCTTTCTTTTGTTATTTCTTTTTTTCTTTCTCCCCATCTTTCCTTTTTGTTCTTCCTTTATTCTTTTTTTTCCTTCCTTCCTTCCTTCCTTCCTTCCTTCCTTCCTTCCTTTCTTCCTTCCTTCCCTTCCTCCCTCCTTCCTTCCTTCCTTCCTTCCTTTCTTTCTTTCTTTCTTTCTTTCTGTCCATCTCTCTTTTTCATTCTTCCTTTCTCATAAGTCCGGCCCCTGAGAAAATGTTTGTTCTATCACGTGGCCCCCGAGTTAAAATGCCTTTGACAACCCCCCTGTCCTAACCCAACACCTCACCTGTGAAACATGGCAACAATTTCAAGCATTGGTTAACCCTAAAATCCAAGCACTTATCAAACACCACAATAAAAGGATTTCGAGCACCCGTACGAACCCCGTGATTTGTTTAGTCCCACGGCTTCTTGGCGTTTCCTTTACTGCCGGATTAATCTTCTTCACGGTCGGGTCAATGAGGACCTCGAGCGGGTCTAAATTGACTTCTCCGGTTTTCACACCCGGGAAACGAGAGATTCTCCTCAGGATGAGAACACGGCCGGATTGATTTGGAAGGAAACAAAAGGAAAGAGGGAAAAACAAATGGAAATGAAGGGAAACGTGCAAGGACGGACAGAAGGGGGTCATGCTAAAAGCAAATGAGACAAAAAGTGAAACTTAGGACAAAAAAGAAAGGAAAAAAACAGAAAAATGAAAAGAAAAGAAGAAAATGAAAAATAAAAAAACAAAAAAAAAGACAAAAAAGTGAAGCTCAAGTAAAAAAGGAAAACGAAAATGAAAAAAAGAGAAGATAAAAAAAATGAATTCTCTGTATTTTCCTTCACTCCTGGCCGAATCACTCAGAGAAGTGCAAGAGAAAAACAAGCTGCAGGTTGAAATACTTGATGTTGCCAAAGCCAGGTGCCTCCAACAAAGACACTCTACTTGTATTTATTTCTCTCTCTCTCTCTCTCTCTCTCTCTCTCTCTCTCTCTCTCTCTCTCTCTCTCTCTCTCTCTCTCTCTCTCTCTCTCTTCTGTTCCTTTGTTACTCTTTGTCTCTTTCTCTCTCTCTCTCTCTCTCTCTCTCTCTCTCTCTCTCTCTCTCTCTCTCTCTCTCTTCTGTTCCTTTGTTACTCTTTGTCTCTTTCTCTCTCTGTGTCTTTTAAGCTATTTTGCTCGAACATCCTTTTTTCCTTTTCTCTCTTTTCTCTTTCTCTCTTCCTACCCTTGGCGCTTTCTTTTCTCTTTTCTCTCCTTCTGTCTTTCTATTTCACTCCTTTTTTCTTCCTTTTTCTCCATTGCCCCTATTTGCTTTATTTTTCCCTCGTTTTCTTTTTTGCATCTTTTTTAAATGTCTTTTTCCCTATTTTTTTTTCTTTAAAAAACGATTTCCCTTTTTTTGTCTTTCTTTAAGACAGGCTGAAAAAAATGTGAAGAAAAAAAAGCTGCTTTTTGCTTCCTTTTGGTCTAAAGGTCTTAATTGACTTTTTCACACCTGGGAAACGAGAGATTCTCCTCAGGATGAGAACATGGCCAGATTGATGGGAAGGAAACAAAAGGAAAGAGGAAAAAACAAATAGAAATGAAGGGAAACGTGCAAGGACGGACGGAAGGGGTCGTGCTAAAAGCAAATGAGACAAAAAGTGAAACTTAAGACAAAAAAGAAAGGAAAAAAAAACAGAAAAATGAAAAGAAAAGAAGAAAAATAAAAATAAGACAAAAAGTGAAGCTCAAGTAAAAAGGAAAACTAAAATAAAAAAAGAGATGATAAGAAAATAAAAGAAAAAGAGAGAAAATTGATTTTTTTTTTAAAACAATTATTTGTATAAATTTATTTTCTTTCACTCCAGTTTTTCTTTCTTTTTCTCCATTGCCCTTTTTTGCTTTATATTCCCCTAGTTGTCTTTTTAATCCCGTTTTCGCCTTTTTAAATTTATTTTTCTTTAAAAAAAAACTATTTCCCTTCTTTTTGTCTTTAAGACAGGCTGAAGAAAATGTGAAGAAAAAAAAAGCTGCTTTTTGCTTCCTTTCGGTCTCTGTAGTTTGTCAACTACACACGACAGTGACATCTACATCCACAAATATCAAACACTGTCCCTTTAAGAAAAGTGGAATGTTTACAGCCCCCTAACTTTGAGACTCCTGCTTTATATACTGTCGCCTTGCAGAATATATGGAGGATATCTCCTTAAATACTTTTCTTCTAGAAAATCTATTGGTTTTTTTTTGGTATTCTTCTAATAAAATGGCATTTTTCCTGAATATTTAACCAAGAATTCATTCAAAACATATGCATCGATTTTGATGCAGTTAACTGGAAACTGATTTAGAAATACACACCTTTGAGCAAATATGTTTAAGCCTACTTTACACTTAATACATTTCCTGCACGTAAGTACGCGTCTGTCCGTCTCTGCTAAGGCCCAGTTATTATTATAAATGTATGATGAATAAATGTGTACGGACAAACATAAGTTTAAAAACCTTTTTAGCTGTTGTCACTATTATAATTTCCTAAGAAAAATACTTTTTGGGGAAATTTTAATTCATTTCAAAGAGTGTATATATGCAATGAGGCTCTTTAACTCCACCCGGGGGAGTAATAGCCCACATTAAAACCCCACCTACACATTTGCATATTACCCTTTTTTTATCTATCTATCTAGACATATCTATCTATCCATCTATCTATCTAGACATCTAGAGATCTGTCTATCTATATATCTATCTATCTATCTATCTAGACATTTATCTAGCGATCTATCTATCTCTCTAGACATCTATCTAGACCCCTATCTATCTTTCTAGACACCTATCTATCCATCTATCTATCTAGACATCTATCTATCCATCTATCTATGTATCTAGAAATTTATCTATCTAGACATCTATTCCATCGAGACATCTATCTATCTCTCTAGACATCTATAAATCTGCATAGACATCTGTCTATCTATCTAGACATCTATCTATCCATCTATCTAGACATCTATCTATCTATCTATCTATCTATCTAGACATCTATCTATCTATGCATCTAGACATCTATCTAGACACCTATCTATCTATCTAGACACCTATCTATCTATCTATCCATCTATGTATCTAGGAATGTATCTATCTAGACATCTATCCATCTATCTAGACATTTATATATCTATCTATCTATCCAGACATCTATTCCATCGAGACATCCATCTATCTCTCTAGACATCTATAAATCTATATAGACATATATCTATCTATCTATCTATCTATCTAGCTAGCTAGCTAGCTATCTATCTAGACATCTATCTATCTAGACATCTATCCATCTAGCTAGCTATCTAGACATCTACCCATCTACATTATTTTCAACTACCAGGAGGCACTGAATAATATACACTGTCCCTTTAAATAACTTAACAATGCCTCGCATTATGAAAGGCAGCAGGTGAAACCGGGCCTGCAGAAATCCCGTCTTTTCTCCGTTTCACGTCACGTTAGCGCAATCCAATTTGCATAAGTCATTCAATTAGACATTCACCTCTTTGATTAGAATACCAATTGTCTCTGTCCTTGATTACAATCTACTGTATATTGATTAAAATCAGATAGATAAATAGATAGATAGATAGAGCTAGACAGATAGATATATAGAGCTAGATAGATAGAGCGATAGATAGATAGGTAGAGCTAGATAGATAGACAGATAGAGCTAGGTAGATAGAGCTAGATACAGCGATAGATAGAGCTAGATAGATAGATACGGCTAGATAGATAGAGCTAGAGTGATAGATAGATAGGTAAATAGAGCAATAGAGTGATAGAGCGATAGATAGTGAGATAGATAGAGATAGATGGAGCTAGAGCAATAGAGCGATAGATAGGTAGATAGATAGATAGATAGAGCTAGATAGAGCTAGACAGATAGAACTAGATAGACCGATAGATGGATAGATAGAGCTAATTAGATAGATAGAGCTATATAGATAGATAGAGCTAGATAAATAGAGAGATAGATAGATATATAGGTAGACAGCGATAGATAGATAGGTAGATAGAGCTAGAGCGATAGATAGATAGATAGGTAGAGCTAGATAGATAGACAGATAAAGCTAGATAGATAGAGCTAGATACAGCGATAGATAGAGCTAGATAGATAGATAGATAGAGCTAGATAGATAAAGCTAGATAGATAGAGCTAGAGTGATAGATAGATAGAACAATAGAGTGATAGAGCGATAGATAGTGAGATAGATAGATAGAGCTATATAGATGGATGGAGCGATAGGGTGACAGATAGATATATAGCTGACTAGCGATAGATAGATAGAGCTAGAGCGATAGATAGATAGATAGGTAGATAGATAGAGCTAGACGGATAGAGCTAGATAGAGTTAGACAGATAGAGCTAGATAGAGCTATATATCGTCATTGGGCGTCACCCCGAAAAATACGCAGAGAGGAGATATGACAAAAAGGGAACGTGCTTTATTGCAATCGGGACAAAGTTCCCGACGTTAAACATTGACATAAAACATTCTCAAATAAAGATTAGTTATCTCGTGACCTCTTGGAACAACGTCATCCCACGACCTTCACCAGATGACTACATACTTAGTTATTATCCACATTCCACAACAATATAAGCCCCTTTGAAGGAAAAACAGAGCTTATTCCGACAACAGTTCCAACATGGCCTGAGGGTTTTTTTTTCTTTGATGTACTTTTACTACCATAAGCCGCGTGTATAATGCATACCTAAACTCATTTTTCAGGTAGTAAATATGTACGTAGTACAAAAATAAATACGGTATTTAATGTATTCAGTATGCCACAAAAGTGAGTACATCCCTCACATTTCAGCAGAGATTTCTTTATAATGTTTAATTCAACATCACTGAAAAAAACATTGCTTTGACACAGTACGGCAAAGTCTGTGTAAAGCTGACATGGCAGAGTACATTTATTTTAATTCCCCTCAAAAAAAAACTCAAAATACAACCATCAATAACTAAACCCCTGGCAACAAAAATGAGTACACCCCAAAACACTACACCCCTATATATCCAAACAAAGCACTGCTGGTGATTTTTCCTCCAAAATACCATGCAACTTGTTACTCCTACTAGGTCTCAGGTATAAGTAGGGAGCAGGGGTTTCTATTTTTAGTACACTCTGACATATTGGTCACTGAACTTCACAAGATGGCACACCATGGCAAGGAACTCTCTGGGGACCTCAAACAAATAGATAAGGCTGCCCAAGGCAAAGAAATGATTGCCCTGAAATAGAGCTGCAGTACAGTGGCCAAGATCCTCCAGCGTTTTAAAAACCAGGGTGAACTCACAACAGGGCTTGTGTTGGATCCCCAACAAAGCTGAGAAAACGTGCACAGCGTCACATCCAAATGCTATCGAAGAAAGATAGGGGCAGGACTGCTGTCAGCATTGCTGCAGAAATTGAAGTGGTGGGGGGGGGGGGGGGGCGGGGGGTCAACCTGAAAGTACCATACCCTTCAGGAACTTTCACTTTAGGGTGTACTCACTGTTGTTGCAAAAGGGTTTAGTTATGGAATGCTATATTTTGAGTTTTTACACTGCTATAAAATCTTGACGCGGACTACCTTTCATTGTGTCATGGCAATATTTCTTCAGCGTTGTTCTACTAAACATTCTCGGCAGAAATGTGAGGGGTGTACTTACTTTTGTGACATACCGTATCCCTGTACTACCCCTTGATCAGATAGTAATGTGGATTATTGGAGCCGAGCTTGACATAAGGAGAACGCATTAGTTTAAAACGGGAAATACCAGGCTTGTTTCTCTTGAGTGTAAATGTCAGCGAATGTTTTTATTGGGCGAATAACATTCTTCTTTTCCAAGTAATGGAAATGTGAAATGTGAATTTCCCTGTGGGGATGAATAAAGTATCTATCTATCTATCTATCTATCTATCTAATAACATTCTTCTTGGCAGGGAACATGCGGTCAAGCCGACCCCAACAGTTCTTGGAAATTGGGAAATAGGGAAAATTGAAAGAGTAAGAAACATTCTGTCTGGTAGCGTGCATTTTGAGATAAACACGTGCGTCATCGCGAGGGGGACGGGCTAAAGTAATATGAGATGTTGTCTTAGGATATAAAAAGCCAATTGTCTCTGAGGACGAATGAGATCTCTCTGTTTTGTACGCTGATGAAGATAATGAAACGAGCTCTCCCTCTCCCGCCAAGACTTCTCCCTGCATCTTGTTTTACATATTTTGGGGCATATTTCTCGGGCTCTGCTGCCACCTACTGATAACCATGGATATTAAAGTTACTTAGCTGATTGCTGGAAGAAAGAACTGATAATAACCAACGGCACGCTTGTTCAGTAAGGATAAAATTGGGCAATTTCTTGCGGCACCCGAGTGTGCCCAGGCACCTCTGATTTTCAAAATAAGAGAAGAAGACTTACCGAGCAAGGCGAGGAAACAGACGCTGATGGCGAAGAGCGAACTGAAGCTGAGTCCCAGGTCCTCGTTGTAGTAGGCGCCCAGCCGGGTTTCGCACAAGCGCCCCCGATACCCGTCGGGGCAATGGCAAGTGAACTTGGACGGCGATTGGGCCACGCAATTCCCGCGTCGGCACGGTCGCGTGGCGCATAGCGTGTAAACGCACCATTTGCGACTGCCGTTCACGCGGATCATGTGACCTGCGGGACACCTAGAGGACGGAAAACGAGGCATCGATTTTCAGTTTTATTTTAACTTGAAGAAATGCAACAAAGTGGTATGTACAAGTTCAGTCCCATTCCTACCCCTTCCCCTTCATTTTGCCCCTTACTCTAACATACTACCTCTTTAAGAGTTTTATTACCACCTACTGATTTATTTCTTAAAACTACTGCTTTTCGAAATTCAAATGAATTACTAATAAATGAACACATAGGGATAATATATCAAAAAAAGAAAAAGAAAAAAAAACATCTGCAAGTGAGTCAAGCCAAAATAGACGTTTTCTACATAGAGCTGTCCTCATTTGATGCTTTAAATGACAACCCCATAAGCCACCATAGCAGGCGTGTCAGTGTCATTTTCACACACTTGTTTTCTTTATGTATTCCGGGGTTTATGGAGTCAGACTGCCCAAAAAAAACATGGCAACGGCAACAATTTCAAGCATTTACAAGTACTTCACCCAAAAATCAAGCGTTTTCATGAATTTTAAGAACCCGTACAAACCCTGAATATAGCGATAGAGATTGTGTGGACTGAAATCCAGCAGACTGGACAATTTAGATGGGTGACTATCTCAGGAGGAAGACAGTATGGGTTGGTAGCTAGCAGTGCTAATGCTAGCTCCCTTCTTCTAAATAGTGCTCTTTGTGGTTTCCAACAAGGTGAGTTAACTAATTGGTTGGAGAGGACCAGTTTACAGCACTAAAATCTTTGCAACTGTGTATTTCAATTAGGCTGTTTTTTTAGACATTGTGAAAGAGTTGTAAATGTTTGACTATTTTTTCCAGAAGTCACTCGGTAATTGTGCACTAAATAATGAGCCTATAGATGACTTACAAGTGGCGTTACTGCTGTTTTTTGGAGTTTATGGAGTCAGACTACCAAAAAAATACGGCAATAGCAACAATTTCAAGCATTTACAAGTAATTCACCCAAAAATCAAGCGTTTTCATGAATTTTAAAAACCCGGACAAACCCCGAATGTAGTGGTACAGATTGTGTGGACTGAAATCCAGCAGACTGGACAATTTAGATGGGTGACTATGTCAGGAGGAAGACAGTATGGGTTGGTAGCTAGTTGTGCTAATGCTAGCTCCCTTCTTCTAAATAGCGCTCTTTGTGTTTTCCGACAAGGTGAGTAAACTAATCGGTTGGAGAGGTCCAGTTTACAGCACTAAAACCTTTGCAACTGTGTATTACAATTAGGCTGATTTTTTTTTAGACATTGTGAAAGAGTTGTACATGTTTGACTGTTTTTTCCAGAAGTCACTCAGTAATTGTGCACTAAATAATGAGCCTATAGATGGCGTTACCAATGTTTTTTTCAGGGTTCTAATTTGAATCCACTACGTACATCTGCCGTATTATTCCTTTCAAAACAAAAAAGCAAAAAATACCAAAATGAAAAAGTAGTGAAAAGCTGAGAAAAAAAGAAACAAAAGGAGAGAAAAAGAGAAAAAAAAGTGGGAAAAATTGAGAAAAAAAGCCAGAAGAAAGAAACAAATAAAGGAAAAAAGGGTCATGGAGAACAAAAAAGCAAGAAAAAAGTAACAGTTAGGAAAAAATAAATACAATAAAAAGGATTTTTTTTAAAAAAAGAGAAAAAACAGGGAAAAATAAAATAAAGTTTGTGTTTCATTCAAATCATTTCCAATGATATCAAGTCAATCTTTTTGTCAACATTGTACTTCCACTCAAAAACGTGATTAAATACAGTTGTGTATCGTGCAACCGACTAAAAAGCCCCCAAAAATGTTAGTATGATGCGACAAAAGATACCAGGAAGAAAAAGAAATGGAAATCTTGTCCAAAAATTGTAAAAACAAATGAAGTTTGTAGGCAATCCGACATGAGTCAATTCATTCAAAAGTGAAAAAGAATTTTGCATTGCCGGAAACTCAGCAAAATGGAACTTGATGTCAAGTTTTGGACATGTTTGATAATGGATTAGTGGCCACACTTGGGATTGCCGTTACTCACTGTTGTTTCAAGCGTTGCTCACCGACTTTGTGTGAACGCTCGGACCCGTAAGGAAAATTCCAGGGAACATTGCCTATGAGGCAGAAATACTTTTAGGCGGATTTTTTTTTTTTTTAATATCTATTGGCATTATGGAGTGTTTTGGAGTCAATCTTTTTGGATTTTTGGGATGTCACGGAGCCATTTTGGAGGATTTCTAGTTTTTGGGTATCATGTTTCAGACGGACGGTGATGTTTTTGTGATGAGTAGATTTTGAAATCAAATTTTGAATGTCAAGAGTTTGCACTTTTCATGGACATGAAGGGTTTTAACAGACCAACAATTGACGGAGAAGAAAATTAATTTCAAGTAGAAAAAAAAAAACAACTCATTAAAAAGAAAAAGGAGCTGTCAATCGTCTAAACATTTCTTCTTTGGAAAGCCTCCCGCATGTTTTATGCATGCAAATCCTTTCCCAGGAAATCCTTTTTCTTTTTTTCTCCACTTCAAAACAAAAAAAGGAAGCGAAAAATGTGCTCGGCTCCAGACATTATCAGCGATATTTAAGGTTGAAGGCACCGGTGTCCAGCGGGCGGCCCGAGGGCCACATCGGGCCCGTCGGGGGTTGGAATCGGACCCACGGGAAAACACAGAGAGAAGCGCAAGAGAAAAGTGAGCTGCGGTTGGAACAGTCTCCACTCGCATAACGACTGTAGGAGTATTGATTTCTTGAATTGACTCTCCCTCTGTCTCTTTTTCTCTCTCTCTATTTTTCTTTCTCTTTTGTTATTCTCTCTGTCTCTCTCCCACTCTATTCTTTCATTTCACTCTTTCTCTCTTTTTTTCTCTCTATGTATTTCTCTCTCTCTTGCTCCTTTTTCTCTTGTTATTCTCTCTGTCTCTCTCTCTCTCCCACTCTATTTTTTTATTTCACTCTCTTTCCCTTTTTTTCTTTCTCTTTACCCCATTCCACTGTCACTTGCTCTTGATGTATTTCTCTCCCTTTCTTGCTCCTTTTTTTCTTGTTATTCTCTCTGTCTCTCTCTCCCACTCTATTTTTTTTATTTCCCTTTCTTTCCCTCTTTTTTTCTTTCTCTTTACCCCTTCCACTCTCTCTTACTCTCGATGTATTTCCCTCTCTTTCTTGCTCCTTTTTCTCTTGTTATTCTCTCTGTCTCTCTCCCACTCTATTTTTTTATTTCACTCTCTTTACCTCTTTTTTTTTATTTCTCTTTACCCCTTCCACTCCCTCTTTCTCCCTATATATTTCTCTCTCTCTCTTGCTCCTTTTTCTCTTGTTATTCTCTCTGTCTCTCTCTCACTCTATTCTTTCATTTCACTCTCTTTCCCTCTTTTTTTCTTTCTCTTTACCCCTTCCACTCTCTCTTACTCTCGATGTATTTCCCTCTCTTTCTTGCTCCTTTTTCTCTTGTTATTCTCTCTGTCTCTCTCCCACTCTATTTTTTCTATTTCACTCTCTTTACCTCTTTTTTTTTATTTCTCTTTACCCCTTCCACTCCCTCTTTCTCCCTATATATTTCTCTCTCTCTCTCTTGCTCCTTTTTCTCTTGTTATTCTCTCTGTCTCTCTCCCACTCTATTCTTTCATTTCACTCTCTTTCCCTCTTTTTTTCTTTCTCTTTACCCCTTCCACTCTCTCTTTCTCTCTATGTATCTCTCTCTCTCTCTTGCTCCTTTTTCTCTTGTTATTATCTCTGTCTCTCTCCCACTCTATTCTTTCATTTAACTCTCTTTCCCTCTTTTTTTTCTTTCTCTTTACCCCTTCCACTCTCTCTTTCTCTCTATGTATCTCTCTCTCTCTCTTGCTCCTTTTTATCTTGTTATTATCTCTGTCTCTCTCCCACTCTATTTTCTATTTCCTCTCTTTCCCTCTTTTTTCTTTCTCTTTACCCCTTCCACTCTCTCTTACTCTCGATGTATTTCTCTCTCTTTCTTGCTCCCTTTTCTCTTGTTATTCTCTCTCTGTCGATCTCCCACTCTCTCTTTACTTTTTTATTTCACACTCTCTCTCTTTATTTTTCTTTGTCTTTACTCCTTCTACTCTCTCTTTCTCTCGATGTATGTCTCTCTCTTTCCTGTTCCTTTTTCTCTTGTTATTCTCTCTCTGTCTCTCTCCCACTCTCTTGACTTTTTATTTCACTCTTTCCCTCTTTTTTTCTTTCTCTTTACCCCTTCCACTCTCTCTTTCTCTCTCTCTTGCTCCTTTTTCTGTTGTGAATCTCTCTCTGTCTCTCTCCCACTCTCTCTTGACTTTTTTATTTCACTCTCTTTCCGTCTTTTTTTTCTTTCTCTTTAGCCCTTCAACACTCTTTCCACTATGTACTTCTCTCTCTTTCATGCTCCCTTTTCTGTTGTGATTCTCGCTCTGTCTCTCTCCCACTCTTCTCTTTAATTTTTTATTTCACTCTCTTTCCCTCTTTTTTTCTTTCTTACTCCCTTTGGCTCTTTTCCTATTAGGTTTTTCACTCTCTATTTTATTCCCTTTATTTCTCTTTATTACGCTTACACTTTTTCACTCTTTTTTTCTTTTCTCTATATTTTGATCCGTCACACTTTCTCTCTCTCGTTATTTCTTTCTCTTACTTTCTCCATCTCTTTCTTTCTTTCTCTTTGACAGTTCATTTTTATCCCTTTCTATCTCTATTGTGGTCTCTCACTTACTATTTCATTTTCTCTCTCTTTCTATCTCTCTCTCTGTCACTCTATCTCCCTTGTTCTCTCTCTTTCTTTATCTCTGTCTTTTCTTCTCATTCTTTCTCTTTTACCCCCCCCCTCTATCTCTTTATCATTCCCTCTCTTGTTCTTACTCTTTCTCTCTTACCTCTCTCAATATTTTTTTCTTTCTTTTTCTGTCTCTTTCTTTCTCTCTTTCTGCCTCATCTTTTTTCCCTTTCTCTCTATTGTGTTCTCGCTTTTTCTGTCTCTGTCTCTTTCTCTGTTACCCTTTTTTTTCCATCTCTCTCTCTCGTCAGGTATCAGCATCAGGTATGCTAGGATATGTTCATGCTAGCACCGCTGTGGTTAGCATGTGACTGTCATGTTAGCATCTCCGCTGAAAAGGAAATGTTAGCTTAGCGTTAGCTCACCTGCATTCATGCACCCGCCAGAGGTCCACGCAGGTAAAGGGCGGGCTGCACTGGTTCCTCTTGCAGGAATCGGACCGGCAACCCGAACTCAAACCTTGCGCGCTGACCTGCGAAGCGCCGTCTTGCGCCCGTAAAGCCTCCATCGGCAAATGGCGGCCGTTCAGGCGCAGGTCCCTCATGCAGCCTGCGGGGGGCGACAACAAGCATGAATGATAGAGAAAACTACGTTTTAGCAAATATTTTTCTTTCTTTCTTTGCGTTTCTCTTTTTCTCTTTCTCACTTTCTCTTTTATTCCCTTTCTTTCCCGTTGTCTTTTCCTCCTTCTTCCTCTCTTTCATTTTCTTCTCTCTCTCTCCGTTTCTTTCTCTCTTTTTGTCTGTCTTTTGCTTACATTTATTTTGCCTTCCACTTTTTTCTCTTCCTCTCTTCTATTTTTCTTTTTCAGTTATCTCTCTTTTCTCTGTTTCTCTCCTTTCGTTTTTGTCACTCTTGTTCTCTCACTCTCTCTCTTTTTGCTGCCGACTGATCTTTTGTTCTCTCTTTCTGTGTGTGTTTCTTTCTCTCGTACTCCTTCCACCCCTCTCTTTTTTTCTTCTCACATGTTCTTTCTTCCTCTTTTTTCTCTCTGTCTCTACCTTTTTCGCTTGCTCTTTCCTTTTTCTTTGCATTTTCTCTCTCTCTCTCTCTCTCTCTCCCACTCTCTCATTCTTACTGCTCTTGATTTCTTTTCAATTTTCTCCATCTCTTTCACTCATTTGCTCCCTTTCTCTGTATTTCTCTTTTTCTCTCTCTAACTTTCTCCTTTCTTTCCCTCTCTTTCCCGTTGTCTTTTCCTCCCTCTTTGTTTCTTTGACTCTCTTCTCTCTCTCTTTAACTGTTTCTTTTTCTCTTTTTGTCTGTCTTTTGCTCCCTCATTTTGTATGTCTTTTGCTCTCACTTTTTTTTGCCTTCCACTTTTTTCTCTTCCTCTCTTCTTTTTATCTTTTTCAATTATCTTTTCTCTATCGCTCTTTTCTTTATTTGTTTCCTTCTCTCCTTTCGTTTTTGTCACTCTTGTTCTCTCACTCTCTTTTTGCTGCCGTCTGCTCCTTTGTTCTATCTTCCTGTGTTTGTTTCTTCCTCTCATACTCTTTCCATCCGTCTCTTTTTTCTTTTCTCACATTTTCTTTCTTCCTCTTTTTTCTCTCTGTGTTTTTTCTCTTGCTCTTTCCTTTTTCTTTGCATTTTCTTTCTTTCTCCCTCTTGCTTGCTATTTCTCTCTCTCTCTCTCTCTCTCTCTCTCTCTCTCTCTCTCATTCTTACTGCTCTCGATTCCTTACCAATTTTCTCCATCTCTTTCATTCATTTGCTCCCTTTCTCTGTATTTCTCTTTTTCTCTCTCTCATTTTCTCCTTTCTTCCCTTTCTTTCCTCCCTCTTTCTTTCTTTGACTCTCCTCTCTCTCTTTGTCTGTTTCTCTCTCTTTTCTCTATTTGTTTGTTTCTCTCCTTTCGTTTTTGTCCCTTTTGTTCTCTCACTCTTTTTTTGCTGCCGTCTGCTCCTATGTTCTCTCTTTCTGTGTTTGTTTCTTTCTCTCATACTCTTTCCATCTCTCTATTTTCCCTCTTCTCACATTTTCTTTTTCTCTCTTTTTTTTTCTCTCTGTCTCTACCTGTCTTTTTTCTCTTGCTATTTCCTTTTTCTTTGCATTCTCTCTCTCTCTCTCTCGCTCTTTCTCTTTCTCTCTCTCTCTCATTCTTACTGCTCTCGATTTCTTTCCTTTTTTCTCAATCTCTTTCACTCATTCTCTCCCTCCCTTTTTTTGGATTCCCTTTACCCCTTTCTCTGGAAGTTCCCCATCTCTCTCTCCCCCATCTACAAAATTTTAACAATCAATTTTGAGAATTCGAATATAAGTCGACCGACCCTGGAAGCTTTTGTTGCCGGCCAATGGGAAGGCGTTGCCCAGGACGACGGAGGCGGGGTCCACCACGATTTCCCGGCTCCGTCCCGGCGACCCCGTCGCTTCCCGTCGGCCGCCGCCGCCGTCCAATCGCAGCGTGATCTCGTTGTCGTGGCGATCCAGCATCACCTGGTGCCACTCCCCGTTGTCCAATCGGTAGCCGGGAAGGCTCACGTTGTGGTCCCCGTCCCCCAGGTTGTAGAACACGCTCAGGAGGCCCTGGAAAATCTGAGCCCCCGAGCGGAATCACATGGTCAGGTTTTTGTTCCCCTCGTTTTTTTCTAAATATGCTAATTGTGTAAAGCAGGGGTTTCATTTGAACTCGGGGGCCACACCATAGAGGAAACATTCTGTCGGGGGCCGGACTAGTCGATTAAAAAGAAAGAAAAAGAGAGATCAAGAAATGAGAGAAAGAGGGAGGGAAAATGAGAGAGGGCGGGACAAAGAAAGAAAAAGAGGGAGAGAGCGTGAGAAACAAAAGAGATAAAAAGTCGTGAGAGAGGGGGAAAAGAAAGGGAGAGGAAAAAACAAATCCAAAGAGAAATAGAAAGAAAGGAGAGAAAAGAGAAAAGAAAGTGCAAAGGGTAGGAAGAGAGATAGAGAAAAGGAAAAAAAGGAAGTTAGAGCAAAAGAAGTTTAAAAGACACAGAGAGAGAAAGAGACAAAGAGCAACAAAGGAAGAGAAAAATAGAGACACAGAGAGTGAAAGAGAGAGAGAGACAGAGAGGGAGAAAAGGGGTGGAAAAAAGAGAGGGCGGGACAAAGAAAGAGAGAGAGGGAGAGAGCGTGAGAAACAAAAGAGATAAAAAGTCGTGAGAGGGGGGGAAAAGAAAGGGAGAGGAAGAAAGAAATCCAAAGAGAAATAGAAAGACAGAAGGAGAGAAAAGAGAAAAGAAAGCGCAAGGGTAGGAAGAGAGAAAGAGAAAAGAGAGAAAAAGGAAAAAAGGAAGTTAGAGCAAAAGAAGTTAAAAAGACACAGAGAGAGAAAGACAAAAAAAGGAAGAGAAAAATAGAGACACAGAGAGTGAAAGAGAGAGAGACAGACAGTGGGAGAAAAGGGGTGGAAAAGAAAGAGAGAGAGAGAAAGAAATACAAGTAGAGTGTCTTTGTTGGAGGCACCTGGCTTTGGCAACATCAAGTTGACATATTTCAACCTGCAGCTCGTTTTTCTCTTGCACTTCTCTGAGTGTTGTCTCGCGGGCCGGATTCAATCCCTTAGCGGGCTTGATGTGGCCCGCGGGCCGCCTCTTTGACACCTATGGAGTCGGGGGCCTCGAAAGCTAGGGTCCGGGTGAGATTGGGCCAAATGGGCTTTCCACAAAAACAGCGCTGATAAAAAACCTTCCGCTGTTCTTAAAGGAACAGTGTTTGATCTTTGTCCACTAGAGGTCGCTGTCATGTGTAGTGCAAGGAAGACTACAAACTACGGCGAGTGAAAAGGAGCAAAAATCCGCCTTTTTCTTCACATTTGCACCCAGCCTTTATCAAAGAAAGACAAAAAGAAGGGGAAATATATTTTTTAAAAGAATAGAAAAAAAGGAAAAGGAAATAAAAAGAGGCAGACGAAAGGAAAAGAAGAAAAAAAAAGGAACGTAAGAAAGAAAAAAGAAAATAAATACAACAAAGGAATTAAAGTGAAAAAGACAAAAATGAAAAAAAAAAAAAGCAATTTGAGGCTCTTTAACTCCACCCGGGGGAGTAAAAGCCCAGATGAAACCCCACCCCCACATTTGCATATTACTCTATTTTTATGACAGTGTGTATTTTACGTAGCACTATTTAAATACGCTATATCGACACCTTATATTGGGTATCTTTCATTTTACCTATCTATCTATCTATCTATATCTAAGTTTCTATCTATCTTTCTCTATATATATATATATATATATCTATCTATCTAACTATTGTATCCATGGTATATATGGTATCTATCTATCTATATCTAAGTTCCTGTTTATCTTTCTATCCATATATCTATGTTATCTATCTATCTATATCTATGGTATCTATCTATATCTATGGTATCTATCTATCTATATCTATGGTATCCTTCTATCCATATATCTATGTTATCTATCTATCTATATCTATGGTATCTATCTATCTATAGCTATGATATCTATTTATCTATATCTATGATATTTATCTATCTAGACATCTGTCTATCTATCTATCTATCTATCTATCTAGACATCTATCTAGACATCTATCTAGACATCTATCTAGACATCTATCCATCCATCTATCTGTCTAGAGTCTAGACAGATAGATGTCTAGACATCTATCTATCCATCCATCTATCTATCTACCTATATCTAACTTTCTATCTATCTTTCTATCTATAAAACTATGGTATCTATCTATCTATATCTATGGTATATATCTATCGTATCTTTCTATTATTTATCTATCTAGACATCTGCCTATCTATCTAGACATCTTTCTATCTATCCATCTATCTATACATCTATCTAGACATATGTCTGTCTGTCTATCTATCTATCCATCTATCTAGACATCTATCTAGACATTTATCTATCTATCTATCTAAGTTTATATCTATCTTTCTATCTATATATTTATGGTATCTATGGTATCCATCTATCTATATCTATGGTATATATCTATATCTATGGTTTCTATCAATGGTATCTATCTATTATCTATCTAGACATCTGTCTATCTATATATCTATGGTATCTATCGTATCTATCTATCTATCTATCTATATCCATGGTATCTATCTATATCCATGGTATTTATCTATCTATCTATCTAGACATCTGTCTATCTATATATCTATGGTATCTATCTATCTATATCTATGTTATCTATCTATCTATATCTATGGTATCTATCTATATCTATGGTATCTATCTATCTATCTCTCAAACTAAATATCTATCTATCTATCTAGACATATTTCAGTCTGTCTATCCATCTATCTATCTATGAAGTACATTATCCGATCCGTATAATGAATGGTTCAGCTTGTCCATTCCCATTCCCCCCAAAACTTTGAAATGAAATAACTGTCAGCAAGAAAAAAAAGTTGGCAATTAAAAAAAGAAAAAAAAGAAAAAAAAGAAAAAATAACTTATGCTTTTTGATTCCCCGCAACGGATGATTTTATTCAATCTAAATATATTTTTTGTTTTCATGATGTTCCAAACCGACAGATGGCGGATCATTCCAAGTCGGCCTATTTCTTTCACAAACATTTGTAAATCGAGCGCACACACCGGGGTTCCGATGCCTTTTCCAAGGCCAAATTCAAGTACTTTTCAAGCACTTTCAAGGACAATTTTTCCAGTACCTATAAAGGATCCATTTTAGGGGAATAAAGGCAGAAAAATGAGACAAATTTGGACTCATTTTAATAATAGTGCATTCGATCTTCCAATCTTAGAGACCGCAAGTTGTCATGGTTGCCATGGCGCCCAATTGGCCCCGCCCACGATTGGCTTTCCGTCTATTTAAGCTCAGTGATCTCACCCTTCCTTTGTCAGTCCATAAACGAACCTCTAGCTATCCAGCTCCCTTTTATCTTTTTATCTTTACATTTTTAGCTTTGAAGCAAGCTATCTTCCTACCCTTTTCGCAATTTAGAAAGCCACCTAGCTAGCTAAAATTGTATCTTTTTTTATCAGTTATGAAACTAATTTTGGCCTTTTTTCCAGCTAGCTAGCTAGCATTTTTTTAAGCATTCTATCCGGCTATTTAGTTGGCTTTTAGCTAGCTATCTAGCTCCATTTTATGTTTTTATATTTACATTTTTAGATTTGTAGCAAGCGATCTTCCTACCCTTTTAGCAATTTAGAAAGCCACCTAGCTAGCTGTTTACATTTTTGCATGCCATCTAGCTAAAATTGTATCCTTTTTTTAATATCAGTTATGAAGCTAATCTTGGTCTCCTTTCCAGCTAGCTAGCTAGCATTTTTTAAGCGTTCTATCTGCCTATTGAGTCGGCTATTTAATCTTTAAGCTAGCTATCGAGCTCCCTTTGAGTTTTTACCTATTTACCTTTCTAGCTAACTATCAGGCTACCGTTTTAGCTATTTAGAAGTCTAGCAAAGTTGCTATTTTAGAAATTCATATTAAATTTAGTGGCCCTTGCGCTAAATAGTTACAAAAAGAGTCTTTTTGCTTGCACAAGGTTGGAGACCCCTCTGCTAAAGAATTCTGGAGCTAAGGATTAGCACGCTGATCGCTAATGCTAATGGTAATTTTGACAGTTTACCCTGGATAGTGCATATTTTTGCTAACTTGACCGCTAGCTGCTGGTGAAAAAATGACCCTGGTGTAAAAGCTAATCATTAATGTTAGCGTAGCGAAAGGTCATTTGGTGTCAGGGCTAAATCACTTCTAAGCATTTTCTTGAGCTTGAAAACAAGATTCAAGCATTTTCAAAGATTCCAAGCACCCGAACAAACCCGACACGCATGTTAGAAATGAAATGATCTGCATTTCTATAGCGCTTATCAAGTCAATGACTTCCCAAAGCGCTTTACAGTGTGCTCCACATTTCCCAATAGCGGCCTTGCAGCCATGTAAGGCGCTCACCTGCTTATTGGGGGTATTAGGGGTTCAGTGTCTTACCCAAGGACACTTCCACATGTAACACGGACGAGCCGGGATTCGAACTGGGATCTCTTGAACCGAAGACGAGCGCTCTACCATTTCATTTCATTAGAAAGGTTTTACATTGCAAAAGACCCAAAAAACACCAAAAAACAGCCTTTTTTCGAGCGTCCGGGGTTTGTAAGTGCTTCCTGAGAGCGCCCCCGTGGTGCAAGATTTGAATAATTTGCTCTCCTCTTTTTTGTGGAGTGGGCGTGCGCTCGCCGTGTCAACAAACAACTTTTGCATCTTTATCGGAAGGACCGCCGACTCAGCGGGTCGCTCGGCTTTAATGAGGACCGCGAAAAAAATACAGGACGGTTCGGAGTGGTCGTCATGGTTACCGGCAAAACAAGACCTTTATTTGCAAAAGACAGAAAAGGACTGAAAAACCGACAGGACGGGGCTCAAATGCAGCGATATGTGTTTTTTTTTCATGGATTCTTTTTCTGAATTTGCGCTGTAAATAACTAATATTCTGTAAATGACTGATATGTATCATAGACGCTGCTAACGCCGTATCAGCCAACTGGGTTTAGTGTTGTGTAATCACACACAAACACACACACACATTATATATATATATATATATATCATCTCATCAGCTGCACCGCTTATCCACAGTAGGGCCGCGGGGGTGCTGGAGCCCATCCCAGCAATCATCGGGCAGTGGGCAGGGGACACCCTGAACTGGTTGCCAGCCAATCGCAGGGCACACAGGGACAGACAACTCGCTCGCCCATTCACACCTAGGGACAATTTGGACCGGCCAATTCACCTGAAATGCATGTTTTTTGGAATGTGGGCGGAAACCGGAGTGCCCGGAGGAAACCCACGCAAGCACGGGGAGAACATACAAACTCCGCACAGGAAGTCTGGAGCTGGATTTGAACCCACGCAGGAGGTTCCCAAGACATGAACTGTGCCGCACATGCGCTAACCACTGCGCCGCCGTGCTGCCCATTATATATATATATATATATATATATATATATATATATATGTAACGGGTGTAATAATAACTTTTGTTTTATTGAAATTCCTGCTGAAATATGTTGTATAGTTTCTGTATAAGTGTCCTGCAATGATACATACATGTTCGCCTCTGCTTATCTGAGACTTTTCTTGGCCAGCCACTTCGGGCCTTAACTAAACTGTGCCTGTGGGCTTCCATTTCCTTACTATGTTCCTCAATGTGGAAACTGACAGGTGAAATCTCTGAGGTAACTTTTTGTATCCTTCCCCTAAACCATGATGTTGAACAATCTTTGTTTTCAGGTCATTTGACAGTTGTTCTGAGGCTCCCATACATATGTAACGGGTGTAATAATAACTTGTTTTCTTGAAATTCCTGCTGAAATATGTTGTATAGTTTTTGTGTAAGTGTCCTGCAATGATGAGTCCAACAGTGCCACCTGCTGCTATGGGGTAAGGTTTGGTTTGGCTTTAGACTTTGCGACAGGAAGGTGGGGTTTTTTGGCAGTCTACAACGAGCTGCCAACGGTAAGACACGATCTTTTGGTGCTCCGCAAAAAGTTAATTTTAAAGATTAAAACCACAGCTGACAAATCTCTCAACATGCACAGTAATGTGATTGCTGTTGTCAAGCTGTTTGGATTATTTTTGTTTTGTTTCTGTCGCCTTTTATGTTAGTTTTGCCGGACGTTGAATGTTGTGCTAAAATGCTAATTCCCCTTATAGAGATAAAAGCCAGCAGAGAAGCTTACCACATAGCAGCAGGTGGCACTGTTGGACTCATCATTACAGGACACTTACTATACAGAAACTATACAACATATTTCAGCAGGAATTTCAATAAAACAAAAGTTATTATTACACCCGTTACGTATATATGGGAGCCTCAGAACAACTGTCAAATGACCTGAAAACAAAGATAGTTCAACATCATGGTTTAGGGGAAGGATACAAAAAGCTACCTCAGAGATTTCACCTGTCAGTTTCCACATTGAGGAACATAGTGAGGAAATGGAAGTCCACAGGCACAGTTCTAGTTAAGGCCTGGGGTGGCAGGCCAAGAAAAATCTCAGATAAGCAGAGGCGAAGGATGGTGAGAACAATCTAACTCAACCAAAAGACCAGCTCAGAAGACCTACAACATGATCTTGCTGCAGATGGTGTCACTGCGCATCGTCCAACTATTCAGCACACTTTGCACAAGGAGATGCTGTATAGGAGAGTCATGCGACAGAAGCCTTTTCTGCACACATGCCACAAACAGAGTCGCTTGAGGTATGCTAAAGCACATTTGGACAAGTCAGCTTTATTTTGGAATAAGGTGCTGTAGACTTATGAAACTAAAATGGAGTTATTTGGACATAACAAGGGGCGGTCCATAGCGGAAGAAGAACACAGCATTCCAAGACAAACACTTGCTACCCATAGTGAAATTTGCTGTGGGTCTGTGTGGCCAGTGCAGGTACTGGCCATCTTGTTCAATTTTATTTCGCATGGATTCCAGTCCGTATCAACAGATTCTTGCGAACAATGTTCTAGAATCAGTGACAAAGCTGAAGTTGCACCAGGGCTGGATCCTTCAACAAGACAACGACCCCAAACACGGCTTAAATTCTACTATAGCATTCATGCAGAGGAACAATTACAATGTTCTGGGATGTCCATCTCAGTCCCCAGACCTGAATATTATTGAAAATCTCAGGTGTGATTTAAAGCGGGCTGTCCATGTTCGGAAACCATCAAAGTGAAGTGGAGATGTTTTGTAAAGAAGAATGGTCCAAAATACCATCAACCAGAATCCAGACCCTTATTGGAAGCTGTAGGAAGCGTTTAAAGGCCTTTTATTTCTGCAAATGGAGGATCTACTAAATATTGATGTCATTTTTCTGTTGGGGTGCCCAAATTTATGCACCTACGCTGTTCCAGAGGAAGCCAAGTTGCAAGCCCCGCCCACCCGGCTTGACGCCATCTTTTTGAGCCTCTCGCCCTCGCAGCGGGTTTGTTTACCGGATCAAACCCCGCCCCTTTGCCCGCCTCCTCAAACATAAGAAGCCGGTGCCGTGGGAGGAGCCCGGCGGGAGTTGGACTTGCATCCTGCTTCTTTTTAATTGGACGCTTAAAATTCACAAAATTGTCGCCTCAAGATTCGATTTAGGCGTTTGTAAAAGTGGCCATTTGGGGAGGACCAGTTTTCAACAATAATATGCTGTATTTCCCAACATGTATTTTCTTTTTTAGACATTGTGAAAGAGTTGCAAACGTTTGAATTCTCTTTCCAGAGATTAAACCTCCTGTGTGGAGTTTGCATGTTCTCCCTGTGCTTGAGTGGGTTTCCTTTGGGCACTTCCTCCCACATTCAAAAAACATGCATGTCAGGTTGATTGGCAGGTCCAAATTGTCCCTGGGTGGGAATAAGCAAGTGAGTTGTCTGTCCCTGTGTGCCCTGCGACTGGCTGGCAACCAGTTGAGGGTGTCCCCTGCCCACTGCCCGAAGATGACCGGGATGTGCTCCAGCACCCCCGTGACCCTACTGAGGATAAGCGGTGCAGATAATGGATGGATGGATGGATGAATGAGCATGACCTCCGATGACTAGACTGATCCAATTTAACTCAATGGTGAATTGCTGGCGCCCTCTATTGGCAAATTTGGTAACTGTTTGAAATGAAGAATATGATGGTGATGGTCTGCATTTCTATAGCGCTTTTCAAGTCAATGAAGACCTCCCAAAGCGCTTTTCAATGTGCTTCACACTTACCCCTTCACACACACACTCACACACCAATAGTGGCCAGGCAGCTAGGGGGCATTAAGGATTCAGTGTCTTGCCCAAGGACACTTTGACGCAGCCGGGAATCGGACCTGCAACCTCTTAATCCGAAGACGAGCACTCTACCTCCTGAGCTAATGCCGCTAAGAAACTATATACTAAGAAACTATATACATGTTTCCCTTAAAGAATATTAATAATATTATCCGGGTGGTGTTAACACGTCAAGCTAGCGCTACGTCTGCTTCGCACATTTCTCACGGATGTTAAAAAGCAGACGTCGTTGGATCAGTTTTTCAAGAAGGTAAATGAATCTGTTTATTATGTCCTTTATTTTTTTACATGCTGTGTCTCTCGTTTTATGTTTATTGTGAGGTCATCTCTTTTTTTACATGTATTTGTTACATGTTCTGATGTTCCAGATAGATAGATAGATAGATAGAAAGGATGAGATGGATAGATAGATAGATATAGAGTAGATAGATAGATAGATGGGGCCGCAGTGGCTCAGGAGGTAGAGCGCTCGTCTTGGGATCAAGAGATCGCTTTGGGAAGTCATTGACTTGAAAAGCGCTAATAGAAATGCAGATCATTTCATTTCATTTCATATAGAAATAGATATAGGGATGTATAGAGATAGATGGATAGATGGACGGGGGTATACAGAGGGTAGATATAGAGATAGATAAAGATATATATAGAAATAGATAGAGATGGATGGATAGAGATAGATATGGGGGTGGAACCCACGTGGGGGTTTTCCTGGCATGCCCATGGGAGGAGCAGGCACACCAGCTTGTGGAAAAAACGTGGGAAGAGGAAGCACCTCGTGTTACATATAGAGGGGCACATTTTTCGGGCTGTTTCCACACTAAATGTGTCTCTTCTTACAAAGTTTTCAGAATAATTGATGAAAATAAAAGCAAACCCCGTTTCGGGGTCCCCTTACCTCCAAGCTGATGTACTCGCCGTGCTCGCCGGAACTCAACGTTAGCAAAGCGCTGCTCCGCTTCCGGGTCCGCACCATCAGCTGCACCCGAGTCTGACGCGGCGCTAACGGAGACGCTAACTGGTAGCGCACGTGGCTGCCGTGCCCGTCCAAGGAAAACTCCGGAACTTCTGCAGAGGAAAATAAAAAAAGGGGAAATAAAACAGAAATGAAAAACGTGGCGGAGGATTTCTTTGGGGGTGGCTCCCCCCGGGAGGAGTCGGCAAACAGCCGTCTCTCATCTCCGACTTCCATTTCCTCTTTGCTTCCGACACGCTTAAGAGGCCAAAGTGTCCTGCTGGGAGGCAAAATCTCGCTCGCTCGGCGGTTTGTTTTCGTCTGCCGACGCTTCGTCTAAAAATGACTCTTGGCTTTCTTAACCTCCGCCGAGGGCGAGAAAAAACAGCCGGGGAAAGTGATTTTTTTCCCCCTTTTTTTCGTCTTAAACGTGCGACGCGTGAATGCGCAAAAACAAAATGGAAAAAAAAAAAAAAAACACCGCTTTTTCAAGCTTTTACGATCGTTTTCTTCTTTATATTAGAGTCCTTCAGGATAACCAGAAGCAAGGTGTCAAAGAGGCGGCCCGCGGGCCAGGTCAGGCCCGCTAATGGATTGAATCCGGCCCGCGAGACAACACTCAGAGAAGCGCAAGAGAAAAACGACCTCTCTGTTTATCTGTCTCTTTTTTTCTTTCTCTTTATGTATCTCTCTCTCTCTCTCTCTCTCTCTCTCTCTCTTTCTCTCTCTCTTTTCCACCCCTTTTCTCCCATTCTGTCTCTGTCTCTCTCTCTCTTTTCCACCCCTTTTCTCCCACTGTCTGTCTCTCTCTCTCTCTCTCTTTTCCACCCCTTTTCTCCCACTCTGTCTCTGTCTCTTTTACTCTCTGTGTCCCTCTTTTTCTCTTCCTTTGTTGCTCTTTGTCTGTTTCTCTGTGTTTTTTAACCTCTTTTGCTCTAACTTCCTTTTTTCCTTTCTCTCTTTTCTCTTTCTCTCTTCCTACCCTTTGCGCTTTCTTTTCTCTTTTCTCTCCTTCTGTCTTTTTATTTCTCTTTGGATTTCTTTCTTCCGCTCCCTTTCTTTTCCCTTTCTCTCACAACTTTTTATCTTTTGTTTTTCACGCTCTCTCCCTCGCTCTCTTTTAATTTCTTTATCCCGTCTTCTCTCCTTTTCCCTACCTCTTTCTCTTATTTCTTTATGTCTCTTTCTTTCTCTTGAATCTACTAGTCTGGCCCCTGACAGAATGTTTGTTCTATGGTGTGAACCCAGAGTTAAAATGACTTTGACACCCCTGATTTAGGCTGAGATGGAGCCTAGCCTTTCTCTCCCTCTTCCATACTCCTTGCTACCCACCCTTCTTCAGATTTTTAACATAAATAAAAAATAAAAAAAATCAATAGCTTCTTCATGGACGTTTTGGAAAATATTACAAATGACCCATGTTTTTTATTGATTATCTTTTTTTTGGCAGTTATGAAGCTAATTTTGGCCTCCTTTCCAGCTAGCTAGCTAGCATTTTTTAAGCATTCTATCTGGCTATTAAGTTGGCTTTTTGCTAGCTATCTAGCTCCCTTTTATGTTTTTATATTTACATTTTTAGATTTGTAGCAAGCGATCTTTCAACCCTTTTAGCAATTTAGAAAGACACCTAGCTAGCTTTTTACATTTTTGCATGCCATCTAGCTCAAATTATATCTAGCTAGCTACCAATTTCGTTGTCACAATATGTTCAACCCATTTTGTAACAATGACATTAAAGGTATAATCTATTCTATTTGTTCCTTTATCTTCTTTTATCCTCACTGTTAAATGTGAACCTGGAGTGCCACGTCCAATTTCGTTGTCACGATATGTTCAACCCATTTTGTAACAATGACAATAAAGGTAGATTCTATTCTATTTGTTCCTTTATCTTCTTTTATCCTCACTGTTAAATGTGAAACTGGAGTGCCAGGTCCAATTTCGTTGTCACAATATGTTCAACCCATTTTGTAACAATGACAATAAAGGTATAATCTATTCTATTTGTTCCTTTATCTTCTTTTATCCTCACTGTTAAATGTGAACCTGGAGTGCCACGTCCAATTTCATTGTCACAATATGTTCAACCCATTTTGTAACAATGACAATAAAGGTATATTCTATTCTATTTGTTGCTATATTTTCTTTGTTTTCTTTTATTCTCACTGTTAAATGTGAACCTGGAGTGCCACGTCCAATTTCGTCGTCACAATATGTTCAACCCATTTTGTAACAATGACATTAATGGTATATTCCATTTGTTCCTTTATCTTTTTTGTTTTCTTTTATCCTCACTGTTAAATGTGAACCTGGAGTGCCACGTCCAATTTTGTTGTCACAATATGTTCAACCCATTTTGTAACAATGACATTAAAGGTATATTCTAATCTATTTGTTCCTTTATCTTCTTTGTTTTCTTTTATCCTCACTGTTAAATGTGAAACTGGAGTGCCACGTCCATTTTCGTTGTCACAATAAGTTTAACCCATTTTGTAACAATGACATTAAAGGTATATTCTATTACATTTGTTCCTTTATCTTTTTTGTTTTCTTTTATCCTCACTGTTAAATGTGAACCTGGAGTGCCACGTCCAATTTTGTTGTCACAATATGTTCAACCCATTTTGTAACAATGACAATAAAGGTATATTCTATTCTATTTGTTGCTATATTTTCTTTGTTTTCTTTTATTCTCACTGTTAAATGTGAACCTGGAGTGCCACGTCCAATTTCGTTGTCACAATATGTTCAACCCATTTTGTAACAATGACATTAATGGTATATTCCATTTGTTCCTTTATCTTCTTTGTTTTCTTTTATCCTCATTGTTAAATGTGAAACTGGAGTGCCACGCCCAATTTCGTCGTCACAATATGTTCAACCCATTTTGTAACAATGACATTAAAGGTAGATTCTATTCTATTTGTTCCTGTATCTTCTTTGTTTTCTTTTAACCTCACTCTTAAATGTGAACCTGGAGTGCCACGTCCAATTTCTTTGTCACAATATGTTCAACACATTTTGTAACAATGACATTAAAGGTATATTCTATTCTATTTGTTCCTTTATCTTCTTTTATCCTCACTGTTAAATGTGAAACTGGAGTGCCAGGTCCAATTTCGTTGTCACAATATGTTCAACCCATTTTGTAACAATGACATTAAAAGTATATTCTATTCTATTTGTTCCTTTATCTTCTTTTATCCTCACTGTTAAATGTGAACCTGGAGTGCCACGTCCAATTTCGTTGTCACAATATGTTCAACCCATTTTGTAACAATGACATTAAAGGTACATTCTATTCTATCTGTTCCTTTATCTTCTTTAATTTCTTTTATCCTCACTGTTAAATGTGAACCTGGAGTGCCACATCCAATTTCGGTGTCACGATATGTTCAACCCATTTTGTAACAATGACAATAAAGGTAGATTCGATTCTATATCTTGAATCCCAAGAGTTTAAGCTTTCCAATAATATGTAGCACGACCGATTTCAGTATAGTGGTCTAGAAAATGACAATGACCCACACAAGTGCTACTCATGTGACCTTAGGGGGCCACCTAGTGCCCGCAAACCTCGTGTTGGGGAGCCCCTTTTTTCCTTTTTTTCCCTTTTTCGCTATTTTCCGGAACAAACTAACAAGGAGTTTTGTGTTTGGGACCTTGAGAAAAAAGGAATCTTTCTTTTTTCATGTTCTGCTTTCCTTTGATTTCCTGAGCTCCCTTTGGAGTCCTCACGCTTTCAAACGTCTTCTCTTGTTTCATTTGTCGGGAATGTCGCTCGCGTTTGTCATTTTCGCACCATTTGCCGACAGTTGTTGTCGTCTTCCTCGGCTTTGTGCCAGCCTTTGTTTTGTTCCCGTCTGAAAAAAAAGTCGCTCCCTATGAATTTGAAGTACGCTAGAGCCCCAGGATACCGAACAAATCGGTTTTGAAGTGAAATTGCCGTATAGTGAGGAGTGCAAACCTATGCTAATCCATAGCTAATGCTTTGGATTAAATGCCTTGGATTAAATAACATTACACATGAATTTAATACGCCATTAGTGTGACTTGACTTGAGCTGGTACATTGGGGTGACTGGGTGGATGCAAAAATGGTCATGTCCTTATGAGATGTCCTCTCGTTAGTCATTTTCACACAATTTGCCGAAAGTTTTATGCCAGCCTTTGTTTTGCTCCCGTCTGACGAAATGTCGCTCCCTATGAATTTGAAGTACGCTAGAGACCCAGGATACCGAACAAATCGGTTTTGAAGTGAAATTGCCGTATGGTGAGGAATGCAAACCTATGCAAATTTATAGCTAATGCCTTGGATTAAATAACATTACACATAAATCGAATACACCATTAGTGTGACTTGACTTGAGCTGGTACATTGGGGTGAGTGGGTGGATGCACGAGGGGGTGGCCGATTAAAAAACATTCTGGTTGCAAGGATTGTCATGTCCTTGTGAGATGTCATCGCGTTTGTCATTTTCACACAATTTGCCGACAGTTGTTGTTGTCTTCCTCGGCTTTGTGCCAGCCTTTGTTTTGTTCCTGTCTGACGACGTCTGACGAAAAAAACTCTCCCTATGACTTACCCTTTAGACTCCTCTGTATGATTCAAATTGCAAATTATTATATCGTAACTACTACTTATGCATTTTGTCCCTGTGTGTATGTGTATGAATAAATACACATGCAAAGGAAAATGACATTTGATATGCCGTTAGA
The DNA here is from genome assembly GCF_059441175.1 of Urocampus carinirostris. Taxonomy (NCBI): domain Eukaryota; kingdom Metazoa; phylum Chordata; class Actinopteri; order Syngnathiformes; family Syngnathidae; genus Urocampus; species Urocampus carinirostris. The sequence goes on along the minus strand of NC_142352.1, from coordinate 2,028,730 downwards.
GTGATATGAATCGAGCTGGTACATTGGAGTGAGTGGGTGGATGCAGGGGGGTTAGGATTAATGGTAATCCATACCTAATGCCTTTGGAACACTCGGTACCCAAGATAAAAAGATTCAAGTAACAAAATAGTATACAATACTTGTTTTGGATTACATGCAAAGGAAAATGGCATTTAATACGCCATTAGTGTGACTTGACTTGAGCTGGTACATTGGAGTGACTGGGTGGATGCAAAAATGTTCATGTCCTAATGAGATGTCATCGCGTTTGTCTTTTTCACACAATTTGCCGACAGTTCTATGCCAGCCTTTGTTTTGTTCCCGTCTGAGGAAAAGTCGCTCCCTATGAATTTGAAGTGCGCTAGAGCCCCAGGATACCGCACGAATCGGTTTTGAAGTGAAATTGCCGTATAGTGAGGAATGCAAACCTATGCTAATCTATAGCTAAGGCCTTGGATTAAATGCCTTGGATTAAATAACATTACACATAAATCGAATACGCCATAAGTGTGACTCGACTTGAGCTGGTACATTGGAGTGAGTGGGTGGATGCAGGAGGGGGTGGCCAATTAAAAAACATTTCCTTTTTTCCTTTTCTCCATTTTCTCTTTCTCTCTTTATACCCTTCGCACTTTCTTTTCTCCTTTCTCTCCTTCTGTCTTTCTATTTCTCTTTGGGTTTCTTTCTTCCTCTCCCTTTCTTTTACCCCTCTCTCACGACTTCTTATCTTTTGCTTCTCCCTCTCTCTCCCTTTCTCTCTCTTTTTATTTTTTTTGTTTCTCACGCTCTCTCCTTCACCCTCCCTCTTTCTCTTTATTTCTTTATCTCTCTTTTTCTTTCTCTTGAATCTACTAGTCCGGCCCCCGACAGAATGTTTGTTCTATCGTGTGGCCCCCGAGTTGTTTTATCCCCCGGCCTTTGTTTGCATTTACTCATTGTTAATAAGGAAGGGATTTGGGGCGTCCTCACCCTCTTCGCACTGCGGTCCACGGAATCCGGGCAGGCACTGGCAGCTGAAGGATCCCCATTCGCCACGGCATCGTCCTCGCCGTCCGCAGGAAGGGAAGCCCGTGTTGACGCAGCTGGCGTCCGTGATCTGGCAACCCGGAGAACTGGACCTCCGCTCGGCCGGCGAGCCCAGATCGTACAGCTGCGCGGCGGGAACAGAGACAAAAAAAAAAAATGGAGTCGAGCCGGCGGAGGAAGGCTTCGTCGGGAAACCGGACTTTTCTGTTTGAAAGGGAATGATGAGAAGTCCGAAGAAGATTCTTTCATGCTTTGAAGAACTCCCGAGTTCAACGATTCGAGCCCGGACGGAGAACTTCACTTCAAGAAATTTCCAAATTCCCGAGCTGCGATAGAACTTCGCGCTAATCACTTTCAGCGTGTTTATTTTCCGAGAAGTTCAGGCCAAAGACGGTATTAAATCTTGATATCAAGTCCTCAGATCCATTACTTTTACTCTTCAATATATCGCTGTTGATTAAACTCAGCCTTTTAAATCGTAAAAGTGATTTAAATTCTTAGTCTTGGGTTCAAATACTCAAAGTTAGAGGCTAGCATAAAACCACATCGTCTTGTGTCTTGATTTTCTTGCTTCCTAGCTTTGTTCATCAAAGTCCTTAAACTATTGTTTAAGGTTTTAATATCAAAATGTATCGTTTCCCAAATTGTTCGAATTACTTTCAATGACTTTTGGATGACTCCAATACCAAATATGCTCATAAAAGACAAAAGAAACTCAATATGAATCAAATGATGACTCACAATGGGTGGTAAGCTTTCTCTCCTGGCTTTGATCTCTTTGATCTCCGTAGGGTTGGGTAGGGTTACTTTAACTGGATGACTTTCAATGACTTTTGGGTTACTCCAAGACCAAATATGCTCATAAAAGACAAAAGAAACTAAATATGAATAAAATGATGACTCACAACACGTGGTTAGCTTTCTCTCGTGGCTTTGATCTCTTTGATCTCTGGCAAAATGAACATCAAATGCGACAGAAACCAGGGTTGGGTAGGGTTACTTTAACTGGATTACTTTCGGATTAATTTTGGATGACTCCAATACCAAATATGCTAATAAAAGACAAAAAAAACTAAATATGAATACAATTATGACTCACAACACGCGGTAAGCTTTCTCTCCTGGCTTTGATCTCTTTGATCTCCGGCAAAACGAACATCAAATGCGACAGAAACCAGGGTTGGGTAGGGTTACTTTAACTGGATTACTTTCAATTACTTTTGGGTTACTCCAATACCAAATATGCTAATAAAAGACAAAATAAACTAAATAGGAATAAAATAATGACTCACAACACATGGTAAGCTTTCTCTCCTAGCTTTGATCTCCGGTAAAACTAACATAAAATGCGACAGAAACCAGGGTTGGGTAGGGTTACTTTAACTGGATTACTTTCAATGACTTTTGGATGACTCCAATACCAAACATGCTAATAAATGACAAAAGAAACTAAATATGAATAAAATGATGACTCACAACACGTGGTTAGCTTTCTCTCCTGGCTTTGATCTCTTTGATCTCCGGCAAAACAAACATAAAATGCGACAGAAACCAGGGTTGGGTAGGGTTACCTTAACTGGATTACTTTCAATGACTTTTGGATGACTCCAATACTAAATATGCTAATAAAAGACAAAAGAAACTAAATATGAATAAAATGATGACTCAAAACACGTGGTAAGCTTTCTCTCCTGGCTTTGATCTCTTTGATCTCAGGCAAAACGAACATCAAATGCGACAGAAACAAAATGAAAATAAATCCAAAGAGCTCGCCAACATCATTTTTGCCCTTCCATGTGTTCCGTTACTCCCCAAGCCTGCACAAAATTTTGTCATTTTATTCCTATTTAGTTTCTTTTGTCTTTTATTAGCATATTTGGTATTGGAGTCAGCCAAGAGTAATTGAAAGTAATCCACTTAAAGTAACCCTAGTCAAACCTGCTCACCATACAAAGGTTTCAGGTTACGAAGTACCTGAACGGGAAACTATTGCCTCACGTTACAAAGGCGTTTCAGGATACAAAGTGATTCCCTTGGTCTGGGAATCTCCCCCCAACTTAAACTGTCTTCCCCATGACCAGGGTTGGGTTTAGTTTCTTTTGTCTTTTATTAGCATATTTGGTATTGGAGTCATCCAAAAGTCATTGAAAGTAATCCAGTTAAAGTAACTCTACCCAACCCTGGTCTCAGTCGCATTTTATGTTAGTTTTACCGGAGATCAAAGAGATCAAAGCCAGGAGAGAACGCTTACCATGTGTTGTGAGTCATAATTGTATTCATATTTAGTTTTTTTTTGTCTTTTATTAGCATATTTGGTATTGGAGTAATCCAAAATTAATCCGAAAGTAATCCAGTTAAAGTAACACTACCCAACCCTGGTTTCAGTCGCATTTTGTTAGTTTTACCGGAGATCAAAGAGATCAAAGCCAGGAGAGAAAGCTTACCATGTGTTGTGAGTCATAATTGTATTCATATTTAGTTTTTTTGTCTTTTATTAGCATATTTGGTATTGGAGTCATCCAAAAGTCATTGAAAGTAATCCAGTTCAAGTAACTACCCAACCCTGGTTTCAGTCGCATTTGATGTTAGTCATACCGGAGATCAAAGAGATCAAAGCCAGGAGAGAAAGCTTACCATGTGTTGTGAGTCATAATTGTATTCATATTTAGTTTTTTTGTCTTTTATTAGCATATTTGGTATTGGAGTCATCCAAAAGTCATTGAAAGTAATCCAGTTCAAGTAACTACCCAACCCTGGTTTCAGTCGCATTTGATGTTAGTCATACCGGAGATCAAAGAGATCAAAGCCAGGAGAGAAAGCTTACCATGTGTTGTGAGTCATAATTGTATTCAAATTTAGTTTTTTGTCTCTATATTAGCATATTTGGCAATGGAGTCATCCAAAAGTAATCCGAAAGTAATCCAGTTGAAGTAACCCTACCCGACCCTGTTACTGCGGACTTCTTAAGCACTCACGCGTGAAAATCCAGCGCCAGCCGGGAAAGGAAATATGGAGTCTTAGATGAAAACGCGGGGAGCAGAGAACGCGCAGCAGATGTAATGAAAGGGTTAGCGTAAACAAGATCAATGTGTCACTCGTCTGTATTCTAATCAGCTCCGTCTCCTCAAAGAGGCTCGCTCTCTTTCTTTCTCTGCCGGAAACTCACCGACCGGATAACGATGCACTCCGTGCAAATCTAAGACCCCGTGTCCGAGACTTGAAACGATGCGGAACGTCTCGGGAAAAAAACAGAGATCCATGAAAAAAAAGACTTCAGTGAGACGGTGGGGACTAAAAATGGGTAAGACTAAGGGCAAAATGAAGCTAGTAGTACTGCAACTTTGAGGGTTTAGACCAGGGGGGGGTCGAACAGGCGGCCCACGGGACGGATCAGGCCCGGTAGGGGGTTGAATCTGGCCTATGAGAAAACACTCAGAGAAGCGCAAGAGAAAAACAGGCTGCAGGTTGAAATATGTCCACTTGATGTTGTCAAAGCCAGGTGCCTCTCACTAACACTATACTTGTATTTCTCCCTCTCTCTCTCTCTCTCTCCCCCTCTCTCTCACTTAGATAGATAGATAGATAGATAGATAGATACTTTATTCATCCCCTAAGGGAAATTCACATTTCCAGCAGCATCCCTGAGCTGAGAACAATACAATAATAAAGCAAAAATAATACAATATACAAATACCCAGTGTGACGTGCAAATGCCCACTGTAGCGTGTTATATAGAGTAACTAAATAGTGCTACACAGAATACATATTGCAGTAAGATTCGGTAATATCCAATGTAGGTGGTGTGGTTTAATGTGGGCCTTTACTCTGCCGGGTGGAGTTAAAGAGCCTCATGGCATGAGGAAGAAAAGATCTCTTCAGTCTGTCCGTAGTACAAGACAGTGACAGCAGTCTGTCACTGAAACTGCTCTTCTGTCCGGAGATAATGCTGTGAAGCGGATGCGATGGATTGTCCATGATTGACCTCAGCTTTTTCAGTGCCTGTCTCTCAGCTACTGTTGTTAGGCTGTCTAGCTCTTTGCCCACAACAGAGCTCGCTTTCCTAGCCAGTTTATTGAGACGAGAGGCATCCTTCTTCTTGACGCTGCCTCCCCGACACGCTGCCGCATAGAAGAGGGCGCTTGCCACTACTGTCTCATAGAATATTTTCAGGAGCTTTTTGCAGATGTTGAAAAAAGCTTGTCCCTCTCTCCCTCTCTCCCTTCCTCCCTCTCACTTGTCCCCCTCTCCCTTCCACTCTCTCACTTGTCCCCCTCTCCCTCTCTCTTCCACTCTCTCACTTGTCCCCCTATCTTCCACTCTCTTCCACTCTCTCACTTGTCCTCCTGTCTTCCACTCTCACTTGTCCCCCTCTCTTCCACTCTCTCACTTGTCCTCCTCTCTTCCACTCTCTCCCTTGTCCCCCTCTCTTCCACTCTCTCACTTGTCCTCCTGTCTTCCACTCTCACTTGTCCCCCTCTCTTCCACTCTCTCACTTGTCCCCCTCTCTTCCACTCTCTCACTTGTCCTCCTCTCTTCCACTCTCTCACTTGTCCCCCTCTCTTCCACTCTCTTCCACTCTCTTCCACTCTCTCCCTTGTCCCCCTCTCTTCCACTCTCTCACTTGTCCTCCTCTCTTCCACTCTCTCACTTGTCCCCCTCTCTTCCACTCTCTCACTTGTCCTCCTCTCTTCCACTCTCTCCCTTGTCCCCCTCTCTTCCACTCTCTCCCTTGTCCCCCTCTCTTCCACTCTCTCCCTTGTCCCCCTCTCTTCCACTCTCTTCCACTCTCTTCCACTCTCTCCCTTGTCTCCCTCTCTTCCACTCTCTCACTTTTCCTCCTCTCTTCCACTCTCTCCCTTGTCCCCCTCTCTTCCACTCTCTCACTTGTCCCCCTCTCTCTCACCTGTCTCCCTCTCTCTCACTTGTCCCCCTCTCTTCCACTCTCTCACTTGTCCCCCTCTCTCTCACCTGCCCCCCTCTCTCTCACTTGTCCCCCTCTCTCACTTGTCTCTCTCTCTCTCTCTCTCTCTCTCTCTCTCTCTCTCAAGGTCTCAGTGCACCCGTTTACAAACTGTCGGAATGAACCAAAAGATGCTGGCCTGGTGCGTCTGAGACTTAACTTGGACAAAAACATGTTTTTGTCTTGACTTAAATTCTAAAACCCTGGTGCTTGTCCCAGACATGAAATCTGAAAATGGTGTTATTTTCATGAGCTAAATAGTAAATATTTGTTTCCATCTTGGCAACATTGCTAAAATTCGCCCTATGCTGTCTCAGTCGGATGCGGTGATTATAATTCATGCGTTTGTGACCTCCCGTCTCGATGACCGTAATGCCCTGCTCTCCGGTCTCCCGAAGTCAAAAATCAAGAGCTTTCAGCTGGTACAAAATGCTGCAACAAGGCTTTTAACTAAGATCACATGACCCCGATTTGAGCTAACTTGCATTGCCTCCCTGTTAGCTTAAGATGTGATTTGAAGTTTCTCTTGGTAGTATACAAAATCATGAATGGACTTGCTTAAAACACACTTCTATTCTATAGTATATGAAAAACCTATATTATATGTTGACAATATCTGTGTATTGTTTGCCCTCATGTAGGTTTGAGATCAGGGGATGGTGTCATAATAGTCTGTAGTCTGTAATAGTCTGTGGTCTGTGGAGCTCTTTGAGATTCTTTGTGATTAAGAGCCAAACAAATATACATGACTTGAGGTTTTTGAGTTTTTCCTTGCCCTCATGTAGGTTGTAGATCAGGGGATGGTGTCATAATAGTGGTTTGCAATAATCTGTGGTCTGTACATCCCTTTGAGACTCTTTGTGATCAAGGGCCAAACAAATAAACATGACTTGACTTGAGGTTTTTAAGTTTTTCCTTGCCCTCATGTAGGTTTGAGATCAGGGGATGGTGTCATAATAGTCTGTAGTCTGTAATAGTCTGTGGTCTGTGGAGCTCTTTGAGATTCTTTGTGATTAAGAGCCAAACAAATATACATGACTTGAGGTTTTTGAGTTTTTCCTTGCCATCATGTAGGTTGTAGATCAAGGTGTGTAATAATAGACTGTGGTTTGCAATAATCTGTGGTCTGTACAGCCCTTTGAGACTCTTTGTGATCAAGGGCCAAATAAATAAACAGGACTTGACTTGACCCTTTTTAAGTCGATCAAAGGTCTCAAAACCTTTCCAGTCTTGTCTGATTTTACTTTGGTTTAAAATATTTGACTTAAGTTTGTCTCAATGACTCAAGTTTCGTTCCTCCGAATTGGTCTCAAATCTGGATTCCTCATTAGTCTCAAAACCTTCAGTCTTTGACTCTTCTCTAGTCGATAAGATATCTCAAAACCTCAGCGGTACTGTCAATCCTTCCCCTTCAGGGTTGATATTTTAGACTTGGGTTCGTCTCAACCCTTCCAACTCAGTTTTGCTTCTCCAATTTGGTCTTGACTGGCCCTTCGTTATTTTCAAGTCCTTACATTTCGGTTGCTATCGAGTCTTCAAACTTTCTCAAATCCATCGTCCAAAGTCTCAAAACCTCATCGATCTTGTCAGTTCTTCACTCCGGTTTGCTATCTTTGACTTGAGTTTGTCTTTCCCACTCATTCTCAAGTTTCTGCCTCCAATTCGCTCTTGACTCAGATTTTGTCCTTCTTGGCCTTTGACAGGTCCTAGACTAGATCCTAGCTCATCAGCCTCGTTCCAAAAAAGTTGAACATATTGAAGGATTTTTTAGTTTATTTATTTGACTATAAGGGATTTAATATAATACGAATTACATTTGCTGAATGCAGTGAGGATTTTTCACAGGGATTCAGGGCTTGGGGTCAGTGTGGCCTAGACAAGAATGAGGGACAAGGGCTGACGCGGGAAAAGGAGACAAGTGTTCTGATAAGCTTTCTTGTTGTGAGTCTTTTAGACATGGTGGCGACTTTCGGCAAGGAGGTGGCGACTAGAGGTGAAGCTGGCACCTAAACCGCCCCATGGGGGAGGGGGGGGGGCTTCGTGACGCACCGGTCAGACGAGGTGGGGAGTTCCTGGCCCGCCCATGGGGGAAGGGCCAATGCCCCAGCGTGTGACGGAAGACGGAAAGAGAGAGACGAGAGATGGGAGGCTCGACGAAGACTCGACTTATTCGACAATAATTCGGCTAAATTCGATGGAATTCACTTAGCTCAATACTTTAAGAAAAAAAATCTGCCCCCGTGTGAAAATGCCTGTCTCTTGTCACTATTTTTCCCTAAAATTAAGAAATGAGCATGCATTGTTAGGAGAATAAAGTTTGGGTTTGGTTAATGGAGTCAGATAAATAATTCGAACAATTTAGTAAACGCTACATTTGTAATATAGTTTTTTTCCTAACAATATGAAAGATCAGTTCTTGACACAGCCGTAACACCTCAACTCCTTCAACTAGTTTCTGTGTCTAACTTTGAGCGAACCCGTGAGCTAGCCGAGATAACGTTCCCCTCGTTAAAACTGTAAAACTCACAAACGCCGCCATTTTTCCCCCCCCGAAAAGTCAAATCAAAATAAATCTTCTCCCTTTCAATGGAATCGCATCCGGGTTCACAACGGGGACTAGTGTATACTCTCACAGATAAAAAGCACGATTTCTTTCTAATACCACACAGTTGTCTTTTGTTGTAAATTGAGTCTTGAGGGACCCGAGGCCAAATAAACCCGAGGACACCGAGGTCACATTTTTTAAGATCCAAACGAGATTCTTCGAATCCCCCGAGGAGATAAGAAGACCTATGAAGTGGGAAGAACCCTCGGAAGTCTGAAGACGACTCCCTCGGTTCATCTGAGACTTCGGAATACGAGAGAGGAGCAGCAGTGGTGGCGGTCACAGGTTAGCGTTGTGCTAAGCTAAGCAGAAAACAGGATCTGAGGTTTCCATTTCAGCCTCTGGAGACTCATAAAAGGCCACCGTGTTCACTTTAGTCAAGCTTGAATTCTTCTGACACTTGCTCTCAGCAGTCCTACTTTGCCTTTTCGGGTGCCTTCTCAGGGACGGAGATAATGGCTTTTCGGAATAGAGGGTTCCCTCGTTTTGACGGTTTGACTTTTGCATCCTCGGTGTATCGTAGATTCGCAGAAGTCCAAAATTGAGTCGCATCCGAATGTAAATGGTCTGCGGCGCTGAGATTTCGGCCTAAAATGAACACGGCACCCGTGCGGCTGCAATCCATTATCCCCGGTCAACTATTGTTGCAAGGGGGGGGGGACCGTGGAACCAACTTTTTGGAACTAGCAGCTCACGTAAAATGAGCTGTAGTCATGCGGCCGCAACCCGTTATCCCCGATCACATATTGCTGCGAGTGAGAATTGGCAGAAGGCATCCTGACTCGTCTAGAATTAAATGGACGGCTGTGGCTGCAATCCATTATCCCTGGTAAACTATCGTCACAAGGGGGGACCCACGGAACAGACTTTTTTGGGGACGTAAAATGAACTATAGTCGTGCGTCCGCGACCCGTTATCGCCGATCTCATATTGCTGCGAGTGAGAATTGGCAGAAGGCATCCTGACCCATCTAGAATTAAACGGATTGCTGTGGCTGCAATCCATTATCCCCAGTCAACTATCGTTGCAAGGGGGGGACCCACAGAACAGAATTATTTTTGGGATTAGTAGCTCACGTAAAATGAACTGTAGTCGTGCGGCCGCAGCCTGTTATCCCCGATCTCATACCGCTGCGAGTGAGAACTGGCAGAAGGCATCCTGACCCATCTAGTATTAAGCGGACTGCTGTGGCGGCGATCCATTATCCCCGGTCAACTATTGTTGCAAGGGGGGACCCGCAGAACAGACTTTTTTGGGGACGTAAAATGAACTATAGTCGTGCGGCCGCGACCCGTTATCCCCGATCTCATATTGCTGCGAGCAAGAACAGGCAAAAGGCATCCTGACCCATCGAAAATCAAACGGACTGCTGTGGCTGCAATCCATTATCCTCGGTCAACTATTGTTGCAAGGGGGGAGCTGCAGAACAGCCTTTTTTTGGGGACTAGCAGCTCATGTAAAATGAACTGTAGTGGTGCGGCCGCAACCCATTATCCCCTATATCATATTGCTGCGAGTGAGAACTGGCAGAAGGCATCCTGACCCATCTAGAATTAAACGGACGGCTGTGGCTGTAATCCATTATCCATGGTAAACTATCGTTGCAAGGGGGGACCCACGCAACAGACTTTTTTGAGGACGTAAAATGAACTTTAGTCGTGCGGCTACAACCCGATATCACCGATCTCATACGGCTGCGAGCGAGAACTGGCAGAAGGCATCCTAACCAATCTGGAATCAAACGGACGGCCGTAGGGGCGATCCATTATCCCTGGTCGACTATTGCCGAGGGCTGGGCCTGGCAAAGCACATTTTTTTTCAGTTTAGGACGCTAAGGCGTACCATTGTGGCCTGTCTTAAATGAACTGAACAGTTTTGGCTGTGATCCAATATGCCCTGTTGACAATTAAAGCAATAAAATACGGATGCTCAATATGTTTTCTCACAATGTGAATGTTTTTTTTTTTTTTGCAAATGTTGTGTCTTTTTACCTTGCTGTCCACGATGAGGTTGCGTATACATCCGGTGAAGTGTTTGTGCTGAAGTTGAGGATACGTGTAGGGAATATCTTCATTGACTCCGCCCAGCTGCAACACTTGAGTGCTGTTCAGGTATCTGCCATTGAGAGATACAAACCAACTCAAGTCCAATGTTTAGAAAACCGTTATTCAAATACAAGCGCTACCTATATGTAAAAAAAATGGGGTACGATATTATCCTGACAAGTGGGCAATGTCCCTTTCATCTTTGTTCAATTGCCCACTGCCCATACTATAAAAATGTCAAACATTAAAGTCGAACCGGGCAAGCTTCTCTCTCGTAATTTTCATTAATTATTCCCCATTGAAGGATTTTATACATTTTACTATAAAGGATTTTATACGATTAAATACAAGTTACATTCATTGAATGCAATGAAGATTTTCACCAGGTAGGCTTCTCTCTCGACATTTTCATATATTTTTCCCCATTGAAGGATTTTACACATTTTACTATGAATGATTTTATATCATTAAATACAAGTTACATTTATCAAGTGCAATGAAGATTTTCACCAGGTAGGCTTCTCTCTCTTGACATTTTCATATATTTTTCCCCATTGAAAGATTTTACACATTTTACTATAAAGGATTTTATACGATTAAATACAAGTTACATTCATTGAATGCAATGAAGATTTTCACCAGGTAGGCTTCTCTCTCGACATTTTCATATATTTTTCCCCATTGAAGGATTTTATACATTTTACTATGAATGATTTTATATAATGTCAAACATTAAAGTCGAACCGGGCAGGCTTCTCTCTCGAAATTTTCATACATTTTTCCCCATTGAAGGATTTTACACATTTTACTATAAAGGATTTTATACGATTAAATACAAGTTACATTTATCGAGTGCAATGAAGATTTTCACCGGGTAGGCTGAAGTTCAATGACAGCTCACGCCGTTCCAAATGCGGAATGTTTTGGCCGGGGAATTTTGATAACAGAACTCTGACGAAGGACGCCAGGCATTGTTTTGAGAAACGCTCGGTGTTGTTTTGAGTTTCTCCAGATATTGAGGCGAGGGGGTGGACCCACGTGGGGGTTTTCCTGGCACGCCTATGGGAGGAGCCGGCACACCAGCTTGTGGAAAAAATGTGGGAAGAGGAGGAAAGCGAGAAGATCGAGAGAGCAGGCTTGACGGAGACTCGAGCGACACAAATTTTGCCATGAATTCGATGGAGTTCACTTAGTTAAATTATTTAAGAAATTAAATCTGCCCCCTTGTGGAAATGCCGGTCCCTTGTCCAGCTTTTCCATCAAAAAACGAGCGCGCATTGTTAGGAGAATGCAGGTTGTGTTTGGTTAATGGAGTCAGATAACTCATTCGAACAATTTGGTAAACGCTACATTTTAATAATTAAATTCCTAACACCTTCATGGAGAATCTGGACCGAATGCACTAACTTTTACTCAAGTAACTATTTAAATAAATAGAATCCTTACCAAACTATCAGTTTAACACCAGATCACTTCATCCAAAGAAATCTTAATCCTCGGTGTTGGCGTAAAAGACGCGGGGATTCCTTTTCCCGCCTCCCTCATGTCAGACATCATTTCTGTTTCTTGCCAATAGCTTACACGCTTTTCAAACTTTCTTTCTGCTTTTCGAACAAATATTTCACTATTTGCATCTTGTCATCTGCAGTATATACTTGACTTTTCTGTGCCAATTTGCTCACTTTCACTTTCATGAGCTTCAGGTCGCCAAAATGGGCACTTGATTTGAGTGACTCCGCCCCAAATAAAGCCCAAACTGCGCAGTTCAGCCGAAACACACAATTCTGCGCTAAGTACACTGATAGATAGATAGATAGATATAGAAATAGATATAGGGATATATAGATATATATAGAAATCGATATAAAGATAGATAGATAGATAGATAGAGAGATATAGAGATAGATAGATAGTTAGATATAGATAGATGGATAGATAGAAATAGATATAGGGATATACAGAGATAGATATAGATATAAAAATCGATATGGAGATAGATGGATAGAGATAGATAGATAAAAATAGATATAGAGATAGATAGAGGTAGATAGATAGAGATGGATATAGAACTCGATATAGGGATATATAGAGATAGATATAGAAATCGATATGGAGATAGATAGATGGATAGATATAGATTGATAGAGATAGAAATAGATATAGGGATATATAGATATAGATATAGAGATAGATATAGAGATGGAGAGATAGATAGATAGAGATATAGATAGATAGATAGATAGATGGATAGAGATAGATAGATAGATAGAAATAGATATAGGGATATATAGAGATAGATATAGAGATATAAAAATCGATATGAGATATAGAGCTAAATAGATAGAGATAGATAGATAGAAATAGATATAGAGATAGATGGATAGAGATAGATAGAGGTAGATAGATAGAGATAGATATAGAAATCGATATAGGAATATATAGAGATAGATATAGAAATCGATATGGAGATAGATAGATAGAAATATATAGATGATAGATAGATAGATAGATAGAAATATATATAGAGATAGTTAGATAGAGATAGATAGATAGAGATAGAAATAGACATAGGGATATATAGAGATAGATATAGAGATTAGATAGATACATGGAGATATAGATAGATAGATAGATAGATGGAGGGATAGATCGATAGATAGATGAGAGATAGATAGATATATAGAGGTAGATATAGATAGATATAGAAATAGTTATAGGGATATATAGAGATAGAAATAGATAGAGATAGATATAGAAATAGATATAGAAATATATATAGAAATAGTTAGAAAGGATGAGATAGTTAGAAAGCATGAGATAGATAGATAGATAACTTTATTCATCCCCTGTAGGGAAATTCACACTTCTACTCCACGTTCGGGGAAAAATCGAGTCGGCGGCTGCAAGTTAGTTGGAAGACTTTGCGACTTAATATTAATCCACATATAAGGCGCACTGTATTATAAGGCGCATGGTCAGCTTTTGAAAAAAATAAAGGCTTTTAGGTGCGCCTTATAGTGCGGAAAATACGGTAAATACAAACAGTCGAAATGTAGAGTCTACCGTAACAGTTATCGGTATCTAGATTAGCCTGAAAAGCAGGACGGTATCGGTATCGGAAAACAGTTCACCTGCATCCCTACCACCGAGACATCTATTCTTTTACATAAAATTGAAGAAATGTATTTCTATTATTATCATTATTATGATATACCGTACCGATCGGTGTTGGGCGTGGTTCCGGTGACTTCGCACGAGGAGTGGTCCTCGGTGGTCAGCCAACTTCCCAGTCCTTCCATTTCCACCACTGCCGCTCCTGCGCAACGATCCAAAGTGAAGCGAACGTCCTGCAGGAAATTTTAAAAAACGAAAAAAAAAAAAAGTTAACATTTCAGAATAAACGTCGTTAGAAAAGGGAACATCGCAAAATGGCCGCCTGAATCGAGGAACTCGGGGATGTTCCCTTGCCGCGGAAAGTGATTGACACTGAAGGACAAAGTAGGAGCAGCTAGCAATAACGATGGCAAGCTAAGTGGCTAACATGAGTGGCTATGTAAGGAAACAGTGGAAAAAAAAGCAGATGCCTATACAGGGCAGCTATACAGGGCAAGTGACACTGAAGGGCGAAACCGCACAGCAAACAATAACAATAGGGGTGAGCTTTCACCTGCAATAAACTGGCTAAGGTGCTTGGCTAGAGAAGAAAATTGTGGAAAAAAGCACCAGATGCCTGAATCACGGAACTCAGTGACGTTTGCTTGCGAGACCAGATGTAAATGGCAAGTCACACTGTACGACGAAGGAGGAACGGCTAATAATTGTGGTGAGCCTTAACCTGCAGCAAACTGGCTACGGTGCTTGGCTAGAGAAGAAAATCGTGGACAAAAAAGCACCAGATGGCTAAATCACAGAACTCAGTGACGTTTACTTTCGAGACCAGATGCAGAAGGCAAGTCACACTGTACGACAAAGGAGGAACGGCCATTAATTTCAGCCTTAACCTGAAACAAAAAGGCTAAGGTGCTTGGCTAGAGAAGAAAATAGTGAAAAAGCACCAGATGCCTGAATCATGGAACTCATGGACATTTACTTGCGAGACCAGCTGCAAAAGACAAGTCACACTGACTGATGAAGGCGGAACGGCTAATCATTTTGGTGAGCCTAAACCTGCAACAAAATTGCTAAAGTGCTTGGCTAGAGAAGAAAATCGTGAAAAAAAGCACCAGATGCCTGAATCATAGAACTCAGTGACGTTTGCTTGCAAGACCAGCTGGAAAAGGCAAGTCACACTGGACGACGAAGCAGGAACGGCTAATAATAACATAAGCTGCTGGAGGCGAGTCCTATCCTGCAGCCAAGTGACTTAAGTGGGTGACTTGAGAAGGAAACAGTCAAAAAAAATAGCAAAATCCCTGGATCAAGAAACTTGCCAGTGTTTGAAAGAGCAGATGTGGAAGGAAAGTGACACTGAAGAATGAAGCGGGAGCTGCTAAGAGTAATGATAGTGTGTTACAGCAACATGACTGACTAGAAAAGGAAACAGTGGAAACAAGTGCCAGATGCTAGAATCATGCAACTCATCAACATAACCGCCTGTTGAAGGTGATTGACATTGGGAGATCATGACCGGAACAGCTAACAATAACAATAGCGGCTAACCTTAGCCTGCAGCCAAGAGGCAAAGATCAGTGGCTAGAGGAGGAAACAGTGAAAAAATGTGTCCGATGTCTGAATTTCGGAAGTCATTCGGTTGAATGAAGGCTCTAGTAGGCGAGTAACAACGAATGACAAAGCAGGACCAGCTAAAAATATCAAACCTGGCTATCAGTGCGACGTAGCCTGCAGGCAAGTGACTACGATGAGTGGCTAGAGAAGGAAACAGTGGAAACAAGTGCTAGAACTAGAATCATGTACCTCAGCAACATAACCGCCTGTGGAAGGTGATTGACACTGGGAGATCATGACCAGAACAGCTAACAATAACAATAGCGGCTAGCCTTAGCCTGCAGCCAAGAGGCAAAGATCAGTGGCTAGAGGGGGAAACAGTGAAAAAATGTGTCCAATGCCCGAATTTCGGAAGTCATTCGGTTCAATGAACGCTCTAGTAGGCGAGTAACAACGAATGACGAAGCAGGACCGGCTAAAAAATAACAATTCTGGCTATCGGTGTGATGTAGCCTGCAGGCAAGTGACTACGATGAGTGGCTAGAGAAGGAAACAGTGTCCAATCCATGAAATTCGGAAGTCATTCGGTTGAAAGAACGCTCCAGTAGGCGAGTGACACGAATGACGAAGCAGGACCGGCTAAAAAATAACAATCCTGGCTATCTGTGTGACGTAACCTGCAGGCAGGTGACTAGGGTGAGTGGCTAGAGAAGGAAACAGTGGAAAAATAAGCTAAATATGTCAGCGTTGTGTAGTCACATTTCAAAACTTAAAATCATGTTTATGATATAGAACATGTGTTTTCGGTGATTCGTCCGACAAAGAGTGTTTTATTTGAATGAATGAATTATTTGTCACAGTACCAGGAATGGTTAAATCATACACACTGGGGCTTTAATATTTTCTCTGGACTATAAAGAAAAACAAATCCTGGCTATTGCATATGTTAATTTGTTTATTCGAATATTCATTTTACGTCATTGAGGTATTTTCCGAAGCTAATCCAGCTAGCTAGCGCCCACGCGGCCTCCGTGCTAATGCTAGCCAAATCAGGAGCGCTTGGTTTGTGCTGATAAAGAGCTTTCTTTGATGCTTTCAAGTCCGTGGGAAATTAGAAAACGTTTTGGAGCCAAACGACGAAATCGAAGCAAAAAATAAAATAAAAAAAAAACATCAAAGACACCCACAAAAATAGAAAAAAAAACAAGGAAAGGGAACATCTGTCGGGCTTGATCGGCGATAATGGAATTCCGTTCCGACACCGATACTGTTTTGCACGATCCCGTCTAAAGCAGGGGTGTCAAAGAAAAAAAAAAGAAGTAAGAGAAAGAGTGAGAGAAAAAGAGAGTGTGGGACAAGGAAAGAGAGAAAGGGAGAAATAGTGGGAGAGGGGAAGAAAGAGAATGAAAGAAATTGAAAGAGAGAAAGAGAGGAAATAGGAGAGAAAGCGAAAAAAAGAAAACAAGGAAAAAAGGAAGACGGATCAAAAGAAGGTAAAAAGACACAGAGAGAGAAAGAGACCAAGAGAGAGAGAGAGAGAGAGAGAGAGAAATAAGAGAAAGACGGTGAGAGAAAAAGAGAGTGTGGGACAAGGAAAGAAAGAAAGGGAGAAATAGTGGGAGAGGGGAAGAAAGAGAATGAAGAAATCGAAAGAGAGAAAGAGAGAAGGAGAGGAAATAGGAGAGAAAGAGAGAGAAAAGAGGAAAAAAAGGAAAAAAGGAAGACGGATTAAAAGAAGGTAAAAAGACACAGAGAGAGAGAGAAAGAGAGTGAGAGAAAAAGAGAGTGTGGGACAAGGAAAGAGAAAGGGAGAAATAGTCGGAGGGTTGAAGAAAGAGAATGAAAGAAATTGAAAGAGAGAAAGAGAGGAAATAGGAGAGAAAGAGAGGAAAAAGAGAGAAAAAAAAGGAAAAAAGGAAGATGGATCAAAAGAAGGTAAAAATACACAGAGAGAAAGAGACAAAGAGAGAGAGAGAGAAAGAGAGAGAGAAATAAGAGAAAGACAGTGAGAGAAAAAGAGAGTGTGGGACAAGGAAAGAAAGAAAGGGAGAAATAGTGGGAGAGGGGAAGAAAGAGAATGAAAGAAATTGAAAGAGAGAAAGAGAGGAAATAGGAGAGAAAGCGAAAAAAAGAAAACAAGGAAAAAAGGAAGACGGATCAAAAGAAGGTAAAAAGACACAGAGAGAGAAAGAGACCAAGGGAGAGAGAGAGAGAGAGAGAGAGAGAGAAATAAGAGAAAGACAGTGAGAGAAAAAGAGAGTGTGGGACAAGGAAAGAAAGAAAGGGAGAAATAGTGGGAGAGGGGAAGAAAGACAATGAAGAAATCGAAAGAGAGAAAGAGAGAAGGAGAGGAAATAGGAGAGAAAGAGAGAAAAAAGAGAAAAAAAGGAAAAAAGAAGACGGATTAAAAGAAGGTAAAAAGACACAGAGAGAGAGAGAAAGAGAGTGAGAGAAAAAGAGAGTGTGGGACAAGGAAAGAGAAAGGGAGAAATAGTCGGAGGATTGAAGAAAGAGAATGAAAGAAATTGAAAGAGAGAAAGAGAGGAAATAGGAGAGAAAGAGAGGAAAAAGAGAGAAAAAAAGGAAAAAAGGAAGATGGATCAAAAGAAGGTAAAAAGACACACAGAGAGAAAGAGACAAAGAGAGAGAGAGAGAGAAAGAGAGCGAGAGAGAAAGAAATACAACAACAGCCTCATTGTGAAAGGCACCTGGCTTTGGCGATTAAGTAGACATATTTCAACCTGCAGCTCGTTTTTCTCGTGTGCTTTCCTCAGCATTGTCTCGTGGGCCGGATTTAAGCCCTTAGCGGGCTTAAATGTTACTGTCATGCTTTGTGCAGTTACGGGTAATTAGTCTCCAAGAAATCCTGAATTCCCTTGATTTCATGTTTTGTTCTGTTAGAGCTGGTGTTGAAACATGTAGTTGCTCAAGCCACATGTGCCCGTGTCCCCCTCATGTTTTGTTCAGGTAGGAGACGTGATACCAACATAGCCTGTTCCATGTTTCGTTCAGTTAGAGCCAGGTGTCCCAAAAATAGAATGGGATGTCCTACTGTCATTATTGTGCAGTTACAGGTAATTGGTCTTCCAAGATAACGTGAATTCTCTAGTTTTCATGTTTTGTTCTGTTAGATCTGGTGTTGAAATATCATGGGTTGTCATACTGTCATGTTTTGTTCAGTTAGGGGTAGTTAGTCTTCCAAGGTATCCTGAATTCCCTTGATTTCATGTTTTGTTCTGTTAGAGCTGGTGTTGAAATATCATGGGTTGTCTTACTGTCATGTTTTGTTCAGTTACAGGTAATTAGTCTTCCAAGGTATCCCGAATTCTCTTGATTTCATGTTTTGTTCTGTTAGAGCTGGTGTTGAAATATCATGGGTTGTCTTACTGTCATGTTTTGTTCAGTTACGGGTCATTAGTCTTCCAAGATATCCTGAATTCTCTTGATTTCATGTTTTGTTCTGTTAGAGCTGGTGTTAAAATATCATGGGTTGTCTTACTGTCATGTTTTGTTCAGTTACGGGTCATTCGTCTTCCAAGATATCCTGAATTCCCTTGATTTCATGTTTTGTTTTGTTAGAACTGGTGTTGAAATATCGTGGGTTGTCATACTGTCATGTTTTGTTCAGTTAGGGGTAGTTAGTCTTCCAAGATATTCTGTATTCTCTTGATTGCATGTTTTGTTCTGTTAGAGCTGGTGTTGAAACATTAATTATATAGTTGTTCAATCCACATGTGCCCGTGTTCCTTTCATGTTTTGTTAAGGTAGGAGACGGGATTCCGGCATTACCTCTTCCATGTTTTGTCCAGTTAGAGCCAGCGTCTTAGAAATATCACGCATTGTCTTACTGTCATGTTTTGTTTCTAGATCTGTGTAGGTAACAAGCCATCTGATTAAATGAGGAATTTCCCTTTCCAGAAAATGACTGGAAACGGAATTCACAATTTTAAAGACGGGAACGAAAGCCGGGGCGGTGTTGCCAAGGAAACCAGAAGTACACAATAAATAATAAATGCTGTTGGCATTTGCACAAATGAGCAGCGAGTTGTTGATATTGCTGATGGAAACTCTAAAAAAGGAAAAAAAACGCAAAGAAATCTGGTCCTGGAGCCTCCGGCGGGAACCGGAACTACAAGGTCTACAACTGGAACACCGGTGTCAAACAGGCGGCCCGCGGGCCAGATCAGGCCCGCTAAGGAATTGAATCCGGACCGCGAGACAACACTCAGAAAAGCGCAAGAGAAAAACGAGCTGCAGGTTGAAATATGTCAACTTGATGTTGCCAAAGCCAGGTGCCTCAAACAAAGACACTGTACTTGGATCTCTCTCTCTCTCTCTCTCTCTCTCTCTCTCTCTCTCTCTCTCTCTCTCTCTCTCTCTCTCTCTCTCTCTCTCTCTCTCTCTCTCTCTCTCTCTCTCTCTCTCTCTCTCTCTCTCTCTCTCTCTCTCTCTCTCTCTCTCTCTCTCTCTCTCTTCCATCCCTTTTCTCCCACTCTCTGTCCCCTTCTCTTTCACTCTCTGTGTGTCTCTGTCTCTTTCTTTCTCTGTGTCCTTTAACCTCTTTTGCTCTCACTTCCTTTTTTCTTTTTTTCTCTTTTTCTTTCTCTCTTCACACCCTTTGCACTTTCTTTTCTCTCCTTCTGTCTTTCTATTTCTCTTTGGATTTCTTTCTTCCTCTCCCTTTCTTTTCCCCCTCTCTCACAACTTTTTATCTCTTGTTTCTCACGCTCTCTCCCTCTTTTTTCTTTGTCCTGCCCTCTCCTTTTCCCTCTCTCTCACCCTCTCTCTCTCTCTCTGTCTGTCTCTCTTTTCCACCCCTTTTCTCCCACTCTCTGTCCCTGTCTCTTTCTCTCTCGGTGTCTTTTAACCTCTTTTGCTCTAACTTCCTTTTTTCTTTTTTTCTCTTTTTCTTTCTCTCTTACACCCTTTGCGCTTTCTTTTCTCTTTTCTCTCCTTCTGTCTTTCTATTTCTCTTTGGATTTCGTTCCTCCTCTCTTTTTCTTTTCCCCCTCTCTCACGACTTTTTATCTCTTTTGTTTCTCAGGCTCTCTCCCTCTCTCTCTTTCTTTGTCCCGCCCTCTCTCCTTTTCCCTCCCTCTTTCTCTTATTCCTTTCTCTCTTTTTCTTTCTCTTTAATCTACTCGTCTGGCCCCCGACAGAATGTTTGTTCTATGGTGTGGCCCCCGGGTTCGAATGAGTTTGACACCCCTGATATAGTGTTTCTGGAAACTCCACTCGGGGACCCCCGCCTGGTATTTTGGGGGTCTCTAGCGTCATTGCGGGGGGAATGGTGGCGAGGGGGAATCCCACCTTGCCGTCGCTGCGGACATCCAGTCGATGCCATCTCCTGTCGGCCACGTTGACGTTGCCTGGCAACTGCAAGACCAGCGTGCCCGAACCGTGGTTGATTTTCACCGTGGGGGTTCCGTCCACCAGCTCTGAGTGCGGCAGAGAGAAATAGTGTCAGCCGCTTTCCTCTCAAACCGACACTCGTTAGGATCCCGAACATCCCGGATGATTAGCGCACGCTAGCTCGGCTGAAATGAACCTTTGACGATCGTACCGTCATTGGCTAGAGAGAGAAACAATGGAAAAACGTACCAGGTGTCTGATTTGCCAAAAGTCAGCCATTTAAGTAGTTAGAGATGGAAACAGAGGTAGAAAAGAAGTAGAACATTGGTAAATCTTGGAACGCAGTAACATGAATGGCTAGAGAGAGAAACGATGGAAACAAGCAAAAGATGTCTGAATGGCCAAAAGTCAGTGATGTGATTTCTTCGAGAATCTTGGAAGTCAGTGACATGAGTGGCTAGAGAGAGAAACAATGGAAAAACGTACCAGGTGTCTGATTTGCCAAAAGTCAGCCATTTAAGTAGTTAGAGATGGAAACAGAGGTAAAAAAAAAAGTAGAACATTGGTAAATCTTGGAACGCAGTAACATGAATGGCTAGAGAGAGAAACATTGAAAAAAAAGTAAAAGGTGTCTAAAGAGTCAAAAGTCTGCTATATGAGTTGTAAGAAAAGGAGACAGTGGTAAAAAAAGTATAATATTGCTAAATCGTCAGCGACATGAAAGGCTGGAGAGAGAAACTTTAGAAAAACGTACAAGGTGTCTGAATCGCCAAAAGTCAGCCATCTAAGTAGTTAGAGATGGAAACAGTGGTAAAAAAAGTATAACATTGGTAAATCTTGGAACTCAGTGACATGAATGGCTAGAGAGAGAAACATTGGAAAAAAAGTAAAATTTGTCTGAACAGCCAAAAGTCAGCTATATGAGTTGTTAGAGGAGGAAACATTGGTAAAAAAAAAGTACAAGATCGGTATATCTTGGAACTCAGTCACATGAATGGCTAGAGAGAGAAACATTGGAAAAAAAAAGTAAAATGTGTCTGACAAGCCAAAAGTCAGTCGTATGAGTTGTTAGAGGAGGAAACATTGGAAAAAAGCATAACATTGCTAAATCTTGGAACTCAGTCACATGAATGGGTAGAAAGAGAAACTGTGGAAAAAAAGTCAGCCCCATAAATGGCTAGAGAGAGAAAAATTAGAAAAACTACAAGGTGTCTGAATCGCCAAAAGTCAGCCATCTCGGTAGCTAGAGATGGAAACAGTGGTAAAAATATATAAGATGACTGAATGATGGAAATTAGTCAAATGAACAGCTAGAGAGAGAAACATTGGAAAAAAGTCAAAGGTGTCTGAATCGCCTAAGGTCAGCCATCTCGGTGGTTGGAGATGGAAACACTGGCATAAATGGATAATATGACTGAATCATGGAACTTAGCCACATGAATGGCTAGAGAGAGAAACAATGGAAAAAAGTAAAAGGTATCTGAATGGCCAAGGTCAGCGATGTGACATCTAACAGAAAGAAGCGGTGGTAGAAAAAGTATAACATTGCTAAATCGTCAGCGACATGAATGGCTGGAGAGAGAAACATTAGAAAAACGAACAAGGTGTTTGAATGGCCAAAAATCAGCGACCTCAGTAGTTAGAGATGGAAACAGTGGTATAAATGGATAAGATGACTGAACCATGGAGCCACATGAACGGCTAGAAAGAGAAACATTGGAAAAAAAAGTAAAATGTGTCTGAAAAGCCAAAAGTCAGCTATATGAGTTGTTAGAGAAGGAAACAGTGGTAAAAAAAGTATAATATTGCTAAATCGTCAGCAACATGAATGGCTTGAGAGAGAAACATTGGGAAAAACGTACAAGATGTCTGAATGAAAGTCAGCCATCTCTGTAGTTAGAGATGGAAACAGTGGTATAAATGGATAAGATGACTGAATCATGGAACTTAACCACATGAACGGCTAGAGAGAGAAACATTAGAAAAACGTACAAGGTGGCTGAATCGCCAAAAGTCAGCCATTCCAGTAGTTAGAGATGGAAACGATGGTATAAATGGATAAGATGACTGAATCATGGAACTTAGCCACATGAACGGCTAGAGAGAGAAACAATGGAAAAAAGTACAAGGCGTCTGAATGGCCAAAAGTCAGCTATATGAGTTGTTAGATAGAGAAACATTGGTTAAAAAAAAGTATAAAATTGGTCAATCTTGGAACTCAGTGACATAAATGGCTAGAAAGAGAAACATTAGAAAAACGTACAAGGTGTCTGAATCACCAAAAGTCAGCCATCTCAGTAGTTAGAGATGGAAACAGTGGTATAAATGGATAAGATGACTAAATCTTGGAAGTCAGCGACATGAGTGGCTAGAGAGAGAAACAATGGAAAAAAGTAAAAGGTGTCTGAATGGCCAAAAGTCAGCTATACGAGTTGTTAGAGAAGGAAACAGTGGTAAAAAAAGTATAATATTGGTCAATCTTAGAACTCAGCGACATAAAATGCTAGAGAGAGAAACAATGGAAAAAAGTACAAGGTGTCTGAATGGCCTAAAGTCAGCTATATGAGTTGTAAGAGAAGGAAACAGTGGTGAAAAAAGTCTAATATCGGTCAATCTTAGAACTCAGCGACATGAATGGCTAGAGAGAGAAACAATGGAAAAAAGCAAAAGGTGTCTGTATGGCCAAAAGTCAGCGATGTGACTTCTTCGAGAATCTTGGAAGTCAGCGACATGAGTGGCTAGAGAGAGAAACAATGGAAAAAAGTAAAAGGTGTCTGAATGGCCAAAAGTCAGCTATATGAGTTGTTAGAGAAGGAAACAGTGGTAAAAAAAAGTAAAATATTGGTCAATCTAAGAACTCAGCGACATGAGTGGCTAGAGAGAGAAACAATGGAAAAAAGTAAAAGGTGTCTGAATGGCCACTATCCCTCTCCGAGCACACATATATTTCCGAGCGGTCTCGAACGAGGGACCTCTCGCATGTCAGGCGAACGTGCTAACCACCACTGCAGTACCTTAATAATCCACGAGGAGCATTTTGTCTTCTGTCCTTTATTAGGGGAAAGGGAGAAATGCTATATAGTTTTCGGGGTGCGCTTGATTTGAATCGCGGGGTGGAAAAGGAAAACGAGGAAATTGTCGATGTTTGTTGCCGTAGCGCGGCAGCACGGTTATTCTTTCTTTGCGAGAGTGCGAGAGCGAGAGAGGGAGCGAGAGAGAGCTACTCAAATGGGAAATTAAAAGTTAATGAAGTGTTGCCGAGCCGCCCGCTAGCGCTAGCGCAAGAAATTGCGGGCCGCACGTCAACAAAAAAAAAAACCCTTCTGCCACCGTGTCAGCATTAAATCCCACAACTCCTTTCGGTAGTTCAATATTTGTATTCTTCTTCCATTCCCCTCTGCCTTTTCTAATGTGATCACGGACTATTTTTGTTTATGTCGATAAATATAAATCAATTAATGTATTTATTTATTTGCTGCGATATTTAGAATAACCTATTTCATTGGTAACACCTTTTCAAGACATTTAGTTTAATTCTGCGCTTCACTCTTTTTATTCTTCCTCGTTGTCACGACAAACATTGTGATTACTCGCCTTATTTTTCTTGTTTACATCAATAAATATGACATCAATTCCTTGATTTATTTATTACTGCAATATTTATAACAATTAATTCAATTGGTAGCACCTTTCAAGACATTTAGTTTAATCCTGCGCTTCACTCTTTTTATTCTTCCTCGTTGTCACGACAAACATTGTGATTACTAGCCTTATTTTTCTCGTTTACATCAATAAATATGACATCAATTCCTTGATTTATTCATTACTGCAATATTTATAACGATTAATTTAATTGGTCGGCACATTTAAAGACATTTAGTTTAATCCTGCGCTTCACTCTTTTTATTCTTCCTCGTTGTCACAACAAACATTGTGATTACTAGCCTTGTTTTTCTCGTTTACATCAATAAATATGACATCAATTCCTTGATTTATTTATTACTGCAATATTTATAACAATTAATTCAATTGGTAGCACCTTTCAAGACATTTCGTCTCATGCTGCGCTTCACTCTTTTTATTCTTCCTCGTCTTCTCTAAAAACACTTTCCCTGTGTCCTCGTTTACTATCATTATTGCCTTCTTCTTCTTTCTTTCGAAATAAGACTTCTTTCAGCGTGGAACCAAAAACCCCAAATACAATGATGTGCCTCGCCAGAGGTGGTGGGGGCACCCTTTCCTCTGGTGCGTCTTGGGCGAGTCCACACTGGTGGCCCCCCATCCGTCATCTCTTTATGTATTTTGGTTTTCCTTTCTTGGTGGTTTATTTCAAGGGCCGTGGTAGAAAAAAAAAAACCTTCTCACGAGGGCTGGACGAGTATATTAAGAAGGAGAGAAAGAAAGGAGAGAAGGAGAGAAAAAGAGAAAGAGAGACAGAAACAAAGAAAAGAAACAAAGAAAGAAAACAAAGAAAGAAAAGAAAGAGAGAAAAGAAAAGAAAGAAAGAAAAGAAAGAAAGAAAAGAAAGAAGGAGAGAAAAAGAGAAAGAGACAGAAACAAAGAAAATAAACAAAGAAAGAAAGAAAAGAAAGAAAGAAAAGAAAAAGAAAAGAAAGAAGGAGAGAAAAAGAGAAAGAGAGACAGAAACAAAAAAAAGAAACAAAGAAAGAAAACAAAGAAAGAAAAGAAAGAAGGAGAGAAAAAGAGAAAGAGACAGAAACAAAGAAAATAAACAAAGAAAGAAAGAAAAGAAAGAAAGAAAAGAAAAAGAAAAGAAAGAAGGAGAGAAAAAGAGAAAGAGAGACAGAAACAAAGAAAAGAAACAAAGAAAGAAAACAAAGAAAGAAAAGAAAGAGAGAAAAGAAAAGAAAGAAAGAAAAGAAAGAAAGAAAAGAAAGAAGGAGAGAAAAAGAGAAAGAGACAGAAACAAAGAAAATAAACAAAGAAAGAAAGAAAAGAAAGAAAGAAAAGAAAAAGAAAAGAAAGAAGGAGAGAAAAAGCGAAAGAGAGACAGAAACAAAGAAAATAAACAAAGAAAGAAAAGAAAGAAAGAAAAGAAAGAAAGAAAAGAAAGAGAGAAAAGAAAGAGAGAAAGAAAGCAAGAATGACTGACAGACAGAGAGAGAGAAACAGAGAGAGAGAGAGATAGAGACTGTCTGAGAGACAGAAATAGAAAGAAAGCAAGAAAGAAGGAAAGAAAGAATGCAAGCAAGTAGGGGAAAAAAAGAGAGAGAGAGAGAGAGAGAGAGAGAGAGAGAGAGAGAGAGCGAGAGCGAAAGCGAGAAACAATAACAATAGTGAGTAGATGATAACAAGTTATGCTCCTGGCTACTTGCTAATGTCTCATATTAACGTTTGAATGCTAACAAGTAGATGCTAACGGCAAGATGCTAAAGAGTAGATGCTAACGGGTAGATGCTAATGAGTCATTCCAAGAGCTACATGCTAGTGATTAGACAATAACGAGTCATGCTCCCGGCTACTTGCTAATGAGTCATCATAACGTTGAAATGCTAAAGAGTAGATGCTGACAGCCAGATGCTAAAGAGTAGATGCTAACGAGTAGATGCGAACGGCTAGATGCTAAAGAGTATAAGCTAACAGGTAGATTCTAACATGCAGATGTTAAAGGCTAGATGCTAAAGAGTAGATGCTAACAGGTAGATGCTAATGAGTCATTCTAAGAGCTACATGCTAGTGAGTAGACGATAACGAGTCATGCTCCTGGCTACTTGCTAATGAGTCATAAGAACGTTGAAATGCTAAGGAGTAGATGCTAACGAGTAGATGCTAATGAGTCCTGCAAACAGCTTAATGCTAGTGAGTAGATGATAACGAGCTATGCTCCTGGCTACTTGCTAATGTCTCATATTAACGTTTGAATGCTAACAAGTAGATGCTAACGGCTAGATGCTAAAGAGTAGATACTAACGTGTGCATTCTAACGAGTAGATGCTAATGGCTAGATGCTAAAGAGTAGATGCTAACAGGTAGATGCTAATGAGTCATTCTACATGCTAGTGAGTAGACGATAACGAGTCATGCTCCTGGCTACTTGCTAATGAGTATTAATAACGTTGAAATGCTAAGGAGTAGATGCTAACGAGTCATGCTAATAGCTACATGCTAGTGAGTGAGCAATAACGAGTTATGCTACTGGCTACTTGCTAATGTCTCATATTAACGTTTAAGTGCTAACGAGTAGATGCTAACGGGTAGATTCTAACGAGTAGATGCCAACAGCTAGATGCTAAAAAGTCTATGCTAACGGGTAGATCCTAACAAGTAGATGCTAATGGCTAGATGCTAAAGAGTAGATGCTAACGGGCAGATGCTAACGAGTAGATGCTAATCAGTAGATATTAGCGACTACATGTCAGAGCTCAGCCCTGACTCTTAGTCGCCGCGGAATTTGTCTATTTTTATTTGAATTGCTGAAAAATTTGTCGTGGGCGAGTGCTAAAGTACAAAAACAGACTCGGAATAGAAGAGAAGATCTCAGAACCTTAACACTTTTCGCAGTGAAAGGAGACAAACGCCTCGTAAAAGCCAGGCTCTAAGGTGGCGAAGGGCTTATTAACTCTCGTGACTCTCGCCTTCGGCGCTTTCAGCGCGCCATTCAAAGCCTTTTGCGAAAGCCTCGGCCCCCCGCTCACCCGGTCGCGTCGATAGGTCTGAAAAGCACTCCAGCCCTTTTAACAAGCTCCTTTCGCGTCACCTTTCGTACTTTTCTCCATCGCTTTTCATAACGTCAAACTCGAGTGCTACGCGCAGGGAAGAAAAAAAAGAAAGAAAACAAAGAGTTGGCTGGTTTTTCATTCATATAAGCCGCGTCAAGAAAATCCACAGTGTGCACCAGAAAGCTAAAATAGTAAAAATTGGGGCTTTCGAACACGAGCGAGACTGACAGAAAGGCAGAAATGAAAAGAAAAAAGGACAGAAAGAACAGAAAAAAACTGAAAAATGAAGAAAAAAGGGACAGAAAAAAGGACAGAAAAAAGAACAGAAAAAAAAGAAAAAAAGGACAGAAAAGGGAACAGAAAATTAAGAGAAAAAATGACAGAAAAAAGAACAGAAAAATGAAGAAAAAGGACAGAAAAGGGACAGAAAAAAAGAACAGAAAAATGGAAAAAAAGGAAAGAAAAGGACAGAAAAAAAGAACAGAAAAAAAGGACAGAAAAAAGGACAGAAAAAAGAACTGAAAAATGAAAAAAGGGACAGAAAAAAAGAACAGAAAAAAATGAAAAATGAAAAGAAAAAAGGACAGAAAAAAAGAATGAAAAAAGGACATGGAACCTAAGAAAAAGGAAAGAAAAAGGACATAAAAATGAAAAGAAAAAAGTACAGAACAAATGAACAGAAAAATGAAAAAGGGACAGAAAAAAAGAACAGAAAAAAATGAAAAATGAAAAGAAAAAGGACAGATAAAAGGACATAAAAAGGACAGAAAAAAAGAATGAACAAAAGGACATAAAAAAGAACAGAAAAATGAGAAGAAAAAAGAACATAAAAATGAAAAGAAAAAGGACAGAAAAAATAAAAGAAATAAAAATGAAAGGGCAACAAAGAAAAAAATGAAATTAAAAGAAGAAAATAAAAAAAAATTCTCATTCCTTTCTTTCTTTGATTCTTTTTTCTCCATTTATTTTTCTTTATTTTTTACTTTGCTCTCCTTTTGTTTTTATTCCCGTTTCTCTTCTTTCCCTCTCTTTCTTGTTACTTCTCCCCTCGTTTTTATTATTTAAAAAAAAACAAGTTTTTCCTTACTTTCGTCCTTCTTTGCTGCTTTTTGCTCCCCTTCAGTCTAGTTTTTATTTCTTCTTTGGACTCATTTTTGGTTGCACGACACATGACAGCGACATCTAGTGGACACATATCAAACACTGTCCCTTTAAGAAGAGCGGAACCTTTTATTTTGTGGATAACCCAATCTGGCTTCCGAGGCTTCCATCGACTGGGAGACCCCCCGACATAAAAGCTTTATTTTGAAGGGTCTCCAAACCGAAAACTGGAGTATTTCCTGTCAAAAAGCAGCTCGAGAGCGCCACCTTGAAGCGGGAAACGGTCCGACAGATTGCATATTTGATATAACGAGCTCTACGTGTTTTTTATTTATTTTTGTGTGTTTCCGTCTTATCTCTCCTGGCATTAATCGCAAAAAAAAAATCCTCCGTTTTGACGACGGTGCTAAAGGCAGGACGCAATTATAAAAAGCTTCGCCGCCGTGACTCCCGGCTCCACTGCGACAATTAAAACGGAGCTCGCGGCGACAGAGAAGCATTCTATTTGGATTTTTTCTTCTTTTTTTTCGCAAAAGACGCTATCTGACGGAGAGCAGCCGATTGGCTGGGAATCGTACTCGGAGTTGACTTGGTCCGCTTTAGCGTATTAAGCGCATCCTGGGTCGCATGAGGAATCCTTTCAAACCTCCTTTAAAAGCGTTTCTTATCTTTTAAATAGATAGGTAGATACCATAGATAGATACCATAGAATAGATAGATACCATACATAGATACCATAGAAAAGATAGATGTCTAGATAGATACCATAGAATAGATACCATGGAATAAATACCATAGGATAGATAGATATATAGATACCATGGAATAGATAGATAGAATAGATAGATAGAATAGATAGATACCATAGAATAGATAGATAGAATGGATAGATACCATAGGATAGATAGAATAGATAGATACCATAGAATAGATAGATATAATAGATAGATACCATAGAATAGAATAGATAGATATCATAGAATAGATAGATTGAATAGATAGATACCATAGAATAGATACCATAGAAAAGATACCATAGGATAGATAGATATATAGATACCATGGAATAGATAGATAGAATAGATAGATACCATAGATAGATACCATAGAATAGATAGATAGAATAGATAGATACCATAGAATAGATATCATAGAATAGATAGATTGAATAGATAGATAGCATAGAATAGATACCATAGAATAGATACCATAGAATAGATAGATATATAGATATATAGATACCATGGAATAGATAGAATAGATAGATAGAATAGATAGATGGATAAGATAGATACCATAGATAGATACCATAGATAGATAGACAGAAACATCAATAAAGATAGAAACATAGAGATGGATAGATAAGATAGATAAAATAGATAGATACCATAAAATAGAATAGATAGATACCATATAATAGATAGAATAGATACCATAGAATAGATACCATAGAATGGATAGGTAGATAGAATAGATAGATAGATATATAGATACCATGGAATAGAGAGATAGATAGATACCATGGAATAGATAGATAGATAGATAGATATCATGGAATAGATAGATAGATAGATACAGTAGATAAGATAGATACCATAGATATATACCATAGATAGATATAAACATCAATATAGTGGGAAAAAAATATAGATAGATAGATAGATAGATAGGTAGATAGATAGATAGATAGATAGATAGATGGATAAAATAGATAGATACCATAAAATAGAATAGATAGACACCATGGAATAGATAGATAGAATAGATAGATACCATGGAATAGATAGATAGATAGATAGATAGAATAGATACCATAGAATAGATAGAGGGAGTGATAGAGAGAGAGAGAGAGAGAGAGAGAGAGAGAGAGAAAAATAGAAAGATAGAGGGATAGAGAGATAGATAGAGAAATCGAGACATAGATAAATAGATAAAATAATTTTACTGCCAAGGTTGTTCATATTTTTGACCATTAATCAATAAAAAATCTCATAATTTCAGGGTGGTTCTAATTTGAATACTGAATGCTTGCGATGAAGAATGCTCATACCGCCAATGTTGTTCAATTTTGACCAATGAGTGCCTGCAATCAACAATCTCATAATTTCAGGGTTGTTCTATTTTAAGCATTTGCAGTAAATAATGCTTATAATGTCAGGGTTGTTCTTTTTTTCACTGAATGCTTTCAATAAACAATGCTTGTACTGGAAATATTGTTTTATTGTGATCATTAAGTGCTTGCAGCCAAGAATGTTTATAAGGTCAGGGTTGTTCTATTTTAGGCATTTGCAGTAAATAATGCTTATAATGTCAGGGTTGTTCTTTTTTTCATTGAATTCTTTCGATAAAGAATGCTTGTACTGGAAAGGTTTTTCTATTTCAATCATAGAGTGCTTTCAGCAATTAAGGTTTATAATGTCAGGTTTGTTCTATTTTAGGCATTTGCACTAAAGAAAGCTTGTAATGTTAGGGTTGTTCTTTTTTCACTGAATTCTTTCAATAAAGAATGCTTGGACTGGAAAGGTTGTTTTATTTTAATCATTGAGTGCTTGCAGCGAAGAATGTTTATAAGGTCAGGTTTGTTCTATTTTAGGCATTTGCAGTAAATAATGCTTATAATGTTAGGGTTGTTCTTTTTTTCATTGAATTCTTTCAATAAAGAATGCTTGTACTGGAAAGGTTGTTTTATTTTAATCATTGAGTGCTTGCAGCGAAGAATGTTTATAAGGTCAGGTTTGTTCTATTTTAGGCATCTGCAGTAAATAATGCCTATAATGTTAGGGTTGTTCTTTTTTCACTGAATGCTTTCGATAAAGAATGCTTGTACTGGAAATATTGTTTTATTTTGATCATTAAGTGCTTGCAGCCAAGAATGTTTATAAGGTCAGGGTTGTTCTATTTTAGGCATTTGCAGTAAATAATGCTTATAATGTCAGGGTTGTTCTTTTTTTCACTGAATGCTTTCAATAAAGAATTCTTGTACTATAATGGAAAGGTTGTTTTATTTTAATTATTGAGTGCTTGCAGTGAAGAATATTTATAATGTCAGGTTTGTTCTATTTTAGGCATTTGCAGTAAATAATGCTAGTTCTTTTTTCAATTAATTTTTTCAACAAAGAATGCTTGTACTGGAAAGGCTGTTTTATTTTAATCATTGAGTGCTTGCAGCCAAAAATGTTTATAATGTCAGGTTTGGTCTCATTTGAGCAGTGAACACTCGCAATGAAGAATGCTCGGAAGATAGTGAGCAATAAAGTGCATTTTTGGTAACTTCCTGCGGCGCAGAAGACATTTTTTTTTTCCTGTGGATAAAAAATGAATGACGGTAGTTTGAATGGAGCAAATTCTTTCGCTACTTTTGTCTTTTTTCCCCAATGGAGTAATGACTTCGTAATGTCGGTGTGTTTCAATTACGGTGCCTTCAAGCGCAAAACAAGAAATCGGCCGTTTGATTAGCGAGTCACCGTCGGAACATCAATCCATCCAAGATGGCGGCCTGCCCCTCCGTGCTTGAAGTCGAAAGTTTTTATCTTTCTTTTTTTTTTTTTTTAAACAAAGATGACGTTGTTTTCAAGAGCCAGGTTTTTTTTCCGGTCTTCTCTTGGATGTTTTCCCGGCTTAATAAGGTCACGGTGCGTTCACTGACCTTTGTTTTGCCTTACGTTGCGGATTGAAGATTTTCGAGCGCTACAAGTTAGTTTTCTTTCGCTTTGATTTATGCGATCCGAGTTGTTTATTCGTGAAGTTTCGGTTTCACGGGGTGGCTTTTTTCCTGTTTTGATTTCGTACGGGAGTACCTCGGGTTACGGCGTCCCGGGTCTACGAAGTTTTCATGTTACGTCTCTAAATTACGATAAGTTCCCGTTACCATGTTTTTTCTACCTCGATACAGCGTCCCTATCTTACAATATTTTTACGTATTTGGATCGAGTATGGTAGAAACCCCGGGTTACAGCGTCCCCAGTCTACGAAGTTTTCATGTTACGTCTCTAAATTACGATAAGTTCCTGTTACCATGTGGAATCCGATGTTTTTTCGCACCTCGATACAGCGTTCCTGTCTTACAAACTTTTGATGTATTTAGATCTAGTATGGTAGAAACCCCGGGTTACAGCGTCCCCGGTCTACGAAGTTTTCATGTTACGTCCCTATCCTACGATAAGTTCCTGTTACCATGTGGAATCCGATGTTTTTTTCTACCTCGATACAGCGTCCCTATCTTACAATATTTTTACGTATTTGGATCTAGTATGGTAGAAACTATATAAACACTCACCTACGTGGAAAAAAAACCCCAAAAACAGGCAGGGGGGAGTATAACCACGGGTTACAGCGTCCCCGGTCTACGAAGTTTTCATGTTACGTCTCTAAATTACGATAAGTTCACGTTACCATGTTTTTTCGCACCTGGATACAGCGTTCCTGTCTTACAAACTTTTGATGTATTTAGATCTAGTATGGTAGAAACCCCGGGTTACAGCGTCCCCGGTCTACGAAGTTTTCATGTTACGTCTCTAAATTACGATAAGTTCCTGTTACGATGTGGAATCCGATGTTTTTTTCACACCTCAATATAGAGTTCCTATCTTACAAACTTTTGATGTATTTGGATCTAGTATGGTAGAAACCCCGGGTTACAGCGTCCCCGGTCTACGAAGTTTTCAGGTTACGTCTCTAAATGGTGCTTGTATTTCACCAGGAACCGTGGTTTATACTCCCCCTGCCTGTTTTTGGGGTTTTTTTTCCACGTAGGTGAGTGTTTATATTGTCTCAATTATTCCTATCCCTAATTTCTGTTTAAGGGTTCTTGGTTGGAAGGAAACTGTACAAAACAACAAAGTCAGGCAAAGGTTTCTAGGGATAATGGCTAACGTGAATAATGGCTGGGAAATCCATCCAAGTCGATTTGAGTCGGAAAGCCTGTTCTTTGACGTTAAATTCATTTTGGACCTTAATTCCCTTTCGCTCTCCACCCGGCGGGGATTAGGATTTTTCATTTTGGCTAAGCTGACACTCATTTCCCTGCGCTTCATTCATGCTCGCTCTTCCTCATTCGCCGCCGAGTATACTTCGCCGGTTTATTTTGCGGGGGCGGGACCGGGTTAATGCTTGCTTAGCGACAGGGGACGGCGGAGTTGTCGCCGCGCGCTTGCTAATTAGCGCCGGGCGCTACATATTTAGCGCGCTAATTATCTTGTTTCAGGGTTCACCTGACGCGTGTCGTGAATCTACCGCCATGATCCCGAATGTGCTTTCCGATGTTTTCACCGGATTTCACGGAAACAAAAAACTGTGATTTGCAAATCATTGTGACTTGGTTTAGGGGAGGGGTGTCTGACTCATTTTAACTCGGGTTAGAAAAATATTATTTGTTGTTTTTTGGCCATGTTGGGTCCCTCGTTTCTTATGATTTTTTTGTATTTTTATAAAATGACTTGGTTTTGTTCATTGTGTGTCATGAACCGGAACAGGACCCAAACGTGTGACGTTTCTCACACAAGCTTTTATTTCATGCACGTTAGGCAGCAGTCTGGCGTGGAAAAACAGGAAGCCAGAGGCCGACGGGATCGATACCGATTGCCCGAGCAGATATCGGACGGATGGGATCGATTTTTATGTTCTTTTTTTTGTCCTTTTTTCTTCATTTTCTGTTTTTTCGGTTCTTTTTTCTTTTCATTTCTCTGTCCTTTCTTCTTTTTCTTTTTCTTTTTCTGTACTTTTTTCTTTGCTTTTTTCCATTCTTTTCAAAGGATTGATCATGAAACAGGATATAAAATTAAACAGGACTAACTTGACGGGAACGAAAAGTGGAGAGAATGATATACAGGACAAAAATAGACGGGAACGAAACTGGAAATCGATATTGAACAGGACAAAATAAACGGGAACAATACCGGAATGGAAATACCAACAGGAAACAGGAGCGAGTCAGAACCCACGTGTTGCGGGGTAGAGGTTCGTTGACGGACCGACAAACGAAGAGTGAGAGCGCTGAGCTTAATCAGACGGAAAGCCAATCTGTCAATGAGCTGCAGCTGGCGCCACACGGGCGGGGCCAATTGGGCACCATGGCAACCGTGACAAACATCGGCGGGGCCAGTTGGGCGCCGTGGAAACCGTGACATTTTGCACATTTGGATTATTATTGATTTTATTTTTTCTCAGGCTGAAAAAAATGACAATATTTTGGGGGTTTTTCAAACACGCATCCAAATATTTTGGGGTCCCCAAGAATGTGTGTATTTTTTAATTTTCTTTAAAAAACGAACAATATTCGAGTTTTTCCATCTTGTAATTTTTTTGGGAAGAAATGTAAAATAAATAATACTTATTATTTATTATTATTCTACATTTTTATGTCATTTTTTCATGTTCAATCTTTATAAAATAATACAATTTCATTATTATTATTATTTATTTAAAATTGTTATTATTATTCGACATTTTTATTTCGTTTTTTTTCATGTTCTATCTTTATAAAATAATTCCATTTCATTATTATTATTATTTTTTAAATCACAGGTGTCAAACAGGCGGCCCGCGGGCCAGATCGGGCCCGCTAAGGGATTGAATCTGGCCCGCGAGACAACACTCAGAGAAGCACAAGAGAAAAACAAGCTGTAGGTTGAAATAGGGCAACTTGATGTTACCAAAGCCAGGTGCCTCGAACAAAGACACTGTACTTGTATTTATTTCTCTCTCTCTCTCTCTCTCTCTTTCTCTTCCACCCCTTTTCTCCCACTCTGTCTCTTTCACTCTCTGTGTCTCTCTTTTTCTCTTCCTTTGTTGCTCTTTGTCTCTTTCTCTCTCTCTGTCTTTTAACCTCTTTTGCTTTAACTTCCTTTTTTCCTTTTCTCTTTCTCCATATCCTTCGCGCTTTCTTTTATCTTTTCTCTCCTTCCTTCTTTCTATTTCTCTTTGGAATTCTTTATTCCTCTCCCTTTCTTTCCCCCTCTCTCACGACTTTTTATCTTTTGCTTCTCACACTCTCTTTATTTTACTTTTTCACCCCTTTTCTCCCACTCTGTCTCTGTCCCTTTCACTCTCTGTGTCTCTCTTTTTCTCTTCCTTTGTTGCTCTTTGTCTCTTTCTCTCTCTGTGTCTTTTTCACATCTTTTGCTCTAACTTCCTTTTTTTCCTTTTGTCCCTTTTCTCTTTCTCTCTTCCTACCCTTTGCGCTTTCTTTTCTTTTTTTTCTCCTTCTGTCTTTCCATTTCTCTTTGGATTTCTTTTTTCCTCTCCCTTTCTTTCCCCCCCCTCTCATGATATTTTATCTTTTGTTTCTGACGCTCTCTCCCTCTCTCTCTCTTTCTTTCTTTGTCCCGCCCTCTCTCCTTCTTCCTCCCTCTTTCTCTCTAATCTACTCGTCCGGCCCCCATGCAGAATGTTTGTTCTATGGTGTGGCCCCCGAGTTCAAAGGAGTTGGACACCCCTGACATATACAATAAGGAAAAGCCCGACCCCCGCGAGCCCTCATCCCTCGATGAGGGCGGCCCCCCCAGGGGTCCTACCTACGGCCAGGAAGTCCTCGTGGTCCCAGGCCTGCAGTTGCGCCAGGGGCCCGCTGTAGAGCAGGAGCCCGTCGGGGACCTGGGTGATGAATTCCAGCGAGAGGTGACTCTGGAAACAAGGCTTGATGGGGGGGAACCATGCGAAGCCGTCGCCATGGAAACTGTGCTGGTTTTGCTGGCATTCGGGACCCTCCAGCTGCGACGGGCACTCGCACCTGAAACCCGCAGAGAAGAAGAAAAAGATAAAAAAAAACAATCAATGGAAAGCCAGGGGATCATTTCGGTTCGTCCGACT
This sequence comes from Urocampus carinirostris, assembly GCF_059441175.1. Lineage (NCBI taxonomy): Eukaryota > Metazoa > Chordata > Actinopteri > Syngnathiformes > Syngnathidae > Urocampus > Urocampus carinirostris. Next base: position 1,992,490 of record NC_142352.1, on the reverse strand, counting down.
TAAAGTGGCAGTGTGGGTGATTTGACCACCGGGTGTCACTGTTTTGTGTCACAACTGTGAGTGTGTAGATTCCAAAACTACGGAGACTCAAAGTGACCCAACCGCATCATTTTTTTCCTTTCATTTGTTTTTTTCTAAAAAAGAAAAAAATAGAAACAAAAAGAAGAAAAAGAAAGGATTAAACAGAAGAAAGTAAAGAAGCAAAAAGAAGAAGATGAATAAGAAGAAGGAAGAAAGAAAAAGAGAACCAAAGGAAAAGACAAAATAAAGAAAAGAGAAGAGAAGAGGAGAAAAAGATGAAATCAGGAATAAAGCAAAGAAAAAATAGAAACAAAAGAAGAAAGAGAAAGGACTAAAAAAATATGAGAAAAGGGGAAAAAAGAGAGGAAAAAAAAGAAAAACAAGGAACAAATGAAAATCAAAAAACGGAAGAAAGTAAAAAAGCAAAAAGAAGATGATGAATAAGAGGAAGGAAAAAGAGAACCAAAGAAAAAGACAAAATAAAGCCAAGAGAACAGAAGAGAAGAGAAAATACAAATCAGAAAAAAAACAAAGAAAAAAATAAAAAAAAAAAGAAGACAGAGAAAGGATTAAAACAAATAAAATGAAAAGGGAAAAGGAGAGGGAAAAAGAAAAGAAAAACAAGGAACAAATGAAAATCAAAAAACAGAAGAAAGTAAAGAAGCAAAAAGAAGAAGATGAATAAGAAGGAGAAGGAAGAAAGAAAAAGAGAACCAAAGGAAAAAGACAAAATAAAACCAAGAGAAACGAAGAGGAGGAAAAGAGAAAATACAAATCAGGAAAAAAGCAAAGAAAAAATAGAAACAAAAAGAAGAAACAGAAAAGATTAAAAAAAAATAGCAGCAAAAGTGAAACAGAGAGGAAAAAAGAGAGGAAAAAAGAAAAGAAAAAACAAGGAACAAATGAAAAACAAAAACAGAAGAAAGTAAAAAAAAGCAAAAAGAAGAAGATAAATAAGAAGGAGAAGGAAAAAGGAACCAAAGAAAATTTATGTAAAAAAATGGTAGGAAAACGGAAAAAAACAAAGAAGAGAGGAAGAAAAAAAAAAATCAACCAAAAGCCAGGGGATCATTTCGGTTCGGTTCGTCCGATTTAAAGTGGCAGTGTGGGTGATTTGACCACCGGGTGTCACTGTTTTGTGTCGCAACTGTGAGTGTGTAGATTCCAAACTACAAAGAATCAAAGTGACCGAACTGCATGTTATCTTGGCTATTTTTCTATATCTTTTATTTTATTTTTATTTCTTTTTAACACAAGGATACTGATGGAAGTGGGAATTTCCCTACCCGGATAATTAAACTATCTAGCTATCTATCTCCATCTAAACATCTATCTAAACATATATCTCCATCTATCTATTTCTCTATCTATCCATCTCTCTATATCTATCTAAACATTTATCCATCTATATCCATCTAGACATCTATCTAAACATCTATCTATATGCATCTATATCCATCTATCTATCTATCTCTCCATCCGTCTATTCATCTATATATCCATCTCTATCTATATATGTCTAAACGTCGATCCATCTATCTATCTATATCCATCTATATCTATCTAAACATCTATCTATCTATCTTTATCTATCTAAACATATATCTATCCATCTATATCCACCTAAACATCTATCTATCCATCTATATCCACCTAGACATCTATCTAAACATCTATCTTTCTATATCTATCTATCTATCTAGACATCTCTCCATCGATCTATCCATCCATCTATCTATCTATATCCATCTATATATATCCATCTTTCGATCTATCCATCACTCTATCTCTATCCATCTATATCTATCTAAACATCCATCCATCTATCTATATCCAATCCATCTATCTATTTTTCTATCCATCTCTCTCTCCATCTATCCATCCATCTATATCTAAACATCTATCAATCATCCATCTCTCTATCTCTATCCATCTATATCTATCTAAACATTTATCTATATGCATCTATATCCATCCATCTATCTCTCCATCTGTCTATTCATTTATCTATCCATCTCTATCTATATGCATCTATATATGTCTAAACATCGATCCATCTATCTATCTATATCCATCTATATCTATCTAAACATCTATCTATCTATCTATATCTATCTAAACATTTATCTATATGCATCTATATCCATCCATCTATCTCTCCATCTGTCTATTCATTTATCTATCCATCTCTATCTATATGCATCTATATATGTCTAAACATCGATCCATCTATCTATCTATATCCACCTATATCTATCTAAACATCTATCTATCTATCTATATCTATCTAAACATATATCTATCATCTATATCCATCTAGACATCTATCTAAACATCTATCTTTCTATATCCATCTATCTATCTATCTATCTATCCATATCCATCTATATATATATATATCCATCTTTCGATCTATCTCATCTCTCTATCTCTATCTATTTCCATCTATCTAAACATCCATCCATCCATCCATCCATTTATCTATATCCATCTATATCTATCTAAACATCCATCCATCTATCTATCTATCTATCTATCTCCAATCCATCTATCTATTTCTATCCATCTCTCTCTCCATCATCCAACGATCTATATCCATCTATATATATATCTAAACATGTATCTATCTATATCTATTTAAACATCCATCTATATCCATCTATATCTATCTAAACATTTATCTCTCTATCTCTCTCTCCATCCCAATCTGTCTCAATCCATCTCTTTCTCTCTCTATCTATCCATCTATCTATATACATCTACATATATCCATCTTTCTATCCATCCATCTCTCTATCTCTATTCATCTATATCTATCTAAACATCCATCCATCTATCTATCTATATCCAATCCATCTATCTATCTTTCTATCCATCTCCCTCCATCTATCTCTCCATCTATATCTAAACATCTATCTATCATCCATCGATCTATATCCATCTATATCTATCCAAACATCTTTCTCTCTATCCATCTCACTATCTCAATCTGTCTCTCTCTGTCAATCTCTTTCTCTCTCTCTATATATCTCTATCTATCTATCTATCTATCTATCTATCTATCTATCGCTCTCCATCTATCTATCCATCTATATCTAAACATCTATCCATCATCCATCTATATCTATCTAAACATTTATCTCTCTCTCTCTCTATCTATCTATCTATCTATCTATCTAAACATTTATCTCTCTATCTATCTATCTATCTCTGAATACTACGGATGATCATCAAAGCGATGCGTACTTTGGGACACTCGCCAAAGAATACTCGGGGAAAAAAAAGTCGTGAATGGCAAAGTAATCCTAATCCGGGATTCGCCCGAACGACGCGAAGAGGAGACGAGGACTCGGACGCGGCGTCTAATCTCCAGAAGGATTTTGCGGTCGGGAGGCGGATGAATTTTCGCACCCGCGACAGATGACATTTTGTATTTGCGCCGTTAATCCCGGGGATTATCCCGGGCCCGGTCCCGCCCTCCATTTTCCAGATGCTTCACATTAAAACGAGACGGGCGCTCAAATTCCTTTTTACAGCCGCCGTCGGCTTCGCCCGGCTACCTGTTGCGCACTGCGCTCTCTTCTCCCGTTTTGGACTCCCCGGGACTACTACAGAGAGAGAGAGAGAGAGAGAGTGAGAGAAAGAGAGAGAGAAAGAGGGAGAGGGGGAAGGAGAGGGAGAGAGAGCGAGTGAGGGGGAGAGGAAAAGAGAGCAACAGAGAGAGAGAGAGAGAAAGAGAGAGAGAGAAAGAGAGAGAGAAAGAGAGAGAGAAAGAGAAAGAGAGAGAGAAAGCGAGAAAGAGAAAGAGAATAGAGGGACAGAGAAAGAGAGAGAAAAATAGAGAGAGTGAGAGAGAAAGAGAGAGAAAGAGAGAGAGAGAGAAAGAGAAAAAGAGAGAAGAGAGAGAAAGAGATAGAAAGAGAACAAGAGAGAAAGAGAAAGAAAGAGAAAAAGAGAGAGAAAGAGAGAGAGAGAGAGTGATACAGAGAAGAGAGAAAGAGATAAAGCAAAGGGAGCGAGGGAAAGAGAAGTCAGCAACGAGACAGATGGAGCCATAACAGAGAGCTAGAGGACATAAAGAAAGAAAGAGAAAGAAAAAGAGAGAGATATATATAAAGAGAGCAATTAACAGAGTGGTAAGGGAACATAAGAGAGAAGCATGAGATAAAGAGAGATAGCGTGTGAAAGAGTAAGAGAAAAGAGAAAGAGAAGACAGAGAAGAGAGAGTGAGTGGAGCGAGAGAAAGAGAAGGCAGCAACTAGACAGATGGATGAAGAGCTTTAACAAAAAGCTAAAGGACATAAAAAGAGAGAGAGAGAGAGAGAGAGAGAGAGAGAGAGAGCTAAGAGAGAATAGGAGAGAAGAATAAGATAAAGATGGCATGTGAAACAGGGAGAGGAAAGAGAAAGAGAAGAGAGAGACGGGAGAAAGAGATGGAGAGACGGGAAAAAGAGATAGAGACAGTGGGCGAGGGAGCAAAGGAAAGAGAAGGCAGCAACTTGACAGATGGACAAAGAGCTTTAACAGAAAGCTAGAGGAGAGAGAGAGAGAGAGAGAGAGAGAGAGAGAGAAAGAGAGAGAGAGAGAGAAAGAGAAAGGGAAAGAGAGAGAGAGAGAGGGAGAGAGAGAGAGAGAGAGAAAGAGAAAGAGAAAGAGAAAGAGAGAGAGAAAGAGAGAGAGAGAGAGAGAGAGAGAGAGGGAAAAAGAAGACAGCAACTAGACAGATGGACAAAGAGCTATAACAGAGCCAGAGGACATAAAAAAAGAGCGAAAGAGAGAGAGCACGAGAGTAATGAAAGAGAAAGGGAGAGAGAGAGAGAGAGGGAGAGAGAGAGAGAGCTAAGGAAACATAAGAGAGAAGAATGAGGTAAAGAGAGATAGCGTGTGAAAGAGTGAGAGAAAAGAGAAGAGAGAGAAGTGAGAAAGAGAGAGGGGGGCAGGGGTATGAGATAAAGCGATGAAGAGAAAGAAATAGAAAGGGGAGAGAATGAGAAACACAAAAAGTAGAAAGATAAAGGTAGAGAATATACAATAAGAGAATGATAGATATAGAGATGGCAATAGAGAAAAAGCTAAAGAGAAAGTGAACGAGAAATAGAGAGTAAGGTCAAGACAGAGCGAGAGAGAGAGAGAGAGTGAAGAGGAAGATAGAAAGAAAGCAAGAGAGAGAAAAAAGAGCAAATATATAAGAGTGAAAGAGAAAGAACCAGAGAATTAGAGAGATAAAGCGAAAGAATAAGAAAGATAGAAGAGATAAAAAAGAGAGGGATAAGAGAAAAAGAAAAGGATAAAATGAGACCCGACTTTACGTTTGGCGCTCGACGCAACAAACCTTTTCTATCGGCGCTCATTCAGAAAAAAACGGGAGCAAAGGAAAGAAAACGGAAAGAAAAAAATCATAAAAAACTAAAAATATCTTTTAAGGCAAAACGGCCTTGGTTGCCAAAACGCCGTTAGCCATTTTCTCTCTCTCTCTCTTTAATGGCCGTTGCGCAAATATGGAAGCAGTTTAATTAAAAGAGAGAATTAATTGGAGTGCCAATAGCCACGCAGCTGGATGCAAAGCGAGCAAAAAAACCCTCCATTTTATTTTCACTTTTCTTTTTTCGAACTGCGAGAGGGACCAGATTTAGCATATTTCACTGTTGCGCTTCGATTGGGAAGTACGATACAAAGACTCATACGTGGAACGATCCAGAATGTACAACTCTATCATCAAGTTTTCTCTTCTAGGATAAAAACTCACATATTGCACTTTGAGTCGGGATATTGCACTTCAAAAACCAGGGTATAGCACTCAAAACCTGGATATTGCACTTTAAAACCAGGGTTAAGCACTTAAAACCCAGATATTGCACTTTGAGTAGGGATAATGCACTTCAAAATTCAGGGTTAAGCACTTAAAACCCAGATATTGCACTTTGAGTCGGGATATTGCACTTCAAAAACAGGGTCTTGCACTTTGAGTAGGGATATTGCACTTCAAAACCAGGGTATAACACTTAAAACCCAGATATTGCACTTTGAGTCGGGATATTGCACTTCATAAAACAGGGTATTGCACGTAAAACCCGGATATTGCACTTTGAGTCGGGATATTGCACTTCAAAAACAGGGTCTTGCACTTTGAGTAGGGATATTGCACTTTAAAACCAGGGTATAACACTTAAAACCCAGATATTGCACTTTGAGTCAGGATCTTGCACTTCAAAAACCAGGGTCTTGCACTTTTAGTTGGGATGTTACACTTCAAAAACCAGGGTATTGCACTTAAAACCCAAATATTGCACTTTGAGTCTGGATATTGCACTTCAAAAACCAGGGTCTTGCACCTGAGTCCGGATATTGCACTTCAAAAACCAGGGTCTTGCACCTTGAGTTGGGAGATTGCACTTCAAAAACCAGGGTATTGCACTTAAAACCCAAATATTGCACTTTGAGTCTGGATATTGCACTTCATAAAACAGGGTTTTGCACCTGAGTCCGGATATTTCACTTCAAAAACCAGGGTATCACACTTAAAACCCGGATATTGCACTTTGAGTCCAGATATTGCATTTCAAAAACCAGGGTCTTGCACATTGAGTCAGGATATTTCACTTCAAAAACCAGGGTGTTGCACTTGAATCGGGAAATTGCACTTCAAAAACCAGGGTCTTGCACTTTGAGTCGGGATATTGCACTTCAAAAACCAGGGTCTTGCACTTTGAGTTGAGATATTGCACTTCAAAAACCAGGGTATCACACTTAAAACCCAGATATTGCACTTCAAAAATCAGGATATTGCACTTTGAGTCGGGATATTGCACTTCAAAAACGAGGGTATTGCACTTAAAACCCGAATATTGCACTTTGAATTGGGATATTGCACTTCAAAAACCAGGGTATTGCATTTAAAACCCGGATATTGCACTTTGAGTCGGGATATTGCACTTCAAACTGTAACAAGTCAACTGAAATATCTTCCGTTTGCGCAATATTATTGAAATGAAGTCGAGAGTAATAAAGTAAACAGTACCATGTAAAAAAACGTAATAGAATGGAAATAAATAAAGTAAAAGTACTTATTCCGCATAAAATACTTAACTAAAAAATCTAATACTTCTACTGCGCGAGTGAAAAAAAAAACTGAAATTAAAAGAATAGTGCACTTCAAACTTGGGTATTGCACTTAGAAATAGAGATGTTGCGGACCACTAGATGGCAGCAAACATTGCGCTTAACGAGGTAAACTACTTCTTTTGATTTGAATCTGGATTGAATCAGGATTTAATTTGCAACATGCAATATTATTTCAGGTTGTTTACTATAATTATAATAAATAATCTAATATAATTAATGATGGCTTATCACGCCAGATATTTCTAACAACTCTTGAAGATAATGGATCTTATTTTAAGTACACAGATAACTCTCATGATTACCGATGTCGATCACCTGTGCCCACTCCTTTGGCGCCCTCCTTGGACTCTGATTGGCTCCCTGTCCCTATTATAACCCACTCCTATCTGTCCCCTTTGGTCAGTCCGTCTGCAAACCTCAGCGTATACTAGGCAAGCCTTTTTCGACCCTGACTCCAACCTGTCCCGTTCTTGCTCCTGTCTGTCTCCGGCTACGACCTGTTTTGATCCCGATCACGTCTGCTTTCCCGTACCGACTTACGACCCGTTTTTGATCCCGACCACGTCTGCTCTCCCGTCTCGGCTTAAGACCCGTTTCTGACCCCGACCACGTTTATGGGTCCTGTTTCCGTTCTGGTCCTGACGGATAACTAATATACTGGAACAGTGAAAAATTTTGGAATTTAAATTGTTGCTGGGCAGATTAAAAAACTGAGTTTAAAAGAAGTAAAGATATATAAACGGCGAGTTTTATTATTATATCACATATTTTTAATTTAAATGGAGTTGCTAGGCAGATCAGATTACACGGCGACAAAATGATGAACACTGATTGGACAAACAAGAAAGTTAAGCTAACAAAAAGACTGTCGTTAAAAATCTGAATTTAAAAGAAGATATGTAACTAGTACAGTACTTCATTTTATTATATGATATATTTTGAATTTTAATGAAGTTGCTGGGCAGATTAGATTCACACGGCGACAAGATGAACACTTTTTGGACAAAAAAACTAAAGTTAAACTAACAAAGACTGTGATTAAAAATAACTCAATTTAATACAATTAAATATGTACAAAAGTATTTTTTCTTACTATCTTACATATTTGGATTTGAATAGTGTTGCTGGGCAGATTAGATTCACGTGGCAACAAAATGATGCACACTGATTGGACGAAAAAGAAAGTTAAGCTAACAGAAAGACTGAAATAAAAAAAAATCAATATGATACAATTAAAAACAATAGCATTCGTTCCTATTTGTCATTTAAATTGTGTTGCTGGGCAGATTAGATTCACACCGCGACAAGATGATGAACACTGATTGGACAAAAAAGAAAGTTAAACTAACAGAAAGACTGTGATTAAAAAAACCCTTAATTTAATACAATATATATATACGTGAAATCGTTTTTTTTCTTCCCATCTTGAAAACAATTGAAACAATTAAAATATGAACAATAGTATTCGTTCCTATTGGTCATTTAAATGGTGTAGCTGGGCAGATTAGATTTACACGGCGACAAGATGATGAACACTGATTGGACAAAAAAAGAAAGTTAAACTAACAGAAAGACTAAATGGTGTTGCTGGGCGGATTTGGCCAGTCTATTAACTATCTGTGTTATAAATTCATAGTTTAGTAGACACTCAAAATAAGAAGAGAAGGCATCAATGGATTTAAGACCAAATAAGAGAATAGGAAAGGACCCAAACCTCCGATTAGAAATTCCAACCTGTTCTAAAACCCTTCCCATGAGTCATTTATTTTTATTAGGTAGGCGCCTTGCATGGCTGACTCCCTATTGGTGTGTGAGTGTGTGTGTGAATGGATAGGTGTGAAGCCCATTGTAAAGCGCTTTGGGAGCTCTTCATTGACTTGAAAAGCGCTATAGAAATGCAGACCATTTACTATTTAGCATCTTGATTATCCTCAAAACGTTTGGAGGCTGACTCCCTATTGGTGTGTGAGTGTGTGTGAATGGGTAAGTGTGAAGCCCATTGTAAAGCGCTTTGGGAGGTCTTCATTGACTTGAAAAGCGCTATAGAAATGAAAACCATTTACGATCTTGATTATCCTCAAAACGTTTGGAGGCTGACTCCCTATTGGTGTGTGAGTGTGTGTGTGTGAATGGGTAAGAGTGAAGCACATTGTAGAGCGCTTTGGGAGGTCTTCATTCACTTGAAAAGCACTATAGAAATGCAGACCATTTAGCATCTTGATTATCCTCAAAACGTTTGGAGGCTGACTCCCTATTGGTGTGTGAGTGTGTGTGTGAATGGGTAGGTGCGAATCACATTGTAAAGCGCTTTGGGAGGTCATCATTGACTTGAAAAGCGCTATAGAAATGCAGACCAATTAGCATCTTGATTATCCTCAAAACGTTTGGAGGCTGACTCCCTATTGGTGTGTGAGTGTGTGTGTAAAAGGAAAAGTGTGAACATTGTAAAGCACTTTGGGGGGTCTTTATTGACTTGAAAAGCGCTATAAAAAAGCAGACCATTTACCATTTAGCATCTTGATTATCCTCAAAACGTTTGGAGGCTGACTCCCTATTGGTGCGTGAGTGTGTGTGTGTGAATGGGTAGGTGCGAAGCACATTGTAAAGCACTTTGGGAGCTCTTCATTGAAAAGTGCTACAGAAATGCAGACCATTTACCATTAGCTTAACAGAGACAAAAGTAGGAACACCAATCGGACAAAAACAAAGTTAAGCTAACAGAAAGACCGTTAGCAATGCAAAACCACGATTTAATCCAACTAAGCTAGCAATTGAAGTTGTAAATATGGCTAGCCACGGAGAGACTTAAAGGCGCTTTTGTTGTATTTATTGTCGTGTGGCGCTCGGCAAACCATCTGTGACAATGGCAAACAATTAGCGGCTATCGAGGGAATGCTAACGAGACGGGGTGGGGGGGGGGGTTGGGGGGGCGTGGGGGTGTCTCGTTTGCCGTCCTGCGCCGTCCTGCACGTCTCGAATGCAAATACTCATCCGAAGGTTGGCAGTCCCCGCTTTTAGTACTGCCGCCCTCCGCAGGGTTTGCATATTTGTGGGCGGCGGCCTATCGGGATTCGGGCGTCTCATCAAGCAGGTGATGCAAACAAAAATATCTTGAAAAAGGTTGCCAGAGCCAGCAGGTGGCGCTGAATCATAGTAGAATTAAAAAAAAGACTTTTGGTGCAGTTTATTAATCAAATTGGGCTTCATGGTTTTCCCGAGCCACAGGTTGGGCAACAATAGCCTATTCCAGGTTTTCAAAATAAAACTAAAATCTCAATGCAATCCTGAAAAAAAAAAAAACTCATTAGCACATTTCTTCTTTCTTAAAGAAAAAAAAAAGTTTGCGAAATGTATCGATTTTCAGAATAAAGTTTCATTTAAACAGTACAAATTATATGACACACAAATATTTTGAAAAACGAAATAGTAAAAATAAAAAGTAATCACTTTAGGTGCAGTTGTTGTGGATTAACTGTAAGTCAGCAGCCTTCGAGCTGACAATAGACATCTGGCAGGATGTTATGAGATAATGTTGATACAAGAAGTCACAAGTTGGAAAAAACACTTTTGATTCCGAGAAAAACATCACCTGATCTTTTTGAACACAATATAAAGCTGGATAAATTTGGAACGTGGCTTGAATGAATGTTGCTGAACGGATGCAATAAAGGACGTTCCCTTTCTGCCATATTTCTGTCTCTGCGTATATTTTAGGATGACGCCCAACGACGTCCTCACCAATACAGTTTATTCGTGAAATTGAGCTTAAGGTTTTTCTTGAGCCAATCCTTTTTTGTCGCAGGTTGGACATTACCACCACGATGGCATATCACGTTTTTCAAAATAAAACCCGAAACTCGACTTTATCATGAAAAAAATGCAACTCGAAAGAAAAAAAAATTGACGCTGCCCAAATTCAACCCAAGTACCTCCAAATAGTATAGCATTTTTCCTTCTATTAAAGGACAAGATAGGCTAAAATATGATGACAAAAAAAAAACGCTAGCTATAAAACATTAAATCAAAACGAAAATGTAAACAAGGCAGCGTTGAAAATACTCTACTGCCTTGAAATGGTTCAGTCCATTTGATTTCTAGCATCGTAACATTCCCTGCAGTAGCGATTTTGTAGTATTTTCTATCGTGGTGTATATATACCTGTAGTTCTGATGTTGTTGTAATTTGTTGGAGATTTTGTAGTATTTCTGTCTTTTTCTCATTAAGTGGAAATTGTCGTAAACAAGCAAAAAAAATTGTGAAAAATTTACAACCTCTCAAGATTAAAAATACAAAAAGATTGTAAACATTGCAAAATGTGAAATGCAAAAAAAACAAATGAAAAACAAAAGAGCGGAAAAAACTACCGTAAATTCCGGACTATAAGCCGCTACTTTTTTCCCTAACTTTCAACCCTGCGGCTTATTGAGTGATGCGGCCAATTTATGTCATTTTTCTGACGGCCGCTAGCGGCGCTCGAGGGTTGCTACCATTAACTGCCCTGTCAAATGTATATTATTATTATTATTAAAGCTTTGAAAACTCTCTCGGTGTACCGTCTTTCTTTGTAAATATGTGTAACCCATGTATAATATGTATTTGCAACTTTATATTTTTGCAATGTATTGATTTGTATTTATTTTAGACACTTATTCTGATATGTTTTGCACGGGTGAACGAAAAAGGAGGGGCAGAACAAACGCGGGGTGCCGAGTTTAAGTGGGGACCGCTAAAGGTGAGGGACAGACAAGAATAGAAGGAAAAGTTGGTTAAAGAAAAGGAGTTGCGTGAGTAAATGTGTTCATCTGATATATTTTTCCCACCCTTACCTTTGGAAATATACACTTTTTTCCTTGGATTACTTTCAACGGGACCCGGACTCTGCAGGTCTGCATCAAACTTTAAGTACCGGTATCATTTTCCGTTCATTTTGTGATTTTTGGACTGTGGACTTTAATGAAGGACATTTAGTTTCAATCGCGGGACTTGAAGTCGGGTTTGGGTTCATTTTGTTTTTGTGTTTGTGTTACATGTTTAAATGTGGGCGCATGCGGCTTATATACAGGTGCGGCTTGTGTAAGTACAAAATCGGTTTTCCTCTTAAAATGTGGTGGGTGCGGCTTATAATCAGGCGCGCTCTATAGTCCAGAATTTACGGTAGTAAAATTCCAGGTAAAAAAATCAACAAAACAGAATAAAAAAGAAAAAAAGACTAACTATTGGGGGTCCCTTGATCAGTATATTAGTGCCGACCTGTCAATTATTAAATGGGGTTAGGTTCCCCCAGTGGTAGTTCTAGGCATCGCAGCTACAGTTCATCACTCCCTGTCTTCCGCATAAACCACTTCCTGTTGTACCCCGCCATGTTGGAAGCAGTCTGTATGTTCTCCGTCTGAATTTCAGTTCTATTAACCTGGAACTAACTGTAAGTTGCTTTAAACTGTTCTTATAGTTGTTTTATATCTTTATAGTGTTGAACGTGGTGATAAAAACGCTACATTTACATTTTAAATAGATCGTTTATAGGTGTTAACGATGCTAATTACGAAGCTTTAACAATGCTAATTAGCTTAACTGTTGAGGCATTTAGACTTTGGTTAAACTTCATTTGCAAGATACTTAGAGTGCTTTGTGTGAAACGCTGTTAATGAATGCATTTTGTCATGCTTACCGTTAGGGTTGGGTAGGGTTACTTTAACTGGATTACTTTCAATGATTTTTGGATTACTCCAATACCAAATATGCCTTTCCATGTATTCCGTTACTCCCCGAGCCTGCACAAAATGGAGTCATTTTATTCATATTTAGTTTATTTTGTCTTTTATTAGCTTATTTGGTACTGGAGTAATCCAAAAGTCATTGAAAGTAATCCAGTTAAAGTAACCCTACCCAACCCTGCTTTCCGTCACTATGTAAATACTAAAAAAGATGATAGAGGTTTGTTTTATTTACGTTATTACTCTACCTGATTTAGAACATAGGTTTGAGTTTATAACTGTAAAGCACAGGTGTCAAACAGGCGGCCCGCGGGCCAGATCAGGCCCACTAAGGGATTGAATCCGGCTGGGACTAAGACGGCTGACAGAGGTCAACAGGCTTGGAGAGCCCGTGGTTCTCTCCATCCCTGTCGTCTGGATGAGAACAGCCACAAGATAAACCCCAAAAAACACAAGTACCTTGTTTTCTTCGGCTTCCTGAAAGGCCATGATCTGATCTGATCTGCATTTTTATATAGCGCTTTTCAAGTCAATGACTTCCCAAAGCGCTTTACATTGTGCTTCACATTTCCCAATAGCGGCCGTGATCTGTGCAGCCATGTAAGGCGCTCACCTGCTTATTGGGGGTATTGGGGGGTTCAGTGTCTTACCCAAGGACACTTCGACATGTAACACGGACAAGCCGGGATTAATCCTAAAACGATCGCTCTACCTCCTGAGCTACTGCCGCCCCATGCACTACTAAACACCATTTTTTTTTCATATGATGTTATTTTTTCACATTTAAGACATTATAAAAAAATAGCAAATGCAAACTAAGATAAGTCTTAGGCTGTCATTTTTTACACTGTAAAATGTGTAAAAAAATAACTTAAGACAAAAAAGATATATCTATTCTAGGACATTTTAAATGTCAAAAAAAAAAATCGCATAACAGCTGTATTACTGGTAGAACATTCCTGGGACTTCTCTTGTTAATGCACTGCGTGTGGGCTTACAAACAAAACACCCTGACATTGAGAACGCCACTGCCCTCTAGTGTAGTGGAGATGCAAATGCACTTCATTCTGGGAGAGTTGAAAAAAAAAATCCCTGAAGTCAAAGGGTGCCTAAGACGGAGCCCTGAACCCCCCCAAGGGGGGCCCACCTCACTATTTGAGAACCACTGCTTTAGCATGACAGTGAAAACGATACAAAGAATCACAGAAAACATTGTAAACATGCAAAATAAATGTTATTAAATTTCTAAACATTGCAAAAAATGCCATGCAAATAATAATAATAATAAAAGACAAAAATGAAGATGTCTTTTTCACACGACAGAAACAACTGCCGTGTATTCGCGGCATATCAGACTCTCATTTACTCGACTATTTTATTCATGAGCTTTGGGTAATTATACTCCAACTTGGCAATAAATACACAAAACGGGGAAAAAATGATGAAAATCAGTCATTTTTGTTGTCGACCCGTGGCCCTTTTGTATATATTTCATAATTTAGCAGTTTGTGGAACTACGAATGATCTCAGCGGCGCTCTTTTTGTATCTTAAGAGTTTATTGGCGGATAAATGTCATTTAAAAGGATGGGGGGAAAAGATATATTTCTCATAATCCCTTTTTGGTGTATTAAAAATATTAAAAATATTTAAAAAATTAAAAAAAATGGAGTATGTGCTAAACGTTTTTTTACACATTACAAATTACAAAATAAATCTAAAGAAATGGACATATATCTTTTAAGTTTGTCCATCTTTGAAATATGTAAACAACAGGAATAAAAGGAAACTAAGAAAATAGAGATACTTCTTTTTTTAATAAATTGCAAAAAAAGGCTAAATATCTAAAGAAAAATCACCCAAAATGAAATATGTGCTAAAATGTTTTTTATATTGTAAAAAAATGCAACCAAAAAGAATTCTGCAAAAATGGAGATATGAGTTGTTTTTTCGATTTTAGAGATATGCAAACATTTTGAAAAATGACAAAAAAGAGCTAGGTGTAAAACGCAAAAAACAAAAACGGAGATATTTTTATGGTATTTTTTGTATATTGTAAATACATTGCAAAAAGGAAGAGTGAAAAAAAGATAAAAAAGAGACACGTTTTGCAACGTTATTCTTTGTAATTCTCTATCTCTACTCCATAAGAGACAGCAAGGAAAGGAAAGGGGGCGGGGTACCGAAAGGTCTCGCAAACCCTAGTTATAGGGTCACTAAATGTGAGAGGATGTGGAAGTAAAGCGACAGAGTGGAAGAAAGAGGAGATAGGAAGGATGATGACTAAAAGGAAGGTTGTAGATTCTTTGTTACATTGTTAACTTTATGCAGGCTGGGACTAAGATGACTGACAGAGGTCAACAGGCTTGGGGACTGGCCACCCCAGAGCCACGAGGCTTGGAGAGCCCGTGGCTCTCTCCATCCCTGTCGTTTGGACGAGTACAGCCACAAGATCAACCGCTAGAAAACATAGGTACAGTGGAACCTCGGTTTTCGAACGCCTCTCAGTTCAAACAAATCGGTTCTCGAGCAAAAATTTCGAGAAGTTCTTGCTTCGCTTTTCGTTCAAAAAAATCGTAGTTCGAACGCCGGTACGCTCGGGGCGATGCTGAGCGGCGTACGGGTGTAGATTGCCCCCACCCCTCGTGAAGAACTGTTGTCACGAGAGCGCGCACTCCTTTTTGCTTTCGTTTTTGATATCGGTGAAGGGAGTGTTTTAACCCCTAATTATGCCTCGGAAGAAGGTCGGTGCAAGCAGCAAAGTTGCTACAGGTGAAAAAAGAAGAGTAGTGCGTACAACTATTGCATTCAAGAAAAAAATAATAGCAAAATATGAAGAAGATGTGCGAGTTTCCCTTCCTTCGAGGGAATAGAGCATGGCTTCTGCAGACCACCACAAAGGTAAGAAATCCTATTCATAAATCTTTTCTTTATCCTTTAACCGCTCACCACTTGTTGTGGAGACCCGGGTGCTAAATGACGTGCAAACGACCTGATTTTTTTATTTTTACACGTTCATGTTAGCGTCATCTTTCGTACGGAAGATGACGCTAACGCGAACGTACGATTAGCCTGGGTTAGCTTTATGTTTTTGTTAAACATTCAAGGTAAACATTCAGGGTGTTGGAACGGATTAAAACGATTTACATTATTTTTAATGGGAAAAATGATTTCGGTGATAGAACATATCGGTTTTCGAACAGGGTTCTGGAACGGATTATGGTCGAGAACCGAGGATCCACTGTGCCCTGTTTTCTTCCGCTTCCTGTAAGGCCATGCGCTACTACACAAACTATGTTTTCTTCTTTCATACGGTGTAATTTTTTCACATTTAAGACATAAGAAATAGCAAAAGCAAACTTAGATAAGTCTTAGGTTGGCTGTCATTAAATATGAAAAAAATTTACTTAAGACCAAAAAAAGAGATATACAGTGGAACCTGGGTTTTCGAACGCCTCTCCTCTCAGTTCGTACAAATCGGAGTTCGACCAAAAATTTCGAGAAATTCTCGCTTTGCTGTTCGGTCAAAAATTCGGAGTTCGAACGCCGGTAATGCGTGAGTGCGTACGCTATAGTGCGATAATGAGCGGCGTACGGGTGTAGATGCTGTAAATGGCCCCCACCCCTCGTGACCAACTGTTATCACGTGCGCACTTGCCTCTTTTTGCTTTCGCTTTTAATATCGGTGAACAGAGTGTTTTAGCCCCTAACTATGCCTCCGAAGAAGGTCGGTGCAAGCAGGACAGGTGAAAAAAGAAAAGTTGTTCGTACAACTATTGCCTTTAAGAAAGACATAATAGCTAAATATGAAAGAGGTGTGCGAGTTTCCGATCTTGCTAAGGGAATACAGCATGCGCCTTCTGCTGACCACCACAAAGGTAAGAAATCCTATATTATAATTCTTTTCTTTATCTTTTTTTTTTCTTTTACACGTTCATGTTAGCGTAATGTTTCGTACGGAAGATTGCGCTAACGCGAACGTACGATTAGCCTGGGTTAGCTCTGATTACGTTGAACAGGTAAACATTCAGGGTGTTGGAACGGAGCCCAAAATTCAGGGTGTTGGAACAGAGCCCCCTTTCCAATGAAGCGCTAGCCACTTGTGGTGCTAAATGACTTGTAAACGACCTGTTTTTTTTTTTTTTTTTTTTACACGTTCATGTAAGCGTAATGTTTCGTACGGAAGATTACGCTAACGCGAGCGTACGATTAGCTTCATGTTTACGTTCATGGTAAACATTCAGGGTGTTGGAACGGATTAAAACGATTTACATTATTTTTAATGGGAAAAATGATTTCGGTGATTGAACAAATCGGTTCTCGACCAGGGTCCTGGAACAGATTACGGTCGAGAACCCAGGTTCCACTGTATATATTCTAGTACATTTTAAAATGTCACATGACAGCACCAGTTTTATTCTGTATTCCCGCATGACAGGCTTATTTTCTTCAATTCTATTTGGTGTTTCTTTGCGGGCACGTTGGCCCTCTCCGTTCCGATTCATAATCACGTCGTTAGCGGAGTCCCGAATCGGACCCCGACGACGGCTTCCGGCGTCTTAAAAGCGCCCGATGCCGTTATGCGTGGGCTTCAGACGATTTTTACGGACGTCCCCGAGGAAAGTCCTCGCCGACTGCCAATGGCCGCCCGGTCGCGAGGACGACTCCTGCATCAAAATGCGCCTTTATTGTTATTTGAATTCATTGAAATCGCGGCCAGTGGCACTTTTGAAGCTTTGTGTGGAGACGAGAAGCCAAAAGTTCTGCGGGGACCCGAAAGACTCAAAGGCCTTCGCGGCAAAAGTTTGGAGGGAGTCAAAAGGCCTGAAAAATCCATATTGCGTAAAAGAAAGAGCAAAAACGTTTTGCTGGCTCCTCAAATTGTTGATGGAAATATTTCTAGTCGGAAATTTGGGGCAGGAATTGCCAGTGATGATAGGTAAACTAAAAATAACATGGCCATCATTTTTTAATTACCCATTCACACACACACTCACACGCCAATAGGGAGTCAGCCTCCAAACCTTTTGAGGATAATCAAGATGCTAATTGGTAAATAGTCTGCATTTCTATAGCGCTTTTCAAGTCAATGAAGACTTCCAAAAGCGCTTTACAACGGGCTTCACATTCACCCATTCACACACACACTCACACACAAATAGGGAGTCAGGCTCCGAACGTTTTGAGGATAATCAAGATGCTAATTAGTAAATGGTCTGCATTTCTATAGCGCTTTTCAAGTCAATGAAGACCTCCCAAAGCGCTTTACAATGTGCTTTACTCTTACCCATTCACACACACACTCACACACCAATAGGGAGTAAGCCTCCAAACGTTTTGAGGATAATCAAGATGCTAATTAGTAAATGGTCTGCATTTATATAGCGCTTTTCAAGTCAATGAAGAGCTCCCAAAGCACTTTTCAATGTGCTTCTTACTTACCCATTCACACACACACACACTCACACACCAATAGGTGGGTAAGCCCTGCAAGGATTCAGTGTCTTGTCCAATGACACTTATAACACGCAGGAGCCGGGAATTGAACCTGCGATCTCTTGATCTACCTCCTGAGCTAAGTCTTTCCTTCTCAGTTGAGTGAAGAAGCCCACAACGGGGGCAAGATGGGCCATTATGTGGTCAGTTTGAAATAACACATTCCCGGGAAATCTAGTGATAATACCCGCCCCATACAACACGATGGAGGCCGGTGGCATTTGTTTGCGTTCGATAAAGAAGAAACCGGGTTCGGGGGTTAGCCTAATTCGCGCAAAAGCAGCTAGCGCCCGAGACTCGACGCTTCCTGATGAATTATTGATGTGCGACTTGCCGCCGCAAAGAAATTTGGCGGCGGCGGCGAGTACGACCGGGGGCTCCTCCTTTGTGATTATAATGACGCTGACATTTTGCCGCTCTCCCGTGCATCCACCCCGCACTTTCTGCAAACCGAGCGCCGAAATATAATCCGGAGTGTTCCGGCGACATCGGGGGGGGGAAAAAAAAGGTTCAAAATGTCTGATGAAATTCTTGTCATATCTCCTCAAAGTGCTTATTCGTCAGCGCTTCAAACAATCGAAATATCAAAAGTGGACCCAAACGCACGACAGCGAAAAGAAAGAAAACTGTCCCTCCCGCGTGGAATATAAATGACCCAGCCTGGCCACGGTCTATCAAGAAATTTGCGCGAGGAAAAACTATCGGGACTGAAATCCACTGCATAGACGATAGAATAAAATGAAAAAAAAAAAGGAAAAACGTAAAAAGAAAGACATGTAAAATAAAGTAAAAAAAAACTGAGAATAAAAGGAATGTTGAGAAAGGAAAAGAAAGAAAAGAGAAAAAGAAAGATGGAGGAAAAAAGAAAAGCGGGTGAGAGAAAACGAGACATTAATAGAGACGTAGAAAAGAAAAGAGACAGAGAAAAGGGGAAAAACACAAATAAAAGGTAAAACGGTGAAAAGGGCAAAAAAAGAGTGTACAAGAAAGAGATACATATATTGAGAATGAAAGGATCAGAAGATACAGGAAAAAAGAAAAGAACGTGAGAGAAAACGAGAGACATTAATAGAAACGTAAAAAAGAAAGGAGACAGAAAAAATGGGAAAAAGACAAATGGAATGAAACGAAGAAAGAAAGAAAAAGTAAAACGTAAAGAGAGATAAGGGCAAAAAAAGAAAGAGAGAGATAGAGATAGATATATTGAGAGCGAAAGAATAAGAAGACGCAGGAAAAAAGAAAAGAACGTGAGAGAAAACGAGAGGAATAGAGACGTCGAAAAGAAAAGAGACAAATGAAAAAAAAACAAATGAAATGAAACAAAGAAAGAGTAAAATAGAGTGAAAAGGGCAAAAAAGAGTGTGCGAGAGAAAGATAAATATATTGAGAGCGAAAGAATAAGACGCAGGAAAAAAGAAAAGAACGTGAGAGAAAACGAGACATTAATAGAGACATAGAAAAGAGATAGAGAAAAGTGGAAAAACACAAATGAAATGAAACAAAGAAAGACAAAGAAAAAATAAAACGTAAAGAGAGAAAAGGGGAAAAAAAGAAAGAGAGATAGAGAGAGAGCGAAAAAATAAGAGAAAGGAGGTACTTTACAAGAAAAATGAAGAAAAAAGAAGAGGAGGCTAACAAGATAGAGTGACAGATACACAGAGAGAAAGAGAGAAGAAAAGAAAGAGATTGAGAGATTGAGAATGGATAAAAAAAAGGTAAAATGAAAAATTGGGATTGTGATTTATTCTATAGAGCGAAACTCACTTTATATTGCTTTAGTTTGACTTTTGTTTTGAACAAAGTACAGTAGCATATGTCTACTTGACCAGTAGTCTCAAGTTGTAAGAGTTAAAATGACTAAATTCACTTTATAGTGTTATTTTATGATGCTTATTTTGATTTCACTTCAAGAGTAAGTTAACATATAACAAGATTGTATAACGCAACTCTCAAATTCTTTGACGTGCACGTTTCGAGTAACGGACTTTGAGAATTTCCCCGGTAACTCGTTACTTTGACTATAGAGTAATTCCCGGTTCCTGCCCGACACCGATCCCGGGGCTCGACCGCCATCGCCCCCCTAAAACGAAAGAAGGATAAAAAGGCGCGTCACCTGTATCCGTGCTGGGTATCCACACAGGGGGCGCCATTGTAGCAAGGGTTTCGGGCGTAGGCGTGGCAAGGCCGGTGGCTCTGCTGTCGTCCCGGGCAGGAGCAGACGGCTCGGGCCTCCAGCGCTACCGCCACCAAACTCAAGGGGCCGCTATCCACCAGCGTCGCGCCCTCGCCGCGCACCGCTAACTCGCTAGCGCAGCCGCCCGCCTCGCCGCAGTCCATGCTCGGGCAATCGTCCGCCCCCACTTGCAAAACTCGGACTTGCAGGAAGGACTGAAGCTGCGGAAAAATACCAGAAAAAGAAACTCCATCACGACTATAGACCTTCCGCCGGCAAATAGATTTTCAAAATAAATCACATGGCCTTACAGGAAGCTGAAGAAAACAAAGTGCTTATGTTTTTTAGGCGGTTGATCTTGTGGCTGTTCTCATCCAGACGACAGGGATGGAGAGAACCACGGGCTCTCCAAGCCTCCTGGCTCTGAAGTGGCCAGTATTTATCACTTAATAAATAGACCACAATTAAATAATTTAAAAATATATAAGAATTTTTACATATTGGTTAAAAAATACTAATAATAACTATCATATACATTAAAACAATAATAAGTGAATATAATAGTTAATTATTTGACAAATATGTTACAGTATTGTATTTTTTTAAATATGTCAGTATTTTTGGTATAAATATGTTTTTAGATTCTTAAATTCAGCATTATTTTATGAATATTTATTTGAGTACATGATTGAATAAATAGCCTTTTTGTAAGTATAACATTTTATGAAAATATTAAAATATACTACTAATATTTTATGAATAGAGTCCAGTCAAGTCATATTTACTTGTATAACCCTTAATGAGTTATTTTTATTTATTTATATATTTTTTTCAATTTATTTTTTAAATTATTAATTTTGACGTATTTTATGATTTATTTATGATTGTTTTTCTATTGAAATATTCATTGGAAAACATCATTTTATTTTGTTGTAAAAAAAGCCAGTATTCATGTATTTTGAATGTAATTATAAAATATACTGGTGATATTTTAGGCATATTTTAAAAATATAAAAGATTTCTAAAATAATCTCAAAATATACAAAATATATGAATAACACCAGCATTTAAATAAGTTGTAAATAAATGTTTTAAACCTTTAAAAAAAAGAATATATATATGTATATATATATATATTACTATTTTTCGTCAAGTTAAAAATTTTAAAATAATTTGAAAATATGACAAGATTTTATTCTTTATATTTTAAATAATATATCACCGAGTATATCATTTCTTCCTCATGCCATGAGGCTCTTTAAATCCACCCGGGGGAGTAAAAGCCTATATTAAACCCCACCCCCACATTTGCATATTACCCTATTTTTATGGCAGTGTGTATTTTCCGTAGAACTATGTAAATACTCTCTATCGACACGTTATATTGGGTATTTTAGGAAGTGTGAATTTCCCTACGGGGATGAATAAAGTATCCATCTATCTATCTATATCTAAGTTTCTATCTATCTCTAACTATATCGAAGTTACTATCGATCTATCTATCTATCTAGACATCTATCTAGACATCTATGTATATCTAAGTTTCTATCCATCTATCTAGACATCGCTATCTATCTATCTAGACATCAACTATCCATCTAGACATCTATTTATCTATCTATCTATCTATCTAGACATCTATGTAGACATCTATCTACACATCTATAGCTATCTAGACATCGATGTAGACATCTATATCTAGACATCTATCTATAGATCTATCTATCCATCTAGACATCTCTATCTATCTAGACATATCCCTATCTAGACATCTATTTATCTATCCATCTATCTATATCTATCTAAGTATATATCTATCTAGATATCTATGTAGACATCTATCTACACATCTATATCTATCTAGTCATCTATCTATATATCTATCTATCTATATCTAAGTTTCTATCCATCTATCTATCTCTATGTTTATATCTATCTATCTAGACATCTATTTATCTATCTATCTGTCTAGACATCTATGTAGACATCTATCTACACATCTATATCTATCTAGACATCTATCTATCTAGACATCTACTTATCCATCTATCTAGACATATATGTAGACATCTATCTACACATCTATATCTATCTAGACATCTGTCTATATTTCCATTTATCTATATCTAAGTTTCTATCCATCTATCTATCTCAACATCTACCTATCTCTAAGTTTATATCTATCTATCGATCTATCTATCTAGACATCTATATCTATCTAGACATATATCTATCTAGACAATAATAATGGTCCTTTCTCAAGGTTCTTGTTTTCCTCATGTTGAGGTTGGGTTTTCCTTGCCCGCATGTCGGTTTCAGATCAGGGGCTGGTGCAATTGTGGCTTATCTAAAATCCTCTTCATGAATACGAGATGTGGTTTTCTGTAGGCGAGCCAACCTTCTGTTTGTGCGCCGCCAGGTATCCGAGTATCTTCTCGGGCTTGAGGAAACGGGCCGGGGTCGGGCCCGGCACGGCGAAGCGGACGTCCAGCCGACCCTCGCCGGCCTCGCTCGCGGCGAAAACCTTGACGTCCGGAGAGGAAAGCATTTCCGAGAGGAAGTCCGACAGGAGCTCCAAGCGGCTGCGCTGCTTCGAGCCCGGCCACAGGAACTCTTTCGCCGTCATGTCTGCGGAAAAAGGAGACGGGAGACGAAGAATTATTCCCGTTCGTGGATCGACAAACAAAAAACAGACAACAGGGAAAAAAGAACAGAGAGTAAGAAAGGTTAGAGGAGAGAAAACGGGAGAAAAAGAAAGAGAACAACAAAAAAGAATGAGAAAAGAACAGAGAGATAGAGAAAGAACAATAGAGAGTAAGAAAGGAAAAAGAAGGGGGAAAAAGAAAGATCAACAAAAAAAGAGTGAGGAGGGAAAAGTGAGACAAGAAATAGACAAAAAAAGAGGGAAAAAACAACAGAGATAAAGGACAAAAGAGAGAAAACAACAAAAAAAGAATGAGAAAAGAAAAGCAAGAAAGAGATAGAGAAATACAAAAATACAGAGGAAAAAAACAAAAGAGAGTAAGAAAGGAAAAAGAGAGGTGCTGTGAAAAATAGAAAAAGGACAACAAAAAGTGAGGAGGGAAAAGCGAGACAAGAGATACGAATAGACAAAAAAGAGAGAAAGAACAACAAAGACAAAGAAAGGACAGAATAGAGAAAACGGGAGAAAAAGAAAGAGAACAACAAAAAAGAATGAGAAAAGAACAGAGATAGAGAAAGAACAATAGAGAGTAAGAAAGGAAAAAGAAGTGGGAAAAAGAAAAAACAACAAAAAAGAGTGAGGAGGAAAAAGTGAGACAAGAGATACAGGTAGACAAAAAAAGAGGGGAAAAAAAACAACAGAGAGTAAGAAAGGTTAGAGGGGAGAAAACGGGAGAAAAAGAAAGAGAACAACAAAAAAGAATGAGAAAAGAACAGAGAGATAGAGAAAGAACAATAGAGAGTAAGAAAGGAAAAAGAAGGGGGGAAAAGAAAGAACAACAAAAAAGAGTGAGGAGGAAAAAGTGAGACAAGAGATACAGGTAGACAAAAAAAGAGGGGAAAAAAACAACAGAGAGTAAGAAAGGTTAGAGGGGAGAAAACGGGAGAAAAAGAAAGAGAACAACAAAAAAGAATGAGAAAAGAACAGAGAGATAGAGAAAGAACAATAGAGAGTAAGAAAGGAAAAAGAAGGGGGGAAAAGAAAGAACAACAAAAAAGAGTGAGGAGGAAAAAGTGAGACAAGAGATACAGGTAGACAAAAAAAGAGGGGAAAAAAACAACAGAGAGTAAGAAAGGTTAGAGGGGAGAAAACGGGAGAAAAAGAAAGAGAACAACAAAAAAGAATGAGAAAAGAACAGAGAGATAGAGAAAGAACAATAGAGAGTAAGAAAGGAAAAAGAAGGGGGAAAAAGAAAGATCAACAAAAAAAGAGTGAGGAGGGAAAAGTGAGACAAGAAATAGACAAAAAAAGAGGGAAAAAACAACAGAGATAAAGGACAAAAGAGAGAAAACAACAAAAAAAGAATGAGAAAAGAAAAGCAAGAAAGAGATAGAGAAATACAAAAATACAGAGGAAAAAAACAAAAGAGAGTAAGAAAGGAAAAAGAGAGGTGCTGTGAAAAATAGAAAAAGGACAACAAAAAGTGAGGAGGGAAAAGCGAGACAAGAGATACGAATAGACAAAAAAGAGAGAAAGAACAACAAAGACAAAGAAAGGACAGAATAGAGAAAACGGGAGAAAAAGAAAGAGAACAACAAAAAAGAATGAGAAAAGAACAGAGATAGAGAAAGAACAATAGAGAGTAAGAAAGGAAAAAGAAGTGGGAAAAAGAAAAAACAACAAAAAAGAGTGAGGAGGAAAAAGTGAGACAAGAGATACAGGTAGACAAAAAAAGAGGGGAAAAAAAACAACAGAGAGTAAGAAAGGTTAGAGGGGAGAAAACGGGAGAAAAAGAAAGAGAACAACAAAAAAGAATGAGAAAAGAACAGAGAGATAGAGAAAGAACAATAGAGAGTAAGAAAGGAAAAAGAAGGGGGGAAAAGAAAGAACAACAAAAAAGAGTGAGGAGGAAAAAGTGAGACAAGAGATACAGGTAGACAAAAAAAGAGGGGAAAAAAACAACAGAGAGTAAGAAAGGTTAGAGGGGAGAAAACGGGAGAAAAAGAAAGAGAACAACAAAAAAGAATGAGAAAAGAACAGAGAGATAGAGAAAGAACAATAGAGAGTAAGAAAGGAAAAAGAAGGGGGGAAAAGAAAGAACAACAAAAAAGAGTGAGGAGGAAAAAGTGAGACAAGAGATACAGGTAGACAAAAAAAGAGGGGAAAAAAACAACAGAGAGTAAGAAAGGTTAGAGGGGAGAAAACGGGAGAAAAAGAAAGAGAACAACAAAAAAGAATGAGAAAAGAACAGAGAGATAGAGAAAGAACAATAGAGAGTAAGAAAGGAAAAAGAAGGGGGAAAAAGAAAGATCAACAAAAAAAGAGTGAGGAGGGAAAAGTGAGACAAGAAATAGACAAAAAAAGAGGGAAAAAACAACAGAGATAAAGGACAAAAGAGAGAAAACAACAAAAAAAGAATGAGAAAAGAAAAGCAAGAAAGAGATAGAGAAATACAAAAATACAGAGGAAAAAAACAAAAGAGAGTAAGAAAGGAAAAAGAGAGGTGCTGTGAAAAATAGAAAAAGGACAACAAAAAGTGAGGAGGGAAAAGCGAGACAAGAGATACGAATAGACAAAAAAGAGAGAAAGAACAACAAAGACAAAGAAAGGACAGAATAGAGAAAACGGGAGAAAAAGAAAGAGAACAACAAAAAAGAATGAGAAAAGAACAGAGATAGAGAAAGAACAATAGAGAGTAAGAAAGGAAAAAGAAGTGGGAAAAAGAAAAAACAACAAAAAAGAGTGAGGAGGAAAAAGTGAGACAAGAGATACAGGTAGACAAAAAAAGAGGGGAAAAAAAACAACAGAGAGTAAGAAAGGTTAGAGGGGAGAAAACGGGAGAAAAAGAAAGAGAACAACAAAAAAGAATGAGAAAAGAACAGAGAGATAGAGAAAGAACAATAGAGAGTAAGAAAGGAAAAAGAAGGGGGGAAAAGAAAGAACAACAAAAAAGAGTGAGGAGGAAAAAGTGAGACAAGAGATACAGGTAGACAAAAAAAGAGGGGAAAAAAACAACAGAGAGTAAGAAAGGTTAGAGGGGAGAAAACGGGAGAAAAAGAAAGAGAACAACAAAAAAGAATGAGAAAAGAACAGAGAGATAGAGAAAGAACAATAGAGAGTAAGAAAGGAAAAAAAAGGAGAAAAAGAAAGAGAACAACAAAAAGAATGAGGAGGGAAAAGTGAGACAAGAGATACAAATTGACAAAAAAAGGGAAAAAACAACAGAGTAAGAAAGGTTAAAGAGAAAACGGGAGGAAAAGAAAGAGAACAACAAAAAAGAATGAGAAAAGAAAAGCAAAAGAGAGAGAAATACAAAAATACAACGAAAGAACAATAAAGAGTAAGAAAAGAAAGAGGAGAAAAAGAAAGAGAACAACAAAAAAGAATGAGGAGGGAAAAGCGAGACAAGAGATATAAATAGACAAAAAAGAGAGAAAGAACGACAGAGACAAAGAAAGGAAAAAAGAGAGAAAACATGAGGAAAAGAAAGAGAACAACAAATAAACAACAAGAAAAGAAAAGCAAGACAGAGAGCTAGAGAAAAGAGAGAAAAATAAAAAAATATAGAGAAAGAAAAATACAGAGTAAGGAAAAAGAGAGGAGACGTGAGAAATATAGAAATGAGAGTGAGGGGGGAAAGCTAGACAAAGTTATACAAATAGACCAAAAGGAGGGAAAGAAAAACAGAGATAAAGAAAGGACAAAAAAGAGAAAATGTGACAAAATGAAAGAGAATCACAAAAGGAGAGCAAAAAAGGAAAAGCGAGACAGCGAGAGGGGGAAATGGAGAGCGAAAGAGAAAGAGAGAAAAATGAAGAAAGAACAACAGAACAAGAATAAAAAAGGAAGAAAAAGGAGAAAAAGACAAAAAAAATGTAGTCAAACAAGAAGAGGAAAAGTGAGAAAGATTAAAAAAAAGAAGGACAGGAAAGCGCAACTAAAAAGAAAGCAAAAAAAATGAAACGTGAGAAAAAAGAAAGTAAGGCATAAAAAGCGAGATGAATTGATGAAAAAAGAACAGTAACAATAACAGAAAGAAGAGAGTCATGAAAGAGAATCAAAAAGAAATGTTTTTAAGTAAGGATCGGGGTTTGAAAGTAGGCCTTGGATAAAAACCAAAAGGAATTGTGTTCAGAAAATCTTCATGTCAGTATTACTCTTTCCACTTAGGGTTTCAAAGCAGAGGTAGGGTTTTTTGTTTTTGTTTTACATGCAAATGTTTTCAAACGTAGTCATTGTTCCATAAACAAAGATTAGATAGATAGATTGAGAGATAGAAAAATAGATAGATGTCTAAATAGATAGGTAGATAGATGTCTAGATAGGTGTCTAGATAGATAGATAGATATGTCTAGATAGATGTCCAGATAGATATAGATGTCTAGATAGGTGTCTAGATAGACAGATAGATGTTTAGATGTAGGTGTCTAGATAGATAGATACATGTAGATATCTAGATAGATATCCAGATAGAAATAGATGTCTAGAGAGATAGATAGATACATAGATATCTAGATAGATGTCCAGATAGATGTCCAGATAGATATGTCTAGATAGATGTCCAGATAGATATGTCTAGATAGATGTCCAGATAGCTATAGATGTCTAGATAGATAGACAGATGCATGTAGATGTTTAGATAGATATCCAGATAGATAGATGTCTAGATAGATAGACAGATGCATATAGATGTCTAGATAGATATCCAGATAGATAGATGTCTAGATAGATAGATGTCTAGAGAGATAGATGGATAGATATAGATGTTTAGATATATGTCCAGATATAGATGTCCAGATATAGATGTCCAGATAGATATGTCTAGATAGATGTCCAGATAGCTATAGATGTCTAGATAGATGTCTAGACAGACATAGATATAGATGTCTAGATAGATAGACAGATGCATATAGATGTCTAGATAGATATCCAGATAGATAGATGTCTAGATAGATAGATGTCTAGAGAGATAGATGGATAGATATAGATGTTTAGATATATGTCCAGATAGATATAGATGTCTAGGTAGATGTCCAGATGAATATAGATGTCTAGATAGATAGATGTCTAGATAGATATCCAGATATATAGATGTCTAGACAGATGCCTAGATAGATAGATGTCTAGAGAGATAGATGGATAGATATAGATGTTTAGATATATGTCCAGATAGATATAGATGTCTAGGTAGATGTCCAGATGAATATAGATGTCTAGATAGATAGATGTCTAGATAGATATCCAGATATATAGATGTCTAGACAGATGCCTAGATAGATAGATGTCTAGAGAGATAGATAGATGTCTAGAGAGATAGATAGAGATAGATATAGATGTCTATCTATATATCTAGGAAGATGGATAGATATAGATGTTTAGATATATGTCCAGATAGATATAGATGTCTAGATAGATAGACAGATACATATAGATGTCTAGATATCCAGATAGATATATGTCTAGAGAGATGTCTAGATAGATATATGTCTAGAAAGATAGATGGATAGATATAGATGTTTAGATATATGTCCAGATAGATATAGATGTCTAGATAGATGTCCAGATGAATATAGATGTCTAGATAGATAGATGTCTAGATAGATATCCAGATATATAGATGTCTAGACAGATGCCTAGATAGATAGATGTCTAGAGAGATAGATAGATAGATGTCTAGAGAGATAGATAGAGATAGATATAGATGTCTATCTATATGTCTAGGAAGATGGATAGATATAGATGTTTAGATATATGTCCAGATAGATATAGATGTCTAGATAGATGTCCAGATAAATATAGACGTCTAGATAGATGAATGTCTAGATAGATGTCCAGATAGATATAGTTACCTATCTCTATGTCTAGATAGATGTCTAGATAGATAGATAGATAGATGTCCTTAAGATATAGATGTCTATCTATATGTGTAGATAGATAGAACTAGATAAAGATGTCTAAATAGATGTATCGATTGATATAGATAGCTAGATAGAGCTAGATAGATAACTAGATAGATAGAACTAGATAGAACTAAATAGATAGTACTAGATAGATAGATAGATAGATAGTTACTTTATTCATCCGGGTAGGGAAATTCACCCTTCCAGCAGTATCCTTGAGTTGAAAAATAAAATAATAAAATGAAAGATCTAGAATACAAAAATAACCAATATAACGTGTTGCTATTGAGTAGTTCAATAGATTGGGTGTTATGTTTAAAAAAACAAATTAAGGGGCCACTTCAGGGTCTCAAAATTGGGTTACCAATCAGACGTTAGGGTTTTAAAGTTTTGAGGTGGAAATTGGAAGACCAGCGTTCTTTCCCGGACTTTGGACGTCCGCCCGACGCCGTCCACTTCAAAAGGAGGCAAAATCGCCCAAAGGGCTTTCGCGCAACGGACGGACGATGGACGGGCGAGCCGGGCCAAGCGTCCGACTTGAAAGCCAAACATTTGACAGCCGCTCCGTCCTACTTGTCTCAAACCCGTTGACGCTTTCATCAAAGAGCGTGTCCGAACCTCTCGAGTGTGTACGCAAACACCACGCCAATTCATCAATAAATTAAATTCAAGAGAAGGAATAGAAGTAAATGACGTCCGACACCGGCGCTTTTGATCCCGACCCCCCCGCCCGGACAAAAAAAACAAATTATCAGAGGAAAGACACGCATCAAAGATGCTTCTGCAAAAAAATGTCCGAAACTCGTCAGCGGGGAGATGAGTGTGAAATTCTCTGGAGCGTCTTTCATTCATCATCCGTCAACATCCAACGTTTGCTAAACAAAAAAAAAAGAAAAGCTGACTCATCGTGGACTGATGGCAGTATGCCAGCTTCGGAATCCCTAACGTAGTCATAAAGGAGAAAAAGAAAGAGAACAAAGGACTGAACTTTGGGACAGTTTTGTTCCTTCATTCTTTTCACCTCCCCCGTCCTCTCCGCCTCTTTCTCACCCCAGTTTCCTCCAGCTGGAATGCAATGATGTGTCAGAACCAGAACAGATACAGGATCCAATCGCCGGTCTGGTATAGAAGGACAGGAACCCAGAGACTGACGAGATCGTTAACGAATCAGGATAACAAAAATAAACAGGAGAAACGACACGGGAACAAAAACTGGAGAAACTCACAAACAGGACAAAAACAGACAGAAACAAAACTGGAACCCGATATTAAACAGGACACAAATAAACGGAAACCATACCGGACTTGAATTACCAACAGGAAAAGAGTCAGAAGTCAGAACCCACGTCTTGTGGGGCAGAAGTCCGTTTGACAGGAAAACAGGACAGGACCCACGTCTTGTGGGGCAGAAGTTCTTTGACAGGAAAACAGGACGGAACCCACATCTTGTGGGGCAGAAGTTCGTTGACAAGAAAACATGACGGAACCCATGTCTTGTGGGGCAGAATTTTGTTGACGGGCTGACAAAGAAGCAGGAGAGCGCTGAGCTTTATGTAGACAGAAAGCCAATCTGTTAACCAGCCGCAGCTGGCGCCACACAGGCGGGGCCAATTGGGCACCATGGCAACCGTGACAAACGGGAGGGGCTAATCGGACACCATGGCAACCGTGACACACACGGGCGCGGCCAAGTGGGCACCATGGCAACCATGACATGATGAAACACTTCAGCTGACACACGAGCAGAACTGCTACAAACATACCTGTCTCGATGTCACCACGGCTGAATTGAATACTGTGTTTTGTTTCCATGACATTGATTTCATTATTTGTCAGCCACACTATCTCGCGTGTGTGAAACGAAGGTCACCGTGTCCACTCCCCCACAGGGGGCCGACCAGACCGGAGCCGTGAGCAGACGCCTAACACCTCGCGATACGGTTTGAAAGTAGCCAGCGAGCGGACAAGAGGTCTGACTTACAAGGAGTCAAAAGAGTCTCTGTCGCCAGCGAGCCAGGTTCAAACCACACAAGCAGCACAGGAACGAAGCCCTTAAGCAACCCAAAAAAGGTTCTGACCAAGTTTATTCTTTCATTACTCTCTTCTTTATCTATTCATCCATCATGTCTCTCTCCATCTGTCCACTAAACCATTGTCCATCCCTCTATTCACTCCTATCTATTCATCCATCCATCCATTTATCCATCCAATGACCCATTTATCATATCTCCATCCTTCCATTGATTCATTGTCCATCCATCCATTCACACCTCTATCTATTCATCCTTCATGTCTCTATCATTCATCCATCCATTCTTCCATCCAACCATCCCCATATCTTTTCTCTATCCACCTTTCTACCCATCATTTCTCTATGCATCCATCCATCATTCCATCTAACGCTCTTTTGATCCATCTCTTGCTCCCTCCATCCATTCACTATTCCAATTTCTATTCATTCATCTTCTTTATCTATTCATCCATCATGTCTCTCTCCATTTGTCCACTAAACCATTGTTCATCCTTCTATTCACTCCTCTATTCATCCATCCATCGATCTATCCATTTATCCATCCAACGACCCACCTATCACATCTCCATCCATTGATCCATCCATTGTCCATCCCTCCATTCACACCTCAATCTATTCATCCATCTATCTTTCATCCATCCATTCTTCCATCCCCCTATCTTTTCTCTATCAGCCTTTCTACTCATAAGTTCTCTATGCATCCATCCATGTATATTTGTGTATCTATCCATCCTGTTGTATCCACGAATCAACGTAACTATCAATCCAAATATCATTTATCACACATGCAATACAGCAAAGCCGTTTATCCATTATCCCGCCATCCCACGCGGACTGTCCTCCGCTTCATTTTCCCTCCATTCTTTCTTTTTTTCTTTCCCTGGTAAAGTGAAAGCGATCCAGACAGGATCTTAAAAAGGAGGTGGGAGTAGAGTGGAGGCGAACGTCAGTTCTCATCCGTCCGGGGAGGACGGACGAGGGACGACAGGGGAGTAAAGTGGGATGGGATAGGGGACCCGAGGGGGAGCGTGGGTGGGGGATCGGAGGGTGTGGGCCCCGGTAAGTCTTAACGCTTTGTGACAGGCACTGCACCTGGCTGGCATCCAAACGCTCTGCTGCTCTCTCATCCTTGCAACCGCCACAATTTCAAGAGATAATACGCACACCCTGCCCCCAAAACATGTCTATATACACTTGTGTATTTTTTGGTAGTTTAGCACGTACTGTTATTGTTTTTTTCAACTGTTAATAGTACCGTATTTTCCGCACTATAAGGCGCACCTAAAAGTCTTAATTTTTGTCAAAAGCTGACCATGCGCCTTATAATACAGTGCGCCTTATATATGGAACAAAATTAATTCGCAAAGTCTCACAACTTGCAGTCGCCGACTCGATTTTCCCCCGAACGCCAAGTCGTCCGCGGTGTATGCTGGGATTTATTTACCGGCGTTTCATTGGCTAACCCATGTGTCAATCATCATTTGAATCAGTCACTATTGGCTAAAGTTATTCGGAGGTCAAGGGGCGGATCCTTTTTATCATTTACAGGCTGGCATTGGCTTAGACGGCAAAACAAAGCCTGCAATTGGCCGAAAAAGATGAATGCGTATAGCACGTGGCTGACGGCATACAGAAAGCAATTTTTTACTATTTTGTATTTGTAAATATTTTATTCTCCTGGATTTACTAAACTCACGGAGTTAAGAGGACCACGGCTGCACATTATTATGAAGACAACGACTTCGGTGAGCTACTCTGGCTATATATTTTCCCTGTATCTTGTTTCAGACTGAACTCGATGTTTCTGTGATAAGCGGTGCAGATAATGGATGGAATGGAGTGTCTATTTTTAAATTCAACTCAATTCCAAGTGTTTATTGTCATATATACAGTAAAGTTGCGAGCGAAAAAGAAAATAGAAACTAAGGAATGGTTGGCATTCCTTGAATCCTAAGACTTTAACCTTCCGAATGATGGAACGATGCTTTTGAGTGACATCGTACGGACACCGCATCCGCACGTGTTCGCGACACGTATTTGCGTCTTTGCAAGCTTTTGGAATGTTAAGGGGGTAAGAAGTTGGATGAGTTGAAGACTGAACTATCTGACTGTTTTGTCCACGTTCCCATTGTAGCGCCTTATAACCCGGTGCGCCTTGTAGTGCGGAAAATACAGTAATTCCCCCCAAAAATTCTTCATAATATTGTTTTTCTTCTTCACCGGTTAAAAGACATTGATCCTTAAGGAATGACAGAAGGTCAGACGGAAAGCAAAAGCCATTGAAAACCCAATTTTTTTTCCAATTTCTGGGTTCTATCGATTCTCGCCGGAGGGCGAACACTATTTGAACGATATCTCATTTGAGCGCGTCGCCTCCTAAAGGTCACTTAAGGTTTTTTGTGGATTTTGAAGGACTTCGTGTTTCATGCTTTGGATGAATGTCATAGAATAGAATAGAATAGAATAGAATATCAGTGTTCTGGTTTGCCCGCGTCCCTGCGTCCTAGACGCATCATTTTTGCTGGGGAGGCATCGTCTCAAATCAACATGCGTCCCCAGAACGCAACTTTTGTGACACAAAATTGTCATTATTACCCGATTACATTTTTTTTTTTTTAAACAAAGATTTACCGCGCTCCAAACTTTTCGTCAGGCAGATCCGGCATTGTTGTTTTGGTCTCGCGGTTCAAGTTTTCGTCTGCAGTTGTGTAGTGAAAAGTCCGTCTATTTTTTGGAGAACCGGCTTTTTCGGCTCAACTCATTCAAGAGAGCCGGCTCTCCAACGGCTCACTTGCTTTGATGCATTACGAATGATGATGTTGTATAAAGAAGTTAAGAAAAAAAGGAGTATAAAAGGAGAAAATGAAAAAAAGACAGGTTTGTGGTTATCCCTTTAATCGGTGTATTACCAACAATAATTTCATGCAGAAAATGAATTTATAATTTGATGATTAAAACTAGGTGCGAAGGAGCGAGCGAGTTGTCTGTCCCCGCGTACCCTGCAATTGGCTGGCAACCAGTTCAGGGTGTCCCCTGCCCACTGCCCGATGATTGCTGGGATGGGCTCCAGCACCCCCGCGACCCTACTGAGGATAGGCGGTGCAGCTAATGAGATGAGAATATATAGATTTTTATTTTATATTTGTCACCGATTTACAATTTCAACCTGGATAAGACTAAATTTTGGGGACCCATAGATTTGAGCATGCGAGTCCCCGGGACCCATAATTTTTCACAGCTCAAATGAACACTGGAATATAATACAGTAATCCCTCGGTTATCACGGTTAATGGGGACCAAAACCACCCGCAAAAAGTGAAAATCCGCTAAGTAGCGACGTCCCTTCAAAAATGCTTAAAAATATATATATATATTTTTAATTATTATTTTATTTTATTATTTTTTTAGACCCGCGAAGCTCTGAACCCGCGAACGTGGAAGCGCGAAGTAGCGAGGTCCCACTGTATACCTTTATTATCATTGTTACAAGATGGGTTGAACATATTGTGACAACGAAATTGGACGTGGCACTCCAGTCTCACATTTTACAGGGTGAATTAAAAAAACCCAAAGATTAAGGATAATTGACACAATATTTACACAAGAAAGTGTGGGAATGTAGGATGTTAAATACAGATTTGGGATGGTATTAGTGCAATATTGTGCAAAATGAGCATAGGCATAATTACAATTTGACATCTGTATGAGGTAGTGTGTTTGCAAGAGTTTCAGTTTTTTGTGCGGTGTGTGTTAAGGGTGTTGATGGCTTTGGGGAAGAAACTGTCTCTGAGTCTGTTTGTTTTTGTTCTGCGTGACCTGTAGCGTCTGCCGGAAGGCAGCAGGTCAAAGAGAAGAGTCTTCGATGATGTTTTCTGCTCTGCTGAGGTAGCGAGAGCAGGCAATGTCCTCCAGACTGGGCAGAGAGCAACCAACGATTCTCTGGGCTGTGTTGATGACCCTCTGAAGTGTTTTCCTGTCTGCTGCCGTGGACCCAGTATACCACACTGTAATGCAGTATGCCAGAATGCTCTCCACTGTGGCTCTGTAGGAGGACACCAGCAGCTGCTATTTCAGATGATTTTTCCTGAGTACTCTCAGGAAATGGAGTCGCTGCTGGGCCTTCCCTACCACCGCTCTGGTGTTTGCAGACCAGGAGAGGTCATTGGAGATGTGCACACCCAGGGATTTGAAAGAGTGAACTCTCTCAACACGGTCTCCGTTTATGATGAGTGGTGCTGGGTTCCTGCCTGTCCTCCTGAAGTCCAGTATGAGTTCTTTTGTTTTTGTAGTGTTCAGTATGAAGTGGTTTTTCGAACACCACGTTGTCAGTGACTCCACCTCATCCCTGTACGCCGCATCGTCCCCCTTTATTGCGTTAGGAGCCCGGATTTGGATTACGCTTTCCCGGAGACGGACGATCCATGGCGTGGCTTGTTATTGTGCCGCACAAGCGCAGTTTCACCTCCGGGGTGATCGCTACCCTTCACTTAAAGAGAAACTCAGATTTTTCCTATGCTTTTCAGCGCTGCTCTTCCGACAGAACGAATGTGGCGATCATAGTCCGTATAATGTGTTGATCAAGAAATCTTAAATAACGTGATTAAAACAAAAAAGTGATCATTGTCTATATCAGGGGTCTGCAACCTTTTCGGTGTGGAATGCCACTTTCTAATTTTCTTGTAAATCAGTGTGCCACACCAAGGTCAATGACTCACACATTTTTTTTTACCACAAGAATCAACCAGAATCAACCATTCTTCATCAACAATCAACTACAATCAAAAACAAGTGATATGGACAGCTACCACACCATTTAATGAAATCTTATTGCCATGGCGCCCAATTGGCCCTGCCCATGTGGCGCCAGCTGCAGCTTGTTGACAGATTGGCTCCCTGTCAGTATTTAAACTCTGTCCTGTCAGTCCCCTTTTGTCGGTCTGTCTGCGAATCTCAGTTTTTACACGGCAAGCCCTTTTTCGCCTATCCTGTTTTTTTGCTCCTGTTTATCTCCCGCGCCGATCTTTTTTGATCTCGACCACGTTTGTTCTCCCGTCCCGAATGACGACCCGTTTTGATCTCGACCACGTCTGTTCTCTCGTCCCGAATAACGATCCGTTTTTGATCTCGACCACGTCTACTCTCCTCCCCTGGTTTTCGACTTGTTTCCGTTCCCGCCATTGCTCGCCACAGAAGTCCCACTTCTGCCTCTGAGCAACCTACTCCCCGTGACCAGCGATCTCCGGATCGTGTGTGTACTCCTTTTCCTTCTCCCCAATAAAACTGTGAGTGACGTTACGCGAGTGGGTCCTGTTTCCTGTTCTGGTCCTGACACCTCACAATGGGTTCCATTCTTGTTGGCCTCTTCCTGATGTCACAAGACATGCAGGGTGCATAAGTATACATATATTAAATGTTTGACTAGCATTACTCTGGGTTTAATTGTTTTTGGCCTATTCCTGGTGTCAAAAGACCATGGTGTTACAAGACACGGAGGGTGTCACTATGAGTTTCATTCTTTTTAGCATCTTCCTAATGTCACACGTTGGATGTGTGACACATATCATTAGCATATCATTACTCATTCACTGATTTTTCAACGGGCCATCATTCTTATTGCCTCTTCATGGTGTCGTAAGACTTGCAGAGTGTGTGACACCTATAATCAACTACAGGGTGCATGAGCATAAAGTTATCATATATTAAATCTTCTACTAGACTTCATTGTGTCTGGCCTCTTCCTGATGTCAAAAGACAAGGGTGTGACAAGGCAGGCAGGGTCTCTCATCATAGATTTCATTCTTTGTGGCATCTTCTTAATGGCACAAAACACGCTCGGTGTGTCACGCATATAATTAGCATACTCATTCACGTATTTTACAACGGCCGTTTTTGTTATTGGCCTGTTCATGGTGTCACAAAACCTGCAGAGTGTATGGCATCTATTATCCCCTGCAGGGGTATAGAGTTATCATATATTAAATATTTGACTCTGGGCTTCATTGTTTTTGGCCTCTTCCTGATGGCAAAAGACATGCGCGGTGTATAAGCATACAATTATCATATTACCATTTTTTTACTAGTCATCTACAGGGTGCATGAGCATACAGTTATCATATATTAAATATTATACTCTGGGCTTCATTCTTTTTAGCCTCTTCCTAATGTCAAAAGCCAACGGCCTGTTCATGGTGTCACAAGACCTGTAGAGTGTATGGCATCTATTATCCTCTGCAGGGGTATAGAGTTATCATATATTAAATATTTTACTCTTGGCTTCATTCTTTTTGGCCTCTTCCTGATGTCAAAAGCAGACGGCCTGTTCATGGTGTCACAAAACCTGCAGAGTGTATGAAATCTATTATCCCCTGCAGGGGTATAGAGTTATCATATATTAAATACTTGACTCTGGGCTTCATTCTTTTTGGCCTCTTCCTGATGGCAAAAGACATGCGCGGTGTATAAGCATACAATTATCATATTACCATTTTTTTACTAATCATCTACAGGGTGCATGAGCATTCAGTTATCATATATTAAATATTATACTCTGGGCTTCATTCTTTTTAAAAAAATCTCACAGGGCCGGACTAGTAAGTTTTAGAGAAAGAGAGAGGGAGAAAAAGAGAGAGAAAGAAGGGGAAGGAAAGAGAGAGCGATAAACAAATAGGGAGAACAAGGGATACAGAGTAACAGTAAAAGAAAAAGAGAGCAGATTTGAGATATGAATGGAGGAATAAAGAAAAAAGAAATTAAGAGAGAAAGAAAAAGATAAAAAGAATAAGAGAAGTGAAACGACAGAGAAAGAAAGTAAAGAGTTAGCAAGGGAAAAAGAGACAGGGAGAGAGAGGGATCAAAAAGGGGAGAAAAAGATGGTGAGAAGGAAAGAGAAAAAAGAAAGACTATGACAGCATAAGTTACAGAGAGAGGAAATAGAAAGAGTTGGAGAGAGAGAGAAAAGAGAGAAAAAGGAAAGAGAAAAGGAGAGAATGAACCACAGCTGTTTTGCAAGTGTTAACTAGCTTGGGTGACATCCGGTGGAAATATTTAAAACTATAGCTCATTTTCCTCTTTCGCTTCTCTCACTGTTGTCTTGCGGGCCTGATTTACACCATTGGCGGGCCTGATCTGGCCCGGGGGCCGCCTGTTTGACACCTGTGCTCTACAGGGTGCTTACTCTAGGCTTCATTGTTCTTGGCCTCTTCTGGATGTCAGAAGCCAACATTGTGACAAGGCAGGCATGGGTCTCATTATGGGTTTCATTCATTGTGGATGAAGGTATTTTGGACCATTCTTTACAAAACATCTCCACTTCAGTTATGTTGTAAGTCTTTGGAGCTGGTCTGTGGGTTGAGTTTGATTGTTCTCACCATCCTTCACCTCTGCTTATCTGAGATTTTGCTTGGTCTGCCACCCTGGGCCTTAACTAGAACTGTGCCTGTGTACTTCCATTTCCCCACTATGTTCCTCACAGTGGAAACTGCTGAAATCTCTGAGCTAGCTTTTTGTATCCTTCCCCTAAACCATGATGTTGAACAATTGTTGTTTTCAGGTCATTTGACAGTTGTTCTGAGGCTCCCATGTTGCCATTTTTGGAGAAGATGCAAAGAGGAGAACAACTTGCAACTGGCCGCCTTAAATACCCTTTCTCGTGATTGGCTTCGCATGTGTATGTAGGTTAATGAGCTTATCAAACAAATTTTGTGCTCCAATAATGAGTGCTAAAGGTATTCAAATCCATAAAACAACAAGGGTGCCCAAATTTATGCACCTGCCTACTTTTGTTTAAGCAATTATTGCAAACTTCCTGTAAATCCTATGAAGTTCATTTCACTTCTCAGATTTCACTGTGTTTGTCTGCTATATTATATATATTTTCCGCACTATAGGGCGCACCGGGTTATAGGGCGCACCCCCAAAAAATAGTTTTTGGTCCTATATCTTCTATAGATAAGGCGCACCGGATTATAAGGCGCTACAATGGGAACGTGGACAAAACAGTCAGATGGTTCAGTCCAACTTATTACCCGCTTAACATTCCCAAAGCTTGCAAAGAAGCAAATACGTGTCTCAGACATTTACGGAAACAGTGTCCGTACGATGTCACTCAAATGCATCGTTCCAAATATCATTCGGAAGGGATTCAAGAAATGCCAACCATTCCTTAGTTTCTATTTTCTGTTTCGCTCGCAACTTTACTGTGCATATGACAATAAACACTTGGAATTGAGTTGAATTGAAAAAAAGACCCATCACAGAAACATCGATATCACTCTGAAACAAGATACTGGGAAAATATATAGCCGGAGTAGCTCACCGAAGTCGTTGCGTTCAATAATAATGTGCAACCATGGTCCTCTTATATCCGTGAGTGTAGTAAATCCAGGAGAATAAAATATTTACAAATACAGAATAGTAAAACATGCTTTCTCTATGCCGTAGACAACCAACCAAACTTGCTATTCACATTCATCTTTTTCGGCCAATTGCAGGCTTTGTTTTGTCCCTTTAGCCTATGCAAGCCCGTAAATGATAAAAAGGATCCGCCCCCTTTACCTCCGAATAACTATAGCCAATAGTGATCGATTCAACTAATGATTGACACATCTTTTTCGGCCAATTGCAGGCTTTGTTTTGCCCCTTCAGCCTATCCGAGCCTGTAAATGATAAAAAGGATCCGCCCCCTTTACCTCCGAATAACTTTAGCCAATAGCGATTGATTCAAATGATGATTGACACATTGGTTAGCCAATGAAACGCCGGTATATAAATCCCATCATACACCGCGGACTACTTCACGTTCGGGGGAAAATCGAGTCGGCGGCTGTTGCATTAGTTGCAAGACTTTGCAAACCACCAGTGAGCCATATATAAGGCGCACTGCATTATAAGGCGCATGGTCAGCTTTTGAAAAAAAAGAAGACTTTTAGGTGCGCCTTATAGTGCGGAAAATACGGTAACTGAAATTGCTCATCCAAAAAACCAATGATTTAAAGGAAAATCTTGAAAATGATCAGGGGTGCCCAAACTTTTGCATACGACTGTAATTATATACACTTACTCATTTACTGACTTTACAACATGCTTCATTCTTATTGGCCTCTTCCTGTGGTCACAAAACTTGCACAGTATGTGACACCTATAATCACCTACTAGTATTATTATGGGCCTCATTCTTTTTGGCCTCATGTGTATGTCACAAGACGGCTGCTCGGCGTCTTGTTCCTGGACCTGGGGCGGCAGTAGCTCAGGAGGTAGAGCGATCGTTTTAGGATTAAGGGATCCCAGTTCGAATCCCGGCTTGTCCGTGTTACATGCCGAAGTGTCCTTGGGTAAGACACTGAACCCCCAATACGCAGGTTAGCGCCTTACATGGCTGCACAGATCACGGCCGCTATTGGGAAATGTGAAGCACATTGTAAAGCGCTTTGGGAAGTCATTGACTTGAAAAGCGCTATAGAAATGCAGATCATTTCAGCTCATTTCATTTCATTTCATTACTCGGGGCTTCAATTTTTTTGCCATCTCCAGGTGGACCACATGCGGCATTTGATCGTGTTGAAGGATTTTATACATTTGACTATAAAGGATTTTATATGATTGAATACAAGTTACATTTATCAAGTGCAATGAAGATTTTCACCGAGTAGGCTTAAGATCCATGAGCAGTGAAAGTTCAGGGCAAACTGGTAGAAAATATTGTTTACAGGAATTGCGGGAACGGCTCATCCGACGACGCAGAAAGGCCCCGATGACAGAGGACGGCAGGCATTGTTTGAGAAACGCTCTCGCTGTTTTGAGTTTTCCAGACATCGCGGCGAGGTGGTGGAGCTCACGTTGGTTGGGCTTCGTTGGCGCACGCATGGGAGGAGTCGGCGTGGGCCAAGAGAAAAAGCTAGAAGACTTCAGAAGAGGCTTCCCAGAGACTCCGACGACACTAATTCGACTAATTCGATGGAATTCATTTAGTTTATTATTTAAGAAAATAAATCTGCCCTCGTGTGAAAATGTCGGCTATTCTTGTCCATCTTTTCCCAGAAAGAAACGAGCCCGCATTGTTAGGTTAATGTAGGTTATGTTTAGTTAATAGAGTCACATAACTAATTCGAACAATTTGGTAAACGATACATTATAATACTTATTCCTAACAGTGTTAATGTTAAGACACACTTCTATTTTAAGACACACTTCTATTCCAAAGCTTATGATTGATGCCCACCTCATATTTTGTATTGTCCTGTCTTTTTCCGACCGCCTGCCTGGTGGTGATACCAAGGAGAAGGACTATTTGAGTTGAGTCAGCGGACCTGCGTTTGACCTGAAGCATGTGAACGCCTGCATGGACCAGCTGGCAGAGATGGTAAACTGCGTTGCGGCTGTCATAGACTTTCTGGACTAGTTTACAGGCTGGGGGCGTCGCTGCTGTCATGCATTTTCCGGACACATTTTCAACATGTTACCCAGTGTTTACTATGCTTGTGTATAGTAATGGTAATTGTGATTCACCCTGGTCATCCTGGAAGGGGGATACCACTTGTGAGGTCCCTTCTCAAGGTTTCTCTTTTTCCTCACGCTGAGGTTTTGAGTTGTTCCTTGCCCGCATGTTGGTTTAAGATCAGGTCATTGTGTCATTGTAATCCTGTGCAGTCCTTTGAGACATTTTTGTGATTAAGGGCTGTATAAATAAATTGGACTTGACTTGATAAGATAGTCAGCACATCCGACGACTCAGAAAGGCCTCGATGACGGAGGACGGCAGGCATTGTTGAGAAACGCTCTCGCTGTTTTAAGTTTTCCAGACATCGCGGCGAGGTGGTGGAGCTCAGTTTTGGTTGGGCTTTGTTAGCGCGCCCATGGGAGGAGTCTGCACACCATCTTGCGGAACGGCGTGGGCCGAGAGAAAAAGCCAGAGGACTTCAGAAAAGCTTCCCGGAGACTCCGACGACACTAATTCGACTAATTCGATGGAATTCATTTAGTTTCTTATTTAAGAAAATAAATCTGCCCTCGTGTGAAAATGTCGGCTAATCTTGTCTATCTTTTCCCAGAAAGAAACGAGCCCGCATTGTTAGGTGAATATAGGTTGTGTTTGGTTAATGGAGTCAGATAACTCATTCGAACAATTTGGTAAACGATACATTATAATACTTATTCCTAACAGTGTTAATGTTAAGACACACTTCTATTCCAAAGCTTATGATTGACGCCCACCTCATATTCTGTATTGTCCTGTCTTTTTCCGACCGCCTCCCGTGGGCTTCGTTAGCGCCTATGGGAGGAGTCGGCACACCATCTTGCGGAAAGGCGTGGGCCGAGAGAAAAAGCTAGAGGACTTCAGAAGAGCTTCCCAGAGACTACGATGACACTAATTCAACTAATTCGATGGAATTCATTTAGTTTATTATTTAAGAAAATAAATCTGCCCTCTTGTGAAAATAACAGCACTCTCAGGAAATGGAGTCGCTGCTTACAATTTGGTAAACGGTACATTTTAATATTAATTCCTAACAGTGCTTCAAATTTTGTCCATAAAACTGCAGGAGCAATTTAGAAAGAGAGCGTAAGCGCGTGACACTGTACCTCCCACATGCGCCAAGCAACCTTGAGTGTCTGTCGTCTTTGTTGTTCTGGATTGAACCAGGCCCAAAGTAAAGAGACCGGTTGTTTTTTGAGCGCATCCATTCCAGGAGAAAATCAACAGAGTACATTTTCATACGTTTTAGCAAGCGGGCAAGGTTTCCACCGGCTGCTCGGCGTCTTGTTCCTGGACCTGTTTGGGCGAGACAAATGCTTTTATGCGAGAGGGGGAGGCCGCCTTCTCCCTCCTCCTCGCTCTTATTTCAATATCTGAGAGATGGTAAAAGCCCCTCAGCCGTGTCCTATTTCTCCCGGGCGAATGTAAAGTGGAGGAGACGGGGGGGGGAGCGGCCGTGTTCAGCACCGAATGTGTGCGCCTCGCATCAAAAAAATATGAGGAACGAGCATCATCGTAAATGCGCTACACGATGACTGGATAATGAGACGACCGCGAGGGAGACGGCACACGGGAGTAGATTAGGAAAGAAGATATTTTTCCAGAAATCTCGTCGTTTAAATATTGTCATTTCATGAGAAAATTGCATTTTATATACATTCCTACATTAGCTTTTTAACCATCATAGCTTTGTTTATTTTTAATGCATTGACATTTTTCATATCTTTTTCCCTTTCTGCAATACACCTGATTTCTAAAACTGTGATTAATAATACACATTTTCTTCTTATATACCGTAAATTCCGGACTATAAGCCGCTACTTTTTTCCCTAGTTTTCAACCCTGCGGCTTATTCAGTGATGCGGCCAATTGATGTCATTTTTCTAACGGCCGCTAGCGGCGCTCGAATGTTGCTACCATTAACTGCCCTGTCAAAGCTATATTATTATTATTAAAGCTCTGAAAACTCTGTGTACCGTCTTTCTTTGTAAATATGTGTAACCCATGTATAATATGTATTTGCAACTGTATATTTTTGGAATATATTTATTTGTATTTATTTGAGACACTTATTCTGATATGTTTTGCACGGGTGAATGAAAAAGGAGGGGCGGAACAAACGCGGGGTGATGGGTTTAGTGGGGACCGCTAAAGGTGCGGGACAGACAAGGAAAGAAGAGGGGGTAAAAAGTTGGTTAAGAAAAAGGAGTTGCATGAGTAAATGTGTTCATCTGATATATTTTTCCCACCCTTACCTTTGGAAATATACACTTTTTTCCTTGGATTACTTTCAACGGGACCCAGACTCAAACCATAAGTACCGGTATCATTTTCCGTTCATTTTGCTGGCTGTGATTTTTGAACTGTGGACTTTAATGAAGGACATTTAGTTTCAATCGCGGGACTTGAAGTCTGGTTTGGGTTCATTTTGTGTTTGTGTTACATGTTTAAATGTGGGCGCATGCGGCTTATATACAGGTGCGGCTTGTGTATGTACAAAATCGGTTTGCCTCTTAAAATGTGGTGGGTGCGGCTTGTAATCAGGTGCACTCTATAGTCCGGAATTTACAGTAGTTATGTTGCATGTGTTTATACATTTTTCAGTTCATTTTCCTAAAGTTCTGCAGTTATCAATTCACAATTCATCAAATCCACTCCACAGCATCATCTCCAAACAAAAGAGCAGCTTCAGCAACAGAGTGCTGTCACAGTC
Source organism: Urocampus carinirostris (assembly GCF_059441175.1). Classification (NCBI taxonomy): domain Eukaryota; kingdom Metazoa; phylum Chordata; class Actinopteri; order Syngnathiformes; family Syngnathidae; genus Urocampus; species Urocampus carinirostris. Next base: position 1,948,206 of record NC_142352.1, on the reverse strand, counting down.
TTGTTCCACGGACAGACTGAGGAGATCATTTCTTTCTCATGCCATGAGCTCTTTAACTCCACCCGGGGGAGTAAAAGCCCACATGAAACCCCACCCCCACATTCGCATATGACCTTATTTTTATTACAATGTGTATTTTTTCGTAGCACTATTTAAATACTCTATATCAACACATGGTATTGGGTATTTTTGTAGTCTATATCTTTTATTTTATTATTTTAATTTTCAACACAAGGATACTGATGGAAGTGGGAATTTCCCTACGGGGATGAATAAAGTATCAATCAATCTATCTATCTATATCTAAGTTTCTATTTATCTATCTATCTAAGTTCCTAACTATCTATAATCTAAGTTTCTATCCATCTATTTATCTCTTTATCTATATCTAAGTTTCGATCAATCTATCTATATCTAAGTTTCTATCTATCTATATCAAAGTTTCTACCTATATCGAAGTGTCTGTCTATCTATTTATATCTAAGTTTCTGTCTATCTATATCTAAGTTTCTATCTATCTATATCTAAGTTTCTATCTATCTATCTATCTATCTATATCTAAGTTTCTATCCATCTATATCTAAGAACTATCTATACATCTATCTAGACATCTATCTATACATCTATCTATCTATCTAGACTTCTATCTATTTATCTAGACATCTATCTATCTATATCTAAGTTTATATCGATCTATCTATCTATCGATCTAGACATCTATCTAGACATCTTTCTAGACATCTATCTATCTAAGAGTCTATTTATCTATCTAAGTTTCTATCAATCTAGACATCTATCTATCTGTCTATCTATATCTAAGTTTATATCCATCTATCTATCTAGACATCTATCTATCTGTCTATCTATCTATATCTAAGTTTATATCCATCTATCTATCTAGACATCTATCTAGACATCTATATATCTATCTATCTATCTAGTCATTTTCTAGTATTTCTTTTTTTCAATGATAGGCTGAGTGTGTTTATCCCTACTTCCAATAATTAAGCTGGTAATAACATAGAAGTAACATATTTTTGTTTTTTCCGATATGCATATCAAACTGGGCGCCCTTTGCGCTAATGAATGACAAAAAAGAAGCTCTCAACTTGGAAGGGTTGGAGAACCCTGCCATTGCACAATTTATGAAGTGAAAGTTAGCGTGCCGCTAATGCTAAAACAGTTAGCGTCATCAGCCTTAGCGTTAGTGAAGAACTGTGCTGGGTCATTGAAAGGATTGTGAAGTGGTGCTAATGCCGACGCGGCTAGCGTGGTGCTAGCATTAGCAATGTTTTTAATCGACTTTTCCAGGTTCCCTCACCTGCGATTCGGATGGAAGCGGAGTTGGCGACGGCGTCTTCGGGCAGATCTCGAACCTGGACGGAGACGGAGGAAACGACGTCGGGCCAAACGCCGTCCGACACCCGAACCAGGAAGCGGTAGGCACCCAGAGGCGTTTTCTCTTTGATCAGTAGGAGGCCGTTACGCTTGTTCAGCAGGAAGTATCTGAAGAAAAATAAAATAAAATAATATAAAGAAAAACTTCAAAATAAAATAAAGTTCATTATTTTGTTTTTTTTGTTATGGGTGCAGTAGTTGGCAGCATGGCGGAGCAGCGGTTAGCGCGTGTGCGGCACAGTTCTGAGGTCCGGAGATCGAAGCTCCTGTGTGGAGTTTGCATGTTCTCCCCGTGCTTGCGTGGGTTTCCTCCGGGCACTCTGGTTTCCTCCCACATTCCAAAAATATGCATGTCAGGTTGATTGGCCTAACCAAAATGTCCTAGGTGTGAATGAGTGAGTGGATTGTCTGTCTCTGGCAAGCAGTTGAGGGTGTCCCCTGCCCACTGCCCAAATATAGCTGGGATGGGCTCCAGCACCCCCGCGACCCTACTGAGGATAAGCGCTGCAGATAATGGATGGATGGATGGTTGCAGTAGTTTTTGCTATGAAGTCAATGTCAGCCTCATTGAATTAAAATGGATCCCACATTGTCCGTCCGTCCTCCCGGACAGCCATCCACCCGATTGTCTTTCCATGCTGCACTGGGCCCCGGGGCCTACTCTCCGGCGTGTGCTGCTCCTGGGGGTGGGACTGGCATGCCTGGGTGCCACCGGGGCCTCGGGGAGTTGGGAGAGGATACTGCCCTGTTAGGCCCTTCACCCTTTTTGATTATAATGTGGGTTTTTGCACGTTCAGCTCTACCATCACATCCCATAATTTGGAGAGTAATCATCAAAAGATGATTCAGATGATATGGGTATCTGTGGCTAACAATCTGCCTATGCTGATTTAAATCTCATTCCACCTTTAGTTTTCTTCAGAAGATGGGCACTGGCCTCGCTGATACTACTGAAGGATTTTATACATTTGACTATAAAGGATATTATAAAATTAACTACAAAGTAAGTACCGTATTTTCCGCACTATAAGGCGCACCTAAAAGTCTTAATTTTTTTCAAAAGCTGACCATGCGCCTTATAATACAGTGCGCCTTATATATGGCTCAATATTAAATATGCAAGGTCTCGCAACTTACGCAACAGCCGCCGACTCGATTTTCCCCCGAACGCGGAGTAGTTCGTGGTGTATGCTGGGATTTATATACCGGCGTTTCATTGGCTAATCAATTTGTCAATTATCAGTTAAATCGATCGCTATTGGCTAAAGTTATTCGGAGCCTCGGATAGGCTAGAGGGCCGAAACAAACCCTGCAATTGGCCGAAAAAGATGTGTCAATCATCCGTTAAATCGATCACTCTTGGCTGAAGTTATTCGGAGCCTCGGATTGGCTAGAGCGCCAAAACAAACCCTGCAATTGGCCTAAAAAGATATGTCAATCATCCGTTAAATCGATCGCTATTGGCTGAAGTTATTCTGAGCCTCGGATTGGCTAGATGGCCAAAACAAACCCTGCAATTGGCCGAGTTTAGCAATGACGTAGCAAGCTTAGCAAGCTTGCTATAAAGTATGCCATAAAGAAACATGTTTCATTAGTCTGTATTTGTAAATATTTGACTCTCCTGGATTGACTTCACTCACGGTTGTATGAAGACCATGATTGCGTATCATTATTGAACGTGAGAACTTAGGTGAGTTATGCGGCTTTATATTTTCCCGGTATCTTGTTTTAGAACCATCTTGATGTTGCTGTGATGAGTTGAGTGAATTCAACTCAATTCCAAGTGTTTATTGTCATATGCGCAGTAAAGTTGCGAGCGAAAAAGAAAATAGAAACTAAGGAATGGTTGGCATTTCTTGAATCCCAAGACTTGAACCTTCCGAATGATGGAACGATGCATTTGAGTGACATGGTACGGACACCGCATCTGCACGTGTCTACGACACGTATTTGCTGTTTAGTTAATGGAGTCAGATAACAAATCCGAACAATTTGGTAAACGATACATTTTAATAGTTTATTTCCTAACACTACCTACGTCTGGTGAAGAAAAAAGGGGTGGCAAATCAGGGGAAGACCACGTGTCTGTCAGACCCACCACCTCGGAGAAATAAATTGACTGCGCTGACAGGCTCCTCTGTCGGATCCTTGCTCTCCGTACCATGCCCCAGAAAGACTTCAGTTGTGAGTTTTTGGATCCTGTTTGTTTTGCCCCTTCCCTATGCAGAGCACCTTTTGTTAATTCCTTTTACCCCCCCAATAAAGCTGACAGTCATCCAACTGTCTTTGTTTCTAACTGCCCTTCCTTCTGTCTTTTTCATTCAACTGTCCATCCGTCCATTAGTCCATCATGCCATCTTTCTATCTAACTGTCCTTTTGTCTGTTTGTCTTGCCCCTTCCCTATGCAGAGCACCTTTTGTTAATTCCTTTTACCCCCCCAATAAAGCTGACAGTCATCCAACTGTCTTTGGTTCTAACTGCCCTTCCTTCTGTCTTTTTCATTCAACTGTCCATCCGTCCATTAGTCCATCATGCCATCTTTCTATCTAACTGTCCTTTTGTCTGTTTGTCTTGCCCCTTCCCTATGCAGAGCACCTTTTGTTATTTCCTTTTACCCCCCCAATAAAGCTGACAGCCATCCAACTGTCTTTGGTTCTAACTGCCCTTCCTTCTGTCTTTTCCATTCAACTGTCCATCCGTCCATTAGTCCATCATGCCATCTTTCTATCCAACTGTCCTTTTGTCTGTTTGTCCGTCCATTCATCAAATTGTTGAATCCAGCCAAGCTGAGTTGAAAATGGAGGATTAATGTCTAAAGCCCTTAATGGCACTAAACCTACAATAGATTTTTGAGTTAAGAACAGTGTCTTCTGTTTAATAAATACATAAATGTTGTCCTGAGCAATTATTAAAGCATTAGAAGTGGAGAGTCCGTCCGGGTGGGACGTCTCTAGGGGGCGCCACGGGTCACGGCGTGACCCGGCCAATTACGAGACGGATGCATTCGCCGATAAATTAAAAGGATTCGCCGATGGGAAACGCCGAGACGGGGTAAAAACTGAGACGTTGGGGAGAGGGGCTGCACGCTGACCCTCTTTGACCGAGGGACACCCCCTGGGACTGCCGTGTCTCTCGTTGGGGAGGGATTAGAATCGTTTGCCGTCTTAATTAAGGTCCTCAAACTTTACTGTGTGCGCGGTCGAGCGAGATGGACAAAAACACATGATACTAATTAGAGAAGCGTGCAAATACCCTCAAAAAGGGTTGAAAAGAAAATCCAGTTGTCCTTCTGTCCATCCGTCCATCCATCCAACCATTGTTTTGTCCGGCTATGTGTCTTTCCATCTAACCATTCAAACAAGGGTCCATCTGCAGATCCAACTGTCCTTCTGTCCATCCAGCCATCAAACCATTGATTGGTCCAGCTATGTGTCTTTCCATTTAACCATTCAAACAAGTGTCCATCTGCAGATCCACTGTCCTTCTGACCATACATCCATCAAACCAATGATTGGTCCAGCTATGTGTCTTTCCATCTAACCATTCAAACAAGTGTCCTTCTGCAGATCCAATTGTCCTTCTGTCCATCCATCCATCAAACCATTGATTGGTCCAACTATGTGTCTTTCTATCTAACCATCCAAACAAGGGTCCATCTGTAGATCCAACTGTCCTTCTTTCCATCCATCAAACAATTGATTTGTCCAGCTATGTGTCTTTTCATTTAATCATTCAAACAAGTGTCCATCTGCAGATCCAGCTGTCCTTCTGTCCGTCCATCCAGCCATCAAACCATTGATTGGTCCAGCTATGTGTCTTTCCATCTAACCATCCAAACATGTGTCCTTCTGCAGATCCAACTGTCCTTCTGTCCATCCATCAAACCATTGATTTATCCAGCTATGTGTTTTTCCATCGAACCATCCAAACAAGTGTCCATCTGCAGATCCATCTGTCCTTCTGTCCATCCAGCCATCAAACCATTGATTGGTCCAGCTATGTGTCTTCCCATCTAACCATCCAAACATGTGTCCTTCTGCATATCCAACTGTCCTTCTGTCCATCCATCAAACCATTGATTTATCCAGCTATGTGTTTTTCCATCCAACCATCCAAACAAGTGTCCATCTGCAGATTCAACTGTCCTTCTGTCCATCCATCCATAAAACCACTGATTTGTCCGGATATGTGTCTTTCCATCTAACCATCCAAACAAGTGTCCATCTGCAGATCCACTGTCCTTCTGACCATACATCCATCAAACCATTGATTGGTCCAGCTATGTGTCTTTCCATCTAACCATTCAAACAAGGGTCCATCTGCATATCCAACTGTCCTTCTGTCCATCCATTGATTTGTCCAGCTATGTGTCTTTCCATCTAACCATCCACACAAGTGTCCATCTGCAAATCCAACTGTCCTTCCGTCATTCATCCAGCCCTCCGTACATCCCATCGACTCATCCACCAAATATCTCTCTCTCTCTCTCTCTCTCTCTCTCTCTCTCTCTCTCTCTCTCTCTCTCTCTCTCTCTCTCTCTCTCTCTCTCTCTCTCTCTCTCTCTCTCTCTCTCTCTCTCTCTCTCTCTCTCTCTCTCTCTCTCTCTCTCTCTCTCTCTCTCTCTCTCTCTCTCTCTCTCTCTACCCGTATTCTATAAGGTGTACTGTATACAGGGGTGGTATACTGCATACCTGTATACGTTTTTTTAAGCATTTTTGAAGGGGCGCCGCTACTTCGCTGATTTTCAGTTTTCGCGGGTGGTCTCTGTCCCCATTAATCGCGATAACCGAGGGATTACTGTAATTTTTGGGGGGATAATGAATGACGTTTGTTTTTTACCACCAGGAGGAGCTAAATAATGCACAATGCCGTTTTGACACCTTTTTTACGACGTGGTCCCAAACAGGAAAAACACGTCTTCTACATGACCGTCCTCCTCGATTTGAAACGGCAAATAAAAGTGTAAGCTCCTCTTCCGCCCCGCCAAAATAAAGCGGGTGCGAGACGTTGACGAGGTGTTAACGAGGCTTTAAAGTACAAGCTCCCTTCCGGAGGATAAAACGGAAAAAGGGGATGAAAACACTCCATTGCCGGCGTTTTACGATCTCTTTTACGGGCTCGTTTCAGCGCCGGCTACATTTCCCATCGTGAATCAGCGTCCCGGCGGGACAATGATGGACGGGGGCGCCGGAGAGCCCCGGAGAAAACTTGACCAATGGGCAGAGCCGGCCTTTTAGCTCTTCTTCTACAGGTAATTACTTTGGTAGATGAGAGGGCGGCCGTGTCCGTAATAACCGAGAAGATTTACGTCTAACGGGATTAAATATTATAGATTGAAATAAGCCAAATGATCTCATTTAGCACGGCGGCGCAGTGTTTAGCGCGAGTGCGGCACAGTTCTAGGGTCATGAGATCGAACCTCCTGTGCGGAGTTTGCATGTTCTCCCCTCGCTTGCCTGGGTTTCCTCCGGGCACTCTGGTTTCCTCCCACATTCCAAAAACATGCATGTCAGGTTGATTGGCCTAACCGAAATCACCCGAGGTGTGAATGAGCGGGTGAGTTCTCTGCATACCTGTCAAGCTGTACGTTTTTGCCGTACAAAGTACGTTTATGATGCATTTTAAGACGTGTAAGACGTACGAGAAAATCTGTACGGAAAAACGCAAATTTGTCAATGACGGGTACCGTCCGGTACACACCGACGATCACCAAACGGCAAATCAATCGAGTCAAACGAGTTCGCCGCGGTAGCCTCTATCTCGGTATCGTTTTTTTCGTTGCAAACGAAGCAAGCGTTTGCTACTACTGTGCGCATGCGTCTGCCGCAGGGGGATTTCCCATCATGCATCATTCAACATCGGATTTCATGTGGTAGTTGTGTAGTGAAAGGAAGTCCGTCTCTTTTTAGGGAAGCGGCTTTTTCGGCTCAACTCATTCAAGAGAGCCGGCTCTCCAATGGCTCACTTGCTTCGATGCATTAAATTACGAATGATGATGTTTGTATAAAGAGGTTAAGAAAAGAAGGAAGTATAAAAGGAGAAAATGAAAAAAGACACGTTTCTGGTTATCCCTTGAATCAGTATACTATCAACAATAATTCAATGGGCATGCCAATGAAAGCCCCCACGTGGGGTCCAACCCCTCGCCTCGATGTCTGGAGAAAGTCAAAACAACACTGAGCGTTTATCAAAACAATGCCTGACGTCCTTCGTCAGAGTCCTGTTATCAAAATTCCCCAGCCAAAACATTCCGAATTTGAAATAGCGTGACCTGAAGCCCACTCAGTGAAAATCTTCATTGCACTCGATAAATGTAACTTGTATTTAATCATATAAAATCCTTTATAGTAAAATGTATAAAATCCTTCATTACCAACAATAATTGAATGCAGAAAATGAATTCATAATTTGAATAAGGAAATGTATTATTCTACTTAATTCTATTGTCATGTATTTTTTCCTTCTACAGTGAAGGTCCAAGCGACTTCATTTTTGAACCTTTTTTATAATAAACCTGATTCATGTCGAGCAACTCAGTATCTCACAACAAAATGTTGATTAACATTATATAGGATATAACAAAACACATGTACAATGTTAAACTACATAAATAAACACGTTTGGTGTAAGATTATTTAGTATTTTGTAAGGGAAAATACGACAGTTTGTAAGGGCGTGGAGCCCTGAAGCTTGACAGGTATGCCCAAAGATAGCTGGGATGGGCTCCAGCACCCCCGCGACCCTACTGAGGATAAGCGCTGCAGATAAATGATGGATTGGACGGATCCCATTCAGCAGCTAGTAGATCATTTCATTTATTTTCGATAGATAATATTTCAAAAAATGACAAGACAAAAAATCGTATTTCCCTACGAGACGGAAAATAACTCACGTGGGGACGTGTCCCTCAAAGGCGTAGGTCTTGTTGTCCCAATCGTCCGGGTCAGGGGCGTAGACCTTGCCCAACACCGTGCTGGGCATGCGGCCTACACAGGAAAAAAATGCTCAGAAATCATAATTCAACGACGAACGAGCGATTCGTTTCTCTTTTTATTGCCGGAAAAGATGGAGGACCAGCAAGAGTCAAGCGAGTCGTGGTCCAGAAATGTTCTTGCGATGTCTCTGATCTTGAAAATTTGATGTCAGCTTTTCTGGTATCAATATTTGGACGTATACATATTGCAATAGCGCAGCAGCGAGTAAGTTGACGTCCAAACTTGAAATCAGTCTTGATGAGATTTTTGATGACTTGAACTTGGCGACCCCTTATCCAACTCATACTTGAGGGGGATCTGTGGTGGAGAATGGATGGAGGGAAGGAGAAATGACAGAGAAATGGCAGAGAGATGAAGAATTGATGGAGATACAATAAATTGATGGATGTAGAAAGTGAAAAACCATCGATGGTTTGAGAAACAATGGAGAAATCCTAGACAGATGGGGAAAATATGAAAAAGCAATGGATAGGAGGATGGAGAAAAAAATGAATGGATGGATGGATGGAGAAACAGTGAGTGGATGTTGAAACAATGAATGGATGGATGCATGGATGGATGGTTGGATGGAGAAACAGTAAAGGGAAGGATAGATGGATGGGTGGATGGATGGATGAAGATACAATAAATGGATGGAGAAACACTGAATGGATGGATGGATGGAGAAACAATGAATGGATGGAGAAACACTGAATGGATGGAGGGATGGATGGATGGAGAAACAATGAATGGATGGATGGAGAAACAATGAATGGATGGATGGAGAAACTATGAATGGATGGATGGATGGATGGAGAAACAGTGAGTGGATGGAGAAACAATGACTCAATGGATGGATGGATGGATGGATGCATGGAATGATGGTTGGATGGAGAAACAGTAAATGGAAGGAAAGATGGATGGGCAGATGGATGGAGAAACAATGAATGGATGGATGGATGGAGAAACAATGAAAGAATGAATGGATGGATGGAGAAACTTTGAATGGATGGATGGAGAAAAAGTGAGTGAATGGAAAAACAATGAATTGATGGATGGATGGATGGATGCATGAATTGATGGTTTGATGAAGAAACAGTAAATGGAAGAATAGATGTATGGGCAGATGGATGGATGGAGATACAATAAATGGATGGAGAAACAGTGAATGGATGGATGGATGGATGGATAAACAATAAATGGATGGGGGATGGATGGATGGAGAAACCATGAATGGATGGATGGATGGATCGAGGGAAAAACAACAAATGGATGGAAGAAGAAATAAAAACAGTGTAAAAACAATGAATGAATGAGGACAAAAAATAAAAAAATAAAAAAAATAGGAGGAGAAAGAATGGAGATACGATGGATGGATGTAGACATGAATGAATTTCTGAATGACAGAAGTGATGAATAGATGGATGGATAAATGATAGATGGATGGACGTACAGACAGATGGAAGCATGGATGAAGACATGGATGGAAGTACGGATAGACAGAAATGGATAGATGGATGGAGAAATGATGGTGAAGCAATGGATTGATGGATAAAGAAATAAAAACATGATGGAAATAGAATAGAGAAATGCCATGGATGCATAGAAAAACAAAAGAGGAACACTAGATGGAGAAATAATGGATGGGTGGATCCATGGATGGATGGATGGAGGGAAGGAGGAATGAATGTAGAGAGGAGCAATAGATGGATGAAGAAATTATGGATAGATGGATGAATTAATGGATGGATAGATGGATGGATGGATGGGCAGAGAAGCAAAAGATGGATGAAGAAATGATGGATAGATGGATGATGGAGAAACAACGGAGAATTGATGGATGGATAAATGGATAGATGGATGGATAGATGGATGGATGGATGGAGGGATGGATTGACAGAGAAGCAATAGATGAAGAAATGATGGATAGATGGATGATGGAGAAACAACGGAGAATTGATGGATGGATAGATGGTTTGATAAATGGATGGATAGATGGATGGACAGAGAAGCAATAGATGGATGAAGAAATGATAGATAAATGGATGATGGAGAAACAACAGAGAATTGATGGATGGATGGACTGACGGGGGAAACAACAGAAAAACGACGGACAGACGAACGGCCGGATGTCCGCGGCTCACCTTTGTAGGTATAGACGTAGACGTTTTTCTCGGCAGCGTTGTGGGCGTGGTCGTTCTGGTCGCCGACGGTAACGGTGAGCGTGGCGGTGACGGTGTTGCTAGGGCGACCGCTGTCGCTCATGACGACGGGGAGCAAAAACTCTTTGCGGACTTCGCGATCCAAAGTCCGCAAGGACGTCAAGGTGGCCGTCCCGTTCAGGTTGTCCTTCAGCTGGAAGACGTCGCCGTGGCGATAGTCGGCCGCCACGGCGAATCGGAAAGGAGCGCCGTTCTCCGGCCAATCCGAGTCCACCGCTCGCATCAACGTGGACGTCCGGTTCATGAAGACCACCTGGGAATAAGGACCACGTTCAAGATTCGGTTCTCGATGAAGGACCTGTCCTGAATCCTAGAAATGAATAATCCATTCAATTGATTCATTTATTGATGCATTTTATTTTGTTAATTATTTTAGGATTCATTTTTGATCTATTCAAATATTTTCTTCTCATGTATTTTGTCATCTATTGTGTCATATTTCTTTGAGTCGGCCTAGGCCGCCTGAGGACAAAGCCACCGCCTCGTCTACCCAGCCAGGAAACATGGCAAAACCATGGTTCTCATTTTCCCTATCCCTCGGCTGAAGGATGAGGACAAAAAGGATGGAGATACTTTTCTGAAAGGTTTTTTCCTTCCTTATATTATAACTAAAGCTTTGAAAACTCTCTCGGTGTACCATCTTTCTTTGTAAATATGTGTAACCATGTATAAAATCATATTATATGATTAATATGTAATTGCAACTGTATATTTTTGTAATGTATTTATTTGAGACACTCATTCTGATATGTAAAGGTGAGACCTGTTTGTGGACACGGCGGACAATAGTGGATATATATTTTTCCCACCCTTACCTTTGGAAATATACACTTTTTTCCTTGGATTACTTTCAATGGGACCGGGACTTTGCAGGTCTCCATCAAACCTTAAGTACCGGTATCATTTTCCGTTCATTTTGCCGGCTGTGACTTTTAGACTGTGTACTTTAATGAAGGACACTGTTTCAATAGCGGGACTTAAAGTCGAGTTTGGGTTAATTTTGTGTTTGTGTTATATTTTTTTAATGTGGGCACATGCGGCTTATATACAGGTGCGGCTTGTGTATGTACAAAATCAGTTTTCCTCTTAAAATGTGGTGGGTGCGGCTTATAATCAGGTGCGCTCTATAGTCCGGAATTTACGGTACTTTGTCCGACCCAAAGGTAGCAAGAAAGGACTGTTTTGGCGCAGGGGCAAATCATATTTTATTTCGGACATGCTGTGAAAATAATTCCTGATCATTTAACACCATTTATGAATCAATGATTTTATTATTGCTATTTTGAAAAGGTAATGAATAAGAAAAGAAAAAAGAAACACAAAAGAAACGGAAAAAGGACAAAAAAACATTGATTTTAATTTTTGTCTTTATATCTTTAATTCCTTTATTTTTTCCTTTTTCTCAATTCTCTTTTTTTTGCTTTTTCTTCCCCTACTTTTCTTTTTATTCTCTTTTTTTTTCTCTTATTTTTTTTCTAATTGTATTCTTTTTTTTTTAAAAAAGAGAAAATGTTTCTCTTACTTTTGTCTGGAATGCATGAATTTATGAATGGCAAGGGTCTCAAACTGTATTATTTTGAAAAGGCGATAAATAAGAAAAGAAACAAAGGAAAATCGGAAAAGGAAAAAAGGACAAAAAAATACATTGATTTTTGTTTTTGTCTTTTCATCTTTAATTCATTTCTTTTCTTTTTTTTCTTTTTCTCAATTTTCCTTTTTTTTGCTTTTTCTCCCCCTACTCTTCTTTTTATTTCCATTTTTTCTTTTTGTCTCTCTTATTTTTTTTCTATTTGTATTCTTTTTTTTTTTTAAATGTTTCCCTTATTTTTTTTCTCAAATTTTTTTTTGCTTTTTCTTTCCCTACTTTTATTTTTCTTTTCGTTTTGTTTCTTGTTGCCTCTTCTTATGTATTCCTTTTGAAAAAAAAAACGAAAATCTTTCCCTTATTCTTGTTTGGAAAAATATAAAACACTGTCCCTTTAAAAACAGGGGACCGTTTTTATCAGTGTTTTTGGGTGGAAAACTCAATTTGGCCCAATCTCACTTAGACCCTAGCTCCAGAAGCCCCCAATTGAGTTTGAGTTGTATGGGTTCTGTGGGTTACGGCAGGACGGGACCTCCACAGTTCTCCTGCAGTTCCTGATGTGGGATAACAGACCTGAGGAGCCGGAAGGTTCTCCAAAAGCGTCGGGGTGTACGCAGCCTCGAACTGCGGCCCGTTATCGTTGACGTCCAGCAGGGGGAGCTCCACCGTGGCGCTCCCCGCCAAGGGGGGAACCCCTCGGTCAGTGGCCACCACCACCAGGCGGTGCACCCCGACCTTCTCCCGGTCCAGGGGCCGAGCCACGCTCACCAGACCCGATTGGTCCACGGCGAAGAGCCCGTCCGGGTCCGAGTCCCGGGACAGGCTGTAGACCAGCTGGCGGTTCTGACCCGAGTCCGAGTCGCTGGCCAGCAAACGGGCCACGCTGGTCCCCACGGGGACGTCCTCCGACAGGGGGGGCAAGGTCAGGACCGGCGGCATGAAGACCGGGGCGTGGTCGTTGTAGTCCTCCACCTCCACCACGCAGTGGAGGAAACTGGAGAAGTCCAAGTCCTCCACCTCCAAACAAAAACAGGGATATTGAGTAAGCGTTCATTTTAAAAAGACACATTATAGAAAAATAGAGATATTAGAATTAGAATACACCTTTATTGTCATTAAAACATAATGCTAAAAATCTGATGTTTTTCATCATATAAAAACCTATCCTGTCCTTTATTGAGAGAACAAGTTGTTAATAAATGCTATCATTTTGGGGGGTGATTGGGTTCAATTTAGGGGTGCTTGCGAGTTGTAAAATTGATCATTCAGTTTAAGGAGGAGATGATTTCTTCCTCATGCCATGAGGCTCTTTAACTCCACCCGGGGGAGTAAAAGCCCACATGAAACCCCACCCCCACATTTGCATATTACCCTATTTTTATGACAGTGTGTATTTTACGTAGCACTATTTAAATACCCTATATCAACACGTTATATTGGGTATTTTTGTATTCTATATCTTTGATTTTATCTATTTATCTCTATCCATCCATCCATCTATCTATCCATCTATCTAGACATCAATCTAGACATCTATCTAGACATCTATCAATCTAGACATCTATCTACCTATCTATCTAGACACCTATCTAGACATCTATCTGTCTATCTATCTAGACATCTATCTATCCATCTATCTATCCATCTATCTATCTAGACATCTATCTAGACATCTATCTAGACATCTATCTAGACATCTATCCATTTATCTAGACAGCTATCTATCTAGACATCTATCTTTACATATTTCAATCTGTCTATCTAGAAATCTATCTAGACATCTATCTAGACATCTATCCATTTATCTAGACAGCTATCCATCTAGACATCTATCTATACATATTTTGATCTGTCTATCTAGAAATCTATCCAGACATATATCTATCTAGACATCTATCCATCTATTTATCTAGACATTTATCTGTCTAGACATCTATCTAGACATCTATCGATCTATCTACCTAGAAATCTATCTAGACATCAATCTATCTATCTACCTCTCTATCTAGACATCCATCTAGACATCTATCTATCCATCTATCTAGACATATCTCTATCTATCTACCTAGACATCTATCTAGACATCTACCTAGACATCTATCTATCTATCCATCTATCTATCTATGTAGACATCTATCTATCCATCTATCTAGACATCAATCTAGACATCTATCTAGACATCTATCTAGACATCTATCAATCTAGACATCTATCTACCTATCTATCTAGACACCTATCTAGACATCTATCTATCTAGACATCTATCTATCTAGACATCTATCTATCCATCTATCTATCCATCTATCTATCCATCTATCTATCTAGACATCTATCTATCTAGACATCTATCTATCTAGACATCTATCTATCCATCTATCTATCCATCTATCTATCTAGACATCTATCTAGACATCTATCTAGACATCTATCCATTTATCTAGACAGCTATCTATCTAGACATCTATCTTTACATATTTCAATCTGTCTATCTAGAAATCTATCTAGACATCTATCTAGACATCTATCCATTTATCTAGACAGCTATCCATCTAGACATCTATCTATACATATTTTGATCTGTCTATCTAGAAATCTATCCAGACATATATCTATCTAGACATCTATCCATCTATTTATCTAGACATTTATCTGTCTAGACATCTATCTAGACATCTATCGATCTATCTACCTAGAAATCTATCTAGACATCAATCTATCTATCTACCTCTCTATCTAGACATCCATCTAGACATCTATCTATCCATCTATTTAGACATATCTCTATCTATCTACCTAGACATCTATCTAGACATCTACCTAGACATCTATCTATCTATCCATCTATCTATCTATGTAGACATCTATCTATCCATCTATCTTTCTAGACATCTCTCTATCTAGACATCTATCGATCCATCTATTGATCCATCTATTTAGACATCAATCTAGACATCAATCTAGACATCTACCTATCTAGACATCTACCTAGACATCTATCTATTTATCTACCTAGACATCTACCTAGACATCTACCTAGACATCTATCTAGACATCTATCTAGACATCTATCTAGACATCTATCTAGACATCTAGAGATCAATCTATCAAGACATCTATCTATCTATCTATATAAGGAGTTTGCGAGGAACACACGTGCGTCATTTCATACTTGTTATTGAGATACTCAAGAAAAGGAACGTTTCCGATGGAAAAAGTTTTGATCAATTGCGACGAGTGAAAACGGAAACAACGTGGAGAAGGGTCACGAGAGAACCCAAAAGCAAAAGTTTGACTTTGTGCTTCCGGGCAAAGAGACTCTCAAAGGATTCGGCTGTTGACGACGTTCTCTCAAATTGCATCAGGCGTGACGAGAGATGTCCCTCAAGAGATCCTGTGGAGACTCGGCTACGTCCTCAGAATTCAGATCTTCTGCGTGGAAAATTGGCTCCTTCTACGCCCAAAACCACATTTTTCCACCTTCAAAACTTCTTCTAAGCTACAAAATGGTTTCTTCTACACGGGGGGTCTCAAACTCGTTGCAGGCCCCCGACTTAATATGAAAGTTTGAGGCAACAATCAGTATGATTTAGCGCCTCCTACAAGTGAAAAAAAACATTCAAGAGAAAAAAAAAACAATACTGATTGAAAATACAAGCACGAATACATGAACCCTTCTCCCTGTCCCTATTTAAACCCAGTCCTGTTAATCCCCTGTTGTCAGTCCGTCAGCGAAACTCCGTTTATACAAGGCAAGCCTTTTTTGGCCCTGACTCCCGCCTGTCCCGTTTTTGCTCCCATTTGTCTTCGGCTACGACCTATTTTGATCCCGACCACGTCTGCTCTCCCATCCTGGCTATTCTATTGTATTCTATTATGTCATGATTACCGATGTGAATCACCTGTGCCCACTCATTCGGCGCCAACCGCCTGCGGGTTCTGATTGGCTCCCTGTCACTATTTGAACCAAGTCCTGTCAATCCCCTGCTGTCAGTCCGTCTGCGAACCTCTGTTTATACAAGGCAAGCCTTCTTCAACCCTGACTCCTGCCAGTCCCGTTTTTGCTCCCGTCTGTCTACAGCTCCGACCCATTTTGATCCTGACCACGTCTGATCTTCCGTCCTGACTTACGACCTCTTTTAGATCCCAACCACGTCTGCCCACCCATCCCGGCTATTCTATTCTGTCATGATTACCGTTGTGAATCACCTGTGCCCGCTCATTTGGCGCCATCCGCTGCGGGTTCTGATTGGCTCCCTGTCCCTATTCAAACCCAGTCCTGTTAATCCCCTGTTGTCAGTCCGTCTGTGAACTTCAGTAAATACTAGGCAAGCCTTTTTCGACCCTGACTCCCACCTGTCCCGTTTTTGCTCCAGTCTGTTTCCGACTACGACCCGTTTCGATCCCGACCACATCTGCTCTCCCATCCCGGCCTACGTCCAGTTTTTGATCCCGACTACGTCTACTCTCCCGTCCTGGCTTACAACTTGTTTCCGACCACATTTTTGCTCTCCTGTTCCGGCTACCGATCTGCTAGCTTTGCTAGCATAGCCTTGCTAGCATAGCCTTGCTAGCATAGCTTCGCTAGCATAGCCTCGCTAGCATAGCTTGGCTAGCATAGCTTGGCTAGCATAGGCGCGCGTACCTTGATGGTGAGGTTGAAGCTCTGGTCCCCGTGCCTCTCGTAGTCCAGTTGTTTCTTGAGTCGGAGACTTCCCCGTTGTTCCTGCTTGCTACTCAGAACGTAGAACTTTTGGTCCTGGTCCCCGCCCGCCACGCTGAAAATCAACTGCCCGTTTTCGCCCGTGTCCAGGTCCTCGGCCCGGAGTTCCAGGACCTCCAAAGACAGACACAAAAAACGTGTCATTTCAATCTCAGTGTGGGGGAATTGTGGACTTTGCTGACTAAACCTGGTTTCGAACCGAGATTGCTCATTTGTATCAAAAGATCTCTGCTAACCAACACTAGAAGAAAACTTGAAACATTAACTGAGGAGAGAGAAGAGAGAGAAGGCAGATAGATAGAGAGAGAGAGAGAGAGAGAGAGAGAAGGAACAAGAGAAAGAGGGGGGGGGCAGAGAGAGAAGAAAAGAGACAGCGAGAGAGATAGAAGAAGAGGGAGTAAAAAAGAAAGAAAGAGAGGGGAGAACAGGCTAAAAAGAGAAAAAACAGAAAGAGTGAAAAAGAGAGAGAGAGAAAGTGACAGAGAGACAGGGAGAGAGAGGAGAGAGAGACACAGAGATAGAGACACAATGAGAGAGAGACAGAGAGAGAGAGAAGAGAGAAAGAGAGAGAGAGAAAGAGCGAGAGAGAGGGGGGGGGCAGAGAGAGAAGAAAAGAGACAGCGAGAGAGATAGAAGAGGGTTGCAAGAAAGAAAGAGAGAAGGGAAAACAGGCGAAAGAGAGAAAAGACAGAAAGAGTGAAAGAGAGAGCGAGAAAGAGACAGAGAGAGACACAGAGAGAGAGAGACACACAGAGAGACAGAGAGAGAGAAGAGAGACAGAGACAGAGGGGGAGAGAGAGACAGAGACAGAGAGAGGAGAGAGAAGAGAGAGAGAGGAGGGAGAAGAGAGAGGAGAGAGAAGAGAGAGAGAGGAGGGAGAAGAGAGAGAGAGAGGAGAGAGAAGAGAGAGAGAGAGAAGAGAGAGAGACAGAGAGAGAGAGGGGGGCTGAGAGAGAGGAAAAGAGACAGCGAGAGAGATAGAAGAGGGCTTCAAGAAAGAAAGAGAGAAGAAAAAACAGGCGAAAGAGAGAAAAGACAGAAAGAGTGAAAAAGAGAGAGAGCGAGAAAGAGAGAGAGAGAGAGGGGAGAGAGAGACAGAGAGAGAGAGAGAGACACACACAGAGAGAGAGAGAAGAGAGACGGAGACAGAGGGAGAGAGAGACAGAGAGAAAGAGAGGAGAGAGAAGAGAGAGAGGAGAGAGAATAGAGAGAGAGGAGAGAGAAGAGAGAAGAGAGAGAGAGGAGAGAGAAGAGAGAGAGAGAAAGAGAGACAGAGAGAGAGAGACAGAGAGAGAGAGGGGGGTCAGAGAGAGAAGAAAATAGACAGCAAGAGAGATAGGAGAGGGAGTAAAAAGAAAGAGAGAAGAAAAAACAGGCGAAAGAGAGAAAAGACAGAAAGAGTGAAAAAGAGAGAGAGCGAGGAAGAGAGAGAGAGGGTAGAGAGAGACAGAGAGAGAGAGAGAGAGAGACACAGAGAGAGAGAGAAGAGAGACGGAGACAGAGGGAGAGAGAGAGAGAGACAGAGACAGAGAGAAAGAGAGGAGAGAGAAGAGAGAGGAGAGAGAATAGAGAGAGAGGAGAGAGAAGAGAGAGAGAGGAGAGAGAAGAGAGAGAGAGAAAGAGAGACAGAGAGAGAGAGACAGAGAGAGAGAGGGGGGTCAGAGAGAGAAGAAAATAGACAGCAAGAGAGATAGGAGAGGGAGTAAAAAGAAAGAGAGAAGGGAGAACAGGAGAAAGAGAGAGAAAAGAGAGCCTAGCTTAAAATTATATTTTGACTTCTCTAGCTAAAGTGGACCTTTCAATTATCAAACCTATCTAAAATGATCCTCAACATCTGTGGCTGTCTACGGCAGCCTAGCTAAAATCCATTTTTGACGTCTATAAACGTCTATAGCAAATGAGTCAAAACCCGCCAGAAATATTTCCAAAGAGCAGAAAAAACTTTTTTGCCGATTCTCAAGTTTTATGGATCAGACCCGGCTCCTCCCCGGGTGATTTTATATATTTTTTAAACAGCGTGCTTTTATTTTATGATCTCCCCCCCCCCCTCCCTACTCGAGTACATCAGTTATATTCCAGGCTTTTATTTTGATCACGTTCTGAGCCGTTTCCCGCAACGATTCCGGACGGAAGAATCGGATATGCTTTTTTTTTTTTTTCCTTCTCGAGCCGAGAACTCAAAGCGAAACGCTTAAAGGGAATATAAAAAGCGCGACGGCGTTTTCGGGCTCCGCGGACAGGAAGAGAAATTTATTTCCGTTGGAAAAATATGCCTCCCGACTTATGGCTTTCATTTTTAATGACGGAAAACGTCAAAGAAAGTTGAAGTTGCTCAAGTTTTTGGAGGGTTTTGTCGGAAGGTTCAAGTCTTGGGATTCAAGAAATGCCAACCATTCCTTAGTTTCTATTTTCTTTTTCGCTCGCAACTTTACTGTGCATAGGACAATAAACACTTGGAATTGAGTTGAATTTAAAAAAAAACCCATCACAGAAACATCGACTCTGAAACAAGATACTGGGAAAATATATAGCCGGAGTAGCTCACCGAAGTCGTTGCGTTCAATAATAATGTGCAGCCGTGGTCCTCTTATATCCGTGAGTGTAGTAAATCCAGGAGAGTAAAATATTTACAAATACAGTACAGAAAAGTAAAATACTGTTTTCTCTATGCCGTCAACCCAACATGCTATTCACCTTTTCGGCCAATTGCAGGCTTTGTTTTGCCCCTTTAGCCTATGCCAGCCAGTAAATGATAAAAAGGATCCGCCCCCTTTACCTCCGAATAACTTTAGCCAATAGTGATCGATTCAAATGATGATTGACACATTGGTTAGCCAATGAAACGCCGGTAAATAAATCCCAGCATACACCGCGGACGACTTGGCGTTCGGGGGAAAATCGAGTCGGCGGCTGCTGCATTAGTTGCAAGACTTTGCGACTTATTATTGATCCATATATAAGGCGCACTGTATTATAAGGCGCATGGTCAGCTTTTGAAAAAAATTAAGACTTTTAGGTGCGCCTAATGGTGCGGAAAATACGGTACATTAAAAAAAACATCCTATTTGCCATGAGTACCGATATAATTCACCTGTCACCTGTTGTCAGTCCGTCTGTGAACCTCAGTTTGCTCTAGGCAAGCTTTTTGACCCTGACTCACTCCTGTTTTTCGCTCCCGTCTGTTTCCCGGCTTCGACACGTTTTTTGATCTTGACCACTTCTACTCTCCTCTCCTAGCTTTCGACTCGTTTCCGACCCCGACCACGTTTTTGCTCTCCTGACACGGCGCTAATGACCTGTTTTTTACGATCCCAACACCGTGTCACTTCCACGTTCAGAGCGACCAGCGATCACTGGCATTGTTTTGATAAACGCTCGGTGTTGTTTTGAGTTTCTCCAGACATCGAGGCGAGGGGTGGACCCCACGTGGGAGCTTTCATTGGCACGCCCATGGGAGGAGCCGCCACACCAGCTTGCAGAAAAAACGTGGGTCGAGGAAGGAAGCAGAAGATCTAGAGAGGAGGCTTGACGGAGACTCGAGCGACACTAATCCGGCTAATTCTAAGTTCCTTTCCTTTCTTCCCAATAAAACTGAGAGAAACGTACGCAAGTGGGTCCTGTCTCCGTTCTGGTCTGGAAACCCCTGCGCTAATCTAATGTTAAGGTAATGCTAAGATGACACCAACCAAAAATGAGCAATTATGAAGGGACTTCTGTTGTTGGAAGGTTTACCCACGCTAGCAAGAGCTAGCGAAGTCCATTTAAATCAGGGGTGTCAAACTCATTCTAACTCGGGGGCCACATGATAGAACAGACATTCTCTTGGGGGCCGGACTAGTAGATTAGAGAGAAAGAAAAAGAGATAAAGAAATAAGAGAAAGAAAGGGAGAGAAAAGTCGAGAGGGTGGAACAAAGAAAGAGAAAAGTCGAGAGGAAGAAAGAAGTAGAGAGAGAAAAGAGGGAGGAATAAAGAGAGAGAAAGCGTGAGAAACAAGAGTGATAAAAAGAGAAAGAGCAAGAGAGGGGGAAAGAAGAAAGAGAAAGAATGAAATCCAAAGAGAAATAGAAAGGGAGGAAGAGAGAAGGGTAGAAAAAGAGATAGAGAGAAAGAGAGATGAGAAAGCAAGAGAGAGAAGGAGAGAAAAAAGAGAGAAAAGGGAAAAAGGAGAGGAAAAGAAGGTAAAAAGACAGAGGGAGAAAGACACAAAGAGGAACAAAGAAAGATAAAGAGACAGACGGAGAGAATGAAAGAAAGAGACATAGAACGGGAGAGAAAAAGGGGGAAGAGAGAGTGAGAGAGAGTGAGAAAGAAAGAGAAAGAAAGAAACAGAGAGAAAAGAGAGAGAGGGAGCGAGAAAGAGAGAGAGAGAAAGCGTGAGAAACAAAAAGGATGAAAAGAGAAATAGCGAGAGAGGGCTAAACAAAGAGAGAAAGAATGAAATCCAAAGAGAAATAGAAAGGGAGAAAGAGAGGAGAGAAAAAGAGAAGGGGAGAAAGAGAGATGGAGAAAGCAAGAGAGAGAAAGAGAGAAAGTGTGAGAAACAAAAGGAATGAAAAGAAAAATAGCGAGAGGGGTAAGGAAAGAAGGAACAGAGACAAAGAGTGAAAAAGAGAGAGAGAGAGAGAGCAAGAGAGAGAAAGAACAGCATTTGTGAGAGGCACCTAGCTTTGGCAACATCAAGTTGACAAATTTCAACCTGCAGCTTGTTTTTCTCTTGCACTTTCTCTGAGTGGTCTCGCGGGCCGGATTCAATCCCTTAGCGGGCCTGATCCGGCCCGCGGGCCGCCTATTTCACAGCTCTGATTAAAATACAACGCTTGTGAAATGAGTTGAGGGTCTCACTTGGGCGTTGGGTTGCGTGTTCTCGGAGATCCTGGCAAAGCAAGCTCTCTGGAGGAATTTGGGAGCGTGGTCGTTGATGTCGGTGATGCTAATGGTGGCGGTGGCCGTGCCCGCCATGCCGCCGCCGTCCCTTGCTTCTACCACTAGCATGTAAGACTCCGCCTCCTCCCGGTCAAGGCCCGCCGACGCCACCTGAGACCAGCGACAACAATGTAAAACTGACATATGGTTCTTGAACGAAGGCGACTCGAAAAGCGTGAAAGGGGTCTCACAATACTAGGAACACTAACAACCTCTGGAAAAGGTCCTAAGGTATGGAGTTCCAGCACTAAACCAGAGTTTGTTTTCTAACTTAGTTCAAGTTCTGAGCTTTAAAATCCTGAAAACGGGAGGGCTGGGATACGAGTTGTGTTTTCTATCATAGTTCTACTCAAATCTAAAGTCTAAAACCAGGTTTTAAGCCTCAAGTAGGTGTCTAAACACATTAGGACCATCATGCTGTCATAAGGGGCACTATTGGGCCACACAAGGATGGTCAAACTTCTAAAATATATCATTGGAAGGTCTGGGATATGAGGAGATCCACACATAGTTGTGTAGTCTATCATAGTTCTACTTAAATTTAATTCTAAAACCAGGTTTTAAGCCTTCAGTCAGTTTCTAAACGCATTAGGACCACCATACTGTCATAAGGGGGACTATTGGGCAACACAAAGATGGTAAAACATCTAAAACATATCTTTGGAAGGTCTGGGATATGAGTAGAACCACACAGAGTTGTGTTTTCTATCTTAGTTCTACTGAAATTTAAACTCTAAAACCAGGTTTTAAGCCTAAAGTCGGTGTCTAAAAACAGTAGGACCACCATACTGTCATAAGAAGGAAGCATTGGTCCACACACTGATGATAAACCTTCTAAAATGATCTTTAGAAGGTCTGGAATATGATTAGAACCACACAGAGTTGTGTTTTCTGTCATAGTTCCCCTTGAATTTGAATTCTAAAACCAGGTTTGAAGCCTACAGTCTGTGTCTAAACACATTAAGACCACCATACTGTCATAAGGGGGACTATGGGGCCACACAATGATGGTAACACTTCCAAAAATTATCTTTGGAAGGTCTGGGATATGAGTAGACCCACACAGAGTTGTGGTTTCTATCTTAGTTCTACTGAAATTTAAACTCTAAAACCAGGTTTTAAGCCTAAAGTCGGTGTCTAAAAACAGTAGGACCACCATACTGTCATAAGAAGGAAGCATTGGTCCACACACTGATGATAAACCTTCTAAAATGATCTTTAGAAGGTCTGGAATATGATTAGAACCACACAGAGTTGTGTTTTCTGTCATAGTTCCCCTTGAATTTGAATTCTAAAACCAGGTTTGAAGCCTACAGTCTGTGTCTAAACACATTAAGACCACCATACTGTCATAAGGGGGACTATGGGGCCACACAATGATGGTAACACTTCCAAAAATTATCTTTGGAAGGTCTGGGATATGAGTAGACCCACACAGAGTTGTGGTTTCTATCTTAGTTCTACTCAAACTTAAACTCTAAAACCAGGTTTTAAGCCTACAGTCAGTGTCTAAACACATTAGGACCCCCATACTGTCATAAGAGAGACTATTGGGCAACACAAAGATGGTCAAACATCTAAAAAATATCTTTGGAAGGTCTGGGATATGAGTAGAAACACACATAGTTGTGTAGTCTATCCTAGTTCTACTTAAATGTGAATTCCAAAATCAGGTTTTAAGCCAACAGTCGGTGTCTAAACACATTAGGACCACCATGCTGTCAAAAGGGGGGACTATGGGGCCACACAAAGATGGTCAAACTTCTAAAAAATAGCTTTGGAAGGTCTGGGATACGAGTAGAACCAGACAGAGTTGTGGTTTCCATCTTAGTTCTACTCAAATTTAAACTCTAAAACCAGGTTTTAAGCCTACAGTCTGTGTCTAAACCCATTAGGACCACCATAATGTCATAATGGGGAATTATTGGTCCACACAAAGATGGTAAAACATCTAAAACATATCTTTGGAAGGTCTGGGATATGAGTAGAACCAGACAGAGTTGTGGTTTCCATCTTAGTTCTACTCAAATCTAAACTCTAAAACCAGGTTTTAAGCCTAAAGTAGGTGTCTAAACACATTAGGACCACCATACTGTCATAAAGGGGAGTATTGGGCCACACAAAGATGGTAAAACATCTAAAACATATCTTTGGAAGGTCTGGGATATGAGTAGAACCAGACAGAGTTGTGGTTTCCATCTTAGTTCTACTCAAATCTAAACTCTCAAACCAGGTTTTAAGCCTACAGTGGGTGTCTAAACACATTAGGACCACCATAAGGGCCACACAATGATGGTAACACTTCTAAAAATGATCTTGGGAAGGTCTGGAATATGAGTAGAACCACACAGACATGTGAAGGTAAGAAAGGTCACGTAGCTACATTGTCTAGCTGTGTAGGCCTTCATTAAAGTAAACTACACTTGTCTATTTACATTTTAGTGTCTTAGTGATAAAAAAAACGATACGATACTATTTTATTTTTTTTATAAAAAGCAAACTCCATCAACCGTCCAGAACACCGCCCTCCAACCCACCGCTACCCATCCCATACGTTTGCTCTCGTTTACTCAATCTCGTCCTGACATTGACTTTAAAATGTGCTTAAAAGTCATGTGAAGGTAAGAAAGGTCACGTAGCTACATTGTCTAGCTGTGAAGGCCTTCATTAAAGTAAACCGCACTTGTCTATTTACGTTTTAGTGTCTTAGTGATAAAAAAAAAACCTGATAAGATAATACTATTTTTTTTATAAAAAGCAAACTCCATCATCAGTCCAACCACTCCCGCACGCTTGCTTTTGTTTACTCAATCTCGTGCTGACATTGACTTTAAAACACCGCAGGTGGCGATTCTGGCCGAATTGGTTAGTGAATCCATTTCACAATTTCGAGCCCTGGTTTCTATTCGCGGGATTGATTTTTTTGTGCGCCGAGACGGTCCGGGCAGTGCGCAATCGAAAAAAGTTCAGTAACGAGAACAAAAACCCACCGTGACGGTCCCGGTATCGGGATCGATGGCGAACATATCGGAGGCAGTCTGGTCCGGGCCGCCCAAGATCCTGTAGGACAGGACGGCGTTCTGTCCCACGGCGGGGTCGTCCGAGTCGGCGGCCGTCATCTCCATGACGGAGGCGCCGGGCGGGGAGTTTTCGGCCACGCCCCCTCGGCAGCCGGGGGCGCAGGCGAAGACGGGCGCGTTGTCGTTGATGTCCCACACGTTGATGATGACGTCGCTGAATCCGGTCAGGCCCTGGCCTCCCTCGTCGGTGGCCAGGACCACGAAACGCCAGAGCGAGCGCTTCTCGCGGTCCAGCGTCCGCTGGGCGTAGATTTTGCCCGTGGCCTCGTCGATGAGGAACTCGCTCTCGGCGCCTTGCCCGTGGAGCGAGTAGCGCAAGGCTTCCTGCTCCGCGTCCTTGTCGGGGTCCGTCGCCGTCACCTGACAGGAGTGGGAGGTGGCCTCGCTCGTTAGAAAACGGACAGACGCTCGCTCGTTAAACCTCAAAAACCGGGGCTGTCGAACTCGTTTTAGCCCGGGGGCCGCGTGGTCGAAAATAAAACTCGCAGGGGCTGAACTAATACATTAAAGAGCATGCAAGAGCGTGCAGAAAAGAGGAAAAGCAAGAGAGTGAAAAAGCGAAAGAGCAAAAGAGTGGAAGAAAGAAAGAGTGAAAAAACGAAATAAAGAGCAAAATAAAGAGCAAAATAAAGAGCAAAAGAGCGAACAGGCAAAAGAGCGAAAGAGCGAAACAGCAAATGAGAAAAAGAGCGGGCGAAAGAACGAGCGAAAGAGAAAAAAAACAAAGAGTAAAAATAGTGAAAGAACAAAAGAGAAAAAAGTGGAAGAAAGAAAGAGTGGAAGAAAAAGAGTGAAAGAACAAAGAGCAAAATAAGAAAAATAGTGAGCAAAAGAGCTAACAGGCAAAATTGCAAAAGAGCGAAAGAACAAAAGAGCAGGCGAAAGAGCAAGCAAAAGAGAGAAAAAGCAAAAGATTGAAAAAGCAAAAGAGCAAACAAGCAAAAGAGTGGAAGAAAGAAGGAGTAAAAGAACAAAATAAAGAGCAAAAGAAAAAGAGACAGCATGAGCAAACAGTTAAAATAGCAAAAGAGCGAAACAGCGAAAGAGCAAGCGAAAGAGTGAGCAAAGAGAGAAAAAGCAAAAGAGTGAAAAAGCGAAAGAGCGAAAGAGCAAAAGAGCAAACAAGTGGAAGAAAGAAAGAGTGGAAGTAAAGAGTGAAAGAACGAAATAAAGAGCAAAATAAAGAGAGAAATAGTGAGCAAAAGAGCGAAAAGGCTAGATTGCAAAAGAGCAAATAAGCAAAAGAGCGAGAGAGCAGGCCAAAGAGCGAGCAAATGAGAGAAAAAGCCAAAGAGTAAAAGAGCGAAAGAGCAATAGAGCAAACAAGTGAAGGAAAGAAAGAGTGGAATAAAAAGTGAAAGAACAAAATAAAGAACAAAATAAAGAGCAAAAAAGTGAGCAAAAAAGCGAAATAGTGAGCAAAAGCAAAAGAGCGAAAGATCCAAACATCGAAAGAGTGAATGAGCAAAAGAGCGGTCGAAAGAGCCAAAGAACAAAAGAGCAAAACAATAAAAAAGTGATTGAGCAAATAAAAAAGCGAGCGAAAGAGTGAGCAAAAGAGTGGGAGCGCGAAACGGCAAAAGACCCCAAGAGTAAAAGACAAAGAAAGAGCAAAAGAGTGCAGAGCAAAAGAATGAGCAAAAGAGCGAGCAAAAGAGCAAACAAGCAAAAGAGTGGAAGAAAGAAAGAGTGAAAGATTGAAATAAAAAGCAAAATAAAGAGAAATAGTGAGCATAAGAGTGAAAGAGCAAAAGGGCAAACAAGCAAAAGAGTGAAAGAAAGAAAGAAAGAAAGAGAGGAAGAAAGAAAGAGTGAAAGAACGAAATAAAAGGCAAAATAAAGAGAAAAAGTGAGCATAAGAGCGAAAGAGCAAAAGAGCAAAAAAGCGAAAGAGCAAAACAGCGAATGAGCAAACCATTAAAAAAGTGATTGAGCGAGTAAAAAAGTGAGCGAGTGAGCAGAAGAGTGAAAGAGCGAAACAGCAAAATACTCCAAGACTGAAAGACATAAATAGCGAAAGAGTGAAGAGCAAAAGAGCTAAAGAATGGGCAAAAGAGCGAAGGAGCAAGCAAACAAGCGGAAGAGTGGAAGACAAAAAGAAAGAAAGAGCAAAAGAAAGAGCAAAATAAAGAGCGAAAGAGTGAGCAAACAAGCAAAGGAACGAAAGAGTGAAAGAGTTAAGAAGCCAAAGAGCCACATTGCCCAAGAGTGAACAGCACAAAGAGTGGAAGACAGAAAGAAAGACAAAATAGTGAGGAAACAGCGAACCAGCTAAAAAGCAAAAAAGTGAAAAGGTGAAAAAGTGAAAGAGTGAAAGGGGAAAATAGCAAGAGTGAAAGAGAAAAGAGTGATTGAGTAAGCAAAAAATGTATTGACTACCCAATTTCACTTCACTAGCCTGTGTGTGGTTGAAAGTATTTTGAGTGCTGACTATATCAAAGCACTGCAACTTTAATGTTGGAGTTAAATCCGAGTTAACTCACAAGTTAAAGAACCTGTCAGCTTTCAATTTTTTATGTTTTGACAGCACTTATTTTATCTGGCCAGTCTATTAGTAATTTTTGAGCTGTATATTATTGTATTTTTAGTGCTGGTTAAGTTATTACTCTGCTGTTTTATATGAATAAATATGAATTAACTTTTGAGTTAAAGCAACTATACATTTTAACCTTTTAGCTTTTGACAAGACTTTTTTATTTATTTTTCTAGTTGATATACCTTGTCTATTGCATACATTTTTCTATATTTAGTGCTGCCAAAGTTATACCTTTGAGGCTTTAACCTCAGAGTTGAAGCTGAGTTAACTCTTGAGTTATAGACACTATACAATTGAACTGTTAAACTTTTGACAGAAAATACTTGAATTTGCCTGTCTATTAGATCATTTCAGTGGGTAGATCGTTGTATTTTTAAAATTATGGCTTTGAATTTTTAACCTCGGAGTTAAAGCTGAGTTAACTCTTGAGTTATAGACACTATACAATTGAACTGTTAAACTTTTGACAGAAAATACTTGATTCTTCTACTCTATTTAATTATTTTAGCGGGTTGATCGTTGTATTTTTACAGTTATAGCTTTGAATTTTTAACCTCAGAGTTAAAGCAGAGTTAACTCTTGAGTTATAGACACTATATAATTGAACTGTTTAACTTTTGACAGAAAATACTTGATTTTTCCAGTCTATTTAAACATTTCAGTGGGTAGATCGTTGTATTTTTACAGTTATCGCTTTGAATTTTTAACCTCGGAGTTAAAGCTGAGTTAACTCTTGAGTTATAGACACTATACAATTGAACTGTTGAACTTTTGACCGAAAATACTTGATTCTTCTACTCTATTTGATGATTTTAGTGGGTCGATCATTGCAGGTTTACAGTTATCGTTTGGGATCTTTAACCTCGAAATTAAAGCAGAGTTAACTCTTGAGTTATAGACACTATACAATTGAACTGTTTAACTTTTGACAGAAAATACTTGATTTTTCCAGTCTATTTAATCATTTTAGCGGGTCGATCGTTGTATTTTTAAAGTTATAGCTTTGAATTTTTAACCTCGGAGTTAAAGCCGAGTTAACTCTTGAGTTATAGACACTATACAATTGAACTGTTAAACTTTTGACAGAAAATACTTGTTTGTTCCCGTCTATTTGATCATTTCAGTGGGTAGATTGATGTATTTTTACAGTTATGGCTTGGAATTTGTAACCTCGGAGTTAAATCAGAATTAACTCTCGAGTCAAAGTAGAAGAGCACGGATACCTGCAAAACAAAGACGGGCGAGCCGTCCAATTCCTCCGTCACGCTTCCGTAGTACTCGTTGACGGTGAAAACGGGCTTCTCGTCGTTTTTGTTGACCACGTTGACCGACACGGTGGCGTAGTCTTCCAACTTGCCGTCCGACGCCAGAACGTGCAACTTGTACCTGCAATCCAGGGGCGTTACCAGGGGGGTGGAGGTGGAGGGCTCCGTTTTCATTCCTGGCTCCACCAACGTTTTTTAGCCAGCTATCGAGCTACTTTTTTTGCTATGTAGCTAGCTATCTTCCTACGTAGACATAGGTAAATATTTAGCAATCTATCTGGCTAGTTTTTTACACTTTTTTTCATGCTATCCCGCTAACATTTTAGGTGGCCCGGTCCGTTTTCATTTCCGGTTCTACGGACGTGGCCCGGTCTGTTTTTTAACCAGCTATCGAGCTAAATTTTTAGCTATTTAGCTAGTTATCTGCCTACATAGACATAGGTAGCTATTTAGCAAGCTATCTGGCTAGCTTTTTACACTTTTTTCATGCTATCCAGCTAACATTTTAGGTGGCCTGGTCCGTTTTATTCTGGTTCTACGGACGTGGCCCAGTCTGTTTTTTAACCAGCTATCGAGCTAAATTTTTAGCCATTAAGCTAACTATCTTCCTACATAGACATAAGTAGCTATTTAGCAAGCTATCTGGGTAGCTTTTTACACTTTTTCATGCTATCCAGCTAGCATTTTAGGTGGCCCGGTCCGTTTTCATTTCCGGTTCTACGGACGGGGCCGGGTCTGTTTTTTTAGCCAGCTATTGAGCTACATGTTTAGCTATTTAGCAAGCTATCTGACTAGCTTTTTACACTTTTTTTCATGCTATCAGGCTAACATTTTAGATGGCCCGGTCCGTTTTCATTTCTGGTTCAACAAACGTGGCCCGGTCCGTTTCCATTCCTGGTTCTGGTTTGTTTTTTAGCCAGCTATCGGGCTACATTTTTAGCCATTTAGCTAGCTACCCTCCTACATAGACATAGGTAGTTATTTAGCAAGCTATCTGGCTAGCTTTTTACACTGTTTTTCATGCTATCCAGCTAACGTTTTCATTTCTGTCTCAACAAAGGTGGGCCGGTCTACTTTTGTTTCCGGTTCTACGGATGTGGCCCGGTCCGTTTCATTCCCGACTCTACGAACGTGGCCCGGTTTGTTTTCGTTCCCGGTTCTACAAAGGTCCCCCATTTACCTTTTGTTCTGCTCGTAGTCCAACGGCTGAGCCACGAAAATGGTCCCGACTTCCGGTCCCACGTCCAAGACGCCTCCCGTGTTCCCCGACGTGATCTGGTAGCGTAGTTTGGCGTTTCCGCCTGAGGGACACAACGGAAACGGGATCAGAGATTCCTCAGGAGGAAACGTCTCTAGCTAGCTATCGTCCTACATAGGTAACTATTTAGCAAGCTTTCTAGCTAGCTATCTTCCAACATAGGTAGCTTTAGCAAGCTATCTGGCTAGCCATTTTCCTCCATAGATATCTATTTAAAGCTATCTTGCTAGCTGTCTTCCTACATAGGTAGCTATTTGGCAAGCTATCTGGCCGGCTATCTTCCAACATAAGTAGCTATTTAGCAAGTTATCTGGCTAGCTTTTTACATCTTTTTCATGCTATCGAGGTAACATTTAATGTTAGTTAACATTTTTGGCCTTCTATCTAGCTAGCTATCTAACTTTGCTTTTAGATTTCTATCCAGCTTTTCAGATGGCTTTTTACACTTTTAGCTAGCTATCAAGCTCCCGATTGTTTTTAACCTGTTTACCTTACTAGTTAACTATCGAACTATCATTTTAGCTATCAAGCAACTTAGGTAGCTATTAAGCAAGCTATCTGGCTAGCTATCTTCAAACATATGTAGCTATTTAGCAACCTATCTGGCTAGCTATCTGCCTACATAAGTAGCTATTAAGCAAGCTATCTGGCTGGCTATCTTCCAACATAGGTAGCTATCTAGCAAGCTATCTGTCCTCCCTCCCTCGCTTTCTTCCCTTGCTATTTTTCTTTTTTCCTTCCTGTCTTCCTCGCTTCCTTCCCTCTTTCTTTCTTTCTTTTGTTCTTTTTTTCTTTCTTTCCTTTTTTCTTTATTTTGTTATTTATTTTTTATTCTTTTTTTCTTTCTTTTGTTCTTTTGTTCTTTCTTTCCTTTTTTCTTTCTTTTGTTATTTTTTTAATCTTTTTTATTCATCTTCGTTTATTTCATTCGTTTTTATTCTTTTTTCTTCATCTTTGTTTCCTTCTTTCCTTCATCTTTGTTTCCTTCTTTTTTCTTCATCTTTGTTTCCTTCTTTTTTCTTCATCTTTGTTTCCTTCTTGCCTTCTTTTTTATTCTTTCTTTCATTTTCTCTCTTTCTTCCCTTCCTTTTTATTATTTCTTTCTATTTCTCTCTTTTTTTAATTTTTTTGCTTCTTTCTTTCTTTTTCTCTCTTTCTTTCTACCGTGTGGCCCCAAGCTAAATTGAGTTAGACATCCCTGCCCTAGACTTTATTACCCGTTTTTTTTTTTTGTTCCTTAAAATCACAGTATCTTTAATATCTTGGTGAAAAAGCACAAACGGTGTCCAGTTGTCATCTGCAAATAAATCAACCACTTAGTTCCCAGGCGCCACACTCTATTACAAGAAAGTAGAAACAAACAAAAATATGAAAAGTGTACGTGTTTTGTATTCGTTCAAGATCGCGTCCGGGGAAACGAGACGTCTTTTCAAACGATACCAACCGGGAGATCAAGAAAATTCCACTTGGTTTTCTCAGACCGCGACGTCCCGTGGCGCCGTCCGTCCTTGAGCTCCCGGCGCCGCCATTGGCCGATATTCCGGACACGCTCGCAATTAGCCGAGCCGGAAAATAAGCAAAAGTGATCGAGATCGGACGTGTCCCTCGACGTCTCTTCTCGGAGAAAAATTACAGCCGTCTAAAAAGCCGTTTTGAAATACTCAAAATGAAAGCTAAATATTGGAAAAAGTACCTGTTCGAAAAACTACATTGAATACGAAGTAACTGTAGTTTTCATTTTTAGTGCTTTTGGATTATATCCAAGTTTGTATATTTTTAATCTGTCTGTAGTATTTTTAAAGTATATTGTAGTAATTCCACAGTAGTGTTTTTGTAGTAATTTTGTACCATTTCTTTAGTATTTTGTGGGAATTCCATAGTAGAATTTTTGCAGTATATCTGGAGTATTTTTGTAGTATTACTGCCTTAATAGTTCTGTAGTCGTATTTTTGTTTCATAGTATTACTGCAGTGGTATCTTTGTAGTAATTCGGTACCATTTCTTTAGTATTTTGTGGGAATTCCATTGTAGAATTTTAGCAGTATATCTGTCGTATTTTTGTCGTATTACTTTGGTTGTATTTTTTGTGGTATTACTGCCTTAATAGTTCTGTAGTCGTATTTTTGTTTCATAGTATTATTGCATTGGTATCTTTGTAGTAATTCGGTACCATTTCTTTAGTATTTTGTGGGAATTCCATAGTAGAATTTTTGCAGTATATCTGTCGTATTTTTGTAGTATTACTGTGGTTGTATTTTTGTTGTAATACTGCCTTAATAGTTCTGGAGTTGTATTTTTGTTTCATAGTATTATTGCAGTGGTATTTTTGTAGTAATTCGGTACAATTTCTTTAGTATTTTGTGGGAATTCCATAGTAGAATTTTTGCAGTATATCTGGAGTATTTTTGTAGTATTACTGCCTTAATAGTTCTGTAGTCGTATTTTTGTTTCATAGTATTATTGCAGTGGTATCTTTGTAGTAATGCGGTACCATTTCTTTAGTATTTTGTGGGAATTCCATAGTAGAATTTTTGCAGTATATCTGTCGTATTTTTGTAGTATTACTGTGGTTGTATTTTTGTTGTAATACTGCCTTAATAGTTCTGGAGTTGTATTTTTGTTTCATAGTATTATTGCAGTGGTATTTTTGTAGTAATTCGGTACCATTTCTTTAGTATTTTGTGGGAATTCCATAGTAGAATTTTTGCAGTATATCTGGAGTATTTTTGTAGTATTACTACCTTAATAGTTCTGTAGTCGTATTTTTGTTTCATAGTATTATTGCAGTGGTATCTTTGTAGTAATGCGGTACCATTTCTTTAGTATTTTGTGAGAATTCCATAGTAGAATTTTTGCAGTATATCTGGAGTATTTTTGTAGTATTACTGTGGTTGTATTTTTGTTGTAATACTGCCTTAATAGTTCTGTAGTCGTATTTTTGTTTCATAGTATTATTGCAGTGGTATCTTTGTAGTAATTCGGTACCATTTCTTTAGTATTTTGTGGGAATTCCATTGTAGAATTTTTGCAGTATATCTGGAGTATTTTTGTAGTATTACTGTGGTTGTATTTTTGTTGTAATACTGCCTTAATAGTTCTGTAGTCGTATTTTTGTTTCATAGTATTATTGCAGTGGTATCTTTGTAGTAATTCGGTACCATTTCTTTAGTATTTTGTGAGAATTCCAAAGTAGAATTTTTGCAGTATATCTGGAGTATTTTTGTAGTATTACTGTGGTTGTATTTTTGTTGTAATACTGCCTTAATAGTTCTGTAGTCGTATTTTTGTTTCATAGTATTATTGCAGTGGTATCTTTGTAGTAATTCGGTACCATTTCTTTAGTATTTTGTGGGAATTCCATTGTAGAATTTTTGCAGTATATCTGTCGTATTTTTGTAGTATTACTGTGGTTGTATTTTTGTTGTAATACTGCCTTAATAGTTCTGTAATCGCATTTTTTGTTTCATAGTATTTTTGCAGTGGTATTTTTGTAGAAATTCTGTAGCATTTCTTTAGTATTTTGTGGTATATCCATAGTAGAATTTTTGCAGTATATCTGTAGTATGTTTGTAGTATTACTGTGGTTGTATTTTTGTTGTAATACTGCCTTAATAGTTCTGTAGTAGTATTTTTGTTTCATGGTATTACTGAAGTGGTATTTTTGTAAAATGTCTGTAGAAGTATTTTTGTGGTGTTTCCATTGTAGTATTTTTGTAGTATTGTTTTAATATTACTGTAGTTGTATTTAAGTAGTATTTCTAGTGTAATAGTTCTGTTGTAGTAATTGTATAGTATAGTATTTTTTGTAGAATGTCTCGAGAAGTATTTTCAAAGTATTTTCATAGTAGTATTCTTGTGGTATTTCCATAATTGTATTTATCTAACATTACTGTAGTTTTATTTTAGCTATATTTCTTTAGTTATTGTTCTGTAGTAATATTTTTGTCTCATAGTATTACTGTAGTAGTTATTTTGTGGAATTTCTGTAGGAGTATCTCCACAGAGGTATTATTGTGGTATTCCCATTGTAGTGTATTTTGTTGTAATGTTATTGTAGATGTGTTTTTGTAGTATTTCTGGTGAAATAGTTCTGTAGTAGTATTTTTGTTTCATAGTGTAACTGTAGTGGTAATTTTGTAGAATTTCTGTCAAAGTATTTTTCAAGTATTTCCATACTACCGGTATTATGTTTGTAGTATTTCCATAGTAGTATTTCTTTAGTATTGTTGTAATGTTACTGTAGTTGTATTTTTGTAGTATTTCTGGTGTAATAGTTATGTCGTAGTATTTTTGTAGTATAGTATTAGTGCAGTAGTTTTTTTTTGTGGAATTTCTGTAGAAGTATCTTTGAAGTACTTCCACAGTAGTATTATTGTGGTATTCCCATCGTAGTGTTTTTTGTTGTAATATTACTGCAGTTGTATTTTTGTAGTATTTCTGATGAAATAGTTCAGTAGTAATATTTATCGTTCATAGTATAACCTGTAGTGGTATATTTGAAAAATGTCCATCGTAGTATTTTGTAGAATTTCTGTAGTATTTTTAAAGGATTTCCATTGTACCAGTATTATGTTTGTGGTATTTCCACAGTAGTATTTCTTTACTATTGTTGTAATATTACTGTTGTTGTATTGTTGTAGTATTTCTGATAGAGAGGGGGAGAGAAAGATATAAAGATAGAGAAAGATAGAGAAATAGAGAGAAAGAGAGATAGATAGAGAGATAGAGAGATAGAGAGAAAGAGAGATAGATAGAGAGATAGAGAGAGAAAGAGAGATAGATAGAGAGATAGAGAGAAAGAGAGATAGAGAGAAAGAGAGATAGAGAGATAGAGAGATAGAGAGATAGAGAGATAGAGAGATAGAGAGATAGATATAGAGATAGAGAGAAAGAGAGATAGATAGAGAGAGAAAGAGAGACAGATAGAGAGATATAGAGATATAGAGAGAGATAGATGTATAGATAGATAGATAGATACGATAGATAGATATAGAGATAGATAGATAGATAGATAGAGAGAGGGATAGATAGATAGATAGATAGATAGATAGAGAGATAGATATAGAGATAGAGAGAAAGAGAGATAGATAGATAGATAGAGAGATAGAGAGAGAAAGAGAGACAGATAGAGAGACAGATGTATAGATAGATAGATAGATAGATAGATAGATATAGAGATAGAGAGAAAGAGAGATAGATAGAGAGATAGAGAGAGATATAGAGAGAGATAGATGTATAGAGATAGATAGATAGATAGATACGATAGATAGATAGATAGATAGATAGATAGATAGATAGATAGAGAGAGGGATAGATAGATGTCTAGATAGATAGATAGATGTCTAAATGTCTAGATAGATTACTAGATAGATAGATAGATAAAAAGATAGATAGATCGAGCGAGAGAGGGATAGAGATAGATAGATAGATAGATAGATATAGATATAGAGAGCTTTTCCGTAAATGGCCGATATTCCGTACACGCTCGCAATTACAAAAAAACAGAGAAAGAAAAGAGAAAAAAAGAAAAAGGGATTGAGATCGAGATTAGGCGCGTCCCTCGAGGTGTCCTCCGAAAAGTGGCAAACATTAGCGGCTTAGCTAATTGCAAACGCTAGTTAGTTAGAAATAAAAATACTCTAAGAAATGTATATTGAAATCATTAAGTCGGAATCCAGCTCCTGAAAAAAAGTCAGACTGAAGAAAAGACGAGTCAATAGATAGAGAATCTGTCAGGACCAGAACGGAGTCAATGTTCCCTCTAAATTCCGCGCACAAGAAAATCTAGCCAGCTCACAAAAATCAGGGCTCCAAATTGCTAATCAAGAAGCGAATTCGGTCAAAGTTACAGTGCATGAAGGTAAAAATGCACGCTGTGTTCTGAATGCGGTATTTGGAAGTCAATGTCGAAGTCGAACTAAGTTGAGTAAAGTCAGTAGAGTTTTTCGAGAACAGACTTCTTCGGCTCGGCTCACTAAAAAGAATCGGCTCTTTCGGGTCCTTAACGGCTCTTCGGGTTGTTTTTAATTCTTTAATCCCAATATGACCAAATATGATGTAAAATTGTGCACAAAATGACTTAAAGGAAGGGGGAATAGAACAAAAAAGAAAAAAATACCAAAATGAAAAAGTAGTGAAAAGCTTAGAAAAAAGGAAACAAAAGCAGAGAAGAGAAAAAAAGAGCAAGAAAAAAAATCAGAAAAAAAAAGGCAGAAAAAAAGAAAGATAAACAAAAGAAAGGAAAACGGAAATAGAGAACAAAAAAAACATCAAGAAAAAAGTAACAGCTTGGAAAAAAAAACACAATAGGATATTTTTTTAAAAGGAATTTTTAAAAAAGTAGAAAAAAACAGGCATTCAAATAATTTCCAATGATACCAAGTCAATCGGGCAGCACGGCGGCGCAGTGGTTAGCGCATGTGCGGCACAGTTCATGTCTTGGGAACCTCCTGCGTGGGTTCAAATCCAGCTCCAGACTTCCTGTGCGGAGTTTGTATGTTCTCCCCGTGCTTGCGTGGGTTTCCTCCGGGCACTCCGGTTTCCTCCCACGTTCCAAAAACATGCATTTCAGGTGGATTGGCCGGTCCAAA
The DNA here is from genome assembly GCF_059441175.1 of Urocampus carinirostris. Classification (NCBI taxonomy): domain Eukaryota; kingdom Metazoa; phylum Chordata; class Actinopteri; order Syngnathiformes; family Syngnathidae; genus Urocampus; species Urocampus carinirostris. The sequence continues at coordinate 1,911,653 of NC_142352.1, read as the reverse complement.
TTGTCCCTAGGTGTGAACGGGCGAGCGAGTTGTCTGTCTCTGTGTGCCCTGCGATTGGCTGGCAACCAGTTCAGGGTGTCCCCTGCCCACTGCCCGATGATTGCTGGGATGGGCTCCAGCACCCCCGCGACCCTACTTAGGATAAGCGGTGCAGCTAATGAGATGAGATGAGATGAGAAGCGAATTAAGTCAAAGATACAGTGCATGAAGGTCAAAATACACGGCTTTCCCCGACGCTGTGTTCTAAATGCGGTATTTTCAAGTCACGAAGTTGAGTAAAGTCAGTAGAGTTTTTTGAGAACTGGCTTTTTCGGCTCGGCTCATTAAAAAGAACCGGGTCCCAAACTGCTCATCGGGTTGTTTTTGCTTCTTTCATCCCTACACGACCAAATATGATGTAAAATTGTGCACAAAATGACTTAAAGGAAGGGGGGGAATAGAACAAAAAAGAAAAAAAATACCAAAATGAAGAAGTAGTGAAAAGCTGAGAAAAAAAGAAACAAAAGGAAGAGAAAAAAGAAGGAAAAATTCAGAAAAAAAGCCAGAAAATAAAGAAACAAAGGAAAAAAGTAAGTAGAGATCAAAAAGAAAAAGTAACAGCTAGGAAAAAATGAACACAATGAGATTTTTTTAAAGGAATTAAAAAAAAAAGAAAAAAACAGGGAAAAAGTAGAAAACGTTTGTGTTGCATTCAAATCATTTCTAATGATATCAAGTCAATCTTGTTGCCAACATTGAACTTCCATTAAAAAAATGGTAATTAAAATCGTGCAACCGACTTAATAAGCCCCCCAAAATGTTAGTATTATGCGACAAAAGATACCAGGAAAAAAAAGAAATGGAAATCTTGTGAAAGAATTGTAAAAACAAACGAAGTTTGTAGCCCATCGTACAGGAGTCAATTCTTTCAAAAGAGAAAAATCATTTTGCATTGCCGGAAACTCAGCAAAATGGAACTTGATGTCAAGTTTTGCTCACGATTTAGTTGCCACACTTGGGATTGCCGTTGCTCACTGTTGTTTCAAGCGTTGCTCACCAACTTTGTGTGAACGCTCAGACCCAAAATGACAGGGAACATTGGTCTGGGTAATTCCTAGAGATGACATAAAAGGGCTTCCTTTCCGGGGTGCAGCGTCGTCGCTCTTCGGAAGAGAAGGAAGCAAACGGGCCCGAGCTATATCGAGAGCTTTCCCAAGCGCCGGTATCGAGCGGCGAGCTCGCGTCGGCATTTAACGAGCGGGCGCTTGTTTACGCAGAAAATTTCCTCCCGCTATTTGCCGAGAAACAAACGAGCGGAGAAAAAAAAGAGAAAAGAAGAAGACTCACTCGCCCGGCACTCCGAAACGGTATCGATTTTACCGGTAACGACGTCCCGGGAGGAGAGGGAGTCGTTAGCGCGTTAGCCTTCGGATGCTACGTCGCCTCGGCATACCGACAAAAGCGCTCGTTTCTTTTTCTTTTCCTTTCTTTTGATGGTTTCAAAAGAAGGGAAAAAAAATGGTTGGGGCGGTGGCACTTTATTCGGATCGAGTTGAGAGTGACGGCGGTCGGCATCAAGGTGAATTGTTTTGGAGATAGCATAATGGGAAAAGATCGTTGATGTCATTTTGGCAAAATGGATGGATCTCTCGGGCAGCACGGCGGAGAAGCGGTTAGCGCGTGTGCGGCACAGTTCTGAGGTCAGGAGATCGAACCTGTGTGGAGTTTGCATGTTCTCCCCTTGCCATGCATGTCAGGTGAATTGGGGTGAATGCGCCAGTGAGTTGTCTGTCTCTATGTGCCCTGCGATCGGCTGGCAGCCAGTTCAGAGTGTCCCCCTGGCCACTGCCCGAAGATAGCTGGGATGGGCTCCAGCACCCCCGCGACCCTACTGAGGATAAGCAGTGCTGATAATGGAATGGATAAATCTCTCTCTCTCTCTTTCAGTCTCTCAGTCTGTCCATCTCTCTGTGTCTCTGTCTGTCTCTCTCTCTTGCTCCCATCTCTCTCGCTCTTTCGGTCCCTCTCTCTCTCTCTCTGCCTCTCTCTCTCTCTTTCTTCTTATGTCTCACTGTCTATCTGTATATTTATCCATCTCTGACTGGTTGTCTGTCTCTCTCTCTCTTTGGCTATCCTTGTCTGTCTGTCTGTCTCTCTCTCTGCCTAGCCTTGTCTCTCTCTCTCTCTTTGTTTATCTGTTTCTTTTCTTCTTTTCTCTTTTTATGTATCTCTCTTAACTTATCTATCTCTGCCTTCTTTCTATTATATCCTCTCCATTTCTACATCACTCTTTCTATCTCTCTCTCTCTTTCTGTCTCTCCCTGCCTCGCCTTGTCGTCTCTCTCTCTCTCTCTCTGTTTATCCGTCTCATTTCTTCTTTCTCTTTATGTATCTCTCTATACTTATGTTTCTCTTTCTCTATTATATCCTCTCCATTTCTACATCACTCTTTCTTTCTTTCTCTTTTACCCTACCTCTATCTCTCCTTGTGTTTCTCTTTCTCTCTCGCTCCCTCTCTCTGTTTCTTCTTCTTACTTATTTTTCTCTATCTTCTTTTATTACTATCATCCTATTCTCTCCATCTAAATATCCCTCTCTCTCTCTTTGTTTCTCTATACTCTTTACATATAATCTCTAAACTTACTGGTCTCTCTCTCTCTCTCTCTCTCTCTCTCTCTCTCTCTCTCTCTCTCTCTCTCTCTCTCTCTCTCTCTCTCTCTCTCTCTCTCTCTCTCTCTCTCTCTCTCTCTCTCTCTCTCTCTCTCTCTCTCTCTCGCTGTATTTCTGTATATATATCCATTTCTGACTCTGATGGTCTCTCTCTCTCTATTTGTCTGTTTATCTGTCTCTTTTTTCTTTCTCTTTATGTATCTCTCTAAACTTATCTTTCTCTGTCTTTCTCTATTATTTCTCTCTATTATATCCTCTCCATTTCTATCTCTCTCTCTCTCTCTCTCTTTCTCCCCCCCCTCTCTTTTTCTCTCTCAGTTCTTCTTCTTTTCTATCAATAAAGATCTGCCAAGATATGTCAAGGACGCCACGTCCCCGCATCGTATATGTAGTCAACCCACTCTCATTTTTAGACGTTTCCTTTTTTTTCCTTCTTTTTTTTTCCTTTCGGATGAAAACCTTGTCCCGAAAAGTCCTCCGAGTTCATCGGCGGCCACGGATCATCCGCGGATGGCGTCAACCAACATTTGGAATAAACAAAAAACGGTGACGAGCAAGGACGCTTCATCAGGACGGGTGAATCCAAAATGTCAGAGAGAGACGAGGGAGAAAGAGAGAAAGAGAAAGGAAGAGAAGGAGAGATAAAAGGGGAGAAAGAGAGTAAGAAAGAGAAAGAAAAGGGAGAGTAGGAGAGATAAAAGGGGAGAAAGAGTGAGAAAGAGAAAGAAAAGGGAGAGGAGAGATAAAACGGGAGAAAGAGAGTAAGAAAGAGAAAGAAAAGGGAGAGAAGGAGAGATATGAGGGGAGAAAGAGTAAGAAAGAGAAATAAAAGGGAGAGAAGGAGAGATACAAGGGGAGAAAGAGTAAGAAAGAGAAATAAAAGGGAGAGAAGGAGAGATACAAGGGGAGGAAGACAGTAAGAAAGAGGAAGAAAAGGGAGAGAAAGAGATAAAAGGGGAGAAAGATAGTAAGAAAGAGAAAGAAAAGGGAGAGAAAGAGAGATAAAAGGGGAGAAAGACAGTAAGGAAAAGGAAAGAAAAGGGAGAGAAGGAGAGATAAAAGGGGAGAAAGAGTAAGAAAGAGAAATAAAAAGGAGAGAAGGAGAGATACAAGGGGAGAAAGACAGTAAGAAAGAGGAAGAAAAGGGAGAGAAAAAGAGATAAAAGGGGAGAAAGACAGTAAGAAAAAGAAAAGGGAGAGAAGGAGAGATAAAACGGGAGAAAGAGAGTAAGAAAGAGAAGGAAAAGGGAGAGAGAGAAAATGAGATAGAATGAGAAGAGAAAAGTAAAGGGATATAAGGAGGGATATTAAGAGAGAGAGGCAAGACATGAAAAGAAAGGGAAAGAAAAAAAGAAAGACAAAATGTAAGGAAAAGAGAAAGAAAGAGAAAAAGAAATAAGTTGTCAAGAACCAGAACGGAAACAGGACCCAAGTTTTATCGAAGGAAAGAGGAGGGGCTGCGCCCGGGACCCGGTGTTCGAATTGTGATCCGAACACGGAATTGGATCTTCTGTAGTGAGAGATGGCAGTGTCAGGGACGGAAAACTGGTCAGTAACCAGGACTGGGGGAGCATGGTCGGGGTCAGAAACGAGCCGTAAGCCAGAACAAGAGAGTAGACGTAGTCGGGGACAAAAAGAGGTCGTAAGCTAGGATGGGAGAGCAGACGTGGTCAGGATCAAAACGAGTCGTCGCCGGGGACAGACGGGACTAAAAACGGGATAGGTGGGAGTCAGGGTCGAAAAAGGCTTGCCTAGTATACACTGAGGTTCGCAGACGGACTGACAACAGGGTACTAACAGGACCGGGTTCAAATAGTGACAGGGAGCCAATCAGAACCCGCTCCACATCAGTAATCATGACATAAGTAGCAAGTCGGATTTATTTGAAAAAATAAAATAAAATACTAGAAAATTACAATGACCCAGCATGCGTGCTATTTTCAGAACAGCTTCGCGGGCACTTCAACTGTCCTTAAGGGGGACCATGTTGGAGACCCTTGGTCCACACCTATCTCTTTTCTTTTGTTCTCTCGCCCACTCTGTCTCTCTCTATCCCTCTCCCTCTTCTTCCTATCCATCTCTTTTTCTTACTCTGTTTTTTTTTATCCGTCTCTTTCTCTTGTCTCTCTATTTTGCCTTCCCACTTCCTATTTCGCTCTTCATCTCTCCTCCTCACTCCCTCCATCCAAAATGGCAGCCGCTTTCGGGCAAATATAATTGACCGTATTTTTAGGAATTGCGGGTGCGCCCTGTGCGTCATGTATGGCGACGGAGGTGGACAAGATCGGTGGCATTAGGGTTGGGCGTCCGCTCCCGAAACCGAGAGGTCACAGGTTCGAGTCTCGGCCCGAGTCAAGATTCACACCGATTTTGGGTGATATCCGATGTTTTCGTGAGATCGTTCAAACTTCTATTTTTGGAGATGAGATCGATATACGCAGAGACGGAGGTATGGCAAAAAGGGAACGTATCAACCCACGTTCGGAGTTCGTTCAAGAAACGCTGGGCGTTATACTGTGCTGAAAAACATCTCGTGAGGTTTTTCTCGGAATCGAAAATGTTTTTCCGGCCCCGACTCGCTCAGTCGGCAACTTGTGACTTCTTGTACAGTATCTCATGACTCCCTGCAAGAACATCCTGCCAGATGTCTGCACACCAGGCTGCTGATTTACAGTTAATCCACAACACTATCCATCTTTGGTGACTTTCTTCTGTGTTTGCTACAAGTTTCCTCAAGCAGATGAGGACACACGTCGTCACACGCAATGCAGTGTTTGCGGAAGTAGTCATGGATGCTAACCCCATAGCGCATCCAGCAATTTAAAAGTTCAAGTCATCGTCTCTGTGCTTCCGTTTTGTGAAACGGTGTCGTTTTCCCACCAAGGGCAGAAATGTTCAGCCGATTTGAATCCAAAGTCTGGATTGTTGACACTTGGGTTAACGTATCTGGAGGAAGCTTTGTTCGAGAAAAATCGGCATCATTTCCGAGGAGCCGCACGGCACGGAAAGAAAATATTTTAATAGAAATTTTGCGAAACTTCTGGTCAGAAACAGAGGACGAGGATTTTGTCAGTTAATTTATGAATTACTGGTAAAAAATGTGACAAGTTGTTTTGCAAAGCCACTAAAAATATATATATATATATATATATATATATATATATATATATATATATATATATATATATATATATATATGTATATATCCGTGTGTTTTTCTTTGTAATGCACCAACTACACCAAAAATCAGTTTTGCTTTTGTTGCATTTTTAAATACGCACACTTGTATACCTGTCTGCGTTGTTGGAACGCGGTTGCAGCTGAAGGAATTTTTATTTTATTGATTTGACTATAAGGGATTTCATATAATACAAATTACATTTGTTGAATGGAGTGAGGATTTTTCACAGGGAAGGCTTAGGGTCAGTGTGACCTAGACAAGAATGATGTTCAAACCCAAGGACAGCAAGGGTTGACGCGGGAAAAGGAGACAAGTGTTCTGATAAGCATTATTGTTGCGAGTTTCTTAGACATGGCGGCGCCTTTCGGCGAGGAGGTGGCGACGAGGTGGAGGCCACATGAGGAGTTGGCCAGGGGAGGAGTCAGCTCGCCCATGGGGGGTGGCCAATGCCCCGACGTGTCAAAAAGACGGAAGACGGAAAAGAGACGGGAGCAGCGACGAGAGATGGGAGGCCTGACTAAGACTAATTAGACTAATTCGACAATAATTCGGCAAAATTCGATGGAATTCACTTAATAAATACTTTAATAAAATAAATCTGCCCCCGTGTGGAAAAGCCTGTCTCTTGTCACTATGTTTCCCTAAAATTAAGAAAAGAGCATGCATTGTTAGGAGAATAAAGTTTGTGTTTAGTTAATGGAGTCAGATAACTCATTTGAACAATTTGGTAAACGCTACATTTGTGATATAGTTTTTTTCCCTAACACAGCAGAGGGCCCTGATCGTGTAGTGCGCCTTATGTATTGTTAAATACAGCGATAGAACCGGCTACGGACACCGCACGTTTTAAGGCAGCTCCTCATGAAACACTGTATTATGGGAAATCATTTATCGAAACGTTGGCGGGAAAAATGGAAACTTGGGACCTTCGTCTCCGTCGTTGGCGCTGACGGTGAGGATGACCATTCCCACGTCGGCGTCCTCGTCCACGTCCACCTCGTAGGACGTCTGCGCGAAGGACGGCTTGTTGTCGTTCACGTCGCTGATTAGCACGCGGACGTACGCCGTGTCTGAAAGAAAACAGGAAGAATGAGAACTTCCAGGGTATATTACCTTGTCTTTCTTCCATGTTTTGTTCAGTTAGTGCTTGGTCATGTCTAAACATGCCTTGAATTGTCCATTTTTCATGTTTTTAGTTTGAGCCCAACAGTGTCCTTAAATACCCTGATTTATCTTATTCCTTTCATGTTTTTTTATTTTAGTTTTGACTATGTACACAACGTAGACTTTCTTTCATGTTTTGTTTAGTTAGTGCTTGGTCATGTCTTAACATGCCTTGAATTGTCCTTTTTTCATGTTTTAATTTAGTTCAAGCCCAACAGTGTCCTTAAATACCCTGATTTCTTATTCCTTTCATGTTTTTTTTAGTTTTGACTATGTACACCACGTTGACTTCCTTTCATGTTTTGTTTAGTTAGTGCTTGGTCATGTCTTAACATGCCTTGAATTGTCCTTTTTTGTATTCATTTGACTATAAAGGATTTTACACGATTGAATACAAATTACATTTAATACAAAACTTTTACTCAATCATCCAATTTTAATCATTTGGACTGCAGGAATAAAATATGAGTATGATCCCGATATCCTACCCTGTGTATGGTTCTAATTGCACGTTTTTGGAGGATAAAAAGGGAACTTTTGTAATGATTGCCCCAGACCTCTGCACAATATGTTAATTACGGCAGAAGTAGAGAACAATATAACAAATACAATGTATGATGTATTGAAGAATTTTATACATTTTACTATAAAGGATTTTATACGATTAAATACTATCTATCTATCTACCTTGGTCATATCCCTCAAGAGGAGTGACCGACAGCAAGACACACACATACAATAACAAAGACAATTAAAGGAAAATAAATAGAAAAAAACAACCACACACAAATTTTTGGACCACGGCCAACCAAAATGCCCAAACACCCGAACGAGTTAGGCACCTCGGCACCCAAGTTGGTCATGCTTGCGTCCCTCCAGATGAAACGGGACACCAGAAAGCGGCCATGTTAATCGGGTCAGGGTGACACAAAACACTCTTTTGTTCACCAACAGGGCCCGACAGTTTTCACTGGTTTACCCCTGCCGCATCATACGGGTGCCCAGCCCATCCTTAAGAACGCGTCTACAATCCCACTATCCTTTCACAACACCTCTCCACTCCTTTCTATCACCAACAAGAGCTCTAGCTTCCATTATATTTAGACCTCTTTCCTGCAGTGCACTTTAACACCATCCATCCACGTCAATCGCGGCAATCCACATTCATCGAGTGCAATGAAGACTTTCACCGAGTAGGCTTAAGTTCAAAGACAGGTCACGCTGATCCGAATGCGGAATGTTTTGTCTAGTTCTGTTGATAACAGGACTCTGACGCAGGACGGCAGGCATTGTTTGGAGAAGTTGTTTTGTTTGGTCCAGACGTGGGACGCTCTTCTCCGACATGGTGGGGCCCATGTGGGGGATTCCCTGGCACACCCATGGGAGGAGCCGGCACACCAGACGTGGGCCGAGGAAAAGAAAGGCGGAAGATCGAGAGAGGAGGCTTGACAGAGACTCGAGCGACACTTATTTGGCTAATTCGGCCATATTCGATGGAGTTCACTTAGTTATATTAGGAAGGCAGGCATTGTTTGGAGAAGTTATTTTGAGTTTTTACAGACATCGAGGCGAGGTGGTGGAGCCGTGGAGCACACGTGGGTCCTTTCCTGGCACGCCCATGGGAGGAGCCGGCACACCAGCTTGCGGAAAAAACGTGGGCCGAGAGAGAAAGAAGCAAAAGATCGGGAGAGGAGGCTTGAACGAGACTCAAGCGACACTAATTCGGCCATATTCGATGGAGTTCACTTAGTTCAATTGTTTAAAAAATTAAAACTGCCCCCGTGTGGAAATGCCGGTCTCTTGTCCATCTTTTCCATCAAGAAACGAGCACGCATTGTTGGGTGAATCTAGGTTGTGTTTGGTTAATGGAGTCAGATAACTACTGTATTTTCCGCACTATAAGGCGCAGCGGGTTATAGGGCGCACCTCGAAAAAATAGTTTTTGGTCCTATGTTTTCCATACATAAGGCGCACCGGATTATAAGGCGCTACAATGGGAACGTGGACAAAACAGTCAGATAGTTCAGTCCAACTTATTACCCCCTTAACATTCCCAAAGCTTGCAAAGACGCAAATACGTGTCGAGAACACGTGCGGATGCAGTGTCCGTACGATGTCACTTAAATGCATCGTTCCATCATTCGGAAGGTTAAAGTCTTGAGATTCAAGAAATGCCAACCATTCCTTAGTTTCTATTTTCTTATTCGCTCGCAACTTTACTGTGCATATGACAATAAACACTTGGAATTGAGTTGAATTTAAAAATAGACACTCCATTCCATCTATTATCTGCACCGCTTATCACAGAAACATCGAGTTCAGTCTGAAACAAGATACTGGGAAAATATATAGCCGGAGTAGCTCACCAAAGTCGTTGTGTTTAATAATAATGTGCAGCTGTGGTCCTCTTATATCCGTGAGTTTAGTAAATCCAGGAGAATAAAATATTTACAAATACAGAATAGTAAAAAAATGCTTTCTGTATGCCGTCAAACCACCTGTTATACGCATTCATCTTTTTCGGCCAATTGCAGGCTTTGTTTTGCAGTTTAAGCCAATGCCAGCCTGTAAATGATAAAAAGGATCTGCCCCTTGACCTCCGAATAACTTTAGCCAATAGTGATCGATTCAACTAATGATTGACACATCTTTTTCGGCCAATTGCAGGCTTTGTTTTGCCGTTTAAGCCAATGCCAGCCTGTAAATGATAAAAAGGATCCGCCCCTTGACCTCCGAATAACTTTAGCCAATAGTGATCCATTCAAATGATGATTGACACATGGGTTAGCCAATGAAACGCCGGTAAATAAATCCCAGCAGACACCGCGGACAACTTCACGTTCGGGGGAAAATCGAGTCGGCGGCTGCAAGTTAGTTGGAAGACTTTGCGACTTAATATTGAGCCATACATAAGGCGCACTGTATTATAAGGCGCATGGTCAGCTTTTGAAAAAAATAAAGCCTTTTAGGTGCGCCTTGTAGTGCGGAAAATACGGTAATTCGAACATTTTGGTAAACTGTACATTTTAATATTTAATTCCTAACAGTCCTCGTGCCCCCCGATTTTATTTTTACAGTATATATATATCACGCTTAAATCCAATTAAAATCTTTATCCTGCAAAATTGTAAAAATCGAGGAAAAAGGCACTCCTTCTATGCAGATATAATTCAAAACCTGCGGGATAAAACGCTCCCCCTGACATTTTAACCTGGCCCCCTCCCCCAATAAGAAAGGTGCCCCCGCACAACACGTCAACCAAAGACAGAACAACAATAAGAAGAAGAAAAGAGTTCCTAAAGAGGCAGCGAGCGAAGCTATTCTAAGCCTGTGCCGATTCTGTCAGCTCGCGAAACAAAACAAAATGGGCGCTCGCGAATCGGCGCTCGCCCACGCTCGCCGGAATAACTGCCACCTTTTTCTCTTCCTTTCACGACGCCGGCGAGGAAAAGACTTTCTCGGGACTTGATATTGGAAAAATAACCCCATAACGTCCGTGTTTTCGGAGCGAGACCGCAAAGCCTCCCTTTCTTCTCAAAGGTACGCTAGAACAGATAACGCAACTACCCCTCTCTTTGGTGTTTTGGCCGAATATTCTAGAAAAATACTTTAAAAGAGTTGATTATCGACTTGCCGACAACTCCAGTGCTTGCGCCAATAATTTGTTTATTCTTTCTGTTATTCAATTTTCCTTGTCATGTAAATAAAACATAGTTTGTCAAGGATTTTATACGATTGACTACAAGTTACATGTATTGAGTTTAATGCAATAAAGATATTCACTGACGAAGTATTTTATATTTTATTTATTTGACTATAAAGGATTTTATACAATTTTATACAAGTTCCATTTATTGAATGCAATGAAGATTTTTCACGGAAAAGGCTTAAGGTCAATGCGGCCTAGACAAGGATGATGTTAGCAGGAAACAGCAGGAACTGGGACATGGGCTGATATGGTAATCAGCCTTCCCTGACGCAAGAGAAAGCCAGACGCACAAGGACGTCGGCATTGTTTTGAGAAGCGCTTTGCTGATATGAGTTTTCTTTAGACAGCGCGACGCCTTTCGGCGAGGAGAGGGTGAAGCTGGCACCTGACCCACCCCATGGGAGGAGTCGGCACGCCCCATGGGAGGAGCCGACGCCCCAGCTTGTGAAAAGAACTTCAAAAGACAGAACTTCAGAAGATAGAAGACAGAAGATCGATCGTGAGAGGGAGGCTCGATGAAGAGCGGCACAAATTCGGCTAATTCGATGGAATTCACTTAGTTAAATACTTTAAGAAAATCAATGTGCCCCCGTGTGAAAATGCCCGTCTCTTGTACCTTTTCCATTAAGAAACGAGCATGCATTGTTGGGTGAATGAAGTTTATGTTTGGTTAACAATTTGGTAAACGCTACATTTTTAATAGTTTTTTTCCCTAACACCGACTAGGCTATAGTTCAATGTACAATGAAAGGTCAGGGCAGGCTGTGAAATGTATAAGTGGTGGCAGATGTTGTTTAAAGGACGAGACGTACTTCTGATAACAACTTCTGGGATTGCAGTGTGAGATTGTGGGGCCCGTCCATGGGAGGAGCCGGGACACCATCATGCGGGGAGAAGATGGCCAATAGGAGAAAGCTAAAGTTCGTTGCAGATGACACATAGCAAACTGGGGAATGGTGGGAGGTCTTTGAATTTGTTTGTTAAAATGTATAAATGATCCTGGGCAACTCGGATGGGGGCCGTCTCCTGTTTACACTCTGCTGTTAGGAAAAATAAAAATCCGCCCCCGTGTGGAAATGTCGGCCTTCCTTGTTATTTTCTCTCAAGAAACGATTGTTGGATGATTGTAGGTCGTGTCTGGTTAATGGAGTCAGATAACTCATTCGAACCAGCACGGCGGCGCAGTGGTTAGCGCTTGTGCGGCACAGTTCATGTCATGGGAACCTGTCGTGGGTTCAAATCCAGCTCCAGATGTCCTGTGCGGAGTTTGCATGTTCTCCCCGTGCTTGCGTGGGTTTCCTCCGGGCGCTCCGGTTTCCTCCCGCGTTCCAAAAAACATGCATTTCAGGTGAATTGGCCGATCCAAATTGTCCCTAGGTGTGAATGAGCGAGCGAGTTGTCAGTCCCTGTGCCCTGCGATTGGCTGGCCACCAGTTCAGGGTGTCCCCTGCCCACTGCCCGATAATTGCTGGGATGGGCTCCAGCACCCCCGCGACCCTACTGAGGATAAGCGGTGCAGCTAATGAGATGAGATGAGATGAGAAGCGAATTAAGTAGGGATAAAGAATGCAACCAAAAAAAGGAAAATGGGGAAAAAAAAGAAAAATGGGAAAAAATGAAAAAAGCAATTTAGGGGAAAAAAGACACAAAATGAACAAAAAAAACGCAGTTTTCTCTCTTTTTAATTTTGATTTTATTTTCCTTTTTTCTTGAGTTTTACTTTTGGTCTTATTTCTTATTAGACATATTTCTCATTTTTTTATTCTTTTTTCATTATTTATTTTCTTATTTGTCTTAACCCAAGTTAAATGTCAGCTTGTCCTAGGGCAAGACACTGAACCCTTACTGCCTCGATAAGCAGGTAGGTGCCTTGCATGGCTGACGCCGCTATTGGTGTGTTAGTGTGTGTGTGTATGGGTAAGTGTGAAGCACATTGTAAAGCACTTCGAGAGGTCATCAGTGACTTAAGAAGTGCTATATAAATGGAGACCATTTACAGTTTAGCATCTTGATTATCCTCAAAACGTTTGGAGGCTGACTCTCTATTGGTGTGTGAGTGTGTGTCTGAATGGGTAAGTGTGAAGCCCTTTGTAAAGCGCTTCAAGAGGTAATCATTGACTTGAAAAGCGCTATATCAATGCAGACCATTTACCAATTAGCATCTTGATTATACTCAAAACATTTGGAGGCTGACTCCCTATTGGTGTGTGAGTGTGCGTGTGTGTATGTGTGTGAATGGGTAGGTGTGAAACCCATTGTAAAGCGCTTTGAGAGGTTTATTGACTTGAAGAGCGCTATAGAAATGCAGACCATTTACCATTTAGCATCTTGATTATCCTCAAAACATTTGTAGGCTGACTCCCTATTGGTGTGTGAGTGTGTGTCTGAATGGGTAAGTGTGAAGCACATTGTAAAGCGCTTCGAGAGGTCATCAGTGACTTGAGAAGCGCTATATAAATGGAGACCATTTAGCATCTTGATTATCCTCAAAACGTTGGGAGACTGACTCCCTATTGGTGTGTGAGTGTGTGTCTGAATGGGTAAGTGTGAAGCACATTGTAAAGCGCTTTGAGACGCACTATATAAATGCAGACCATCTAGCATTTACCATTCTATCATGATAAATGCTCGACACAATATGAGGCTATTTCAAATTAATTAGAGCAAGAAACTGTGAGCACCACCTGCTGGCCGAATCGGACACCCCGCCCGGTATTAGATCCCGAACCAAAGAAATCGAATTCAAAGCAATTTCCAGAAGTTCCACCGAGCGTTTTGTTACTCAGCAGGCTACAGAGACGCTAGCCGAAGACAAGCTAGCTGGCATGCTGTTTTCCACGACGGAATCTAATAAGCAAATAAACGCAAAGCGGAAACGATTTTGCGGGAACACGACTTTGGGCGGAACCGCTATCTCCCGGCGACACCGCGTCCTTTGATAAGGAGGACGGACGAGACGAGGGACGAGACGAGGGATGAGAGTTGGTTCGAGATGAATTATTGAAGCCAGCTCCGAGAGCAGGCGCTTCGGCACCGTTCGCACTCCCGACGTTCGTGCGCTCCGGTGTGAATCCACGGTTATTTTTCGAAACGAGGCTTCCTGTGTTGACGCAAACTGAGAAAATCCACGGGTGGGTTCATTCAAAGGAGAAATTATGCCTTTTAATCAAAAAGTCATCAAAAAAAAGATATAGTTGGGACAATGCAGTAAAGAGGAGCCAAAAACACATCTAATTCAAGCGCTATATCCTGGGTGGTCTACTGTAATCTTCCAAACATATATGGTGAAAAACATCAAAGCGTACAGGGAGAGCAGTTTGCTGTGTTTTACGGGAACGTTGCTCACGTCTAGCATCCCGGACGCTAACGTGGAGCTACCAGGCTTCAGCGCCGCTAGGGCAGACAGACACAAAAGCCTGCGGGAAGCGGAGAGGAGGCGGACTCGCTATCAACGTGAACACGAGGCGGTGTAACCCTGGGCACAAAGATTTCCATCTGCCGCAGGGACATCGGACTTTTGGACTAGCGTGTGACGTCATCCACTCCCCTGTTGCTAAATACAAACACAGCACCCCGAGGCCATCCTGTTAATTCGTTCATAAACAACACAAGGATACTGCCCGAAGTGTGAATTTCCCTACAGGGATGAATAAAGTATCTAGACATCTATCTATTTATCTATATATATTCTGGGAATTTGTTGTTAATGTTGTATAGTAGGGAAAATCACTCAAAGAGGGGTCCCAAAAACATTTATTTCACATCGTAACGTGAACCTGTTGTCCCTGCACCCTGAGGGTTTACTGCACATATATATTCTGAGAAAACGTTTTTAAATATGGTATCGTGGAAAAAATGCCATTACAAGGGGACAAATCATATCTTAATTCAAACTGTAAAGTAAAAATGTTGTTATCCCTTGGGTGTACTGCACATGTGTATTCTGAAAATTTGCTTTATTTCATACCGTAGCGTGAAAATGTCATAGGTGTGGTCACCGTACCCGAGGGTCTACCCTATCTAAAGGGAGTGGATGAACGCATACAAATGAAATAAGTGGGTGGCAAAGTGGAATAGTGGGTGGAAATACTGTCAACGTCTTCAGCGTTGGGTCTGAATTCTGTCTCGCATGGCAAAGAAAATGACCAAACAATGTCAAACAAATTTAACTGAATACTATGGTTTAATTAAATTACATTATAGTAACCGAGTTATCTGTTAACATGCACGTGGGAAACGAAGAAAAAGGCCAATCAGAGCGGTGGGAGACACCACCTCCAGAAGGGCAGGCCACGGGCCAGAACGCTTGCAATTCAGTTTAAAATAAGCCAGCGAGCAGACAAGAGGTCTGGCTTACAAAAGGTGTTTGAAAGGACAGATCGGGGTCAAATATGACACCTAAACCTTTGACTGAGTCACTCTGGGTGATACTACATTTGTCAATGTTCAGAGCCGTTTTTGAGAACATTTAGATGGACCAATGACTAGCATTTCGGTCTTTTCAGAGTTAAGGTGCAAGGAGTTGAGTGACTTCCATTCTTTGGTCTCAGTGAGGCAGGCCTCCAAATTTCCACTGTTTAGTATGGAAGATTCCTCCAACAGAGGATATAGTTGAGTGTCATCTGCGTAGCAATGGAAACTGATAGTATACTTGTGAATAATATCACCTCATGGAAGCATGTCAATGCTGAAAAGAAGGGGGCCAAGTACTGAACCCTGCGGAACACCACAGGTAACACCAAAGGGCTCAGATGTCATTTCACCATATTTAACACAGTGCGTCTTATCTGAGAGGTAGGATCTGAACCATAAGATGACGGTTCCTGAGAGACCAATCCATTTTTCCAACCGTTCTCGTAAGATATCATGGTCCACAGTGTCAAAGGCAGCACTAAGGTCCAGCAGCAGCAAGAGTATTCTCAGAATACAGTATATGTCTCTCTCTCTCTCTACCTCTCTCTACCTCTCTCTCTAGCGCTCTCTCTCTCTAGCGCTCTCTCTCTCTAGCGCTCTCTCTCTCTAGCGCTCTCTCTCTCTAGCGCTCTCTCTCTCTAGCGCTCTCTCTCTCTCTCTCTCTAGCGCTCTCTCTAGCGCTCTCTCTAGCTCTCTCTAGCTCTCTCTAGCTCTCTCTCTCTTGCTCTCTCTCTCGCTCTCTAGCTCTCTCTCTAGCTCTCTCTCTACCTCTCTCTCTACCTCTCTCTCAAGCTCTCTAGCTCTCTCTCTCTCTCTCTTTCACTTTTGCTCTCTCTCTCTTTCACTTTCACTCTCTCTCTCTCTCTTTCACTTTTGCTCTCTCTCTCTCTCTTTCACTTTTGCTCTTTCTCTCTTTCACTTTCACTCTCTCTCTCTCTCTCTCTTTCACTTTCGCTCTCTCTCTCTGTCTGTCTGTCTCTGTCTGTCTTTCTTTCTCAATCACCTTTTCTCTCTTTTCTTCCTCCATTTATCTCTTTATCCATTTCTCTTCCTCTCTCTCGCTCCCATTCTCTCTTTCCCCCTTCTTTCCTTTTCCCTCTTTATTTCTCCCTTTGTTTTTCCTTAAAGTAGGCTATTTTCCTAAAATACTGGGCTGAAAACCATCTCATTCCATGCCATAAAAGGAATGTTGTAAGCTGGGGTCGCCCTATCCCGGGGTCTCCTTGGAAGGAAAACAGAATCCCGCCCGTGTCACATGATCCAAAAGAAAAAGACAAAGATTTCCCTCTCGCGCTCGCCCACTTCCATGGTCCTCAAACGATTTCTTTTCAACGAGTATAAAAATAATAATAATTCATGCCGTTTGCAAAATTTCAGTCCACGAGGGAGATTTTTTCCCCCTTTTTTCTCTCCAAAAGCCTTCAAAGCATCTGTCAGCCACTTGAAAGTTAGCGAATAGCATTCAAAAGCAATTAGCGCTCTTAAATGGGCTTTGATCCCAAAATGTGCTTTTTTCGCTTACGTATCGAGCGCTAAATGGCGCAATTATTGTATTTTTCCGACTTTAAGGTGCGCCCGAAAGACCCAAAATGTCCAGAAATTTTAATAAGGGAATGGATCTTTAACGTCAAAAGCTGCTAATGGCAGTTTGGGTAGCTAGGCTTAAAGCACACTTCTATTCTATAGCATATGAGTAATGTAAATGTATCTGTGTATTATTTGTTATTTCAACATCCATTGCAGCCTGGTAATCCTGGAAAGGGGGATTACCACATGTGCGGTCCCTTCTTAAGGTTTCTTCATTTTCCTGAGTTTTCCCTTGCCCCCATGAAGGTTTTAGATCAGGGGATGGTGTCATAAAAGTCTGTGGTTTGCACTAGTCTGTGGTCTGTGCAGCCCTTTGAGACTCCTCGTCATTAAGGGCGTCACAAATAAATATGACTTGACTAGAGGTTTTTGAGTTTTTCCTTGCCCTCATGTAGGTCTTAGATCAGGGAATGGTGTCATAATAGGCTGTAGTCTGTAATAATCTTTGTTCTGTGCAGGTCTTTGAGACGCTTTGTGATTAGGGGCTATACAAATAAACATGGCTGCTTTGACTTGAAGTTTTTGAGTTTTTCCTTGCCCTCATGTAGGTTGTAGATCAGGGGATGGTGTCATAAATAGTCTGTGCAGCCCTTTGAGACTCCTTGTGATTAAGGGCGTCACAAGTAAACATGACTTGACTAGAGTTTTTTTGAGTTTTTCCTTGCCCTCATGTAGGTTTTAAATCAGGGAATGCTGTCATAATAGTCTGTAGTCTGTAATAGTCCGTGGTCTGCGCAGCACCTTCACACGCCTTGTGATTAGGGGCTATACAAATAAACATGGCTGATTTGACTTGAGGTTTTGGGGTTTTTCCTTGTCCTCATGTAGGTTTTAGATCAAGGGATGGTGTCATAATAGTCAGTGGTTTGCAATAGTCTGAGGTCTGTGCAGCCCTTTGAGACTCCTCGTCATAAAGGGCGTCACAAATAAATATGACTTGACTAGAGGTTTTTAAGTTTTTCCTTGCCCTCAGTCTTTTTTGGCCAATTGCAGGCTTTGTGTTGCCGTTTAAGCCAATGCCAGCCTGTAAATGATAAAAAGGATCCGCCCCTTGACCTCCGAATAACTTTAGCCAATAGTGATCGATTCAAATGATGATTGACACATTGGTTAGCCAATGAAACGCCGGTAAATAAATCCCAGCATACACCGCGGACGACTTGGCGTTCGGGGGAAAATCGAGTCGGCGGCTGCAAGTTAGTTGCAAGACTTTGCGAATTAATATTGATCCATATATAAGGCGCACTGTATTATAAGGCGCATGGTCAGCTTTTGAAAAAAATAAAGGCTTTTAGGTGCGCCTTACAGTGCGGAAAATAAATTAGCGGTAGTTCCTTACCCGAGTTGGGCTGTCCGTGTTTTCCGGGCCTGGACGACTCGCATCCGTCCAGCGATTGGACCTCCAGCAAGTAGGAACTTTTGCTCTCTCGGTCGAAAACCGAGGTGGTGAAGATGGAACCGGATTCGGCGTCGATGCGGAAAAAATTGTGGTCCCCGTTGCGGTCTTCCAGGAGAGAGTAGGAGATCTGGGACCAGGACAGAAGGTCCTCGTTTCAAATTCGGAATGCGGGCAAACCTCGCTACCATGCACTTTTCACAATGAGCTCACTGATTTAGCATTGTTTCCTGCAATGGGATTGGCTGAGCTCCATCTAAACCACAGGTGTCAAACAGGCGGCCCGCGGGCCAGATCAGGCCCGCTAAGGGATTGAATCCGGCCCGCGAGACAACACTCAGAGAAGCGCAAGAGAGAAACAAGCTGCAGGTTGAAATATGTCAACTTGATGTTGCCAAAGCCAGGTGCCTCCAACCAAGACACTGTACTTGGATTTATTTCTCTCTCTCTCTCTCTCTCGCTCTCTCTCTCTCTTTTCCACCCCTTTTCTCCCACTCTGTCTCCGTCTCACTCTCTGTGTCTTTTAAGCTCTTTTGCTCTAACTTCCTTTTTCCCTTTCTCTCTTCCTACCCTTCGCGCTTTTTCTCTTTTCTCTCCTTCTGTCTTTCTATTTCTCTTTGGATTTCTTTCTTCCTCTCCCTTTCTTCTCCCCCCCTCTCACAACTTTTTATCTCTTGTTTCTGCCGCTCTCTCCCTCTCTCTCTTTTTCTTTAAAAACAAGAGAAAAAGTAAGACAGAGAAAGAGTGAGAGAGAAAATAAGAGTGAAAAAGAGAAAAGGAAAGGAGAGAGAAAGAGAGAGTGAGAAAAGCAGAGGAGATTCAGTTAGAGAAAGAGAGAGAGGAAGAATGAAGAAGGAAGAGTGAAAAACAAAGAGACAGAAAGTCAGATATCCCCAGTTGCTTTGCGGGTAGTGCCATCAATGTTTTAACATCGAGTGGACACATTTCAAACTAGAGCTGATCTTTCTCTTGTGCTTCGTTGGTCCTATTAAAACCCTCGACGGGCCGGCATTAGCTCATTATCATATGTTTGTATCCCCGCCTCTGAACCGATCGACGTCAGGTTAGAAA
The DNA here is from genome assembly GCF_059441175.1 of Urocampus carinirostris. Lineage (NCBI taxonomy): Eukaryota > Metazoa > Chordata > Actinopteri > Syngnathiformes > Syngnathidae > Urocampus > Urocampus carinirostris. The sequence continues at coordinate 1,892,483 of NC_142352.1, read as the reverse complement.
GCGGGAACACGAGGTTTCACCTTTCCATTGAGGCCGGAGTCCAAATCGTTGGCGGAGACCTGGAAGACCGAAGTCCCCGAAGGGGCCCCTTCCGTTACCGAGGCCTCGTAGACGGGCGACGTGAAGAAGGGGACGTTGTCGTTCACGTCTGGAAAAAAAATGAAATGCTATCATTTTCTTGGGATCAAGAGGTCGCAGGTTCGATTCCCGGCTCCTCCGTGTTATATGTGGAAGTGTCCTTGGGCAAGACACTGAATCCCTAATGCCCCCAATAATAAGCAGGTAGCCGCATTGCATGGCTGACTCCCAATTGGTGTGTGAGTGTGTGTGTGAAGCAGATTGTAAAGCGCATTGGGAGGTCTTCATTGACTTGAAAAGCGCTGTAGAAATGCAGACCATTTACCATCTTGATTATCCTCAAAACGTTTGGAGGCTGACTCCCTATTGGTGTGTGAGTGTGTGTGTGTGTGTGAATGGGTAGGTGTGAAGCACATTGTAAAGCGGTTTGGGAGGTCTTCATTCACTTGAAAAGCGCTATACAAATGCAGACCATTTAGCATCTTGATTATCCTCAAAACGTTTGGAAGCTGACTCCCTATTGGTGTGTGAGTGTGTGTGTGTGTGAATGGGTAGGTGTGAAGCACATTGTAAAGCGGTTTGGGAGGTCTTCATTCACTTGAAAAGCGCTATAGAAATGCAGACCATTTAGCATCTTGATTATCCTCAAAACGTTTGGAGGCTGACTCCGTATTGGTGTGCGAGTGTGCGTGTGAATGGGTAGGTGTGAAGCCCATTGTAAAGCGCTATGGGAGCTCTTCAGTGACTTGAAAAGCGCTATATAAATGCAAACCATTTACCATCTTGATTATCCTCAAAACGTTTGGAGGCTGACTCTCTTCTCTATTGGTGTGTGAGTGTGTGTGTGTGAATGGGTAAGTGTGAAACAAATTGTAAAGCACTTTGCGAGGTCTTCGTTGAATTGAAAAGCGCTATAAAAAATGCAGACCATTTGTCATGTACGATCTATACACTGTTATTTGGATGTCACAGTTCGGGGTAAGGAATGTTCCCCGCAAATAGAAAAAAACAAATTTCCTTAATAAAACTTCAGATGAAATCCATCCTCCAGATCCATTTCTGCACTCGAATAAGAGTTCAGGAAAATGTGATGAAATGGTCATTTGTTTTTGCGGGGTTGAAAATGATCGTACGCTCTAAAATTTATCTTCGCCCCACTTGGCTCAAAAGTGGACCTGATCCATTACTTGTGTCATGATTGCTGATTCAGGGGACCTGTGACTGCCCAATTGGCGCCAACAGCCCTGAGCGCTGATTGGTTCAGAGATTCTGTTTAAACCCCCTCTGTTTAAGGAAGCCGTCAGACTGTCTGCGAACATATGCTTTCAGCTAGGCAAGCTTTGTACTATCTGACATTTTCCTGCCCTGTTTTCTCCTGCCTTATACCTGTTGCCGACCCGTTTCTGGACCCGTTCCTGCCCTGCTCTGCCATCCCGACCACCGACCTGTTTTGCCCTGTTTCCTGCCTGATACCTGTTGCCGACTCTTGTCTAAACTCGATACCGCCCTTGCTCTCCCGTCCCGGCTAGTGACCAGTATCACTGCTGCCTACGATTATCCCGCTCGACGCGGAAGTGGCACTTCCTGCTATCTGCTACCCGTGTCCGTCGATCATAGGATCTTGGAAACAAGCACTGCCCTCTTTCTCAATAAAACTGAGTTAAACGAACGCTATTGGGTCCTGTCCCCGTCTCTGGCTTGTGACAACTTGGATTGATTGGACGACCCAACCTCTTTAGTTTGTTACTTTATACGCTAACCTTCCTGCAAAATTAATCTAAAATCCCAATCCAAGACGTACTCAAAGTAAATTGAATGCTGTTCTTGAACCCTTTGGAGATAATGGACATCTTTTGAAAAGGTAACCCACGGAACATTTGTCCCAAACTGAAAGATTTACTGCAAATAATACTGACATTGAGTCATCTAAGTTGGAAAAAATTGAAATAGAAGGTTTTTATTTTCGCCTAAATTAGATTCAGAAATTCAATGGCAGCAGATGAGCGTAGCGTGGGCAGCTTATCAAGAAAACGGGTGAAAAAATTGCTTGAAGCTTTACCTGGTACCTTGTCAAATTCAGTCACAATCTGAAAAACTAAACATGTCAGGAACCAGAACAGGATCAGGACCCAATCGCGTGACGTTCTCACACAAGCCTTTATTTTACCTGAAATGGGGAGTCATGCGCGTTAGGTAGCCGGTCTGGCGTGGAAAGACGGGAAGCCAGAGACCGACGAGATCGATTCCAATTGCCCGAGTTGATACCGGACAGATGGGGTCGATACCGGACAGGACGGGACAGACAGGATTGATAACGAATCAGGATATCGAAAATAAACAGGAGAAACTAGACGGGAACGAAAACTGGAGAAAATAAACAGGAGAAAAACAGACGGAAACAAAACTGGAAACCGAAATTAATCAGGACAAAATAAACAGGAACAATACTGGACTGCAGATATCACAGGAAACCAGGACAGAACCCGCGTGTTTTGGGGCAGAAGTTCGTTTGACGGGCTGACAAAGCAAGCAAGAGAGCGCAGAGCCTAATATAGACAGAAGGCCAATCTCTCAACGAGCCGCAGCTGGCGCCACACGGGCGGGGACAATTGGGCACCATGGCAACCGTGACACAAACGGGCGCGGACAATTGGGCGCCATGGCAACCATCACAAAACATTGTATTTTACACATTTTTCTAGGGTAGGTTCAGGCATTTCCAAAAGTGGCCATTTGGAAACGACTGGTTGACAACACTAAAACATTTGCAAATTTGTATTTTACTTTTAGACAATGTGAAAGAGTTGTAAATGTTTCACTTCTCTTTCTGAAAGTCAATCCATAATTGTGCAGACTTGCGCGTAATAACAGTGGGTGAAAATAAATTACAAATTGTAATGCGCACTTTAATTTTCAGCTCCGATTTGAATACTATCTATCTATTTATCTATCTCGGTCTTACCCCTCGACAAACACATTCAATAACAAAGAAAATAAAAAGGGAATAATAATAGTGAGGGACTGAATCCCAAGAGTTGAAGCTTCTAATGATATGTGGAATAATGGATTTCAGTAACCGGTGAGATCGTACAGACGGGTATTTGTTTATCAACAGTCTGAACGCCGGGGTTAATCTGCCTTGACTTCTTCTTTGTTTTTAAATTACTCTAGAAAATGCGTCCATATGCTTAAAAGAAAATAAATTGTGTTCGTAAAGATAATGTTACAAAAACGTGGGTCATGATTACTGATGCGAGGCACCTGTGCCTCTGACGCTGATTGGCTCCCTGTTACTATATAAACCCACGTCTCTCTGTCACCGGTTGTCAGTCCGTCTGCAAACCTCAGCTTACGCTAGACAAGCTTTTCGACCCTGTCTCTCTCCTGTTCTGGTTCTTGTCTGTTTCCCGGCTCCGACCCCTTTTCTGATCCCGACCACGAATTTTGCTCCCCCGTCCTGGCTACAGATCTGTTTTTTCTGCTCTCGACACCGCCATCGCTCTCCACGGAAATACCACTTCTGCGTCTGAGCAACCTGCTCCCCGCGATCCCTGGATTGTGTGTACTATCCTTTCCCTTCTTCCGAATAGAAGTAAGAGAAACGCACGCAAGTGGGTCCTCTCTCTGTTCTGGTCCTGACAATGTGGGTCACTGTCCAAACAACCCAAGTATAAACTGGATTTTTTTCTGAAGGGATAAGTCTTTCCTGTTGAAATCACTTTTGTATTTCAGTGTTTATTTGACCTGTAAAAGTGATGGGTCCCGGGGACTCGCATGCTCAAAAATCTATCTACGTTCTATACTGTCTATGTCTACACCATCTCCAGCGCGATTAAAATCTAAAAAAAAATATTGTTTAATATATTGTGCATCCAATCAATACGGTTGGTGTAAAGTGTAAAGAAGAGGCGAGCCGTTTCTTTTGAAATGAAAATGGAATAAGAAAGCTTGATGCGGTTGAGAAAATGGTCGGAACCCCTTTTTTTTTTTCGGCCAATTTTTACCATGGAGGAAAACCTCTTGAAGCGCATCTCCCAAAAGTAAGTTCATCTCAACTTTATGGAGCATATTATTTTATGAAATGTTTATTTTTTTGGTACAAAACAATACAGCTTTAGTGTTCATTTGAGCTGTGAAAAGTGATGGTTCCCGGGGACTCGCATGCTCAAAAATCGATGGGTCCCAACAGAGATCTAGGGCTCCCCAAAATTTAGTGTGCTCCATGCCCTTACAAACTGTCATATTTTCCCTTACAAAATCCCCAAAAATCTTTCTTTTTTTTTTCAAACATGTTTATTTATGTAGTTTAACATGTTATGTTGTACATGTGTTTCCTTATATCATATATATTGTTAAAGAACCTTTTGTCGCTTGGACGTTCACCGTAGAAGGACAAAATACATGCAAAGATAGAATTAAGTAGAATAATCTCTCTCTCTCTCTCTCTCTCTCGCTCATTAGCTGCACCGCTTATCCTCAGTAGGGTCGCGGGGCTGCTGGAGCCCATCCCAGCAATCATCGGGCAGTGGGCAGGGGACACCCTGAACTGGTTGCCAGCCAATCGCAGGGCACACAGGGACAGACAACTCGCTCGCTCATTCACACCTAGGGACAATTCGGACCGGCCAATTCACCTGAAATGCATGTTTTTTTGGAATGTGGGAGGAAACCGGAGTGCCCGGAGGAAACCCACGCAAGCACGGGGAGAACATACAAACTCTGCACAGGAAGTCCGGTAGCTGATTTGAACCCACACAGGAGGTTCCCAAGACCTTAGAACTGTGCTGCACACGCGCTAACCACTGCGCCGCCGTGCTGCCCTAAGTAGAATAATACATTTTCTTATTCAAATTATGAATTCATTTTCTGCATGAAATTATTGTTGGCAATATACTGATGAAAGGGATAACGACAAACCTGTCTTTTTTCATTTTCTCCTTTTATACATCCTTTTTTTCTTAACTTTTTTATACAACATCATCATTTGTAATATAATGCAAGTGAGTCGTTTGAGAGCCGGCTCTTTCATGAGTTGAGCCGAAAAATCCGGTTCTCCAAAAAGAAACGGACTTTCACTACACAACTCGAACTGGAGATCGGCGTGCGGACGAAAACTCGAACCGCGAGACCGAAACAACAATGGTGGATCTGCCTGACGAATAGTTTGGAGTGCGGTAAATCTTTGTTAAAACATCTCATCTCATTAGCCGTACCGCTTATCCTCATTAGGGTCGCGGGGGGCCTGGAGCCCATCCCAGCCATCTCCGGGCAGTGGGCAGGGGACACCTTGAACTGGTTGCCAGCCAATAGCAGGGCACACAGGGACAGACAACTCATTCGCTCATTCACACCTAGGGACAATTTGGACCGGCCAATTCACCTGAAATGCATGTTTTTGGAACGTGGGAGGAAACCGGAGTGCCCGGAGGAAACCCACGCAAGCACGGGGAGAACATACAAACTCCGCACAGGAAGTCCGATAGCTGGATTTGAACCCACGACAGGTTCCCAGGAATGAACTGTGCCGCACAAGCGCTAACCACTGCGCCGCCGTGCTGCCTTGTTAAAACATGATAATGACAATTTGGTGTCCAAAAAGTTGCGTCCCGGGGACGCACGTTGATTTGACACGATGCGTCCCCAGCAAAAATCATGCGTCCAGGATGCAGGCAAACACACTGGTATTTAGCAAGTGTGTATGCTCATTAATTCCAAGTGCTCTTTGAACTGCCAATCTTGCGGTTTTCAATCATTGTACTTTGCTCCGCGTCAATCGGGAAGTATCGAACGTCTCTTTGTCATCGGTACAGTTATGCAAATCGGTGATGGAAATGTGGTCCCGGTGAAAATGAGCAATCCCAAGTTCAATCCTTAGGGAATTATATCGTGTTGAATAGAGAAGGAATAACATCAGCGTATTTTGAATTCCAGCAACAGTCCAAACCACGAAAAGTTTTTACCTCTAGGATATTCTGACTCGTGATAAACAAGGAAATTTTGAATTGAAGATGGAAGAATAAAGCCAAGAGACACTGGTTAGACCAGTGTCTGAAGCTCATGAGAAAAAATTAGCAGACAACTGTAAAAAGTTGCCTGCCCAGCCATAAAGTGGCCTGCCCCATTTTTCACAACTTGAAACATAATAAGGCGACTCATCGCAAAGCCACGAGACCTCCTCTTTCCACGATGCTTTCAATGTATGCGTTTTGTAGCGTCATCCATTTTGTTCGCTTCTTTTGAATCTTTCTTCTGGGGCTGAGGTTTTGGCTTGATTCCTGACCATCAGTATGTAGCTGTATTGACTCATCTTCATTCATGCAATGTTTGCTACAAGCCACGTGAACTCCTCTTTCCACCATGCTTTTAATGTACGTTTACGTTTTGTAGCGTCATCCATTTTGTTCGCTTCTTTTGAATCTTTCTTGTGGGGCTGAGGTTTTGGCTCGATTCCTGCCCATCAGTATGTACCTATATCGACTCATCTTCATTCATGCAATGTTTGCGTTGCGTCGTCTGCTACAAGCCACGTGAACTCCTCTTTCCACCATGCTTTTAATGTACGTTTACATTTTATAGCGTCATCCATTTTGTTAGCTGCTTTTGAATCTTTCTTCTGGGGCTGAGGTTTTGGCTTGATTCCTGCCCATCAGTATGTACCTATATCGACTCATCTTCATTCATGCAATGTTTGCGTTGCGTCGTCTGCTACAAGCCACGTGAACTCCTCTTTCCACGATGCTTTTAATGTACGTTTACGTTTTGTAGCGTCATCAATTTTGTTAGCTTCTTTTGAATCTTCTGGGGCTGAGGTTTTGGCTTGATTCCTGACCATCAGTATGTAGCTGTATCGACTCATCTTCATTCATGCAATGTTTGCTACAAGCCACGTGAACTCCTCTTTCCACGATGCTTTTAATGTACGTTTACGTTTTGTAGCGTCATCCATTTTGTGAACTTCTTTTGAATCTTTCTTCTGGGGCTGAGGTTTTGGCTTGATTCCTAACCACTTCTCCAGTTTCTTGTGTTCTCTGACCGTCTACTTTGGAAATATACGACCTTATAACGCTCAGTATAGTCTGAAAACACGAAGTTATTCAATGCAGGCTTCTGATTTCAAAATCAAACGTCTGCCAACATCGTGTCAAAAAAGTGTGATTCAATAGAGTTGTGTATTGTGCAACCAGCTCCATCCACAAAATGTTTGTATTACGTAACAAAAGATATTCTTCTTAAAAATGGAAATCTCATCGGATAGTTAAAACAACTGACATTTGGGGCCGTGCAACCTTTCTAATATCAGCCGATTCGTCCGAATTTGAGATATCAACTCGTGTTGCCAGAAATTCTTGGGATTGATGATTATTCACAGACTTTCTGCAAACGAAAAGACCCGTGAGAGCTTACAGGGAACGTTGGCTATTACGCGTTCTAATTGTACACCAACTGTCACTGTTGCCATGGCACCCAATTGGCCCCGCCCGCATGTGTCACAGTTGCCACGGCGCACAATTGGCCACGCCGGTGTGGCACCGGCTGCGGCTCATTGACAGATTGGCTTTCAGTCTATATAAGCTCAGTGTTCTCATTCTTCTTTCGTCAGCCTGTCAACGAACCTCTGCCCCGCAAGACGTGGGCTTTGACTCGGTCCCGTTTCCTGTTGATATTCCCTGTCCGGTATTGCTCCTGTCTATTTTTGTCCCGTTTATAATTCTCTCCATTTTTCATTCCTGTCTAGTTTGTCCTGTTTATTTTCGATATCCTGTTTCATTATCTATCCTGTCTGTTTCGTCCTATCCGGTATCGACCCCATCTGTCCAATATCAACTTGAGCAATTAGTATCGATTGGCCCCGCCCATGTGGCACCAGCTGCGGCTCATTAACCGATTGGCTTTCTGTCCTTTTAAGCTCAGTGTGCTCTCTTACTTAGTCAGTCAGTCAACGAACCTCTGCCCCGCAAGACGTGGGTTTTGACTCGTTCCTTTTTTCCGGTTGATATTCCCTGTCCGTTTATTTTTGTCCTGTTCAATATCAGTTTCCAGTTTCGTTCCCGTCTATTTTCGTCCTGTTTATTATTCTCTCCATTTTTCATTCCTGTCTAGTTTGTCCTGTTTATTTTCAATATTCTGTTTCATTATCAATCCTGTCCGTCTGTCCTGTCTCTACCCCATCTGTCCGATATCTACTCGGGCCACTGGTATCGATCTGGTTGGCCTCTGGCTTCCTATCATTCCACACCAGACTGCTTCCTAACGTGCACGACTCCCCATTTCCCGTCAAATAAAAGGCTTGTGTGAGAAACGTCACGCGTTTGGGTCCTGATCCTGTTTTGGTCCTTGACATCTACCTTCCTTTATTTTGGTACCAGTTTACCTTTATAGCTAACTGTAAAGCTACATTTGGGCTGTTTAATTTCGGTTTCCAGTTTTGTTTCAGTCTATTTTTGTCCTGTTTATTATTTTCTCTAGTCTCCGTTCTCGTTTAGTTTCTCCTGTTTATTCATTATCTATCCTGGCGGTCCCGTCCTGTCTGGTATCGACCCCTTCCGTCCGATATCAACTCGGGCAATTGGTATCGATCTCGTCAGCCTCTGGCTTCCTATCATTCCACACCAGACTGGCTGCCTCACGTGCACGACTCCCCATTTCCCTGTCAAGTAAATGGCTTGTGTGAGAAACGTCACGCGTTTGGGTCCTGATCCTGTTCCGGGCCTCAGCATGAATTTCCGTAGCCAAAATCGGACCCGAATGGATCGGATGCAGAACAGACATGGATTTCACTCCGGTATCTTCAAGGTGACGGCTGACCTTTTTATTGATGACAAGGCTTATAAGTGACATTCGAAAAGGCATTCCTAATGACTAGCGCAACCTTTGCTAGCACCAAAAAGTTCGGGTACATGACAAGAAGCGGCGTCCGAGCACTTCTTTCTCTATTCTTTTTGCTCGCCCGTCAAAGGGGAAGACGCGGTTCTGACTCGAGCTAGCGGATGAAAAAAACCTTTGAAGCGCAGACAAACTCGAGCTAGCGTGTCGACGGAGGTTCCAGCCCGGAGAGATGAAACGGCTTCGAGTGTCGGAGGAACAAACGAACCCGGACAAAACGTCCAATTCGCTCCACTAAACCCCCGCGTCGGAATGGCTAAAATATTCGGCGGTGGAACGAGTCCTTTAGCTGTTATTCCAATAAAAGTCTTTGCTGTAGGGAAAACAAACGCGTTGGAACAAAAATTGAAAAGTATTTATCATCATTAAAGTGACAGTGTGTAATAATTCACCACAAGAAATAAATTCCATGTTTTCTTTCGAATTAAACTGAAACCCCAGTGAAACATTGCAGGGCAGGACTTGCGAATTGCTCGAAACCACAGGTGTCAAACGGGCGGCCCGCGGGCCGGATCGGGCCCGCTCAGGGATTGAATCCGGCCCGCGAGACAAGACTCAGAGAAGCGCAAGAGAAAAACAAGCTGCAGGTTGAAATAGGTCCAGTTGATGTTGCCAAAGCCAGGTGCCTCGATCAAATGCTGTTTTTTTTTTTTCTCTCTCTCTCTCTCTCTCTCTCTCTCCCTCCTCCTCTTTTCCACCCTTTTTCTCCCACTCTGTGTCTCTCTCTCTCTCTCACTCTTCCTCTTTGTCTCTCTCCCTCTCTCTCCGTCCCTCTTCCTCTTCCTCTTTTCCACTCTTTTTCTCCCACTCTCTGTCTCTTTCACACTCTCTCTCTCTCTCTCTCTCTCTCTCTCTCTCTCTCTCTCTCTCTCTCTCTCTCTTCTCTCTCTCTCTCTCTCTCTCTCTCTCTCCCTCCCTCCCCCTCTTTTCCACCCTTTTTCTCCCACTCTGTGTCTCTCTCTCTCTCTCACTCTTCCTCTTTGTCTCTCTCCCTCTCTCTCCGTCCCTCTTCCTCTTCCTCTTTTCCACCCTTTTTCTCCCACTCTCTGTCTCTTTCACTCTCTGTGTCTCTCTCTCTCTCTCTCTCTCACTCTTTCTCTTTGTCTCTCCCTCTCTCTCCCTCCCTCTTCCTCTTCCTCTTTTCCACCCTTTTTCTCCCACTCTCTGTCTCTTTCACTCTCTGTGTCTCTCTCTCTCTCCCACCCCTTTTCTCCCACTGTGTCTCTTTCACTCTCTGTGTCTCACTTTTTCTCTTCCTTTGTTGCTCTTTGTGTCTCTCTCTCTCTCTGTGTCTTTTAACCTCTTGCTCTAACTTCCTTTTCTCTCTTTTCACTTTTTCTCTTCATACCCGTCGTGTTTTATTTTCTCTTTTCTCTCCTTCTGTCTTTCTATTTCTCTTTGGATTTCTTTCTTCCTCTTCCTTTCTTTTCCTCCTATCTCACAACGTTTTATCTTTTGTTTCTCACGCTCAATCCCTCTCTCTCTTTCTTTCTTTATCTCGCTTTTTCTTGCTCTTTAATCTACTAGTCCGGCCCCAACAGAACATTTGTTCTATCGAGTGGCCCCCTGAGTTAAAATGAGTTTGACACCCCTGCTCGAAACCTTATCCCTTAGACCAGGGGCGTCAAACAGGCGGCCTGCGGGCCGAATTTGTTCCCCTTTGTATCTCTCTCTGAGTGTCTTTTTACCTTCTTTTGCTAGCTCTTCCTTTTCTTTATCTCTCGCTCTCTTGCTTTCCCCTTTTATCTTTCTACCCTTCTTGCTTTCTATCCTCTTTTCTCCTCTCCTTCTCACTTTCAATTTCTCTTTGGATATCTTTCTTTTTCTCTTTCATTACCCCTCTCTCACTATCTCTCTTTTTATCTCTTCTGTTTCTCACATTCCCTCCCTATCTTTTTTTTCTTTCTCTCTCTCTCTCACACTTTCTCCCTTTCCTTGTCCCACACACTCTCCTTTCCTTTCCCCCTCTTTCTCTTGTTTCTTTCTCCATTTCTTTCTTTCTCCTCAATCGACTAGTCCGGCCCCCGAGAGAACGTTTGTTCGATCGTGTGGCCTCGAGTTAAAATGAGTTTGACCCCCCTGCCTTAGACCATAGTACTAAAACCACACTCCTCAATTGACCTTCAAGACTCTCATTAGAATCAACCTTTGCCCATCTCTAGCCTAGGGTTACGAGAGTCCTGGTGAGGGTTCAGGACTGGGTTTGCCCACCCCTTACCCTAGATCTGAACCCTTAGACCGGCGTCTGAAAACCACACTCTTTAATGGACCCTCAAAACTCTTATTTGAACCAACATCGACCTTTTCTTCTTGTTCATGTGCTTCTTCATCTAAGGCAGGAGTGTCAAACTCATTTGAACTTGGGGGCCACGCGATAGAACAAACATTCTCTCGGGGGCCGGACTAGTAGATTAAAGAGAAAGAAAAAGAAAGAAAGAAATAAGAGAAAGAGGGAGGGAAAAGGAGAGAGGGCAGGACAAAGAAAGAGAGAGAGGGATAGAGCGTGAGAAACAAAAGATAAAAAGTCACAAAAGAGGGAGAAAAGAAAGGGAGAAGAAGAAAGAAATCCAAAGAGAAATAGAAAGACAGAAGGAGAGAAAAGACAAAAGAAAACAGGAAGGGTATGAAGAGTTAAAGAGAAAGAGCCAAAGAGCAACAAAGGAAGAGAAAAAGAGAGACACAGAGAGTGAAAGACTCAGGTTACTACTAAGCGCTTAATTTAGGGGTCAAGGTTGAAAGATTTGATCATTTATACGATTCAATACATGTAACATTTATCGAGTGCAATGAAGATTTGTCACCGAGTGGGCTTCAGGTCACGCCGTTCCGAATGCGAATGTTTGGTTTAGTTCTGTTGATAACAGGACTCTGACGGAGGAGGCCAGACGCACTAGGACAGACATCCCGACGCTCTTCTCCGAGATGGTGGGGCCACGTGGGGAGTCTCTGGCCCGCCCATAGGAAGGTGCACATCGGAGAACGAGAGAGAGGCTGGACGAAGACTAATTCGACTAATTCGATGGAGTTCACTTAGTTAAATTATTTAAGGAAATAAATCTGCCCCCGTGTGGAAATGCCGGTCTCTTGTCCGTCTTTTCACAAAAAGAGACGAGCATGCATTGTTAGATGGTGTTTGGTTAATGGAGTCAGCTAATTAATTCGAACAATTTGGTAACCGATTTGTAATACCGTAAATTCCGGACTATAAACCGGTACTTTTTTCCCAAATGTTCAGCCCTGCGGCTTATTCAGTGAAGCGGCCAATTTATGTCATTAAAAAATTTAAAAATTTAGACCGGTGGAATTGTGCGCCGAGGTAAACCGCATCCTCTTGGATTATGTTCGAATTCTCCGTATAACAGAGGACAGAGGTTTGTTCCGATTATGTGGAAGACGCCCTTGATGGCGTCAGTTCTGAGGAAAAAGATGAGGACGGTTCACCGCAATTTTGGCAAGTCCGGTATATCTTTTTAACAGACCCGTTTACTGTTTTGAGAGCGTGTTGCTAGTAGCGTTTTGCTACCCTTCACAGGCACGGTTTGGGATGAAAGTTATATTATTATTATTATTAAAGCTTTGAAAACTCTCTCGGTGTACCGTCTTTCTTTGTAAATGTGTGCAACCATGTATAATATGTATTTGCAACTATATATTTTTGTAATGTATTTCTTTTAGAGACTTATTGTGATATGTTTTCTGCGAGCGAATCAAAAAGAATGGGCGGAGCAAACACGGGCTGATGGGAAGTGGGGTAAAGCTGAGTTAAATCTTTGTTGTTGCAGCGGACAATAGTGGATATATATTTTTCCTACCCTTAACTTTGGAAATATACATTTTTTTTCGTTGGATTACTTTCAACGGGACCTGGACTTTAAAGGTTTGCATTAAATTCTAAGTACCGGTATCATTTTCCGTTCATGTTGCCGATTGTGGTGGACGGATTGTGTACTATATTTGCAGTTACAATCGCGGCACCTAAAGTCAGGTTTGGGAAAAACTTGTGACTGTGTTACATGTTTAATTGTTGGTGCATGCGGCTTATATACAGGTGCGGCTTGTGTAAGGACAAAACCAATAAAATGTGGTGTGTGCGGCTTATAATCAGGTGCGCTCTATAGTCAGGATTTTACGGTGTATTTATTTTTACCAGGGTTCAGGTACCAGACAAGACAATGCAAAAAGACAAACCTGTGACGTTAACAAAGACGGCTGTGAAGGCCGCCAACGGCACCAGGGCCACGTTCTGGGCCCGGACCCTCAGCACGAAGTTGCGGGTGGTCTCGAAGTCCAGGGGCTCCGCCACCAAGATAGAAGCCGAGCCGTCGTCCCGGTTCGGCGTCAGGTAGAAGCGGACCGGCATGTTGGTCTCCGGGACCATGCCGCCCTCCAGGTTGTACGTCACCCTGGGGTCCCCCAGCTGGGACTTGGCTTTGATAGTCTGTCAAGAGAGGGGAGAAACTCTTGAAACCTTCAAACCGGACCCCCGGGATCTGAATTTCCCCCGGTTCCTTGGTACTCCGGTACTCACCGAGGCGCAGGAGAATAACCAATCTCTGTCAGGTTATCTTTAAATTGTATGTCCTGGTGCTGATGAAATCTTTTAATCTATTCCTGCCTCCGGAGACCCCCAGGCACATTCTGTTCTTCTACTTAGCGGAAAGCTGTCGGGCCCCCCGCCCTCTTTATGTGTTTTACCCGGCGTAGTCAAATATTAAGGCGGTAAATCTCTGACCCGGTGGGTTCTATCGACACCGGGAGGCCCCCCCTCGAACCCCCGCTTGGCTAATTATGGGCAAAGCCATGCAAAACAAAACTCTTCCAATTAAAGGAAAAAAACGGACAGGACGGAGGTGACCCCGACGGATCCGGTCAAGCCCCCAACCCTCGAGTGGGAAAGGCGAATTAATGAGACGCTGGCTGCACGATTAATAAAAACACTCTCGTTTCGGAGGCGTTAGCGGCATCCAAGTCGGAGGGCTGGGACTCGAATAGGGACGAATGAGAAATGCACCCTAGAAAGAAAATAGTCAATATATAAGTCAAATCAAGTCCCGTTAATTTGTTTGGCCCTTTAATCACAAAAAGTCTCTAAGGGCTGGACAGACCACAGACTATTGCAGACTACAGACTATTATGACAGTACCCCTGATCTAAAACTTACATGAGGGCAAGGAAAAACTCAAAAACCTCAAGTCAAGTCATGTTTATTTATTTGACCATTAATCACAAAGAGTCTCAAAGGGCTGCACAGACCACAGACTATTGCAAACTACAGACTATTATGACACCATCCCCTGATCTAAAACCTACATGAGGGCAAGGAAAAACTCAAAATCCTCAAGTCATGTTTATTTGTTTGACCCTTAATCACAAAGAGTCTCAAAGGGCTGGACAGACCGGAAACTATTGCACACTACAGACTATTATGACAGTACCCCTGATCTAAAACTTACATGAGGGCAAGGAAAAACTCAAAAACCTCAAGTCAAGTCATGTTTATTTGTTTGACCTTTAAACACAGAGTCTCAAAGGGCTGCACAGACAACATACTATTACAGACTACAGACTATTATGACACCATCCCCTGATCAAAAACCTACATGAGGGCAAGGAAAAACTCAAAAACCTCAAGTCAAATCAGACATGTTTATTTGTATAGCTCTTAATCACAAAGAGTCTCAAAGACCTGCACAGAACAAAGATTATTACAGACTACAGCCTATTATGACACCATTCCCTGATCTAAAACCTACATGAGGGCAAGAAAAAACTCAAAAACCTCAAGTCAGGTCATGTTCATCTGTGACACCCTTAATCACAAGAAGTCTCAAAGGGCTGCAGAGACCACAGACTATTGCAAACTACAGATTATTATGACACCAACCCCTGATCTAAAACCGACATGAGGGCAAGGAAAAACTCAAAAACCTCAACATGAGGAAAATGAAGAAACCTTGAGAAGGGACCGCACATGAGGTCATCCCCCTTCCAGGATGTCTAGGCTGCAAGGGATGTTGCAATAACAAATAATACATAGACATTGTCTACATGAAATAGAATAGAATCTACCTTTATTGTCATTGTTACAAAATGGGTTAAACGTATTGTGACAACGATATTGGACGTGGCACTCCAGGTTCACACTTTACAGTAAGGATAAAAGAGAACAAAGAAGATGTTTGTATTGTCCTTGTTGCAGGCTTTGTTTTACTCCAGAGGGGTTGTATGAGGGGGTTAGGGACAGACAGAGATGGTCGGATCCAGCTAGGTGGGGGGAGGGGGAAGCTCTGTACGCGTGTTTGATGTTACTGTACACACGGTCCAGTAGTTTTCCCCCCTGGTTGCACAATCCACGTATTGAATACATTTGGGAAGTACAGTCCTTAACTATGCCCGATTAAAGCCGCCGGCGACGATAAAAGCTCCGTCGGGGTGTGCACGCTGCTGTTTATTGATAGCAGCGAGCAGGAGATTTAGCGCTATCCTAACGTTAGCATCCGGTGGAACGTAAACAGCAATCACAATGACCACAGTCAGCTCTCTCTCGGTAGATAGAAGGGTCTACAACACAGGTGTCAAACAGGCGGCCCGCGGGCCAGATAAGGCCCGCCAGACAGCACTCAGAGAAGAGCAAGATTAAAAACGAGCTGCAGGTTGAAATATGTCAACTTGATGTTGCCAAAGCCAGGTGCCTCTCACAAAGACACTGTATCTGTATCTCTCTCTCTCTCTCTCTCTCTCTCTCCCTCTCTCTTTTCCACCCCTTTTCTCCCACTCTCTTTTTCTCTTTCTTTGTTGCTCTTTGTCTCTTTCTCTCTCTCTGTCTTTTTAACTTCTTTAGCTCTAACTTCCTTTTTTCCTTTTCTCTCTTTTCTTTTTCTCTCTTCCTACCCTTTGCACTTTCTTTTCTCTTTTCTCTTTTCTCTCCTTCTGTCTTTCCATTTCTCTTTGGATTTCCTTCTTCCTCTCCCTTTCTTTTCCTCCTCTCTCACAACTTTTTATCTTTTGTTTCACACACTCTCTCTCCCTCTCTCTCTTTTCCTTTCTTTGTCCCAACCTCTCTCCTTTTTCCTCCCTCTTTCTCTTATTTCTTTATCTCCAGTCCGGCCCCCGACAGAATGTTTGTTCTATCGTGTGGCCCCCGAGTTAAAACGAGTCTGACACCCCTGCCGTAATCGACCGGATTCTTTTCGGCGGCTTCGATTCTATTTGGGGTTCTCACCACGACGGGCGTGTCCCTGACGGTGTTCTCGGGTATGACCACGGTGTAGCTCTCCTCTTCCCATCGCGGCGGTTGGTTCTTCACGTTGGTGATGGTGACGGCCAGCTCCACCCAACTGCTGCGGTTTCCACCGTCCGTGGCCAAAATCTTGCGGCTGATGTACGTGCGCTGCCGAGGAACACAAGTCGGTATTGAAATAATGAGATGAAATGAGATATTGAAATCAGGTTACCTGTAAAGTAGGCTTAAACGTATTTGCTCAAGGTTAGTATTTCTAATCAGTTTGATGGAAAAATTCAGATCAATTCGTAAATCCCCCGAAAATAAATGAAAAAAACAAAATCGTGAAGCAACAATAATCATAAAAGAAAAAGTACAGGTCATTCTTATATCGCTCGACCAATCGGAGCGCTATTCCCGAGGACGTACCTGCGAAATGGGCTGATTGACGTAGACCCACCCGGTCTGCGGGTTGACTCGGAGATATTGGGGTGGCTCGTCCGACATGGAGTAAGTGATGGCGGCGTTGGTGCCGTAATCGTCGTCGCGGGCCGCCACTCGCAAAAAACTGGTGCCGATCATCGTGTCTTCGCGCAGGAAGTCTGACCAAATATAGAGATAGCGTTTCACCGTGAAATTCTGGCAGGAATTCACATCGCAAAGAGATCAATATTGTGTTTAACCATCTAATAAACTGAGGCTAGCGGTTAGCGGCTAGGCGAAGCTAGCTTTCAAAGCAATGCTATCTTCTAACACAGCTAGCGAATGCGTTAGCGGAAAAAAGTTAAAGCCAGATCAGGGACTGCCAGAAAAGACCTAGATGTGAGTCTTTCAATTTTTTGAGATCACGATCTTGTTTGACAATCTAATAAACTGATGCTAGCGGCTAAAGCGAAGCTAGCCTTCAAAGCAATGCTCTCTGCTAATGCGGCTAGTTGTTGCGTTGGCGGAAGAATAAGTTAAAGGCAGCTTAGGGACTGCCAGAACAGAACTAGACGTCAAAGTCTTTCAATTATTTTGGAGATCACGATCTTGTTTGACAATCTAATAAAATGATGCTAGAGGCTAAAGTGAAGCTAGCTTTCAAAGCAATGCTATCTGCTAATACGGCTAGCAAATGCGTTAGCAGAAAAATAAAGCCAGTTCAGGGACTGTCGGAACAGAACTAGATGTGACAGTTTTAATTTTTGGAGATCACGATCTTGTTTAACAATCTAATGAAATGATGCTAGAGGCTAAAGAGAAGCTAGTCACCAAAACGATGCTATTAGCCAATATGGCTAAGTGGTGGCTTTAGCGGAACTAGGACTGAGAAAACAATCTCACTATTTTTCCATTCATTGAGATCGCGATACTCCTTAAAGATCTAATAAAGTAATGCTAGCAGCTAGAAGCAAAGCTAACCGAGAAGTAATGCTATTAGCTAATATAGCAAGTGATAGCATTAGCGCAAATAGGCCTGCCAGAAAAATAAACAATCCTATGATCTTGCAATGATCTCGCTTTTTTGGAGATCACGATCATGGGACAGGGCGCATTCACTTTCATTTTTCTTTTCCTCCGAGGATCATGGGATTTGTATTTTTTCCCGCGAGTCTCTTGAGAGTCACTCTGTCTTTGTGGAGAAAGTCTTTGGGGAAAAAATTCCCAAAAGAAAAATGAATTCTCATAAGAACATTTATCTAGAAATGATCAATTTAATGAGGATCATGGGATTTATTTGTTTCTTTCATGGATCCTGGATTTTTTTTTATAAATAATTTTCCCACCAGGATCATGGGATTTATATATTTTCCCGCTAGCAAGTCCCTTTTGCTAACATTTTAGCAAAGAAATTATGGAAGTCAATCATCTTTTAACTAGTTATCTAGCTCCCTTTGAATGTGTTACCAGTTTAACTCTGTAGCTAACCGTCAAGCTACCTTTTTATCTATTTAGAAAGCTATCTAGCTAGCTTTTTACATTTTTTTCGTATGCTATCTAGCTAACGTTTCACCTTTTTTGCTAGTTAGTTATTCAAGCTAAATTGTGGCTTATTTTCTAGCTAGCTAGCTAACTTTTATTGAGCTATTTAATTGGTTTTATACTTTTAGCTAGCTATCAAGCTCCCTTTGAGTTTGTTAAATGTTTAACTCTGTAGCTGACTATCAAGCTACCTTTTTATCTATTTAGCAAGCTATCTAGCTAGCTTTTTACATTTTTTTTGCATGCTATCTAGCTAACGTTTCACCTTTTTTGCTAGTTAGTTATTCAAGCTAAAATTGGCCCTCCTTTCTAGCAAGCTATCTAACGTTTATTGAGCTATTTAACACTGTAGCTAACTATCAAGCTACATTTGTAATCTATTTAGCAACTTATCTTGCTAGCTTTTTACATTTATTGCATGCTATCTAACGTTTCACCTTTTTTGCTAGTTAGTTATTCAAGCTAAATTTTCCCTCCTTTCTAGCTAGCTATCTAACTTTAATTGAGCTATTTAACTCTGTAGCTAACTATCAAGCTACCTTTTTATCTATTTAGCAAGCTATCTAGCTAGCTTTTTAAAAATGTTTTCGCATGCTATCTAGCTAACATTTCACCTTTTTTGCTAGTTAGTTTTTTAAGCTAAATTTGGCCCTAATTTCTAGCGAGCTATTTAACTCTGCAGCTAACTATCAAGTTACCTTTTTATCTATTTAGCAAGCGATCTAGCTAGATTTTTACATTTTTTGCATGCTTTCCAGCTAAGGTTTCACCTATTTTGCTAGTTAGTTATCAAGCTAAATGTTCCCCTCCTTTCTAGCTAGCTATCTAACTTTTAATTAGCTTTTTAATTGGCGAGCTATCAAGCTCCCTTTTAGTTTGTTTTTACCTGTCTATCTTTTTAGCTATGATCAGCCTACCCTTTTCGCTATTCAGCAAGCTATCTAGCTAGCTTTTTTTTACATTTTTTTTGCATACTATCTAGCAAATATTTGAGCTTTTTTGCTAGTTATCAAACTAAATGTTGGGGTCTTTTCTAGCTAGCTAGCCAACTTTCTATTTAGCTATTTAATTGGTTTTATACTCTTAGCGAGCTATCAAGCTCCCTTTTAGTTTGTTTTTACCTGTTTAACTTTCTAGCTAATCATCAGGCTACCTCATCTCATCAGCCGCACCGCTTATCCTAAGTAGGGTCGCGGGGGTGCTGGAGCCCATTCCAGCCATCATCGGGCAGTGGGCAGGGGACACCCTGAACTGGTTGCCAGCCAATCGCAGTCATCAGACTACCTGTTTTTTGCAATTAAGCAAGCTATCTAGCTAGCTTTTTACATTCTTTGCATACTATCTAGCTAACATTTTACCCTTTTGCTAGTTATCAAGGAACATTTTGGCCTCCTTTCTAGCTAGCTTTTTATTCACTTTTAGTTTTGACCGGTTTACCTTTCTAGCTAATTGTCAAGCTCTTCATTTTGCTATTCAGCAAGCTATCTAACTAGCATGTTTATATTTTTTGGCATACTATCTAGCAAACATTTGATCTTTTTTGCTAGTTATCAAGCTAAATTTTGGCTTCTTTTCTAGCTGGCTATTAAGATTTTTTAAGGTTTCTATCCAGCTATTTAGTTGGCTTTTTGCTGTTTAGGCTAGCTAAATTTTGCCCTCCTTTCTAGCTAGCTATTTAACTTTTTTTTTAAACATTGCGTTTAGCAATATAATTAATTTTATACGCTAAGCAAGCTATCAAGCTCCCTTTTAGTTTGTTTTTACCTGTTTAACTTTCTTGCTAATTATCAGGCTAACTGTTTGTTGCGATTAAGAAAGCTATCTAGCTAGCTTTTTACATTATTTGCATACTATCTAGCTAACATTTTACCTTTTTGCTAGTTATCAAGGTACATTTCTAGCTGGCTAACTACCTTTTTTCTCTCTGGCAATTTACACTTAGCTAGCTTTTTATTCAATTTCAGTTTTTGACCGGTTTACCTTTTTTAGCCAACTATAAAGTCTACTATGAGTAAACTCATCCAGAAAGACTTCCATTCGATGGCCGAGTGTTTTGGATACTCACACTCGTATCGGATGTTCTCAAATTTGGGGCTGTTGTCGTTCAGGTCGGCGACCTGAATGTTGATTTGGCAAATTCCGATGAGCGGGTCGCTGGATTGGTCGGTTGCCGTCAACGTCAAAGCGTATTCTCGCTGTTGCTCGCGGTCGAACTTCATGGCCGTCACGATGGTCCCTGGAGAACACGCGAAAAGGGGGGTGGGCGTCATTTTCTCACATTCACAACGTCTCCAAAGGAATCGTTTTGAAGTCATTTAGTGCCATAACGTATTGAATGATTTTATACATTTTACTACAAAGGATTTTCTACAATTAAATACAAGTTACATTTATCGAGTGCAATGAAGATTTTCACTGAGTGGGCTTCAGGTCACGATGTTCCAAATTCGTAACGTGTTGGCTGGCATTGTTTCGATAAGCGCTCTGCTGTTATGAGGTTTTCAGACATCGAGGCGAGGGGGTGGACCCCAGGTGGGGGCTTTCATTGACACACCCATGGGAGGAGCCAGCAGACCAGCTTGCGGAAAAAACGTGGACCGAGGAGGAAGAAGATCGAGAGAGGAGGCTTGACGGGGACTCGAGCGACACTGATTCGGCTAATTCGATGGAGTTCACTTAGTTAAATTGTTTAAGAAATTAAATCTGCCCCCGTGCGGAAATGCCGGTCTCTTGATGAATGGGTTTTCAGAAGCTTTTTCCCTCAGTGCCAAAACGTAAATATATATATATATATATATATATATATATATATATATACCTACAGTTGAATGTAGCATGGGCATCTTAGCTGGAAAACAGCTGGAAAGATAACTTAAAGCTTTACCTGGTCCCAGGTCAAATTTGATCACAATCTGAAAAACAAACCATGTTTTTTTACTTTAGGCCATTTTTAGACATTGTGAAAGAGTTGTAAATGTTTGACTTCTCTATCCACAATTAAATCTATGATTGTGCACACTGTGATAATCGTGCGTAAAAAAATGATTCCAGGTTACATTTATGCACGTTTATTTTCGGCCCTGTGTCACAGGCCAGAAACGGAGACAGGACCCAGTAGCGTTCGTTTACTCAGTTTTATTGAGAAGGAGAGAGCAGTGCTTGCTTCCACGATCCGATGATCGACGGACACGGGTAGCAGGTGGCAGGAACGCGGAAGTGGCACTTCCGTGTCGAGCGAGGATAATCGTACGCAGCAGGGATACTGGTCAGCCGGGACGGGAGAGCAAGGGCGGTATCGAGTTCAGAAAGGGGGTCGGCCACAGGTGTCAGGTAGGAAACAGGGGCAAACAGGTCGATAGTCGGGACGAAAGAGCAGGGCAGAAACTGGTCCAGAAACAGGTCAGCAACAGGTATCAGGCAGGAAAAAACAGGGCAGGAAAATGTCGGAAGGTATGGAGCTTGCCTAACTGAAAACATAGGTTCGCAGACGGTCTGACAGCTTCCTCATGGAAGCCGGGGGTTTAAAAAGTGGCAGGGAGCCAATCAGTGACCAGGGCTGTTGGCACCACTGGGCAGTCACAGGTGCCCTGAATCAGCAATCAATTAGAATACAGCGCATACAATTACGTTTGGAATTTAATTGGCTAATCATTGTGTCAATCAACATTTGAATCGGTCACTACTGGCTGAATATTATTGAAGTCAAAGTAGGTCGTGTCGTTTTCTTCAATACAGGCCCCGATAGGTTGTCACGGACTGACGACCGTGAAATTAAACTTGCAATTGGCAGAGAGTGGTGTCAATCAAAAGGTCAGAGGCTAACGGCCATATTGGAAATCATCTGGCGTGTCTGCTTATTTTTAAGGGAAATTTCTGAGGGAAACCAACTGATTGCAACAAAGTCAAGTCAAGTCATGTTAATTTGTGACGCCCTTAATCACAAATAGTCTCAAAGGGCTGCACAGATTATTGCAAACAACAGACTACTATGACACCATCCCCTGATCTAACACCTACATGAGGGCAAATACTACACAGATATTATCAACATAAAATATAGGTTATTCATATGTTATTGAGTAGACAAACAATGCAGGAATACTTTTAGGCGTTTTTTTTTTTTAATCTGTCTACTTTATTCTTTCTAAAATAGATGACAAAGTCCTTTCGCCAGTCACGGGGAAAACGTTTCGTATATGTTTGCGATCGCCATGACGACCTGAATCATGTGATCGAGTCACTGGAAAAATCAGGGGGCTGAAAAGTTTTTGCAATGTTCATGCATAAGCTTAGTGTAGTTTAGATATCGGAAGTAAAACAGATATATATAAAACAAGCACCAAAATGACAGTTGTACTTGATCGTTTTCTCAGTTTTTTGGGGAAGTACCATATTTTCCGCACTATAAGGCGCACATAAAATCAGATTTTTTTTTTAAAAAGCGGACTATGCGCCTTATAATCTGGTGCGCCTTATATATGGATCAATATTGAATTGCAAGGTCTCGCAACTAAGAGAAGCAGCCACCGACTCCATTTTTCGCGTAGAAGAAGTGCGCTGTGCATCCTGGGAAATATTAAACAACGATTCTCTTTTATTTGCGCGTTTGTATAAAGACCCTGAAATGGCTCCTATTAAGAGACACGCTTATAACGCAGAGTTTATACTCAAGGCGATCAGTCACGCAGTAGAACACGGAAATAGAGCAGCAGCAAAAGAGTTTAACATTAATAAATCGATGTTGCGGAAGTGGAAGAAGCATGAGGATGAGCTGTTTACGTTTTACATTTTACAGTTATTTTGTTATTGCTTTATTGTTATTGTTTTGCACTTGTTATTGTTTTTGCACATTACGAGTGTCACTATATTGCGATTGCACGTTTAATTTACCATAACAGTATCAGACGTTTTTTTGCGTGTTGACTAAATGGAGGAAAAGTAAAATGTATGCCTTGCTGTTGTTCAAAGATGTTAAAGATGTGTCACGAAAATGCTTTACCTCAGAGAAAATAATAAAACAGATGTTTATTCATTTTGGGAGTGAATGGAGTTGTGGAAAGATTGTTATCTATTAATAAAGTTTGACTGACCTATCTGACTGTTTTGTTGACATTCCCTTCAGCGCGGCACCAACTAACGGTTGCATAACGTAACTACATCCTCTACTGTAGCCAAGTCAAGTCACATTTATTTATATGGCCCTTAATCACAAAAATGTCTCGAAGGACTGCACAGGATTACAATTACAAAATTGCACAATTACCTGATCTTAAACCAGCATGCACTTATAGCGCCTTATAATGCGGTGCGCCTTATGTATGGAAAAGTTTTAAAACATATCATTCATTGAAGGTGCGCCTTATAACACGGTGCGCCTTATAGTGCGGAATATACAGTAGTTTAGCTAAGAAAATTAGCAATGTTCAACCGTCTTTTACTACACAAGTGTAGAAGTAAGAAAACATACTTTTTCCAATTAATGAAAGATGCTTCTTATTTCTATTAAGCTATAGAATTAAATCAGAGTCAAAATGGCCATAATTTTTCAAAACCGGCGCCTCCCCTTTGAAACATCTGGCATTGAACGAGTACATTGGCGACCTGCAGGATTGATTTTTTGACTCAAAAACAATCGTTAAACTTTGTGTTTTTTCCCCCCGTCTTTAAATAAAATCCATCCTGAAGAACATAAAAAGCTTTGTGTGAAAATTCGCTATTGTTAAGAAGCAGAACATGCTCGATAAATGATCGATGGTTAACTGTCGGCTTCCTTTGAGCGTGAGCCAATCAGAAGCCGCGATGACGACAATGACATTGTCTCCATTTTTCTTTTAGTAACGTTTTTGATGCTGCCATATTTGAGTTTTTCTTCCCGTGATGTATCGATCCTTTAAGTCGGGGGCCTCTCACGGGGCGATAGTTTAAGGCCCCGGCCTTGAGATGAAAGTCTAAAGCACAGGTGTCAAACAAGCGGCCCGCGGGCCAGATCGGACCCGCTAAGGGGCTGAATCCGGCCCGCGAGACAACACTCAGGGAAGCACAAGAGAAAAACAAGCAGCAGATTGAAATATGTCCACTTGATGTTGCCAAAGCCAGGTGCCTCGAACAAAGACACTGTACTTGTATTTCCTTTTCTCTCTCTCTCTCTTGCTCCCTTCTCTGTCTGTTTGTCCATCTCTCTCGCTCCCTTCTCTGTCTGTCTGTCCATCTCTCTCGCTCCCTTCTCTGTCTGTCTGTCCATCTCTCTCGCTCCCTTCTCTGTCTGTTTGTCCATCTCTCTCGCTCCCTTCTGTCTGTCTGTCCATCTCTCTCGCTCCCTTCTCTGTCTGTCTGTCCATCCATCTCTCTCTCTCGCTCCCTTCTCTGTCTGTCTGTCTGTCCGTCCATCTCTCTCTCTCTCGCTCTCTCGCTCCCTTCTCTGTCTGTCTGTCTGTCCATCTCTCTCTCTCGCTCCCTTATCTGTCTGTCTGTCCATCTCTCTCGCTCCCTTTTCTGTCTGTCTGTCCATCTCTCTCGCTCCCTTCTCTGTCTGTCTGTCCATCTCTCTCGCTCCCTTCTCTGTCTGTCTGTCCATCTCTCTCTCTCGCTCCCTTCTCTGTCTGTCTGTCCATCTCTCTTGCTCCCTTCTCTGTCTGTCTGTCCATCTCTCTCGCTCCCTTTTCTGTCTGTCTGTCCATCTCTCTCGCTCCCTTCTCTGTCTGTCTGTCCGTCCATCTCGCTCTCGCTCGCTCCCTTCTCTGTCTGTCTGTCCGTCCATCTCTCTCTTTCGCTCCCTTCTCTGTCTGTCTGTCCGTCCATCTCTCTCTCTCGCTCCAATCTTTGTCTGTCTGTCCGTCCATCTCTCTCTCTCGCTCCCTTCTCTGTCTGTCTGTCCGTCCATCTCTCTCTCGCTCGCTCCCTTCTCTGTCTGTCTGTCCGTCCATCTCTCTCTCTCGCTCCAATCTCTGTCTGTCTGTCCGTCCATCTCTCTCTCTCGCTCCCTTCTCTGTCTGTCTGTCTGTCCATCCATCTCTCTCTCTCGCTCCAATCTCTGTCTGTCTGTCCGTCCATCTCTCTCTCTCGCTCCCTTCTCTGTCTGTCTGTCTGTCTGTCCATCTCTCTCGCTCCCTTCTCTGTCTGTTTGTCCATCTCTCTCGCTCCCTTCTGTCTGTCTGTCCATCTCTCTCGCTCCCTTCTCTGTCTGTCTGTCCATCCATCTCTCTCTCTCGCTCCCTTCTCTGTCTGTCTGTCTGTCCGTCCATCTCTCTCTCTCTCGCTCTCTCGCTCCCTTCTCTGTCTGTCTGTCTGTCCATCTCTCTCTCTCGCTCCCTTATCTGTCTGTCTGTCCATCTCTCTCGCTCCCTTTTCTGTCTGTCTGTCCATCTCTCTCGCTCCCTTCTCTGTCTGTCTGTCCATCTCTCTCGCTCCCTTCTCTGTCTGTCTGTCCATCTCTCTCTCTCGCTCCCTTCTCTGTCTGTCTGTCCATCTCTCTTGCTCCCTTCTCTGTCTGTCTGTCCATCTCTCTCGCTCCCTTTTCTGTCTGTCTGTCCATCTCTCTCGCTCCCTTCTCTGTCTGTCTGTCCGTCCATCTCGCTCTCGCTCGCTCCCTTCTCTGTCTGTCTGTCCGTCCATCTCTCTCTTTCGCTCCCTTCTCTGTCTGTCTGTCCGTCCATCTCTCTCTCTCGCTCCAATCTTTGTCTGTCTGTCCGTCCATCTCTCTCTCTCGCTCCCTTCTCTGTCTGTCTGTCCGTCCATCTCTCTCTTGCTCGCTCCCTTCTCTGTCTGTCTGTCCGTCCATCTCTCTCTCTCGCTCCAATCTCTGTCTGTCTGTCCGTCCATCTCTCTCTCTCGCTCCCTTCTCTGTCTGTCTGTCTGTCCATCCATCTCTCTCTCTCGCTCCAATCTCTGTCTGTCTGTCCGTCCATCTCTCTCTCTCGCTCCCTTCTCTGTCTGTCTGTCTGTCTGTCCATCTCTCTCGCTCCCTTCTCTGTCTGTTTGTCCATCTCTCTCGCTCCCTTCTGTCTGTCTGTCCATCTCTCTCGCTCCCTTCTCTGTCTGTCTGTCCATCCATCTCTCTCTCTCGCTCCCTTCTCTGTCTGTCTGTCTGTCCGTCCATCTCTCTCTCTCTCGCTCTCTCGCTCCCTTCTCTGTCTGTCTGTCTGTCCATCTCTCTCTCTCGCTCCCTTATCTGTCTGTCTGTCCATCTCTCTCGCTCCCTTTTCTGTCTGTCTGTCCATCTCTCTCGCTCCCTTCTCTGTCTGTCTGTCCATCTCTCTCGCTCCCTTCTCTGTCTGTCTGTCCATCTCTCTCTCTCGCTCCCTTCTCTGTCTGTCTGTCCATCTCTCTTGCTCCCTTCTCTGTCTGTCTGTCCATCTCTCTCGCTCCCTTTTCTGTCTGTCTGTCCATCTCTCTCGCTCCCTTCTCTGTCTGTCTGTCCGTCCATCTCGCTCTCGCTCGCTCCCTTCTCTGTCTGTCTGTCCGTCCATCTCTCTCTTTCGCTCCCTTCTCTGTCTGTCTGTCCGTCCATCTCTCTCTCTCGCTCCAATCTTTGTCTGTCTGTCCGTCCATCTCTCTCTCTCGCTCCCTT
The DNA here is from genome assembly GCF_059441175.1 of Urocampus carinirostris. NCBI lineage: Eukaryota > Metazoa > Chordata > Actinopteri > Syngnathiformes > Syngnathidae > Urocampus > Urocampus carinirostris. The sequence goes on along the minus strand of NC_142352.1, from coordinate 1,865,769 downwards.
CTCTGTCTGTCTGTCCGTCCATCTCTCTCTCGCTCGCTCCCTTCTCTGTCTGTCTGTCCGTCCATCTCTCTCTCTCGCTCCAACCTCTGTCTGTCTGTCCGTCCATCTCTCTCTCTCGCTCCCTTCTCTGTCTGTCTGTCTGTCCATCCATCTCTCTCTCTCGCTCCAATCTCTGTCTGTCTGTCCGTCCATCTCTCTCTCTCGCTCCCTTCTCTGTCTGTCTGTCTGTCTGTCCATCTCTCTCGCTCCCTTCTCTGTCTGTTTGTCCATCTCTCTCGCTCCCTTCTGTCTGTCTGTCCATCTCTCTCGCTCCCTTCTCTGTCTGTCTGTCCATCCATCTCTCTCTCTCGCTCCCTTCTCTGTCTGTCTGTCTGTCCGTCCATCTCTCTCTCTCTCGCTCTCTCGCTCCCTTCTCTGTCTGTCTGTCTGTCCATCTCTCTCTCTCGCTCCCTTATCTGTCTGTCTGTCCATCTCTCTCGCTCCCTTTTCTGTCTGTCTGTCCATCTCTCTCGCTCCCTTCTCTGTCTGTCTGTCCATCTCTCTCGCTCCCTTCTCTGTCTGTCTGTCCATCTCTCTCTCTCGCTCCCTTCTCTGTCTGTCTGTCCATCTCTCTTGCTCCCTTCTCTGTCTGTCTGTCCATCTCTCTCGCTCCCTTTTCTGTCTGTCTGTCCATCTCTCTCGCTCCCTTCTCTGTCTGTCTGTCCGTCCATCTCGCTCTCGCTCGCTCCCTTCTCTGTCTGTCTGTCCGTCCATCTCTCTCTTTCGCTCCCTTCTCTGTCTGTCTGTCCGTCCATCTCTCTCTCTCGCTCCAATCTTTGTCTGTCTGTCCGTCCATCTCTCTCTCTCGCTCCCTTCTCTGTCTGTCTGTCCGTCCATCTCTCTCTCGCTCGCTCCCTTCTCTGTCTGTCTGTCCGTCCATCTCTCTCTCTCGCTCCAATCTCTGTCTGTCTGTCCGTCCATCTCTCTCTCTCGCTCCCTTCTCTGTCTGTCTGTCTGTCCATCCATCTCTCTCTCTCGCTCCAATCTCTGTCTGTCTGTCCGTCCATCTCTCTCTCTCGCTCCCTTCTCTGTCTGTCTGTCTGTCTGTCCATCTCTCTCGCTCCCTTCTCTGTCTGTTTGTCCATCTCTCTCGCTCCCTTCTGTCTGTCTGTCCATCTCTCTCGCTCCCTTCTCTGTCTGTCTGTCCATCCATCTCTCTCTCTCGCTCCCTTCTCTGTCTGTCTGTCTGTCCGTCCATCTCTCTCTCTCTCGCTCTCTCGCTCCCTTCTCTGTCTGTCTGTCTGTCCATCTCTCTCTCTCGCTCCCTTATCTGTCTGTCTGTCCATCTCTCTCGCTCCCTTTTCTGTCTGTCTGTCCATCTCTCTCGCTCCCTTCTCTGTCTGTCTGTCCATCTCTCTCGCTCCCTTCTCTGTCTGTCTGTCCATCTCTCTCTCTCGCTCCCTTCTCTGTCTGTCTGTCCATCTCTCTTGCTCCCTTCTCTGTCTGTCTGTCCATCTCTCTCGCTCCCTTTTCTGTCTGTCTGTCCATCTCTCTCGCTCCCTTCTCTGTCTGTCTGTCCGTCCATCTCGCTCTCGCTCGCTCCCTTCTCTGTCTGTCTGTCCGTCCATCTCTCTCTTTCGCTCCCTTCTCTGTCTGTCTGTCCGTCCATCTCTCTCTCTCGCTCCAATCTTTGTCTGTCTGTCCGTCCATCTCTCTCTCTCGCTCCCTTCTCTGTCTGTCTGTCCGTCCATCTCTCTCTCGCTCGCTCCCTTCTCTGTCTGTCTGTCCGTCCATCTCTCTCTCTCTCGCTCCAATCTCTGTCTGTCTGTCCGTCCATCTCTCTCTCTCGCTCCCTTCTCTGTCTGTCTGTCTGTCCATCCATCTCTCTCTCTCGCTCCAATCTCTGTCTGTCTGTCCGTCCATCTCTCTCTCTCTCGCTCCCTTCTCTGTCTGTCTGTCTGTCCGTCCATCTCTCTCTCTCTCTCTCGCTCTCTCGCTCCCTTCTCTGTCTGTCTGTCTGTCCATCTCTCTCTCTCGCTCCCTTCTCTGTCTGTCTGTCCATCTCTCTTGCTCCCTTCTCTGTCTGTCTGTCCATCTCTCTCGCTCCCTTCTCTGTCTGTCTGTCCATCTCTCTCGCTCCCTTTTCTGTCTGTCTGTCCATCTCTCTCGCTCCCTTCTCTGTCTGTCTGTCCATCTCTCTCTCTCTCGCTCCCTTCTCTGTCTGTCTGTCCATCTCTCTCGCTCCCTTCTCTGTCTGTCTGTCCATCTCTCTCGCTCCCTTCTCTGTCTGTCTGTCCATCTCTCTCGCTCCCTTCTCTGTCTGTCTGTCCATCTCTCTCGCTCCCTTCTCTGTCTGTCTGTCCATCTCTCTCTCTCGCTCCCTTCTCTGTCTGTCTGTCCATCTCTCTTGCTCCCTTCTCTGTCTGTCTGTCCATCTCTCTCGCTCCCTTTTCTGTCTGTCTGTCCATCTCTCTCGCTCCCTTCTCTGTCTGTCTGTCCGTCCATCTCGCTCTCGCTCGCTCCCTTCTCTGTCTGTCTGTCCGTCCATCTCTCTCTTTCGCTCCCTTCTCTGTCTGTCTGTCCGTCCATCTCTCTCTCTCGCTCCAATCTTTGTCTGTCTGTCCGTCCATCTCTCTCTCTCGCTCCCTTCTCTGTCTGTCTGTCCGTCCATCTCTCTCTCGCTCGCTCCCTTCTCTGTCTGTCTGTCCGTCCATCTCTCTCTCTCGCTCCAATCTCTGTCTGTCTGTCCGTCCATCTCTCTCTCTCGCTCCCTTCTCTGTCTGTCTGTCTGTCCATCCATCTCTCTCTCTCGCTCCAATCTCTGTCTGTCTGTCCGTCCATCTCTCTCTCTCGCTCCCTTCTCTGTCTGTCTGTCTGTCCGTCCATCTCTCTCTCTCTCTCTCGCTCTCTCGCTCCCTTCTCTGTCTGTCTGTCTGTCCATCTCTCTCTCTCGCTCCCTTCTCTGTCTGTCTGTCCATCTCTCTTGCTCCCTTCTCTGTCTGTCTGTCCATCTCTCTCGCTCCCTTCTCTGTCTGTCTGTCCATCTCTCTCGCTCCCTTTTCTGTCTGTCTGTCCATCTCTCTCGCTCCCTTCTCTGTCTGTCTGTCCATCTCTCTCTCTCGCTCCCTTCTCTGTCTGTCTGTCCATCTCTCTCGCTCCCTTCTCTGTCTGTCTGTCCATCTCTCTCGCTCCCTTCTCTGTCTGTCTGTCCATCTCTCTCGCTCCCTTCTCTGTCTGTCTGTCCATCTCTCTCGCTCCCTTCTCTGTCTGTCTGTCCATCTCTCTCTCTCGCTCCCTTCTCTGTCTGTCTGTCCATCTCTCTTGCTCCCTTCTCTGTCTGTCAGTCCATCTCTCTCGCTCCCTTTTCTGTCTGTCTGTCCATCTCTCTCGCTCCCTTCTCTGTCTGTCTGTCCGTCCATCTCGCTCTCGCTCGCTCCCTTCTCTGTCTGTCTGTCCGTCCATCTCTCTCTTTCGCTCCCTTCTCTGTCTGTCTGTCCGTCCATCTCTCTCTCTCGCTCCAATCTTTGTCTGTCTGTCCGTCCATCTCTCTCTCTCGCTCCAATCTTTGTCTGTCTGTCCGTCCATCTCTCTCTCTCGCTCCCTTCTCTGTCTGTCTGTCCGTCCATCTCTCTCTCGCTCGCTCCCTTCTCTGTCTGTCTGTCCGTCCATCTCTCTCTCTCGCTCCAATCTCTGTCTGTCCGTCCATCTCTCTCTCTCGCTCCCTTCTCTGTCTGTCTGTCTGTCCATCCATCTCTCTCTCTCGCTCCAATCTCTGTCTGTCTGTCCGTCCATCTCTCTCTCTCGCTCCCTTCTCTGTCTGTCTGTCTGTCCATCTCTCTCGCTCCCTTCTCTGTCTGTTTGTCCATCTCTCTCGCTCCCTTCTGTCTGTCTGTCCATCTCTCTCGCTCCCTTCTCTGTCTGTCTGTCCATCCATCTCTCTCTCTCGCTCCCTTCTCTGTCTGTCTGTCTGTCCGTCCATCTCTCTCTCTCTCGCTCTCTCGCTCCCTTCTCTGTCTGTCTGTCTGTCCATCTCTCTTTCTCGCTCCCTTATCTGTCTGTCTGTCCATCTCTCTCGCTCCCTTTTCTGTCTGTCTGTCCATCTCTCTCGCTCCCTTCTCTGTCTGTCTGTCCATCTCTCTCGCTCCCTTCTCTGTCTGTCTGTCCATCTCTCTCTCTCGCTCCCTTCTCTGTCTGTCTGTCCATCTCTCTTGCTCCCTTCTCTGTCTGTCTGTCCATCTCTCTCGCTCCCTTTTCTGTCTGTCTGTCCATCTCTCTCGCTCCCTTCTCTGTCTGTCTGTCCGTCCATCTCTCTCTTTCGCTCCCTTCTCTGTCTGTCTGTCCGTCCATCTCTCTCTCTCGCTCCAATCTTTGTCTGTCTGTCCGTCCATCTCTCTCTCTCGCTCCCTTCTCTGTCTGTCTGTCCGTCCATCTCTCTCTCGCTCGCTCCCTTCTCTGTCTGTCTGTCCGTCCATCTCTCTCTCTCGCTCCAATCTCTGTCTGTCTGTCCGTCCATCTCTCTCTCTCGCTCCCTTCTCTGTCTGTCTGTCTGTCCATCCATCTCTCTCTCTCGCTCCAATCTCTGTCTGTCTGTCCGTCCATCTCTCTCTCTCGCTCCCTTCTTTGTCTGTCTGTCTGTCCGTCCATCTCTCTCTCTCTCTCTCGCTCTCTCGCTCCCTTCTCTGTCTGTCTGTCTGTCCATCTCTCTCTCTCGCTCCCTTCTCTGTCTGTCTGTCCATCTCTCTTGCTCCCTTCTCTGTCTGTCTGTCCATCTCTCTCGCTCCCTTCTCTGTCTGTCTGTCCATCTCTCTCGCTCCCTTTTCTGTCTGTCTGTCCATCTCTCTCGCTCCCTTCTCTGTCTGTCTGTCCATCTCTCTCTCTCGCTCCCTTCTCTGTCTGTCTGTCCATCTCTCTCGCTCCCTTCTCTGTCTGTCTGTCCATCTCTCTCGCTCCCTTCTCTGTCTGTCTGTCCATCTCTCTCGCTCCCTTCTCTGTCTGTCTGTCCATCTCTCTCGCTCCCTTCTCTGTCTGTCTGTCCATCTCTCTCTCTCGCTCCCTTCTCTGTCTGTCTGTCCATCTCTCTTGCTCCCTTCTCTGTCTGTCTGTCCATCTCTCTCGCTCCCTTTTCTGTCTGTCTGTCCATCTCTCTCGCTCCCTTCTCTGTCTGTCTGTCCGTCCATCTCGCTCTCGCTCGCTCCCTTCTCTGTCTGTCTGTCCGTCCATCTCTCTCTTTCGCTCCCTTCTCTGTCTGTCTGTCCGTCCATCTCTCTCTCTCGCTCCAATCTTTGTCTGTCTGTCCGTCCATCTCTCTCTCTCGCTCCCTTCTCTGTCTGTCTGTCCGTCCATCTCTCTCTCGCTCGCTCCCTTCTCTGTCTGTCTGTCCGTCCATCTCTCTCTCTCGCTCCAATCTCTGTCTGTCTGTCCGTCCATCTCTCTCTCTCGCTCCCTTCTCTGTCTGTCTGTCTGTCCATCCATCTCTCTCTCTCGCTCCAATCTCTGTCTGTCTGTCCGTCCATCTCTCTCTCTCGCTCCCTTCTCTGTCTGTCTGTCTGTCCGTCCATCTCTCTCTCTCTCTCTCGCTCTCTCGCTCCCTTCTCTGTCTGTCTGTCTGTCCATCTATCTCTCTCTCGCTCCCTTCTCTGTCTGTCTGTCCATCTCTCTTGCTCCCTTCTCTGTCTGTCTGTCCATCTCTCTCGCTCCCTTCTCTGTCTGTCTGTCCATCTCTCTCGCTCCCTTTTCTGTCTGTCTGTCCATCTCTCTCGCTCCCTTCTCTGTCTGTCTGTCCATCTCTCTCTCTCGCTCCCTTCTCTGTCTGTCTGTCCATCTCTCTCGCTCCCTTCTCTGTCTGTCTGTCCATCTCTCTCGCTCCCTTCTCTGTCTGTCTGTCCATCTCTCTCGCTCCCTTCTCTGTCTGTCTGTCCATCTCTCTCGCTCCCTTCTCTGTCTGTTTGTCCATCTCTCTCGCTCCCTTCTGTCTGTCTGTCCATCTCTCTCGCTCCCTTCTCTGTCTGTCCATCCATCTCTCTCTCTCGCTCCAATCTCTGTCTGTCTGTCCGTCCATCTCTCTCTCTCGCTCCCTTCTCTGTCTGTCTGTCTGTCCATCCATCTCTCTCTCTCGCTCCAATCTCTGTCTGTCTGTCCGTCCATCTCTCTCTCTCGCTCCCTTCTCTGTCTGTCTGTCTGTCTGTCCGTCCATCTCTCTCTCTCTCTCTCGCTCTCTCGCTCCCTTCTCTGTCTGTCTGTCTGTCCATCTCTCTCTCTCGCTCCCTTCTCTGTCTGTCTGTCCATCTCTCTTGCTCCCTTCTCTGTCTGTCTGTCCATCTCTCTCGCTCCCTTCTCTGTCTGTCTGTCCATCTCTCTCGCTCCCTTCTCTGTCTGTCTGTCCATCTCTCTCGCTCCCTTCTCTGTCTGTCTGTCCATCTCTCTCTCTCGCTCCCTTCTCTGTCTGTCTGTCCATCTCTCTCGCTCCCTTCTCTGTCTGTCTGTCCATCTCTCTCGCTCCCTTCTCTGTCTGTCTGTCCATCTCTCTCTCTCGCTCCCTTCTCTGTCTGTCTGTCCATCTCTCTCGCTCCCTTCTCTGTCTGTCTGTCCATCTCTCTCGCTCCCTTTTCTGTCTGTCTGTCCATCTCTCTCGCTCCCTTCTCTGTCTGTCTGTCCGTCCATCTCTCTCTCGCTCGCTCCCTTCTCTGTCTGTCTGTCCGTCCATCTCTCTCTTTCGCTCCCTTCTCTGTCTGTCTGTCCGTCCATCTCTCTCTCTCGCTCCAATCTTTGTCTGTCTGTCCGTCCATCTCTCTCTCTCGCTCCCTTCTCTGTCTGTCTGTCCGTCCATCTCTCTCTCGCTCGCTCCCTTCTCTGTCTGTCTGTCCGTCCATCTCTCTCTCTCGCTCCAATCTTTGTCTGTCTGTCCGTCCATCTCTCTCTCTCGCTCCCTTCTCTGTCTGTCTGTCTGTCCATCCATCTCTCTCTCTCGCTCCAATCTCTGTCTGTCTGTCCGTCCATCTCTCTCTCTCGCTCCCTTCTCTGTCTGTCTGTCTGTCCATCTCTCTCGCTCCCTTCTCTGTCTGTTTGTCCATCTCTCTCGCTCCCTTCTGTCTGTCTGTCCATCTCTCTCGCTCCCTTCTCTGTCTGTCTGTCCATCCATCTCTCTCTCTCGCTCCCTTCTCTGTCTGTCTGTCTGTCCGTCCATCTCTCTCTCTCTCGCTCTCTCGCTCCCTTCTCTGTCTGTCTGTCTGTCCATCTCTCTCTCTCGCTCCCTTATCTGTCTGTCTGTCCATCTCTCTCGCTCCCTTTTCTGTCTGTCTGTCCATCTCTCTCGCTCCCTTCTCTGTCTGTCTGTCCATCCATCTCTCTCTCTCGCTCCCTTCTCTGTCTGTCTGTCCATCCATCTCTCTCTCTCGCTCCCTTCTCTGTCTGTCTGTCTGTCCGTCCATCTCTCTCTCTCGCTCCCTTCTCTGTCTGTCTGTCCATCTCTCTCTCTCGCTCCCTTCTCTGTCTGTCTGTCTGTCTGTCCATCTCTCTCCCTCTCTCTCTCTCTCTCTCTCTCTCTCTTTTCTTCTTTCTCTTTATGTATCTCTCTCTCTCTCTCTCTCTCTCTCTTCATACCGTTCACGCTTTCTTTTCTCTTTTCTCTCCTTCTGTCTTTCTATTTCTCTTTGGATTTCTTTCTTCCTCTCCCTTTCTTTTCCCCCTCTCTCACGACTTTTTATCTTTTGTTTCTCACACTCTCTTCCGCTGTCTCTTTTCTCTTTCTTTGTCCTGCCCGCTCTCCTTTTCCCTCCCTCTTTCTCTTATTTTTTTCTCTTTTTCTTTCTCTTTAATCTATTAGTCCGGCCCCCGACATTTTTCTTGTGTTCTCTGTGCTTCTACTTTTGAGAATGATATGTAAATGCTCGACCTTATAAGGCTCGGGAAAGTCCGGAAGCAGGAAGTTATTCGATGCAGGCTTCTGATTGGCTGCCGAGTATGCAAATTGCCAAACGAACCGAAATTCCGGAATTTCCAAACCGAACGAGGATTTCGAAATGGGAATAAATCAAAAGTTTGATTTGGAAAGAAATCTTTCGGGGTTTTTTTTTTTCTTGAAAAAGTTGTCGGGCAGAGACGTATAAGATGCACGCCCCGGGCATCCGGGCAGATGTTATTTCAGAGTCCAGGGTTGGGTAAGGTTACTTTAACTGGATTACTTTCAATGACTTTTGGATTACTCGAATAGCAAATATGCTATTAAAAGACAAAAGAAACTAAATAGGAATAAAATGACTCCATTTTGTGCAGGCTTGGGGAGTAACGGAATACATGGAACGGCAAAAATGATGTTGGCGAGCTGTTTGGATTTCTTTTCATTTGGTTTCTGTCGCATTTGATGTTCGTTTTGCCGGAGATCAAAGAGATCAAAGCCAGGAGAGAAAGCTTACCACCTGTTGTGAGTCATCATTTGATTCATATTTAGTTTCTTTTGTCAGCATATTTGGTAGTGGAGTAATCCAAAAGTAGTTGAAAGTAATCCAGGTAAAGTAACCCTACCCAACCCTGGTTGTACTATTGTTTTTGTGGTTGTGGTGTGTGGTTTTGCTGGTGTGGTACAGTAGTTAGTCGTTCAGTCTCAAAAACTCCCTGGTCACTCAAGATGAATTTAGGTTTTTGATTTGATCAGTTCTCAAGAACCTTACAGTTCTTAGGGCTCATCTGAGGGACGATTGATAGATATCTGTTCATCCCTTTCATATCAAGAAATTCTGATATTTTGGTCATATAGTCTCAAGAACTCGCTGGTCACTTGAGATCGTTGTAGAAACTGGTATTGGTCGGTTGTGTAGAACTATCCAGTTCTTACAGCTCCTCAAAGCGACTAGAGATGGAAATTCTCTTGTTCTATAAAGTGAAGAAATTCTGGCGTAGTGGTTGTTCGGTCACAAGAACTAGGGATCTGGATTTGATCAGTTCTAGAGAACCTTACAGTTCTTAGAGCTCCTCCGATGGACTACAGCCGGGAAAGAGCTTGTCCTGGTGAAATGAAACCATTTGGACCTTTTGGCTGTTCGGTCTCAAGAACTCACCGGTCACGCAAGACTGTTTTGGAATCTGGTTTTGATCAATTGTGTAGAACCTTTCAGTTCTTACAGTTCCTCTGAAGGATGAGAATCTGGAGCTCAATCTGGTGTGTGCACCATGTTTAGGGAAGAAATTCTGACGTATTGGTTGTTCGGTCACAAGAACTAGGGATCTGGATTTGATCTGTTCTACAGAACCTTACAGTTCTTAGAGCTCCTCCGATGGACTACTGCCAGGAAAGAGCTTGTGCCAGTGAAATAAAACCATTTGGACCTTTTGGTCGTTCGGCCTCAAGAACTCACCGGTCACGCAAGACTGTTTTGGGATCTGGATTTGATCAATTGTGTAGAACCTTTCAGTTCTTACAACTCCTGATGAAAATCTGGTGCTCAATCTGATGTGTGCATCATGTTTAGGGAAGAAATACTGAGGTATTGGTTGTTCAGTCACAAGAACTAGCTGGTTATCCAAGATTGTTTTGGGATCTGGATTTGAGTTCCACAGAGTCTTAGAGTTCTTAGAGCTCCTCTGATGGACTACTCCCGGGAAAGAGCTTGTCCCAGTGAAATGAAACCATTTTGACCTTTTGGTCGTTCGGCCTCAAGAACTCGCCGCCGAACGATGTCCTTACCCGTGTCAGGGTTAATGCTGAAGGCGGGCACGGCGGAGTCCTTGCGCATGAATCCGTAGGTGACTTTTCCATTGGAGCCCTCGTCGGCGTCGTCAGCCTGGACCTGCAGCACGAAAGTCCCGGCCGGTTGGTTCTCCAGGACTGTGGTCTTGTCCCGGTACTCCTGGCACTGAGGAACACCAAAAAAAAGGGATACAAATAGATGTTTTGGGGAGCTTTATCTCGATGTCTATACACAGGAATGGGTAAGCAAATTGCTTAACTTGGTCATGCACCCAATACAATATGATGCTAGCAGGTGTTAGAAATTAAATATTAAAATGTACGTTTTAACGTTTACCAAATTGTTCGAATGAGTTATCTGACTCCATTAACCAAACACAACCTACATTCACCTAACGATGCGTGCTCGTTTCTTGAAGGAAAAGATGGACAAGAGACCAGGATTTCCACACGGGGGCAGATTTAATTTCTTAAACAATTTAACCAAGTGAACTCCATCGAATATGGCCGAATTAGCGTCGCTCAAGTCTCTGTCAACCCTCCTCTCTCGATCTTCCGCCTTTCTTCTCTCGGCCCACGTCTGGTGTGCCGGCTCCTCCCATGGGCGTGCCAGGGAAGCTCCCACGTGGGCCCCACCATGTCGGAGAAGAGCATCCCGCGTCTGGACCAAACAAAACAACTTCTCCAAACAATGCCTGTTGTCCTGATATCAACAGAACTAGACAAAACTTTTCGCATTCAGATAAGCGTTACCTGTCATTTAACTTAAGACGACTCGGTGAAAATCTTCATTGCACTCAATAAATGTAACTTGTATTCAATCGTATAAAATCTTTTATAGTCAAATGTATAAAATCCTTCACAGGCAATGCTGCTAGCGATTGCGTTAGCATTAATATGAGCTCAGAGGCCGCCAGAAAAAAAATGTGATTTTTCCATTTTTGGGAGATCATAATCATGTTTACAATCTAGAAATGAGATGCTAGCATCTGAGGTGAAGCTATGCTATCAACTAATGCAGCTAGCAGTTGCTAAATCCAGCTTAGGGACTAACTGAACAGAAAACGATCTCACAATCTTTCCATTTGATATGCGATCACAATCTTATTTATTGATCTAATGTTCGCGGCTAAAGTGAAGCTAACGCCTAAAGCAATACTATTCCATAAAAAAAGAGACGGACTTCCTTTTACTACACAACTACCACATGAAATCCGATGTTGAATGATGCATGATGGGAAATCCCCTGGGTGGCAGACGCATGGGCACAGTAGCATCAAACCGCTCGCTTCGTTTGCAACGAAAAAAAAAATACCGAGATAGAGGCTACCGCGGCGAACTCTTTTGACTCGATGGATTTGCCGTTTGGTGATAGTCTGTGTATACCGGACGGTACCCATCATTGACAAATTTGCGTTTTTTTCCATACAGATTTTTTCTCGTACGTCGTACACGTCTTAAAATGCATCAGAAACGTACTTTGTACGGCAGAAAAGTACAGCTTGAAAGGTATGTATTTGGTTTTTTTTCTTATCAGAATGGAGACATAGTAATATGTTAATTCCCTGTTTTCAAGCACTGAAATTTAGTTTTGGAGTCATTTGAGAGCATTTTTGTTGGAGACACACAATAGATAGATAGATAGATACTTTATTCATCCCCGTAGGGAAATTCACACTTCCAGCAGTCTACCCCGTTGTTTATTAACAGATGAACATGATGCCCTAGGGGTGCTTGTAGCGAAGTGGATGACGTCACGCCAGTCCAAAAGTTCGACATCCCTGCGGCAGATAGAAAACTTTTCTTTGTGAAAATCCAGGGATACGCCACCTCGTGTTAGCAAGTCCGCCTCCTCTCCGATTCCCCCCGGCTTTCGTGTCTCTGTTTAGCGGCGTTGAAGCCGGATAGCTCCGGGTAGCTCCGGGTGGCTACACGTTAGCGTCCGGAACGCTAAACGTGAGCCACGTTTCCGCAAAACACAGCAACTGCGCTCCCTGTGCGCTTCGATGTTTTCCACCAGCACTCGATGATCTTATTTGGTCGTGAGTTCGCATTTACCATGATTACGGATGGTACCGAAGACTTATAACGCCGCTAGCCGCTTCGCTAGCTCCGGCTTTTCCTCCACGATAGGCCCCTTCATCACGCCGGCACGAGAATTCTTCAGGGCAAGGAGTTGAAATTCCTTGAATACACGCATTTCTTGTGCGTTAAAACCCATGTCCATAGGATAGAAGTAATCCATAGTGTTGTTGTCAAAACGGGAAGAAAAAACACCGGAGCAGACAATAAAACAATAGGGCAGCTGCTGGAAAAGGCAGCCGCTCGTGGCAGCACCGCTTTGATCAATAGGACATTGAGGACAAAGTTGGCACAAGAAAAAAACAATATACAACTTTCTTTGGTGGGCCGGATGAAGAAGTCTGACAGGCCACATGTGACCCACGGGCCATAGTTTTCTTAGAACCCCAAAACTCTGAACCTAAAACCGCCCCTGAATCTAAAGTCCTCGTAAAACAGTGTTCATTTGAGCTGTGAAAAGTGATGGGTCCCGGGGACTAGCATGCTCAAACATCTATGGGTCCACAGAGATCTATGGCTCCCCAAAATTTAGTCTTATCCAGGTTGAAATTGTAAATCGGTGACAAATATATAATAAAAATCTATATATTCATTTAGTTTTAATCATCAAATTATGAATTTGTTTTCTGCATCAAATTTTTGTTGGTAATATACCGATTAAAGGGAAAACCACAAACCTGTCTTTTTTCATTTTCTCCTTTTATACTTCCTTTTATTTCTTCTTTAGACAACAAAAGAATGCATAATATAATGCATCAAAGCAAGTGAGCCGTTGGAGAGCCGGCTCTCTTGAATGAGTTGAGCCGAAAAAAACGGTTCTCCCAAAAATAGACGGACTTTTCACTGCACAACTCGAGATCGGCGTGCAGACAAAAACTCGAACCGCGAGACCGAAACAACAATGGCGGATCTGCCTGACGAAAAGTTTGGAGTGTGGTAAATCTTTGTTTAGAGAAAATGTAATCGGGTCATAATGACAATTTTGTGGCAAAAATGTTGCGTCCCGGGGACGCACAATGATTTAAGATCATGCGTCCCCAGCAAAAATCATGCGTCCAGGACGCAGGCAAACCAGAACACTGATAAAATCTTGGCTTCTCGTTCAGGAGCGTTTTCAAATTTCGCAAAAGGGAAAAAAACAAAAAAACCAGAGCGAAAAGAAGCCAAAATAAACATTTCCCCCCCATTTTAGTTTACGATCCCCGCAATCGACCAATCACAAGGCCGAGCGCACCGCCGATTTTCCGCCGGCTCGCTTCTCGACCTTGAGGACACGGCTGCTTAGTTTTGCTTCCTCGCGCTCGACGAGATGGCGGAGCGGCACACCGAGAGATTTTTAAACGGGCCGGAAGACAAACGGGAAAGATGTTTTCCTTCGGGACTTCATCCCGCCTGTCAACTTTTTTAGTGGTGCTTCTTTTCACCGGCAATATGGTGGCGGTGCTATATTATATATATATATATATATATATATATATATATATATATATATATATATATATATATATATATATGGCAGGGAGAGAGAGAGAGAAAATTAAATAGATATAGAGAGAGAGAGAATTAGATAGAGATAGATATATTGAAATAGATTTTTTTTTTTTAAGCATTTTTGAGGGGGCATCGCTACTTCGCAGATTATCACTTTTCATGGGTGGTTTTGTTCCCCATTAACCGCGATAGCCGAGGTCCCACTGTACATAGAGAGAGAGAGAGAGAGAGAAAGAGGGAGGAAGAGAAAGAGGGAGGAAGAGAAAGAGGGAGGAAGAGAAAGAGAGAGGAAGAGAAAGAGAGAGAAAGAGAAAGAGAGAGAAAGAGAGAGAAAGAGAGAGAAAGAGAAAGAGAAAGAGAAAGAGAAAGAGAAAGAGAAAGAGAAAGAGAAAGAGAAGAGAGAGAGAGAGAGAGAGAGAGAGAGAGAGAGAGAGAGAGAGAGAGAGAGAGAGAGAGAAATAGATTTTTTTTTTTAAGCATTTTTGAGGGGGCATCGCTACTTCGCAGATTATCACTTTTCATGGGTGGTTTTGTTCCCCATTAACCGCGATAGCCGAGGTCCCACTGTACATAGAGAGAGAGAGAGAGAGAGAAAGAGGGAGGAAGAGAAAGAGAGAGGAAGAGAAAGAGAGAGGAAGAGAGAGAAAGAGAGAGAAAGAGAAAGAGAAAGAGAAAGAGAAAGAGAAAGAGAAAGAGAAAGAGAAAGAGAGAGAGAGAGAGAAGAGAGAGAGAGAGAGAGAGAGAGAGAGAGAGAGAGAGAGAGAGATACATTAGACGGATAAAGATATTTCGTTGTGTTGGCACTTTAAGCTAAATGGATGATTTCTTTAGGAAAATATTTTTGCCCAGGGGCTACATGGTGGAAAAAGCACTCTCGTGGGGAACTCACTAGTGGATTGGAGAGAGAGAGAGAGAGAGCGAGAGAGAGAGTTAGGGGGAGAGAAAGGTGGACAGAAAGAGACTGAAAAGGGAAAAGAAAGAACGTGAGAAAGGAAGGTAAAGAGAAATAAATGAAAGGGAGAAAGATAGTGAGAGAGAAAAGAAAGAAAACAAGGAGAGAAAGCGAGAGAGAAAGAAAGTAAGAAAAAGAAACAGAGCAAGAGCAGAAAGGAGGGACAAATGTAGACAGAAGGAGACAGAAAAGGGAAAAGAAAGAGAACACGAGAAAGAAAAGCAAAGAAAGAAAGATAAGAGGGAGAAAGAGAGTCAGACAGAGAAAAGAAAGAAAACAAGGAGAGAAAGAGAGAGGGAAAGAAAGAGAGAGAGAGATAGATGGATGGATATAGATAAAGATATTTCGTTGTGTTGACACTTTTTGAGCTAAACGGATCATTTCTTAAAGAAAATATTTTTGCCCAGGGGCTACATGGTGGAAGAAGCACTCTCGTGGGAGACTCACAAGTGGATTGTAGAGAGAGAAAGAGAGAGAGGGAGAAAGGAAGAAGACTGAAAAGGGAAAAGAGAACGTGAGAAAGAAAGGCAAAGAAAGAAAGAGATAAAAGAAAGGGAGAAAGATAGTCAGATACTGAAAAGAAAATAAGGAGAGAGTGCTATGGAGGGGTCTGAAATTTTCATCCTAGGTGCATGTGCAATGTGAGAGAGATAAACTAAAAAGAAAAATCTGCCAAAACACAATTTATGATTTTTTTTGCGATTTATTTGTGTGGTGTGTCTTGGGCAGGTACAGCCTGGTGGCGCCCATCCCTCTCCAGGCCGACATAAAGTGCTATGGAGGGGTCTGAAATTTTCATCCTAGGTGCAGGTCCACTGTGAGAGAGATAAACTAAAAAGAGAAATCCCCGGGTTTGATGAACGCGGCCCCATTTGGCATCAAGACCACTTGATTTTCTTAAGCTTCCAGTTCCTCGGAAGGAACACACCGAGCAAAGTTCGCCTCGTCCTCTTTTCCTGGGCTCGGAACCGGAGCGTCGACGCTACTCTAAGAAAGAAAAAAAACTCTTTCTCTTCCAAGGAAACGGCAGATAAAGAAAACAAAATGGCCATTTCGATTCTGGTCTCTTGGAACATGCCGTAGAAAATCTGCTAATTCCTTTCAGACCCTCTCTTTTCCAAATGTTTTTGGTTCCCTCTTGTTTGTTGACTTGTGTAAATAAATCCCCTTGTTTTGTAGATCAATCAACATGTGCTTTTATTTCTACTTTTCTCGTCAAAAATAGTGAACTGCATTCTTCCTCATGCCATGAGGCTCTTTACCTCCACCCGGGGGAGTAAAAGCCCACCCCCACATTTGCATATCACCCTATTTTTATTATAGATTATATTATATTATCTATCCATTTATCTGATATTATTCTAAATAAAATAAAAGTTATAAAAAAAAAAAACACCGGGTTTTTCATTTCTGAGTGAATTGAGAAATTGAAACATACATAAGACTGCTTTTAAAAAAGAAATTCTTGTGGTGGACATCTGCATCCCCTGCTGGTTCATTTCAATAATGTCTAGTCCACAGGTGTCAAACAGGCGGCCCGCGGGCCAGATCAGGACCGCTAAGGAATTGAATCGGGCCAGCGAGGCAACACCCAGAGAAGTGCCAGAGAAAAACAAGCTGCAGGTTGAAATATGTCCACTTGATGTTGCCAAAGAAAGGTGCCTCATAAAGACTCTCTCTCTCTCTCTCTCTGTCTCTCTCTCTCTCTGTCTCTTTCCTTCTGTGTCTCTCTGTCTCTCTGTCTCTTTCTTTCTGTGTCTCTCTGTCTCTTTCTTTCTGTCTCTCTCTCTCTCTCTCTCTCTGTCTATCTCTCTCTCTGTCTCTCTCTCTCTGTCTGTCTCTTTCCTTCTGTGTCTCTCTGTCTTTCTTTCTGTGTCTCTCTGTCTCTTTCTTTCTGTGTCTCTCTCTCTCTCTTTTTTGTGTCTCTCTCTTTTTTGTGTCTCTCTCTCTCTGTCTCTCTCTCTCTCTCACACTCTCTCTCACACACTCTCACTCTCACACACTCTCACTCTCACACACTCTCACTCTCACACACTCTCACTCTCACACACTCTCTCCTCCTATTTGGATTTCTTTCTTCCTCTCCCTTTCTTTTCCCCCCCCTCTCACGACTTTTTATCTCTTTTGTTTCTCACGCTCTCTCCCTCTCTCTCTTTTTCTTTCTTTGTCCCGCCCTCTCTCCTTTTCCCTCCCTCTTTCTCTTATTTCTTTATCAACTATTTTTCTTTGTCTTTAATCGACTTGTCCGGCCCCCGACAGAATGTTTGTTCTATCGTGTGGCCCCCGAGTTCAAATGAGTTTGACACCACTTGGTCTTGTCCACAAAGGCTTTTCTATAATTATATATATTATTTTTTGAACAGAAAAATAACAGCCATTAGCTAGCGTGCTAAGCTAAAGTCAGACGATCGGTCACCTTTTCGAAGACGGGCTTGTTGTTGTTGACGTCGTCTATGCCCACGACCACTTGGGCGACGGAGGAGAGGAAAACGGGTCCCCCCGATGCGTTGTCGTCCGTCGCCGTCACGTTCAGGACATATTCCACGCCCTGCAAACGGGGCGAGGGACTGGAACGCAGGAACACAAGACCTGGAAACGGGGGACACACAAAAAAAGGAAATTGACCGAATGCACAATTATTTCCCATGCTGGTTTCTCAACTTGTGAGCCAACTTAATAGTGCATATTCTTTTACACTGTCCCCTAAAAATGAACTGAAATTAAATCGTTTTCTTGCACACCGCTTTTGTTTACACTCTACCTTAAAAAACATCACCTTATAAAAAAAATCCTCACCGCATTTTTACATTGTCCCTTTAAAATTAACTATCTATATCAGGGATCGGCAACCTATGACACGCGAAGGGTTGACCATTGGCACGCGAACGTGCTTTGCTGTGCAGTGAGCAATGTGATAGCTTGCTTCAGTGGTGGCGATTTTAAATCATGCATCGTTTTTTTCGGGCTTTTTCTTTTTAGTTCATCTCTCTCTCAGTTTACATCCACCTAGGACGAAAATTTCAGACCCCTCCATAGCACTGTCTGTTGGCCTGGAGAAGAATGGGCGCCACCAAGCTGTACCTGCCCAAGGCACACTACACAAATAAATCGCTCAAAAAATCATGCATTGTGTTTTGGGGATTTTTCTTTTTAGTTCATCTCTCTCTCAGTTTACATGCACCTAGGATGAAAATTCAGACCCCTCCATAGCACTGTATGTTGGCTTGGAGAGGGATGGGCGCTATCAGGCTGTACCCTCCCATGACACAACACAAGAAAATTGTGCCCCTACCACCTGTGTGTTCAAGGGACCCAACCAACACACGAAATGAAACACCAACCAGCCAGCCAAGTATTGTGTTTTGGGGATTTTTTTTTTTTTTAGTTTATCTCTCTCACAGTGAACATGCGCCTACGATGAAAATTTCAGGGCCCCTCCATAGCACTGTCTGTTGGCCTGGAGAAGAATGGGCACCGCCAGGCTGTACCTGCTCAAGACACACCACAGGAAATTGTGCCCCTACCACCTGTGTGTTCAAGGGATCAAACCAACCAACCAACCGACACACCAACCAGCCAGCCAAGCATTGTGTTTAGAGGGGATTTTTCTTTTTAGTTTATCTCTCTCACAGTGGACTTGCGCCTACAATGAAAATTTCAGGCCCCCTCCATAGCACTGTATGTTGGCCTGGAGAAGTATGGGCGCCACCAGGCTGTACCTGCCCAAGACACACCACAGGAAATTGTGCCCCTACCACCTGTGTGTTCAAGGGATCCAACCGAGCAACCAAGCAGCCAGCCCTCCAACCCTAACTATGCAACACGTTTGCATGAATGTCATGTTTACAAGAGAAAAGAATTCAACTTTGAATCTTGAAGCAGTCAGAAAAAGGTGGTCTTCCCACCCGCCGTGACTGGAAATTTGCGACGTGATCGACATGGTCGGTTGCTAGGCAATGCTGCTAGCGCCACGGTCCTGATGAGAACTGCCTCCTCCCAGCCCCATTTTGGATTTTTTTTTTTTTTCGTCAGTGTGTTGTGGGCGATTCATCTGCATCCCACTCAGCTTTGAATGACTCTCTGTGCCGCCGCTTTGTATTCATCTCCCGTCCTGTCGGAGCCTGATGCCTTTGCGTCGCTAGCTCGCTAACTCTCCCCTTCGCTAGCTGTTGTGTGTTGCGTGTGGGATCCTCCGGCGCTTATTACACGCTGCTTATCTTCCCGGGACGGGCGATATCGCCGTCATGTGTTCATTCGCTTGTTTCCCGGGAAGCCGAGTCGTGCGCTGTTTACCCGACCGGGTCGGAGATGGCGACGGCGATACGAAGAAGAGATTCGGGTTTGTTCGTGCCGTCGCGGAGCGTTCCGGTATGGAGGACGCCAACATGTTTACAACCGATTACGATCAAACAAAGATGAGATTCGGTTTTGTTCGTGCGGTAACATAGCCGAGATGTTCCCTCCTTGATGATTTAAAATGAAACAACACTCTCTTCAACAATACCAAATTTGGATAACATCACTTATACAAGAGAAAATATGTGGCCCGCAACGTTCTTGCAGAGTTGACTCCACAATATTCCCCCTTTGATAAATGGTAAATGGTCCGTATTTCTATAGCGCTTTTCAAGTCAATGAAGACTTAACAATGTGCATCACACTTATACTACTTCACAAACACACACACTCACACACCAATAGGGAGTCAGCCTCCAAACGTTATGAGGATAATCAAGATGCTAAATGGTCTGCATTTCTATAGCGCTTTTCATGTCACTGAAGAGCTCCCAAAGCGCTTTACAATGGGCTTCACACACACACACACACCAATAGGGAGTCAGCCTCCAAATGTTTTGAGGATAATCAAGATGCTAAATGGTCTGCATTTCTATTGCACTTTTCAAGTCAACGAAGACCTCCCAAAGTGCTTTACAATGGGCTTCACACCTACCCATTCACACACCAATAGGGAGTCAGCCTCCAAGCGTTTTGAGGATAATCATGATGCTAAATGGTAAATGGTCTGCATTTCTATAGCGCTTTTCAAGTCAATGAAGACCTCCAGAAGCACTTTACAATGTGCTTCACACTTACCCATTCACACACACACACACTCGTGAACTGAATCACATTAGCCAAATTAGTCTCGCTTGAGTCTCTGTCAAGCCTTTTCTCTCGATCTTTCCTCTTCTTCCTCTGCCCACGTTTTTTCTGGTGTGCCGGCTCCTCCCATGGGCGTGTCAGGAAAACCCCCACGTAGAGGCCACCCCCTCGCCTCAATGTCTGAAAAACTCATAACAGCAGAGCGCTTATCAAAACAATGCCCGACGTCCTTCGTCAGAGTCCTGTTATCAAAATTCCACAGCCAAAACATTCCGAATTTGGAACAGCGTGACCTGAAGCTCACTCAGTGAAAATATTCATTGCACTCGATAAATGTAACTTGTATTTAATCGTATAAAATCCTTTATAGTAAAATGTATAAAATCCTTCACTGTGAAAAGGTGAACCAAATGGAAGCTGTTTTAATGGCACAGATACCTGCGAGTCAAATGAAAATCCTATAAAGGCGTGGTTGCTATGCTGATCGCCAAGCACTGGAAGCCTTTCCTGGAGGGTGAATTTATTAAAAACTGTTTAAAGAACGTCATTCTAGGTATATGGATATAGAGAGAAAGAGATAGTTAGATAGATAGATGGAGATAGATAGATATAGAAAGAGAGAGAGATAAAGATAGAGATAGATAGAGATATAGAAAGATACAGTGGAACCTCGGTTTTCGAACACCTCTCAGTTCGAACAAAAAATTTCGAGAAATTCTTCGCTTTTCGTTCAAAAAAATCGGAGTTCGAACGCCGGCACGCTAGGGTGCGATGCTGAGCGGCGTACGGGTGTAGATTGCCCCCACCCCTCGTGAAGAACTGTTATGACGTGCGCGCGCACTTCTTTTCGCTTTCGTTTTTAATATCGGTGAACGGAGTGTTTTAGCCCCGAATTAAGCCTCCGAAAAAGGTAGGTGCAAGCAGCAAAGTTGCTACAGGTGAAAAAAGAAGAGTAATGCGTACAACTATTGCATTTAAGAAAGAAATAATAGCAAAATCTGAAGAAGGTGTGCGAGTTTCCCTTCTTCCGAGGGAATAGAGCATGGCTTCTGCAGACCACCACAAAGGTAAGAAATCCTATTCATAATTATTTTCTTTATCTTTTAACCGCTCGCCACTTTTTGTGGAGAACCAGGTGCTAAATGACGTGTAAACGACCTGATTTTTTTATTTTTACACATTCATGTTAGCGTCATCTTTCGTACGGAATATTACGCTAACGCGAACGTAGGATTAGCCTGGGTTAGCTTTACGTTAAACATTTAAAGGTAAACATTGAGGGTGTTGGAACGGATTAAAACGATTTTCCATTACTTTTAATGGGAAAAACGATTTTGGTGATCGAACAAATCGGTTTTCGAACAGGGTTCTGGAACGGATTATGGTCGAGAACCGAGGTTCCACTGTATAGAGAGATAGAGAGATAGCTAGAGAGATAGAGAGAGAGATAGAGAGATAAAGATAGAGAGATAGCTAGAGAGAGAGACAGAGAGAGACAGGGAAATAGATACTTTATTCATCCGGGTAGGGAAATTCACCCTTCCAGCAGTATCCTTGTGTTGAAAAATAAAATAATCAAATAAAAGATATAGAAGACCAAAATACCCAATCTAATGTGTTCATGGAGTATTTAAATAGTGCAACTTAAAATACACACTGTCATAAAAATAGGGTAATATGCAAATGTAGGGGTGGGGTTTAACGTGGGCTTTTACTCCCCCGGGTGGAGTTAAAGGGCCTCATGGCATGAGGAAGACATGATCTCCTCAGTCGAATAGTCGGCCCTCACACAATTTCAGCGTACCAAATCTGGCCCCCCGCTTTCTGAAAGGTTTGGACACCACTACAATAGGGGGATATAGCTTTGGTATAGAGATAGAAATATAGACATAGCAGTTTTCAGTACATGTGATATTCGGAGGATTACTGTTTTGCTGGTTAAAAGGGATTTCTTTACAAGGTATACAAGTCGCAAATGCTCCGTGCTTTACTGTCCCATTACATCCCCTCGAAATAAGATGAAGTCATTTTAGTGACGTTTGCGAGAAGAGGGAAGCTTTTCTATGCTTTAGCGGTCACAGGACCAAGACAGGAAACAGGAAGTAGAACCCTATCGCGTAACGTTACTCACAATTTATCTGGGAGAGGAGAAATGAGCGCACACTCGATCCGGGGATCGTTGGTGGCGGAAGTAGATTGCTCGGTACGAGGAAGTGGTCAAAATCAAGCGGCTCGGGGCGAGAACCAAACAGGAGCAAAACACAGGCAAAATCGGGGATTCAAAGGGCTTGGCGAAACAAGGGCAAAAACACAGGATTCTCAAAACAGAGTTTCGCAGACGCTCCGACAAAAACCAGCTCACAGGACAGCCTTTAAGTAGTCAGGGAGCAATCTGTCAACGCGTTTCAGCTGGTGTCCATGGGCGCGGCCAATTGGGCACCGTGGCAACCGTGACATTAGCCGTGTTCGGTATGTTTGAACATTCATCGATTCGTCATATTTGTCGGCCTTTTATAGGCATAATGGGATGATTCCTTCTCGTGCGGCAACTTAAGAGTTGATTATGATTCATCCTTTCGTGATCTTTCCTACGCACGTTTCATTAATGACTTTCTTGGTTACTTAGGTTTCTCGGGTTGTTTATTAACCCGACATCCTTTTGAGATTTGTCCTGCAAAGTTCTTGTGTTTCTCCACAGTAAGTGCAGGTTTATCCGGACAACTATTCGACACAAGCCAGGAACGGAGGCAGGACCTAGTAGCGTTCGTTTACTCAGTTTTATTGATAGAGAGCAGAGCTTGCTTCCACGATCCTGGCACTTTCGTGTCGAGCGAGGATAATCGTAAGCTGCAGGGATACTGGTCGATAGCCGGGACGGGAGAGCAAGGACGGTATCGGGTCCAGAAAAGGTATCAGGCAGGAAACAGGGCAAAACAGGTCGATGGCCGGGACGGAAGAGCAGGGCAGAAACGGGTCCAAAAAAAGGTCGGCAACAGGTATCAGGCAGGAAACAAGGCAAAACAGGTCGATGGCCAGGACGGAGGAGCAAAAACAGAAACGGGTTCAGAAACAGGTATCAGGCAAGAAACAGGGCAAAAAAGGTTGATGGCTGGGACGGAGGAGCAAGGCAGAACCAGGTCCAGAAACAGGTCGGCAACAGGTATCAAGCAGAAGAAAACAGGGCAGAAAAATGTCAAAAGGTATGGAGCTTGCCTAGATGGGAGCATAGGTTCGCAAACGGTCTGACAGCTTCCTCTTGGAAGCCGGGGGTTTAAAAAGAGTCAGGGAACCAATCAGCGCTCAGGGCCCTGAATCAACAATCATGCCAGCAGGACACGTATACACAAACGATACGATCATGTCAGCAGGAATTTCAACAAAACAAAAGTTAATATTACACCCGTAAATAAAATAGGAACCGAGATACCTCCTACACCAGGAGGGCCCCAACGGGGGTTCGAACTGAACAAAGGTACGTCAAAGTTTTTCTTATTTGTTTTCCCAGGAGGCTCATCAAGAAGCTAATGAGTGCAACCACCACAAACGAACAAAAACGGGTGCCGACTTTGACGGACAAGATGTTTTCTGATCAACGAGAGATAATAGAGCGCGGTTTTCCTTTTTCCCGATTTGAAAGAGGACTGTGAAGAAGCGCCGATTCTCACGCCGATTCCCGAGAGGAAAACCATTAAACAGCAGCCCGCTTGTTGAAAAAGCTTTTTACATC
The DNA here is from genome assembly GCF_059441175.1 of Urocampus carinirostris. Classification (NCBI taxonomy): domain Eukaryota; kingdom Metazoa; phylum Chordata; class Actinopteri; order Syngnathiformes; family Syngnathidae; genus Urocampus; species Urocampus carinirostris. Next base: position 1,842,753 of record NC_142352.1, on the reverse strand, counting down.
TCCCTTTAGGGGATAAAGGCTTGCTTTTTTACTCCTTTTCATTTATGTATTCTTGGATTCAAACGCCATTTTTTTGTTTTTTTTTGCGATCCTCGCTTCAACGCGAGACATCGACTTTGATTTATGTTTTAAGTCTCGGATTTAAAAAATAATGGAATCTCACAACTTTCATGTTTTATTTTTGAGAGCTGAAACTTTTATCGGGGCATACAAAACAAAAGTAATAGTTCTTGGACTCAAATTGAAAGATCATTCATTGCGTGTGCTAAAACAGGGTCGGTTAAAAAAGTTGTCGGGAAACAGAACCCACTCGCGTAACGTTACTCACAGTTTCATTGGGGAGAAGGGAAAGGGGTGCACACACGATCCGGAGATCGTTGCTCGCGGGGAGTAGGTTGCCCTGCCGCGGAAGTGGGACTTCCGTGGCGAGCGATGGCGGTGTCGGGAACGGAAAAAACGGGTCAGTAGCCGGGATAGAAGAGCAAAAACGTGATCGGGATCGGAAACATGTCAAAAGCCAGGAGAGGAGAGTAGACGTCGTCGAGATCAAAACAGGTCGTCAATCGGGACAGGAGAGTGGACGTGGTCGAGATCAAACAGATCATTGCTGGTGACAAACAGGAGCAAAAAACAGCAGAGGCGAAAAAGGGCTTGCCGTGTAAAAACAGAGATAAGCAGACGGTTTGACAAAAGGGGACTGACATGACAGAGTTTAAATACTGACAGGGAGCCAATCTGTCAACAAGCTCCAGCTGGTGTCCATGGGCGGGGCCAATTGGGCGCCATGGCAACCGTGACAGAAGCTGATGCCACACGGCGGGGCCAATTGGGCACCATGGCAACCGTGACAAAAGTGGTGTTTGTTTTTTACATTTATTGGTTTCATATTCATATTAAATATGTATTAGTTTTATTTATATAACATATTATTTAGTACAATTGCATTTCTTTTTATATTTTTTATATTAATGCAATATTCCATGGAATCATTTTTCTGAAAATGTTATCTAAATTCTGAGATGTTATTTTTTTTACAAAACTCAACTTAATTTTTGTGGTCATTATGTGTAGTCTGACATTGTTTATTTTGGGATATTTTGATTCATAAATGGATTTTCTATCAGGACCAGACAGAAACAGGACCCACTCACGCAACATTTAACACAAGTTTTAATGAAGGAACAAGGAAGGGGTCCGTAGCGAGCGATGGCGGCGTAGTCAGGGGCGGAAAACTGGTCGGTAGCCAGGACTGGGAGAGCAAGACGTGGTCGGGGTCGGAAACAAGTAGTAAGCCTGGACGGGAGAGCAGACGTGGTCAGAATCAAAGACGAATCGTAATTCGGGAGATCAAAACAGGAGCAAAAAACGGGACAGGCGTGAGTCAGGGTCGAAAAAGGGCTTCTTGTGTAAAAACAGAGATTCGCAGACGGACTGACAAAAGGGGACAGATAGGAGTGGGTTCAAATAGAGACAGGGAGCCAATCAGAGTTTGAGGCATTTGGCGCCAAAGGTGGTGATTCACATCGGTAATCCTGACTTTTTCATTTTTGTATACCAAAACGAATTCTGTTCCCCGCCCATCAAATATGTGTGTTTTCGCAAACATGGGTGATTCAAACCATTTTATTTTTGATTGCATTAATAGATTAGGGTCTGACAGACCCCCTACCACCGGAGGGCCCCAACCGGGGTTTGAACTGGACACACCTTGTACTCGGTGGTAGGAGGTCTGTCAGACCCTTACAGAATGCACTAGAATAGAATAGAATTTATTCTTATTGTAACAAGAAATGCACAATTCAATGAAATATTGCGTTTATAAAGGAGAAGACCAGAGTTTATTGTCATGATTACCGATGTGAATCACCTGTGCCCGCTCATTTGACGCCAACCGCCGTGGGTTCTGATTGGTTCCCTGTCACTTTTTGAACTCAGTCCTGTCAATCCCATGTTGTCGGTCTGTCTGCGAATCTCCGCGTATACTAGGCAAGCCTTTCTCGACCCTGACTCCAACCTGTCCCGTTTTTGCTCCAGTTTGTCTCCATCTACGACCTGTTTTGATCCCGACCACGTCTGCTCTCCTGTCCCGGCTGAAAACCCCTTTTTGTTCCCGACTACGTCTACTCTCCTGTCCTGGCTTACCACCCGTTTCTGACCCTGACCACGTTTTTGCTCTCCCAGTCCCGGATACCGACCAGTTTTCCGCCCCTGACACCGCCACCGCTCGCTAAGGAAGGTCCACTTCCGTGTCCCAGTACCAGAGCAACTTGCTTCCTGCGCCCAGGGAACACCGGATGGTGGGCGCAGCCCTTACTCTCTCTTTCAATAAAACTTGTGGTAAACGTCACGCAAGTGGGTTCTGTTTCCGTTCTGGTCCTGACATTTAAGATAATGAGTTATGGGTAAAGTTTTCATGTTTACAACAAAAACAATAAAATAAACAATGACAAAACATCGGGAATTCTATTTCTTTTCAACTACAGAGTAGGACGGGTTTACAAAATTTCAAAAAAGTGACAAAAATGTGATGATTTTTGGACCATACAGGCTGTTTTTTTGTCCTACTTAGCTAATAAAGCGTCCGAAGAGGCAAATAATCAGACTGCCTTGTGGGAAATGTCGGACATGATTGCGAACGACGCAGCCTTTGATCTTGGCGTCCAATATTCAGGGCCATAAATCAATAATAAGAGCGGCAAATTGCTAGCGCGTAGCAGGAAGTCAATTAAGCGCGTAGCACGTCGCTAGCGTGACCCTTGCTAGCTGCACTCAATCAAAAAAAATCTGCATGCCGTCCATTTCTATTTCAACTTCGACCTCGGCCCTCTCGGCTATTCCGAGCGCGCTAGCTGCTAGCTTGTCAATTAAAACGGGAAAAGGTTTTGCACTTTACGCCGGGGACACCCTCATTACCGTGTTGACGATTCCTCGTTAGCGAGACGGGGAAAGTCCGTTCTCGGAATTAAATTCGACGAAAAAATATGAAAATCCCATCGAAAGGTATTCGAATAGCAGGGTGCGATGTAAAAAAAATATTTTGGGGGAATCCTGAGAGCAAGGAAACGCAGTCATCTAAACAAGGAGATTGAAGCATACACGATAAATTCAAATTTCAGACAAAAAAAGATTTTCTTTCCTCTAAAGGTGTCCTTTTGTTTTTTATGTGATTTTCCTTGCCATGTAAATAAATAGTAGTTGGTTTAGAATCAAACCAATTTGCATGAGTTGTGTGTCTACATTTTTCTTTTGGATGGATCAATCATCATCGATATCAATGAACAGCAAAATTGAGGGTTAGGGAAAGAGAGAGAGAGAGGGAGAAAGGCGGAGTGGGGGGGGAGAGAGAGACAGATGGAGAGGGGGGAGAGAGAGAGGGGGATATAGGGAGAGAAGGGGAGAGTGGGGAGGAGGGGAGAGAGAGAGAAGGAGAGAGGGGGAGAGAGAGGAGGAGGGGGAGAGAGAGAGAGAGAGGGAGAGAAGGAGAGAGAGCGGGGGAGAGAGAGAAGAGGAGAGAGAAAGAGAAAGAGGATGAGAGGGGGGAGAGAGAGAGAAAGAAAAAAAGAAAAAGAAAGAGAAAAAGAGAGACAGAAAGAAAAAGAGAAAAGGAGAGACAGAAAGAGAAAAAGAGAGACAGAGACAGAGACAGAGACAGAGACAGACAGACAGAGAGACAAAGCAATTGCATAGCAAGTTCTGCCTGAAGAAATTGTAACTTTGCCTACAGTGTCTCTGGAAGACTCCTGTTTTTTGCAGAGTTGCGTGCCTTGATCCTCAAAAGCTGCAAGAGACAAGTTTACCTGCCGTAACAGCGTACGTTCCTTTTTTGCCTTTGCCTTCTTTTTGGTATGCTATGGTAAATTTTGCTTTTGTGTTTTTCACCGCGTGTCTTGCAATTGGTATGATATTGTTCAGATAGCTTTTTTTTTAGCATCCGGGCTCCCGAAGGCTTCCCGTTTTGTTTGGTCCACATTAATCCTGTTAGCAGTTGGCTACTTGGCTAGCCTGCTGTGAAAATTGTTTTGTTATTTTCCCTGCTGGGTTTGTGTTCGTCGTTGTGGCTGTTTTCTGTTCCCCAGGTTGACCGGCTGCTCGCTGCGTGTTTTCCGTCAGCCAGCCATTGGTTTTTCCGCTGATCGGTCCTGGTTATGTCATGATTGCTGATTCGGGGCACCAGCGAATGCCACGGGATCTGATTGGCTGTTGAACTCTTTTTAAACCCCCGTCTTCTAAAAGGAAGCTGTCAGACTGTCCTGCGAACCTACGCTTTTGCTTGGCAAGCACCGTACCCTCCAACAATTCCCTGCTCTCTTTTCTCCTTCCTGACACCCGTTGCCATCCTGTTTCTGGAGCCGTGTCTACTATCCGACATTCTTCTGCCCTGTTATCCTGCCTGATACCTGTTGCCGACCTTTTTCTGGACCCATTCCTGCTTCAGCTCTTCCGTCCCGGCCATCGACCTGTTTTGCCCCGTTTCCTGCCTGATACTTGTTGCCGACCTGTTTTCTGGACTCGTTACTGCTTTTACTCCTCTGTCCCAGCCATCGACCTGTTTTGCCCTGTTTCCTGCCTGATACCTGTTGCCGACCTGTTTCTGTACCCGTTTCTGCCCTGCTCTTCCGTCCTGGCCATCGACCTGTTTTGCCCCGTTTCCCGCCGGATACTTGTTGCTGACCTTTTTTCTGGACTCGATTACCGCCCTTGCTCCCCCGTCCCGGCTACCGACCAGTTTTCCCGCTGCCTATGACTATCCTCGCTCGACACAGAAGTGCCACTTCTGCGTTCCTGACACCGGCCACCCGTGTCCGACGATCATCGGATCGTGGAAGCAAGCACTGCTCTCTATTTCAGTAAAACTGAGTTTAACGAACGCTATTGGGTCCCGTCTCCGTTTCTGGCTTCCGACAGGTTAGCCCTTATTAGCATCCGGCTAGCCTGGCATGATCATTCGGTATATCTACGTTATTGGGTCGTGCTTGCCCCTGTGGTCGCTTCAACGTAACAGAACAGGACAAAGAGAGCGAAGGACAAAAAAAAAGCGAATGCTAATCAGGAAAAAGGCGACGGGTAAGAAGAGCGGAGCGCGAATAACAATGTGTTAGCCTGAGGGAAAGCAGCAAAACAGGCGGGACAAAAACCTGGCGCAAAAGCAGGATCATGGGCAGGTCAGCCGGCAAGATTCGAGAGTAGCTCAGGGCTGAAATCCCAATCATGGAAAAGGAAAAATCAAATCAATTAAAACAAAGAAATGAGACAAGATGACAACAAGAGAACTCTGCTAGCTGTTCCCTCGTAAAAATCAATAGAACCGCCTTGCAGCTGAAAAAGTCTATCGAAAGCATCCTTTTCAACTTTTTTTCGACGCCTTCTCGGAGATAAAATTCCAGGTGAATGGATTTACAACATCTTTCGAGATCTCTTCACTCAATCGAGATACAGCGGTCAATCAAACTAGATCAGGGGTGTCAAACTCATTTGAACGCGGGGGCCACACCATAGAACAAACATTCTGTCGGTGGCCTGACTAGTAGATTAAAGAGAAAGAAAAAGAGAGAAAAAAGAGAAAGAAATAAGAGAAAGAGGGAGGGAAAAGGAGAGAGGGCGGGACAAAGAAAGAAAAAGAGAGAGAGGGAGAGAGAGTGAGAAACAAAAGAGATAAAAAGTCGTGAGAGAGGGGGAAAAGAAAGGGAGAGGAAGAAAGAAATCCAAAGAGAAATAGAAAGACAGCAGAGAAAAGAGAAAAGAAAGCGCAAAGGGTATGAAGAAAAAAAGAGAAAAGAGAGAAAAGGAAAAAAGGAAGGAAGAGAAAAAGAGACACAGAGAGTGAAAGAGACAGAGTGGGAGAAAAGTGGTGAGAGAGAGAGAGAGAGAGTGATGAATCAATGAATCAAGATGGAATGGTTTTATCTATTTTGATCACCATACCTATCATGATAAATTAACCTATCTATCAAAATGTAATCAATTTATCTAGGTAAATCATTCAACCAATCTACTGAAATCAATCAATCTAGATGACATCAAACAATCCATATATCTAACTCAATCAATCAATATATTAAGATCTAATGGATCTTTCTAGATAAATGACCATATAAATCATGATAAATCAATCTATGTATCTAGGTCTATGTATCAAGATACTGTAATTCTTTCAACCAATCTGCATGAATCAATCAATCTAGATTAACGCAATTACTCCATCTAGATCAATCACTCTATCTAGTTCAATCCATTAATCAAGCCATCAATCAATCAATTATTCAAACAATCATTCAAGATCTAATGCACCTATCTAGATAGATTACCATATCTATCATGATAAATTAACCTATCTAGATTTAATCAATTTATCTAAATAAATCATTCAACCAATGTACTGAAAACAATCCATCTAGATGCCATCAAACAATCAATATACCCAGCTCAATCAATCAATATATTAAGATCTAATGGATCTTTCTAGATAAATAAGCATACATGTATCTAGATTTAATCTATGCATCAAGATAAATCATTCAACCAATCTGCATGAATCAATCAATCTAGACTAAAGCAATTACTGTAGATCAATTACTATATCTAGTCTATCCATCAATCCATCAATCCATCCAGCAACCCACCCATCAATCCATCAACCCATCCATCAACCCACGCATCCATCACACCATCCATCCATCACCCACCCATCAAATCCATCAATCCATCAACCCATCCATCAACCCTACCATCCACCAATCCATCCATTCATCAAATCCATTCATCACCCATCCATCAAATCCTTCCTTCCATCTTTCCTACCATCCATTCATCAACCATACCATCCATCCATAAACCCAGCCACCCAGCCACCCATCCATCCATCCATCCATCCACCCACCCATCAAATCCATCAACCCTACCATCCATCCATCCATCCATCAACCCATCCATAAACCCACCGATCCATCAATTCAGCCATCCATCACCCACCCATCAAATCCATCAACCCATCCATCAATCCTACCATCCATCCATCCATCAAATCCATCCATCCATCCATCAACCCCTCCATCAACCCACCCATCAAATCCATCCTTCCATCAAATCCTACATCCTTCCATCAACCCTACCATCCATAAACCCACCCATCAATCCATCCATCCATCACCCACCCATCAAATCCATCAATCCATCAACCCATCCATCAACCCTACCATCCATCCATCCATCAAATCCATCCATCCATCCATCCCTCCATCAACCCACCCATCAAATCCACCCTTCCATCAAATCCTACACCCTTCCATCAAATCCTACATCCTTCCATCAACCCTACCATCCATAAACCCACCCATCCATCAATCCATCCATCCATCACCCACCCATCAAATCCATCAATCCATCAACCCATCCATCCATCCATCCATCAACCCATCCATCCATCCACCAACCAATCCATCCATCCATCAACCCATCCATAAACCCACCCATCCATCAATCCATACATCCATCACCCACCCATCAAATCCATCAACCCAGCAACCCATCATCAACCCTACCATCCATCCATCCATCAAATCCATCCATCCATCCATCAAACCCTCCATCGACCGACACATTAAATCCACCCTTCCATCAACCCTACATCCTTCCATCAACCCTACCATCCATCCATCCATCCATAAACCCACCCATCTATCAATCCATCCATCCATCACCCACCCATCAAATCCATCAATCCATCAACCCTACCATCCATCCATCCATCAACCCACCCATTAACCCATCCATCAACCCTACCATCCATCCATCCATCAACCCACCCATCAATCCATCCATCCATCCATCACCCACCCATCCAATCCATCAACCCATCAAGCCATCCATCAACCCTACCATCCATCCATCCATCCATTAATCAAACAATCATTCAAGATCTACTGTATCTATCTCGATAGATCATCACATCTATCATGATAAAGGGAGGGATGGGCGCCATTAGGTTGTAGTTTCCCAAGACACACAACAGGAAATGGTACCCTTACCACCCGTGTGCTTAAAGGATACACCCACCAGAAAAAAGTTGCCCCCTTGAAGTTATATAAACAAACAAGTGTCTGTAGATATGATTTCAAAATATACTCATCAGGGAAAACCTCACATTCAGTCTGAAACAAGATATCTCAAAACTATAAAACCGGCGTAGCTCATCGATAACATCCTCTCAGAGTTGGCTGATAATACTTTTCCCCGCATATATGGACTTGTTACATCCAAAACCGTGCAGTGAATCCCACTGTATTAAATATTTACTCCAAAACACACAATAATGCAGACAGATGATAAAAAAAGTTGTAAAAAAATCCGCCTAAAAGCATATGTGCTTCCCACAAGGTTCTTTGTAGTAATCCATTTGCTTTTCTCCAAAACTTACTTAAATTATTCCTAATGCTGTAGTCAACCTTTCTCTTGACACTATTCTCCGCCAATAGCTTCAAATTTATTCAGCCAGTAGTCACCAAATCGAATGATGATTGTCACATTGGTTAACCGTTGAAATTCCCAACATAATTGTCTGCCTTTTTCCAGAGGTGTATGTAAATCAGAGCCGAAAACGAACACGCACGTTGCAATTTGTGATTCATTTTCACGCACCATCATTAAGTGTGCACAATCATTGCTAGACTTCTGGAAAGAAAAGTCAAACATTTACAACTCTTTCACAATGTCTAAAAAAATGACCAAAGTAAAATACACATTTGCAAAGGTTTTAGTCCTAAAAGATTCCGTATTTCCCCCTTTTCTTCGAAAAAAACCAAAACGTTTTCCTACCTTTCTGGCTGTCGATGACAAAGTTTCCTTCATCGTTCCCCGAAGTGATGCTGTAGGTGACGGCGTCTCCGTCGGGGTCTTTGGCCTGGACCGTGGCCACCAGAGTATCGGGACCGGCGTCCTCGGATACAAAGGTCCAATACCTTCCGTACAAAAAGCAAAGAGAGAAAAAGGGTCATTGACACCAGAAGTCAGCAAATGCATCAAACAGTGGCTGGGAAACCTCATTGTTAAAGCTTTAAAGCTTTAACTCAGGGGTCTCAAACTCAATTAACCTAGGGGTCGCCGGAGCTAGGGCCTGGGGGAGGTTGGGATAAATCGGGTTTTCCACAAAAAGTTTGGATAAAAAAATTACCTGTTTTCTAATATATATATTTTTTTATAATTCCCTACACAAAATAAGTTCTAAAGATTAAAGAATCATTTATAAGAAAATCCATTAATCAGTCATAAATTAATGCATAATCCACTATAGGGCTGCACCTAAAGGGACAGTGTGTAATACCCAGTGCCTCCTAGGGGTTCAAATGTCACTCATTAAAAAAAAAGAAAATAGATTTCATTAATTACCAAAAAATCATGAACAAAATTCAGGAATATCAGCAGTTAAAGTGATGCTAAATGCTACATTAGCAGGAAATATACGCTAAATGTAGCCACAATGATGCTTGAAGAGACAGCCATGCTACTTGCTAATGCGGCTAGCGGCTGCGCTAGCGGAAACTGTGCGCCAGAATAGAACTTCCCCATGCTTCACCAATGCTACCATTAGTAGTTATCGCCATTGACAGTAGCATTAGCTGCTAATTCATTTAGCAATAAATGCTTACGTAATGTTAGCAGCTAAAGTGATGCTATTTGCTATTGCGACTAAGTTATCGGATAATAAAAGCTAAATGTGATGCTAGAAGCTACAGCGATCCTATTTGCTAATGCAGCTAGCGGCTGCGCTAGCGGAAACTGTGCGCCAGAATAGAACTTCCCCATGCTTCACCAATGCTACCATTAGTAGTTATCGCCATTGACAGTAGCATTAGCTGCTAATTCATTTAGCAATAAATGCTTACGTAATGTTAGCAGCTAAAGTGATGCTATTTGCTATTGCGACTAAGTTATCGGATAATAAAAGCTAAATGTGATGCTAGAAGCTACAGCGATCCTATTTGCTAATGCAGCTAGCGGCTGCGCTAGCAGAAATTATGCGCTAAATCCAAGGCCGGAATAGAACAGTCCCCGTGTTATCAACCCCGCTTCACCAATGCTACCGTTAGTAGTTATCGCCATTTACAGTAGCATTAGCTGCTAATTTGTTTAGCAATAAATGCTTATGTAATGCTAGCAGCTAAAGTGATGCCATTTGCTATCGCGACTAGGTTATCGGATAATATAAGGTAAATTTAGCCATAAGAGACACTAGAAGCTGCAGCGATGCTATTTGCTAATGCTGCAGGCGGCTGCGCTAGCGGAAACTATGCGCTACATCCAAGGCCGGAATAGAACCTTCCCCATATTATCAACTTCGCTTGAGCAATGCTACCAATAGTAGTTATCGCCGTTGATAGTAGCATGAGCAGCTAGTTTATTTAGCAATAAATGCATACAAAATGTTAGCAGCGATGCTATTTGCTTATGTCATTACATTATTGGAGAATATAAGCTAAATGTAGCCACGCGTAATGTTAGAAGTTTTCAGTAGCATTAACTACTAATTTATTAAGCAGTAAATGCTTATGCAATGTTAGCAGCTAAAGTGATGCTTTTTGCTATCGCAACTAGGTTATTGGATAATATAGGCTAAATGTAGCCAAAAGTGACGCTAGAAGCTACAGCGATCCTATTTTTGCTAGTGCAGCTAGCGGCTGCGCTAGCGGAAACTATACGCTAAATCCAAGGCCGGAATAGAACAGTCCCAATGTTATCAAATTCGTTTGAGCAATGCTACCAATAGTAGTTATCGCCGTAAATAGTAGCATTAGCAGCTAATATATTTAGCAATAAATGCATACGTAATGTTAGCAGCTAAAGTGATGCCATTTGCTATCACGACTAGTTTATCGGATAATATAAGCTAAATTTAGCCAAAAGTAATGTTAATGAAATGAAATGATCTGCATTTCTATAGCGCTTTTCAAGTCAATGACTTCCCAAAGCGCTTTACATTGTGCTTCACATTTCCCAATAGCGGCCGTGCAGCCATGTAAGGCGCTAACCTGCTTATTGGGGGTAATTGGGGGTTCAATGTCTTACCCAAGGACACTTCGACATGTAACACGGACAAGCCGGGATTCGAACTGGGATCCCTTAATCCTAAAACGATCGCTCTACCTCCTGAGCTACTGCCGCCCCCGTTAGAAGCTACAGTGATGCGTACGCTAATGCGGTTAGCGGCCAACATGAGCAAAATAGTAATAATACTATATTATAATACTAAATAGAGGCTACATTGATCCTATTTGTCAGTGCGGCTAGCAGCTGCGTTAGCAGTAATTATGCGCTAAATCCAAGGCCAGAATAGAACAGTCCCCATGTTATCAACCTCAATTCAGCAATGCTACCATTAATAGTTATCGCCATTGACAGTAGCATTAGCTGCTAATTTATTCAGCAATAAACGCTTATGTAATGCTAGCAGCTAAAGTGATGCTATTTGCGATCGCGGCTAGGTTATTGGAGAATATAAGCTAAATGTAGCCACAAGTAATGTTAGAAGCTACAGTGATGCGTACGCTAATGCGGTTAGCGGCCAACATGAGCAAAACAGTAATAATACTATCTTATAATACTATATAATAATGACTTGATATAAATATAAAGTATAATATAAAGTATAATATAAAACTTAGATGACTACACTTAAGCCCTCAATGCGAATCATTCCCTATAACCGCGTCTGCAATGCTACCATTAGTAGTTTTTAGTAGCATTAGCTGCTAATTTATTTAGCAGTAAATGCTTAAGTAATGCTAGAAGCTAAAGTGATGCTTTTTGCTATCGCGACTAGGTTATCGGATAATACAAGCTAAATGTAGCCAAAAGTGACGCTAGAAGCTAGAGCGATCCTCTTTGCCAGTGCGGCTATCTAGCAGCTAGCTAGCGGCTGCGATAGCAGAAACTATACGCTAAATCCAAGGCCGGAATAGAACAGTCCCTATGTTATCAACCCCGCTTCAGCAATGCTACCATTAGTAGTTATCGACATTGATAGTAACATTCGCAGCTAATTTATTTAGCAATAAATGCTTACGTAATGATAGCAGCTAAAGTGATGCTATTTGCTATCACGACTGGGTTATCGGATAATATAAGCTAAATGTAGCCAAAAGTGACGCTAGAAGCTACAATGATCCTATTAGCCAGTGCGGCTAGCGGCTGCGGTAGCGGAAAATATGCGCTAAATCCAAGGCCGGAATAGAACAGTCCCCATGTTATCATCCTCGCTTCAGCAATGCTACCATTAGTAGTTATCACCATTGACAGTAGCATTAGCTGCTAATTCATTTAGCAATGAATGCTTACGTAACGTTAGCAGCTAAAGTGATGCTATCTGCGATCGCGACTAGGATATCGGATAAAATAAGCTGAATTTAGCCAAAAGTGACGCTAGAAGCTACAGCGATGCTATTTGCCAATGCGGCTAGCGGCTGCGCTAGCGGAAACTATGTGTTAAATCCGAGGCCGGGATAGAACACTCCCCATTTTATCAACCTCGCTTCAGCAATGCTACCATTAGAAGTTATCGCCATTAACGTAGCATTAGCTGCTAATTTATTCAGCAATAAATGCTTACGTAATGCTAGCAGCTCAAGTGATGCTATATGCTATCGCGTCTAGGTTATTGGATAATATAGGCTAAATGTAGCCAAAAGTGACGCTAGAAGCTACAGCGATCCTATTCGCTAATGCGGCTGCGCTAGCGTAAAATATGCGCTAAATCAAAGGTTAGAATAAAGCGGTCCCCATGATTGCAAGCTGGCGGCTAATCGGCGTCCTCCGATTGGACAAAGCCGATAATTAAATTGGGTAATGAATTTTCTGGGGCCCGGGGGAGTCGCGGAAAGCAAAATTGTGCGGAAAAGGCTCAAAAAGTAATTAGCGCTCGCCGGCGTGCGTCCGGCCCGATTGGGTTTTGATTGCAACATCGATCAGAACAAATTGGAGACGTGCGGCGGGTCCTAAGGCGCCGGGGCCGTCCCATCGCTCGCCTGAAGGAAAAAAAAAAAAAAAAAAAAACGAGATGTTTTATTCGTGTCGAATGCGGGGTCGTCGCGCTGTCCGGTCGGATTAACCTGCCAGACACTGACCGGCCAGCGCTCTGCTTTGTTTTTCATTTTTTGTTTTTATCTAGCGCTCGATTTTTTTCAGACAAAAGGGAGCGTGAGAAAATGTCAGACTCACTATTATTTTTCGAACGCCGTTCCAGAAATTCGGCTCGGATTTGTATTCAGTGTTCGTACGAATGTTTTTTTCAAGGTCAGAAAAATGCTTGAATTTTAGGGAAAGTGCTTGAAAATGTTTGAAATGATTTCCATGTTTCCTGGAAGTATTACTCCATGGACCGCAGATGTCAAAACAGGCGGCCCGCGGGCCAGATCAGGCCCGCTAAGGGATTGAATCCGGCCCGCCAGACAACACTCAGAGAAGCGCAAGAGTAAAGCGAGCTGCAGGTTGAAATTGGTCAACTTGATGTTGCCAAAGCCAGGTGCCTCGAACAAAGACACTCTACTTGTATTTATTTCTCTCTTTTCCACCCCTTTTCTCCCACTTTCTGTCTCTTTCACTCTGTGTCTCTCTTTTTCTCTTCCTTTGTTGCTCTTTCTCTCTTTCTAACTTCTTTTGTTCTAACTTCCTTTTTTCCTTTTCTCTCTTTTCTCTTTCTCTCTTCATACCCTTCGCGCTTTCTTTTCTCTTCTTCTGTCTTTCTATTTCTCTTTGGATTTATTTCTTCCTCTCCCTTTCTTTCCCCCTCTCTCACGACTTCTCTTTTTATCTCTTTTGTTTCTCATGCTCTCTCCCTCTCTTTCTTTGTCCCTCCCCCTCTCTCTTATTTCTTTATCTCTCTTTTGCTTTCTCTTTAAACTACTAGTCCAGCCCCCGTCAGAATGTTTGTTCTATCGTGTGGGCCCTTGAGTTAAAATGAGTTTGACACCCCTGCCATAGACCATGCTTTTAAATGAAAAACAAAGGTATGTCAAAAAATGACGCCGATGGGTGCTCCTGTCCTCAATATTGAGTTGTCATGTGAAGCGTTACTGCCCTCTACTGTCACATCCAAGTTTATCAGAATAGACTCTTTTGGCTCTCAAACGGCTCATCAGATTTGAATTTTTTTTGTGATATATTATCAATACTAATACCAGTGTGGACAGACAAATGAGGCTTTGTGCAAAAAATGACTGGCTGTTTGTGCATTATGCCTCGAGAGTGTTGTACCTCTCACGTCAAGTGTTAAACAACGTTACGAGACGAAACATGAACATGAATTCAAAGATGAGTCTGACATGGCGAAGATAAACAGGAAAGCTGAAATTTCCACATGGGGCAGATTTAATTTCAATAACAATTTAACTAAGTGTACTCCATCGAAAACGGCCGAATTAGTGACGGAGTCTCTAGGAATCCCTCTTCTGAAGTCCTTTAGCTCTCTCCTATTCACCATCTTCTCCCCGCATAATGGCGTGCCGACTCCTCCCATGGGCGTGCCAAGGAAGCCCCCCCTGGACGAAGTCAGCGCCTTTCTACGTCTGGATGTGCTGATTATCTTATCAGCCTTACGTCATGTTCCCGCCGTTCCATTAAACGATCGGGTGAAGCAGGTCGCTCTGAACACGGAAGTGGGACTTCGGAATGAAAAAAAAACAGTTTAGTAGCCGGGACAGAAAAAATCGTGGTCGGGGTCAGAAAACGGTCGTAAGCCACGAAAGGAGAGTAGACGTGGTTGGGGACAAAAAGAGGTCGGAAGCTGGGACAGTAGAGTAGACGTGGTCAGGATCAAAAATGGGTCAAAGCCAGGGGACAGACAGGAGCAAAAAACAGGTGGTAGTCAGTGTCGAAAAGGGCTTGCCTAGTGTTAACTGAGGTTCGTAGACGGACTGACAACAGGTGACAGAAAGGAGTGGGTTTAAATGGGGACAGGGAGCCAGTAATCATGACAAATTTCCACATGGGGGCAGATTTAATTTCATTAACAATTTAACTAAGTGTACTCCATCGAAAACGGCCGAATTAGTGACGGAGTCTCTGGGAAGCCCTCTTCTGAAGTCCTTTATCTCTCTCCTATTCACCATCTTCTCCCCGCATAACGGCGTGCCGACTCCTCCCACGGGCGTGCCAAGGAAGCCCCCCCCTGGCGGAAGTCGGCGCCTTTCTACGTCTGGATGTGCTGATCATCTTATCAGCCTTACGTCATGTTCCCGCCGTTCCATTAAACAACATTTTCCACCAGGTTGTCCTGACCTTGCACCACAGCCCAGCCGGTGAATATCTTTTGCATTAGATGTCATTTCTATTCGATCGTATAAAATCCTTCACACCTGAAATGATCTTCTTTGCTAAAACGGTTATCAATGATCAAACACGAACGGGGCGGCAGTAGCTCAGGAGGTAGAGCGCTCGTCTTGGGATCAAGGGATCCCAGTTCGAATCCCGGCTTGTCCTTTGTATTTGTATTGTATTTATTATTATCCAGCCAGTATCAACCATCAACATGATGTCTACCGGAAATCATTTTGTCACGCGAAGCTATCGACGTGACTCGTCGCCTTCGATCGGCGCCGGGTTTTTTAGACCCAACTGCTGTGTTGGGAGTCATTAGGTGAGCAAACCCCCCAATTCCAACCCTTAATGCCGAGCGCCAAGCAGGGAGGCAACGGGTACCAATGTTTAAGTCTTAGGTATGACTCGGCCGAGGCTTGAACCAGCGACCTCCCAGTCTCGGAGCGGGCGCCCTACCATCTAGGCTACAAAAACAATGCGGCACCTATAGAATTGCAACAAGACAGACCATGCAGAAAAGTACTTCGTATTACATGTCGAAGTGTCCTTGGGTAAGACACTGAACCCCTAATACCCCCAATAAGCAGCTTAGAGTCTTACATGGCTGCAATACAATGCCGCTATTGGGAAATGTGAAGCACAATGTAAAGCGCTTTGGGAGGTCTTCATTGACTTGAAAAGCGCTATAGAAATGCAGACCATTTACCATCTTGATTATCCTCAAAACGTTTGGAGGCTGACTCCCTATTAATGTGTGTGTGTGTGTGTGTGTGTGTGTGTGTGTGTGTGTGAATGGGTAAGTGTGAAGCACATTGTAAAGCGCTTTGGGAGGTCTTCATTGACTTGAAAAGCGCTATAGAAATGCAGACCATTTACCATTTAGCCTCTTGATTATCCTCAAAACGTTTGGAGGCTGACTCCCTATTAGTGTGTGTGTGTGTGTGTGTGTGTGTGTGAATGGGTAAGTGTGAAGCACATTGTAAAGCGCTTTGGGAGGTCTTCATTGACTTGAAAAGCGCTATAGAAATGCAGACCATTTACCATCTTGATTATCCTCAAAACGTTTGGAGGCTGACTCCCTATTAATGTGTGTGTGTGTGTGTGTGTGAATGGGTAAGTGTGAAGCACATTGTAAAGCGCTTTGGGAGGTCTTCATTGACTTGAAAAGCACTATAGAAATGCAGACCATTTACCATTTAGCATCTTGATTATCCTCAAAACGTTTGGAGGCTGACTCCCTATTGGTGTGTGTGTTTGTGTGTGAATGGGTAAGTGTGAAGCCCATTGTAAAGCGCTTTGGGAGGTCTTCATTGACTTGAAAAGCGCTATAGAAATGCAGATTATTTACCAATTAGCATCTTGATTATCCTCAAAACGTTTGGAGGCTGACTCCCTATTAATGTGTGTGTGTGTGTGAATGGGTAAGTGTGAAGCACACTGTAAAGCGCTTTGGGAAGTCATTGACTTGAAAAGCGCTATAGAAATGCAGATCATTAACTAAAGCCAGGCAAACGATATTCAATATTTGAAAATCAAAATCTTTGGCAATGTCATCATCACATCGCCCCCACTTTTAGGAAAGTAGTACTACAAGAGCCCGGTCCCGACGTGTCGCGGGTCCTCCGGAGCTCGTAGACTCGGCTTCAAAGTGCCACTTGAAAGTGACGCGACCCAGAGCGATTCCGAGCGTGCTAGCTAACGCGGGAGCTAATGAAAAATGCATGTGACGCGCCGTGTAGCGGTTTTTGCTAACATCTGCTAATGTATATGCATCGCGCCCGCTGTGAAAATTTCGACTGCGCTTTGACTTCAATGTTCCCGCCGCTCGGAGTTTTATGTTAGCTTTGGCGCTACGCTAACAGTCGGAGGCAGGAAAAAAAAGACAAAGCCGGCGTTTTTCTGCGCTTTCTTTCCAGAAATACATCAAGCGGCGTCCGAGTGCGAGCGTCTGACAGGTTTTTTAGCCCCGAGCTGTGTTTTTGTTTTGGCCCGAAAACAAAAACGTAGACGGCTACTGTTCCAGTCATGCTAGCTCGCCGCTAGCTTTGTTGTTTTCGCGGTTGTCGGCGCAGCGGTAAACAAACAGTCGGATCGGACCGAAACAATAAATATCAATAATTTGTCTTGTGGAAGGAAACACGAATTTCCTTCGGGCCAAATGCTTTTTGACGTGTTCCGACTTCAAAATGGCCGCCGGGCGAGGCTGAAAAATGAGGTTTGATGCTCAGACAACCTGAATGCAAATAAATTGAGGTTAATAAGAGGAATAGTGGGCAGCACAGCGGCGCAGTGGTTAGCGCGTGTGCGGCACAATTCTTGGGAACCTCCTGTGTGGGTTCAAATCCAGCTACCGGACTTCCTGTGCGGAGTTTGTATGTTCTCCCCGTGCTTACTCCGGTTTTCTCCCACATTCCAAAGACATGCATTTCAGGTGGATTGGCCGGTCCAAATTGTCCCTAGGTGTGAGCGAGTGAGTTGTCTGTCCCTGTGTGCCCTGCAATTGGCTGGCAACCAGTTCAGGGTGTCCCCTGCCCACTGCCCGATAATTGCTCCCCCGCGACCCTACTGAGGATAAGCAGTGCAGCTAATGAGATGATGAGATGAAGATGAATAGTTTTTAGTCAAGATTTGGGAGGTAAATCTTTAACTCTGATGTTAAACATTTCTAGATGCTTTAACTCGAGACAAAGCATTAAATTTTCAACTCTGAGTAAAGGCAGCATACTGTCACAGTTGCCATGGTGCCCAATTGGCCTCGCCCATGGACACCAGCTAAAACTCGTTGGCAGATTGCTCCCTGACTACTTAAACGCTGTCCTGTGAGTTTTGGTCGGAGCGTCTGCTAAAAAACGTCAAGCCCTGAGAATCTGTTTTTCCTGTGTTTTTGCTCTCGTTTTGCCAAGCCCTGTGAATCTCCGGTTTTCCTGTGTTTTTGCTCCTGTTTTGCTCTCGCTGATCTGTTTGATTTTGACCACTTCCGGGTTCCGAGCAACCTACTCCCCGCGACCAACGATCTCTGGATCGAGTGTGCGCTTCTTGCTCTTCTCCCCAATAAACTCAGTAACGTTACGCGAGTGGGTTCTGCTTCCTGTCCCGGTCCTGACACATACGGCTTTTTCTAGTAAAAGTTTTAAAGCTTGAAATCGCAGTGAAAGCAGCTGCAAAGCTTAAGTCCTCGAGTTAAAACTCAGAGTTACATCTATTAAGGTGCTTTAACTCTTGAGTAACTTCAAAGCTTACTTTTCTAGTCAATGAATTTCAACTATGAGTTAAATCAGCCTTAAAGTTGATTTATTTTTAGGTGGAGCTTTAAAAATTCCAATCTGAGTTGAACAGCTCTACAACATAGGATTTTGGAGTTAAAGCTTTAACTCTGAGTTTAAGATTCAAACGCTTGAGCTAGGGCAGCCTTAAAGCTTCAACTCTGAAAGTTTTAATATGTTTTTGTTAAAAGCTCTCGAGTTAAATTAGCTTTAAAGCTTTATTTTTATCAAGATAAAGCGTTAAAGTTTCAATTCTGAGTCAAAGCATATTTAAAGCTTTATTTTCAAAAATAAGTTTTGCGAGAGAGAGAAAGAGAGAGAGAGAGAGAGAGAAAGAGAGAGAGAGAAAGAAAGAGAAAGAGAAAGAAAGAGAAAGAGAGAAAGAGCGAAAGAGAAAGGGAAAGAGAAAGAGAGAAAGAAAAAGAGAAAGAAAGAGAGGGCGAGAGAGAAAGAGAGAAATAGAGAAAGAGAGAGATAAAAAAGATTTTTAAAAAAAGAGAGAGAGAGAGAGAAAGGGAGAAAGAGAAAGAGAGCAAGAGAAAGAGAAAGAGAAAGAGAAAGAGAGAAAGAGAAAGAGAGAGAAAGACGCAAAAATAGAAAGTTTTTCTAAAGGTATATCAAAGAGTTTCCATAAATGGCCATTTGGAGACAACCAGTTGAAAGCCCAATAACTTTTGCAACAGTGCATTTTACTTAGGGATTTTTTTTGACATTGTGAAAGAGTTGTAAATGTTTGACTTCTCTTTCCAGATGATTGTGATAATTCCGCGTAAAAAAATGGATCCTGGGTGTCATGACCACATATTTACTTTCAGCTCTGATTTTAATACACCAGGTAAAGTTGTTTTGGGGATTATTTTGGTCAATTATAGAGGCCGCCAGTCGCATTAGCAAATCCTAACGCTTTGCTGGCTTTCCTGGCTTTAACTACTAGGGTTACAATTTTCACGATCTGTCTTCCAGTGGCCCCCGCAGACCCTCGGAAATCTATTCCAGAATTTAAACATTGCGTATACGAAAACGAAAAACAGCTCTTAGCCGGCAGGCGGAGTTGTTGATATCTTTGATTTTTGACTCCGCCCCCCCGACCGAAACTTGTTATCAATCAAAGGCGTTTGGAATCAAATGCCGACGCGGAAAAGCGTTACTCGTTGAGGAGGGGAAGAAAATTCTTGTTTATCGGCGCTGCAGGAGCTAGCATAAAACAGCGTAATTACTCAGAAGCAGCAATTCAACTCTGTGGGTGGTCAGCCATTTTGTTTATCCAGGAAAAAGAACAATTGCAGAAAATGACGGTGTGGAAATGTGCTTGTGTTATTGGAACTAACTATTGCGTATTATTAATGTCGTTTTTTTCAATTCTACTCTTGGTTTTCGGTGATATTTATAAACAGTATTTGGATGGGTCATACTGTATGTGTCAGGAACCAGAACAGGATCAGGACCCAAACGCGTGACGTTCTCACACAAGCCTTTTATTTTACGGGAAATGGGGAGTCATGCACGTTAGGCAGCAGTCTGGCGTGGAAAGACAGGAAGCCAGAGACAGACGAGATCGATTCCAATTGCCTGAGTTGATATCGGACAGATGGGGTCGGACAAGACAGATAATGAATCTGGATATCAAAAATAAACAGGAGAAACTAGACTGTAACAAAAACTGGAGAAAATAATAAACAGGACAAAAATAGACGGAAAACAAAACTGGAAACAGAAATTAAAGAGGACAAAATAAACGGGAACAAAACTGGACAGGAAATACCAACAGGAACAGGACCAAGTCGAAACCACGGGCCAGAAGTTTGTTAACGGGCTGACAAAGGAAGCGTGACACCGCTGAGCCTAAATAGACTAAATAAAGCTTCCTAAACAATTATTTATTATTGTCCAAGATGTGTGTTTGTCAGGACCAGAACGGAGACAGGACCCACTTGCGTTAGGTTTCACTCAGTTTTATGGGAAGAAAGGAAAGGGTTGCACCCACGATCCGGTGAACGCGGGAAGCAGGTCGCTCTGAACGCGGAAGTGGGACTTTGGAACGGAAAAAAAAACAGATCAGTAGCCGGGACAGGAGAGCAAAAAACGTGGTCGGGGTCAGAAACAGGTCGTAAGCCATGAAAGGAGAGTAGACGTGGTTGGGGACAAAAAGAGGTCGGAAGCTGGGACAAGAGAGTAGACGTGGTCAGGATCAGAAATGGGTCGAAGCCGGGGGACAGACGGGAGCGAAAAACAGGTGGTAGTCAGGGTCGAAAAGGGCTTGCCTAGTGTTCACTGAGGTTCGTAGACGGACTGACAACAGGTGACAGAAAGGAGTGGGTTTAAATGGGGACAGGGAGCCAATCAGAGTCCGAGGCAGTTGGCGCCAAAGGAGCAGGAACAGGTGAAGCATAACGGTAATCATGACAGGGGGTCTCCTAATTTTTCAGAAAGCGGGGGGCCAAATTTGGTAAGCTGAAAATGTGTAAGGGCTAGGCATTCTTTAAACAGTCTTGAATAAATTCACCCTTCATGAAAGGTTCGAAGTGTTCGCCTTTGTAGCGTTTCCATTTGATTCATGAAAAAGAGCCGTTGCGTCTTTAAAACAGCTTCCAGTTGCTTCACTTTTTCACAGTAAGCTTTTAGTAGTCAGCATGTTTCGTCTGGTATTTTCTCATGATATGATATTGCTGTATTATTCAGTCTCTTGGTAAATGACAGGGTTCGCACCCCTTTTTCATGGCCAAATTCAAGCACTTTTCAAGCACTTTCAAGGCGCATTTTCCCATGGAGCGACAATCAGAAGAACGTTTCTTTTTTATTGATGACTGATGACTAAAATGAAGTGGCTATCTTGCTGCTGGCACATCCTTTTTTTTACTTATTTTTGTGACTTTTTTTGATTTATTGTTTTATTGTCTGCTTCTATCTTCGGTGTTTTTCTTCCCGTTTGACAACTAAACATTTGGATTACTTTCTATCCTATGGACATGGGTTTTAGCGCACAAAAATGCAGTTATTCGAGGATTCAACTCCTTGCCCTGAAGAATTCTCGTGCCGGCGTGATGAGGGGCCTATCGTGGAGGAAGAACCGGAGCTAGCGAAGCGGCTAGCGGCGTTTTAAGTCTTCGGTACCATCCGCAATCATGGTAAATGCGAACTCACTACCAAATAAGACCAACGAGTGCTGGTGGAAAACATCGAAGCGCACAGGGAGCGCAGTTGCTGTGTTTTGCGGAAACGTGGCTCACGTTTAGCATTCCGGACGCTAACGTGTAGCCACCCGGAGCTACCCGGCTTCAGCGCCGCTATACAGAGACACGAAAGCCGGGGGGAATCGGAGAGGAGGCGGACTCGCTAACACGAGGTGGTGTATCCCTGGACACAAAAAAAAGATTTCCATCTGCCGCAGGGATGTCGAACTTTTGGACTGGCGTGTGACGTCATCCACTCCGCTACAAGCACCCCTAGGGCATCATGTTCATCTGTTAATAAACAACGGGGTAGACTGCTGGAGTGTGAATTTCCCTACGGGGATGAATAAAGTATCTATCTATCTATCTATCTATCTACTTTGTGCTATCACGAGATGTCCCTATCTACGATCTACAATCTTTCCGTGTCAATGGGCTGCTATAAACTGACACGAATTCTGCCATCGAAAGCCGGGACAGGAGAGTAGACGTGGTCAGGATCAAAAACGGGTCGAAGCCGGGGGATAGACGGCAGCAAAAAAGAGGTAGGAGTCAGGGTTGAAAAAGGCTTGCCTCGTGTTTACTGAGGTTCACAGACGGACTGACAACAGGGGACAGACAGGAGTGGGTTTGAATAGGGACAGGGAGCCAATCAGGCTCTTTTTCTCTCCCTCTCTCTTTTTCTCTCTCTCCCTCTTTCCAATATAGGATCTGGTTATACCATAGTAATAACATAGTAAGTTGTTATGATAGAAATCTATATGCAATTTGCGCTAATAAGTGGCAAAAAAATCGGCTGTGGCCCCTGGCTTGAAATGTTCATTTGAAGAGACGGAAGCAACGGGGCGGGCAGGACTTCAAAATTGTTTATGATCTTCCTTGGAAAAAATAAATAAATAAATAAATAAATAAATTTAAAAAATCAATGATGCTTTCTAGTTACAGCTGAAAAATTGGTATATGCTTAAAAGCATATCAGAAAAAAATGAGTTTTAAAAATGGAGACTAGAAAGCGGCCGACTGTGTCCCCTTCCACGCTCGATTTTTCGATCCCGACCGACTACCTGATTTCAGACGCTTTTATTTTCCCACTCTTTTCTTTCGCTTTTTGTTCCGTTTTCTTTGGACGCGAAACGCCGAGACAACGGCTTTCTCGCGGAGGAAGGGTTGCCGCGGCAACGGGAAAATATCGGAGGTCGACGCGAGTCGGGGGTGACGGCTACCTGTCGTACAGAAACGGTAAATAAAATAAAACGTCGCCTTCGACAAAGATCAGTTACCGTGTCAAAGAGGAATGGGATAAAAACCTTCTTTTTATTGCTTTCCTTATTGCTTTGCCGCTTTCTTTTCGTGCTGTCCGTCAACAGAGAAAAGAGTAAAAAAAAAAAACTGTTCAAGCAATTTTTATGCCATTTTTTCAATTTGTCCGGTACCTCGAAGGAAGAAAAATCCAGTGCCGTACTTGGATGACCAAAAAATAAAGTCGCGATTTTGCTGCTCGCAAAAACTTAAGCGATCATTAATAACATTCGTTGACATTTGCATTTGGGATAAACAAACTGGAATTTCCCCTCTTAGTATCTTAATGCGTTCCTTATGCAAGCCGACTCCACAACATGATTTACCATCTTTTTGTGTCAGTGGGCAGCTATAAACTGACATGAATTCCGCCATTCTGCCTCAACAATTGGCTACGTCACACTTGTTCACAAACACATACATTATTTATAGGTGTTGGGTAACAATTTTGCTGCTAGCACAAACTTTGGGCTATCTTGAGCAGTTCCTTACTCTGATTATTGTGGAAACAGACCGAGCAATTTGCCCCACTATACTTGAAAAACAAGGTACAATGGAGTCTCGGCGTGGGAGGGAGAGTTCTATTATTGAACTTTGAAGACGATCGAGATTTCTGTTGACAGAGACAATTGGCTTTTTATATCCTAATGCAACATTCTCTTACTTTCGCCCTTGCACGTGTACATGCACGCTACCAGACAGGATGTTTTGTGATTTTTATGTAACTTCCAAAAATTGAACAAACTGGAATTTTCCCCTCTTCGTATCCTAATGTGTTCCTTATGAAAGCCAACTCCACAACATGATCTGCCCTCTTTTTGTGTCAGCGGGCCGCTCTAAACTGACATGAATTCTGCCATTCTGCCTCAACAATATGTCACACTTGTTCACAAAAACATACATTATTTATCAGTGTTGGGTAATAATTTTGCTGCTAGCACAAACTTTGTGCTATCTTGAGCAGTTCCTTACTCTTGATTTTTGTGGAAACAGCCCGAGCAATACTTGAAAAACAAGAAACAAGGTACAATGGAGTCTTGGCGTGGGAGGGAGAGTTCGTTTATTGAACTTCGTCAACAGAAATCTCGATCATCTTCAGAGACAATTGGCTTTTTATATCCTAATACAACGTTCTCGTAATACTTTTGCCTCTCCCCCTTGCACGTGTACATGCACGCTACCAGACAGGATGTTTTGTAATCTTTATGTAAGAATTGTTTGGGGTCGGCAAAGAAGAAGCCATTCTTTTGGCGGCCCAAGGCGATCATTAATAACATTCGCTGACATTTGCACTCGGGATAAACAAACTGGAATTTCCCCTCTTAGTATCCTAATGCGTTTCTAATGCAAGCCGACTCCACAACATGATTTACCATCTTTTTGTGTCAGTGGGCCGCTATAAACTGATATGAATTCCGCCATTCTGCCTCAACAATTGGCAAGGTCACATTTGTTCACAAACACATACATTATTTATCAGTGTTGGGTAATAATTTTGCTGCTAGCACAAACTTTGTGCTATCTTGAGCAGTTTCTTACTCTGATCTATCATCTTTTTGTGTCAGCGGGCCGCTATAAACTGCCATGAATTCCGCCATTTTGCCTCAACAATTTAGCTACGTCACACTTATTCACAAACATAGAAATTATTTATAGGTGTCGGGTAATAATTGAGGTCAATATAGAAAACAAATAAAGAACGAAAGGTTTATGTAGAACATCTGGGGAGCCGTTTGGGGGGCCAAGAAGAGCCGGCTCTTCTCAGTGAGCCGAGCCAAAGAGACAGAATTCCCATGACGAGTCTGATAAACCTGTCCTCTCAGATGCAATCGTAGGGGACAGTAACGCTTCACATGACAACTCAATAATTCCGACTGTAGCCACCATCTGCGTCATTTTTACATACACTTTTTGTATTCTCTTCATTTTAAATGGTCACCTATCGAGTCATAATACTGTGAAACATAACAACAGTGCCTCGTGTACATTATGAAGAGGTATATAGGAAATATGAGCAAGTTGTGCTATGATTTATATATAAATATATCAGAGGTACGCAAGAAAAGAAGCAACCTCTTTTTAATGTTTTGGGCAAATATTCCATGTCCTTGACTTGCAAAGAAAAAAAAAATTCAAACCGTGTGCATGATTTATTCGTGTGTCTTGTCACAGTCTTGTTCCACGGACAGACTGAGGAGATCATTTCCTCCTCATGCCATTAGGCTCTTTAACTCCACCCCGGGGGAGTAAAAGCCCACATTGATCCCCACCTCCACATTTGCATATTACCGTATTTTCCGCACTATAAGGCGCACCGGGTTATAGGGCGCACCCCGAAAAAATCGTTTTAGGTCCTATTTTTGACATACACAAGACGCACCGGATGATAAGGCGCTACAATGGGAACGTGGACAAAACAGTCAGATAGTTCAGTCCAACTTATTACCCCCTTAACATTCCCTAAGCTTGCAAAGACGCAAATACGTGTCGAGAACACGTGCGGATGCGGTGTCCGTACCATGTCACTCAAATGCATTGTTCAATCATTCGGAAGGTTAAAGTCTTGGGATTCAAGAAATGCCAACCATTCCTTAGTATCTATTTTCTTTTTCGCTTGCAACTTTACCGTGCATATGACAATAAACACTTGGAATTGAGTTGAATTTAAAAATGGACACTCCATTCCATCCATTATCTGCACCGCTTATCACAGAAACATCGAGTTCAGTCTGAAACAAAATACAGGGATAATATATATAGCCAGAGTAGCTCACGGAAGTCGTTGTGTTCATAATAATGTGCAGCCGTGGTCCTCTTATATCCGTGAGTTTCGTAAATCCAGGAGAATAAAATAGTTACAAATACTAAATAGTAAAAAAATGCTTTCTGTATGCCGTCAGCCACGTGCTATACGCATTCATCTTTTTCGGCCAATTGCAGGCTTTGTTTTGCCGCTTCAGCCAATGCCAGCCTGTAAATGATAAAAAGGATCCGCCCCTTGACCTCCGAATAACTTTAGCCAATAGTGATCCATTCAAATGATGATTGACACATTGGTCAGCCAATGAAACACCGGTAAATAAATCCCAGCATACACCGCGGACTACTTGGCGTTCGGGGGAAAATTGAGTCGGCGGCTGTTGCATTAGTTGCGAGACTTTGCGACTTAATATTGATCCATATATAAGGCGCACTGTATTATAAGGCGCATGGTCAGCTTTTGAAAAAAAATAAAGGCTTTTAGGTGCGCCTTATAGTGCGTAAAATACGGTACCCTATTTTTATGACGGTGTGTATTTTCCGTAGCACTATTCAAATCCTCTATATCAACAGGTTATATTGGGTATTTTTTATACTGCTGGAAGTGTAAATTTCCCTACCTGGATGAATAAAGTATCTATTTATTTTTCCTTCTGGACTGATCAACAATTATAATTGCCGATGAACTGCAAAATCGCTAATTCAAAGCTATTATGGTGTGATTATGGTGTCATATATAAGTAGGACTTGACCGGACCTAACCCGGAACCGAATCCGGGCATCAAACCCCTGATATCGAATCTGGGCATCGAACCCCTGATATCGAACCCCGGGACCTAATCCCGGCATCGAACCCCGGGACCGAATCCCGGCATCGAACCCCGGGACCGAATCCCGGCATCGAACCCCTGAACCGAATCCCGGCATCAAACCCCAGAACCTAATCCCTGCATCAAACCCCAGAACCTAATCCCGGCATCGAACCCCAGAACCTAATCCCGGCATCGAACCCCAGAACCGAACCCCAGAACCGAATCCCGGCATCGAACCCCAGAACCGAATCCCGGCATCGAACCGCAGAATCGAATCACGTAATAGAACCGCAGAACCGAATCCCGGCATCGAACCCCAGAACCGAATCACGGCATCAAACCCGGAACCGAATCGGAAGACTCACACTTGCTGGGAGAACTGCGGCGGCTCGTCGCTAATTCAAAGCTAAAAACACAATAAGTGGCAGGTGTTAGCGCTATTGTCGCAGCCAATACCGTCCGTTGCCTTTATCTATTTAATTCCGCCGATTTCTCGATCCTACGCCAGCAGAACCGGGACTCGTTACTCCGCTGACATGAAATCAATACATGCACGAAGCTTCGTCAAGAAAATAAGAACACCGAGCTCGAAAGTCCGACTGGAAAAATGAAGCGTGGAAGCTAACGGCGATTTAAAACGAAAGAGAAAAGCAGGCTAACTCGATACTTTTCCGAGGAATAATAAGCAAACTATGAAAAAGAATAGTGTTCAAAGGATAAAGTGATAAATAGAACGAAGGACATATGGTGCGAAAAACATCCAAAGACCTGATAAAAGTCTCTTTGTTTCTGCTCAATGTGAGAACTGAAGCATCGACGTTGTTATAAAAGAATAAAACAAAACCAGTCGTACTGTCTGAAGCCTTTTATATAAAACAAAAATCGGTAAAAAACAATTGGCTCTGGGCTTTTAAAAGGTTAGAGAACCCTGGCTTAAAATGAGGAAAATCAAAGAACTCAGACACACTAGGGATTCATTTTGACAGGCGATAATTCGGACACATTTAAGAATCGAGTCGTAAATTGTTTTAAAATCTGCAAATGTATATAGGTCTTTGCTTTTCTCATTTTTTTTGTGTGGCGATAAATATTATTTTAGAAAAAAAACCTTAACTGTTTGTTGTCTTTTTTTCCTTAAAAAATGAACAGAACAAGAAAGGGCAAAAAGTTATTACATCTAATGTTTCAAAAGACCAGATGAAACATGTACAGTAGGCTTAAACGTATTTGCTAAAAAGTGTGTATATCTAGTTAGTGGTAGCCCTTTTTGACGTGACCTAGTTTTCCTGTCTTTCTTTAAAAGTGTTGGTACTTGAAAAGTGCTATTTCAACGCAGAGCATTTCCCATTTACACTGAATCCCGAACCCATGCCTTGCATTGCTGAATCCGCTATCAGTGTGATAGAGTGTGTGGGAATGGGTAAGTGTGAAGTTCATCGGAAGTCCTCAATGATTGGTTAAGTGGTCTGCATTTATAAAGCGCTTTACAATGTGCTTCACGCTCACCCATTCACACACACACTCACACGCCAATAGGGAGTCAGCCATGCAAGGCGCCTATCTGCTTATCGGGGACATTAGGGATTCAGTCTCTTGCACAAGGACACTTCAACATATGACGCAGAGGAGCCGGGAATCGAGCCTGCGACCTCTTGATCCCAAGACAAGACAGAACCTTGCCTTGCATGTGGATTTCAGTTAGGGGGGTGGTATAATTGTGGTCTGTGCGGCCCTTTTGAGACATTTTGTGATTATGGTGTCATATATAAGTAGGACTTGACCGGACCTAACCCGGAACCGAATCCGGGCATCAAACCCCTGATATCGAATCCGGGCATCGAACCCCTGATATCGAACCCCGGGACCGAATCCCGGCATCGAACCCCTGAACCGAATCCCGGCATCGAACCCCTGAACCGAATCCCAGCATCGAACCCCTGAACCGAATCCCGGCATCAAACCCCAGAACCGAATCCCGGCATCGAACCGCAGAATCGAATCACGTAATAGAACCCCAGAACCGAATCCCGGCATCGAACCCCTGAACCGAATCCCAGCATCGAACCCCTGAACCGAATCCCGGCATCAAACCCCAGAACCTAATCCCTGCATCGAACCCCAGAACCTAATCCCGGCATCGAACCCCAGAACCTAATCCCGGCATCGAACCCCAGAACCTAATCCCGGCATCGAACCCCAGAACCAAACCCCAGAACCGAATCACGGCATCAAACCCGGAACCGAAACGGAAGACTCACACTTGCTGGGAGAACTGCGGCGGCTCGTCGTTGACGTTGGCCATGCGGACCCGCACGCTAGCGGTTCCGGTGCGGGGCTCTTCCCCCTTGTCCACAGCCATGACCACAAACTCGTAGACGTGGTTGTTGCGCTCGTAGTCCAGCGGTCCGGCCGGAAAGACGGTTCCGTGCGACGACACCGAAAAGTCCGCGCTCAGCGTGTAGTACGTCAGTTCCGCGTTCTTGCCAGAATCGCAGTCGCTCGCCGAAACTGCGGCCAAAAGATACACAAATCGTTTGCCAACATCGACACCAAGTAGAGGTAAGATCGGGCATTAAAAAAATCCAGCCCGACCTGACCCGCGGTACAAAGGCTGAACCATCCCGAACCCGAAAACCCCCACATTTTTCTAATTTAATTTGTGGGGAAGAAAGGTGATTTTGGCCGTCTTCAATAACGAACAAAACGGCGCCGTGGTGCGCAGCACGCGCGCTTCCTGTGATGACCTCGAAAACGTGATTTTTGCCGTTCCCGACATTTGACGGCCCGACGGGGAGGGCAAAAATCACCCTTCCTATGCTGTCAAGGTGGCGTGCATATTGTGCAGCTCCTCCACAAGAAAATGAAGCATAGAACCTGCGACAAGACTGTTTCTACGGTGTTTGGCTAAGCTAACAACTAAAACAGTATTGCAGCAATCAGTGCGCTAACATAAGCGCTAATTGAGTATCGGGATCGGAAACATTGGCAATCCATGCGGAATGAGCGGGAAGCTTGTAGTCTGTTTTGTGGTCATTGGCTAAGCTAAAAGCTAAAACAATATTGCAGCAATTAGTGCGCTAACATAAGCGCTAATTGAGCATCAGGATCGGAAACATTGGCAATCCATGCGGAATGAGCAGGAAGCTTGCAGTCTGTTTTTTTGGTAGTTGGCTAAGCTAACAGCTAAAACAGTATTGCAGCAATTAGCGCGTTAACATAAGCGCTAATTGAGCATCGGGATCGGAAACATTGGCAATCCATGCGGAACGAGCGGGAAGCTTGTAGTCTGTTTTTGGTAGTTGGCTAAGCTAACAGCTAAAACAGTATTGCAGCAATTAGTGTGTTAACATAAGCGCTAATTGAGTATGGGAAATATTGGCAATCCATGCGGATTGAGCGGGAAGCTTCTACTCTGATTTTTGGTGGTTGGCTAAGCTAACAGCTAAAACAATATTGCAGCATTTAGTGGGTTAACATAAGCGCTAATTGAGGATCGGGATTGGAAACATTGGCAATCCATGCGGAACGAGCGGGAAGCTTGTAGTCTGTTTTTGGTAGTTGGCTAAGCTAACAGCTAAAACAGTATTGCAGCAATTAGTGTGTTAACATAAGCGCTAATTGAGTATGGGAAATATTGGCAATCCATGCGGATTGAGCGGGAAGCTTCTACTCTGATTTTTGGTGGTTGGCTAAGCTAACAGCTAAAACAATATTGCAGCATTTAGTGGGTTAACATAAGCGCTAATTGAGGATCGGGATTGGAAACATTGGAAATCCATGCGGAATGAGCGGGACGCTTGTCGTCTGTTTTTTGCTAGTTGGCTACGCTAACAGCTAAAACAATATTACAGCAATTAGTGTGTTAACATAAGCGCTAATTGAGTATCGGGATCGGAAACATTGGCAATCCATGCGGAATGAGCGGGAAGCTTCTACTCTGATTTTTGGTAGTTGGCTAAGCTAACAGCTAAAAGAACAAAAGAACACAAAAAAAAGTGTTAGCATCAGTGCTAATTGAGCATAGGAAACCATCGCAACCCACGTGGACTCGACAGGAAGCACGTCGTCCGTTTTCACGGTAGTTGGCTAAGCTAACAGCTAAAACTCCATCGCACCAATTAGTGAAAAAAAAGTGTGTTAGCATCAGCGCTAATTGAGCATCGGGACGGGAAACATTGGTAATCCATGCTGACCGAGTGGAAAAGTGATTGCCTTGCGAAAAAAAAGCCACCGGGGAGATGAATAAGCATATTTCCCGCTAACGAGATTTTTTTTTTGTAGCGCTTTATCTTTATTCGCGTTCGACGGACAAACACAAAGTGACTTCTAAATAAAAACTTTATTGAAGTGACGTTCTCTCTTTTTCTGGATTTGTTTGAAGGGGTAATTGTGTGGAACGGGACGAAAATCAAGCGCTTCTCGTACAAAGTGTTTTTTTTTTCTTCAAGTTTATTTATTTTGGCGTCTATTTTGTAAATAATTTTGTCTAGTATTTTGTCATTTAGTCTGTTGTGTATTTTGTCATTAATTGATTTTAGTCTTTATTTTGTCGTGTATGTCAGGACCAGAACGGGGACAGGACCCACTTGCGCCCACGATCCGGTGATTGCTGGACGCGGGAAGCAGGTCGCTCGGATACTCGGATTGTGCTCCGAATGCGGAAGTGGATCTTCCGGGGTGAGCGAAGGTATTGTCGGGGGCGGAAAAAACGGGTCAGTAGCCGGGACAGGAGAGCAAAAACATGGTCGGAAGCGAGTCGTAAGCCAGAATAGGAGAGAAGACTTGGTCGGGGACAAAAAGAGGTCGAAAGCCAGGACGGGAGAGTAGACGTGGTCAGGATAAAAAAAATGGTCGAAAGCCGGGGGACAGACGGGAGCAAAAAACAGGTGGGAGTCAGGGTCGAAAAAGGCTTGCCTAGTGTTCACTGAGGTTCGCAGACGGACTGACAAAAGGGGACAGACAGGACTGGGTACAAGTACAACAGTGATCATGACAGTGTATTTGGTTTGCACATTTAGTTGTGTAGTTTGTTGGGTATTTTGGCATGTACTTCTTGGTGTATTTCATCCTTTATTTATTTCTGCATTTATTCCGTTGTACATTTTGTCATTTATTTTTTAATTGTATTTCTTTATTTTGTCGTGTATTTTTTCACGTATTTTGTCGTGTTCGTGTATTTTGTTTTGTTTTTTATTTGAGTGTGTATTTTTGGTGTATTTTGCCATTTATTGACCCGAGTATTTATTTCGCCCTGTATTTTGTAATTTTTTTGGCGTGCATTTTGTCATTTTTTGTCATTTATTTCGGTATTTATTTTTGGTCGTTTATTTTGTAGCCGAATTTCTTGCATAGTTGGGCTCTTTTAGCATGCATTTGTCGCATATTTCATCCTTTATTCATTTCGGTATTTGATTTGTTGTGTATTCTGCTTCGTATTTTGTCAATTTGTCATGTATTGTGTATTTTGTCACTACAAAATGTGATTAAAATAAAGGGGCGGGTCATACCGGCGTAGCTTTACACCCATTGGTTTATCAGATATTGAATCGCTGAACAACCAATAGATGAAAAGTTCAGCCAGTTTGGCCCGCCCCGCTCAGATGAGTGACATTTGGTTTGATACCGAATACACAACAAAAGACACTACAAAATAAATAAAAGACAAAAAAATGATTCAAACAATTTTCATTGATGTCATTATGGTTTATGTGCATGTTTTACTCTTATTCTGGTCATTTTGGAATGCTTAGAAACATCTAAAAGTTATTAACATGACTTTGTTTAGGAAAAGATTTTTCAGTGCTTGAACAATTCGATACTCTTAAACCAAATTTGATACTCTTACACCAAAATCCCAATGGATTATGAGTATTGCTGTGTTTGTTATGAGATGACTGCAATACCTTGTTCTCTGGATCTCTCAGAAAGACTAGTGCAAGTCTGCAGAAGGTTGACATTGTATTTAGGATGACATTGTATTTAGGCTGGGAAATACCCTTTAGTCAATGTTCCCTGTAATTTTCCTTAGGGGTCTGAGCGTTCACACAAAGTCGGTGAGCAACGCTTGAAACAACAGTGAGCAACAGCAATCCCAAGTGTGGCAACTAAGTCATTATCAAACATGTCCAAAACTTGACATTTTGCGGAGTTTTTGGCAATGCAAAAAATGTTTGCATTATTAATGTATTATTGCAAAGGTTGTATGGCCTACAAACGTCATTTGTTTTAACAACAATTCTTGCACAAGATTTCAATTTCTTTTTTTGTGTCGTATAATACTAACATTTTGGGGGGCTTATTTAGTTGGTTGCACAACTGTATTGAAGTACAATGTTGGCAACAATATTGACTTGATAAAATTGGAAATTATTTGAATGCAACATGAACTTTTTCCTCTTTTGCCCATTTTTTTCTCCTTTTTTTTAATTCCTTTTAAAAAAATCTCATTGTGTTTATTTTTTCTGAGCTGTTACTTTCTTCTTGCTTTTTTGTTCTCTATTACCCCTTTTCCCTTTATTTGCTTCTTTCTTTTCTTCTGGCTTTTTTTTTAATTTTCTCTTTTTCTCTCCTTTTGTTTGTTTTTTTTCTCAGGTTTCACTACTTTTTCTTTTTGGTATTTTTTTATTTTTTGTTCTATTTCCCCCCCTTCCTTTAAGTCATTTTGTGCACAATTTTACTTAATATTTGGTCGTGTAGGGATTAAAGAAGCAAAAACAACCTGAAGAGCCGTTAAGGACTCGAAAGAGCCGGTTCTTTCTAGTGAGCCGAGCTGAAGAAGCCGGTTCTCGAAAAACTCTACTGACTTGACTCAACTTCGTTCTACTTCGACCTTGACTTCCAAATACCTCATTTAGAACACAGCGTCAGGGGAACCCGTGTATTTTTACCTTCATGCACTGTAACTTTGACTTAATTCGCTTTTTAATTCGCAATTTCGAGCCCTGATTTTTGTGAGCTGGCTAGATTTTCTTGTGCGCGGAAAAACTCTGGGCAGTGCGCAATTGCGCACACGCGCAGCTTAGAGGGAACATTGCCTTTAGTTAACAAATGTAGACCACAGCTATCAGTTGTCTTGTAAGGTTTTGTAGTATAAGTTATGACTAATTCCTTGCTCTCCGGATTCCCTCCAAAGAATATTTC
Source organism: Urocampus carinirostris (assembly GCF_059441175.1). Taxonomy (NCBI): domain Eukaryota; kingdom Metazoa; phylum Chordata; class Actinopteri; order Syngnathiformes; family Syngnathidae; genus Urocampus; species Urocampus carinirostris. The sequence goes on along the minus strand of NC_142352.1, from coordinate 1,809,006 downwards.
TACCCTGGAGATTTCGCAGAGGTGATGTCGTGTTTTATGAGGGGAAAGTGATTCATATCTGGCGATCCAGTTTTGCAAATTTCCTTTTTGCCGGCCAGACGGCGAGCGAGCTGCTTGCCGACCGTTGCCGTGGCGACCGGTCCACGAGGCCGCCGGGGGCTTTGATCCGCCGTCCGTCAAGATCACTCAGAAAAATCTGGACTTCCGTTGCGGAAAGTCGGCCATTTTGATATGGCGAGCGATAATATTCACCTTGGAGGAGCGAGGTGGCCGTGGTGACGGTTTCCGGAACGCCGTCTTTGGTGTAGATGGACTGCAGGAACTCGGGGGTGCAGTCGTTCTCGTCCAGGATCACCACTCGGACCTGGGCACCAAAAAGACAGAATCCAGAATAAAAAAAACATGAGAATTTCGCCTTTGGTAGAAAAGTAACAAAAGTTAACTTAAAACTGAAACACGATATAATAGGACCACCAACATGTCCTGAAATTGACTATTGGTCCATCAAAATGGACCTAAGAAGTTCTAAAATTAAGATCATTCACGCACCCACTCGAATCAAAACTAAAACTGAATGATAACCCTAAAACACGTTGTAACCCTCTAGGACACAGGTGTCAAACAGGCGGCCCGCGGGCCAGATCAGGCCCGCTAAGGGATTGAATCTGGCCCGCGAGACAACATTCAGAGAAGCGCAAGAGAAAAACAAGCTGCAGGTTGAAATATGTCAACTTGATGTTGCCAACCAAAGCCAGGTGCCTCCAACAAAGACACTGTACTTGTATTTATTTCTCTCTCTTTCTCTCCCTCTCTTTCTCTCTCTTTTCCACCCCTTTTCTCCCACTCTCTGTCTCTGTTTCTTTCACTCTACGTGTCTCTCGTTTTCTCTTCCTTCGTTGCTCTTTGTCTCTTTCTCGCTCTGTGTCTTTTTAACTTCTTTTGCTCTAACTTCCTTTTTTCCTTTTCTCTCTTTTCTCTTTTTTTCTTCATACCCTTCGTGCTTTCTTTTCTCCTTTCTTTCTGTCTTTCTATTTCTCTTTGGATTTCTTTCTTCCTCTCCCTTTCTTTTCCCCTATCTCACGACTTTTTAACTCTTTTGTGTCTCATGCTCTCCCCCTCTCTCTCTTTTTTTGTCTCACACCCTCTCTCCTTTTCCCTCCCTCTTTCTCTTATTTCTTGATCTCCCTTTTTCTTTCTCTTTAATCTACTAGTCCGGCCCTCGAAATAATTTTTGTACTATCATGTGGCCCCCGAGTTAAAAGGAGTTTGACACCCTTGCTCTAGGAGGAAGCATTGAAACTGTTATTATATTATTAAAAATGTACCATTTACCAAATTGTTCGAATTAGTGATCTGACTCCATTAACCAAACACCACCTAACAATGCGCGCTTGTTTCTTGATGGGAAAAGATGGACAAGAATAGCCGACATTTTCACACGGGGACAGATTTAATTTCTTAGATAATTTAACTAAGTAAACGCCATCGAATCTATGGCCGAATTAGTGTCGCTCGAGTCTCCGTCCAGCCTTCTCTCTCCATCTTCTCGCTTCCTTCTCCTGGCCCACGTTTTTTTTCCCGCAAGCTGATGTGCCGGCTCCTCCCATGGGTGTGCCGGCTCCTCCCATGGGCGTGCCAAGAAAGCTCATTTAAACTCATTTTAACTCGGGGGCCACACCATAGAACAAACATTCTGTCGGGGGCCGGACTAGGAGATTAAAGAGAAAGAAAAAGAGATAAAGAAAAAAAAAAGAGGGAGGGAAAAGGAGAGAGGGAGGGACAAAGAAAGAAAAAGGAGAGGGAGAGAGCGGGAGAAACAAAGGATAAAAAGTTGGAGAAAGGGGGAAAAGAAAGGGAGAAAAGAAAGGGAGAGGAAGAAAGAAATCCAAAGAGAAATAGAAAGACAGAAGGAGAGAAAAGAGAAAAGAAAGCGCGAAGGGTATGAAGAAAGATAAAAGAGAGAAAAGGAAAAAAGGAAGTTAGTGCAAAAGAGGTTAAAAGATAAAGAGAGAGAAAGAGACAAAAACAACAAAAAGGAAGAGAAAAAGAGAGATAAAGAGAGAGAAAGAGACAAAAAGCAACAAAAAGGAAGAGAAAAAGAGAGACAAAGAGAGTGAAAGAGACAGGGACAGAGAGTGGGAGAAAAGGGGTGGAAAAGAAAGAGATAGAGAGAGAGAAATACATACAAGTACAGTGTCTTTGTGAGAGGCACCCGTCTTTGGCAACATCAAGTTGACATATTTCAACCTGCAGCTTGTTTTTCTCTTGCGCTTCTCTGAGTGTTGTCTCGCGGGCCGGATTCAATCCCTTAGAGGGCCTGATCCGGCTCGCGAGACAACACTCAGGCCGCCTGTTTGACACCTGTGCTCTAACTCCACCCGGGGGGGGGGGTAAAAGCCCACATGAAACCCCACCCCCACATTTGCATATTACCCTATTTTTATGACTGTGTGTATTTTCCGCAGCACTATCTAAATATTCTATAGCAACACGTTATATTGGGTATTTTTGTATTCTATTTCTTTTAATTGATTTTATTTTTCAACACAAGGATACTGCTGGAAGTGTGAATTTCTCTACGGGATGAATGAGTTATCTATCTATCTATCTACCTATATCTACCTATCTAGCTCCATCTATCTATCTATCTACCTCCACCTAGCTATCTATCTAGCTTTATCTATCTACATCTATCTGTCTATCTACCCCTATCTGTCCATCTACTTCTATCTAGCTCAACTAGATCTATCTATCTAATAACAACCAACCGCACCGTTGTGTTCAAAGTGGGCCGACGCGAACTGCCACGGCGAAATTGAAATTGTGTAAAATCCTTAAATCCTTTTGCAAATATCGGCTGCAGGGACAGACGATACGTAATATCCCTGCGCCGTGATTTGCGTGCGTAATTGCATAACCTTCACCAACATTGCGTGCTAGCGCGCGGCGTGCTAGCGCTAACAGGACATTGCCAGCTTAAAAATGCAAGGCGGGTAGAGCCTACGAGTTACAGTCGTTCATAACTAACAAATATGTGTTAGAATATGAAATAAGCTCCACGGTACTTTTCTAATCATCGAGCTCGTTAATCGTGAAAATCCTGAAAATGGTACCAAGGATTTCAAAAAATAAATAAAAAGTACTAACACAAACTCAACACTAAAACCCATTCTTAACTATTAAAGAGGGACATGAGGACCACTAAAATGTCAGAATAAGGACTACAAACACACAAAACAAACACAACACAACACACAAAACACAACACACACACATAAAACACAACACCACACACACACACACAAAACACAACACGCACAAAACACTAAACACATGCACAAAACACACACCACACACATGCACAAAATACACACCACACACACACACCACACAAAAACACAAACCACACAATCACAAAACGCACACACAAGACACATGTCACACAAAACGCATACAAGACACAAACCACACACAAACCACACAAGACACAAAACACACACACAAGACACAAAACACACACACACAAACCACACACACTCAAAACACACAAACCACACACACTCAAAACACACAAAGCACACACACAATCAAAACACACAAACCACACAAACACAAAACACACACACAAGACACAAAACACACACAAAAGACACAAAACACACACTTAAAACACACACTCAAAACACACACACACAAAACACACACACAAAACACGCAAACACAAAGCACACTATCACAAAACGCACACACAAACCACGCAAGACAAAAAACAAACACACTCAATACACACAAAACACAAACAAACCACACACACTCAAAACACACACACAAAACACAAACAAACCACACAAACACAAAACCCACACAAACACAAAACACACACACACGCACAAACAACACGCGCACAAAATACACGCACACACAAACAACACACGCACACACACAAAACACACGAACACAAAGCACAAACAAACCACACAAACACAAACCACACTATCACAAAATGCACACACAAACCACACTAGACAAAAAACACACACACTCAAAACACACAAAACACAAACAAACCACACACACTCAAAACACACAAAACACACGCACCAAACACACGCACAAAACACAACCAAACCACACAAACACAAAACACACACAAAACACACAAGACACAAAACACACACACACACACAAACAACACACGCACACAAAACACACACACAAACAACACACGCACACAAACAACACACGCACACAAAACCCCGTCTTGACTAATTATGAAGGATATTTGTTATTAGCCTAGCAACAAAGCATTCCAAACACCAGAAACTACATTACCAACAACTTATTTTCCCATAAACTAATCCTGATTAAGAGGGAACAGGAAAAGCACGTTTACTGGACCCAACTTGGGTTCTTTTCGACCCAACGGTTTCGAAAGAACCACCCTTCTTGGGGTCCTTAGAGGGTGTGCTTGAGAGCGCGCCCCCTGGGGACTCCCTCGTACTGCTGGGAGACTTCAACGCTCACGTGGGCAATGACAGTGAGACCTGGAAGGGCGTGATCGGGAAGAACGGCCCCCCTGACCTGAACCCGAGTGGTGTTTCGTTATTGGACTTCTGTGCTCGTCATGGTCTGTCCATAATGAACACCATTTTCAGACATAAGGGTGTCCATATGTGCACTTGGCACCAGGACACCGTAGGCCGTAGTTCGATGATCGACTTTGTCATCGTTTCGTCGGACCTGCGGCCACATGTTCTGGACACTCGGGTGAAGAGAGGGGCGGAGCTGTCAACTGATCACCACCTGGTGGTGAGTTGGCTTCGATGGTGGGGGAAGATGCCGGCCCGACCCGGCAGACCCAAGCGTGTTGTGAGGGTCTGTTGGGAACGGCTGGCAGAATCTCCCGTCAGAAGAAGTTTCAATTCACACCTCCGGCAGAACTTCGTCCATGTCCCGAGGGAGGCGGGGGACATTGAGTCCGAGTGGACCATGTTCCGCGCCTCCATTGTCGAGGCGGCTGATCGGAGCTGTGGCCGCAAGGTAGTCGGTGCCTGCCGCGGTGGCAACCCTCAGACCCGTTGGTGGTCACCGGCGGTGAGGGATGCCGTCAAGCTGAAGAAGGAGTTTTATCAGGCCTTCCTGGCCTGTGGGACTCTGGAAGCAGCTGGCAGTTATCGGCTGGCCAAGCGGAATGCGGCTTTGGCGGTTGCCGAGGCAAAAACTCGGGCATGGGAGGAGTTTGGCGAGGCCATGGAAGCCGACTTCCGAACGGCTTCGAGGAAATTCTGGTCCACCATCCGACGTCTTAGGGGGAGGAAGCGGTGTGCCATCGACACTGTGTATAGTGCCGATGGGGCGCTGCTGACCTCGACCCGGGACGTTGTGAATCGGTGGGCGGAGTACTTCGAAGACCTCCTCAATTCCACTGGCACGTCTCGGATTCAGCGAAAACCATAAAAAAAAACAGTTAGCCCAGCAACTAACGAAAATAACACCAAGCTGTTAATTGGCATCTTTCTGAATCCGCTAAGTCAAAAAAAAAGCCTAGCTTGCGTAGGAGCTAATGTACAGAGCTAAGGAGCTCATGGAAAGAACGTTGGATGATAATGGTGCATTTATCAGAATCGGCGGAAAAAAATCTAGCTCGCCCAGGAGCTAACAAAACAACACAGTCTGTTAATTAGCTTATATCAGAGTTTGCTCTCGATCTACCGGTCGATCTACGTTCCTACCCTCACCTATGGTCACGAACTTTGGGTCATGACCGAAAGAACTCGATCCCGGATACAAGCGGCCGAAATGAGTTTCCTCCGCAGGGTGGCTGGGTTCTCCCTTAGAGATAGGGTGAGAAGCTCAGTCATCTGGGAGGGACTCGGAGTAGAGCCACTGCTCCTCCGCGTTGAGAGGAGCCAGTTGAGGTGGCTCGGGCATCTAATAAGGATGCCTCCTGGACGCCTCCCTCGGGAGGTGTTCCGGGCATGTCCCACCGGCAGGAGGCCCCGGGGGCGGCCCAGGACACGTTGGAGAGACTATGTCTCTCGGCTGGCTTGGGAACGCCTCGGGGTCCCGTCGGATGAGCTGGAGGAAGTGGCTGGGGATAGGGACGTCTGGGCTTCCCTTTTAACGCTGCTGCCCCCGCGACCCGACCTCGGATAAGCGGAAGACAATGGATGGATGGATGGATGGTTTCGAAAGCGAAGAAACCGATTAAATTCCGGACCTCGGCGGCGCTGCTCATGTCTTCCTGGTCTTCGCTAGCCCGAACCAATAGCAAGTATCGGTGCTGGTCGCTCTCGTAGTCCATCGGTCGGTTGAGGCTGACGCTGCCGTCGTCGGGCGAGATGGAAAAGAGGCCGCTGGGGTTGATGACCAGGCTGTAGCTTATCGGACGATTCTGGAAAGACATGGCCGTCGTCACCAGGAAGCTGCGAAAAAAAAAAAAAAAATCCAGTTAGCACAATCGAAAACGGAATTTTGGATTGGCATATTACAAGGATATTTTATATAGCTCTTAGCTAACAGAAAGAATGTTAATCAAAATGTCAGAGGCTAACAACCATATTGGGAATAAGTTTACAAGTCTGTTATTTTTGAAAGGACAGTTTTGAAGAGAAACGGACGGATTACAATAAGAAACATTGAATGAAGCAGACATGCTTTTAGGCGTTTTTTTTTTTTTTCTTTTTAAATCCGTCGGCATAATTGTTCGTTTGAGTCAATATTTCACACGGCTAGACTTTCTGGATTGTCCTGGATGTAAAACAGCTATTTTTGCAAACATTCAACCTGTTTGAGGACGGCCAAGGGAACATAATGGAGTGATACCGGCTTCATACTTTTCAGTTATCTTTTTGTTTCAGACTGATGTTTTCTGAGACGAGTATATTTTGAAATGCTCATTTCTTGAATCCAGAGAATTTGAGCTTTCTAATAAAATGTGGCGTGACATATTTTATATAAATATTAAAAAAAATATATTTATATATATATATATATATATATATATATACATAAATTTGTCAAAAGGAAAATGGCCTAGTCAGCAAAATCTATGATTTATAAATGTAAAAAAAGTGGGGGAAAGGAAGCTAAAGAAGGAAAATGAAGAAAAAAAGAAGGATTAAAATAAAGAAAAGAGGGGAACTAAAAAAAATAATAAAAAAATGCTATAATCTCTCATTTTTTCATTCAATCTTTTTTCCTTTTTTATTGAGTTTTACATTTTGTCTTATTTCTTTTTTTTCTTATTTTTCTCAAAAGTAAGGAGTTCGTTTTGGTCATTTTAAGTGTCCGTCATTTGTTTTCCTCTGTTGTGCTTTTAGCGCTCTTTTTCGTGGCATAACAGAATAGAGCGACATCTAGTGGGAAAATAATACCCACAGTCCCTTTAGCTTTCGTATTAGGGCCGGGGAGTTGAAAATATCTTCTTCGGGGTTACAATTAGTCCCCAGGTCGCGAGTTTTAGCATGTTTGAAATCTTGAAACCCTCATTTCAAACCCTATCCAATGCTGGAAAACTCGTTTTGAATCATGATTCCTTTTCTTTGGCATATTTCCAGCCCTAAAAACTCGGACTGGAAACCCTATTTTGAAATCGTGACCATCAATGCAAATGTTATCCTGCCTTAATTTTTTTTTTTGAAAGCCTTAACAACCCGAGCTTAAAACCGTAATTGGAAATGTTAAATCTAACCTCTCATAGTCCATTCTCGAAGCCCTAATTTGCAATTGTGAATTTCAGTCAAAGCGAGTTTGAAATCTTAACCACGGCTTGAATAGAGCGACATCTAGTGGGAAAATAATACCCGCAGTCCCTTTAACTTCCATATTAGGGCGGGGAGTTGAAAATATCATCTTCGGGGTTACAATTAGTCCCCAGGCCGCGAGTTTGACACCTCTGATCTCTTGGAATCGGTGAAAAAAAAAAATTGAGCAAAGTCAGCAAAATTTAAAATGATTTCAATTTAGAATTTTGGACATTTTCCACCCATCTTTTAAAAGGCTCTATTGACTCACTCATGAATGAGTTAAAAAAATATTGGTGAAATGAGGCACAATTCCATCATCTTCATGCCGTTTCGCCGATGTAGCTCCCTTAGCTTAGCACCGTGACCCGAGCGACAGCCCCGCTTTTGTTTGCGATCCCTACGCCGTCTCCGCCGCTTCGTAAGTGGCTTGGCCACCCACGGAGATCCCGCAACCCTTTGTATTTCTTGCTGGATATCAAAAGTGGTATAAAAAGTGCCCAAAAAGTCTAAATTTAGACACAGACCTAAATGTATAAGATCCTCCCGACTATAGGTATTATTGGCCACACATGTGTCCAGAAAAAAGCAAAAAGGACAAGAGAATGGTAATAAATAGAAAATTAGCTGAAGAGCTGTGAGCCGCTGCGTCTATGCGCGCCGCCATCATCGATACTATAAACAGGGTTGGGTAGGGTTACTTTAACTTGATTACTTTCAGTGACTTTTGGATGACTCCAAGACCAAATATGCTAATAAAAGACAAAAGAAACTAAATATGAATAAAATGATGACTCACAACACGTGGTAAGCTTTCTCTTCTGGCTTTGATCTCCGGCAAAACGAACATCAAATGCGAAAAAAACAAAATGAAAATAAATTCAAACAGCTTGCCAACATCATTTTTGCCGTTCCATGTATTCCGTTACTCCCCAAGCCTGCACAAAATGTAGTCATTTGATTCATATCTAGTTTCTTTTGTCTTTTATTAGCATATTTGGTATTGGAGTCATCCAAAAGTAATTGAAAGTATTCAAGTTAAAGTAACCCTACCCAACCCTGCTCCCGACTATAGGTATTATTGGCCATGCATGTGTCCAGAAAAGAAAGCAAAGAAGACAAGAGAATGGTAATAAATGGAAAATTAGCTGAAGAGCTGTGAGCCGCTGCATCTATGCGCGCCACCATCACCAATACTATAAACAGGGTTGGGTAGGGTTACTTTAACTTGATTACTTTCAGTGACTTTTGACTCCAATACCAAATATGCTAATAAAAGACAAAAGAAACTAAATAGGAATCAAATGATGACTCACAACACGTGGTAAGCTTTCTCTTCTGGCTTTGATCTCAGGCAAAACGAACATCAAATGCGAAAGAAACAAAATGAAAATAAACTCAAACAGCTTGCCAACATCATTTTTGCCGTTCCATGTATTCTGTTACTCCCCAAGCCTGCACAAAATGGAGTCATTTTATTCATATTTAGTTTCTTTTGTCTTTTATTAGCCTATTTGGTAATGGAGTCATCCAAAAGTAATTGAAAGTATTCAAGTTAAAGTAACCCTACCCAACCCTGCTCCCGACTATAAGTATTATTGGCCACACATGTGTCCAGAAAAGAAAGCAAAGAAGACAAGAGAATGGTAATAAATAGAAAATTAGCTGAAGAGCTGTGAGCCGCTGCGTCCATGCGCGCCGCCATAATCAATACTATAAAAAAAGTACTCCATGAGCTAACGAAATTATTACTAGCTGTCAACATCAACTTTCAAAATCTGGGGGGGGGTACAAACTAGCTAGCGCAGGAACTAATTTAAAGAGCCCAGGAGGAAGGAATACGAGCTGTTAATTGAGCAATTATCAGAATCAGTGTGAAAAAAAGCCTAGCTAGCCCAGGAGCTAACGAAAATAACAATAGCTGTTAATTGGCATCTTTTGGAAGCAGTAGATAAATAAAATCTTGCTAGCCCAGCAGCTAATGGAAAGAACGCTAGCTGTTAATTGGCGTCTATCGGATTCAGCGAAAACCATAAAAAAAACAGTTAGCCCAGCAACTAACGAAAATAACACCAAGCTGTTAATTGGCATCTTTCTGAATCCGCAAAGTCAAAAAAAAAAGCCTAGCTTGCGTAGGAGCTAATGTACAGAGCTAAGGAGCTCATGGAAAGAACGTTAGATGATAATGGTGCATTTATCAGAATCGGCGGAAAAAAATCTAGCTCGCCCAGGAGCTAACAAAACAACACAGCTTATATCAGAATCAGTGGGGGAGAGAGAAAAGCTTAGCTAGCACAGGAGCTAACGAAAATAATGCTAGCTGTTATTTGGGCATTTATTAGAATTGGTAAAAAATACAAATTGCTAGCACAGGAGCTAACAAAAATGACAAAGGCTATGATATAGCATTTATCAGTATTAGCCAAAAGAAAAGGCCTAGCTAGCGCAGGAGCTAATGGAAAGAACGCTAGCTGTTAATTGGCATCTATCGGATTCAGCTAAAAAAAAATAAAGACAGTTCGCACAGGAACTAACGAAAATAACACCAGATGCTAATTAGCATCTATCAGAATCAGGGAAAAAAAAAAAAGCCTAGCTAGCTCAGGAGCTAAAATGAACAGCCCAGACGCTAATGGAAAGAATGCTAGCTGCCAATTGCCATCTATCGGTTTCAGTGAAAAAAATAAAAAAGCTAGCCCAGGAGCTAATGTAAGGAGCTCAGGAGCTAATGGAAAGAACGCTAGCTGTTAATTGGCATCTATCGGATTCAGCAAAAAAAAAATAAAGACAGTTAGCACAGGAACTAACGAAAATAACACCAGCTGCTAATTAGCATCTATCAGAATCAGGTGCCCGGGAGCTAATGGAAAAGAAATTCTAGCTGTTAATTGGCATTTTTCAGAAACCTAGCTAGACCAAGAGCAAATGAAAATAATGCTAGCTGTTAATTGGTATTTATCGGAGTTGACGAAAGAAAAAAAAAAAAAAAAAAGCTAGCCCAGGAGCTAATGTAAGCAGCCCAGGAGCTAATGGAAAAAAAACGCTAGCTGTTAATTGGCATTTTTCAGAAACCTAGCTAGACCAGGAGCAAATGAAAATAATGCTAGCTGTTAATTGGAATTTGTCGGAGTTGACGAAAAAAAAAAAAAAAAGCTAGCACAGGAGCTAATGCGGAGAGCGCTGGCCGGTAAGTGCGCGTCTAGAGCAGCAATAAACAAGGAAATAAGACATCATAAAATAGCGTCCAGGCAACCTTTTTGTCCGCCGCCGCCGCGTAAATCAAGAGCGAAAGCCGTAATGACTTTTTGCGGCGTAGGTGTCGCGCCGCTCTTCGCGTCGCCGCCGGAATCCTACCGTCAAATAAAACCTCAGAGAGGAAAAGTTTCAACTCATAAACGACGTCCAGACTCAAAAGTCCTGCAAAGCTATTGGTTAGCATGAGTAGCCGGAAGAACAGAGGCCATCTCGAAGCCCTAATTTCAAATCCTGACCATTATTGAAAGGCTTAACCCATCTTAAAAACCAATAAAACCTTTTTAAAACATACTTCAAGCCCTACAAACCCAGACTTGAAACCTTTTTTTGAAAACGTGACCATCATTAGAAATCTTAACCTGCCTTAAAAACATTTTTAAAAGCCTTCACAACCCGAGCTTAAAACCCTAATTGGAAATCTTAAATCTAACCTCCCTCCAATGCCCTAATTTAAGACCATAGTCCATTCTTGAAACCCTAATTTGCAAATGTGAATTTCAGTAAAAGCATGTTTGAAAGCTTAACCATGACTTGAAACCTTAATTTCAAGCCCTAACCAACGCTGGAAAACTTCTTTTGAATCATGATTCCCTTTCTTTGGCAAATTTCAACCCTAAAAACTCAGACTAGAAACCCTATTTTGAAATGGTGACTATCAATGTAAATATTATCCTGCCTTAAAAAACATTTTTAAAACTCTTAACAACCCAAGCTTAAAACCCTAATTGGAAATATTAAGTGTAGCCTCTCTTCAAAATCCTAATTTAAGACCATAGTCCATTCTTGAAGCCCTAATTCGCAATTGTGAATTTCAGTCAAAGCGAGTTTGAAATCTTAACCATGGCTTGAAACCTTCATTTGAAACCGTAACCTTTGCAGGAAAACCTCTTTTCATTCATGATTCCTTTCCTTAAAGCCCAATACACGGCCTACTTTCCACATTTTTTTTAAAGCTAGTCTAGATTGAAACCCTAACTAATCCGGGAAATTCATAAACATTAATTTTCAACGTAAACATTTTTAAAACCCTATTTTGAATCCTGATGCTTTTTATTAAAGCCATAGAATCGGCCTATTTTCATTTTTTGGGGAGGTTTAATTCTAGTCTAGTTTGAAATCTGAACTTACAAACACTCAAAAACATTGATTTGAAACCCTAACCCTATTAAAAACCCTACTTTCAATCAGAGTTATTTTTTTAAAGACATAGACACACTTCTATTCAGCTTTATTTTTAACCCTACCCCACGAAGATTTGACGGTTGAGGGCGTACTCACGGCTGCCTCTCGGGCGTGTTTTCAGGTACGGCCACAGAGAAGGAGGCGTTGAGGAACTGCGGGGGTCGGGCTCCCGCTACCACCGATACCACGGCGGGGGGACCGCGCCCACCTTGCCGGTCGGACGCTACCGCCGTCAGCAAGTATTCGCGGTCGCGCTGTAGCGGCAGGCCCGTCGTACGCACCTCGCCGCTCTTCGGGTCCACCTCGAAGCGACCGTCACCGCCTGGAAAAAAAAAATAGGGCTCTAAACTCAGTGAAAAAAAATACAATCGTTGAGTGCCAGGGACCTAATAATTTAAAAACGAACTTCAGGTTCAGAGATCCAGTTTTAAACTCTTTCCATGGATTTGCGTCTAATTGAAAACCTTACCTTTGACTTAAAAGTATAATTCAAAACCTTAACTGAAAAAAACTTACGTCTGGCTCAAAGTTCTAATTTGAAACATAACTTCTGATCCAAAGGTCTATTTTAAAACATTACCTGTGACAAAAAGTTCAAACTTAAAACCTTAGCTCTAGTTCTAAGATATGACTTCAAACCTCACTCTGGGCTCAAAGGTTTAATTTACAACCTTAATTCAGGCTTAAATGTCTTATCAAAATCCTTAACTCCAGCTTAAAGATCAAATTGAAAACCTAAACTCAAGCTCCAAAAAACAATTTAAAAGCCTTCACTTTTTCTCGAAAACCTCATTGAAAACCTTAACTCTAGTTCAAAGATATAACTTCAAACCTCACTCGGGGCTCAAAGTTTGAATTTACAACCTTAATTCTGTCTTAAATGTCTTATGAAAACCCTTAACTCCAGCTTAAAGATCAAATTGAAAACCTTAACTCAAGCTCCAAAAAACAATTTCAAAGCCTTCACTTTTTCTCAAAACCCTCATTTAAAACCTTACTCCAGCTCAAAGGTCTCATTTAAAACCTTAATTAAGATGTAAATTCAAAACGTCAACTCTGGCTAAAAAAGAAACAATTGAAGACATTTACTCCATCTCAAAAGTTTAATTTAAAACCTTGACAGTCATTAATCAAGCAACCCTGGAAAATAAATATATATTTTTTTGTATTTATTATGAATTCGAGAAACATCAAAGAGCATCCTAATATGTTAAACCCATGGGTAGGCAAACTACAGCCCGCGGGCCACATGCAGCCCGTCAGGCTTTTACATCCGGCCCGGCAAACGAAAATGGGGAAAATATAATGTTAATAAATAAAATAGTAAATAAATACTTTTGAATCAAAAACGGAACTTCCCCCTGTAGTCCTTTTTGTGTACCTGCGACAAAAATACTACAAAATTACTACGAAGCTAAATAGCAAAATTTAGTGCTTAAAAACAGCGACCTAATATCTTATTTCGCTTTCATTCTGAAAAGAAAAATATACTATATGAATACTACAAACAGTACTACACTAATAACATAATGGGAAAATCACTACTACAGAACTATGACACCAGAAATACTTCAAAAACATGACAGGAATATTACAAAAATAGTCATAACATACTACAAAAATACTACTATGGAAATACCACCAAAAATACTACAGAAATACTACTATTGAAAAGTTCAAAAATACTTCTACTGAAATATTACAAAAATACCACGCAAATACTACGATAAAAAAATATGACTACTGAAATAGTTCAACACGGATACAAAGCAATACTACTAAAGCAAAATTACGGCAGAAACACTACTAAAATGCAACTACAGTTATACTACAAAAATACTAAAGTATTAAAGAATATGACTGAAGAAATATTCCTAACACACTAAAAAGCCTACAGTAATACTACAAAAATCTGAACGGAGAGTCACAACAAAAAAACTTTAAAAACAATACTACAGTAATATTACGAAACGTGCTAGCAAGCGCCTTACATGGCTCATTCTGTTATCGGTGTGTGTGTGTGTGTGTGTGAAGTACATTCTAAAGTGCTTTGGTAGGTATTCATAGACTTAAAAAACACTATAGAAAGGAAGTCTACTAACCATATATCGTAAATTCCGGACTATAAGTCGCTACTTTGATGGCGTCAGGTCTGAGGAGAAAAATGAGGACGGTTCACCCTAATTTTGGCAAGTCCAGTATATTTTTTTAACAGACCCGTTTACTGTTTTGAGAGCGTGTTGCTAGTAGCGTGTTGCTACCTGTCACAGTCACGGTTTGGGATGAAAGTGATATTATTATTATTAAAGCTTTGAAAACTCTCTCGGTATAAATATGTGTAATCATGTATAATGTGTATTTGCAACTGTATATTTTTGTAATGTATTTATTTGTATTTATTTTAGAAACTTATTCTGATATGTTTTGCACGGGCGAATGAGAAAGAAGGGGCGGAGCAAACGCGGGCTGATGGGAAGTGGAGTAACACAGGCACCGTTTGGAATGAAAGATATATTATTATTAAAGCTTTGAAAACTCTCTCGGTGTACCGTCTTTCTTTGTAAATATGTGTAACCATGTATAATATGTATTTGCAACTGTATATTTTTGTAATGTATTTATTCTAATATGTTTTGCACAGGCGAATAAAAAAAGAAGGGGCAGAACAAACGCGGGGCTGACGGGAAGTGGGGTAAAGGTGAGACGTGTTTGTGGACGCGGCGGACAATAGTGGATATATATTTTTCCTACCTTTACCTTTGGAACTTTAACCTTTTTTCCTTGGATTACTTTCAACGGGACCTGGACTCTGCAGGTCTGCATCAAACGTTAAGTACCGGTATCATTTTCCGTTCAATTTGCTGGCTGTGATTTTTAGACTGTACTTTAACGAAGGACATTCAGTTTCAATGGCGGGACTTAAAGTCGGGATAGGGTTAATTTTGTGTTTGTGTTACATTTTTCAATGTGAGCGCATGCGGCTTATATACAGGTGCGGCTTGTGTAAGTACAAATTCGGTTTTCTTCCTAAAATGTGGTGGGTGCGGCTTATAATCAGGTGCGCTCTATAGTCCGGAATTTACGGTATATCGTAAATTTCCGACCAGTCTGTTTATTTTTAAAGGGGAATTATGGAGCCCAAAAAAATGATGATTACAACAATGATCATCAAATGATGCAGAGATACTTTTAGGCAGATTTTTTTTTTTTTTTTTTCCGGTTCTTAGTAAATGTTTCACACGGTTGGATTCACCGGACTCTGGTAAATGTAACCGGACCATATTTGCAGGTAATTAGTAGAATTTCACAGCACTTTTGGGTTTAAATTATCCCGGTTTTCTAGTTTTCAGGAATCTTGTTCCAGACTGTGTCCCTCCAGACGCAATTCGGTCTTTTTCCTCGTTCGGACTGGAAAATCTTCTTTGTGAAAACATCCAGACTGCCCCCCCCCAGCCTCCCCATCACTTGAAAGTCAAAGCCGCCCACCGAAATAATTTCGGAATAGGAAAAACGGCGATCGTGCGTGACAAGATGGCGGCGGCAGCTTGATGGATGAGACGCGACGGCTCGTCAACAAAAACTCTTTTCGCATTCTGCTCGGAACTGGGCAGGGGGGGTAGTTTTGGGTTGGGGGGTTAGTTGCGGCGAGAGTGATACGGCTTGAATTCGAAAGTCAAAACATCTTCTTCAGAAGAAAAACAACAGACTTGTAGGCCTTTGTTTTTTGTATGAACTGTACACTGAATGAACTGACTAAAGGGACAGTGTGTAAAAAACTCACCACACACTACAGACCCTCGACTTAGGACCGCGTCACAAAATTCTCAAACCTGCTTCCAGATTTTCTGGAATTAAACCGACGACAGAACATGAAAATTTCAGTTAACTCTTTCATCTAAGACCTAGCCAATGGAAATGGAATGCTGTCCTTGAACCGTTTCAAGGACCTGGACAGTTTTGGTCTTTGGTCTCAAGTATCTTACCAAACTGAAATAATGACTGCAAGTGCTACTATCACCGAGCAATCAGTGTTGAAACACACAGATCATAAAGGTTTTTGTTCTCATCTTAGCTGAAAAGCAAGTGACATCATAGCTTGAAGCTTATCAAATTCAATGACCATCTAAAAAACTAATCATTGTATTTTACACACTTTTCTAAGGGGTAGGTTTAGGCATTTCCAAAAGTGGCCATTTAGTGACGACCAGTTTACAACACTAAAACCTTTGCAGATAAGCATTTACTTAAGTCAAACATTTACAACTCTTTCATAATGTCTAAAATGTTGGCCAATCTTTCCAGAAGCCAATCCATAATTGTTGGGAATTTCATTGGCTGACCAAAGTGTCAATTATCATTCGAATCAGTTACTACTGGCTCGAGATATCTGAAGTGAAAAGTGACAATGCTGGATTTATCAATATAGGGCCTTATAGGCTAATGCGGCCCGTGGACCGTGAAAAAAAAAACCTGTCATTGGCCGAGAGTGGCGTCAATCAAAAGAGCAGAGGTTAAAGGAATAATTTTACAAAACTTTTTTTTTTTTCAAACAAAAAATTATGTGGTGACGTTAAAGGATTACAAAAAGGAACATCTAACAAAGCAGAAATACTTTTAGGTAGATTTTTTTTATGTTTGGGGTATCTTGTTTCTGACTGATGGTGATGTTTCTGTGATGAGTACATTTTGAAATGGCCATTATAGCTTCAATCCCAAGAGTTATTCAAGGTTTAACTTAAGAATGAAATTAAATTTAAATCTTTAACTTGAGAGTAAAATGAGTGTTCATGTTTAAGGTTAACTTAGCTATAACACTTTTACTCAAGTTAACATGGCTTTGACACTTTAAGAGTTAAATGAGTTTTAAAGCTTTAGCCTGAAGAGTTAATGAAAGTGGAACTGTTTCACTTAAGAATTAAAGGAGATTTAAAGCCATCACTAAAGTTGAAACCTTACCCGAGGCCTGATTTCAAAACCTTAATTCAAGCTCAAGGGTCTTAATTAAGACCTTAACTCTGACTAAACCATGTAAACCACTATCTAACTTATAGGTCTAATAAAGAATTTAGAAATAAAAGTGTATTTTAAAACCTTAACTCCAGCTCAAAGGTCTCATTCAAACCTTAATTCAGTCTAGTTTAAAACCTTAACTTTGGCTAAAACCATTGAAAACGCTATCAAGGCTCAAAGGTATAATACAGAAGGTATGTTTGTACTTAATAGTGTAATTTGAAACCTGAACTCTGAATCAAAGGTCTAATTTGAAACCCCAACCCTAGCTCAAAGGTCTCATTTAAGCCCTTTTCCATAAAAATATAAAACCTTAACTTTGGCTAAAACAATTAAAACTATTACTTTGACTCAAAGAACTTAAAAGTTCAGTCCAATTTAAAACCTCACCTCTGACTCAAAGGTCTAATTGAAACCTTAATTCAGTCTAGTTTAAAACCTTAACCTTGGCTAAAACCATTTAAAAATATCACTCCGACTCAAAGGTATAATACAGAACTTATGTTCAGACTTAATAGTCTAATTTAAAACCTTAACTCAAAGATTTCATTTAACCCTTTTTCCATAAAAATATAAAACCTTAACTTCGGCTAAAACAATTAAAACCATGACTTTGACTCAAAGATCTAATAAAGAACTTAAGTTCAGCCTTAAAAGTCCAATTTAAAACCTTCACTCTGAATCAAAGGTCTAATTTGAAACCCTAACTCAAAGGTCTCATTTAAGCCTTTTTCCATATAAATATAAAACCTTAACCTTGGCTAAAACCATTTAAAAATATCACTCTGACTCAAAGGTATAATACAGAACTTATGTTCAGACTTAAGGGTCTAATTTAAAACCTTAACTCAAAGGTTTCATTTAACCCTTTTTCCAAATAAATATAAAACCTTAACTTCGGCTAAAACAATTAAAACCATGACTTTGACTCAAAGATCTAATAAAGAACTTAAGTTCAGCATTAAAAGTCCAATTTAAAACCTTCACTCTGAATCAAAGGTCTAATTTGAAACCCTAACCCTAGCTGAAAAGTCTCATTTAAGCCCTTTTCCATATAAATATAAAACCTTAACTTTGGCTAAAACAATTAAAACCATGACTTTGACTCAAAGATCTAATAAAGAACTTAAGTTCAGCCTTAAAAGTCCAATTTAAAACCTCACCTCTGACTCAAAAGTCTAATTAAAACCTTAATTCAGTCTAGTTTAAAATCTTAACCTTGGCTAAAACCATTTATAAATATCACTCTGACTCAAAGGTATAATACAGAACTTATGTTCAGACTTAATAGTCTAATTTAAAACCTTACCTTTGACTCAAAGGTCCAATTTGTAACCTTAATTCAGACTTAAAAGAAGTGCTCCCTCTAAGAAGAAAATCTAGCCGGCGCACAAAAATCAGGGCTCAAAATGACTAATTAAAAAGCGACTTAAGTCAAAGTTACAGTGCATGAAGGTCAAAATACACGGCTTCCCCCGACGTTGTGTCCTAAATGCGGTATTTTGAAGTCGAGTCGAAGGAGAACGAATTTGAGTAAAGTTAGTAGAGTTTGTCGGGGAACCGGCTTCTTCGGCTCGGCTCACTAAAAGGAACCGGCTCTTTGGGGTCCTAAACGGCTCTTCGGGTTGTTTTTGTTTCTTTAATCCCAACATGACCAAATAGTATGTAAAATTATGGACAAAATGATTTAAAGGAAGGGGGGAATAGAACAAAAAAGAAAAAAATACCAAAATGAAAAAGTAGTGAAAAGCTGAGAGAAAAAAGAAACAAAAGGAAGAGGAAAAAGAAGGAAAAATTTAGAAAAAAAAACAGAAAAAAGAAAAGAAAGAATAGTAGGAAAAAAAAGTACCGTATTTCCCACACTATAGGGCGCACCGGGTTATAGGGCGCACCCCCAAAAAATGGTTTTTGGTCCTATAATGGGAACGTGGACAAAACATTCAGATGATTCAGTCCAACTGATTACCCCCTTGACATTCCCAAAGCTTGCAAAGAAGCAAATACGTGTCGTAGACACGTGCGGATGCGATGTCCGTACGATGTCACTCAAATGCATCGTTTCAAATATCATTCGGAAAGTTAAAGTCTTGGGATTCAAGAAATGCCAACCATTCCTTAGTTTCTATTTTCTTTTTCGCTCGCAACTTTACTGCGCATATGACAATAAACACTTGGAATTGAGTTGAATTCACTCAACTCATCACAGCAACATCAAGATGGTTCTAAAACAAGATACCGGCAAAATAGAAAGCCGCATAGCTCACCTAAGTTCTCACGTTCAATAATGATACGCAATCATGGTCTTCTTACAACCGTGAGTGAAGTCAATCCAGGAGAGTCAAATATTTACAAATACAGACTAATGAAACATGTTTCTTTATGGCATAGTTTAGCAAGCTTGCTATTCAGTCATCTTTTTCGGCCAATTGCAGGGTTTGTTTTGGCCCTCTAGCCAATCCGAGGCTCCGAATAACTTCAGCCAATAGCGATCGATTTAACGGATGATTGACACATCTTTTTCGGCCAATTGCAGGGTTTGTTTTGGGCCTCTAGCCTATCCGAGGCTCCGAATAACTTCAGCCAATAACGATCGATTTAACTGATGATTGACACATCTTTTTCGGCCAATTGCAGGGTTTGTTTTGGGCCTCTAGCCTATCCGAGGCTCCGAATAACTTCAGCCAATAACGATCGATTTAACTGATGATTGACACATCTTTTTCGGCCAATTGCAGGGTTTGTTTTGGGCCTCTAGCCTATCCGAGGCTCCGAATAACTTCAGCCAATAACGATCGATTTAACTGATGATTGACACATCTTTTTCGGCCAATTGCAGGGTTTGTTTCGGCCCTCTAGCCTATCCGAGGCTCCGAATAACTTCAGCCAATAGCGATCGATTTAACGGATGATTGACACATCTTTTTCGGCCAATTGCAGGGTTTGTTTTGGCCCTCTAGCCAATCCGAGGCTCCGAATAACTTCAGCCAATAGCGATCGATTTAACGGATGATTGACACATCTTTTTCGGCCAATTGCAGGGTTTGTTTTGGGCCTCTAGCCTATCCGAGGCTCCGAATAACTTCAGCCAATAGCGATCGATTTAACGGATGATTGACACATCTTTTTCGGCCAATTGCAGGGTTTGTTTCGGCCCTCTAGCCTATCCGAGGCTCCGAATAACTTTAGCTAATAGCGATCGATTCAAATAATGATTGACACATTGGTTAGCCAATGAAACGCCGGTATATAAATCCCAGCATACACAGCGGACTACTCCACGTTCAGGGGAAATTCGAGTCGGCGGCTGTTGCGTAAGTTGAGAGACCTTGCCATTTAATATTGAGCCATATATAAGGCACACTGTAATATAAGGCGCATGGTCAGCTTTTGGAAAAAATTAAGACTTTTTGGTGCGCCTTATAGTGCGGAAAATACGGTAATTATCTTGCCACACTTGGGATTATGGTTGCTCACTGTTGTTTCAAGCGCTGCTCACTGACTTTGTGTGAACGCTCAGACCCGTAAGGAAAATGACAGGGAACATTGCTTAAAAGTCTAAATTAAAATCTGAGATCCGGGTCAAAATATGAATCGAAGATCTCGAATCGGGCCGAGAGGCCCCATTTCAAACCCGACCCCCGATCGAAAATGTGAACGTACCCTCGGTGAGGAAGTACTCGACGTCACCGTTGGGCCCTTGGTCGCCGTCTAGCGCCACCAGCTGGTAGACGCTGGAGCCGGCCTCGGCGTCGTGCGCGACCACGGCGAGGTACGGTGCCGGAGACATGCGCCATTCGGGAACGTTGTCGTTCACGTCCGTCACCGTCAGCTCCACGCGGACCAAGTACCAGTCCGGACCTGGACAAGGACGGGAAAACACGGCGGTCGGGATCAAAACGCAGAATACGTGTTTTGGTAAAACAGTTTGGACAAAAGAGAAGAAAAAAAAAAAAACACGTTTTTGTGAAGTACTTCGGAAAAAGACGAGAAAACACGTTTTTCGGAAAGAGTTTGGACAAAAGATGAAAAAAAGCACGATTTTGTGTAACAGTGTTCATTTGAGCTGTGAAAAGTGATGGGTCCCGGGGACTGGCATGCTCAAAAATCTATGGGTCCCAACAGAGATCTAGGGCTCCCCAAAATTGAGTCTTATCCAGGTTGAAATTGTAAATCGGCGACAAATATATAATAAAAATCTATATATTCATTCAGTTTTAATCATCACAGTTTATCGGTAATACAAATCAGTTATCACTTCAAGATTTTTCAGTTCATAACAATATTGTACATTATACAAAATAATATTGCTGAAATAATGACTTGAATCTATATTTTCTTTCAGTTTTAATCATCACAGTTAATTGGTAATACAAAGCAGTTATCACTTCAAATTTTTCAGTTCGTATATTCTTTGTGGTTTGCTGTCCCGCCATAGTTGTAATGCCTTCTCAAGGTCCAATCCATTATCTTCCTCCTCATATAGTTCAGTCCATTTTGGCAGAAAAGTCCTTTTCTTGCTCGGAGTATTCTTTTGTTTATTTTCTTTCGTCGAATCGTTCGCTTCAACACACGTGTTTTCCTTGCCTCCGCGGTCTTCTGAAGAATTTCTCCGCCGTTTCTTCGTGCCGGAATGATTGCTGTCGTTACCACTTTCTGTGTTGTTTCGACTTAATACCGACACTGAAGAAATGACCAATTTTTTTGTGTATTTGCACCTAATACCAACTGTTTTTTCACTCGAAAACCACCAAAACAATGACGTCATCTCGAAACAACAAGATCTCGTTTGCCGAGATCAGCGCGAGACCATAACAACAATGGCGGATCTGCCTGACGAAAAGTTTGGAGTGCGGCAAATCTTTGTAAAAAAAAAAAAAGAAATCGGGTAATAATCACAATTTTGTGTCCAAAAAGTTGCGTGCCAGGGACGCACGTTGATTTGAGACAATGCGTCCTCAGCAAAAACGATGCGTCTAGGACGCAGGGACGCGGGCAAACCAGAACACTGGTGTAACTGTTCAGAAAAAAACAGGAAACTTTTTTGGGGGGTGAAATAGTTAGGAAAATATCAGGAAAACACGTTTTCCGGAAATAGTTCGGAAATTGACAGGAAAACACGTTTTTCGGAAATTGTAGAAAAGAGCAAAAAAACAAAATTGTGTGAAACAGTTTGAACAAAAGACGGGAAAATATTTTTGTGAAATAGTTTTGAAAAAGACGAGAAAACACGTTTTCGGGATGTAGTTTGGAAAAAAGACAGGGAAACATGTTTTTTGGAAATAGTTTGGACAAAAGACAAAAAAAACACGATTTTGGACAAAAGTTTGTAAAATATTTTCTGTGAAAAAGACACAGAATACATGTTTTGTGTGAAACAGTTCAGACATGAGACGGAACATGTTTTTATGAAATGGTTCGGAAAAAGACACAAAAACACGTTTTTCGGAAATAGTTCGAAAATAAACGCGTAACATGTTTTAGTGAACCACTTTTAAAAAAAGACGGAAAAACATGTTTTTGTAAAACAGTTCAAATATAAGACAGTAGGAAATACGGGCAGTTTCCGCTAAAAAGACACTCCAACATCATACCTGTCAAGCTGTACGTTTTTGCCGTACAAAATACGTTTATGATGTATTTTAAAACGTGTACGACGTACGATAAAATCCGTACGGAAAAACGCAAATTTGTCAACGATGGGTACCGTCCGGTATACACCGACTATCACCAAACGGCAAATCAATCGAGTCAAACGAGTTCGCCGCGGTAGCCTCTATCTCTGTATCGGTTTTTTTTTCGTTGCAAACGAAGCGAGAGCGCTTTGATGCTACTGTGCGCATGCGTCTGCCGCCTGGGGATTTCCCATCATGCATCATTCAACATCGGATTTCATATGGTAGAAGTGTAGCGAAAGGAAGTCCGTCTCTTTTTAGAGAACCGGCTTTTTCGGCTTAACTCATTTAAGAGAGCCAGCTCTCCAACGGCTCACTTGCTTTGATGCATGATATTACGAATGATGATATTGTATCAAGAAGTTAAGAAAAAATGGAAGTATAAAAAGAGAAAATAAAAAAAGACAGTTTTGTGGTGATCCCTTTTTATCAGTATATTACCAACAATAATTGAATGCAGAAAATAAGAAAATGTATTATTCTACTTCATTCTATTTGCATGTATTTTTTCCTTCTACAGTGAACGTCCAAGCGACTTCATTTTTGAACTTTTTTTATAATAAAGCTCATTCATGTCGAGCAACTCAGTGTCTCACAACAAAATATTCATTAACAATATATATGACATAACGAAACACATGTACAATATAACATGTCAAACTCCATAAATAAACACGTTAGAGAAAAATATGGTGTAAGATTATTTTGTATTTTCTAAGGAGAAATACGACAGTTTGTAAGGGCGTGGAGCCCTGGAGCGCGACATGTATGCAGTATGGCAAATTTAAGACTATTTGGCAAAGAAGAGTGGGTCAAATTTCCTCCACCGCTTTAACACTTGTTACCAATTATCGTATTTTTTTTATTTCTGGTTTTACAGCCAAAGCTAGACCGACTCACTTTAGGCCAGGGGTGTCAAACTCCTTTTAACTCGGGGGCCACAAGATAAAACAAACACTCTGTCGGGGGCCGGACGAGTAGATTAAAGAGAAAGAAAAAGAGAGATAAAGAAATAAGAAAAAGAGGGAGGCAAAAGGAGAGAGGGCGGGAAAAAGAAAGAAAAAAAGGGAGAGAGCGTGAGGAACAAAAAGTCGGGAGAAAGGGGAAAAGAAAGGGAGAGGAAGAAAGAAATCCTAATAGAAATAGAAAGACAGAAGGAGAGAAAAGAAAAAAGAAAGTGCGATGGATATGAAGAGAGAAAGAGAAAAGAAAGAAAAGGAAAAAAGAAAGTTAGAGAAAAAGAGGTTAAAAGACACAGAGAGAGAAAGAGACAAAGAGCAACAAAGGAAGAGAAAAAGAGAGACAAAGAAAATGAAAGAGACAGAGGCAGAGTGGGAGAAAAGGGGTGGACAAGAAAGAGAGAGAGAGAGAGAGAGAGAGAGAGAGAGAGAGAGAGAGAAAGAAATACAAGTACAGTGTCTTTGTTGGAGGCACCTGGCTTTGGCAACATCAAGTGGACATATTTCAACCTGCAGCTTGTTTTTCTCTTGCGCTTCTCTGAGTGTTGTCTCGCGGGCCGGATTCAATCCCTTAGCGGGCCTGTTCCGGCCCGTGGGCCACCTGTTTGACACCTGTGCTTTAGGCTCAGAGGAATACTACTTGGCGCCTTAATACATAAAAAAAACATTTTGGACCCTGCATTTTGTATTTCTTGTCTCTGTGCAATATAATAATAATAATAATAATAATAATAATTTCCTTGTATTGTCATTCTGTGTAACAATGTACACAGAACGAAATGTCGATTGCACCTGACCCGTTGTAGCGAGCCGAATGCAGCCGCAGCCAACAGAGGGCGCCGCCGACCACTTTTTAAGTCTTAGGAATGACTCGGCCGGGGCGCGAACCCGAACCTCCCAGTCTCAAAGCGGGCGCCTTACCATCTAGTATATATATATATATATATATATACAGTGGGACCTCGCTACTTCGCGGTTCCACGTTCGCGGGTTCAGAGCTTCGCGGGTCTAAAAAATAATAATAATAATAATAATTAAAAAAAAATAATAATACATTTTTAAAAATTGTTATTTTTTTAAGCATTTTTGAAGGGGCGTTGCTACTTTGCAGATTTTCACTTTTCGCAGGTGGTTTTGGTCCCCAATAACCGGGTCTAAAAAATAATAATAAAATAAAATATATATATTTTTTAAATAAATAAATAAATAAAAAAATAAAAAATATATTTATATATATATTATTTATATATATATATATATTTTAGCATTTTTGAAGGGGCGTCGCTACTTCGCAGATTTTCACTTTTTGCAGGTGTTTTTGGTCCCCATTAACTGGGTCTAAAAAATAATAATTAAAAAAAGAAAATATATATATATATATATATATATATATATATATATATATATATATTTTTTTTTAGCATTTTTGAAGGGGCGTCGCTACTTTGCAGACTTTCACTTTTTGCGGGTGGTTTTGGTCCCCATTAACCGGGTCTAAAAAATAATAATATAAAATAAATTATTTTAAAAGAAATATATATATATATATATATATATATATAAATATATATATATATATATATATGCTTAAAAATTATATATATGTATATATGTATATATGTATGTATATGTATATATATATATATATATATATATATATATATACATATATATAATTTTTAAGCATTTTTGAAGGGGCGTCGCTACTTCGCAGATTTTCACTTTTTGCGGGTGGTTTTGGTCCCCCATCAACCGCGATAACCGAGGGATTACTGTGTATATATATATATATATATATATATATATATATATATATATATGTGTGTGTATATATGCTAACGCTAATCATCAAAGTTTAACATAACAGAGCTCGCTAAAGTAGCGCTCATTAGCGCCATTGATTTCCATCGGAAGCAAAACGAGACCTCACAGCTTGCTTCGAAGCAATGTCCGCCTCGTACGACGAAGGCGCTTGAGTCCGCCCGCCCGCTCGTTCGCAGCCGTGACAACCTTACCCCGACAGGCTTCCCCCGAGCGAGGAAGGTCGCTCACGCGCTAATTAGCCAAACTTGTCATCAGGCTCTCCCCGTACGCCGCCATGTTTCTCGTGAACTTTGAACTCCTTTTCACAATGGGGCGTCATGTCCGATTAGCGTCCATGCTAACACAAAGTGTTATAAAGTTTACAATTTTATCCAAATTTGGTCAATTAATCATGACGCTAACCTATTGGTAGCTCTTACTGTACTGTCAATTTCAGGGACCTTATAGTTCGGTGTGCCTTATGAATGAATGAATGATAACTTTATTCGAACATTAAAATAAAAACAGAACAAAAACAATAACTCAACAACAAAATAATGTTACATAATATGTTCGAAAAGGGGTAGTAAGAAGCAATGCTTATATTCCCAACCCCTTCATCTTCCCTTTTAAATGCACCAATGATAATAACAACAACAGTAGTCATATAATAATAATAACAGTTATGACATAACAATAACAACAAAGTTAACCATAGTTCAAGACGCACTATTCCCAATCTCTCGTATCACTCATACCCCATTTTCTTCATCTTTTTTTTGTATTTAAATTTGAACACATGAATAGATGGACATTGTTTGATCTCGTCTTGTAAATCGTTCCAAAGTTTGACTCCACACACAGACACACACATACTTTTCCTGGTGGTTCTCACCTTTGGGAGTTTGAATTCACGACAGCCCTTTAAGTTTTAACTTCTCTTTCCGAGTGTATAATTTTTGTATGTTTTCTGGCACTATGTTTTTGTTGACCTTAAATAGCAGTTGTGCAGTTAAAAATTTTACTTAATCATCCAATTTTAATCATTTGGACTGCAGGAATAAAATATGAGTATGACCTTGATATCCTACCCTGTTTATAGTTGTAATAGCACGTTTTTGGAGCCTCATTTACATTTTCATTTTTAAAACAACAAACTAAAAACCTTACCCTGACTCTGTTCCCTATTTTGATACAGAACCCCCTATTTCAAAATCTAACCTTAGCTTGGGACTCTCCTTTAACCTGTAAAATCCCCTTAAAACCCTAACTCTAGACCCTACTTCACAACTCATTTGACTGCTAGCAATAATTTGGAGCCTTATTCCTATATGGAAACCATAACGTAACCCTTAATGAGTTTTTCAAACTACAATCTAACTCATGTGTGATCTTGAAAATGGTTTGAAACCTTGACACTGTATTAAAACCCTCATTTACATTTTTAAAAGTACAAATTAAAAACCTTACCCTTTCATTTTAAACACATGCTACTCGAAACCCTCATCGGAATCATAAACCCAATTTCTAAACGATAGCTTATACTATAAGATCCGTGAGACAAGCAGTAGCTGCTAGATTATTTAGCATTCACCATTAAAGGTTTGCTAGGAGCTAATACAAAGGTAGCCACCTAAATGGCGCTATATGCTAATACGGCTAGGGTTAGCTATTCCAGGAGTCTTTGTCCAAAATACGTTTGTCCTCTAAAGACAAAGCATTAACCATTTAAGGTATGCTGGCAGTTAATACAAAGGTAGCCACCAAAGTGATGCTATATGCTAATATAGCTAGAGTTAGCTATTCTAGAAGTCTGCAAAGATGTTAGCATTAGCATCTATCTTCTGTGTCCATATTGCTAGTTTCTGTCCGTGACGTGAACATTAGCTGCTTGATTATTTAGCAATAACCATTTAAGGTATGCCGGGAGCTAATACAAAGGTAGCCACCAAAGTGGTGCTATATGCTAATATAGCTAGGGTTGGCTATTCTGGTAGTCTGCAAAGATGTTAGCATTAGCAACTATCCTCCGTGTCCATATTGCTAGTTTCTGTCCGTGACGTGAACATTAGCTGCTTAGTTATTTAGCAATAACCATTTAAGGTATGCTGGGAGCTAATACAAAGGTAGCCACCAAAGTGGTGCTATATGCTAATATAGCTAGGGTTAGCTATTCTATAAGTCTGCAAAGATGTTAGCATTAGCATCTATCCTGCGTGTCCATATTGCTAGTTTCTGTCCATGACATGAACATTAGCCGCCAGATTATTTAGCATTGGCTATTAAAGTGATACCAGCGGCTAATACGAAGCTAGCTGCGGGAGTGGTACTATAAGCTAACGCAGCTAGCGCTTAGCCTATCCGGACTTAAGCTCGAGTCTTCTGTCTTCTGTCCGAATATTTTTGCAGCAATTTCTTCCCGCTGGAATGATTTTGCCTCGTTTGAAAAGAAAAAAGGAAAAAAACGGGCGCTGATGGATTGGATTTTAGCCAGGGTTGTGGTTTAGCTTCCTCCTGACGGGGCCCGTAAATTCTCTAAAATGAAGATTTGTGCGCCCCCCCTTGAGAATTCAAAATGAGTATTGCAGCCCTGCGGGGGGGCTGTGACGGCGGCCATTATCCATTACAAGCGAATGGCGTCCCCCCTCCCCCGTCCCACAAATCTCATCGCTAACGCTAACGCTAAATCAGCCGCTTCATTAGCGGCGGCAAAATAAACGAGTCGCCGGATTTTTATGTATTCGCGGAAAAAAACACTCAAGTGGTGTAAACACATATACGAGCGCAACGGAAATTGACTTGACAGGCTCGTTTTTATTTATTTTTTGAAAAAAAAAAACAAAAGACGAGCGTTCCGAGGAAGGAAAGTAGTAGTTTGTCTTCCCTCGATGCTCTTCGGTCTTCGACATTAGTCACAAAAGGAATGCGGCGCGACGACAAAGTCACAAAACATTAAAGGAGAACTCGTTTATTCGCTAACTACTTCCCTGGAGTTTTTTTCAAGAGTGACAAACAATTGCTACTTAGCTAACATGCGGGCCATAAATCGTCCCCGTTTGACATAAGTCTCAAAAGAAATTGAGTTCGAAGACCGAATCACAAAACATGAAAGGCAAACTTGTTTATTTGCTAACTGTTTCCCTGGAGTTTCTTCATGAGTGACAAATCTTTGCTACTTAGCTAACTTGCAGGCTATAATTCTTCCCTGTTTGACATAATAACCTCAATTATCCGTTATCAGTCAAATCATAATACGCTGCAAAGCCAAGAGGCCGAGACACTTGTTCCCAGCCAAGAGGCCGAGACACTTGTTCCCAGCCAAGAGGCCGAGTCAAGGTCCTAGCCACAGGGCCAAGCAGCGATCAATGCGAATGCACAAAACCTGAATCACAGTTGGCATCCAGAGCTACAGTCGGCTGTGGGGGGGGGGGGGGGGGGGGGGGGGGGGGGGGGGGGGGGGGGGGTTGTAAGGTTTATTGTTCTATATTCTTTATCAATTATCCATTATCCGTTATCGGTCAAATCATAATAGGCTACAAAGCCAAGGGGCCGAGACACTTGCTCTCAACCAAGAGGCCGAGTCAATGTCCTAGCCACAGAGCCATGCAGCGATCAGTGCGAATGCACCGTTCCCGGAGGTACTGCAATACCGGGCCGATGCGTGGAGTGGACAGAGCAAGCTTTTATTCACATAACAGAATAAATCTCTAAAATAAATACATGACGAAAATATACAGTTGCAAATACATATTATACATGGTTACACATATTTACGAAGAAAGACGGTACACCGAGAGAGTTTTCAAAGCTTTAATAATAATAATGTAACTTTCATCCCAAACCGTGCCTGTGAAGGGTAGCAAAACGCTACTAGCAACACGCTCGCAACGTATCAAACGTGCCTGTTAAAAGAATACATCCCGTAATTGTGAAATCCATGGTAGATCGTCCTCAACTTCCTCCTCATAACTATCGCCCCCAAGGACGTCTTCCTCATTGTCGGAACGTACCTTGACCTTACAGAAAATATATGCTCAAACTTGGAGGTTGCAGACTTTCTTGGCGCACATATTCTACTGGTCTTAATCTCACCTTTTAAACTCCAGCGCCGCTGGGGGCATCAGAAAAATTCCATAAATTGGCCGCTTCACTGAAAAAGCAGCAGGGCTGAACATTTGGGAAAGAAGTAGCGGCTTATATAGTCCGGAATTTACGGTAAGTCTCAAAACAAGATGAGTTCGAAGACAGAATCACAAAACATGAAAGGCGAACTCGTTTATTTGCTAACTGCTGACCTGGAGTTTCTTCACGAGTGACAAACATTTGCTACTTAGCTAACTCGCTCGCTATAATTTGTCCCTGTTTGACATAGGTCTCAAAAGAAATTGAGTTCGAAGACAGAATCACAAAACATTAAAGGCAAACTCGTATATTTGCTAACTGCTTCCCTGGAGTTTCCTCACGAGTGACAAACATTTGCTACTTAGCCAACTTGCGGGCTATAAATCGTCCCTGTTTGACATAAGTCTCAAAAGGAATTGAGTTCGAAGACAGAATCACAAAACATGAAAGTCCAACTCGTTTATTAGCTAACTGCTTAAATGGAGTTTCTTCGCGAGTGACAAACATTTGCTACTTAGCTAACTCGCTCGCTATAATTTGTCCCTGTTTGACATAGGTCTCAAAAGAAATTGAGTTCGAAGACAGAATCACAAAACATTAAAGGCAAACTCGTATATTTGCTAACTGCTTCCCTGGAGTTTCCTCACGAGTGACAAACATTTGCTACTTAGCTAACTTGCGGGCTATAAATCGTCCCTGTTTGACATAAGTCTCAAAAGGAATTGAGTTCGAAGACAGAATCACAAAACATGAAAGTCCAACTCGTTTATTAGCTAACTGCTTAAATGGAGTTTCTTCGCGAGTGACAAACATTTGCTACTTAGCTAACTCGCTGGCTATAATTCGTCCCTGTTTGACATAAGTCAAAAACTAAATTGAGTTCGAAGACTGAATCACAAAACATGAAAGGCAAACTCGTATATTTGCTAACTGCTTCCCTGTAGTTTCTTCACGAGTGACAAACATTTGCTACTTAGCTAACTCGCAGGCTATAATTTGTCCCTGTTTGACATAAGTCTCAAAAGAAATTGAGTTCAAAGACGGAATCACAAAACATGAAAGGCAAACTTGTTAATTTGCTAACTGCTTACCTGGAGTTTATTAACGAGAGACAAACATTTGCTACTTAGCTAATTCACTGGCTATAAATCGTCCCTGTTTGACATAAGTCTCAAAACAAATTGAGTTCGAAGACAGAATCACAAAACATGAAAGACAAACTTGTTTATTTGCTAACTGCTTCCCTGGAGTTTCTTCAAGAGTGACACACATTTGCCTTTTTGCTACATAAATAACTTGCTAGTTATAAATTATAGTTGTTCAACATTAGTCTTTAAATAAATTTAGTTCAAAGAAGCAGTCACAAAACATTAAAGGCGAACTCGTTTATTTGCTTACCGCTTCCCTGGAGTTTTTACAATTTTAAAAAAAAGATTCTGAGGAACCATTCGGAAGTCGAAAGATCCGGCTCTTCTCATTGAGCCGAGCCTAAAAAGCGGGTTTTCTAAATAGAGCTGTCCCCTTGAGTGCGATGAGTAAGGGGCAGTGACGTTTCACATCACAATGCCATCATGACAAGCCAACAGAGCAGGCGTGTTGACGTCATTTTCACGCTTCTTTTTTATTTTATTTTTAAAAAATTAAGTCAGTCTGCCAAGAAACATGGCGATGGTAACAATTTCAAGCACCTTCAACAAAATTCAAGCATTTTCCTGAGCTGGAAAACACAACACTAAAATTCAAACCTTTGAGGATTTTAAGCACCCGCACGAACCCTAAACCCCGTAAAGTGACTGACTCTGCCGCTCCGGCAAAGAAGCTAACCGAAATCGTCGGCGTCGGTTTAGCAAAAATGGCCGCCTTAATCCTCCGATTTCAAAGCGGGGCACTCGATGTTGCGATTTCAAGGTAAACGCGATAAGACGCTAGCAATCATTTCCATTTTTTTTATTTGTTGACGCTACACGTCAACAAACGTTAGCGCGTGAAAACAGCTAACGGGATTATTAAATGGATGATTAACGAGGGAAAGGGAGAGGATTAGCGTAGCGCTTTGAAGTCGATTTCAGGAAAAACAAGAACATATTCGGATTTTTGTGTCGTTAGGAGCAACTAGCACAAAATTAGCAACTCGTTTTTCTTAAGCAGCTGACATCAAAGATGCTGTCCTAGCATTAGCAACTAGCATGAAAAACTAGCATTGGTAATTAAGTTATACACTATTTTATACACTGTTTTATCTTACTTAAAGTCAAATATACTTGTTCCAAAATCTGACTTCAGTGTTTGAGGGCAAACTCTGAGAGAAGGCTGTCGTAAAAACGCCTGTGCTTAGGAATGTGTCTTTGGTTTCTCTTTGTGTAGATAAGATGACCTATCACCCTTTTCCCATTCTTCAAAGGACGATTGGGAGATTTGAATCAAATACGGCGCGGACCAATCAGCCAGAGGCTTGATCATGGGGCTTGGACAATTGATCAGACAATAAAGGCATATTCTATTCTATTCTATTCTATAAATGGGGCAAACCGAAAGCCCCCATCATATCTCCTGCACACGGTTGTGATTCGGCTAAATAAATTAACATGTGGACTATACTCACCAAGATTTGCTTAAGCAGCTGACATCAAAGATGCTGTATTAGCATTAGCAAATAGCATGAAAAACTAGTATTATGGTATTGTCAAAAAATGCTTTAGGGGTCGCTACGTGCAACTAGCACAAGTTTAGCAACTCGTATTTTTTAAGCAGTTCACGTCACTAATTGTATTAGCATTAGCCGCTAGCATCAACAACTAGCATTGGCATCTAGCTTTGCTCCTTTAAAGGATTGGAAAATGAAAAATGAATATAATGCATAGAAACTAGGAACATATTTAGCTTTAGCGGTTAGCTTTTAGTCTTTGTGCCTGTGTTGACGTTACTGTAGGGGCTGCTAGCTGCGATTAGCATATTGTTAACACCAAGATTTGCTTAAGCAGCTGTCATTAAAGATTTTTTATTAGCATTAGCAACTAGCATGAAAAGCTAGCATTGGTAGTATTGTCAAACAATGCTTTAGGGGATGCTATGTGCAACTAGCACAAGTTTGGCAACTCGTATTTCTTAAGCAGCTAAAGTCACTAACTGTATTAGCATTAGCCGCTAGCATCAACAACTAGCATTGGCATGTAGCCTTGCTCCTTTCAAGGATTGGAAAATAAATACAATGCATAGAACTGGGAATATATTTAGCTTTAGCGGTTAGCTTTAGCCTTTGTGCTTGTGTTGACATTACTGTTGGGGCTGCTAGCTGCGATTAGCATATTGTGAACACCAAGATTTCCTTAAGCAGCTGACATCAAAGATGCTGTATTAGCATTAGCAACTAGCATGACAAATTAGCATTGATAGTATTGTCAAAAAATGCTTTAGGGGTCGCTAGGTGAGATTAGCACAAGTTTAGCAACTCGTTTTTCTTAAGCAGCTCATGTCACTAACTTTATTAGCATTAGCAGCTAGCATCAACAACTAGCATTGGCATCTAGCCTTGCTCCTTTCAAGGATTGGAAAATAGAAAATGAATACAATTTATAGAACATATTTAGCTTTAGCGGTTAGCTGCGATTAGCACATTATTAACACCAAGATTCAAGACATAAAAGATGCTATACTAGCATTATCCATTAGCATTGGTACCTAGCGCTACAAAAAAATATATCGTTAGGTATCATTTTCTTTCTCATTTGTGAAAACAGGATTACTAAATAGATTATTAACAAGCGGGAAAGGATTAGCATAGCGCTTTGAAGGCGTTTCGAGGAAGACAAAATGGACGTTTTCTTCTTCTGCTGTTTTATTTGGTTGTTCTTTCGTCCCACCTGCTTTTTTTCAGTCAATTTTGTCCACCATTTTCTACCTGACGATCCCCGTTAGCAGCCCAAAGGGTTAGCTCGTCGTTTTATGACCCGGTTTGCGTCCCGGATTTTCTTATCGTCCGGCGGCACTCGCGCCATTTTTATTGCGGCTTCGACTCAATTTGGGAGGTACGGCTTTTAACCTCGTAAATTCTCAAAGTGACGTCTGTTTTATAGGATGCCGAAGACAAAAAAACTCAAGTTGTCCTTCTGGTTGGGTGCTAGCTAGCTAACTAAGCTAAAAAGAGTTTGAGGGTTTAGGGTTTCAAATATATATTAAAACAGGATTTCAAGTAGGAATAAGGTTCCAAATTGGTGCTAAATGTCAAATGAATTGTTAAGTAAGGTCTACAATTAAGGTTTTGAGAGACTGTTACAGTTTAAAATAGTAGATATGGATAAAATATTGAGTTCAAGATTCAGTTGTGGGTTTGGAATCACGGGGTAGGGATTTAAATTGTTGTTTGAAATGGGGTTTTCAAGACATTGTTAGGGTTTCAAACAGTGTTTTGGGGTTTAAAATGCTCATTGGTGTTTCAAAGTAGTAATAAGGCCCCAAAAGT
Organism: Urocampus carinirostris; assembly: GCF_059441175.1. Lineage (NCBI taxonomy): Eukaryota > Metazoa > Chordata > Actinopteri > Syngnathiformes > Syngnathidae > Urocampus > Urocampus carinirostris. The sequence continues at coordinate 1,774,799 of NC_142352.1, read as the reverse complement.
CGTGCTAAATGTCAAATGAATTGTTAAGTAAGGTCTACAAATTAAGGTTTTAAGGGTCTGTTACAGTTTGAAACATTACATATGGTTGGAAAATTGGGTTCAAGATTCGGTTGACAGTTTTGAGTGTCTCAGGTAAAGGTTTGAAATAACTGGGTAGAGATTTAAATTGATGTTTTAAATGGGGTTTTCAAGACATTGTTAAGGTTTCAAACAGGGTTTTAAATTATAAATGAGTCAGATTGAGGTTCAAATACTCATTGGCATTTAAATTGAGTCTTTAAGTAGAAATAAGGCTCCAAATTGGTGCTAAATGTCAAATTAATTCTTTAGTTAGGTCTGAAATTAGGGTTTTGAGGGACTGTTACAGTTTGAAGTAGTAGATATGGGTAGAAAATTGGGTTTAAGATTCAGTTGACTGTTTTGAGTGTCTCAGGGTAAGGTTCGAAGTAACGGGGTAGGAATTTAAATTGTTGTTTTAAATGGGGTTTTCAAGACATTGTTAAGGATTCAAACAGGGTTGTAAATTATAAGTCAGATTTGGGTTTAAAATGCTCATTGGCGTTCAAAGTACAAATAAGTGGTGCTAAAAGTGAAATTCATTGTTTAGTAAGGTCTAAAATTAAGGTTTTAAGGGACTGTTACAGTTTGAAACAGTACATATGTTTAGAAAATTGGCTTCAAGATTTGATTGACGGTTTTGAGTGTCTCAGGTAAAGGTTTGAAATAACACGGTAGGGATTAAAATTGTTGTTTTAATTTGGTTTTCAAGACATTGTTAAGGTTTCAGTGTTTAAAACTATGAATGAGTCAGTTTGGGGTTTGAAATACTCATTGACGTTACAAATGAGTATTGATTACCTATAAGTAGGGATACGGCCCTAAATTGGTGCTAAAAGTCTAATTCATTGTTAAGTAACGTCTACAATTAGGGTTTTAAGGCACAGACATTGGTTTGCATGAGAGCTTCAATTTGGAAATTGGCTTTTAGATTAAGGTGAGGGTTTCTAGCAGGGAGGGTGAAGGGTAAGGTTTATAAATGTTTTTTTAGAGTTAATTAATTAATTAATGCATTTCTTTGATGACATTGGTATTTGCATGAAGACCGAAATCCTTAATTGTATATCCAGAACTGCTAGCCGCTAACTGCATTAGCATATAGCATCGCATTGGTGGTTAGCTTCACGTTAGCCGCTAGCATCACGAGAGTCGTTGAAGTGAAATAATGTAGCCATCTGTCAGGACCAGAACGGAAACAGGACGCACTCGCGTAGCGTTTCTCAACGCAGAAGTGGCACTTCCGTGGCAAGCAATGGCGGTGTCGGCAGCGGAAAAAACAGGTCAGTAGCCGGGACAGGAGAGCAAAAAACGTGGTCGAGATCAGCAACGAGTCGAAAGCCAGGAGAGGAGAGTAGACGTGGTCGAGATCAAGTACGGATCGTTATTCGGGACGGGAGAACAGACGTAATCGAGATCAAAACGAGTCGTCATTCGGGACGGGAGAACAGACGTGGTCGAGATCAAAACAGATCGTGGCGGGAGACAAACAGGAACAAAAACACGGGACAGGCTAAAAAAGGGCTCGCCGTGTAAAAACAGAGATTCGCAGACTGACCGAAAAGAGGGGACTAAGAGGACGGAGTTCAAATACTGACCGGGAGCCAATCAGTCAACAAGCCGCAGCTGGCGCCACACAGGTGGGGCCGATTGGGCGCCATGGCAACCGTGACAGCCATCAATGCTAGTATCGCCAGAACTTAATTAGCAATGCTATCAATCTGGACATAGGTGAGAGATGCTAATGCTAGCATCTTTGTGTCAGATTTTGGACAAAGACTCAAAGGCAGCAGGCAGACTCCTAGAATCGCTAACTGCTAGCATTAGCAATTAAACAAAATTGTGTTTCGAGATTGTAATTTCGTTTGTATTAATTTATGTATATTCATAGTAAATGTATTTATATTTTTTAGGATTTTTGATTTTTCAGAAAACTATTCTCAAAGAGTTTATGGATTGTTTTTTTATTGCATGTTAATTCTATTATTCTTTATGTATTCATACAATTTATATACATGAGCTTTTTCATTTAGTATTTTTTTTTTCAGTAATTCCTTTTGTTTGTGTGTCGTTGACATCTCACAGACAAGCAAATGGTGAGCTTTTTTTGGTGTGTCGTTGATGTTTGTCAAACACGCTTGATCAAATATGTGTTGACAGGCACGTTGCACATCGTCTTCACCCGGGCGAGGACACACTCGGACAAGCTCGCAGAACCAAAAGACAAAAACCAGAATTGGCACGTTTGGATCCTGCCTCGGATTGCTCAGCATCAACGACACCATCAAAGACAAGACCAGAGTACGATTCACACAGCGTTTTACACATCCGTTGAATGACATTTTACTGTTGATGACACTCTCGGGAGAGCTCAGCCAAAAAGGAAGCAATTTGGATCGGAACGTTTGGAATTTAGCCCGGATCATGCATCATCAACGACACCAACAACGAGAGTTTAGTTCACGTCACATTTCACAGCTTTATATATTTTTTCCCACCCATTGAATGACATTTTACTGTCGATGAGACTCTCGGACGAACTCAGAGAGAACTTGAATTGGAACAATTGGAATTTATCTTGAATTATGCAACATCAATGAGAACAAAAAACAAAGAGTTTAGCTTATGTCGCAATACACATCTTTTTTCATACTGTTAAATGTCTTATAGGCAATGCCACTCACTGTAAACTCAGGGAACAGGACAACAACTTGGATTGAAGGAATCAGAATTTAGGTGGGATTGTGCAACATCAAAGACATTGTCAAAGACAAGACCGGAGTGTAATTACCAGCTTTTTTCCCACCCACAGAACGATATTTCACTATGAATAACACTCTCGGACTAGCTCAGAGAAAAAGACAACAACTTAAATTGGAACATTTGGAATTTAGCTCAGATCATCAAACATCAACGACACCAACAACGAGTGTGTAGTTTACTTCACATTTCACAGCTTTTTTCATACTGTTAAATGTCTTATAGGCAATGTCACTCACTGTAAACTCAGGGAACAGGACAACAACTTGGATTGGAGGAACCAGAATTTAGTTGGGATTGTGCAACATCAAAGACACCATCAAAGACAAGACCGGAGTGTAATTACTAGCTTTTTTCCCACCCACAGAACGATATTTCACTATGAATAACACTCTCGGACAAGCTCAGAGAAAAAGACAACAACTTGAATAGGAACATTTGGAATTTGGCTCAGATCATCAAACATCAACGACACCAACAGCGAGAGTGTAGTTCAAATAACATTTCACAGCTTTTTTCATACTGTTAAATGTCTTGTAGGCAATGTCACTCACTGTAAACTCAGGGGAAAGGACAACAACTTGGATTGGAGGAACCAGAATTTAGCTGGGATTGTGCAACATCAAAGATACCATCAAAGACAAGACCGGAGTGTAATTACCAGCTTTTTTTCCCACCCACAGAATAACACTATGAATAACACACTCGGACTAGCTCCGAGAAAAAGATAACAACTTGAATTTAAACATTTGGAATTTAGCTCAGATCATGAAACATCAACGACACCAACCTCGAGAGTGTAGTTTGCGTCACATTTCACAGCTTTTTTTCATACTCTTAAATGTCATACAGGCAATCTCACTCATTGTAAACTTAGAGAAAAGGACAAAAACTTGGATAGGAGGAACCAGAATTTAGCTGGGATTGTGCAACATCAAAGACACCATTCAAAAAGCTTTTATCAGCTTTTTTCCCCACCCACAGAATAACACTATGAATAACACTCTCGGACTAGCTCAGAGAAAAGGACAACAACTTGAATTGGAACATTTGGAATTTAGCTCAGATCATCAGACATCAACGACACCAACAACGAGAGTGTAGTTTACTTCACATTTCACAGCTTTTTTCATACTGTTAAATGTCGTACAGGCAATGTCACTCAGAGAAAAGGACAACAACTTGGATTGGAGAATCGGAATTTATCTGCGATTATGCCACATCAACGACACCATCAAAGACAAGGTGTAATTCACAGCATTTTACAGATTTTTTCCCACCCATTGAATGGCATTTTATTTTGATGACACTGTCAGACAAGCTTGGAGAAAAACAAGACAACTTGGATTGGAAAGATTGGAATTTAGCTCAGGATATGATACATCTTTGACACTCAACGAAACCATCAATGAGAGTTTAGCTCACGTCGCATACCACAGTTTTTATGATAATATTAAATATCTTACAGGCGATGTCACTCACGGTAAACTCAGAGAAAAAGACAACAACTTGGATTGGGACAACTAAAATTTAGCTGGGATTATGGAACATCAACGACACCATCAAAGACAAAACAAGAAGGTAATTCACACAGCATTTTATATTTTTTCCCTCCCATTGAATGACACTTACTGTTGATGAGACTCTCAGACCAGCTAAGGAAAAAAAAAATCTCCAGTTGTGCAACATCCAAGACACCATCAACGACACCATCAACAACAAGGAGTGCAGGTCATTTTTATTAACATTTTTCACTTTTTTTCAGGTGATGCGGTCCCAGACAAGCTCAGGCAAAAAGACCATTACCCGGACTGGCAGGTTTGGCCTTGGATTGCGCAACATCAACGACACTATCAACGACAAAGAATACGGTTTACAGTAGCCATGTCTTAGCTTTCTTTTTTTTTTTGCAATTGTAGGACATTTTATGGGCGATGACACTCCAAGATGAACTCAGAAAATAAGAGAATAACCCATATTAGCATATTGTGCTTTGCATTGGGTAACATCAACAACACCATCAATGACACCATCAACGACAAGGAGTGCAGGTCATTTTTATTGACATTTTTCACTTTTTTACAGGTGATGACACTCCCAGACAAGCTCAGGCAAAAAGACCATTACCCAGACTGGCATGTTTGGCCTTGGATCGTGCAACATCAACGACACTATCAACGAGAAACAATACAGTTTACAGTAGCCATGTCTCCCAGGGTTTTTTTTTTTTTGCAATTGTAGGAAATTTTATGGGCGATGACACTCTTAGACGAGCTCAAAGAAAAAGAGAATAACCCATAATAGCATGTTGGGCTTTGCATTGCACAACATCAACGACACTATCAATGACACCGTCAACAACAAAGAGTGCAGTTTACTTCGCCATGTCTCAGTTTTTTTTTTTACTGGTGATGACACTCCCAGACACACTAAGACAAAAATACAATTACCTAAACTGACGGGTTTGCCCTTGGATTACCAAACATCAACGACACCATCAATGACACCATCAACGACAGGGAGTGCAGTTTATTTCCTCATGTCTCACAGTTTTTGTTTTTGACTGGCGATGACACTCCCAGACACACTAAGACAAAAATACAATTACCTAAACTGACGGGTTTGCCCTTGGATTGCCAAACATCAACGACACCATCAATGACACCATCAACGACAGGGAGTGCAGTTTACTTCGTCATGTCTCAGTTTTATTTTTTTGTTTTTACTGGTGATGAGACTCCCAGACAAACTAAGACAAATAGACAATTACCTAGACTGAGAGGTTTGGCCTTGGATGGCCAAACATCAACGACACCATCAATGACAAGAAGAGATTCTGCTGCGGACTCTAACAGTTTTTTTTTTTTTATCGAAGCATTAATGGACTTTTTACATGGTAGGACACTCTCAGACAAACTTCGGGGTAAGACGGTAACCAGATTTTGCACTTTGATTTTGGTTTGCGCAACCTCAATGAACCATCAACGACACCAACAACAAAAATTCAGCTAACATCACATTCTGCAGCTTTTTTTTGCTAGCATTCAAGGACAATTTACGAGCAATAACACTCTCAGACCAGCTCACAGAATGAGACCATAACCCTGATTGACACGTTTGGCCTTGAAATGCGCAACATCAATGACACCATCAACGACACTGACAAGAAGAATTCAGCTAACATCAAATTTTGCAGCCCTTTTGCCAGCATCGAAGGACATTTTACAAGCCATGACACTCAAAGACCCGCTCTCAGAAAACGACTATATCCCCGATTGACACATGTAGCCTTGAAATGCGCAATATCACCGACACCATCAACGACCCCAACAACGATTCAGCTAACATCCAATTCTGCAGCTTTTTTTGCAAGCATCAAAGGAAAATTTATGAGCAACGGCACTCACAGAAAAAAAAATACCATGGGCCTTGGAGTGCGCAATATAGACGAGAACATCAACGACACCATCAACGACACCGTCAACCGCAAAGATAGAGCACAGCTTTCTTCACGCTGCCACGTCTTGGAGGTTTTTTTTCTTTTTTTTTTTGCAAGCGTTAAAAGACATTTAACAAGCATATGTGAGAACATGATGCCGCAGACACACGGAACAGCACTCACACATTGCTCTCGCACATGCATTCCGAGTCTGGGACGGGAATTCCCCGAGGGAAGCGAGAGCACAATCACTGTCAATTAGGATCAAAGGCGCACGATATCACTCCAAAAAACGGTCAAGCTGAGACATTGAGACAAAGAGAAATACGCGAGACAAAGATCTCACACATTTCTTTACATTGTGGGGTGTTAGAACAAATGTTGGTCTTATTGCATATTGGGATTTTACATGAGAGGATAAACATTCTTATTTCTCATTTTAACACAACTAGCTTTGAATTTTCCTCTTGCTCTCACAATAAAAACCGTGAAAATGTCTCACAAATCGGGCCCGCGAGAAAACAACCAGAGAAGCACAAGAGAAAAGTCACCTGTCATTTGAAATATGTCTGGTAGGCAACACTCGCTAAGAAACTGGAGCAGTATTGCTTTCTCTCGCTTTCTTTTTCTCCCTCTTTATTTTGCTCTCTTTTTCACTATGGCTTTCTTTTTTTTCGCTCTCCGTTTCTCTCTTTTCCTCTCTGTTCTTTCTTTATTTTCCCTCTTTTGTCTCTGTTTTATCTCTTTCACTCTCTCTTGCCTTCATTCTCTCTCTCTTTCATTCCCTCTTTCTTTTCACTTTCTTTCTCTACATCACTGTCTCTTTACATGTATGTCTCTTTTTCTTTCTTTTTTTTATTTCTTCTACTCACACTCCCATTTTCTCTCTCGTTTTTTCTCTCTTCCTTTCTCTCTCGCTCGCTCTCTCTTTTTCTCACTCTCTCCCATTTTCTTCTGGTTTCTATACTTTTCTCTCTCTTTTTCTCTTTGTTTCTCTTTCACTCACTCTTTCTTTCTCTCTCTCTATTTCTCTCTTTCTTCCTCTTTTCTTTCACTCTCCGTTTCGCTTTCTTTTCCTCTTTCTCTGTTCTTTATTTTTCCCTCTTCTTTTTTCTCTTTTTTATCTCTTTCACTCTCTTGCCGTTATTCTCTCTCTTTCATCCTCTTTTTCTTTTCTCTTTTCTCTATATAACTGTCTCTTTACATGTGTCTCTCTTTTTCTTTACTTTTTTATTTCTCTCACTCATACTCCCATTTTCTCTCTCGTTTTCTCTCTCTCTCTCTCTCTCTCATTCTCTTCTGGTTTCTTTACTTTTCTCTCTCCTTTTCTATTTTTTTCTCTTTCCCTCTCTCTCTCATTTTCTCTTTTTTTCTCTTTCACTCTGTCTCTTTCTTTCTCTCTCGCGCTCCTTTTCTCTTTCACTCCGTCTCTTACTTTTTCTCTCCCCCCCTCTCTCTCTCTTTATCTCCTTCTCTCATGTTCTTTCTCTATTTTTAATTGACTAGTCACGGCGCCCAAAGTAAAATGAGTTTGACACCCATGCCATTGTGGGTAGGATCGAATGCTGGTTATTTTGTGTGAGAGGGAAGTGCTGCTAAACACAAATGTTGAAATATTTACGTTTAACTCACATATAAAACATTTGTCTTTTGTATATTTATTTGATCTTGCACACTAAAAACACCTATGTTTTCTCCAACATTTTTTTGAACATCTTTTAAAAGTTCATCCTCTCTCATTAAAAAAAAACAAAATATCTCACAGGTTTCTCTTTGTACATGGGATTTATGTGAGAGGAAAGCACCGCTACACACAAATGAAAGATTGAACTCACAAGTAAAACAATTGTCTTCGAATGTTCATTTGATCTCGCGCACTCAAAACAAACACGCTTCTCGCACATTTCTCGACACCGAGGTGTGTTGGACTGGGATTTTTATGTGAGAGGGAAGGGCTTCTACAAAACCACAAATATTTTTTTTCACATTTGAACACAACTATCTTTTAAAAGTCCATCCTCTCTCATGCTCTCACATTAAAAACACCTAAATGTCTTACACATTTCTCTACCGACTGTTTTTTTTTTGCATATGAGATTATGTGAGTGGAAAGAACTTCCACACAAAATTACATTTATGTCTCATTGTAACAGAAATATACTGGACTGTCTCAGAAAATGAGAATATTGTGATAAAGTTCTTTATTTTCTGTAATGCAATTAAAAAAACAAAAATGTCATACATTCTGGATTCATTACACATCAACTGAACTATTTCAAGCCTTTTATGATTTGAATATTGCTGAATTTGGCTTACAGCTTAAGAAAACTCAAAAATCCTATCTCAAAATATTAGAATATCATGAAAAAGTATACAAGTAGGCTATTCAACTAATCACCTGAATCATCTCATTAACTCGAAACACCTTGCGAGGGTTTCCTGAGCCTTAAAAAACACTCAGCTTGGTTCAGTAAACTAAATCACTGCTGATCTGACTGCTGTCCAGAGGACCATCATTGATACCCTCCATCAGGAGGGTAAGACACAAAAAGAAATTTCTCAAAGAGCAGGCTGTTCACAGAGTGCAGTTTCAAAGCATATCCACAAAAAGTCTGTCGGAAGGGAAAAATGTGGCCGGAAACGCCGCACAACCGAGAGAGATGACCGCAGCCTTAACAAAATTGTGAAGAAGAGCCGCTTCCAGAATTTGAGGGAGCTTCAAAGACAGTGGGCTGAAGCTGGAGTCCAGGTATCAAAAGCCGCAGTTCACAGACGTGTCCGGGAAATGGGCTACAATAGCCGTATTCCCAGAGGAGCAAAATCCAAGTTGCTTGAAATCCAGTGTGAAGTTCCCACAGTCAGCAATGGTTTGGGGAGCCATGTCAGCTGCTGGTGTTGGTCCACTGTGTTTCATCAAGTCCAGAGTAAATGCAACTGTGTACCAAGAGATTTTAGACCACGACATGCTTCCATCTGCTGAAAAGCTCTATGGAGATGAGGATTTCATTTTCCAGCATGATCTGGCACCTGCCCACAGTGCCAAAACCACCAGTAACTGGTGCACTGACCATGGCATCACTGTCCTTGATTGGCCTGCTAATTCCCCTGACCTGAACCCCATCGAGAATGTGTGGGGTATAGTTAAGAAGATGAAAGACACCAGACCTACAAATGCAAATGAGCTATCGAAGCATCCTGGGCATCAATAACACCTTAGCAATGCCACAGGCTGATTGCCTCCATGCCACGCCGGATTGATGCAGTAATCCGTGCAAAAGGATTCCCAACCAAGTACTGAGTGCATCAATGGACATTTTCAAATGTTTGATTTAGTTTTGCTGTTATAAAATTATTTTTTTACTTGGTCAGAGGAAGTATTCTAATATTTTGAGATAGGATTTTTGAGTTTTTTTCAGCTGTAAGCCAAAATCAGCAATATTCAAATCATAAAAGGCTTGAAATAGTTCAGTTGATGTGTAATGAATCCAGAATGTATGACATTTTTGTTTTTTTCATTGCATTACAGAAAATAAAGAACTTTATCACAATATTCTCATTTTCTGAGACAGTCCAGTATTTCAATCATTCACTTTATCTCACGCTCTCACACTTAAAAAAGACAAAAGTCTCACACATTTCCCGACCAAGTTTCTCGAATTGAAGTTTGTGTGAGAAGGAGGTGCTGGAACACACTAAATGTTGAAAATTGAACATTTTAGCACGGTTATCAACACAAACTCACCTATCTGATCTCACGCATTCACTAAAAACTCACAAATATCTCACACATTTTCTCTACGCCATTCGGTTGTTTTTGAGTGAGAGGAAAACGCTGCTACACACACCTGTTGAAATATTCAAGTTTTAACTCACATATAGAATAAATGTTCATTTTATCTCACAGACTAAAAACAACGATGATTCTCAACACTGAGTTGTGTTGGACTGGGATTTTTGTGTGAGAGGGAAATGCTTCTACAAAACACAATCATTTTTTTTTCACATTTGAACACAACTATCTTTTAAAAGTCCATCCTCTCTCATGCTCTCACATGAAAAACACTAAAATGTCTCACAGGTTTCTCAACCGACTGTGGTCATTTGTACACAGGATTATGTGAGAGGGAAGCGCTGCTACACACAAATGTTGAAATATTGAACTCACAAGTAAAACAATTGTCTTCGAATGTTCATTTTATCTCGCGCACTAAAAACACACGCTTCTCGCACATTTCTCGACACTGATGTGTTGGACTGGGATTTATGTGAGAGGGAAAGGCTTGTACAAAACCACAAATATTGTTTTTTTGACACTTGAACACAACTATCTTTTAAAAGTCCATCCTCTCTCATGCTCTCACATTAAAAACACCAAAATGTCTCACAGGTTTCTCAACCGACTGTGGTCATTGTACATGGGATTTATGTGAGAGGAAAGCGCTGCTACACAAATATTGAAATATCGAACTCGCATGTAAAACAAATGTCTTCGAATGTTCATTTTATCTCGCGCACTAAAAACAGACAGGGTTCTCGCACATTTCTCGACACTGAAGTGTGTCGGACTGTGATTTTTGTGTGAGAGTGAAGTGTTTCTACCACGCACTCACAATCTTTTAAAAAACCCACGAGAAATCTTTCCACACGGAAAATGAAAACCCAATCTTGCACACAACACGGCACTTTGGAAAAACACGTCCTCTCAGGTGAAGTCTCACAACAATCTTAAAGCGCACAGTCTGTTGACTTGATCTCTCACACACTGGAAAACGGACGACTGTTAAAACAATTTCCCACTCACACATTCTCACCAAACACATTTTTTTAAATTTTGAATACGTGATGTTGAATTCGCGCACATACATATCTCTCTCTCGCTCTCTCGCTCTCTCTCGCTCTCGTTCTCTCTCGCTCTCTCTTTTTTCTTTGTTCCTCTGTCTCTATCTCTCTCTGTCGTTTTACCTTATTTTGCTCTCTCTCTCTCTCCCTTTTTCACACTCTTTATCTCTCTTTCACTCTCTCCATCTTTTCTTTTTCTTTGTTTCTCTCTCTCTCTCTCTATTTCTCCCACTCCCAGTCACTTTATTCTCTTGCTCTCTCGCTCTTGATCACTCACTTTTTTATTTATTTCTTTCTCTCTTATACACACCCCTCTCTCTCTCTCTGTTCCTTCTTTCCTTCTTTCTTTCTCTCTCACTTTCCCTACCTTTCTTGTTCTCTCTCGCTCTCTCTCTCTCTCTCTTGATCACTCACTCTTTTTTCTTTCTCTCTTATCCACCTTTCTCTCTCTCACCCTCTCTCTCTCGCTCTCTCTCCCCATCTACCTAGCTATCTCTCTGTCACTCACTCACTCACTCACTCACTCACTCACTCACTCACTCACTCACTCAGCCACACACTCATTCTTTCTCTCTTTCTCTCCATTTCTATCTCCCTTCATCACTCACTCACTTTTTCCCACCCTTCCATCACTTTATCTCTGTCACTCCCTCCCTTCGTCTATCCGTTATTACTTCATCCTCTCTCTGTTTCTGTCCTTTCTGTCTTTGTTTTTGTCCCTCTCTCTGGATTTCTCTCTGTTTCTCTTTATCTCTCTATTTGTTATGTATGTCTCTTTTTCTGTCCTCTGACTCTTTACAAGTCTCTCTCTCTCTTTTAGTCCAGTTCTCTCTTACTTCCTTTCTTTCTCTCGGCATCCCTCTCTCTGTCCCTCTCTCTCTTGTTCCCCGTCTCTGTTTCTGTCCTCTCTGTCTTTGTCCCTCTCTCTGGATTTCTCTCCATTTCTCTTTATATTTCTGTGTCTCTCTTGTTAGGTCTTTCTGTCCTCTGTCTCTTTACCTGTCTCTCTCTCTATTTTTGTCCCCCTCTCCTGGTCGTTCTCGGTTTTTCTTGATCTCTCAGCCTCCCTCTGCCACTCTCTTTCGGTTTGTCTTTCTGTCTCTCTTTAGATCTTTCTCTCTTTATTTGTCTCTCTGTCTGTCTGTAAATCTAATTCTGTCCCTCTCACTTAGTTTCTTGTTTCTTTTCATGTCTTTCTGTCTGTCTTTTACTCTCTCTTTGGTCTCCAAACTTTTGTGTCTCCGTTTGTTTCTTTCGCTTTCGTTCAGTGTGTCTCTCACACATCTCACTCACAAAAAAAACGGAAAAAAAAAGAAAAGAAAAAAGAAGTGACTCTCACAGTCGGCAAGAGTCCCGGAGGAGTGGGCGGCATCACTGTCAATTAGCATCAACGCGCAAGCTAGCCGAGTCACTTTACTACCAAAGGACGTTCAACTGCCTCTCGCCTACTCCTCTCATGTACGCGCCTTTGTGCGAGTTTGTGTGAAAAGCGTCTCACGAGCGAGTGGCGGGGTCTTCGGTGGCCCCCGGGGGCCCGACGCATGCTTTACACCGGCCCCTCAAGAGACATTCTCAACGTTTCGAGGAAAAACTCACACAAACAAAAAGCAGACTGCCTCGCTCTAGCTGGAGGATTGCCACAAGTTACGTTCTTTATGCATTTTAGGTCCAGTAATTTACGATAGCTTCTGTCCAAAATGAAGGAGGTCGCTCGTCGCTAGGCAGACTTTACAGATGGCGATCGGGCAACTAGCCATTGGATCAAAAAGGGAAAAGAGATTGGATGCTAACAAGTAGATGCTAAAGGCTACATGCTAACTAGTAGATGCTCACGGCTACATGCTAACGAGTAGATGCTCATGGCTAGATGCTAACAGGTAAATGCAAAGGACTGCATCCTAGCGAGTCATGCTAACGGCAAAGGAGTAGATGCTAACAACTTCATGCTAATGACTACATGCAAACTAGCTGTTTCTAATGACTGTTTTTTAACAGGTAGATGCTAACAATTAGATACTAACAAGTAGATGTTCACATCGACATGCTGATGAGTAGATGCAAAAGGGCTGTATCCTCGCGAGTAATGCTAACGGCAAACGAGTCGATGCTAATAACGACGTTCCAACAGGTAGATGCTAACAAGTAGATTATAACAAGTAGATGCTCAAGGCTATATGCTAACAAGTCGTTGCTCACGGCTACATGCTAAGGAGTAAATGCAAATGACTACATCCTAGAGAGTCAATGCTAGCTGCAAAGGAGTAGATGCTAGCGACTTCATGCTAATGACTACATGCTAACGAGTAGATGCAAAGGGCTATATCCCCGCGGGTCATGCTAACGGCAAACGAGTCGATGCTTATAACGATGTTCCAACAGGTAGATGCTAACAAGTAGATTCTAACAAGTATATGCTCAAGGCTACATGCTAAGAAGTAAATGCAAAGGACTACATCCTAGCGAGTCATGCTAACGGCAAACGAGTAGATGATATTGACTTCATGCTAATGACTACATGCTAACGGGTAGATGCAAAGGGTTATATCCTCGGAAGCGATGCTAACGGCAAATGAGTCGATGCTAATGACGATGTTCCAACAGGTAGATGCTAACAAGTAGATTCTAAAAAGTAGATGCTAACGAGTGGATGCTCAAGGCTACATGCTAAGTAGTAAATGCAAAGGACTACATCCTAGCGAGTCATGCTAACAGCAAAGGAGCAGATGCTAACGACTTCATTCTAATGACTACATACTAACGAGTAGATGCTAAAGGCTACATGCTAACGGGTAGATACTCACAACTGCATGCTATCGAGTAGATGCTAAGAACTATATCCTCATGCTAACGGCAAACGAGTCGATGCTAATGATGATTTTCCAACAGGTAGATGCTAACAAGTAGATTCTAACAAGTATATGCTCAAGGCTAAATGCTAACAAGTAGATGCTCACGGCTACATGCTAAGAAGTAAATGCAAAGGACTACGTCCTAGTGAGTCATGCTAACGGCAAACGAGTAGATGCTAACGACTACATACTAATGACTACATGCAAACGAGTAGATGCAAAGGGCTATATCCTCACGAGTCACGCTAACGGCAAACGAGTCGATGCTAATGACGATGTTCCAGCAGGTAGATGCTAACAAGTAGATTATAACAAGTAGATGCTCAAGGCTAGATGCTAACAAGTCGTTGCTCACGGCTACATGCTAAGGAGTAAATGCAAAGGACTACATCCTAGAGAGTCAATGCTAGCGGCAAAGGAGTAGATGCTAGCGACTTCATGCTAATGACTACATGCTAACGAGTAGATGCAGAGGGCTATATCCCCGCGGGTCATGCTAACGGCAAACGAGTCGATGCTTATAACGATGTTCCAACAGGTAGATGCTAACAAGTAGATTCTAACAAGTATATGCTCAAGGCTACATGCTAAGAAGTACATGCAAAGGACTACATCCTAGCGAGTCATGCTAACGGCAAAGGAGCAGATGCTAACGACTTCATTCTAATGACTACGTACTAACGAGTAGATGCAAAGGGTTATATCGTTCATGTTCACGGCAAACGAGTCGATTCTAACTAGTAGTCAAGTAAATTCTAACTAGTAGATGCTCCAGGCTACCTGCTAACGAGTAGATGTTAAAGGATACATGCTAACAGGTAGATGCTCACGGCTACATCCTAACGAGTAGATGAAAAGGCCTATCCTCGCGAGTCATTATAACAACAAACAAGTCGATGCTAATAACGATATTCCAACAGGTAGATCCTAACAAGTAGATTGTAGCAAGAAAATGCTCAAAGCTACATGCTAAGGAGTAAACGCAAACATCCTAGCGAGTCATGCTAACGGCAAACGCGTAGATGCTAATGACTACATGCTAACGAGTAGAAATTCACGGCAAACTAGCTGTTACTAATGACTGTATTTTAACAGGTAGATGCTAACGAGTAGATGCAAACGTGTAGATGCTAACAAGTAGATGTACACGGCTACATGCTAATGAGTAGATGCAAACGGCTTCATCTAACGAGTCATGTTAATGGAAAACGCGTGTATGGTAAAGGCTATATTCTAACAGGTACATGCTAACTTGTAGAAAGATAGATAGATAGAGCTAGATAGATAGATAGATAGATACTTTATTCATCCCCGCAGGGAAATTCACACTGCTCACCGCTACATGGTAACAAGTAGATGCTATTGCTACATGCCAACGTGTCATGCTAAGGGCAAACGTGTCAATGCTAATCACTATTATCTTACGGTTGTTAACAGGTAGATGCTAACGAGTAAATGCTAATGGCTTCATGCGAACGAGTGACGCTAAGAAGCTAACGACTTCTTGCTACCGATGACCTGTGTAGTCCGAATGATTTGGACCATTATGTCCAGCTATTTTAACATTTTTTGTATAGACCAATGAGATTTTCCGATTTCTTTTGGGTTCCTGGTAGGAAAAGATTTCTGACACTTTCCCTTCTTGGGCTGACACTTCCTTTTGTTTTCCTCCTCCCGCCCACTCGCATGATTTTGTGGATGATTGGCAGACGGAAAAATACAGCAGATAAAGAAAATTCACTCGCCGATTCTCACTGCCTGTCTCTGTCTCGCTCCGTCCCTCTTTCCTGTCTCTCTCTCTCTCTCTCTCTCTGTCTCAGTCTATTTCTGTCTTTGTCTTTTTCTCCATCTTGCATTCTGTCTCTTACTCACTCACTTTTTGTCTCTTTCTTTCTTCCTCTCACTCTCTCTCTATCTTTCTCTTTGTCTCTCCATTTCTCTCTCTCTCTCTCTCTCCATTTTTTCCTATCTCTCTGTCCTTCCTTCTCTGTCTCTTTTCGTTTTCCTCTTTTTCTGTCTCTTTCCACATCTGTTTCTTTCTGCCTCATCTCAGTCCCCCTACTCCCCCCCCTCTCTCACCCTCACTCTTTCAGTCTTTCTGTTTTTCTCTCTCATCTCTCTTTTTCACTTTCCTCTGTTTCTATCTCCCTCGTTGTCTGTCTCTATTTTTTCCACTCTTTTAAAGTCCCCTTTTTTATTTATTTCTGTCTCACACAGTCTATTTCTCTTCCTCTCTCTTTCTCTCACTCTCGCTCGCTCTCTCCCTACAGCCTCTCCCCCTCCCTCTCTCTCTCGCTCACCCTCACTTTCTCTCTCTGTGTCATTTTCTCCTTCCCTATAGCCTCTCACTCTCTCCCTCTCTCTTTCGCTTTCTTTAATTATTTATTTCTGTGTCACTCAGTCTATTTCTCTCTCTCTTTCTCTCTCCCTCCCTAAAGCCTTCCCCCTCTCTCTGTCATTTTCTCCCTCTTTCTCTTACTCTAACTCTGTTTTCTCTCAGTCCGTCTTTCTTTCATTATTTATTTCTGTGCCACTCAGTCTCTCTCTCTTTTGCTCTCTCTCCCTACAGCCTCTCCCTCTCTCCCCCCTCACTCTAACTCTCTCTCTCGCTGTCATTTTCTCCCTCCTCCCTAAAGCCTCTCTCTCTCTCTCTCTCTCTCTCTCTCGCTTTTACACTCTCTCACCTCACCTTTAACTCTTCCTTTCGCTCTCTCTCTCTGTCTCTCTCTGTCATTTTCTCCTTCCCTATAGCCTCTCTCTCTCCCGCTTTCTCTCACTCTTACTCCCTCTAACTCTTTTTCTCTCAGTCCGTCTTTCTTTGATTATTTCTGTGCCACTCACAGTCTCTCTCTCTTTTGCTCTCTCTCCCTACAGCCTCTCCCTCTACCCCCCTAACACTAACTCTCTCTCCCTCTCGCTGTCATTTTCTTCCTCCCTAAAGCCTCTCCCCCTCCCTCCCTCCCTCCCTCTCCCTCTTTCACTTTCTCTCTCAAACCCAATTTCTCTCTATCTCTCTCTCTCTCTGTCATTTTCTCCTTGCCTAAAACCTCTCCCTCTCTCTTTCTCTCACTGTCTCTAACTCTCTTTTTTCTCTCTCAGTCTGTCTTTCTTAAATTATTTATTTCTGTGTCACTCACAGTCTCTCTCTCCTCTGCTCTCTCTCCCTACAGCCTCCCCCTCCCAATTTCTCTCCCTCTCTCCTCTTTCTCTCTCTCTTCCTCTTTCACTCTCACTCACCCCCACTTTCTCTCTCTTTCTCTTTTATGCTCTCTCACTCTCCCTCTTTCAGTTTCTCTCTCACCCCTAATTTCTCTGTCCCAGTATCTCTCTCTCTCTCGCTGTCATTTTCTCCCTCCCTAAAGCCTCTCCCTGTCTCTCTCTTGTTCTCTCTCTCTCTTTCTTGCTTTCCATCTTTCACTCTCTCTCTCACCCCCACTAACTCTTTCTTTCTCTCTCTCTCTTTCACTCTCACTCACCCCCACTTTATCTATTATTATTATTATTATTTATTTCTGTGCCACTCACAGTCTCTCTCTCTCTTGCTCTCTCTCCCTACTGCCTCTGCCCCTCTCCCTCTCTCATTCTCTCTCTCTCTTCCTCTTTCACTCTCACTCACCCCCACTTTCTCTCTCTTTCAAGCTCTCTCCCTCTCCCTCTTTCACTTTCTCTCTCACCCCTAATTTCTCTGTCCCTCTTTCTATCTCTCTCTCGCTGTCATTTTCTCCCTCCCTAAAGCCTCTCCCTGTCTCCCTCTTGTTCTCTCTCACTCTTTCTTGCTTTCCATCTTTCACTCTCTCTCTCTCACCCCCATTTTAACTCTTCCTTTCTCTCTCTCTCCCTCTCGCTCACCCCCATTTTAACTCTTCCTTTCTCTCTCTCACCACCATTTTAACTCTCTCTCTCTCCCTCTCTCTCACTTCATCTATTATTATTTATTTCTGTGCCACCCACAGTCTCTCTCTCTTGCTCTCTCTCCCTACAGCCTCTGCCCCTCCCCCTCTCTCTTACTCTCTCATTCTCTCTCTCTCTTCCTCTTTCACTCTCCCCCACTTTCTCTTTTATGCTCTCTCACTCTCCCTCTTTCACTTTCTCTCTCACCACCAATTTCTCTGTCCCTCTATCTCTCTCTCTCTGTCATTTTCTCCCTCCCTCTTTCTTTCCAACTTTCACTCTCTCTCTCACCCCCACTTTATCTATTATTATTATTATTTATTTCTGTGCCACTCACAGTCTCTCTCCCGTGCTCGCTCTCCCTACAGCCTCTGCCAATCTCCCTCTCTCTTACTCTCTCATTCTCTCCTTCTCTCTCTCTCTTCCTCTTTCACTCACCCCCACTTTCTCTCTCTTTCTCTTTTAAGCTCTCTCCCTCTCTCTCTCTCCTTCTCTCTCTCACTCACTCTCTCTCCCACACTCTCTCTTCCTCTCTCAAAACGACGGCAAGGATGGATTTCCCGCGGAATACTCTTCCGCATCCCGTCGCGGTGCGCGATCGGGCAGCAGCCGGCGCCGCGGCCCGCCGCTCCGGGTCTAGACAAACAAGGAGCTCCGCCGTAGGCAGGAGAGCAGCAATCGGGCTCGTGGCGGGATGCTAAAAATAATTGGCGCGCCGTCTGCTCGCGCCCACTCCAGAGTTCTTCCGGTGTTTTTTGGAGGGAACGCCCCCCGGGCTCAGCCAATCGGAAGAGCTCTAGATATGGGATTTGTGAGCTCGTTGCCAGACCTGAGTCTCAGGGGGGGCATGACTTTTACTACCTCCGATTATTTTTATTTTGTTTGTCGTGATTCTTTGTATTTTGTAGTTTATTTGTTGCGCTGAGAAGTCAATATTTCAAAAGATATTTGATTGCGTCATGAAATGAGTGAAAAAACTTGGCAATAAATGTTATTTTCGTTTAATAGATTTTTCAAAAACGGATTTATTTATTTTGTGAAGAATTATACATTATTGTTAGTGGCTTAACATCTTTTTCCCTACTTTTTTTCATAATTTTCCCTTCTTTTTTCTTTTGTTTCCTTTTTTTCTCTCTTTTTTTGACTCCCAAACTGCTCTTCAGTTTTTCTTGCTTGAATTCAAATAGTAACAATTATTATGTCACGTGATGCACAAAATGATTTAAAAGAAAGGGTGAAAATAAAGCAATAGTAAATGTAAAAAAAGGAAAAAGCTAAGAAAAAATGAAACAAAAAGAGAAAAGAAAAAAAGGGGGAAATGAAAGAGAAGAAAATGTTGAGAGAGAGAGAGAGAGAGAGAAAGAGAAAGAGAGAAAGAAAAAGAAAAAGAAAAAAAGAGAAAAAGAGAAAGAAAGAGAAAGAGAGAAAGAGAAAAAAAGAGAAAGAGAGAAAGAAAAAGAAAAAGAAAAAAAGAGAAAAAGAGAAAGAAAGAGAAAGAGAAAGAGAGAAAAAGAGAAAGAGAGAAAGAGAGAGAACGACTCCCAAACTGCTCTTGCTTGAATTCAAATATTAACAATTATTGTCACATGATGCACAAAATGATTTAAAAGAAAGGGTGAAAATAAAGCAATGATAAATATGAAAAAAGGAAAAAGCTAAGAAAAGATGAAACAAAAAGAGAAGGAAAAAAAGAACAGGAAAAGAGAGAAAAGAAAAAAGGGGGGTAAATGAAAGAGAAGAAAATGTTAAGAACCAGAACTGGATCAGGACCCAAACGCGTGACGTTCTCACACAAGCCTTTTATTTTAAGGGAAATAGGGAGTCATGCATGTTAGGGAGCAGTCTGGCGTGGATTGATAGGAAGCCAGAGGCCTACGAGATAGATACCAACTGCCCGAGTAGATAACGGACAGATGGGGTCGATATCGGACAGGACGGGACAGACAGGATGGATAATGAATCATGATGTTGAAAATAAACAGGAGAAACTAGACGGGAACAAAAACTGGAGAAAATAATAAACAGGACAAAAATAGGCGAGAACAAAACTGGAAACCGATATTAAACAGGACAAAATAAACAGGAACAATACCGGGCAGGAAATACCAACAGGACAGGACCGAGTCAAAACCCACATCTGGCAGGGCAGAGGTTCGTTGACGGACTGACAAAGGAAAAATGAGAGCACTGAGCTTAAAAAGACAGAAAGCCAATCTGTCAATGAGCAGCAGCTGGCGCCACACGAGCGGGGCCGATTGGGCGCCATGGCAACCGTGACATTTTTGTTTTTTGTTTTTCTTTTATTCGTTTTTACTGCTTACATTTTTCTTTTTGTCCTCTCTTTTTTCACTTCTAATCTTTTGTTTCTACTTCCCAAGATTTTTTTTACTTCGTTTTTCTTTTACATTACAATTTTTTTGTTTTTTAAAAAAAATCTCATTTCTACGTTTTGTTTTATTTTGTTCTCTTTGGTTTCTTTTTTTCCCGTGGCTTTTTCCTTTATCTGACTTTTTTCCCGTTTTATTCTTCTTCTAATTCTAGTTTTTCCTCTGATTTTTTTCTTCTTTTTTTATTCCTTTTTTTTAACCTTTGTATTTTTTTTTCTTGTTCCCCCCCCTAGATTTTTTTCTTGCTTTTTCTTCTTCTTCTTAAGACATTGTTCCAGATTTTTGTTTTTAACCACATGTTATTATCGTAAATACGGTGGACTACTACAGGAAAAAGGTGGCGGACCCAATGTGGCTCCCGGGCCTTACTTTGAACCCCTTTGATTATGAAATGTTTGTAACCCGTTCCCGCAGCAATAAAAGAATTTTGAGTTTTTCGACTCGGATTCGATATCGAAAATATGGTAACCGTGACGACAGAAGTCCGAAATCGTAACGAGCGAGGCGGTTTTTTTTCTCCCTTGTTAAAAAAAAAAAAAAAAAAAAAGGCTAATATGATTCACTTTTATAGCTGGAAGCTTCACTGGCTGGATGACAGCCAATTAGCTCGCCCGCTCGTTATCAAAGCTCGATTAATCAGGCCTTAAATGTATTGATCCGCCCACGAAGTTGCTTTTGACGGGCTCGTCTCTTCGTCGCTCGCTTTGTTTTGAGAGAGGGGAAAATGTAGAGAGAGAGAGGTAGGAAGGAAGAGAAAAAGAGAGAGAGAGAAACAAAGAAACCGAGAGAGGGAGAGAGAGAAAAAAACGAATGAGAGAGCGAGAGTGAGAGATAAACAGCGCAACGGAGAAGGAAAGAGAGAGGGACAGAGAGAGTGGTTAAAAAGAGAGTGAAAAAAGAGAGAAAGGGAAAAAGAGAGAGAAAGCAGAGAGAGAAAAAAGAGAAAGAGAGAAAGAGGGAGAGTGAAAGAGAAAGAAAAATGTGAAGGAGAGAGAGAGAGTGACAGATAAACAGAGCAAAGAAGAGGGAAAAAGAGAGAAAGTGAGGGAAACAGAGAGAGAAAGCAGAGAGAGAAAAAAAGAGAGTGAGAGACAGTGAGAGAGAGAAACCAAGAAAGAAAGGGGGAGAAAAAAGCGAAAGAGAGAGAGAGAGGGAGAGTGAAAGAGAAAGAAAAAAGAGAAGGAGAGAGAGAGTGAGAGATAAACAGAGCAAAGGAGAGGGAAAGTGAGGGGAAAAAGAGTGAAAGTAAGAGAGAAAGTGAGGGGTACAGAGAGAAAGCAGGGAGAGAAATAAAGAGAGTGAAAGAAAGAGATAAAGAGAGAGTGAGAGACAGAGAAACCAAGAGAGAAGGAGAGAGAAAGAGGGTGAGAGAGAGACAGAGAGAGAGAGAAAAGCAAATGAGAAAGAGGGAGAGTGAAAGAGAAAGAAAAAAGCGAAAGAGAGCGAGAGTGAGAGAAAAACAGAGCAAAGGAGAGGGAAAGAGAGAGGGAAAAAAAGGAGAGTGAAAGAAAGAGAGAAGGTGAGGGGAACAGAGAGAGAGAAATAAACTATAAGATCTTTTGTCCCATCCTGAAAATAAAACACTTATGTTTTCGTCAGGAAGACCTATTTTTCGTCCTAAAACTAAAAGACGTCTTCTCCTGTCCTTAAACTGAAAGACGTCTTTTCTCATCCTGAAATGAAGACATCTTTTCCTGTCCTGAAACTAAAAGACGTCTTTTCTTATTCGGAAACTGAAAGACGTCTTCTCCTGTCCTGAAACTAAAGATTGTCTTCTCTTGTCCCGAAACGAAAAGACGTCTTTTCCCGTCCAGAAACTAATATGTCTTTTACCGTCCTGAAACTCAAGATAGTCTTCTCTTGTCCTGAAACTAAAAGACGTATTTTCCCGTTTGGAAACGAAAAGACGTCTTTTACTGTCCTGAAACTGAAAGACGTCTTTTCTCACCCTGAAATGAAGACATCTTTTCCTGTCCTGAAACTCAAAGACGTATTTTCTTATTCGGAAACTAAAAGACGTCTTCTCCTGTCCTGAAACTAAAGATTGTCTTCTCTTGTCCCGAAACGAAAAGACGTCTTTTCCCGTCCAGAAACTAATATGTCTTTTACCGTCCTGAAACTCAAGATAGTCTTCTCTTGTCCTGAAACTAAAAGACGTATTTTCCCGTTTGGAAACGAAAAGACGTCTTTTACTGTCCTGAAACTGAAAGACGTCTTTTCTCACCCTGAAATGAAGACATCTTTTCCTGTCCTGAAACTCAAAGACGTATTTTCTTATTCGGAAACTAAAAGACGTCTTCTCCTGTCCTGAAACTAAAGATTGTCTTCTCTTGTCCCGAAACGAAAAGACGTCTTTTCCCGTCCTGAAACTAAAAGATGTCCTTTCTCATCCTTAAACGAAGACATCTTTTCCTGTCCTGAAACTAAAAGCTGTCTTCTTTTGTCCTGAAACTAAAAGACGTCTTCTCTCATCTTGAAACTAAAATACGGCTGTTTCCGTCCTGAAACGAAGACATCTTTTCCTGTCCTGAAACTAAAAGTCATATTTTCTCGTCCTGAAAATAAAAGACGTTTTTTCCCGTTTGGAAACTAAATGTCTTTTACTGTCCTGATACTAAAAGAAGTCTTCTCACATCATGAAACTAAAAGACGTCTCTTCTCATCCTGAAATGAAGACATCTTTTCTCGTCCGGAAACTAAAAGACGTTTTTTCCCGTTTGGAAACTAAACGACCTATTTTCCTGTCCAAAAACCAAAACCTCATTCTCGTCCAGCATCATTAAGATGTCTTTTCCCGTCCTGAAACTAAAAGATGTCCTTTCTCATCCTGAAATGAAGACATCTTTTCCTGTCCTGAAACTAAAAGTTGTCTTCTTTTGTCCTTAAACTAAAAGACGTCTTCTCTCATCTTGAAACTAAAATACGCCTGTTTCCGTCCTGAAAATAAAAGACGTCTTTTCCTGTCCAGAGACCAAGATGTTTTTTACTGTCCTGAAACTTATTCTGAAACTAAAAGACACCTTTTCTTGTCCTGAAACTAAAAGTCATATTTTCTCGTCCTGAGACTAAAAGACGTCTTCTCTCATCTTGAAACTAAAAGAAGTCTCTTCTTATCCTTTAATGAAGACATCTTTTCCTGTCCTGAAACTCAAAGACGTCTTCTCGCATCCTGAAACTAAAAGACACCTGTTTTTGTCCTGAAAAATAAGAAATGTATTTTCCTGTCCACAAACTAAGATGTCTTTTACTGTCCTGAAACTAAAAGATGTCTTTTCTTGTCCTGAAACTCAGTCATATTTTCTGTTCCAGAAACTAAAAGATGTCTTCATCCGTCCCGAGACTAAAAGACGTCTTCTCTCATCTTGAAACTAAAAGACGTCTTTTCTCATCCTTAAACGAAGACATCTTTTCCTGTCCTGAAACTAAAAGTCATATTTTCTCGTCCGGAAACTAAATGACCTGTTTTCCTGTCCAAAAACCGGGACCTCATTTCTTGTCCTGCATCAGAAAGAAGACTTTTCCTGTCCTAAAACTAAAGGACATTTTTTTCCCATCCGGAGACTAAAAAGGACGTCTTATTTTAAAGTCCGACCGGCTCGTAAAGAATGGAGAGGGACAGAGACCAGGAGGTTTTTGTGCTCTGCGGTGCTTCCCAAGCTGCAATGCAGCTAGCCGAGGGGGGCAGAGGGGGGGGGGGGCAAGCGAAAGGTATCTCCGTCTTTGAAAAGCGTTCGCTCGCTAGTGGAGCGCCTGCTTCCTTTTGGCCCCCCGGGGGACCGCGGGTGGAAACGGCGGACCGACCGGCGCCCGAGATTTAACGTTCGCTGGCGGGGAAGGAGAGAGAGAGAGCGGGAGAGAGAGAGAGAAGGAGAGAGAGAGGAAAGCGAGAGGCGAGATAGAGACGGCGATAGAAGGATACGAAGAGAGAGAAACAGGGGAATCAAAACAGTGAAATAGAAAGAAAGAAAGAAAAGAAAGAGATATATAGAAAGACAAAAAGAAAGAAAAAGAAAGTGAAAGAAAGAAAGAAAGAAAGAAAGAAAGGAAGAAAGGAAGAAAGGGAAAGAAAGTGAAAGAAAGAGAAAGAAAGAGAAAGAAAGAGAAAGAAAGAGAAAGAAAGAGAAAGAAAGAAAAAGAAAAAAAGAAAAAGAAAGAAAGAAATAAAAAGAAAGAAAGAAAGGAAAGAAAAAGAAAGAAAGAAAAAGAAAGAAAGAAAGGAAGAAGGGGAAAGAAAGTGAAAGAAAGAGAAAGAAAGAGAAAGAAAGAGAAAGTAAAAGAAAAAGAAAAAAAGAAAAAGAAAGAAAGAAATAAAAAGAAAGAAAGAAAAATAAAGAAAGAAAGAAAGAAATAAAAAGAAAGAAAAAGAAAGAAAGAAAAAGAAAGAAAGAAAGAAAAAGAAAATGAGATAGACAGAAGGACAGAAAGAAAATAAGCAAGAGATGAAAGAAAAAAAAAGAAAGACCAAAAAAAGAGATAGAAAAAAGGACAGAAAGACAGAAAGAAAATAAGCAAGAGATGAAAGAAAGAATAAAAAAAGAGAGAGTGGGGGGGGGGGGGTAAAGAAAGAAGAATAAAGATAAATAATCAATGTGAAACATGGAGAAAGGAAGGGGAGTCAAAACCGTGAAATAGAAAGAAAGAAAGAAAGTGAAAGAAAGAGACTGAGAGAAAGAAAGAAAGAAAGAAAGAAAGAAAAAAGAAAGAAGGACAGAAAAAAACGAAAGAAAGAAAGAAAGAAAGAAAGAAAAAGAGATTGAAAGAAGGACAGAAAGACAAAGAAAATAAGCAAGAGATGAAAGAAAGAAAAAGAAAAAGATAGAAAGAAAGTGGGGGGAAAAGAAAGAAGAATAAAGAGAAATGACCAATGTGAAACATCGAGAAAGAAAGAAAGAAAGAAAGAACGAAAGAAAGTGATTGATAGAGATACATAGAAAGAGAAAAAAATAGAGAAAGAGAGAGGGAAATGTGAGAGGAAGAAAGATACAGAGGTAGAGAGCGAGAGAAACTACGAGAGAGAGAGAAAGAGTGAGAGGACGATCGACAAAGAGAATGCAACACAGAGAGGTAGTAAAGGACAAAGTGAGAGAGAGTGAGAGAGGTAGATGGAGGTAGAGAGAAAAAGACAATAGAGAATGCAAGTGAGTGATTTGAGAGAGAGGGTATTGAGGGAAATGAAATTAGAGAGAAAAAAAGAGGGGAAGGTGAGAGAAAAAGGGTTAAGAAAGAGAAAACGCTATGGAGAAACATTGATAAAAGATATGGAGAAAGACGGAGAAAGAAATAGAGGAATATGAAAGAGTGAAACCAACATAGACAAAGACTCGTGAGAGAGGTGGGAGAGTGAAAGAGAGAGAGAAACTGAAAGAAGATGAAGAAGTGATAAGGAGACAGATAAAGTGAGAACAAGAGGAAGAGAGACAGAGCGAGAGAGAGAGAAAGATGGATAGAGAGAGAATGCAAAAGAGAGGTACAAAAAGAAAGAATGAGAGAGAGAGAACTAGAGAGGAAGAGAGAAACAGAGATACAGGTGACTAAATAGAGAAGGTAATTGAGGGATAGGGAAAGAAGGAGAGAGAGAATGATAGAGAGGATGCAAGAGAAAGGTGTAAACAGAGAGAATAAGAGAAGTGGAGGGAGAGAGAGAGAGACAGCTGGAGATAGAGAGAAAGAGGGTGAGGAAAAAGAAAAGAAAGGAGCAGAGAAACTAAGAGACATTGAGAAAGAAAGAGTAAGAGAGAAAGAGAGAGAAAGAGTGAGAAAGAGATAAAAAGAAAAAAGATAAAAAGAACGAGGTAGGGAAATGTAGAGAATGAGATCAAAAAAGTGTGGGATGAAAATCAAAAATGTGAAAGCAAGACTGGGTAAAGAGAGATCAAGAAAACCTATAAATAAAGAGACCGCGGGAGAAAGAGAAAGAAAAAGAGAGTGAGGATAAATAAAGAAACAGAGGAGGAAAGACAAAACAAAGAGAGAGAGAGAAAGAGCAAGAATAAGTGAGACAGGAGGAAATGAGAGGAGATAGAATAACGGAGAGAAAGAACGAGCAAGAGAAATGTCGAGAACGAGATAGAGAAAGCAAAAGAGGAGAATGAAAGAGTGAGGAAAAAAGGAAAAAAAAAAAGAACAGAGAGAAAGAAAGAGCGAGAAAGAGGGAAAAAAAAGGAACCAGAAAGAAACGAGAGATGGGTCAAGAGAAAATAAATACAGATGCAGAGAAACAAAGAGAAACAGAGAGAGATAGAGAGAGAGTAAGAGAGCAAGAATAAGTGAGAGATAAAGAGAAAAAGAACAAGCAAGAGACATGTCGAGAACGAGAGAGAGAAAGCGAGAGAGGAGAAAAAAAGGAAAAAAGAACAGAGAGAAAGAAAAGACTGAGAAAAGGGAAAAAAAGGAACGAGAGAGAAACGAGAGATGGATGAAGAGAAATCAAATACAGAATAAATATGGAGAGTGAATATTCCGAGAAAACAATCTTGTTCATGGAAAAACGTCGTACTGCTGCCCCGACCCCTCAACCTCCTTGCCCAAAGATACAAAGTGCTCGATAAATTCAATCGAGTTTTCTCGACGGGGGAGAAAAAGTACATTTTCAATCGAGCGGGAACTCGGAAAGAAGAAACAAAAGCTTGGAGTGCGTCTTGAGGAGCGCAATCGGGCAGACGGCGACCCATACTTTTCAAGGCCGTAAAACACAAAAGAGTAAATCGACAAAGAGCGAGGAAAAAAAAAAACAGTTGTACGCTTGTACGGAGCGAAAGATCTTTTCCTCTAGAGGGGGCGTCTGAACAGCGTTCCCCCGGGGCCCCGCCCATTTCTTCAAGAAAACCTCGGAGCTAGCTAGCGCCGCGAGAAAGATGCTAAAAGTGACAGAATGAGAGCGATGATGAAAAGACAGACTCCGTCAAAAGGAAGCACCGAGCTAGCAGGGACGCTAACGGTGATGCTAACAAAATGTGCTAAAATGCCTCAATCAAAAGCAACAGTGACTAGCGAAAAAGCTAGCAAGAAAGCTAAAGATGATGCTCTCTCTCTCTCTCTCTTTCCCTCTTTCTCTCTCTCTCTCTCGTCTCTCTTTCTCTCTCTCTCACACTTTCACACTTTTGTCTCTCTCTCTCTCACTTTACTCTCTCTTTCTCTCGCTCCCACCTCTCTCGCTCCCACCTCTCTCTCTCTCTCTCTCTCTCTCTCTCTCTCTCTCTCACTCTCTCTCTCTCTCTCTCTCTCACTTTTCTCTCTCTCACTTTTCTCTCTCTCTCTTTACCTCTCTCTCTCTTTACCTCTCTCTCTCTCTCTCTCTCTCTCACACTTTTGTCTCTCTCTCTCTCTCTCTCTCTCTCTCACTTTCACACTTTCGTCCCTCTCTCTCACACTTTTGTCTCTCTCTCTCTCTCTTTACCCGTCTCTCTCTCCCTCTCACACTTTTGTCTCTCTCTCTCTCTCACTTTCACACTTTCGTCTCTCTCTCTCACACTTTTGTCTCTCTCTCTCTCTCTCTCTCACGCTTTTGTCTCTCTCTCTCTCTCCCTCTCTCTCTCTGTCTCTCTCTCTCTGTCTCTTTCTCTCTCACTTTTCTCCCTCTCTCACACACTTTAGTCTCTCTCTCTCTCACACACTTTTGTCTCTCTCTCTCTCTCTTACTTTCTCCCCCTCTCTCCTACTTTCTCCCTCTCTCTTTCTCTTTTCCTCCCTTTTGTCTCACGCTCTCACTTTGACTCTCTCTTTTCCACCCCTTTTCTCCCACTCTCTATCTCTGTCTCTTTCACTCTCTGTGTCTCTCTTTTTCTCTTCCTTTGTTGCTCTTTGTCTCTTTCGCTCGATTTGTCTTTTAACCTCTTTTGCTCTAACTTCCTTTTTTCCTTTTCTCTCATTTCTCTTTCTCTCACCCTACCCTTTGCGCTTTCTTTTCTCTTTTCTCTCCTTCTGTCTTTCTCTTTCTCTTTGCATTTCTTTTTTCCTCTCCCTTTCTTTTTCACCTCTCTCACGACTTTTTATCTCTTTTGTTCCTCACGCTCTCTCCCTCTCTTTCTTTGTCCCGCACTCTCTCCTTGTCCCTTCCTCTTTCTCTTATTTCTTCATCTCTCTTTTTCTTTCTCTTTAATCTACTAGTCCGGCCCCCGACAGATTGTTTGTTCTATGGTGTGGCCCCCCGAGTTCAAATGAGTTGGAGACCCCTGATCTAGTAGGCAGGTTCCTCCCACCGCATCGTAAATAACTACTATAGCTAACGGAACACGGCGGCGGTGACAGCGTTTTGACGGACTTCCTCCATTTCCTTGCCTGGGAATCTCCTCATTTCATGGGGGGGTACTGCTCACCGTCTCACTCGCTCTGCCGGGCCCTCGTCGGTCCCTCGCCGGGCCCTCGGGTGACGCACGGATAAATACGAGCGCCGAACGAGCAGGCGCACAAACACAAGAAGACGGATGAAGAGCCGAGCTGGAGAGTCGCCGGGGTTTGTCTCCTCTTATTTGCTCAACTCGGCCGGCGGAAGAAAACCATCAAAGAGGGAAAGAAAAGAGATTTGCCTCTTGCCTGTGCCCGCACAAGAAAACCGGAAAAAAAATCCACTACTTGGCTGTTTACCGTGTAAACTCGCTTTTAAGCTCCGCCCCCTAAACTTGCTTTAAAATAGCCGTGTACTCAAAGAAATACATGCCTAAAAAAATCTAGATAAGATGAATATACTATACTCCTAAAAAGTATTATGTATTACCATTTTAAATAAAGCAACGAAACCCACTAAATCACAATAAAATGAGATGTGGTCCCTATCAAACACAGAAAAGAACTGCCTTAATTGACAAAAGAGAAACCCTTTACTGTTTCAAAATAGCCACAAACTAAAATAGATTTTTAGTCGATAGTGTCAATGTGAATCACCTGGCGCCAACTGCCTCGGACTCTGATTGGCTCCCTGTGCCCATTTAAACCCACTCCTTTCTGTCACCTGTTGTCAGTCCGTCTACGAACCTCAGTTTACACTAGGCAAGCCTTTTTCGACCCTCACTCCCACCTGTTTCTGCTCCCGTCTGTCCCCCCGGTTTTGATCCTGACCCTGTCTACTCTCCCGTCCCGGCTTTCAGACTCTGATTGGCTCTCTGTCCCTATTTAAACCCACTCCTCTCTTTCACCTGTTGTCAGTCCGTCTACAAACCTCAGTTTACACTAGGCAAGCCTTTTTGACCCCTGACTCCTGCCTGTCCTGTTGATGCTCCCGTCTGTCCCCCGGCTTCGACCCGTTTTTGTTCCTGACCATGTCAACTCTCCCGCCTTGGCTTTCGAACTCTGATTGGCTCCCTGTCCTTATTCAAACCCAATGCTTTCTGTCACCTGTTGTCAGTCCATCCACGAACCTCAGTTTACACTAGGCAAGCCTTTTTCGACCCTCACTTCTACCTGTTTTTTGCTCCCGCCTGTCCCCCGGCTTCGACCCGTTTTTGATCTTGACCACGTCTACTCTCCCGTCCCGGCTTTCAGACTCTGATTGGCTCTCTGTGCCTATTTAAACCCACCCCTTTCTGTCATCAGTCCGTCTACAAACCTCAGTTTACACTAGGCAAGCCTTTTTTGACCCCTGACTCCTGCCTGTCCTGTTTTTGCTCCCGTTTGTCTCCTGCTACGAACCATTTTGATCCCGACCACGTCTGCTCTCCCTACTTGGCTTTCTGACTCTGATTGACTCCCTGTCCCTATTTAAACCCACTCCTTTCTGTCACCTGTTGTCAGTCCGTCTACAAACCTCAGTTTACACCAGGCAAGCCTTTTTCGACCCTGAATCCAACCAGTCCCTTTTTTGCTCCAGTTTGTCTCCGGCTACAACCCGTTTTGATCCGGATCACGTCTGCTTTCCTGTCCTGGCTTACGACCCTTTTTGATCCCAACTACGTCTACTCTCTCGTTCTGGCTTTTGACTCATTTCCAACCCCGACCAAGTCTTGCTCTCCCAGTCCCGCCTATCGACCCGTTTTTCCGCCCCTGACACCGCCATCGCTCGGTACGGAAAATTACGACAGGCTGGAGTAAATCATCCAACGGGCCAGGTCCGGCTCGCGGGCCGTACGTTTGCCATTTTCCAACAATTTCTCCTTGTATCCACCCGTCCTTCAGTCTCGATCCAAGACACAAACGCATCTTGGAGACACGAAGCCGGCAATCAAGGAGGTTTTCCGATGGTCCGGCGAGACAGCTGTCGGCCGGCGTGATTACTCGATTACATGAATTAGGGCTCGGAATGTCTTCGCGCCTGACAAGCAAAAAGTTGTTTACTTGGGACGGCACCACCTTTAATTGGCGTCTCACGTCCTCGCAAATTAAAGGGACAAAATCAACGTGCTGTCAATGAGACTTTTTTGGGAAAAACAAACACAGTAGGGTATCCGGTTACATTTTCACCTCAAAGAGAGGAGGAGGAAATGTAAGGTTTCAAGGCAGAATAGGGTTTCAAATGACGGCATGGGTGCTGGGGATAATGTTTGATTAAAAAAGAGCTTGCAGGGCTTTTTTTGAATTGGTTAAGGTTTTCAAGAAATTTTAAGCATAGATTCATGTTTTATTGAGTGGTTCAAAGACAGGATTAGGGTTCCAAATTGGGATTTTAATCTTACAGTCAGTCAGGTATTCAAAGTATGCTTTTCAAGGAGGTATTGAATTTAAAGGGAAAGAATGAATTTTGAGATTCCAGTCTCAATATGGTTTTCACATCAAAACGAGGGCCACCAAGTAGGGTTTCAAGGCAGAATTTTGTTCTTTAAGGAGGTGAAACAATCTAATGGTATGGTTTATAGAGTGTTAATGGGTTTAAGACAATTAAGATAACTATAGAGTTTTTAAGGATGTGTCAGGGTTTCAAGACCAAGATAGGGTTTTGAATTTCAACCCTCGAATGGCAAGTTGGGCTTCCAGGTCAAAATGAGGACACAAACTAGGATTGACAGACAGAATATAGTTATTCTTTTGGGGTAAGGTCAAGAAGATTGTGTTTGAGTTTTAAGGAAGTTTTAGGCATTCAAGTCAAAGATAGGGTTTGGAATTTCTAGTCTCATGTATCGAGTCAGGTTTCCACATAAAACAAGGGCAACAAAGAAGGGTTTAAAGGCAGAATTTTGTTTTTTTAGGAGGTGAAAAAATCTAATGGCATGGTTTATAGAGTGTTGAGAGGTTTGAGAAAATTAAGGATGTGTTAGGGTTTCAAGACAAAGATAGGGTTTTGAATTTCAAATCCCACAGGGCAAGTTAGGTTTCCAGGTGCAAATGAGGACACAAACTAGGATTGACAGACAGAATATAATTATTCTTTTAGGGTAAGGTTAGTTTTGAAGAGAGTTTTAAGGGACTTTTAGGGATTCAAGTGCAAAATGGTGTTTGGAATTTCTAGTCTCATGTATCGAGTCAGGTTTCCACATAAAAACAAGGGCAACAAAGAAGGGTTTCAAGGCAGAATTCTGTTTTTTTAAGAGGTGAAACAATCTAATGGCATGGTTTATAGAGTGTTAAGAGGTTTAAGAAAATTAGGAATGTGTTAGGGTTTCAAGACAAAGATAAGGTTTTGAATATCAAATCTCAAATGCCATGTTAGGTTTCGAGGTCAAAATTAGGTCACAAAGAAAGATTTAAAGACAGAATGTAGTTATTCTTTTAGGGTAAGGTCAGTTTTGAAGAGAGTTTTAAGGAGGTTTTAGGGATTCAAGTCAAAGATGGGGTTTGTAATTTCTAGTCCCATGTATCGAGTCAGGTTTCCACATAAAAACAAGGGCAACAAAGAAGGGTTTCAAGGAAGAATTTTGTTTTTTTAGGAGGTGAAACAATCTAGTGGTATGTTTATAGAGTGTTAAGGGGTTTAAGACAATTAAGATAGAGTTTTTAAGAATGTGTTAGGGTTTCAAGACAAAGATAGGGTTTTGAATTTCAAATCTCAAATGGCAAGTTAGGTTTCCAGGTCAAAATGAGGACACAAACTAGGACAGAATATAGTTATTCATTTAGGGTAAGGTCAGTTTTGAAGAGACTTTTAAGGAAGTTTTAGGGATTCAAGTGCAAGATGGGGTTTGGAATTTCTAGTCTCATGTATCGAGTCAGGTTTCAAGGCAGAATATAGTTATTTCCTAAGGTATGAAACAGGGTAAGTGTTGGATTTGAAGAATGTTTTTGAGTGTTAAGACGATTCAGATCATTTGAGATGTATATTATGCTATTCTCAAAGACACAGATTGAATTCCGTGTCACAGAAATACAGTTAGGTTTCAAAAAGAGGGCTAGAAAGTAGGGTTTCAAGCCGGAGTTTTGCCTCATGCGTCAAAGCTTGTTTTGATATTTGCTGCAGTGGCGATGGCGGCGACAGATAAGAGAGATCAGCGCCATTATTGAGAGCGAGAAAGCTAGCGTGTGCGTTTGGTGCTTGCGCGTGCTCGCAACCCCATCTTTAATACCCGACTCGTCCGTCTTTAATCAGATGAAGCGACTTCCTCCGAGTCAGGCAAGAAAATCAATTACTCGGCGTAAAGAGGAACAATTGCTTCACAACATAGCGGGGAAAACACATCACGGGTTTTAAATTCTCGCCAGGCACCGGCGGGAAATAATATTAAGGTTTCAAGCGGAGTACGGTGTACAATTAGGGAAAAAGAACCTTTAAGCCTGGTTGGGTTTCAAATCTTCTCTGTGATTTGACATGAAGATCTCAAGCATTGGTTAGTGTTTTAAAGCAAGTCAGTCTTAGATGAAGGTGTAGAGTAGGGATGTCAAACTCATTTGAACTCGGGGGCCACACCATAGAACAAATATTCTCTCGGGGGCCAGACTAGTAGATTAGAGATGAAGAAAAAGAGAGAAAGAAATAATAAAAAGAGAGGGAGAGAAAAAAAAAGGGAGAGGGGCAAAGAAAGAGAGAAGGGAAGAGAGAGAGAAGGTAAGAAACAAGAGATAAATAAAGAAATAGGGAGACAGGGGGGAAGAAAGAGAGAGAGAAATGAAGAAATCCAAAGAGAAATAGAAAGAAAGTGAGAAGGAGAACAGAGAAAGAGAGAAGGGGAGGAACAGAGAAGGGGAAAGAAAGAGAAAAAGAAAAAAGAAAGGAGAGAAAAAGAAGGTTAAGAGAATTTAGAGAGAGAAAGAGACAAAGAGAAACAAAGAAAGAGTTAAAGAGAAAGAGAGAGAGAAAGAGAAACAAAGAAAGAGTTAAAGAGAAAGCGAGAGAGAAAGAGAAACAAAGAAAGAGTTAAAGAGAAAGAGAGAGAGAAAGAGAAACAAAGAAAGAGTTAAAGAGAAAGAGTTAAAGAGAAAGAGAGAAAGAGAGAAAGAGTAAGAGAAAGAGAGAAAGAGAGAAAGAGAGAAAGAGTAAGAGTAAGAGTAAGAGTAAGAGTAAGAGTAAGAGTAAGAGTAAGAGTAAGAGAAAGAGAGAAAGAGTAAGAGTAAGAGTAAGAGTAAGAGTAAGAGTAAGAGTAAGAGTAAGAGTAAGAGTAAGAGTAAGAGTAAGAGTAAGAGTAAGAGTAAGAGTAAGAGAGAAAGAGAAAGAGAAAGAGAAAGAGAAAGAGAAAGAGAAAAAGAGAAAAAGAGAAAAAGAGAAAGAGAAAAAGAGAAAAAGAGAAAAAGAGAAAAAGAGAAAAAGAGAGAAAGAGAAAGAGAAAGAGAAAGAGAAAGAGAAAGAGAAAGAGAGAGAGAGAGAGAGAGAGAGAGAGAGAGAGAGAGAGAGAGAGAGAGAGAGAGAGTATGAAAAAGGGGGTTTGTGTAAGAGTTGGGGCTTCAAGAACCTAGTTGAGGGCTCCAATCAAGATTAAGGTGTCAAATTGGGCTTTCAAGGCAAAGTTTGGGTGTAAATGCACAGGTAGAATAGCAAGGTGAATTTGGACAGCCGGTAAGGTTTCAAGACAGTATTAGCGTTTCCAACAAGGTCTTGTGGAGTTTTAAGGTAGATTATGGTGTCAAATTAGGGTTTGAAATCGCATTTTGGGTTTAAATCCACAGGAAGAATAACAAGATGAGTCGGGAGTGTCAGGTTAAGGTTTTAAGTAAGTAATAAGGTTTTAAAATATAGTTTTTAATTAACTTTGGAGATTCAAGTTTCAGTTGAAACCTTTCGTTTGTGTGTTAGGGAGTCAACATGAACTATCAAGAACGTTAAAGGTTCAGGACTGGGGTGTCAAATTAAGGTTTCAAGACAAGACTCCAAAGGTAAAATAGCAAGGTGTATTTGGGAGCTGGTAAGATTTCAAGCCAGTATTAAAAGTTTCCAACAAGGTCAGGTTAAGGTTTTAAGTAAGTAATAAGGTTTCAAATAAAGTTTTAAATTACCTTTGGAGATTCAAGTTCCAGTTAAACCTTTCGTTTGTGTGTTAGGGAGTCAACATAAACGATCAAGAACGTTAAGGGTTCAGGAATGGGGTGTCAAATTTAGGTTTCAAGTCAGGACTCAGGGTTTGATCCAAAAGTAAAATAGCAAGGTAAATTTGGAGAGCCGGTAAGGTTTCAAGCCAGTATTAAAAGTTTCCAACAAGGTCTTGTGGATTAAAGTTTGTTTTCCAGGCAGGGTCACACTTTTAAGGTAGATTAGGGTGTCAAATTAGGGATTGAAACCGCAGTTTGGGATCAAATCCACAGGAAGAATTACAAGATGGGTTGGGAGTGTCAGGTTACGGTTTTAAGTAAGTAAAAAGGTTTCAAAATATAGT
Organism: Urocampus carinirostris; assembly: GCF_059441175.1. Taxonomy (NCBI): domain Eukaryota; kingdom Metazoa; phylum Chordata; class Actinopteri; order Syngnathiformes; family Syngnathidae; genus Urocampus; species Urocampus carinirostris. Next base: position 1,739,917 of record NC_142352.1, on the reverse strand, counting down.
TTTAAATTACCTTTGGAGATACAAGTTTCAGTTGAAATCTTTCGTTTGTGTGTTAGGGAGTCAACATGAACTATCAAAAGCGTTAAGGGTTTGGGACTGGGGTGTCAAATTAAGGTTTCAAGACAGGACTCCAAAGGTAAACTAGCAAGGTGTATTTAGAGAGGATTTTTAAGGTTTCAAATCACTGTTAAGGTTTTAAAATGAAGTTTAAGCGAGGAACATGGCGTCAAATCGGGGGTTCCAAACCACATTTTGAGTTTAACGGAAGGCTTGTAAGGTGAATTGAGAGTGGGAGGTTAAGGTTTCAAATCACTGTTGAGGTTTTAAAATGAAGTTTAAAACTTGTTTCGGAGATAAAAGTATGAGTTGAGTTTGAGTTATTAGGTCTTGACATGTGCTATCAAAAACAATTTGGATTTCAATTCAGGATTAGGGTGTAAAATTATGGTTTCGATACAGAATTAAGATTTAAATCCACAGGAAGGTTTGCAAGGTGGATTGGGAGATTCAGATTGAGGTTTCAAGGCTGTATCAAGGTTTGGATTTAGTGTGTGTTAGGGTTCTAACACAAACTATCAAGAAAGCTAGGGGTTGAATCAGGGTTAGTGTGTCGAATTAGGGTTTCAAGACAGGTCTCAGGTAGGATTCCAAAGCGAATGTGAGAGTTCGGTTACAAATTTGAGCTTGAGTGTTTAGGGCTTTAATAGAAGAGATCAAGAAACCAGTTTTGGTTTCAATTCAGGATTAGGGTGTAAAATTTTGGTTTCGAGACAGTATTGAGATTTAAATGCGCAGTAAGGATTGCAAGGTGGATCAGGAGAGTCAGATTTAGGTTTCAAGGCTGTATTAAGGTTTGGAAGTGGATCATCCGTAGCGAGGGATGGCGGTGTCAGGGGCGGAATACTGGTCGGTAGCCGGGACTGGGAGAGCAAGACGTGGTCGGGGTCGGAAAGGAGTCGTAAGCCGGGACGGGAAAGCAGACGTGGTTGGGATCAAAAACGGGTCGTAAGTGTTAGTTTAAAACGGGAAATTCCTGGCTTGTTTCTCCCGAGTGTAAATGGTAGCGAATGTTATTAATAATCGCCTTGGGCGGCCAAGAAAAAACATGCTTCTTTGCCAAGTTCTTCTTGGCGGGGAACATACGGTCATGCCGACCCCAGCAGTTCTTGGAAATTGGGAAAATTGAAAGGGGACAAAACATTCTGTCTGGTAGCGTGCATTTTTGAGATAAACACGTGCGTCATCACGAGGGGGACGGGCGAAAGTAATACGAGATGTTGTATTAGGATATAAAAAGCCAATTGTCTCTGAAGACGAATGAGACTTCTGTTTTGTACGCTGATGAAGACAATTAAACGAGCTCTCCCTCTCACGCCAAGACTTTCTGCATGCTCGGGCTGCTCCACGATAGTCGTAGCGGGAGACAGACGGGAGCAAAATTGGGACAGGTGGGAGTCAGGGTCGAAAAAGGCTTGCCTAGTGTACACAGAGATTTGCAGACGGACTGACAACAGGTGACAGAAAGGAGTGGGTTTAAATAGGGACAGGGAGCCAATCAGAATCATGACATTGCAAGGTTTAAGACTAAGGTTTGAAATCAGTGTTAAGGTTTCAAAAAGCAGTTTTAAACTCACTTTGGAGTTGGGGGTGTTAGGGCTAAAACATAGTTTTGCTTTCAAGTCGGCGTTAGGGTTTCAAACTGGGATTATGTTTTTTGAGGAATCAAGAAATTTGGCCTTGCGAGAGTTCTTCAATAAACAAAGTGACTCTTTAGGAGCCCTAAAGCCGAACGAGACGAATCAATAAATTACGGTTTTAACTTTTCACGGGCGGTGTCCCGGTCCTTTATGACGAGTTCCCTTTCTTTATTTTCCCATTTGCGGTGTCACGGCTTTAAGACTCCCACAATTCATCCGCTGTCCGCCATTGGCATTATTTTCACATTTTGCAGCGTTCCCGCTAGAATTCCTCCGTCATGGGCGGGAACACAAACGGAGGCGGCCATGATGGATCTTCTCCAAATCAATCTGCACTTAAGTATTGCGCAACCGCTCTCTCCCGAAGAGAAAAACCGGGCGCATCTATTTTGTTCCAGAAGGCAGCAAATAAAATTGTTTTCATTCCTAGTGTTTACTTTTTTTAGCATTCTTTTATTTCATTTTTCAAATGTAATTTATATCTACATTTTATATTTGTTATTATTATTATAATCATTAATATTATTTCTATTTTTTAAAATATTCACATAGAGTTTTTAGTTGATTGCTTCTTTGATTTATATTTTTAATATATCTTCACTTTTTTTAATTTCCCATTTTATTTGGCTCCCTGTGCCTATTTAAACCCACTCCTATCTGTCCCCTTTGGTCAGTCCGTCTGCGAACCTCAGTCAACACTAGGCAAGCCTTTCTCGACCATGACACCCACCTGTTTTTGCTCCCGTCTGTCCCCCGTTTTTGATTTTGACCACGCCTACTCTCCCGTCCCAGCTTTCAACCTCTTTGTCCCCGACTACGTCTACTCTCCCATTCTGGCTTACGACTCACTTCCGAGCCCGGATCACGTTTTTTGCTCTCCTGACCCGGCTACTGACCCGTTTTTTTCTGTTCCCGACACCGCCATCGCTCGCCAGCAAGTCCCACTTCCGCGTTCAGAGCGACCTGCTTCCCACACCCAGCGATCACAGAATCTTGGGTGCAATCCTTTCCTTTCTTCCATATAAAACAGAGAAACGTTACGCAAGTGGGTCCTGTCTCCGTTCTGGTCCTCACAGATAGTTTCTTGAATTTATATTTTCAATTTATCATCTCTCTTCAGTTTCGTTTTCATTTCATTCATTTTTTTATTTTGTTGTATATTTTTCAAATCAATTCATATTCATATTTTGAAGTTTGATTCATTTTTTTAATTTTTGTTATTTTATTCTATTTAAATTCATTATTCAATTTCTGTTCAAATCATTCCTTCACTTTTGATTTTAATATTTTTTTCATTCCATTTGCTTTATTGTATATACAGTATCTTTAAATGTTATTTTATCACATGATTATATTTTGACATTATTTTATGTTTTTATTGTTATTATTATAAGATGATTAGGTATTTCATTATATTGCTACTTTTTTTATCAAAATGATTTCTTTGCTTTCATTTATTGTTTTTTTTTATGTTTTATAGATATTTTTTGTTTATTTAATTTTACATTTGATCAATTTCCTAATATTTATGTATTTCTAATGATTTTAGTCTTACTATTTTTTGAAAACTGGTTTCTATTTCTTTGATTTTTGCTATTTTCATTCATTTTTTCACTTTTTCTTTTTTTAGGCAATTTTATTTTTCAATGATTTTTTCTATATTTAGGAGGGTTTCCCCTTATTTATGTTTTTTTAACGTCAATGTTTTATTTTATTTTTTCGTTTTTGTATTTTGAATGTTTTTTGAAAGTGACTATGAATTTCCCTCTCTTTTATTTGTTGTATTCTTTTGATTCCACATTTCGTTTCATCCGATTTTAAATGTTATTGTTTTTATTTATTTGTTTATTTGTTGAGTTTGTATTTCTGACTTTATTGATGCCGACTTTTGTATGATTTCAGTTTGAACTCGCCCATCAAAATATTTTGAAAAACTTTGAGGATTTAAAGCTGGTTTATGGAACGTCAAATATTCTACTTGCTGACGCCACCTTCTGGCTGAAATGGTAATCGCAGCTCCTTTTGTCGCGCTTGCGAGTACTTGTACGTGAAATTCCGAGACGCGCTCGGAGAAACAGAACCACGTCTCCCAATCTCTCACTCTCTCCTTTTCGCAGTTTTCTATCTTTCAGGCTCTCTTTTTGTCTCTCTCTTTCAGTCTTTCTCTATCTCTTCCCGTCTCTATTTTTCCTTCTCTTTCTCTCTTTTTAATCTTCTCTTTCTCACTATTTTACTGGCTTTTGTTTTCTCCTTTTTTTCTCCCTTACATTTTCTTTTTTTCCAGTATCTCTTTTTCGTTCCCACTTTCAATCATTTTTTTCTCTCTTTCATTCTCCTTTTTTTACTTTTTCTCTCACTCCCTCATTTCGTTTTTCTTTTTATCTTTCTCCTTTTCTGTCTGATTCTCTTTTACTCTGTTTTTCTCTCCCTCTTTCTCATTATTCGTTCTGTATTACTCTTTGTCCCACTCTCTCTTCTTTGCCTCTCTCATGCCTTTTGTCTCTCTATCTTTCTTTCACTTTTTTCCCTCTTTTTGTATTTTCTTTCTTTCTCTCTGCCTTTGTGTGTCTTTCTCTTTCTCTCTGCCTTGCTCTCTCTCTCTCTTTCTTTGTGTCCATTCTCCCTCTCTCTTTTTCTTTGTGTCTCTATTTTTTTTCCATTCTCTCTTTTACTCTGCTCTCACTCACCATGTTACTGTCTTTCGTTTTTCTTTTTTTTCTTTCTCCCTCACTCATTCTCTTTTTTAGTATCGCTTTTTCTTTCACTCTTTTAATCATTTTTCATTTCTCGCTTTCACTCCAACTCATTTTCACTTTTGCTCTCACTCTCTCTTTTTTTCTCTCCCTCTCTCTATTTGTATTTTTCTTTCTTTCTCTTTCCATCCGATTTTCTCTCCCTTAGTGTGTCTTTCTCTTTCTATCTCTCTCTCTCTCTTCCTCTTTCTTTGTGTCTCTTTCTTGTCTCCCTCTTCCTCTTTCTTTGTGTCTCTTTCTTGTCTCCCTCTTCCTCTTTCTTTGTGTCTCTTTCTTGTCTCCCTCTTCCTCTTTCTTTGTGTCTCTTTCTTGTCTCCCTCTTCCTCTTTCTTTGTGTCTCTTTCTTGTCTCCCTCTTCCTCTTTCTTTGTGTCTCTTTCTTCTCTCTCTCTTCCTCTTTCTTTGTGTCTCTTTCTTCTCTCTCTCTTCCTCTTTCTTTGTGTCTCTTTCTTCTCTCTCTCTTCCTCTTTCTTTGTGTCTCTTTCTTCTCTCTCTATCTCCGTCTGTCTTTTTCTTTTTCGAGAGTTTTCTTTTCAACCATGCGGGCCCCGAGCACAAATTGAGCCAGCCTACCATTTGGAATAGGAGCTCACGTGACTTTGGCTAGCTCCTTTTAGCACATTCACACTCGCTAAAACAGTCGTCAAATCCGGCAACGCCAAATCCCCGAAAGTGAAAAAAAGGGGAAGGGGCCGGAGCATTTTATTTTGGCGGGGGGTCAACAAGGAAGCTAGCGAGACGGGATTAGCGACATAATGCGAGCAGATGGACGCGGGACGGTGCTAAAATTTCCAAACAGATTAAAGCGCCGGCCGTCCACGGAGGAGTCAAACAGACACGGTTTCCTGTCTTTTATTTTGAAATTTAGGACGCGCATCTGGCCCTAATCCTGCAACGCGGCGCTCTATATCCAAGTGTATTTAGGTATGCGGATTATTGGGGATTAGACGCCACGATGTGCTTTCCCTGCACTTTGTGCCGACAAAAAACAAACCAAAAATGGCCGTCGGGTGACGGATTGATTTATGGCGCAAAAACGATAAATATTCAATTAAAATACACCGGAAAATGATTCTTTTCCCCCTATTTAATATGGATTTTAGCATGTTAACCAACACAACCTGATTCCTTCAAACGAGATAATGGATTATGTTTCATTTTTTAGATTCCAAAAGCCAGAGATAATAGATCAAAAAACACTGAGACTGAATCTTGATGTTCTTTTTCTGATTTATGTATTAGCTTGTTAAGCAACACAACCTCAATCCATCAAACGAGATAATGGATTATAATCCATTTTTAGATTCCAAAAGCCAGAAATAATTGATCAAAAACACTGGAACACATATCTTGACGATCTTTCCCCACAATTTAATATATGTATTAGCTTGTTAACCAGTACAACCTCACTTCATTCAAACAAGATAATGGATTATGTTTCATTTTTTAGATTCCAAAAGCCATAAAAAATAAATTAAAAGCACACTGCAAACCGATCTTGATGATTTTTTTTCCGATTTAATTTATGCATTAGCTTGTTAACCAACACAATTTCAATCCATGAAACGAGATAATGGATTAAGATCCATTTTTAGATTCCAAAAGCCAGAAATAATAGATCAAAAACACTGAAACACAATCTTGACGTTCTTCTTCTGATTTCATTTATGTATTAGCTTGTTAAGCAACACAACCTCAATTCATCAAACAAGATAATGGATTACATTTCATTTTTTGGATTCCAAAAGCCAGAAAAAATAAATTTAAAACACACTGCAAACCGATCTTGACGATCTTTTCTTCCCATTTCATAAAAGTATTAGCTTGTTTACCACCACAATTTCGATCCATCAAACGAGATAATGGATAATGATCCATTTTTAGATTCCAAAAGCCAGAAATAATAGATCAAAAAACAATGAAACACAATCTTGACATTCTTCTTCTGATTTAATTTATGTATTAGCTTGTTAAGCAACACAACCTCAATTCATCAAACAAGATAATGGATTACGATCCATTTTTAGATTCCAAAAGCCAGAAATAATAATAGATCAAAAACACTGAAACACGTATCTTGACATTCTTTTCTGATTTAATTTATGTATTAGCTTGTTAACCAACACAATTTCGATCCATGAAACGAGATAATGGATAATGATCCATTTTTAGATTCCAAAAGCCAGAAATAATAGATCAAAAACACTGGAACACATATCTTGACGATCTTTCCCCACAATTTAATATATGTATTAGCTTGTTAACCAGCACAACCTCACTTCTTTCAAACAAGATAATGGATTATGTCTCATTTTTTAGATTACAAAAGCCAAAAATAATAAATTTAAAACACGCTGCAAACCGATCTTGATGATTTTTTTCTGATTTAATTTATGTATTAGCTTGTTAACCACCACAATTTCAATCCATTAAACGAGATAATGGATAATGATCCATTTTTAGGTTCCAAAAGCCAGAAACAATGGATCAAAAAACACTGAAACACAATCTTGACGTTCTTCTTCTGATTTCATTTATGTATTAGCTTGTTAAGCAACACAACCTCAATTCATCAAACAAGAGAATGGATTACATTTCATTTTTGGGATTCCAAAAGCCGGAAAAAATAAATTTAAAACACACTGCAAACCGATCTTGATGATCTTTTCTTCCCATTTCATATACAGTAAGTATTAGCTAGATAACCACCACAATTTCAATCCATCAAATGAGATAATGGATTAGGATCCATTTTGAGATTCCAAAAGCCAGAAATAATAGATCAAAAAACACTGAGACACAATCTTGACGTTCTTTTTCTGATTTAATTTATGTATTAGCTTGTTAAGCAACACAATCTCAATCCATCAAATGAGATAATGGATAATGATCCATCCAAAAGCCAGAAATAATAGATAAAAAACACTGGAACGCGTATCTTGACGATCTTTCCCCCCAATTTTATATATGTATTAGCTTGTTAACCAGCACAACCTCACTTCCTTCAAACAAGATAATGGATTATGTTTCATTTTTTTAGATTCCAAAAGCCAGAAATAATAGATCAAAATACACTGAGACACAATCTTGACATTCTATTTCTAATTTGATTTATGTATTAGTTTGATAACCAACACAACCTCTATTCATCAAACAAGATAATGGATTACATTTCATTTTTGGGATTCCAAAAGCCAGAAATAATAAATTTAAAACACACTGCAAACCGATCTTGACGAACTTTTCTTCCCATTTCATATAAGTATTAGCTTTATAACCACCACAATTTCAATAGATCAAATGAGATAATGGATAATGATCCGTTTTTAGGTTCCAAAAGCCAGAAATAATAATAGATCAAAAACACTGAAACACGTATCTTGACATTCTTTTCTGATTTAGTTTATGTATTAGCTTGTTAACCAACACAACTTCAATCCATGAAACGAGATAATGGATAATGATCCATTTTTAGATTCCAAAAAGCCAGAAATAATGGATCAAAAAACACTGAAACACGTATCTTGACATTCTTTTCTGATTTAATTTATGTATTAGCTTGTTAACCAACACAACTTCAATCCATGAAACGAGATAATGGATAATGATCCATTTTTAGATTCCAAAAAGCCAGAAATAATGGATCAAAAAACACTGAAACACATATCTTGGCGTTCTTTTCTGATTTAATTTATGTATTAGCTTGTTAAGCAACACAACCTCAATTCATCAAACAAGATAATGGATTACGATCCATTTTTAGATTCCAAAAGCCATAAATATTGCATGGGAAATTTCCCGTCCGCCAAATGAATCGGAAACAAGAAAGGATGCGCGCCATTATCCAACTGAGGCATTGCTAATTTAATAATTCAACGTCAAGAAGAAAAAAGAGGATTTGTTGTCTTGTAATACACTTAAGATTTGATTTTTGTCCCTTGAAAAGAAATTCTATGACCCACTCCCAATCAAATATGCTCTTTACATAGCGAAGGACGCTCTTATGAATCCAAGTCCTTGAATAATTCAACGTCATGTTTGAAAAGTGTGTTAGTGCAGCCATCAGCACAAACATCCCCAGATTCAAGTTTGGGGGGTCAACAACTTTGATGTGGCAGGTGTTACTCACCCAGCAAAAATCGGTTGAAAAATGTTGAGAAGATCACAAAATCACTTATTCATTTGATATTACTGATTTACAAATTATAGGCCCATTATCTTAGGTTTTTTTTTTAGAGGTCAACAACTTTTAGAACACACATCCTCACTCGGGAAACCCGGTTAAGAAAATGTTGAAAACATCACAAGATCGCTTTTACAAGAATGTTCCTGATTTACAGATTATTATCTGAGTTCTTTATTTTAGGGTGGTCAAAAACTTTTAGAACACACATCCTCACCCAGCACACCTGGTGAAGAACATTTTGAAAATATCACTTTTACAAAAATGTTCCTGATTTACAGATTATTATCGGAGTTCTTTTTTAGAGGTCAAAAACTTTTAGAACACACATCCTCAGTCGGCAAACCTGGTGAAGAACATTTTGAAAACATCAGAAGATCGCTTTTACAAAAATGTTCCTGATTTACAGATTATTATCTTAGTTTTTTTTTTTTTTAAGGGGGGTCAACAACTTTGATGTGGCAAGTATTACTCACCCAGCAAAAATCGGTTGAATTATATTGAGAAGATCACAAGATCGCTTATTCATAGATATTATTGAGTTACAAATTATAGGCCCATTATCTTAGGTTTTTTTGAGAGGTCAACAACTTTTAGAACACACATCCTCACTCGGGAAACCTGGTTAAGAAAATGTTGAAAACATCACAAGATCGCTTTTCCAAGAATGTTCCTGATTTACAGATTATTATCGGAGTTCTTTATTAGAGGTCAAAAACTTTTAGAACACACATCCTCAGTCGGCAAACCTGGTGAAGAACATTTTGAAAACATCAGAAGATCGCTTTTACAAAAATGTTCCTGATTTACAGATTATTATCTTAGTTTTTTTTTTTTTTTAAGGGGGGTCAACAACTTTGATGTGGCAAGTATTACTCACCCAGCAAAAATCGGTTGAATTATATTGAGAAGATCACAAGATCGCTTATTCATAGATATTATTGAGTTACAAATTATAGGCCCATTATCTTAGGTTTTTTTGAGAGGTCAACAACTTTTAGAACACACATCCTCACTCGGGAAACCTGGTTAAGAAAATGTTGAAAACATCACAAGATCGCTTTTCCAAGAATGTTCCTGATTTACAGATTATTATCGGAGTTCTTTATTAGAGGTCAAAAACTTTTAGAACACACATCCTCAGTCGGCAAACCTGGTGAAGAACATTTTGAAAACATCAGAAGATCGCTTTTACAAAAATGTTCCTGATTTACAGATTATTATCTTAGTTTTTTTTTTTTTTTAAGGGGGGTCAACAACTTTGATGTGGCAAGTATTACTCACCCAGCAAAAATCGGTTGAATGATATTGAGAAGATCACAAGATCGCTTATTCATAGATATTATTGAGTTACAAATTATAGGCCCATTATCTTAGGTTTTTTTGAGAGGTCAACGACTTTTAGGACACACATCCTCACTCGGCAAACCCGGTGAAGAACATTTTGAAAACATCACAAGATCCCTTTTACAAAAATGTTCCTGATTTACAGATTATTATCTTAGTTTTTTTTTTTAAGGGGGGTCAACAACTTTGATGTGGCAAGTATTACTCACCCAGCAAAAATCGGTTGAATGATATTGAGAAGATCACAAGATCGCTTATTCATAGATATTATTGGCTGAGTCCCATTCTTCGCACTTTCACTCGCTATGTGCCCTAGTCACTCGGTTTGCGCGTTCACGTGAAAATGGAGTGTGTCCCGATACTCTCAAGTCCGAGGCAGAAGTGACCTCAAACCATGTCGTAACCACTTCAAGACCGAGGGGGCTCCCTACCTCACTTGGCGGCGAAGTGACTACCCAGAAGGCTTTGCGAATTCTCAATATCAACAAACATGCCCGGAAAGGAACCGCACAAATGTAAGTAGTTTTCCACAACCACGCATGTATTTGCAACAAAATGTATTGAGATATCTTAGTTGGACGTAAATGCAATAGAAAATCGTATTTTCGCGTTAAAACATGAACATTGCAAAATCGCTACTTTACGAAGTGCACAAATCTACCAAGGGAGCTGCCAAAAATAATCTTCACGCTACAAACTCTAAAGTAGGATAACTGCAGAAAATCACGGTTCAGCCCATCCCTGTTTGTATCTTAAACGAGTCGTGCTTTTACATGTACATGGCCAGTCGCTAAAGGAGCATAGTCAGAATAACGTTCTGGACATACGCGCTTGTTTATTGCACACAATTTCGGGTGTCGTGTTTTATTTACAATATGATTATTTCATGTGAGATCAGAATGCATTAGTTTTCATCATGCATTATGAGTAATGTCTCCGAATTTCACGTGGAAATACAGTTGAAACAAATTACTATCACACAGTCCACTGCCTTCTCTGTAAACACATATTAAGTAAACTAATTACCTTTTCAAAATGTTGTCCAAATGTGGAGACAATTCTAAAGCATATGTGATGCTGGCCAATAGAAGGCTCTTACAGCCATAAGAATAACATGTCAATTTTGTGTATCTATTCACTATCAAATAATTATCCAGAACACATCCTATAATTTCTCACATCAACTTGTTGAGCATCCTATACACAGTTGTTTTTGTGCAATACACAAGCATTAAGTAATTCTTGTTTTTTCCACCCAACCTAAAGGCCAATGTAGAACGTCCCGTGGAAGAGCTGGCCACCATCACAGCTACCACGCCATCCACACCGACGGGCACGTCGTTGGCATCTTCTAATCCGGCGCCAAACCCCAAATCACCCAGAAAAAAAAGGAAGCACGATACACTCCTTGACTTTTTGAAAGCGGAGTCTGCCGGAGTGAGGAAAAGGCTCGAGGAAACTGTGGCCAAAACTGAGCGGTTCCCGTCCTTTTTGGGAAGCTCGTGGACAAATTTCCAGAACAGTGACATCCCTGCAATGTTTCCCTTTGTTTTATAAAAGGAAAATATTTTATTTTATTAAGAACTCAATGAAGTTCCAGTTTGTGTTTTCCAGCTTTATGGAAGTATTGGTATATTTTTGTTACAATTTGTGACATATTATTTATTTACTATTATGTATTTCGGCCCAATGTGATTTTGTTTTTCTGAAAGTAAACTATTATTTAAACTGGAGTGATTTGTAGTTGTTTTCTGTCCAACAGTCACATAGTTCACACACAGTATCTCACATCATTATGAAATAAACCACCAAGGTGTTACTCAAAATAAAGATGTTTATTGAATAGTAATGCAGAAAAGCACGGAATGCAAATGTGGGTCTGACTTCCAAAGCCTAAAACATGGCTTTTGGGCAATTTATTCCATATTAACTGTGGACAATTCTGTGTATCGTGGACCTGGGAACCCTGAAGACCCGTGACACCACACGGTAGGACAGACCGTGGGCCAGCCAGTATAGGCCCTCCAGCCATGGCCCTGTTCCCTCTTTAGCAGCTCCTGCAGGGCCCACATGACCTTCTTGCTCAACCTTAAGTCCTGAATGAGTTTTGACTTCACATCGAACCATAAGCACAGGATGGGAACATTCCTGTCCAACCTGTCCACGCTTATGGGACAGCCACTCTGGAACACAATAGATAACAGACAATTTAGACATAAATGTGGGCATAGATGATGTAAGCATCATGAAAACATGTTGAAATGAGCTTTTTTATATCCAATGACAACTCTTTTGAATTAAATTCCTTATGAACCAAGGTTTTTGGGTCGTACAGGGAAGTTTGGTGACGATATTATGTCAGCTTAAGGGTCAGGTGGACTGTTCTTGTGTTTGTTTACTTTTCATCATGTCACACACTAAAGACCCCTACTATATGTCATAAAATGGCATTAAGATACTAATAAGTAGATTGCCATTTATGTCTACACAAACATAAGGTATTATGTGAACGTGCATTGTATGTTAACTTTTACTGTATTTGACCGAACGGGTCATTTTTTTAATGAGTGTACGTACCTTGTAAAGATGAATCAGCACTACATAGCGCCGAAGCTGTCTTCAGTATAGCACATTTCTCCTCCGTTTATTGGAGACACGGAAAAGATGATGAGCTTTCAGGCAATCGGTAATAACACAGCAGTAGCGGGCATTTTTAACATTGCACGAACTCTCCAACTGACACACTACAAGTTGAGACTCGAGTTGTTTACATGTGACGTAGACCAATACGTCACTGAGGTCTACAGCCAATTAATATTACCGCCATCTCCTGGACAGGGGTGGAACCTTGCAAGTCTTGTCCAAGCCATCTCCGCTTTGCACTTCACTCGCGGAGGGCACTCCTCTTCGAGGGACCTCACTGGAGGGTCCTCAGGGCCGAGTGAGAGAAATGGGATTGGGCCATTGAGTTACAAATTATAGGCCCATTATCTTAGGTTTTTTTGAGAGGTCAACGACTTTTAGGACACACATCCTCACTCGGCAAACCCGGTGAAGAACATTTTGAAAACATCACAAGATCCCTTTTACAAAAATGTTCCTGATTTACAGATTATTATCTTAGTTTTTTTTTTTAAGGGGGGTCAACAACTTTGATGTGGCAAGTATTACTCACCCAGCAAAAATCGGTTGAATGATATTGAGAAGATCACAAGATCGCTTATTCATAGATATTATTGAGTTACAAATTATAGGCCCATTATCTTAGGTTTTTTTGAGAGGTCAACGACTTTTAGGACACACATCCTCACTCGGCAAACCCGGTGAAGAACATTTTGAAAACATCACAAGATCCCTTTTACAAAAATGTTCCTGATTTACAGATTATTATCTTAGTTTTTTTTTTTAAGGGGGGTCAACAACTTTGATGTGGCAAGTATTACTCACCCAGCAAAAATCGGTTGAATGATATTGAGAAGATCACAAGATCGCTTATTCATAGATATTATTGAGTTACAAATTATAGGCCCATTATCTTAGGTTTTTTTGAGAGGTCAACAACTTTTAAAACACACATCCTCACTCGGGAAACCAGATTAAGAACATTTTGAAAACATCACAAGATCGCTTTTACAAAAATGTTATTGATTTACAGATTGTTATCTTAGTTTTTTTTTTTTTAGGGTGGTCAACAACTTTTAGAACACACACCCTCACTCGGCAAACCTGGTGAAGAACATTTTGAAAATATCACAAGATCACTTTTACAAAAATGTTCCTTATTTACAGTTTATAAAACCATCATTTGGGTGTTTTTTGAGGGTGGTCACCAACTTTTAGGATGCACACTACTCAGCAAAAACTGACCATCAAATATCACATGATGGCTTTTACACTGTATCATCCTCCTAGGTGTGTGTTGGGGTGGTCAATAACTTAGAGGGCTAACATTCCTCACCCAGAAAAAAACAGGTGAAATGGAAATATTGAAAAAAAAAATCACAGGATCACTTTTAAGCAGTACATGATGTAAAAGTATATGTCCTTGGTATCAGAAGTTTATGACCAACGTTTAAGGTGATAGTATTGTTTGTGTTTTATGGTCATGATTGGAATTTCTACAGTTAAGGAAAACTCTAACCACCCCCTCAGAAAAAAATGGGTGGGGTCTAAAATCAATTATCAGGACACATTATTCAAAAAATTGAATACTGATAAAAAAAAAAAAAAGCTGTTTTAACTGTATTAGTTGGGTTTTGTGTTTATATTTGGAAAGTTTACAGGTAAGGAATCAACCGCCTACCCCTTACCCTCTCAAAAAATTGGGTGGGGTCTTATATCAAGTACGCATAAACAATGATAAACACAAATGGATATATATATTATCATATATATTCTTACATATACATTATCATATTATATACCATCCATTTATCCATTATCTGCACCGCTTACCCTCAGTAGGGTCACGGGGGTGCTGGAGCCCATCCCAGCTTCATATTATATTTTTCCTGCAGTCCAAATAATTAAAATTGGACGATTTAGTCAATTTTTTCACTGCACAACTAAACTTTAAGGTCAACAAAAACATAATGCCGGAAAATATCAAAAAATGATTCATTCGGAAAGAGGGAAATTATAACTTTAAGGGACTGTCGTAAATTCCTAATCCCAAAGGTGAGAACCACCAGGAAAAGTATGTGTGTGTCTGTGTGCGGAGTCAAACTTTGGAACCATCTACAAGACGAGATCAAACAATGTCCAACTATTGACTTGTTCAAATTTAAATACAAATTTTGTTATTTTGTTGTTGAATTATGGTTTTTGTTTTGTCGTTGAGAAATTGTTTTTGTTCCGTTTTTATTTTGATGTTCGAATAAAGTTTTCATTCATTCATTCGTATACATTTTTGCTTTAAGGGCAGCACGGCGGCGCAGTGGTTAGCACGTGTGCGGCACAGTTCTAAGGTCTTGGGAACCTCCTGTGTGGGTTCGAATCCAGCTACGGGACTTACTGTGCGGAGTTTGTATGTTCTCCCCGTGCTTGCGTGGGTTTCCTCCCACGTTCCAAAAACATGCATTTCAGGTGAATTGGCCGGTCCAAATTGTCCCTAGGTGTGACTGAGCGAGTGAATTGTCTGTCCCCGTGTGCCCTGCGATTGGCTGGCAACCAGTTCAGGGTGTCCTCTGCCCACTGCTTGCTGGGATGGGCTCCAGCACCCCCGCGACCCTACTGAGGATAAGCGGTGCAGCTAATGAGATGAGATATTTTGTTTCTATACCTGAAAGGTCTACAAGTGAGAAATCTACTTGACACCCCACTCAAAAATTTGGGTGGGGGTCTAATGTCAAGTACAACTGGGTATAATTAATGATTAAATAACCCAAATATATATATACACATTTTCCTTTTCCACTGTGTTGCTTTTGTTTGAAAAGTCTTCAGGTGAGGTCTCTATACCTGTCAAGCTGTACGTTTTTGCCATACAAACAGGGTTGGGTAGGGTTACTTTAACTGGATTACTTTCAATGACTTTTAGATTACTCCAATAACAAATATGCTCATAAAAGACAAAATAAACTAAATAGGAATCAAATGACTCCATTTTGTGCAGGCTTGGGGAATAATGGAATACATGGAAGGGCAAAAATGAAGGTTGCAAGCTGTTTGAATTTATTTTCATTTTGTTTCTGTCGCATTTTATGTCCGTTTTGCCGGAGATCAAAGCCAGGAGAGAAAGCTAACCACGTGTTGTGAGTCATCATTTTATTCATATTGAGTTTCTTTTGTCTTTTATGAGCATATTTGGTATTGGAGTCATCCAAAAGTCATTGAAAGTAATCCAGTTAGAGTAACCCTACGCAACGCTGGTTTCTGTGGCCTTTGATGTTAGTTTTGCCGGAGATCAAAGAGATCAAAGCCAGGAGAGAAAGCTTACCACGTGTTGTGAGTCATCATTTTATTCATATTAGCATATTTGGTATTGGAGTCATCCAAAAGTCATTGAAAGTAATCCAGTTAGAGTAACCCTACGCAACGCTGGTTTCTGTGGCCTTTGATGTTAGTTTTGCCGGAGATCAAAGAGATCAAAGCCAGGAGAGAAAGCTTACCACGTGTTGTGAGTCATCATTTGATTCATATTTAGTTTCTTTTGTCTTTTATGAGTATATTTGCTATTGGAGTCATCCAAAAGTCACTGAAAGTAATCCAGTTAAAGTAACCCTACCCAACCCTGCTTACAAAGTACTTTTATGATGTATTTTAAGACGTGTACGACGTACGAGAAAATCTGTACAGAAAAACGCAAATTTGTCAATGATGGGTACCGTCCGGTATACACCGACGATCACCAAACGGCAAATCCATCGAGTCAAACGAGTTGGCCGCGGTAGCCTCTATCTCGGTATCGTTTTTTTTCCGTTGCAAACGAAGCGAGCGCTTTGATGCTACTGTGCCCATGCGTCTGCCGCCTGGGGATTTCCCATCACGCATCATTCCGATCACACGTGAACAAAGTCTTAAAAAACATTGGATTTCATGTGGTTTTTGTTTAGTGAAAGGAAGGCCGTCTCTTTTTAGAGAACCGGCTTTTTCGGCTCAACTCATTCAAGAGAGCCGGCTCTCCAACGGCTCACTTGCTTTGATGCATTATATTACGAATGATGATCCCACATTCCAAAAACATGCATTTCAGGTGAATTGGCCGGTCCAAAATTGTCCCTAGGTGTGAATGAGCGAGTGAGTTGTCTGTCCCTGTGTGCCCTGCGATTGGCTGGCAACCAGTTCAGGGTGTCCCCTGCCCACTGCCCGGAGATGGCTGGGATGGGCTCCAGCCCCCCCGCGACCCTAATAAGGATAAGTGGTACGGCTAATGAGATGAGATGAGATGTTGTATAAAGAAGTTAAGAAAAAAAGGAAGTATAAAAGGAGAAAATGAAAAAAGGTTTGTGGTTATCCCTTGAATCAGTATATTACCAACAATAATTGAATGCAGAAAATAAGAAAATGTATTATTCTACTTAGTTCTATTTGCATGTATTTTTTCCTTCTACAGTGAACGTCCAAGCGACTTCATTTTTGAACCTTTTTTTATAATGAAATGAAATGATCCGCATTTCTATAGCGCTTTTCAAGTCAATGACTTCCCAAAGCGCTTTACACTGTGCTTCACATTTCCCAATAGCGGCCTTGCAGCCATGTAAGGCGCTAACCCGCTTATTGGGGGTTCAGTGTCTTACCCAAGGACATTTTGACATGTAACACGGACAAACCGGGATTCGAACTGGGATCCCTTAATCCTAAGACGATCGCTCTACCTCCTGACTCATTCAAGTCGAGCAACTCAGTATCTTACAACAAAATGTTCATTAACAATATATATGATATAAGGAAACACATGTACAATATAACACGTTAAACTACATCAATAAACACGTTTGAAAAAAAATATGGTGTAAGATTATTTTATATTTTGTAGGGGAAAATACGAGAGTTTGTAAGGGCATGGAGCCCTGGAGCGCGACACCCCGATCCTCGGACCCGCCATCGGTGGACTCACCCCGTTTGTCCCGCACCCTGACGCCGATTTCCACCAGCGGCTCCGTCTCCCGATCCAGCCGGCGCGCGATGACAATATTCCCGTTGTCGCGTCCCACGCTGACCGCCGCACCGTCCGCGTCCTCCGGCTCCACTAACTCAAAAACGGCCGCCTGGAAGCGCGTGGGGTTCAGGTTGATCACCACCGAGCCGATGGCGGCGTCCTCGGACACCTCCACGGAAAGCGGGGCGCTCTCCGCGTCCCGGGGGCTTCTAGAGCTCCGAGCGGGGGGTCCCACGCGCCGCCACCGACGCGGGATTACTTCCACGCGGACGCCGTCGCTCGTGCGCGGCGGCCAGCCTCGGTCCCGCGCGAAGACCGTCAACTGGATCGGCGGTTCCCGGCCCAGGATGGAGTCCACCAGGAGGACGTCCCCGTTTTTGGGGACCACGTAGAAGGTCCCGTTGTGGGGGACCCCGAAGTAAAAGAGATCCGCGTTCTTGCCGCTGTCCCGGTCCCGCGCTGCGAGTGAGCGGACCACGGTGCGCAACGGGGTGGCGTCGTCCAAGTCCAGACGGACCCGGGAGTCCTGGAAAACGGGTCGGTGGTCGTTGACGTCCAGCACGTCCACTTTAACCACCGCGACTTCGGCGCAGGAGCCACCGCAACACGCGCCGACCCCCAACCGGTACTCAGCCTTCTCCTCCCGGTCCAGACTCTCGCGAGTCCTCAGCAAGACCTGCCCGAGGCTGTGGTGCGCCAAAACTCGGAACCTCTCCCCGCCGTCCCCCAAGACCCCCCAACGCGGTTCCGAATCCCCGCACGGCGAACCCAGCCTCCTTAGCGGCACGCTCAGCCCGTTGACCCGCGAGCCCGGCGGCGCGTTCTCGAACACGTGTCCGTGGAAGAACGGAATCGGGACCGGAGTTCGGTCGGCGAAGGCGCAGGCCAGCACGAGCGGCAAAAGGCGAAGCATGACGGGCGCGTTTCAGCGAGCCGCCCCCATGTCAGCTCCGACGGTTCTGCTCGGGAGAACTTTGCGTGCGGTTCTTCTGCTCGCGAGCGCACTCGCATGCGCGCTCCCGAGAAGCGAAAGGGGGGGTACTTACATCACTGGGGGCGCGCACGGCTCCTCTCCGGTAATCCGTCTCGCGTGCGGGTGCGCGTGACTGACAAGCTTCTGTCCCTGGGGGGCGACCCGAGTACCCTCAAAGCCCCCCAACTAGTCCCCCCGATGGATGTCCCCCCCTCCGACGCACAGCATCACTCTCGTCCCCAATAAGACGTCACTTGAGTGGATTAAAATAATTCCGTAATCGATCCGGTAAAGTGCTGCGGGGCGCGTGCGCGCGCGTGCGTGCGCGTGCAACAAAGTGGATGATGTCGCGAGTGTTTAAGGGAAAATGTGACATGTTTTTCACTCGTGGGATTTAAAATAAGGAGTTCGCGTGCGTGGGAAAAAAAAACTTAGTGTCATGATTGCCGATTCAGAGCACCTGCGACTGCTTAATTGGCGCCAACAGCCCAGACAGCTGATTGGCTGTTACTCTCTTTTTAAACCCCCGGCTTCCAGGAGGAAGCCGTCAGATCGTTTTGCGAACTGTTGCCTTTAGCTCAGTTAGCCTTTTCGTCCGACTCCGTTTCTGCCCTGCTTTTTTCTGCCTGATCTTTGTTGCTAACCTGTTTCCGGACCTGACTCTGCCCCGTTCTGCCTGCCCGTTATCTGATTTGTTTTGCCCCATTACCTGCCTGCCTCCTGTTGCTGACCTCGTTTCCGAACTTGACACCAACCTTGCTCTCCAGTCCGGGCTAGCGACTTGTAATTCCCGTCTGTCTTCGACCCTCCTCGCTAGACACGGAAGTGCCACTTCCGCATCTCCTGCTCCCCTTGTCCGTCAACCATCGGATCGTGGAAGCCAGCCCTGCTCTCCCTTTCTATTGATAAAAACTGAGAAAACGAGCGCTAGCGGGTCCCGTTTCTGGGCTGTGACATAAAGACGACAAAATCACGAGACTCGGCGATTTGAGTGGCTAAAGAAGGAAAGAGTAGAAAAAGTACAAGATGCCCGAAGCACATCAGTTAGCAACATGGGTAGCTAAAGAGGATGCAGTGGGAAAAAGTTATCAATGCCAGAATCCCGGGGCTCGGTTGTTTGAGTGGCTAGAGAGGGAAACCGTGGAAAAAGTGGAAGCTCAAAGTTGTGTTTCAAGGCTGTCTGAACTCGTCTGTGGCTTTACGTTTCTGTCATGGTTTGGTGCCTGCAGTCCCTCTCCTTCTCCAAGAGATGGCAGCATTACTCCATTTTCCAGTCACCCTCACTATTCCGCTCCCTAAGTTCTCCTAATCAGACAATCAGCCACCTCTACCATAAATACTCTGGGGCTCCCACCTCACATTGCTGACTTTACTGGTCAAGATGACAAGACTCTTTCTCCTAGACTTCCTTCTTTAGTCCCCTCCTTGTCCCAAGACCTTCCTCACCAGCCATCTTCTTAAAGGTTCTCCCAAATCATCTCTTCAAGACCTTCACCAACATAAGACCACCTTCTCAAGTTTCTCTCCCGAGTCTCCCCTCCTGTCCAGTCCCCTCCTCATCCCAAGACCTTCTTCACCAGCCATCTTCTTAAAGGTTCTCCCAAATCCTCTTCTCAAGACCTTCGCCAACATAAGACCACCTTCTCAAGTTTCTCTCCCGAGTCTCCCCTCCTGGCCAGTCCCCTCCTCATCCCAAGACCTTCCTCACCAGACATCTTCCTAAAGGTTCTCCCAAATCTTCTCTTCAAGACCTTCGCCAACATAAGACCACCTTCTCAAGTTTCTCTCCATAGTCTCCCCTCCTGGCCAGTCCCCTCCTCATCCCAAGACCTTCCTCACCAGCCATCTTCTTAAAGGTACTATAAACAACCCCCTATTGAGGTTGGATCATGTCCCTGCTTCACGTCTCCTTGTGTCCTGCATTTGGGTCCGTCCCCCATCCCGTGACAGTTCCATTCGATGACAGCTGTGCTGATCTGTCTCGTCCGTCATCTCTCTCGGCGAGTCATAAATCATCTCGTCTCGCCGTTTGGACAACAACTGAACGAAAACTTCGTGTCCTTAGAGAGTTACAAACTCATGCACGGAGAAATAGAAACAGACAAAACAGGCAGAGGGTAAAAGCAAGGTGCTGGGATGGGCTCCAGCACCCCCGCGACCCTACTGAGGATAAGCGGTGTAGCTAATGAGATGAGATGAGACATCTAACAAGGGTACCAGAAACAGACAACAACATGCTATAGCCTCTATGTCATGATTACTGATGCGAGGCACCTGTGTCCGTTCCTTGGCGCCAACAGGGGCAGGAAAAAACAAAGAGGTAAAAACTGTAACAGAGAAAGACAGAGAGACAAAGAAACCACAGAGAGAGAGACAGAGTGACAAAGATAGAGGGGGGATAGACAGAAACGGAGAAAGAGAGATGGAGAAAGGAAGAGAGAAAGAGAAAGGAAGAGAAAGACAGAGACAGAAACAGAGAGAGAAGCAGAGAGAGAGAGAGAGAGAGAGAGAGAGAGAGAGAGAGAGAAGACAGACGCAAACAGGGAAAAGAGAGACACAGGGAGGGACAGAGAAAGAGAGAAAGGGAGTGAGAAGACAGAGACAAACAGAGAGACACAGAGGGACAGATAAAGAGGGACAAAGAGAGAGGGAAAGAGAGAGATAGAGAAATTAAGAGGCAGAGAGAGAGAGAAAGACAGATAAGACAGAGACAAACAGAAAAAAGAGAGAGACAGGGATGGACAGAGAAAGAGAGCAAGAGAGAGAGAGGGGGGGACAGAGAAGACAGAGACAACCAGAGATTTAGAGACATACGGAGGGACAAAGAAAAAGAGAGGGAGAAAGAGAGAGAGACAAATAGAGAGAGAAAACGGAGGGACAGAGGGAAAGAGAGACGGATAAGACAGAGACAAAGAGGAAAAATGAGATACACAGGGAGGGACAGAGAGAAAGAGAAAGAGAGAGAGAAGAAAGAAAAAAATAGGGAAACATAGACACAGAGGGACAGTCAAAGAGAGAGAGGGACAAAATGAGGGAGAGAAAAAGAAGACAGAGACAAACAGGGGAAAAGAGACACAGGGAGGGACAGAGAATGAGCGAGAGACAAAAAAGGACTCATAGAGCAAGGGAGAGAACGAGACACGGAGAAAGACGGGGGCGTACGCACATGGCCAATCGGACCGATTCCATTTTTTTACTCCCATCAAGTCCCTCTCACGCATTACTCATTGATGTTTCCTGTAGTTGGACAGGTGAGCACTTGGAGGATTTGGCCGTCAATGGAGTCGCTGGCATCAAAGCTTCTTCTCAGACAAATCCCCTCGAGAGTCTCGCCAGCTCGCTTTAAATCAACACCTCCATTATTTTGCAGCAATTTTCCACCCGAAAACTTTGTGACGCTGGAAAAACCTTCGCCATGCGGTTTCCACTGCATCCACCTGCGACGCCACTGCGCCAGCTTAAGTTTTCCTGTATATTTTAAAAAGATTGAACATGGGGGTCTGTCTCATTGCTTAGGGCAGGGGTGTCAAACTGGTTTTAGCTGGGGGCCACAAATGTTATAAAAAAAAAACTCACGGGGGCCGGACCCATAAGTTTAAGAGAAAGAGAGAGGGAGAAAAAGAGAGGGAAAGAGAGAGAGGGAAAGAGAGAGCGATAAACAGATAGGGAGAACAATGGAGACAGAGTAACAGTGAGAGAAGAAGAGAGAGCAGAATGGAGAAAAAGGGGGAAATGAATAGAGAGAGAAAAAGAAAGTGAAAAAAGAGAAAGATAAAAAAAATAAGAGAAGTGAAACGACAGAAAGAAAAATAGTCAGCAGGAGAAAGAAAAACAAAGTGAGGTGAGAGAGAGAGAGAGGTCGAAAAAGGGAAAGAAAGAAGGTGAGAAAGAAAGAGAAAAATAGAAAGAAAAAGAAAAAAAGAATCGAAGTGTAAATTACAGAGAGAAAATAGAAAGAGAGCAATACAGAGAAAAAGAAAGAGTTAGAGAGTGAGAGAGAAATAGAGAAAAGAGGAAAAGAGAGAGTGAACAGGAGAAAGAAAAAGAGGGAGGAAAAAAAAAAGTGAGTCAGAGAGAAATGGAGAAATACGACCACAATTGTTTTGCAAGTGTTAACTGGCTTGGGTGACATCCGGTGGAAATATTCAAAACTACGGTTCATTTTCCTCTTGCGCTTCTCTCACTGTTGTCTTGCGGGCCGGATTTAAACCATGGGTGGGCCTGATCTGGCCCGCGGGCCGCCTGTTTGACACCTGTGGCTTAGGGGCATAGGGTAAGAAATAAAAGATATGAAAAAGTATTGTAACGCGTGAATTGGGTCTAAAATTATGAGGAAATATTCAAAAGTATGTAAAAAAACTCAAAATGTAAAAAGTACTAAATAGTATGAAAATGAGCTCATAAAGTACTTCAAGAAACTGGAATTTAGCAAATGTATACATGTACCAAAAAGTACTCGAACAGTGTGTAAAATGTACTAAAAAGTATGAAAAACACTCAAAGGTAAGAAAAAGAGACCAGCAGAGTGCACTCAGCGTCACTTCCTTTCCTGTGAATCCAGCTAATATGAACTACACTCGTGCATCTGTGATCCATTATCTCCAATTCTGTATTGCTGAAAGCAAGGGCCAGTAGGAGACACAGGCAGCTGTGGCTGTAATCCATTATCCCTGGCCAACTATCGCTAAAAGTTTTGGCCGGTGAAGCGTGCCATTGTGGTCCTCCTCAAAAGAAGTACAGGACCCTGTTTTGGAAGTAATCCATTATCCCCAATCAAATATTGTTTAGCGCAAGTGCCAAGAGCACAAATTTGTCATGAAGGGCATGTTCATTCTTTCTCTCTTTTTTCTTTCTTTCTTTCTTTATATCTATCTCTCTATATTTATTTCTATTTATCTCTCGATCTATCTATCTATCTATCTATCTATCTATCTATGTTTATTTCCACCTATCTCATGATCTCTCTGTCCATCTATCTATCTCTCTCTCTCTGTCTCTTTCTTTCTTTCTCTGTCTCTTTCCTTCTTTCCTTTTTTCCTTCTTTGCTTGCTTGCTTCGCTCTTCCTTCCTTCCTTCCTTCATTCCTTCCTTCCTTCCTTCCTTCCTTCCTTCCTGTAATAACGTACAGTGTAGAAACAACATAGGATTTCAAAATAAGTTATTATTTTAGAAATGCATATCAAACTGGGGGTGCCGCAGCAGCTAAGTGGTTAGCGTGTTCGCGACACAGTTCTGAGGTCATGGGTTCAAATCCAGCTACCAACCTTCCTGTGTGGAGTTTGCATGTTCTCCCCATGCTTGTGTGGGGTTCCTACAGGCACTCTGGTTTCCTCCCACATTCCAAAAATATGAACCTCAGGTTAATTGGCAACCCGTTTCAGGGTGTCCCCTGCCCACTGCCCGAAGATAGCTGGGATGGGCTCCAGCACCCCCGTGACCCTACTGAGGATAAGCCGTGCAGATAATGGATGGATGAAGGGATTTCAACCTGGGTTTTTCAAGTGAGTTTGATTGGCTCCAGCTTATTGGGAGACCCCACTAACGTGCTAATGAGACAGAGCGCTACACGGACGCTAGCGCATATGCTAAAGTGGTGCCTTCGCGGTCGACGCGGACGTTAGACGAACGGAAATGTTTGGCCCGCAAGACGGCAACGAGCGCCGGCTCTCTCCCCGGCGGTCATAAAGCTTTTACGAGCAGAGCGCTAGCATCTGCGCGCCGTTCACGAGCCTGTTAGCTCGTTGACATAAAAAACGAACCGACGCCGTAAAGGGGAAGCGCGCGAGGACGGAGGGGGAAACGTCTCCGAACGTCTCTTGGTGGGCCCGGTCTCACTCTGGATGCTGTCAATGATGCATTGAGGGATTCTTTCGCTCTTTGATATCAAAGCGCGGCATCTTTTGCGTGTCAGTGAGAAGAACGAATAACGTTGACAAGATCTCAGTCAGTTGTGAGTGTTTTACTACAGAAGAATATTCTCACCATAGGTAATTATGTCGATCTCAAGTATAAACCATTTTTTGGCTTTTTAACAAGTTTGGCCATTTCAAACACCGTCACCCTATACTGCGAGTATCAGATATATAAGTTCACGCCCAGAGAGGCATGATCTGTTTAAGCGTCACTGGAACATGTACTGTAAAAGGAATTGGCTGAGCGATGGCCGTCCTCTTTTCTCCTACTTGACTGACTCATTTCGGTCCACAACCACAAGTAAGATGACGGTTTCAGATTTAATTGAAATGAAATGAAATGATCTGCATTTCTATTGCGCTTTTCAAGTCAAGACTTCCCAAAGCGCTTTACATTGTGCTTCACATTTCCCAATAGCGGCCGTGATCTGTGCAGCCATGTAAGGCGCTAACCTGCTTATTGGGGGTTCAGTGTCTTACCCAAGGGCACTTTGACATGTAACACAAAGGAGCCGGGATTCGAACTGCGATCTCTTGATCCCAAGACGAGCGCTCTACCTCCTGAGCCACTGACCCCCTAATTCCAAGTTTACTAGTTCTTGGGAATGAACCTTTTTTGTACAAGGAAATCTCCCCTAATCGACTAACATTATAGTGAAAACTTTTCTTTTTGTGCTAGTAACTTCCGCGGTCGAAAACTCTAAAAATCTACGGAGCTTCCCCTTTCCTTTTTTCCCCAATCATTAACTCTCCGTGTTCATAAATTGTGTGTTTCATTTCAAAGGCCCTGATTCATTAATTCAATTTTCCTTGGATTAGTAATTCATATCAGAACTCAAAGAACTCAAAGTAATAACGTAATTTCATTGTTTTTATCAGTGCAGGAAATTCTTCATCGTTCAGAGAAGAAAAAGATTTATGGTGAAGCACAAGCAACACCTAGAGGTAAATTTGTGTACTGATTGCAGTAAAGAATTATTCGTCAAAATTAAAGCTCGAAAGTTCGTAAGTAGGGCAGCGTCTGTTGCATCCACTAACAAATTTGAGAAAGAGCTATGTCTGTTTCCTCCAAAAGTGAGCTCCTTAATTAAAAGAAGTCTCAAAGGGCCTTACAGATGACAGAATACCATTATACCCTCCCCTGATCTAAAACCTACATGAGGGCAAGGGAAAACTCAAAAACTTCAACATGAGGAAAATGAAGAAACCTTGAAAAGGGACCGCACACGAGGTCATCCCCCTTCCAGGATGACCAGGCTGCAATAGTTGTTGCAAGGGCATCATCAGGCAGTACAGAAACAAAACAGAGATTTACAATGTATGTGGATGGATATAACTCATATTTTTTTGGGGGGACAATATATAAAAACTTAATGTCTCCTAAAAATTAACCAATATACATGAGGCTTTTCGAGTAAGTAAATCGAAGTGTGCGTGTCTCTGTACTACATATCCCACAGTGATTTGAGACCAAAAGAACCAAGTAATCGGATTACTCAAATGCATTGAAAAGCCTGAAAAAGCAAACAACTGCAATAGGTAAACAGGAAGTTGGACAGAGACTTTTATAGGTGCTTGTTTAGATGAGGGGAATACTGAAAAATAATGATGATGTCAATGCACGATTGCTGGTCAAGAGTTTCTTTGACCCCACGTTGTCAGTCCGTTATTGAAACTTTATGACCACCCCGGAAAGTTTTTGACCAAAGGACGGTTTCCGAAGTCAGAATTTGATCCTCTCATGGGCCTAAATGACTC
This sequence comes from Urocampus carinirostris, assembly GCF_059441175.1. Classification (NCBI taxonomy): domain Eukaryota; kingdom Metazoa; phylum Chordata; class Actinopteri; order Syngnathiformes; family Syngnathidae; genus Urocampus; species Urocampus carinirostris. Next base: position 1,713,695 of record NC_142352.1, on the reverse strand, counting down.
CCTTCAGCTAATTAGAGCTCATCAGGAAGCTATTCCGAAGCATGGACTAGCTAATATCTGCCGGGACGACACTAGAGCGCCCCGTCGTCCGTCAAAAATCTCGTAAATGGCCTCCGCCGACGAGAAGCGACACCGGTTTGATGGATGGCCGCCGTTCTGCCGCGGCTCGCCCTTGGCGTCGCCCGTAAAAAACGAGAAAAAGCCTACGCTAATGGCGAGCGCCGTGGTATTAGCATACGCTGAGGAGCGCCACTTAGAGCGTAATTAGGGCCGTCTGGCGGAGCGACTAACGAGACCCGTCTCGGTCATCGGAACACCGACACGCCTGGATCCTGCCCCGTCAGCGCATGCTAATTGGAGGGAATCCAAGCGCGTCGCCGTCCGAGACTCTTAATTGGTGTCAATTGTATCGGGCGCTAATTAGCTTTGATTGGAATTTATGGCTAGGTCGCTGGAGTTGAACATATGCTATCGCATTATTATCGGAGACGATTAAATCGGGTTACACCTGAAACGCGCTAAGGCGCTACAATTGCTTGTGTCAAATTAAAAGATGGTGGGAGTAAGACCTCTCGTCCGTCAGAGTGGATCGTAATAAGCTTTGATTGGAATTTATGGCTATGTCGCTGGAGTTGAACATATGCTATCGCATCATCATCGGTGACAATTAAATCAGGTTACACCCGAAACGTGCTAAGGCGCTACGATCGCTTGTGTCAATTTCAAAGATGGTGGGAGTAAGACCTCTTGTTTGTCAGAGTGGATCGTAGTCGTCTTTGACTGGAATTAATGTGTCGCTGGAGTTGAACATATGCTATCGCATCGCCATCGGTGACGATTAAATCGGGTTACACTTGAAATGCGCTAAGTCGCTACAATCGCTTGTGTCAATTTAAAAGATGGTGAGAGTAAGACCTCTTGTCTGTCAGAGTGGATCGTCATAGTCTTTGATTGGAATCAATGTGTCGCTGGAGTTGAACATATGCTATTGCATCGTCATCAATGACGATTAAATCGGGTTACACCTGATATGCGCGAAGGCGCTACAATCGCTTGTGTCAATTTAAAAGATGGTGGGAGTAAGACCTCTGTCTGTCAGAGTGGATCGTAGTAGTCTTTGATTGGAATCAATGTGTCACTGGAGTTGAACATATGCTATTGCATCGTCATCAATGACGATTAAATCGGGTTACACCTGATATGCGCGAAGGCGCTACAATCGCTTGTGTCAATTTCAAAGAAGGTGGGAGTAAGACCTCTTGTCTGTCAGAGTGGATCGTCATAGTCTTTGATTGGAATCAATGTGTCGCTGGAGTTGAACATATGCTATCGTATCATCATCGGTGACGATTAAATCGGGTTACACTTGAAATGCGCTAAGTCGCTACGATTGCTAGTGTCAATTTAAAAGATGGTGGGAGTAAGACCTCATGTCTGTCATAGTGGATCATAGTAGTCTTTGATTGGAATCAATGTGTCGCTGGAGTTGAACATATGCTATCGCATCGTCATCGGTGATCATTAAATCGGGTTACACCTGGAACGCGCTAAAGCGCTACAATCGCTTGTGTCAATTTCAAAGATGGTGGGAGTAAGACCTCTTGTCTGTCAGAGTGGATCGTCATAGTCGTTGATTGGAATCAATGTGTTGCTGGAGTTGAACATATGCTATCGTATCATCATCGGTGACGATTAAATCGGGTTACACTTGAAATGCGCTAAGGCTCTACGATCTTTTGTGTTGTTTCAGTTATAATAGTAGGAGTAAGACCTCCCGTTCGTAAGAGCGGATCGTAGTAGTCTTTGATTGGAATCAATGTGACGTTGGAGTTGAACATATGCAATCGCATCGTCATCGGTGACGATTAAATCGGGTTACACCTGAAACTTACTAAAGCGCTACACTCGTGTCGTTTTTGAATTGACATAAGGAGTGAGACCTCTCGTCTGCAAGAGTGGATCGTAAAGTAGCAACTCTGATAAACATTATGTATTTTGTTAACTGCTTCGCCATCTTAGTCCCTGTCTTGTCAACTGTCTTGTGTTTTTTCTTCTCCTCCAATCAGCTTCCTCGATTTAGTATGGTTTGTTCAGGTTTGTCTCGCTTGTCTCGAAGATAAATATTTCGTTACTGTTTTACTTTCCGTTTTTGACGGTTTATTATCGTGTCTCGTCTCGCCTCACTGTTTCAAGATTTTGAGGGATTTTGCGTTCGTGTGCGTCCGTAAAAGTCAACGTCTCGTTCCTTGTATTGCGTTTGTTCTTTCCTTCCCCGGGAATGGCCAACCAGCTATCCCAATCTATTTTGGTTTGTCCAGGTCCGTCTCGTTTGTCTTAATAGTAACTATGTGTTTAGGTTCTTGTCAGTTACGTGTCTCGTTCGTCTCGTCATTTTGTATTGTGTTTGTTCTTACCGTCCATTATGTCGAGCATTCACTTCAGTTGATCTAATTCGGTTTGTCCAGGTCTGTCTTGTTTGTCTTGATAGTCACTATGTATGAAGTTTTGTTTATTTAATGTGTCTTGTCTTGCCTCACTGTTTCAACGTTTTGAGGGATTTTGTGTTCATGTGCGTCCGTCTCGTCAATTTGTTTGTTCTTCCACTCCATAGTATTGGCCAATCAGCTCATTCCACCTCGTGTGGTCGGTCCAGGTTTGTCTTGTTTGTCTTGATAGTCAATGTTTATTCAGTCCCTGGTTTTCTTTCAGTTTTTTTTTCAGAATGTCTCATTCTTTGTGTTGCGTTTGTTCTTTCCTTCCCTGGGAATGGCCAACCAGCTCTCCCAATCTAGTTTGATTTGTCCAGGTCTGTCTTGTTTGTCTTAATAGTAACTATGTGCTTAGGTTCTTGTCAGTTATGTGTCTTGTCCGTCTCGTCGTTTTGTATTGTGTTTGTTCTTACCCTCCATTATGTCGAGCATTCATTTCAGTTGATCTAATTCGGTTTGTCCAGGTGTGTCTTGTTTGTCTCGATAGTCACGATGTATGAAGTTTCGTTTATCTAATGTGTCTTGTCTTGCCTCACTGTTTCAAAGTTTTGAGGGATTTTGTGTTCATATGCATCCGTCTCGTCAATTTGTTTGTCCTTCCACTCCAGAGTATTGGCCAATCAGCTCATTCCACCGAGTGTGGTCGGTCCAGGTATGTCTTGTTTGTCTCGATAGTCGATGTTTGTTTAGCTCCTGGTTTTCTTGCAGTTTTTTTTTTCAGAACGTCTCATTCCTTGTGTTGCGTTTGTTCTTTCCTTCCCTGGGAATGGCCAACCAGCTCTCCCAATCTAGTTTGGTTTGTCCAGGTCTGTCTTGTTTGTCTTAAGAGTTAATATGTGTTTAGGTACTTGTCAGTTATGTGTCTCGTCTTGCCTCATCACTCCTAGGTTCTGCGTGTCCGTCTCGTCATCTTGTATTGTGTTTGTTTAGCTCCCTTGATCTAATTCTGTTTGTCTAGGTGTGTCTTGTTTGTCTCGATAGTCACTACGTATGAAGTTTCTGGTATTCCTTTAGTTTTTGTTTATTTATTGTGTCTTGTCTTGCCTCACTGTTTCCAGGTTTTGAGGGATTTTGTGTTCATCTGCGTCTGTCTCGTCAATGTGTTTGTTTTTCCACTCCATAGTATTGGTCAATCAGATTATTCAACCTCGTGTGGTCGGTCCAAGTAGGTCTTGTTTGTCTCGGTTGTCAATGTTTATTTAGTTCACGGCTTTCTTTCAGTTTTTTTCAGTTCATTGTTCCACTTCAAGTATTGGCCATTCGGCACCCTCAGCTTAGTGTGTTTTATCTAGGTGTCTTTCGTTTGTCTCTATCGACAGTGTGTATTGAGCTCCTGTTGAGGGTGTCCCTGCCCCCTGGGATTGGCTCCAGCACGCCCGTGACCCTTCGGAGGATAAGCAGATAATGGATGGATGGATGGATGAGTTCCTTTAGCTGCCGTTGGTTCATTGTTTTGTCTTGTCCTCATAAATTCTAGTTTTTAATTGATTTTGTGTTCATGAGTGTCCGTCTCGCTCATAGTCTCATAAATTTGTGTTGCGGTTGTCCGACTCCTCCCTGGTGTCATCCAATCAGCTTCCTCAATTTAGTGTGGTTTGTCCAGTTGTCTCTTGTTTGTCTTGTTAATCAGTCACTATTTAGTTTGTGGTTTTCTTTCACTTCGTGTCGATGAATTGCCATTCCTTGTCTTGTCTTACCGTTCATGAGAGTGAAAAAGCATTCGCTTCGTTTTTGTTTTGGACTTTCGACCAGGTATGTCTCGTTTGTTTCAATCGTCAGTATTCGGTTTTTATATTCTTTCTTTTTTTCCAGTTCATTGTCGTGTCTTCTCTTACCTCACCGTTTCTAGGTTTTGAGGGATTTTGTGTTTGTGTGCTTTGTCTCGTTCACTTTCTTGTCAATTTGTATCGTGTTTGTTCTTCCCTTCCATGAAGTCTTCTAATCGGCTTCCTCCATCTAGTGCGGTTTGACAAGTTGTCTCTGGTTTATCTTGTTAGACTGTATTTAGTTCTTGGTTTTTCTTTGAGCTCTTGTCAGTTCTTTTCGTGTCTCGTTAGATTCTAATGTTCCTGACTAGTTTCTTTCTCCGGTGTCTTCTTTTGCACCAGTTGAGATGTTTGTTTTGCTACTTTTGTCATGATTACTGATGTGACTCACCTGTGCCCGCTCATTTGGTGCCAAACGCCACGGGTTCTGATTGGCTCCCTGTCAGTATTTGAACCCAGTCCTGTCTGTTTCCTGTGGTAAGTCAGTCTACGAACCTCACTATATACTAGTCAAGCCTTTTTCGACCCTGACTCCCACTTGTCCGGTTTTTGCTCCAGTCTGTCCCCGGCCTCGACCCGTTTTGTTCCTGACCTCGTCTGCTCTCCCGTCCCGGCTTACGACCTATTTTTGTCCCCGACGATGTCTACTCACCCGTTTTGGCTTACGACTCGTTACCGACCCCGACCACGCCTTGCTCTCCCAGTCCCAGCTACCGACCCGTTTTTTCCGTCCCTAACACCGCCATCGCTTGCTACAGATTATCCACTTCCGTGTTCGGATCACAATCAGAGTACGAGAGCGACTTGCTTCCCGCGTCCAGCGAACACCGGATCGTGGGCGCAGTCCTTCCTCTTCCCTTCAATAAAACATTCCGCAATTGGGTCCTGTTTCCGTTCTGGTCCAGGTTTTGAGGTATTTTGCATTCATGTGCATCCGTCTCGGTCACAGTCTAGTCACTTGTGTTTGTTTTTCTCATCCCTAGTGTCGGCCAATCTGCTCCCTTGATTTAGTGAGGTATGTCACGTTGATCATGTGTATATTGTTTCTGATTTTCTTGCAGTTTTTGTTGGTTCGTTGTTCTGTCTGGTTAGGTCCATCAATGTCAAGAACCGGAACCGGATCAGGACCCAAATGTGTGACGTTTCTCACAGAAGTCTTTTATTTTACGGTAAATGGGGAGTCATGCACGTAAGGCAGCGGTCTGGCTTGGAATGACAGGAAGCCAGAGACTGACGAAATCGATACCAATTGCTCGAGCAGATATCGGTCGGATGGGATCGATACCGAACTGGACGGACAGGATTGATATCTAAACAGGATATCGAAATTAAACAGGACAAACTAGACGGGGACGAAACTGGAAACCGAGATTAAACAACGGGACAGACAGGAGTGATATCAAAACAGGGTATCGATATTAAACAGGACAAACTAGACGGGGACGAAACTGGAAACTGAAATGAAACAACGGGACGGACGGGATTGATATCAAAACAGGAAATCGGAATTAAATTGGACAAACTAGACGAGAACCAAACTGGAAACTGATATCAAACAGGAAAAAATAAACCGGAACCATACTGGACAGGAAATACCAACAGGAACCAGAACCGAGTCAAAACCCACGTCTTGCAGGGCAGAGGTTCGTTGATGGACTGACAAAGGAAGAGTGAGAGCACTGAGCTTAGATAGATGTTTCTGGCTGGTTTCCGATTCCCACTTTTCCTTTTGTACCAATTTAGTCTCTTATTTTGTTACTTTTGTCCTCAAGATTTTTTTCTTTGAGTTTTCATTTCAGTGAGTTATGTTTGCGACCTTGTTAAATCACTTTTGAGACCATCATCAAATAAAATTCATCGTATCATAATTTTAATCGGATCGAGACGTGTCTAAATTGGACCGAACCATTTTGCTTCGTAAATATTTTTTGGTGATATCGGAAAGTTGACTAAATGGGATCTTCCTTTTTTCATGATAATAGAAGACTAGGAAATAGCACAGGGTTCTGCAACTTTTTTCTAGCGTCAAGCTCAAATTTGCTACTTCATAGAAGGAAATGGCACCCACTTTTAGATACATTTCTAGAATAACAACTGTTCTTCTTCTACTTACTATGTTGTTATTACCAGGTTAGTTATTGCAAGTAGTAAAAAGAGCGAAAAATTACACAGAGAAATAAAGATAGAAAAAGAAAGAGAGAGAGAAAAAAAAGAAAGACAGTAAGTAAGAAAGAAAAAAGAAAGAGTGAAAGAAAGAAAGAGAGAGCGGGGAGGGGGGAGGCAGAGAGAACGAAAAGTAAAAAAAGAGAGAGGGAGAGAGGGACAGAGAAAAAGACATGAAGGTAAAAAGAAACAAAGAAACAAAGAAACAAATAGATGAAGGTAACAAAACAAAGAAAGAAGGAAAGAAAGAATGAGATGAAGGTAGAAAGAAAGAAATTAATACAGACAGACAGACAGAAAGAGATGAAGGTAGATAGAAAGAAATAAAGAGATGAAGGTAAAAAACAAAGACAGAAAGAAAGAAAGAAAGAAAGAAAAAGACATGAAGGTAAAAAGAAACAAAGAAACAAAGAAACAAAGAAACAAAGAAACAAAGAAACAAAGAAACAAAGAAACAAATAGATGAAGGTAACAAAACAAAGAAAGAAGGAAAGAAAGAAATAATGAAAGAGATGAAGGTAGAGGTAAAAAGAAAGAAAGAAAGAAATAGAAAAAGAAAGAAAGAGAAAAAGATAAAGGTAGATAGAAAGAAATAAAGAGATGAAGGTAAAAAAAGAAAGAAAGAAAGAAACCAACAAACAAAGAAACAAAGAGATGAAGGTAGAAACAAACAAAGGTAGAAAAAAGAGATTATGGGAAAGTAGAGTTTTTCAGTCAACCACAGAAGAAAAAATCATTTTACTTGAAAATCACGATGACCCTGCCCTCGTGAGGTATTTCCAGCTGTCCTCAGGGGGCACCCTGGTGCCCTCCGCCATCAGTTTGGAGACCCATTTAATAGCAAAAGATATTCTAGTACTGTGCTGCACAACCTCAATACAGCAATAATTGGCGATACTTTTGCCACCTAAGCGATTATCGATACTCATTATCGGTATCATTCATCCATCCATTTTCTGCACCGCTTATCCTCAGTAGGGCCGCGGGGGTGCTGGAGCCCCTCTATCGGTATTACAGATAATTGTATTTGAGCAAATCACGGTATACAACACAGTATCATAATTGATGTAAACAACGTGTTAGAGCAAATTCCAGGACACAAAATGGTGGACGGGGCTCATTAACGCTCATTTGTTTTCTTCTCATTTCGAAACGTTTCATGACTGCGGGTCGAGTGACAAAAACACAACATTCGGAAAAAAAAAAAAGAAAAGTACAAAGGGCTTTCCGCCCACAAGCGCTAACGAGTTGAGCCTAATTAGCCGCTAACGAGCTCGCCGGGCCGATCCCCGGAGCCTTTCGCCTTTTCCGGAGAGGAAGCGAAAACGTTTCGGGAGCCGGGGCCGGAGGAATATTGTCCGTTCTGGTCGCTCTAATAATTAACTCGCATTAACTCAATTTTGTGATGTCTTGTCGCTGCCTCGGCAACCGCTAGCTAGCCGAGCGAGACGTCAACGTAACCTCGTTGCAGAATAATTGAACGGTCTCCGGGACGTTTGATTTATTATTTTCCGTGAAAAGACGTCACGTTATTAAGGTCCGGTTCCGAGAACCCGGATTGGCAGTGATGCTAAAGGGAGAAGCAAAAACACGATAACCGTGGAAACGAGAGATACGAAGAAGTCACACTCACTTAAATCGTATGGCCATTACCGGGCGACAATCAGGACTATAAAGAAGGTGATTAAGGCGAGGAACACTTCTTCTTCTACCCCTGCTACTGGCTAACATCACTGGCTGGAGAAGGAAACAGTGAAAAAAGTGCCTGAATCACACGACTCACCGACGTTTATCTGTTTAAGGTGCGTGACACTGAAGGACGAAACAAAAGCGGCACAAACTCATAACACCTGCTAGCAAGGAGCCATAGTCTGTAGCATGTGGCTAACATCACTGGCTAAAGAAGGAAACAGTGAAAAAAGGCCAGATGCCTGAATCACACGACTCACTGACGTTCATCCGTTTAAGGTGCGTGACACTGAAGGACGAAACAAAAGCGGCACAAATCGTAACACCTGCTAGCAACGAGCCATAGTCTCTAGCCTGTTGCTAACATCAGTGGCTAGAGAATGAAACAGTGGAAAAAGGCCAGATGCCTGAATCACATGACTCACCTCCGTTCATCTTCTTAAGGTGCGTGACACTGAAGGACGAAACAAAAGCGGCACAAATCGTAATACCTGCTAGCAACGAGCCATAGTCTGTAGCCTGTTGGTAACCTCAGTGGCTAGAGAAGGAAAAAGTGAAAAAAGGCCAGATGCCTGAATCACATGACTCACCTCCGTTCATCTGTTTAAGGTGCGTGACACTGAAGGAAAAAACAAAAGCGCCACAAACTCATAACACCTGCTAGCAACGAGCCATAGTCTGCAGCCTGTTGCTAACATCAGTGGCTAGAGAATGAAACAGTGGAAAAAGGCCAGATCCCTGAATGACATGACTCACCTCCGTTCATCTGTTTAAGGTGCGTGACACTGAAAGACGAAACAAAAGCGCCACAAACTCATAACACCTGCTAGCAACGAGCCATAGCCTATAGCCAAGTGGCTAACATCACTGGCTAGAGAACGAAACAGTAAAAAAAGGCCGGATGCCAGAATCACCCGACGTTTATTTGTTTAAGGTGCGTGACACTGAAGGACGAAACAAAAGCGGCACAAACTCATAACACCTACTAGAAACTAGCCATAGTCTGTAACCTGTGGCCTACATCAGTGGCTAGAGAAGGAAACAGTGAAACCCAATGCTAACCAGTCATGCTAACGGCTATTTGAAAACGGCAACATGCTAATATGATAATTCAAAACGAATGGGTCCATTTAAAATGAGTGAATGAATGTCATTACTGTGTCATCGCACAGTGGCTAATGACAGCTTGCTAAAGATTAGATGCTAACGAGTAGATGCTAACGACTAGATGCTAGAGTCCATCCCGAACTCTCAGAATTGCCGCAGGAATTGTCTAGGTTTCAATTTATTTTTTTAGAAAATGGACAGATTATTAGCAGAGGATCTTCCAGGATTAAGATTGAGGGATCTCAAAAATAACGAAAAATCGTGAATGTTGTCCCCTTTGATTCTTTAGCATGTAGTTGTCAGCATGAATCGTTAGCATGTCGTCGTCAGCATGAAGCGTAAGCATGTAGCCATTAGTATTTCTTGTTAGCATGTAGCAATTAGCATGACTCGTTACCATGGAGCTGATAATTAGCGGAGGATCTTCCGGGATTAAGATTGAGGGATCGCCAAAATAAAGAAAAATCGTGAATGTTGTCCCCTTTGATTCTTTAGCATGTAGCCATTAGTATGTCTCGTTAGCATATAGCCATTAGCATGACTTGTTAGCATATAGCCATTAGCATGACTTGTTACCATGGAGCCGAGAATTAGCAGAGGATTTTCCGGGATTAAGATTGAGGGATTTCTGAAATAACGAAAAATCGTGAATGGTGTCCCCTTTGATTCTTTAGCATGTCGTCGTCAGCATGAATCGTTAGCATGTAGCCATTAGTATGTCTCGTTAGCATATAGCCATTAGCATGACTTGTTAGCATGTAGCCATTAGCATGACTTGTTACCATGGAGCTGAGAATTAGCAGAGGATCTTCCGGGATTAAGATTGAGGGATTTCTGAAATAACAAAAAATCGTGAATGCTGTCCCATTTGATTCTTTAGCATGTCGTCGTCAGCATGAATCGTTAGCATGTAGCCATTAGCATGACTTGTTATTATGTAGCCATTAGCATGACTCTTTACCCTGGAGCTGATAATTAGCAGAAGATCTTTTGGGATTAAGATTGAGGGATCTTTGAAATAACGAAAAATCGTGAATGTTGTCCCATTTGATTCTTTAGCATGTAGTTGTCAGCATGAATCGTTAGCATGTAGCCATGAAAATGTCTCGTTATCATATAGCAATTAGCATGACTTGTTACCATGGAGCTGAGAATTAGCGGAGGATCTTCTGGGATTAGGATTGAGGGATTTCCGAAATAACGAAAAATCGTGTGTATTGTCCCCTTTGATTCTTTAGCATTTAGTCGTCAGCATGAATCGTTAGCATGTAGCCATTAGTATGTCTCGTTAGCATGTAGCCATTAGCATGACTTGTTAGCATGTAGCTATTAGCATGACTCGTTACCATGGAGCTGAGAATTAGCAGAAGATCTTTTGGGATTAAGATTGAAAGATCTTTGAAATAACGAAAAATCGTGAATGTCGTCCCGTTTGATTCTTTAGCATGGAGTCGTCCGCATGAATCGTTAGCATGTAGCCATTAGTATGTCTCGTTAGCATATAGCCATTAGCATGACTTGTTAGCATATAGCCATTAGCATGACTTGTTACCATGGAGCCGAGAATTAGCAGAGGATTTTCCGGGATTAAGATTGAGGGATTTCTGAAATAACGAAAAATCGTGAATGGTGTCCCCTTTGATTCTTTAGCATGTCGTCGTCAGCATGAATCGTTAGCATGTAGCCATTAGTATGTCTCGTTAGCATATAGCCATTAGCATGACTTGTTAGCATGTAGCCATTAACATGACTCGTTACCATGGAGTTGATAACTAGCACAGGATCTTCCGGGATTAAGATTCAGGGATCGCCGAAATAATGAAAAATCGTGAATGTTGTCCCGTTTGATTCTTTAGCATGTAGTCGTCAGCATGAATCGTTAGCATGTAGCCATTGGCATGACTCGTTACCATGGAGCTGATAATTAACAGAGGATGTTCCGGGATTAAGATTGAGGGATCTTTGAAATAACGAAAAATCGTGAATGTTGTCCCCTTTGATTCTTTAGCATGTAGTTGTCAGCATGAATCGTTAGCATGTAGCCATTAATATGTCTCGTTATCATATAGCCATTAGCATGACTTGTTATTATGTAGCCATTAGCATGACTCTTTACCCTGGAGCTGATAATTAGCGGAGGATTTTCCGGGATTAAGATTGAAGGATCTTTGAAATAACGAAAAATCGTAAATGTTGTCCCCTTTCCCATGCAGTGAGGATGTCTTCACACACGCTTTCCACACAAACACAGGAACACACAGCCGCACTTTCCCCGGGTAAAGGTTATGGACTTGAAGAATGTTCTCATTAGTTGTTACTGTTGTTAAAGTGTGTGTGTGCCTCGACATACGTGTTGCGTGTTGTGTTTACGTGTTCGGGATAATGAGCCGCACGCTCGGCGACTAATGGCGTGACAAGACGCTCCATCACCGGGAAGCTCGACTCGCTCGCCTCGCCAGTCTCGCCCGTCTCGCTTCTTGACCCAGGTGAGCCGTGTCGGCGTTGACGATCCGTGTCCCGCAGCGGGTTCAATTCCCGGGATTCGAACTCAAAATAATAAGAAAAAGAATGCCCTCTGGACCAATTGATTGTTCTCCTATCAAAGGGCATTGAAAAAATGTCTTGCCCCTCTCTTTATCACGGTTGCCATGGCGCCCAATTGGCCCCGCCCATGTGGCGCCAGCTGCAGCTTGTTGACAGATTGGCTCCCGGTCAGTATTTAAAGTCAGTCCTGTCAGTCCCCTTTGGTCGGTCCGTCTTTTTACACGGCAAGCCCTTTTTTGCCTGTCCTGTTTTTTGCTCCTGTTAGTCTCCCGTTACGATCTGTTTTGAGCTGGACCATGTCTGCTCTCCCGTCCCGAATTACGACCCGTTTTGATCTCGACCATGTCTGTTCTCCTGTCCCGAATAACAATCCGTTTTTGATCTCGACCACGTCTACTCTCCTCTCCTGGCTATCGACTCGTTTCCGATCCCATTCACGTCGCTCTCGTTCTCGGACTGTGATCTGAACACAGAAATGGATCTTCTGTAGCGAGCAACGGCGGTGGGAAAACAGGTTAGGGACAGGAGAGCAAAAACGTGGTCGGAGTCAGAAACAGGTCTTAAGCCGGGACAGGAGAGTAGACGTGGTCGGGATCAAAAACGGGTTTTAAGTCAGGACGGGAGAGCACACGTGGTCAGGATCAAAACGGGTCGTAGCTGGAGACAGACGTCTGTTCTCCCGCCCCGAATAACGACCCGTTTTTAATCTCGACCACGTCTACTATCCTCTCCTGGCTTTCGTCTTGTTTCCGATTCCGATCACGTTTTTGCTCTTCTATCCCAGCTACTGACCCGTTTTTTCCGTTCCCGACACCGCCATCGCTTGCCACGGAAGTCCCACATCCGCGCCTGAGCAACCTACTCCCTGCGATCAGCGATCTCCGAATTGTGTGTGCAATCCTTTTCATTCTTTCCAATAAAACTTTGAGAAACGTTACGCGAGTAGGTCCTGTTTCCGTTCAGGTCTTGACACAGTTATAGAAAAAAGGCCTGGATTGGACCAAAAGAAAACTGAAACTTTAAACGTCAAGTGAACACAATATGTGGAAAGGTATAAGGTGCGTTTATAAGAACTAAGTACATTTTGTGATTTTTTTTTAAAGTAATGATGTGCTGATTAAATAATAAAAGTACCAAGAACCAGAACAGGATCAGGACCCAATCGCGTGACGTTGTCACAAAAGCTTTTTATTTTACGGGAAATGGGGAGTCATGCACGTTAGGCAGCCGGTCCGGCGTGGGAAGACAGGAAGCCAGAGACTGACGAGATTGATTCCAATTGCCCGAGTTGATATCGAACAGATGGGGTCGATACCGGACAGGACGGGACAGACAGGATTGATAACGAATCAGGATATCGAAAATAAACAGGACAAACTAGACGTGAACGACAACTGGAGAGAATAATAAACAGGACAAAAATAGACGGAAACAAAACTGGAAACCGATATTAAACAGGACAAAATAAACGGGAAAAATACTGTACAGGAAATACCAACAGGGACAGGACCGAGTCGAAACCCACGTCTTGCGGGGCAGAAGTTCTTTGACGAATGTTCTTTTTCTCTTTCGCTATTTCCTTCTTTTTTCTCTTTCTCTCTTTTTGTATTTTTATGTTTTGGTATTCTTTTGATCTTTCTTTCGCTCACTTTCTTCCTCTTGATTTCTTTCTCTTTATTTTTAGTCTCTTTCTCCTATTTTCTCCCTTTTTTTCTCCATTGTGCTTTCCCTATTTCACTCTTTCCTTTTTCATGTCTCTCTTACTTTCTCCCTCTCTCTTACTCTGCCTCCCTTGTTCTGTCAGGACCAGAACAAAAAAGGGACCCAATTGCGTTACATTTCTCTCAAGTTTTATTAAGGGAAAGAGGAAGGGCAAGTCACTCTGAATGCGGAAGTAGGTCTTCCGTGGCGAGCGATGGCGTTGTCGAGAACGGAAAAACGGGTCAGTAGCCGGGACAGGAGAGCAAAAAGTGGTCGGGGTCAGAAACGGGTTGTAAGCCGGGACGGGAGAGCAAAAAGTGGTCGGGGTCAGAAACGGGTTGTAAGCCGGGACGGGAGAGCAGACGTGGTTGGGATCAAAAACAAGTCGTAAGTTGGGACAGGAGAGCAGACGTGGTCGGGATCAAAACAGGTCGTAGCAGGAGACAGACGGGAGCAAAAACGGGACAGGTGCGAGTCAGGAGTCGAAAAAGGCTTGCCTAGTATTCACTGAGGTTCGCAGACGGACTGACAACAGGGGATTGACAGGACTGAGGCCAAATAGGGACAGGGAGCCAATCAGAACCAGCTGCGGGCGGCGCCAAATGAGCGAACAAAGCCGAGTCAAATCAGTAATCATGACATGGTCTCTCTCTCTCTCTCATTTTATCTCTCTCTCTTTCCTTTTCTTCCTTTCTTTTAAACTTACTCGTCCGGCCCCTGTGAGATTGTTTTTTCCTAGCGTGTGGCCCCCAAGCGACAATGATTTTTTCATTGATGTTGATATAATACGAAGAAAATGCCGTAAAATGGGATCAAAAAAACGTAAAGTGGGAACGGCATCCAGGGGATCTACCGCGACTCCTAAACAATTCCGATAAAATTCTCGTTTTTTTTCCGTTAGCATCGCACGTAGCGCTAGCTAGCGATCGTGGCCGACCTTTCCGATCCCGAACGAAAAGCCGATAGCGCCCGGGTTCCCGAATGAGCTTCTCTCCCCGAGGCTACACGATCAATTCTTCTTTAACTTCATTATAGCGTCCATCTTGGCTGCCCTTTGCTAACGTCGCCTCTCGTCCATCCGTCCTCCTCACCTCACTTCCATTTAGCCGACTTTATCCGACGTTCCATCCGTCTTTCCCGGCATCTTCATCAGACGTAAAAGGGGAGAACGACTCCTGGTTTCTTTTGAGTTCCGTGGCGCCTGAATTCGCAACTTAGCTTGAAAACAGGTGAGACAATAGCTTGAAGCCTCACTGGTACCTTGTCAAATTTTAGTTTTACACATTTTTCGAATAGTAGTTTGGGGACGACCAGTTCACAGCTCTAAAACCTCTGGCCAATTTTTTAGACATTGTGAAGGAGTTGTAAATGTTTGACTTCTCTTTCCCGAAGTCAATCCGTGATTGTGCACACTTGGGCGTATAAATGGTGGTTAAAATTGTATACGTATGCGTTGCGAATTTCATTGGGTAGCCAATGTGTCAGTCATCATCTGGCCAAAGTTATCCTAAGCTAACAGAGGTGATGTCTGTTTTATCGCTACAGGCCCTAAAAGGCTAATGCAAGTTGTGGTCTGTGAAAAAAGCCTTCAAAATGACCTAGTATTCCCAAGCGGTCTCCCATTCTACTACCAACCACGCCCAACCCTGCTTCGCTTCTCGATATTGGGCGTTCTTAGGGTGGTTTTGTAATGGAATGTGGATAATAACTCATGATAAGTATGTAACATTCTGGTGAAGGTCGCGGGATGACATTGTTGCTGGGGCGGACGACCTTCATCTTCATCTCTACTTTATTTGAGAAACCCTATAAAAGCCAATGTTGAACGTCTGGAACTTTGAACATGTCCCGAATGCAATAAAGCACGTTCCCTTTTTGTCATATCTCCTCGCTGCGTATATTTTGGGGCAACACCCAACGACGTTCTCTCCAAAATAAGTGGCGCCCAACTTGGAACGTGTTGTGGAATGTGGATAATAACTAATGATAAGTATGTAGGCATCTGGTGAAGGTCGTGGGATGACGTTTTTCCAAGACCTTCACGAGATATCTTAACTTTATTTGAGAACACTTTAAAAGCCAATATTAAACGTCTGGAACTTTGAACATGTCCCGAATGCAATAAAGCACGTTCCCTTTTTGTCATATCTCCTCTCTGCGTATATTTTGGGGCAACACCCAACGACGTTCTCTCCAAAATAAGTGGCGCCCAACGTGGAACAAGTTGTGGAATGTGGATAATAACAAACGATAAGTATGTAGGCATCTGGTGAAGGTTGTGGGATGACGTAGTTGCCGGGGCGGACGACCTTCACCTTCATCTTCACTTTATTTGAGAACACTATTAAAGCCAATGTTGAACGTCTGGAACTTTGAACGTGTCCCAAATGCAATAAAGCAAATTCCCTTTCTGTCATATCTCCTCTCTGCGTATATTTTGGAGCGAGGCCCAACGACGTTCTCTTCAAAAGTATTTAAATCTGTCGGCGCTACGCTACGATATGTTTTAGAGTAATTTTACAGGGATGGTTCACTGGTCAGTCCTGGATGTAACCACTCCATATATGCGTTTGTTCACTGTAATCGATCATTTAAATTTTACATTTGTTATTATCATAATCATTATTATTATTTATGTTTTTTTTTATATTCACATTCCATTTTTAGTTGATACTTGAATTTATCTTCACTTATCTTTTTTCAATTCCACCGGTCAAGACCAGAACGGAAACAGGACCCACTCGTGTAACGTTTCTCACAGTTTTATTGGGAAGAAGGGAAAGGATTGCACACACGATCGTGAGATCGCTGGTCGCGGGGAGCAGGTTGCTCGGACGCGGAAGTGGTATTTCCGTGGCGAGCGATGGCGGTGTCGGTAACGGAAAAAACGTCTCAGTAGCCGGGATAGAAGAGCAAAAACGTGATCGGGATCGGAAACAAGTCGAAAGCCAAGAGAGGAGAGTAGACGTGGTCAGGATAAAAAAAGTGGGTCGTTATTCGGGACGGGAGAACAGACGTGGTCGAGATCAAAACAGATCGTAACGGGAGACAAACAGGAGCAACAAAATGAGACAGGCGAAAAAGGACTTGCCATATAAAAACAGATTGGCAGACGGGTGCCATGGCAACCGTAAAAATATATTTATGTGGGTGGGAGGGAACCCATGCAGGCACAGGGAAAACATGCAAACTCCGCACGGAGAGTCGGCGGTAGTCGGAATTAATTCGTCCCAAACTTACCCAGACCCTATCTCCAGGGGCCCCCAAGTGAAAGTTTGGGACCCCCGCCTTACATAGTTAAGTCATTATCCATTTACCCTACACAGTGCAAAGAACTGTCAAATCTAAAACCAGCGCGTGCTCCCACCTCGGGGGGTTGCGTCGTTGCCCTCTTTTGTTTTTCAGTCTTCGGACCAAAAACGCTTTTCCTAATTATCCGTCACCGTCGTTTTTGCTCCATCAGAAGGTGTTCAAGCAGCGCCGTCCCTGTTTTATGGTCCCTTCCCTTAATGGTCTCGTTTTACTTTTTGCTTTTAAGATGCCGGGCAAAGATGGCGGAACAGTGGGAGAGGTGCAGTGTTCTTCGGTCATCATCAAAGCAAAGAAAAATAATTGTGCTTCACCGAGAATTGCAATTTATTTGGAAGGAACGCCATTAAGGAGCAATTATGAGCCGGTTGTATGCTAGCACGCTAATGCGCCCGTTTACTCTCGTACAACAAAACAGCTTGGTAGAAGGGTCCTGAACATCATTTTGCGGGCATGGACTTTCCCGATTCAGGCAAATTCCAATGTGTTAAACCACAGGTGTCAAACGTGGAGCCCGCGGGCCTCATCAGGCCCGCCAAGGGGTTTTTTGGGGCCCGTGAGACGAGAAAAAGCACAAGAAAATAATGTGTCAGGACCAGAATGGAGACAGGACCCACTCGTGTAACGTTTCTCACAGTTTTATTGGGAAGAAGGGAAAAGAGCGCATACACGATCCAGAGATGGCTGGTGGCGGGGAGTAGGTTGCTCAGACGCAAAAGTGCCGATAGATGGCGGTGTCTGGAACGGAAAAAACGGGTCAGTAGCCGGAATAGAAGAGCAAAAACGGGATCAGAAACAAGTCGAAAGCCAAGAGAGGAGAGTAGACATGGTCGATATTAGAAAATGGGTCGTCATTCGGGACGGGAGAACAGACGTGGTCGAGATCAAAACAGATCGTAGAGGGAGAAAAACGGGAACAAAAACACAGGACAGGCGAAAAAGGGCTTGCCGTGTAAAAATGGAGATTCGCAGACAGACCGACAAAAGGGGACTGACAGGACAGAGTTTAAATATTGACAGGGAGCCAATCAGTCAACAAGCTGCGGCTGGCGCCCAGGGGCGGGGCCAATTGGGCGCCATGGCAACCGTGACACAATGAGCTGCACTTTTAAGTGTGTCCACTTGATGTTGCCAAAGGCAAATGCCACTTGCAAAGCAAAACGAGCTGGATTTATTTCTCCCTGTACGTCCCTCTTCTTTTCTTTTTTCTCGTTCTCACTCCCTCTTTTTCTTTTTTTCTCACTCTGTCTCTTTATTTCTCTCTCCTTATTTCTCTCTTTACTTTTTTACCCTCTTTTTTCCTCTCTTTCTCACCCTCTCTTTTTCTCTCCCTTTGTATCCTTCACCCTCTTATCTTCTCTTACGCTTATTCATTTCTCTCTTTCTTTCTCCATAAATTTTCTTCTCTCTTTATTTCTTTCCATCTTCCTGTTTCTGTCAGTTTCTTTCACTATTTTTTAATTCTTGGAGAGTTTACTTTGATTAATTCTTTCGCCATATTGAAAGACTTTTCTTTGTATAAGTCAATCCACGATTGTGCAAAGTTTCGTGTAATAATAGTGCGTAAAAAATAGATCCCGGGTTGCATTTACGCCTTTGATTTCAATACACATTTAAAAATTGCGTACATTTATGTTGCAAGTTTTATTGGCTAACCAATATGTCAATCATCATTTCATTCGGTTACTTCTGGCCAAAGATTTCCAAAGTTAAAGGAAGCGATGCCCGCTTTGTCGACACAGGCCCCTCTAGGCTAATGCGGGCCGGGAACTGAGAAAATAGCCCGCTACTGGCCGAGAGTGGTGTCAATCAAAAGGTCAGAGGTTCCCACCTATATTGGGAATAGTTTTCGCGTCTGTTTTTTTTTTTTGAAGGGGAGTTTTGAAGGGAAAAGAACAAATTACTACGAGGAACCTCCAATGATGCGGAGATGCTTTTAGGCGGATTTGTTTTGTAAACTGTTGCCATTTTGCGGTAAATATTTTACACGGTTGGATTCAATGGGCAGTCTTGGATGTAACGACTCTGTGTTTGCGTGGATTCAACTCACGTGATGACCGACAGGGGACAAAGTTGGTGAGTTACTCCGGCTTTACAGTTTTGGGTATCTTGTTTCAGACTCATGGTGATGATTCTGTGATGAGTCGATTTTGAAATGGTCAGCATATCTCGAATCCCAAGATTTTGCGCTTTCCAATGATATGCGACATGACATATCTCAGTGACTGAAGACATCGAAGAGACACGGGCCGCGGGAACGTCAAGGGGTTAAATTTCCGAGTAATTTGCTCCTGATGTCGTATCTTAGGGAAATTACTGTAAAGAGGGGCTGACATCTCATTCCACACTGTAAAAAAAAGCCACATAACAGGAAATAACAGTCGCTCAGGGGCCAGACTATTAAACAATGGCGCCCAAAGTGTGCATGAGCGGGAGGGCTGGGGGGCTTTTAGGGGGCTCACAATTAAATTATGAAGCGGAGATGCAAGATTTGATTAGAAAACGATCAATGGGGATTTTTTTAAACCGTTTTTTTTCCCCTTTTACTAAGATTTAATCTCCTGTCCTGTTTATCAACTGGGCAATTGTAAAAAAAATAATAATAAAAAAAAAATCAGTACATTTTTTTTACCTCTGGGACCTTGAAGTCGACTATGGAGATGGGTTTCCTCAATCTTCTCTGGTTGATTAATGGTAGTCAGCAAATACAGCGACCGTGGGAGCTTTGCGATTGACGCTTTGGTGTCATTCAGTGGAAACATTTAAAGTTGCTAATCGTTGTTTGATTTTTCTCTTGTGCTTCTCTCAGCATTGTCTCATGGGCTACATAAAACAAAGGGCCACTTTTGGCCCGCAGGCCATGAGTTCGTGTCATGTCACAAACAAATAGCAGGCAAGCATCTTATATGACATCTGAGGTACGTAAGCTTCGTTTCAATGATCATCATGTTTTGCTTCTCCTTTTAGCATCACTTGGGGCCTGTAGTGGATAAATGGTTGGTTGGATCCCTTAACCACTAGGGTCGTATTGGCATTAATTTCTGTGGTGTGCCTTGGGCAAGTATAGCCTGGACAAAAATAAAATATGGTATCGGCAACCTGCCAACAAGATTCTGAACTAAAGAAAAAGAGAAACATGCATCGTGGGAAGTTGTTCAGCCAAATGCCTATTAGTGTTTTTGTGATGCGTAAGCTTTTTTTCCCATGACTATCATGTTTTGCTTCTCCTTTTAGCATCACTCGGGCCCGTAGTGAATGAATACTGGAAAAAAATAAAATATTGCGTCTGCAATTCACCAACAAGATTCTGAACTAAAGAAAAAGAGAAACAGGCATTGTGGGAAGTTGTTCACCCCAATGCCTATTGGTGTTTTTGTGCCCTGACAAAAACCAGTGGGAGACCAGCATCTTTAGTGATATCAACCAAAAGCTGACATTCATCGCATGAGACAAATGAGGTGCGTAAGCTTTTTTTCCCATGACTATCATTTTTTGCTTTTGCCTTTAGCATCACTTGGGGCCTGTAGTGAATAAATGGTTGGTTGGATCCCTTAACCACTAAGGTCGTATCAGCATTGTTTTCTGTGGTGTGCCTTGAGCAATTACAGCCTGGAAAAAAAATTGCATGGGCAACTCGCCAACAAGATTCTGAACTGTAGAAAAAGAGACAAAGGCATTGTGGGAAGTTGTTCAGCCAAATGCCTATTGGTGTTTTTGTGCTTTTTTCCCAAGACTATCATGTTTTGCTTCTCCTTTTAGTGAATAAATACTGGAGAGAAAGAAAATATTGCGTCTGCAATTCACCAACAAGATTCTGAACTGAAGAAAACAGAAACGGGCATTGTGGGAAGTGGTTCAGCCAAATGCCTATCGGTGTTTTTGTGATGCCCTGACACAAACCAATGGGAGACCAGCATCTTTTGTGATGTCAACCAATATGAGGTGCGTAAACCTTTCTTTCATGATGATCATGTTTTGCTTCTCCCTTTAGCATCACTCGTGGATTAATACAAGACAAAACAATACAGGATTCAAAGAGACAAAGGCATTGTGGGAAGCAATGCAGCCGATAGCGTATCATTCGATATCCTAAAAACGTTCTGTCGTCTCGACGGCGAGCGAGCCGGCTACAACCGGAAAAAAAACAGTTTGAAAACGTCGTCTGCGGTGCGGGTGAACCACAACGGCGATGAAAGGGACGGCAGCGGGCGGGTCGACGGCCCGATTCCCGTCTAATTGCTCGGCGGGCCAGGGTGACGGGCGCCTGCGGTTTCAGCCAATTAGGGCCGGCGTCTCACGTCCCCGCTGGAAGGTCCGACCGACGTAATTGGCCGCTGGCGTCGGACGGCGTGTCTTTGATGGGAGCGCGATCGGCAAAGATAAATTGGAGACAAAGACCCAAAAAGGGTTTATGCAGTTTTTCAACTCAATGTTCATCTTAGCACGGATAAGCTAACCGACCTGGGTTCCCCCCGGAGGACAGCTGAGGAAATACAACGCCAGTGTTGGGTCATCGTGATTTTCTAGTAAAGTGATTTCTATTGTGGTTGACTGAGTCAATTGAACCCTACTCATCTCCCTTGTTCTCTTTCTTTCGCTCTCTTTCCTTTTCTTTTTCTTTCTTTTCATCTGCTGTTCTTTTCCTCTTTCTCTTCTTCTCACTCTTCCTCTGACACTCTCTTTTCTCACGTTTGCTCTCTTGTTTTTTCCTTTATTTCTTTTTTTCCTTTTCCTTTTCTTTCTTTTCCTCTTTCACTTATTCTTCCTCTTCCTCTGACACTCTCTTTTCTCACTTTTGCTCTCTCTCTGTCCTTCTTT
This sequence comes from Urocampus carinirostris, assembly GCF_059441175.1. NCBI lineage: Eukaryota > Metazoa > Chordata > Actinopteri > Syngnathiformes > Syngnathidae > Urocampus > Urocampus carinirostris. The sequence continues at coordinate 1,692,109 of NC_142352.1, read as the reverse complement.
CAGTCTTTCTTTTTTTTCATTTTCTTTCTTTTCTTCTGCTGTTCTTATCCTCTCTCTTCTTCTCCCTCTTCCTCTTTTGTTTTTTTCTTTCTTTATTTCTTTTTTTCCTTTTCCTTTTCTTTTTCTTTCTTTTCCTCTTTCACCTATTCTTCCTCTGACACTCTCTTTTCTCACTTTTGCTCTCGCTCTGTCTTTCTTTCTTTTTTTTCCTTTTCTTTTTCTTTCTTTTCATCTGCTGTTCTTATCCTCTTTCTCTTCTTCTCCCTCTTCCTCTGACACTCTCTTTTCTCACTTTTGCTCTCTTTTATTTTTTCCTTTCTTCATTTCTTTTTTTTCTTTTCCTTTTCTTTTTCTTTCTTTTCCTCTTTCACTTATTCTTCCTCTTCCTCTGACACGCTCTTTTCTCACTTTTGCTCTCTCTCTGTCTTTCTTTCTTTTTTCCTTTTCTTTTTCTTTCTTTTCATCTGCTGTTCTTATCCTCTTTCTCTTCTTCTCCCTCTTCCTCTGACACTCTCTTTTCTCACTTTTGCTCTCTTTCTTTCTTTCTCTTTCTTTTTTCTTTCTCTGTTTCTTTTTATATTCCTCATCTTTTCTCTCTCTTACCCTCACTCTCACTCTTTTTACAATTTATTCCTCTCTCCCCCTCTCTTTTTCTTTCACATGCTGTCTTTCTGGTCTTCTCTGTTTCCCTCTCTTTTTTATTTCTCTGTCTCTCTCTATCTCATTTTCTTTCTCGCTCTCTTGATCCATTTTTTAATCTATTATTCTACTAAACTGTTCTAACATTTCTTTTTTCACTTTGAACTCAAACTTATTTCCACTAAGCAATTTTAAACATGAATCCCGGCCTAACGCAACAAAATGCCTATCAAAGTAATGACTTTTCAGTGCAACAACAAATAGAATACGAAATGCAAGAAAAAAATGCTAATGTATGGAGGGATTTTTCTAGCTTTTATTTTGAAAATCGTCAGGATTAAAACGAATTCCTGCGATCGGTAAGGGAATTTGCCTCTATGTGTTGCTTGTGCGCCACCATCTTTTTTTTCATTGAAGGATGCTAGAATTTCCTACCTTGAGAAAAAAATACTTTATTACTTTGAGTTCTGATATGAATTACTAATCCCAAGAAAATGGATTCAATGAACCAGGCCAATTGAAATAGGACACACAATTTATTAACACAGAGAATTAATGATAGGAAAAAAAGGAAAGGGGAATATGGGAGTTTTCGACAGCCGAAACGGTACGAAGGTGTAGGGGATTTTCCTAGCTTTAATTTTGACAAATTATTCTTTACTGCAATCAGTAAACAAATTTGCCTCTAGGTGTTGCTCATGCTCCACCATAAATCTTTTACTTCTCTGAAGGATGAAAAATTTCCTACACTGATGAAAACAATGAAATTACATTATTATTTTGAGTTCTTTGAGTTCTGATATGAATTACTAATCCCAAGAAAATTGAATTAATGAATCAGCCCTTTGAAATGGCACACACAATTTAAGAACACAGAGAATTAATGATAAGAAAAAAAGGAAAGGGGAAGCGCCGGAGATTTTTTTAGAGTTTTCGACCACGGAAATTTACGAGCACAAAAAGCAAGTTTCCGCTTTCATGCTAGTCAATTTGGGAAGATTCCCTTGTAGAAAAAATACTCATTCCCAAGAACCAGCAAACATGGAGTTAAATCTATAGCCGTCACCTTACTTGTGAAGAGACTTGGTTTTGTGCTACAGATGGTCGCAACGTATGTTTCACGTTCGCGCCATGCGACCGACGTGCGATGAGTCAGGCAGGTAGGAGAAAAATGGAGTGAGCTATAGATCAGCTACTCATTTTATATGGACCAAGGAGGCTTGACCAGATCATGCCTTCTTGGACGTGGTCTCAGATATCTGATTCCACCAGGATCGGATGACGGTGTTTGAAGTTCCCAAAGAATTAGGAAATTTGCGTCATGTCCTGTACTTGATAATGTCTCTCCAACTGACATAATTACGTACAGTGAGAACATTATTTTCAAAACTTCATGGTATCAGATTTCATTATGGTACATGGTGAATTGGAACGTTCGGAAACTGTCCAAAAGGGGACGCCGTCGTTCCAGTCGATTTTGTGCCGGGCTTATTTGCTCTACATGTAATTTTTTTCTCAAATTATAATGTCAATCTGGCTATCATCATATTCGTTTGATGCACATTATCAATAAAAGAATATGCAAAGCCTGTGACTGTCACTTTAGCGTGTAAACCGTGTGTAATTTTGACACAAACGTGAAACAAGACAAATGGGAAAAAGTATTAGTGTCACGGTTGCCATGGCGCCCAATTGGCCGCGCCCGTGTGCGCCAGCTGCGGCTCATTAACAGATTGGTTTTCCGTCTTTTTTAAGCTCAGTGTGCCCTCTCTCTCGCTCTCTCACTTTGTCAGTCCATCAACGAACCTCTGCCGCGCAAGACGTGGGTTCTGACTCAGTCCTGTTTTCCTGTTGGTATTTCCAGTCCAATATTGTTCCCGTTTATTTTTGTCCTGTTTAATATCGGTTTCGAGTTTCGTTCCGTTTTTTTTTTGTCCTGTTTACTATTCTCTCCAGTTTTCGTTACGTCTAGTTCGCCCTGTTTATTTTTCTATATCCTGTTTCATTATCTATCCTCTCTGTCCTGTCCGGTATCTACCCCATCTGTCCGATATCAACTCATGCAAATAGTATCGATCTCGTCGGCCTCTGGCTTCCTGTCTTTCCACGCCAGACCGCTGCCTAACATGCATGACTCCCGATTTCCCCTAAAATAAAAGGTTTGTGTGAGAACGTCACGCGTTTGGGTCCTGATCCTGTTCTAGTTCAATTAGTATAGCACACATTCACATTAAAAGAAAAACCCCGGTGCACTTTGGTTTCGCATGCCTGTACAAAGAAAGTTCTACAGTTGAAAAACAAGAAATTATAACTGCGTCACCTTTAGTTGCTCGAATAACTTTGAAAAATCGAAAATAAAAGAAGAATCCTGGCCTTTTCATTTCGAGAGCAAGCGGTAGAAAGGAAAGTACTGCTCTCACAAGGCTTTAGTGTCGAGATGTTTTTTCCACACTCCAGAACACTTATAAGAATCGGCAGCTCCACAAACACGAGGCGACTTTTAACCCACCATTCAAAGAGTTTTTTTTTTTGCTCCGTTTTGTCATAAAACTCATTTTTTAAATCCTAAATCCGTGTCGATCTTCAACTCGTATAAAAAGACAACAAAATATGTCCGACAACCAATAGCAGACAGGCGTCTAATGACAGACCTAAGTGTATCAACAGGAGACCGCGTCCCCCTCCCAGTTGCCCCGGATCATTTATACATTTCACAAACAAAGAAAAGACATTCTACTATTCCCTTATTGGCTATGTGTCATCTGTAGTTAACGTTAGTCAAGTCAAGTCAAGTCATGTTTATTTGTTTGGCCCTTAATCACAAAGAGTCTCAAAGTGCTTCACAGACCAGAGACTATTACAGACTACAGACTATTATGGCACTATGCCCTGATCTACAACCTGCATGAGGGCAAGGAAAAACTCAAAAACCTCAAGTCAAGTCATGTTTATTTGTATAGCCCTTAATCACAAAGAGTGTCAAAGTGCTGCACAGACCAGAGACTATTACAGACTACAGACTATTATGGCACTATGCCCTGATCTACAACCTGCATGAGGGCAAGGAAAAACTCAAAAACCTCAAGTCAAGTCATGTTTATTTGTATAGCCCTTAATCACAAAGAGTCTCAAAGTGCTGCACAGACCAGAGACTATTACAGACTACAGACTATTATGGCACTATGTCCTGATCTACAACCTGCATGAGGGCAAGGAAAAACTCAAAAACCTCAAGTCAAGTCATGTTTATTTGTATAGCCCTTAATCACAAAGAGTCTCAAAGTGCTGCACAGACCAGAGACTATTACAGACTACAGACTATTATGGCACTATGCCCTGATCTACAACCTGCATGAGGGCAAGGAAAAACTCAAAAACCTCAAGTCAAGTCATGTTTATTTGGATAACCCCTAATCACAAAGAGTCTCAAAGTGCTGCACAGACCAGAAACTATTACAGACTATTATAACACCATCCCCTGAACTAAAACCTACATGAGGGCAAGGTAAAACTCAAAAACCTCAAGTCAAGTCATGTTTATTTGTATAGGCCTTAATCACAAATAGTCTCAAAGTGCTGCACAGACCACAGACTATTAAAGACTACTGACTATGATGACACCATCCCCTGATCTAAAACCTACATGAGGGCAAGGAAAAACTCAAAAACCTCAAGTCAAGTCATGTTTATTTGTATGACCCTTAAAGACAAAGAGTCTCAAAGGGCTGGACAGACCACAGACTATTGCAAACTACAGACTATTATCCCTTGATCTAAAACCTACATGAGGGCAAGGAAAAACTCAAAAACCTCAACATGAGGAAAATGAAGAAACCTTGAGAAAGGACCAAGCATGAGGTCATCCCCCTTCCAGGATGACCAGGCCAAAATGGATGTTGCAATAACAAATAATACAATAATCACAATAATAATAATATAAAATAATAATAATAATACAATACAATGGAAATAAATATTCGTAATCTTAATTGAAAATTGCTGTAAATAATGAAAAAAAGCTAAACGTGCAGATGTAACGGGACCCAGGTGGATGGTCTAGTTCACAGGTGTCAAACAGGCGGCCCGCGGGCCAGATCGGGCCCGCTATGGGATTGAATCCGGCCCGCGAGACAACACTCAGAGAAGCGCAAGAGAAAAACAAGCTGCAGGCTGAAATAGGTCAACTTGATGTTGCCAAAGCCTGGTGCCTCCAACAAAGACACTGTACTTGTATTTCTTTTTCCTTCTCTCTCTCTCTCTCTCTCTCTCTCTCTTTTTTTTTCCCACCCCTTTTATCCCACTCTCTGTCTCTTTCACTCTGTGTTTTTTTTGCTCTTTGTCTCTTTCTCTCTCTCTCTGTCTTTTAACCTCTTTTGCTCTAACTTCCCTTTTTCCTTTTCTCTCTTTTCTCTCTTTTATCTTTCTTTACCCTTCGCGCTTTCTTTTCTCTTTTCTCTCCTTCTGTCTTTCTATTTCTCTTTGGATTTCTTTCTTCCTCTCCTTTTCTTTTCCCCCTCTCTCACGAGTTTTTATCTTTTGATTCTCACGATCTCTCTCTCTCTCTTCCACCCCTTTTCTCCCACTCTGTCTCTGTCGCTTTCTCTCTCCGTGTCTCTCTTTTTCTCTTCCTTTGTTGCTCTTTGTCCCTTTCTCTCTCTGTGTCTTTCAACCTCTTTTGCTCTAACTTCCTTTTTTCCTTTTCTCTCTTTTATCTTTCTTCCTACCCTTCGCGCTTTCTTTTCTCTTTTCTCTCCTTCTGTCTTTCTATTTCTCTTTGGATTTCTTTCTTCCTCTCCCTTTCTTTTCCCCCTCTCTCAAGACTTTTTATCTTTTGTTTCTCACGCTCTCTCCCTCTCTCTTTTTCTTTCTTTGTCCCGCCCTCTCTCCTTTTCCCTCCCTCTTTCTCTTTTATTTATCTTTCTTTTTCTTTCTGTTTAATCTACTAGTCCGGCCCCCGACAGAATCTTTGTTCTATCGTTTGGTCCCCCGAGTTAAAAAGAGTTTGACACCCCTCCAGCTGGTGTTACACATTTGTTTTATAAATATTTTTGTTTTTTTTTGGTTGTTGTTTTACCTCATCTGCAAAACAGATGATAAATGTCAGTCTCACACGACACCATTTATTTGTTGACATTAAAGATGATTTATTGAGCAAGCCTCATTTTCACGTCAGGTCCCTTTAACATTTAAATTCAAAATAACATTGTCAAGAATCAATCTCCAAATCACCATAACTGTACCTTCCAAAACAACTCACTTTGTGTTATATGGTAACAAAATATACATATTAACATCAAAGTCCACTTTTAAGCCAGTTTAGCATAACATAGAAGTGTTCTCGTTTGCTCGCCTCCCTGCGTCCTAGACGCATCATTTTTACTAGGGACGCATAGTGTCCAATCAACGTGCGTCCCCGGGACGCAACTTTTTTGAAACAAAATTGGCATTATTATCCGATTACTTTGTTTTTAAAGATTTACCGCACTCCAAACTTTTCGTCAGGCAGATCCGCCATTGTTGTTTTGGTCTCGCGGTTCGAGTTTTCGTCCGCACGCCGTTCCCGGCCAACGAGATCTCGTTGCTTCGAGATGACGCCATTGTTGTGGTGCTTGTGGTTGAGTGAAAAACAGTTCGTATTCGGTGAAAAATTCCACAAAATTGGTAATTTCTTCAGTGTCAATAATAAGTCGAAACATAATGTAGAAACTGATAACAACAGCAATAATTCTGGCACGGAAAAACGGCGGAGAAATTCTTCAGAAGATCGCGGAGGCAAGGAAAACACGTGTGTTGAAGTGAACGATTCTAAGAAAGAAAATAAGCAAAAGAATACTCCTAGCAAGAAAAGGACTTTTCTGCCAAAATGGACTAAATTTTATTCCTGGTGACACTCTGAGGAGGATGATAATGGATTGGACCTTGAGAAGGCATTACAACTATGGCGGGACAGCAAACCACAAAGAATATATGAACTGAAAAATCTGAAGTAATAACTGCTTTGTATAACCAATTAGCTGATGATTAAAACCGAATGAAAATATAGATTAATATAATTATTTCAGCAATATTATTTTGTATAATGTACAATATTGTTGTGAACTGAAAAACCTTGAAGTGATAACTGATAAGTGATAACTATGATGACTTTGCACCAATGCAATATTGCACAACCGTTACGATACCAACGTTATCACGACAACCCTGTATGTAACATCCCACATGCCGACATTTCTTGTGTAAATACCATGTAAATTATAACTATAGCCTTATCCCCCTTGTCTTATAACATTATCTTCTCTGTTCCTTTATCTTCTTGCTCATACCTCACTATGAATGTGTAAAACTGGAGTGTCATGCCCAATTTCGTTGTCACAATATGTTAGCCCATTTGTAGCAATGACAATAAAAGGTATATTCTATATTCTGATTTGTATTACCAATAAACTGTGATGACTAAAACTGAATGAATATATAGATTTATATTATACATTTGTCGCCGATTTAAATTTTCAACCCCGATAACACTAGCATACCTCACCCAAGGCGCTATTTGTTGCTTAGGCTAACCATTAGCATCACAGCTAACCGTTAGCATAACGGCTAACGGATGACTCACTCTTACTGTTTCACTTTTTGTAAACTTTACAGACATCACAAACAACCTTTACTAAGATATTTTCACATATTATCATCCTCACAGTAATTGTGTTACCAGTATAAACATCTCACCTGCAAAATAGATGGTAAATGACAGTCTCACACGGCGCCATTTATTTGTTGACATTAAGGATCATTTATAGAGCAAGTCTCATTCAATCACGCGAGGTCCCGCGAGACTTGGCCCTTCTCTGACCTGTGAGACTTTGCCATCTAGCGGTGATATACTGGTACTTCACTTACTTTTTTCTGCTTTACAAAACCCAATACCCTTAAAAATACTAATAAACTTCCCCTAACAGTCAAATACGGATTAAACAACATAAAAATCCCTAAATATAAAATATTAACTAGTCAGCAACCCTTGCGCCTCACAGAAAAGCTCTGAAAAAATGAAAAAGTAATCAAACAAATGAAAAAGTACTGAAAAGTGCGGAAAACAATAAAAAGTACTGAAAGGTACTTAAAGCAGTTCAAAGTATCGTCTCGAAAAAAATACAACAAATGCAAAGAAATGGAAAACAATAACAAGTACTGAGAAAAAAACTGAAAAGTACGGACAATCCTGAAAATTTACTGAAAAGTACTGAAAAAAAAAACCTAAAAATACTGAAAAGAACAGATAAGTACTGAAAAGAGCACTTTAAAGTAATGACAAGCATTACAAAGTAGTAGAAAGTACTATAAAGTATGCAAAACTACTGACAATTGTGAAAAAGTAACGAAAATATAACTATACAATTCTGAAGAGTACTGAAGAAAATAAAAAAGGACTTTAAAATACTGCGACATATTTCAAAGTCGTAAGAAGTACATATGAAAAAATACAGAAAAGGACTGAATAGAGTACTTTAGAGGAGTGATAGTATCAAAAATGAGTGGAACATATTATAAAGTATGCGTTAGCTTTCTCTTATTGGTCTTCTCCTCGCATGAGGGCGTGTCGGCCGGGCTCCGCAATCTTTGCATACCAGTGCGCCCCGACGTCTGCCCTTCTGCGTCTGGCCTTCTCCGTCAGCACACACAGGAATTCTGTTATCAGAAATACGTCTGACGCATTTCACACAGCCTAACACAGTCAGTGAATATCTTTATTGAACTGAATCCATGTACTTTGTAGTTAATCGTATAAAATCCTTTAGCATGCTAAACGCTAGTCGCGATTAGCATCGATGGCGCATGAATATCTAAACCGAGTAAAAGATATTATTTCAGAATCGACAAACCATTTTGCGTTATGTTCACCGAATTACGTTTGTTTCACTTTTGAGCATCCAATCACCTTGAAGGGAACCGCCTAGAAGTACCTGATTGGAAGCCACGGACTCTAAAGCAGTGTCAAGAACCAGAACCAGAAAAGGATCAGGACCCAATCCACGCGATTGGGTCCTGATCCTTTTCTGGTTCTCACACAAGCCTTTTATTTTACGGGAAATTGGGAGTCATGCACGCTAGGAAGCCGGTCTGGGGTGGAAGGACAGGGAGCCGTTTATTTTTCTTCGTCAGAGTTCAAAACAGGGTTCTCCTTCGTCCAAGAGACAATCAGCTTTTTTATACCCTCAGACAACATCCCATGTTACTGAGCACGTCCCCTCGCGAGGACACACTTGTTTTTTTCCTCAATGTGCATGCTTTTCGGGAATTGACTATGTTTTTTCAGAATGTTTTCGTCCCCTTTCGATTTTCCAAAATTACAAATTTTCCAAGAAACTCGTTCGGGTCGGCCTGACACATCCAAATTACTGACTTGACTGATGCTCCACGCCAAGCAGAATGTTATTACCTGGCAGCCCAAGGCGATTAATAATAACATTGGCTGACATTTAAACTCGGGAGAAACAAGCCTGGAATTTCCCGTTTTAAACTAACGTGTTCTCCTTATGTCAAGCTCGACTCCAATAAACCATAACAATAAGATGTCCAAATCATGTCTTGACCGGGCTAGACCCCACGTTGGACAAAATCTGACGTCAAAAAGGTGTGCCAAAAAGCAAATACGGGGAATATATGCTGTAAACTTTTTCAAATTTTCGGTCTCCGGCAAGGGACAAAAGGTCCTTTTTTATTTACGTGTCGGTAAGCGTGACCTTGAGAAAATAGATAAAAAATAAATCAACATATTTTCAGCTTTTGTTGGTGCGGAGCACAAAACCTCTTTTCAGATGCAAAACGGCATCCGGACGCTTCAGCCTTTAAATTTGCGCGCACAAAAGACGGCAACAATGACGCCAAATCAAAAGAAAATCTCGCGTTACTCGTTGCTTTTGCGCCTTTGATGCGTTGGAGAGATTTGATTTGTTATTTTCGTGCTCAAGAGAAGGTCAAACGGTTAGAGGCCGCCAGGGCGTCGCACCGATGTCTGCTTGTTATTGTCGCTTTAAATTCTCAAAGATTTACGACTTTGATGGCATTTTTCATCAAAGACGCTTTATGGGAAAAAAGTCTTATTATAAACTCTTCTTCTAATACTTCTTGCTGTTTTTCTTACTTTGCTTTAATTAATTATATTGATCTGTTTCCGAATCTAAGTCAGTTGATATTGATTCGGCCAGCAGGCGGTGCTCATGGTTTCCTGCAGGAATTTATTGCATTGTGTCAACAACTGGAACTGGATCAGGACCCAAACGCGTGACGTTTTCACACAAGCCTTTGTTTTACGGGAAATGGGGAGTCATGCACGTTAGGAAGCCGATCTGGCGTGGAAAGACTGGAAGCCGGAGACCGACGAGATCGATAACAAATCAGGATAATGAAAATAAACAGGAGTAACTAGACGGGAACAAAAACTGAAGTAACTAACAAACAGGACAAAAAAAAGACGGAAACAAAACTGGAACCCGAAATTAAACAGTACCAAAATAAACGGGAACAATACCAGACTGGTGATATCACAGGAAACCAGGACCGAGTCAGAGCCCGCGTTTTGTGGGCAGAAGTTGGATTAACGGGCTGACAACCGAAGCAAGAAAGCGCTGAGCTTAATATAAACAAAGTCAATCTCTCAACGAGCCGCAGCTGGCACCACACGGGCGGGGCCAATTGGGCACCACGGTAACGTGACACAAACGGGCGGGGCCAATTTGGCACCATGGCAACCATGACCGAACGTGGTTTGATTCTAACAAACTACGTTTTACTTAAAAAAAATGAATCAAACAAAAGAATAGAGCACATCGTTGACACATGAACTCGCAGCTTTGGCAAGGGCCAGAATGAGGAAATTCTGTAACGAGTCAACAGGACTGGTTTTAAGATAATCAATAATCAATGATCAGGAATTATTTTTATAGTATGTCAACATGGAATATTTGCTCAAAACACCTAAGACAGGTTGTCGATCTTGAGGCTGTTCTCATCCAGACGACAGGGATTGAGAGAACTGCGGGCTTTCCAAGCCTCCAATGTTTTGGGCTGCCGAGGCCTCAAACCTGCGGCATGCTGTGAATCCCGGCCTTCTTTGTCTGCATAGTTCCAGGGGGGCAAAGGACAATCAGCCATCTCCCCCTCCCTCTTCTACATCTTCTTATTCGGCTTCCTTTTCTTTTCCTTGTTCTCCCCTCTTTTATGTATTTCTTTAATCAACTTCAGGTTCTTTTTCTTGTACTTGTCTCCTTCCCAGTCTTCATTTCCCTCTTCTTCTTCTACTACTCCATTTTCTTAACTAAACTTATCTTGCTCATCTTAATTTTCTTCTATGCTGTCTTTCTCCCCCTCTTCCCTTTGTCCTACTTTAGGGATCGACTGATATGGGTTTCTCAAGGCCGATACCGATACAGATTATTAGTCTTAAGAGGAGGCTGATAATTGATATTTCAAGCCGATATTCATTCAAGCTTAAAAATGGCAACTTAAAGTGTGGGCACTTGTTTTTTAAAACTAGATTAAAAACTAATGTTATGGTAGTAGCTAATCACTCAGCCTTCCACTTTAGCGTGCTTTTTATGCTCTCTCTCAATCCCAAACACATATGCTCAATTGACGAACTCATGTTACGATAAAAGCTAATATATCAGTCTTCACTTGAACGTTTGAAATATATTTAATCAGACGGTCGAATGAATGAAAAGGCCAATACCGATATCCATCAAATTCCCAAAATCGGTGCCGGTAATCGTCCCGCCCAATAACGGGTCGACCTATTCTCCCATTTCTTTGCACTATTCTTTATTTCAATCTTCCCTTTATTTACCTACTCCTTCTTCTTCATCTCATCCCTCTTGTTCTGCTTACTTCCTTCCTTTTTTCTTCGCTATTTTCTTCTTTAGCTTCATTTTTCTTTTGAGAATTAGGGTAAAAAGAGAGAAAGGGTGAAATGAGATAGAGAAATGGTGAAAAGGGTGAGAGAAAGGGTGAAGAGAGAGAATGAGATGGAGAGGGAGGGAGAAAATGTTAAAATAGAGAGAGAGAAAGGGTGTAAACAGAAGGAGAGAAATGGGTGAAAAGGGAGGGTGAGATGACAAAAGGCTGGAAAGTGAGGAGAGAGGGATAAAGGGTGTAAAAGGAAGGAGAGAGGGGGAAGGCTGTAAATGGAGGGATAGAGAAAATAAAGAGAAAGAGAAAGCCAAAAAGTGACAAAGACTGAAAGAAAGAAGAAGAGAGATAAGTAGGAAGTAGGGTTCATTTGACTCACTCAACCTCATTTTACTAGAAAACTACAATGAAGCCAGATCTAGTCTAGTCCGCGGGCCCCTCCGCTTTCCTGGGGGTGCACCCTGGTGCCCGCAGGCACCAGTTTGGAGAACCCTGCTGCCGAGCAATCTTCCACTGCAAAATAGCGTCCGACCAAAATCTGCCCAATCGCCAAATAAATAAATAAATAATCGAAAATACGAAAAAAATAAAGCCCGCCCACCCAAAGCGCCCAAGCCTGCCAAAAAAGTTGCCGGTGCGTTCGAGCGCCAACGGAAAGGAAAAATGTCAAGCTAGCAAAGTTTTCGCGCTGCCTCCGAGCAACATGGCCGACCTCCAGATACAGCAGAGAAAATCTATTTTTTTGCCTTTATTGTCAAAGTTGAGTAGCGATCGATAGCATGAACAAAGGCACGCTACGCGATGGTCGGAATCGCCGGTTGAAAGTCGACTTTCTGGATTGTTTCGATTTTGGACGCTTTGTGTTTTTTGTTTTTACCATCGAGCGAGTCAAGTTTCTTGACTTGTGTCAGCACGTTTGACCTGTTTTGAGACAGATTCGGGTTTGTGGAGTTACTCTCGACCCTTCCAAAACTGGATTCAAGTGCTTTTTGACATTTATACTCCATAAAAATGGACTAGTTTACAGCCCTAAAACTTTTGCAAATGTGTATTTTACTTTAGTCCATTTTTTGCGTAAAAATGGATCCCGAATAGTATTTGCGCACGTTTTTATGACCTCTTGTTTAAATACACATCGAAAAATTGTCCTCATGTATGTCGGGAATCTCATTAGCTAACCAATGTTTCAATCATCATTTCATTCGGTTCTGCTCTCCATGTCAGGACCAGAAACAGGACCCAATTGCATTAGTTTCTCACAAGTTTTATTAAAGGGAAGAGGAAGGGCCGCGCCCACGATCCAATGTTCGCTGGACGCGAGAAGCAAGTTGTTCTTGCTCTCGGATTGGGATCCGGACACGGAAGTGGTTCTTCCGTAGCGAGCGATGGCAATTTCAGGGGCAGAAACTGGTCGGTAGCCGGGACTGGGAGAGCGAGACGTGCTTGGGGTAGGAAACGAGTCCTAAGATGGATTGGGAAAGTAGACGTGGTCATGATCAAAACCTGGTCGTAAGTCGGGACAGGAGAGCAAGACGTGGTCGGGTTAGGAAACGAGTCGTAAGTCGGGACGGGAGAGCAGATGTGGTCGGGATCAAAAACAGGTCGAAAGTCAGAACTGGGAGAGCAAGACGTGGTTGGGGTCGGAAACAAGTTGTAAGCAGGGACAGGAGAGCAGACGTCGGGATCAAAAATGGGTTGTAAGTTGGGGCAGGAGAGCAGACGTGGTCAGGGTTGGAAACGAGTCGTAAACGGAGAGTAGACATAGTCGGGGAGAAAAAAGGTTGTAAGTCGGGACGGGGGAGCAGACGTGATCGGGATCAAAACATGTTGCAGCCGGAGACAAACGGGAGCAAAAACAGGACAGGCTGGGGTCAGGGTAAAAAAAAGGCTTGCCTTGAAAAACAGAGGTTTGTAGACGGACTGACAACAGGGGATTGACAGGACTCAGTTCAAATACTGACAAGGAGCCAAACAGAACCCGCGGCAGTATGTCTGTAGTATTTTTGCGATAGCATTTTTCTATTTTTTTCGTCAGCAAACAAAAAGTTATTCCGGTAGAGAAGTTAGCGAAGTCTGTAATGAATTTTTGATGTTTTTATTTGCGTCTCGTCTCAGGGCAGATCCTGCAGGGTGTTTTTTTGTTATTATTTTTATTTTTTTTCCGTATCGCTGAAGCTCATTTCAATGACAAAAGAAGACGACAAGAAGCTAACATCTGCACGTCTCTTTTTGGATAAACACAGATCAGCCGGATAGAACAAATGTGAAAACGATTCCCGCACCGCCTCGCCGAATTCCCGTTTGATAATCCGCACGTAGAAAAGATAAGATTAATGATAGCGGGAGTAAAAAAATATGGAGAAGATTTATCACCGCCTACAAACATGCTTTCAAGTCGGATTTGTACTCCCTCTTTTCCGTTCTGCGGGAAATATATATTTTCTTGATTATTTTGGAACATAATGTTATAAAACAACCAAATTCAATTCTCGAGACCTTGATACTAATCTAAAACTGTCCCTATCAATGAAATCCTGGTCAGGCCTGTCAATCCCCTGCTGTCGGCCCGTCTGAGAATCTCCGTGTATACTAGGCAAGCTCTTTTGGACCCTGACTCCCACCTGTCCCGTTCTTTTCTCCGGTTTGTCTCCGGCGACGACCTGTTTTGATCCCGACCACGTCTGCTCTCCCGTCCCGACTTACAACCCATTTTTGACCCCGACGTCTGCTCTCCTGTCCCGGCTTACAACTCGTTTCCGACCCGACCACGTCTGCTCCCCCTTCCCGACTTACAACCCATTTTTGATCCCGACGTCTGCTCTCATGTCCCGGCTTACAACTCGTTTCCTACCCCGACCACGTCTTGCTCTCCCAGTTCTGACTTTTGACCTGTTTTTGATCCCGACCACATCTGCTCTCCCGTACCGACTTACGACTCGTTTCCTAACCCGACCACGTCTGCTCTCCCGTCCCGATTTACAACCCATTTTTGATCCCGACGTCTGCTCTCCTGTCCCGGCTTACAACTCGATTCCGACCCCAACCACGTCTTGCTCTCCAAGTTCCGACTTTCGACCTGTTTTTGATCCCGACCACATCTGCTCTCCCGTACCGATTTATGACTCGTTTCCTACCCTGACCACGTCTCCTCTCCCGTCCCAACTTACAACCCATTTTTTATCCAGACGTCTGCTCTCCTGTCCCATCTTACAACTCGATTCCGACCCCAACCACGTCTTGCTCTCCCAGTTCCGACTTTCGACCTGTTTTTGATCCCGACCACATCTGCTCTCCCGTACCGACTTACGACTCGTTTCTTACCCCGACCACGTCTGCTCTCCCGTACCGATTTACAACCCATTTTTTATCCCGACGTCTGCTCTCTTGTCCCTGCTTACAACTCGTTTCCGACCCCAACCACGTCTTGCTCTCCCAGTTCTGACTTTCGACCTGTTTTTGATCCCGACCACATCTGCTCTCCCGTCCCGACTTACGACTCTTTTCCTACCCCGAGCACGTCTTGCTCTCCCAGTCCCGGCTACCGACCAGTTTTCCCGTCCCTGACACCGCCTTCGCTCATTACGGAAGATCCACTTCCGTGTTCAGATCACAATCCGAATGTGAGAGCGATTTGCTTCCCCCACCCAGCGAACTCCGGATGGTGGGCGCATCCCTTCCTCTTTCATTTAATAAAACTTGTGGTAAACGTCACGCAAGTGGGTCCTGTTTCCGTTCTGGTCCTGACATCAACAGAATAAACGAGCAAGATATAAAACATTGATCTCATCTTGAATGCCCATTTCGAATGTTGACTCGACCGATGGCTAAGCCCCGCCCTCAAACGTGCTGAGCCAATCACAGTTCACGAAGCAAGGAGGGGATCCTGTTTCTGATTTAAATCTGGAACTACTTTGAAGTTCTCCCAAAATTGTGAAAGTTATGGAATCCAGATTCCAGACCCCAATTTGTAATCTAGATTTTGCACGTTTTCCCTGAAACGTGACCTGTAGCTCAATTTCAGATACTTATTTGAATCTAGAAGCACTCTGAATTCCTTCCTAAATTGGAAATGTCTCTCTTAAACTAGATTTGAGACCCCAAAATGTAATCTTGACCCGAATTTGCTCACCTTACATGACCCGCATTTAGAGTCTTGATTCTTCTCAATTACAAAACACTGTCATAATCGAAATTCTAGACCCCAGATTATAGTCTTAATCCAGTTCTTGCTTGTTTGCCTGGAGCCATGCATGGCCCGTAGCTAGATTCCTGATTCTTATCTAAAGTAATCCCTGATTTTGGAAATATTGTCATCTGGATTCCAGACCCTAATTTGTAATCTTGATCCAGTTCTCAATTTTTTCCTGAACCATGACCTCTAGCTCAATTACAGATTCATATTTTGAAGTCCTCCCTAATTTGCAAATACCGACAGAATCCGGAATCTAGACCTGAGAATATAACCTTGATCCAGTTTTTGGTTGTTTACCTTGAGCCATGCATGGCCCGTAGCTAGATTCCTGATTCTTACCTAAAGTAATCCCTGATTTTAAAAATATTGTCATCTGGATTCCAGACCCTAATTTGTAATCTTGATCCAGTTTTTGCAATTTCTTCTTGAACCTGTAGCTCAATTACAGATTTATGTTTGACTCTGGAACAACTGCCGAATTTGAAAATGCCAACAGAATCCGGAATCTAGACCCAAGAATATAATTTTGATCCACTTCTTGCTTGTTTGATTCCAGACCCTAGATCGTAGAATCTATACCCAAGATTATAATCTTGATCTAGTTCTTTCTTGTTTGGCTAGAGCCATGCATGGCCCGTAGCTAGTCCTGGATTCCAGACCCTAATTTGTAATCTTGATCCAGTTTTGCATATTTTTCTTGAACCATGACCTGTAGCTCAAGTACAGATTCATATCTGACTCTGGAACCACTTTGAAGTCCTCCCTAATTTGAAAATAGCGACAGAATCCGGAATCTAGACCCAAGATTATAATCTTGATCCAGTTTTTACTTGTTTACCTTGAGCCATGCATGGCCCTTAGCTAGATTCTTGATTCTTATTTAAAGTAATCCCTGATTTTAAAAATATTGTCAACTGGATTCCAGACCCTAATTTGTAATCTTGATCCAGTTTTGCATATTTTTCTTGAACCATGACCTGTGGCTCAATTACAGATTCATATTTGAGTCTGGAACCAATTTGAAGTCCTCCCTAATTTGAAAATGCCGACAGAATCCAGAATCTAGACCCGAGATTATAATCTTGATCCAGTTTTTGCTTGTTTACCTTGAGCCATGCATGGCCCTTAGCTAGATTCTTGATTCTTATTTAAAGTAATCCCTGATTTTAAGAATATTGTCAACTGGATTCCAGACCCTAATTTGTAATCTTGATCCAGTTTTTGCAATTTTTTCTTGAACCTGTAGCTCAATTACAGATTCATATTTGACTCTGGAACCACTTTCAAGTCCTGCCGAATTTGAAAATGCCAACAGAATCCAGAATCTAGACCCGAGATTATAATCTTGATCCAGTTTTTGCTTGTTTACCTTGAGCCATGCATAAACTGTATCTTAAATCCTGATTCTTATTCCTGATTTGTAAATAACGTAATCCAGACCCTAGATCCTAAACTTATCCCGTTTTTGCTCATTGGCATTAATCCATGACCTGCATCTTTAAACCTGATTCCCAATTGAATCTGGAACCAGTTTGAAATCCTACCAAATTTGTAAACATCTTTGTAAACCAGGTTCTAGAGCCCAATTTGTATTCAAAATCCAGTTTTTGCTCGGAAAGGCACTTTTTAATATACTCGTTAGAATGACAATCAATTCTGTTCTATTCTATATGACCTGATCCTGTAGTTCTAGAAACCCAACCTTCTCTGATCCAGAGTTAGATAGAACTGGTCTTTTCAAAGTCCCGAACCCCCAAATTGTAGTCTTACTGCTGGACTAGAATCCAAGTTGAAACCAAACATCTTGGATTTAGAAATCTGAATCTAGTCCTGACCCTTAATTTGAAACCCTAATTAAAACCCTAATTTGTCGTGCCGAAAAATGGATCTGGAACCTGTTCTTGAGTTCCGACTCAAAGAAAGGGGGCGGAGTAGGAACTGGGCGGCAACAGGTAGGACGGAAAACTGCCGTCGGGTCTGGGACCGCCCGGTTCGCCGGTGCGCACCGTGAAAAGGGGCGGGGCTACGTAGCAATCGCACGGGGACCAATGAGGAGCGTCGTATGCCGGCGGAGGCGGGTCCAACCAGCCGGAACTGGCCAGGAGAACGTTCTGCTTCTCCAGTTCCGCGATGTGCCGGTCCCGGTCCAGGATTCCGGCCGCCAGGGTGCGCCGCATGACCCGGATCTGCTCCCTCACATCGGTAGCGGTGGCCTCCATTTGGTTCTTTGTCGCCCCCAGCTGGTTTTCCAAGGTCTTGGTGGCGTCCTGCACCGATTGGAGCGTCGTCCGGAAGTAGGCGGTCTCTTGGCGACGCCGCGCCAACCAATCGCGGAACTCGGCCATCTGGGCGTCATCCTCCACCGTTTCCGCGTTCTGGTCCTGGTTCACGTTCTGGTCCTGTTCCTGCTCCTTGTCTTGCTCCATCTGAAGACCGGATTTGGGCTTGGGTCTTCGAAACCAGCAGAATTTGGGGACATCCTCTTCGGTGGAGGTATCGGAGGGCTGCGAAGCAAAAGAATAAAATCGTAACACAGGAGACCCCCAGGATACAGCGACACCCCCTTCTGACGTTTCACTCTACAGCGGGGAAATGATGGGAAGGGAGTTTGGTTTTGGAGCGGGAGTGGTTTCAGTTTTTCGTTCCAGATGGTAAAGACTCATTCTTGAGCAAGTCGCTAGCTGGAGCTACATGTGGTGGTAACTGAAAAACGCAAATTTTGTTGCTAATATTTAGCAGTTACATTAGTCCCTCGGGATATGGCGACCCCGCCCTATGTCCTTTTCGTTTTATGATAAAAATGTGATCTGGTTTGGAAGCCTGGATGCTATCGGCTTTTCAATGAGGATTGGAAAGGTGTGTCCACACACTGTCCTGCAGGTTGCCAGCTAGCGCTCCACGGAACTTTGTTGGAAATGGTTGGGAGTTACAGGAGACCCCCGGGATAAGGCGACCCCGCTTTATGTCATTTTCGCTTTACGATAAAAATTGATCTGGTTTTCAAAAAGAATTGTAAAGGTGTGCCGACACACTGTCCTAGAAGTTGCCAGCTGGCGCAACACGAAACTTTGTTGGAAAAGGTTAGGAGTTACAGGAGATCCCCAGGATAAGGCGACCCCGCTTTATGACGTTTTCCCTTTGCGATGAGGAAATGATCAGGAGAGAATCTGGTATAGTCTTAGTTTAGAAAGGTAAAGATCGACGTTGACACACTAGCCCCAGGATGCTAGCTAGCCATATATATAAATATATATCGGAGTTACAGTGGACCCCAGGATAAGGCGACCCCACCCTATGTCATTTTCGCTTTACGATAAAGAATCGATCCGGTTCGGAAGCCTGAGCGCCATCGGCTTTTCAATTAGGATTGTCCTGCAGGTTGCCAGCTAGCGCTACATGGAACTTTGTTGGAAATGGTTAGAGTTACAGGAGACCCCCAGGATAAGGCGACCCCGCTTTATGGCGTTTTCTCCTTGCGATGAGGAAATGATCAGGAGAGAATCTGGTATAGTCTTCGTTTAGAAAGGTAAAGACCGACGTTGACACACTAGCCCCAGGATGCTAGCTAGCTATATCTATAAATATATATCGGAGCTACTGTGGACCCCAGGATAAGGCGACCCCGCCTTACAACGTTTTCGCAAAAAACATGAGGTTTCACTGTCTGTCGAGCTTACCCGTTTGTTCTTTTTTGTCTTCCAGATGAGGACAGAGGTGACGAGCCTGCCGAGGACGTTCATTTTCAGTGTCGGCGAGAAGCGCTTCTGTGGGGGCGCGTCTAGGAGGGTGCTCACTCATTGTCCTGACATCACAGAGTCATCAAGGACTGATGCGGTCACCGTGTCGGATGATGACACAAAAGCAATTTGTGGTCAAGCTTCTATTCAAAGACTTACTCTTTCTGGATCATTTTTACAAAGCTGATTGGCAACCTTGAAGCCAGATCCATTATCTCTTGTTCCTACCTTCAATTGTGAAATTGTGATGGAAAGTCTGCACTGCATTTCAATAGGAAAGCATAAGACGGAATTAAAACCTTCTTCTTCTTCTTCTCTTTTCAGTTCTTATCTTGTTCTTCTTCTCCTTTCAGTTCTTACCTTGTTGTTCTTCTCTCCTCAGTTCTTACCTTGTTCTTCCCTCAGTTATTACCTTGTTCTTCTTCTCCTTTCAGTTATTACCTTGTTCTTCTTCTCCTCTCAGTTCTTACCTTGTTCCTTTCTCAGTTCTTACCTTGTTCCTTTCTCAGTTCTTACCTTGTTCCTTTCTCAGTTCTTACCTTGTTCCTTTCTCAGTTATTACCTTGTTCTTCTTCTCATTTCAGTTCTTACCTTGTTCTTCTTCTCTCAGTTCTTATCTCGTTCTTCCTCTTTCAGTTCTTACCTTGTTCTTCTTCTCTCAGTTCTTACCTTGTTGTTCTTCTCTCCTCAGTTCTTACCTTGTTCTTCCCTCAGTTATTACCTTGTTCTTCTTCTCCTTTCAGTTATTACCTTGTTCTTCTTCTCCTCTCAATTCTTACCTTGTTCCTTTCTCAGTTCTTACCTTGTTCCTTTCTCAGTTCTTACCTTGTTCCTTTCTCAGTTCTTACCTTGTTCCTTTCTCAGTTCTTACCTTGTTCCTTTCTCAGTTATTACCTTGTTCTTCTTCTCCTTTCAGTTCTTACCTTGTTCTTCTTCTCTCAGTTCTTATCTCGTTCTTCCTCTTTCAGTTCTTACCTTGTTCTTCTCCTCTCAGTTCTTACCTTGTTCTTCTTCTCTGAGTTCTTACCTTGTTCTTCTTCTCTCAGTTCTTACCTTGTTCTTCTCCTTTCAGTTCTTACCTTGTTCTTCTTCTCCTTTCAGTTCTTACCTTGTTCTTCTCCTTTCAGTTCTTATCTTGTTCTTCCTCTTTCAGTTCTTACCTTGTTCTTCTCCTTTCAGTTCTTATCTTGTTCTTCTTCTCCTTTCAGTTCTTACCTTGTTGTTCTTCTCTCCTCAGTTCTTACCTTGTTCTTCCCTCAGTTATTACCTTGTTCTTCTTCTCCTTTCAGTTATTACCTTGTTCTTCTTCTCCTCTCAGTTCTTACCTTGTTCCTTTCTCAGTTCTTACCTTGTTCCTTTCTCAGTTCTTACCTTGTTCCTTTCTCAGTTCTTACCTTGTTCCTTTCTCAGTTATTACCTTGTTCTTCTTCTCATTTCAGTTCTTACCTTGTTCTTCTTCTCTCAGTTCTTATCTCGTTCTTCCTCTTTCAGTTCTTACCTTGTTCTTCTCCTCTCAGTTCTTACCTTGTTCTTCTTCTCTGAGTTCTTACCTTGTTCTTCTTCTCTCAGTTCTTACCTTGTTGTTCTTCTCTCCTCAGTTCTTACCTTGTTCTTCCCTCAGTTATTACCTTGTTCTTCTTCTCCTTTCAGTTATTACCTTGTTCTTCTTCTCCTCTCAATTCTTACCTTGTTCCTTTCTCAGTTCTTACCTTGTTCCTTTCTCAGTTCTTACCTTGTTCCTTTCTCAGTTCTTACCTTGTTCCTTTCTCAGTTCTTACCTTGTTCCTTTCTCAGTTATTACCTTGTTCTTCTTCTCCTTTCAGTTCTTACCTTGTTCTTCTTCTCTCAGTTCTTATCTCGTTCTTCCTCTTTCAGTTCTTACCTTGTTCTTCTCCTCTCAGTTCTTACCTTGTTCTTCTTCTCTGAGTTCTTACCTTGTTCTTCTTCTCTCAGTTATTACCTTGTTCTTCTCCTTTCAGTTCTTACCTTGTTCTTCTTCTCCTTTCAGTTCTTACCTTGTTCTTCTCCTTTCAGTTCTTATCTTGTTCTTCCTCTTTCAGTTCTTACCTTGTTCTTCTCCTTTCAGTTCTTATCTTGTTCTTCCTCTTTCAGTTCTTACCTTGTTCTTCTCCTTTCAGTTCTTATCTTGTTCTTCCTCTTTCAGTTCTTACCTTGTTCTTCGCCTCTCAGTTCTTACCTTGTTGTTCTTCTCTCAGTTCTTACCTTGTTCTTCTCCTTTCAGTTCTTACCTTGTTCTTCTTCTCGTTTCAGTTCTTACCTTCTTCTTCTTCTCCTAATAGCATATTTTCACGTGCAAAGAGCGTTATAAGGCGCCGTCTATTAATGCATTTAACACTTCAAAGGGCGCACCGCACTATAAGGTGCGGGTGCCTTATAACGCAGACAAGCATACAAGCGTCAGGACCAGGACGGAAACAGGACCCACTTGCGTGACATTTACCACAAGTTTTATTGAAAGGGAGAGAAAGGGTTGTGCCCACGATCTGGTGTTTGCTGGGCGCAGGAAGCGATTTTGTTCTCTTTCTTTTTTGTCTCTTTCTTTCTCTCTTTTTCTCTTTCCTCTCCTATTTCCTCCCTTTCTTTCTCTATTGTGCTCTCTCTATTTCACTTTTCTCCTTTTCCTGTCTCGTTCTCCCTCTCTCTCTTACTCTGCCTCCCTTGTTCTGTCAGAACCAGAACGGAAACGGGACCCAATTGCGTTACGTTTCTCACAAGTCTTATTAAAGGAAAGAGGAAGGGCTTACGATCCGGAGTTCGCTAGGCGCAGGAAGCAAGTCGCTCTCGTAATCGGATAGTGATCTGAACACGGATGTAGATCTTCCGTAGTGTGCGACGGCGGTGTCAGGGACATAAAACTGGCCGGTAGCCGGGACTGGGAGAGCAGGGCGTGGTCACGGTCGGGAACGAGTCGTAAGCCAGAACGGGAGAGCAGACGAAGTCGGGAACAAAAAGGGGTCGTAAGCCGGGACGAGAGAGCAGACGGGATCGGGATCAAAACAGATCGTAGCCGGAGACAAACAGGAGCAAAAACGGGACAAGGGGGGCTCAGGGTCGAAAAAGGCTTGCCTTGTGTACACAGAGATTTGCAGAGTTTTTCAAATTCTCTTTTCCTTCATAAAGGACAGGGTAGGGTTGAGTATGACCAAAAACCCTGGTTAAAATATAAACAAAAATGTAAATAACGCAGCGTCTCAAATACTCCGCTGCCTTGTAGTGGTTCAGTCCAATTGATGGCTAGCGTACGGATTTTTCTGATACTGTTTGAGAACGCAGAATCTTTAGTATAAATCCAAACGATTGAATGACTATGTCTAAAGACTGATAGCCGTTTGAATGTGGTGGTTGGTGGAAAGACTCTAAGGCCTGGACTTCAAACCGCCCCCGTTGTGGTTTTAATCAAGTCCGGATCGCAAAGTACCTGTACTACGATTTTGGAAAGCCTAAAACTGGTCTAGGATCCCAATAGAAGTCAGGGCTTTCTGTGTCTTCAGCGGCAGATGCAGTCGAGTGTCATCTGCATAGGAGCGGAAAGGACTATTATGATATTCCCGAGTGGGAGCATATACCTCAAGTCTGGTGCCCCCTTGTGGACAGCCGAGGTGCCTGATTGGCCCTGTTCTAAAAATAACCAACCCGTGCTGGCTCATTGTGATTTTCTTGTCAAATGATATTTTTTTGTGGTTGACTGAGTCAAATTAGGCCTATTTCCTTTTTGTACTTTTTCTTTTTCTTTCTCTCTGTCTGACTCTTTCTCCCTCTCTTCCTTTCACTTTTTCTTTCTTTCTCTTCCTTTCTTACGCTTTCTTTCTGTCTTTCTTTCTCTTCCTTTCTTATGCTTTCTTTGTCTTTCTTTCTTTCTTTCTTTCTTCCTTCTCTGTTTTTCTCCCCCCCTCTATCTTTTTCTCTCTCACCTCTCTCTTTCTCACCTCTCTTACTCTTTTCCTATCTTTTTTCTTTCTTTTTTTCTTTCTTCATTTCTTTTTTCTTTTTCCTTTCTTTCTTATTTTTTTCTCTTTCTTTTCTCCCTTTCTTTCTTCCTTTCCCTCTCCTTACCTCTCCCCCTTCTCTCTTTCTCTTCACCTTTCTCTCTCTTACTTTCTATTCCTTTTTCCTTTCTTTTTTTTCTTTCTTTTTGCCTTTCTCTTCCGTTTTTCTCCTTTTCTTTCTCTCGTTATACTTTGTATTTCTTTCTCTTTCTTTTCTCTTTTGCAACCCCCTTTCTCTCTTTCTCTCCTTCTCTTCCCCTCACCTTTTCCCCGTCTCTCTTTCTATTTCTTTTTTTCTTCATTCCAATAATTAACCTGGCGCTAATAAGTAGCATAAAGTAGCTGGACGTTTGAAAACGGTTGGGGACCCCTAATATACATACTAAAAGGAAAGGGGGCTAGTACAGAGCCCTGTGGAACGCCGCTGGTGAGATTGTATGTTTAGAGATTGCCAGATTTAACACAACGAGTCTTGCCCGCCTGTTGTTTGTGTTTTCTCCTTGTCATTCTTCAAGTTCCTCCCACTCTGTTTTTCTTCTTGCGGTTTATATTCTTCTTTTACTACTTCTGTCCTTTTTTCTCTTCCTTTCTATTTTCCTGTTTCTCTTATTCTGCTTTCACCTCCTCTTTTTCATCAATGATCTTCTTGCTCATCTTCCACATCTTTACCTTCTTCCAGTTCTTATTCTAATTTCATTTGTTCCTATTCTTCCTGTTGTTCTTCTTCTACTGCTAATATTTATCCATTTTATTTGTTTTCTTTTATTTCTTGCACTTCTTCCTATCCTTCATCTTCTTCCTTCTTCCTCATCTTATTGCCACTTCCTCTTTCTTTTACAAACTCTTTTTCTTCTTCTTCCCCTTCTTCTTCAGCCCCCCCCCCCCAGGTGGCCTTTGAATAATAGAAGGTCTTTCTATATTCGTTCGTGTCCTCGGCGGACTAAACAGAAGTGAAAAGATTCCAGACGTCAGAAGAGGGCACCCAAGGGCCCCGATTAGCAGACGTGAGGCACACTTTACGCTCGCCTCAACCTCCTTCCAAGACGTCCGCCAGCTGTCTCCTCCGCTTCGCTTTTGGCTAGCAGTCGTAGCGCTAAAATCACTAGCAACATTGCTATATACAACACATATCAAAAAAAAATAGAAATCTCTAGCTACTGGTCCTCTTTTTCGCTTCTGCAGATGGATTGGAATTAAGACTTATTGTTCATATTTGGTCATTTAGGTCAACATTGGATCATTGAGAAGACATCAGAGAACTTCTGGAGTAAAAATTTCTAGCTACGTGTTTCTGGCCCTCTTCTTCGCTTCTGCTTTTGCCCATCACGCAGCAGATGGATTGGAATTGAGACTTATTGTTCATGTTTGGTCATTTAGGTCGACATTGGATCATTGAGAAGACATCAGAGGACTTCTGGAGTCAAAATCTCTAGCTATGTGTTTCTGGCCCTCTTCCTCCCTTCTGCTTTTGCCCATCATGGAGCAGATGGATTGGAATTGAGACTTATTGTTCATATTTGGCCATTTTGGTCGACATTGGGTCATTTAGGTCGACATTGGGTCATTTAGGTCAACATTGGATCATTGAGAAGACATCAGAGGATTTCTGGAGTCAAAATCTCTAGCTATGTGTTTCTGGTCCTCTTCTTCGCTTCTGCTTTTGCCCATCACAGAGCAGATGGATTGGAATTGAGACTAATTGTTCATATTTGGTCATTTAGGTTGACATTGGATCATGGAAAAGTCAGTTAGCTGAGCTGAAAGAACAATGGGCCCAATTTTTTTTAAGTATTATTTTTCTTCATTTTTTTCAGCCTAAAATGTGTCAAAATTACTAAAAATTGTTTGGGGGTGGGGTCATACTTTTGCTAGGCACCGTATAAGGGTCTTAAGTCTAGATTTCTTCTTGGCTCTTGGAGTCTAAAGTACACAGAGGCTCCATGCAAGAACATAGGAGGAAAATCAAATCCTGTTTTTGATAGCGTTGGTAGCGTAAGCGAGGCTAGTGACATTTATTGTTTCACGTGCAAATAAATATCTAAAAAATTGACGCGGCCAGGGACTGTCTTCGCAGCCAGAGCAGGGAGCTGAACTGGCCAGGGTAGGGAGCCGAAGCAGCCGGGAACTCTCCTCAAAGCTGGGAACTCCCTTCACAGCCAGGGACTCTCCTCATGACCTGGGCTGGGAGCCGAAAGGGCCTGGGCCTTCATAGTGGACGGGGCAGGGAGCTGATGCGGCCCGGCACTGTCCTCGTAGCCGGGCCAGGGAGCTGAACTGGCCGAGATTTTCCTCTCAGCCGGGGCAGGGAGCTGACACGACCAGGGACTGTCCTCGCAGCCGGGGCTGGAAGCTGAACTGGCCTGAACTTTCCTTACAACCGGGAAAGGGAGCTGAAGGGGCTTGGTCCTTCCTCCCAGCCTGGGCAAGGAGCTGATGCGACCAGGGACTGTCCTCTCAGCCGGGGCAGGTAACCGACACGGCTTGGTCCACCCTCTCAGCCGGGACTGGGAGCTGAACTGGCCTGGACTTTCCTTACAACCGGGGAAGGGAGCCGAAGGGGCTTGGTCCTTTCTCTTAGCCGGGGCAAGGAGTTGATGCGACCAGGGACTGTCCTCTCAGCCGGGGCAGGGAACCGACACGGCTTGGTCCTTCCTCTCAGCCGGGGCAGGGAACCGACACGGCTTGGTCCTTCCTCTCAGCTGGGGCAGGGGGCTGACGCGACATGGGACTGTCTTCGCAGCCGGGGCTGGGAGCTGAACTGGCCTGGACTTTCCTTACAACCGGGGAAGGGAGCCGAAGGGGCTTGGTCCTTCCTCTCAGCCGGGGCAGGGAGCTGATGCGACCAGGGACTGTCCTCTCAGCCGGGGCAGGGAACCGACACGGCTTGGTCCTTCCTCTCAGCCGGGGCAGGGAGCTGATGCGACCAGGACTGTCTTTGGAGCCAGAGCAGGGAGCTGAACTGGCCGGGGCTTTCCTTACAGCTGGGGTAGGAAGCCGAAGCAGCCGGGAACTCTCCTTGCAGATGGGAACGCTCTTCAAAGTCGGGGCAGGGGGCCGAAGCAACCGGGGCCTTCCTTGCAGCCGAGGAAGGTAGGTGCTTCCTCCTGGCTCCTTTGTCATGGTCGTTCATTTTCTCCTTTTTTTAACCAACTCTTACTCCAGTTCATCCTGCTTTCTGAGTTTTTGTTTGGTTCAAACAGTCTTATTGGTGTTTTTGACTATTTGTTTAATACTTTATAGATGAGTTAGTGATTAATTACCCCTTGCTCCCTGCGTTTGGGTTCACCGCAAAATCACAACAATCTTAGATAGGAGAGTGTCCTTGGTCACATAACAATAAATCAAAGCTGCACTATTAAGGACAGATGATCTTGCTTGCGCTGAAAATCAACGAGATGCTGTAAAGCAGGGGTCTCAAACTAAAATTGACTTGGGGGCCTTGGAAGCTAAGGTCCGGGTGAGCTTAGGCCAAATGGGGTTTTCCGCAAAATCAGCGCTGACCAAAACCTTCTGCTGTTCTTAAAGGGACAGTCTTTTATATTTGTCCCCTAGATGTCGCTGTCGTGTGTAGTGTGACCGAGAGGAGTAGTCCAAAGAAGACTAAAACCACTAAAAGTGGGCAAAATGTTTACTAATTTCGTTACTTGTAATTCTGTTACGTCCATAAAGAATATTTTTCTTAATGAATTGTGGGCTCTTAAAGGGGCAGTGTGTAATATTTGACCGCTAGGAGTGTTAAAAAGAACAAGCAAGGTTGCAAACTGTAGGAACTTAAAGTGAACAAAAACCGCCTTTGAGTCACCTTTTACAAAAAAAAGAAAAAAGAAAGGAAAAGAAGAAAAAAGAAGAAAAGCAAGAAATAATTAAGTAAAGGGAAATAAAAGAACAGGGAAATGGAATAAAGAGAGTGGAAAAAGGGAAATGCAAAAAAAGCAAAAATAAAAACAAAACATATAATGAAAAAAAAGAAAAGGGAGAAAAAAGACTAGTATAAATGAAAAGTGAAAGAGAAAAGAATGAAAGAAACAATTAAAAAAATAAGACCAAAAAATAAAAGAAGGGAAGATAAATGAAAGAGCAGAAAATGGATAAGAAAAGGAAAAAAAGGGAAACGTAAGGAAAAAAAGAAAAAAAAAATCATAAAGGAAAGAAAAATGAGGAAAAAAAAAGTAAAAAGGAAAAGAGAAAAAAGGATAAAGGAGGAAAAATGAATGTGAAAAAAGAAAGACAAAAGGAGAAACAAGAAAGAAAGAAAGAAAGAAAGAAAGAAAGCAGAAATAAAATCATATAGAAAAAGAAAAAAATAAAGAAGGAAAAGAAACAGAAAAAATGAGAGAAAAAAGGGAACAATGGAACGCAAGAAAAAAAGAAAACCTTAAAAAGTAAAAAAAGGTGGAAAATGAAGGGAAGCATAAAGAAAAGAAGAGAGGAAAAAAAGGCACTGTAATGAAAAAGAATAATAAAAAAAGAGAGTATAAAGAATAAAAATGAAGAAGCAGAAATTTTGGAAACCTGTAGAAACAAGATGGCCAAGCAAGATGTCAGTTCCTTCACAACTAGTTCAAAGTAAAACGCTGGAAATTGAAAAGGATTTAGAGTTAAAGCGATGAACTCCGAGTTAAAGCGCAACACCTGCAGAAATACAAGCTTTGAATTTTGGTACCCGATGAGTTAACTCTGAGTTAAAGCTTTAAACCCGCCAACACTCACAGAATTCAAGTGTTTGCCTTCACACGAAAGAGTGTCGATTCAAACGCATTCAACGTAAAAGCGATTAACTCAGAGTTAAATTGCAACACCTGCAGAAATATAAACATTAGAGCGTTTGTGCCCGGACCAATGAGTTAACTCCGAGTTAAAGCATTAAATCTGACGAAACTCGAGCCAATACATTTGGTTTCCAAATGAGAGAGCGCCAGTTCTTCTTCAGATTTGGAGGAAAAGGAGTTCAAAGTTAAAGCGATTAACTCTGCTGGAACCAAACCATCTGCAAGTGTTTGTCTCCACGCCGATGAGTGTCCATTTTGCCTGTTTGGTCAAAACCATTTCAAAATAAAAGCGTAAAAGCTTTCAACTTACCGAAACTCCGGCATTTATACGTATTTGTATGCACACCGATGAGTGTCTGTTTAACACGTTTCAAAGTGTTACTCGAGCGGTGGTCTCTTTTTTGTTTTTGGATTAAAATAGCAATCATTTCCGGGTGAAAGGTCAACCAGAGAAAACGATGGCGATTGAAAAAAAACAAGCGTTTCCGTTCTTGGAAGTGAAACCAATTGACTGCTCACAGCTAATTCCTCTCACTTGAAGAAATCCTCTCCGACTTTGAGTGAGATTTTGTCATTTTTCCTTTGACGAAAAGCGAGACCGAAAATCAATATTAATGGAAATTCCCACTCCGGATGATTATCTTTGTGGCTGCTGCCCTCTAGCGACCAAAACAGAACACGACCGTTTTAGCGGGCACTTTCACTAAAGAATTTATTTTAATAAATCATTTTAATTTTTATTATTTCTGAAACATAAATATAATAATTTTCACATACTTTTTCCACGAAGAAAGCAAAACCACATGAATCATTAATCGAGTTCAAAAACTGAATAGAAAAAATAAACGCAGGCTTTGAATTCAAACTTTATTGACATTTACATTTCCGGAACAATTTCAAAAAAAAATTAGACATTTCGTTAAAACGATTATTTATTATTATTATTATTATAAGGATTAATTTACAAAAATAGTGAGGGATTTTTAAAATATTTTCTTCGTGATTTAAGTAGAAAAATAGATCCTGAAACCACTTACATAATTATGTTACATTTTCTGTTGAAATAAAAAAAAATGCAAACGATTAAAAAAATAAAATCATCTTGCTCATTTTAAGTATAAATTACTGTTTTTTTTTACTTTTTTAAAATAAAAAGAGAATATTTTTAGTTGTAAAATAGGTGCGTCTAATTGGCAGATCATTTTGCTCAAGACATTTTTCATTCTTTGTACTATTCAATGATGTATGATAATATACTTTTTTTAAAGAATTAAAAAATTGATATACAAATACTCCATCAATGATTTGTTTCATTCATATTATTTATAAATCCATATTGTTTTAATTATTTTTTAAAGGACTCCGCTTATCTTGCATATTCATATCTTTTAATACAATTATTTAAATAGGTATTATCACATTTTCTATATTAATTAGAAATATTGTATTAGATTTAAATGTCTTTCTAAATATATTATATAATATTATTTATACTGTCGATATTATTCTAGATGATATTCTTAAAATAAACATAATATCCTTGTTTTTTTTATCTCAACTTGATTTATATATATATATATTGTCAACATTATTTTTATATGACAGAAATATAATTTTAAATATGATTATTTATATCTTGATATGATTTATATTTTTGAATCGACTTACCTACAATCTGCTCCATTATTTTGTATATTATTATTTTTATATTTTTTCAATTATCCACCACTTAAAAAAAAATATATATATATATATATATATATATCAAATACTTATATAAAAATGACTATAAAATTGTTCATATATTTATATTGCTCATATTATTTCAAATGACTTTAAATCATTGACCATCTGATGGATATTATTTTGCTTGGATTAAGAATGGTTTAAACATACTTGTTTACTTTATTTACTATATTATATTTATATTATTCAAATTACGTTTGATTAAATCATTTTTTTCTCGTTTTAGGATTTTAACTTAAAAAAAACAGTCGGAATGGGCCTAAGATTCCAATCCAAGACGTAAACAGAGTCATATCGAATGCTGTTCTTGGACCGTTTGGAGATAATGGATATTTCGAAAGGTAAGACTCTAAAGTTTTGTCCCAATCTGGAATAATCACTGCAACTTCTACTAACTCTGAGTTGTCCGAGTCATAACACACAGGAATAGAAGGTTTTTATTCTCGCCTGAATTTTCTTAGCAGGAAAACAGGCGAGACCGTAGCTTGAAACCCTACCTGGTACCTCGTCAAATTTCATCACATTCTGTAAAACCAAACATTGTAGTTTACACATTTTACCGAGGTTCAGGCCTTTCCGAACGACCGGTTTACAACACTAAAACCTTTGCAAATGCATATTTTACTTTGCCCAATATTTTAGACATTGTGAAAGAGTTGTAAATGTTTGACTTCTCCTTCCGCATCTCTATCATTATTGTTTACACTTAATAATACACGTAATAATGGTGCAGAAAAATAAATCACTAGAGGGGTTATGCAGGTTTATTTTGAGGGCTAATTTGAAGTCAAATATCTGCAAATTGTTCTTTTCAGACCGTCATTGGCTAATCCATGTGTCAATCATCATTTCATTTGCTTATGTAGTGGGTGTTATTATAACTTTTTTTGGGGTTCAAATTCCTGCTGAAATGTGTTTGTGTAATCTGCGTACAACTGTCCTGCAATGACAAATCCAACAGTGCCATCTGCTGGTATGGAGTAAAGTTAATTTAAGTCTGTGATCTTTATGACCGGAATTCAGATATTTTTAGCACTCTCTTTGTAACATACACAGTCGTGTAATGGAATTTGTCAAGCTGTTTTGATCGACTTTCGTTTCGTTTCTGTTGTACGTTGTACTGAAGTTTATGCTAATTTCTCCTGGATCTTGAAAGCTAGCGGAGGTGCTAACCACATGGTGTGTGTATGTTGTGTCACTCATTGCAGCTACTGAAATAAAAGCCTCATCATCCAGTCCAGCCTGAATGTGAACCCTTGGTGGGACAGCATCACCACGGTTACACTTATAACTGGCTAAAGATTTTCAAAGCTGAAGGAGGCAATGTCCGTTTTATCAATACAGGTCCTAGACTTAAAAAGTGGTCGGCGGCGCCCTCTGTTGGCTGCGGCTGCATCGGCTCGCTATAACGGGTCAGGTGCAATCGACATTTCGTTCTGTGTACATTGTTACACAGAATGACAATACAAGGAAATTATTATTATTATTATTATTATTATAGGCTAACGTGGGCTGTAGAACAACTATTGTCCAAGAGTGGTGTCGATCAAAAGGACGGAGGCTAACAGCAATAATGGAAATCATTTAACGAGTATGTTTATTCGTAAATGGGAATAATGTCGAGAAAGCGATGGAATGGAACAAGAAACGTCCAATGATGCAGAAATGCTTTTAGGCGATTTTTTTTTTTTTTTTAATCTGTCGGCATTTTCGCTTGTTTTGGAAGTTGGATTCACTAGACAGTCCTGGAAGTAAAGACGCCATGTTTGCATTTATTCGATGACAGCAATGGGAAGTAATTCATGACCTACATTGGCTTAAAAGTTTTTGGTCCCTTTTGAAAGATGAGTACATTTTAGAATAGTCATCATATCTTGAATCTTAAGAGATATGTGACATATTCAGTGACTGCCATTTTGGAATGGTCATCCTGGAAGGGGATGACCTCATGTGCTGTTCCTTCTCAAGGTTTCTTCATTTTCCTCATGTTGTGGTTTTTGACTTTTTCCTTGCCTTCATGTAGGTTTTAGATCAGGGGATAGTGTCATTATAGTCCGTAGTCTGCAATAGTCATTGGTCTGTGCAGCCCTTAGAGACTCCTTGTGATTCAGGGCCAAACAAATAAACAGTGATTTACAGGTTTTGAGTTTTTCCTTGCCCTCATGTAGGTTTTAGATCAGGGGATGGTGTAATAATAGTCTGTGGTTTGCAATAATCTGTGGTCTGTGAGGCCCTTTGAGACTCCTTGTGATTAAGGGCAAAACAAATAAACATGACTTCACTTGAATTGACTTTCCTTATGCTAAAGTTTTTGAGTTTTTCCTTGCCCTCGTGTAGGTTTTAGATCAGGGGATGGAGTCATAATAGTCTGTAATCTGTAATAGTCTGTGGTCTGTGCAGCCCTTTGAGACTCTTTGTGATTAAGGGCTATACAAATAAACATGGCTGATTTGACTTGAGGTTTTTGAGTTTTTCCTTGCCCTTATGTTGGTTTTAGATCAGGGGATGGTGTCATAATAGGCTGTGCTTTGCAATAATCTGTGGTCTGTGCAACCCTTTGAGACTTTTTGTGACTTTTTGTGATTAAGGGCCAAACAAATAAACAGGACTTGATTTACAGGTTTTGAGTTTTTCCTTGCCCTCATGGAGGTTTTAGATCAGGGGATGGTGTCATAATAATCTGTAGTTTGCAATAGGCTGTGGTCTGTGCAGCCCTTTGAGACTCTTTGTGATTAAGGGCCAAACGAATAAACAGGACTTGACTTGGTGACTTCAACGGACTTGACTTTGTTTATCAACAGTCTGACGGCCCAAAGGGGGCGCTAGGAACGTTAAAGGGTTAAGATAGTCACGGTTTTCGGCCAGATGTTTGCGAACTGTGAATGGCGGCGGACAAAATCAGAATATTCCAGGTACGAGGCGATAGGGTACGGCCCGGGTGTAGCGCTCCCAGTCGGCGCCGTATTTGCTGCTGCAGCGGTGCTCGTCGCGCACGCATCGGTGCAGCAGCAAGACGCTCATGTAGACGATGTAAAAGTACGGGAGGAGGTGTCCGGCGCCGCAGGCGGCGCAGTACGCCAGCGAGCCAATCAGGTCGCCCGTGTAGTTGAAGTGCCGGGCCACGCCCCAAAATCCGCTGGTGAGGAGTTTACTGCGATGGACGCCGCCGTCGGCAGAGCGATACGAGCACTCCAGGAATGTGGGGCTCCGCCCCCAAATGCGGCAGGCGCCCTCCGTGCGTCGGAACAGATCCTTCTGCTGATTGGTCGCCCGGAAAATGTAGTAGCCAATCAGGCCCAGAGACAGGACGGCGGCGGCGTACGGTAGGGACAGATCCACCGGGTGGTACACCAGGTAAAGGCCCTGAAAACAGGTCACTTTTTCTTTTGATTGGGTGAAAAAAAAAAACATCTCCAAAAAAGGTTGCCGTACAAACTCCGGAGATGCAACAAAAAAGAAAGGAAAAAAATAGGGGAGAGAGAAAAGAAAAGAAAACAGAAATAAAAGAGTAAAGAGGGAAAAGAAATGAAAGATAGGGATAAGAGAAAGGAGAAGAAAGGAAGGGAAAGGGAAAAAAAGGAAAGAAGCAAAACAGGAAGAAAGGAAAAGAAAGGGAAAACACAAAGAGAAAGAGGGAAACGAGAGAGAAGGAAAGGGGCAAAGAAAAAAGGAAAATAGGAAGGAAGGAAGAAGGGAAATGCAGAAAAAAAGGAAGTAAAAACAATAAGCGGAAAAAAGGTAAATGGTAAAATAGGAGGAAAATGCAGGGAAACGAGAAAGAGGGAAGGGGAAAAAAGAAGAAAGAAAAGAGGAAGGAAGGAAGGAAGAAAGGAGAAGAGGAAGAGGGGGGAAAAGCAAAATAAGGGGGAGGGAAAAGGGTTATAGAGGAAGAAAGGAAAATAAAGGTAAAACAGAAAAATGAAAAACGGAAGAAAGAAGGGAATACGGAGAAAAGGAAATGCAGGGGGAAAAAGGAAGTGAAAACAGGAAGCGGAAGAACAAAGGGAAATGGTAAAATAAGAAGAAAATGCAGGGAAACGAGAAAAAAGGGAAACAAGGAAGAAAGAAGGAAAAGAGGAGGGAAGAAAGGAGAAGAGGGAGAGAGGAAAAGAGCAAAATAAGGGAAAGGGAGAAGGGTTCTAGAGGAAGAAAGGAAAGGGGATAACAGGAAGAGAAAAAGGAAAATAGGAAGTAAGAAGAGAATACAGAAAAAAGGAAATGCAGAAAAAGGAAGTGAAAAACAAAAGCAGAAGAAGAAAGAGAAATGGAAAAACAATAAGAAAAGGTCGTTCAACGAGTAAGAAGGAAATGGGGGGGAAAAGGAAGAAAGAAAGACAAGAGGAAGGAAGGAGGAAAGAAGAGGAAGAGGTGAAAACAGCAAAATAAGGGAAAGGGAAACGTGTTATACAGGAAGAAAGGAAAAAAAGGGAAAACAGGATGAGGAAAAGGAAATGCAGAACAAAGGAAGTTAAAAATGAAAAGCGGAAGAAGAAGAAAGGGAAATGGGAAAACCGTAAGAAAAGGTCGGTCAACAAGTAAGAAGGAAAAGGAAAAGAGGAAGGAAGGAAGAAAAGGAGAAGAGGAACAGGGGAAAAGAGCAAAAAGAAGGGAAAGGGAAAAAGGTTATAGTGGAAGAAAGGAAACGGAGAAAAGAGGAAGAAGAAAAAGGGATAAAGAAATTGAAATGAAAGCTATGAAAAATAATACACACTGTCCCTTGAAATTGGCGTGTCTTATTGATCAAAGGTATTTTTTCTTCACAGAAATGATTTCCTCTTATTTTATTTCTATATTTAATATTCTTTATATTATTATGACGGCCATTTTGCTTCTCCCGGGATGAATTTTCTCTTTTTATGATTTGATGAGGGGAAAAAAATTCCAGCTGAAATAAGAGAAATCATGCTAACGCTAAAGTGTCCTTAGAAAGTCAAAAGTGAAATATGTTTTCCATCGATCTATGTGCTAACAATGCCCAACTGAGTTCAAAGAGCCCTTATGCTTCATTTTCCATTGTGCCTTACTTTTATCATAGCTGTTTGGGGCGGAACCCGTTAGGTTCGAGGAATGGAGGGCTGCAATCGTTGACATTTGTCAGTGGAGCATAAAATAGTGAAAGTCCTGAAAAAGCCCCAAAAAGATGGAAAAAAAAAAGAGTTTATTCAAGCGCATCGAAGAAATGTTTTTGTTCATAAACAGTTTAACATCTAATCATAAAAATGCAATTATTTTTTCATATTTGATATTTATGTATTATTCCGTTTGATACATTTTCTATTTATTTGTATTATTTAATATATGTATTTATATTTTATTGTATTCATCAAAATAATAATAATCTTTTTTTTTTACTTGTATATAATTATCTTTTGTTTCTTCTTTTGACGTAATTTTATCATTTTTTTACATTTCAATTGTATTTATTATTTCAATTATATTCATATTTTATTTATTACTTATCATAAATTTAATTTTTTCGATTTTTTTTTTAAATTCAAATAGCTTTTGTGTATTTTTTGATATTTTTATTTGTACTTGTTTTTATCATTTTAATTTTTTTTATGTTGACTTATTTCTTTGTTTTAATTGTTTATGTTTTTAATATTTTCTGTTTTTTACATTTTATTTGCATTTCTTATTATTTCTTATTCCATCTTAGCATCGTGATCAATAAAAAAATAAGTAGGTGAGAAAACAAAGCAACGTGTATATCATTGCGCAACATGTATATTTCCACGGAGCCCGTCGGGGGCCCGCGGGCCGCGGTTTGAGGACCGACCTGCAGCGTGTAGAGGTAGGGCAGCCAGACGCAGTCCCCCCATCCCAGGTACCATCCGAAGTGGTCGTGGCAAATGTCGATGGTCTTCAGGTACCAGGTCTCGTTCCAGAAGAAATCCAATACGTAGATGGCCTGGGAGGAAAAATCAGGCCCCGGGCCAACAGGGGGCAGCCAAGCGCTCGGTTAAAGACTCACCCGCGGGATATCGTTTGAAAGAAGGTCCTCTTTGTGTCCTGCACTGTCTGTCTTAAGGTTTTAATTACGATGAAACAAAACGATTTTCTACCGTCAAACCCCACGTATTACTTCATTTTTGCAGAGGATAAAGAATCTAGTTGGTTTTTAGAAGTAATAAAGGAGGAGCGGGAAGGGAGGAAGAAAGAAGAGAAGGAAAGAAAGAAAGCAGGAGAATGAAGGGAAGGAATGAAAACAATAACAGAGCCAGAGAGGGAAAATGGGAGGAAGGAAAAAAGGAAAATAAAGAGGAAGGAAGGAAAACAATAAGGGAGTGAGGGAGGAAGGATGGGAAGAAGGAAGGAAAAACAAGAGGAGGAAGGTCAAATAAAAACAGAGCAAGAGAGGGAAGATGGGAGGAAGGAAAGGGAAAATAAAGAGGAAGAAAGGAAAACAATAAGGGAGTGAGGGGGGAAGGATGGGAAGAAAGATGGAAGGAAAATAAGAAAGAGGAGGAAGGTGAAATAAAAACAGAGCAAGAGAGGGAAGATGGAAGGCAGGAAAAGGGAAAACAAAGAGGAAGGAAGGAAAACAATAAGGGAGTGAGGGGGGAAGGATGGGAAGAAAGAAGGAAGAAAAATAAGAAAGAGGAGGAAGGTGAAATAAAAACAGAGCAAGAGAGGGAAGATGGCAGGCAGGAAAAGGGAAAACAAAGAGGAAGGAAGGAAAATAATAAGGGAGTGAGGGAGGAAGGATGGGAAGAAGGATGGAAGGAAAATCAAGAGGAGGAAGGTAAAATAAAAACAGAGCAAGAGAGGGAAAATGGGAGGAAGGAAAGGGAAAATAAAGAGGAAGGAAGGAAAACAATAAGGGAGTGAGGGGAAGGATGGGAAGAAAGAAGGAAGAAAAATAAGAAAGAGGAGGAAGGTGAAATAAAAACAGAGCAAGAGAGGGAAGATGGCAGGCAGGAAAAGGGAAAACAAAGAGGAAGGAAGGAAAACAATAAGGGAGTGAGGGAGGAAGGATGGGAAGAAGGATGGAAGGAAAATCAAGAGGAGGAAGGTAAAATAAAAACAGAGCAAGAGAGGGAAGATGGGAGGAAGGAAAAAGGAAAATAAGAAAGAGGAGGAAGGTGAAATAAAAACAGAGCAAGAGAGGGAAGATGGAAGGCAGGAAAAGGGAAAACAAAGAGGAAGGAAGGAAAACAATAACGGAGTGAGGGAGGAAGGATGGGAAGAAGGAAAGAAGGAAAATCAAGAGGAGGAAGGTAAAATAAAAACAGAGCAAGAGAGGGAAAATGGGAGGAAGGAAAGGGAAAATAAAGAGGAAGGAAGGAAAACAATAAGGGAGTGAGGGGGAAGGATGGGAAGAAAGAAGGAAGAAAAATAAGAAAGAGGAGGAAGGGAAAATAAAACAGCAAGAGAGGGAAGATTGGAGGAAGGAAAAAGTAAAGTAAAGAGGAAGGAAGGAAAATCTTCTTAAGATTTTTTTCCACATCTTTTAGGCCCCTCTGCATTTTTCGTGTCAAATTTTCTCGGGCTTTGTACGATTTTTGGGTCAATTTTTCTCAGGTTTCTTGAGATTTTGTGGGTCCAATTTTCCCGGACTGCTCGAGATTTTTTCATGTCAACTTTCTTGAGCTTCTAAAGATTTTTTTCCACATCTTTTATGCTCCTCTGGATTTTTCATGTGAAATTTTTACTGGCTTTTTTTAAGATTTTTGGGTCAATTTTTGTCAGGCTTTTCGAGTTTTTTTCATGTCACCATTTCTCGAACTTCTGCAAAAAAATGTTCACATTGTTTAGGCTCCTCTGGATTTTTCGCGTGACATTCTCTCGAGCTTTATACGATTTCTGGGTCAATTTTTCTCAGACTGCTCAATATTTTTTTTTACTTCAACTTTTCTCGAGCTTCTAAACATTTGTTTTCACATTTTTTAGGCTCCTCTGGATTGTTCGTGTGACATTCTCTCGGGCTTTTTACGATTTTTGGGTCAATTTTTCTTGGGCTTCTTGAGATTTTGTGAGTCCAATTTTCTCAAACTGCTCGAGATCTTTTAGGTCAACTTTCCTCAAGCTTCTAAAGGTTTTTTTTCCCCACATTTGTTAGGCTCCTCTGGATTTTTCGTATGAAATTTTCTACGACTGTGTACATTTTTCTCAGGCCTCTCAGTCCAATTCTTTAGGGCTCCTCGAGATTTTTTTTCCAATTTTTTTGGAGTTTCTAAAGATTTTTTTCACATTTTTTAGGCTTCTCTGGATTCTTCAGGTGAAATTTTCTCGGGCTTTTTACGATTCGGGGGTCAATTTTTGTCAGGCTTCTTGATATTTTCTGGGTCCAATTTTCTCGGACTGCTCAAGATGTTTTTATGTCATCTTTTTTGAGCTTCTAAAGATTTATTCACATTTTTTGTGTGAAATTTTCTAGGGCTTTTTACGATTATTGTGTCAATTTTTCTCAGGCTTCTCGAAATTTTGTGAGTCCAATTTTCTCGAACTCCTTGAGATTTTTTTTCCACATTTTTAAGGTCCTCTGGATTTTTCGTGTGAAATTTTCTAGGGCTTTTTACGCTTTTTGGGGCAGTTTTTCTCAGGCTTTTCGACATTTTTTCACGTCAACTTTTCTCGAGCTTCTACAGATTTTTTTTTCCACATTGTTTAGGCTCCTCTGGATTTTTCATGTGATATTTTCTAAGGCTTTTTACGATTTTGTGTCATTTTTCTCAGGCTTCTCGAGATTTTGTGAGTCCAATTTTCTCAGGCTCCGAGATTTTTTTTTCAACTTTTCTTGAGCTTCTGAAGATTTTTTTAGGCTCCTCTGGATGTTTCCTGTGAAATTTTCTCAAGCTTTTTACGATTTCTGGGTCAATTTTTATTAGGCTTCTCGAGAGTCCAATTCTCTGAGGCTTCTTGAAATTTATTTTTTTCAATTTTTTTCCCCCACATTTTTTAGGCTCCTCTGGATTTTTCATGTGATATTTTCTAAGGCTTTTTACGATTTTGTGTCATTTTTCTCAGGCTTCTCGAGATTTTGTGAGTCCAATTTTCTCAGGCTCCGAGATTTTTTTTTCAACTTTTCTTGAGCTTCTGAAGATTTTTTTAGGCTCCTCTGGATGTTTCCTGTGAAATTTACTCAAGCTTTTTACGATTTCTGGGTCAATTTTTATTAGGCTTCTCGAGAGTCCAATTCTCTGAGGCTTCTTGAAATTTATTTTTTTCAATTTTTTTCTTTTTTCCCCCACATTTTTTAGGCTCCTCTGGATTTTTCATGTGAAGTTTTCTCTGGCTTTTTACGATTTTGGGGTCAATTTTTCTCAAGCTTTTCGAGATTTTTTTTCAACTTTTCTTGAATTTCTTAAGATTTTTCCCCCACATTTTTTTAGGTTACTTTGGATTTTTGGGAGTCTAATTTTCTCGCGCTGCTCTAGGTTTCCCGCGTCAGATTTTCTGGAGCTTCTCGGGACCTGGACGTCCAGTTTTCTCGAGTTTCTCCATTTCGGGCTCTCCCCTCGGTTACTCACCTGCAAGAGGTTGACCAGAATCATGGAGTCGGTGACGCGTCCGTAGAGTTCTTGTTGTTTGGCGGTGTAAGATAGGTTGATGAGGGTCCAGGCCACGATGCCGGGTCTCCCGTTGAAGAAGAGCTTGAAGTCGAACCATTGGCCCACGCGGGGGTTGAACTCGATACCCATCATGTAGTTGTACAACACGTTGCCCGTGAACTTACTGCGCACACGGCGAGAAAAGAAGGGGGGCAAAGGCCGCTATGAGGTCTACCAGTTGGATTCATCGGGGACGACATTTTAAGCAATTTTAGGGGTCTTCTTTTTCTTATTTCATTGAATTGTATGCATAATTTCTTTTGATATTTTATTTATTTGACTTGGCCTAAATATTTTTTAATTGTTTTTTTTAATATATTTTTGGGGGGATATTTTCTTCGTTTTTTATTTTAATATTTTTTTCCTTTCTTATATTTTATCATGTTAATATTGTTTTAATTCATTTTGTATTTCCCTCGTTTTTACGTTTCATATTATTATTTATTTAATATCATTTTTATAACATATGGGTATGTATTCTTTTCGTATACGATTTATTTTTATATTTTATTGTTTTAATATTTCATTTATTTTACTTGGCCTATTTATTTTTTAATTGTTTTTTTTATATTTTTGGGGGGGATATTTTCTTCATTTTTTATTTTAATGTTTTTTTCTTTTTTTATATTTTATTATGTGAATATTATTTTAATTCATTTTGTATTTATGTTTTATATTTATTATGTTCTATTTGTTTTTTTCTTAAATTATTTATTTTTATATTTAATTGTTTTAATATTTTTGATATTTCATTTAAATATTATATTTTCATATATTTTTAGATTTTACATATATATTTATTTATATTATCTATCATATTTTAAGGGAAGTTGTATTTCTAATATTTCATTTTTTTATTTTCATTTCTTTTCAATTTTTTGTTTTTTATATTTTACTCATTTCATTTTGTTTATACAAATTGAGTTTTTGTATTTCATTGGATTGGATTTTTCTTTAAATATAATTTTTTCATTTTATACTATATATATTATTTGAATTATTTTAATATTTTACATAATTTATATTTTGAAATTTTATTTAGCTTTTAATTTTCTATTTGTTATTATTATTTTGATTATTTTCATGTTTTACTTCTTTTCTTAAATATATACATTTTTTATATTTTATCTACTATTTTTTTATTTCATTTTTTCTTTATATTTTTTTGTTTCTTCTTATCATTATTTTTTCATAATTCACTTATTTTGATGTTTCGTTTGATATATATATTTTTTCATGATATACATTTTTTAACTCAGTTTTTTCCTTTCCTTTTTGAATATTTTTATTTGTACTTGTTATAAATATTTTAATTATTCGCGTATTGATATTTTATTTGTTTTTCGATATTTCATTCGGTTATTTTTATCAAAAATTTCATTTTTTATATTTTTTATTTCTATTTGTTAGAATTCTTTTATTTTATATTTTACTTATTTATATATATTTTTTAATTTACATTTTTTATTTTTAATGTCGTTTTTTATTGTTCTATTTTTTTTTTTTCATTATAAATTTTATTTATTTATTGTGATTGGTATTTATTTCATTTGTTTTCAAAATGTATCCAATTATGGTTAAATATTTTAACCATAATTGGATCAAATGGGCTAGCTTAGCACTTTTGCGCACGATGTCATGGTCTGCATTTCTATAGCACTTTTCAAGTCAATGAAGAGCTCCCAAAGCACTTTACAATGTGCTTCACACCTACCCATTCCCACACACACACACACACACACACACACACTCACACACCAATAGGGAGTCAGCCTCCAAACGTTTTGAGGATAATCAAGATGCTAAATGCTAAATGGTCTGTATTTCTATGGCGCTTTTCAAGTCAATGAAGAGCTCCCAAAGCACTTTACAATGTGCTTCACACCTACCCATTCCCACACACACACACACACACACACACACTCACACACCAATAGGGAGTCAGCCTCCAAGCGTTTTGAGGATAATCAAGATGCTAAATGGTAAATGGTCTGCATTTCTATAGCACTTTTCAAGTCAATGAAGAGCTCCCAAAGTGCTTTACAGTGTGCTTCACACTTACCCATTCACACACACACACGCTCACACACCAATAGGGAGTCAGCCTCCAAACGCTTTGAGGATAATTAAGATGCTAAATGGTAAATGGTCTGCATTTGTATAGCGCTTTTCAAGTCAATGAAGACCTCCCAAGGCGCTTTACAATGTGCTTCACATTTACCCATTCACACACACGCACTCACACCGATAGGCAGAGCAAGTCATGCAAGGCCCACCTGCCTATTGGGGGTGTTAGGGGTTCATTGTCTTGCCCAAGGACACTTTGACATTTAACTCGGAGGAGCGGGGAATTGAACCCGCGACCTCTAGGTCCCGAGACAAGCGCTCGGTAAAAAAGGTCCTCACCAGTCCTGCGGGTTGGTGGGGAACAAGTAGGCCTTTACGAAGGCGAAAGTAGCCACGGCGTAGCCTAGCACGTTAGCGCACCACATCAGCGGGATCCAGTTGTCGAAGATGACCGTCGGCGAGAACCAGCGCAGGTAGCTAGCGTTAGCTAACCATAGCGCGTGCGTGATCAGCCAACACTGCAGCCCGTTGATCTGGTACTTGTTGATCAAGCCTTGGGGGAGGTCACGCCGTTAGCGTTAGCCCGGTCGCGGCTACGTGTGATCGGGGGGAAGCGAACGCTAACCTGCTGGGGTTCGGGCGCCCTCCTGGACTCCTCCCACGTATCCCGGGATCCATTTGTGCAGGACGTCGGGCAGACACATGTACAGGAACACCTGACCGCCGCAAAAAAAAAAATAAATAAAACTTGTTGGCGGCCATTTTGTTGACATTTTTACCCGCTTATACAGGGATATTATTAGCATTTTTTAGCTATGTCAGAAGGTATTTCTCTAAAATAGTAGTATTATTTTTGTAGTGACTAGTATTTCAGTAGTAATATGTATTTTCAAAATACCGGAAAGGAGTTACCGTAAATTCCGGACTATAAGCCGCTACTTTTTCCCCTAACTTTCAACCCTGCGGCTTATTCAGTGATGCGGCCAATTGATGACAATTTTCTAACGGCCGCTAGCGGCACTCGAGTGTTGCTACCGTTAACTGCCCTGTCAAAGCTTTGAAAACTGTCTCTGTGTACCGTCTTTCTTTGTAAATATGTGTAACCCATGTATAATATGTATTCGCAACTGTATATTTTTGTAATGTATTTATTTGTATTTATTTTAAACACTTATTCCGATTTGTTTTGCACGGGTGAACGAAAAAGGAGGGGCGGAACAAACGCGGGGTGCGGAGTTTAAGTGGGGACCGCTAAAGGTGAGGGACAGACAAGGTGAAAAAGGAGTTGCGTGAGTAAATGTGTTCATCTGATATATTTTTCCCACCCTTACCTTTGGAAATATACATTTTTTTCCTTGGATTACTTTCAACGGGACCCGGACTCTGCAGGTCTGCATCAAACCTTAAGTACCGGTATCATTTTCCGTTCATTTCGCCGGCTGTGATTTTTGGACTGTGGACTTTAATGAAGGACATTCAGTTTCAATCGCGGGACTTGAAGTCGGGTTAGGGTTCTTTTTGTGTTTGTGTTACATGTTTAAATGTGGGCGCATGCGGCTTATATACAGGTGCGGCTTGTGTATGTACAAAACCGGTTTTCCTCTTAAAATGTGGTGGGTGCGACTTATGATCAGGTGCGCTCTATAGTCCGGAATTTACGGTATTAGTATTTGTAGGTGCGTTACCTGGAAAGAAACCCAAGCGGCGTAGATCTTGGCGGCCGTCCACGTGATGGAGGGTACCCGGGCCCAGATGGAGAGCAAGGTGGCCCGGCCGGCGTAGAGCTCCGCGATTGGCTGCGTGACGGAGCATTGGTATTGGTCGCAAGCCATCACGAAGAAAAAAACCATAAAGGGCGCCGTGCACAACAGCGCCACCACGCTAAGAAGGGAGAACCAATCCACTTCCCTGGATTGGAGAAATGCACAAAAATGAGAATGACATCATCTCATGGATGAGTTCTCATAGGTCCAAAATCTCACCAGGCCCTCCCCCACTGCGCAGGCTCCGCCTTCTCGTCCGATTGGCTGTGGCCGCCATTTTGGACCCGCTTCCTGGTCCCTTCCGTGGTCCCGTTCATGTCTGACACAAATAGCGACGGTAAAAAAGTTAGGACGATATGAACTATGTGTCTATATCTATAGTTCTCTCTCGCAATCTCTATGTCTCTATTTCCCGTTCTCTACTTGTCTCTCTCTCTCGCGCTAACTGGATGGCCTGCTCTTGCTGGTTCGTTTGCCCTGGCTAGAGAGCTCCCTCTAGTTAGCTCTATCTAGCTCGTTCTATCTAACTTGCTCGCCCTCTCTAACTCGCTCTATTTAGCTAGCCCTATCTTGCTCGCCATGTCGCCCTAAATAGCTCTCAATTCTAGCTCGCTGTCTAGCTCACTCTATCTCGCTCTGGATCTAGCCTTACCTAGCTCTCTATATCTAGCTCGCTCCATCTTGCTCTCGATCTAGCCCTACCTAGCTTACTTTATGTAGCTTGCTCTGTCTAGCTCGCTCTATCTTGCTCTCAATCTACCCCTATCCAGCTTGCTCTCTTGCTCTGTCCAGCTTGCTCTATCTAGTTCGCTCTATTTAGCTCGCTCAGTCTAGCTAGCTCTAACTTGCTTGCGATCTATTCCTAACTAGCTCGCTTTATCTATCTCGCTCTCGATCTAACCCTATCCAGCTCGCTCTTTCACTATTTCTAGCTTGCTCTAACTAGCTCGCTCTGTTTAGCTAGCTCTCTTTTATCGCGGTCTAGCCCTAAATAGCTCGCTTTCTCACTCACTTTATCTAAATTGCACTATCTATAGCTCTCTATTTAGCTAGATCTATCTTGTTCGTGATCCAGCCCCAGCTAGCTCGCCCTCTCGCTCTGTCTAGCTCAGTCTTATTAGCTCGCTCTTTCACTATGTCTAGCTTGCTCGAACTAGCTCGCTCTATTTAGCTAGCTCTATCTTGCTCGCGATCTGTCCCTAACTAGCCCTCTATATCTAGCTCACTGTCTAGCTCACTCTATCTCGCTCTGGATCTAGCCTTACCTAGTTCTCTATATCTAGCTCGCTCCATCTAGCCCTACCTAGCTTACTTTATGTAGCTT
This sequence comes from Urocampus carinirostris, assembly GCF_059441175.1. Lineage (NCBI taxonomy): Eukaryota > Metazoa > Chordata > Actinopteri > Syngnathiformes > Syngnathidae > Urocampus > Urocampus carinirostris. The sequence goes on along the minus strand of NC_142352.1, from coordinate 1,647,403 downwards.
GCTCTGTCTAGCTCCCTATCTAGCTCGCTCTATCTTGCCCTCAATCTACCCCTATCCACTGGCATTTGAACTGGGGGCCAGGGTTTCTCTCGATGTCGCCCGCCCTAAGAAGAACAGAGAGAGGAGAGTAGAAGAGAGAGAAAGAGAGGGACAGATAGAAAGAGAGAAAGACAGACAGACAGAGTAAAATGCAAAAAAAGGGGAAAAGAGAGTGAGAGAGGTGGGGAGAGAGTAGGAAAGAGAGGGATAGAGAAAATGAGAGACAAGAGAAAAGGGGGAAGAGAGAAAAGGAGAGACAAAGAAGGAGAGAGGACCAAGAAAGAAAGAGAGAGCGAGTCTGAGTGGATTGAGTTGGATTCTTAAGGCTCCCCCCGGAAGAGAGCCCTTCGCAGGACACCACGGGAAGGTTCCTAGTCTTTGTCCTGCTCCAGACTTCCTGTGCGGAGTTTGCATGTTCTCCCCGTGCATGCGTGGGTTTCCTATGGGCACTCCGGTTTCCTCCCACATTCCAAAAACATGCATTTCAGGTGAATTGGCCGGTCCAAATTGTCCCTAGGTGTGAATGAGCGAGCGAGTTGTCTGTCCCCGTGTGCCCTGCAATTGGCTGGCAACCGGTTCAGGGTGTCCCCTGCCCACTGCCCGATGATTGCTGGGATGGGCTCCAGCACCCCCGCGACCCTACTGAGGATAAGCCGTGCAGCTAACGAGATGAGATGAGATGCAATTTTAATCATTTGGACTGATGAAAGTGTCATTTAAAGTTCTTTTCTATCCTCTCTCATGGATTTATTCGTTTCTTTCTTGCCATCCATTTTGACGGAGGGTGAATCTAGGTCTTGGAATATCGTTTCTAGGAGAATTGAGACTTTCTTAAGCGATTGGTTGAATTCTAAAAACGAAGAAAAAAGAAGACTAGTTTTCATCCTGTCGTTTATTGACAGAGATGAACTATTCCGATAACATTTTGGAGCACACCTTGTCCCAGTTATTGGATAATGAACTCGATCTATTATTGATTTGTCATCGAAGCGAAGGAAACACGAAGAAAAATGACGTTTTATCGTTGTAGGTTCCTGGCAGATAAACGGAGGCTGGAATATCACTTCAATAACAATTTTTTCGCCATTATAAATACAAAAAATAGTTTGAAACAATGGCGGAAATGATCCACCTCCTCCATCTCGATTTTCTTTGAGAGTTATTAGGAAATGCAGTCGTTGATTTCACATACTTACTTGGTGAGTTTTGGCGTTGGAAATCGGCAGCTTTGGTAGTACTTTACCCCGCGACAGTTTGGAAAACGGAAGCCGCAAACGGTCACTCTCCTCCGGTTAGCAGTTGCTCCGCTTCGCCGCTGCACCTCTGGATGTGGAGCTTATGAAACGGACCCGCCTACGGTGGCGCGGCCGGTTGAGATAAGCCAATAGGCGGCCGAGTTCGGGTTAGGGGGCGGGAATATCCGGGGAAAACGTTCGCTGATTGGGTGAAGCCCACTGAAGCCACTGGCACATGAGGGGATGCTCGAGTTTGGTTGGCTGGGCCGCGGGGGACAAACAATAGCACGTTACGTGATCATTTTCAGCAATTGCGGAAAAAAACTTCATTTAAATTCAAATGATTTCAAAACGTTTCTTAATTTTGCCACAAAAAAAAAAAAAATGGAAAGTGTAATTGTTAAAAAAGAACATACTTGGCAGGCCCTGTTTATTTCCGATTCATTTCTTCTTGATTACTTGATATTTTCAGTTTAATGAAAAACAAATCGATTGATTGATGATTAAATTTCTATTTTGGACGACTTGTTGTCATTAAACATCATGGCAACAAACCCACACCAAAAAAATAATGATAAAACGATAAATATAACACAACACACACTACAAAACCATTTATTTTATTTTTATTAATAGAAAAACATGGAGGGAGTACAACAAAATACATAAAGTAAAATAATAATTAGATGAATACAAAAACGATACAAATGAACACGCAGTTCTTTTTAGCTATACATATATATATGTTTTTAAATTCCTCATTTATTCTATTTGTACTTCAAAATTTAAAATGAAAATGAAAAGAATAGAAAAAGGAAACATTGAAGACAACTAAAAAATAGAAACAATAAGTACAGCTTTCGTTTTAGTTTCGTTTTCCTACATTTATTCAAATTTTAAAAAAATGTATTCAAATTCCTAATTCATAGACAGTACAAAAAATAATAACAATATTCAGGACTTAAATCACCTAAAAAAATTTAACTCTTTTCTACCACTAGAGGACGCCAGCATATCATTGTTCACAGCCCTCGATATACTATTTTATGGAAGCCGAAGAAAGCCAAAATTCATGCAATCAACAGTCTAGTGCTGGGGTGTCAAACTCAATTTACCTCGGGGGCCACAGGATAGAACAAACATTCTCTCGGGGGCCGGACTAGTAGACTAGAGAGAAAGAAAGAGAAAGAAATAAGACAAAGCGAAGGAGAGAAAAAGAGGGTGGGACAAAGAAAGAGAGAAAGGGAGAGAGAGAGAAAAAGAGAAAAAAGAGAGAGAGAGAACGTGAAACGTGAGAAACAAGAGATAAAGACAAATAATGAGAGAGGGGGAAAGAAAGAGAAAGAAAAATATCCAAAGAGAAATAGAAAGAGAGGAGAGAAAAAAGGAGAGAAAGAGAGAATGGGAGAAGGAGAGAATGGGAAAGCAAGAGAGAGAGAGAAGGAAGAATGGAAGAGAGAGCAAAGTAAGGTAAAAAGACAAAGAGAGAGAAAGAGACAAAGAGAAACAAAGAAAGAGACAGAGAGACACCGAAAGTGAAAGAGAGAGACAGCGAGAGAGAGAAAAAAGGGAAGGGAAAAAAAGAGCGAGAGAGAGAGAGAGAAATACAAGTCCACTGTCTTTGTGAGAGGCACCTGGCTTTGGCAACATCAAGAGGACATATTTCAACCTACAGCTCGTTTTTCTCTTGCGCTTCACTGAGCGTTGTCTCGCGGGCCGGATTCAATCCATTAGCGGGCCTGATCTGGCCCCCGGGCCGCATGTTTGACACCCCTGGTCTAGTGAAAACTTTTTATATCGACCTTCTATCAAAGTCAACTATTACATATTTGCATTTTTATTTAAAGGGACAGTGTGTAAGATTGAGTACCTCCGAGTTGTACAAAAATCATTCTGTGGAGAAAAAAAATGTATTTGAGTACTAAGCAAAAAAAAATTGATAGAGATAGATATATAGAGAGATAGACAGAGATAGACATATAGATAAATAGATAGATATATAGATAGATAGATGGATAGAAAAAATAGATAGAGATAGATAGATAGATAGATAGATAGATAGATAGATAGATAGATAGATAGATAGATAGATAGATAGATAGATAGATAGATAGATAGATGTCTAGACAGATAGATAGATAGATAGATAGATAGATAGATAGATAGATAGATAGATAGATAGATAGATAGATAGATAGATCTCTTTTGCTCTTCACTCTCTTTTGCTTTTTGCTCTATCTTGGTTTTCTCTCGCTCTTGCTTTCCTCTCTCTCTCTCTCTCTCTCTCTCTCTTTCTCTGTCTCTCTCTCTCTCTCTCTCTCTCTCTCTCTCTCTCTCTCTCTCTCTCTCTCTCTCTCTCTCTCTCTCTCTCTCTCTCTCTCTCTCTCTCTCTCTGTCTCTCGCTTTCCCCTTCTCTCTTTCCCTCTAATCTACTAGTCCAGCCCCTGAAAGAATGTTTGTTCTATCGCGCGGCCCCCTAGTTATCACTCCTGTTCTACAGGAAGGCCGAGGGGGCCAAGACATTCGCTAATTCAATTAGAACGGTCCAGCGTCCTTCCAATTTTCACATGACGAGAGCAGCAAAGCACACAGGATGCCGACGCTCGGTTCAAACTCCAGTCAAAGGGGACATGGGACGAGTCACAGGAAAGCGAAGTAGATGAGAAAAACAAGAGCTCTTTCTCTCAAAATGTCTCTTGTTGTTTACTTTGTATGGTTTCATTTTGTTTGTGACTTTGATGCCTGAAATATACGTTTTTTAGACAGTATAAGTCTTAAGTCATCCGTTTTCTTGCATGTCTTGTTCAGTTAGAGCTGGTTCGTGTGCCCGCGTTATACGTCTCGGCACTCCTGTTCTATAAGGGTTTCGGTGGGAGACTGAATTCTCTATGGTCTTTCTTTCGATTTATTTGCCCAGGTCGAGTATTTAGCATAGGGTTGTTTGCATGTTTTGTTAAGTTAGGGACAGCTGGTGTTCCAACATATCCTGTGTTGTCTTACTTTCAAGATTTTATCATGGCACTGTTACTGGCATGTATTGTTCTGCTTTCATGTTTTTGATCAGGTAACGCCAGTTAGTGTTCCATAACATCCTTTGTCGTCTAACTTTAATGTTTTGTGTTTGGTTGGAGCAAAATGGTGTTCCAACACATCCTGCATTGGGATTTTTGAATGTTTTGTTGAGGTAGAGCTTCTCGGTATGAGAACATCTAGTTAGTGTTTGAACGTATTCTGCCGTAGCTCACTTTCTTGTTCTGTTCCGTTAGAAGTAGTTCTTGTGCTGGCATTCTGTTTCATTATTTGTTTTTTTTTTCATTTAGGTCTAGTGAGTGAGCCTTACTAGTTTTATGATCTTGTCTTCATGGCACTCTTCTTACAGTTCTGTCCCCACGTAAAAATGTTTCTTGTGTCGTCTCACTTTCATGTTTCGTCCCGTGAGTGGCGCTTCCCGTTTAAACATGATATAGTTATTCTATCGGCCCCTCAGTATGTTCCCTACATCCCTCTTTTGTGTATTGTTCAGTTAAAGACAGGTGGTGTTCCAACATATTCCATGTTCTACCTTACTTTCCTGTCAAAAGGTGAAAGAAAGAAAAGGGAGAGAAAGTCTGAAAAAAGAAAAAGAAAAAGAGAAAAGGAAAGAGAAAGAAAGAAATAGAAAAAACAGAGAAAGAGAAAAAGAGTGAAAAGAGAGAGAGAAAGAGTGAAAAGAGAGAAATTGAGAAAAAGAGAAAAAGTGAAAAGAAAGAAAGAAGGAATGAAAGAGAGAAAGAGTGAAAAGGGAGAAAGAGAAAAAGTGAAAAGAGAGAGAAAGAGAGAAAGACTGAAAAGAGAGAGAGAAATAGAGAAAAAGTGAAAACAGAGAGAAAGAGATAAAGAGTGAAAAGAGAGAGAGAAAGAAAGAAAACATGAAAAGAGAGAGAAAGAGAGAAAGAGAGAAAGAGAGAAAGAGTGAAAAGAGAGAGAGAAAGGGAGAAAAAGTGAAAAGAGAGAGAAAGAGTGAAAGGAGAGAGAAAGAGAGAAAAAATGAAAAGAGAGAGAGAAAGAGAGAAAGTGAAAGAGAGAAAAGAGAGAAAGAGAGCCATTGAGAAAGAGAGAAAAAGTGAAAAGAGAGAGAAAGAAAGAAAGAGAGAAAGAGAGAAATAGTGAAAAGAGATAGAGAAAGAGTGAAAAGAAAGAAACTGAGAAAGACAGAAAAAGTGAAAAGAGAGAGATAGAGAGAAAGAGAAAGAAAGAAAGAGAAAGAAAGAAAGAAAGAGAGAGAGAAAGAAAGAGAGAGAGAAAGAGTGAAAAGAGAAGGAAAGAGTGAAAAGAGAGAAAGAGAAAAAAAGTGAAAAGAGAGAGAGAGAAAGAGAGAAAAAGTGAAAAGAGAGAGAGAGAAAAAGAAAGAAAGGAAGAAAGAAAGAAAGAAAGAAAGAGAAAGAAAGAAAGGAAGAACGAAAGAAAAAGTAGAACGAAGGCGGGCCACCCTCCTCTCATGAACTCTTTCCATTTAGGAGCAGGGGCGAGTGTATTTTCCGAAGACAGCCTCTTCAATAATTGACGAGGGATGCATATTGATAGGAGTGGGTGCCCCTCGGCCGCTCTCTCCTCCCCCTCTGCCGCCTCCTCTCTCCTCCACCGTCAATAAACCGGTTCAGCCGCCATGATGACCGTCCTCAAGCCCAAACACGGAAAACAAATAACCACGGCGCGGCAACCTCGCTTTCCTCGTCTGCGTGATGGGAAACTCCTGGACTGGGATTACACTTCCTTTCCTGTTTAGTGGAAAAACTCCTCGTGGGTGGCCATCTGTTTATTTACCTCCATCATGTTTCAACACCAACCAGCTCTAACTGAACAAAACATGAAAGTATGTCAACGCAAGAAACATTGCCACACACGGACAAATGATGGGAGTCTCATGGTGACAATCACAATCTACATGATCAAAACATGAAAGTAGGCACAGGCGGGGCGTTGTAACTGAACAAAACATAAAAGTGAGAGGGTGTCGGGAACATGGACACGCACGATAGGGCAACAACTTCATGTTTAACTGAACAAAACATGAATATATGAAAATGCAAGAAACATCCCCACTCATGGACTGAACCATGGGAGTCACATGGCAACAAGACAAGGAAATATTTTGCTGGAACACTTACTAGCAGTAGAGGAACAAAACATGAAAGTATGTCAACGCAAGAAACATTCCCACACACGGACAGAATGATGGGAGTCACATGGCGACAATCACATCTACATGATCAAAACATGAAAGTAGGCACAGGCGGGGCGTTGTAACTGAACAAAACATAAAAGTGAGAGGGTGTCAGGAACATGGACACGCACGATAGGGCAACAACGTCATGTTTAAACACCAACCAGCCCTAACTGAACAAAACATGAATATATGACAACGCAAGAAACATCCCCACACAAGGACTGAACCATGGGAGTCACATGGCGACAAGACAATGAAATATTTTGCTGGAACACTTACTAGCAGTAGAGGAACAAAACATGAAAGGAAACAAAAACTCTCTAGCTCTAATTGACCAAAACATGAAAGGAGGACAACACAAACACATTAACACCCCCAACGCAGGTTGGACGACACATCCCAGCTTGTTATTGTTGCAACACTCATCGCATCTACGCGAACAAAACATGAAAGTAGGCACATGGAGGACGGTTAACTGAACAAAACATAAAAGTGAGAAGATAATAATTGAAACCCTTTTCTACTGTCTTTTAGAGAGAAGTTTGCATAATAAGGAATAATTGATGCGGCTATGCTATCAGGAATAGTGGCTAAAGGGTCGCTCGCTGTTTTTTCAACCGCACTATTTCAAACACACCTGTTCAAAATGGCAGTGGGCGCCCTCTGGTGGTGGGAGGTATTCCGGACCCTAACTCTAACGGCCATATTTGAAACTGTTATTGTCATGATTGCTGATCCAGGGCCCCGTTGGCGCCAACAGCCACGGAATTTGATTGGCTGTTGGACTCTTTTTAAACTCCCGTCTTCCGAAATGAAGCCGTCAGACCGTCTGCGGACCTATGCTCTCAGCTAGGCAAGCTTTTTTTTCTCTCCGACATTATCCAGCCCTGTTTTTTGCCGACCTTTTTCTTGACCCGTTTCTGATTTTGCTCCTCCGTCCCGGCCAGCGACCTGTTTTGCCCCGTTATCTGCCTGATACCTGTTGCCGACCTCTTTTCTGGACCCGTTTCTGATTTTGCTCCTCCGTCCCGGCCGGAGACCTGTTTTGCCCCGTTTCCTGCCTGATATTTGTTGCCGACCTTTTTCTGGACCCGTTTCTGCTTTTGCTCCTGGCCAGCGAACCGTTTTCTCGCTGTCAACGACTACCCTTGTACGACACCGAAGTGCTACTTCCGCGTTTCTGCATCGGATCATCAACAATAAAAACTTTCATGTTTTGTTCCTCTACTGCTAGTAATACCTTCACTTCACCTTTACTTTTAAAAGGGAATTATGCAACGGAACAAATTGATGACAACAAGGTTCCTCAAACTAAGCAGAGATGCTTTTAAGCGGATTTTTTTTTTTTTTATCTGCTGGCGTTATCGTGTGTTTGGGAGTGAATATTTTGGTACTGATGGTGATATTTCTCTGATGAGTACATTTTTGTGGCATGAAGTATTCCAGTCACCGGTGACATCGTACAGACAGGTTTTTGTTTCTTAACAGTCACGATATTTTCAAAATAAAAGTGAGGAAGTGAAACACGAGTCCACGTTTTGTTTCGTCGATGAAGGCAGGGCGGGCGTTTTGGCGTGCAGGAGACGAGGCCTGGGCTAAGTGGGGCGGAAGCGATCCTCGCCCGTGGCTCTAGGCCAGCACGTAGCAGCATGAAAAGGAGGGGCCCCTCCCTTTTGTGGCCCCCTCACGGCTTTCGGGAGTCACGCTTCTCGTTTCGGGGTTCCTCTAAACTAGAGCCGCCGGCGCTGACTCGGCACCAAAAATGACTCGCCGCCTATTTCATCAGAAAAGGAAAATCAAGAAATTGCCAAGTCGTGTATGGTTTGCAGAAGATTATGCTATTGGCTGAACTACCTCCCACAATGCCCAGTTCTCGCTTCATTCAGTCGTGCGCTTCGTCGAAACTTTGCAAATAACGGTACTGCATTTTTTTGTACTGTATTGATATTCTATGGATCTTTAGGTTTGCAGTGGTGCTGAAGAAAGAGGTAAAACATGATAACCATGAAAACGAAGCTTGCGATGTTCAACAAATATGAAGAGAGCACACAAATCAATACCCTCACTAAGTGTTATGTCTGTAACCGTTTGACAATCAGGAGGCAATTTTTAAAAACAATGAGGCCGTTAAAGAAAGGCCTTGTCACCTGCCTTCCTTTCTCTGCATCCACCCGCTACTCCATTCTACCAACTTTTTAAAATTTTGATTTAATTTTAATTTTAATTTTATTATTATTTATTTATTTTTATTTCTATTTTCTATTTATTTTCAATTTTCACTCCACTAGGGGTCGCCATAAAATACAAACAGTGATTTTGAGAAGAGCCACTGACCATTTGCCAAACTTCCCTCCGAATGAAGCGCCCCCTGATGGCCATCCACAAATATATTTTGAAACTATAAACACAATCATTTGAAAATGAACACAAACTCAAATAACTGCTTTAATTACTACTAAATTTTTCTATTTTTACTGCTTTTATATTCATGATGTCCTTTCATGTTTTGTTCCCATTCACACACACACACTCACACACCAATAGGGAGTCAGCCTCCAAACGTTTTGAGGATAATCAAGATGCTAAATGGTAAATGGTCTGCATTTCTATAGCACTTTTCAAGTCATTGAAGACCTCCCATAGCGCTTTACAATGTGCTTCACACTTACCCATTCACACACACACACACACTCACACACCAATAGAGAGTCAGCCTCCAAACGTTTCGAGGATAATCAAGATGCTAAATGTAAATGACCTGCATTTCTATAGCGCTTTTCAAGTCAATGAAGACCTCCCAATGTGCTTTACAATGTGCTTCACACTTACCCATTCACGCACACACTCACACACCAATAGACAGTCAGCCTGCTTATTACTCTAATTTGCTCTTGTTTATGAAGGGCCAGCCCTCACAGTCAACTTTCCTTTTTGTACTTACAGCTTTTCTCTCGCTAACTTTTTCTTTTAAGGATAAAAACACAAACTGCATCGGTTCATACATATGGGAAAACGTTAGGAACGTTTGTGTCCTCCTGCAGAAACCATATATTTTTCCATTATCAAAAAAATTTGAAAAATATATATGGCGGTCACTTTATTCGGGGGCAGCACGGCGGAGCAGTGGTTAGCGCGTGTGCGGCACAGTTCTGAGGTCGTGGGAACCTACTGTGTGGGTTCAAATCCAGCTACCGGACTTCCTGTGCGGAGTTTGTATGTTCTCCCCGTGCTTGCGTGGGTTTCCTCCGTGCACTCCGGTTTCCTCCCACATTCCAAAGACATTTCAGGTGAATTGGCCGGTCTAAATTGTCCCTAGGTGTGAATGAGCGAGCGAGTTGTCTGTTCTTGTGTGCCCTGCGATTGGCTGGCAACCGGTTCAGGGTGTCCCCTGCCCAATGCCAGATGATTGCTGGGATGGGCTCCAGGATCCCCGCGACCCTACTGAGGATAAGCGGTGCAGCTGATGAGATGAGACTTTATTCGGGACATTAGCAGAGATAAACACATTTTTGCAGTTTTTAACGCTTCCTCATCAAAAGTTTTGTTTCAGATGTTCTCGTAGGTTTTCTGGATTCTGTTCTGCACACTTCTTTAGGAGTATCTCTTGATTTCATTTTCTTTTCCTTGACAAAAGATGTTCGAAGAACCGTTCCGAGCGGAGGCTTGTGGACAGAAATTTCCGCAAGCCTTTCAATTTGGACAGACGCTTCTTGCTCAATTTCTTTCACTTCCCTCCAATGAAATCTTACCTCTGAGAAGAGGTCGACTGGGTTCAGGAATTTGTCTCATCTCATCTCATCAGCTCAGTAGGGTCGCGGGAGCCCATCCCAGCAATCATCGGGCAGTGGGCAGGGGACACCCTGAACTGGTTCACTCGCTCAGTCACACCTAGGGACAATTTGGACCGGCCAATTCACCTGAAATGTCTTTGGAATGTGGGAGGAAACCGGAGTGCACGGAGGAAACAAGCACGGGGAGAACATACAAACTCTGCACAGGAAGTCTGGAGCTGGATTTGAACCCACTCAGAAGGTTCCCAACACTTGAACTGTGCCGCACATGCGCTAACCACTGCGCCGCCGTGCTGCCTTCAGGAATTTGTATTGATTTGAAATATTTTCGGTCTTTGCGTACGTGTTTTCAAAAACTGTCAGTTTTATGTATTTAAAATATATTTGTACCCAGTCCCGTCTGTCACCTTTGGTCAGTCCGTCTGCGAACCTAAGTGAACACTAGGCAACCCCGACTCCCACTTGTCCTGTTTTTTTCTCCCGTCTGTCCGCCGGTATTCGACCGCTTATTGATCCTGACCACGTCTACTCTCCCGTCCCGGTTTATGACCTCTTTTTGTTCAAGACGTTTTTTTTTTCTAAAGAGAGAAATAACAAAAACACAAAAAGGAATAAAAATAAGTTAAAATCTAGGAAAAAAGAAACAACCAAATTAGGAGATGAATAACAAAAACAAAAAAAGGAAGAAAAATAAGTCAAAAGCTGGGAACAATATAAAGAGAAGAAGAACATTTTTAAAAAGAGAGAAAAAAGAAAAACATAAAAAAGGAATAAAAATGAGTTATAATTTAGGAAGAACGAAACAAACAAATCAGGAAATAAATAACAAAGGCTTAAAAAGCAAGTAAAAATAAGTAAAAAGCTGGGAACTATTTATTTCTTATTTCTCTCTTTAGCCGTTCTGGCTTACAACTTGTTTGCGACCACGACTTGCTCTCCCAGTCCCGGCTACCGACCCGTTTTTCTGTCCCCGCCATCGCTCGCTACAAAAGATCCACTTCCGTGTTGGGATTACAATCCGAGTACGAGAGCGACTTGCTTCCCGCGTCCAGTGAGCATCAGATTGTGGGCGCTGCCCTCGCTTCTGCTTTCAATACATTTGTGAGAAGACGTTACGCGTTTGGGTCTACCCTGTGTGCTGGCCGTGACAAATACAATGTGTGGTATACAAAATGAGTAAATATAAACTATTATGCGTTAGAAAATGTCGTTTTAGTTGAATTCTATTGAAAATTGATAAGGAAACGGAATGAAAAGAAAATAATGATAAGGATACAAAGATAAATAAATAACGGTTAATTCATTCATTTAAAAATAGTTGAAAGAAATTAAATAAAAACACAATAAAATACTTTGTAATTAGAGAAGAAAGACATAAATGATTATATTCATATTAAAAAAAAACCATAAATAATCCATATTTAATTATGATACAAAAATTTGAAAGAAATTAAAAAAATAAAAATAAAATACTTTCTAATTCGAAAAGAAAGACATAAATGACTACATTCATATTCAAAAAAAGATCATAAATAATCCATATTTTATTTTGATACAAATATTTGAAATAAATTAAATTAAAAAAACAATAAAATACTTTGTAATTACAAAAGAAAGCCATAAATGACAACATTAATATTCAAAAAATGATCATAAATAATCCATATTTAATTTTAATGAAAATATTTGAAATAAATTAAATTTAAAAAAAACAATAAAGTTCTTTCTAATTAGAAAAGAAAGACATAAATGATTACGTTCATATTCAAAAAATGATCATAAATAATCCATATTTAATTGTAATGAAAATATTTGAAATAAATTAAATTTAAAAAAAACAATAAAGTTCTTTGTAATTAGAGAAGAAAGACATAAATGATTACATTCAGATTCAAAAAAAGATCATAAATAATCCATATTTTATTTTGATACAAATATTTGAAAGAAATTAAAAAAAAACAATAAAGTTCTTTGTAATAAGAGAAGAAAGACATTAATGATTACATTAATATTCAAAAAAATGATCATAAATAATCCATATTAAATTTTAATAAAAATATTTGAAATAAATTAAATAAAAAAATCAATAAAATACTTTATAATTAGAAAAGAAAGACTTTAATATTCAAAATAAGATCTTTACTAATCCATATTTATTTTCTGCGTAGAGTAGGCGGTGGCGACCGGGGCGACCACGTGACACGGTGGCGTTGGTTGGCGCACACCCTCTCCCCGCGACCAATCAGCATGCGCGCCGTGCGTGTGCACGAACCAGGCGGGCTCGCGCACATCCCTTCATCCCTCGCCCTTTCTGACGAATCCACGCAGGTTGCGCCAATGCGCGTGCGCGTCCCGGCACCGAGAGAGAGAGAGAGAGAGAGAGAGAGAGAGAGAGAGAGAGAGAGAGAGAATCAGCATCATCTTCTTCTCGAGGGAGCGTGCAGCAGCAAGAGGGTCGCTTGGAAAAGATTCCCCCTTTTCCCCTTTTTTCCCTTTTTCTTTTCTTTCTCATATTCGGGTGGCGCGCTGTCGGCGCGCGCACGTGCACGCGCCCGAATGGTGGATTTGGCCAACATGGAGACGGTGGAGAAGGAATGCGGGGCCCTGGGGGGGCTTTTCCAGGCCATTGTCAATGACATGAAGGTAAATACGCTATTTTATTGATTTTTTTCGACAACCCCCCCTTTTCCCTCCTACGTTGCCCCCCCACGCCCCCTCCCCTCTCGTGTCACTTCCAGACTGAACCCCCCCACCCCCCAAAAACCGTGATTCTCATTTTGTTTTCATCCTTTCCCCACGCAGCCCCCACCCCTCCCCAATATGACGCTTTATTCATTCGTTCATCGCTGTCACGGAGCCCCCCCCCCCCATAGCCATCAGACGTCCCCCCCCTCCCCAAATGATACTACCGCCCCTATGTCCTTCATTGTCATGCGTTCCAAGAAATATGCTTCATTCATTCATTCATCGCTCTCACGGCTTCATCACTACCCCCCCCCCCATCCACCCCCCACCCGACATGCCCCCACTCGACGTGCACTCCCACTCCCCCCAACCCCTTCTCCCCCCGTGCGCGTGCACGCACGTCATTCCTCAGCATCCCTTTGTGCGCCCGCGCGTGCCTTCGTCATTTTGGGGTGTACCTAATGTTGTGGCCTGAAAATTCAGCTCTGTGATTGGTTGTTGAACCCGGTGGATGATCGTCATAATAATCATGCTAAGTGGGCCGAGTGGTTTGCTCGTCAGCCCCGCGGAGTAGAGGTCCAGGGTTCGATTCCATCGACGAGCCTCCCCTGGCGAAGTTTGCATGTTCTCCCCGTAGGGTTCCTCTGGACTCTGCGATGTCCTCCCACTTTCCTAAGACATGGTTAATCAGTGACTCCCAAAATGTCCCTAGGTGTGATTGCCTGAAGATAGCTGGGATGGGCTCCAGCACCCCCGAGACCCTACTGAGGATAAAGCTAAGTTAGCGTTCATCAGGTCTGTGGAGTTTCAAATCACAGCCGACATCCCCAATTTTCTCTGTTTTGAGTGCAACCCAGTCAATAATAATGCTCAGTTATCGTGGACCAGATCTGCGGGTCCTGGGTTCCCGGTCCACATCTTGGGGTTTCTTGTCCGTCCTGAAATGAGGTTCTTGTCCAAGGACGTCCTATGCTTCAGGCGACTCTGATCAGATCAGAAGACGCTGCAATTCGCTGTCTGAAAAGTGCTATGCGAATACCCTTTCGATTAGTTTTGATTCTGTGGGTTCTAGGTTCGATTCCCAGTCTTTATCCTGTTTGCCGTGCCGCAGTGCAGGCCCGTATGGCCGCGGTAAGTCAGTCAGTTAGGAGTAAATGAGGACGAGCTATCGATCAACTACTCATTTTATACGGACCTGGGACGCTTGACCAGATCATGTCTCAGATATATGAGACCACAAGGATCAGGTGACGGTGTTTGAAGTTGCTGAACTTGTTGGAAATCCAAAGAAGTGAGAAATTTGCCTGATGTTCTGTACTTGAGAATGTGCCTCCCATCGACAGTTACGTAGTGTGAGAACATTATTTTACCAATAATGCATGGCCGCATCTCCGCCATTGGTGTGTGAGTGTGAGTGTGCATGGGTAAGTGTGAAGCACATTGTAAAGCGCTTTGGGAGGTCTTCAATGACTTGAAAAGCGTTATAGAAATGCAGACCATTTACTGTTTACCATTTGCTGTGACAAATCCAATTACAAGTGTTTTGAGGACAAAGACAGTCAATAATAGTAAAAAATAATGATGCCGTGTTAGCGTTGACCAGATATGTGGGTTCTGGGTTCGAATCCCGGTCTTCATTCTGTCCTGATGTGGCCCAACGACCAATTGCACGCTTCTCCAAAGGCATTCAAGTGCTTCAGGCAGCTCTTAACCAATCTGAAGTAATTTTGGGACAAACCCAGTCAATAATGACAATAACAATGCTTAGTTAGCATTAATAAGGTCTTAGGGTTCTGGGTTCGAATCCCGGGCTGTCCGTCTGTTTGCCCTGATGTGGCCCAACAACCAATCACGTGCAAGTCCGAAGGCGCCCAAGTGCTTCAGGGTGCTCTGATTTGTTCAGAAGGGTTTTTGGGACGAATATAGTCAATAATAATAGTATAAATGCTAAGCTAGCATTAATAAGGTCTAAGGGGCCTGGGTTCGAATCCCGGGCTGTCTGTCTCTGTTTGCCCTGACGTGGCCCAACAACCCTTCAGGTTTTAGGTGCCTAAGTGCTTCAGGGTGCTCTGATTCGGTCAGAAGGGTTTTTGGGACGAACATAGTCAATAATAATAATAGCAATGCTAAATTAGCATCAATAAGGTCTGAGGGTTCTAGGTTCGAATCCCGGGCTGTCCGTCTTCATTTGTCCTGACCTGGGACGTCAACCAATCACGTGCTAGTCCACAGGTGCCAAAATGCTTTAGGACTCTCCGATTAGATTGAGAAAAAACAATCGCAGTTATAATGAAAATGCTCTGTTGGTGTCGATCAGATCTGTCTCACAGCTTTGGGGTTCTGGACTCGAATCCCAGTCTTCATCCTGTTGGTCCTGACCGGCCCGGCGACCAACCGCATGCTGGTGATGGTGTTTTGAGAAAAAAACACAGTCAATACTAATGATGATGATGGGTTAGTGTCGATCAAATCGGAGCTATAAAGGTTCGGGTTAGCATAGTGCTTCAGACGGCTCAGATTGGATGGTTTTGCAAGCGCATCAGAACTAGTTTGTTTTGTTTTAATGAATTGAAATTAACTTGAAATGAAAGATGGCCGGAGCTGTGTAGCGAAGCTCACGTTGCTAAGCAGCTAAGCTAACATCGCTAAGCAGCTAAGCTAACATGGCTAGGCAGCAAAGCTAACATGTTTAAGCAGCTAAGCTAACATCGCTAATCAACGAAGCTGACATTGCTAAGCAGCTAAGCTAACATCTCTAAGCAATGAAGCTAACATCGCTAAGCAGCTAAGCTAACATTGCTAAGCAGCTAAGCTAACATCGCCAAGCAGCGGCGTCACCAGACACGAGTCTCAGGGAGTCATATCAAATGCATGGCAGGCACAACATTTTTGTCCCTATTTTTTGTGTTTTTAATTCATTTTTTTCTCTTCTTTTCCCTAGCTTTTATTCGTTTTTTCCTTTTTTTACATTCTCCCTTTTTTTCAGTTTTTCCATTTAGTTTTTTTTTACTTTTTAAAATTTTGATCTCCAATTTCTTCTTTTAATTTTTCTTCTTCTGTTTAGATAGTTCCCAGATTTTTATTTATTCTTTCTTGCTTTTTTTTGTTTTTGTTATGTATTTCCTGATTTGTTTGTTTCTTTTTTCCTACATTTTAACTCGTTTTTATTCCATTTTTATATTTTCTCTCTTTTTCAATTTTTTGTTCTTCTGTTTATATTGTTTCCAGCTTTTTACTTATTTTTCTTGCTTTTTTTTGTTTTTTTATTTATTTCCTGATTTGTTTGTTTCTTTTTTCCTAAATGTTAACTCATTTTTATTCCTTTTTTATGTTTTTCCTTTTTTTTTTAATTTTTCTTCTTCTGTTTGTATTGTTCCCAGCTTTTTACTTATTTTTCTTCCTTTTTTTGTTTTTGTTATTTATCTCCTAATTTGTTTGTTTCTTTTTTCCTAGATTTTAACTTATTTTTATTCCTTTTTGTGTTTTTCCTTTCTCTGTCTTTTTCCCTTTTTTTCTTTTTTTTTTGCTTCCTTTTTTATTTACTTTTTCATTGTTGTCTTCTTTCTTTTTTTGCTGCATTTCTCCTTCCTTTTAGGTCATTTTGTGCATAATGTTACTGATAATTGGTCATGTATGGATTAATGCAACAGAATCAACCTGAAGAGCCACCCGGGAGCCAATAGAGCCGGGGGTTTTCGTCACCCGAGTTGAAAGTGCCGATTCTCTGAAACAGACGGAATTCCTATCACCGAGACCAAGGTGGAGGTGCTCCCTCCGTGGGGACTGACATGCACACTGTGTGCTGTAGGGGGCAGGAGAGTCCACGTTAGAGTCCGCTGACTTACACACTATTATATGAATGGGATGGCAAATGCGCTGCCCTGACTGCCGTCGGTACTACATCCACGTTTCTGTGAGTGGGCAGAGCGTGTCTGTGGGCATTGTCCTTAAGCGATATCAGTCTCTTTAATATTTTTCCAATTCCCAATTTTGTAAAAAGCATAATCCCGGGACCCAAATCTAATCTTGGCCAGAGTGCCACTGCAATACTTCTGAGGCGGCCGACTTTCATGTTGTGTACTTTTGCGTTTTTACTGCTTTCAGTGGAATTGCTCTCAGAGGACACAAACAGATGATGGCACAAAGTGATCACGTCGTCGAGATATGATCTTAGAAATATATGATGTCATAAAGCCGATACAAATACAAAGGTTTGTTTTTATCTTGTACACAATCGTATTTTTTAAATATATTTTTTGTTTTAATTCTTTTTATGTCATTGATTGATCTTTTCCTCATTTGCACTCATTCATTTATTTATCATATTTATTTTTACAATATAAGTGAAAAAAATGAAACCAAATACTTTAATAATGTGTTCATTTCAAGACCAGAACAGAGACAGGACCCACTTGCGTTGCGTTTCTCAAAAGTTTTTATTAGAAGGAAGAGAAAGGGTTGCGCCCACGATCTGGTGATCGCTGGATGCGGGAAGCAGGTCGCTGTGAAATGGGACTTCCGTGGCGAGCGATGGCGGTGTCAGGGACAGAAAACGGGTCAGTAGCCGGGACAGGAGAGCAAAAACGTGGTCAGGGTGGGAAGCGAGTCGTAAGCCAGAAAAGGAGAGAAGAGGTAGTCGGAAGCCGGGACAGGAGAGCAGACGTGGTCAGGATCAAAAACGAGTAGAAGCCGGTGACAGACGGGAGCAAAAAACCTGGTCAGGGTCAGAAACAGGTCGTAAGTCGGAACAGGAGAGCAGACGTGGTCAGGATCAAAACAGGTCGTAGCCGGAGACAAACGGGAGCAAAAACGGGACAGGTGGGAGTCAGGGTCAAAACAGGCTTGCCTAGTGTTGACTGAGGTTCGCAGACGGACTGACAAAAGGGGACAGATAGGAGTGGGTTTAAATAAGGACAGGGAGCCAATCAGAACCCGCGGCAGTTGGTGCCAAAAGAGTCACATCAGTGATCATGACATATTCAATGTATTCTTTTCTTATTTTGATATACTATTTTATGTTTTCTTTTACACTTTTGGAATTTTTAAACGTAAACACAAGAAAACCCAAAATTGTATACATTTTGTTTCCTCAGTTTTGTAAAATTTATATATTTTATATATTCATACATATTTTTTATTTATTTGAAATTGTCACTCAAATGCATCATTCCGTCGGAAGGTTAAAGTCTTGGGATTCAAGAAATGCCAACCATTCCTTAGTTTCTATTTTCGCTCGCAACTTTACTGTGCATATGACAATAAAGACACACTTGGAATTGAGTTTAATTTAAAAACAGACACTCCATTCCATCCATTATCTGCACCGATTATCACAGAAACACCGAGTTCAGTCTGAAACAAGATACAGGGAAAATATATAGCCGAAGTAGCTCACCGAAGTCGTTGTGTTCAATAATAATGTGCAGCCATGGTCCTCTTATATCCGAGAGTTTAGTAAATCCAGGAGAATAAAATATTTACAAATACAGAATAGTAAAAAAATGTGTTCTGTATGGCGTCAGCCATGTGCTATACGCATTCATCTTTTTCGGCCAATTGCAGGCTTTGTTTTGCCCCTTTAGCCTATGCCAGCCTGTAAATGATAAAAAGGATCCGCCCCTTGACCTCCGAATAACTTTAGCCAATAGTGATCGATTCAAATGATGATTGACACATTGGTTAGCCAATGAAACGCCGGTAAATAAATCCCAGCATACACAGCGGACTACTTGGCGTTCGGGGGAAAATCGAGTCGGCGGCTGCAAGTTAGTTGGAAGACTTTGCGATTCAATATTGATCCATATATAAAGCGCACTGTATTATAAGGCGCATGGTCAGCTTTTGAAAAAAATGAAGACTTTTAGGTGCGCCTTATAGTGCGGAAAATACAGTACTTCATTTAACTGATACGACTCCATCTTAATACAGACGCTGCCGGAATTACGAACGATTCGGTCTGGAGTTTGAATTTGTTGGTAAATTGGTTGGCGCTCTATTTTGCATGTTTAAGGCTTGTATAAGTAACCTGTATTGTTTTGTACTAGAAAAATGAATATTCCATGAAATAATATGCGCTATAAAGAGGAATAAAGTTAAGATGAACCTACTTTTGGAAGCTTCAAGAGGTCCTCCTCCGTGTTAGAGAGTGGTTGATCCGACCATTTTTCTCAACCGCATCAAGCTTTCTTATTCCACTAATGTTTTAAAAGAAACGGCTTGGCTCTTCTTTACACTTTATTAAATGGATGGACGAGATATTAATATAATATAAGTTAGCAAATTTAAATTAAATCATTTATGCAAAAAAGACTTGGAAGCCGAGCATTGCCTCTTTCCTCAATTGATGTAATAAAAAGGATCACGTTTGCCCTGAAAGAAGGAAACAGATGTTGGTAAAGGCTATTAAAATGCGCCTGCACGCACTGTCAAAAACCAAAAAGGAGAGAGAACAGGAAGTGGTGACAAATGTCAAGTCAAGTCAAGTCCTGTTTATTTGTTTGGCCCTTAATCACAAAGAGTCTCAAAGAGCTGCACAGATCAAAGACTATTGCAAACTACAGACTATTATGACACTAACCCCTCATCTAAAACCTACACGAGGGCAAGGAAAAACTCAAAAACCTCAAGTCAAGTCCTGTTTATTTGTGACGCCCTTAATCACAAAGAGTCTCAAAGTGCTGCACAGACCACAGACTATTATGACACTATGCCCTGATCTAAAACCTACACGAGGGCAAGGAAAAACTCAAAAACCTCAAGTCAAGTCCTGTTTATTTGTGACGCCCTTAATCACAAAGAGTCTCAAAGTGCTGCACAGACCACAGACTATTATGACACTATGCCCTGATCTAAAACCTACACGAGGGCAAGGAAAAACTCAAAAACCTCAAGTCAAGTCCTGTTTATTTGTGACGCCCTTAATCACAAAGAGTCTCAAAGTGCTGCACAGACCACAGACTATTACAGACTATTATGACACTATGCCCTGATCTACAACCTACATGAGGGCAAGGAAAAACTCAGAAACCTCATGTCAAGTCATGTTTATTTGCATAGCCCTTAATCACAAAGAGTCTCAAAGTGCTTCACAGACCAGAGACTATTACAGACTACAAACTATTATGACACCATCCCCTGATCTAAAACCTACACAAGGGCAGAGGAAAACTAAAAAACCTCAACATGAGTCAAGTCAAGTTTATTTGTATAGCCCTTAATTACAGAAAGTCTCAAAGGGCTACACAGACTACAGACTGTTGTGAACTACAGCTTATTATGATAGCATCCCCTGATCTACAACCTACATGAGGGCAAGGAAAAACTCAAAAACCTTAAGTCAATTCAGCCATGTTTATTTGTATAGCCCTTAATCACAAAGAGTCTCAAAGGGCTGCACAGACAAGAGACTATTGCAAACTGCCGACTATTATGGACAGCAGGCAAGGAAAACTCAAAAACCTCAACATAAGGAAAAGAACCGACAGCTTCCATCATTCTTAAATTATTGAATCTAAGTGTGTTATAAACTGAGATTGAAGCAGCTCTACTGAGGTTGCAGATGGAAACTCAGGGGGAAGAGCATTTCCACAGGACTGGGGCCCGGATGGAGAACCCTCTCCCATTTGCAGATCTCTTCTTGGCTCTTGGGATCACTTGTAATCCAGCATTTTCAGAGCGGAGGCTCCGAACCGGAACCTAGGGGGAAATTAAATCTGAAAGATATGAAGGAGCAAGTCCATGAATAATTTTCTGTTATATCAACAGAACCTTAAATTCAAATCTTAAATCAATCCATACATACACACTGTCTCTTTAAAGCAGGTGTAGGGGATTTTTCTAGCTTTCATTTTGAAAATCGTTAGGATTGAGACGAATTATTCTTCACTGTAATCAGTAAACAAATTTGCCTCTAGGTGTTACTTGTGTTCTATTACATTATTGTGTTCTATTACATTATTACTTTGAGTTCGTTGAGTTCTGA
The DNA here is from genome assembly GCF_059441175.1 of Urocampus carinirostris. Classification (NCBI taxonomy): domain Eukaryota; kingdom Metazoa; phylum Chordata; class Actinopteri; order Syngnathiformes; family Syngnathidae; genus Urocampus; species Urocampus carinirostris. The sequence continues at coordinate 1,626,466 of NC_142352.1, read as the reverse complement.
TATGAACTATTAATCCTACTACTAGCGACTAAAGAAAATGGATTCAATGAATTATGGGATTGAAATAACACATACAATTTATTACCACAGAAAATTAATGACGAGGGGGGGGGGGGGGGGTGTAATGCCGGAGATTATGGGAGTTTTCGACCGCGAAAGTTTGGAAGTTGCTAGCACAAAAAGAAAGTTTCCCGCTATCATGCTAGTCGATTTGGGGAGATTCCCTTGTACAGAAAACGCTCATTTCCAAGCACCAGCAAACACGGAGTTAAATCTGAAACCATCATCTTACTTGTGGTTGGGGAGAGATTTGGTCTCGTGCTTCGGTGGGTCGCAACGTGCTGAACTCAAGGCCGCAGTGCGGCCGACGTGCGGCGAGTCAGTCGGTTCGGAGAAAATGAGGACCCGCTATTGATCAGCTACTCATTTTATACGGACCTGGGACACTTGACCAGATCATGTCTCAGATATCTGAGACCACAAGGATCAGGTGACGGTGTTTGAAGTTGCTAAACTTGTTAGAAAGCCAAGAAGTGAGAAATTTGCGTCATGTTCTGTAGTTGAGAATGTCTCTCCAACCGACATAATTACGTACGGTGAGAACATGATTTTATCAATGCATTGCCTTGGATGTTTTAATCACGCTCAGAACTTCATGTTATCAAACTTCATTATGGTACAAGGTGAATTGGTATGTCCGGGAAGTGTCCAAAAAGGGGACGTTGCCGTTACATCCATTCCAAAGTGAGTTATTTGAAACAGATAAGGTTGAAGGTTGGGACCCCCCAGTCCCCTCCATAACATGAAAGTTAAAGGGACAGTGTGTTTTGTTTCGCTGTATCCTCTTGTGCAACCTAAAATAACAAGCAAAAATATTATGCACAGAAACTCAATGATGCACGATTTTTCCTCATGTTTTTGGTTTATCGGATACTTATAGCAGCAACATGGCAGACAATTATGTCATCAACCTTGAGGTAGGGTAATCCAAACTGTCCCTTCAATTTATTTCTTATTGATGGATTTATTTACATATTAACTCTTAATGTTTCTGTCACGGTTGCCACGGCGCCCAATGGGTCCCGCCGTGTGGCGCCAGCTTCGGTCACGGTTGCCATGGCACCCAATTGGCCGCGGGGCCAGCTGCGGCTTGTTGACTGATTGGCTCTCTGTCAGTATTGAAACTCTGTCCTGTCAGTCCCCTTTGGTCGGTCCGTCAGTGAATCTCTGTTTTTGCACGGCAAGCCCTTTTTCGCCTGTCCCGTTTTTTGCTCCTGTTTGTCTCCCGCTACGATCTGTTTTGATCTCGACCACGTCTGCTCTTTCGTCCCGAATTCCGATCTGTTTTGATCTCGACCACGTCTGTTCTCCCGACCCGAATAACGACACATTTTCTGATATCGACCACGTTGTTTGCTCTTCCACCCCGGCTACTGACCCGTTTTTTTCCCGTTCCCGACTCCGCCATCGCTCGCCACGGAAGTCCCACTTCCGCGTCTGAGCAACCTACTCCCAACCTACTCCAGTGTGTGCACTCCTTTCCCTTATTTCTAATAAAACTGTGAGAAACGTTACGCGAGTGGGTCCTGTCTCCGTTCTGGGTCTGTTTTTTTCATTTTGATATCGTCTTTTGTGTCGGGGAAAAAACGATAATTCCAATCAGGGGAATCTTTTTATCAGAACCTTTTGGGGGAAAACACCAAAGACCCCCATGACGTAAGTGCGTCAGCCCCCTGGTGGATGGATACTTGGTTGCCACGGTGACCATAAAACATCATCCGCATCCTCGCATGAAGCGGTATCGCTATTTTGCGGCCTGCGCTCCTGTGTGGCTGGGTTGCCTAGCAACAGGGAGAGCGGTGACACAGCATCTCTGTCTCTTGCCGCTGTGAAGGAGATGCTAACACAAGGACACTTTTGTTGCTAGGCGGAACACGAGCCTTCTTCACTCTTTTCGAAATAGAGAGGAAAAAGAACTCGACTGTTCCGAATACTTCCAACCCCCTTACGGGACCGTCTCCCAAAATGTAAGGGATCCCTTGGTTATCGCCGTTAATGGGGGCTGACAAAAGGGAAAAGAGGAAGCTGAAGAAGTAAAAAAATAGGAGGAAGAAAAAATAAAACAAAAAAACATAAAGAGAAAGAGAAAAGAAAAAAGAAAAACAAAGGAAAAGCAGGGGGGAAAGAAAGAAAAAAGAAGAAGCTAGGGAAAAAGAGAAAAAGACAGAAAGGAAAAAGAAAACAAGCTTGAAAAAATAGGAAAAAGAGTTAAAAGCAAGAAAAAAAGAATGAAAACGCTAGGATAAAGAAAGAAAATAAGAAAAATAAATTGAAAAAAGGAAAACAGAGAACAAAATTAGAAAAAAGCAGATAAAAAGAAAAAAGCAAGGGAGGATCACACACACTTTTTTAGGAGAATAATGTGAAAAAAATAATTTCTCAGGAACGGTCAAATACTGTATATTCAATTATGTGGTCATTTTTTTTAATTTTTTAATTTCCTCTTATTTTCCTGCTTTGAGCCTTTGCTCGAAAAATATTGGTTTACTTGTGATCCCAAGAGCCAAGAAGAAATCTACAAGTTTGAGAGTGTTCTCCATCTCTTGTGTCATCCATTCTGGGCTGGTCATCCTGGAAGGGGTATTACCTCATGTGGTCCCCCCTCAAGGTTTCTTCCTTTTCCTCATGCTAAAGTTTTTGAGTTTTTCCTCACCGTCATGTCGGTTTTAGATCAGGGGATGGTGTGATGCTGGGGTGTGCAGCCCTTTGAGACTTTTTGTGATCAAGGACGTCACAAATAAACATGAACTGACTTCATTTGAAGAAGATATTTCAGGGAGAGGTCTCTTATCAGTGTCACGGTTGCCATGGCGCCCAATTGGCCCCGCCCGTGTGGCACCAGCTGCTGCTTGTTGACGGATTGGCTTCCTGTCAGTGTCTGAACTATGCCCTGTCAGTCCCCTTTGGTCGGTCCGTCTGCGAATCTTTACACGGCAAGTCCTTTTCCGCCTGTTTTTTGCTCCTGTTTGTCTCCCGTTACGACCTGTTTTGATCTCTTGTCGCGAATGACGACCTGTTTTGATCTCGGCCACGTCTGTTCTCCCGCCCTGAATAAGGATCCGTTCTTGATCTCGACCACGTGTACTCTCCTCTCTTGGCTTTTGACTTGTTTCTGATCCCGCTTAAGTTTTTGCTCTTCTATCCCGGCTACTGACCTGTTTTTCCGTTCCCGACACCGTCATGGCTCGCCACGGAAGTTCCACTTCCGCCTCTGAGCGGCTTGCTCCCTGCGACCGGCGATCACCGGTGTGTGCAATCCTTTCCCTTTTTCCCAATAAAACTGTGAGAAACGTTACGCGAGTGGGTCCTGTTTCCGTTCTGGTCATGACAATAAGCCTTTGGTTTCCACCTATCATTTCTTTTCACGTATTCGTTCATTTTGTTCCTTCTGTGAAAAGAGAAAACTCCAAAAGTATCAACGTCAACGGTGCCGTTTTCAAAACGACTCATCTAGGATAAGAATCTTGGCGGGGTCGCCGGAGCTGCGATCGAAATCTGTAATCGTGATTTACGCGTTTCCGTCCGAACCGGACCTTCGCCACCGTCTGAAAGGATCGCGTCCGCCCTTGATCCGCAAGACGACCCCGCCGTCCCCGCCGCCGTACATCGTTAAACCCCGGACAAGAAGAAGGGGCCTGTTTCTCGTCACTGGGGCTTGTTGTTCCCCGAGGTCATGTGACTGAAGATACTTTGTCTTCTGTGGAATGGATCTGCAGAAAGAAAGCCCAAAGAGAAACCCTTCTCTCACTGGAAGCAGACAATCGCAGCAAAGAGACCGTCAGTGTCAGGAGCAATCTTCCCTGGAATTTTCCTTACGGGTCTGAGCGTTCACACAAAGTCGGTGAGCAACGCTTGAAACAACAGTGAGCAACGGCAATCCCAAGTGTGGCAACTAATTCATGATCAAACATGTTCAAAACATCAAGTTACTTTTTGCTGAGTTTCCGGCAATGCAAAATGAATGTTCTCTTTTGAATGATTTGACTCATGTACTATTGCAAACGTCGTTTGTTTTTACAATTCTTTCACAAGATATCCATTTCTTTTTATTTCCTGACATATTTTGTCGCATAATATTAACATTTTTGGGGGATTATTGCAAGATACAGTACTTAATCACATTTTTTTAGTGGAAGTACAATGTTGGCAACAAGATTCACTTGAAAGTATTGGAAATGATTTGAATGCAACACAAACTTTTTCTTCTTTTTTTTCTACTTTTTTTCAAATTCCTTTTCGTTCTCTTTGTATTTCTCTCCCAATCCTTTTCTCTATCCCTCCTGCCCCCATTTCTCTCTCTCTCTCACTCAATCTCCATCTTTCTTTCTCTCTTTCTCTATCTCTTTCTCTATCTCTTTCTCTATCTCTTTTTCTGTCTCTCATCCTCCCCTGTCTCTTTCTCACTTTTTCCCGCTCTTTTTCTTTCTTTCTCTCCAGCACTTTCTCCCTCCTCCCTCCCTCCCTCCCTCCCTCTCATTCTGTTTTTCACTCTCTTCTTCTCTCACTTTTTCTCTTTTTCTCCCTCATTTGTTCTCTTTGTATTTCTCTCCCACTCCTTCTCTCTATCTCTCCTGCCCCCATCTCTTTCTCTCTCTCTCTCTCTCCCTCTCTCTCTCTCCCTCACTCACTCTCCATCTTTCTTTTTTCTCTTTCTCTATCTTTTTCTCTGTCTCTCATCCTGTCTCTTTCTCACTTTTTCTCGCTCTTTTTCTTTTTCTTTCTCTCTAGCACTTTCTCCCTCCTTCCTTCCCTCCCTCCCTCTCTTTCCATGTATTTTTCTCTCTTCTTCTCTCACCTTTTCTCTTTTTCTCCCTGATTCGTTCTCTTTGTATTTCTATCCCCCTCCTTTTCTCTATCTCTCCTGCCCCCATTTCTCTCTCGCTTCTCTATTTCCCTCTCACCTATGTAAAGTGGGCTTAAACTACTTGCCCAAAAGTGTGTATTTCTAAACCAGATGATATCACGTTTCTGTTTCAAGTATTGGTAAATCTCATCGTGTTTATTTTTTCCGAGCTGTTACTTTTTTCTTTTTGTTCTCTATTCACTTTTTTTTTCCTTTGTTTCTTTCTTTTCTTTTTTCTGAAATTTTCCTTCTTTTTTCTCTTCCTTTTGTTTCTTTTTTTCTCAGCTTTTCACTACTTTTTCATTTTGGTATTTTTTTCTTTTATGTTCAATTCCAGGGCAGCACGGCGGCGCAGTGGTTAGCGCTTGTGCGGCACAGTACATGTCATGGGAACCTGTCGTGGGTTCAAATCCAGCTCCAGACTTCCTGTGCGGAGTTTGTATGTTCTCCCCGTGCTTGCGTGGGTTTCCTCCGGGCACTCCGGTTTCCTCCCACGTTTCAAAGACATGCATTTCAGGTGGATTGGCCGGTCCAAATTGTCCCTAGGTGTGAATGAGCGAATGAGTTGTCTGTCCCTGTGTGCCCTGCGATTGGCTGGCAACCAGTTCAGGGTGTCCCCTGCCCACTGCCGGGAGATGGCTGGGATGGCTAATGAGATTGAACATCTCGGCCAATGAGATGAGACGAGATGTTCAATTCCCCCTTCCTTTAAGTCATTTTGTGCATAATTTTACATAATATTTGGTCATGTTGGAATTAAAGAAGCAAAAACAACCCGAAGAGCCATTTAGGACCCGAAAGAGCCGGTTCCTTTTAGTGAGCCGAGCCGAAGAAGCCGGTTCCCCGACAAACTCTACTAACTTTACTCAACTTCGTTCTCCTTCGACTCGACTTCAAAATACCGCATTTAGGACACAACGTCGGGGGAACCCGTGTATTTTGACCTTCATGCACTGTAACTTTGAGTCGCTTCTTAATTAGTAATTTTGAGCCCTGATTTTTGTGCGCTGGCTAGATTTTCTTGTGCGCTGAGAAAGTGCGAGCAGTGCGTAATTGCGCACGCGCGCAGCTTAGAGGGAACACTGGTCAGGACCCACTCGCGTAACGTTTCTCACAGTTTTATTGAGAAGAAGGGAAGGGAGCGCACGCACGATCCAGAGATCGCTAGTCGCGGGGAGTAGGTTGCTTAGACGCGGAAGTGGGACCTCTGTGACGAGCGATGACGGTGTCAGAAACAAAAAAACGGGTCAGTATCCGGGATAGAAGAACAAAAACGTGATCGGGATCGAAAACAAGTCGAAAGCCAGCAGAGGAGAGTAGACGTGGTCGAGATCAAAAACGGATCGTCATTCGGGGCGGGAGAACAGACGTCTGTCTCCGGCAACGACGCGTTTTGATCCTGACCACGTCTACTCTCCCGTCCCGGCTTAAGACCCGTTTCTGACCCCGACCACGTTTTCGCTCTCCTGTCCCTGACCTGTTTTCACACCGCCGTTGCTCGCTACGGAAGATCCACTTATGTGTTCGGATTGCAGTCCGAGTACGAGAGCGACGTGAATGGGATCGGAAACAGGACAAAAGCCAGGAGAGGAGAGTAGACGTGGTCGAGATCAAAAACGGATTGTTATTCGGGGCGTGAGAACAGGCGTGATCGAGATCAAAACAGATCGTAGCGGGAGAAAAACAAGAGCAAAAAACGCGACAGGCGAAAAAGGGCTTGCCGTGTAAAAACGGCGATTCGCAGAAGGACCGACAAAAGGGGACTGACAGGACAGAGTTTAAATACTGACAGGGAGCCAATCCGTCAACAGGCTGCAGCTGGCGCCACACGGGCGAGGCCAATTGGGCGCCATGGCAACCGTGACACACGGGCGTGGTCAATTGGGTGACAATCAGGGACCATCACTTTAAAAGAATCTTTGGTTCCTCACTCCTTCTTCCAAAAAGTAACTGAATTACTCCATCGTAAAAGTAACTAGTACCGGCTAAAGTAAAATCTTCCGAAAACAAATGTTGTTGTTGTATTTCATTTCTTTGTTTTCTTTTCTGTCACGTTACAACAAACATCAAACTCAAAAACCTCAACATGAGAGAAAAGAACAAGCTGCATCTCCGTGTATACTAGGCTAGCCTTTTTCGACCCTGACTCTCGCCTGTCCTGCTCCCGTTTGTCTCCGGCTACGACCTGTTTGGATCCTGACCACGTCTGCTCTCCCGTCCTGGCTTACGACTCGGGGCTGAAAACCGGTCGGTCGCCGGGACTTGGAGAGCAAGACGTGGTCGGGTCGGAAACGAGTCGTAAGCCAGAACGGGAGAGTAGACGTTGTCGGGGACAAAAGAGGTCGTAAGCCAGGACGGGAGAGCAGACGTGGTCAGGATCCAAACAGGTCGTAGTTGGAGACAAACGGGAGAAAAAACGGGACAGGCGAGAGTTTGGGTTAAAGAAAGCTAGCCTAGTATACGCGGATATTCGCTGATGGACTGACAACAGGGGACAGACAGGACTGGGTTCAAATAGTGACAGGGAGCCAATCAGAACCTGCGGCGGTTGGCGCCAAATGAGCGGGAACAGGAGAATCGCATCGATAATCACGATAAGATGTTATTTTAGAAAATCAAAATAAACCAATTCCAGTTCTTGGTCATGGACAAAAGTATTGCTAATTATTTTTTAGCAACAAAATATTTATTTCTTGATTTATTATACAAAAATTGCTAGCTATTTGGCTACCTTTTTAGCTCTCTAGCTAGCTATCTGGATGGATGTTTCCTTTTTTGCATAGCTAACATTTGACATTGTTTGCTAGTTATTAAGCTAAATGTTAGCTATGGCTATCTAGCTTCCTTTAGCTTTCTTTTTAGCTATTTAGTTGGCTTTTTAGCTTTTAGCTAGCTATCTAGCTCCCTTTCAGTTTTTTTTTACCTGTTTAGCTTTCTAGCTAACTGTCAAGCTACAGTTTAGCTATTGAGTTAGCCATCTAGCTAAGTTTTATAAATGGATATCAAACCGGGTGCCGTTTTCGCTCATTAGTAAGACAAATTAGCTCGACGCTTAAAAAGGTTGGAGACCCCCGTCCTATATCTTTTCATGTTACCGATATTTGGTGGTTTAGCTAATGTGAATCAGTTCGACCACTCTGTTACATTTAGCATCGAAACGAGCAGGAAACTAGCGGGATTTCCCGACGGCGGAGACCAACAAGAGGTTGGTTGAGCAAGAGTGTGACGAGAAAAGCTCTGACAGGCCTCACAAAAGCGAGTTGCCCGGGTGAAGAGGCCATCTTGGCTAGCTCCCAGCATCCTCCGTCCTGAACTAGCCAAACATTTTAACGAGCTGAAGATGAGAGGACCGAGGAGATGAGATCTTCTTACTTACGCTCGATGAGTTTTTGGGTTGCGGGTTGAAAAACAAAACTCTTCTCCTTCTCCTTCTCCTTCTCCTTCTCCTCCTTCCCTTTCCCTATCCCTTCCCCTTTCCCTTTCCCTTTTCCTTCCCCTCCCCTTTCTCTTCCCTTCTCCTTTTCATTTTCCCTATCCTTATCCTCATCCTCATCCTCCTTCTGCTTCTTCTTTCCCCTTACCCTTCTCTTTCCCTTTTCCTTTCCCATTCCCCTTCTCTTCCCTATTCCTTTTCATTTTCCTTTTCCTTTTCCTTTTCCTTTTCCTTTTCCTTTTCCTTTTCCTTCTCCTTTTCCTTTTCCTTTTCCTTTTCCTTCTCCTTTTCATTTTCCCTATCCTTATCCTCATCCTCATCCTCCTTCTGCTTCTTCTTTCCCCTTACCCTCTCTTTCCCTTTTCCTTTCCCATTCCCCTTCTCCTTTTCCTTTTCCTTTTCCTTCTCCTTCTCCTTCTCCTTCTCCTTCTCTTTCTCCCTCTCCTTCTCTTTCTCCTTCTCCTTCTCCTTCTCCTTCTCCTTCTCCATCTCCTTCTCCTTCTCCTTCTGCCTATCCTTCTCCTTATTCTTAACCTCCTTCTCCTCCTTCTCCTTCTTCTCACTCTCCTTTTCCTTTGCCTTATCCCTATCCTTATTCTTAACCTCCTTCTCCCCCCCTCCTTCTCCATTTCCTTTTCCTTTTCCTTCTCCTTTTCATTTTCCCTATCCTTATCCTCCTTCTGCTTCTTCTTTCCCTTTACCCTTCTCTTTCCCTTTTCCTTTCCCGTTCCCCTTCTCCTTTTCCCAATTCCTTTTCCTTTTCCTTTTCCTTTTCCTTTTCCTTTTCCTTCTCCTTCTCCTTCTCCTTCTCCTTCTCCTTCTCCTTCTCCTTCTCCTTCTCCTTCTCCTTCTCCATCTCCTTCTCCTCTCCTTCTCCTTCTCCTTCTGCCTATCCTTCTCCTTATTCTTAACCTCCTTCTCCTCCTTCTCCTTCTTCTCACTCTCCTTTTCCCTATTCCTATCCTTATCCATATCCATTTCCTTATCCTTATCCTCATCTTCATCATCCTTCTCCTCCTTCTCCCCCTTCTCCTTTTTCCTTTTACTTTGTCACATGGATGAATTCCACAAAAAAACAACAATCTGAGGAGCCGTTTGGGAATTGAAAAAACCCGGCTGTTTTTAGTGAGCCAGGCCGAAAGAGCCGTTTTTCTATAAAGAGACGGGATTTTGAGCGGCAACATTGAGTACGTCAATGGTATGTTGGTAAGAAAGGTCAAGTAAATCACAATTGTCTCTCTATATTTCTATTTTTAAAGCGCTCTCTTCCATTCCCCCCGCTGCTTCTCTAGTCCCCCTCCCTCCCTCACTTGGCGCAAGAACGCCATCTCACGCGCACGATTGCTTTCATTTACTCAATCTCGTGTCGACATTGACTTCAAAATACCGCGCTTAAATCAATGCACAGGGAGCCCGTGTTGTATTTTGCCTGCACGCGCTGTCCTCCTGGCTGAATTTGCTCGTGTCATAGACGAGTCTTTCTTCTTTTTTTGTGCAGGACAATTTTCTTGAGCGCTGAGATAACCAAAGCGCGAAGTAGCATGGGGCTTCGTTATCGTTTCATGTTTCATGACAAATCAAATCCAGAAACCAATACCAGTTTGAAGATTTAAAAAGTACAAGTTTTCTAACGTAGGATACGATTAGATGAGCTAATGAGGCGGCTTGGAATGTGCGTGGCCCAAGAGGAGGAGGGGGGCACTTATTACCATTATCTCCCGTCCACAGCACTTGATCTGCTGTGACGCTCATCAAACGAGTGCAGGGGGGGGGGGGTTGTGCCCGTCGAGGGACGAGTCCTATCACGACCCAAATTGATGCCGCATCAAACGGGATGCATCAAAGACCCATGGCGGATAGCCCCGCCCCCGAACAGCGCGAACGCGAAACCCCCGCCCTCGCCCCTTGGCACCGGTTTACAGATTTTGTGATAGGAGTTCTCTCAGGACTGGGGCAGGTCGACGACATTTCACGCCATTTGTTGCTTTTATGGCGTGGATGGAGTGTAATGTAATCTGGGGTGGGGGGCCGGTTGGGGGTCCGATAGGGGCAAGGGGCGGGAGGCTAAATTTCATTAGCGATGCTTTGATGCTGTTTGCTACGAGTGTGAGTTGGCATGTCCTTGCGTTACACGCTAGCGTTAGCGCAGGGGTCTTGAACTGATTTGAAGGTCGGGGGCCACACGGTGGAAAAAGCACTCTGGCAGGGGCCGGACTGGTATGGGGTGATATTTTAAGTTGGCTAATCGCTAAAAAAGATACACCAGGCATTCGACTTGTTACAACTGAAGTCGGAGAGGGGGAGGGGCCAGGAGAGAAGGAACTTACGTCCGTCTCCTTGGCCGCGCTCCTAACTCTGGGGGCCCTTCCCTCACCAAACTGTTTTTATTCAAGTAGAACAAAGAAAGAAAGAAACGCCCCTTTGGGCGGTATCAACGTGATACCATCTTGTTTAGAAATAAACACTTTTGGGGAAGTAGTTTAAGCCCACTTTACATAGGTGAGAGGGAAAGAGAGAAACGAAAGGAAATGGGGGCAGGAGAGATAGAGAAAAGGAGTGGGAGAGAAATACAAAGAGAACGAATCAGGGAGAAAAAGAGAAAAGGTGAGAGAAGAAGAGAGAAAAATACATGGAAAGAGAGGGAGGGAGGGTAGGAAGGAGGGAGAAAGTAATAGAGAGAAAGAAAAAGAAAAAGAGCGAGAAAAAGTGAGAAAAAGACAGGATGACGGACAGAGAAAAAGATAGAGAAGGCGAGAAAGAAAGATGGAGAGTGAGTGAGGGAGAGAGAGAGAGAGAGAGAGATGGGGGCAGGAGAGAAAGAGAGAAGGAGTGGGAGAGAAATACAAAGAGAACGAATGAGGGAGGAAAAGAGAGAAAGTGAGAGAAGAAGAGAGAGAAAAACATAGAATGAGAGGGAGGGAAGGAAGGAAGGAGGGAGAAAGTGCTACAGAGAAAGAAAAAGAAAATGAGCAAGAAAAAGTGAGAAAGAAACAGGATGAGAGACAGAGAAAAAGATAGAGAAAGAGAGAAAGAAAGATGGAGAGTGGGTGAGGGAGAGAGAGAGATGGGGCAGGAGAGAAAGAGAGAAGGAGTGGGAGAGAAATACAAAGACGAATGAACGAATGAGGGAGAAAAAGAGAGAAAGTGAGAGAAGAAGAGAGAGAAAAACAGAATGAGAGGAAGGGAGGGAAGGAAGGAGGGAGAAAGTGCTAGAGAGAAAGAAAAAGAAAAAGAGCGAGAAAAAGTGAGAAAGAGACAGGGGAGGATGAAAGACAGAGAAAGAGATAGAGAAAGAGATAGAGAAAGAGAGAAAGAAAGATGGAGATTGAGTGAGAGAGAGAGAGAAAGAGAGAGAGAGGGAAAGAGAGAGAGAAAGAGAGAGAGAGAGAGAGAGAGAGAGAGAGAGAGAGAGAGAGAGAGAGAGAGAGAGAGAGAGAGAGAGAGAGAGAGAGAGAGAGAGAGAGAGAGAGAGAGAGAGAGAGAGAGAGAGAGAGAGAGAGACACTAAGACATTAAAATTTAAGTGTGGTTAATGATCGCCTGCTACGTGACCTTTCTTTCTTATGCGACTACGTCAATGTTGCCACGCAAGTTTCCGTCTGTTTTAGAGAAGCGGCTCTTTCGGCTCCAACCACTAAAAAGAGCCGACTCCGTTGGCACCCAAAACGACTCTTCAGATTGTTTATGTTGCTTTCATCCATACATTACCAACCATTAGGAAACATTTTGGACGAAACAACTTAAGGGGGCGGAGGAGAAGGGGGATGTACAACAAAAAAGAAAAAAACAACAACAATGGAAAAAGAAACAAAAGAAGAAAAAAAAACAGAAGGGGGAAGGAAAAAAGCAAGAAAGAAGGAGAAAACTAGGGGGAAAAGAAAAATAAGTAACAAATATTAGAAAAAAATGAAACCAGAGAACAAAAGAACAAAAAAAAGCAAAAATAAGTTAAAGGCTATTAAGAAAGAAGTAAAAGGCTATGGTAAAAGAAACAAAGGAATGAAAAAAAAATAAAGAAGAAAAAACAGCAGACGTTTTGAAAACAAATAGCACTCGGAGATCCATTATCACCTTAACCTTCTCGGTGTGTTTTTGTGTTCCTAGTGTTCCTATCCGGTGTGGGAAGACTTCAGCGCAAAGGCCACCAAGCTTCATTCACAGCTCCGGTGAGTTCCTGCTCCTCCAAGTTTATGGTTTGGATCAGGGGTGGTCAAGCTACAGCTGGTGGGCCGTCTACTCATTAGCATATACTCGTTTGAATCTACTCAATAGCATTTGGTTGTTAGCATGTAGTCGTTAGAATTTACGTGTTAGCATGTATTCGTTAACTTGTTGTTGTTACCATGTAATTGTTAGCATGTAGCTGTTAGCATCTACTCATTAGCATGTAGTCGTTAGCAGGTAGTTGTTACCATTTACTTGTTAGCATGTAGTCATTAGTATCTACTCATTAGCATGTAGTCGTTAGCGGGTAGTTGTTACCATTTACTTGTTAGCATGTAGTCATGAGCATTTACTCGTTAGCATGTAGTTGTTACCATTTACTTGTTAAACATGTAGTCGTTAGCTTGTTGTTGCAACCATGTAGTCGTTAGCATGTAGTCATTACTATCTACTCATTAGCATGTAGTCGTTAGCGGGTAGTTGTGACCATTTACTTGTTAGCATGTAGTCATTAGCATTTACTCGTTAGCATGTAGTTGTTAGCATGTAGTTGTTACCATTTACTTGTTAACATGTAGTCGTTAGCATGGAGTCATTAGCATCTACTCATTAGTATGTAGTTGTTAACATTTACTTGTTAGCATGTAGTCCTTAGAATGTACCTGTTAGCATGTAGCTGTTGGCTTGTTGTTGTTACCATGTAGCTGTTAGCATGTTGTTGTTACCATGTAGTTGTTAGCATGTAGTCTTCAGCATCTTCTCGTTAGCATGTAGTTGTTAGCATGTAGTTGTTACCATTTACTTGTTAACATCTAGTCGTTTTGTTGCTTGTTGTTACTACCATGTAGTCGTTAGCATGGAGTCATTAGCATAAACTCAATAGCATGTATTTGTTAGCATGGAGTTGTTACCGTTTACTTGTTAGCATGTAGTCATTAGCTTGTTGTTGCTCCCATATAGTCGTTAGCATGGAGTCATTAGCATCTACTCATTAGCATGTAGTTGTTAACATTTACCTGTTAGCATTTAGTCGCGAGAATGTCCTTGTTAGCATGTAAGCGTTAGCTTGTAGTTGTTACCATTTACTTGTTAGCATGTAGTCCTTAGAATGTACCGTTAGCATGTAGTCGTTGGCTTGTTGTTGTTACCATGTAGCTGTGAGCATGTTGTTGTTACCATGTAGTTGTTAGCATGTAGTCATTAGCATCTTCTCGTTAGCATGTAGTCGTTAGCTTGTTGTTACTACCATGTAGTCGTTAGCATGTAGTCATTAGCTTGTTGTTGCTACCATATAGTCGTTAGCATGTAGTCATTAGCATCTACTCATTAGCATGTATTTTTTAGCATGAAGTTGTTACCATTAACTTTAAAGCATGATGTCATGAAAACATTCGTTAGCATGTAGTCCTTAGAATGTACGCGTTAGCATGTAGTCTTTAGCTTGTTGTTGATACTGTGTAGTCGTTTGCATGTAGTCATTAGCATCTACTCATTAGCATGTAGTTGTTAGCATGTAGTTGTTACCATTTACTTTTTAGCATGTACTCATTAGCTTGTTATTGCTACCATATAGTCCTTAGCATGTTGTCATTAGCATCTACATGAATTTGTTAGCATGTCGTTGTTACCGTTTACTTGTGAGCCTGTAGTCACTACCTTGTTGCTGCTACCATGTAGTTGTTAGCATGTAGTCATTAGCAATTACTCATTAGCATAAAGTTGTTAGCATGTAGTCATTAGCATGTAATCGTTAGTATTTTGTTCTTATAATCTAGTCGTTAGGATCTACTCATTGGGATATAATCGTAAGCGTATAGTCGTTAGCCTCTACTCATTAGCATGCATTACTCTCGTGTGACACTTCATGTGGGTCAGTGCCCCACTTGGGCCACCCCTATTAACACTATCTGGAAACGCCTCTGGTTTCCATGGTGACCAAGCTCTCTCATGTCAAATGAATGGGCCTTGGTTGTTAGCATGTAGTCATTATTATATAGACGCAAGCATGGCTCCTTAGCATCTACTCAATAGCATGGAGCAATTAGCATGACTTGTTAGCAGTTAGCTGTTAGCATGACTCGTTAGCATGCAGTCGTTAACATTTGGCCATGAGTATGACTCATTAGCATCTTCTCGTTAGCATGTAGCTGTTAACATGACTTGTTAGCATGCCTTTTTATCATGGTTACACTTTATGTGGGTCAGTGACCCCCTTGGGCCACTCCTGGAAACGCCCCTGGTTAGCATGGTGTCAGGTTTACTAATTAAAAATGAATGTACTAAATACTGATGCTGGACACTGTGATTTTTACTAGGATCAATGCAAATAAAAAATTTAAAGTGACAGTGTGTATTATTTAGCGCCTACTAGTGATAAAATAACAATATTGTAAACAGGTATATATTTTTAAATTAGAATATTAATTTTATATAACATGAAGCCCCTGTAGAGAAAACGTCATAAGGTGGGGGTCCTCGATGACGTCTTTACTGAAATGAGATGGCCGCTGAACTCTTTCCCACAATTCCCTTTTCTTCATTAAATTCAGATTTTTGCATTTTTTGCAAAAAAAAACAGGAAATGATTAGAGCAAGTACATCTCTGGGATCCTAAAATTTGCAATTGGGGGATTCAGTCACTTTAAACTTTTGACAATTCAAATTTGTCATTTCCTCCCCTTCTGCATCCACCCGCTACACCATCTCACCAGCTCACACAGAATGGAAATCAAATTTTCATTTTTTCTTCACATTTATATTTATTTACCATGGTATTTATTTATAAACAAGTTTATTACACGTAAACAGTTCTTATGATGTCACTATTTTGTAAATTTAACGTTTTCATGCGGAATAACGGGGGTTCAGAGGTAATTAGCATGGGTTTCTACCCCCGACCGACTCCCAAAATGTTCGCTTCAGAAAATTCTCTTCATCCATTCTGAAGTATGATTTTTTATTATTTGGGAGTGTAGCATTTGATTCACCTTTGGTGTGATATGACTTGACCTGGTACAATAGAGTAGCAGGTGGATGCAAGTGAGTGAGGAGATGGTGGATTGAGATGAAAAAAACGATTTTGAAATCTATCTACGATTATCTATGATTTGCTTTATTTGTGTTTCTTGTTAATCGCAAGCTTCGTTTCCCTGGTGAGCATGTTTTTCAAAATATTTGCCACAAAACTACGTTTTTTTATACGGTTTTGTTTTTTCAGGACGACGGTTCTGGCGGCCGCGGCTTTCCTGGACGCGTTTCAGAAAGTGGCCGACATGGCGACCAACACAAGAGGTAGGACCGCCAAAATAAAAGAAAAATGGCATTTGAAAACGGCGTCGAGGTTTTTGAGAGACAAACTAAAAAAGAAAAGCGAATAGGCGCACTCGCCGGCTGCATCCGAGGCCCCGGCCAATCGCGTGAGCCGGCACGGTTGCCGGGCAACAAGTGACACCGGGAAAAAAATAGCCTTGTTGCTGAGAGGCGAGCGGGAAAGAGGGAAGACCACTTTGGTGGTTTGGCCCGAAGGGTGGGAAAGTCCAGGGGCGTTACCGGAGGGGGCAGGGGTGGGCAGTGCCGGATCGCGGATGAAAAAGGGAAAAAAGGGAAAATGAAAAAGGAGGCAGAACAAATAAGTAAAACGCAGTAATAGTGAGATATGATATATGAGAGATTATTTTAGATCAGGGGTGTCAAACTCATTTGAACTCGGGGGCCACACTATAGAACAAACATTCTGTCGGGGGCCGGACTAGTAGATTAATGAGAAAGCAAAAAGAGAGATAAAGAAACAAGAGAAAGAGGGAGGGAAAAGGAGAGAAGGCGGGACAAAGAAAAAAAAAGAGAGAGGGAGAGAGCGTGAGAAACAAGAGATAAAAAGTCATGCGAGAGGGGGAAAGAAATGGAGAGGAAGAAAGAAATCCAAAGTGAAAAAGAAAGACAGAAGGAGAGAAAAGAAAGCACGAAGGGTAGGAAGAGAGAAAGAGAAAAGAGAGAAAAGGAAAAAAGGAAGTTAGAGCAAAAGAAGTTCAAAAGACAAAGAGAGAGAAAGAGACAAAGAGCAACAAAGAAAGAGAAAAAGAGAGACATAAAGAGTGAAAAAACTGAGACAGAGAGTGGGAGGAACAGGGTGGAAAAGAGAGAGAGAGAGAGAGAGAGAGAGAGAAATAAATACAAGTACAGTGTCTTTGTTCGAGGCACCTGGCTTCGGCAACATCAAGTTGACCTATTTCAACCTGCAACTTGTTTTTCTCTTGCGCTTCTCTGAGTGTTGTCTCGCGAGCCGGATTCAATCCCTTAGCGGGCCTGATTTGGCCCGCGGGCCGCCTGTTTGACACCTGTGCCTTAGATAGTTATAATTTTATGTTTTTTTTTCGTGTTTATTTTCATAAAAAGACGATTTCAGATCAGTTCAGCTTCAATAGAAGGGAAGCCAATCTGTCAACGAGCCGCAGCCGGTGCCACATGGGCAGGGCCAATTGGGCGCCATGGCAACCGTGACAAGTTTAGATAATTTTGATTTTATATTTTATTTCCCGTTTATTTGGATGAGAATGATAAATCGATTGTTTTTCTTGTGTGTTTATTTGAAGAAAAATACGATTTCAGATGGTTTCGATTTTTTAGTTTTTACTTCAGATAATTATTTACGGCGCAGTGGTTAGCGCGTGTGCGGCACAGTTCTAAGGTCTTGGGAACTTCCTGTGTGGGTTCAAATCCAGCTACCGGACTTCCTGTGCAGAGTTTGCATGTTCTCCCCGTGCTTGCGTGGGTTTCCTCCCACATTCCAAAGACATGCATTTCAGGTGGATTGGCCGGTCCAAATTGTCCCTAGGTGTAAATGAGCGAGCGAGTTGTCTGTCCCCGTGTGCCCTGCGATTGGCTGGCAACCAGTTCAGGGTGTCCCCTGCCCACTGCCCGATGATTGCTGGGATGGGCTCCAGCACCCCCGCGACCCTACTGAGGATAAGCGACAAGATGAGATGAGTTATTACTGTATTATTCAAAATTGAAAGGGGCGTTATTCAAAATAACTTGTAACTTTCCGAGCTGCTCCTGAACTCTTCAAAATGGCGCTCGACGGTAAGAAACCAAACTGAAAATATCTTGCTTATCTTAAACAACCCGTGTAAATTCCGTCATCATTCGTAAATGTTTGTATATATTTTATGATTGCGCAAATATGATTTAATGGGTTCTCTTCTACAAGGACAAAAAAAAAATAGAAAATAATTTAAAAAAGGTATCAAATAGCATGGTTTCCCGGAGGCGATCAATAAATAGCGTCCCCTGGTGGAGTGTCTTGCTCATGAAAATCGATATCTTTCTTTCCCGCTTTCCTGGAGCGACGCGTTCGCGGGTCGCCCGAAACGTGGGTCAACGCAGCGCTCCAGACTACATTACCCACAATGCTATATTTAGAACACTGCAGTGTGTGACTCAGCTGCCTGATGATGATGATGTCATCATACTGCTGTTGTCATGGCGATGTGCCATTCTTTTGGGATGTTGCGTTTATAGTCTGTTTTTTTGGCGTTTTTCTTTCGTGGTGCATTCAGGGACACAGTTCTGAGGGGGATCGCAGGTTGAAATTGCTATATAGCGGGGATACAAGTATATGCTAACTAGCTAATGCTAGCCCAAATCATGTAGAGTGAGGTCGGGCCAAATGGGCGTTTCCACAAGATGGCGCTGATAAAAACATTCCACTGTTCTTAAAGGGACAGTGTTTTATATGTGTCCACGAGATGTCGCCTTTTCCTTCACATTTTATTCAGCCTATCACAAAAGAAAACCAAAAGAATAGCATCTTTTTTAAAAAGAATAAAGAAAGGGGAAGAAGAAAAAGAGGGAAAAAGGAAAACTGGAATATGAAGAAAGGTAGTGGGGAAAGAAAGCAAAAAGGGACCTTGAAGAAAAGAAAAGAAAAAAAAGGAAAGAGAAAGAAAAGAAAGGAATTAGAGCTAAACAAAAACAAAAATGAAAAAAATGTAATTTTCTCTCTTTTCTTTGATTTTGTATTTTTCTCTTTTTTATTTTATATTTCATTTTTCTTTTCCCTTTTTTTCTTCAGTTTACTTTTTGTCTTTTTTTCATTTTTTGTTATTCTTTTTTTGCCCTTTTTCTTTCCTTTTTTCTTTTTACTCGTTTTAATTTTATTCATTTTTCTTTTCCTTATTTTTCTTGAGTTGTACCGTATTTTCTTCATTTTTTCTCTTTCCTTTTTTCTTGTCTTATTTTTCTCCTTTTCAAATGTAATAAACTGCGTTCACTCTCATTCTCCCTCTTGTTTTCTTTTTCTCTATTTTTCTCTCTCTTTCTTTTGCTCTCTTTCTCTCTCTCTTCTTCTTTCTTTCTTTATTTTTTCTTTCCCTTTCTATCTATCTCTCTTTCTATCTATCTTTCCATGTCTCTTTCTGTCGCTCTTTGTTTTGCTCTCCTTCTCTTTTTAAGTTTTTTTTCTTTCTCTCGCTGTATTTCCTGTCTTCTTCTCTATCTTCTTCTCTTTTTCTCTCTATTTTCTCTCTTTGTCTTTTTTCTCTCTCTCCCTCCCCCCCTCCTTTTTCTTTTTCTCTCTCCCTACTTCTCTGTTTTCTCTCTTGTTCTCTCTTTTTTTCTGTTCTCTCTCCTCTCCTCCTCTCCTCTCTCTTGTTCTGCCTCTCTTCTTCTCTGTTTTCTTTGTTGTTATCTCTCTTTTTTTCTGTTCTCTAGAGGAATGAAGCAATAAAAAAAAACACTTTCTGAACATTTTCATCCGTTCACAGATAGATCTTGGCAGCCCTGAACTCAAAGCAAAAAGGAAACTGATTTCACTTTTGGTGTGACTTGAGCTGGTCAAGTGGTGTAGCGGGTGGATGCGGAGGGAGAGGAGAAAATGGTGGATTCAAATGAAAACTGATTTTGAAACCTGCAAGGTTTTTTTATTACTTTAATGGCCTCCTTATTTCTAAGGTCTTTGTGTTTCTTGACATAGGACAAAAAATACGGTACTGAACCAAGAGAGAGAAAAGCATTATGGGAGGGAGTTCAGCCTATAACATCAGCATTTTTATGATGCCATGACGCAGACTAATAGCAAATCAGCAAAATGTAAATGAAGTTACCGCGTTTCTGTTTTTTCTAATAGCATGACGTAGCAGCATGATGTGTGTCGGTGTTAGCATTAGCGGTCCACGTGAGATTGATTTATGCCCCCACGATTTGAAAAGGCCCCCTGAGGCGTCCGCACAAAAGGCCTGACAAACAATAGGCCCCGATACTCCCAGACGAGGGATGAGTTACCATGACGACCGAATGGGCGGAGCCAGGGCCTCGGGATGAGCCAAAGAGACAAAAGTCCAGGGACAACTCAAATGTCCGTGCGCCATTGAAGCCAACGCTTTAGTGGGTGACCTGATTGCTCGGAAAAGATTGGGATCCTGGCCACGCTCCCTCTCTTCTCAGAGAGTAGAATGTCTTTTCAGGAAAGCTGCCTAGTCAACAAAACTAAAAGCGCAGAGTCAGTTTTTTGGGGGCAGTTTTCACATTTGGGGTAATCTAACCGACTGCCTGTTAAAGATGGTGTTGATATTCAATGTCATTCTGGCCTGGGAGAGTGCATTGTCTTTCTGGGGGGGGGGGGCAATGCTGAGTCAACAAAACAAAAAGGTGTCAGTTAGCATTTTGGGCATTTTTCACATCAAGCGAAACATACTTGCCTACCTGGTAAAGATGGTGTTGATATTTAATTTTGTTGTAGGCTGGGAGAGTGCATTGTCTTTCTGGGGGAAAATACTGAGTCAACAAAACCAAAACTGCTGGGTCAGCTTCAGGGGCAGTTTTCACATCTGGGGTAATCTACTGTTCTGCCTGTGAAATACGTTGTTGATATTTAATTCTGTCCTGGGAGAGTGCTTTGTCTTTCTCGGGGATAATGCTGAGTCAACAAAACAAAAAGGTCTCAGTTAGCATTTTGGGCATTTTTCACATAAAGGGTAACATACCTGCCTACTTGTTAAAGATTGTGTTGATATTCAATGTCATTCTGGCCTGGGAGAGTGCATTGTCTTTCTGGGGGATAAAGCTGAGTTAACAAAACCAAAACTGCTGGGTCAACGTCAGGGGCAGTTTTCTTATTTAGAGTAAGGGATGAGAGAGGAGGCATTTGATGGCATCTCTCTTTTTCTCTCTCTCTTTCTCCCTCTCTCTTTCCCTCTCTCTCTCTCTCTTTCTCTCTCTCTCTTCATCTTTCCCTCTATCCCTCTCCCCCCCTCTCTCCCCCCCTCTTTCTCTCTTTATCCCTTTCTCTCTCTCTCTCTCTCTCTCCTCATCTATTTCTCTCTCTCTCTCTCTCTTTACCCCTCTCTCTCTCTCTCCCCCTCTCTCTCTCTCTCTCTTCATCTATTTCTCTCTCTCTCGCTCTCTCTCTCTTTACCCATCTCTCTCTCTCTCCCTCTCTCTCCCTCTCTCTCTCTCTCTCTCTCTCTCTCTATCTCTTTCAGTCTCTCTTACCATTAAAGGCAAAAAGCGAGGGACTTGTGTATCGCGCAGTGAGCACCTCCCGATCTCAGCGTACGAGCGAACGGGAGCGTCAGAAACCCAAGCCTCAAAGACACACAACGACACGCAACGACACGCGCACAAGACGACGCGCGTGCACAAACGCCGTGCGCGTTCCTTTTTGTTTTCTTCAGCTGATTAAAATGGGCGAGACGAGTCCTCCGCTTTCCTCTTGCCCGGCTTCCGCTCCATCGCTTCCTCCTCTTTCTTCTTCTTTTTCTTTTTTTCTTCTCTTTTCTTACCATTCCACAATGACGTCATCGTATTCATGGGCGTTCATAGTCTTAGTAGAGTTATATTTTGTATCAGGGGGTCTCAGAAGTTAGGGCTTTTCCACCAAAAAACGGCTAGAAAAACCTTCCGCTGCTTTTAAAGGGACAGGGTTTGATATTTCTCCACCAGATGTCGCTGTCGAGTGTAGTGTCACCAAAAAAATGAGTTGATGTTTTCTCAAAGAAAGACAAAAAGATTACTTTTTTTAAAGGAATGAAAATAGTCAACAAAAGTCCTGTTTATTTGTTTGGCCCCTAATCACAAAGAGTCTCAAAGGGCTGCACAGACCACAAATTATTCGACAGACCACAGAGTCATCCCCTGATCTAAAACCTACACGAGGGCAAGCGAATACTCAAAAACCTCAGGATGAGTCAAGTCAAGTCAAGTCCTGTTTATTTGTGACGCCCTTAATCACAAAGAGTCTCAAAGTGCTGCACAGACCACAGACTATTACAGACTACAGACCATTATGACACCATCCCCTGATCTAAAACGGACATGAGGGCAAGGAAAAACTCAAAAACATGTCAAGTCCTGTTTATTTGTGACGCCCTGACTCACAAAGCGTCTCAAAGGGCTGCACAGAACACAAATTATTTGACGGACTACAGTCTAAAATATTAAACCATCCCCTGATCTAAAACCTACACAAGGGCAAGGGAAAACTCAAAACCTCAGGATGAGTCAAGTCAAGTCCTGTTTATTTGTGACGCCCTTAATCACAAAGAGTCTCAAAGTGCTGCACAGACCACAGACTATTACAGACTACAGACCATTATGACACCATCTCCTGATCTAAAAGGGACATAAGGGCAAAGAAAAACTCAAAAACATGTCAAGACTCACAAGGAGTCTCTAAGGGCTGCAAAGACCACAGACTATTTCAGACTATGGACTATTGTGACACCATCCCCTGATCTAAAACCTACATGAGGGCAAGGAAAAACTCAAAAACCTCAACATGAGGAAAATGAAGACACCTTGAGAAGGGACGGCACATGAGGGGATACCCCTTCCACTTAAATCATGAAAAAGACATTTAAAAAAGGAAAACAGGAATGCAAAGAAAAGTAGGACAGAACAAAAACAGGGAAAAAAGACCGCGAAAAATGTAATCTCGATTTTCAGTTTTTGTCTAATTTGATTATTTATTCTCTTGACTTTTTCCTGTTTTTTAGCTTCTTTTTTCTCCTCTTTGATATATATATATTTTTTCCCTTATGTGTCAGGACCAGAACAGAGACAGGACCCACTCGCGTAGCGTTTCTCACAGTTTTATTGGGAAGAAAGGAAAAGAGTTGCGCCCACGATC
Source organism: Urocampus carinirostris (assembly GCF_059441175.1). Taxonomy (NCBI): domain Eukaryota; kingdom Metazoa; phylum Chordata; class Actinopteri; order Syngnathiformes; family Syngnathidae; genus Urocampus; species Urocampus carinirostris. The sequence continues at coordinate 1,603,844 of NC_142352.1, read as the reverse complement.
TGGGAATTGCTGGACGCAGGAAACAGGTCGCTCTGAACGCTGAAGTGGAGCTTCCGTGGCGAGCGGTGTCGGGAACGGAAAAAAACGGGTCAGTTGCCGGGACAGAAGAGCCAAAAACGTGGTCGGGATCAGAAACGAGTCGAAAGCCAGGAGAGGAGAGTAGACGTGGTCAGGATCCAATTACGGGTAGAAGTCAGGGGAACAGACGGGAGCAAAAACAAATATTCACTTCGAATTTGTCAGGACCGACCGGAACGGAAACAGGACCCAATTGCGTTGCGTTTCTCACGATCCGGAGTTCGCTAGGCGCGGGAAGCAAGTCGCTCACGTACTCGGTTTGTGATCCGAACACGGAAGTGGATCTTCCGTAGCGAGCGATGGCAGTGTGAAGGACGGAAAAACCGGTCGGTAGCCGGGACAGGAGAGCAAAAACGTGGTCGGGGTCGGAAACGGGTCGTAAGCCGGGACGGGATAGCAGACATAGTCAGGAGCAAAACAGGTCATAGTTGAAGACAGACGGGAGCAAAAGGTGGGAGTCAGGGTCGAAAAAAGCTTGCCTAGTGTTAACTGAGGTTCGGAGATGGACTGACAACAGGTGACAGATAGGAGTGGGTTTAAATAGGGACAGGGAGCCAATCACAGTCCAAGGCAGTTGGCAATGAAGCGCATCCGTAATTGTGACGTTTTGTCCTTTTTTCTTTTCATTTTATATTTTTCTTGTCCTTTTTTCTTTTTTTCTTTATATTTTTTTTCTTAATTCTCTTCTTTTCAAAAGTAATAAGGTGCATTCTGGCCAATTTGAGTCTCAGTTTTTTCTCTTCTGCAGTTGTGCTTTTAGCACTCGTTTTCGGTGTCACGGTGGGCAAGTAATACACGCTGTCCCTTTAACTCTCGTATGAAGGCGGGGGCCTCAGACTATCACCCCGGGGGCCCCGAATCAAGACCCCCTGTTTTAAATGCTCGCACATGCAAAAGGTCCCTACGCCGGCTGAATTTTCTCCGACGGTTGCCGGGTAGATTCCGTGGCGCAAGGCAGGAATTTCTCAATGGTGAATGGAGAGCTTTTCACCATGTCACGTCACCCAAAAGTCTGACGAAGGTCCCAATTCTGGATTTTGGAGCAACCCAAATTTATCTCCAGGAGTGAGCCTGTATCAATGTATGAAAATAAATGGAGTATATGCAAATAAATGACTCATACATAGGACATCAAGGTCATTTCGTCATATACTTTTGCATTTTCTCATGTATTCTGTTGTTTATTGGATGTATTTATGTCAGAAACCAGAAGAGAAAGCAGGACCCACTTGCGTAACATTACTCACAGTTGAATCTTGAATCTTCTGTGGCAAACGATGGCGGTGTCAGGAACGGAAAAAACAAGTCAGTAGCCGGGACAGGAGAGCAAAAACGTGGTCGGGTTGAAATCGAGTTGTAAGCCAAGAAAGGAAAGTAGACGTGGTCGGGGACGAAAAGAGGTCGAAAGCCGGGACAGGAGAGTAGACGTGGTCGGGATCAAAAACGGGTATAAGCGGTGTCAGGGAGAGCAAAAATGTGGTCAGGGTTGTAAGCGAGTTGTAAGCCAGGAAAGGAGAGTAGACGTGGTCGGGTATCAAAAGAGGTTGAAAGCCGGCACAGGAGAGTAGACATGGTCGGGATCAAAAACGGGTATAAGCCAGGATGGGAGAGCAAAAATGTGGTCGGGGTTGTAAGTGAGTTGTAAGCCAGGAAAGGAGAGTAGACGTGGTCGGGGACCAAAAGAGGTCGAAAGCCGGGACAGGAGAGTAGACGTGGTCGGGATCAAAAACGGGTATAAGCCGGGATAGGAGAGCAAAAATGTGGTCGGGGTTGTAAGCAAGTTGTAAGCCAGGATAGGAGAGTAGACGTGGTCGGGGACAAAAAGAGGTCGAAAGCTGGGACGGGAGAGTCGACCTGGTCAGGATCAAAAACAGGTTGAAGCTGGGGTCTAAAACGGCTTGCTTAGTGTTAACTGAGGTTTGCAGACGAACTGACCAAAGGGGACAGATCAGAGTGGGTATAAATAGGGACAGCAAAATGATCTATGTTTGATTTCATCTTCACATCTTAGTTTCCCACAAAATGGTTTCTTTCTTCCTGCAGTGGCGGAAAATCCCTTAGCCGGACGTTCTCCACGGCATCCGATGACTTTGCGCGTTCGTACTTTTCTCAGCGCCTTGTTTGGGAAAATCGGAAGCGGGTCGGCTATCGCTCAAGCTAACCGCTCCGCTTTCTTCTCGGTCCGCTTCCCGAAATAGACTCCGGTGTTTATGTTAGCGCCTTAGCGGCGCATGCTAGCAGGCACGAGAGGAAGTTTTGTTACCGTGGCAACGGGGACTGCCTAGTTGAAACTGTTACTAGTAATCGTGTTGATATTCCTACTCTTATCTCCATTGATACTCGAGTACTTTTTTCTTTCCAACTATTCGTCATACTTTTGAGTATTCTTTTGACGTCTTGCTGCTACGGTGTGCTTTCACTCGTCATCAATATGCTACGTCGTCTAGTCAATTCGAACTATGAATACTTGTACTACTATACCTTGTACGGTTCTATTTAGTACTTGATGATATAGTGATGTACAGGGGTGTCAAACTCATTTTAGTCTCGCGGGGGCCGCCTGAGTAGGTTTAAGAGAAAGAGAAAAAGAAAAAGAAAAAGAGAGAAGAGAGAGATAAAACAAGAGAGAGAGAGAACAAGGGAAACGGAGTAAAAGAGACAGAAAAAGGGAGAAGGACTGAGAGAAATAGAGGGAACACAATAGCAAGCGAGGGGTTGCGAGTGAGGGAGAGAAAGGAGAGAGAAAGAAAAAGAAGAGAAAAAAGAAAGTGTCGAGGGGGGAAAGAAAGTGAGAGAAAAAGATCAAAAGAATGAGAGAAGAGAAAGGCGGAGAGAGGGGGAGAGAAAAGGAGTAAGCATGAGAAAGAGAGAGTGAAATGAAGGGAGGGATATGGAGAGAACGTGATTACAAGAGAGACTGAAAGAGAAATAAGAAGAAAAAGGAAAAAGGGGACAGAAAAAGAGAGAAGGGGAGGGAACGAAGATAAGAGAAAAAAAGAGAGAGTGAGAGAGAGAGAGAGAGAGAGAGAAACATTAGAAAAGGGGAGAAAACAAGGGAGAAAGAAACAGAAAGAGAAAAAAAGAAATAAAGAGTCGAGGGGAAAGAGGAAGAGAGAAAAAAAATCAAAACAATTCTAGAAGAGAAAGACAGGGATAGAGGGAGAGAAAAAGAGTGAGCATGAGAAAGAGAGAGAAAAGGAAGGGATAGAGAGAACATGTGCAAAAGAGAGACTGAAAGAGAAAAACGGGAGAGAGGGAAAGAAAAAGGGGACAGAAAAAGAGAGATGGGGAGAGAAAGAACAAAAGAGAGAAAAAGTGAGAGAGAGAAAAAATGAGAGGAGAGAAAAAAAAAGAAAAGAGCAGCTCATTTTTCTCTTGCGCTTCTCTCGGGGTTGCCTTGCAGGCCAGATTTAAAACCTTGGCGGGCCCGATTTGGCCCGTGAGCTGCCTGTTTAACACCATTACTCCAGCACAACAACTCCTTCAAGTACTCTTAAGTATCCTTGAGTATGTGTTTTTGAGTAACTCCATCTTGAAGTAACTCTAAGTATTGCCAACTAACTCTTATTTTTAAGTGGCAAAGTATTTCAAGTAACTATCTTTGAGTATTGCACAGTATCTTTAAGTAACTAAATATTTTAAGTACCTTTACCTTTAAGTAACTGTAAGTATTTTTAAGAGTCTTTAAGTACCTCTATTTTAAGTGAGTCTAAGCATCTTCAAGTACCTGTCATTTTCACTACTGTAACTTTAAGTGTGATACTAACTTTTTTATGAAGTATTTCTAATTACATCTGTATAAAAGTATTTTTAAATAAATCTACGTGAGTCTTACTATCTCTTTAAGTAAGTCAAGGTAATTTAATTAAAAGTATTATTAAGTAACTGATAAACTTGAATCTTTTAAGACGCTGTCTAGAATTTGAAACTCTGTTACTCTCTGCCGCCATCTGCAGGTTGAAAGTTATGATCTCAGCCTCAGTCAGTTCATAAATAGAAGTATTTTTTTTCAGGATACATTGAACAAACTCTTCATTGGTCATCTTTTTGGGGGTTTGTGCTGGCGTTTGGATTATATTTAAAACAGACCTTTTCCTACTTTCACCATTTTCATGCTATACTAACAAAAAACTGCGATAACGAGCCTTCTACCTTACGTGTGGCGCGTCCCGGCACAGCGTTGCTAAAAGCAAGATGAAAGTAGATAAGCCCGGTGGGAAATAAATATAGGCTCTTTGAACTCAGTTGGGCATTATTAACAGAAATGATTCAACTTTTATTTTTTTGAGTACACTTCAGAGGACGCACCCCACCATTAAGTAACTCCATGTATCTTTAAGTCACTTTAAGTATATTGAAGTAACTTTATCTTCAAGTATCTTTGAGTAACTCTGTCTTGAAGTAACTCTAAGTATCATTAACATAGCTCGAACTGTTTCTAGAGCTGTCCTTTTCCAAATGTTAGATAGATGTCTAGATACTTGATTCATCCCCGTAGGGAAATTCACACATCCAGCAGTATCCTTGTGTTGATTATTAGCAGATGAACAGGATGGCCTCGGGGTGCTGTGTTGTAGTTTAGCAACAGCGGAGTGGATGACGTCACACGCTAGGCCAAAAGTTCGACGTCCCTGCAGCAGATGGAAAGCTTTGTGCCCAGGGTTACGCCGCCTTTTGTTAGCGTAGATAGCGAGTCCGCCTGTCTCTGTCTGCCCTGACAGCGCTGAAGCCGGGTAGCTCTACGTTAGCGTCCGGGATGCTAGACGTGAGCCACGTTTCCGTAAAACACAGCAAACTGCACTCCCGGTACGCTTTGATGTTTTTCACCAGCCAGTTTGTCGGTCTTATTTGGTACCGAAGACTAAAAACGCCGTTAGCCGCTTAGCCTTCCGCATCCACGATAGGGCCCCCTCATCACGCGGCACGAGAATTCCTCAGGGCAAGGAGTTGATTCCTCGAATAAACGCATTTTTGTGCGTTGATACCCAGAACTATAGGATAGAAAGTAATCATCAAACGGGACGAAAAACACAGTAGTAGCTAACAATAAAAACATTAAATCACAAAGCATGTCCTCTTGTGTACCGCTACTAGCTTGTACAACTAAGAAGTACTAGTACTCATATGATGTTGTTTTGGTCCGTTTCCAGGGGCAACGAGAGACATTGGCTCCGCCCTGACCAGGATGTGCATGAGGCATCGCAGTATCGAGGCCAAATTACGACAGTTTACCAAGTAAGTATTTAGTAGATACATGTTCTTTTGTCCTGGAGGTGGGGTTCTCTGGTGACCGGGCCTACTTTCACGGGGTCCGACCGGACCCAACCTGAAGGGACCCTCTACCCATCACCACCTGTGGATGGGGCCAAAGTGGCAGCCAAAAAGGGGCATCGATCCCCAGTTCCAGAATCTGGTCTTTGGGATATTGGATGTCCCAAATGAACTACTGGCAGGGAGAGAGCCTGAGCTGGTGTGTGAGGTCGAGAGGTTCGGAGTAGAAATAGTCGGACTTATCTCCGTTACTTTCGGAGCAGACCTTATTGCCTCGAAATATGGAAACAAAATACAAAGAGATCTTGGCAGGAAAGGGTGATGCCGTTTATTTCGTTCGTCAGAGTCCAAAACAGAGTTCTCATTCGTCTAAGAGACAATCAGCTTTTTTATACCCTTTTAGAGTAGACACATCCCATGAGCTATATCACGTGTTGTCTTTCCCCGAATTTGGTGCGTTCTTTTTCGATTTCCCAAGACTACTTGTTTTCCCCGAAGTTACACAATTTCCAAGAAAATCGCTGGGGTCGGCCCGACATCTAAACTCCTATCAGCTTGCCGGGCGAATGTGGTTATTTCCCGAGCTAATCCAAACCAAAATAGTGTTTTTATTAATAACACTCGCTGACATCTAAACTCGGGAGAAACAAGCCTGGAATTTCCCGTCTTAAACTAATGTGTTCTCATTATGTCAAGCTCGACTCCAATAAACCGCAACATTACCAGTCCTGTCGAGAGGGGTTGGACTCTCTTCTACTCTGGACTTGCCCGGGGTAAGAGGCACAGAGCTGGTGTGGGCATATTAGTTGCCCCATGGCTCAGCGCATGCCAGTCGCAGTCGGTGTTCCCCAGTAGACAAGAGGGTAGCCTCCCTCCACCAAACAGAACTTCTAGAATGTTCAGAACAACACTGAGCGTTTCTACGTCATCAGGGCCCCTCTGCGTCTGGACGTGCTGATTATCTTATCGGCCCTTCGTCCCGTTCCCGCTGTTCCTGTAAACAACATTTTCTACTGGGGTGCCCTGATCTCACACCACAGCCCAGCCAGTGAATATCTCATCTCATCTCATTAGCTGCACCGCTTATCCTCAGTAGGGTCACGGGGTTGCTGGAGCCCATCCCAGCAATCATCGGGCAGTGGGCAGGGGACACCCTGAACCGGTTGCCAGCCAGTCACAGGGCACACAGGGACAGACAACTCGCTTGCTCATTCACACCTAGGGACAATTTGGACCGGCCAATCCACCTGAAATGCATGTCTTTGGAATGTGGGAGGAAACTGGAGTGCCCGGAGGAAACCCACGCAAGCACGGGGAGAACATACAAACTCCGCACAGGAAGTCCGATAGCTGGATTTGAACCCACACAGGAGGTTCCCAAGACCTTAGAACTGTGCCGCACACGCGCTAACCACTGCGCCGCCGTGCTGCCCCCAGTGAATATCTTTTGCATTAAATGTCATTTGTATTCGATTGTATAGAATCCTTTATAGAGGAATGTCCTTTCTCGCCTCGTCTTTTCCTGGTTTCCACCTCCATGCGAACTCACACGAAGACCGAGGCTTCGGTGGTAATGTCTTCCGTCGTCTTCTACGGTTTAAGTGCGCTCTTGGGCTCGCTATTCTTTCGAATCTTCTTTGCCTTTCAGTCCACAACTTCCTTACTGCAGTATACTTCTATGTCCAGTTGGTGTCACTATAGAGTACTCGACATTCTACGAGAAAAAACGCTGTTTCTTGTTATTGTCTCGACAGCGCGTTAATGGAGAGCCTCATCGTGCCTCTGCAGGACAAGATTGAGGACTGGAAGAAAACCGCCAACCAATTGGACAAGGACCACGCCAAAGGTATTTGTCTTTTCCGGATCCTCGGAAAAAAGTACTCGAGTATCAAGTATTCCAAACCGCGTGTCCGCCCGCCAGAGTACAAACGCTCGCGGCACGAGATCAAGAAGAAGTCGTCGGACACCGTCAAGCTCCAGAAGAAAGCTCGAAAAGGTGAGCTGAGTTGAACGTCTCTCGGAAACGATTTGTGTCTTTCGGTTTGGTTCACGGGAAAATATGAGTCTGTCCTCCGCGGGAATATTTCTTCTGCATCCACCTTTTAACTCCATTGGACCAGTTTAGGTCACATCACACCAAAAATGCATTTTTCATACTATAGGAAGAAGAAAACCCCTCACAACCCGACCCCTCCCCCCAACTATAAAGTATACCTTTGCAAAACACTGTATCCATACTAAAGTATAAGATCATTTTCAAAAGAGAGATTTTCCCCGTTCTGAGGTTTTTGTCACGTACCAGGAACGGAGACGGGACCCGATTGTCTTACTCAGTTTTATTTAGAAGGAGGAAAGGACTTGCACCCACGATCCGGGGAGCGTCGGTCACGGGTAGCAGATCGCTGGGAACGTGGAAGTAGAACTTCCGTCTCGAGCGAAGGTAGTCGTTGACAGCGAGAAAACAGGTCGATGGCCGGGACGGAGGAGCAAAATCAGAAACGGGTCCAGAAAAAGGTCGGCAACAGGTATCAGGCAGGAAACGGGGAAAAACAGGTCGCTGGCCGGGACGGAGGAGCAAAATCAGAAACGGGTCCAGAAAAAGGTCGGCAGCAGGTATCAGGGAGGAAACAGGGCAAAACAGGTCGATGGCTGGGACGGAGGAGCAAAAACAAAAACGGGTCCAGAAAAGAGCTCGGTAACGGGAATCAGACGGAAAATAGGGCAGGATACAGTCAGGAGTCACAAAAGCTTGCCTAGCGTGTAGCGTAGGTTCACAAACGATCCGACGAGTATTGTCAGGAAAGCAGGGGTTTAAAAAGAGTACAACAGCCAATCAGGGTTTGTGGCTTTAGTCGCCAATGGGGCAGATTCAGGTGCCTCGCATATGTAATCATGACAGTTTTGAGTTTTTCCTTGCCCTCATGTAGGTTTTAGATCAGGGGATGCTGTCATAATAGTCTGTGGTTTGCAATAATCTGTGGTCTGTGCAGCCCTTTGAGACTCTTTGTGATGAAGGACTATACAAAGAAACATGGCTGATTTGACTTGAGGTTTTTGAGTTTTTCCTTGCCCTCATGTTGGTTTTAGATCAGGTGATGGTGTCATAATAGTCCGTAGTTTGCAATAGTCTGTGATCTGTGCAGCCCTTTGAGACTCTTTGTGATGAAGGGCGTCACAAATAAACACGGCTGATTTGACTTGAGGTTTTGAAGTTTTTCCTTGCCCTCATGTAGGTTTTAGATCGGGGGATGGTGTCATAATAGTCTGTGTTCTTTGCAGCCCTTTGAGACTCCTTGTGATTAAGGGCCAAACAAATAAACATGAATTGATTTGCCATATGCACCAAGTAATAGCAAAGAATAGTTTCATTAACTATAACAGAAAAGATGAATTTGAAATTCCAAAATTAAATACAAATACTTAAACAGTTTTTGAATGATCATATGCTAAACACGTACAATTAAAAAGGTACAACATTTAAAAAGACATTAACCTGTAAAACAAAGACATATATAATAATAGATCCTATTTGAGAAGAACTGGACTGAATCAACAAATCAATATTCCTGTGGAATGACTCATCACGGTATCGATTGGGAAATGGGGAGAAGACGACATCTAGCGGGCATTATTTGTTATTTTTTTCACAACTGTCATTCTTTCAGTTGCCAGGCAGAAAAAGTCCCCGCGAATACAAATACAGTAGACCCCGAGATACGATGAGGGGATCGCAAAGTGGAATAACATATAGCGTGGGATGCAAACTTATACTGTTTAGCCAACGCTACCCCAGATCCAAATAACAAAATAGTGTATTGGATTACTTTGTATAATATATGTATATAATTAAATAACATGATTAACAAAGTAAAAAGTGAAATTTTATTTACTTATGGTGAGATGGGACTTGAGCTGGTACAGTGAAGTGGTGGGTGGATGCAGAGAGGGGAGAGATTGGCAAATTGAAATAGAACCTGATTTTAAAACTTGCATTTACGAGGATTGTTATGCCATTTTCTTGATTTATTTGCCTCTTTATTTTTAGTAATAGTCCTGATCGTTGATTGGTTACCAGGGGCAACCATACATGTGCCTTCGTCGTATTCCCTTTTTCTATTTCTAAGTTGTTTCCACGGTTATCGTCTTTTTCGCTTCTACTTATAGCATCACAACGAGCTTTGGGACACACAGCCGAACATTCTTTTTACATACGATTCTAACGTCAACAAGAAAAAGCCATGGTGGGAAGACGTTTAGCCATTAGCATTTTAGCATCTTCACAATAGTGCGACGCCAACCAATGGCACACCAGCGTCTTATGACATCAACCAATTGCAGACGAACTTCTTAGCGATGCAAGTTGTCACCGCAAATCCCCTGGACGTATGAGCGCCATGACGGACGGCAGGAGGCACTTGAGCGCAGTTGAATAGGCGGTAGAGTTGAAACGAATACCAATAACCACGGCGGACGAATATACCATGGCGATTTATTCCTGTGCGACGGGGTTGCCCTACCTATACAGGTCTTTCCTACAATGAAACTGTTATGCTCCTTCTATTTCCACTTTTGCTGTTTTTTGTGTCCTTGTTGTCCGACTAACACGTCAATGACGGTTTCCGTTGACTTTTTCTCTCCCGACTTTTGCTCCCCTCGCTCCCGTCATCCGGCCGACTTCCAATAGAGATCCAAGGTAAGCGCAACCTGGAAGAAGTTCCACTCCTCTCCATTTCGCCGACTGGGTGTTTAGAGCGTTTTAGCCTCCATCTGCATGCTAGCGCCATCATGTCAGCTCCACCCGGGAAGAAACACGGCGAGGACTCGGGAGACACATCCGTAGAGAGGGTGACATCGTTCTGTGTTGGTTTATTGTAAAGAAAGATCTGATTCTTTATTCAATCGTTAAAAAAATGAATGTAGGTTCACAATGAGCAGAGAAGTACCAGACAAAAGGTACCTTTTGTCGTGAACCGGAACAGGATCAGAACCCAAATGTGTAACGTTTCTCACACGAGCCTTTTATACCAGGCAGGACGGGACAGATAGGAATGATAATGAAACAGGATATTGAAAACAAATAGGACAAACTAGACAGGAACAAAAACTGGAGAAAATGATAAACAGGACAAAAATAGACGGGATCGAAACTTGAAACCGATATTACACAACGGGACGGACAGGATTGATATCAAAACAGGATATCGAAATGAAACAGGACAAACTAGACGGGAACAGAACTGGAAACCGATAATAAACAACGGGACACACAGGAATGATATCAACACAGGATATCGAAATTAAACAGGACCAACTAGACAGGAACGGAACTAGAAACCAATATTAAACAACAGGACACACAGGAATGATATCAAAACAGGATATCGAACTTAAACAGGACAAACTAGACGGGAACAGAACCGGAAACCGATATTAAACAACGGGACAGACAGGATTTATATCAAAACAGGATATCGAAATGAAACAGGACAAACTAGATGGGAACGAAACTGGAAACCGATATTAAACAACGGGACAGACAGGGTTGATATCAAAACAGGATATCAAAATTAAACGGGACTTGACAAACTAGACGGGAACGAAATCGGAGATCAATAATAAACAGGACAAAAATAGACGCGACAATACCGGGCAGGAAACACAGGCAGGAAACTGGAGTCAAAACCCACGTCTTGCGGGGCAGAGGTTCGTTGATGGACTGACAAGGGAAGCATGACAGTGCTGAGCTTAAATTGACGGGAAGCCAATCTGTCAATGAGCCGCAGCTGGCGCCACACGGGCTGAGCCAATCGGGCGCCATGGCAACCGTGAGACGTTTAGTTGTTGTAGAGAATAATACTATTATTTCCAAAATCTTGAGCACATAAAATGTCCCGATTACCATTCCCACACAGAAATATGTACGGGGGTCTTTTAGGAGATTGTATGACTCAAGATTTTTCAAGGGCTGCAGAATGGAAGGAGGAAAGAAAGACAGGAATGAAGGAAGAGAGAAAAAAAGACAAGATGAGAAGAAAAGAGGAAAAAATACAGGACGAAAGGAAAAGGGAAAGAAAAGACAAAAGGAAGAGAGAAAGAATTAAAAAGACAAAAGGAAGAATGAAAGAAAGGACAGAAGGAAGAGAGAAAGAAAGAAGGGAGAAAGAAAGAAGGAAGAAGGAACATGACACCCCTAGCAGCAAGAAGGTAGACAATGATTTCAGCTCCCTCTAGGTAAGCCACGTGTTGTGTCAAATAGATAGATAGATAGATAGATAGAGAGAGAGAGGGGAGTGGGGGAAGAGAGAGAAAGAGCTGAAGAGAGAGAGAGAGAGAGAGAGAGAGGGATAAAGATAGAAGTAGAGATGAAGAGACAGAGAGAGAGGGGAGAAGAGAGGGGGGAAAGAGAGAGAGGGAAAGAGAGAGGGAAAGAGAGAGGGAAAGAGAGAGGGAAAGAGAGAGAGAGAGAGAGAGAAAGAGAGAGAGAGAGAGGGGGAAAGAGAGAGGGAAAGAGAGAGGGAAAGAGAGAGGGAAAGAGAGAGAAAGGGAGAGAGAGAGAGAGAGAGAGAGAGGGAAAGAGAGAGAAAGAGCTGAAGAGAGAGAGAGAGAGAGAGAGAGAGAGAGAGAGAGAGAGAGAGAGAGAGAGAGAGAGAGAGGGATAAAGATAGAAGTAAAGATGAAGAGACAGAGAGAGAGAGGGGAGAAGAGAGGGTGAAAGAGAGAGAGGGAAAGAGAGAGGGAAAGAGAGAGGGAAAGAGAGAGGGAAAGAGAGAGGGAAAGAGAGAGGGAAAGAGAGAGAGAGAGAGAGAGAGAGAGAGAGAGGGAGAGAGAGAGAGAGAGAGAGAGATGAAAATTGAAAAGAGAGAGCATTTGCATGTTTGTATAAAGGTTCATGTATTTTTGCTAACTTTTCCAATGAATTACATTTTTTAGCACAGGGAGGAATTGGAAAATACACACTGTCCCTTTAAGGTGATTGATTGATTGCTTTTCCAAATGATTCATAATTTTGTGGTTGTTTTTCTAGATCTATTTTTGCGTAGGGAATTCTAAAAAATGATATCGGAGAATATTGTTATCAGACCTTTAGGAGGATAACCCAAATTGAGATTTTTGTGAATTTTTGGGGCAAAGAAATGCAAAGAGAAGCGCTTTTTTCTTAGCGGATGTTGTGTCGACATGTTGTGACGTCACTTCCTCTCCGGGCAGAAGCTTCCGAACGCTCGCCGTGTCTATTCCTTCTATGTCTATGGGCTCCACACACCGAGGGGAAATGGATGTCCTTGGTCTTATGAGCGTTTTGGGTGCAGGACGTGTGGACCTGCAGCCGCAATTGGACAGCGCCATGCAGGACGTGACGGACATGTGTTTGCTGATGGAGGAGATGGAGAAACAGGCGGTACGGCGCGCCCTAGTGGAGGAAAGGGGACGCTTCTGCACCTTTGGCGCTTTCCTGCAGCCCGTCGTGGTTAGTGGAATCTCTTTTCTTCTTTTCTTTATGAAATCTTTATTAAATCGAGTTTGTTATTATTAGGGGAAAAACTACATTATTAATGTAGCGTTTACCAAATTGTTTGAATTAGTTATCTGAATTAACCAAACACAAACTTTATTCTCCTAACAATGCATGCTCGTTTCTTAATTTTAGGGAAACATATTGACAAGAGACAGGCTTTTCCACACAGGGGCAGATTTATTTTCTTAAAGTATTAAGTGAATTCCATCAAATTTAGCCGAATTATTGTCGAATTAGTCTAATTAGTCCTCGTCGAGCCTCCCATCTCTCGTCTCTCTTCTTCTGTCTTCCGTCTTTCATCTTTTTTTCACTTGTCGGGGCGTCGGCTCCTCCCCCATGGGCGGGCCAGGAACTCCCCACCTCGTCTGACCGGGGCGTCTGATTGCCTCCCTGTCACTATTTTAACCGGGTCCTGTCAATCCCCTGTTGTCAGTCCGTCTGCGAACCTCAGTGTATACTAGGCAAGCCTTTTTCGACCCTGACTCCCACCTGTTCCGTTTTTGCTCCCGTCTGTCTCCGGCTACGACCCGTTTTGATCCTGACCACGTCTGCTCTCCCGTCCCGACTTACGACCCGTTTCTGACCCCGACCACGTTTTTGCTCTCCCGTCCCAACTTACGACCCGTTTTGATCCTGACCACGTTTGCTTTCCCGTCCCGGCTAACGACCCGTTTCTGACCGTGACAACGTTTTCGTTCTTCCGTCCGGCTGTCGACCTGTTTTTTCGTCCCTGACACCGCCTTCGCTCGCTACCGAAGATCCACTTCTGTGTTCGGATCACAATCCGAGTACGAGAGCGACCTGCTTCCCGCGCCTAGCGAACTCCAAATCGTGGGCGCAGCCTTTCCTCTTTCGTCTGATAAAACTTGTGAGAAACGTAACGCAATTGGGTCCCGTTTCCGTTCTGGTCTTGACCGTATTCAAATGAAGCTGAAAATAAAAGTGCACTACAACAATCATGATTCATTTTTACGCACCGTTTTTACGCGCAAGTGTGCACAATCATGGATTGACTTCTGAAAACAAGGGGTGAAACATTTACAACTATTTCACAATGTCTAAAAAAAAAGGGCCAAAGTAAAATACACGGTTGCAAAGTTTTTAATAACTGTAAACTGGTCATCTTACAATGGCCACTTTTGGAAATGGTTAATCTGTCACGGTTGCCATGGCGCCCAATTGGTCCCCGCCGTGTGGCGCCAGGTTCTGTCTGGGTTGCCACGGTGCCCAATCGGCCCTGCCCATGGACACCAGCTGAAACGCGTTGACAGATTGCTCCCTGACTACTTAAATGCTTTCTTGTGAGTTGCCTTTTGTCGGAGCGTCTGCAAAACCCCTGCTAAACTCTGGTGTGATACGTCAAGCCTTGTGAATCCCCGTTTTTGTTCTTGTTTTGCCAAGCCCTGCGAATCTCCGTTCTGCCTGTGTTTTGCTCCTGTTTTGTTTCCCGCCCCCATCTGTTTGATTTTGACCACTTCCTACTTCCGTGACCAACGATCCTCGGATCGAGTGTGTGCTCATCCCTCCTCTCCCATAATAAACTTTGAGTAACGTTACGCGATTGGGTTCTGTTACTGTCCTGGTCCTGACCTAATCAGGGGAGAATAAAAACTGTGTGTTCCAACTCGGACGACTCAATGTCGGTAGTACTTGCTGTGATTTGGGGCAAAACTTGAGATGGTTAGCTTTCAAAAGACACCAAACGTGTCCATATTCTCCAAACGGATCAAGAACAGCATTCAACTGATTTTGGGTACCTCTTGGATTGGGATTTTGGGCTAAAAGACTGGGTTTTGAGCACATGTTCCTTTTTTTTGTGATTATTTCTCAGAATGAATTTTGTGTTTTTTGTTGTTGTTGTTTTTTGTCAGAACGGCGAAATCGCCATGTTGGGGGAAATAACGCACTTGCAGGCCATCATGGACGACCTGACCGGGCTGACCACGGACCCCCACAAGTTGCCCCCCGCCAGCGAACAGGTAAGACTTGCCCAATACCACAAAAACACTCCAAACAAATCAGATGCATTTTATGCTTATTGTGTTTTCCGGACGACAGTGGTACCTTAACTTACGGATTTTAATTTGTAACCTGAAACATTTGTATGTAGAGACGCTTTTCGAATGTAAATGAGTAAGAAAGAAGAGAAAAAGAAAGCGTGAAAGCAACAGAGAGAGAAAAGTGAACGAGAGTAGAGAAAAAAAGAAAGTGAAAGAATAAGACAAGAAAGAAAGAGAGAGAGACAGAGGGAGAGTGAGAAGGGAGAAGGAGGGAGAGTAATAAAGAAGAGAAAAATAAAGATTGAAGGGGAGAGAAAGAGAAAGACAGAGAGTTAAAGAGAGACAGAGGGAATAAAGAGAGAAATACTGTAGAGAGAGTGATGAAGATAAGACCAATTTGTTGAATCGTCTCGTACGTGTTCAAAGAAATGCAGGAATCAAAATGACATAAGAGGGAGTTCTTTTTATTGATACACAATTTCAACAAGAGACTCAGCGAATCAAAGATATGCGTGTGTCTTTATCGTTTTCAACATAGCACGTGTCCCCGGTTTGGCCCCGTCCCTTTTCACGCCTGAAGGCGTACATGCCCAGGGTTCCGTCCTTATTTGGAAGTGTTTTTAAGTTTATGCCAGTTTATGTCACCTTGCCCTTTGCCGTTATCTCGTCCTCCCTTGAGGAGGATTGTTTATACTAATTCGTCCACCGAGACCTTCGCGAGATGTAAACAACATTTCTCCCAACTGTGAGCAAGTCTTTCTACATTTCTTTCTAAATGTATGCAAATCTATTCTACAAATGCAAGTTTATTTTCTACAACAAGATCACAAAAAGAAAGACTGAGAAAGAGGGAGTGAGTTAGAGAGAGGGAATGAGAGACCTTTAGAACAGGTTGAAATTTTAACATTGTGGTGGTTTTCTACAGTCCTCTTTTACTCTCTTTGCAAATTCAATATGTGTCTTCTCTCTTTTTTTGCGTTTTTACTAAACTATAGACTTAACAATTGGTCCTTTGAGCCAGATATTGTACATCTTGGAGGGGAATTTTACAATAAGTCCGATTTTGACATCTTGAGGGTACAGTCCTCCCATGTTCTCCTTATTTTGGGCGTCCCATCGACTCTAAACACATCCAATGGTTTGTCCTCAGGTGATCAAGGACCTGAAGGGCTCAGACTACACCTGGTCCTACCAGACTCCGCCCTCTTCCCCCAGCAGCTCCTGTTCACGCAAAAGCAGCATGTGCAGGTAAACGCACAACACAGAAATGTTTACAAATGTTTATTTTCTTTGTCGAGAAAGAAAACAAGGCGATGAGATTTTTGGTGTTGAAAGAGGTGCTGTGTGAAATTGTTTGTCCGTCTGCATGCTTGTGACACACCTTTTGTGTACCTCGGAGCTCTGGGACGACGACACGAATCGGATTGCAAAGGCAAATTGCCCTAGAGTGGGGGTAGAAACCGATGCTAATCAGCGAATAACATTCAAATAACAAAATAGTATGAAAAATGCATTTTCGGTGTGATCTGACCTAAACTGGTCCAATGGAGTCAAAAGGTGGATGCAAAAGAAACATTCCCGCGGAGGACAGAATGGGATTGCAAAGGCAAATTACCGTAGAATGGGGGTAGAAACCGATGCTAATTAGCGAATAACATTCAAATAACAAAATAGTATGAAAAATGCATTTTTGGTGTGATGTGACCTAAACTGGTCCAATGGAGTTAAAAGGTGGATGCAGAAAAAATATTCCCGCTGAGGACAGAATGGGATTGCAAAGGCAAACCGATGCTAATTAGCGAATAACATTCAAATAACCAAATAGCATGAAAAATGCATTTTTGGTGTGATGTGACCCAAACTGGTCCAATGGAGTTAAAAGGTGGATGCAGAAGAGATATTCCCACAGAGGACAGAACGACAACAAGAGACTACCAACCCATTGGAATATAATGCTTGAACTCTATGTATAACTGAACAAAACATGATAGAAAGAAGTGCCAGGTATTTTGGAAGTTAAGCTAGCTTTATCCGAATGCTACATGAAAGAAAAAGACATGTATCATGTTCGTAACTAGCATAAACAAGCATGTACGGCTTTGCTATGTGTCTTTTCCTCTTTCAGTTCAATATCAATGGTCCGAAATGACCAAATTAGTAAAAAAAAACGAAATACGAAACGACCAACAGTGAAGGGGAGAGGGCCGTTTTCATCAAATGACGTCAAAGCCAATCAGATTTAAGTCAGTCACGAAACCACGTCATCTTCCGGTCGTAACAGCCAATAGTAAAGCAGCAAAAGCCAAAACATCCCGCTCCCTTTTGCGGTAATTCCCGCCCACTTCATGTCGTCAAAGCCAATCAAATTTAAGTAGTCAACGAAACCACGTCCACTTCCGGTCGTAACAGCCAATAGTAAAGCAGCAAAAGCCGACACGTCCCGCTCGTTTTTGCAGTAAGTCCCGCCCACTTCATGTCATCAAAGCCAATCAGATTTAAGTCAGTCACGGAACCACGTCCACTTCCGGTCGTAACAGCCAATTGTAAAGCAGCAAAAGCCGACACGTCCCGCTCCCTTTTGTAATAAGTCCTGCCCACTTTATGTCGTCAAAGCCAATCAGATTCAAGTAGGTCCGAAAACCACGTCCACTTCCAGTCGTAACAGCCAATAGTAAAGCAGCAAAAGCTGACACGTCCCGCTCCCTTTTGCAGTAAGTCCCGCCCACTTTATGTCGTCAAAGCCAATCAGATTCAAGTAGGTCCGAAAACCACGTCCACTTCCAGTCGTAACAGCCAATAGTAAAGCAGTAAAAGCCGACATGTCCCGCTCCCTTTTGCAGTAAGTCCTGCCCACTTTATGTGGTCACAACCAATCAGATTTAAGTCTGTCCCATGATCCCGCCCACTTTTGGTAATGCCCAAAAAAGGTATACCCTTTTGGGTCACGCCCACCTTGGGGTAACCTGGGGTGTTACGAGTGGGGCGGGACTAAGTGGGTATACCTTATTTGGGAGTGTGGGTGGAGTTCTATTGGTCGTGATCACTGGAAGGGGGCGGGACTTGTTGTTTTTTTCTGCTTTCCTACTGGCTGTTACGACCGGGAGAAGGCGTGGCTATGTGACTCCCCCTTATTCTTATTACCTGTGACGTCATTTGACAGGTTGTTAATAAAAGAATTGTGATCAAACCGAGATCATGAATTTCATCTCATCTCATCTCATGAGGTGCACCACTTATCCTCAGTAGGGTCACGGGGGTGGTGGAGCCCATCCCAGCAATCATCGGGCAGTGGGCAGGGGACACCCTGAACTGGTTCACTCGCTCATTCACACCTAGAGACAATTTGGACCGGCCAATTCACCTGAAATGCATGTTTTTTTGGAATGTGGGAGGAAACCGGAGTGCCCGGAGGAAACCCACGCAAGCACGGGGAGAACATACAAACTCCGCACAGTAAGGCCGGTAGCTGGATTTGAACCCACACAGGAGGTTCCCACGATCTCAGAACTGTGCCGCACACGCGCTAACCACTGCGCCGCCGTGCTCATCATGAATCTATTCTTCCAAAACTGTAAACTGATTTTGTTTTGCCGTCAAACACGACACCTCAAGGTCAGGAGAATAACTTGGAGTTTAGGGGACGTGCTGCTACAGTAAACCTCGGATAAGTCGGATCCAGATGGACCGGTCATTTTCATCCGACTTATCCGAGGATCCGACTTATCCGAGGTCGCAAAATTTCGAACTAAGAAGAAATTTAACTCTTAGAAAAGTGCATACTTGTATATGTAAAATGAAATACCAAGCAATGATATCTTGTAGGGCTCATTCCAAACTTCGCCGCGATGTCTTTTTGCTTCATGTGCTGATTCTTTTCTTGGAATTCAATGATAGCGAGCTTTTCTTCATACGTTCTAGTCTTGAGACTCCTGCCTTTGGTTTTAGAACTTGAGGCCATCGCCACACCGTAGACCGCACAGACCGCAAGGAAGTCCAAAGAAATTCACACAAATTCAATTTGAATGCTAGCACTACTGTAATAAGAAACAATGGGATTATGATTACGAGGCTTTGTTCTATGACCGCGTGCTGTGATTGAGAGTGCTATCATTCAACACTGAGGAGGAGTTTGATGAATAGCCTCTGCCAATCACGGAACGCCACGTCACATCAAGAAATCTTCCCGGAAAATCTGGGAGGGGTTAAAATCTTCCCGGAAAATCTGTGAGGAGTGAAAATCTTCCCGGAAAATTCCATCGCTTACTGCCACTGGAGGCTGAAATTTAGAGCATTTGGGAGATGTCCTAGGCGACCTGATACCGATCCGACTTATCAGAGGCGAAAACCATTAAAAAGGGTCAATTGTACGGAAAAATCCATCCGACTTAGGCGAGGATCCGACTTATAAAATCCGACTTATGCGAGGTGTAATACTACAGAAAAGCCTAGAGAACAAACGTTCCACGCAATTTGTCCGACTTATCCGAGAATCCGACTTATGCGAGTCCGACTTATCCGAGGTTTACTGTACTTTGCTATTAAGCTGTATGCGTTTGACAATGTGTAAATAAGTGTGTTTTGTACGTTACCCCGATAGCTCTGACACTCGCCCCCATGTTCTCTCCCCCTTCCTCCCTCTCTCACCCAAACACTTTCCCTCCTGTGTATTTTGTGGTGCATGCGGCGCGGCCCTCTTTCATCCAAAACAGCAGCGTCAACAGCGGGCACAGCAGCGCCTCGCGCTCCTCGGGCGGCGGGGGGGTGGGATTGGGCGGGGGCTCGCTGCCCCACTCACCCACTTCCTCTTCCTCCTCGTCCCTCCGCTACCGCAGCGGCCCGCAGGGGGCGCCGGGGGGCCCGGCCGGGGGACCGCCCGGGGGAGGCGCGGCCGCCCACCGCCTCAGCAGCGTCTCCTCGCACGACTCGGGTTTCGTGTCGCAGGACGCCAACGTCTATTCCAAGCCGCCCTCGCCCATGCCCTCCGATATCACCAGTCAGGTGGGTAGCGAGGGGGGCGGAGCCCTTCCCTTTTCCGAAATTTCCCACCATTTTTTGTCACCGACGTTTTACGATTTTTTTGTCCAGAAGTCGTCCAGCTCGGCCTCGTCGGAGGCTTCCGAGACCTGCCAGTCGGTCAGCGAATGCAACTCGCCGACTACTGTGAGTTCTTAGCCTGATAACAACATGACGATAAAATACCGTATTTTCCGCACTATAAGGCGCACCTAAAAGTCTTCATTTTTTTCAAAAGCTGACCATGCGCCTTATAATACAGTGCGCCTTATATATGGATCAATATTAAATCGCAAAGTCTTCCAACTAACTTGCAGCCGCCGACTCGATTTTCCCCCGAACGTGAAGTTGTCCGCGGTGTATGCTGGGATTTATTTACCGGCGTTTCATTGGCTAACCAATGTGTCAATCATCATTTGAATGGATCGCTATTGGCTAAAGTTATTTGGAGGTCAAGAGGCGGATCCTTTTTATCATTTACAGGCTGGCATTGGCTGAAGCGGCAAAACAAAGCCTGCAATTGGCCGAAAAAGATGAATGCATACAGCACGTGGTTGACGGCATACAGAACACATTTTTTTACTATTCTGTATTTGTAAATATTTTATTCTCCTGGATTTACTAAACTCACGGTTATAAGAGGACCACGGCTGCACATTATTATTGAACGCAACGACTTCGGTGAGCTACTCCGGCTATATATTTTCCCTGTATCTTGTTTCAGACTGAACTCGGTGTTTCTGTGATAAGCGGTGCAGATAATGGATGGAATGGAGTGTCTATTTTTAAATTCAACTCAATTCCAAGTGTTTATTGTCATATGCACAGTAAAGTTGCGAGCGAAGAAGAAAATAGAAACTAAGGAATGGTTGGCATTTCTTGAATCCCAAGACTTTAACCTTTCGAATGATGGAACGATGCATTTGAGTGACATCTTACGGACACCACATCCGGACGTGTTCTCGACACGTCTTTGCTACTTTGCAAGCTTTCGGAATGTTAAGGGGGTAATCAGTTGGACTGAACTATCTGACTGTTTTGTCCACGTTCCCATTGTAGCGCCTTATAATCCGGTGCGTCTTATGTATGTCAAAAATAGGACCAACAACTATTTTTTCGGGGTGCGCCCTATAACCCGCTGCGCCTTATAGTGCGGAAAATACGGTATATAAAGCGGGGGTTTCAGAGCTCCTATTTACTCTTCGTTAGCGCAGAGGGCACCCACTTCCATACGCCTTCCTATCATAACAACTGCATTCCTAACTAGTTTATTACCAAGTTAATTCTTGGAAGTAGAAAGAACAGAGAAAGAAAGGGGAAGAGAAAAATAACACAAAAAAAGATAGGAAATGAGTAAGAAAGAAGAGGAAAAGAAAGTGTGAAAGCAACAGAGAGTAAAAAGTGAACACGAGTTGGGAAAGAAAAAAAGAAGAAAGAGTGAAAGAATAAGAAAAAGGAAGAAAGAGAGGGAAAGTGAGAAAGGGAGAAGGAGAGAGAGTAATAAAGAAGAGAAAAAGAAAGATTGAAGGGGAGAGAAAGAGAGAGAGACGGATGGAATAAAGAGAGAAATAGAGGGAGTGATAAAAAGAAAGACTGAGAAAGGGAAAGTGAGTTAGAGAGAGGTAAAGAGAGAGAGAAAGTGAGAGAGAGAATAAAGAGAGAAATAGAGAGAGTGACAAGAAGAAAGCCTGAGAAAGAGAGAGGGAGTCAGAGAGGGAAAGAGAGAGAGGAAAAAACGACAGAGTGAGAGAGAATAAAGAGAAAAATAGGAGAGAGAACAATAGAAAGAGAAAGAGAGGGAGAAAGAGAGAATGAGAAGTAGAGAGATTGAGGGAGAGAGAAATAGGAGAGAAAGTGAAAAGGAAAGAGAGAGAGATACAGAGAGAGAGGGTGTGAGAGAGAGAATAAAGAGAATGATAGGAAAGAGAGAGATAGTGATAGAAAATGAGGTAGAAAAAAAGAGGGAGGGAGTAAGAGAGAGAATGAGAAAGAGAGAGAGTGAGGTAGAGAAAATCAAGAGAGAGATAGGAGAGAGAGAATAAAGAGAATGATAGGAAAGAGAGAGAGATAGTGATAGGAAATTGAGGTAGAAAGAGAGAGGGAGGGAGTAAGAGAAAATCAAGAGAGAGATAGGAGAGAAAGAGAGAGAGTGAAAAATACAGAGAAAGAGGGAGAGACAGAAAGAACAAAAATGAGAGACGGGAAGAGAGAGTGGAAGATGGCAATAAAAAGAAACAAGAAGAGAAAAAAAGAGAGAGAGTGAGAGAGAGGGAGAAAGAGAGACTGTAAGATTGGAAAAGACAAGAAAGAAAATCAAGAGAGAAAAAAGAAAGCGAAAGAATGTCATACAGCTCCAGTGACTTTGCAAGTGGTGCCTGGCTTTGTCAACATATTTCAAATAGCAGTTCATTTTCCTCTTGTGCTTCTCTGGGTGTTGTCTGGCGGGCCTGATTTGGCCCACAGGCGCCATTTTGGACACCAAGAAGGCTCATGATGAATACGAAGGAATGCTTCCTGGCGCTTGAACTCATCTCACGCTAACACAAAGTAGACGCTACTTTGTTTCACCGCGCCGCATGCAGACGGCCAGCAGGGGGCGACGTCCCCTCCCGTCTCCCCCTTCTTCTCTTTCTCTCCTTGACTTTGTCTCTCGCTTTGCAGTTTTCCTCGTCCTTCGCTAGCTTCCGCCCCGCCCTCTCTCGCTCCGGCTCGCCCAGGCCTCACTCTGTCACCCTCCCCGTCACAGCGCTTTCACCCTCTAGCCGCCCGTCCACTTCCTGCTCCTCTTCTCCCACTTACTGCAAGCTTCCTGCCTGGAAGGTTGGTTTTCCCATCGACTAGCTCATCACCGCTGCCTACCCGTCCCACTCAAATGTTTCAAAAGCCACTCGGTTTGACACTCGAGACAAATCCCATTCCATCCCCTTCCCCTTTCCCCTTCCACTTGTTTGATGAGGGACGTCAACGTTTCATTTAGCTAATCCCATTACTTCCCCTTCATCTTCACCCTTGCATTTCCACTTCTTTGTAAAGGGGAAACGACACCGCTAGGAATTAAGAACTTTCTTAGTGCTTACTTTGCTTGTTGTTAGTAACATAATCCCGCTCGTTTCGGTCTACATGGCAAGATTTTGGACCAATCCCAATCCTATTACTTCCCCTTCATCATCACCCTTGCATTTCCACTTCTTTGTCGAAGGCAAACGACACCGCTAGGAATTAGGAACTTTCTTAGTCCTTACTGTGCTTGTCACGTAACATAATCGCACTCGTTTCGGTCTACATGGCAAGATTTATGACCGATCCCAATCCCGTTTCTTCCCCTTCATCTCATTCCTTACCCTTTGTCCTCACCCTTGTATTTCCACTTCTTTGTAAAGGGAAAACGACACCGCTAGGAATCAAGAACTTTCTTAGTCCTTACTGAGCTTGTTGTCAAGTAACATAATAGCACTGGTTTCGGTCTACATGGCAAGATTTAGGACCGATCCCAATCCCATTACTTCCCCTTCATCTTCACCCTTGCATTTCCACTTCTTTGTTATGGGCAAACAACACCGCTAGGAATTAAGAACTTTCTTAGTGCTTACTGTGCTTCTTGTCACGTAGCATAATCGCACTCGTTTTGCCTACATGGCAAAATTTAGGACCGATCCCAATCCTCTTCCTTCCCCTTCATCTCATTCCTTACACTTTGTCTTCACCATGGCACTTTTTTTGTTGAGAGCAAATGATTTAGCTAGGAATTTGGACCATACTTTGTCAAGCAAATTGGAAACGGTTTGGATTTATATAGCATTTTTCGAGTCACCGAAGACCACCCAAAGCCTTTCGCCCTTCCCATTCACACACGCACACTCGCACCCTGATAGCGGCAACAGCCGTGCAAGGACTCTTACTTATCGGGGACATTGGGGGGTTCAGTGTCTTCCCCGAGGAAAACTTCCACATGTAACACGATTGCATGGAACATCATTCCACTCGCTTTCTTCTTGGCAAGCTTTAGTACCGATCCCATTCCTTCCCCTCGATCTTAACCCTTCACCTAGCAACTGCTCCCTGACCGAGAATCAGTATACGGAGCGTCCAACCACCCTATCCCCCTTCCTGTTTGTCAATAACCAGCATCCAAATTCTTCAGGACTGGTCCAAAGCCGGTTCCTACGAGCAACCCGGGGCTAGCGTGGTCCAGAGGAGGAAGGAATCGAGGGAGGGCGAGGGCTCGCCACTGGCGCAAGGCTACGCCGGCCCCTCCCAGGCCGACGAGACCCACGGGTCCAAGACCTCCAAGGTAACGGGGGTACCGGAACCAAAAGGCGCTTCACGAAAGCCGCGTTTTGTAAAAGTGCGCCCCCTGTCTTCAGTCGGGGGAAGAGGGGGATCCGACGGCGGCGGCCAGCCGAGGCCCGGGTTCCGAGCATCGGAAGAACGTCCGGGACTCGCTTCGGTACTCCGGCGGATACGGTCCCGAGACCCCCACGCCGTCCTGCTCCGAAGACCCCGTCCCCTCTCAGGGTGGGAAAAATTCTTCCTGGGTTTTTATTTTTCTATTCTGCAAACATAAATACTGTTTTTACTCTTGTTTCTTTTTTGTCTCCTTCCCCTCTACTTTCCCAACCTGTTCCCTTTTCTTTCTATTCTTCTTCTATTTTCTTTTTTTGTCTTGTTATCTTCCTTTTTTCCTCTTCTTGTTTGTTTTCTTTTCCTTTATTCTTCTCTTTTCTTTTTAATATTTATTTTCATTTTTTCATTTCTTCTTTTTCTTTTTCCTTTTTCGTGTCTTCTTTTTTCTTATCTTTCTTTTTCTTTTCTTTTGTTTTTTTTATTTCTTGTCCTCGTTTTTCTTTATTCTTTTTACTCTTTTTGCTCTTTTCTTTGTTTATCTTTGTTTTTCTTTATTTTCATATTTTTCTTTTTTTTATTTCTTCTTTTTCTCTCCTTTTTTTGTTTTCAATTTTTTTTTCTTTTTCATTTCTTCTTTTTCTCTCCTTTTTCCATTTTTTTCTTTTTCATGTCTTTTTTTTAATCTTTCTTTTCTATTGTTTTCATTTTATTTCTTGTCCTCATTTTCCTTTATTCTTTTTACTCTTTTTTTCTAGCCAATTTGTTTTTTTTGCCATGTTCGGAGATGATAAGTGATGCGCACCGTCGTCCTCTGCCGTGTCAAAAGACCGTCAGAAAATTGGGTTTACGAGGTTCGCTTTTTTTCTTTTGTTTCCGTGTGTCGGCAGGTTCGGATCCGGAATGCTATTCGCTAAACGGCGAGGGCGAAGTTATGGAGTCGGACAAGTCCTCCACCATCCCTCGCCACTCCAACATGGGACAGAATTTCCGCCGCATGATCCAAAGCAAGCGGCCGGCCAGCACCGCCGGGCTGCCCGGCGCCGCGGTTTCGTGCCCCGGGGGGCACGCCCCTCCGCCCTCCTCCGGCACCCCGGGCACGGCCACCATCCGCCGGACGCCCTCCACCAAACCCGGGGTCCGCCGCACCCTCTCCAGCGCCGGCCCCATCCCCATCCGGCCCCCCATCGTGCCCGTCAAGACCCCCACCGTGCCCGGCTCGCCCGGCCGGGCGGGCAGCGAGGAGTGCGTCTACCTGGCGGAGGAGGCCCAGGGGGCGCTGGATTTCGTGCGGGCCTCGCCCAAACGCCTCAGTCTCCCCAACACGGCCTGGGGGGCGGGGGCGGGGCTGGAGATCTACGGGGGCGGGTCCGAGGAGGAAAAAATGATGGCCGCCAACCGCCACAGCTTGGTGGAGAAAATCAGCGAGCTGGTGGCGGGGGCCCACGCCCTGGGCGAGGGCCAGTTCCCGTACCCCGCCCTCCCCGACCAGCCCGTCCCATTGGGCCAGGCCCCGCGGGGGGCGGAGGGGACGCCGGGCGACATGCTGACCACCATCCGGCGAGGGGTCCGCCTCCGCAAGACCGTGTCCAACGATCGCTCGGCGCCGCGGATTTTGTGACCGGTGGGCGGAGTTACCCCGTCGGGCCCGTAGAATGAAAACGTACACGAGAAGTTAACTCTGAATAATTAACTCGTTAGCGCCGTATCCGGTGTGTGTGTGTGTTGGACGCATCTTACTCTTCTCTGTGCTAACATTTGAGCATTTATTTCCTTTGGGGCTAAATGACCCTACAATACACCGATTTTCTTCCACGAGTGCTCAATTTGGTCAACGAGTTAACTAGTTAACTATTGCACTACTAGTAACACCAGGCCACACGGGTTCATTCTCGAATTGTCAACGTTGAAACTCAATAGAAATGAAATTTCAATCTCAATGTCGAGATTTTTCCACTTCCAAAGCGAAACGGCTCTGAGTTAATGCTTTAACTTTGAGTTAAAACATCAAATCTGAGTTAATGCTACAACTCAGAGTTAAAGCGCCATCTCAAAGTGAATGCTTTAACTCTGAGTTAAAACTCCAAGGGTTTTCTTTTTGTCAAAAAGAAAGGTTTGACTTGTAGTTAAAGCTTTAACTTTGGAAAAGGTTTTCATTGAAATAACTGAGTTATTTAATGAAGAAACTGACTAAGTTCAAACTCAAACATATAGGTTTATTTTTATTTTTTTAATGATGTGATATTCTTGATTAGGGCTTTAACTCTGAGTTAAACCTTGAACTCATAGTTAAAGCTTTATCTTTTGAAAATGTTTAGCTTTTTTTTATTGCAGGTTTAAACTTTTAACTGGCTTTTTAAAGGTTTTAAGAATTGTCTTTTGGTAACTAGTTAATGCGATACTCTTGATAAATGCTATAACTCTGAGTTAATGCTCTAGCTCCTAGTTAACTCTCTGTTAAAACTAACGTATGAAAACGATTAACTCTGGATATCACACAGCTTTCAAGCTTTAACCCAGTTTTAAAGTTTGGCTTGTTATTGTGATATTATTGACAAACGGTTTAACTCCGGGTTGATGATATAAGTCCTAGTTAACTCTTAGTTAAATATTGACTTTGTTTAATTCTGGTTATGAACTCTTTTTTAGAGGTTTATAGTTTTAACTTAGAAAGCACACGCTTTGGGGATGTTCTCGGTCAAGTCTTTAACTCAGAGTTAACCAAAAAGCGCTAACGCCTAGTAACTCTTAAACTCAGGGTTAAGCGTTTGCTCTTGGGTCATATTTAACTCGACACGAGTTGACATGGTATTCCAGATTA
This sequence comes from Urocampus carinirostris, assembly GCF_059441175.1. Lineage (NCBI taxonomy): Eukaryota > Metazoa > Chordata > Actinopteri > Syngnathiformes > Syngnathidae > Urocampus > Urocampus carinirostris. The sequence goes on along the minus strand of NC_142352.1, from coordinate 1,576,807 downwards.
ACACACTAACTCAGGGTTAAAGCATTAACTCCTAGTTCATCTCGAAGTGAGTTTTAAAGCTTTAACTCAGCACTAGTCGGCGTGATAGTCTCGATTCCAGCTCAAGGTCGGCGTTTGAACTATATTTGTCGTATTTATACCTTTAAGACATTTATAGCGATACTAGTTAGTGGGAATACTGGGTCATATTTACTGTTGACTAGATGAAAACGGTCGGTATCCAGTACTACAATAACTACGATGACTAGTTACACTAGTTTACACATGGATGTCAACCAGTGCGGCATGGCCTCATAATTTTCGCGTCATAAATGCAAAAATAAAAGCTTGGGCTAGTCAACGCTAACCACTTTGTAACCGGAGTGAGGCTTGGTCCTACTAGCTTAGCACGGTAGTTAACTGGTTAAAAAAAAAATGCTCAAATGTAGTCCGACAGTCACGTGACTTCCTGTTGTTTTCGACCCGACGGAATCTCGGGCGGCGGCCGGCGCAGGGAGCTAACACGCTAGGTGGTCGGCATTGATCTGCGCTAGCCGCCGGCTAGCTATCTCGCTAGCTTGGGAAACCCGAGCGTTTGTTAGCGTGTGTGTTTGCGCCACTGCGGGACAGCCGGCGAGCCAATCAGGCGTCTTCTCTCGCGCGTCTCGTGCTTTTATTTTGGCGGTGTCCTTCTACGGGCGAAAGACGGAGAAGCGCAGCAATAAGAGTCTTTTATTTTTGCGAGCTAATAGCGTTAGCGTTTCCTGAATCGAGGAAAAGAGGAAGTGAGGGAATGAGGGGGCGGAGTCAAGTGGAGAGCGGGTAAATGTTGTATATGTACGCGAACATGACGGTATACGTTAACAAAATATAGGTATGAAAAGCGATTCATCGGTCGGGCGATTAATCGGTCGGGCGATTAATCGGTCGGGCGATTAATCGGTCGGGCGATTAATCGGACGATTATCTTCTGGAGAAAACCGTTTTTTGTATGTGTTTTTTTAGGAAAATTGTCAAATGAAAACAAGTGTTTGTTTGTTTAAAGGTACATTGCAGGGGTCTCCAACGTAGTGCCTGCGGGCACCAGGGGTGCCCTCCAAGGGCAGCTGGGTAGCTCACCAGTTTTGAGTCGTCGTGATTTTCTAGGAAATGATTTTCTTTATCAGTTGACTGTTCGACCTTATTTTTAATAATGAACCGGTCGATAACAGTCATTACACAGTCATTTATTATTTTTCGAGATTTAAATGAATAAATTCCAATTTATGAACTTTATGGACTAGAAAAGTATAGCATTGATAATTGTTTTGAAGTAATGATCTTTTTTGATTTATTTTACAGGAAATACAAAAAAAGATCCCAGTTTACAGGTTATATAAAGTAAAAGAGTGAAAGAATATGCAGTTTTTTTAGCTAGCGATTTGGCTACATTTTTAGCATTGTAACTAGCTATCTTCCTACAGATTTAGCTATTTAGCAAGCTACCCGGCTAGCTTTTTACATTTTTTTGCATGCTATCTCGCTAACATTTTGTCTTTTTTGCTTGTTATCAAATGATATGTTGGGTTCCTTTTTAGCTAGCTTTTTAGCTTTCTATCTGGTGATGGAGTTGGCTTTTTACTCTTTTAGCTAACTTTCTAGCCTCCTTTTGGCTAGCTATCTGGCTACATTTTTAGCTTTGTAGCTAGCTATCTTCCTACAGATTTAGCTATTTAGCAAGGTATCCGTCTATCTTTTTACATTTTTTTGCATGCTATCTCGCTAACATTTTGTCTTTTTTTTGTACATTATCAAATTATATGTTGGTTTCTTTTTTAGCTAACTTTTTAGCTTACTATCTGGTGATGGAGTTGGCTTTTGACTCTTTTAGCTAGCTATCCAGCCTCCTTTTAGCTAGCTATCTGGCTACATTTTTAGCTTTGTAGCTAGCTATCTTCCCACAGATTTAGCTATTTAGCAAGCTACCCGGCTAGCTTTTTACATTTTTTTGCATGCTATCTCGCTAACATTTTGTCTTTTTTGCTCGTTATCAAATGATATGTTGGTTTCTTTTTTAGCTAGCTTTTTAGCTTTCTATCTGGCTATGGAGTTGGCTTTTTACTCTTTTAGCTAACTTTCTAGCCTCCTTTTAGCTTTGTATCCAGCTACATTTTTAGCTTTGTAGCTAGCTATCTTCTTACAGATTTAGCTATTTAGCTAGCTATCCGGCTAGCATTTTACATATTTTTGCTTGCTATCTCGCTAACAATTTGTCTTTTTTGTACGTTATCAAATGATATGTTGGCTTACGTTTTAGCTAGCTTTTTAGCTTTCTATCTGGTGATGGAGTCGGCTTTTGACTCCTTTAGATGGCTATCTAGCCTCTTTTTAGCATTTTACCTGTTTACTCTTCTAGCTAACTATCAAGCTTTTTGCCTTTTGTGCCAAAAAGTAGCTTGACGCTTGATGAACGTTGGAGACCCCTGATAAAGAGTGTAAGGTTTGACCACTAGGTGGCACTGTGTTGTCCTAATGGGAGAAAAAACGAGTGCCAAATAAGCACAGCGTGGCAGCAAGATGCCAGACTATGAGGTAGACGTTCCGCTATGTCAAAGAAATACACATTTCTCCACCTTTATAAAAATTAGTACGATAGTTGGTGTATTTTGGCCTGGTATGTTTTTGTCTTTTATTGAATGTAGTTTTTTTTTGGACCACTAGGTGGCACTTAGTATCACACTGTCCCTTTAACAACTTGAAAATTGGGTATCGCTACAAAAAAAACAAGAAAAACTCATTCTAAGTCATATTTATTTGCCTGTTTTCTCTCGTCAATGAAAAAATACAAAATTTCATATAAACATTTTGTCATTTGAAGTATATTTTACTCATTTTGGTAGATATTTTTGAATCTTTTTTCGTTTGTTTCTCGTAGTGCCAAGAAAAAGTAGAGAGGCCGCGCTTTTATTTGACTAAAAATACAAATTAAAATGATAAGTAACTGATGAAAATATGGAAAATGAGCTTTTTAAAAAATTGCATTGTATTTTTTTCAAGAAAAGTCCGAAATATACAATTATATATACATATATATTATTTCTCAATCAATATTTTTTTTCTATTTTATTAGACATAATTATTTTAACATATCTTTAAAAAGCTAAATTTTCTGCCATTAGACAATACGTTTGACAATATATATATACATATATATATATATATATTATTATTATTTTTGTAAAATTATATTAAAATCATGTGTTTTTATCTTGTTTATTGGACTACTTTGTCCCATTTTCCCCCGTTTGACTAGAAACATAAATTAAAATGATAAATAACTGATGGAATGATGTATAATGAGCATTTTTTATTTTTTTTTGTATACTTTTCTTGGTGTGAAAATATCTAGGTTTTTTTTCTCCATGAAAAAGTCCGAAATATACAGATATATGTATAATTTTTTTTCTCAATTATTTATTTTTTTCTATTTTATTAGACACAATTATTTTACAATGTCTTTAAAAAGCAAAAATTTCTGCCATTTACTCATTTCAAGAATTAGACAATACGTTTGACTATATATATATATATATATATATATATATATATATTATTTTTGTAGAATTATATTAAAATCATGTATTTTTTTATCTTGTTTATTAGACTACTTTGGCCCATTTTCCCCCATTTGACTAGAAACGCAAATTAAGATCATAAATAACGGATGAAAATATGTCAAATGAGCATTTTTTGGTGTATATTTTTATTGTATTTTGACTTTTAAAAATATTTATGTTATGGGTTTTTGTTTTCATGAAAAAGTCCGAAATATACTATAATATATATGATTTTTTTTCTCAATTAATTATTTTTTTTTCATTTTTTTTGACACAATTATTTTAAAATGTCTTAAAAAGCTAAATGTTCCGCTATTTACGCATTTCAAGTTTTATAATTTAGGTAGAGAAAATTCCCTTGAATTAGACAATAGGTTTGACTATATATGTATTTTTTATATTTTATTTTTGTAGAATTATATTCAAATCATTTATTTTTTTTAATCTTGTTTATTGGACTAATTTGGCCCATTTTCCCCCATTTGACTAGAAACGCAAATTAAAATGATAAATAACGGATGGAAATATGTCAATTTTTGTATGTTTTTATCGTATTTGAATTTTCTTCTGTTTTAACTTGGCATCAAAATATCGAAGAATGTTTTTTTTTCTGAAAAAAGTTATATATTGAAATCAGAACATATTTCACAGTGTTTTCTAATGATTGTTTTTTTTAGACAACAATTAATTGTTAATTATTAAAAAATTCTTAAATCATATATATATATATATATATATATATATATATATATATATATATATATATATATATATATATAATGTCTAATAATTTTTGAGGTAAAAAAATTCCCTAAAGTGATCTCCGATTTTATTCGAGAAAATAATTAAAAACAAAAGTAAAATATTCTTAATGTGAAAAATATTTGGTACTTTCTTCTTTATTCTTGTTTTAATCGATACATGAGAAATATTTTCGATATTTTTCTTATATACATATATATATATATATATATATATATAAATATTGTTATATTTTACTTTTTGAAGAGTTTTATTTTTCGAGCAAGCTTCTTGTGTAAATGTCTGATTGACGAGAAAAAAATCGTCTGATTTCTTTCAAATTAAAGGGACAGTGTGTATTATTTCCCTTTTATTTCCTTTTTTACTTTTGTTTCATTTTTCATCTTACCCTTTATCTTTTATTTTTTCTCACTTTTTTCTCAATATTTTTATTTTCCTTGTCTATTTTTCATATTTTCATTTTGCTTCTATTTATCTTATTTGTTTCTTGTATTTCTCGTTTGCCTTTTTCTTCCTTTTTATTTCTTGCTTTTTCCTTTCTTTTTTCTCTTTATTATTTATTTTTCTTTTTTCTTATTTTTCCGTTTTCTTTTCATTCTTTTTTTCTCTTCTTTTCGTTTTTTTTTGCTTGCTTTTCTTTTTTCCTATCTTTTTGTTTTCCTTTTCATTTTTTGTTTTGTGTTTTTTTTTCTTCTTTTTTCTCTTTATGATCCCTTTTCTTTTTCCTTTCTTATTTTCCTTTTCCTCCTTTTTCTCTTCTTTTTAAATTCTTTTTTCCTAAACACTATTTTTTGTAATTATTTCTTTCTATTCTTTGTTTTCCCTTCTTCTTTTAAGTTTTCATTCTTTCTTTTCTCTATTGGCTTAGCCCTTTTTTCTTATTCCATTTTTCATGATCTTTATCGTGTTTCTTTATTTGTGAGTACATGGGCAAAAAATTGACAAGCAAAATGGTGCGGTTTGGCAAATTCAGTTTTGATTCTACCTTGTGCTTTGTTGCACTCGATTTCACCACACAATACAGCAAACGTAGTGGTCACATACTACACAGTGTCCCTTTAAAGCAAAATCCCGTGATTCCGGTCGTTTGTTTTCTGTGCATTTAGGTCGTCCTCCACCATAAAGCGACATCTAGTGGTCAAATCGTACACACTGTCCCTTTAATCTCATGTTTCCTTCTGTTGTATTTTGCAGCTTGTTCCTGTTTTGTAACCCAAAAAACAAACCATTTTTTCGTTTTTTTTTTTCACGAAGGAAAGAAAAAACAGCATTTATTGACCCGCGAATGGAAAACGAATGTAATGATGATTTTCCCATAATGCAACAGGGGAAAAAACGATGAATCGTCAGCTCAGGACCGAAGGACAAAACGTGGACAGGACGAGACGAAAAAGGAGAGGGAAAGGGGGAGTGAGAGTGAGTGCTCTAGATTTCTTTCAGGATTTGTGTTTTTAATGTACAAAAAAAAAATCAGATGCGTGTCATAAAACTTGGTCGGGGTTCGGAAGTCACTTTTGATTTCATCGATTGATTTCAAAAAGTCTGCCCTTTCCCTGATTTCTGTGTTTTTTTGCATATGTATCACTCGCAACGGTTTCAGACCATCAAACTGAGATTATGAATCGATGAGATTATAAATCCAACAAAAGTGAAATCGATACCATAAACAAAATACTTATCAATAAAAATGTAGCCGCTAAATGGTGTTTTAGGTCATTTCACTTTTTTTTCAGTTGAATAAAGTTTAAAAAAAAAAAAAAAACGATATTATGTTATGAACCGGAACTGGATCAAGACCCAAACGCGTGACAATTCTCACACGAGCCTTTTATTTGAGGGGAAATGGGGAGTCGTGCGCGTTAGGCGGCAGTCTGGCGTGGAAAGACAGGAAGCCAGAGGCCGACGAGATCGATACCAGTTGCCCGAGCCGATATCGGAGAGATGGGGTCGATACCGGACAGGTCGGGACAGACAGGATAGATATCGAAACAGGATATCGAAAATAAACAGGACAAACTAGACAAGAATGAAAACTGGAGAGAATAATAAACAGGACAAATATAGACGTGAACCGAACTGGAACCCGATAATAAACAGGACAAAAATAAACGGGAACAATACCAAACAGGGAACATCAACAGGATAAAGTCATAACACATGTCTAGCGGGGCAGAGGTTCGTTGACGGACTGACATAGGAAAACTGAGAGCACTGAGCTTAAAAAGACAGGAAGCCAATCGGTCAATGAGCCGCAGCATGGGCGGGGCCAATTGGGCGCCATGGCAACCGTGACATATTAGTTTCGATAAAGTCAAATATAGAATTGAATGACTTACATCTCTAAAACTTTTCAAAAGTAATTATAAGAATTTTTAAAAAGGGATCCCGTAAAATGTTTGTTATTTCAATAAAGGTTTTTCGAAACGACGGCATGCGTAACCGTGACAACCGAATCAAGTCATTTTCATCATTTGAAATTAAAGAACCGTTCAATGATTGAGCATTATAAAAGAAAAATGTCAGGCGTAACCATGACAACTAACTTAATAAATACATGACTTAAAGGTGGGGTGCGGAATTTGACGACGTAAGGCTGCAATGGTGATTTTAAGCCAGGAGATGGCGACAGAATCACACATAATTTGCGTTCATTTCTCAGACTCGCTCGAAGAAACTCTTCTTTTTTCATCTTTAGGGGGGGTTTGTTCCGGCCGGAACCGGGTTGATTAAAGGAGCGGATAGGCGCGACGGAAAAAAAGTATAAAGGCTCTTTGAACTCCGTCTGCCATTGTAGGCACATCCTTAATAGGGAAACGATTGAAAAATTGCGCGTTGGCGTCGTACCAATAAAGTTTTGAGAAACAAAAAACTGCAAGAAATTAAAAAAAAAAGAAAGAAAAGTTGATGTTGTCAACATTTAGGGAAAAGATAGGATTCCTAAGATCATGAAAACAATCGTCTTCCGGTGAAAACGATTTCAAATCGAGTTGAATTCGGTTTTGAGTGAATAAATAGGCGCGCGCGTCGAGAAGAAGCTCAATGACGATCAGAATTGGAGCGCAAGGGGGCGGGGCTTATCCAGTGCATCGTGTTTCCCTTCTCTCTTAGTCCTCTTGGTTTTTCTTTTCATTGTATTTTGCTTCCTTTTTCTCGCTTTTGATTCTGTCGTTCTCCTTTTTCCGTTTTTCTTTTTTTCATGTCTTTTCCTGGCTTTTTTTCTTGATTTTTTTTCTTGTTTTGTTTTTATTTCCCCATTTTTTTCTTTTTTTCGACAATTGTTTCAAAATTTTAATTTCTTTCTGGCCTTTTTCTTATTTGTTTCTTGCTTTTTGTGTTTTTTTCCTTTCGTTTATCTCATTGTCAGTTTTCTTTTTTTGGTTTTAAGTTTTACCTTATTTGCTTTTTCCTCGCTTATAACTTGTTCTTATTTATTTTCTGCTTTTATGTTGTTGTTTTTTTCTTTTGTTGATCTCGTTCTCGGTTATCCTTTTTTTGTTTGAGGTTTTTTTTTTTATTGATCTTTTTGCTACATTTTTATTTATTTTTTCTTGCTTTTTCCTTATGTTTTTCCTTCTTATTTCTGTTCATTGTTTCAAATTTTATTTTTTTTCTTTCCTTTTCCTTTTTCTTATTTATTTACTTTTTTTAGTTCATTTCTTCCATTTGTTTATCTCGTTCTCAATGACCCTTTTTTGTTTTATTTTTTTTCTTCTTTTCTTGATTTTTTTGGGTATTTCTTTCTCTTTGTTTTTCTTTCATCTTCTTGTAGATTGTTTCAAATTCTATTTATTTTTTTCTTGCTTCTTCATTTTTCTTATCAATTTCCCGATTTTTTTTGTTTATTTTGTTCCTAGCTTTTTTTGTTTTTTTATTGTTTTCTGTTTTTCTTCTATTTTGCCCTCTTCTTTCCTTTTTTATTTTATTTGTTCTTTTTACATTGCTGTCTTTTGTACGTTTTGTGCACAATGGTACATAGTAATTGTTTTTTCATGGATCAAAACGACAAAAACAATCCGAAGAGTCGCTCGGAATCCTAAAGAGCTGAGCCGAAAGAGACGATTCTCTCATAAGAGCGTCCTCGCTAGCTGACATACACAATATCATACGAACAAGATAGCCTATGCGCTGCCTTGACTGCCGTCGGTACTACATCCACTTTTCATTTCGGTCTTGGTCTTATTCTGGATTCTACATGGAATCGAATTTGGATTCTTTTGTGGCTCTGGGAATTCACTTGAGCGATCGGCACTGTGATGATTTATGATTATAATGATATTAATAAAGTTCTACTTCGACTGGTTTACGCCTCTGTTTTGTTTTTATTATTAGTGTTGTTTTTTTTTTCCTTTTTCCTTTTTTGCTTTATTTTCTCCTTCTTTTCTTTTGATTCCCGTTTTCTTTTTTGCCTCTTTTTCTTATTTCTTCTTCCCTAATTTTTTAGTTCCTCTTGTAAATATATTATTTTTCCTTTTCTGTCTTTCTTTTAGAAAGACCGGCTATTATTGTTATTATTATTTCATTATATTTTTATCATCATTATTATAAGTATTTTATTTTATTATTATTATTAGTAGTAGTATTTTATTTTATTATTATTATTTTGAAAAAGGATTCTCATTTGACCTCATGTATTGTTTTTATATCGTGTTTACAAATAATCCTGAGGGCCACGTGCAATGTCTACAAATCTCCAAGAGAGGGCGCAAAAGATCCACTCTAACGGTCTCATCATTTTGAAGGCGCTACGCCAGCGGTCACAAACTCACGGCCTCCGGGCCAATTTCGCCCCCCAAGATGATAGTTCGAGGACCCCGCCTTAACATGAAAGTTAAAGAGACAGTGTGTGTAATTTTCCCACTCTGTCGTGGCAACGAAAATGAGTGCTAAAAGCACAGCGAAGAAGATAAAGTTCAGAGACTCAATGTGACCAAAGTGCACTTTATTACTTTTTTTTTTTTTAAAGAAAAAAGAAATGCAGTAAAAGAGCGATGACAAAAAGACAAACTCAAGTAGAAATAAACAGAGAAAAAGAAAGAAGGGAAGAAAATAGTAAAGAGAAAAATGAAAATTAAAGTAATAAGACAAAAAGTGAAACCCAAGAAAAAGGGGACCAAAAAAATGCAAAATTGTAAAACAGAAATAAAGACAAAAAATAGAGAAAAAAGAGAAAGTTGTATTTATTTTATTTTTTCTCTTTAATTCCTAAAATTAGTTGTTTTCCCCCTTCCATTTTACTTTTTTGCTTTCTTTCCCCCTACTTTTCTTTTTATTCCCGTATTCCTTTTCTCCCCCTTTTCTTATTTCTTCTTCTCTAGATTTGATTCCTATTTAAAAGAAATATTTTCCCATCCCTCTTTCTTTCTTTGAGAAAGGCAGGAAGAAAAAGGCTGCTTTTTGCCCACTTTCAGTCTCCGTAGTTTAGACTCATGTTTTGTTTCACTACATTTGACATGGACATCTCGTGGTCAATTATAAAACACTGTCCCTTTAAGAAGAGCGGAATGTTTTTATCAGCACTGTTTTTGCGTAAAATCCCATTTGACCCTATATACACATATACTATATACATATATATATAGAAACCAAATCCTTCTCTTATATGTAAATTAATCACTATAGTAAAAAATAATTGTTATAATCAAATGTTTAATGTTTTTTTTAAATCCTTCCGGAAATGTAAATGTCAATAAAGTTTGAATTCAAAGCCTGTGTTTATTTTTTTCTATTCAGTTTTTGAACTCGATTAAATGATTCATGTGGTTTTGCTTTCTTCGTGGAAGATGTATGTGAACATCATTATATTTTTATTTCAAAAATAATAGAAATTAAAATGATTTATAAAAAGAAAAGCTTTGGCGAAAGAGCCCGCTCCAAACAGTCGTGTTCTGTTTTGGTCGCTAGAGGGCAGCAGTCACAAAGATAATCATCCGGAGTGGGAATTTCCATTAATATTGATTTTCGGTCTCGCTTTTCGTCATTTCGTCAAAGGAAAAATGACAAAATCTCACTCAAAGTCGGAGAGGATTTCTTCAAGTGGGGGGAATCAGCTGTGAGCAGTCGATTGGTTTCACTTTCAAGAACGGAAACGCTTCTATTATTTTCCCATCGCCATCGTTTTCTCTAGTTGACCTTTCACCCGGAAATGATTGCTATTTTAATCCCAAAACAAAAAAGAGACCACCGCTCGAGTAACACTTTGAAACGTGTTAAATCGACACTCATCGGTTTGGATACAAATATGTATTAATGCCGGAGTTTCGGTAAGTTGAAAGCTTTCATGCTTTTATTTTGAAATGGTTTTGATCAAACAGGCAAAATGGACACTCATCGGCGTGAAAACAAACACTTGCGGAGGCTTTCGTTTCAGCAGAGTTAACCGCTTTAACTTTGAACTCCTTTTCCTCCAAATCTGAAGAAGAACTGGCGCTCTTTCATTTGGAAACGCAATGCATTGGCTCGAGTTTCGTCAGATTTAATGCTTTAACTCGGAGTTAACTCATTGGTCCGGGCAGAAACGCTCGTATGTTATATTTCTGCAGGTGTTGCAATTTAACTCGGAGTTAATCGCTTTTACGTCGAATGCATTTGAATGGATACTCGTTTGTGTGAACACAAACACTTGAGTGCTGTGAATGTTGGCGGGTTTAAAGCTTTAACTCAGAGTTAATCACTTTAACTTTGAACTCCTCTTAATCCAACTCTGAAGAAGAACCGGCGCTCTTTCACTTGGAAACAAAATGTTGTAACGGCCCAAGTTTCGTCAGATTTAAAGCTTTAACTCAGAGTTAACTCATTGGTTTTGGCACAAACACTTCAAAGCTTATTTTTCTGCTGGTGTTGCGCTTTAACTCGGAGTTCATCACTTTTACGTCGAATGAGTTTGAATCGACGCTCATTCGTGTGAATGCAAATACTTGAATGCTGTGAGTGTTGGCGGGTTTAAAGCTTTAACTCAGAGTTAACTCATTGGTCTGGGCACAATCACTTCAATGCTTGTATATCTGCAGGTGTTGCGCTTTAACTCAGGGTTAATTGCTTTTACGTCTACTGTGTTTGAATCGAAACTCGTTCGTGTGAAGGCAAACACTTGAATGTTTTTTCTTCTTTTTCTTTTTTCCTTTTTTTTTCTTTTTTTTCCTTTTTTTTCTTTTTGTTTCTTTCTTTCTTAGCTGTGTCTCTTTTTTCTGTTTTTTCTTCACTTCTATTTTCTTTTTCTTTCCTTGCTTTCACCTTTTTCTTGTATCTCTTAATTTTCTAACTCTCTTTTGACCTTTTTCCTTTTCTTTTCTTTCCCTTTCTTTTTCCTTTATTTCTTCATTGTTTTCTTTATTTTCTTTCCTTTTCTTTTTCCTTTATTTCTTCATTGTTTTCTTTATTTTCTTTCCTTTGTTTTCCTTTTTACCGTGAAAGGCTTTTTTTTCAAAATATCAATAAGAATAGTGTTATTTGATGGTCACTTGGAGTGTCTGTAGACTCCTTTTTGGACGCACTACACAATACAGCGACCTCTAGTGGTCAACTATTACACACTGTCCCTTTAGGAGCCCAAAATTCTTTCATTAAATGCTTTCTAGAATGGAACAAAATCACATGTAAAAAAATAGTAGAAATATAAATCCTTCTAGGGGAATGATCCAGGCCGGGGAAACCCCCCCTGGGATCCGATTTGCCGCCCGGGGGGCAAATTATTTTTTACGATTCGTTCTTCGGGGTCCGAAAAAAAAAGCCCCCGCCTCGGACGCTGGAAAGTCCGCAACAAGTCAGCAAAAAAGTAAAAACAGCACTTACTTCCAGAACCAGGTCCAGCGAATCCACAGGTGTCAAAGAGGCAGCCCGCGGGCCGGATCAGGCCCGCTCAGGGATTGAATCCGGCCCGCGAGACAACGCTCAGAGAAGCGCAAGAGAAAAACAAGCGGCAGGTTGAAATAGGGCAACTTGATGTTGCCAAAGCCAGCTGCCTCTCACAAAGACACTGTAATGGTATCTCTCTCTCTCTCTCTCTCTTCTCTCTCTCTCTTTTCTCTCTCTCTCTTCTCTCTCTCTTCTCTCTCTCTCTTCTCTTTCTCTCTCTTCTCTCTCTTTCTCTCTCTTCTCTTTCTCTCTCTTCTCTTTCTCTCTCTCTCTTCCACCCCTTTTCTCCCACTCTGTCTCTCTCTCTCTCTTCCACCCCTTTTCTCCCACTCTGTCTCTTTCACTCTCTGTGTCTCTCTTTTTCTCTTCCTTTGTTGCTCTTTGTCTCTTTCTCTCTCTGTGTTTTTTAACCTCTTTTGCTCTAACTTCCTTTTTCATTTTCTCTTTCTCTCTTCATACCCTCCACGCTTTCTTTTCTCTTTTCTCTCCTTCTGCCTTTCTATTTCTCTTTGGATTTCTTTCTTCCTCTCCCTTTCTTTCCCCCTCTCTCACGACTTCCCTTTTTATCACTTTGGTTTCTCCCTCTCTCTCTTTCTTTTCCACCCCCTTTGTCCCACTCTGTCTCTTTCACTCTCTGTGTCTCTCTTTTTCTCTTCCTTTGTTGTTCTTTGTCTCTTTCTCTCTCTGTGTCTTTTTAACTTCTTTTGCTCTAACTTCCTTTTTTCCCTTTCTCTCTTTTCTTTCTCTCTCTCCCTACCCTTTGCGCTTTCTTTTCTCTCCTTCTGTCTTTCTATTTCTCTTTGGATTTCTTTCTTCCTCTCCCTTTCTTTTCCCCGTCTCTCGCGACTTTTTATCTTTTGTTTCTCACGCTCTCTCCCTCTCTCTTTTTCTTTGTCCCACCCTCTCCTTTTCCCTCCCTCTTTCTCTTTATTTCTTTATCTCTTTTTCTTTCTCTTGAATCTACTAGTCCGGCCCCCGACAGAATGTTTGTTCTATCCTGTGGCCCCAGATTTAAAATGAGTTTGACACCCCTCAGTGAATCCAACCGTGTCAAATATTTACACACCGACAGATAAAAAAAAATCCACCTAAAAGCATGTCTGCTTCATCAGAAGGTCCTAGTAGTAATCCATTCGTTTCGCTCTAAAACTCCCGTTTGAAATTAAACAGACTTGTAAATTAATCTCAATATGGCCGTTACCTTTTGATGGACACCACCATCGGCCAATGGCATGGTTTTTTTTCATAGTCTCTAGCCACCTATAGCCTATGAATGTCTGTATTGAGAACATGGAAATGACCTCATTTTGCTCGAAAAATCTACAACAACACTGTTTTCTGTTCTGTTTTACCGAGTTATGTATGTATAGATAAATCCATCCATACGTCCGTAGGGCCATTGGTATTTACAATACGCAATCAACTACAAGGCTCACGTGCTCCATTTTAGCAAACGTTCCTTATATCTAATTATAGTTAGAAGATTTAATAGAAATAACAAACCAGCCAACCAAAACAGATGAACCAAAAAAAAATTCTCATTTTTTACTGTGAGTTAACTATGAGAAATGATTAACTATTAATCACACATTTTAACTGATGACTATGCGATTAACCTTGATATTTTTGACATTGGTGATTGAGTTGTTTATAGCATTTTAATACAGATACATATCTGATAACTGAGAAAATATGATTTTTTTTCCACCCTCCGTTTTTTTAATCTGCGATTAATTATGATTAATTACCAGAAAATACGTTTTAATTTCTTCACAAGGATTCACGTGCTAGATATAAACTGCGAAATATCAAGGAAGGTTTTAAATGTGTTTCCTGTTAAAAAAAATGTGCAAACTTAGGTTAAAATATAATTGTGGATCATGACTTACGGTAATTAACTAATTCATTGTCGGAATGATAAACGAAGTATACAAATACATCATCAATTTAATACAAAAATGGATTATTCACTTGATTTGAACATGTGTTTTCCGTCTAAACCAATCAGATGATTTTCTTGTATTCATGTGATTTTGCTTAAGCCAATCAAATAATTTTCTTGTATCCATATGATCTTGCTTAAGCCAATCAGATGATTTTCTTGTATTCATGTGAATTTGCTTAAGCCAATCAGATGATTTTCTTGTATCCATGTGATCTTGTTTAAGCCAATCAGATGATTTTCTTGTATTCATGTGATCTTGCTTAAGCCAATCAGATGATTTTCTTGCTTAAAATAATCAGATTATTTTCTTGTGTTCATGTGATCCTGCTTAAACTAATCAGATTATTTTCTTGTGTTCATGTGATCCTGCTTAAACTAATCAGATTATTTTCTTGTGTTCATGTGATCCTGTTTAAACTAATCAGATTATTTTCTTGTGTTCATGTGATCTTGCTTAAACCAATCAGATTATTTTCTTGTGTTCATGTGATCCTGTTTAAACTAATCAGATTATTTTCTTGTGTTCATGTGATCTTGCTTAAACCAATCAGATTATTTTCTTGTGTTCATGTGATCTCGCTTAAGCCAATCAGATGATTTTCTTGTATCCATGTAATCTTGCTTAAGCCAATCAGATTATTTTCTTGTGTTCATGTGATCCTGCTTAAGCTAATCAGCTCATTTTCTTGTATTCATGTGATCTCGCTTAAGCCAATCAGATGATTTTCTTGTATCCATGTGATCTTGCTTAAGCCAATCAGATGATTTTCTTGTATTCATGTGATCTTGCTTAAGCCAATCAGATGATTTTCTTGTATTCATGTGATCTCGCTTAAGCCAATCAGAAGATTTTTCTTGTATTCGTGTGATCTCGCTTAAGCCAATCAAATAATTTTCTTGTATTCATGTGATCTCGCTTAAGCCAATCAGATGATTTCCTTGTGTTCATGTGATCTTGTTTAAGCCAATCAAATAATTTTCTTGTATTCATGTGATCTCGCTTAAGCCAATCAGATTATTTTCTTGTGTTCATGTGATCTTGTTTAAGCCAATCAGGTGTGTTGATCTTCAATAAATGAGCTTCTAGCCATCGGAGGAGTGTGGTTCCTTCCTAAGGTGATCTTGGAAGCACGCGCCTCTGATGGATTTCCGACTCAGAGTGTGTTCTTTTAGTTTTAACCTTGACAGGAACTAAAGAGAGAAAAAAAATGAAATTTTCTCTTTTTTTCAGTATTATTCTTTTCATTTTTTGTTTTTGTCGTCCCTTTTTACTCATTCTAATTCTAATGTTTACGATCTTCCTGTCATTCTTTCTCTTTCTTTCTTTTTTTTCTCTTGTTTTCTTTCTCTCACTCTTTTTCTACCTCCTTTTCTTTTTTTCTTACCTTATCGCCCACTCTCTCTTTCTTTCTTTAATTCCTTCTTTCTCTTTCCCGCTTTATTGTTTCCCCTTTACTTTCTCTCTCCCCTTCCTCTCTCTTTTTTCTCTATCTATCTCTCTTTCTTTCACTCATTTTCTCTTTCCCCCTCTTTTTCTTTCTTTCTTTCTTTCTTTCTTTCTTTCTTTCTCTGTGTTTCACATTGATTATTTCTCTTTCTTTTTCTTTCTTTTCCCCCACTCTCTTTCTATCTCTTTTTCTTTCTCTCTCTTTCCTTAATTCCTTTTTTCTTTCTTTCTTTCTTTTTTCTTTCTCTGTGTTGTCCCTTTTTCCTATTTCTTTTTTTCAACTTCTTTTCCATTTGTATGATTTATCTTCTTTTCTAAACGAACAAGGTCCGTCTCGCTTCTAGCACTCGTTTTCAATAGAAAAGCGTCACGTAGAGTCCTTCAGGCCTGAAAGCTGCTGTCGTCCATGACTCACAACCTGGCGCTCGCTAGCTGGGGAGCCCACGCCTCCTAAATGGCTCAAATTTTCGAAAGAAAAGGCGCATGGCGCAGAATGCTAATGGCTAGCTAGCTAGCTAACGCGGGGGAAGGGCCGTCTGTCCATTAGCCTGATGGAGTTTCCATTCAATTAGAGAGTCTCTCTCTCTCTCTCTCTCTCTCCGCCCAATCACATTATTGCTCTTATCTCATTGAGTTGAAGCTGTGCAGGAACAGGGGCGGGGCCTGGGAGGAGCCGGGCGGGGTCAGAAAGCTCATAAATACCAAGGTTAGCGGACGGGACCGGACGGAACGTGCGTAGACGTGCGCGTCCTTTTCCGTAACCAATCGCGTCCGTCCTTGCACAATGTGGGGGCGGAGTCGAGGTCACCCTACGAACAAAGGAGGACGCCGTCGAAGTTTCATGATATAGTTAGCAACATTTTGTCCGTGTTTTGTTTGAATAAAGGTTTTGTTTGGTTTTGTTCCTGGTACGCAGCAGCGGTGTCAGACTCATTTTAGCAGGGGGACACGTGTGCTAGAAAAATAGATCGCGAGGGATAAAAGAGAGAGAAAAAGGGAGGAAAAAAGAAAGGAAGAGATCAAGGGAGACGGGAAAAAAAGAAAGGGAAGGAAAGGGAGTGAGAAAAATAGAAAGAACACAGTAGAACGAGAAAAAGGAGAAAGAAGGAAAGAGAAAAGGAAAGGGAGAAAAAGAGAAAGAAAGCGAGAGGTGAAAAGGGAAAGAGAACAAGGGAGACGGATAAAGAGAGAAAGGGAAGGAGAGTGAGAAAAGTAAAGGGAGGAAGGAAGAGAGATCAAGGTAGACAAGAAAAAGAGAAAGGGAAGGAAAGGGAGTGAGAAAAATAGAGAGAGCACAACAGTGTGAAAAAGGGAGAAAAAGAGCGAAGGAAAGCGAAAGGTGAAAAGAAGATTATTATTTCTCTTTCTTCTTCTTTCTTTTCCCCCCTCTCTCTTTCTATCTCTTTTTCTTTCTCTCTTTTGTTAATTCCTTCTTTCTCTTTCCTTCTTTATTGTTTCCTTTTACTTTCTCTCTCTCTCTTTCTTTTTCCTCATTTCTCTTTCTTTCAGTCATTGTCTCTTTCTTTCTTTCTTTGTGTTTCACATTGATTATTTCTCTTTATTCTTCTTTCTTTCCCCCCACTCTCTTTTTATCTATTTTTCTTTCTTTCTTTCCTTCTTTCGTTTGCTTGCTCTCTCTCTCTCTCTCTCTCTCTTCTCTAGTTCTTTCTCTTTCCCTCTCAGTCTTTCTCTCTCTCGTTCTTTCTCTCTCTCGTTTCTTCTTTCTTTCTTTCTTTCTCCTTGTTTCACATTGATTATTTCTCTTTCTTCTTCTTTTCCCTGACTCTCTTTCCATCTGTTTTTCTTTCTTTTTCTTTCTCTCAGCATTTTTCTCTCTCTACTTTCTACTTTCAACAATTAACCTGGTAACAAAATCGTAGCGAGATGGAAAGTAGTACAAGATAAGTTCCGATTTTAGCCATGTATATGAGAGTGTGGGAAGCAAAAGGTGGCTCTGGGCTCGAGAAAGCCCGGAGACCCTAATGTGGAGGAGAAGGGTAATGAGAGAAAAAGACTGGAAGTGATTTCGAGGCCTGGGCGATGTCGGGGAATGCCTTTGTCCGACGTGTCGAGCGCCTCGTCGTTTCGCCGGGAATGCTAAACGCGCACCTCACGCCCACGATGGCCGGCTGCCATTTTGTCTATTTGCGGCTCGCAGCTGCCGTCCTTGACGTCCGGACAGAAATTTAAAGGGACAGTGTGTATCCTTTGGCGCGGGGCTCTCAGACTCCTGGCCCCCAGGATGATAGTTTGAGGCCCCAACCTTAATATGAAGGATTGTTCCGTTGTGGCCCTTTTCTGTCGTGCTGCCGAAAACGAGTGCTAAAAGCACAACGGGAGAAGACAATGTAGGAAGACTCAATGCGAGCGAAACGCACTTTATGACTTTTCAAAAGAAGAGAAGTCAGATAAGAAAAAATAAATGAAAAAAAAGACAAGAGAAAAGACAATGAAAAAAAGAGAAAAAGTCAAACTTAAGAAGAAAAAATACAAAAGAGAAAACAATTGAAAAGAAAAAAGGATGAGAAAGAATAAACAAGAAACAAAAGAATACAGAAAAATATATATATACATATCAACAGAAAAATAAAGAAAAAATGAAAAAAAGGAATTAGACAAAAAATGAAACTCAAAAAAGGAAAAGAAAAATGAAACAAACAAAAAAGGAAAAGAAAAATGAACCAATCAAATAAATAAAGAAAAAGTACCAAATAAAAGAGAAAAAAGTAAAACTTAAGAAAAAAGGAATTGAAAAACAAAAAAGTGTGAAAAAAATAAGAAAAGAAAAAAAAGACCCCAAAAAAGAATAAACGGGAAACAAGAAAGAAAAAAACAAAAGAAATGACAAAAAGAAACAGATAAGAATGCACAAAAAAAAGAAAAAAAAAGAAAAAAGGAATTCGACAAAAAGTGAAACTCAATAAAAGGAAAAGAAAAATGAAACAAATACAATTGAGAAAATGTACAAAATAAAAGAGAAAAATAGAAAGGAATAAGACAAAAACGATACTTGAGAACAAAAGGAAAAAAAACAAAAATGAAAGAAAAATATTTTAAAAAAGAGAAAAAAAGAGATGGCATTTTTTTTTCTTTTTTTTTCCCCTTTTCCACATGAACTCCATTCTTTTCTTTCTTTCCTTTTTCCCTCCATTTTCGTTTTTATGCTCTCTTTTCCACAACTCTACTTTTTATTCCCATTTTCCTTTTTTGTCTCTCTTATTTTTCCTCCCTCTTTTTTTCTCCCTTTAAAAACATTTTTTTTCCATCCCTTCATCTTTCTTTGAGAAAGGCTGGAAGAAAAGAGCTGCTTTTGGGTCACTTTTTCTCTCTCCGTAGTTTGTAGTCTTTGTAGTCTTTCTTGGACTCACACTGTCCCTTTAAGAAGAGCGAGATGTTTTTTTTTCTATCAGCGCCCATTTGGCCCTACCTCACCCGGACCCTAGTTTCCAGGGCCCCCAACTCAATGAAGTCATTGAGATTTTTCCTCCACTCTTTCTTCTTCTTCTTCTTCTTCCAAGGCGGTAAGAAGGCGATGGCGTCACCCTTTTAGCACCTCGCCCTTGGAGTTTCCTGCTACTTCCTCTCACTTCCTGCCACTTCCTGTTACTTCCTGTTACTTCCTGCTACTTCCCGCCCTCTCTGCGTCCTCCCCTTTAAAAGGCGGAAGCCACGCCCCCTTTTGAAAATTCGCATCATACGTGTTAAAAATGGTTTCTCTAGATTTCAATTCGTTTTTGCTCGTCGGGTGGGTGCCAAACTCGTTTTAGCTGAGGGGCCACAAGCTAAAAAAGCCAGGCTAGTAGATTAAAGAGAAAGAGAGAAAGAAAAAGAGAGAGGGGAAGAAGAAAAGAGAGAGAAAGAAAGAGAGAGAAAGAAAGAGAGAGAAAGGAAGAAGGAAAGAGAGAAAGAGGAGGAAGGAAAGAGAGAGAAAGAAAGGGAGAAAGACAGAGAGAAAAAGAAATGGCACTAGGGAGAGAGCGCAAAAAGAGAGAGATAGATAGCGAGAGGAAGACAGAGGTAGAGAGAGAGAGAGAGGAAGAAGGAAAGAGAGAAAAAGGGAGAAAGACAGAGAGAAAAAGAAATGGCACTATGGAGAGAGTGTAAGTAAGAGAGAAAGAAAGAGAGAGAGGGGAAGAAAAAGAGAGATTGAAGGAGAGAGATCAAGGGAGACAGAGGAAGAGAGAGAGGAAGAAGGGAAGAGAGAGAGAAAGAGGAAGGAGGAAAGAGAGAGAAAGAAATGGCACTAGGGAGAGAGCTTAAGTAAGGGAGAGAGAAAGAGATCTAGGGAGAAAGATTCAGAGAGAAGGGAAGAAGGAAAGAGAGAAGGAAAGGGGGAAAGAGAGAGAAAAAAGAAATGGCACTAGGGAAAGGGTGTAAGAAAGAGAGAGAGAGAGAGAGAGAGAGAGAGAGAGAGAGAGAGAGAGAGAGAGAGAGAGAGAGAGAGAGAGAGAGAGAGAGAGAGAGATCAAGGGAGACAGATTAAGAGAGAGAGGAAGAAGGAAAGAGAGAGAGAAACAGAGAAAGACAGAGAGAAAAAGAAATGGCACTAGGGAGAGAGGGTAAGAAAGGGAGACAGAAAGAGATCAAGGGACTTCTTTTTTCTTTTTCCTTTCTCCCCTTTCATTTTTTTCGTTTCATTTTTCCTGGTTTTGTACTCCTTTTTTCTTGCTTTATTTTCTTCTTTTTACTCTTCTTAAATATTTTTATGTTGAATTTTTTTCATTCTTAGGTTTTTTTTCCTAGCTTTTGCTTTTTTTCCTTGCCTTTTTATTATTTTCTCATTTTTTCGTGCTGTTTTCTCATTCCTTTTTCCTCTTTTCATTATTCTTTCTTGCTTCATTATTTTTCTTCTTTTTTCCCTCCTTTCTCCCTTTTATTTGTTTCGTCTTTTGTTTGTCTTTTTTTCTTTTTTTTTTCAGAGCGCTCTGGATGGGCACCGCCCCCCCTCTCGGTAACGGCCCTGCGTGTCCTTCCGTGCACGTGTAAGATAAAGTCAACACGAGTTAATCGGTGATCTGGTTTGACTTTCGGTCCGAGTTAATCTTTAACTCGTTGGAACTTCTGCCGGAGGGAATTTCAAAGTCCGATTCCTCGGTTGTTTACATTTTGTTGATTTCCTTTCTGATGTGTATTTTCCTGTCAGGACCAGAACGGAGACAGGACCCACTCGCGTAACGTGACTCACAAGTTTTATTTGAAGAAAAGGAAAGGGTGGCACAGTGGTTAGCACATGTGCGGCAGAGTTCATGTCATGGGAACCTCCTGCGTGGGTTCAAATCCAGCTCCAGACTTTCTGTGCGGAGTTTGTATGTTCTCCCCGTGCTTGCGTGGGTTTCCTCCCACATTCCAAAAGACATGCATTTCAGGTGAATTGGCCGGTTCAAATTGTCCCTAGGTGTGACTGAGCAAGTGAGTTGTCTGTCCCCGTGTGCCCTGCGATTGGCTGGCAACCGGTTCAGGGTGTCCCCTGCCCACTGCCCGATGATTGCTGGGATGGGCTCCAGCACTCCCGCGACCCTACTGAGGATAAGCGTTGCGGCTAATGAGATGAGAGATGAGATGAGAAAGGGTTGCGCCCACGATGCGGGAATCGGGTCACTCTGAAGGCGGAAGTGGGACTTCCGTGGCGAGCAAGGCGGTGTCGGGAACGGAAAAAAACGGGTCAGTCGCCGGGACAGGAGAGCAAAAAACGTGGTCGGGATCAGAAACAAGTCAATAGCCAGGAGAGTAGACGTGGTCGGGGACAAAAAAGGTTTAAAGCCGGGACGTGAAAGTAGACGTGGTCAGGATCAAAAACGGATCGTAATTCGGGACGGGAGGGCAGACGTGGTCGGAATCAAAAACGAGTCGAAGCCGGGAAACAGACGGGAGCAAAAACAGGCGGGTCCAAAAAAGCTTGCCTCGTATACACTGAGGTTTGCAGACGGGCTGACAAAAGGTGACAGATAGGAGTGGGTTTAAATAGGGACAGGGAGCCAATCAGAACCCGGGGCGGTTGGCGCCAAAGGTGACCCACATCAGTAATCATCATCCATTCGTTCATTTCTTCCTCTACTCCTATTTCATTTATCCGTTAACCATTATTTCTTATTCATGTGTTTATTTCTGTCTTCGACAAAACTGCGTTAAAAAGTATCGAAAAATAAAATGATGTCAGGATTACAGATTTGAATCACCTGTGCCCGCTCATTTGGCTCTTTCCCTCTCCCTAGTTAAACCCTGTCCTGTCTGTCCCCTGTTGTCGGTCCGTCAAGGAACTTCTGCCCCGCAAGACAGGGGTTCTGACTCGGTCCTGTTTCCTGTTGGTATCTGCTGTCCGGTATTGTTCCCGTTTATTTTGTCCTGTTTAATATCGGTTTCCAGTTTTGTTTCCGTCTGTTTTTGTCCTGTTTATTATTCTCTTTAGTTTTCGTTCCCGTCTCGTTTGTCCTGTTTATTTTCGATATCCTGTTTCGATATCAATCCTGTCTGTCCCTTCGTCTAATATCGGTTTCCAGTTTCAATCCCGTCTAGTTTGTCCTGTTTATTTTCGATATCCTGTTTCATTATCTATCCTGTCTGTCTGTCCCGTCCTGTTCGGTATCGACCCCATCCGTCCGATATTAACTCGGGCAATTGGTATCGATCTTGTCAGCCTCTGGCTTCCTATTATTTCACGCCAGACTGCTGCCTAATGTGCAAGACTCCCTATTTCCCGTCAAATAAAAGGCTTGTGTGAGAATGTCACGCGTTTGGGTCCTGATCCTGTTCCGGTTCATGACAATTTTATGATTTCCAATTTGACAAAACAGCATTCAAAAACTCAATCACATGAAAATGATCTAAACGTATTTGATTTACCGTATTTTCCGCACTATGAGGCGCACCTAAAAGTCTTTATTTTTTTTAAAAGCTGACCATGCGCCTTATAATACAGTGCGCCTTATATATGGATCAATATTAAGTCGCAAAGTCTTGCAACTAACTTGCAGCCGCCGACTCGATTTTCCCCCGAACGCCAAGTAGTCCGCGGTGTATGCTGGGATTTATTTACCGGCGTTTCATTGGCTAACCAATGTGTCAATCATCATTTGAATCGATCACTATTGGCTAAAGTTATTCGGAGGTCAAGGGGGCGGATCCTTTTTATCATTTACAGGCTGCCATTGGCTTAAGCGGCAAAACAAAGCCTGCAATTGGCCGAAAAAGATGAATGCGTATAGCACGTGGCTGACGGCATACAGAAAGCATTTTTTTACTATTTTGTATTTGTAAATATTTTATTCTCCTGGATTTACTAAACTCACGGATATAAGAGGACCACGGCTGCACATTATTATGAAGACAACGACTTCGGTGAGCTACTCTGGCTATATAGTTCCCCTGTATCTTGTTTCAGACTGAACTCGAAGTTTCTGTGATAAGCGGTGCAGATAATGGATGGAATGGAGTGTCTATTTTTAAATTCAACTCAATTCCAAGTGTTTATTGTCATATGCACAGTCAAGTTGCGAGCGAAAAAGAAAATAGAAACTAAGGAATGGTTGGCATTTCTTGAATCCCAAGACTTTAACCTTCCGAATGATGGAACGATGCATTTGAGTGACATCGTACGGACACTGTTTCCGTATATGTCTGAGACACGTATTTGCGTCTTTGCAAGCTTTGGGAATGTTAAGGGGGTAATCATTTGGACTGAACCATCTGACTGTTTTGTCCACGTTCCCATTGTAGCGCCTTATAATCCGGTGCGTCTTATGTATGTCAAAAATAGGACCAAAAACTATTTTTTGGGGGTGCGCCCTATAACCCGCTGCGCCTTATAGTGCGGAAAATACGGTATTCATAATGATGATGTATTATTAATTTGCGTCTTACTTATTTTACAAAACAACAATAAAAAGTACTAAAAATAGACAAAATTGTATAAAACCAAAGGAGTAGCAATTTTGGTTATTTATTGATGTACTTATTTCCTTTTTTTTTTTTTATATTAATATTTGGCACTTTTTTCAAAACTGCGTTGAAAATACCAAAAAAATAAAATAAAAACTAATTTATACACAAACAAAAGGATTAGATATTTCATTTTCATTTAAATATATTAGATTGGGGGTCTCCAAGCTAGCCGGCTAGCTAGCTAGAGAAGAGGCCAAGATTTAGTTTCGTAAATAGCAAAAAAAGGTCAAATGTTAGCTAGGTAGCTTGCAAAAAAACATAAATGGCTAGCTAGATAGCTTGTTGAATAGCTAAATAAAAGGTAGCTTGATGGTTAGCTAGGAATGTAAACAGGTAAAAAACTAAAAGTGAGTAGAATAACTAGTTGAATGAGTAAAAAGACAATTAAATAGCCTGATTGCAAGCTAAAATAAAAAAGCTAGCCAGCTAGCTAGCTAGAGAAAAGGCCAAGATTTAACCTTATAGCTGGCAAAAAAAAAAAAAAAGATAAAATGTTAGCTAGATTGTTTGCAAAAAACGTAAAAGGCTAGCTAGATAGCTTGTTGAATAGCTAAATAAAAGGTAGCTTGATGGTTAGCTAGAAATGTAAACAGGTAAAAAACTAAAAGTGAGTAGAATAACTAGTTGAATGAGTAAAAAGACAATTAAATAGCCTGATTGCAAGCTAAAATAAAAAAGCTAGCCAGCTAGCTAGCTAGAGAAAAGGCCAAGATTTAACCTTATAGCTGGCAAAAAAAAAAAAAAAGATAAAATGTTAGCTAGATTGTTTGCAAAAAACGTAAAAGGCTAGCTAGATAGCTTGTTGAATAGCTAAATAAAAGGTAGCTTGGGTGTTTAGCTAGAAAGGTAAACAGGTAAAAAACTAAAAGGTCGTCAAATTACCAGCTGAAAGAGTAAAAAGCCAACTAAATAGCCTGATGGGAAGTTAAAAAAAAGCTAGCTGGCTAGCTAGCTAGAGAAAAGGCCAAGATTTAGCTTCGTAGAGAGCAAAAAAATAAAATAAAAGATAAAATGTTAGCTAGATTGTTTGCAAAAAACGTAAAAGGCAAGCTAGATAGCTTGTTGAATAGCTAAATAAAAGGTAGCTTGGGTGGTTAGCTAAAAAGGTAAACAGGTAAAAAACTAAAAGGTCATAGATTTACTAGCCGAAAGATTAAAAAGCCAACTAAATAGCCGTATGGGAAGCAAAAAAAAAAGCTAGCTAGCTAGATAGCTATAGTGGAGGCCAAGATTTAGCTTCATAGCTGGCAAAAAAAACACAAAATGTTAGCTAGATTGTTTGCAAAAAACGCAAAAGGCTAGCTAGATAACTTGTTCAATAGCTAAATAAAAGGTAGCTTGATGGTTAGCTAGAAAGCTAAACAGGTAAAAAACTAAAAGTGAGTAGAATAACTAGCCGAATGAGTAAAAAGCCAATTAAATAACCTGATAGGAAGCTAAAAAAAAAGCTAGCCGGCTAGCTAGCTAGAGAAAAGGCCAAGATTTAGCTTCATAGCTGGCAAAAAAAAAGACAAAATGTTAGCTAGATTGTTTGCAAAAAACGTAAAAGGCTAGCTAGATAGCTTGTTGAATAGCTAAATAAAAGGTAGCTTGATGGTTAGCTAGAAAGCTAAACAGGTAAAAAACTAAAAGGTCATAGATTTACTAGCCGAAAGATTAAAAAGCCAACTAAATAGCCGTATGGGAAGCAAAAAAAAAAGCTAGCTAGCTAGATAGCTATAGTGGAGGCCAAGATTTAGCTTCATAGCTGGCAAAAAAAACACAAAATGTTAGCTAGATTGTTTGCAAAAAACGCAAAAGGCTAGCTAGATAACTTGTTCAATAGCTAAATAAAAGGTAGCTTGATGGTTAGCTAGAAAGCTAAACAGGTAAAAAACTAAAAGTGAGTAGAATAACTAGCCGAATGAGTAAAAAGCCAATTAAATAACCTGATAGGAAGCTAAAAAAAAAGCTAGCCGGCTAGCTAGCTAGAGAAAAGGCCAAGATTTAGCTTCATAGCTGGCAAAAAAAAAGACAAAATGTTAGCTAGATTGTTTGCAAAAAACGTAAAAGGCTAGCTAGATAGCTTGTTGAATAGCTAAATAAAAGGTAGCTTGATGGTTAGCTAGAAAGCTAAACAGGTAAAAAACTAAAAGTGAGTAGAATAACTAGCCGAATGAGTAAAAAGCCAATTAAATAGCCTGATAGGAAGCTAAAAAAAAAAGCTAGCCGGCTAGCTAGCTAGAGAAAAGGCCAAGATTTAGCTTCATAGCTGGCAAAAAAAAAAGACAAAATGTTAGCTAGATTGTTTGCAAAAAACGTAAAAGGCTAGCTAGATAGCTTGTTGAATAGCTAAATAAAAAGTAGTTTGGGTGGTTAACTAGAAAGGTAAACAGGTAAAAAACGAAAAGGTCATAGATTTACTAGCTGAAAGAGTAAAAAGCCCACTAAATAGCCGTATGGGAAGCGAAAAAAAAAGCTAGCCAGCTAGCTAGCTAGCTAGCTATAGTGGAGGCCAAGATTTAGCTTCATAACTAGCAAAAAATTTAAAATGTTAGCTAGATAGCATGCAAGAAAAACGTAAAATTTTAGATAGCTTGCTGAATAGCTAAATAAAGGGTAGCTTTAACTCAAAGTAACGCAAATAAACCTGAATTAACTTGAATTAACTCTATATTAACTCGAATGAACTTGAACTAACTATTCTATCCACAACCGTCATGCGACATTTCTGGTGACATTCAAAATTGGATATGACCTTGAAGACCTTCAAATGTCTAAAAGTGGTTTGGGGAAACCCAAATTAACCCAAAATTAACTCGAAGTAACACAGATTAACTTGAATTAACTCTATATTAACTCGAATGAACTTGAACTAACTATTCTATCCACAACCGCCATGCGACATTTCTGGTGACATTCAAAATTGGATATGACCTTGAAGACCTTTAAATGTGCAAAAGTGGTTTAGGGAATTTTGAATTAACCCGGATTAAACCAAATTAACTCGAAGTAACACAGATTAACTTGAATCAACTCTATATTAACTCGAATTAACTCAAAAGAACTATTCAATTCAAAACTGACTTTACGACATTTCTGGTGACGTTCAAAGTTGGATTTGACTTTCAACCTTCAAATGTGCAAAAGTGGGTTTGGGGCACTCGAATTAACCCTAATTAACCCGAATTAACCTGAATTAACTCGAATTAACTATTCTATCCTCAACCTTCTTGCGACATTTCTGGTGACATTCAAAATTGGATATGACATTGAAGACCTTCAAATGAGCAAAAGTGGTTTGGGGAAACTCGAATTAACCCGAATTAACCCAAATTAACTTGAAGTAACACAGATTAACTCGAATTAACTCGAAAGAACTATTCAATTCAAAACTGTCTTTACGACATTTCTGGTGACGTTCAAAGTTGGATGTGACTTTGGAGACCTTCAAATGTGCAAAAGTGGGTTTGGGACACACGAATTAACTCGAATTAACCCGAATTAATCCGAATTAACTCGAATTAACTCAAATTAACTCACACTAACTATTCTATCCACAACTGTCTTGCGGCATTTCTGGTGACATTCAAAATTGGATATGACCTCAAATACCTTCAAATGTGCAAAAGTGGTTTGGGGAAACTGCATTTAAAAAAAAAGATTAAAAAAAATAATAATAATCTCCCTATCTCCCCCTTGCGAACAATGCATTTCCTTTTTATGTCCTGCTTTTCGTCTTGCAGGCCGCAAACGCTGATTCTGCTTCCTGCCGCTGACCCCGAAGGGTCCCGCCGGGGGTCCCGTGCGAGACAGGAAGTAGCGGGGTCGGACCTCAGAGCGGGAAGTCGGGCCCCGGGGCCGAGGGGCGGGGGCTGCCCCCACCCTCTCCTGGAAATCAAACCTGAGGCAAATTTCACGGGAAAAATGTGCAAAATGTGCCTGTTCACCTGCAGGCTGGAACCCTGCATGGACTTGAAGGCAAATAAAAAGGGGAAAAAAATGACATTCGTATGCAAAACTATGTACTGTAGATCATTTTTCATATTTCAGATATCATTTTCTGATTTGGCTAAATAGTAAAAAGTGATTAGAATATAAAAATACCTGTGCCCGTGCATTCCAGTGAATCGACCGTATAAAAAATGTACTCCAATACACGTTATGATACCAAGAGATTAAAAAAAAAAAAATCCGCCTAAAAGCATGCCTGCATCATCTGAGGATTCTTGATGTCATTATATACTTTTGCTCCATAATCGCCCTTCAAAAATAAACAGACTCGACAGATGATTTCCGGTATGGCCTTAGCCTCTGACCTTTTGATTGACGTCATGTGATTGGGTCCTGATCCTGTTCTGGTTCTGACAATGTCTAAAACTTGTGCAAAGAAAATGCACGGTAAATGCACATTTTTAGTGCTGTAAACTGGTCTTCTGAAAATGGCCACTTTTGGAAATGCCTTCAGAAAAATGTTTGAATGTTTAGTTTTTCATGTTGTGATCAAATTTGACATGGTACCAGGTAGGGTTTCAAGCTAGTTGGTTTTCCAGCTAAGATGCTAATGCTAGACCCATTTGCAGGCCTTTAAAATTTAAGAAAATACAGGCAAGAATAAAAACCTTCTATCTATATATCTATCTATCTACACACCTATCTCTATATATCTATCTAGACATCTATCTCTATATATCTATCTAAACATCTATATCTATCTATTCATCTATCTAGACATCTATCTATCTAGACATCTATATCTAGACATCTATCTATCTATCCATCTAGATATCTATCTATCTATCCATCTATCTATCCATCTCTATATCTATCTAGACATCTATCTATATATATATCTATCTAGACATCTATCTATATATATATCTATCTAGACATCTATCTCTATATATATCTATCTAGACATCTATCTTTATATATATATATATATATATATATATATATATATATATAGACATCTATCTCTATCTATCTAGACATCTTTATCTAGACATATATCTCTATATCTATCTAGACATCCACCTATCCATCCATCTAGACATCTATCTCTATATTTCTATCTAGACATCTATCTTTATCTATGTATCTATGTATCGATCTATCTATCGATCTATATCTATTTATATTGTGGCATATAAATTGTACTCAGTTGTACAAATGTTTACTCAAAAGTATGTCAAATTGTTGTACAAATATTGTTCAATCAGAATGAAAAAAAAAAAAACATTTTATTCAAATGCCAAAATGCGCCAAGGATTGAAGCACACAAAAACTTGAAAAAAATGTGTTTTCGATTTTATTTTCGTGTACATGTCCAGCATGAATTTCTTCAAAGCCTCCACTAGAGGTCAACAAAACACACAACACCAATGTAGAAAATCTTACTAAGAATCGCACGACGCATTGGAATGTTATTTACAAACACAAAAAGAAAAAACGATTTCGTCGGATCTTCGAAAACCAGAGAAGAAGAATTGTTTGCGTTAGCTTAGCAGGCTAGGCTAAAGTTTCGAAAACAAAGACATCGAAAACGAGTCGCGCCTAGAGCAAAGAAGAACTAAACGATCGAACCGGGTCTTCGGGATCTTGAGAAGACGAGATGTTCACATTAGCTGTCAAAGCTAAGCTAACAAGGTAGCCGTAAAGGCTAGCCTAACATTTTGAAAAAGCAACAAAATTTGGAATCAGTTGTGTCTACGGGAAAAAAAGACAAACAATTGAGGCAGCTCTTTAAGAGTTTTCTTTTTAGCCGTGGATAATAGGCTAACGAGTTAGCAATCAAGAGTAGGCTATCATGTTAGCCATCAAAGCTAGGCTAAGTCTTCAAAAACAGTAAAAAGCAAAGAAATTTGAAATTACATTGCACCAAACACAAATATAACACAGACAATGGAATCACCTTCTCTGGATCCCGAGAAGAGATGATGTTCGTGTTAGCCATCAAAGCTAAGCTAACAAGTTAGCCGTAGATGCTAGGCTATCATTTTGAAAAATGACAAAAGGAACGAAATTTGGAATCGGTTGCGCCAACGGGAAGAAAACACAAACAAATGAGGCAGCTCTTTAAGAGTTTTGTGTTTAGCCGTGGATAAAAGGCTAACGAGTTAGCAATCGAGAGTAGGCTATCACGTTAGCCGTCAAAGCTAGGCTAACCTTTCGCCAAAAAGTCAAAAGCAAGGAAATTTGAAATTACATTGCGCCAAAAACAAAGATAAAACAAACAATTGAATCGCCTCCTTTGGATCCCGAGAAGAGACGATGTTCGTGTTAGCCGTCAAGGCTAGGCTAACAATTCGAAACTGAAAAAAAAACAGATTTTGAGTTTTGTTTGAGTTGCGCCAACAACAAAGAACACACAAATGATTGAATAGGCTCCTAGAGACCCCGTTAGCCTTTGGGGATAGTTAGCCTAACCTTAGGCTAGGCTAACTAGCTTAGGCTAGCATAACCTTAGGCTAGGCTAAACTTTAAAAACCCGACAAAAGCACCACAATTTGAAATTCGCCACGCCAACAACATAGAAGACACAAACTATTTAATCGGCCCCTCGGTATCCTAAGACGTTCATATTAGCCATCGAGGCTAGGCTAACGCGTTAGCCATGGAGGCTAGGCTAACGCGTAGCCGTCGAGGCTAGGCTATCTCATTCCCTGTCGCGGCCAGGGTAACATTTTGAAATCCGACAAAAGTGAAACAATTTGAAATTATTTGTGCCAACAACTAAGAAAACAAAAACTGAATCGGTTCCTCAAGATTCTGAGAGGACAAGATGTTTACGCTAGCCGTCAAGGCTACAAGTCGTTAGCTATTGAGGCTAGGCAATCACGTTAGTCGTAGAGGCTTGGTTAATGTTTTCATTAAAAAACATTGAAATTTATCGCGCCGTTAACAAAAAAGACACAAACGATTGGCTAGGCTAACAGTTCGAAAATTTTAAATTCAATACAAAATTTGCTATTAGTCGCGCTAACAACAAACACAAACGAGGGGTTCTCGTTAGCCATGGAGTCAAGGCTAACCTTTCTAAGCTAACAAAAACAAAAACATTATCCATAAGTGACCCTTATCCTCCGTTTCAAAGGCAGGAGAGCTGCAATTCAACACACCTGGGTCACAAGATCTCAGGAGGTACCAGAAACTGGTCTTGATGTTGTGGTTCTAGTATTACGGGGCACCTTAACCTAATAGTACTTCTGCTACTTACATAACAGAGATGCAGTCGGGATTTTCTGTCCTGGGTCGTGAAATCATTTTTTCCAAAAGATGAGGTTCAACCAAGGCTTTGGTGGACAGGTTAGGTTAGGGTTTCCTGGCCAACATGAGCTAAAACTTCTAAACTTAAACCAGTTCAGACTGGACTAGATCTGTTACTGGGGTTAGCAAGTCCATAATATGCTGAACAAGGACCTGATCCAAATCCGCCACACCCAAACCAACTCAGACTAGACTAGATCTGATTTAATGCTACGGTTAGCAAGGCCATGATATGCCCAACAAGGACCTTTTCCGAATCCAACCAACCTAAACCAACTCAGACTAGACTAGATCTGTTTTAGTGCTGCAGTTCGGGAGTCCATGATATGCCAAACCAGGACCTAATCTAGTTCCATTTAACCCAAACCAACTCAGACTAGACTAGATCTGATTTAATGCTATGGTTAGCAAGGCCATGATATGCCCAACAAGGACCTTTTCTGAATCCAACCGACCCAAACCAACTCAGACTACACTAGATCTGTTTAGTGCTGCAGTTAGGGGGTCCTTGATATCCCCAAAAAAGGACCTAACCTTTCTATACAAACCCAAATCAATTCAGTTTGCCATATATCCATTTTAGTGCCATGGTTAGCAATTCCTGGATATGCCAAACCAGGACCTAATCTCGTCCTATTCAACCCAAACCAATTCAGACAGGATTAGATCTGTTTTAGCGCTACAGTTAGCGAGTCCTTAGTATGCTGAAGAAGTACCTAAACCGGACCTACTGAGCCCAAACCAATTCAAATTGACTAGATCTGTTTTACTGCTGCAGTTAGGGGGTCCATGATATGCCAAAGAAGGACCTAATCTGGATCTAGCCAAACCCAAAACAATTCAGTTTGCCATACATCTGTTTTGGTACCACGGTTAGCAATTCCCAGATATGCCAAACCAGGACCTAGTTCTATTCAACCCAAACCAATTCAGACTGGACTAGATCTGTTTTCGTACTACAGTTAGCGAGTCATTAGTATGCTGAAGAAGTACCATAACCGGACCTACTGAGCCCAAACCAATTCAGACTGCATTAGATCTGTTTTAGCGCTAAAGTTAGCGAGTCATTAGTATGCTGAAGAAGTCCTTAAACTGGATCTACTGAGCCCAAACCAGTTCAAACTAGACTAGATCTGTTTCAGTACTACAGTTAGCGAGTCATTACTATGCTGAAGAAGTCCTTAAACCAGATCTACTGAGCCCAAACCAATTCAAACTGGACTAGATCGGTTTTAGTACTACGGTTAGCGAGTCCTGGAGAAGGATTTCGGTTCTTGGTAAAAGAACCTCAAAGTGACCTCTCCCGGACTTTGCTGAGTCATCCCGATCACATAGCCTGGAAAGAAGAGACCAGGAGATAGGACGGCGGGGGTCTGCTTTTAGCGCTGATTAGCTAACAACGCTCCCTCCCCCTCTAGCATTGACGGATGACACAGAGACACCGGCAATGTGTCTCGTCTTCTCTCAGCTCTTAACTGTCAGGGGAAAAGACCTGGTTTTATTTTGGTTGACTCCAGAGCTTAGCTAACACCACAGGACGTTAGCTTTAGAGGCTAATAGCCTGAAGGGGGTAGGGCAGATAGTCTATCTGTCTTCATCCTCAGGCTTTTAAAGTGAGTAAACAGACTGAAAGCTCAGGTTTCCTCTGTCGCCAGCTGTTGCCGGGCTACACAAGAGAATTTGTGTCACGTGGCAAGTTGCCAGTTTGGCCCCCCTTTCCCGCTAGCCCAACGCTTGCTAGCCCCCTCTGTTTCCTTATTTCAAAAAGCAGAACATTTGCTCTCTTTGGGCATGTGTAAACTGAGTGGCTAAGCTAAGCTACGCCACACAAATAAAACTATTGATGTTATGTTCGGTGTTAGCATGTAGCTTGCTAGCTCTGCATGTGTCAATACACATACAGTAAGCTAAGCTTCACGGATAAAACTTTCCCCTATTGATGTTTGATTCTGAATTAGCATGTAGCTTACACATAGACATAACTTATTATTATTATTATTATTATTATTAACTTAAAAGATCCTGTAGGAAGCTAAGCTGCTCTGTTTACGTTCTGTGTTAGCATTTGGCGTACACATAGACATACACATAAAACGATCCTGTAGGAAGCTAAGCTGCTTTGTTTACGTTCTGTGTTAGCATGTGGCTTACACATAGACGTACATTTAAAAGATCCTGCAGGAAGCTAAGCTGCTCTGTTTATGTTCGGTGTTAGCATGTAGCCCGCTAGCTCTGGATGGAATCGACACATAGAGAATGCTAAGCTTCTCAGATCAGATGTTTGATTCTGAATTAGCATGTAGCTTACACATAGACATACACTGAAAAGATCCTGTAGAAAGCTAAGCTGCTCTGATATGTTCGGTGATAGCATGTAGCCCGCTAGCTCGGGATGGAATTGACACATGTAGTAAGCTAAGCTTCTCAGATAAAACTATTGATGTTTGGTTCTGAATTAGCATGTAGCTTACACATAGACATACAGGTAAAAAGATCCTGTAGGAAGCTAAGTTGCTCTGTTTACGTTCGGTGTTAGCATGTAGCCCGCTAGCTCTGGATGGAATCGACACATAGAGTATGCTAAGCTTCTCAGATCAGATGTTTGATTCTGAATTAGCATGTAGTTTACACATAGACATACACTGAAAAGATCCTGTAGGAAGCTAAGCTGCTCTGTTTACGTTCTGTGTTAGCATGTAGCCTACACATAGACATACAGATAAAAAGATCCTGTAGGAAGCTAAGCTGCTCTGTTTACGTTCGGTGTTAGCATGTAGCCCGATAGCTCTGCGTGGACTTGACACATATATTAAGTTAAGCTTCTCAGATCAGATGTTTGATTCTGAATTAGCACGTAGTTTACACATAGACATACACTGAAAAGATCCTGTAGGAAGCTAAGCTGCTCTGTTTATGTTCGGTGATACCATGTAGCCCGCTAGCTCTGGATGGAATCGACACATAGAGTATGTTAAGCTTCTCAGATCAGATGTTTGATTCTGAATTAGATAGATAGATAGATAAATTAGCATGTAGTTTACACATAGACATACACTGAAAAGATCCTGTAGGAAGCTAAGCTGCTCTGATATGTTCGGTGATAGCATGTAGCCCGCTAGCTCGGGATGGAATTGACACATGTAGTAAGCTAAGCTTCTCAGATAAAACTATTGATGTTTGGTTCTGAATTAGCATGTAGCTTACACATAGACATACACTTAAAAGATCCTGTAGGAAGCTAAGCTGCTCTGTTTACGTTGGGTGTTAGCATGTAGCCCGCTAGCTCTGCGTGGAATCGACACACCGTAACGTTTCGATTTAGTAGCATAAAAACAATCAGGATTCTGATTTCGTTTTTCTAACTGGAGATGGGTGCCACCAGGCTGTACCTTCCCAAGACACTCCGCAGGAAAGTGGTTAAGGGATTTAACCAACCAACCAACCAACCAACCAACCAACCAACCAACCAACCAACCAACCAACCAACCAACCAACCCACCAGAAGAAGCCATCAAAAACACTTGAGATGAGATCTGAAAGTTAGCTACGGCGTTAGCGTAGAATCGCTAACAACTTTGCGAAATCAAGAACTCTAAAAACGTTGGTTCTATGGCTTTTTTGGTCAAAGTGATCCCAAAAAGTAGCAAAAACAACAGAAAGTAACTCCCTAAAATTTGGAATGGATAATTTCCATTTTGACTATTTTACTCAATGGTGTCAAACTCAATTTAGCTGGGGGCCACATGCTAGAAGAAAAATTCCCACGGGGGCCAGACTAGTAGATTAAGGAGAAACTGAGAAAGAAAAAGAGAGGTAGAGAAAAATTGAGAGAGAAAAAAAGCGAGATTAAAAAGTGAGACAACAAGCGAGACAGAGAGAGAGAGAGAGAGAGAGAGAGAGAGAGAGAGAGAAGTGAAGAGACATAAAATGAGAGAAATAAAATATAGAAATGAACAAAAAAAAAGTGAGGAAGAGAAAGAAAGAGATAGAAAAGAGAGTGAAAAAGAAATTACCAGAGAAACTAATAAAGAAAGAAAGAGGGAAAGGAAGAGACAAAGAGAGAAACATAAAAAATAGAGAGACATATATATGTAAAAAGAAAGGAAAGAGACAGAGAATATGACAAAGATAAAGAAAAAGAGTTAGTGGGAGAAAGAAAGAGTGAAAAAGAGAGGAAGTGAGACAAAAAGGAGCAAAAGAGAGCAAGAGAGAGAGAGAGAGAATAGAGGAAAAGAGAAAAAGAATGGGAGAAAGAGAGAGAGAGAGAGAGAGAGAGAGAAAGAAAGAGACTGAGTACGAGAGAGGGAAGTGCAGAAGATACAAAGAAAGACAAAGAAAGAAAGAGCGAGAGAGAGAGAGAGAGAGAGAAAGGGAGAGAGAGAGAGAGAGATGGGACACCGCCAGGCCAAACATGCTGACGACAAAAGGCTGACTGGAAACAAACGCTGTGAAAAGGTGAAGTAACCGGAAGCTGTTTTAACGGCACAGCAGAGCTTTTTCATGAGACCCTGACTGTCAAATGAAAACGCTACAAAGGCGAGCTAGGAGGTCGCCACGCTAAATGCTAAGCCCTCCAAAACATTCATGGAGGGATAATGGATTAAATACTGTTCAAAGAACACCAGGATGAATTGTTGGCCCTTACACATTTTCAGCTTACCAACTCTGGCCCCCCGTTTTCTGAACAGTTTGGACACCCCTTCTTTAAGGGATCCCTTTAAAGACAAAACCGGAACTTTTCATGTCTTTGTTCTTGCCACGGGCATGTTTAGGGTCCCCTTGTTTTAAGGTCTCGGGTCAGGGGGGGTCTAGCGGGGCGTGAACACACCTGCTGGCTTTTAATGAAGCGGATTAACGGCCGATCATGTGAGTTCTGTCTGGGCAACCCCCCAAACGCCTCCCACCAACGTGTCCCCGTTACAAATCCAATCTAAAAAAAAAAAATCATGTGAGCCCAAATGCTACAAGAACGGCCGACTTACACTTGTTACATCTAGTTTTAAAACCAAAGAACTGCACATGAAATACATCCGGACCTGCCCGGACCACCTCCCTACCACACTGCCAGCTTTGCAGATAAGCGCCAGCTGTAAAAAAAAGTTCAGTCGAGGCGAAGGGCTACATGAACGGCCAACTTGCCAGCTCCAGTTTTATCGACAAGAATTACTGACGAGCTTCAGCCAGGCCTGCCCGGACCACCTCACACCTACCACCACGTTTATAAATGAGTCCCGGTTGTAAAAAGAGTTCATCTAAGGTAGCACCCTACATGAACATTTTATCGTGCACTTGTGGCGTCTAGTTTTAAAACCTAGGAGCTGCACAAGACATCTGACTGACACACCCCAGACCACCTCCTACCACCATGCCACCTTCACAAATGAGTGCTCGCTGTCATAAAGAATGCTGCATAAATGGCTGACTTTCACTCGTCACGTCCTATTTTAAGACCAAGAAGCTCTTCCCAGACCACTTCTCACCTCCTACCACCATACCACCTTCACAAATGAGTGCTCGCTGTCACAAAGAATCCTGCATAAACAGCTGACTTGCACTTGTCACATCCTATTTTAAGACCAAGAAGCTCTTCCCGGACCGCCTCCCACCGCACTGCCAGCTTTACAAATGAGTCCCGGTATTTAAAAAGTCCATTCGAAGTCGGACACCACATGAGAGGCCAACTTACACTCGTCACGCCTTGTTTTAAAACCAAGGAGCTGCAAACCAGCTCCGGCCAGACGACCCCGGACCACAATCCATTTCCCCTAACCTATTCCTCCCGCTGCCTCTGCCAACACCCCAAAGTCTTCATTTGTAATGAAAAGATTAATGATTTGCATATGTGTCCGGTTGACTGCCAGATAATGTATTTCATCGTGCGTCCGAAGGAAATTTCGCCTATTATCACCCCGGAGCCACTAGGCTTGGAGTGCCAATGGTTCTCTCCGTCCCTGTCATCCGGACGAGAACATCCACAAAATCGACCGCACCAAAAAATAGGAAGCTGTTTTTCTTCAGACTAGACTAGATCTGATTTAATTCTATGGTTAGCAAGGATATAAAGAAAGAGAAAGAAAGAGAAGATAAGAGTAGGAACTCAGGTTAGCTTGACTCAGTCAAAAAAAAAAAAAAAAATCATTTACTAGAAAATCACAATGACCCAGTCCAGGTTGGGTATTCTCAGAACAGGTCCAGGCAGCTCAACTGTCCTTAGTGAGCACAAGGTTGGAGACCCCTCATCTAGTTCCTTTTGCTCCAGAACAGTTTCTGGGGACAACAAATCTGAATCTAGTCACAATGTCCACCTTCTTTGGAGTACTACAAGATCAGCAACAAGTCATGATCAGATCCTCCTTCGGAGATCTCAAGAAGATCTCTTTCCAGAACCAATTGGAATCCTGGACCCACTCACAGTTTTACCAAGTCCAGGACTCTGCCAAGGTAGAACCACTCAGGAACCCAGTAACTCTGGCTTAGCTCCAACAATCCCGTTCTAGATCTTCCACCACATTTGAAGTCCACAAAGGTTTACTTTATCTAGTCCAATTTTCACAAACCAGTTTCTGGGGATAAACAGTTTTTTTAACATCCAAACGAAGTTTTGGGGTACTACAGGATCAGCACCAAGCCTTGATCAGATCATCTTAAGGAGATCACAAGAAGATCTCATCCCAGAACCTATTGGAATCCTGGACTGACTTTCAATTGTCCCAAGTCCAGGACCCTGCCAAGGTAGAACCATTCGACGTTCAGAACCTCTGGGACGTTTCTCTTATTTAGTCCATTTTTTACAAACCAGTTTCAGGGGATAAACATCTAAACAAAGTTTGGAGTACTACATGATTAGCACCAAGCCTTGATCAGATCATCTTAAGGAGATCACAAGAAGATCTCATCCCAGAACCTGTTAGAATCCTGGACTGACTTGCAATTCTACCAAGTCCAGGACCCTGCCAAGGTAGAACCACTCGACGTTAAGAACCTCTGGGATGTTTCTTTTATCCAGTCCATTTTTTAGAAACCAGTTTCTGGGGAAAGAGTGTTTTTTTAGGTCAAGTCCTACCCAATTAAGGGTTAGGGTTAGGGTCATCCCAGAGCCAAATGGAATCCTGGACCGTCTTAACCAAGTCCAGGACCCTGCCACTAGGGGTCCAATATCTGTGGCTTCCCATCCTCCCCTAGATCCTAGAAATTTAGTAGCCATCTAGGGGCTAGGAACACAGTTCCTGACAATATTTTTGAGACTTTTTGGACATCTACTCAGGATAAACTTTCAAGCTACAGGAGTCTCAGGCTGCCTTTGGATGTAAACTGAGTGTACCATGGTGAGGTTGGATAGCTTGCGTGGTCTTCCCGGTTTGGACTACGAACAATCAGTATTGACAAAATAATAATAATAATAATCACACCTAATAAACACAAACAATGTGCAAACTTGTCCGGTTTAAATAGACTACAGTCGATGCACCGTGGAGACCAGAGCTAGGGATGGCCACCTGGATCATGGCTTGAATGTCTCGCTGAACTAGGTCGGGAACATTTAGGTCTACAGTAGACCCCCGGCCTTATGACACCTCAAAACCAAGTGCTTTCGTATCCCAGGGGTCTACTGTGTTCGTGGCTTAAATGTCTCGCTGAACTAGGTCGGGAACATTCAGGTCTACAGTAGACCCCCGGCCTTATGACACCTCAGAACCAAGTGCTTTCGTATCCCAGGGGTCTACTGTGTTCGTGGCTTGAATGTCTCGCAGAACTAGGTCGGGAACATTCATGTCTACAGTAGACCCCTGGCCATAGGACACCTCAGAATCAAGTCATGTGGTATCCCAGGGATCTACTGTGTTCGATTCGTGTTCCGGATGTGTTCTGGTCTTGAGGACTGTTCGAGGAATCCAAATGATTGATGTCGACCTGACCGGAGCCATCCCAAGTCAGTACAGTAAACGTTTGGATCTGTTACCTCCTGTTTCAGATTCAGAGGTTTGGATCTCAGACCCAGTCCTGCAGGGACCGCTTGCAGTGCACCAGGAGTCTAGGAGCCCCCTTGCTCTGGAGCGTGTTGATGATGGCGTAGACCAGGCCCAGGATGCACAGCACCAGGACCAGAGGGACCGACACCATCAAGATGTTCATGGTCCGCTCCTGGCTGTCGTCTACCTTCAGGACCACGTCCACCTCGTTGGTGTCCTCCTCGCGATTCTGGTCCCGGTCCTCGTCCGGGCGTTCTTCTCCTCGGTCCTCGTCGTCCCGGTCCACTTCGTTGTCGTCGTCCCGTCCGACGTCCGGGTTGAACGGCGGCTGGTTGACGTCCGGGTATTTGGGGTCCGTGTCCGGAGGGTCCAGGTCCACGCTGCATCCCATGAAGTCCCGCAAGATGGACTTGGGGTAGCCCGGCTCACTTTTCATGCGGTGGTTGTCAAATTTCCAGTATTTGGAACCTTTGTAGAAGTAGGTGTACGCTGGTGGAGACGAAACACAACAAAAGACACTTAAAACCTACGGACACAGAAACTCGCAGGCTGCGATTCCTGGAGAGTGCTCAGTAAAGAACATCTGATGACAAAGACTATTCTAGTGTATTGTTTTGTGCTCTCTAGCTTAGGATTAGCTTTGTATTAGCTGAGAGTTAGCTAAAGTTAGCTAATTACAAACTGACCGTTAGCTTAGCCTACACTACATTCTAATCAAAGACACTAAAGACATGTTGATTATATTCCAATCCACTCTATTTCATTTTTTAGCTAACTTCGGGTTAGCTTAGAGTTACTTAGCTAAGCAGTAGTTGAGCGTTAGCTGACTCTAAGATGAGCGTTATCTTAGCATACATTATGTTGTAATCAATGACAATGTAAAGCAGTCTATGCTATTCCATTATATTATATTTTATTTGTTAGCTAAGCATTAGCTTTTTATCAACTGAAAGTTAGCTAAAGTTGGCTAATTACAAACTGACCGTTAGCTTAGCCTACATTACGTTCTAATCAAAGACACTAAAGACATGGTTATATTTTTCCAATCCATTCTGTTTCATTTTTTAGCTTAGCATTAACTTGGGGTTAGCTTAGAGTTACTTGAACGTTAGCCACATTTAAGCTAAGTGCTAGCTGACCATTAGGCAAGTCTGTTTGTTATATTGTATTGCATTTTAATCTGCTTTATTTGTTAGCTAAGCATTAGCTTAGGGTTAGCTTAGCGTTAGTTGAGCGTTAGCTAACTTTAAGATGAGCGTTATCTTAGCATACACTATGTTGTAATCAATGACAATGAAAACCTGTCTATGCTATTCCATTATATTCTATTTTATTTGTTAGGTAAGCATTAGCTTAGGGTTAGCTTAGCGTTAATTGAGCGTTAGCTAACTTTAAGATGAGCGTTATCTTAGCATACACTATGTTGTAATCAATGACGATGAAAACTCGTCTATGCTTTTCCATCATATTCTACTTCATTTGTTAGCTAAGCATTAGCTTAGGGTTAGCTTAGCATTAGTTGAGCGATAGCTGACTCTCAGCTGAATGTTATCTTAGTACACACTATGTTGTAATCAATGACAATGAAGACAAGTCTATGCTATTCCATTATGTTCTATTTTATTTGTTAGCTAAGCATTAGCTTGGGGTTAGCTTAGCATTAGTTGAGCGTTAGCTGACTCTATGATGAGCGTTATTTCAGCATACACTATGTTGTAATCAATGACAATGAAAACAAGTTCCATTATATTAGATTTTATTTGTTCGCTACTGTTAGCATTAGCTTAGAGTTAGCTTAGCATTAGTTGACCGCCAGCTTAGCATAGGG
Source organism: Urocampus carinirostris (assembly GCF_059441175.1). Taxonomy (NCBI): domain Eukaryota; kingdom Metazoa; phylum Chordata; class Actinopteri; order Syngnathiformes; family Syngnathidae; genus Urocampus; species Urocampus carinirostris. The sequence goes on along the minus strand of NC_142352.1, from coordinate 1,536,243 downwards.
TGCGTTTTGATCAATGACGATAAAAACGAGTCTATCATATCTTATTTTATTCTATTCGATTTCATTGGTTAGCTGAGTATTAGCTTAGCGGTATTTAAGCATTAGCTGCGTATAAGTTGAGCGTTAGCTGAGCTTAGCATTCTCTTAGAGTGCACAACATTGTATTCTATGACAATAAAGACTATTTTATTCCCTTTTATTCATTAGCTCAACATTAGCTTGGGGTTAGCTTGCAGTCAGATTTCTAAAATAATGACATATTTTGTACAACTTGCTATGTTGTTACCAGGTTAATTATTGGAAGAGAAAGAGAAGAGAAAAAGAAAAGAAAGAGAAAGAGAAAAACAAAGACAAAGAAAGAGAAAGACAAAGACAAATAAAACGACAAAGACAAAGAGAAAGACAAAGACAAAGGCAGAGAGTGAATGAGAGAAAGAGAAAGAGAAAGAAATTGGAAAAAGCGAAAGAGAGAAAAACAAAGGGAGAATTAAAGAGAGAAAGAAAGGTTAAAAAAGCGAGAAAGAACAAAACAAAGAATGAGAGTAAAAGAGAGGAAGATACAAATAAAGAGGAAGGGAGAAGGAAAGAAAGTAAGTGAGGAAGAAAGAAAGACTGTAAGGAAGAAAGAAAGAGAGAGAGAGAGAGAGAGAGAATTGAGAAAAAGAGAAAAGGAATTGGAGAAAAAAAGAGAGGTAAAAAGAGACTGCGTAAGAGAGAGGGAAGCGCAGGAGATACACAGAAAAAGAATGAGAGACAGAGATAAAGAAAGATATAAAGTTAGAGAGAAAGAGAGAGAAAGAGGGAGAACGGAGAAAACAGAAAAAGAATGTGAGAGAGAAAGAGTAAAAGAAAGAGACTGAATAAGAGAGAGGGAACAGCAGAAGATACAAAGAAAAAGAAGGAGAGACAGAGATAAAGAAAGATATTAAGTTAGAGAGAAAGAGAGGGGGAGAGAGAATGGAGAAAAAGAGAAAAAGAATGGGAGAAAGAGAGAGAAAGAAAGACACTAGGAGAGAGGGAAGTGGCGAAGATACAAATAAAAAGAAGGAGAGACAGAGATAAAGAAAGATATAAAGTTAGAGAGAAAGGGAGAGAGAGAATGGAGAAAAAGAGAAAGGGAATGGGAGAAAGAAAGACACTGAAAAGAGAGAGGGAACAGCAGAAGATACAAAGAAAAAGAATGAGAGACAGAGATAAAGAAAGATATTAAGTTAGAGAGAAAGAGAGCGGGAGAGAAAATGGAGAAAAAGAGAAAAAGAATGTGAGAGAGAAAGAGTGAAAGAAAGAGACTGAGTAAGAGAGAGGGAAGAGCAGAAGATACAAAGAAAAAGAATGAGAGACAGAGATAAAGAAAGATATGAAGTTAGAGAGAAGGAGAGCGGGAGAGAGAATGGAGAAAAAGAGAAAAAGAATGGGAGAAAGAGACTAGGAGAGAGGGAAGCGGCGAAGATACAAATAAAAAGAATGCGAGACAGATATAAAGAAAGATATAAAGTTAGAGAAAAAAAGAGAGAGGGAGAAAGAGAATGGAAAAAAGAGAAAATCTATGGGAGAAAGAAAGAGAAAAAGAAAGAGACCGAAAAGAGAGGGAAAAACAGAAGATAAAAAGAAAAAAATGAGATAAAGAAAGATATTAAGTTAGAGAGAAAGAGAGCGGGAGAGAGAATGGAGAGAAAGAGAAAAAGAACGGGAGAAAGAGAGAAAGAAAGAGACTGAGTAAGAGAGAAGGAAGAGCAGAAGATAAAAAGAAAAAGAATGAGAGAATGATTAAGATATAAAGTGAGAGAGAGAGAGAGAGAGAGAGAGAAAAGGGAGTAGGGAAAAAGAGAGAAAATGAAAGGGAGGGGGAGGTGGTCCTGCCCCTGAGTCCCATCCATCAGGAAGCACTCCAGCACACTTTCTTCATTGCTTCCTAGAGTGTGTTAACCCGGGGGGAGTGGCTGGAGAGGGCCCACCTGCGCCCACTAAGTCTCTTCATTGGATGCGCACTCACCTCCGTCATCGCTCAAGAAGGCCCCCTTGGGGCCGGAGGGGACGGAAGACCCCCAGACGTCGATGGCTTTGGGGTAGCCCGGGTCCGCCGAGCGCGATTGCTCGTTGAAGCGCCAATACCTCAAAGACACGCGGGCAAAAAAATAGACGTAAGTCTCGTATCCAATGCGCTAGGGGGCGCCCCTCAATTCTTTTGTGTTTGGTTTGTGTTCCCGTTCTTACCAGTTTCCCTGAAAGAGGTACGTGTATCCGGAAGGCTCCCACCAGATGGCGGCGTCGATGCGATCGTAAGGAATTTCGTGGCCGTAATGTCCCAGTTCCAGAGGGTAGCCCGCTTCCAGGTTGGCCTCTCGGAAAAGCCAGAATCGGTTTTCTGGAGGGACCGCCAGACAAAAGTGTCAGAAGACTCGGAACCGCTGTTTGAAAACCAGACATCTGTTGCTAAAACATGGGAAGTGTGTCACGGTTGCCACGGCGCCCAATCGGCCCCGCCCGTGTGGCGCCGGCTGCGGCTCGTCGACGGATTGGCTTTCTGTCTGTTTAAGCTCAGTGCTCTCACTCACCCTTTGTCAGTCCGTCAACAAACCTCTGCCACGCAAGACGTGAGTTTTGACTCTGCCAGGGTTTCCTGCCTGTGTTTCCTGTCCGGTATCATTTCCGTATTGATATCCAGTTCCCTTCCCGTCTAGTTTGTCCTGTTTGATTTCGATATCCTGTTTCGATATCGACCCTGTCTGTCCTGTTGTTTAATATCGGTTTTCAGTTCCGTTCCCGTCTAGGTTGTCCTGTTTAATTTCGATCCGCAGTTTTGTTCCCATCTAGTTTGTCCTGTGTAATTTCGATATCCTGTTTCGATATCAATCCCGTCCGTCCCGTTGTTTAATATCGGTTTCCAGTTCCGTTACTGTCTAGTTTGTCCTGTTTAATTTCGATCCACAGTTTTGTTCCCATCTCGTTTGTCCTGTTTGATTTCGATATCCTGTTTCGATATCATACCTGTCCGCCGTGTTGTTTAATATCGGTTTCAGTTCAGTTCCCGTCTAGTTTTTCCTGTTTAATTTCGATCTCCAGTTTTGTTCCCGTCTCGTTTGTCCTGTTTAATTTCGATATCCTGTTTTGATATCTTTCCTGTCTGTCCCTTTGTCTAATATCGGTTTTCAGTTCCGTTCCCGTCTAGGTTGTCCTGTTTAATTTCGATCCCCAGTTTTGTTCCCATCTAGTTTGTCCTGTATAATTTTGATATCCTGTTTTGATATCATTTCTGTCTGTCCCTTTGTTAAATTTCGGTTTCCAGTTCTGTTCCCGTCTAGTTTGTCCGGTTTAATATCAGTCTCCAGTTTTGGTTTCGGTCTAATTTGTCCTGTTTGATTTCGATATCCTGTTTCAATATCAATCCTGTCCGTCCTGTTGTTTAATATCGGTTTCAGTTCAGTTCCCGTCTAGTTTGTCCTGTTTAATTTTGATCTCCAGTTTCGTTCCTGTCTCGTTTGTCCTGTTTGATTTCAATATCCTGTTTCGATATCAATCCTGTTTGTCCCGTTGTTTAATATCGGTTCAAGTTCCGTTCCCGTCTAGTTTGTCCTGTTTAGTTTCGATATCCTGTTTCATTTTTGGCTTTATCATTTTCTTCTTCCTTTTCTCTCTTTTTTCATTTAATGTTTTGTTTTTGTTTTTTATATTTCTTCTTTTTCTCTTTTTTCTTTTTCTTTTATTCTTTGGTTTATTTCACCCGACCTTTTTGCTTCTTTTTTGCATTATTATTATTTTTTCCTCCTTTTCCCTATTTTTTCTCTTTTTCCTTTCTTTTTTTCTAGTGTTTTTTTCTTCTCGTTTTTTCTTGGTTTTATTATTTGTTATTTTTCTCTTTTCCCCTTTTCTTTTATTCTTCAGTTTCTTTCACCCCATCTTTTGACTTCTCCTTTTGCTTCATTATTTACTTCTTCCTTTTCTCTCTTTTTTTCATTTCTTCTTTTGTTTTTCTTCCTATTTTTCAGTTTTTTTAATTCTTCTTTTTCTCTTTTTCCTTTTTCTTTTATTCTTTTGTTTCTCTTGCCTCACCTTTTTGTTTCTTTTTTTGCTTTTATATTTTCTTTCACCTTTTCTCCCTTTTTTCTTTTTTCTTTTTTCTATTGTTTTTTATTATTATTATTTCCATTTTTTTTCATTCTTATTTTTCTCTTTTTCCTGTTTTATTTTAGTCTTTTGCTTCTTTTTTCCCCAAGCTTTTCTTGCTTTGACATATTCTTCTTATTTTTTTCCTTTTTGATTTGTCATTCATTTTTTGTCTTGTTTTGTATGGTCATTAAGCCGCCGCCATTCTCATTCTTTTTGTGATTTTTAGCACTCGTTTTCAACCGCATGACAGAAAACCACGACAAAAAATACAGACTTTCCTTTGAACTTTCTTATTAAGGCAGGAGGAGACCCCTGATTTATGACGTGAACCGACTTATCTGCCTTTACTGTCCATCAAAAATAACGATGTACCGGTATTCGCGTGGAGTTTGAAGGTAATGAGTTGAAAGATTTATGACTTTCATGCCCAAAAATTACAAACAATTTGATAAAGGTTAGCATCATGTTGCAATTAGCGTGTCCGACGTCAGTTTCGGTTTCAGGTTGACGAAATACTCTTACTCCAAAACACACGATAATGCCGACAGATTAAAAAAGAAAAAAAAATCCGCCTAAAAGCATTCCTGCATCAGTTGAAGATCCTTGTTGTAATCCGTCTGTGTGGGCTCATAACACCCCTTTCAAAATAAAATGACTTGTCAGAGATCTCTGGTATAGCCGGGAGATTGTTTTCTTGACCTTGGAATATCTTTAGCAATTAGTAAAAGATTCAAATGATGATTGAAACGTTCGTTAGCTGATGAAATTCCCAACATAAATATGTACACGATCATATATTCAAATCAGAGTCGAAATTAAACGTGTCAATTTCCCTACGGGGATGAATCAAGTATCTATCTATTTCTCTATCCTTCTAGCTATCTATATCTATATCTATCCAGAAATCTATCTATCTAGACATCTATCTATCTACACACCTATACATATATATATATATATATATATATATATATATATATATATATATATATATATATATCTAGACACCTATCTATATATCTTTATATCTATATATCTAGACACCTATCTATATATCTTTATATCTATATTTACCCAACTATCTATCTAGACATGTATCCAGACATCTATCTATCTAGACTTCTATCAAGACATCTATCTATCTATATCTATCTCTCTAGACACCTATCTATCTATATATCTATCTATCTATCTATCTATCTACACACCTATACATCTATCTATATCTATCTAGACACCTACCTATATATCTATATCTATCCATCTAGACATCTATCTAGACATCTATCCATCTAGACACTATCCATCTAGACACCTATCTATCTATCTATTTCCATCTTTCTAGATATCTATTTATCTAGACACCTATATATCTATCTATATCTATCCAGACACCTATCTATATATCTATATCTACCCAACTATCTATCTAGACATGTACCTAGACATCTATCTATCGAGACATCTATCCATCTATAGCTATCTTTCTAGACACCTATCTATATATCTATATCTATCCATCTATCCAGACATCAAACTAGACATCTGTCAGACATCTATCCATCTATCCATCTAGACACCTATCCATCTATCTATTTCTATCTATCTAGATATCTATTTATCTAGACACCTATATATCTATCTATATCTATCCAGACACTTATCTATATATCTATATCTACCCAACTATCTATCTAGACATGTATCTAGACATCTATCTATCTAGACACCTATAATATATATATATATATATATATATATATATATATATATATGGTATAACCCCTAACCCTATCGAGACATCTATCCATCTATATCTATCTTTCTAGACATCTATGTATATATCTCTATCTATCTATCTATCTAGACACCTATATATATATATATATATATATATATATATATATATATATATATATATATAGACACCTATCTACCTATCTATCGATATCTATCTATCTGTCTATCTATCCATCTAGATCTATCTAGACATCTAGACATTTATCTATCTAGTCATCTTTCTATCTATACAACTATCTATTTATCTAGATGTCTTGATAGATATCTAGATATGTCTAAATAGATAGATGGATAGATCTTTAGATAGATATTTAGATAGATCTTTAGGTAGATCTAGAAAGATAGATAGTTAATTGAAATCCCCGTAGCAATATTGAGGAGCCGGCGGATCCGTGAGCTTTTGGCAGCCATCCCGGGGACAGAGCGATGACATCATCCTCCTGGGCTTCAAAGCCCCTCGGTCGGACCCTCGCCGGATCGGTCGGCTTGTAAAAAGACAAGCCGCTCTCGCATTTGAAATAACGAGCCTGGCTGAGGGAGATTTATAGGCCAGGGATTGCACGGGGGATGGGGAGGGGCTCATTCCTTACGTCTCTCAGAATGGAATAGCAAGGAACCAAGGGGGGCATATCATATACATGGGAGGGAAGGGGGTGGGGCACAACTATTATTAACCCTGAAATTGAAAGTGTTTTTTCAAAAATGTGTTTCACAATTACCGTTTTAAAAATGTACAGTTTGTTTTTGTATTTTGTCATTTATTTCATTTAGTAGAATCATGGATTTTTTTTTCAAAAATATGTTATTTTATTGTTCTGTAGATTATTACATTATTTTTCGTAATTAACTCGAAAAACTTTTCTTTTGTCCTGCTTTTTTTTCTACTTTTTTCCTTTTCTTCTTCTTTTTTTTCTTTACTTTATTTATTCTTCTTTATTTATTCATTTTTTTCCTTTTTCCTATCCTTTTAAATTTTTGCTTTCTATTATTTTTTTTCCTGCTTGTTTTCTTCTTCTTTTTTTCTCTTTTTCCTTTTTCATTTACTTCCTTTTTCTTCTTTTTATACTTTTTTCCTTTTTTTTCTTGATTTATTATATTTTCTTCTTATTTTTTTTTCATTTTTGTGTTTTGTTTGTTTATTTTTCCTATCTTTTCAATTATTTTTTCTTGCTTTCTACACTTTTTTATTATTTTTTCCTGCTTGATTTCCTCTTCTTTTTTTCGTTTTTAATTTTCCTCATTTTTCTTCTTTTTATAGCTTGCTTTATCATACTTTTCTTATTATCATTTCCTTGTATTGCGTTTTGTTTTTTATTTTTGTCTTTTATTTCTTTTTTCCTATCTTTTCAATGTTTCTTTTCTTGCTTACTGCATTTTTTATTTTTGTTCTTGCTTGATTTTGTCTTTTTTCTTTTTATACTTGCTTCTTTTGTTCTTCTTTTTTTCTTTTCTTAGCTTTTTACTCCTTTCCTTTTGCTTTATTATGTTTTTTTCTTTCTATTACTTTTTTTCTTCTTAATTTTTTCTCTTTTGAAGTTTATTCTTTTGTTTCTTGTTTCTTCTTTCTTCTTGCTTTATGATGTTTTCTTCCTTTATTCCCTTCATGTTTTATTTTTTCCTTCTTTTGTTTCTTTTTTTCCTCGCTTTTTCCTTTTTCTTGCTTCTTGCAGAATGTTTTTAACAGTGTGGAGAAGCTTCATTTGGCCCACACTCACCCGGATCCAAAGTTTGAGACCCCAGGACGGATTCCCGGGGTCTACCGCATCTCGGTTTTCTACGAGGTGTCAAGCGAGTGTTTCGTCCAGTCTCCGACTCACCCTTAAAGAAGACGAAGCGTCCGTCGTGTCGTTCGTAGGCGGCGTCGATGTCTCCGGGCAGACCCCGCCAGAAGTGTCCGATGGGCATGGGGTAGTTGTCCAGGACCCTGTTCCTGCGCACCCTCCAGAACCAACGTCCCTGCGGGGGGAACGGAACCTGAGACAAGGTCTTGCTTTATGGGACGGTAATATCGCATTAGGCTACCTTGAAGCTGTTACTGAAGTACATATGTACGCGTCTGTCTCAGCGGTTTACACTTCAATTTGTTATCAGCCCATATACTTCAGGAACTTTCACTTTAGGGTGTACTCACTTTTGTTGCAAAGGGGTTTAGTTATTGACAGCTATATTTTGAGTTTTTTGAGAGTTAAAAAAAATTGACGCCGCTATAAAAACTTTACACAGACTACTTTTTATCGTGCAGAAGCGATGTTTCTTCAGTGTTGTTCTACTAAACACTATAATTGTCACGGTTGCCATGGCGCCCAATTGGCCCCGCCTGATTGGCTTTTGGCCTATTTAAGTTCAGTGCTCTCACTTTACCTTTGTCAGTTCGTCAACGACATGGGTTTCGACTCGGTCCTGTTCCTGTTGGTATTTCCTGCCCGGTATATTTCCCATTTATTTTGTCCTGTTCATTTTCGGTTTCCAGTTTTGTTTCTGTCTAGTTTTGTCCTGTTTATTATTTTCTCCAGTTTTTATTCCCGTCTAGTTTCTCCTGTTTTATTTCGATTTTCCTGTTTCGGTATCAATCCTGTCCGTCCCATCCTGTCCGTTATCGACCCCATCCGTCTGATATCAACTCGGGCAATTGAAATCGATCTCGTTGACAGATTCGCTTTCCGTCTATTTAAGCTCAGTGTTCTCACTCTTCCTTTGTCAGTCCGTCAACAAACCTCTGCCCCGCAAGACTTGGGTTTTGACTCGGTCCTTTTTCCTGTTGGTATTTCCTGTCCAGTATTGTTCCCGTTTATTTTGTCCTGTTTAATTTCAATTTCCAGTTTTGTTTCCGTCTAGTTTCGTCCTGTTTGTTATTTTCTCCAGTTTTCGTTGCCGTCTAGTTTTTCCAGTTTTTTTCCAATATCCTGTTTCAGTATCAATCCTGTCCATCCTGTCCCGTCCGGTATTGACCCCATCCGTCTGATATCAACTTGGGAAATTGGAATCGATCTGACAGATTGGCTTCCGTCTATTTAAGCTCAGTGTTCTCACGCTTCCTTTTTCAGTTGGTCAACCAACCTCTGACCCGCAAGACGTGGGTTTGGACTCGGTCCAGTTCCTGTTGGTATTTCCTGTCCGACGTTGTTCCAGTTTATTTTGTCCTGTTTAATATCGGTTTCCAGTTTTGTTATCGTCCATTTTTGTCCTGTTTATTATTCGCTCCAGTTTTCGTCCCTGTCTTGTTTGTCCCGTTTATTTTCGATATCCTGTTTCAGTATCAATCCTGTCCGTCCCATCCTGTCCGTTATCGACCCATCCGTCTGATATCAACTCGGGCAATTGAAATCGATCTTGTTGACAGATTGGCTTTCCGTCTATTTAAGCTCAGTGTACTCTCCCTTTGTCAGTCCGTCAACAAACCTCTACCGCGCAAGACGTGGGTTTCGACTCGGTCCAGTTCCTGTTGGTATTTCCTGTCCGATATTGTTCCCGTTCATTTTTTTCCTGTTTAATCTCGGTTTCCAGTTTTGTTTCCGTCTAGTTTTGTCCTATTTATTATTTTCTCCAGCTTTCGTTCCCATCTAGTTTCTCCCGTTTAATTTCGATATCCTGTTTCAGTATCAATCCTGCCTGTCCCGTCCTGTGCGGTATCGACGCCATCCGTCCCTAACGTGCGTGACTCCCCATTTCCCGTAAAATAAAAGACTTATGTGAGAACGTCACGCGTTTGGGTCCTGATCCGGTTCCGGTTCATGACAACAACGGAATCTTTGCAGAAATGTGAGGGGTGTACTCACTTTTGAAATACTTTTACTCGAGTAAGACTTTTGGCTGACCTACACGGAATGTCCCGGCGTTCGGCTAATAAAAGGGACGAAACTCAGCGGCGTGGACAGATTTACGAGACGGACGTCGGTTTATAAAGCGGGGAGCGGTCGGCGTGACCGTCCCCAGATGAAATAGCCGCGAGATGCTAAGGGATTTGCTCTTGGCTAGCGTCCCGACATTCGTCCTTCACGGGCGAGCGGGGACAAGATTTTCCCTCGTCCGACGTTTCCAGACGGGAACGATCGCCGGTTGACGTCGGATTCCGATAAATGTCTTCATGGAGGATGGGAAAAAAACGGCTGGACAGAAAATATTGTGAAAATCTATGTAAGAAATAATAATGTCAAGATATTAAACCATGTTAGACGTAAACGAGATTGGGATTACTTTTCAAGATTGTTAGTTAGCAGTGTTGGGAATAACCCCGTTATGAATAACGAAGTAATCTAACTAGTTTTCTGCTTTTAAAACACCGTCACCGTTACTGATAGTCAAAGGAGGTGCGTTACTTTGACTGCAGAACACCGATGGTCGAGTTGTTTATGTCACGTCTTTTCCGATCACCTGTAGGGCTTTCGACGTTGGGTCGGAATTCCCTTTTGCAATGTTAAAAAACTTTAATTGAATAATCCACAGCGACTGAGTTATCTGAGTTTGAAAGAAGCCAGCGAGCAGACAAAAGGTCCTGCATACACGAGGGCATAAAAGTTCTCTAAAGCCAGGGAACTGGGATCCAGCCACACAGGAGGCACAGGACCAAATCCCAGCTTAGCAAGCAACCAGAGAACCTTGCCGAGCCAGCATTTGATATCTTGCATGCATGTGTGAAACAAAGAAACAGGCCGGTCAGAGGGGTGGGAGACCCCCGCCCCCCCGGCGACCGGAGATGTGAGACAGGGATGCCTGTCACCTCGCATTTCAGTTTGAAAGAAGCCAGCGAGCAGACAAGAGGTCCTGCATACACAGGGGTAAGAGAGTTCTCTAAAGCCAGGGAACTAGGGTCCAGCCACAAAGGAGGAACAGGACCAAATCCCAGCTTAGCAAGCAACCAGAGAAACTTGCCGAGCCAGCATTTGTTACTTGGCATGCATGGGTGAAACAAAGAAATAGGTCGGTCAGAGGGGTGGGAGACCCCCGCCCCCCAGGCAACCGAAGATGTGAGACAGGGATGCCTGTCACCTCGCATTTCAGTTTGAAAGAAGCCAGCGAGCAGACAAGAGGTCATGCATACACGAGGGTAAGAGAGTTCTCTAAAGCCAGGGAACTAGGGTCCAGCCACACAGGAGGCACAGGACCAAATCCCAGCTAAGCAAGCAACCAGAGAACCTTGCCAAACCAGCGTCCAAGCCCGATCGAGCCAGAGGCCAAACCAATGGGACGCATCCTGTGACCTCAAGAAACTTTAAGCCACCGCCGGCCACCTCGAATTTCAGTTTGAAAGAAGCCAGCGAGCAAACAAGAGGTCCTGCATACACAGGGGTAAGAGAGTTCTCTAAAGCCAGGGAACTAGGGTCCAGCCACAAAGGAGGAACAGGACCAAATCCCAGCTTAGCAAGCAACCAGAGAACCTTGCCGAGCCAGCATTTGTTACCTGGCATGCATGTGGGGAACAAAGAAACAGGCCGGTCAGAGGGGTGAGAAGCGCCTGCCCCCCAGGGCGACCAAAGCCGTGAGCCAGGGATGCCTGTCACCTCGCAATTCAGTTTGAAAGAAGCCAGCGAGCAGACAAGAGGTCCTGCATACACGAGGGTAAGAGAGTTCTCTAAAGCCAGGGAACTAGGGTCCAGCCACACAGGAGGCACAGGACCAAATCCCAGCTTAGCAAGCAACCAGAGAACCATGCCGAGCCAGCATTTGTTACTTGGCATGCATGGGTGAAACAAAGAAGCAGGCCGGTCAGAGGGGTGGGAGACCCCCGCCCCCCAGGCGACCGGAGATGTGAGACAGGGATGCCTGTTACCTCGCATTTCAGTTTGAAAGAAGCCAGCGAGCAGACAAGAGGTCCTGCATACACGAGGGCAAAAGAGTCCAGGGTGTCCCCTGCCCACTGCCCGAATGGGATGGGCTCCAGCACCACCGCCACCCTACTGAGGATAAGCGGTGCAGATAATGGATGGATGGATAAACTCAGGTCTTTAATTCGATTGGTCAGAATAATCATTGACCACCTAAATTAGTAAATGGGCCCAAAATAATAATTTAGTTTGTATCCGGTGCTATAAGAAGAGATTGGTGTCTATAAAATGTACGAACACAACACCGATTTAGCGTTAGCATGCTAACGACCGTTCCTAAAAATGTCATCTTGGAGGTTTCAAAGCCCACGCGCCCGGCCATGATGGCGGCTGACATCACCACCAAATGGAAACCATCTGCGGGACCGCCGAGTTCTCCGCCCCGGGCCTAACACCTGAACGCACCGCGGCCGGCCGTTTTACATGCCCGTCTCCTCGTAAAAGGCGGTCCTCGCCTCGTTTTACCGTCTCCGCCGTCCGCAAATTGGAAACAGGCCCCGGGTCGAGGTACACCTGCCATCCGAATAACGATATTCACGTGCCAAAAGTACTTAAAAGTAGAAAACAGAAAGTACTCGAACGTACGGAAAAGGAAGAAAAAGGAAAATGGAGGAAAAGAAAAAAGAATGAAAGAAAATAAAGGAATTAAAGAGAAAAAAAAACAATGGAATTTTCTCTTTTTTCTTTTTATATTTTTCCCTTTTTGTTTTTATTTACCTTTTTTTCTCGAGTTTCACTTTTTCTCTTGTTCCTTTTATTTCATTTTTCTATTCTCATTTTTTAGCCTTTTTTTCTTATTCCCTTTTTCTTTTCTTTTTTTTGTATTTCTCCTTTTTCCAAAAGTAGGAGTCTCCATATCTTGTGCTTTTAGCACTTGTTTTCAATGGCACGACAGAATAGAGCGACATCCAGTGGGAAATATTACACACTGTCCCTTTGACTTTCATGAATTTTTTGGATGAAGTTATGAAAAGTAATAAAAGTACTTCAAATTGGAAAAAAGTTCTTAAAAGTGTGAAAAAGTACTCAAATTTAGTAAAAAGAAGAATACTGAAAAATACAATAAAAGGGCAAAAGGGTACAGATAAACAAAAATGACTGAAACAATAAAAAAGTATTGAAAGTACTAAAAAGTCCCAAAAAGTTCTGTACTTTTTCCTTATGTACTAAAAAGTGATGAAAGGTCGAAAAAAGCCAGTGCGGTGCCAAAAGTACTAAAATTCTGTCTACGACCATACCACCCTGAGAATGCCTGATCTCATGAAGCTAAGAAGGTTGGGGACTGATTAATACTTGGATGGGAGACTGCCTGGTGCAGTAACTTAGGTCATTTGGTGCACGCTCTGCTGCAACAGCACTGACTGTACCCCCTGCGGTGAAGATGAATTTCCCTAAGGGGACCAAATAAATTGAAATATTAAGATTGTTATGTCCTAAAACGTGAACAAAGGTACTAACATGTACTTTGTGCTACTATTGCTTTCGCCCCATTACTCGTTAAATATGTATAGTTTTTAACGAAACTCCGCCTCCTGTCCTTTACTTTTCCGACTCTTCCTCATTTGCATGTCGTTCTTTTGTTTGCAAACGAAAGAAATCTCACCTTGAAGACAAACATCTCGCCTCTCAGCATGGCCACCGTATCAAAGTCGCCCTCGCAAATGTCCGGTCCGTAGTGGTCCGGTTTTTCGGTGGTTCTGGGTCTGTCCGGCTGGCGGGGGGGGTTCTGTGGAGGACGGGGGTCCGGGCGCCGCGGAGTCACCGTTGGCAAAGACTGAGTGGGACGGTTGTCTTGCGTCCCTGCAGGACGGACAAACCGGAAAGACATCAAGTCAGTTTTTATGTAGAGGAACTCCACTGCCACATCACCATTTCCCCTAACAACAGGACCTGCCTCCAGTGACCGTGACATCATCACTTTAAAAGAAGAAGCGGCAACAGCTTTCTTTCTCTCTTTTAACCGCGCTCCAACTGCCTAGAAGCTACCCTCTTAAAGCGAGTGGTCCGGCGGGTAGGGACTAAGATGACCGGCCGAGGTTCGAGGGTGTGGCCGCCCCAGAGCCACCAGGCTTGGAGAAGACGTGGTTCTCTCCGTCCCTGTTGTCTGGATAACAACAACTGCCGTGAAATCCACCGCCAAGAGGGATAGGACCCTGGCTTTCTTCGTCTTCCTGTCAGGCCATGTGCAGCCTTTTACACACCCTTCCCCCGAGAATAGATGACACACAACCTGTCTTGGGTGTTTTGGGCAATATAATAATAATAATAATAATAATTTCCTTTGTATTGTCATTCTTTGTAACAATGTACACAGAACGAAATGTCGATACACCTGACCCGTTGTATAGACACACTATGAAAATAATTCCTGATCATTTACAGGAGATGATTATCTTAAAACTGGGTTTATTAATCAGTACCGTTACCTTTTAGAAAATGTCTTCCCCTCTCTCCTTGATTGTGTGAACAACGTGCTTTATTCTCTTGTTTGTTTCATGTAAATAAAACGTAGTTTGTTCGAATCAAACCACGTGCATTATCTTTTTGTGTCCATCTTATTTTCCTTCCTGGACTGATCAATCATTATCCGTAGCAAATACTACAATATGTTTAGAGTATTGCCTTCTTCATGATAAATGGGAGACACAATATGGTAATGGTTCTGACCGTAGATTTGCTGAATTCCTCGTCTGTCGTCCTCGGGTAACTGGAAATCGTCCGTCTCCATCCATTGGTAGAAGGGCGCCATGATAGCTAGCGGGTTGTTGGAATGCTCCAGGCCCAAAGCGTGGCCCAGTTCGTGGACCGCCACCAGGAACAGGTCGTTGCCTGCGAGGAACGAAGAAGAAGAAAAATCGAGGAATGAGTGAAAAAATAGGAATAGTCGGATTAGGATCGGAATATTGCCGGAATTGCCACAGAATCCGAACATTCCTAAATCGAATATTTCGTTATAGTGTTTGTTAGCTGGTCGTTCTTGTATACTCATTCTACGAGTGCAAAACCTTTTCTTCTTCTGTGATTTTTTTTTGTCTTCTTCGTTGGTGTCGCAAAGAACTTTGGACTTACAGTATAAAAACGAATGCTACACGTTAACTCTGTCCAACTAAATAAATCGGAATATTACTGATATTCGGGTAATGTAAAGAAACCCGAGTATGTTCTTTATTGTAATGCAAAAAGTCGCTTTGTTTGATGTTTTTCTAACGTAATTGCAAATCATGATAGAAAACCTGTTCAGTAATTTGGCCCATTGCTCCATGCAGATATCCTTCTAGAGCAGTGTTGTTTTGGGGCTATTGTTGGGCAACATCGATTTTTAACTCCCTACAAAGATTTTTTTTATGGGGTTGAGATGTTGAGAATGGCTAGGCCACTTCAGGACCTGAAATACTTTTTACGGAGCCACTCTTTTGTTGTCCTAGCTGTGTGTTTGAAATTATTGTCACGCTGAAAGACCGAGACACGTCTCATTTTAAATGCTCTTGCTGATGGAAGGATCTTTTTACTCAAAATCTCTCGATACAAACATCAGTCGTCGTGGTCTCTTTGCAGAAAAATAGCCCCATAGAATTATGTTTCCACCCTCATGTTTTACAGGGGATATGGTGTTCTTCATTTTGAAGTTATAAACTATTTTATACGCTGTTTTATTCCACTTATACTCAAAATACTTGTCCCAAGTTTGACCCCAGCCTTGAGTGCAACTCTTCAGAAGGGTGTCGTAAACCGCCTCTGCTTTGGAACATGTCTTTGGATTCAGTCTGTGCAGATAACAATGACTTATCACCTTGCTTGGGGTGTTGGGAGTATGTGCCTGTCACCCCTTGTCACCCCTCTTCCCATTATTCAAATCATGGTTGGGAAATTTAAATCGACGACGGCGCGGACCAATCACAGAGGCTTGGTCATGGGGCGTGAACATTTCATCGGGTTATAACATGGGAAGACCCTGGAACCTCGTCGTCTTCTGCACACAATTGCAATTTTGGCACGGCAGAAAGATCCGATTTGTTCAACTCTTTGATTCGGCTAAATAAGTTGATTTGTGAACTATACTCGTCGTTCGGCTGATTACATTTCTCCGGCTTCTGGACATACTCCAACTGTATGGGTTTAGATTTCAGTTTAATAAATGATAAAACGTTACAATATACAATTCAGCAACATGTTTTCTACGGCAAAACAGGGCCTGGACGGTTACTGGCTTCAGCAGGGGGACACGTCTGGCAGTTTAGGAAATGAGTCCCTAAACTGATAGTAGCCTTTGTTATTGTGGTCCCAGTTCTCTTAAGGCAGGGGTGTCAAACTCATTTTAACTCGGGGGCCACAGGATAGAACAAACATTCTCTCAGGGGCCGGACTAATGAGGTAGGAAGAATGTAAAGGAAAGAAAGAAAGAAAAAAAGAAAGAATGAAAAGAAAATATGGAGAGAAAGAAAGACAGAAAGAAAAAGAGAAAGAAAGAAAAAAGAAACAACGAAAGAAACAACAAAAGAAAGAAAAAGAGAAAGAAAGAAAGAAGAAACAACGAAAGAAAGAAAAAGAGAAAGAAAGAAAGACTAGTAAATTGAGGAGAAAGACGAAGAGAGAAAAAAATAAGAGAAAGAGAGGGAGAGAACAAGAGGGAGGGTGGGACAAAGAAAGAGAGAAAGGGAGAAAGCGAGAGAGAGATAAAGGAGAGCGAGAGACAGAGAATGTTAAACAAAAGAGATAAAAAGAAATAGTGAGAGAGGGGGAAAGAAAGAGAGAGAGAAAAGAAATCCAAACAGGAATAAAAAGAGAGAAGGAGAGAAAGAGAGAAGGGGAGTAAGAGGAGGTTGATGCAAGAGAGAGAGAGAGAGAGAAAAGACAGAGAAAAGGAAAAAAGGAAGGGAGAGCCAAAGAAGGTAAAAAGACACAGATAGAAAAAGAGAAGAAGAGGAACAAAGAAAGAAAAAGAGAGACGGAGCGAGTGAAAGAGAGAGAGATTGAAGGTGAGAGAAAAAGGGAGGATGAGAGAGAGAGAGTGAAAGAGAGAGAGAGAGAAAGAAAGACATGCAGGTACAGCGTTTGTGAGAGGCGCCTGGCTTTGGCAGAATCAAGTGGACATATTTCAACCTGCAGCTCGTTTTTCTCTTGCGCTTCCCTCAGCTTTGTCTCGCGGGCCGGATTCAATCCCTTAGCGGGCCTGATCTGGCCCGCGGGACGGCAGTTTGACACTTGCGTCTTAAGGTCATTCACTAAGTTCCCCCGTGTGGTTCTGAGGTTTTCTGTTCTTGTTATCAATTTGACACCACAGGGTGAGATCTTGGACAGAGCACCAGATGAAGGGAGCTTATCAGTGGTCTTGTATGTCTTCCAGCTTCATTTCCATTTTACCTATTGCAGATTGAGTCTATCCATCCTGGTGCAGATCTACAATTTTGTCCCTGGTGTCCTCGGACAGCTCTTTGGTTTTGGCCATAGTGGACCGCCTGAGGTTGTAGACAGGAGTCTTTTATATTAATAATGAGTTAAAACTGGTGCCATTATTACAGGTAACAAGTGGATCCTCATGAGACCTGGTTAGGAGAAGTTAGACCTCTTTGACTGACAGAAATCATGCTTGTTCGTAGGAGACCAAATAGTTCTTCATCTCATTTCATCTCATCAGCCGTACCGCTTATCCTCAGTAGGGTCGCGGGGGTGCTGGAGCCCATCCCAGCCATCTCCAGGCAGTGAGCAGGGGACACCCTGAACTGGTTGCCAGCCAATCGCAGGGCACACAGGGACAGACAACTCATTCGCTCATTCACACCTCAGTAGGGTCGCGGGGGTGCTGGAGCCCATCCCAGCCATCTCCAGGCAGTGAGCAGGGGACACCCTGAACTGGTTGCCAGCCAATCGCAGGGCACACAGGGACAGACAACTCATTCGCTCATTCACACCTAGGGACAATTTAGACCGGCCAATTCACCTGAAATGCATGTTTTTGGAATGTGGGAGGAAACTGGAGTGCACAGGGAGAACATGCAAACTCCACACAGGAGGTTCGATCTCATGACCTCACTATCTGCACGGCTTATCCTCAGTAGTGTCGCGGGGTTGCTGGAGCCTATCCCAGCAATCATCAGGCAGTGGGCAGGGGACACCCTGAAATGGTTGTCAGCCAATCGCAGGGCACACGGGGACAGACAACTCGCTCGCTCATTCACACCTAGGGACAATTTAGACCGGCCAATTCACCTGAAATGCATGTTTTTGGAATGTGGGAGGAAACCGGAGTGCCCGGAGGAAACCCACGCAAGCACGGGGAGAACATACAAACTCCGCACAGGAAGTCTGGAGCTGGATTTGAACCCACGCAGGAGGTTCCCAAGACATGAACTGTGCCGCACAAGCGCTAACCACTGCGCCGCCGTGCTGCCCCAAATAGTTCTTGTCCACTCTAATTCGGAAATTGATTCTTTAAAAATGAAACAATGCAATTTTCTTATTTTAATTTTTTTAAATTCCACATTCTGTCTCTCATCTCTCGGGCCTGGGTCATAGTTGGATAGGAGACTGTCTGGGAAAACCAGGTGCTGTAACTCGATGAAACATATTGAAAAGTTCTAAAAGGTCGAAAAAAGCCAGTGCGGTGCCAAAAGTACTAATATACTGTCTACGACCATACCACCCTGAGAATGCCTGATCTCATGGAGATAAGCAGGGTGGGGCCTGATTAATACTTGGATGGGAGACTGCCTGGTGCTGTAACTCAGGTCATTCGGCACACGCTGTGCTGCGACAGCACTGACTGTACCCCCTGGTACAGAAATTGAAATTCCGTAAATGTCACGGTTGCCATGGCGCCCAATTGCTCCCCGCTGCGTGGCGTCAGGTTCTGTCACGGTTGCCGCGGCGCCCAATTGGTCCCCGCCGTGTGGCGGCAGGTTCGGTCACGGTTGCCGCGGCGCCCAATCGGCCCCGCCCATGGACACCAGCGGAAACGCGTTGACAGATTGCTCCCTGACTACTTAAACGCTGTCCTGTGAGTTGTTTTTTGTCGGAGCGTCTGCTAAACTCTGTTTTGCCACGTTAAGCCTTGAGAATTTCCGTTTTTCCTGTGTTTTTGCTCTTGTTTGTCAAGCCCTGTGAATCCCTGTATTCCCCGTGTTTTTTGCTTCTGTGAATCCCTGTTTTGCCTGTGTTTTTGCTCTTGTTTGCCAAGCCCTGTGAATCTCCGTTTTTGCCTGTGTTTTGCTCCTGTTTTGTTCTCGCCCCGATCTGTTCGATTTTGACCACGTCCTCGTTCCGATCAACCAACTTCCGCGACCAACGATTTCCGGATCGAGTGTGCGCTCATTCCTCTTCTCCCCAATAAACTGTGAGTAACGTTACGCGATTGGGTTCTGCTTCCTGTTTCCTGTCCTGGTTTGTGACAGTAAAGGGACAACATAAATGGAATTATTCTTCATATGCATTTCACAATTATTTCTCTTAGAGTTGACTCAATTCTTATCGGCCCCACAGTATGAAGATTTTGAAGAAAAATCGGGAACGTTTTTAGCTTTGCTAGCAAATCTGGAAACCATCAGATTTGATGAGGCAGCTGAAATTCCAGGCCTGAAGGAAGATCACGCAGGAACGAGTGCAGGAACCGGTCTGTTCATTGTTCTCTCTCGATGATGTCATCGACGAAAGCCATGACCCGGCGTGTGGACCGATACTATCGCGCGTTCCCTGAAATGAAGTCCGCTTTTGTTACGAGCTCTATTATCGACTGACGTGACCTCGTTAGCCGTCCTCCGTTAGCATTTCAAACACCGACCCGGAGATTGGGTCTGGGGTCCGCAATTTGAAGTTTGACCCCAATTTTTGCTTCTCTTGAAATAGGATTTTTCAAAAAGTGTTCAACAGTACTAAAAAGTACTGAAAAAAATCTACAAAAAAAAGTACTAAAAATTAATAATATTGTCAGGACCGGAACAAAGACAGGCGAGCGAAGGTAGTGTCGAGAGCGGGGAAAAACAGATCGATGGCCGGGACGGGGGAGCAAAAACGTAGTCGAGTTCAGAAAAAGGGTCGGAGCCGGGAATCAATCAGGAATCGGGACAGGAGAAAGTCAGGGTCGAAAAGGCTTGCCTAGCAGTAGCTGAGGTTCACAGACGGACTGACCACCGGTGACAGGAAAACGGGGGTTTATAAAGAGATAAGCAGCCAATCGGCGTCCGAGGCAGCAGACTATATTATATATAGAAAAGTACTAAAAGTTATGAAAATGTAGAAGAAAAAAGCAAAAGTAACATAGTACTGAAAAGAACGTGAAAGTGCTAAAAACAATACAGTCATGAACTACGAAAACATGTAAAAAAGTACTAACATGTACTAAAACCACTGAAAACTACAAAAACATTTGGAAAAGTACTAAAGTAATGAAAAGGTACAGAAAAAAGTAAGTAAAACAGTACTGAAGACGATGAGAAAGTACTCAAAACCAGTAATAAGTAATGAACAAAGTCAAAGCAGTGAAAAGTATGAAAAGATATACAGAAAAGTACTAAAAGTTTTGAAAAAATGTAAAAAGGAGCAAAAAGTAAAATAGTACTGAAGAGTACGAGAAAGAACCAAAAATCATACAGTAATACACGCTAAAGTACTGAAAGCACCAGACACTATAGAACCATATAGAAAAGTACTAAAGAACTGAAAAGATTGAATAAGTACAAAATGTACTGCAAAAATATACAGAAAAGTACTAAAAAGTAATAATATTGAAGATAATGAGAAAGTACTGAAGAACAATATGTACCTAAAACGGACCAAAACCGCCAAAAAGTATGAAAAAAATATACGAAAAGTTACTAAAAAGTAATAATATATCAAACAGTATTGAAAATTCTGAGAAAGTAATGAAAAACAATAAGTACTTAAAGCGGACCAAAACCGCCAAAAAGTATGAAAAAATATACAGAAAAGTACTAAAAGTTAAAGCACCAGACACTATAGAACCATATAGAAAAGTACTAAAGAACTGAAAAGATTGAATAAGTACAAAATGTACTGCAAAAATATACAGAAAAGTACTAAAAAGTAATATGTCAAATAGTATTAAAAATTATGAGAAAGTACTGAAAAACAATAAGTACCTAAAGCGGACCAAAACCGTTCAAAAGTATGAAAAAATATACAGAAAAGTACTAAAAGTTAGAAAAAATGTAAAAAGGAGCAAAAGTAAGATAGTACTGAAAAGTATGAGAAAGTACCAAAAACAATACAGTACTACATGCCAAAGTACTAAAAGCACCAAACACTGGAACCATATAGAAAAGTACTAAAGAACTGAAAAGATTGAATAAGTACAAAAAGTACTGCAAAAATATACAGAAAAGTACTAAAAAGTAATAATATTGAAAATCATGAGAAAGTACCCAAAAACAGTAATAAGTATCAAACAAAGTAAAAGCAGTAAAAAGAATGCAAAATATTAAAAAGTACTAAAAGTAATGAAAAGTGTGGACACACCCACAACATTCCTGGTTCACATGAAAACTGCCCCATTAGCATTGTGCGGCTAGCCATGCGCTAGCAAAAAGCCCCAATAACCACGGAAACGTCTGTTGCACCTGTTGCACGTACTAACGTGTGAGTGGGATGAACTTTCCATGTTAGCATTGTTCGATTAGCCTAGCGCTAACAAAGATACTAACAACCCCAGGGTTACACTTGTTTACTCCTGAAAGTTGGAAAGATCTACACTCAAATGTGTGTGTGAGTCACATGTCCATGGCTACATTAGCATAGAGCACTACGGCCCGCGGGCCATTGGCGGCCCGTCGAGCTTATTCGTCCGGCCCGCCAAACAAAAATGGGAAAAATATATTAATATAACTACAATATGACTAATAAAATATTGTTTTACGGTTATGCCCAGTGTCCTTATGCAGACCCCTCCTCAAAATTGTTTTTATTTTTCTGTAGTAATTTTTCATCTTTTTTTCCTTTACTCTTACCCCTTAGCTGTTTACATCATTTTTCTTGGCGTTTTCTTATTTATCTTTATCTATTTCTTTTCTTTTTTCTTTTGTGTTTCCCCCTAGCTTTTTACTTATTTTTCTTTGTACTTTTCTTTTTGTACTTCTTTTGTTTTGGTTTTTCCCAGCCTTTTGCCTGTTTTTTCTTTTTTCTTTTGACATTCTTCTCCATTTCTTTTTTTTTCATCTTGTACTCCGTTTTTCTAGCATTTTCTTTTTTTTTTCTTTGCTTTTTTCCGCTTTTCTTTTAAAGTTTTTCCTGTCTTTTTTTCATCCTTATCCTTTTTGCTTTTGTTTCTTTTTGATTTTTGGTTTGTTTGCTTTATTTGTTTGTTTTTGAGTTTTTCCTTGCCCTTATGAAGGTTTTAGATCAGGGGATGGTGTCATAATAGGCTTTTGTCTGTAATAGTCTGTGGTTTGTGCAGTCCTTTGAGATTCTTTGTGATTAAGAGCCAAACAATTAAACATTACTGATTTGACTTGAGGTTTTTGAGTTTTTCCTTGCCCTCATGTAGGTTTTAGATCAGGGGATGGTGTCATCATAGTCAGTGGTTTGCTATAGTCTGAGGTCTGTGCAGCCCTTTGAGACTCCTCGTCATTAAGAGCGTCACAAATAATCATGACTTGACTTGACTAAGTCATGATACTAACGTATAGTGTGTGAGTCACATAAACACGCCCACATTAGCATTGTGCAGCTAGCCGAGCGCTAACAGCTTCGATAAAGAAACCTTTGTGAGGTCGCCACGGTAACGCCCGTGCTCGCCACCTCTCATAAAAAGTTTCGCTCGGGAACGCTGCATCTTAGCCGGAAAACAATAGCTTGAGGGGGAGTCTAGCCATTTCCAAAAGTGACCGGTTTACAGCCATTAAAAAGTTTGCAAATGCGTATTTTAAGACATTGTGAAAGAGTTGTAAATGTTTGACTTCTTTTTCCAGTTGTCAGGGGTTTTTGGCCCTGATTTTAATACACATTGAAAAATTGGCGGTCTCGGTTTTACCGTTAAAGGCTAATGCAAGCTGTGGGCCGTAAAAGAAAGCCTGCTATTGGCCGAGAGTGGTGTCAATGCAATGGTCAGGGGCTAACGACCATATCGGGAATAGTTTTACAAGTGTTTTGCTGCCACCTAGTGATGAAAGTTAGAGTTACTCGGCTAATGACTGTAAGGAACCAAGGTGTCACGACTAGAACGGAATCAGGACCCAGATGCGTAGCGTTAACCACAAGTTTTTTTAACCGAAAGAGGAAGGGCAGTGCCCGCGATCCGGTGAAGCAAGTTGCTCTCGCAATCAGTTTGGGATCGAAATACGGAAGAGGATCTTTTGTAGTGAGAGACGGCGGTGTCAAGGACGAAAAAAACAGGTCGATGGCTGGGACGGGAGAGCAAAAACGTGGTCGGGATTAAAAACGGGTCGTAAGCCGGGACGGGAGAGCAGAAGTGGTGGGGATCAAAAACGGGTCGTAGCCGGAGACAAACGGGGAGATCATGAACGGACAGGTGGAAAAACGGGTGCAAAAACGGGACAGGCGGGAGTCAGGCTCAAAAAGGCTTGCCTTGTAACAACAGAGGTTTGCAGACGGACTGACAAACGGAGTGTGACAGGACGGAGATTAAAAAAGGACAGGAAGCCAAATGAGCGGGCACAGATGATCCAAATCGGTAATCGTGACACAATGTTACTGAACAATTAGTCAGTATCTCGCCAAATACTCATTTAGGCTTTCCTATGGTTTCCTTCTCTAGCCACTCACGTCGCTGATTGAAAATGTCAATCTTTTACTGGCTTAAGAGCGGATTCATGTGGTCTCCTCGCAGTCCACTGAATAAATAAAGCTGCTTCATTTCCTAATTGAGTGTTTCCTGTGGACATGAAGAGCGTCCCATTGTTTCCCAGGGGCACTCTCCTCAAAAACCCCTCCACCCATTTAGTGACAGTCGTCTCTTCTGTCCTCTTATCTCCAAAGACACAAAGGACAGGACGGCCGAGCTTAACCCCTTGAACCCCCCCCTCTTCTAAGTGGGAGTTTGTGGCCCCCCACTTAAGATTACGGCCACAAAGTGCAGACAAAGGAGTGTCTCCTTGGGAACGACTCCACTGAGTTGGAACACACAAAAAAGTTTTTATTCTTCCCTGAACGTTTTTTGCAATCAAATGCTAGCAAAGAGTGTAGCATGGGCATCTTAACATGGGACAACAGCTTAAGGGTAGGTCTAGCCTTTTCCAAAAGTGACCAGTTTACAGCCATAAAAAAGTTTGCAAATGTGTACTTTACTTTGGCCATTTTCTAAGACATTGTGAAAGAGTTGTAAATGTTTGACTTCTTTTTCCAGATGTCAGTGTTTTTTGGCCCAGATTTTAATACATATTGAGTCCATAATTGTGCACACTTAATAATGGTGCGTAAAAATGGACCCCGAGGTGTATTTTTCGCACGTGTTTTTTGGCTTTGATTTTAATACACATCGAATAATCGGCCGTCTCGGATTTACCAATAAAGGCTAATGCAAGCTGTGGGCCGTAAAAGAAAGCCTGCTATTGGGCGAGAGTGGTGTCAATCAGAAGGAGAGTGGATAACAGCCATATTACGAGTCTGTTTATGAAGTGATTAGAACTAGGAACATCTGATAATGCACAAATGCTTTTAGGCGGATTTTTTCATCATATTATTGAGATAGAACACACAATCAAATGCTAGCAAAAGAGTGTAGCATGGGCATCTTAGTCGGAAAACAGCTAGGACAATAACTTGAGGGTAGGTCGAGCCTTTTCCAAAAGTGACCGGTTTACAGCCATTAAAAAGTTTGCAAATGTGTATTTTACTTTGGCCATTTTTTAAGACATTGTGAAAGAGTTGTAAATGTTTGACTTATTTTTCCAGACGTGAGTCCATAATTGTGCACACTTAATAATGGTGCGTAAAAATCGACCCCAAGTTGTATTTTTCGCACGTGTTTTTTGGCTCTGATTTTAATACACATCGAATAATCGGCCGTCTCGGTTTTACCAATAAAGGCTAGTGCAAGCTGATGGCTGTAAAAGAAAGGCTGCTATTGGCCGAGAGTGGTGTCAATGAAAAGGTCAGAGGCTAACGACCATATCAGGAATAGTTTAACAAGTCTGTTTATTTGTGAACGAATATTAGGGGAAATGAAAAGACTGGAACTAAGAACATCTGATGATGCGGAAATGCTTTTAGGTGGATTTTTTCATCTTTCGGCATTACGGTGTGTGTTTCGGAGTTAATATTTTACACGGTTGGATTCACTAAACGTTCCAGGAAGTTAATACTCAATGTTTGTGGGCATTCAACTCATTTGATGACTGCCAGTGGACGTAGGGAATCCAATTGAATCCATCTAACCTATATGTCGAGTCACCTCGACTTTCCACTTTTTTTCCACTGTGTCTTTCTCTAGCCACACATGTTAACCACATGGCAGCAGGCTATGGCTCTCAGGTAGCCGCAATTGTGTCAATCGCCTTCCACAGCTGCTCATCCAAGCAGATTTCATGGCCTGGTGATTTCTTTCCCCACTGTTTCCTTCTCTAGCCACTCATGTGAGCCCCTTTGCTGTTGTTGTTAACTGCTACTGCTTTGTCTTTTAATGTCACTCAACTTCCACAGCTGCTCATGCAATCAAATGTTGCTAAAATTCCGTGATTCAGGCCTCTGGTGCATTTTTCTCTATTGTTTCCTTCTCTAGCCACTCGACTGCAGACCAGGGCTCGCCACTAGCTGCTATTGTTATCGTTCGCTGCTCCTGCTTTGTCCTTGAGTATCGATCGTGTTCCACAGCTGCTCATGCAAGCCAAAGTTGGGTAAAGAGATTCATGCATCCTGGACTTTATTTTCTTCTGTTTCTTTCTCTAGCCAGTCATATTATCAACTATTTTACACGGTTGGATTCACTAAACGGTGCAGGAGGTAATGACTCCGTGTTTGTGGACACTCAACTCATTTGATGACTGCCAGGGGACGTAGACAGAGGAGTGTCTCCTTGAGAACGACTCCACTGGAAGTCTTTAAACGCAGCGGCTGGCTTCTCTGATCTCGAGGTAAACAAGAGAAGGACCACTCCGGACAGGAAAAATTGGTTGCGCGTTCGAACCTTGCTTCTCCACAATTTGTTTTTCTTTGGTCGATAAAGGGAAACGTCGACGTTGACCAGAGCCGATCGGTTCCAGGAACAATAGAAGGCTTTGGAGCAGGAACTCAAAGAAACACCCACACTTTGGAATAAAATGGCTTTTGTGTTTCGATTGTTACTCGTAGTAACAATTCTCGGCACTGATTATCCACAGGGGGTGAAATAGATACTCACACTTCTCTAGTATGGATAAGTCGCCTTTGAGTCAATGAGTTAACTGAGTTAATGAGTGACGGAAGGGCCAATATCAGACTGAATTTGGAGCTACTGTTGAGCTAGCAGTGAAACTCAAACTTTTAGGTTTTCATGTTATTTTTATCAGCGCTAATTCTAAACAGTAATGAAGAAAATACTCACACTTGTATTGATAAACTGTTTATGAGTTAATTGAGTTAATGAGTGTACAAAATGACCAATAGAAAATGGGACTTTGAAGCTCAAAGTTTAGCTACTATTGAGCTAGCACATTAAATCTAACTTGTGTGTTTGTGTTTTTGTCACTCGTCGTTCTTATTATTAGTAATGCTAAGATAAATCAAAAATAACAAAGAAAAAACTTAGACTTCACTCCAATGGATACCCTGAGTTAATGAGTGAACGGAATGGCCAATAGCAATCAAAGACTGAATATGGATCTACTGTTGAGCTAGCAGTGTAACTCAAACTTTTAGGTTTTCATGTTATTTTTATCAACGCTAATTCTAAACAGTAATGAAGAAAATACACACACTTGTGTGGATAAACTGTTTATGAGTTAATTGAGTTAATTAGTGTACATATGACCAAAATAAATTGGGACTTTGAAGCTTAAAGTTTAGCTACTGTTTAGCTAGCACATTAATTCTAACTTTGGTGTGTTTGTGTGTTACTTGTCGCTCTTATTATTTTCTTAGTAATGTTAACATAATTCAACAATATCTATCTATCTATCTATCTATCTATCTATCTAGACATCTATCTATCTATCTATCTAGACATCTATCTAGACATCTATCTAGACATCTATCTATCTACCTACCTACCTACCTTGGCAATATCCCTAAATAGGGGTGACCGACAGCAAGACAAACACATACAATAACAAAGAAAATAAAAAGGAACAAAATAGCAAAAAAAACACACACAAACATTTTTGGACCATGGCCAACCCAATTGCCCAAACACCCAAAGAAGTTTGGCACCTCTGCACCTAAGTCGGTCATGCTTTCGTCCCTCCAGATGAAACGGTACACCAGAAAGCGGCCATGTCACTCGGGTCAGGGTGACGCAACACACTCTTCTGTTCGACAGCAGGGCCCGACAGCTTTCACTGGTTTACCCCTGCCGCATCATAGAACGCGTCAAAACATCCCACTATCCTTTCACAATCATTCCTATCACCAACGAGAGCTCTCGCTTCCACTAGATTTCGACCTCTTTCCTGCAGTGCAGTCATAACACCATCCATCCACGTCAATAGCAACCTTCCTCTTGGTCTCCTTCCGTTGACTTCTGCTCTGTAGATCCTCTTCAACCTTCGCTCCTCATCCATCCTCTCCATGTGTCCGAACCAACAAAGTACTTTCTTATCCACACGCTTGCTCAGTTCCACGACTACTCCAGTTCTCATCTCATCTCATTAGCTACACTGCTTATCCTCAGTAGGGTCGCGGGGGTGCTGGAGCCCATCCCAGCAATCATCGGGCAGTGGGCAGGGGACACCCTGAACTGGTTGCCACCCAATCGCAGGGCACACGAGGACAGACAACTCACTCGCTCAGTCACACCTAGGGACAATTTGGACCGGCCAATTCACCTGAAATGCATGTTTTTGGAATGTGGGAGGAAACCGGAGTGCCCGGAGGAAACCCACGCAAGCACGGGGAGAACATACAAACTCCGCACAGGAAGTCTGGAGCTGGATTTGAACCCACGCAGGAGGTTCCCAAGACATGAACTGTGCCGCACTACTCCAGTTCTGTCTCTCACAATTTCATTTCTTAATCTTTCCAATCTTGTCACTCCTAACATACTCCTCAAACACTTCTCAAATCTGTTTTTAGGCTCCAAATCTCTGCACTATACAACACAGTCGGCACAATCACACTCTCATACAGTCCCCTCTCAACATTCATACTCATACTCTTGTTGCTCATCACTCTCCTCAGAGCACCCAAGACCTTGCTTCCTTGATTGACTCTGTGCAATACCTCGCACTCCATTCCAACAACTGCAGCCACATCACAGCCCAAGCACCTAGAGCTTTCAACTTCTTCCAGCACCTGTCCATGCAAACTTATTTCTAACGCCACGCCCACTCCATCAAGTGAACACTTCATCGCCTTACTCTTGTCAACATTCACACATAACTTATGCCTATCACATACTCTTCCAAACTCCATGACCAACCTTCTCAAAGTTTCCTCAGAATCAGCCACAAGCGCTGTGTCATCTGCAAAAAACAACTAACTTACCTGCCACACAGTTCCCCTGTTATCGATCATCTCTACACTTCTGCCAGATACTCTTGGATTCACCTCTCTCTCCACACCGTCCATGTACACATTAAACAGCCATGGTAACATCACACACCCCTGTCTCACACCAGTCAACACAGGGAACCACTCACTTGGCTCACTCCCTACTCTTACACATGCTCTGCTGTTCACATAAAAACTCTTCAATGCTTCCAACAACTTTCCACCCACTCCATATATCACCATCACTTGCCACAACGCCTCTCTATCAACTCTGTCATACGCCTTTTCCAAGTCAATGAAAGCCAAATAAACATCTTTACCTTTTGCAAAATATTTCTCACACACCTGTCCTCTTCCTTTCCTGAAACCACTCTGCTCCTCCATCACCACCTCATCCGTTCTTCCTCTCACTCTCTTAATCAAGACTCTTCCATACAGCTTACCCGGCAGACAACAAACTGATAAAATTCAACAATAACAAGAAAAAACTTCACTCCTATGGCTACGCTGATTTTGAGTTAATGAGTTAACTGAGTTAATGAGTGAACAGAATGGCTAATATCCTTCAAAGACCGAATTTGGAGCGACTGTTGAGCTGGCAGAGTAACTTCCATCAAAGTGCTTTGATTGCTAGATATGCATTAGCTTCTAGCATCACTTTAGCTGTCAATAACGGGGCGGCAGTGGCTGAGGAGGTAGAGCGCTCGTCTTGGGATCAAAAGATCGCAGTTCGAATCCCGGCTCCTCCGTGTTACATGTCGAAGTGTCCTTGGGTAAGACACTGAACCCCTAACGCCCCCAATAAGCCGGTTAGCGCCTTACATGGCTGCACGGCCGCTTTTGGGAAATGTGAAGCACATTGTAAAGCGCTTTGGGAAGTCTTCATTGACTTGAAAAGCGCTATATAAATGCAAATCATTTCATTTCAATTTTCAGTTCAATAATATATTTTTTGTAGTTTATGCTAGTTTCACAGAGTTAACTATTAATACCTTGTCTAGCAGCTAATATATTTGCATCGATTCTAAAAGTCCAACCACACAAATTTTGATAAAACTCTTAACTAGGAACTAAGAACATCAGATGATGCGGAAATGCTTTTAGGCGGATTTTTTCATCTGTCGGCATTACAGTGTGTGTTCCGACTGCCTACGTTGCAAATTTTGCGCGTTTGAAATAAAACCCTGCGGGATTTTATACTTCAAGAAAACTCGTTTGGAAACCCGCAAACGCGTCGCAAAAAGGGTCCTAAAACCGAGACGCCGTTGTCTTTCAGAGACCGACCTTGAACGTTGTGGTTGCCGATGGTCCAGGGTTCGTCGGAGTCGAAATGCGTGTCCCCTCCCATGCCGGGACCGGGAAAGTAAGCGTGGGCCAGGAAGCCCCCCTCGCCGTCGAAGGGGGAGCTGTCGCCGTGGTAACCGGAGGCGAAGAAGAGCATGATGTCGGGCTCCTTGCGTCGGCCATATTTGATTTCCTGGTAGGGGATCTCGGCGAAGGTGAGCGGCGTTACGCTCTCCCACACCCGGAAGGCCTGCCGGATGGCCGCGAAGGAGTTGTACTCGCCGATCTTGGGGGTGTAGTTCTGGATGCTGAAATAGAACACATATCTGAGCAATCAGATAGATAGATAGATAGATAGATAGATAGATAGATAGATAGATAGATAGATAGATAGATAGATAGATAGATAGATAGATAGATAGATAGATAGATAGATAGATAGATAGATAGATAGATAGATAGATAGATAGATAGATAGATAGATAGATAGATAGGTAGATAGATAGATAGATAGATAGATAGATAGATAGATAGATAGATAGATGTCTAGATAGATAGATAGATAGATCTAGATGGGTAGATCTTTAGTTCAATCTAGATAGATAGAAAGATCTAGATAGATAGATAGATAGATAGATAGATAGATAGATAGATAGATAGATCTTTAGTTAGATCTAGATAGATAGATAGATAGATAGATAGATAGATAGATAGATAGATCTTTAGTTAAATCTAGATAGATAGATAGATAGATAGATAGATCTAGATGGATAGATCTTTAGTTAAATCTAAATAGATAGATGGATAGATAGATGTCTAAATAGATAGATGTCTAAATAGATAGATAGATAGATAGATAGATAGATAGATAGATAGATAGATAGATAGATAGATAGATAGATAGATAGATAGATAGATAGATAGATAGATAGATAGATAGATAGATAGATAGATAGATAGATCTAGATGGATAGATCTTTAGTTAAATCTAGATAGATAGATGGATAGATAGATGTCTAAATAGATATATGTCTAAATAGATAGATGTCTAAATAGATAGATAGATAGATAGAAAGATAGATAGATAGATAGATAGATAGATATATAGATAGATAGATAGATAGATAGATAGATAAACCTGACAACAAGTCACATTTTGCTGAGTTTACAGTTTAAGGATTTTCTAGCTTCAATTTTGAAAATCGCTAGGATCAAAACTAATTATTCTTAACTGCAATCAATAAACAAATCTGCCTCTAGGTGTTACTTGTGCTCCACCATAAATCTTTTTTTCTCTGAAGGATGCTAGAATTTCCTACACCGATAAAAAAATGTGTTAGTACTTTGAGTTCTTTGAGTTCTGATATGAATTACTAATCCCAAGAAAATGGATTCAAAATAGCACACACAAATTATCAACACGAAGAATTAATGATGGGGGGAAAAGGGGGGAGGGGAAGGCTCCGGATATTATGGGAGTATGCGAACACGCCAAAAGTCTAGAAGTTACTAGCACAAAAATTATAGGCGATTTGGGGATATTCCCTTGTAGGGAAAAAAAGCTAATTCCCAAGGACCGGCAAACATGGTGTTAAATCTGAAACCGTCCTCTCAATTGTTGTTGAGATATTTGGTCTCGTGCTCTGGATGGTCGCAATGTATGACCCACGGAGGGAGTGCAGGCTTGGTGCGGCCGTCATGCGAGACTAACCAACCACCCAACCAACCAACCAACCAACCAGTCAGAAAAAAAAGAAACCGGCTATCGCTAAGCCAATTCTTTTTAAATGGACCAGGGATACTCGATCAGATCACGCCTCGATGGGCATGGTCTCAGATATATGATACTCTCAGTATCAGGTGACGGTGTTTGAGGTTGCTAAACTTGTTAGATAGCCAAAGAAGTGGGAAATTTGCCTAAAGTTCTGTACTTGAGAATGTCCCTCCAATTGACATAATCACGTACGGTGAGAACATTATTTTATCAATACATAGCCTGGTCCATGACACTTGGATGTTTTAATTATGTTCAAAACTTCTCGTTTTCAGATTTCATTATGGTACATGGTTTGGGAACTGCCAAAAATAGGACGCAGTCGCCCCATCCATTCCAAAGTTCTGAGTTACTTGGAAGTCAATTTTGTGCTGGGCTTATTTGCTCTAAAATGGCAATGCTAAATTATATTTCTTATATTTGTATATTTGTTTGAATAAAATGACTAATGTATCTTTTGTGACATAATACTAACATTTTGGGGGTTATTTAGTCGGTTGCACGGTACAGAAATGTATTTAGTAACCATTTTTAGAGGAAGTACAATGGTGGCAACAAGACCACTAGACCTCTTTGATTTTTACCTTATTTCATTTGTTTTTTCTTTTTTGTTTCCTTTTTCCTAGCTTCATACTATTTTTTGCTTTTTCTTCCTTTGTTCTCTAGATTCCCCTTTTATGTTATTTGTTACTTCCTTTTCTCTTCTTCTTTTTCCCCTGTTTTTCCTTTTTTGCCTTTCCCTTTTTTCCTCTTTTTCTGTATTTTTTTTCTTGTGTTTTTACCTTATTTCATTTGTTTTTTTCTTTTTTGTTTCCTTTTTCCTAGCTTCATACTATTTTTTGCTTTTTCTTCCTTTGTTCTCTAGATTCCCCTTTTATGTTATTTGTTACTTCCTTTTCTCTTCTTCTTTTTCCCCTGTTTTTCCTTTTTTGCCTTTCCCTTTTTTCCTCTTTTTCTGTATTTTTTTTCTTGTGTTTTTTGTCCATTTATTTCGCCTTATTTTTCTCCTTTTTCTGTCATTTTGTGACTAATGTTACGTGGATGAAGGCGACATAAACAATCTGAAGAGCCTTTTAGGAGCCAAAAAAGCCGGCTCTTTTTATAAAGCTGAGCCAAAAGAGCCATGTCTCTGTAAAGAGACCGAACCTTGCACAGCAACATTGATATAGGCACGTTAGTAAAAAAATCCTTTAGCTACCTGTCTTAATGATAAAAAAAAAATACAATTATAATTTGTTTTTTCAAAAACAAATTACTCCACCGACCCCGGCTCCTACCCACCCGCCGCCTTTCTCTCACAATAATCCGAGTCCAAGCGCACACATACTTTCATTTACTCAATCTCGTGCTGGCATTGACCTAAAAATAGCGCGCTTAAAACACCGAAGAAGAAACCGGCGTGGTTTTTGCCTGCTGTATTTTGGACAGATTTGCTGAAAGGGTCTTGCCAGCTTAGAGGGAACATGAGTTGCGGCGATACGAAAGGATTTCGATCGGTCACCTGTATGTGAGCTGGTTCTTGTTCCACTTGTGTCCGGTGATCGCGTAGCGTTTCCGCCTCACGTTGGTTTTGATCTGGCCTCCGAACTTGTCAGGGACACCGCAACGGGGTCTTTTCATTGCGCTTCGAGACAAAAAAACAACAAAACAATGTAGATCTTGCTAGAATCCTAGTGCAGTAGGTGAAAACATCAAAGCGTACAGGGAGTGCCGTTTGCAGTGTTTTACGGAAATGTGACTCGTAGAGCTACCCAGCTACCAGGCTTCAGCGCTTTCAGGACAGACAGAGACACAAAAGCTAAACTACAACACAGCACCCTGAGGCCATCCTGTTAATCTGTTAAACACAAGGATACTGCTGGAAGTGTGAATTTACCTACAAGAATGAATGAAGTATCTATCTATCTATATCTAGACATCTATCGATTTATCTATCTAGACATCTATTGATCTATCTATCTATCCATCTATCTATCTCTATCCATCTATCTCTCTATCTATCCATCTATCCATCTATCTATCTATCTATATCTAACTAAAGATCTATCTATCCATCTATCTAGACATATATCGATCTATCTCTATCCATCTATCTATATCTAACTAAAGATCTATCTATCTATCTATCTATCTCTATCCATCTATCTATCTATCCATCATCTATCTCTATATCTATCTCTATATCTATCTATCTATCTATCTATCTATCATCTATCTCTATCCATTTATCTATATCTAACTAAAGATCTAGATCTATCTATCTATCTATCCCTATCCATCTATCTATCTATCTATATCCATCTATCTATCCATCCATCTATCTCTATCCATCTATCTCTATCCATCTCTATCTAACTAAAGATCTATCTATCTATCTATCTATCTATCTATCTATCATCTATCTCTATCCATTTATCTATATCTAACTAAAGATCTAGATCTATCTATCTATCTATCCCTATCCATCTATCTATCTATCCCTATCCATCTATCTATCTATCTATATCCATCTATCTATCTATATCCATCTATCTATCCATCCATCTATCTCTATCCATCTCTATCTAACTAAAGATCTATCTATCTATCTATCTATCTATCTATCCATCGATCTCTCTATCTATCTATCTATCTATCTATCTCTATCCATTTATCTATATCTAACTAAAGATCTAGATCTATCTATCTATCTATCCCTATCCATCTATCTATCTATCTATCTATATCCATCTATCTATCTATATCCATCTATCTATCCATCCATCTATCTCTATCCATCTCTATCTAACTAAAGATCTATCTATCTATCTATCTATCTATCTATCTATCTATCCATCTATATCTATCTATATCTAACTAAAGATCTATCTATCCATCTATCTAGACATATATCGATCTATCTCTATCCATCTATCTATATCTAACTAAAGATCTATCTATCTATCTATCTATCTATCTATCTATCTATCTATCTATCTATCTATCTATCCGATCGATCGGTTAGATAGATAGATGATCTATCTATATCTCACTAAAGATCTATCCATCTATCTAGACAGCTATCTAAACATCTATGTAGACATCTATCTATCTATCTCCATGTACACTTGCAGCTAGCCTTTGTACTTCACCACTGGCTCTCTGACTGGGCTCTCAACCGATGGATTTTCTCACCCTACTAGAATCTTGGTGCTCTTAAGAGTTTAGTGGAAACAAAAACAATACATCTGCAGCTAGCACTACTAGTACTACAACACTAGTTCTCAAACCGTAGATTTTTCTAGAATCATGGTGTACTAATGTGTTCCGTGGCAAATGAAACCCTACACTTGCACTATACCATCGGCTATTGAGTTGGGTTTTAAATCAGTAGATTTTCTAATCTTGTTAGAATCATGGTGTGTCATGACTACCGATGGCCCCCTGCCCATATTTAAACCCTCGTCTTTCTGTCACCCGTTGTCAGTCCGTCTGCGAACCTCAGTGTACTCTAGGCAAGCTTTTTCGACCCTGACGCCCACCTGTTTTTGCTCGCGTCAGTCTCTCCGGCTTCGACCAGTTTTTTTGATCCGGGCCACGTCTACTCTACTCTCCTGGCTTTCGACTTGTTTCCGATCCCGACCATGTTTTTTGCTCTCCTGTCCCGGCGACTGATCCGTTTTTTCCGTTCCCAACACCCGAAATCCCACTTCCGCATTCAGTGCGACCTGCTTCCCGCGTCCAGCAATCACCGGATCGTGGGGGCAACCCTTTCCTTTCTCCCAATAAAACTGAGAGAAACGTAACACAAGTGGGTCCTGTCTCCGTTCTGGTCTCGACATGGTGTACTCATGCATGAAGTGGCAGACAAAAAACGCCTACCTGATGGTTTCTTGGTCCATTTGTCCGGTGACTTCCAGGCCGTAGAAGCGCTGCATGTCGCTAATAGCGTTAGCCAGGATCTGCGTGGAGCGCATGGTGGACATCTGTCGGCTAGCTTGAGGCAGGTAGCCGTACATCCTCAGCCAAGACTGCACGAGACAAAAGGAGACATTTCAGAACCAGGTGAACGTTTGCCACTCGTTTCCTAATTACCCCTCTCCCTATTAGAGCACTTCATTCTCAGTCACCTTTTGTCAGTCCGTCAGCGAACCTCAGCGCACTTTTGACTCTGGCTTTTGTTTTGTTCCCGACTTGTTCTTGTATCCTGTTTCCTGTATCGATCCCTGATCCACGCTCCGTTCTCCTGTCTCGGCTACCCGTATTCTGCCTGATTCCGCCCCCTGTTTCCCGTATCGATCCCAACCATGCTTCGTTCTCCCGTCCCGGCTACCCGACTTGTTCCTGTACACGATTACATTTCGTTCTCCCGTCCCGGCTACCCAACTTGTTCTGTCTTCATTGACTTGAAAAGCGCTATAGAAATGCAGACCATTTACCATTTATCATCTTTATTATCCTCAAAACGTTTGGAGGCTGACTCCCTATTGGTGTGTGTGTGTGTGTGTGTGTGTGTGTGTGTGTGTGTGTGTGTGTGTGTGTGTGTGTGTGTGTGTGTGTGTGTGTGTGTGTGAATGGGTAAGAGTAAAGCACATTGTAAAGCGCTTTGGGAGGTCTTCATTGACTTGAAAAGCGCTATAGAAATGCAGACCATTTACCATTTAGCATCTTGATTATCTTCAAAACGTTTGGAGACTGACTCCCTATTGGTGTGTGGGTGTGGGTGTGAATGGGTAGGTGTAAAACACATTGTAAAGCGCTTTGGGAGGTCTTCATTGACTTAAAAAGCGCTATAGAAATGCAGACCATTTACCATTTAGCATCTTGATTATCCTCAAAATGTTTGGAGGCTGACTCCCTATTGGCGTGTGAGCGTGTGTGTGAATGGGGAAGTGTGAAGCACATAGTAAAGCTCTTCAGTGACTTGAAACGCGCTATAGAAATGCAAACCATTTACCATTTACCATTCATGGCGTCGCTCCCTATTTAACCCATGTAATGGGATTACACGCAAAGAGTACTGTATGCATACTGGGTTACTCGTTTTGTCACATGAAAAGGATTCATTGGATCGCTCCAGATATTCCTATATTCCTTCTCCAATCGGGTCGCAGCAATTCATCGGACGTTTATGAAGCGATGCATTTCCGAGATGGGGAGGACCGTCTGCGTGCGGACGCGTGAGTCGTGGGGGTCGAAAAAGGAAACGGGATCTTTTGAATCCCAGCTGTTGCGTGGAAACGCGATCGCTCCAAAAGGGAGACATCGTGAGTAAACGGGAGACACGCCCATCTGCGCAATGCCTAGAGTTGCCGATTCAACCCCGTGTTGACACAGCCACTCCTCACAAGAGTCGGATTGTCTCTCGACTTTTTCTGTCCCGCGTCAGCAAAATTTCCTGGTCTTAGATGACATGGCGACAAAACACCAGGAGTGTTGTCACCCGTTCTCACTAAAAGGGTCCGGCGAAGTACGTGAAAGCGGGAAGTCCGATCGAGGAAGCTGAACTGAACCTGACCCCGACACACCTCCGGATAAGCGAGCGACACAACCGTACGTGTGCATCAGAATCTGAGAGTAAATGAGACACGGGGAACTCCATAAAACGGGTCTATCCATTAAAAGCTATAAACAGTCTTTGCTAATGGTTAAGTAGCACTATGCAGGAATACATCCGGACACAAGACAGGAACGGAAACAGGACCCAATAGCGTTCATTTTACTCAGTTTTTAGCTGATGGCAAGAACGCAGAAGTGACACTTTCCTGTCGAGAGAGGGTCATCGTAGGCAACGGGAAAACAGGTCGATGGCCGGGACAAGGGAGCAAAACAGAAACAGTCCCAGAAAAAGGTCGGCAACAGGTATCAGGCATGAAACAGGGCAAAACAGGTCGATTGCCGGGACGGAGGAACAAAACAGAAACGGGTCCAGAAAAGAGGTCGGCAACAGGTATCAGGCAGGAAACAGGGCAAAACAATTCGATGGCCAGGACAGAGAAGCAAAAGCAGAAACGGGTCCGGAAACAGGTCGGCAACAGGTCGGCAACAGGTATCAGGCAAGAAACGGGGCAAAACAGGGCGATGGCCGGGCACGAGAAGCAAAACAGAAACCGTCCAGAAAAAGGTCGGCAACAGGTATCAAGCAGGAAACAGGGCAAAACAGGTCGATGGCCGGGACGGAGGAGCAAAAGCAGAAACGGTCCAGAAAAAGGTCGGCAACAGGTATCAGGCATGAAAACAGGGCAGGATAGTGTCGGAGAGTACAAAAGCTTGCCTAGCCGAGAGCGTAGGTTTGCAGACTGTCTGACAGCTTCCTTTTAGAAGACGGGGGTTTAAAACGAGTTCAACAGCAAATCGGATCCCGTGGCTGATCATGACAAACACAGGTTAACCACATTTACTCCAAAGATGAACACACTGCTAAATTGTTGTTCCACGAGAACAACGCATGAGTTTGTAGCTTCATTTTTTTTAGTTTATCTTGCCCTCGCTTGTAATATTGTTGATCTACATAAAGACACCTAAACATGAATGCTAACCGGCTAACGTTCACAAGGAATGCTAACCGTCCAAACTATCTTCTTTTTTTCTGTCACGGAAGGAAACAAAAGCCCCCGACCGGCAGCTGCTCGTGATCCCGAAACGCCCCGTGGGAGAAAGAGAAAGCCGCTTCCACTTCCTTAAACTGGAGAGGCTGGGAAAAGAGAAGCGCTACTGTCACTGAAAACCGCAACAGTCAAAAACAAACCTTGCCATGGTAACTAAATGAGTAAAGAGACAACTCAATAACAAAAAGCTAGATAGCTAGCTAGGAAGGAAGACAAAATTTAGCTTGATAAATAACAAAAAGGTCAAGTGTTAGCTAGATAGCATGTAATAAATGTAAAATGCTAGCTGCATAGCTTGCTTAATAGCTAAAAAATAGCTTGACACTTAGCTAGAAAAGTAAACGGGTAAAAAAATGAAACAGGAGCTAGATAGCTAGCTAAAACAGTAAAAAGCTAACTAAAGAGCCGGATAGAAAGCTAAAAACAAAGGTAGACAGAAAGGACGCCAAAGTTTAGCTTGATAAATAACAAAAAGGCCAAGTGTTAGCTAGATAGCATGCAATAAATGTAAAACGCTAGCTGCATAGCTAGCTTAATAGCTAAAAATTGGCCCAACCTTTAGCTAGAAAAGTAAACGAATAGAAAAACTAAATAGGAGCTAGATAGCTAGCTAAAAGAGTAAAAAGCCATCTAAATAGTTGGATAGGAAGCTAAAAGCAAAGCTAGATAGCTAGCTAAAAGAGTAAAAAGCCATCTAAATAGTTGGATAGGAAGCTAAAAGCAAAGCTAGATAGCTAGCTACAAACCAGGCACAAAATTTAGCCAGATAACTAACAAAAAAATGTCAAATGTTAGCTGGATAGCATACAATAAATGTAATAAGCTAGCTGCATAGCTTGCTTAATGGCTAGCTGAACCCTGAACCAGAAAAGTAAACAAATAGAAAAACTAAATAGGAGCTAAATAGCTAGCTAAAAGAGTAAAAAGCCATCTAAATAGCTGGACAGGAAGCTAAAAACAAAGCTAAATAGCTAGCTACAAACCAGGCACAAAATTTTGCCTGATTACTAACAAAAAAAGGTCAAGTGTTAGCTAGATAGCATGCAATAAATTTAAAAGGCTAGCTTGCTTAGTGGCTAGCTTGCCACTTACTTCGAAAAGTAAGCAGGTAAAAAAATGAAATAGGAGCTAGATAGCTAGCTAAAAGAGTAAAAAGCTAACTCAATAGCCAGACAGAAAGCTAAAAACAAAGCTCGACAGCTAGCCAGAAAGGAGGACAAAATTTAGCTCGATAAATAACAAAAAAGGTCAAGTGTTAGCTAGATAGCATGCAGTAAATGTAAAAACCTAGCTGCATAGCTTGATTAGTGGCTAGCTTGACACTTAGTTAGAAAAGTAAGCAGGTAAAAAATGAAATAGGAGCTAGATAGCTAGCTAAAAGAGTAAAAAGCTAACTCAATAGCCAGATAAAAAAGCTAAAAACAAAGCTAAAAGGCTAGCCAGAAAGGAGGCCAACATTTAGCTTGATAATTAACAAATAAAACATAACATTTTAGCTAAATAACATGAAAACAATGTAAAAAGCTAGCTAAATAGCTTGCTTAATAGCTAGCTTGACGATTAGCTAGAGAAGTAAACGGGTAAAAAGGCTAAACAGGAGCTAGATAGCTAGCTAAAAGAGTAAAATGCTAACTATATAGCCAGATAGATAGCTAAAAAGCTAGCTAGCTAGCTAGGAAGAATGACAAAATTTTGCTTGCTAAATAACAAAAAGGTCATATTTTTTTATCTCTCTGTCTCTCTCTTTCTTTCTTTCTAACTTTCTTTCTCTTTCCTAATTTTTTTACTCTCCTTTTTCTTTCTCTAGTTCTCTCGACTTCTTTCTTTTGCCATATTTTTTCGTTTTCTCGCTTTCTTTCTTTTTTACTCTCTTACTTTCTCTTTCCCCATTTTTTATTCTCCTTTTTCTTTCTCCAGTTCTCTCGAGTTCTTTCTTTCGCCATATTTCTTAGTTCTCTCGCTTTCTTTCGTTTTTCTCTTTCTTTCTTTTTCCTCATTATTAGCTCTCTTTTTTCTCTCGTTCACTCACTTTCTTTCTTTCTCCATATTTTTTATCTCTTTCTCTCTCTTTCTTTCTCATTTTCTTCCTCTTTCCTGATTTTTGACTCTTCCTTTTTCTTTCTCTAGTTCTTTCGAGTTCTTTCTTTCACCATATTTTTTAGTTCACTCGCTTTCTTTCTTTTTTTCTCTCTTTCTTTTTCCCCATTATTAGCTCTCTTTTTTATCTGGTTCTCTCTCTTTTTTTCTTTTTTTCTCTCTTTCTTTCTTTTTCTTTATTAATAGCTCTGTCTTTTTCTTTCTCTAGTTCTCTCGAGTTCTTTCTTTCGCCATATTTTTTTAGTTCTCTTGCTTTCTTTCTTTTTTTCTCTCTTTCTTTTTCCCCATTATTTGCTTTCTTTTTTATCTGGTTCTCTCGCTTTTTTCTTTTTCTCTCTCTTTCTCCTTATTATTAGCTCTGTCTTTTTCTTTCTCTGGTTCTCTTGAGTTCTTTCTTTTGCCATATTTTTTAGTTCTCTTGCTTTCTTTCTTTCTCTTTCTTTTTCCCCATTATTAGCTCTCTTTTTTATCTGGTTCTCTCGCTTTTTTGCTTTTTTCTCTCTTTCTTTCTTTTTCCTTATTATTAACTCTGTCTTTTTATTTTTCTAGTTCTCTCAAGTTCTTTCTTTCGCCATATTTTTTTAGTTCTTTTGCTTTCTTTCTTTTTTTTCTCTCTTTCTTTTTCCCCATTATTTGCTCTCTTTTTTATCTGGTTCTCTCGCTTTTTTTCTCTCTTTCTTTCTTTTTCCTTATTATTAGCTCTGTCAATTTTTTTTCTCTAGTTCTCTTGTGTTCTTTCTTTCTCCATATTTTTTCACTCTCTCTCTCTCTCTCTCTCTCTCTCTTGCTTTCTTTCCTTTCTCTCTTTATTCTACTGGTCCGGCCCCCGTGCGAGTTTCTTTCTCTACCACGTGCCACCCCCCCTCAAGCTAAAAGGACTTTGACCCCCCCCTGTCTCGGACGGAGACGCCCCCCAGGGCGAAATGTTTATCGATTTAGGAGCCGGCCTTTCAAACAAACGTGACGGTAAACAGAAACGACGGGGAAAAAAAGAAAAAAACGGAGCGCTTTGCGGGCAGGCCCAGGCGCATCGAGCCATAAAATGCGCTGACTTTGCGTTCCTGTTCTGGATCGACATGAGTCAGAATGGCCAGAAGTCATAAAGCGCTCTTATCTCATCGGGAGTAATGACATTGTTATAAATGCTTTATGACGACAGATTTGGACTCTTAAATGCCTTCTTCTCGATAAGACTGTGAGAATCGTTACGCGAGTGGGTTCTGTTTCCTGTTCTGGTCGTGACAATGCGGCTAGCTTGACGTTTGTTTGGTGTTCCGTGGATCCGTGGAATGATTTTTGTCTCATCTTTTTTATTCGCGTATGATTGTGTTCTCTTCGTCCTCTTTTCGTCCCCCAGTTCGACCTTTGGGGTTTTGTTTAGTTAGATTTCCGTCTTTTTCCATACATTCCTTTGAAAATGATTTTGGAGATTAGAATTGATACATGTCAATCGCAGATATTTTAAGACTTGACTTTTGATAAGTATTACTTGGTAATAACAGTAATCACCTTTATTTGTGGTGGACTGTGTCAAATGAACTCAACTTCCTACTTATCTCTTATTCTCTTTCTTTCTCCCTAGTCTTTCCCTTTTTCTGTTTCTATATATCTTTCTTTCTTTTTTTTCACTCCCTACCTTTATCTTTCTTTCTTTTCTCCTTCACTCGCTGTTTTACTTTGGTTTCTCTCTCTTTCTCTCTCCCTGTCTCTCTTTCTCTTTGTTTTAATCTTCCTCTCTCTCTCTCTCTCTTTGTTTTAATCCTCCCCTCTCTCTCTCTCTCTCATATATATATTTATATATATGTGTATATGTTTGCTTCTTTCTTTCTTTCTCTCTATCTTTCTTTTTTCCTTCACTCTCTCTCTCTTTCTCTCTCCCTGTCGCTTTCTTTTCTCTTTGATTTAATCTTCCTCTCTCTCTCTCTCTCTCTCTCTCTCTCTCTTAATTTTAATCTTCCTCTCTCTCTCTCTCTTTGTTCTAATCTTCCTCTCTCTCTCTCTCTCTCTCTCTCTCTCTCTCTTTGTTCTAATCTTCCTCTCTCTCTCTCTCTCTCTCTCTTTCTTTTTCTTTGTTTTAATCTTTCTCTCTCTCTCTTTCTTTCTTGTTGTTTTAATCTTCCTCTCTCTCTCTCATTTATATATATGTATATATATATATATATATATATATAACATATATATGTTTGTTTCGTTCTTTCTTTTTCTTTCTTTCTTTCTCTTTTCCTTCACTCTCTCTCTCCCTGTCTCTTTCTTTCTCTTTGTTTTTTTAATCTTCCCCTCTCTCTCTCTCTCTCTCTCTCTCTCTCTCTCTCTCTATATATATATATATATATATATATATATATATATATATATATATATATATATATATATGTTATATATATATATATATATATTTATAAATATTCTTTCTCTTTCATTTGTTCTTTCTTTCTTTCTTTCTTTCTTTTTCACTTTCTTTCACTCTCTGCCTTTATATTTCTTTCTTTTCTTCCTCACTCTCTTTACTTATCTCTATCTTTCAATTTCACTCTTTCTTTTCTTTTTTTTCTTTTATTCTTTCTCTCTATATCTTTCTTTATTTATCTCTCTCCCACTCCCTCTTTCTCTTTCACCCTCTTTCTCTCTTCTTTCTACCTGCAATAATGAACCTGGGGATAAGCTAAAACCCTAACAAGTAGCAAAAAGTCGCCCGACGCCAAAGGAGAGCCCTGATGTCGGAAATGTCCACAAGTTCCCTACCTCCGAATTGAAGCTCCGTGCGACCTCTTCCTTTTCGTCGGTGCCCCCGAGCGCGCACACGCACGCCGCCAAGAGGACGCTCCGTCTCCACAGCAACCGGATAGCCCAAAAACCCATAGTCCGGTGGTCCTTGAATGCAACGCGCTCAGAAAAGCAACAGTGGGATGTCGCGCGAAAGTAAATTGAAAATGAAGAAAGAAACTTATACTAGATGCCGAATTGCATGTCGGGAAAAAGCTCCATGACGAGATTGATGTCAGGTGCTCCGAAAATGAGCTTTTAAGGAAGAAAGGAGAAAGAAAAACAGCGAATAAGGAAAAAGAAAACACTTTGTTGCAACTTCTTCGGTCAGGAAAAAAAAGTAAGCAAACTGCAAAATGTGTCGCCTTAAAAGTGACTTAAAAGTTGTAACTTTTAAAAATCAAATCTAAAATCTCGCGTGGGTTGGAAAGGCGTTTTCCCCCCACGAGCGAGACGGCAAGTGAAGGGGGCGAGTGATGAGCTGCGCGTGAGCGCGTCCAGGTCAAGCTGTTGGGGGTGACGAACCGGAAATAAGATGTGAGAGGGGGCGGAGTTAACAAAGTAAAAGGGATTTCCGCAGAAAATGCCGTTCGGACCTCCAAAACAAAATTCGAACAGTTGAAAAGTGAAACATTTTCTCTCCAAAGCATGTGTTAACAACGCCAAACTGAGTTCAAAGAGGCCTTATGCTTTCTTTTTTCACTTACTTTAATCAGGACGGGGCGGAACAAACTGAGGTTAAGAAAATAAAAGTTACTTCCGGAGGAATATAGGTCTCCTTTTGTAGTTTTGTGAGGAAAGTAAAAAATTAGATGATGTGAAAAATCTCTTGGGAGAGACACCGACTGGAAATGAGGCGAGGTTAGATAGATAGATAGAGAGATAGATAGATAGAAAGAGAGAGGGTGGGAAGAAAGAGAAAAAAAAGCAAGTGAGCAAGAGAGAGAAAGAAAGAGAGCTACAAAATAAGGAGTAAGAAAGAAAGCAAAAGAACTAGAGAAAGAAAAGGAGAGCTAAAAAAATAGGAACAAGCAAGAGAGAAAGAAAGCAAGCGAGAGAGAGAGAGAGAAACTGAGAGAGCTACGGAAAGTAAAAGAGAGACCTAAACAATGGGAAAAAATAAAGAAAGAGAAAAATAATGCAAGCTCTAATACTAATTTCTGATTGGACGACCTCATTTTGGCATTCAATTTCATAATAAATATGAATATAATATAATAGTTCAAAGCGGCGCTGCCATGAGCGGCTGCCTTTTCCAGCAGCTGCCCTATTGTTTTATTGTCTGCTCCTATCTTCGGTGTTTTTTCTTCCCGTTTTGACAACTACACTATGGATTACTTCTATCCTATGGACATGGGTTTTAACGCACAAGAAATG
The DNA here is from genome assembly GCF_059441175.1 of Urocampus carinirostris. Taxonomy (NCBI): domain Eukaryota; kingdom Metazoa; phylum Chordata; class Actinopteri; order Syngnathiformes; family Syngnathidae; genus Urocampus; species Urocampus carinirostris. Next base: position 1,492,045 of record NC_142352.1, on the reverse strand, counting down.
CGTGTATTCAAGGAATTTCAACTCCTTGCCCTGAAGAATTCTCGTGCCGGCGTGATGAAGGGGCCTATCGTGGAGGAAAAGCCGGAGCTAGCGAAGCGGCTAGCGGCGTTATAAGTCTTCGGTACCATCCGTAATCATGGTAAATGCGAACTCACGACCAAATAAGATCATCGAGTGCTGGTGGAAAACATCGAAGCGCACAGGGAGCGCAGTTGCTGTGTTTTGCGGAAACGTGGCGCTAACGTGTAGCCACCCGGAGCTACCCGGAGCAATCCGGCTTCAACGCCGCTAAACAGAGACACGAAAGCCGGGGGGAATCGGAGAGGAGGCGGACTTGCTAACACGAGGTGGTGTATCCCTGGATTTTCACAAAGAAAAGTTTTCTATCTGCCGCTGGGATGTCGAATTTTTGGACTGGCGTGACGTCATCCACTCCGCTACAAGCACCCCTAGGGCATCATGTTCATCTGTTAATGAACAACAGGGTAGACTGCTGGAGTGTGAATTTCCCTACGGGGATGAATAAACTATCTATCTATCTATCCATCTATCTATCTATCTATCTATCTAAGAGAGCTAAAAATATGAAGAAAGAACTTGAGAGAAAAGAGGGAGAAAGAGAAAGAGAGAGAGAGAAATAAAGAAAGATATAAATAAAAAATATATAAGAAAAAGAGAGTGAAAGAGAAAGACAAAGAAAAAAGAAAGAGAGAGAGAGAGTGAAGAATATAAGAAAGAAACATAATGGCAGAGAGTGAAAAAAGTACAAAAGAAAGAGGCTAATTTTATTTTCGAAATTCAAATATATCAATTCCAGTTCATGTATTCAAGTATTGATAATTATTATTAAGCAATTAATTAAGATAATAAAATGAGAATATATTTATGTATTGAACACATTTTTTATTTATCTCTTTAAGATTTATTTTACATGAAATACAACAAATTAAACTTCAATTTATGGATTCTAATAATAATAATAATAATTTCCTTGTATTGTCATTCTGTGTAACAATGTACACAGAACGAAATGTCGATTGCACCTGACCCGTTGTAGCGAGCCGATGCAGCCGCAGCCAACAGAGGGCGCCGCCGACCACTTTTTAAGTCTTAGGAATGACTCGGCCGGGGCGCGAACCACCGACCTCCCAGTCTCAAAGCGGGCGCCTTACCATCTAGGCTACTGAGCTGGTATATTCTACAAAGCGAATGAGCAAAAAATATACCGTTTTTCTTATATAGCTAGCTATTTTCCTACATTTTTAGTAATTTAGCTAGCTTTTTACATTGTTTGCATGTTATTTAGCTAACATTTTATGTTTTTTGTTAGTTGCCTGGTTTGCAGCTAGCTGTCTAGCTCTGTTTTTAGTTGGCTATTTAGTTAGCTTTTTACTCTTTTGCTAGCTAGCTAGCTCATGTTATGTTTACTTTTCTAGCTAAGTGTAAGGCTAGCCGTTAAGCAAGCTATGTAGCTAGCTTTTTATATTCATTGAATGTTATATGGCTAACATTTGACCTTTTCTGCTAGTTTTCAAGCTAAACTTTGGCCTCCTTTCTGGCTAGCTGTCTAGCTTTGTTTTTAGCTTCCTATCTGGCTATTGAGTTACCTTTTTGTTCTTTTAGCTAGCTATCTAGCTCCTGTTCTTTTTTACCTGTTTACTTTTCTAGCTAAGTGTCAAGCTAGCCATTAAGCAAGCCATGAAGCTAGCTTTTTACATTTATTGCATGCTATCTGGCTGACATTTGACTTTTTCTGCTAGTTTTCAAGCTAAATGATGGTGTTCTTTCTAGCTAGCTTTGTTTTTAGCTTTCTGTCTGGCTATTGAGTTAGCTTTTTACTCTTTTAGCCAGCTAGCTCCTGTTTCGTTTATTTTACCCGTTAACTTTTCTAGCTAAGTGTCAAGCTAACTATTACACAAGCCATCCAGCTAGCTTTTTACATTTATTGTATGCTAACTAGCTAACATTTGACCTTTTTGTTAGTTATCAGGCAAAATGTTGTGCCTGCCTGGTTTGTAGCTAGCTGTCTAGCTTTGTTTTTAACTTCATATCAAGCTATTTAGATGGCTGTTTACTCTTTTGGCTAGCCATCTATCTCCCATATAGTTGTTTTACCTGTAAACCTTTCTAGCTAACGATCAAGCTACATTAGAGCTATTCAGCAAGCTATCCAGCTAACTTTTTAGATTTATTGCATGCTATCTAGCTAACATTTGACTTTTTTTGCTAGTTATCAAGCTAAATTTTGTCTTCCTTTCTAGCTAGCTTGCTAGCTAGCTTTGTTGTTAGCTTTCTATCCGGCTATTGAGTTAGCTTTTTACTCTTTTAGCTAGCTGTGAAGCTTCCTTATAATTGTTGTACCTGTTAACCTTTCTAGCTAACGATCAAGCTACGTTTGAGCTATTAAGCAAGCTATGTAGCTAGCTAATTACATTTATTGCATGCTATCTAGCTAACATTTGACTTTTTTTGCTAGTTATCAAGCTAAATTTTGTCTTCCTTTCTAGCTAGCGAGCTAGCTTTGTTTTTAGCTTTCTATCCAGCTATTTAGATGGCTATCTACTCTTTAAGCTAGCCATCTAACTCCCTTATAGTTGTTAACCTTTCCAGCTAGCAATCAAGCTACATTTGAGCTATTTAGCAATCTATTTAGCAAAGTTGCTACTTAGTTACAAAAAGTAGCTTGACCGTAGAAAAAGTTTATGTCGAGTCAACCAAAATGGTTTTGAGTGTCCTTTTTGTAAAAATAATGCCAATTGTAAGGTTGTTTTATTTTGAAAGAGAGTTTTTTTGGAACGGAAATAATAAACGTAATGGTTGTGTGAGGAGGGGGACCGACTTCCTGTCTGGGTGGCTTTCATTTCCTGTGAGACGAGAGAAATGTCGGGATAATGATGTCTTTATCCGGAGACTCCTTCGCCGCTCCGCCCCCCGGGAAGGAGCCCACAGCATCATTGCCACCTAGGAATATTATGGGGTTTTTTTGCGTTTGTTTTTTTCTTGTTCTTCTCTTTATTTATGTCTTCTTTTGTGAGTTTCCCCCTTCTTTATTCTATTTCTTTATTTTCCTTTTGTTTTTTTTTTCCCCTTCATCTTTTCTTTAGTACTTGTATTTTTATTGTTTTTTTCCTTTGTTTTTCCTTTCTTTATCATATTATTTCTTAATTTTCTCCATCTTTACTTTTCCTTTCTTTGTTTTTTGTAATCTTTTTATCATCCTTATGTTTTTCTTTCCTTGTGTTTTTTTATACCTCCCCACTTTATGTTTTCAAAATTTGTTTTTCTATTTTTCTTTTCTTTTTTTTTGGCAGAGGGGGGGTTGTTTCTTTCATTTTTACTTTATTTTTCCCACTTATCTTTTTCTTCAAATAATATTGCTCCACAAAAGTTTTTGTTTTTTTGCATTGTTTTCAGAGTTTAGGATGTTTTTTTTTTTTTTTTTTGCTTTTTTATTCTATTAGCCTATTTATCTTTTTAGTATTTTTTTAAGTCATATTTTTTAATTTTTTATTTCTTTCTTTTCTTTATCGTATCGTATCTTAATGTTCTCCATCTTTATTTTTCCTTGCTATAGTCTCTCATCTCATCTCATTAGCTGCACCGCTTTATCCTCAGTAGGGTCGCGGGGGTGCCGGAGCCCATCCCAGCAATCATCGGGCAGTGGGCAGGGGACACCCTGAACTGGTTGCCAGCCAATCACAGGGCATCCTTGCTATAGTATTCCTGTTTTTTTCTTATCTTTAATTTTCTTTCCTTTTTTCATGTTTATTTTCTTGATCCTTTCCTTATTTCTTCCGATTTCATATTTTTTCAATTTGTTCTTTTATTTTTTTTCCTTTTTATTATTTTTTGTTTTTGTTTCTTTAACTCTGACAGTGTTTTCCCTACTTTATCTTTCTTTAAATTTTTGTTCTCCCGTTTTTATTGTTTTGTTACTTTTTATATTTCTTTTATTTTTTTCCCCTCTCTCCATTTATTTTTTTCTTTATTTTTCCTTTATTATTATTTATTTTTATTTCATTTATTTATCTTTCATATGTTTTTCCTTTCCTTATCCATCCTTACTTAATCTTATGTTTTCTGTCTTATTTCTTTAGCGGTTTCCTCTCACAATTCAGTTAAGAGGAGATGAGAAAAGGTGGCAGAATCCTGCTCGGCCGCACGCGGCCCGCAACCCGTAGTTTGCCCAACTCAGAACTGGGTGCCGAGCCTCCCCTACTGCAGGGGTGTCAAACTCATTTGAACTCGGGGGCCACACGATAGAACAAACATTCTGTCGGGGGCCGGACTAGTAGATTAAAGAGAAAGAAAAAAAGAGAGAGAGGGAGAGAGCGTGAGAAACAAAAAAGATAAAAAGCCGTGAGAGAGGGGTAAAAGAAAGGGAGAGGAAGAAGAAAATCCAAAGAGAAATAGAAAGACAGAAGGAGAGAAAAGAGAAAAGAAAGCGCGACGGGTATGAAGAGAGAAAAAGAAAAGAGAGAAAAGGAAAAAAGTGTTAGAGCAAAAGAGGTTAAAAGACACACAGAGAGAAAGAGACAAAGAGCAACAAAGGAAGAGAAAAAGAGAAACACAGAGAGTGAAAGAGACAGAGACAGAGTGGGAGAAAAGGAGTCGAAAGGGAAAAAAAGAGAGAGAGAGAGAGAGAGAGAGAGAGAGAGAGAGAGAGAGAGAGAGAGAGAGAGAGAGAGAGAGAGAGAGAGAGAGAGAGAGAGAGAGAGAGAGAGAAATAAATACAAGTAGAGTGTCTTTGTTGGAGGCACCTGGCTTTGGCAACATCAAGTTGCCCTATTTCAACCTGCAGCTTGTTTTTCTCTTGCGCTTCTCTGAGTGTTGTCTTGCGGGCCTGATTTGGCCCGCGGGCCGCCTCTTTGACACCTGTGCCCTAATGTCTTAACCTGAAATTGCCCCTGGAGGACATCAATGCCCGGCGCCATTTTGCGTCTTCAGCGTCTGAAGAAAAGCGTCATTAGGCCCTCATTAAGTCCAAATGACTTTTGAAAATTCCTTCTTGTCATTTTTTTTGCTGAGACGGGAAAAAAATCTCGTTTACAGTCGGAGAATTGTGTCTTCCCACGATGCAACAGCTGCCTACTCGTGTGTCGGCTCGGATCTCTGCAGGCCTTTTTTTTTCTCTTTTTTTTCTTTTTTTTTTCTTTTTTTTCTTCAGGCGATTTCGAGCAGGTGAGCCTCCTCCGAGTTCATCCGAGGTCACCTCCAAGCCCCCAGGAAAACATGAACGCCGCCTCCCGTCTTCAAAATAAAACTGTCAGCAGAAAAGATGATTCGGCGTCAAAATTCCTCGGCTAACAGAAAGAAGAAGGAGACGAGTAATAAGGAGAAGATGAGGAAGAAGACGCGAATAAAGAAGAGGAAGAAAAAGAAAAAGAAAAGGAAGAAAAAGAAAAGAAAGAAAGGAAAAAGAAGAAGAAAAAGAAAGAGAAAAAGAAAAGGAAGAAGAAGGAAAGAAAGAAGAAGAAAAATAAAAATAAGAAAAAAAAGGAAGAAGAAAAAGAAAAGGAAAAGATAAAGAAAGAAGATGTAGAAAAAGAAAAAGAAAAGGAAAACGAAAAAAAAGAAGAAAAGACAAAACATTTAAAGCCCTAGTGTGTAATATTTGACAACTAGTTGGCACTGTGTTGTCTGGATGCCAGACAAACATGGCGGCACCCTAAGTAGGGATTCCACTTTTCAAAAGAAATACAAATTACTCGACCTATGTATTTTTAATAAAAATAACATTAGTGTGATAGTTTATGTATTTTTGCCTCATATTCAAATCATTTTTTTTAATCAATAAAGTTTTTGTACCACCAGGGGGAACTGTATATTACAGTCCCTTTAAAAAAATGCTATTAATAAGTTTATCCTGTTTTTAATATTAGACACATGCAAACATTTGAGAAAATGGCAAATCGACTTTGATATAGTCTCGCTGTGTCAGGATCAAAAAGCGGGTCGAAGCCGGGGGACAGACGGGAGCAAAAACAGGTGGGAGTAAGGGTCGAAAAAAGCTTGCCTAGTGTTAACTGAGGTTCGCAGACAGACTGACAAAGGGAACAGATAGAAGTGGGTTTAAATAGATACAGGGAGCCAATCAGAGTCCGAGGCAGTTGGCGCCAAAGGAGTTGGCACAGGTGCATCACATTCTCCTTTATTCTCTTTCTTTCTTTCTTTCTTTCTTTCTTTCTTTCTTTCTTTCTTTCTTTCTTTCTTTCTTTCTTTCTTTCTTTCTTTCTTTCTTTCTCTCTTTCACCCTTTCTTCTGTTCTTTCTTTCGCCCTTTCTCCATTTCCTTCCCTCTTTCTTTCTTTCTTTCTTTCTGTCCATATCTCCTTTTCAGCTAATTGTTAGCGTGTAGCCTAATCAAGAGATGCTTCTCCGAAATAAAAACAATAAATACAAGGCCACTGTTGACATTTAGGCTACACGCTAACAGTTAGCTGATGCTAAGAAACTAACAGGACATTTTGCCCATAAGTGATAAAGACTCCAAAACAAAACAACGTTTCATTTCTCTTCCCGATATGAAGTTTGATGAGTGCCTCGGTCCAATCTTTTCGCCGTAACGCACAACTTTCTTTTAGTTCTTTGACCAGGAAAGTCCGCTGGGATCCTGTAAAACTTTAATCTATAATCGGATACATTTTTTTTCCTCCGATCCTGGCGCACAAAGACACAACATGACTATTCATCCCTCTTCTGACCAGAACATGTATTTTTTGCCCAAGCCACGCCCACCGCATAGGTCACCATCCATCCATCCATCCATCCATTGTCTTCCGCTTATCCGAGGTCGGGTCGCGGGGGCAGCAGCCTTAAAAGGGAAGCCCAGACGTCCCTATCCCCAGCCACCTCCTCCAGCTCATCCGACGGGACCCCGAGCCGTTCCCAAGCCAGCCGAGAGACATAGTCTCTCCAGCGTGTCCTGGGTCGTCCCCGGGGCCTCCTGCCGGTGGGACATGCCCGGAACACCTCCCGAGGGAGGCGTCCAGGAGGCATCCTTATTAGATGCCCGAGCCACCTCAACTGGCTCCTCTCAATGCGGAGGAGTAGTGGCTCTACACAGAGTCCTTCCCGGATAACCGAGCTTCTCACCTTATCTCTAAGGGAGAACCCAGCCACCCTGCGCAGGAAACTCATTTCGGTCACTTGTATCCGGGATCGCATAGATCACAATATTGACAAACAAATAAAAGGGACTATGTTAAAGGATTGACAATTATAGTTATACTGTATTGCCTTAATTTATTTTTCTCAGTGTCAAATATTCCAAAGAAAATATCCTTCCAATTTTGTATTAAACTGTTGTCAATCTTATCAGTTTTAATATCCTCTGCCGAAGCAGTGAACGGGTTTTTCTGCTACTATGACGCCTTCGCTTAAATATACGACGCACAGGTAGTTTGTCCTAATGGTTCTGCCGTAGATTCCCGGTTCAAAGTTCACTTCCGTTTACTGTTGCGTTAGCAACGTGATTCTTTTGGGTCATTTTCACACAATAATCAATGGAATATGAGTATTATTATCATCTAATTCAATCCTTTATTTCGTATATAATATAATGTTTTGTTATTTGAATCGAATGAACAAGCCTAAAAGTGCACGTCGAGCGTATCTTGTCTTAGCTTAGCTTGCTATCTGCTAGCAACAACAAAATCCTTGTGATTTGATCAGTAAGCATATTTGCTTTTCCGTTGGAAATTTTTGTGTGAAAATGAGTAAAAAGGGCGATCAAGAAGATAACTCGAAGGATCATCTGGGGCAAAAGGAGGAAAGCGATCGACGAACAGGTTTGTTAGGGATTTTCAACGAATGGCGTTAAGGTTAATGCCCATCTTAGTTTCTTACTTCTGTCTTGTGCTGTTTGTCTTTTGGGAAGCTTTATTTCTCTGTCTCTTGCATTGTATTCTTCAGTGCACTTTATTTTACTGACGTTTGATTATTTAATCAAATATATAAAATAATAATGCCAGAGCCTGTGTCCCATATCAATAAACCGCTGTGTCAAAACTAAGTTTCAAGGTGAGAGCAAAGTTCTTATGTGAAAATGTCACCAAATTCTGCAAACAATATTTGTGTATTATTTGTTATTGCAACATCTGGTCATCCTGGAAGGGGGATGGCCTCGTGTGCGGTCCCTTAACAAGGTTTCTTCATTTTTGTCATGTTGAGGTTTTTGAGTTTTTCCTTGCCCTCATGTAGGTTTTAGATCAGGGGATGGTGAAATAATAGTCTGTGCAGCCCTTTGAGACTCTTTGAGATAAAGAGCTTTACAAATAAACTTGATTACAGAAACGCTACAAAGATACTCCTGCAGAAATACTACAAAAATACAACTACATTCACATACACAAATATTACTCCAGAAATACCATTACAATAATACTATAATAAAGAAAAACCAAGACAGAAACACTACAAAATTACTGCTGCAGAAATACTCTAAAAATACAACGACATTAATGGTATTATACACAAATATTACTCCAGAAAAACTACAAAAAACGATTACAGAAATGCCCCAAAAATACTACTACAGTAATACTATAATACAGAAAAACTACTACAGAAACACTACAAAAACACAACTACATTAATGGTATTATACACAAATATTACTACAAAAATACTACAAAAATACTACTACTGCTACTACTACTACTAATACTACTGTAATACTATAACACAGAAAAACTACAAAATGTCACAAAAATACTACCAAAAAAAAATACTACTGAAATACCAGAAAACACTACAAAATACAACTACATTAATGGTATTGTACACAAATATTACTCCAAAAATACTACAATAACATATCTATACATCTAAAAAAACTATTACAGAAATGCCCAAAAAATACTACTACGGTAATACTATAATACAGAAAAACATCTACGGAAATACTACAAAAACAACTACATGAATGGTATTATACACAAATATTACTCCAAAAATACTACTACTACTACTACTACTACTACTACTACTACTACTACTACTACTACTGTAATACTATAACCCAGAAAAACTTCTACAAAATGTCACAAAATTACTACATAAATACAAAAAAAAAATACTACTGAAATACCAGAAAAACACTATCAAAATACAACTACATTAATGGTGTTGTACACAAATATTACTCCAAAAATACTACAATAACATATCTATCTATCTAAAAAAACTATTACAGAAATGCCCCCCAAAAATACTACTGCGGTAATACTATAATACACAAACACTGCAGAAACTACCACAGAAATACTACGTACATCAGGTGGTCTATGCAGCCCTTTAAAACGTTTTGTGATTAAGGGTTATACAAGTAAACTTGACTTGACTAAAATGCAACCATATATGATGGAGAATATCTCCACAAGGAGAAATTCAGCGCCCTCCTACTCTGTGCTTGAGACGGTGCCACCAGAACTGTATTTAGTTTTACTTTGGAGGTAAAGGTAAATACCTTCTGGAATTGCCCCTACCGGATTAGGGACATATAACTATGAGAGGACACTATAATAAATCATTGATAAAATGGAGAGTAATGCCAAAACGCACCAAGTAGCCAGGACATTGGATTTACAAAATTGGATTGAAAAGGCATTACCGTCTTCGTTCCAGAGAAAAGTATTTGGGATCCCGGACCCCGTTAGTCCCAACACCGACCTCACCTCGGTATTTTAGTCACAACTTGGGACTCCAACATTAGTTTTTCTTCTTCTTGTTTCCTGCAGACCCCATCCGAGAAAACGGTCCTCCGGAACTTCACAAGTCCTCCATTAAAGAGGAAGAGCTGGAGTCCGACGTGACCCGGTTCGAAATTACAGCCGTCACCGTCAAGTGCGAGAAGCAAGATGATTGGTCCACGCTCTGTCCTAGTCAAAGTGAGACTACCAAAGGACCCTGACTGTGCATCGAAGGGTTTTATCCAGGAAAAAGTCCATGAAAAGTCTAAGCTGCACATTTCCCTTCGGATAGATAGATACTTTATTCATCTCCGTAGGGAAATTCACACTTCCAGTAGTATCTTTTGTAGTTTATTAACAGATTAACAGGATGGCCTCGGGGTGCTGTGTTGTAGTTAGCAAGACGCTAGTCCAAAAGTCCGACGTCCCTGCAGCAGATGGAATTCTTTGTGCCCAGGGTTACACCACTTCGAGTTCACGTAGATAGCGAGTCCGCCTACTATACGCTTCCCGCAGGCTTTTGTGTCTCTGTCTGCCCTAACAGCGCTGAAGCCGGGTAGCTCCTGTTGGAATTAAATATCAAAATGTACAGTTTACCAAATTGTTCGAAGGAGTTATCTGACTCCATTAACCAAACACAACCTACATTCACTCAACAATTTATGCGTGCCTGTTTCTTGACGGAAAAGATGAACTGGAAAGCCGACATTTCCACACGGGGTAGATTTAATTTCATTAACAATTTAACTAAGTGTACTCAATCGAAAACAGACGAATTAGTGTCTCTGGGAATCCCTCCTCTGAAGTCCTTTAGCTCTCTTCTATTCACCATCTTCTCCCCGCATAATGGGGTGCCGACTCCTCCCATGGGCGTGCCAAGGAAGCCCCCACTAGGCGTCGCGAAGTCTGGAATACTCAAAACGACACCGAGCGTTTCTACGTCATCAGGGCCTTTCTGCTTTTGGATGTGCTGATTATCTTATCAGCCTTACGTCCCGTTCCCGCCGTTCCTGTAAACAACATTTTCCACCAGGGTGCCCTGACCTCGCACCACAGCCCAGTCAGTGAATATCTTTTGCATTAAATGTAATTTGTAGTCAATCATATAAAAACCTTCTCTCCGGGAGCTCCACATTTGCGTTTGGGTAGCTAGCATTAGCCTAAAGTGAGATCTTGATATGTCTCTCCAGCAAAGTGATATATGTTGCCTCAAATACTAGGTTGACTTACCTTAGAAAATTTGTAGCACTCCTTTTAAACTGTATCCACGATGAGTTGGTGCTGTGGACGGCTTCATAACCATCCAAAGCCAACACTTGTCTTAGTCTCGAATGAGTCGGAGCAGACCTTATTGCCTCGCCCCAAAACATAAAAACAAGATGCAAGTAGATCTTGGCGGGAGAGGGAGAGCCGTTTATTTATCTTCGTCAGAGTTCAAAACAGAGTTCTCATTCCTGTAAGAGACAATCAGCTTTTTATATCCTCAGACAACATCTCATGTTACTTAGCGCGTCCCCCTCGCGATGACGCACGTGTTTATCTCAAAATGCACGCTACCAGACACAATGTTTTTTCCCCAGAATGTTTTCGTCCTCTTTCGATTATCCAAAGTTACACAATTTCCAAGAAACTCGTTGTGGTCGGCCTGACACATCCAGATTCCTGACTTGACCGCTTGCTCCACGCCAAGCGAATGTTATTACTTGGCAGCCCAAGGCGATTAATAATAACATTCGTTGACATTTTAAACTCGGGAGAAACAAGCCTGGAATGTCCCGTTTTAAACTAATGTGTTCTCCTTATGTCAAGTTGACTCGAATAAACCACAATGCCAAGTATCAGGTTTGCATGTACCTCATGCACACCGTTTGACCATTTTAGAGGAAAACTGACTGAAATACATTTCAATGGGGGTTGGAGTAGAGATTGTCCGAGTGTATTAAGTCGGCTATGCACGCTGTGATTGGCTCATCCCATTTGAGGGCGGGGCTTAGCCATAAATCTATTCTTAACTCAGCTAGATTTTAGTAAACTCGGTGTATTTTATTTTGTCCTACAGAGATCAGTGCGGGACAACAAGAAATCAAAGAGGAGCAGGCCGAAGTCTCCTTTCCATCGGCGAGTGTCGTCGTAAAGATCGAAGCTGACAAAGAAGAAGAAGAAGAAGAAAGTAACGAAGAAGGATCGGAAAAAGACGATCTGTTAGCTCCGATATCGGACTCCGAGACGGACGAAGAACACTCCCCGGGTGCTCACAAATGCTCCAAATGCGGGAAAATGTCCACTTCCAATTGGGCTTTGAAAATACACATGAGAACGCATACCGGGGAGAAACCTTACCCCTGCACCACGTGCGACAAAAAGTTCGCCCAGAAGGGACATTTACGGGCGCACATAAGAACACACACTGGGGAAAAACTGTTTCCTTGCACGCTGTGCGGTCTGGTTGTAAGTACAAAGATTAATTTGACGAATCACATGAGGATACACACGGGAGAGAAACCTTTTGTCTGCTCCGTTTGTGGTAAAAGGTTCACGGTGAAGGCGCATTTAAACTTGCATACGAGAACGCACACCGGGGAGAAACCTTTTGCCTGTTCGGTATGCGGTCAAACGTTCTCCATGAAGGGACATTTGAGAATACACACAAGGACACACACCGGGGAGAAACCGTACCCATGTACTAAATGCGATAAACGATTCGCAGTGAAAGGACATTTAGTAGCTCACAACAGAACGCATACAGGGGAGAGACCTTACTCTTGCTCGGTGTGTGGTCTGCAATTAACTCAAAAGATCAGTTTAAAAAATCACATGACGATACACACTGGAGAGAAACCGTACGAGTGCACTCACTGCGGTAAAAAATTCCCCATCAAGGGACAGTTGATAACACACACAAGAATACACACCGGTGAGAAACCTTTCGTCTGCTCCGTCTGCAAAACAGGTTTCAGCGATCGATCGGGATTGGTCAAACACATGAAAAGACACACAGGGGAGAAACAGCACTCGTGCTCGTTTTGCGAGAAAAGTTTTTCTCACAAATGCACTTTGATAACGCACACCAGAACGCACACTGGGGAGAAACCGTACAGGTGCGATGTGTGTCTCAAAGAATTTGCCCGCAAGGATCGGGTGAAGAAACACAAGTGCGCTGCTCTGAAAAGTAGCGATTAATTAATTTATTTTCATTTCAATTCTGTGGAACTTGAATTATATTTAACTTATTATGTTCATCATACTTGGATTTCCTTGATTTTGTGTTTGAACCTTGTTTGTAATAAAGCCCAGAGCACACTGGGTTGGACGGTGGCGTGGGTCTTGTCACAAGTGGGGGCGCTTTGCTCCTACTTGAAGCTGCTCGTGCATTTGACGAAGGTCCTCCAATTTCATTTTAATTTTGTATAATGACAAAATAACACTCATACATCTTTAGTTGTGTGCTGTGTGTTATTATTTGCTGATCCAGGATTGTTATCATTTTTTGTAATAGTCGTATACTCTTAATGGTAAATGGTCTGCATTTTTATAGCGCTTTTTCAAGGCAATGAAGACCTCCCAAAGCGCTTTACAATCTGCTTAACACTTACCCATTCACACACACTCACACACCAATAGGGAGTCAGCCTCTAAACGTTTTGAGGATAATCAAGATGGTAAATGGTCTGCATTTCTATAGCGCTTTTCAAGTCAATGAAGACCTCCCAAAGCTTTACAATGTGCTTCACACTTACCCAGTCACACACACTCACTCACACACCAATAGAGAGTCAGCCTCCAAACGTTTTGAGTATAATCAAGATGCTAAATGGTAAATGTTCTACATCCCTATAGCGCTTTTCAAGTCAATGAGTTTAAAGTCAATGAAGACCTTCCAAAGCACTTTACAATGTGCTTCACACTTACCCATTCACACACACACACTCACAAGGCGCCTACCTGCTTATTGGGGGCATTAGGGATTCACTGTCTTGCCCAAGGACACTTTGACATATAACACGTAGAAGTCGGGAATCGAACCTGTGATCTCTTGACCCCAAGACGAGCGCTATACCTCCTGGGCTAAAGCTGTCTGCTCATGAGGTGGTACTTTAAATTCAAACACTCATTTTATTTGATGAAGCTGGTTAAGATCTGCAGCAAAATACTATTACAGCGTCCTAAAAGCATTTTATTGTTCCAATGTCGGATCAATTTTGGCCAGTTTAAGCATTTTTCTTAGAAAAACAGGTCAAAAAAATATAGTAAAATCGCAAATTACAGCTAAAATATTAACCTAAATATATAAACTGTACTATCTGCGTCCTAAGCCACCATGACCATCAATGATAAATATAACTTCATACTGACAATTCATGCGGCATAACAATTGAAGCATGAAAAAACATGGATGAAACTGATCGATAATGACGTCATCTCGATGTAAGTTTAACCATTTGGGGGGTTGAATGAAGGTGTGACGCTACTTTGGGGTGGTTCCGCTCCCCGTTCACCGGGAAAGCCAAGGGATCTCTATTGGGCTATAAAATAACCCAACTCCTAATAAGATTTGGGAAATCAATAACTATGAAAATTTGGGAACTACGGTTTATATTTTTTAGAAAATGTATATTGTCAGGTGAGTTTTTGTTCCATTTTCTTTCATTTTTGCTTCTTCACAATGTGAAGAGAATCAAAACAACCTGAAGGATTTTATACATTTGACTATAAAAGATTTTATACAATTGAATACAAGTTACATTTACTGAGTGCAATGAAGATTTTTACCGAGTGGGATTAAGTTCAATGAGCAGTGAAAGTTCAGGGCACCCTGGCCTGGTACGAAATGTGGTTTACAGGAGTGGCGGGAGCTGACGTAAGACTGATAAGATAATCAGCACTTCTTGACGAAGAGGGGCCCTGATGACGTTGAAACACTCGGGGATGTTTTGACCATTCCAGACATCGAGGCCAGGTGGTGGAGCCCACGTGGGTGGCTTCCCGGGCTCGCCGTTGGGAGGAGCCGGCACACCAGCTTGCGAAAAGACGTGGGCCGAGAGAAGAAAGGCTGAGGACTTCAGAGGAGGCTTGACAGAGACTCGAGTGACACTAATTCGGCCATATTCGATGGAGTTCACTTAGTTAAATGCTTTAAGAAAATAAATCTGCCCCCGTGTGGAAATGCCGGTCTCTTGCCCCTATTTTCCATCAAAAAAGAGCGTGCATTATTAGGTGAATGTAGGTTGTGTTTGGTTAATGGAGTCAGATAACTCATTCGAACAACTTGGTAAACAGTACATTTTAATAATTAATTCCTAACAAACCCAAAATCTGTTTTTTTAGTTAGTTACAATGTCTAAAAAAATATATGATAAAATAAAAATAGACAGATGGAAAAACTGCATTTGTATCATCCTTTTTCATGAATAAGAGCTTACAATGTTAAAAAAAAGGGGAATATGAAGTTAAATGCCCCCCTACTACAAAACTTATTTTAAAGGTAGATACATTTGCAAAACACAATTATTTTACATTAAGTCTGATCACAAGAAGCACCTAAAAGTACGCAACATTTCTACGGCAGCTCTTTGTGGACTGGACAAATCCAGCGCCCCCATTTTAATGATGGTGGCTCTTGGAGGCAAAATGGCGACGAGGGAATGCCATGTCGAGGTGGCGGCCATGTTAGTAAGGGCAAATTTCCTTCCTGGGCTGTTTCAACAAAACATATCGAGTTAACATTATTTCAAATGATATAATATACTAATTATAATAATATATCAAGAATTCATATAGCCAGGATTGTTTTCAGATCGCTATTTATCAATTGTACCGAATCAGGAGAGAAAATGAAGCATTAAAAACATGCAAATAATGATGATTCGTTAAGTATAGAAAAAAAATGTTATTTGTAGTCAAGTCAAGTCATGTTTATTTGTATAGCCCTTAATCACAAGAAGTCACAAAGGGCCACATAGGATACAGACAACTATTACACCATCAATAATAATATTTATTACACCAAAAAAGAAAAAAAAACTACAAAAATACTACTACAGGTGTAACGGGTGTAATAATAACTTTTGTTTTATTGAAATTTCTGCGGAAATATGTGTATAGTTTTTGGTAAGTGTCCTGCAATTATGAGTCCAACAGTGCCACCTGCTGGCATGGGGTAGGGTTTGTTTTGGCTTTTGACATGTGACCGGAAGGCGGGGTTTTGTTGGCAGTCTACAGAGTGAGCTGCCAACGGTAAGACACATCTTTTGGTGCTCCACAAAAGAAGTTCATTTTAAACATTATAACCACAGCTGTCAAATCTCTTAACATGCACAGTAATGTGATTGATGTTGTCAAGCTGTTTGGATTTATTTTCGTCTTGTTTCTGTTTTACTAAAATGTTAATTCCCCTTATAGAGATCAAAGAGATCAAAGCCAGCAGAGAAGCTAATGTTGTGACTCATTTCATCTGCAGGTAAATTGTATCCGTTTTTATACTCATTATTGTTATTATTTCTATTTTCTCATATATATAAAAAGTATGATGTTGGTTAAAATTCAGACTAAAGAAAATATGTTGAATTGTAAACGTTAAAAAAACACTATGCGATCTCTTGTAAAAATGTATTGTGATATTCTAAAATGTATTCTATGTAAATTGAAAACAAAGCTCTATGATATGCTTTGGGTAGTCTACAGAGCAAGCTGCCAACGAGATCAGAGAGATCAAAGCCAGCAGAGAAGCTAATGTTGTGACTCATTTCATCTGCAGAAACTGTAATAAAAACCTCATCATCCAGTCCAGCGTGAATGTGGATCTTTGGTGTGACAGGTACACCGCGGTTACACAGGGATTCTATAATACAAAAATACTACTACAGAAATATTACATAGCAACTAAAGAACTACTACGAAAATACTGATTCTGGCATCTTCAATTTGTTTTCCACACTTTTCTCGTCACTCGTCTTAGAATACTCATCATCTTTTATGTGATTTTAAATTACAAAAAAATCATCCTCTGTCAATCCATCTTTCAGTGATTAAATGTGATTTTTTTTTTATTCTGGTTAATTTTTTTTAAGCAGCCAAGAATATTTATAATATTTTACAAATCAATATAAATTCAAAGCCTCGATGCAATAAGTGTGTACAATTTAAAACGTCAATCACTTGATTTTATCGAATTATTGTACACCACTTCAATATCCAGAACAAAACACTAATAATCCAATCATAGATTTTGAAAGAATTGGAGACAGTTTTTGAGTATTTAAAGACACATATTTCACAAAATAACAGCTGAAAAGTAAAAAAAAAAGATTTATTCAGCATTTTACAAACGTTTTCTTGTGTATTAGAGAACAAAAGAGGGCGCTCCCTTTCGATTTCAATAATTCCTAAAGAGTTCAAAAACCTGCATAAACGTGTTGTTTGGGGGTCATAAAATTGTTTATTAATTATGTTTTTTTCAACTTAAATCTTTGATATTTATGAAATCGTAATAGATAAAATGATGATCAGAGATACACCGTCCCGTTAGTTTTTTTTGATAATACCAGGTTTGGCCAGAGGTTGGCGATCTTGCACCACAGAAGAAGTGCGTACAGTATTATTATTTTTTTATTTTTTTTTTCATTGATTTATTTTTAACGTATTTATTGAGCATTGCATCTTTACTTACAACATTCGCAAAAAAATACGCAATTGTGCCTATTTATGGGAATAATGAATGCAGCAGAAGTGCTTATCTATTAAAAAAATACAAATAAATACGATTTAGGTCATGTTTAAGTCAACACAAAAGGGAGATCCATAAATACTGTACGTATACTGTATATCATTGTACATTGAGTTGATTTATGACATTTAAAATAATTAAGAATACTCAAAGGGTGAACTAAACGCCCTTATTATGATATCGCTTGAGTAGAAAAACGTTAAAAGACGGTTCATTATTACATGCAAGAAACACATTTGGCCTAAAGGTGGCGATTTCATTCGAGCCAGGAACAATTTGTACCATAGAAGAAGAAGCAAAGGGGGACTTTACGTAGAGGAAGAGCGCGTATGAAAACAAGGTAAACAGTTTAACTATTCGTTCTTATTATTACATAATTCGAGTCACATATTCTTTTATCTATTTATATTGTTCTCCACCTAAAAAGTAGTTTAAGTCTGCATTGACCAAAGTGACGCGTTTATCTTTCTTTAAAATAAAATCTCGGAGACGCCTATGGTAAGTGTTCCTTTTCTGATTTTCACCATATCATATGACGAGTCATTCTCAAATACAGTCGAGCCCCCGGCATACGAAGAATGATAAGTATTACTTAAGTGTTATAGCGGTGAATTTGATTAGATTCAATTGTGAATAAATTAATGAAATTGTGTTTACCTTTGGTGTGATGTAATCGAGCCGGTACATTGGAGCTGCGGGTGGATGCACAGGGGAGGCGGAGATGCCGTATTCAAATTCAACCTGATGTCTAAAACGTCCACTTTCAAGAATGATAATGCATATTTATTTGCTTTGATCCCTTCCTTAATTATGATACCAATCCAGATAGTTGATTGGTTACGACCATACAACGTGGACAGGGTAACCAAAAGCAAAAAATCAAGATTAAAAGATTGAATTAATCCATCAATCTAGACATCTCTCTCTCTCTCTCTCTCTCTCTCTCTCTCTCTCTCTCTCTCTCTCTCTCTCTCTCTCTCTCTCTCTCTCTCTCTCTCTCTCTCTCTCTCTCTCTCTCTCTCTCTCTCTCTCTCTCTCATTCATGAAACGCTTGGATTGTTTTTGTATTATTCTGTTGTCAAAACGTCAATATTTGAATAGAGGAGGAAATTCAAAACGCTCCTTTTCAAAAACCAATTAGTCGAAAAAAGAATCGACCGATTCTTCGATTGTTCATATAATCCTCGGGAGCAGCCTTTAGTTTCTCCCTCGTGGATTTCTCTTATCACGGGTTTGTTTGGGAACCCCCGCCATGCTAGGGGTTTCTGTGATGCAGGGGTCTCCAACATGGCCCCCGTGGGTACCAAGGTGCCCTTCAAGGACAGTTGAGGTGCCGCGAATTGGTTCTGGATATAGATTACCAGTGCTGTGGGTCATTGTGATTTTCTAGTGAAATTGTTTTTTTTTTGTGGTTGGCTAAGTCAAATTAACCTTACTTCCTATTTATCTCTCTTCTTCTGTTTCTTTCTTTCTATCTTCTATTTCTTTCTGTCTTTTTCTATCTTCTATTTCTTATTGTCTGTCTGTCTTTCTTTCTGTCTCTATTTCTCTGTCTTTCTTTCATTTCTTTCTCTACTATTGTGTCTTTCTGCCTTTCTTTCTTTCTTTCTTTCTTTCCTTCTTTTTCTGTCTTTCTTTCTGTCTTTATTTATTTACTTCCTTCTCTTTCTTTCTCTTTGCCTCCCTCCCTCCCTTTCTCTCTCTTTCTTTACTTCTATCATTAATTCTTTCTCTCTTTCTTTCTCTCTTTCTTTCTTCCTTTCTTTCTTTCTCGCTTTCTCTCTCTCTCTCTCTGTCTCTCTCTTGTCTGTCTTTCTTTCTCTTTTTCTTTCTTGTTTTTTTTTCTTGTCTCTCTACCTCTCGCTTTTTTCTCTCTACCTCTCTCTTTTTACTCTCAACCACTTTTCTCTTTACCTCTCTCTCTTTTCCCTTTACCTCTCTGCCTCCTCTATTTCCCTCATGCAGTGGTTAGCACGTTCGCCTCACACGTGAAAGGTCCCCAGTTCTAGATCGAGTGGCCTGGAGAGGAATGGGCGCCACCAGGTTGCACTTGCCCAAGACGCACCACAGGAAATCGTGGCCCTACGACCTGTGTGCTTAGTGGATCCTACCAAGCATATCAAAGTGGGTGCCCTTTGCACTAAGAAGTAGCAAAAAGTAGTTTGCACGCTTTCTTTTGATTCCTTGCAGGAATCGGAGAATACAATATCCTCCTGAAATGGAGAAAAACTCAATTCCTGCTGACATGAAATCAGAAGAAGAGCGAGAATCTTCCCATATTAAAGAGGAAGTGCTCGAGACCGATCTGGCTTATCTACCCGTTATCGTCGTCGACGTGAAAAGCGAAAACGGCCAAGATTCGGGTGACGAGAAGCGAGAGACACCGAGTGGCAGCTCGCGTCAACTCTTGAAGAAAGAAAACGGAGGACCCGGGGAAAACCACTTCTTTGCTCACGCTTCGGATAGCGGTTTCATTTTACATTCCTCGGACAATAACTACGAACGTTCGGAAAACGATACCACCGAATGTTCCCGATGCGGGAAAACCTTCGGTTCCAAATGGGGTTTGAAATCCCACGTGAGAATGCATACCGGAGAGAAACCGTTCGCCTGCTCTCACTGCGGCAAAAGCTTCTCCATCAAGAAAAGTTTATTGAGGCACACGAGAACGCACACGGGAGACAAACCGTTCGCTTGCTCCGTTTGCGGACATCGAGTCATCCAAGAGACGCATTTGATCTCCCACATGAGGACGCACACCGGAGAGAAACCCTTCGCATGCTTGGTTTGTGGGAAGAAATTCACTCAGAAGGGGCATTTGAGAACCCACACCAGGACACACACCGGGGAGAAACCTTTCACCTGCTCAGTGTGCGGCTTCAGTTTCGGCGATCGTTCGGCAATGGCCAGACACGTGATGAGACACACGGGGGAGAAACCTTTCCGTTGCAAAGAGTGCGGTAAACGGTTTTCCCGTAAGGATCAAGTGAAAAGGCACAAGTGTTCTGGCGAGAAGAGAAACAGGAAATTAAGCTAAAATTAGAGAAATCGGTAAATGTGACTCTAAATCAAATGTAGTATCATATAGCGTCTTTTATTGTTGAGAATATATACAAGGACACACACCGGGGAGAAACCGTACCCATGTTCTAAATGCCATACATTTTCGCAGTAAAAGAATATTTAGTAGCTCACAACAGAACACATATCGGGGGGAGAGACTTTATTCTTGCTCGCTGTGTGGTCCGCGATTAACTCAAAAGATCAGTTTAAAAAAATCACATGACAATACACACGGGAAAGAAACCGTTCGAGTGCACTCACTGCGGTAAAAAAATCCCCATCAAAGGACAGTTGATAACACACACAAGAATACACACTGGTGAGAAACCATTCGTCTGCAAACCGGGTTTCAGCGATCAACATTTATGGCAGTGTTTCCCGATGTTTTTGGAGCTGTGGCACTGTTTTTTTCTTTCATCAAAAAATCTCGTACCGCACTGTCCTTTGGAAAAAAAATGAAATTGAATCCCCAGCACCAGTTTCAGTTTTTTGTTTTAGCTTGTATTATCATGTTGTCTGAATTAAACTGGATACTGTTATCTCATCATATATGTGTGTGTATCTGTGTCTAGTATTGCGAGTTATTCTTTTGATTTCATAATTTTGCTGCATTTTGGGGTTTTACTTGTGCCTAATTTGTTTTCACACCTGCACTTTTTATATTCTTTAGACCAATTAAAATCACCTTTAGAAAATAATGCTGTAATTGAAATTCCCCCAAAATTATGTTCAAGATTTCTTTTTCAATATGGCACACCATTCCCCCCTAGAGGGCGCCCGCCTGGGGGGAGTGGCTGGATAGGGCCCACTTGTGCCTACTTTGTTTTTACACCTGCCCTTCTTTATTATCCCAATATTAATTCACTTTGGTCATTTTTACATTCTTTGATGTATTTGATTATTTTGTAGTTTTTTGTGTTTTCATACAACTTCTTAAAAAATACTTTGAAGAGAAAAAAAGATAAAAGTCTATCCAGGATAAATAGGAAAAAAACTAAAAAGCAATGTAGTGCTTAGAAAACTAGCTCAAGTTGTAATCCTGTTTCCTGCAATAGTATATATTCTTTCATTTTCATTTAGCAACAACAAAAAGAAAACCATTTACAAGATGTTTTCACAATTTTCCACTCGTTTAGGGTTGTGATGGCCCTGGCATAGAAGCCGTTTCTTAGGCAGTCCTAGTTTTAAGGGTGACAGTAATAGGTCAAAGAGGTGGTGGCCGGGGTGGGAATCGTCTTTTATAATGTTAATAGTATTGCAAGCCGGCAATGTCTTCCAGACTGGGCAGAGAGCGTCCGATGATCTCTTGGGTGGTGTTGAATACTCTAAATGTAATAAAAAATGCAATTTTTGGAAAGGCACCTGAGGGGGGATCATCCACCATGATGGGGATGGCAGCAAAAAAACATTAATCCTGAACCGAAACCCTTTTGATCACTTCCAAAATAAAATTTCATTTACAAAATAAAATACAAGAAAAGTACATCAGCTGACGTTTTTTTTTTACAAATGAAACAACACGATTGTAAAACAAATGTATTAAAATGGAAATGAAAATAATCCTGATGAAATGAAGAGAGTACATGTTTTAAGAAGAAATCAAATCAAAAGTAAACAGAAAAAAAATGACTCCAGTAAAAGTACTTTTACTTCAGAATAATAGGATTCAAGTAGAAGTAAGAAGTAGTCATCCGAATAATTATTTGAGTGAACGTAAAAAAGTACTTGGTGAAAAAAAAAAAGTCATATTTCTTGTGTTTTTTTTAAAACATCCCTTTAATTGGATCATTTTATCATCAAAACACAAATTAGTATATTTGGGGCTGCATTTATATACACTGCCCATTTAATACAGTAAAAAAACATTCCTAATCCTGCTCCAAAGTGCCACCTAGTGGTTGTTTGGGGTCACTGGTCAAATCTAAAAGAAACGAGGTCTCCAACAAAATGAATTCGCCTAAGGCTTAGGCCCTAAGCAGAGACTGATGCGTACTTACGTGGAGGGGATTTAAGTAACGGGAACAATGTAGCCTAATGTAGCGGAGTAAGATCACAGTTTCTTTTTCACAAAACTACTCAAGTTAGAGGCAAGTCAGGTCAAGTCACGTTTATTTGTTTGGCCTTTAATCACAAAGAGTCTCAAAGTGCTGCAAAGACCACAGACGATTATGACACCATCTCCTGATCTAAAACCTACATGAAGGCAAGGGAAAACCCAAAAACCTCAACATGAGGAAAATGAAGAAACCTTGAGAAGGGACCTAGAGTAAAAAGTATTGTTTATATAGTGATTTTAAAAATACACCTAGAAATACAAAATGTAATCGAGTAAATGTAACGGAGTAATTGTAACTCTTTACAACCCACCTCTGCAGTGTAGTAAAATATTCTCTCAGAAGCAGTAATTCATCAAACGCTCCAAAAATATCCCTCTCTCTCTCATTTTACCAATTTTAAATAATTATTTATAAATGATTCGAACATAAAAAAAGTAAAAATTGACAGCCGCTCCTTTCATTTAACGTTGAGTGAATTTCAGCGTTATACCTTTAGAGGGCAGTATTACGCACACCTTGGATTTTGCTGTCGGAAATGGGAAAGAAGAAAAAAAACACGATAGGATCCCGGAAGTGAAAGCACGGAATGGTGGACAAAGAACCGTCTCGTCGTTTTATTCATTTACTTTTGACGAGATAAAACATTATTTGTTTTTTAAATCCTTTTTTCCAGGGGTGAATGTTTGACCTTTATTCAACCTGCTTAGGTCAGCGTAGTTATTTCCTTCGAACTGCTAACAAAGAGTCGTGTTAGTAAAATGAATGCGATCATTTTAAAAGATGAAGAGGACAAAATGTTTCCAGAAAAGAAAGACAACGAACGACATCAGCAACTCCATTTCACCAAAGCTGGAGATGAATATAAAACAGGTTTGTACCCTAAACCCCTCACCTTTCTGTAAAATTGGCCAAAAGTCCCAATCCGAGACGTACCATCGAGAATATGGACGCTTTTTGGTCTCGTATGAGAGTTCAAACTAAAGTTTTGCCCCAAACTAAAAAAAATGGCTGCTAGTTTTACTAATGTAACCGCGGTGTACCTGTCCCACCAAAGATCCACATTCACGCTGGACTGGATGATGAGGTTTTTATTACAGTTTCTGCAGATGAAATGAGTCACAACATTAGCTTCTCTGCTGGCTTTGATCTCGTTGGCAGCTCGCTCTGTAGACTGCCCAAAGCATTTCAAAGAGCTTTCTTTTCAATTTACACAAAATACATTTTAGAATATCACAATACATTTTTACATCCATTTTAACAAGATACTTCTAACAAGAGATCGTATAGTGTTTTTCTTAACGTTTACAATGAATTCAACATATTTTTCTTTAAACTGAATTTTAACCAACATCATCCTTTTTATATATATGAGAAAATAGAAATAATAACATCAACAAGTATAAAAACGGATACAATTTACCTGCAGATGAAATGAGTCACAACATTAGCTTTTCTGCTGGCTTTGATCTCTTCAAGGGGAATTAACATTTTAGTGAAACAGAAAGAAAAGGAAAATAAATCCAAACAGCTTGACAACATCAATCACATTACTGTGCATGTTAAGAGATTTGTCAGCTGTGGTTATAATGTTTAAAATGAACTTCTTTTGTGGAGCACCAAAAGATGTGTCTTACCGTTGGCAGCTGACTCTGTAGACTGCCAAAAACCCCCACCTTCCTGTCGCAAAGTCTAAAGCCAAACCAGACCTTACCACATACCAGCAGGTGGCACTGTTGGACTCATCATTGCAGGACACTTACACAAAAACTATACAACATATTTCAGCAGGAATTTCAAGAAAACAAAAGTTCTTATTACACCCCTTACACTAACATTGATTCATCTAAGTTGGAACACAGAGAAATAGAACAGGGTTCCCGCGGTTCCTTGAAAAGTTTTATATGAACTTGAATTCCATCCATTATCCGCACCACTTATCGTCAGTAGGGTCGCGGGGGTGCTGGAGCCCATCCAGCTATCCTGGGGCAGTGGGCAGGGGACACCCTGAACTGGTTACCAAATTGTTCGAATGAGTTATCTGACTCCATTAACCAAAAACAACCTGCATTCTCCTAACAATGCGCGCTCGTTTCTTGATGGGAAAAGATGGACAAGAGACTGGTATTCCCACATGGGGGCAGATTTAATTTCTTAAACAATTTAGCTAAGTGAACTCCATCGAATATATGGCCGAATTGGTGTCGCTCGAGTCTCTGTCAAAACTCCTCTCTCGATCTTCTTTCTTTTTTCCTCTGCCCACGTTTTTTCCACAAGTTGGTGTGCCGGCTCCTCCCATGGGCGTGCCAGGAAAACCCCCACGTGGGGTCCACCCCCTCGCCTGAAAACTCATAACAGTAGAGCTCTTATCAAAACAATGCCTGACGTCCTTCGTTATCCAAATTCCCCGGCCAAAACATTCCTCCTTCGGATCAGCGTGACCTGTCATTGAACTTCAGCCTACCCGGTGAAAATTTTCATTGCACTGGATAAATGTAACTTGTATTTAACCATATAAAATCCTTCATAGTAAAATGTATAAAATCCTTCACAGGGACAGACAATCTGCTCCCTCATTCCCACTTAGGGACAATTTGGACCGGCCAATTATCCTGACATGCATGTTTTTGGAAGGTGGGAGGAAACCGGAGTGCCCGGAGGAAACCCACGCAAGCACGGGTAGAACATGCCAACTCCACACAGGAGGTTCGATCTCATGACTTCAGAACTGTGCCGCACACGCGCTAACCACTGCGCCGCCGCGCTGCCCATAATTTTCATAAATCTTGAAAATGCGAACACAAAGATTGAGTCCTATTTATCAATTGTCTACGTCCAGAGAAGTAAGCGTTTTCTTTCTTCCCAAGAATGAGTTTTTATGATGCTACACCTCAAAATTGGTCAGGAATACCCAAAAAGTCTTGAATTTAACTTGCCTTAAGATGGAGGAACACGGGTGTCAAAGAGGCGGCCCGCGGGCCAGATCAGGCCCGCTAAGGGATTGAATCCGGCCCGCCAGACAACACTCAGAGAAGTGCAAGAGAAAAACAGGTTGAAATAGGTCAACTTGATGTTGCCAAAGACGGGTGCCTCCAACAAAGACACTGTACTTGTATTTCTTTTTCTCTCTCTCTCTCTCTCGCTCTCCCTCTTTTCCACCCCTTTTCTCCCACTCTCTGTCTCTGTCTCTTTCACTCTCTGTGTCTCTCTTTTTCTCTTCCTTTGTTGCTCTTTGTCTCTTTCTCTCTGTGTCTTTTTAACTTCTTTTGCTCTTGCGTCCTTTTTTCCTTTTCTCTCTTTTCTCTTTCTCCCTACCCTTCGCGCTTTCTTTTCTCTTTTCTCTCCTTCTGTCTTTCTATTTCTCTTTCTATTTCTTTCTTCTGCTCCCTTTCTTTCCCCCTCTCTCACGACTTCTCATTTTATCTCCTTTGTTTCTCACGCTCTCTCCCTCTCTCTCTTTCTTTGTCCCGCCCTCTCTCCTTTTCCCTCCCTCTTTCTCTTATTTCTTTATCTCTCTTTTTCTTTTTCCTCAATCTACTCGTCCGGCCCCCGAGAGAATGTTTGTTCTATGGTGTGGCCCCCGAGTTCAAATCAGTTTGACACCCCTGGTGTAGAATGTGTTTATTCTCCCCTGAAATTTTTTTTGCCATTTTATGCTAGCAGATCAGTAGCATTGGCATCTTAGCTTAAAACCTTAAACGATAACGTTCAAATATGATATCAGCCTGAAAAATTAAACATTGTCTTTTACACATTTTTCCAAAAGCATTCGCCTAAAAGCATTTCTGCATCATTTGAGGATCAGTGTTGTAATTCTTCGTTTTGGATTCATAATTCCCTTTAGAAATAAAGAGACTTGTCAGAGATTTCTGATATAGCCATTAGCCTCTGATATTTACCCCCAAACCCACGATAATGCTGACAGATTTAAAAAAAAAAATCCGCCTAAAAGCATTTCTACATCGTTTGACAATCATTGTTGTAATCCTTCAATTTGGCTTTATCCCTTTTAAAAATGAAGAGACTTGTCAGAGATTTCTACAATAGCTGTTGCTTCTGATATTTACCCCCAAACCCACGATAATGCCGACAGATTAAAAAAAAAAAAATCCGCCTAAAAGCATTTCTACATCGTTTGACAATCATTGTTGTAATCCTTCAATTTGGCTTTATCCCTTTTAAAAATAAAGAGACTTGTCAGTGATTTCTACAATAGCTGTTGCCTCTGATATTTACCCCAAAACCCACGATAATGCAGACGGATTAAAAAAAAATCTGCCTAAAAGCATTTCTGCATCATTTGAGGATCATTGTTGTCATCCTTTGTTTCGTGGCTTCATAACTCCCCTTTAAAAATAAACGAGATTTCTGATATAGCGGTTAGTTTCTGACCTTTTGATTGACACCACTTTTGGCCAATTGCAAGCTTTTATTAATGGTCCTTTGCCTGTGACAACCTATCAGGGCCTATTTTTTTTTAAAAAAACAAAAAAAAACATTATGACCAATTTGGCGTCAAAAAACTTCAACCAATAGTGTCTAATTCAAATGTGTCTTGACACATTGGCTAGCTTATTAAATTCCCAATAAAATTTACGCAATTTTACGAGTTGCGTCGAAATCGGAGACAAAAATAAACGTGCGCAAATTACGCACGATTATCACATGCAAGTGTGCACAATCAGTGAGTGAGTTCTGGAAAGAGAAGTCAAACATTTACAACTCTCACGATATCTAAACACTAGCCGAAGTTAAATATAAAATGCAAAGTTTTTAGGGTTGTAAACTGGTCGTCTCATAATGTCGGTATTTGGAAACGCCTGTCCAAACCATTTTTGATAAGCTGAAAGTGTGTGAAGACTGACTATTTGGCCTGGCATTCCTTAAATCAGGGGTGTCAAACTCATTTGAACCCGGGGGCCACACCATAGAACAAACATTCTCTCGGGGGCCGGACTAGTAGATTAAAGAGAAAGAAAAAGAGACAAAGAAATAAGAGAAAGAGTGAGGGAGAAGGAGAGAGGGCGGGACAAAGAAAGAAAAAGAGAGAGGGGTAAAAGAAAGGGAGAGGAAGAAAGAAATCCAATGAGAAATCGAAACACAAAAGGAGAGATAAGAGAAAAGAAAGCACGAAGGGTATGAAGAGAGAAAGAGAAAAGGAAAAAAGAAAGTTAGAGCAAAAGAAGTTAAAAAGACACAGAGAGAGAAAGTGACAAAGAGCAACAAAGGAAGAGAAAAGGAGAGACATAGAGCGTGAAAGAGACAGAGAGGGAGAAAGGGTGGAAAAGAGAGAGAAATAAATATAAGTACAGTGTCTTTGTGACACAGCTCGTTTTTCTCTTGCGCTTCTCTGAGTGTTGTCTCGTGGGCCGGATTCAATCCCTTAGCGGGCCTGATGTGGCCCGCGGGCCGCCTGCTTGACACCTGTGCCTGAATTGGTCTTTATTAAATTCATTTTCTGTAAAAGGTTTGCAGTCATTGGGGATTGGCGTTGCAGCCTTGTAGCTCCCCTTTGTAGCATTTTCATTTGGTCGAGTGAAAAAAGTGCTGCTGTGCCGTTAAAACAGCTTCCTGTTGCTTCACCTTTTCACAGACACGGTTGTTGGGGATTTGGGTAAAAACATACTCCAATTTCCATTTATCCTATAAGCAGCCGCCCTCACAGTCTACTTTCCTTTTTTTATTGACGGTTTTAAACGGGGTTGGCTAAAATTCTCACAGAATGTCAAGGTCAAGGTAGCCAAAGTGCTCCAAGTGTATTTTATACTGCAGTCAACATTTCTGGCAGGGCACATTTGATTGTTTTTATGACAGAGGCAGCAGGCCATTAAAGAATTGATCACGGGCTGTAACTGGCCCCCGGGCCTGACTTTGGACATCCCTGGCCTAGACCTACCATTAAAAAGTATATCAAATACAATGCTTAGTTTTTTCAGATGGTGATCAAATTTGACAAGGTACCAGGTAAGGCAGGTGTTTCAAACAGGCGGCCCGCGGGCCGTATTAGGCCCGCTAAGGGGTTGAATTTGGCCTGCGAGACAACGCTGAGGGAAGCGCAAGAGAAAAACGAGCCGAAGGTTGAAATATGTCCACTTGATTTTGCCAAAGCCAGGTTCCTCTCACAAACTCTGTACTTGTATTTCTTTTTTTCCCCTCCCGCTCTATCTTACTTTCTCTCTCTCTCTCCCTCCCTTTCTCTCCCTCTTCCTCTTTTTTCTCTCACTCTCTCTCTTAAACTCTCTCTGTCTCTCTTTTTCTCTTTCTTTGTTCCTCTTTGCCTCTTTCTCTCTCTGTCTTTTTACCCTCTTTTGCTCTCCTCCTTTTTTCCTTTTTTCTCTCCTTTCTCTTTCTCTATCTCTCACATTGTCTTGCTTCCCCTTCTCTGTTTCTCCCCCTCTTTTTCTCCCCTTCTTGGTTTCTCTTTTTCTATTACTTTTTGAATTTCTTTCTCTCTTTCTTTCCCCCTCTCACCATTTCTCTTTTTATCTCTTGTTGCGCTCTCTTACTTTTTCTCTCTCTCTCTCTCTTTCTCTTTTCCTCCCTTTTTCTCTCGCTCTCTATCTCTTTAACTCTCTCAGTCTCTCCTTTCTCTTTATTTGTTCCAATGTCTTTCTTTCTGTGTCTTTTTACTTTCTTTTGTTCTCTTCCTTTTTTCCTTCTTTCTCTCTTTTCTCTCTCTATCTCTCACTCTTTTGCTTCCCCTTCTGTTTCTCCCCCTCTTTCTTTTTCTTTCTTTCTCTCCTCTCTTCCTCTCTTTCTATTTTTCGTTGGATTTCTTTCTTTCTCTCTCTTTCTTTCCCCCTCTCTCACCATTTCTCTTTTTATCTCTTGTTGCTCTCTCTCTGTCTCTGTCTCTGTCTCTCTCTCTTTCTCTATCCCTCTCTTTATCTCTCCCTTTCTCTCCCTCTCTCTTTCTCTTTTCCTCCCTTTTTCTCTCACTTTCTATCTCTTTAACTCTCTGTCTCTTTTCTCTTGATTTCTTCCTCTTTGTCTCTTTCTCTCTGTGTCTTTTTACTTTTCTTTTGTTCTCTTCCTTTTTTCCTTTTTTTTTCTCTCTATCTCTCACTCTTGCTTCCCCTTCTGTTTCTCCCCTTCTCTCTTTCTCTCCCCCCTTTCTATTTCTCTTTGGATTTCTCTCTTTCTTTCTTTCCCCCGCTCTCTCCATTTCTCTTTTTATCTCTTTTGTTTCTCTCTCTCTCTCTCTCCTACTAGTCCGGCCCCCGAGAGAATTTTCTATAAACTAGTTAAAATGAGTTTGACGCCCCTGAGCTAAGGTGTCAAACTATCGTCTCAGCTGTTTTCCAGCTAGGATGCCACACTCATCCGCAGGCAAAGTCACATATTTGGCGGCCATCTTGCTACTACGGAAGCCCAAATGACCATTTGACTAAGCTAGCTTGTCACGGTTCCGCTTTACCCCGTAACTTCCACACACTGCACACAGCTGAGCCCCTCGTGCGAGTGATTCTCGCTCCTTTTCTTTTCTCTCCTTCTGTCTTTCTATTTCTCTTTGGATTTCTTTCTTCCTCTCCCTTTCTTTTCCCCCTCGCTCACGACTTTTTATCTTTTGTTTCTCCCTCTCTCCTTTTCCCTCCCTCTTTCTCTTATTTCTTTATCTCTTTTTCTTTCTCTTTCATCTACTAGTCCGGCCCCCGAGAGAATGTTTGTTCTATGGTGTGGCCCCCGGGTTCAAATGAGTTTGACACCCCTGCGCTACACAGACAAATACGGGTCAATTAATACACACTGTCCCTTTCAGATGTCAGCAAGGAATATCTTCGCCTTGCGCGTCGTAACCACGACAACATCAAAGAGGAAGAAGAAGCCGAGCGTCCCCGCATCAAAGAGGAAGAGGAGGAAGCCGAGGTCACCCGGTTGCCGTGGACAACCGTCATCCTCAAGAGCGAGAAAGACGAAGAGCAAGGAGATTACGACTCGGAAGCCGAGGGAGACCGCGGCGGAGCGTCCCAAGATGGCCGCCTCTTAGCTCCGCTCTCCGATAGCGAAAGCATCGGTTCGGATGAAGAAAACGGAGAGAAGGAAGGTCACCGTGACAAAAGACGCTTGTCTTGTTCCCATTGCAGCAAAATGTTCGCTTACAAGTCCGATTTAAAGACCCACTTGATGAGCCACACCGGGGAGAAACCTTTCTCCTGCTCCGTTTGCGGCAAAACCTTCTCCCGCCGGCAAAATATGGAAACGCACGCCAGGACCCATTCGGGAGAGAAACCCTTTGTGTGCTCCGTTTGCGGTAAAAGCTTCTCGCGTCAAGAAGGGATGACCACTCACGCCAGGATCCATACGGGAGAGAAACCTTTCCCCTGCATAGTTTGCGGGAAAGGATTCAATGAGATGAGGAGTTTGCGATCGCACACCAGGATCCACACCGGAGAGAAACCTTTCGCCTGCGCGGTTTGCGGTAAACGATTCTCTCGCAGGCAAAACATGAAAACGCACGCTAAAACGCATACTGGGGAGAAACCGTTTACCTGCTCTGTTTGCAATAAAAAGTTCTGTCGTAAGGAAGGTTTGACGACACACGCAAGAATCCATACGGGAGAGAAGCCTTTTACTTGCTCTGCGTGTGGTAAAGAGTTCAATGAAAAGAGAAGCTTGAAATCACATGCAAGAATACACAGTGTGGAGAAACCTTTCGATTGCACAGTTTGTGGTCGAATATTTTTTCTGGAGAAAAGTCTCACAAATCACATGCTAACTCATGCTGAAGAGAAGCCTTTTCAATGCCCGGTGTGCAGTAAAAGATTCTCTCAAAAGGCATATTTAATGGAGCACATGAGAGCGCACCATGGAGAAAAACCCTTTTCCTGCTCTGATTGTGGGAAAAGATTTGCTATAAGGAGAGACTTAAACAAGCATGCCCAAACCCACTCTGGAGTAAAACCCAATGCCTGCTCGGTTTGCGGGAAAACCTTCTCTGACAAGGGTCATTTAGAAAGACACGCAAGGACTCACACTGGGGAGAAACCTTTTGGTTGCTCGATTTGCGGGAAGAAATTCTCTGACAAGGGGAACATGAGAAAACACGCAAACAGGCATACTGGAGAGAAACCCTGAGCCTGAAACGTTTGCATATGAATTACAACACTTCACAAATGAATACACATCTATTTACCGTTGGTGTGACGTGAATGGTCAGTGTTTACAATGCGTGTGCCTTCTTTGTATTACAGTACTTTATCATCTCAAGCTTTGTAGCCTTGGTCACCATGTCTTTACTTCTCCCTTTAGCATCAAAGCAAGTCTTAGCACTTGTACCTTAAAAAAAAAATCAAGTCTTGACGTGACATTCTGAATTGAATGAAGACGAAAGCATTGTGGGAAGTAGTTCAGCCGGTAGCATACCGGTATATTTATGATGCTGTGTAGTAAACCAATAGCTAAGCAACATTATTATATGCTGTAGACCAGGGGTCAGCAACCTTTGGGGTGTGGAGTGCCACTTTCAAATTTCCTTGTAA
Source organism: Urocampus carinirostris (assembly GCF_059441175.1). Classification (NCBI taxonomy): domain Eukaryota; kingdom Metazoa; phylum Chordata; class Actinopteri; order Syngnathiformes; family Syngnathidae; genus Urocampus; species Urocampus carinirostris. The sequence goes on along the minus strand of NC_142352.1, from coordinate 1,460,035 downwards.
ATCAGTGTGCCACATCAAGATTAATGACTCCCACATTTTTTTAATATCCAACAGAACTGTCATTTAACACCAGTCCAAATATACAACATGGATATACATTGAAATAGTATAACCGACCAATTTATCTAGCACTATTATTGTTCATCAACAAACTTTTTACCACAAGAAATAACCAGAATCAACCATTCTTCATTAACAATGAACTACAATCAAAAAACAAGTGCTATGCACAGCTACCATACTATTCATCAATGATATCTTGTCGCAGAAATATCAAAACTTGAAATAACAGCAGCAAAGCAGAAGGCACCCACACAATCATACACAGGCTTCTTTAAAATATTCGCCATCAGTAAATGGTTTTCCTTGCTTTGCTATGCAGTGAGCAATGTGATAGCTTGCTCCAATGGTGGTGTTTTTAGCAGTGACAAAGGTTGTTGGAGTCTGTGTTTGTTTGCCGTACCTGGACACAGAGCCTTTTAATGTTGCTGCCTTGAATTCGTGTCCATGCTTCGTCTCTTAACGGCGTTTAACACCTGCTGTGCGAGGCACAACGCTCTCGAGGCATAATGGACAAAACAGCACAGTCATTTTTTGCACAGGTCTTCAGTCAAAGAACGAGATTTTTTCGCTGAAGGAGCCGTCATGATTCATTTATCGCGCGTCGGTGTTTCTGTGGCCGGCTCAAAACACGGATTTCTCTTCTGCAAGTCGCTGTGCAGACACACACTTGCACACGGAGCAGAAGTAGAGGGGTGCTACTGTAAAGCCTCTGAATAACACTGCGCACAACTGAAAATATCTAAATTTCAGGTAAAAGTGAACATTTTTCAAACAAAATCCGTATTTTGCCGTGTCATAGGTTGCTAACCCCTGCTGTAGACGAATAGCATACAGACATCTTGGAGATAAATTTTGTCATATGCACCAACATCGGAAAGTTGAAATGATATACGTTTTTCGGCATGTGAAATATTTGTCGTTGATGTCGCATTGTAGGGACTGAAAAATCTTCTGGATCCTGGGTTTCTGTTTTTCATTTTTAAATTATGTTTGAAGGGTTGGAGAAACTACTACCTGGTAAACAATGATGAGATCCAGAAATGTCTTCATATGGAACTTTGACGAATCGGTGTAACTGATATTCTTTTTGTGGTAGGAAAGTTGAGTGTACTTTGATGAATTATGAGCTATCAAAGAGACACACATCTTGCTCCTTTACAGTGTTTTACAGAGGTTTTGCTACAGCAGAACACGACTTTGATTTATTGTTCTTCGAGTAAAATTGCAAAAGCTCAAAAAAAGACTAGTTTTTCCTCGATTTATTTTGAAAATATGCTGATTTAATTGTGCTACATGAATAAAAGTATTTTTGGCTTAACTCCCATCTATGTTGCTTTCATTATTGTGCAACTTTTAAACACCATCATCCTAACAAGTTAGAATAACGTTTGTGTGGATTAAAATTTTGTCAAAAGCTTTTTTTTTGGAGTGTTAGGGAAATAAACCATTTTACAAATGTAGCGTTTACCAAATTGTTCGGATGAGTTATCTGACTCCGTTAACCAAACACAAACTTTATTCTCCTAACAATGCATGCTCATTTCTTCATTTCAGGGAAAAATATTGACAAGGGACAGGCATTTCCACACGGGGGCAGATTTATTTCTTAAAGTATTAAGTGAATTCCATCGAATTTAGCCGAAATATTGTCTAATTAGTCTATGTCGAGCCTCCCATCTCTCGTCTCTCTTCTTCCGTCTTTTTCACACGTCGGGGTGTCGGCCACCCCCCCATGGGCGTGCTGACTCCTCCCCTGGCAGACTCCTCACGTGGCCTCCACCTAGTCGCCACCTCCTCGCCGAAAGGCGCCGCCATGTCTAAAGGACTTACACCCACCCACAAAGCTTTTCAGCATTTTCCCGCGTCAGCAATCACAGGAATTCTGTTATCAAAAGACGTCTGATGCATTCCAGACAGCCTAACTTTCTAATGTACCTTGAAGAAAAACAGTCAGTGAATCTCTCTATTGCATCAAACTGAGTACATGTACTTATTTTGTAGTTAATTTTATAATATCCGTTATAGTCAAATGTATAAAATCTTTCAGGAGCTGTGTTGAAAAATGTCCTTTTCCTTAGTGCCCGTTTGTTCCGGGTACTGAAAAGACAGGATTTCATAACAAGAGGCTGCAAATAGATGAGCAGTTCCTTCAAGGTTTTATTAACAGAATATATTCCGGGCACAAATGGAGGCGTTCACTTGTGCGAAAACTGATGTGTTTCACTGTGATTTAAAAAGAAGAAAGGCTGTCCAAAAGCTGGGATGGGCTCCAACACCCCCGCGACCCTACTGAGTATAAGCGGTGCAGGTAATGGATGGATGGATGGACTTAAGCTAGCATGATCTTTTCAGAAAGTCTACTGAACAAAAATGAATTTTTCCCTGTTCTTTCAGTAGACTTTCTATGATGTAAGATGATTTTTTTTAACATAAGACAAAACTGAAGTTACCTGATTACGTTTAAATAAATGAAGTTCTAAATGAAGAAAGAACATCATCATAACTGAAACAGGAAGTGACAAATTTTAATTATACAACTGCAGCTAGCAAGCTATTTGAATGATTTGAGAAGATCTGACCAGCTTTAAAAATAATGATTCTTTGGTTTTAGTACAGCTTGTCATGTACGGTAATTGATTGTGCCTGCGCAGCAGACGAGTTATTACGGTACATAAACCGAGTGTAGTCTGGGAAGATGTTTGTAACCGAGTGAAGAAGCTATTTTGTGTTCTGTAAATAAACAACGTTCATATTGAGTTTAAAGAAGACTCTGTCCATCTTTTACACGGATTGGAATCTGAGTTATCTTATTTTAAAATATATGTTGTGATAATCACCGTTGTTAACCCAACGCGGACAAGTGGACTAATTCAATTTACAATTTATACCAGACGTCAAGCACTACCTTGTAAATATAACGTTTATATCTTTTTTTCTTTGAAGTATTTTATGATATTTTCATTCTGCCGTACAACGTTTAATAACGTTTCAAACAATCTTAACTATGTTGTTATCGATAACAAGCAAAGACAAGTATCATTTGTACGGTATCTTTTGAACAAGTGTGATCGCAACTTATCCACCCCTTGTGTTCTGGAAAATAGGGAAATCGTTAAACAATCCTTCAATTTCTACTATTAAAGGAACGTTCTAATAATTTGATTTAATGTTTTATTAAAATGTTTCTACCTTGTTTTGTCCCTAATGTGATGCCGTCCGTTCTCTTCCGTAGCTCCACTTCCGTATACGTTTTGTGCAAACAAACGCTTTTTAAACTGTCTCGAATTTGCATTTAAAAAAACAAATCGAACCTTTTATATTTAATTGGAGTAAAATGTCATTACTTAAACATTTGCATTTGGAAAGACATGTTCGCGTGACGTATTTAATAGCCTGTAGCTTAGCTTAGCGTGCTACTTGCCAACGCTACAAAAAAGTCGAGCTTTCTTATAAAAGAGCTCGAATTTGATCAAGCGTCGTGATTATCGTTGGAAAATGTATGGCCAAGTCCCAAAAGCAGCGGACGATGATGAGAAAGAAGAAAATAAGCATCGAGGATTAAACACCGATTTCAGGAAGACTCACGGACAGGGTTTGTCAACTTATGTTTTCCGAATTTCTCCCGATTGACAACAACAACAACATCAATGTGATTATTGTTTATTTTCATATGTTTTTCCCAATTTACGTTTAGATAGCTAGATAGAAAGCATACCTGTCGCGCTCCAGGGCTCCATGCCCTTACAAACTGTCGTATTTTCCCTTACAAAATACAAAATAATCTTTTTTTTCGAACGCGTTTATTTAAGTAGTTTAACATGTTATATTGTAAATGTGTTTCATTATATCATATATAGTGTTAATTAACATTTTGTGGTGGGCTACTGAGTTATTGCTATTATTACTGAGTTATTTATTATAAAAAAAGGTTCAAAAATGAAGTCGCTTGGACGTTCACTGTAGAAGGAAAAAATACATGACAATAGAACTAAGTAGAATAATACATTTTCTCATTTTCTGCATTTAATTATTGTTGGTAATATACTGATTAATGGGATAACCACAAACCTGTCTTTTTTTCATTTTCTCCTTTTATACTTCCTTTTTTTCTTAACTTCTTTATACAACATCATAATTTGTAATATAATGCATCAAAGCAAGTGAGCCGTTTGAGAGCTGTCTCTCTTTAATGTACTGAGCCCAAAAAGTCGGTTTTCTAAAAAGAGACGGACTTCCTTTCACTACACAACGACCACATGAAATCCGATGTTGAATGATGCATGATGGGAAATCCCCAGGCGGCAGACGCATGCGCGCAGTAGCATCAAACCGCTCGCTTTGTTTGCAAAAAAAAAAAAACGATACCGAGATAGAGGCTACCGCGGCGAACTCGTTTGACTCGATTGATTTGCCGTTTCATGATAGTTGGTGTATACCGGATGGTACCCATATTTGACAAACTTGCCTTTTTCCGTACAAATTTTCTTGTACGACGTACACGTCTTAAAATGCATCATAAACGTACTTTGTACGGCAAAAATGTACAGCTTGACAGGTATGAGATAGGTAGGTAGGTAGGTAGATAGATGTCTAGATGTCTAGATAGATGGATATAGATGGATAGATAGACAGATAGATAGATATTTTATTCATCCCCGTAGGGAAATTCCCACTTCCAGCAGTATCCTTGTGTTGAAAAATAAAATAAAAAAATAAAGATATAGAATACAAAAATAACCAATATAACGTGTTGATATAGAGTATTTGAATTGTGCTACATAAAATACACACTCTAATGAAAATAGAGTCATATGCAAATGTGGGCTTTTACTCCCCCGGGTGGAGTTAAAGAGCCTCATGGCATGAGGAAGAAATTATTATTATTATGGGGCGGCAGTAGCTCAGGAGGTAGAGCGCTCGTCTTGGGATCAAGGGATCCCAGTTCAAATCCTGGCTTGTCCGTGTTACATGTCGAAGTGTCCTTGGGTAAGACACTGAACCCCTAATACCCCCAATAAGCAGGTTAGCGTCTTACATGGCTGCAAGGCCGCTATTGGGAAATTTGGAGCACATTATAAAGCGCTTTGGGAAGTCATTGACTTGAAAAGCGCTATAGAAATGCAGATCATTTCAAATACAGATCATCAGTCTGTCCGTGGAACAAGACTGTGACAGCAGTCTGTCGCTGAAGCTGCTCTTCTGTTTGGAAATGATGCTGTGTAGTGGATGGGATGAATATTGATGTAATGTTTGTGTTGGAGGCAGAGATTTCTCACCCACAAATCAGTTATCTCCAAACTGCAGATAAAACCCTGGCTTATTGTAAATACCATGAATAGAAAAAGGAGTCTAGGTATCTTATTTCGCGACTTCTTTTGGATATATGTTGCACTGTTATTCTGAATTATTATGATATATCTTATTCTGCCTAGTTATCCCAATATTATTTTTCTGTCCTATTCTTCTTTTTGAAGTGAAGAATCCAAATTATTATAGCAACTATGTAAAAGGGAACCACATCTTATAATCATTGTAAAGAAATCAATACAATATTGCTTCATACAGGGGTTTCAAACTCATTTTCAACAAGGGCCACTTCAGTACTCAAAGAACCTGATGTCATTTATAAATGTGACATCATTCGCATGTCAAATAAATGTAACTCCCCTTCTCTAATTTTATGAATTATTCAAAATACAAACGTTAGTTTGTGCCATGAAACAAACAGTTGCATTGAAAAAAAGTCACTACACATATGCAGAATATGTTTTAAATTAAGTACATTAATAGTTTCTTCCTCATGGCATGAGGCTCTTTAGCTCCACCCAAGGGAGGAAAAGCCCACATTAAACCTCACCCCCACATTTGCACATTACCCTATTTTTATGACAGTGTGTATTTTCCGTAGCACTATTTAAATACTCTATACCAACACGTTATATTGGGTATTTTTGTATTCTATTTTCTCTATTTTATTTTTCAACACAAGGATACTGCTGGAAATGTGAATTTTCCTACGGGGATGAATCAAGTATCTATCTATCTATCTATCTATCTATCTATCTATCTATCTATCTATCTATCTATCTATCTATCTATCTATCTATCTATCTATCTATCTATCTATCTATCTATCTATCTATCTATCTATCTATCTATCTATCTATCTATCTATCTATCTATCTATCTATCCATCCATCCATCCATCTATCCATCTATCTATCTATCTATCTATCTATCTATCTATCTATCTATCTATCTATCTATCTATCTATCTATCTATCTATCTATCTATCTATCTATCTATCTATCTATCTATCTATCTATCTATCTATCTATCTATCTATCTATCTATCTATCTATCTATCTATCTATCTATCTATCTATCTATCTATCTATCTATCTATCTATCTATCTATCTATCTATCTATCTATCTATCTATCTATCTATCTATCTATCTATCTAATACTTCTACAGACAAGCTTTGAGAAATTTGCGATTCGAAACATTTTTGCCCCATCTACTAAAGAAAATCCAACTTATGAGATTTCCAAGATGTTACCACTAGGGACTGGGGCTTTAAATTCATTTTATTATCGTCATATTTATCTCGTGACTCTATTTTTATGTTAGATTACAATTTGAATGTGTTTTTAATGATCAGCAAGATGTGTCGTATAGCTATTTAGGGTTAGCTTTTAGGAGGCTGGGAACAAATGAATAGGTTTACAGATATTTTGATCAAGCATTGAGCAATTCTAGATAAAAGCACAATTCGGGAACAAATTAATCTTGTGTAACAAAATCTTCTTGGACCTTTTTGTGATTATTTATTTCTCAATTCCACTCATTGCCATCAATATGGAAATACTGGCATGTTATGGCGTTGAGCTGGATATTGTAGGTGACAGGCATTGTGGGAAATGTATTTTTTTGTTAAAGCACTCTTCTGACCTGTCTATTTTAGACACTTAGACATTTTAAGCTCCAGTGGGCCACATAAAATGATGTTGCTGGTCATATTTGGCCCGTGGACCATGAGTTTGTCACCTGTGGCTTGATATAAGGTCAGATGATAAATGTAAAGATTATAACTGCTGATTATACCATCTGAGTTAACTAAAACAAACACAGAATTATACAAAAACTATTTTGGTATAGTTTGGCTGTATATTTTTTTCCCCTTTTTCCTTTCCTAAAGTGTTTCACTCCTTTCTTCCCATTTATTTCTCATTCCAGACCTGGTTTCTCTTTTATTTCAATTTATGTTACCAGAAGAATAGAAAAAAAAGTAAATAGTCGATTTTACTATGCAGTTTCCAAGCATGGCCCTGTAAATATTACCTACTACTATTCTTAATTATCTTGTTTTTTTGTCTTTTATGACCGGTTTCTCCTGGAATTTCACGTCTGATTTTGTTGTGAATACGGTACACTACGTCATCACCAATGACAATGAAGACAATTCTAATTGTCGATTCGTTTCTTGTAGACTTGACTGAAAAAGACCTTCGTACGGAGCAGCCGAAGCCATTCGTCCCTAAACAGGAAGAGGCAGCACATTCTTCTGATAAGAACGATGAAACGGAGATGGCAACAGCCATAAACACAGAGGAAGAGGACCCTAATCTCTCTCATATTAAAAAGGAAGAGCTGGAATTGGATATATTTCCACTCACAGTCATCATGAAGAGTGAAGATGACGATGATGAGCATGGAAAAGGTTTCCAATCCCAACCGGAGGGTCTCATCGCTCCACTATCAGACAATGATGCTGAAGATGATAACATCCGCCTGAAATGTTCTCAGTGCGAACGTTTGTTTTCCGACGAGTCCGCATTGAAGAAACACACGGCGACGCACCACCGGGAGAAACCTCTTGCCTGTTTCGTTTGTCATAAAAGATTTGCCCACAAGGGACATTTGAACATCCACATGCTGACGCACAGCAAAGAGAAACGTTTTTCCTGTTCGCTTTGTGGCGTAAAAGTCAAGCACAAGAGTAGTTTGACGAATCACATGAAGATTCACAGTTCAGAGAAACCTTTCGTCTGCTCCGTGTGCAACCTAAAGTTTGGGAGACGGTGTGGTTTGGTAAAACACACGAGAGTTCACACAGGCGAGAAACCTCATGCGTGTTCATTTTGCGATAAAAGGTTTTGTCTCAAAGCAGATGTAAAAACACACATAAGAACACACACTGGAGAGAAACCTTATGTCTGTTCAGTTTGTGGTAAAAGTTTCTCTTTGAAGGGGAGTTTAAGAATACACACGAGAACGCACACCGGGGAGAAACCCTTTGTCTGCTCAGTTTGCGGTAAAAGCTTCACGGTAAGGACTGGTTTGAAAAGACACATGAGAACACACGACAGGGAAAAACCTTTTGCCTGTTCAGTTTGTGGTCAACGGTTCCATGTGAAATCATGTTTGGTAAGACATACCAGAACACACACAGGAGAGAAACCTTACGCTTGCACGGTCTGCAACTTAACTTTCATCGACCGCACGGGATTGGTTCGTCACAGCATAACGCACACCGGAGAGAAACTGTTTTCATGCTCGGATTGTGGTAAAAGTTTTATGCAGAGATGCATTTTGGAAAAGCACACAAGAATACACACCGGGGAGAAACCCTTCAGTTGTAGTCTGTGTGAGAAGAGGTTCTCTCGGAAGGATCGGGTGAAGAGACACAAGTGTGCTGCTGTGGGACAAAGTAAATGACGCTTGGCAATTCAACTAAACATGTTCTTGTGTTGTTGAATAAAGTATGAATCTATATTATGTTTTTCATCTTTTATATTGTCATTGTATTTGACTTGCCCATTCCATCGGAGGCATGAGACAGACCGAAATAGAGACAAAGGAAAGGGGAAAGAAAGACATGTTTTTAAGCATCTTCCCCTAGCCTTTTGCAAGGTTTTTGGTCTTTGATGGTAGCCGTAGCAGCAAAGTGACAGACACGGATTTCAGTTACTTCTGGGTGAGCCTCTTGTTATGTCAAATGAATACAAATCTCTCGACTTACTAATTTATTTTTAATGTTTGTTTATATGACAGTCATAGATAGATAGATACTTTATTCATCCTTGTAGGGAAATTCACACTTCCAGCAGTATCCTTGTGTTGAAAAATAAAATAATAAAATGAAAGATATAGAATACAAAAATGCCCAATATAAACGTTTTGCAATAGAGTATTTAAATAGTGCTACGGAAAATACACACTGTCATAAAAATAGGCGAATATACAAATTTGGGGTTGGGGTTTCATGTGGGCTTTCACTCCCCCGGGTGGAGTTAAAGAGCCTCATGGCATGAGGAAGAAATGTATTTTGATTGTTTTTTAGATGAATATTGTGTGTTTAATGAATGAAGTTTCTTTAAAACCACAAGGAATTACTAAATGATACACATTGTTCCTTTAACTAATTCTATTGTGACATCAAATACTGTCTTAAATGTTTCCTGTGTTCCCAATTATTAGTGACTTATTACTGATTTTGTTTGATTATTTCTTAATACGGTTATTTTTCTCTTCAGATCGTATTTAGTGTAGGGCAATTATATTCTAGGATTGCAGAATGTATTTATCTTGTGACCTAGTTTACCTGACCACCAACTTCAGGGCCCCCCAAATGAGTTTCAGACCCGAGATTTAAACTTAGCCTTTTTTATTTTGTATTTTGTGCATTTTTAACTCAAATTTCCTCATTTCCCAACAAATGTGTGAGTTAATCAAATTAGTAATCATCTAATAGAATTCGGTTCAATAAAAATCAAACACCGCGAGCTTTTGTGACATACATTACTGTACATATAATTCAAGTTCTGCTGCTTACCGGCAGGTGGCGGTAATGCAATCAATCCCCGTTATTTCTACAAGAAGAATAAGAGCAATTAGCGAGATCCTCACACAAAGCGTTTGCTAACGACACGTTGTCAAATCGATTCATTTTGTTTTCATGGCAAAATGTGTAAAATTGAAATGCTAAGGGCTTTTTTGAACTCGCGACTTAGCGAAGCCGTGGAAGAAATCTGCGTGGAGTTTCAAAAAACGATCAGGGAGTACGAGGACGAACTCGGTCGAACAAAAGAAGAGAACCGAAGACAACGAAAGGTGATCCAATCGCTTTGCAAGAATACGAACACTGCAGGTTGGTTTTAGTCATCTTAAGAAACTTTCTATTCTTTTTAAGATATGTCTGTGCCAAGTATATGTTAAAGATGTACGTCCATAAAGCGCTGTTGCGTCACAGTCTTTGTTCATCATTTCTTCCTCATGCCATGAGGCTCTTTAACTCCACCCGGGGGAGTAAAAGCCCACATGAAACCCCACCCCCACATTTGCATATTAGCTTATTTTTATGACAGTGTGTTTTTCCGTAGCACTATTTAAATTATCTCTAGCAAAACGTAATATTGGGTATTTTTGTATTCCATATCTTTATTTTATCGTTTTATTTTTCACTACAAGGATACTGCTGGAAGTGTGAATTTTCAGATGGAGATGAATAAAGTATCTATCTATCTATCTAGACATCTATGTATCTATGTAGACATCCAAACACCTATCTATCTAGACATTTATCTAGACATCTATCTATCTAGACATCTATCTAGACATCTATGTGTCTATCTATCTAGACATCTAAACATCTGTCTAGACATCTATCTATCTATCTAGACATCTATCTAGACATCCATCTATCTAGATATCTACCTAGACAACTATCTAGACATCTATCTAGACATCTATGTATCTATCTATCTAGACATCTAAACATCTTTCTATTTATCTATCTATCTAGACATCTATCTAGACATCTACCGAGACGACTATCTAGACATATATCTATCTATCTAGACATCTATCTATCTATCTAGACATCTATCTAGACATCTATCTAGACATCTGCCTACCTACCTATCTATCTATTTATTCGGAGTCCCATGCAAAATCTGAATCTCCTTCGCTGAAGGTGTGCTATACCTTACTTTTCTGCGGTTCCGACCGAACGTTTGTCGCGATCGTTGTTTGTATAATGTGTTTATTAAGGAATATGAATTGGCGTGTTAAAAAAAACAAACATTTTTCTTCTTTTTTTTGCCAAACTTTAGAAAGGTTTTAGTTTTTTTGGGGTACACGAAGCAGCAAGATGGTTGACATTTAGGCCAGCTCTCTTTAGGTGAGCCTCATGATATTTTAAATGAAGGCACATTTTAGAAAATTTTACGTTCATGTGATGTATTTTCGCTTATCATTTAAATCGACATTGTTTTTTTTATATAATGTTTTTTCACCAGTAGGAGGCGCTTAAGAATACACCATGTCTCTTAAAGAAAATATCTATTTATCTTTTTGTCTTGTGCAGAAGAAAATGTTCATCCAAAGCAGCAAGAGCCAGAGCCTCAATTGAAAGAGGAACTGGAGCCAGCATCTCCTGGCATCAAAGAGGAAAAGCAAGAGGTCGGTTTCACCAAATTGCCAGTGAGCTTTGTGCTCAGGAGAGAAAAAGCCAAGCAACATGGTGAGCATGGTAAATGGGCGGAGCCTCTTAGCAGTAGCTCAGACAAAGGAAACGCAGACCCATCTGGAGATTCCAAAGCAGACAGCCTTCTGGTTTTCCCGTCCGACAGCGCCGACGTAGCCACACAATCCACCGACACGGACAGCGAAAAACGCTGGTCTTGTTGGCAGTGCGACAAAAAGTTCTCCTACAAGTCCACGCTAAAACGACACGCCAGCACGCACAACGGGGAGAAACCGTTCGCTTGTCCCATTTGCGGCAAAGGCTTCACGCAGAAGATCCATTTACGGACGCACATCCGAGTTCACACCGGGGAGAAACCGTTCGCCTGCTCTGTCTGCAACTTGACCTTCAGTCAGCGCTCGCCTCTGGTGGCACACATGAGGAAGCACACGGGGGAGAAACCTTACCCCTGTTCCATTTGCGGCCAACGTTTCTCCGCCAGCCTCAATATGAGACGACACAAGATGACCCACGCCCGGGAGAAACCGTTTCACTGCAGCGTGTGCGACCAGCGATTCTTTTACAAATCACAGATGAAGAAGCATGAGTGCGCGGGGAAGGAGAGCAAAACTGGGGAGTTTGAAGAAAGACCACATGGATGCTCATGAAGGACTTGAAGTTGTTGCGATAGGATGGAAAACTATAGAAGTAATTATGGGGAAAAAAAATTATGAAATGAGTGTATTGTGTTCGCTTTATCCACTGTTCATCAGTGGATAAGGTAATGAGTAATATATTCATTGCAGTGTAGACCGATGGCCATGCATTTCACACTTAGGCCTTCTCTAGTGGTATGTCTGAATCAATCCAACCTTCAATAACTATATCATGACTAGAACAACCTTTACTGCAGTTATATATACACATATGTATGTATATGAGAGAGACACCGAATATTTGCTCGCGTGAGGTAAGGCATATATATATATATATATCTACATATCTACACATAAATGCATCAACAATAACCTTATACATTTGCGATATTAATTGGGAACTTTTCTAACAGAAAATATTTTGTATTTGTTCACAAAATCCATTTTCCTTTCTTCACTCTTTAGTGCAAAGGTGGTAATATAAATCTGTGTTTCTCTCAGCAATAAGAAAAGAAAATCTGCAGATATTTTCCTGTTTTTGGATCCAGTGCTTTTATGGTGTCCTGGGAATAAACATGCATGCCCAAAAAATGACACAGTCTACTAGTCTTTTTCAGATGTCCCTTTTTTCTCACCTTTTTGTTGTGAAGTTCACTCGTTTGTTCACTGTATGTTTAAGGTTTATATAAGTATGTTTAAGGCTTGTATGAGTAACCTGTATTGTTTTGTACTAAAACATAAACAATTCATAAAATATTATACTCTGTAAAGATAAATAAAGTTGAGTTGAACTTACTTTTGGAAGATGGGCTTCAAGATTTAGGCGTCTTCCTCCTCTGTGGTAGAAAGTGGCCGAAAAAAAGCGTTCTGACCATTTTCTCAACCGCATCAAGCTTTCTTGTTCCACTTTTCTTTCAAAAGAAACGGGTCACCTCTTCTATCTACCGTTTTTCGTAACTCACCTGGGGAAACTGGCTAAGATGCTGGAGGAGCCAAGAAGAGGTAGACTTGACTGAAAAAGACCTTCAAAACTTTACCAGCAGGGAACCACACCAGCTTTGTAGGAAGGGGGGACAAAGAAGCACCAGGTTGAGAGAGACACCAAGACCCTTCTACCCCGATCAGGAGTGGAGTCCATCTCAAAAGGCAGCTCCGGTTCCTGGCAGAGATGGCCTGCATTTCTATAGTGCTTTTAAAGTCAATGAAGACCTTCCAAAGCGCTTTACAATGTTCTTCACACTTACCCATTCACACACACACTCACACACATACCTGTGGTGCTCCAGGGCTCCATGCCCTTACAAACTGTCCTATTTTCCCTTACAAAATTCAAAAAAAAATCTTGCACCATATATTTTTAAAATGTATTTATGTAGTTTGTGTTTATTTATGTAGTTTAACATGTTATATTGTTATATTGTACATGTGTTTCGTATATATATATATTGTTAATGAACATTTTGTTGTGAGATCCTGAGTTGCTCGACTTAAATGAGGTTTATTATTAAAAAATTACATTTATTATAAAAAAAAGTTAAAAAATGAAGTCACTTGGACGTTCACTGTAGAAGGAAAAAATACACGAAAATAGAATGAAGTAGAATGAAACATTTTCTTATTCAAATTATGAATTCATTTTTGCATTAAATTATTGTCGGTAATATAGTGATTCAAGGGATAACCACAAACCTGTCTTTTTTCATTTTCTCCTTTTATACTTCCTTTTTTTCTTAACTTCTTTATACAGCATAATCATTCGTAAAGCAAGTGAGCCGTTGGAGAGCCGGCTCTCTTGAACGAGTTGAGCCGAAAAAGCTGGTTCTCTAAAAAGAGACGGACTTCCTTTCACTACATCAAACCGCTGGTTTCGTTCGCAACGAAAAAAACGATACAGAGCTAGAGGCTTCCGCGGCTAACTCGTTTGACTCGATTGATTTGCCGTTTGGTGATAGTCGGTGTTTACCGGATGGTACCCATCATTGACACATTTGTGTTTTTCCGTACAGATTTTCTTGTACGTCGTACACGTCTTAAAATGCATAGTAAACCTACTTTGTACGGCAAAACCGTACAGCTTGACAGGTATGAAATTGAGAGAGGGACAGAGAAAGAAGGAAAGAGTAAGACTTTCAGAAAGGAGCTTGCTCCTTATTGTCGGGGATGCGGCTCTGGTTGCTCACTTGAAAGAGTCGGCTCATAAATCCGTTTGGTTCGCGAACTACCCATCACGACAACCATTGTATGTGGCCTCGTAGCGGTCCGTTCCAGTCGTGTGCAGAATTTAACCCCATTAAACTGCATTTACCTACGTGAAAGAGTTCATGTTGAGCTTTAAAGATGGCTAAAATCTGCAAGAGAGGGAACTGAAATGTGAAAGAGGAGCTTCTGGAGGTGCAAGAAGAGAACGAGCGAGAAGATCGACGGCTAAACCAAGTTAGCATTAGCAAGCAGCTACGAGTTGTGATGGACAGAGCAGGTTGGTCACTTTTATTTCTACAACATTTGTATTTTCTTATTTTGGACTCTTTAAGTCCATTGCATGAAAAATGTTTGATTTCTATTCCATATTTATGATGCAGCTGCTTCGAGAGGTGAATCTGTTGGGTTGTCTATACGCTCATGCGGAGAAAATAGGGATTAACCTTGCAGTTCAATCAAATCAAATGCTAAATCATAAAGTTGAGAGTTTTTAGTCGGTGTTAAGTTATCCCTGTACATACTTGATCGTGGAAGAAATGTTAAATAGCGAATTAGTTGCTATTACCCTGTAGCAGTCTCCCTCCCTCAACTACTTCAGATCGTTCTAGTCTTTTTGACCCAAAGAGCCATAAAATAAAGATTATTTTGATTTTTTTTTCTAGAGAGAGAGTCACACCATCTGTTTCAAGACAAAATGATTACAAAAGTTCATTCCAGACCCTTTTTATCCTCCAAAAAGTGCACTTAGGACCATACACAGGGTAGAATATCAGGATCATACTCATATTTTATTCCTGAAGTCCAAATGATTAAAATGGGATGATTTAGTAAATTTTTTTACTGCACAACTGCTATTTAAGGTCAACAAAAACATAGTGCCAGAAAACATCCAAAAATGATTCATTTGGAAAGAGGGAAATTATCATTTAAGGGGCTGGCGTAATCTCATAATCCCAAAAGTTAGAACCACCAGGAAAAGTATGTGTGTGTCTGTGTGCGGAGTCAAACTTTGGAACAATTTACAAGACCAGATCAAACAATGTCCAACTATTCACCTCTTCAAATTTAAATACAAAAAACACATTCCTGGCGGAATACAGAGATGAAGAAAATGGGGTATGTGTGATACGAGAGATTGGAAATACCGCGTTTACATTCATAGTTAACCTTGTTGTTATTGTTACTATTATTATATCATAACTGTTATTATTGCTATTGTTGTTATTATCATTGGTGTCACAATGATATCTAGTGACTAGTAGCATTGTAACGTGTTAGGATGATTAGTGTATATAATATGTGGCTATTGTTATTATTATAATTATTGATATCCGACCTATGTCATATGTTTATCCGTGAG
Source organism: Urocampus carinirostris (assembly GCF_059441175.1). Lineage (NCBI taxonomy): Eukaryota > Metazoa > Chordata > Actinopteri > Syngnathiformes > Syngnathidae > Urocampus > Urocampus carinirostris. The sequence goes on along the minus strand of NC_142352.1, from coordinate 1,444,286 downwards.
ATTTTGTTGTATTTAGACACAAAAGAAGAGGATCTGTAAAATGTATTAAATAGGGAAGATAAAGGGGTAGGGAAACTAAGCGTCTGCTTCTAACTACCCCTTTTCGAACATGTTTTAATAACATTATTTTTGTTGTTGAGGCATTCTTTTTGTCCTGTTTTTATTTTCTAATGTTCGAAATCAAGTTTTCATTCATTCATTCAATTTCAGCAAAACTGCCAAACCTGCTCTCCAGATTAAGTCTAGTTTTTCCAGCGCATTTTATTTGACTGTGTGACGTTTAATGATTTGATCACATTAGTGAAATAAAAATAATGCCAGAGCCTGTGTCCCATATCAACCAATATATAACATTTTCTTAATTTGGGGTTTGGGGTTTTTAAGGGTTATTGTTCTATCTTCGTTATTCATTATCCATTATCCGTTATCGGTCAGTTCATTATACGCTACAAAGCCTAGGAGCCGGGACACTTACTCTCAACCAAAAGGCTAAGCTAAGGTCCTAGCCCTAAAGCCTTGTTGCGATCATTGCGAATGCACCGTTCCCGGAGGTACTGCAATACCGGGCCGATGCGTGGAGTGGACAGAGCAAGCTCTTATTCCATCCCCGGAATGCAAAAATCAAAAGGCCAAGCTAAGGACCTAGTATCTAAGCCTTAACACGAAGTTCACAATTTGTGACATTTTAGTCCACGCTAGTACCATGTTACCCGATCTTAATCATTTTTTTAGCCTGTGTCTTCAGGTGACACCATACCTTTTTCATCGCAGTGTCTGTCAAGTCAAAGTCATGTTTATTTGTTCGGCCCTTAATCACAAAGAGCCTCAAAGGGCTGCACAGATCAAAGACTATTGCAAAATGCAGACTATTATGACACCATCATCTGATCTAAAACCTACATGAGGGCAAGGAAAAACTCAAAAACCTCAATATGAGGAAAATGAAGAAACCTTGAGAAGGGATACTCTCAAAGGGCTGCACAGACAACAGACTATTGCAAACCACAGACTATTATGACAGCATCCCCTGATCTAAAACCTACACGAGGGCAAGGAAAAACTCAAAAACCTCAAGTCAAATCAGCCATGTTTATTTTTATAACCCTTAATCACAAAGAGTCTCAAAGGGCTGCACAGATCAAAGACTATTGCAAACTGCAGACTATGACACCATCACCTGATCTAAAACCTACATGAGGGCAAGGAAAAACTCAAAAACCTCAACATGAGGAAAATCAAGAAACCTTGAGAAGGGATAGTCTCAAAGGGCTGCACAGACAACAGACTATTGCAAACCACAGACTATTATGACACCATCCCCTGATCTAAAACCTACACGAGGGCAAGGAAAAACTCAAAAACCTCAAGTCAAATCAGCCATGTTTATTTGTTTGGCCCTTAATCACAAAGAGTCTCAAAGGGCTGCACAGATCAAAGACTATTGCAAACTGCAGACTATTATGACACCATCCCCTGATCTAAAACCTACATGAGGGCAAATAATACACATATTATCAACATAAAATTATTCATATGCTATAGAGTAGAAATTGTTAGGAATTAATTATGAAATGTACCGTTTACCAAATTGTTCGAATGAGTTATCTTACTCCATTAACCAAACACAACCTACAATCTCCTAACAATGCGCGCTCATTTCTTGATGGGAAAAGATGGACAAGAACAGCCAACATTTTCACACGAGGGCAGATTTAATTTCTTAAATAATTTAGCTAAGTGAACTCCATCGAATATTAGCCGAATTAGTGTCGCTTGAGTCTCTGTCAAGCCTCCTCTCTCGATCTTCTGCCTTTCTTCTCCCGGCCCACGTTTTTTTTTTTTTTTTTTTCGCAAGCTGGTGTGCCGGCAGGAACATATGGGGAAAATCAATCTGAAAGATATGAGGGAGCAAGTCCATGCATGATTTTGTATAATACCAACAGAACCTTCAAATCACATCTTAAGCTTAATTAAATTACCTTTTTACAATTACTATTAATATTGTAATTATTATCATAACAGTTATCCAGTTTTATTATGACCATTGTTGTTTTTATTGTCATTATTATTAATGTCCTTGGGCAAGACACTGAATCCCTAATGCCCCCAATAAGCAGGTAGGCGCCTTGCATGGCTAACTCCCTATTGGTGTGTTAGTGTGTGTGTGTGTGTGTGTGTGTGTGTGTGTGTGTGTGTGTGTGTGTGTGTGTGTGTGTGTGTGTGTGTGTGTGTGTGTGTGAAGCACATTGTAAAGCGCTTTGGGAGGTCTTCATTGACATAAAAAGCGCTATAGAAATGCAGACCATTTACCATTTAGCATCTTGATTATCCTCACAACATTTGGAGGCTGAATCCCTATCAGGGTTGGGTAGGGTTACTTTAACTGAATTACTTTCAATGACTTTTGGATTACTCCAATACCAAATATGCTAATAAAAGACAAAAGAAACTAAATATCCTTTATTAAATATTTATTCATTTAATTTATTTTGCAGGTATATTGAAAGAACTGCGGTAGTGATGCACTTTCTGTAAAATTATTATTTTTTGTGTGTGTCGAGATTTTGCAAACTATGTGCGTCTTGTGTCCTACAGACGATAATCGAGAGAATCTTTTTCCACGGCAACAGGAGACAAAGTTGCCTGGCGTAAAAAAGGAAGAAGAGTTTTTAGAAATGGTTGACGTTAAAAAGGAGGAGGAAGTTCTGGTACCCGATCTCGTGAAAAAGGAGGAGGACGATTTGGAACCTGATAATGTTAAAGAGGAGGAAGATTGGAGAGAGTTTCCCGTGACTGCGGCCTGTTTAACCTCTGAAGAACAACACGAAGAGAACAAGGTGAAGGTTTCTCCGAGCAGAAGCTCTGGGACAACAGATGACGACGACGTTTTCGACTCTGCACACAATGACGGTGACACAAATTACAAATGTTCGCATTGTGGGAAAACGTTTCCATACAAATGTTATTTGAAACGCCATATCATTGTTCACACTGGTGAAAAACCTTATTCCTGCTCAGTTTGCGGTCAAAAATTTACCCAGTCATCACACTTAGAAAGCCACACAAGAACCCACACTGGTGAAAAACCTTTTGCCTGCTCTCTTTGTGATCAAAAATTCAGCCATAAAGGAAACTTAAATAAACACACAAGAAACCACACTGGTGAAAAACCTTTCACCTGCTCAGTTTGCGGTCAAAAATTCATCGACCAGTGGACCTTAAAAAGACACATAAGAATCCATACCGGTGAAAAACCTTTCACCTGCTCTGTTTGTGGTCAAAAGTTCATAGAGAGTCGAAACTTAAAAATTCACGCAAGAATGCACACTGGTGAAAAACCCTTTGGCTGCTCGGTTTGCGGTCAAAAATTCAGACAGGAAGGAGGCTTAAAAAGCCATACAAAAATTCACACTGGTGAAAAGCCCTTTGACTGCTCAGTTTGTGGTAAAAAATTCTGCCATAAAGGAAATTTAAAAAAGCACACAAGAAACCACACTGGTGAGAAACCATTTGCCTGCTCATTCTGTGGCCAAAAATTCACAGACGAGGAGACCTTAAAAAGACATATAAGAATCCACACTGGTGAAAAACCTTTCGCCTGCTCAGTGTGTGGTCAAAAATTCGTGGAGAATAAAAGTTTAATAATTCACGCAAGAATCCACACTGGTGAAAAACCTTTTGCCTGCTCATTTTGTGGTAAAAAATTCAGACAAAAGGGAGGCTTAAAAAACCATACGAGAGTTCACACTGGTGAAAAACCTTATTCCTGCTCAGTTTGTGGTCTAAAATTTAACCATAAAGTAAGTATGATATACCACGAAAGAACTCACACTGGGGAAAAACCTTTCGCCTGCTCTGTTTGTGGTCTTCAATTTGGCTTGAAAAGTAACTTACAAATCCACACAATAACCCACACCGGTGAAAAGCCTTATACCTGTCCAATTTGTGATCAGAAATTCACCCAAAAAGGAAGCTTAAAAGTACACACAAGAATCCACACTGGTGAAAAACCTTTTGCCTGTTCAGTTTGTGGTCAAAGATTCAGTCGAAGAGAAATGTTAAAAAGCCACGCAATAACCCACACCGGTGAAATACCTTTTGCCTGCTCATTTTGTGGTCAAAATTTCAGCCGTAAAGCAAGCTTGAAAAGGCACGTAAAAGTCCACACTGAAGAAAAATAATTTTTTGTTCAGTTTGCAGTCATCACTAATAGTATTTGCATTTGGAAGAACAAAGCTACCACAAAACTAACTCAGTTTAGTACTCTTGACGACATTGTTCTATCAAAACTTAGCCTCAATTTATTGTTCTGAATGTTTTTTTTCTAATGCACGAGTGTTTCAGCTTGTATGATTTCCTTAAACGGATATATAAATTAAAAGGACGTGCAACAGTATTTACTATATCTCATCAGTATGTTCTCTTATTGACTTTTCTTCTGAAGTACCATTCAAGTATCTCTTGCGTACACATGTAAAAATATGTTATACCTTTTGGAGTTGATTAAATCAAGATGGCCTCTTTACAAGAGGGTTTTGCACGAAATTTGAATAAAGAATTCCAGGCTGACTGAATAAGCGCAGCTTGATCTAGTTTGGCCTCATGGGTTGTGTTGTGGATGGAGTCGGCTTGCATAAGGAACGCTTTAGGATACAAAGAGGGGAAATTCCAGCTTGTTTATCCCGAGTGCAAATGTCAGCGAATGTTATTAATGATCGCCTCGGGTTGACAAAAGAATGCCGTTCGTTCTTGCCAAGTTTTTTTAGCAGGGAACATGCAAGGTCAAATAGACCCCAACAAAAACAGTTCCTGGAAATGTGGAGTCAAAGATTACAGAACATCTGTCTGGTAGCGTGCATAAACACGTGCAAGGGGGACGGGCGAAAGTAATACTGATGTTGTATTAGGATATAAAAAGCCACTTGTCTCTGAAGACGAACGAGACTTCGGTTTTGTATGTTGACGAAGATAAATAAGCGAGCGCTCCCTCCCACGCCAAGACTCCGTTGCACTTTGGTGTTTAAGCATTTTGGGGCATATTGCTCGGGCTGCTCCGCGATAGTTGCACGTTTCCTGAGTCTGGATGAAAAGACTATTTCAAGCCAGTTGTAGATCGTTGGGATAAATAAACCCCCGGAATCCATATCAGAATCACAGATCGGAAAATCGAGTGTTGCCTGTAACCGTTTGCGGACGCTCTTGATGTAGTTATTTCAACATTTGAAGAAAATAGAAGAAAAAAACGGTTACACGAGACTTAATAAGGATTAAGCCTGGTAATTTTGCGCACGGGTTCATTCTAACTGCATTATATTTGACAAGCTCCACATTGGAAACGTGCTGTTGAGAATAAATTACCATAGTAACAAAGCCAGGCTATATTTAACTTGCTTTCAGGCAACCCACTTGAGGCTAATTGAAACAAACATAATACATTTATGCCGGCTTAATCCCTTATCTTGAGTTTATGCAAAACCCAACATTTTTTTTAAACTGATTGTGATTTTATGAATCTTACGATTCAGATTCAGATTCAGATATACTTCTATTGTCATTCTTGTACACGTGTATACAGAACGAAATGTTGATACATCTGACCCGCCCAGTTTCCTTGAATGCACAGATACAAATAAAATGTCGTATTGAGTTGGAGTATTGAAGTACTAGTAATATACTAAATAATTATAGATATGTATAGTATTATACAGCAGTGCAAAGAGTGCAAGAGGAGCAGCTAACCAGATGTGCAAAATGGGCAGTCAGGTAAACAAGTCACTATACAATAACAATAAATAGAATCCTATAATGTATATTGTATATCTGTGATCAAAGCGTGACTTTTCTGTAGATTTCATGATGTTGCATATTGAAATGAGAATTTGTGACTGGATATTCTTTGGAGATTGTTCTGTAGAAGAGATTTTTTTTCAACCGAATGCAATTTGCTGCGATTTAACATCATACATTAAGCAGTGGGCAGCACGGCGGCACAGTTCTGAGGTCGTGGGAACCTCCGGCGTGGGTTCAAATCCAGCTACCGGCCTTACTGTGCGGAGTTTGTATGTTCTCCCCGTGCTTGCGTGGGTTTCCTCCGGGTACTCCGGTTTCCTCCCACATTCCAAAAGACATGCATTTCAGGTGAATTGGCCGGTCCAAATTGTCCCTAGGTGTGACTGAGCGAGTGAGTTGTCTGTCCCCGTGTGCCCTGCGATTGGCTGGCAACCAGTTCAGGGTGTCCCCTGCCTACTGCCCAGAGATGGCTGGGATTGGCTCCAGCCCCTCCGCGACCCTAATAAGGATAAGCGGTACAGCTAATGAGATGAGAAATGAGACATTAAGCAGTGTCTGAAACTATGTCTGCCCAGATGCCCGGGGCATGCATCTTTTACGTCGGGCGTACAACTTACAAAATGTCTCGCCCGGGTGGCCGACAAGAAAAAAATAAATCTTTCGTTATTTGTTTTATTGTTTTTAGTTTTTTTTTTTTTTCAAATCAAACGTTTGCTTTATTCCGATTTCAAGATCTTCATTTGGTTTGGAAATTTCGGTTCGTTTGGCAATTTGCATACTCGGCAGCCAATCAGAAGCCTGCATCGAATAACTTCCTGCTTCCGGACTTTCCCGAGCGTTATAAGGTCGTGCATTTGCATATCATTTTCCAAAGTAGATGCACAGAGAACACAAGAAAAATGGAAAAGTGGTTAGGAATAAAGCCAAAACCTCAGCCCCAGGAGAAAAATTCAAAAGAAGCCAACAAAATGTGTGACGCTCCAAAACGTAAACGTAGATTAATAGCATGGTGGAAAGAGGAGTTCACATGGCTTGGAGCAGACGACACAACGCAAACATTGCATGAATGAAGATGAGTTGATACAGGTACATACTTGTGGTCAAGAATCAAGCCAAAACCTCAGCCCCAGAAGAAAGATTTAAAATAACCGAACAAATTGGATGACAATACAAAACGTAATCGTACATTAAAAGCATCGTGGAAAATGGAGTTCACGTGGCTTGTAGCAGACGACGCAACACAAACATTGCATGAATGAAGATGAGTCGATACAGGTACATACTAATGGAAGATGGACAACAGCCATGTCATATACATGCAATGAAGTACATTTTATAATAAACCTAATTTGAAAGTGTTCTGTTATATATCTATTATATATGTCTGCCCTGGTGTCCGCTAACTTTTTCTTGCGAGTTTCAGACACTGCATTAAGATTTAACTAAAAACTATAATGTCATGCGTTCATTTGTTTATACGAGTGTTTTTCTTTTGTTTTTTTAAATGTAACATTCATGGTAAGTGTCATGGTGTCGGAGGAACAAGGTAACTCGAGCTATTCCCGTCAGCTTTTTGTTTTGGGGGTTTTAGCTCTAAGTGACGACAACTTTTCGTGTGTTGATTTGACTGCAACTTTGCTCGTATCGAACTGTAATTATGTCATTCCGTTTTTATTTATTTGTTTGTTTATTTTTTCTCTTCAACGCGTAAATTGTTTGCATAGGCTTCACTGTGTGATAGTCGTGGAAGTACTCAAAGAGACTTGTGTCGTTGTGTTGATTTACTTCCATTACCAATAAATAGTTCGTTTTGTGACCGTCTTGTCTTTGTTCTTATATACAGCACAAGAAAATAATTGTTTAGAAATCATGGAAGTCTGAATTGGGAGAAATAGCAAAATAGCAGGGGGTTCAAATACTTATTTTCTTTACTGTATAACTGTGATTTTGTCATTCAATTTTGAATTCTCTTACTTTCAAACGTTTGGAGTTTGAACTGCTGATCTGAGTATAATGATTTGTATCTGTCATTTATCATTTACCACCGGAGAATTCACAGATTTTTTTAAAGTGGCCGAGATCATTTCTATATTTAAAAGTGTAGATTAGTCCGTAGGGGGTGAAAGTCGATTGTCCTTTAATTGAACTGGCTGCCAACTAGAGGTAAGATCGGGCCTAAAAAAATCCGGCCCAGCCTGACAAATTAATTTAAATGAGTCACCGGAAAATTTGAATTCCTGTAAAGTAGGCTTAAATGTATTTGCTCGAAAGTGTGTATTTCTAATCAGGTCGTAAGCCGGGACGGGAGAGCAGACGTGGTCAGTATCAAAACGGGTCGAAGTCAGGGACAGATGGGAACAAAAAACGGGACAGGTGGGAGTCAGGGTCGAAAAAGGCTTGCCTAGTGTTCACTGAGGTTCGCAGACGGACTTACAAAAGGGGACGGACAGAACTGGGTTCAAATACTGACCGGGAGCCAATCAAAACCCGCGGCAGTTGGCGCCAAATGAGCGGGAACAGCTGAGTCACATCAGTAATCATGACATGTAGAAGCTTGAATAGAACACATAACAAGAAGAAGAAAATAAAACAAGACGAGAAGTTGAGAACTTAAATTGGTACCATTTGGATGGACAACAACGTTGGCTGGACTATTACGTTATTGTAATTTGATAGAGTTACATCTTACCAGCTCGGTGGCCTTGGGGGTATGGCGCCCGCCCCGAGACTGGGAGGTCGTGGTTCAAGCCTCGGCTGAGTCATACCTAAGACTTACGACATTGGTACCCGTTGCCTCGCTGCTTGGCGTTCAGCATTAGGGGTTGGAATTGGGGGGGTTTGCTCACCTAATGACTAAAATGTCTTAATTTCAGGTAAAAATGCGTATAACAGAGTTGAAATTTGATTGTTTTGAGGGTTTTTTTGAATTCTCACAAAATCTGTGTTTTTTTTTTTTTTTTTTGCATTACTGTTAAAACTCTGGTACCGCATACATTTGTTCAGCCATGGGCGTCTGCTACTGTCTTTTTTGTTTGCTACTTTATGGGCTTCTGCGCTTGCCGTACCTTCAGCACTATCACCTTGTGCTGAGGGTAATCTGTGCCCAATATCAGTTTGAGAAAAAATGCATATTTTGCTAAATATAGGAGCTGCTTTCACGAACTATTTTTGTAAATGTATATAAGGTGTGCTAAATGATGCGTTAAAATCACTAATTAAATGTAAAGTAATGCAACTTGAACCGATGATTACTGTGATGCAACATATTTCAATGCAACCACGCCACGATGTGCGGCATGTTGAGTGATGTCCCGTTTTTGTATTTTTGTTAACATTTTAGACGTCGTATGCAGTCGTGCACAGACGCCCTGACTTCTTTGTATTGTTTATTGAATGGAGGCAATAAACCGAGTGACTGTGAACCTTTGTGTCGCGCATGATTGAGGGTCGTTACATGCCCATTGAAAAACAAATGATTATTTTGCCATGCACTCGCGTGCCACTGGTTAAGCCCTCGCGTGCCAGGAGTGGCACGCGTGTCATAGGTTACCGACCCCTGCCCTAAACGTTTGCGGTTGGCATATGTTTTGCGGTGCTTTCTAAATTCTCTGTCAAAATATTGTCGCAAAAAATCAGGATGCTGTCATAAAAAACGCATCATTAAAATAAACCAAAGTTATTAATAATAAAATAAAATAAAGTAAGCTCTGCTGTGAACCGGAAGTTGTTTATTTGAAGCTCCGCCTACCTCCTTTGTTCTTCCGAGTCATTCCCAAGTTGTTTTCGGTTCGGCAGCGTTTCGCTCCACTAGTGTGAAAAATCTCAATTTAACTCCGTAAAAGAGTTAATGGTGAATATTTAATACGACTAAAATGTACTCCAGAGGGGAAGGACATTTCAAAGAGGAGATTCAAGAAGAGACCGAGCGAGAACATGGACGGCAAGACCAAGTTAGCATTAGCAAGCAGCTACACGTTGGATTGAAAGGAGCAGGTGGGTCACCATTTTTCATGCTTTAGTGAACGAATTCATATATATTAACATACAAATATCTTACAATGTTGCGTCAACAGTACACTCAAACTAAAAAAACGAAATAAAATACAGGTAAAAACAGACAGCAAAGACGCACACAAAATGAACATGCCAGGCGGAAACAAAAATTGACATAAAAATGCCAAAATGTTTGCGAATAGAATTCGTTTTAGTGGATTTCTGGTTTAGGGGAGCTTTATGGATAGTATATATATTGTTTAACTTCACAGTGGAAGGTACAGATTGAATAATTAATGAAGCCAAATTTCTTTTAAACTATAATGCGTTGCATTTATGATATTGTTCTCTAGTTCTGCCATACTTAACATATTGTGCAGAAGTCTGGGGCAACAATGACAAAAGATCACTCCAGCCCCTTTTTATCCTCCAAAAAACGTGCAATTAGAAGCATACACGGGGTAGGATATAGAGATCATACTCATATTTTATTCCTGAAGTCCAAATGATTAATAAAATATTTCACTGCACAACTGCTATTTAAGGTCAACCAATACATAGTGCCAGAAAACATCCATAAATGATTCATTCGGAAAGAGGGAAATTATAACTTAAGGGGCTGTCGTAAATTAATCATCCCAAAAGTGAGAACCACCGGGAAAAGTATGTGTGTGTCTGTGTGCGGAGTCAAACTTTTGAACAATTTACAAGTTGAGATCAAACAATGTCCAACTATTCATGTGTTCATATTTAAGTACAAAAAAACCTTACTGGCGGAATGCAGAGATGAAGAAAATGGGATATGAGTGATACGAGAGTTTGGGAATAGTGCGTCTACAACTATGGTTAACTTTGTCTTATTGTTGCTATTGTTATATCATAACTGTTATTATTAATATTATTACTATTGTTGTTATTATCATTGGTGTATTTCATAGGAAAGATGAAGAGGGTAGGCAATAAAAAGAAATATAAGCAATTGCTTCTTACTACCTCTTTTCGAACGTATTAAGTAACATTATTTTGTTGTTGAGTTATGGTTTTTGTTCTGTTTGTATTTTAATGTTCGAATAAAGTTTTCATTCATTCATTGATTCATTGAAACAGTTCTACTAGTGAATTTTCATTTGTGCCCCTCGTTCGATTTCCAAAAAAGAGGGCCCTCGGCCCGCCCTCGGGATACTTCAATTATACTTGAAATTCACTCAAAGATACCTTATCACATTCATATATTTGCATTCAACCTCCTCCGTATGGATTGAAAATCCAGTTTCATAACAAAATAATAGCTATATAACCAGAGACTCAAATTCTCAGAGGATTCTCAACAGGCTTTATTATCCCTAAAATAGTAGAACAACAATAACTGGAATGAAATACTGATAAAAAAAATGCCTTCTTTGTTATAAGTCAAGTCATGTTTATTTTTGACACCCTAAATCACAAAGAGTCTCAAAGGGCTGCACATACCACAGATTATTGACACCATCCCTTGATCTAAAACCTACATGAGGGCAAGGAAAAACTCAAAAACCTCAACTTGAAGGAAATAAAGAAACCATGAGAAGGGACTGCACATGAGGTCATCCCCCTTCCTGGATGACTAGGCTGCAATGGATGTTGCAATAACAAATAATACACAGATATTATCAACATAAACTATAGGTTATTTATTGGCTATAGAATATAAGTGTGTTTTAAGTTTAGATTTAAACATTTCCACTGAGGTTGCAGATCAAATCTCAAGGGGAAGAGCGTTCCACAGCACATCTCTCCCCGCATCGTGGAAAGAGGAGTTCACGTGGCTTGTAGCAGACGACGCATACATTGCATGAATGAAGATGAGTCGATACAGGTACATACTGATGGTTAGGAATCGAGCCAAAACCTCAGCCCCAGAAGAAAGATTCAAAAGAAGCTAACGAAATTGATGACACTACAAAACGTATACGTACATTGAGAGCATCGTGGAAAGAGGAGTTCACGTGGCTTGTAGCAGACGACGCATACATTGCATGAATGAAGATGAGTCAATGCAGGTACATACTGATGGTCGGGAATCAAGCTAAAACTTCAGCCCCAGAAGAAAGATTCAAAAGAAGCTGACCAAATTGATGATGCTACAAAATGTAAACGTACATTGAGAGCATGGTGGAAAGAGGAGTTCACGTGGCTTGTAGCAGACGACGCAACGCAAACATTGCATGAATGAAGATGAGTAAATACAGCTACATACGGATGGCAGATGGAAATCAGCGATGTCATATCTATGCAATGAATGTTATATATTCTGATGATCAATCCTTAATAATTTGCAAGAATGGGTTTTTTTTTTTTGCGATGAGTCGTCTTATTGTGTTTCAATTTGGGAAAAATGGCAGGCAACTTTTCAGAGTTGTCTGCCTTAGTGTCTCCTAACTTTTCCTCATGCGTTTCAGACACTGGTACATAACAACACGATTCACCGTGACACTACAGGATTAAGCTTGAATAAAATGCTTTAAGTAAAAAAATGATATTAAAAGAAAAAAAATCATATTCATGTAAAACTTGTGTTGTAATTATATGTTTATTTTTGGGGGGGGATGCTGAAAGGATTCTTGTAGTGGTGCGCATGCAGAAAACAATAAAAAAATATTCGTGAAGGGAGATTTTCCAAAACTGTGTGTTTTGTGTCCTGCAGACGTCAGTCAAGAGAATCTTCTTCCTTGGCAACAGGAGACAAAGTTGCCTGGCGTCAAAAAGGAGGAGGACGATTTGGAACCTGATCGTGTCAAAAAGGAGGAGAACGATTTAGAGCTTAATCACATTAAAAAGGAGGAAGATGATTATTTGGAGAGAGTTGACGTTAAAAAGGAGGAGGAGGACTTTGAGCCTGTTGACATCAAAGAGGAGGAAGATTTGCGAGAGTTTCCAGTGCCTGGGGCCTGTTTAACCTCTGAAGATCAACATGAAGAGAACAAGGAGATGGTTTCTCCAAGCAGAAGCTCCGGGACAACAGATGACGAGGACACGTCCGACTCGGCACACAATGATAGCGACAAACAGTCGGAAGATGAAAACGCATATTACAAATGTTCGCAGTGTGGAAAAACGTTTCCAAACAAGCGTAATTTGCAACGCCATATCATTGTCCACACTGGTGAAAAACCCTTTTCATGCTCGGTTTGTGGTAAAAAATTTAATCAAAAAGAAACCTTGAAAAGACACGCAAGAACCCACACCGGTGAGAAACCTTATTCCTGCTCAGTTTGCAGTCAAATATTCACAGAGAAGGGAAGTTTAAAAATCCATGCAAGGATTCACTCTGGTGAAAAACCCTTTGTCTGCTCTGTTTGTGGTGAACATTTTACCCAGAAGGGTACCTTAAAAATCCACACAAGAATACACACCGGTGAGAAACCTTTTGCCTGCTCAGTTTGCGGTATAAAATTTACAGTGAGTGGTAAATTAAAAATCCACGCAAGAACCCACACTGGTGAAAAACCTTTCGCTTGCTCAGTTTGTGGTCAAAGGTTCACCGAGAGGGGAAACTTAAAAAAACACTCAAGAACCCACCCTGGTAAAAAATTGTTTTCCTGCTCAGTTTGTGGTCAAAAATTCACCCAGAAAGAAAGCTTAGAAATTCACACAAGAATTCACACTGGTGAAAAACCTTATCCTTGCTCAGTATGCGGCCAAAAATTCAACTGGAAAAAAAGTTTAAAGGTCCACACAAGAACCCACACTGGTGGGAAACCTTTTGCCTGCTCAATTTGCAGTCAAAATTTCAGATCGAGAGATCATTTAAAAATCCACACAAGAAGCCACACTGGTGAAAAACCTTTTGCCTGCTCGGTTTGCGGTCAAAAATTCAGCCAAAAGGGAAGCTTAAACAGACATACAAAATCACACTGATGTGAAACTAATACCTTGTTCAGATAGCGATCAAAGATTCTCTAATCAAGTGTGCTGGTGAGAATATGTATATGTAAATGTATGTTATACATTTTTGAGTTTACTTAACCCTTCTGACATGCATTTTTTGGTGGCACAACGTGTGCCAGTGTATTTTTGGGACGTGAACTTGAAGTGTGATAACTCAGCCATTTTTTAACATATTTCTTTATTTCTAACCCCTTAAAATGTTCAGTGGCATCAGACCTATCCATATACACCGCTTTTCATTTATGTATTCCTCCCCCAGCCCCTTAGGATAGTACATATCCTAAAAGTGACTGAACTAACTGAACTACATTTGGTGAGTACCACGTTGGAAACACCTGCTTTTGAGACTCAGTCATCATAGTAACTCAGCCAGGCTAGTTTTAACTTGCTTTCGTGCAACCCACTTGAGGGTTTTTTGCATTACCCTCCTAGGTTGTTTTTTTTTAATCTGACTGTGATTGTACTGTTGTGGATTAACTGCAAGTTGGCTTGATGGAAAACATCTGGATGTTATGAAGCAATGTTTATACAGGAAATACCACAGGTTGACTGAGCCAAGTCGGGGCAGGAAAAACACTGTCGAGTTTGAGAAAAGCACCACGTCACTGAGAAAGAATACTGTCGGTTAGAGAAAAACATTACGTATCCACGAGGACACAGTATAAAAAAGCTGACCGTTTCCTAAGCGGACAAACGCGGATGAATGTATGGATGAAATCAACAACGTTCCCTCTCTGTCATATTTCGGCTCTGTTTATGTTTTGGGGCGACGCCCAACGACGTCCTCTCCAAAAGTACTTATCTACTATATATAAATATATATATATATTATTTTTATACCTGGGATCTAAGCATAACTTTTATGTGGATTTCATTACCTTGTATCCCATGTAAGCGTATTTGAATTGGGGTTTTGTGACTGGATAGTCTTTGAAAATTGATTTTAAACCAATTGTGATTTACTGTAAATTAACAACTTAATACATTGACATTTTACTAATAGTCAAAATGTCACAAGTTAATTTGTTTATTTTATTTATTTTTGGGTTTTAAAATGTACCATTTGTGTAAAGTGTAGGAGACACATGATAAACTTGTTTCGCTTACCCATTTCATCATCTTTTTGTGCGTCGATTTAACGGCAACCTTATTCTTGAAATGAAATGTCTTTGTTCTTATATTCAATTGTAATTTATATACAGGGTTGGGTAGGGTTACTTCAACTTGATTACTTTCAATGACTTTTGGATTACTCCGATACCAAATATGCTAATAAAAGACAAAAGAAACTAAATATGAATAAAATAACTAAATTTTGTGCAGGCTTGGGGAGTAACGCAATACATGGAACGGCAAAAATGATGTTGGCAAGCATCATTTTATTCATATTTAGTTTATTTAGTCTTTTATTAGCATATTTGGTATTGGAGTAATCCAAAAGTAATTAAGTTAAAGTAACCCTATCCAACCCTGTTATATATATATATATATATATATATATATATATATATATATTCCTCAACAGTAAAGGAAGTACTTAGATAGACATGTGTCATTGTGTCGCTGTCTCATAAGCAGATCTAAATCATTTTTTTACTTCTATTTCCAATAAATATTTGCTTTTGTGACAATCTTGTCTTTGTTCTTTTATTAAACTAAAATTTAGTCATTTCATTTTCTCTTTAAGCGTTTGAAGTTTGAACTGCTGGTCCGAGTTTAACGATTTGTCACCCCTCTAGCATGTACAGTGGCTTGCGAAACTATTTGTCTCCCTTGAACTTTGTGAGCTTTTGCCACGTTTCAGACTTCAAACATCAAGATATAAAACTGTCATTTCTTGTGAGGCATCAACAAAAAGTGGGACACAATCATGAAATGGAACACACTTTATTGGATATTTTCAACTTTTTTAACACGTAAAAAACGAAAAAGTGGGTGTGCAAATTGATTCAGTCCCATTGAGTTAATACTTTGTAGCGCTGCAAGTCGCTCGGGGTATGTCTCTATGAGTGTTGTACATCGAGAAACTGATATTTTGGCCCATTCCTCCTTGCAGAACAGCTCGAGCTCAGTGAGGTTGGATGGAAAGTGTTTGTGAACAGCAGTTTTCAGTTCTTTCCACAGATTCTCATTCTTCTGGATTGTGGTCTGGACTTCGACTTGGCCATTCCAACACCTTGATATGTTTTTGGTGAACCATTCCATTATAACTTTATGTACCAATAGCCTTAGGGAAAAAAAATCCAGTCTAACATTGAACTTTTAAAAAAAAGTCAACTTTTATCTGTACATGATACTTATTTAAAACTGAAAACTTAATTTTGAAAACAAAATAAAACAATGTAAATCTCAACTGGATTTATGGGTTCAACGGGACACATCTATTATTGGCCCACTATATTTGACTAAAACGGAAAGTTTATCTGGATGTATCTACCCAACATACTCCCAAGCAATTCCAAACAATATCATCAAAATTATCAAACAAATGCACTTTATTTTTATTTGGAGAAATAAACCGCATATCATGAAAAAAGTCACATGGTTAAAAAAATAGGAAATGGGGGCCTGAAACTAATCGATTTTGACTGATTTAATGAAATCCTAAATATAAAATTGATTCAAACATGGATGACCGATAACAAGTTGTTCTGGCATTGACTCCCTAACTATGTACAGTGGAGCAAATAAGTATTTAGTCAACCACTTATTGTGCAAGTTCTCCCACTTGAAAGTTTTACAGAGGCCTGCAATTGTCAACATGGGTGAACCTCAACCATGAAAGTCAGAATGTGGAAGAAAAAAAAACCACTTTTTGTTTTTAAACAACTGATTTGTAAATCATGGTGGACAATAGGCATTTGCTCAAAACCAAAAGTTAATCTCAATACTTTGTTATGTACCCTTTGTTGGCAATAACGCTTAACAAGATTTTCACACATTGTGGCTGGTATTTTGGCTCATTCCTCTCTGCAGCTCTCCTCCAGAACATTGATGTAATGAGGCTGTTGTTGGGCAACACAGACTTTCAACTCCCTCCTCAGATCACCTATCGGGTTGATAACTGAAGACTGGCCAGGCCACTCCAGGATCTTGAAATTCTTCTCACAAAGCCACTCCTTTGTTTCCCTGGCTGTGTGTTTGGGATCATTGTCCTGATTGGACTTATTATACAGAACAACAATAAATCTTATTCAATGTACGGCAAAAGAAAAAAAAGGATATCAAAAGTCTAAACCCGTTTCTTCAGATTTGTCTAAGTCAATTTGTTTTTTATAAACACTTCAATGCCCAAAGGATATAGAATATGCTTCAAAATCTCCCACTTGTATTGATTTAATCATATCATTTTTTAAAAAACTTTTTTTCCTCTCTGCAGCATTTTATGTGCCCCTGAAATTAATTAACTTTGTATTGATGTTTGGCTGTTTCATGCCAATTTGTTTTAGAATGATGCAATGTCCAATTAAAATCAACAGTCATTGACTAGCGTAGCTCTTTTGTTAGCCAGCTTCACAGCTACTTACTCAACATATCTTAGCTTAGCCTTCGTTGCTATGTCCACTTATCTCATCTCATTAGCCGTACCGCTTATCCTCAGTAGGGAGCCCATCCCAACCATCTCCGGGCAGTGGGCAGGGGACACCCTGAACTGGTTGCCAGCCAATCGCAGGGCACACGGGGACAGACAACTCACTCGCTCATTCACACCTAGGCACAATTTGGACCGGCCAATTCACCTGAAATGCATGTTTTTGGAATGTGGGAGGCAACCGGAGTGCCCGGAGGAAACCCACGCAAGCACGGGGAGAACATACAAACTCCGCACAGGAAGTCTGGAGCTGGATTTGAACCCACGCAGGAGGTTCTCATTACATGAACTGTGCCGCACAAGCGCTAAACACTGCGCTGCCGTGCTGCCCACTTATATCTTATGGAAATCTACTCGGAATAAAAATTAAAAGGCAACTAGCATCTAACCCTTCATTCATTCTCTGTGTGTTTTTCCTCGAGAGAGCTGGAGGATATCCAGGATTGATTGGCAGCCATTGGTGAGACACAGAAAATGAAATGACATCATCTCAATTTAATATAAGAACAAAGACATTTCATTTCAGGAACAAGGTTGCAGTCAGATCAATACATAAAAAGACGACATCATTTAAATAGGGAACCAAAAACAAGGACTGATGGGAAAAGATCAAGTTTATCTCTTGCCGCCTTAACAACCTGGACACTATTACACAAATGTTACAATTAAAAAAAACAAAAAATAATCACTCATAAGCAAATGAACTTAAGCCGTTTTGATTATAAATAAAAATTAAATGTATGGAATTGTTAACACACAGTGAATCACATCCTTTAGTCATGTCTGCACCACTTATCCTCAGTAGGGTCGCGGGGGTGCTGGAGCAGTGGGCAGGGGACACAGAGACGGACAAACCACTCGCTTATTCGAACCTAGGGACAATTTGGACCGGCCAATCAACCTGACATACATGTTTTTGTAATGGAGGAAACCGGAGTGCCTGGAGGAGACCAACACAGGCATAAGGAGAACATGCAAACTCCACACGGGGAGGCTGGGTTGCTGGATTTCAACCCGTGATTTCAGAACTGTAACGTGGGTTCACTACCCACTTAGCTGCTGTTCCGCTCCCAGTGAATCACAATTGGTTAAAAATCATTCTTCAAAGAACATCCGGTCACAATTTCACATTTAAAATACGCTTTCATGTACAAAGTAATGAAATCTAAATAAATGTCATGCTTTGATTACAGGTATAAAAATATGTATTGCGGATTCATACAATCACAATCAGACAAAAAAATGGTAGGGTATTGCAGGAAACCAAGATATGGGATTAAGCCAGGATATATTTATCATCTTGGTTGAATTTAGCCTTAAGTGGGTTGCATGAAAGCAGTTAAGAGCAGCCTAGCTCGGTTACTATGGTGATTTATTCTCAATAATAATGTGACCTTTTTTCTTCTCGTTAACTTCAAAAGTTCAGAAAAGTCCACCAGGAGCTGATAATCAGCAGTCGTAAAGGAGCCCGGGCGTCACTTTTCCATTTTCCTATCCGAGATTTCGACATGGATACTGGGGGTCTATTTGAGGATTCTATGGACGTGCATTTATCCCAACTATCTACAGGTCTATTTTTTGTATTTATATTTGTAAATAGTTGGACATTGTTTGATCTCGTCTTGTAAATTGTTTCAAAGTTTGACTCCACACGCAGACACACACATACTTTTCCTGGTGGTTCTCACCTTTGGGAGTTTGAATTGACTACAGCCCCTTAAGTTATAATTTCCCTCTTTCCGAATGAATAATTTATGTTTTCTGGCACTGTTTTTGTTGACCTTAAATAGCAGTTATGAAGTGAAACATTTTACTCAATCATCCAATTTTAATATTTTGGACTGCAGGAATAAAATATTCCGTGCAATACCCCCTGTGAAAGAGCCATTTTGATCAAGTCAACTTAAAAAGGTGGAACACATACTCACATGAGTGGATTGAAAAGTAAGAAAAAATTAAATAATGGATCATACTAAGGAGATATCATAGTTATTACTATTAGTTGTAATTTCATATACTCTTATCAACAAAAAGAAACAGGCTGCAATACATGCATTTGATAATAACATTTTCATAACTAGAAAAACACTAAAAATAGTGTTTGGACATATCAATGACGTCAAGAGTACACGAATGACTTCATTTTATGGTAGTGTTTTTTGTATGTAAATGAAAACTGTTAGCTCATATCAAGAGTAATGACTGCTATCCTTACCAGCAAACTTGTGACCCTGTACTTTGAAATAACGAAAGAATCGTTTAACCGTTAATCGAACAAGAAAACAACTTCTCATCAGTGAAGGTTATTAAACTTAAGCTTCCTTTATGGCTGAATTTTCGACATCCATAGGTTTTTCACCACTATGAGTTCTTGCATGGAGTGTTAATTTTGAGTTTTTGCAGAACTTTTGGCCGCAAACTGAGCAGGCGAAAGACTTTCCACCGGTGCGGAGTCTTGTGTGACTTTTTAACTTTGATTTCTCAGAAAATCTTTGACCACAAACTGAGCAGGCAAAAGGTTTTACACCAGTGTGGGTGATGGCGTGGATTTTTAAGGTACCTCTCCAGGTGAATTTTTGTCCACAAATTGAGCAGGAATGAGGTTTCTCACCGGTGTGGGTTCTTGTGTGTACTTTTAAGCTTTCTTTCCAGTTGAACCTTTGACCGCAAACAGAGCAAGAAAATGGTTTTTCACCAGTGTGGGTTCTTGCGTGGCCTTTTAAGGTACCTCTTCGGGTGAATTTTTGACCACAAATTGAGCAGGAATGAGGTTTTTCACCGGTGTGGGTTCTTGCGTGTATCCTTAAGTGGCCGCTCTGGCTGAATTTTTGACCACAAACTGAGCAAGAAAAAGGTCTCTCACCAGTGTGTACTATCATATGTGATTTCAAACGACACTTGTGCTGAAACGTTTTCCCACACTGCGAACATTTGTGATATGCATCATCTCCTTCCCACTGTTCGTCGCCATCGTTGTGTGCAGAGTCTGACATGTCGTCAGCATCTGTTGTCTCGGAGCTTCTGCTTGGAGACACCTTCTCCTTGTTCTCTTCATCTTGATTTTCAGAGGGTAAATGGGCCCCGGTCACGGGAAAGTCCCTCATACATTCCTCTTCTTTAACATCAACAGACTCCAAGCCATCCTCTTCCTTTTTTACATGATCCAACTCCAAAACGTCCTCCTCCTTTTTAATGTTAGCTGTTTCTAAATACTCCTCCTGTTTCATTTTAAGGTGGACGGGCTCCAATTCGTCGCCCCCCGTTTTGATGTCAATTGTCTCTAAAAACCTATTCTCTTCTTTGACGCCAGGCAACGTCGGCTCTTGTTGCCGAGGAAGAAGATTCTCTTCACTGATGTCTGCGGGACACAAGACACATATGAATGTGTCAAATCACTGTTTTAGATTGTTCAATGAATAAAGTAAATAAGTTTGTGTCCTTGTTTGCAGTACTTTATGACATTTTACAAAATAACTTTGCTTGCACCTTGTCTTAAAACCATAATTTAGGACAAAAATAACAGTTAGAATGAGGTTTAACTCTTAAGTAACTGTGGGAGGGTGACAAATTTTAAACGGCGTATTTACATGGAGCATGGGCTCTGGCATTCATGGATTTTTATCAAATTCTCAAATGTCACACAGTGAAATAAAATGTGCTAGACAACAAGATTTTGTCTGGAGAGCATGTTTGATGGTTTTGTTGAATTTTGACTCAAAATACATGGTGTTTGTCATTGTTGCATTGGCTGGGGATCGCATCCAGGTCACCCGCATAGCAATCGAAAATGTCAACACCGGACCACTAAAAGCAAATACAAATCAAAAGGAGTTGCATTGGGCACTCGATTAGTTAGATTGATGGATGGTTGCAAATACAGCTTCGGGGGGTGTGCTTCAGTGACATTCAGTGGACATATTTCAAACTGTAGCTTATTGTTTCGACTCCTGGAGTATGACGCAATAAAGCATCAAGTTTTTAAAAATACTTTTCCTGGATTTTATTCTTACCAGCATTTCCTTTCACTGAATAACATGCTTAAATGTATTTCTTCTTGAACATATTTTTGTATGAATATGCTGTTGTTTATTAGCTCAGGAGATAGATCGAGGTTCGATTCCCGGCTCCTCCTTGAAATATGTCGAAGTGTCCTTGGGCAAGACACTAAATCCATAATGTCCCCAATAAGACGGTGGGCGCCTTGCATGGCTGACTCCCAATTGGTGTGTGAGTGTGTGTGTGTGTGTGTGTGAATGGGTAAGTGTGCAGTTGGGGGCGGCAGTAGCTCAGGAGGTAAAGCGCTCGTCTTGGATTAAAAGGTTGCAGGTCTGAGTCCCGGCTCCTCCATGTTATATGTCGAAGTTGGGAAAGACACTGACTCCCTCATGCCCCCGATATACATGGCTGAAGCTGCTATCGGTGTGTGCGTGTGTGTGGATGGGTAAGTGTGAAGCACATTGTAAAGCGCTTTGGGAGGTCTTCATTGACTTGAAAAGCGCTATAGAAATGCAGACCATTTACCATTTATAATACAGGCGATATAGTCTCTGTGTTATTAAATAATAGCAACTATTTCCACCCCAAACTAGCCCAGCCACCATTTGTTCATTTCTTCTACACGAGAGTGCATACAGCGAAACCGAGGAGTTAACTGATGCCGACTAAAACACTCACATGAAAAGTGAGTTCATGTACATTTTTACTTTGTTAAACTGCTAGGTTTATTCATATTTTGGTTCCATAAGCGTATATTTAATGTAACCTCGACACCAACGAAATCTATTCTCCCATAAAAGGACTGCATCAAAAATAGTAAATAGATGTGTATATCGTGCAATGGACTTCAGGAACCCAATATAAAAATGACAAATATGTTATTGACACTCGAGTGACCAACCTGTTCTGTTCGACATGACTTGTAGCCGCTTGCTAATGCTAACTTCGTTTAGCGGTCGTTCGTTCTCATCTTGCGCTTCCCGAAGCTCCTCATTAAAATTTCCTTTTCCTCCCTCGCACATTTTAGCTATGTTTCAAGCTGGGGATTTATTTCTCTTTACCAAGTCAAATGGATCGTTTCCACACGGCTAGAGCGGAATGCTACGTAACCAAAAACAAACTCAGAGTGACCCGGAAGAAGAAAGAAAGTGGGCAAGGTCCACCAAAATGACTTCCGGTTCACAACAGAGCTCATCGAAGCTGTTTTATTAAGCAGTATTAGTTTTGGTGTATTTTATTAAGCATCTTTTAATGGCAGCATATTTGTTTTTGCAACAGTTTCCTGACTCGGACTTTAGAAAAGAATGCATAACATATGGTAACCGAAAACTCTAGGGAGTCCGCCATCTTGTAGTGTGATTACATAGCTCTGATGTTAGCCAGCTTCACTGACTTCTTCAAGGTTGCCCCAGTTTAGTAATCGTCGCTATCTCCATTATGGAAATACACTCGGAGTAATACAAAATTCCTCATACCCGATCTCAGAAGATATTGTAAAGACTACCAACGACTATTACACCACGTATTGTTCTTCCCCCTTCCCTCTGTTTTATTTTCATTTTAAAATTTTATTTTCATTTTGTGTTTCTTTGAGAAAGGCTGGGTGAATATAGTTAGGAAGGATGCTTTTTGGCAGGATTGGGTAGGGTTACTTTAACTTGATTACTTTCAATTACTTTTGGATTACTCCAAAACCAAATATGCTAATAAAAGACAAAGGAAACTAAATATGAATAAAATGATGACTCACAACACGTGGTAAGCTTTCTCTCCTGGCTTTGATCTCCGGCAAAACGAACATAAAATGCGACAGAAACAAAATGAAAATAAATCCAAACAGCTTGCCAACATCGTTTTTGCCGATCCATGTGTTCCGTTACTCCCAGAGCCTGCAGAAAATTTAGTCATTTTATTCATATTTAGGTTCTTTTGTCTTTTATTAGCATATTTGGTATTGGAGAAATCCAAAAGTAATTGAAAGTAATCAAGTTAAAGTAATCCTACCCAACCCTGCTTTTTGCTCACTTTCCGTCTCTGTAATCTGTAGTCTTCCTTGGACTCATGTTTGGTTGCACTACACATGACAGTGACATCTATTGGACACATATATAACGCTGTCCCTTTAAGATTCATGTGTCAAACATCCGGCCCATGGGCCGGATCAGGCCCGCCCAGGGTGTTGATCCGGCCCGCCAGACATCACTGAGAGAAGCGAGAGAGAAAAATGAGCTGCGGTTTTAAATATGTGTGCCTGGTGTTGTCAAAGCCAGGCGCCACTTGTAAAGCAACTCAAGCTCTATCTCTTTTGGTCTCTCTCTCTATCTCTCTCTGTCTCACTCTGTCCCTCTGTCTGTTTCTCTCTTTCTATTTTTTATTATTTCAGTCCTACTTTTTTCTTTCACTCTTTTTACTCTTTCTTTCCTACCTTCTCTTTCCATTTATTTCACTCTCTCTCTCTTTCCCTTTCTTTTTCACACTCACTCTTTTTCTCTCTATCTCTCTTTGACACTCTCCCTTTCACTTCAAAATTTTCTTTGTTTCTTTCTCTCCCCCTCTTTTTTCTATATTATGCTCTCTCCGTCCCTCTCCCCTTTTCTTTCTCTCCATCTCTCTCTGTGCTTCTCTCTTTTTTATTATTTCATTCCAATCTTCCCCGCGACCCTAATGAGGATAAGCGGTATGGCTAATGAGATGAGATGAGATTCCAATCTTTTTTCTCTCTTTCTTTCTTACGTTCT
The DNA here is from genome assembly GCF_059441175.1 of Urocampus carinirostris. NCBI lineage: Eukaryota > Metazoa > Chordata > Actinopteri > Syngnathiformes > Syngnathidae > Urocampus > Urocampus carinirostris. Next base: position 1,420,250 of record NC_142352.1, on the reverse strand, counting down.
CTTTCCATTTCTTTCATTCTCTCGCTTTCCCTTTCTTTTACACACTCACTCTTTTTCTCTCTATCTCTCTTTGACACTCTCCCTTTCACTTCAAAATGTTCTTTGTTTCTTTCTCTCCCCCTCTTTTTTTCTATATTATGCTCTCTCCGTCCCTCTCCCCTTTTCTTTCTCTCCATCTCTCTCTGTGCTTCTCTCTTTTTTATTATTTCACTCCAATCTTTTTTCTCTCTTTCTTTCTTACGTTCTCTTTCCATTTCTTTCATTCTCTCGCTTTCCCTTTCTTTTACACACTCACTCTTTTTCTCTCTATCTCTCTTTGACACTCTCCCTTTCACTTCAAATTTTTCTTTGTGTCTTTCTCTCCCCCTCTTTTTTCTATATTATGCTCTCTCCATCCCTCTCCCATTTTCTTTCTCTCCATCTCTGTGCTTCTCTCTTTTTTATTATTTCATTCCAATCGTTTTTCTCTCTTTCTTTCTTACGTTCTCTTTCCATTTCTTTCATTCTCTCGCTTTCCCTTTCTTTTACACACTCACTCATTTTCTCTCTATCCCTCTTTGACTCTGCCTTTCACTTCTAATTTGTATTTGTTTCTTTCTCTTCCTCTCTTTTTTCCTGTATTATGCTCTTTCTATACCTCTCCCTTTTTCTATCTCTTTCCTTCTCTCTCTCTCCGTCCTCGCACTCTTACGTTATCTCCCTTGTTTTCTTTCTCTTTCTCTTCATCTCCCTCTCTTTCTCTTAAATCTAATAGAGTGGCCCCTGTGACATTTATTTTCTAGTATGTGGCCCTCAGCTAAAATGAGTTTGACAACCCTGCTTTAAGAACAGTGGAATATTATTATAAATGCTGTTTCTTTTTGTGGAAAACTCAATTTGGCCTAAACTCACAGGGATCCTAGCTTCAAATCAATACAAGACGCCTGGAATTTAAATGACTCCACAAGATGGCGGACTCCCCAAACGTTTGCGCTTTTATGGTTTTGCAGTCCTTTCTAAATTCCATATATATAAACTGGTAAGAAACCAATATAATGTCTCAAGAAGACACTTAGTAAAATGTATCAAAAATAAACTCCTACATCATTTTTAAAACGTAACAGCTCTTTTGTGACCCGGAAGTTGTTTTTCCGGAGCTCCGCCCATCTCCTTTGTCCTTTGGAGTCACAATTAGCTTGTTTTTGTCTACGTGGCGTTCTCGTCCAACCATGTGGAAAAAGTAACATTTAACTCTGTAAAAGAGTTAATGGTGAGCTTTGAAGGTTGTTAAAATGTGCAAGAGAGGGAAAGGAAATTTCAAAGAGGAGCTTCGGGAAGTGCTGGAAGAGAACGAGCGAGAAATTCGAAGGCTAAAGGAAGCTAGCACTAGCAAGCAGCTACACGTTATGTTGAAGAGAACAGGTTGGTCACTTTATTTTCTAAAACTGTCTTTTCAAATGTTCGAGTCCTGAAGTCATCATATGACGATATGTTGTTATTCTTTCATTTGATGTTATTGATGCGGTTGCCAGGAGGTGGAGTCCATTTCTTTGTCGTAGAGACCAAATCTACAGGTCTACAGAGCAGAAGTCAATGGAAGGAGACCAAGAGGAAGGCTGCGATTGACGTGGATGGTTGGTGTTATGAGTGCACAGCAGGAAAGAGGTCTAAATGTAGTGGAAGCTAGAGCTCTTGTTGGTGATAGGAATGATTGTGAAAGGATAGTGGGATGTTTGGACGCGTTCTATGATGCGGCAGGGGTAAACCAGCGAAAGCTGTAGGGCCCTGCTGTTGAACAGAAGAGTATGTTGTGTCACCCTGACCTGAGTGACATGGCCGCTTTCTGGTGTCCCGTTTCATCTGGAGAGGCGAAAGCATGACCGACTTGGGTGCCGAGGTGCTTAACTTGTTTGGGTGTTTGGGCATTTGGGTTGGCCATGGTCTCAAAAAAAAAATGTGTGTGATTTCTGCTACTTTTTCCTTTTTTAAATTTTCTTTGTTTTTGTATGTGTTTGTCTTGCTGTCGGTCATCCCTCTCGAGGGATATGAACAGGATAGATAGAGAAGGATTTCATACATTTGACTATAAAGGATTTTGTACGATCAAAAACAAATTACATTTAAATGCAAAAGATATTCACTGGCTGAGCTGTGGGGCGAGGTCAATGCAACCTAGTGGAGAATGATGTTTACAGGAACAGCGGGGAACTGGGACAAAGTGTTGATTAGATAATCAGCACTTCTCGACGCCGACGGCCCTGGTGACGTCGAAACGCTCGGGGGTGTTTTGACCATTTTAGACATCGAGGCGAGGGGATTTTCCTGGCACGCCCATGGGAGGAGCCGGCACACCAGCTTGCAGAGACACGTGGGTCGAGAGAGAAAAGAAGATCGAGAGAGGAGGCTTGAGGGAGACATGAACAACATTAATTCGGCGGAGTTCGCTTAGCTAAATTGTTTAAGAAATGAAATCTGCCCCCATGTGAAAATGTTGGCTATTCTTGTCCATCTTTACCCATCAAGGAACAAGCACGCATGGTTAGGAGAATGTAAGTTGTGTTTGGTTAATGGAGTCAGATAACGAATTCGAATAATTTGGTAAACGGTACATCTTAATAATTAATTCCTAACAATAGATAAATAGATATATAGAGACCAAATCAAGTATCCGCTGAAGTGGACAAAATGCGAGTGTTTTAGTCCACATGATCATTTTCTCCCCCGTCCCCTTATCATCGAATGCTCTCAAACTAGACAAGTTTTTTTGATGTTGACGTTGTCATTTCTGTATGATAGCGCTCGAGATAGACGCTACTGCGAACCAGCGACAAAGAAAGTTAAAGCAAGGATACAGTCAAGTCATGTTTATTTGTATAGCCCTTGTTGGCAATTTAATATGAAAATGTAGCGTTTACCAAATTGTTCGAATGAGTTATCTGACTCCATTAACCAAACACAACCTACATTCACTCAACAATTTATGCACGCTCGGTTCTTGAGAGAAAAGATGAACAGGAAGCCGACATTTCGACACGGGGGCAGTTTTATTTTCCCTAACAATAGAATTAAATGAACTCCATCGGAGACGGCCGAAGTGGCGATGTTGGAGTCTCTGGGAAGCCTTTTTCTGAAGTCCTTTAGCTCTCTCCTCTTGGCCATCTTCTCCCTGCATAATGGCGTGCCGACTCCTCCCATGGGCGCGCCAAGGAAGCCCCCCCTCAATCTCGTTAAAGAGCGTCGCGATGTCTAAAATACTCAAAACAACACCGAGCGTCATCGGGGCCTTTCTGCGTCTGGATGTGCTGTTTATCTTATCAGCCTTACGTCCCGTTCCCGCCGTTCCTGCAACAACATTTTCTACCAGGGTGCCCTGACCTCGCACCACAGCCAAAAATATGAATGAAATGAAATGGTCTGCATTTATATAGCGCTTTTTAATGACTTCCCAAAGCAGCCATGTAAGGCGCTAAGCTGCTTATTGGGGGTATTAGGGGTTCAGTGTCTTACCCAAGGACACTTCGACGAGCCAGGATTCGAACTGGGATCCCTTGATCCCAAGACGAGCGCTCTACCTCCTGAGCTACTGCCGCCCCATGAAGAAGAATAGAAGAATTAAAATATAATTCAATTAATAAAATCGGCCTTATTCAGTGAATAAAAAAGGTATTTTTAACTAAAAATACTTTAAATGCAGTGTTATCATCATTACATTTTACATAATTGCTATGGTTCTATAAAAACATTTTTAACAATGTAAATTATTTGGCCGAGGCCTTTTTGTATTTCCAAATGCTGTTTTGTCAAATTCCGCTTTGCCAAAGCCTGTTTTGTCATACGACCATTTGACAAATGGCGTTTTGCCAAATTACAGTTTGCAAAATGTATCTTGCTGTCCATCAAACTACGAGAGGTGGGGCTAAGCTGTGATTGGCTGATTCCCAGAAACCAACTCGGGTAGCAGACCCAGAAATTTTGATCGTTCTTCTATGCCTTGTTTTTTTGTCCAACGTCAAGTTTTTTTTTAGTTTTCCTTAAACTGCATTTTATATCTACAAGGAAGCAACGCGGAGAAAAAAGTATCGTTTTGAGGGAAAAAGTGTGGTGTTTTGATTTCCTTTTTATAAAACGTACAGACGTTGCCCTCCTTACGAACGCGATTGTTAGTAAGTTGAATTTGTTCGTAAGTTGCTTGATTGCTATATTTTCTATGTTTAAGCCTTATAGACGTAACCCGTGTTGTTTTGTATTAATAAAATGAACATTTCATAACATAATATTATCTATAAAGATAAAGTCGAGTTTAACTTACTTTTGGAAGATAAGCTTCAAGAGGTCCTCCTCCGTGGTAAAAAGTGGCAGAAAAAAAGCGTTCCGGCCATTTTCTCAACCGCATCAATCTTTCCTATTTCACTCTTATTTCAAAAGAAACAGCTCGCCTCTTCTTTACACTTTACACCAACTGTATTGAATGGATGCACTAGATATTAAACAATAAAAATGGCATTTTTTTTATAGCGCTGGAGATACAGTATAGTATGTTTACACATGAACTAGAAAGAGGAAGCAGATTTCTTCTTCGGGGTGGATGCTTGGTGACCTCTCACAGCGCCACCACACACCCGTAGCGGCGGAAAGAAGTACTACAGTACTGTCCTGTACTCTGAAAAAGTTGCACACAATACAAAATCTTAACTTACAGCAATGTCCGGATATTTTTCTACAACCCGAAAAATATGTTCGAATCTGCCGTTTTTCACAAGTTGAATGGTCGGAAGTAGAGGAGCGTCTGTACTATAAAAATATAAACGTATAAAGATATAAGAGTACAAAAGTATAAGAGTATATAAAAATATAAGAGTATAAAAGGCATATTTAAGCCATAATTTCCCTTACAATTGACAATAAACATTTCATTTCCTCGTGTTGAGGTTTTTGAGTTTTTCCTTGCCCTCATGTAGCTTTTAGATCAGGGGATGGTGTCATTGACCAGCTCAGTAGCCTAGATGGTAGGGCGCCCGCTTTGAGACTGGGAGGTCGCTGGTTCGCGCCTCGGCCGAGTCATACCTAAGACTTATAACATTGGTAAAATGGCGGCGCCCTCTGTTGGCTGCGGCTGCATCGGCTCGCTACAACGGGTCAGGTGTATCGACATTTCGTTCTGTGTACATTGTTACAAAGAATGACAATACAAAGGAAATTATTATTATTATTGTAATCGTCTGTGGTTTGCAGTAATCTGTGGTCTGTGCAGCCCTCTGAGATTCCCTGTGATTAAGGGCGTCACATATAAACTTGACTTGACTTTTGGTGTGATTTGATATGTTAAGAGTCATATATTCCAAGCACAAAAAAGTTGGAAACCATTGACAATCTTGTTTCTTTATAAGACTAAAGGTTAATGACTGGCAAACCAGTATATTATTGCCAAATAAAATAAAAATGTTAAAATAATAAGCCCCGATTGTTCCATATGCAGTATTCATTCGGAGGGGAAATGATGACTTAAAAAGGAAGTCGTTTTTCTCAATATTGTAATTCAAAGCTAAGAGAAGTTATTGAAGGGAATGATGCTCCATATAAAATCCCGATTTTTCAAGCCAATTGATTTGAAATTGACTATTTCAAAAAATTGTGATCCTCCCTTTAATAATCATCCCAAAATAAGAGATCTTTAAACATGAAAAATTGCAAAGCGGCCTGTAAAACCTCCAAAGAAGAATTGCTTTTCAGTTCCATCCTTAAAAGGGTCAAAACATCCTGCTCTTAAAACAATACTCCAAATGAAATGGGCCAGAAAAAAAATCAAGTGGACGTTAAATAGAAATATTTAAAAAAAACCCTGTCATTGCCGCCGACTTTACAATTTTTGTGAAGCTATACTTTGGTTTATTCCGGTAATGCTTCTGTATGTAAATACAAACATTGAAAGAGTTTTTAGAATTGACTTTATTGTCATTGATTACAACGTAGTTTACATGACAACACGGTTTAGCATGGCAGTCCAGGATGAACATGCAATGAAAGGTTTTTAGTATGAAGAAAGACCATATTCCTGTAAAACTTGTTTCGGTAAACATTTACTTGTTTATATTTTTGCTGAAAGGATTTTTGTAGGGATGCATTTGCTGGGGAAAAATCCATGTTTTGTGTTTGGAGAGAGGTTCCAATATCATGTGTCTTTGTCTTTCAGACGTCAGTCAAGAGAATCTTCTTCCTCTGCAACAAGAGACAAAGTTGCCTGGTGTCAAAAAGGAGGACGAGGAGGAGGAGTATTTTGAGCCTTTTGATGTTAAGGAGGAAGATTTGAGGGAGTTTCCAGTGACTGGGGCCCGTTTAACCTCCAAAGAGCAACATGACAAGAACAAGGAGAAGGTGTCTCCAAGCAAAAGCTCCCAACGCGCTCTACCCGCGACAACAGATGATGCCGACGCGTCTGACTCTGCGCACAACGATGGCAGCAAACAGTCGGAGGGCGGTAAAACTAATTACAAATGTTTGCAGTGTGGGAAAACGTTTCGACACAAGTCTTATTTGAAATCGCATATCATTGTACACACTGGGGAAAAACCTTTCGTCTGCTCAGTTTGTGGTAAAAGATTTCCCAGGAGAGATACCTTAAAAGTCCATGCAAGAACTCACACTGGTGAAAAACCCTTTTTATGCTCAGTTTGTGGTCAAAACTTCAGCCTGAAATCAAACTTAAAAATCCACATAAGAACCCACACGGGTGAGAAACCTTTTTCCTGCTCAGATTGCGGTCAAAATTTCAGCCAAAAAGAGCATTTGAAAATCCACATAAGAAGCCACACTGGTGAAAAACCTTTTGCCTGCTCAGTTTGTGGTCAAAAATTCATCCATGGATCCGACTTAAAAAGGCACACCAGGACCCATACTGGTGAAAAACCTTTTGTCTGCTCTGTCTGCGGTCAAAGATTCAACTCGAAAGAAAGCTTAAAGCTACACACAAGAACCCACACCGGTGAAAAACCTTTTACATGCTCAGTTTGTGGTCGAAAATTCAGCCGGAAAGAAAGCTTGAAAGTACACTCAACAACCCACACCGGTGAAAAACCTTTTGTCTGCTCAGTTTGTGGTCAAAACTTCCGCCGTAAAGCTCACTTAAAAAGCCACACGATAACCCACACTGGTGAAAAACATCTTGTATGCTTAGTTTGTGGTCAGAGATTCAGCCACAAAGGAAGCTTAAAAAGACACACAAAAATCCACACCAATGAGAAACTATTTTCTTATTAAGTTTGCGGTCAAAGGGTCACAAGTGTGCTAGTGAGAATAACAGGCATCACTCTGCCTGATATGAGCTCATAGTTAGTATTTGCATGTACACAGCTACTACTGAATAAATTCATCACGTCAGTTTTATGTCCAGATTTAGCCTATTTATATTGTTCTAGTGATGAAAATATTTTGTTTTACAAACGTTTTAATGTTGCAGCTTGTATCCCTTTGCCTAATGTATTAGATGAAGTTAAATGATTAAAAACAATAATTACTCTGATTTGTCGTCAGTATGTTCCACTATTGACTTTTCATCTGAAATACTTTTCTAGCAACTCTTTCATTAAAAGGTAAATATATGTTATCTGTTTTGTGTTGGCTTAATCAAGATGGCCTCTTTACAGATAGATAAATACTTTATTCATCCGGGTAGGGAAATTCTCATTTCCAGCAGTATCCTTGTGTTGAAAAATAGAATAATAAAATAAAAGATATAAAATATAAAAATACCCAATTTAACGTGTTGATATAGAGTATTTAAACTGTGCTATATAAAATACACACTGTCATAAAAATAGGGTAATATTCAAATGTGGGAGTGGGGTTTCATGTGGGCTTTTACTCCCCTGGGTGGAGTTAAAGAGCCTCATGCCACGAGGAAGAAATTATCTCCTCAGTCTGTCCGTGGAACAAGGAGGTTATTCCACAAAATTGGAATAAAGAAATCCAGGCTAACTGAAAAAAGCCCAGCTTGATCTAGTCCAGCATAATGGGTTGCATGTTTGCGATGATGTCTCGCCAGTTTTTGAAAGTGGTGATATATGCGGATCCTCAGGATCTATCTCACGGATCGGGAATTGGAAGAGTGTCACCCATGATCTTTTACGGCTGTACATCAGCTCCCTGTGGAATTTTATGAACTTTTAAAAGAAATGAGGAAGGTTACACCTGCACTATTAACAAGGGAAGGATAAATCGGAGAATAAATCACCATAGTAACTGAGCCAGGCTAATTTTAACTCGCTTTCATGCAACCTATCTGAGAAGATATATCACAGCTAAAGCTTTTATCCTGGTTTTGTGCAAACTAAACTGAATATATATCTTTTTTTTCTCCCTGCAATGTGTAAATAATGTGCATGGGATACGCTGTGTGATTGTCTGAGAAGAACTCAAAGAGACTTGTGTCATTGTGTTGGCGTCTCATCAGCAAATTAAAAACTATTTATTTTCTCCAATTTAAAACTGTTTTTTGTGTTGCACTGCAATTTTGTTAACAAATTGTGAATTCTCTTCTTTTCAAGAGTTTGACGTTGAAAGATTTGCAACCCTGCATTTTGTTGTGAGATACTGAGTTGCTCGACATGAATCAGGTTTATGATTAAAAAAAAGTTCAAAAATAAAGTCGCTTGGATGTTCACTGTAGGCGGAAAAAATACATGCAAATATAATTAAGTAGAATAATTTTCTTATTCAAATTATGAATTCATTTTCTGCATTAAATTATTGTTGGTAATATACTGATTCAAGGGATAACCACAAACCTTCATTTTCTCCTTTTATACTTCCTTTTTTTCTTAACTTCTTTATACAACATCATCATTCGTAATATCATGCATCAAAGCAAGTGAGCCGTTGGAGAGCCGGCTCTCTTTAATGAGTTGAGCCAAAAAAGCCGGTTCTCTAAAAAGAAACGGACTTTCACTACACAACTCGAACTGGAGATCGATGTGCAGACGAAAACTCGAAATGCGAGACCAAAACAACAATGGCGGATCTGCCTGACGAAAAGTTTGGAGAGCGGTAATTCTTTGTTAAAAAATGATAATGACAATTTCGTGTCAAAAAAGTTGCGACCCGGGGACGCATGTTGATTTGACACGATGCGTCCCCAGCAAAAATAATGCGTCTATGACGTCTAGGACGCAGGGACGCCGGCAAACGAGAACACTGCAACCCCTATCAAAAAGTAAGGGATCACCAGTTGTGGGCAAGCCCTCACTCAGACATTTTATTCTGAAGAAAAACTCGGATCACAAATATGAAACAATCATAAGGTCATTCCAAAGTGCAACATATTGGCATTCAGAAACACTAAAAATGTGGAAAGAAACATTCCAACGGTCATTAAATGTCACTTTTATAGAATTAGTACAGGGCAAAATATAATGGAATCGGCCCATTCTGAAGAAAAACAGAGAAATCACTATCAAAACATCCATCCATCCATTATCTGCACTGCTTATCCTCAGTAGGGTCGCGGGGGTGCTGGAGCCCACCCCAGCTCTCTACAGCGAATGGGCAGGGGACACCCTCCAATGCTTGCCAGCCAATCACAGAGACAGACTACTCACTCGCTCATTCCCACCTAGGAACAATTTGGACCGGCCAATTAACCTAACATGCATGTTTTTGGAATGTGGGAGGAAACCCACGCAAGCACGGGGAGAACAAGCAAACTCCACACAGGAGGTTCGATCTCATGACCTCAGAACTGGCTTTTAGGACAACTTGCAGTCTCTGAGGACTCAATGAGTGACAAACAGTATTCTTTATCAATCTGGTGCCAACTCTCTTTGATTGCAGTTGCCAGATCATCTTTGCAGGTGGGAGCCTTGTTGTGGACAATTCTCTTCGATTTCCACCACAGGTTTTCAATTGGGTTGAGATCTGGGCTATTTGCAGGCCATAACATGGACTGGATGCGACTTTCTCCAAGGAATGCTTTTACAGTTTTTGCTCAGTGGCATGATGCATTGTCATCTTGGAAAATGAGTTCATCATCTCCAAACATGTTTTCAATCGAAGGATTAAGGACTGTGGGAATTTTTATGTTTTCTTTAGGCAGTCCTCTTTGTAAATCTCACTGGAACGGCACCAAACCAAAGTTACTTTGTGTTTAAGCGTCAATGATGGTTTCCTTTTGGCTTTCCTATATGAAAATTCCATTTCATTAGGCGATTTTGCACAGTTCTGTCACAAACAGACTCCAACTTCCTCCCATTTACTCTTCATTTGTCTTTCTGTGCATTTTCTCTTTTCTACCAGTAAGCTTGACTTTAACAACCTCCCCATGATGTTTGTACTTGGTCCATATCTATGATACAGCTGACTGTGAACAGCCCACATCTTTGGCAACCATACGAGTAGAGTTACTTTCTTCAAGAAGTTTGACGATCCTGTCTAAGGTCTCAAAAGACATCTCCTGTTGGAGCAATGATTCTTGCCAATCCACTCAGTATAGGAACCCTCCAAGGTGTGACAACTGCACTGTTTTAACTGCTGATTAACAGACTTCATCTAGGCCAGGTGCCCATTTAAATGCTGACTAACAGGTCAGGTGCCAGGTGCCCAATTACCGAAAGGAAATGGACTGCGTGTGTCCTTATTTTCTACTCAAATGCACCGATTCTGTGTTTATTTCCTCAGAATGGAGCGATTCCATATTTCCCTGCACTTGCTCTATAAAAGTAACATTTACTGACCATTGCGATGTTTTTGTTTGTTTGTTTTTTTTCATTTCTTTTAGTGATTCTGAATGCCAAATAATTGTGGATGTGTTACGGACTCTAGCCACCTCCCACTAGGGGGATATAGTTTCGGTATGTTTATTATTTATTAAATATCTGAGTGAGGAGCTTGCCCAGGACTGGCGATTCCATACTTTTTGCTAGGGGTTGTACTCACTGGTAGAAAAATATTTGATTGTTTTCCAATGTGAGGTAAAACAATTCATTATATCCATTGAACATCCCCACAACCAAAATGTGATTAAAACCAAATATGTTTGCAAACTTTTTTGTATTATAATGTCACTTTTTTCCCTGCCTGGCATGTTTTGTTTTCCAATTTCCTGGTATTTTAGTTTGTTGTACAGATTGATTGTACTATTAACACAAAATTGCTGTATGGAAATGTTTCTGCGTTTTGTTCTATAAAGCATTAAAATATCTTGACTGGATTTCCTGCTGTTCCTGAGGCATGGGTATGGGATTAGTGTATACAATATGGGACTATTGCTATTGTAATTATTGATATCCGACCTATGTAATATGTATATCCATGAGACATTGCTACATAAGACACAAAAGAAGAGGATCTGTAAAATGTATTTAATAGGGAAGATGAAGGGGTAGGAAAAATAAGCATCTGCTTCTGACTACCAAACATTTTATGTGACATTATTTTGTTGTTGACTCATTGTTTTTGTCCTGTTTTTATTTTTATGTTCGAAATAAAGTTTTCATTCATTCAGGTTCGGCATCACCACTTCAAACAGGTGAAACCTGAACTTTGACACAAGACACTTGTTTTTAAAACAATATTTGGTTCTTAATGTCCTCCTTAATGTAAACTAAAACAGAGTATTTTTGTCTGCCAACTGAAAGAAAATTTTGCTTTTAATTAATAAACTATATTACCGGTACATGGTTGAAATTCAAGCATTTTTTGTAGGACTAATGCAACTATCTGACCTTGTTTTACTTCAATTATTTTTTTAGGTTGCATCGTTCATTCATCCTAAACACGTTTAATAAGGTTGTTTATATTATGTTTATTCTGTCTTTCATTGGCATATTTCGTATACGAGTAATCCAAAAGTCGTGAAAAATAATCAAGTCACACGACTGCACTATCATAGTATTCAGGTTACGTTACTGTTTACATTTTTCAACAGGTAACTAGTAACTGTATCGGATTACATTTTGAAAGTAATCCTCCCAATCCGCCATGATGCACTAAGAGCTGATGCTGCATTCCCCAAAGTTGGGAAATCGGATTATCCTCCTCGAAAGGTAACAGAGACGACCATAGAGCGTTCCAAAAAAGGTGGAAAGTCGAAGTTTTCCAACCTCCAACTAGGAAAATATCACTGGAATGACACTTGAGATGGGAGACCCTAACTGTAAAATTGGGGTGCATATCGTTTCTCCCAGTTGTACATTAGAAGATTCCAACTTCCCACTTTTCAGGAATGCGGCATAACCTATACAAAGACTCCACAAAATGGCGGACTTCTTTAACGTTTGCGGTTTTCATGTTTTGCAGTAATTTCCTTTGGAAAAGTGTCGCAAAAATCAGAATGATATCTTAAGAAGACGCTTTATATAATATACCAAAATAATACGACAAAAAAAATCCAAAAGGAAACACCTCTTTTATGAGTTGTTTTGTTGTAGCTCCGCCCACCTTCTTTGTCCTTCCGAGTCACCCTCAGCTTGTTTTAGGCTATACGGCGTTCCGCTCCGGCCGTGTGGAAAACCTCCGTTTATCTGCTTAAATGAGTTAATGGTGAGTCTTAAATATGGATAAAATATACTCCAGAGGGGAAGCATATTTCAAAGAGGAGCTTCAAGAAGACATCGAGCGAGAAGATCGAAGGCTAAACCAAGTTAGCTTTAGCAAGCAGCTACACGTTGGGTTGAAAGGAGAAGGTTGGTCACTTTAGTTCTTTTAACATTTTATTTTCGAATCCAGGGGTTAATTTACTATATATTTTGTTACTTTTCTATTTCATATGCTTGATTTGGCTACCAGGAGGTGAAGTTTATTTGTTTGGCATCAAGGCGAAATACTATACGCTCATGCGGCCCGAATAGTATTTAACCTTGCGGTTTATTTAAATCGAATATTAAATTAAAAGATGAGTGTTTTAGTCAGCATTAATTATGTCCTTGGTTTCCTTGCCCTTTGAGACTCTGTGATTAAGGGCTATACAAATAAAAATGACCTGTACGCACTTTCTTTGTGCTGAAAAAAAAACTGGGGTGGAAGTAGTAGCTATTAGTGATGGCAAACTGGAGCATCGTGTCAGAAGATTTAATTCCCCCTATGTTTCTGTAAGGGGTCTTCGCTTAGAAAACGCTCGTCTACTAGTCATGCCAAGAAGAAATCTGCAGGTTAGAAAGCGTTCTCCGTTCAGGTCCCTTTGCTATGGAATACTCTGCCCTTAGACATACGACAATTAGTTATTTCCTGTATTTCTTGTTGATGATGTCTGTGTGTAGTCTGTTGAGGCCCTTGCAAGATCTATCGCGGCCTGGTCATCCAGGAAGAGGGATTACTTGTGCGGTCCACTCTCAAGGTTTCTTCATTTTCCATATGCTGAGGTTTTTGAGTTTTTCCCTGCCCTTATGTCGCCTTCAGATCAGAAGATAGTGTGTCACAAATAAACATGACTTGACATGAAGCAATGAGGCTTTTCATCCTTTGGTTTGCTCCTGGGCATCATGAGACGTCATTTGTTTTTTTAACCCCTTAAAATTCGCCTTAAATCCCAATCAAAGTAGATTGATCTTGAGCCATTTGGAGAATATGGACGTTTAGGGTTTCTTTTGAACAGTAACACGCTGGAATTTGGTCCCAAACGGAAATAATCACTGCACGTGCTACTAACATTCAGCAATTTGAGTTGGAACACACAGAAATTGAAGGTTTTTGTTCTCTCTGGGATTTATTTTTTTTTGCAATCAAATTCCGGCAGCGAAGTGGAGAATGGGCCTCTTACCTGGAAAACGTGATACAATAGTTTAATACAGTGCTAAATTTGATCACAATCTGAAAAATTAAACATTCTGTTCTGCACATTTTCCAAGGATAGGTTTACCCGTTTCCAAAAGTGGCCATTTGGAGACGACCGGTTTAGCACACTAAATACTTTGCAAACGTGTACTTTACTTTGGCCACTTTTTTAGACATTGTGAAAGAGTTGTAAACGTTTGAATTCTCTGTCGGCATCTCGATCCCTGTTGTGCACAAACGCGCGTAAAAATAAATCAATAATGCCGTTTCCACTCTCAGTTTATGGTCTAATTTGATTACAATAGGGACACCTTCATATCGATTTATTCGGAATTTCATTGGCCGACCCAGTGTCTTTCAACCCTTTTTGAACCAAGGTACACTTTTATTTTTAAAAAAGTTCCGAGGCACACCGTCCGTCGAAAATGTTTGAAAATGAAGTTATGTCAAATATTTCACTGTACTACCTCATAAGGAGATACTTAGTACATAAAAAGAAGAAAAAAAACTCTTCAAATAAAAAAAGAATGTGCTTTATTTAATGTTTTGATGTACAGTGCAATCTTAAACCGCTTTGTTGAACAACTTAAGTTATTAAATGTACTCTGCTACCTCTGTTGTGGATTATTGGAGTCGAGCTAGACATAAGGAGAACGCATTAGGCCGCTTGTTAATAACCCAGGTGATCGGGCTCACCTGTATTGGAGAAGAGAAACTCCCAAAACATGCAGGACATGCAGCTCTTAAGGTGGACCACCCCTGCTCTAGACTTTCGCGGAGGTGTGGAGACCATGGTTGCTGTTAGGAACTAAATAATAAAATGCATCGTTTACCAAATTGTTCAAATGAGTTATCTGACTCCATCAACCAAACACAACCTACATTCACCTAACAATGCGCGCTCGTTTCTTGATGGAAAAATGAACAAGAGACCGGCATTTCCATACGGGGGCAGATTTAATTTCTTAAATAATTTAGCTAAGTAGCATGGCGGCGCAGTGATTAGTGCTTGTGCGGCACAGTTCATGTCATGGGAACCTGTCGTGGGTTCAAATCCAGCTCCGGACTTCCTGTGCGGAGTTTGTATGTTCTCCCCGTGCTTGCGTGGGTTTCCTCCGGGCACTCCGGTTTCCTCCCACGTTCCAAAAACATGCATTTCAGGTGAATTGGCCCGTCCAAATTGTCCCTAGGTGTGAATGAGCGAGTGAGTTGTCTGTCCCTGTGTGCCCTGCGATTGGCTGGCAACCAGTTGAGGGTGTCCCCTGCCCACTGCCCGGAGATGGCTGGGATGGGCTCCATCGTACAAGACATCGTACAAACACGTATTTGTTTCTAATAGTCTGGCGGCCCGCCGGCGAAGAGTTAAGGGGTTAACCCTTTGCACGGGACGTGAGGTTGCCTTCCCCTAAAGTTTGAGTGCCATGATGGATGGCGACAGCACTTAAGGGGACGGCAGTTGAATAAGCATATCAATAACCACAACAGAAAAATATAACCAGCAATTTTTACAATGGTGACGTCTTGCTGTGCTGTGTGAACCGGCATGGTTCTAAGCCCAATTTGTTATTTTATCGTATCCCTTTTGATGAAGGCAGAAGCCTGATGGATGTCTTAAATCAATCGGAGTTACAAGTGTGTTATCGATAAATAGATCTATAGATAAATACTTTATTCATCCTCGTAAGGAAATTCACATTTCTAGCAGAATCCTTGTGTCGGAAAATAAAATAATAAAATAAAAGATATAGAATACAAAAATACCCAATATAACGTGTCGATATAGAGTATTTAAGTCAAGTCATTTTTTATTTGTGACGCCCTAAATCACGAAGAGTCTCAAAGGGCTTCACAGATTATTACACTATATTACACAGACTATTTTTCAGAATATTATTATACATTCCCCTGCTCTGGAGCCGATGAGAATAGTAGGTTATTCATATGCTATAAACTAGAAGTGAGTTTTAAGTTTAGATTTAAACATTTCAACTGAGGTTGCAGATCGGATCTGATGGGGAAGAGCATTCCACAGCACCGGTGCCCGGATGGAGAACGCTCTTGAACCAGCAGAACACTTCTTTGCTCTTGGGATCACCAGAAGACCAGTTTAGTTAGTAAAATATATATATATATATATATATATATATATATATATATATAATATAAATAATATTATTATTATTAGAAGTGTCCTAGACAAAACATCTGCTACTTAAGCATTTCACACAGCCTGCCCTGACCTTTTATTGTACATTGAATTCAAGCACACTCGGTAAATATCTTTATTACATTAAACTGAATTCATGTAACTTGTAGTCAATCGTATAAAATCCTTTATAGTCAAATGTATAAAATCTTTTAATGTTCTCAATATTGTAATTACAAGCTAAAGATTTCAGAAGGGAACAATGTTCTATGTTCAATTGGGATTTTTCAAGCCAATTGATTTGAAAAATCAACTGTTTCAATAAATGGTACTCCTCCCTTCAAGTAATCATTAGCAATAAGGGATTTTTGAAGATGCAAAAGTGCAGAGTAGCCCGCCAGTCTTGCGAATAATTTCTTTTTAGTCCTCTGTGCATTTCGCCTTGAAATGTGTCACAACAATTTTTTTCTGATACTGCTTCTTTATGTGACTATAAACGTTGAGAGGGTTTTCATTGAATTGTCTTTATTGTCATTGATAACAACGTAGTGTTCATGACAACGCAATTCCACGTGGCACTCCAGGGTAAACATGGAAGATAAGGCTTTTAGGCAAAAAAGAAAAAGGTTATAGAAAAAAAAGAAAATGTCATTTTTTTTTGTTGTGTACATTATATGATTGTTTTTTTTTTGTTTGATTTTTTCAAAAATGCTGAAATTATTTTTTTTCCACCAATGCTTTTGCTGTTAAAAAATATATATACTTGTTTTGTGTGTTTAGAGATTTTCCTAAACCATGTGTGTTCCGTGTCCTGCAGACACCAATGAAGAGACTCTTCTTCCCTGGCAACAGGAGACAAAGTTGCCACACATTAAGAAGGAGGAAGATGACTTCTTCGAGGTGGTTGACATCAAAGAGGAGGACATTTTGGATCCTGATCAATTCAAAATGGAGGAGGAGGACGATTTGGAGCGTGTTGACATTAAAGAGGAGGCCGATTTGAGAGAGTTTCCCGTGACTGTGGCCGGTTTAACCTTCGAGGATCAAGGTCAATATAAAGAGAACAATGAGAAGGTGTCTCCATCAGATGACGACGACACGTCCGACTCCGCACCGAATGATGGCAACGATCAGTCGGAGGGTGATAACACGAAACACAAATGTTTGCAGTGTGGGAAAGGGTTTCGGCGCAAGGACCATCTCAAAAGGCATATCATTGTCCACACTGGCGAGAAACCTTTCTCCTGCTCAATTTGTGGCCAAAAATTCGGCCTGAAATCAAACTTAAAAATCCACACCAGAACCCACATCGGCGTGAAACCTCATTCCTGTTCAGTTTGCGGCAAATTATTCACCATGAAAGGAAGTTTAACAATCCATTTTAGAATTCACACGGGTGAGACACCTTATTCTTGCTCATTTTGTGGTCTCAAATTCAGCCAAAGAGGAAAATTGATGTACCACACAAGGACTCACACTGGTAAACTCTTTGCCTGCTCAGTTTGTGGTCAAAGTTTCAGACAGAAAGATCATTTAAAAATCCACACAAGAACTCACACGGGCGAGAAACCTTTTTCCTGTTCAGTTTGCGATCAAAAATTCAGCCGAAAAGAAAGCTTAAAAAGACACACTGCAACCCACACAGCTGAGAAACTATATTCCTGCTCATTTTGTGGTCTAAAATTCAACCAAGAAGAAAAATTGATATATCACACAACGAATCATACTGGCGAAAAACCTTTTGTCTGCTCAGTCTGTGGTCAAGGATTCAAACAGAAAGATCACTTAAAAATCCACGCAACAACCCACACGAGTGAGAAACCTTTTTCCTGCTCAGTTTGCAGTCAAACATTCAGCCGAAAAGAAAGCTTAAAAAGACACACTACAACACACACGGGTGAGAAGCCTTTTCCCTGCTCAGTCTGCGGTCAAAAATTCAGCCGAAAAGAAAGCTTACAAAAACACACTACAACCCACACGGCTCACAAACCATATACATGCTCAGTTTGTGGTCTAAAATTCACCCAAAAAGGAAGTTTAAGAATCCATGCGAGAATTCACACTGGTGAGAAACCTTTCGCCTGCACAGTCTGTGGTGAGAAATTCAGCCGGAAAGAACGTTTGAGAAGCCACACAAAAACCCACACCGATGTAAAACCTTGTGTGGTCGTAAATTCCGCAGAAAATCAAACCTAACCCCAGTATTTTGAGAAGAAAATATGAGTCCGTACGATCTCACCATTCACTGAAATAGGTCGTGCCTCATCTCGTTTCAAAATATACATATCACAGAAACATCTCGGTCAGTCTGATTCAAGATATCTGAAAACTGGTCTTGCTGCCATGAGATTGGTTAATAGTATGCAACCCTGGCCTCCTTACATCCACGGGTCCTTTGAATCCAACTGTGTAAAATATTTACCGCATTTTCACACCCATTAGGCGCACTGTTTTAAAGGGCGCACTCTACTTGGTTCGATTTCTTTTTTACGCAACATTTTTAAACGCCACTCTGCATAATAGCTAAGAGACGTGGGCAGAGAATTCAAACTCTTTCACAATGTATACAAAAATGGCCAAAGTAAAATACACATTTGCAAATGTTTTGGTGTTGTAAACTGGTCGTCTCTAAATTGCCACTTTTGTGAAGGCTTCGACATACCTTTTAGAAGAATGTGTGAAATACAATGTTTAGTTTGTCAGATTGTGACGTGGTACCAGGTAAGGCTTCAAGCTATTGTCTCACCTGCTTATAACTCATCTGCAGGCATTAAATTGCAAAAGAAATTCTGGCAAAAATAGAAACCTCCTATTTCTAGGGATGTTTTCACCTCTTTTTGTGTTCACTTGTTACAATTGATACATTTGATAAGTTTAAAATACGAAGACTGGAACACCTGAAGTTGAAAATGGATCATGACAACAATCATTGAATGTCACAAATAAAATAATGTATATGACTAGGGGAAAAAACATTTTATCATATATCAGATTACTCAATTTTAGTAGAACTAGTGGTACGTCTTGGATTGGGATTTAAGGCAAATTTTACAGGAACATTTACGGGTTAAAAGAACATACTATAACCTTACACTGGTGAAAAACCCTTTGCCTGCTGAGTTTGCGATCAAAATTTATCCCATGAATCAGTTAAAAAAATATTTTCTTGTTGAATCCGCGGTCAAAAATGTTGAAGTCACGTTGTAGCTCAGAGTCACAAGTATGCTGTTATTATTTTGGAGAGGACGTTGTTGGGCGTTGCCCCAAAATATACGCAGAGACAGAAATATGGCAGAAAGGGAACGTCCTTTTTTGCAGCATTCATTCAGCAACGTTCAAGCCACGTTCAAAATCCGTCCAAAAGACGCTGGGTTCTCAAGATCACGTGCTGTTTTTCTCAAAATTCAAAGTGTTCTTTCCGGCCCCGACTTTGCTCAGTCAACATGTTGTGAATTCTTGTATCAATATTATCTCATAACATCCTGCCAGATGTCTGTTGTCAGCTCGAAGCTGACTTACAGTTAAACCACAACACTGTCAAGAAAAGATTTAAATTTTTGTTTTTAAGTAGGATTTTTAGAAATGGTCTTTCTGCTTGCTATGAGCTCACAGCTTGCATTTCCATTTAAGAAATCTCAGCTACTACTGAATGAACTAATTTGTGTACTATTGACGTCACTGACATGTGTCAAATGTACTTAACATAGTCTATAACTGTGCTCGTATTGAAATTGTTTTTGTAAAATGCACGAGTGTTGCAGCTTGTAGCCTTCTATTGAATGATTATGTGAATTATATATTGACCTTTTGCACACATGTGACCTAACCACGTGACGAAAACATGACGGACGGCAGTAAACCAGGGGTGGGGCCAGTAAACGATAGACAACAACAACTAAAAATGTATCGTATTCAACACCCTTGGCAATGACTAGTCAAATGAATATTGTGCAGATGTTGATCAAGGTGGCTCATCTAGTCAGGAAAACACAAAGAGCGCTACTTTCTTCTGACGTATTGCACATCTAACCAAGTTTTCTGTACCACTATATTGTAAATGGAGTATCCCCATACACCCGTGATAATCTAAAAGCTTATAAAAGACTGGATGCTTACAAGATATTTGCAGCTGGGACACGCTGCTGGCTTTGTTGTGCTGAAAAATCTACCCCCGGCATGAAATTTCCCCCTCGTGCAAACGTTACTAATACAACTTTGTGTACAAATTTTGGGGAAATGTAATGGAACAGTAAAAACAGTTAGAGCACGCACAGTTGTCAATACATGTGATATTCAGAAGAAGACTGTTTAAGACTCCTTAATCTCAATAAAAGCAGCTCTTTTATGTGGGCCGAAATGTCAACGGTAAGACACTAGCTAGTTAGCACTAGCTAACGTCTTATATTTGACGTGACTCCTACCTACATCACATACAATTGCTCGTAAATACATCAGTGTTTTGTAAAAATATTCGCTGCAGATCCTGGAAAAATTGAGGGCTGCAATTCCATCTGTTTGATTTGCAGACAAACATCGCCGTCTTATGTCTTCATCAATACAATAAAATTCCAACTCGTGCTTAGAACCTTGCCGGTTGGCACAGCAATAAGTCACCACGGTAAAAAGTCGTGGTCATATAGTTCTGTCTAGTTGTTGGTATTTGTTTCAATTTAAATGCTCATTCAAGTGCTGTCCTCTAGGGTTCTCTTGCCGTCCGCCATGGCTCTCGTTCTGCCAATAACAGGAGTGATAAATAATAGCAGAAGTTAGCTTAATATTTCATCAGTATGTACCATCATTGACTTATTTTCTAAATTCCTTGTAAGCGTATCTTGTGAACACATGTATGTTTTTCGAGTTAATCACGATGACGTCATTACAATATTTCTTTCAAATCTGATTGATAATAAATGGATGGAAAATGTCCTCATTTTTTGACCTGTAATCAAAGCATGGCGACTTTCCATGTGGATTTCAGAATCTTGTTTTGATTGTGAATTTGTGAAAGGAAGAATAAATTG
Source organism: Urocampus carinirostris (assembly GCF_059441175.1). NCBI lineage: Eukaryota > Metazoa > Chordata > Actinopteri > Syngnathiformes > Syngnathidae > Urocampus > Urocampus carinirostris. The sequence goes on along the minus strand of NC_142352.1, from coordinate 1,399,346 downwards.
CCAACATTATTTTAGAAATGTCACATGTGCTCAAGTGGTCTTTTTTGTCCCCGTTCGTTTTCTTTTTAAGTATGAAAACCGGAAACGAAAAGACAGTCAAGTGGCGTAACCAGGGTTAAAATGCCCTAATAGTGCGGTTTTTTTCATGCCTAATTGTGTTTTTTCCCACACTCCAAATAGTCCCTGAATGTGCCCTGACACATAGAATAGAATAAGAATATACCTTTATTGTCATTGTTACTGTTTCAATCATTGGTCCACGGTGCACCATATAAGCTTCTCTGTCTTTGGTCTCCTCAGTTTTGTTGGAGAAACCACGGAGTAGCAGCTGCAGGTGGTCATGGGCAAAGTGAAGCCTCATGAAGCAATGAGATCTTGGGTGACGTGTCCCACTTTGGTTGTGTTTCATTCATTTATTACTGACCTCTGAGGCCCTGTGGTGAGGTGCCCTCTCCTCATGAGAGGTAAGAGAATTCTTCCACCGTGGTCCACTGGGTGTCGTAAGAGGCTACTAAAGTGGAGGGAGCGAGGGGACTGTGGATCTTCTCCTCTCTATCTCTACTCCCTAAGAGAAGGTAAGGCAAAGAAATGGGGGTGGGGGACCGAAAGGCCTTGCAAACCCTAGTTATAGGGTCACTAAATGTGAGAGGATGTGGAAGTAAAGTGACTGAGTGGAAGAAAGGAGGGGCAGGAGACCGAAAGGTCCCTAGTTATTGGGTCACTAAATGTGAGAGGATGTGGAAGTAAAGCGACTGAGTGGAAGAAAGAGGAGATGGGAAGTAGGATGACTGAAAGGATGTGCTAGCCTTGAGTGAAACAAAGATGAAAGGAAAGGGTGAATTACAGCTTGGAGGTATGTATGGTAAAAAGTCTGGAGTTACGTGTGGACAAGTTTTAGGTCACCCCTCTTGAAGGATATGACCAAGGTAGATAGATTACTGACCTCTCCTGCAGTAGTGGAGCATTGCAGCTTTTAGTTTTATTGTGATGTCGCAATAAAGTCCTTAAAGGGATTACAAAAATAATGTTTTGAGTTCCTCCTCACAATCGTGCAGATATTCCACATGCCTTGGATCTTGAGAAATTAATTTTCAAAGTACACTACTCAGTTTGACCTCACATCCCTGAGAGCTGTGACGGCGATTATAGTAATCAGTGATTTCAGAGCACTCATTTTTGCTTGGAGTAATTTGCTTACTGTGTCTAAATTGATCATCAAATGGAAAGTTTGCCCGCTGTTGTGTAAAGCGTGTGTTCCTTTTTAGCTTTCACCTCATTTTAGGTATGTGATTGTGACTTTTCCTCTCGTGTTATTCGCCGCTTGTCTTTTCCATTAACATAATGTTGTCCAGATAGTTCCCTGTTAGCGTGCGGGCTTCCGAATATGAAGGCTTCCAGTTATTTTTGGTCTGGGTAAGCCCCGTTGTATCTTTCTTTTTTGTAGATCTGAAAATGTTTTGTTTCCTATGTTGTTTAGGGATAACGTGGTTCAATGTTTGCATTTTAAATGTAAAAAAGCTAAGTGAGTTCTTGTATTTTATAGTTTATAGGTTGATGGACTGAAAAGTACATATATTTAAATGACATGATGTTGTGTCGAGATTCAAGTCCAGCTACCACAGCCTCCTTGTGTGGAGTTTGCATGTTCACCCTGTGCTTGGGCAGGTTTACTTCAGGCACTCCAGTTTCCTTCCACATTCTAAAAACATGCATGTTAGGTGAATTGGCCAGTCCAAAATTGTCCCTAAGTGGGAATGAGCGAGCGAGTTGTCTGTCTCTGCGACCGTCTGGCAACCACTTCAGGGTGTCCCCTGCCCACTGCCCGAAGATTGCTAGGATGGACTCCAGCACCCCCGCGACCCTACCGAGGATAAGCCGTGCAAATAATGAATGGATGGATGTGTGTTAAAAAATGTAATTAGTTAAAAGTTCACTGTAGAATGAAAAATAAATAAATGCTATTTGTTTAAATTATCTAGTGCATAATGCAGAGTTTGCATGTTCTCCCCTGTACTTACGTGGGTTTCAGGTTTTCCTCTTACATTCCAAAAACATGCATGTCAGGTGAATTGGCTGGTCCAAAGTGTCCCTAGGTGTGAATGGGCGGGTGTGTTGTCTGTCTCTGTGAGCGCTGCGACTGTTCAGGGTGTCCCCTGCCCACTGCTCCAGCAACCCCGTGACCCTACTGAGGATAAGTTGTGCAGCTAATGAATGGAATGAATAATGTTACATTGTTATTGGGACTATACCAATTAAATGAACCCCCCAAAACCTGCCTTGTTCTTTTTTCCTGGCTTATTTAATATTTTCTTGCTTTTTTTCTCTATGTAATCTTCTGTCTCTACTTTTTCTTTTCTTTTTTTCTAGGGAAATTACTGGGATCAATATATTAGGTAAGAAACTTTCCACTATTCAACTAGCAGATGACACAACACTCTTTCTTAGGGATGAAACACAAGTCCCTTGCTGTATAAACGATAAAATGGTTTTTTTTTTCTCTAGTCATATACATATTTTTATTTGTGACATTCAATGATTCTTGTCATGATCCATTTTCAACTTCAGGTGTTCCAGTCTTCGTATTTTAAATTGATCAAATGTATCAATTGTAACAAGTGAATACATAAAGAGATGAAAATCTCCCTGAATTAAAAAAAAAACCTTCAAAAAAGAGATACAGATTGATTATTTACGTGTTTGGAATTAAGCGAATAGTTCCGGAAGTTGTAAACCAATTAACCGGAAGCCAAAAGAAGCGACCCATAACAGATTAGGTCTCAACAAAATAAGTGTCCAAATTTCTCAACAACACAAACTCTAAATTTATTCTTAGGTTAAAAGGCATAACGTTGAAGAATTGTGGTATTAAACTACAATTCGTACAATGGTTTCTCATATTTCCTTGTTTTTAACGTCTGAATTACCCCAGAAGTTGTAGTCCAATAAACTGGATCTTGTAGTTCTCTTCGCACAAGACTCGAGAATAAAGCAAATACATTTTTATCTACGTTTTTTTTAATTGAATATTGCATCATTACAGACAAATTGGGCAAGAAACAGTCAAAGTATACTAAGTTAACCCTTTTCAAGGTAACAGAAAGTGTTGCAGAAATACAAAGAAATTAAAGTAAAACGAAATATGTTCAACAGAACACATGGGGCGGATTCATAAAAGGTGGTACAAAAAAACTTATTTCCAGTAAAAAACACAAAAAAAAACATTGATTGGAATATCAGGAAGAAATACACAAACTATCATACCAATGTGTTTTCCCCCTGAAAAACATATGCTAACCACAAACATTTAGGGAGTCCGCCATCTTGTGGAGTCATTTCCACATCAGGTGTTTGCATAGCTTAGCTCTTTTGTTAGCCAGCTTCACACCAACTTACTTAAGGCTGCTCCAGCTTAGTTGTCGCTGCTATCTCCATTTTTAGCACTCAAACTTGAAGGAGATCTACTCGTGTAACGGGTGAAATAATAACTTTTGTATTATTGAAATTCCTGCTGAAATATGTTGTATAGTTTCTGTATAAGTGTCCTGCAATGATGAGTCCAACAGTGCCACCTGCTGGTATGTGGTAAGGTCTGGTTTGGCTTTAGACTTTGCGACAGGAAGGTGGGGTTTTTTGGCTGTCTACAAAGAGCTGCCAACGGTAAGATACAATCTTTTGGTGCTCCGCAAAAAGTTAATTTTAAACATTAAAACCACAGCAGACAAATCGCTCAACATGCACAGGAATGTGGTTGATGCTGATAAGCTGTTTGGATTTATTTTCGTTTTATTTCTGTCGCCTTTTATGTTAGTTTTGCCGGACGCTGCATGTTGTGCTAAAATGCTAATTCCCCTTATAGAGATCAAAGCCAGCAGAGAAGCTTACCACGTATTGTGTTGTGACTCATTCATTTGCAGGTAAATTGTACCCGTTTTTATACTCATTATTGTTATTATTTCTATTTTCTCATATATATAAAAAGGATGATGTTGGTTGAAATTCAGACTAAAGAAAAATATGTTGAATTCATTGTAAACGTTAAAAGAAACACACTATACGATCTCCTGTTAAAAGTATCTTGTTAAAATGGATGTAAACATGTATTGTGATGGTTGATACTCTAAAATGTATTTTAGAGTATCAATATGTTTTAAGGCAGTCTACAGAGCGAGCTGCCAACGAGATCAAAGCCAGCAGAGAAGCTTACCACGTGTTGTGACTCATTCATTTGCAGCAACTGTAATAAAAACCTCATCATCCAGTCCAGCGTGAATGTGGATCTTTGGTGGGACAGGTACACCGCGGTTACACTCGGAAGAAACGTAAAAAAACAGCTGGCTGATACTTGCACAACTTTCTACCATTTATTCTCTGCATGCTTGTTCGCGTAGGCGTTGGAGGACTTCCAGACATTCAGGATTGGTTGTCAGCCTTTGGCAGGACACAGGGACAATCTGCATTCTCACCATTTGGACGAGTCTCCACTTTTAAAACATGGAAATCACCTTGGCAGCTTTTAAAAAAACAGCAAGTTCTACAGTGGTAAATGAAAAATGACCGATACGCGCTAGAGGGGTGGAAAATCATTAAGCTCGCATCAGCAGTTCATCTCTCATCTCATCTCATTAGCTGCACCGCTTATCCTCAGTAGGGTTGTGGGGGTGCTGGAGCCCATCCCAGCAATCATCGGGCAGTGGGCAGGGGACACTCTGAGCTGGTTGCCAGCCAATCGCAGGGCACACGGGGACAGACAACTCACTCGCTCATTCGCACCTAGGGACCATTTGGACCGGCCAATTGACCTGAAATGCATGTTTTTGGAATGTGGGAAGAAACCGGAGTGCCCGGAGGAAACCCACGCAAGCACGGGGAGAACATACAAACTCCGCACAGGAAGTCTGGAGCTGGATTTGAACCCACGCAGGAGGTTCCCAAGACATGAACTGTGCCGCACATGCGCTAACCACTGCGCCGCCGTGCTGCCCTGCATCAGCAGTTCAAACTGCAAAATTTTGAAAATACGAGAATTCAGAATTCAAATGAAAAAATTGCAGTGTAACATAACACAAACACAATACGGTGAAGGATTTTATACGATTGAATACAAGTTACATTTATTGAGTGCAATGAAGATTTTCAGAGTAGGCTATAGTTAAATGACAGGTCGCGCCATTCCGAATGCAGAATATTTTGTCTAGTTCTGTTGAAAACAGGACTCTGACGGAGGACAGCAGGCCCTAAAGACGTAGAAACGCTCGATGTTGTTTTGGTTAATTCCAGACATCGCGGCACTCTTATCCGAGGTGGTGGAGCTCGGGGGGCTTCATTGGCACGCCCAAGGGAGGAGTTGGCACACCATTTTGCGGAAAGGCGTGGGCCGAGAGAAAAAAAAATGGAAGATTTCAGAGAAGGCTTGCCAGAGACTCCGACAACACCAATTCAACTAATTCGGCCATTTTCGATGGAGTACACTTACCGTATTTTCCGCACTATAGGGCGCACCTAAAAGCCTTTATTTTTTTCAAAAGCTGACCATGCGCCTTATAATACAGTGCGCCTTATTTATGGATCAATATTAAGTCGCAAAGTCTTGCAACTAAAGCAAGCAGCCGCCGACTAGATTTTCCCCCGAAGGCGAAGTAGTCCGCGGTGTATGCTGGGATTGATATACCGGCGTTTCATTGGCTAACCAAAGATGTGTCAATCATCATTTGAATCAGTCACTATCGGCTAAAGTTATTCGGAGGTAAAGGGGGCGGATCCTTTTTATCATTTACAGGCTCGCATAGGCTAAAGGGGCAAAACAAAGTCTGCGATTGGCTGAAAAAGATGAATGTGAATCACATTTTGGGTTGCACTACGCCATAGAGAATACATTTTTTACTATTCTGTATTTGTAAATATTTTACTCTCCTAGATTTACAACACTCACGGTTGTAAGAAGACCATGGTTACGTATCATTAATGAACGTGAAGGCTGCAAGAGAACTTAGTTGAGCTATGCGGATTTATATTTTCCCGGTATCTTGCTTTGGAACAATCTTGATGTTTCTGTGATGAGTCTATTTTTAAACTCAATTCAATTCAAAGTGTTTATTGTCATATGCACAGTAAAGAACCCCGTTTCCCTGCACAATCAAATTCTTACTTTGCTGTCCACACAGTCGCCAGCAAAAAATCAAATGGAAACTAAGAAATGTTTGTTTGGTGACATCGTACGGACACCGACACGTATTTGCTTCTTTGCAAGCTTTGGGAATGTTAAGGGGGTAATAAGTCGGACTGAACTATCTGACTGTTTTGTCGACGTTCCCATTTTAGCGCCTTATAATGCGGTGCGCCTTATGTATGGAAAATATCGGACAAAAACAATTTTTTGGGGGTGCACCCTATAACCCGGTGCGCCTTATAGTGCGGAAAATACGGTAGTTAAAATATTAATGAAATTAAATCTGCCCCCTTGTGAAAATGTCGGCTATTCTTGTCCATCTTTTCCATCAAGAAATGAGCGCACATTGTTGGGTGAATGTAGGTTGTGTTAGCTTAATGGAGTCAGATAACTCATTTGAACAATTTGGTAAACGGTACTTTTTAATATTTAATTCCCAACAATGGTCACAAAAGCAACTATTTATTTGTATAAATCATTTGTTTTGATTTGCTGATGGGACAAAAACACAACGACACAAGTCTCTTGGAGTCCTCCTACGACAATCACACAATAGAGCTCATGCACGTTATTTACAAATTGCCGAGAAAATCGAAAAGAAAAATCAAAATTTCATGACATAAAGTTTCATAAAAGGACAAAGAGCTTTCATTTCAGGAATAAAGTTGTAGAGTCAAATCCACGAGATCATTGAAATGGGGAACCAAAAACAACTTAATCTTGTGTCCCCTTAACAACTTGGGCACTTTACACAAATCCTCAATTTTAAAAAGGAAATCGCTCACATAAACAAACTTAGGACATTTTGATTCTTACTCAAATCGAAATGTGTGAAATTGTTAACTCACATTGCATCAAATTTAAAAAAAAAAAATCAATCCTCAAAGAATTTTCAGTCACAAATTCAAAGACACAAGACAACGAAATCCACATAAAAGCTCATGCTTTGATTACAGGTACAAAAATACAGGGTTGGGTAGGGTTACTTTAACTTGATTACTTTCAATGACTTTTGGATTACTCCAATAGCAAATATGCTAATCAAAGACAAAAGAAACTAAATGTGAATAAAATGATGACTCACAACACGTGGTAAGCTTTCTCTCCTGGCTTTGATCTCTTTGATCCCGGCAAAAGTAACATCAAATGCGACAGAAACAAAATGAAAATAAAATCCAAACAGCTTGCCAACATCATTTTTGCCGTTCCATGTATTCCGTTACTCCTCAAGCCTGCACAAAATGGAGTCATTTGATTCATATTTAGTTTATTTTGTCTTTTATTAGCATATTTGGTATTGGAGTCATCCAAAAGTAATTATATAGTGTAGATTCGTAAAATCAAAATGCACGAATCGAGATAAGGGATTAAGTCGTGATATATTTATTATCTTGGTTGAATTTAGCCTCAAGTGGGTTGCATGAAAGCAAGTGAGTTAGCCTTGTTCAGTTACTATGGTGATTCATTCTCAACAGCTATCAGCCGGTGCGTGTTGTGGATTAAACGCAGGTCGGCTTGCTGAGAGAACCGAGTTTGAGAAAAAGAATTGTCGTCATCGAAAAATAACACTCGGCTTGATTGAAAACAGCTGGACGATTGCAAAATGGACAGAAAGTTGGCTGGGCCAAGATAAGTTCGGGAAAAGCACAACGTCATCGAAAAAAGGACACTGCCGGTTAGAGAAGAAAAAAACAACACGTGATGTTGTAAAAAAACTGATGTCTCTGAGACGGACTTGAGAACGCTGTTAACTCTGATGAATGTTAATAAACGTCTTCTCCCTCTCTGCCATATATATCTCTGCGTATATTTTGGGGCGACGCCCAACGACGTCCTCTCCAAAATGCACGAAAGACCTGCCGTTATACTTTTCCTAATAAAAGTGCTTGTGTGACCTATTTTTCCTTCAATTCCTTTGAAAGTTCATGAACCATTATCAGGAGCTGATATTCAGTAAAAGATCATGGGGACCCTTTCCCATTTTCCGATCCATGAGTCTGAGAAGGATCCGGGGGGTTTATTTGAGGAATCCGTGAAGGCACATATATTCCAAATATCTACAGCTGGCTTGACATAGCCGCGCCTTTTCATTCCTCCTTGGCAAACGTGCAACCCATTAAGCCAGACTAGATCAAGCTGAGCTTAATCAGTAAGCCTGGATTTCTTTATTCCAATTTCGTGCAAAATGCTAAGATGCCATCTTGATAAAGTCAAATGTAAAGGTTAAAACATTTATTTACATGTGTTGTTTGAAAAGTACTGTACTTAAAGGGACTAAATAAGACCTTTTTTTAAATTAGGCACATAATGCATAGTGTTCCATCTCACAATCATGCAGGGCGGCATTAGCTCAGGAGCGCTCGTCTTGGGATCAAGAGGTCGCAGGTTCGATTCCCGGCTCCTCGGTGTTATATGTGGAAGTGTCCTTGGGCAAGACACTGAATCCCTAATACCCCCAATGAGCAGGTCGGAGCCTTGCATGGCTGACCACATATTGGTGTGTGAGTGTGTGTGTGAATGGGTGAGTGTGAAGTACATTGTAAAGCGCTTTGGGAGGTCTTCATTGACTTGAAAATGAGACATTTACCAAAATAATAGAAGCGCTTAGGGACTCGAGAAATGTAGTCTAAAGGTTGACCTCATATCCCATAATGACGTCAAAACAAAGACTCAAACCAATGGCGGGTCCCCAAAAACATAGACTATTTTCTCAAATTTCTTGTTTTAGAATTTGGGGATTCTTTAAGAAAGGTCATCAGTGGAACATACTGAGGAGGTATCATAGTAATTATGGTTATTCATCATTTAGTTTCATATAATCAGTCAAAAAAAGGATGCACACAAAAACACTCGTGCATTTAAAAACAATATTTTCAAAACTGGAATAAAAATGAAAATAGTTATATATATAGTACACAAATGGCTTCATTCAGTTTGGGTCATTTTTTTACATGTAAATACAAAATGACTGCTATTCTCACCAGCACACTTGTGATCCTGAACATTGACTTGACTCGAGAATCTTTGACCACAACCTGAACAAGAAAAGAGTTTTTCACCAGTGTGAGTTCTTGTGTGGATTTCTAAGTCATCTTTCAGTCTGAATTTGTGATCGCAAAATGAGCAGGCGAAAGGTTTTGCACCACTGTGGGTTCTTGTGTGTACTCTTAAATTCGATTTCTTGTTGAATTTTTGACCACAAACTGAGCAGGCGAAAGGTTTTTCACCGGTGTGAGTTCTTGTGTGGTTTGTTAAACTTAGTTTACGGCTGAAATGTATGCCACAAACTGAGCATGAATAGGGTTTTTCACCAGTGTGAATTCTTGTATGGGTTTTTAAGCTTCCTTTCTGGGTGAATTTTTGACTGCAAACTGAGCAGGAAAACGGTTTTTGACCAGTGTGGACTCTTATGTGTCTTTTTAAGTTGCCCCTCTCTGTGAATTTTTGACCGCAGATTGAACAAGTAAAAGGTTTTTCACCAGTGTGGGTTCTTGTGTGGATTTTTAGTTTCCCACTTACTGTGAATTTTAAACCACACACTGAGCAGGCAAATGGTTTCTCACCGGTGTGTGTTCTTGTGTGAATTTTTAATGTACCTCTCTGACTGAATTTTTCACCGCAAACAGAGCAGGGAAAGGGTTTTTCACCGGTGTGGACAGTGATATGGCGTTGCAAATTGCGCTTGTTTGGAAAGGTTTTTCCACATTGCGAACATTTGTGACATCTGTTATCTTCCAATTGTTTGTCCCCATCGTTGTTTGCAGAGTCGGACGTGTTGTCATCATCTGCTGTCCCTGAGCTTCTGCTTGGAGAAACCTTCCCCTTGTTCTCTTCATATTGATCTCGGGAGGTTAAACGGGACCCAGTCACGGGATACTCTCTCAAATCTTCCTCCTCTTTGATGTTAACAGGCTCAAAGTCCTCCTCCTCCTCCTCCTCCTTTTTAACGTCAACTGTCTCTAAATACTCGTCTTCCTCCTTTTTAATGTGAACAGGTTCCAGATCGTCCTCCTTTTTGACAAAATCAGGCTCTGAATCCTCTTTTTTGATGCAAAGCAACTTTGTCTCCTGTTGCCAAGGAAGAAGATACTCTTCACTGATGTCTGCAAGACACAAGACACACATGGTTTAGAAAAATCTCTATTCACACACCCCCTAAAAATTCCCAGCATGCGAATCACTACAAAACAAATTTCAGCATTTCTACAAAAAAATGAAACAACATTACTTTTTATTGTGTAACTTTTTTTCCTTACTTTTTCCCTAAAATATTTTAATTTAGGGGCGGCAGTAGCTCAGGAGGTAGAGCGATCGTTTTAGGATTAAGGGATCCCAGTTCGAATCCCGGCTTGTCCGTGTTACATGCCGAAGTGTCCTTGGGTAAGACACTGAACCCCCAATACCCCCAATAAGCAGGTTAGCGCCTTACATGGCTGCAAGGCCGCTATTGGGAAATGTGAAGCACATTGTAAAGCGCTTTGGGAAGTCATTGACTTGAAAAGCACTATATAAATGCAGATCATTTTCATTAATCACATGTTTATTCTGGAGTATCATGCAGAAGTGTCTTGTCATGAACACTACGTTATTATCAATGACAATAAAGACAATTCAATAAAAAAAAAAACTCTCAATGTCTATGCATACAGAAAAGGCAAACGGGCATTACTGGAATAATGAAATGAGTGAAATGATCTGCATTTATATAGCGCTTTTCAAGTCAATGACTTCCCAAAGCGAACCTCCTGTGTGGGTTCAAATCCTGTGCGGAGTTTGTATCTTCTCCCCGTGCTTGCGTGGGTTTCCTCCGGGCACTCCGGTTTCCTCCCACATTCCAAAGACATGCATTTCAGGTGAATTGGCCGGTCCAAGTTGTCCCTAGGTGTGAATGAGCGAGCGAGTTCTCTGTCCCTGTGTGCCCTGCGACTGACTGGCAACCAGTTCAGGGTGTCCCCTGCCCACTGCCCAATGATTGCTGCGATGGGTTCCAGTACCCCCGCGACCCTACTGAGGATAAGCGTTGCAGCTAATGAGATGAGAGACTTCCCAAAGCGCTTTACAATGTGCTCCACATTTCCCAATAGCGGCCTTGTATTGCAGCCATGTAAGACGCTAACCTGCTTATTGGGGGTATTAGGGGTTCAGTGTCTTACCCAAGGACACTTCGACATGTAACACGGACGAGCCGGGATTCGAACTGGGATCCCTTGATCCAAAGACGAGCGCTCTACCTCCTGAGCTACTGCCGCTCTCCTTCATGAGCATCCATGTGGTCTTTCTTCGAACTCCCCAGTTTTGCTCTCCTTCCCCGCGCACTCATCCCAAGACGACTAGTACATGAGTGTAGCTGCACAACAGATAATAATTGTAGGGTGGGTGGCAATGAGAGGGGTTACTTTTGATGCTCCTATTTAGCTCTCTTTCTTGACTGATTTAATTATGCTGTTTTTATGGTAGCATGTCTGCACTTTTAATGTTCATATTGGGTTATTTATGGCTAGTGGGTTTTATCGAAATTTATTCTGTAGATCTTTGCATTTGTTGGTGATAGGAATGAGTGGAGAGGTGTTGTGAAATGATAGTGGGATGTGTGGACGTGTTCTAAGGGATGGGCAGGGCACCTGTATGATGCGACAGGGGTAAACCAGCGAAAGCTGTCGGGCCCTGCTGTTGAACAAAAGAGTGTGTTGTGTCACCCTGACCCGAGTGACCTGGCCGCTTTCTGGTGTCCCGTTTCATCTGGAGGGACGAAAGCATGACCAACTTAGGCGCCGAGTTGCTTAACTTGTTTGGGTTTTTGGTCATGTGGGTTGGCCATGGTCCAAAAATTTTATTTTTTTGTGTGTTTTTTGCTATTTTTTCCCCCTTTTTCATTTTCTCTGTTATTGCATGTGTTTGTCTTGCTGTCGGTCACCCCTCTTGAGGGATATGACCAAGGTAGATAGATAGATTTACCGTCTACTTGATTTAGTTTTGCTGGTACATTTCATTTGGAGAATGGTTTTAAGAGCCAGAAGATGAAATGCACAAAGGACTGAAAAACAATTCATCTGGGCAAGATTAAGACGCTGCTTTGTTAAATGCAATAACTATTTTGTGAATGTGGGACATCATTTGTCAAAAAGATAGATAGATAGGAAAGCAGCTTTCCCAGCAGCTCCATGTTACTTCGCTCTTTTTGTGATTTATTGTTTGAATTGTCTGCTTCTATCTTCGGTGTTTTTCGTTCCGTTTGAAAACTCCCCTTTGGATGACTTTCTATCCTATGGTTATGGGTTTTAACGTACAAATATGCGTTTTTTCCAGGAATCAACTCCTTGCCCTGAAGAATTCTCGTGCCGGCGTGATGAGGGGGCCCTATCGTGGATGCAGAGCCGGAGCTAAGGCTAAGCGGCTAGCGGCGTTATAAGTCTTTGGTACGAAATAAGACCGACAAACCAGCTGTCCTGGTGAAAAACATCAAAGCGTACAGGGAGTGCAGTTTGCTGTGTTTAACGGAAACGTGGCTCGCGTCAAGCATCCCTGACGCTAATGTGGAGCTGCCAAGAGCTACCCGGCTTCAGTGCTGTTAGACAGAGACACAAAATCCCGCGGGGAGAGGAGGCGGACTCGCTATCTAAGTGAACACGAGGTGGTGTAACCCTGGGCACAAAGATTTCCATCTGCTGCAGGGACGTCGAACTTTTGGACTAGCGTGTGACGTCATCCCCTTCGCTGTTGATAAACTACAACACAGCACCCCCAGGCCATCCTGTTAATCTGTTAATAAACAACAAAAGGATACTGCTGGAAGTGTGAATTTCCCTATGGGGATGGATAAAGTATCTATCCATCTATCTTATGATGCTTTGACCCAGTTCGATGAAAAGCCTCATTGCGCAAGGATCCTTCAGTTTACCATCACTAATAGCTACTACTTCCACCCCAGCAACCATTTCAATTTTTTATCCACACAAAAGACATTGCATACAGGAACACCAAGGTAATGTCTGATGCCAACAAAAACACCCATCTTTTATTTTACCCGTCGATTTTATTTCAGGGCAGCACGGCGGGGCAGTGGTTAACGCATATGCGGCACAGTTCTGGGGTCACGAGATCGAACATCCTGAGTGGAGTTTGCATGTTCTCCCAGAAAAGAAAAGTAACAACATATATAGTAAATTGACTTCAAAAGTCGAAAATAAGATGTTATGAAAAGAGAGAGACCCACCTGCTCCTTCGATCACGACTTGTGGCTGCCTGCTAATGCTAACTTGGTTTAGCCGTCGATGTTCTCCTTCGGTCTTTTCTTTTAACTCCTTTTTGAAATGTCCTTTCCCTCTGGAGTAATTTTTAGCCATATTTAAGACTCACAATTAACTCATTTAAGCAGATAAACGGAGGTTTTCTACACGGCGGGAGCGAAACGCCAAGTAGCCGAAAACAACCTCGGAATGACCCGGAAGGACAAAGAAGGTGGGCGGACCTTAAATAAATGAACTCTCGGTTTTCAAAGAAAGCTTTTATTTTTGTATTATTTTAGAATATTTTATGACAGTATACTATTTTTTTGACATGGAATTGAGAAAGGACTGCAAAACATATGCTAACCACCAACGTTTAGGTAGTCCGCCACCTTGTGGAGACTTTGCATAGCTTGTCACCAACAAAAATACAGTACTACTTTGTTTGTAGCTCCGTCCACCTTCTTTGTCCTTCCGGGTCACTCCCAGCTTGTTTTCGGCTAGGTGGCGTTCCGCTGCAGCTTTTTGATAAACTTCATTTATCAAATTAAAAGTCAAGCGATTCCCATAAACGCCACTAAAATGTACTCCAAAGGGAAAGGACATTTCAAAGAGGAGCTTCAAGAAGACACCGAGCGAGAGCACCGATGGCTAAACCAAGTTAGCTTTAGCAAGCGGCTACAAGTTGTGTTGAAAGGAGAAGGTTGGTCATTTTAGTTTGGATAACGTCTTCTTTTCCATTCTAGAAGTCAATTTACTATTTTGTTGTTGCTATTTGATATCGTTGATACGGCTGTCATGTCCATTTGTTTATTGGTTGTTGTAACTTCTAGCTATAGCTAGCGGAATTGAGGTAAATAGCTTTATATGGTAAACTAGCTAAGCAAATGTGTGGTTTATCGTGTAAGATAGCTAGCTATATACAGTGGGCAGGCAGTTAAGTAGACCTGTGTCTATTGTTTGAGGTGAAAACCGAACTGCTAGCTATATTTAGATTATTGCTATGTCGCTTCGTGACTTACTATACTAATCATCACTATTGAGCAGGGTTGGGTAGGGTTACTTTAACTTGATTACTTTCAATTACTTTTGGATTACTCCAATACCATATATGCTAATAAAAGACGAAAGAAACTTAATATGAATACAATTATGACTCACAACACGTGGTAAGCTTTCTTTCCTGGCTTTGATCTTCAGCAAAACTAACATAAAGTGCGACAGAAACAAAATGAAAATAAATCCAAACAGCTTGCCAACATCATTTTTGCCGTTCCATGTGTTCTGTTACTCCCCAAGCCTGCACAAAATGTAGTTATTTTATTCATATTTAGTTTCTTTTGTCTTTTATTAGCATATTTAGTATTGGAGTAATCCAAAAGTAATTGCTTGTAATCCAGTTAAAGTAACCCTACCCAACCCTGCAATTGAGCTATGCAGCTTTACATCAGGGATCTCAAAGCTTTTCAGATTTAGATTCAGAATATTTATGGTCATTGTCAAAGAGCAACGAAACTTCGTTTGGAGCGTCCTGTCACAGTTAAAAGAATATGCAAATGTAACCGCGGTGTACCCGTCCTACCAAAGATTCACATTCACGCTGGACTGGATGATGAGGTTTTTATAACAGTTGCTGCAAATGAATGAGTCACAACACATGGTAAGCTTCTCTGCTGGCTTTGATCTCGTTGACAGTGGGTTGTTAGACTGCCCAAAACATTTCAAAGAGCTTTCTTTTCAGTTTACATAAAATACATTTTAGAATATCACAATACATTTTTACATCCATTTTAACAAGATACTTTTAACAAGAGATCGTATAGTGGCTTTTTTAACGTTTACAATGAATTCAACATATTTTTCTTTAGTCTGAATTTCAACCAACATCATCCTTTTTATATATATGAGAAAATATAAATAATAACAATAACGAGTATAAAAACGGGTACAATTTACCTGCAAATGAATGAGTCACAACACGTGATAAGCTTTTCTGTTGGCTTTTATCTCTATAAGGGGAATTAGCATTTTAGCACAACATGCAACGTCCGGCAAAACTAACATAAAAGGCGACAGAACCAAAACGAAAATAAATCCAAACAGCTTGAGAGATTTGTCAGCTGTGGTTGAGACATTTTTGTGATTAAGGGCTATATAAATACATTTGACTTGACTTGACTTGACTTGGTTTTAATGTTTAAAATTAACTTTTTGCAACTGCCAACAAACACCGCCTTCCGGTCCCAAGTCAAAAGCCAAAACTAAACCTTACCCCATACCAGCAGGTGGCACTGTTGGACTCATCATTACAGGACACTTACACAAAAACTATACAACATATTTCAGCAGGAATTTCAACAAAACAAAAGTTATTATTACACCCGTTACACAAAGATCTATCTACCTTGGTCATATCCCTCAAGATGGGTGACCGACAAACACATACAATAACAAAGAAAATAAAAATAAAATAAAAAGGGAAAAAATAGCAAAAAACACACACCAAAATATTTAGACCATGGCCAACTCAATTGCCCAAACAAGTGAAGCACCTCGGCACCCAAGTTGGTCATGCTTTTGTCCCTCCAGATGAAACGGGACACAAGAAAGCGGCCATGTCACTGGGGTCAGGGTGACACAACACACTCTTTTGTTCAACAGCAGGGCCCGACTGCTTTCACTGGTTTACCCCTGCTGCATCATACAAGTGCCCTGCCTATCCCTTAGAACGCGTCCAAGCATCCCACTATCCTTTTACAACACCTCTGCACTCATTCCTATCACCAACAAATGCAAAGATCTACAGAATAAATTTCGATAAAACCCACTAGCCATAAATAACCCAATATGAACATTAAAAGTGCAGACATGCCACCATAAAAACAGCATAATGAAATCAGTCAAGAAAGGGAGCCTGTGGCTATAGACTGTTGGCCAGTCTAGATGTTCTGGCCTGTATTGACTGGTATCTCCTCCCCGAGGACAACAGGTGGAAGAGGTGGTGAGAAAAATGTTGCTGGTCTCGTAGCATGTTGTGGACTCTTCTCAGTTCTCAGTTAGCGAGTGGTTCAGGTGGTACTCATTTTCCATAATTCTCCTGGCAGGTTTTTACCATCAGCTGGTCAGCCTTAGTGCAGCTGGACAACCACACTAAGCATTTGTACCTCAGTGCGCTGCTGATGGCATAGTTGTAGAAGTTCAGCATCAGCTCTGGAAATGTGAGTGTTCTTCAGCTTCCTCAGATAGTAGAGGCGCTGTTGTGCTTTTCCCATTGTGAAACAATTTGGGCCTCCCGGGACAGGTCTTCAGTCACTGTTACCCCCAGGAATTGAAAACTTCTCACCCTCTGCACCTCCTCTTTGCCAATAGTGAGAGGCTGGTGTTTTATGTGCTTTTCCAAAAATCCACCATGATCTCCTTGGTCTTTTGGTTGTTTAGAACCAGGTTGTTGTTTTGAGAGCTTATTAGTGCAAAGGGAGCCAAGTTTGAAATGCATTTGTATAATAACGACTTATATGTTATTACTTTGTTGGTACAGTAGAACCTCGGTTCCTGACAATAATCCCTTCCACAACCCTGTTCGAAAACTGATTTGTTCGATCACCGAAATCATTTTCCCCATTAAAAATAATGTAAATCGTTTTAATCCGTTCCAATACCCTGAATGTTTACCTTGAATGTTTAACGTAAACATAAAGCTAACCCAGGCTAATCGTACGTTCGCGTTATCGTAAACTTCCGTACGAAAGATTACGCTAACATGAACGTGTAAAAATAAAAAAAATCAGGTCGTTTACAAGTCATTTAGCACCCGGCTCTCCACAACAAGTGGTGAGCGGTTCATTGGAAAGGGGGCTGCGTTCCAACACCCTGAATATTGGGCTCCGTTCCAACACCCTGAATGTTTACCTTGAATGTTTAACGTCAACATGAAGCTAACCCAGGCTAATCGTACGTTTGCGTTATCGTAATCTTCCGTACAAAAGATTACGCTAACATGAACATGTAAAAATATAAAAAAAAGGATAAAGAAAATAATTATGAATAGGATTTCTTACCTTTGTGGTGGTCAGCAGAAGGCGCAGGTGGGCGGTGGGGAGGCGATCAGACACTCGCACACCTCCTTCATATTTTGCTATTATTTCTATCTTAAATGCATTAGTTGTACGCACTACTTTTCTTTTTTCACCTGTAGCAACTTTGCCGTTTGCACTGACTTTCTTCGGAGGCATAATAAGGGGCTAAAACAGTCAGCATGGCACCCAAGCGTACGCACTCATGGATTACCGGCGTTCGAACTCCGATTTTTTGACTGAACAGCAAAGAAGGAATTTCTCGAAATTTTTGGTCGGACTCCGATTTGTTCGAACTGAGAGGCGTTCGAAAACCGAGGTTCCACTGTCCTATGTTATTAGCAGGTTAATTATTGCTCCTGTGGTGAGGGGCCCTCTCCCCCTGAGAGGCGAGAGAATTCTCCCACCGTGGTCCGCTGCGTGTCGTAAGAGGCGACTAAAGTGGAGGGAGCGAGGGGACTGGGGATCCTCTCCTCTCTCTCTCTATCTTTACTCCCTAAGAAACAGCAAGGCAAAGGAAGGGGAGCGCAAGAGAAAAACAAGCTGCAGGTTGAAATATGTCCACTTGATGTTGCCAAAGCCAGGTGCCTCTCACAAAGACACTGTACTAGTATTTATTTCCCTCCCTTTCTCTTACTATCTCTCTCTCTCTCTCTCCCTTTTCTCCCACTCTGCCTTTTTCACTCTCTTTGTCTCTCTTTTTCTCTTCCTTTGTTGCTCATTGTGTCTTTCTCTCTCTGTGTCTTTTAACCTCTTTTGCTCTCACTTCCTTTTTTCCTATTCTCTCTTTTCTCTTTCTCTCTTCATACCCCTCGCACTTTCTTATCTCTTGTCTCACCTGTTTTTTTATTTCTCTTTGGATGTATTTCTTCCTCTCCCTTTCTTTTCCCCCTCTCTTACGACTTTTTATCTCTTTTGTTTCTCACGCTCTCTCCCTCTCTTTTTCTTACTTTGTCCCGCCTTCTCTCCTTTTCCCTCCCCCTTTCTCTTATTTCTTTATCTCTTTTTATTTCTCTTTAATCTACTAGACAGAATGTTTGTTCTATCGTGTGGCCCCCGAGTTAGAAGGAGTTTTACACCCCTGGTTTAGAGGGAATATTGATATCGGACTGTTTTTTTTCTTCTTTTTTTTTTAACAATTAAAATTACACGGAAATATGAACTAACACACCAGAGGGGAAACAGACAAGTTACATACAAATAGCAAAATATTTCCTAATATGATTACAGTAATCCCTCGGTTATCGCGGTTAATGGGGACCAAGACCACCCGCGAAAACTGAAAATCCGCGAAGTAGCGGCGCCCCTTCAAAAATGCTTAAAAAAATGTATACAGGTATACAGTATACCCCCCCGCCATTAAACCGAAGTGATCGCTGGCATGATGGCAAGAAGTTATTAGGTGACTCATCCAGAACTCTTCACACTGGAACTGAATGTACCAAATCATGACCCACAAGTGTAGCCATGTCTTACATCATCAATTTACACGGAATAGGACTGCGGCGAAACCACTACGAACCATTCAGTATGATTGTATTAACCGCCCTCCACCACATGCAGCCATCGCAGTTTATTTGGCTCGTTAACACTACCGGTTACATATTGAAAATAAAAACAGTGAAAATGTGATATTTGATGAGTGTTTGTGAAGCGTTTTGGGGAAACAACAGTTCAAAAAATGGTCTGTGTTCATTTTAATGAAAGTGAAAGAGCTACCTTCGGACAATAACAACATACTTTAGCGAGCGGCATCGAACGGGTTTTACAACAAATACACGAAACCACACACAGTTAGCCGTGTTTAGGTAGTACAAACAACCGCTCGCTTTTGGTATAATAAGTCAAACTTGAGATGAAATGTGACAGAAGAGAATATACTGTACTTACGTCATGTCGCCGAGTTCTTCCATGATAAACAGCGCCACATAAGAAAGGGGTGAGGTGGGAGGAGTTGAAGGAGGGGGAGGGTTGAGCGAAGCAGTAACTCACCATGACTAAGCATTGTGTCAGGGCCTCCCCCTCCCCTTCACAATAAGAGTGTCCACACCGTGTCCTCAGTTGACATAAGCTCGCGCTTGCTCAAGTCAATAAATGCTTTTATTGAGAAGGTAAGGTCTATTTTTTAGACCCGCGAAGCTCTGAACCCGCAAAAGTGGAACCACGAACTAGCGAGGTTCCACTGTAGTCTGAATAGCTTTCAGCTCGTGGGGAAGCTTTGTGGACAAAATTATTGTTTAACTTCACATTGAAAATCATTCAAATATTTTTTCCTGTTTTGCACTTGTGAATGTAAAATAGAGCGATGAAGATAATAAAATGGACAGTAAAGATTTCTTTTGGCACAAAATAGTTTGAAGCCATTGTCTACCTGGACTCTTTATAGGAGTAAATATGAAATAAGTGGGAAACCATTGTAATATTGTTAAACAAAAAGGGATTTATGTTGAAATGGTATGTCCCGTTTGTTCCATATATAATATTTCTTTGGAGAGAAAGGATCTTTTTAAAAAGCAAGCTAAGAAGAATTATGGAACGGAACTATGTTCCATATACAATAGGGATTTTCCAGGCCAATTGATTTGAAATCAAATGGTAAATGGTCTGCATTTTATAGCGCTTTTCAAGTGAATGAAGACCTCTCAAAGCGCTTTACATTGTGCTTCACACTTACCCATTCACACACACACTCACAAACCAATAGGGAGTCAGCCTCCAAACGTTTTGAGGATAATCAAGATGCTAAATGGTAAATGGTCTGCATTTCTATAGCGCTTTTCAAGTCATTGAAGACCTCCCAAAGCACTTTACAATGTGCTTCACACTTACCCATTCACACACACACTCATACACCAATAACGCCCATGCAGTCATGCAAGGCAACTACCTGCTTATTGGGGGCATTAGGGATTCAATGTCTTGCCCAAGGACACTTCCACATATAACACAAAGGAGCAATTGGGATAAACATGGAATACAGGCTTTGAGGGGGAGATTGCTAAATTCCTGTAAAACAAGTGTTTTTATTCAACATTTTTTAAATGTATTTAATTATTTGTATAAATGCTAAAAATATTCTCTTCGGCCTTTTCTGTTAAAAAAAACAAACTTTTTTTGTCCGTGTAGTGATTTTCCCAAACTATTTGTCTTGTGTCCTGCAGACGTCAGTGAAGAGAATCTTCTTCCTTGGCAACAGGAGACAAAGTTGCCTGGCGTCAAAAAGGAGGAAGATGAGTTTTTAGCGAAGGTTGACTTCAAAAAGGAGGAAGACGATTTGGAGCCTGACCACGTGAAAGAGGAAACTGAGGATTTGGAACCTGTTAACGTCAAAGAGAAGGAAGAGTTGCGAGAGTTTCCAGTGACTGGGGCCCTTTTAACCTCCGAAGATCAACATGGAGAGAACAAAGTGAAGGTGTCTCCAAGCAGCAGCTCTGGGACAACAGATGACGACGACGCTTCCGACTCTGCACACAATGATGGCGACAAACAGTTACAGTGTTTACAGTGCGGAAAAACGTTTCCATACATGTGTACTTTGAAACGCCATATGATTGGCCACACTGGTGAAAAACCCTTTTCCTGCTCAGTTTGTGGTCAGGGATTTACCAGGAGAGCTACCTTAAATGTCCACTCAAGAACCCACACTGGTGAAAAACCGTTTGTCTGTTTACTTTGTGGTCAGAAATTCAGCCAAAGAGGACATTTGAGAAGCCACACAAGAAGACACACTGGTGAAAAACCTTTTACTTGCTCAGTTTGTGGTCAAAAAGTCACAACAAGAAGCAGTTTAAGAAGGCACATAGGAACCCACTCCGGTGAAAAACCTTTCACCTGCTCAGATTGTGGTAAAATATTCACTCACAAATCAGACCTAAAAAGGCACGCGAGAACCCACACAGGTGAAAAACCTTTTGTCTGCTCAGTTTGTGGTAAAACATTCACCAATCAATCAAACTTAAAAGTACACACAAGAACCCACACCGGTGAAAGGCGTTTTAGCTGCTCAATTTGTGGTCAAAAATTCTTAATAAAAGGAAATTTAAAAATCCATGCTAGAATTCATACTGGTGAAAAACCTTTCGCCTGCTTAGTTTGTGGTCAAAGTTTCATCCGGAGAGAACATTTGAAAAGCCACACAAGAGTCCACACCGGTGAAAAACCTTTTGCCTGCTCAGTTTGCGGTCATCAATTCAGCCATAAAGGAAGTTTAAAAACCCACACCAGGACCCACACTGACAAATAACTTTTTGTCTGCTATGCTTGTGGTTAAAAAAAAACCCATCCAGAATTCACATTTACAAAGCCACGCAAGAACCCACACTGATGAGAAACCATTTTATTGTTCAATTTGCGGTCAAAGATTCTCTTGTCAAGTCAAAGCTCAGGGTCACGTGTGCTGGTGAGAATAGCAGTCTTCTCTCTCCTTGATATGAGCTGATAGTTTGCATTTACATTGTAATGAGAATTGCTTTAAATGATATTTATTTGGTCTGGAATCCAATTCGGTTGTTAGCATGTAGACGTCAGGTGGTGCTCAAGATTCCCCATCAGAACACGGTCTCATTTTATTCTGAATAAATTGTATTTTAGCTCAAAATGATTGATTTTGGCAGGTCATTGATATTGATCATGATTGATCAAACCAAAGGAAAAATATAGACACAACAAAATGCAACGTGGTTTGATTCTACAAACTAAAATGTATTTTACAAGGCAAGAAAATCAATAAGCAAAGAAACATCAAAGTAAAGTAACGTGTGTCTTATTAACAAAAGAAAAGGCACCGTGTGTGAAAGAAGGGGAGGTGGAGGGAGTTCTTTAGCAATTAAAAGGACTGATCTAGAAGCTTGTTTTTAAGATAATCAACTCATTTCGATGATCAGGAATGACTTCGTAGCGTCTCAGAATGAAAGTTTTTAATGGACAGCACCAAATGGTTTGTCATGAAATGTTTTTCTCGTGTTACCTTTGGTTGGACAAAACATTACATGGGGGCAGGGTCCCACATGGACCCCTTGAAGAAAAAAAACATCTCTCTCCCCCATGCAGACTCCATTGGCTGCTGCTTTCAGCCGATGGAGAGGGAGGGAAAGAGCCAGGGGCAATCCAGGCCTCACCGGGGGACTAAGGCCTCTCGGTCCCCATTGTCTAAGGGAGAAAATGCCAGCCAGGGCCCCCTTTTGAGCCACTGTCCTGGAAAAAAGAGGAAGCGTAGGATTTCACGCCTTCCCTTTTAAATGCCGATGAGGTCATCGATCACCGAAGGCGTGTCCTGTGTTAGGCAGAAATTTCCTGTTGACGCTTTTCAAAATAAAGATCTCCAAATGACTGATCGATAAGTAGGCAAGTCTTATTCGGTTTTAGTCTCTGGCATGAATTATAAAAACATACGTAGGCACATAATGAATCTTTTGATTAAAAACGAACACCCTAGGGGTTCAAAACTTTATTATACAGCTGGAGAGTCTGGTCACTTCCTGTAAATGAGGGAAGTGTCTGCCGTAGGCCTTGGTGTGCATTTCAGGGTGGTTGGAAAATACGACATTTGAAAAAAACACAGCTACCACTGAATCAACTCGTTTTCACACTCTAGACGTCAATGACATGTCTAAACTCAGCCTATTTTTATTCTAATTATGAGAATATTTATTTCATGTGCTTGAGTGTTGCAGCCTGTATCTTTATTTGATTACATGAAATTGAATGAGGAATAACAGTAATTATTATATCTCATCAGTATTTTCTACTCTTGGCTTTTTTTCTGAAGTACCTATCAAGCATTTCTTGCGTGCACATGTAAATATAGTTTTTGCCTTGACTTCATCAAGATGACCTCTTTACAGGGGTGTATTGTGCAAATTTGAAATAAAGAAATCAAGGCAAATTGAATAAACGCAGCTTGATCTAGTCTGGCTTAATGGGTTGCACGTTTGCCGAGTGAGGATGAAAAGGCTCGGCTATGTCAAACCGGCTGTAGGTGTCACGTCCAGAACATAGGGTAGACCCAATCGCGTAACGTTTCTCACAAGTTTATTGAGATGGAGAGAGGAAGGGCAGCGCCCGGGATCCGGT
The DNA here is from genome assembly GCF_059441175.1 of Urocampus carinirostris. Classification (NCBI taxonomy): domain Eukaryota; kingdom Metazoa; phylum Chordata; class Actinopteri; order Syngnathiformes; family Syngnathidae; genus Urocampus; species Urocampus carinirostris. The sequence continues at coordinate 1,375,809 of NC_142352.1, read as the reverse complement.
GCTTGCTAAACGCGGGAAGCAAGTCGCTCTCGCACTCGGATTGTGATGCGAATGCGGAAGTGGATCTTCCGTAGCGAGCGATGGCGGTGTCAGGGACGGAAATACGGGTCGGTTGCCGGGACAGGGAGAGCTAAATCGCGGTCGGAAACGAGTCGTAAGGCAGGACAGGAGAGTAGACGTAGTCGGGATCAAAAATGGGTCGCACGCCGGGACGGGGACGCAGATGTGGTCCGGTTTAAAAACAGGTTGTAGCTGGAGACAAACCGGAGCAAAAACGGGACAGGCGAGAGTCAGGGTCAAAAAAGGCTTGCCTTGTATAAACAGAGGTTCGCGGACAGACTGACAACAGGGGACACATGACTGGGTTTAAATAGTGACAGGGAGCCAATCAGAATCCGCGGCGGTTGGCGCCAAATGAGCGGGCACAGGTGAGTCACATCAGTAATCATGACCGTAGGTAGTTGGAATAACTGAGCGTTTTGCAGAATATTCAAATATACTCTTGGATTCATTTTAGAATCATGGATCGGAAAAGGGAAAAGTGTCACCCATGATCTTTTACTGGTGGAGTTTTATGAACTTTTCAAAGAAATTTGAAGAAAAAAAATAATACTCAAGCACTACTATTAAGGAAAGGACAACCGGAGAGTCTTTTGCACACTGGTTCATTGAAACTTCATGATATTTGGATTGGGATTTTACGGGATTGTTAAGGGGTGAAGTAGTAAAACTGAAAACGAAAAGGCAGTCTGTTTAAGCGTTAAGATTTATACATGGTGTCACCAGTCTTAAAATGCCCTGTAGTGTTGGTGGTTTCTCCCACACTCCCAATACTGTAGTCCCTGAGGTTTGCCAACCTCTGATCTAGGCTTTTCGTCTGAAAAGGATTTAAACAATAAGATTATGACCATATAAAAGTCAAACCCGTAAAGCTCGACATATCCCAAATGTAACAAAGTGAGTTGAATCTGCTTTTATTTTTACTTTATTGATGTTAAAAGAAAGAACACAACAACAATTGGTATTTTCAACACTTCAAACAAAACTAGGGATATTGCCGGCACTCCATCCCATCTTGGTGTTGTTGTAGAATAACAAAGTCGGAGCTTATCGACATAATGAGGATACATTTGTTTAGACAGGATATTCCAGGCTTGTTTCTCCCGAGTTCAACTTGGCTGGGTCACGGCGACTTTTGATGAGAAACATGCGGACGATTGCAAAAACATTGTCAATTCTTGGAAGCATGCGGCCAGTAAGAGAAAAACAACACGTGATTTGGCTGAGGTGATGTTTTTGCTCCGGAGGGTATAAGAAAGCTGATTGTCTCTTAGACGAATGAGAACGCTGTTTTGAACGCTGACGGATATCAGTAAACGACGTCTCCCTCTCCGTCAAATTTCTCTGTGCTTTTGTGCATATTTCTGGGGCGAGGCGGATACACAGTCTGCTCCGAAAGTGTCGGCAGACTATCTTGTTTCGTATATAGCAAAATAGTTTATCAACAAAAAGAAAACCCACGTTATAAAAATGTTATAGATTTTTGTTGTTAAATTTTTAAATACGATAAACATTCCCAATGTGCAAATGACAATTTATATACTTTAGAATCTGCCCCTTCTGTTGAGTTAAACATTGTATCATTATTTTTCTGTTTTATTTGTCTGTATATCTGCAGCACTTTCTGTTCCCTTGAGAATGGTTAACTTTGTATTGTTTGACTGTTTTATGTGTTAAAAATGATGCAATATTTAATAAAAAAACAACAATTTGAATGAATAAAGTTTTTCTTTAAAGTGTTGCATTTTCTTTTGCTAACAGAGATCCAAAATCCATTCACTTGGACTACAATTTCTATTTCTATTCAGACAATAATAAACACGGAAATATGAGTTTTCTGTAAAATGTACAACAATTCTTCAATGTAATGCTGTTTAAACATAAGACTTAATTCATTGTTATATATCTACATGCATTATCTGCACTGCTTATTCACAGTAGGGTCTCAAGGGTGTTGGAGCCCATCCCAGCTATCTTCGGGCAGTGGGAAGGGGACACCCTGAACAGTTGCAGGGCATATGGAGACAGACAATCCACTCGCTCATTCACACCTAGGGACAATTTGGACCGGCCAATTAATCTGACATGCATGTTTTTGGGGTGTGGGAGGAAACCCACGCAAGCACAGGAAGGCTGGTAGCTGGATTTGATCCCATGACCTCAAAAATGTGCCGCGGACGCTCTAACCACTTAGCCAGTATCTAAAAAAATGCTTTCCATTAACACAAAGGCAGTTTGCTTGCAAAATAAAATTTTATTGCAAGAACACTGGATTTATGCACGAACGATGCATGAACTTTGCATAAACTTCTTAGAAATAATAAAGCTTTGAAGCTTTAAAGTCTGTATTAACGTATTCGCTTTGCTCTACACCAGGGGTCGGGAACCTTTTTGACTCAAAGAGCCATAAAAGCAAAAAATATTAATTTTATTTTGGGAAAGAGCCACACCATATATTATGAGACAAATTGACTAAATTGCTAAACCCGCGCCCCAGACAAAAGCTTAGTCTTCAGCACATTTATTTTTAATGATTTGAAAAAAATGATGAAAAGAGAATAATGCCAGAGCCCCTGTCCCAAAATCAACAAACATACCACTTTAAACTTGTCTCTTTCTTGCAATGACTCAAGATCGGTTAAACTCCTTTTGACCCTTTTTTATCATACATATTGGTTTCAAAACCAGATGCAAGCATTTATTTTGTAAAAACGTCACAACATTCTGAGAATAGGGAGCCTTATGTGCTTACCTTTGGCGAGAGATGGGAAGGAGTGCTTGTACTTTTTGCATAGCTCCACCCATCCCTCCCACTCACCCAATCAAATGACTAAGTTCTCTTCCGGTGTTTTGGCGTATTTACAGTTCTGTGGATTCATCATAAAGTATCTGAACACTGAACACAGATTATATAGTGAACTTTTAAATAAAGGATTCTTTAGCGTTGTACAGCCAAAACGAGTTTTTTTCCCCCCTTTTTTTTGTGTGACACCTTGACTGTAAATTGTAGTGAAAAACGTGCCCTATATATACTGCGAAGTAATCATTAGCCAGTAAGTTTCGGTTTGGCTTTGCGTGTAACTTAATAAGATAGACAAATCAAGTATTGGACAAGATGGAGACATTTTGCATGCAATCAAATCTGTCTCTGAGCCACAGATACTCGTAGAAAGAGCCATATAGGCCATAGGTTCCCGACCCCTGCTCTACACACTACGTGTACTCCGCTGCATGACCTCAGAACACGCGCTAACCACTTCCCTGCCGTGTATATATATATATATATATTACAGTATGTAACCGCGGTGTACCTGTTCCACCAAAGATCCACATTCACGCTGGACTGGATGATGAGGTTTTTATTACAGTTGCTGCAAATGAATGAGTCACAACCCGTGGTTAGCCTTCTCTGCTGGCTTTGATCTCTTTGATCGTTGGCAGCTCGTTGTAGACTGCCAAAAAAACATCAAAGAGCTTTCTTTTCAGTTTACATTAAATACATTTTAGAATACCAACCATCACAATACATTTTTACATCCATTTTAACAAGATACTTTTAACAAGAGATCGTATAGTGGCTTTTTTAACGTTTACAATGAATTCAACATATTTTTCTTTAGTCTGAATTTTAACCAACATCATCCTTTTTATTTATATGATAAAATACAAATAATAACAATAATGAGTATAAAAACGGGTACAATTTACCTGCAAATGAATGAGTCACAACACATGGTAAGCCTTCTCTGCTGGCTTTGATCTCTTAGATCTATAAGGGGAATTACCATTTTAGCACAACATGTAACGTCCAGCAAAACTAACATAAAAGGCGACAGAAACAAAACGAAAATAAATCTAAACAGTTTGACAACATCGATCACATTACTGTGCATGTTGAGAGATTTGTCAGCTGTGGTTTTAATGTTTAAAATTAACTTTTTGCGGAGCACCAAAAGATCGTGTCTTACCGTTGGCAGCTCGTTGTAGACTGCCAAAAAACCCCACCTTCCTGTCGCAAAGTCTAAAGCCAAACCAAACCTTAACGCATAGCAGCAGGTGGCACTGTTGAACTCATCATTGCAGGACACTTATACAGAAACTATACAACATATTTCAGCAGGAATTTCAATAAAACAAAAGTTATTATTACACCCGTTACATATATATATATATATATATATATATATATATATATATATATATATATATATATATATAATCTCATCTCATTAGCTGCACCGCTTATCCTCAGTAGGGTCGCAGGGGTGCTGGAGCCCATCCCAGCAATCATCGGGCAGTAGGCAGGGGACACCCTCAACTGGCTGCCAGCCAATTGCAGGGCACACAACAGGGACAGACAACTCTCTCGCTCATTCACACCTAGGGACAATTTGGACCGGCCAATCCACCTGAAATGCATGTCTTTGGCATATACATATGTATATATATTTATATATACTTGGAGAGAGATAAAATGCTTCATAAAATGCAGTACTGTTTACTTAATACCGCAAAACAATAAAAACAGCTTCGGCGAGCTATTTCGTGAACCGGAAGTTGTTGTCGTAGCTCCGCCCACTTTCTTTCTTCTTCCGTGTCTCTCCGAAGTTGTTGTTAGCGATGTGGCCTTCTGCTCCAGCCGTGTGGAAAAGATGAATTCGTCTTTGTTAGAAGAGCTGACGGAGATCTCTAAACACGGCGAAAATGTGCTCAAGAGGGAATGGAAATCCGGCAGAGGATCTTCGGGGAGAAAAGAACGAGCGAGAACATCGACGTCTAAACCAAGTTAGCATTAGCAAGCAGCTACGAGTTGTATTGAACAGAGCAGGTTTGTAAACCTTTATTTCGGGATCCTTATTTTGGGCTTCTCGAGTCCATGTCACGTTATTTGCATCGTCTTTATCCAATATTCATGATGGAGATCTTTAGAGGGGAGAATAAATTTCGTTTAGTCAGCATTAGTTATCTCATCATTTCCCTGTCTACACTCTCGAGTGAACGAAATGAACAAACGGTGGCTGGGGTGGAAGTAGTTACTATGACACACATTTCTTGTTCCAAAAATCAGTAGATTTCTTTGAAACCTAAATAATATAGTATTAAAACCCAGGTTAATCTTTGTGATTGGATTACCTCAATCGGCCTTCGACCCAGTCTGGAATACGTAAATAGAAATTAAAAAAAAACTGCAGAACAAAACATACAAATGTGAAATAAAAACTAAATTATGTTACCATAAAGGCATAAAAGTTAAAAAAATGAAATCGATCAATTAAAAGCCATATTAAAAAGGCGGGTCTTAAGCCTCCGCTTGAAAATATCAAGGATCCCATTGGAGCCGATGTCGTCCAGCAGACAGTTCCATAGGTGAGGACAAAAGTAGCTGAATGCTGCCTTACCATTGGTCAGCTTTGGTCCTCGCCCTAGGAAAAGTCAAAAAAACCCTGCCCGAGGACTTCAATGACTGCAAAATCTAATTTAACAAAAAAAAAAAAAAAGATAAGATGGCCCTAGACTATTTCAAGCACTTCAAATCGATCCTGTAATGCATATTTCATTGAATTGTCTTTATTGTCATTGTTAACAACATAGTGTACATGACATCACGATTTCACGTGGCACTCCAGGACAAACTTTTAACAATATGTTTTTCCAAAAAAGATACAAAAAGATTCATATTCCTGTAAAACATTTATATTTTTTAAGATGTACTTAATTTGATTCATGCCAAATGCAGAATCGATTTTTTAGTGATGCATTTGCTGTATAAAAAAACAGGGTTTTTCCCCCAAATGTGTGTCTTGTGTCCTACAGACGTCAATGAAAAGTATCTTCTTCCCTGGGAACAGAAGACAAAGTTGCTAGGCGTCAAAAAAGATGAAGATGGTTCGGAGCCTGCACAAATTAAAGAGGAGGGAGATTCGAGAGAGTTTCCCGTAACTGGGGCCCGTTTAACCTCCGAAGATCAACATGAAGAGAACAAGGAGAAGGTGTCTCCAAGAAAAAGCTCCCGGACAATAGATGACTATGACATGTCCGACACAAATTACAAATGTTCGCAGTGTGGGAAAACATTTCCCTACAGGTGTTATTTGAAATCACACATGATAGTCCACACTGGTGAAAAACCCTTTGCCTGCTCAGTTTGTGGTCTACAATTCAGCAATAAATCCAACTTAAATAAACACACCAGAACCCACACTGGTGAGAAACCTTTTACCTGCTCTGTTTGCGGTAAAAAATTCACAGCGAGTGGGACGTTAAAAAAACACAGAAGAACCCATACTGGTGAAAAACCTTTTTCCTGCTCAGTTTGTGGTCACAAATTCAATCAGAAAGATAATTTGAAAAGACACACCGTAACCCACACTGGTGAAAAACCTTTCGTCTGCGCAATTTGTGGACAAAAATTCACTCAGAAAGGTACCTTAAAAATCCACACAAGAACCCATACCGGCGAAAAACCATATTCCTGCGCAGTTTGCAGTCAAATATTCACCGGGAAAGGAAGTTTAAAAATCCATGTAAGAATTCACACCGGTGAAAGACCTTTTGCCTGCTCAGTTTGCGGTCAAATATTCACCCGAAAATCACACTTAAAAAAACACACAAGAACCCACACTGGTGAAAAACCTTTCGCCTGCTTCGTTTGTGGTCTAAAATTCATCCACAAAGAGAATTTGAAAAACCACACAAGAACCCACACAGGTGAAAAACCTTTCGCCTGCTCAGTGTGCGGTCAAAAATTCGGCCACAAAGGAAATTTGAAAAACCACACAAGAATCCACACTGGTGAAAAACCTTTCGCCTGCTCCGTTTGCGGTAAAACATTTACAGAGAGGGTGAACTTAAAAAGACACTCAATAATCCACTCTGATGAGAAACCATTTTCTTGTTCAGCTTGCGGCAAGAGATTCTCTTGTCAAATCAAAGTCCAGAGTCACAGGTGTGCTGGTCAGAATAGAATTCATCGCTCTGCTTGAAATGAGCTCAGTTGATTTACATGTACAAAGGATACATTTGATATTCTCCCATCAGCCCCTTGGTTTGTGTTTCATCTTTTAGTTTCTTTCTTTACTTGACTGCCACCTTATTTCTGAAATGAAAACAAATTGCCCAGATCATATTAAGATAAGCCGTATGTGCTAAAGTTGCCTGTTTTTCCATTCCCTGTTTTTAAATCAAGAATACTTCAAACAACAAAACTGTCTTACGTCCAGATGTATGTCAACAAAAAGTGATAATGGATAAAATGGTAAAAAATGATTTAATTATTTGAAGAATGGATGCTATTTGTTTATTTCTTGTTTATTATCAAGTAATAGAAAAGTACAGGGTGGCCATTTTCAACCTCAGATAGCTTTCAGTCAGTCGTGTCAACGGAACTGGACTACAAAATAACTACTTAATCTGGGGGATCTAAAAAAACTGAAGAAGGGGCTTAGGTCATGCTTTTTTCTTTTTGCTCGTCGTATTTTTGTTACTCTAATGTGCTCATATGGTCTCAAAAACAAAAATGCACAAAAACAGACAAAATAAACCCATGCTCTTCCGCAATGTGTAAATAATGTCCATGGTCTGCGCTGTGTGGTTGTCGTGGAAGTACTCAAAGAAACTTGTGTCATTGTGTCGCCGTCTTATCATCAAAACCATTTCTTGACTTTTATTTGCAATAAATAGTTGACTTTGAGACTGTTTGAAATGCTTATGCGGGTTTAATAATTTGAAACCCTTACAGTATATATATATCATTTATTACCACTGCGCAATTTTCGCTTCAAAATATACTATGCGCCATGATCTCGGGGAATTAATTTTCAAAGTTCTAGTATGACAATAAAGTAGATCTGAATCTGAAGTAGACGGTTTGATCATGCTCATTCCCGCTTGGAGTAATTGGAACTTTGCTTACCATGTCGCTGGGGGACTTCTGACTGTTGTGTCTGAGTTAATCATCAAAGGGTAGGTTTACCTGCCGTCGTGTACAGCGTGCGTTCCTTTTTGACTTCGTCTTATTTTAGGTATTTGATTGTGACTTTTCCTCACCTGTTATCCACAGCTTGTCTTTGCAATTAATATATTGTCTAGATACTTCCCTGTTGGCGTGCAGGCTCCTGAAAACTTCAATTTTTTGGGTCTATGTTACCCGTTAGCTGGCCATCCTGGCGTGTGCATTGCTTTTTCTCCCGGCTGGGTTCAAGTTTGTTGCTGCCGTAGCTCACGATTATTCTGGCTTACTGCATGTTTTTGGTCAGCCACCCTCCCGTTTTTTTCCGCCGGTCCCGGTTCCTCCTTTGTAGCAGCCGGCTAGCCTGTTGTGTCCCGGCTTGTTTAGCCCATAGCGCTCTCTGTGTGTTGTTTTTGGCAGTTTGCCCCATTTTGGCTGTTAGCCATATGTTGTACCGTTGCTCCACCCACCTGCAACTCAATGCCTAGGTATTCTCCACAAAAACTACAAAAACTTGGCTTATACTGTAACACTCAAACCTTTTCCACTAGTTAACATGTAAACTAATAGGTAGCCTGGCTTGTTAGGTTGCTTCCCATGATGTCAGAGTTTAGGAAGTCAAAGAAAGACTGTCTTCAAAATCCATTCTAGAAAAATAATTGGAATATACCAATGACACACACACACAAACGCAGATATATATATATATATATATATATATATATATATATATATATATATTGTATATTTATATACACTGTGTATATATTTATATACACTGTGTATATATATTAAAGGATTTTATACGATTGACTACAAGTTACATGTATTCAGCTTAATGGAATAAAGATATTCACTGACTGTGCTTTAGTTCAATGTACAATAACAGGTCTGGGCAGGCTGTGAAATGCATAAGTTGTGTCAGTTGTTGTTTACAGGACGAGACGTACTTCTGATAACAACGTCTGAGTGTGCTGACGCAGAACGACCAGGCGCTGCTGTGGGAAAACCAGACATCAAGGCACTTGTGTATGAGATTGTGAAGCCCAGGGGGCTTCCTTGGCACACCCATGGGAGGAGCCGGCACGCCATCATGCAGGGAGAAGATGGCCAATGGGGGAATAGTGGGATGTCTTTGATTTGTCTATTGAAATGTATAAATGATCCGGAGCAACTTGGACGGAGACGTCTCCTGTTGGTACACTTAGTTCTGCTGTTAGGAATGATAAACATCCGCCCCGTGTGGAAATGTCGCCCTTCCTGCTCATTTTTCTCTCAAGAAACGAGCGCGCATAATTGTTGGATGAATGTGGGTCGTGTTTGGTTAATGGAGTCAGATAACTAATTCGAACAATTTGGTAAACGATACATTTTGATAGTTAAATCCAATAATATGTATGTATGTTGTTGGGAATTAAACTATTAAAAATGTAGCGTTAACCAAATTATTCGAATTAGTTATCCGACTCCATTAACCAAACATAACCTTCATTCACCCAACAAGGCATGCTCTTTTCTTTTCGGGAAAATATGGGCAAGAGACCAGCATTTCCACACGGGGGCAGATTTAACTTCTTAAAGTATTTAACTAAGTGAATTCCATCAAATTAGCCGAATTATTGTCGAATTAGTCTTCGTCGAGCCTCCCTCTCGATTGTCCCTCGCGATCGATCTCCTTCTCCTGAAGTTCTGTCTTCTGAAGTTCTTTTCACAAGCTGGGGTGTCGACTCCTCCCATGGGGCGGGCCAGAGACTCCCCACGTGGACTCCACCTCGTTGCCACGATGTCTGAAGAAACTCAAAACAACCGAGCTTATCAGAACAACTTCTCCAAACAATGTCTCATTTCCCTCGTCACAGAGGCTCCTCCGGCGTTCGTCCTTGTCCCAGTTCCTGCTGTTTTCTGTAACCATCATTCCACTAGATTACATTGACCTCGCCCCACAGCTCAGCCAGTGAATATCTTTTGCATTTAAATGGAATTTGTATTTGATCGTAAAAAATCCCTTATAGTCAAATACATAAAATAAAAAATCCTTCAATGTATGTATATATATATATATATATATATATATATATATATATATACATACATACATTGAAGGATATATATAAAGGGAAAAATACGTATTATTTTCTCACACTTTGTATATTTTAGAATTTGGGAATTATTTAAGCCCTCAGCACAAGGGGTGAGTTGCTGTGCCATGCAACCCTTCATTAGCAGATTCGACAGCATACACTGGTTTACCCCCTCCGCATCATATGCGTTGATATCATTCTTAACTATTCTTGGCCATTCACCTCTATCCCTAGCACACACTCTTACATCCGTTAAATTAAACGACCGCACATCCAGTGCACGTTTATCCCCATCTATTTTCATAAACCCTCTCAGCAAGCTCTCTAAAGGAATCAGACTTGGGACGCTTTGAAAACAATTCAAAATAAATGACTAAAGGACAGTTTAATACAAAAACAAGACAGTCAAAAAAAAACAACTAGGAATTGTAAATGAAAGTAAATAAATAGTTTTGATTTTTTTGAGACTGCGAAACAATGACACAAGTCTCTTCCAGTACTTCCATGACAATCACACATTGCAGAGAAATAATAATAATTGAAACAAAAATGACATAATCACTCTTAAATATGGGAACAAGGACAGTTCATTTAAGGAATAAGGTTGCAGTCAAATGGAGACATAAAAGGATGATGAGATCGCCGAATCCTAAAACCCCAAAACAATTTCATCCTGTGTCATTTTGACAACTTTGCACAAATGGTCAATTTTAAACAGAAAAGAAAATCACTCAAACAAATATATTCATGACATTTAAATTTCAAGTCAAATCTAAATGGATCCAAGATAATGAAATCCACCACAGAAAAGTCATGCCTTGAATACAGGGAGTAAGATTTCCAGTAGTACAGTGGAACGCCTCTCAGTTCGGACAAATCGGTGTTCGACCGAAAATTTGGAGAAATTCTTGCTTCGCTGTTCGGTCAAAAAATCGGAGTTCGCTGAGCGGCGTACGGGTGTTTTAGCCCCTAATTATGCCTCCGAAGAAGGTCGGTGCAAGCAGGACAGGTGAAAAAAGACAAGTTGTTCGTAAAACTATTGCCTTTAAGAAAGACATAAAATCTAAATATGAAAGAGGTGTACGAATTTCCGATCTTGCTAGTGAATACAGCATGGTTGAATCTACTATCAATACGATCGTAAAGAATAAGGAGGCTGTGAAATCGAGTGATGCGGCTAAGGAAGTTAGCGCTATAAGCAAGCAACTGCCGCAAGTTTTGAAAGAGGTTGAAAAACTTTTGATGATTTTTCTCTCCCCACCGTCCACCACAAAGGTAAGAAATCCTATTCATAATCCTTTTTTTTATTTTTACACGTTCATGTTAGCTAACGCGAACGTACGATTAGCCTGGGTTAGCTTCATGTTTACGTTCATGGTAAACATTCAGGGTGTTGGAACGGATTAAAACGATTTGACATTACTTTTAATGGGAAAAACGATTTCGGTGATTGAACAAATCGGTTCAGAACAGGGTTCTGGAACGGATTATGGTCGAGATCCGAGGTTCCACTGTATGTTTAAGGCTTGTATAAGTAACCTGTATTGTTTTGTACTAAAAAAATAAACATCTCATTAAGTAATATGCACTACAAAAATAAATAAAATAAAGTGTAAGTTACTTTTGGAAGATGAACTTAAAAAAAAGCGATCCAACCCTTTTCTCAACCGCATCAAGCTTTCTTGTGTCTACAAGAGACATTCGAAATTTCTCCAGAAGAGTCAAAATTGAAACATACTGAGGATATATCATAGTATTTACTGTTATTGATTATGTGATTTCATATAATTAATCAAAATAGGATATAAGCTGCAACACTCAGCATTTAAAAAAACGTTTTCACAACTAGAAGCACAATAATAATAGGCTAAGTTAAGACATATTACTGACGTCAAGAGTACACAAATGAGTTAGTTCAGTGGTAGCTGTATTTTTTAAAATGTGAATACAAAATCTGAGTTTGCATCAAGCAGAGTGATGACTGCTATTCTCTCCAGCACACTTGTGACAATAAACCTTGACGTGACAAGAGACTCTTTGGCTGCAAAACAGAACGAGATAATTATTTTACATCAGTGTGGGTTTTTTGTAAGTCTCGTTTTTCAAGCTTCTTTTGTGGCTGAATTTTTAACACAGTGTGGGTTCTTGTGTGTTTTCTAAAACATCGTTTCTGGGGGAATTTTGACCACAAACTGAGTGGGCAAAAGGTTTTTCACCAGTGTGGGTTCTTGTGTGTGCTTTTAAGCCTTTTTTCCAGTTAAACCTTTGACCGCAAATAGAGCAAGCAAAAGGTTTTTCACCAGAGTGGGTTCCTCTGTGTACTTTGAAGCTTTCTTCCCAACGGAAACTTTGACCGCAAACTGAGCAAGCAAAAGGCTTTTCAGCAGTGTGCGTTCTTGAGTGTTTATTTAGACTTCCTTTACAGGTGAATTTTTGACCGCAGACAGAGCAGGCAAAAGGTTTTTCACCAGTGTGGATTCTTGTGTGTACTTTTAAGCTTCCTTTCCACTTGAATGTTTGACCACAAACTGAGCAGGCAAACGGGTTTTCACCTGTGTGGGTTCTTTCATGGCTTTTTAAGTGTGATTTCCAGGTGAATTTTTGACCGCAGACAGAGCAGACAAAAGGTTTTTCACCAGTGTGGGATCTTGTGTGTACTTCTAAGCTTCCTTTCCAGTGGAATTTTTGACCACAGACAGAGCAGGCGAAAGGTTTTTCACCAGTGTGGGTTCTTGTGTGTACTTTTAAGTCCGATTTCCGGGCAAATTTTTTATCACACACTGAGCAGGCAAAAGGTTTTTCACCAGTATGGGTTCTTGTGTGTCGCTTTAAGCTTTCTTTCCAGTTGAATCTTCGATCGCAAACTGAGCAGGCATAAGGTTCTTCACCTGTGTGGGTTCTTGCGTGCCTTTTTATGTCTGATTTCCGGGTGAATTTTTGACCACAAACTGAGCAGGCAAAATGTTTTTCACCGTTATGGGTTATTCTGTGTGTTTTTAAGTGTGATTTCTCTGTGAACTTTAAACCACAAACTGAGCAAGCAAATGTTTTTTCACCAGTGTGGGTTGTTGCGTGTCGCTTTAAGCATTTCTTCCAGTTGAATCTTTGATCGCAAACTGAGCAGGCAAAAGGTTTTTCACCTGTGTGACGTCTTGCATGGCTTTTTAAGTGTGATTTCCGGGTGAATTTTTGACCACAAACTGAGCAGGTAAAAGGTTTTTCCCCTGTATGGACAATGATATGCCGTTGCAAATCACGCTTGTGTCTAAAACTTTTACCACACTGCGAACATTTGTGACATCTGTTATCTTCCGATTGTTTGTCGCCATCGTTGTTTGCAGAGTCGGACGTGTCGTCATCATCCGTTGTTACGGGGCTTCTGCTTGGAGACACCTTCTCCTGGTTCTCTTCATGTTGATCTTCGGAGGTTAAAATGACCGGAATCACCGGAAACTCTTTAAAATCTTCCTCTTTTTTAACGTTAATTGTCTCTAAATATTTATCCTCCTCCTTTTTGATGTCATCAGGCTCCAAATCCTCCTTCTTTTTAACATCAACCGTCCCTAAATACTCATTCTCCTCCTTTTTGACGTGAACATTCTCCAAAACCTCCTCCTTTTTAATGTGACCAGGCTCCGAATCCTCTGTTTTAAAGCCAGGCAACTTTGTCTCCTGTTGCCAGGGAAGAAGATACTTTTCATTGACGTCTGTTGGACAAAACACACATGGATGTGTCAAATCACAGTTTCCTTTTAAACCGTATTAAAACCGTATTAAATTCCAGGTAAATAAAGCAAGATTTCTTTATGGTTCTGCAAGCAATCGTTCATTTCAGGTATGAAAATGTGTGAGGGCTTAAAAGGGTGAGAATAAAAAATTAAGATGTACAAGCCAACAAAAAAATACAGTTTTTCACACTGTGTTTCGGTGATCTGCAGGAGCTCATACACTTTGGGGATATTGTAAATGGTAAATGGTCTGCATTTCTATAGCGCTTTTCAAGTCACTTGAAGACCTCCCAAAGCGCTTTACAATGTGCTTCACACTTACCCATTCCCACACACACTCACACACCAATAGGTGGTCAGCCATGCAAGGCGCCGACCTGCTTATTGGGGGCATTAGGGATTCAGTGTCTTGCCCAAGGACACTTCGACATATAACAAGGAGGAGCCGGGAATCGAACCTGCGATCTCTTGATCCCAAGACGAGCGCTCTACCTCCTGAGCTAATTGCACAAAACCAAGATATGGGACTAAATCTGAAAAGGTTTGTTTATATGGGCTGAAAATTAAGTTAAAAGTTAAAGGCTAATTTCCTTTATAGCTGTTGAGAAGCAGCGGAGGTGCTAACCACATGGTGTGTGTATGTTGTGTCGCTCATTGCAGGTCAATTGTTCCAGTTTTTTTTATACTCGATATTGTAATTATTTCTGTTTTCACAAATAAATAAAAAGGTTATGAAATGAAATGATCTGCATTTCTATAGCGCTTTTCAAGTCAATAACTTCACGAAGCGCTTTTACAGTGTGCTTCACATTTCCCAATAGCGGCCTTGTATTGCAGCCATGTAAGACGCTAACCTGCTTATTGGGGGTATTAGGGGTTCAGTGTCTTACCCAAGGATACTTCGACATGTAACACGGACAAGCCGGGATTTGAACAGGGATCCCTTGATCCCAAGACGAGCGCTCTACGTCCTGAGCTACTGCTTCAGATTGAAAAATTGTTGAGTTGAATTCATGATAAAAGTTAAAACCACTATACAATCACTTGTTAAAAGAGTCTTGTTAAAATGGATGTAAAATCGAATTGTCATGGTGGATTTTCTGAACTTGTATTGTATCTCAACTGTAAAGAAAACTATTTGATATGCTTTGGGCAGTCTCCAGCACGCTGCTAATGATGTTAAGAACCAGCGGAGGTGCTAACCACATGGTGTGTGTATATGTTGTGTCACTCATTGCGGCAACTGTAATGAAAGCCTCATCATCCAGTCCAGCCTGAATGTGGATCCTTGGTGGGACGGCTACACCGCAGTTATATACATTCAATCCGGGTTTGATTAAGGTATAAATTGCCTTTTGAATAATCTACATGTGTTTAAACAAGAAATTACAGTAGTGGCAACTTATTCCAGCCCAGCAAGCATTCTTTTGTCTCTTCTGCACGAGACTGCATTCGGGGAACCCGATCAAAATACTCATCTTTTTAATTTACCATTTAATTGTATTAAACTTGATGGGCAAATCCTATTTTGGTCGCCTGAGCGTATATCCGATTCTCCAATCTAAGCAGCTTCATCAAAAATATTGAATAGAGATGAGGCATAAATCGTGAATGGACTCGAAGAACCCAAAATAAGAAAATAAAAATATTGTAGAAATAAAAGTGACTAACCTGCTTTGTTCAACACAACAAGTAGCTGCTTGCTAATGCTAACTTGATTTAGCCGTCGATCTTCTCGCTCGTTCTCTTCATGCGCTTCCTGAAGCTCATCTTTCAAATTTCCTTCCCCTCTTTTGGACATTTTAGCCGCGTTTTAAGCTTAAGAACAATTCATTTTTACCAAGTTAAATGGAGCATTTTCACACGGCTAGAACGGAATGCCATGTAGCCAAAAACAAACTCAGGGTTAGGCAAAAGGGGGAATGAAATAGGCGGTGTTCCAAACAAACCACTTCCGGTTCACGACGGTGCTCACCGAAGCTGTTTCTTTTTCCTTTTTTGTCGTAGTAGTTCTGTTTATTTTACAAAAGATAGAGATTTTTGTAGCACTTTTTTTTACATGGAATTTAGAAACGACCGCAATATGCTAACCATTTGTCAGAGCGCTATAGCATCCCGCTAACTAGCGTGCCTACGCGACGGCCACATTGGTCCGGTCAACGTCCCCGTTATGAAAAAGTATATACTTTGAAAATAAATCATAACGTCATTTTACAACCGATTTTCATGCAGGAGAGTTTTTGTCAACGTGTGCTGTTATGAAGGAAAATTAATCCAAAAATATATAAACAAAAAGGGCATTTAAAAGTAAAACACGAACAATTATGCTAGTTACATACAACTGTGTTGACGTTTTACTTTGTATGAAAATGTAGTTAAAAGTAATGGTCACTTAAGTGCAAACGTGTGAATTAGAAGTTTCTCTCAAAAAAGAAGTGCTGGTGCCAGCCATTTTGACTCATTCTTGGTCATGCAGAAAATTGAACCCTGCTTACATCTTGATGGGATTGAGTGCCAGCAGTCTAATGACTGTTCTTTACTTAGCACCGATGTTCCCTGTAATTTTCCTTACGAGTCTGAGCGTTCACACAAAGTCAGTGAGCAACGCTTGAAACAACAGTGAGCAACAGCAATCCCAAGTGTGGCAAGATAATTCATTATCAAACATGTCCAAAACCTGACATCAAGTTACATTTTGCTGAGTTTCCGGCAATGCAAAAATTATTTTTCTCTTTTGAATGAATTAACTCATGTACTATTTATTGCAAAGGTTGTACGGCCGACAAACGTCGTTTGTTCTTACAATTCTTCCACAAGATATCCATTTCTTTTTATTTCCTGATATATTTTGTCACATAATAATAACATTTTGGGGGGCTTATTCACTCGGTTGTAAGATACACAACTGTACTTAATCACGTTTTTTAGTGGAAGTACAATGTTGGCAACAAGATTCACTTGATATAATTGGAAATTATTTGAATGCAACACAAACTTTTTATACTTTTTTTCCGTGGTTTTTTCCACTTTTTAAAAAATTCCTTTTAAAAAAATCTCATTGTGTTTATTTTTTCTGAGCTGTTACTTTTTTCTTTTTGTTCTCTATTTAATTTTTTCCTACATTTCTTTCTTCTTTTTTGCTGGCTTTTTTCTAAATTTTTCCTTCTTTTTTTCACTTCTTTTTGTTTCTTTTTTTTTTCTCAGCTTTTCACTGCTTTTTCATTTTGGTATTTTTTTTGTATTCCCCCTTCCTTTAAGTCATTTTGTAGATAATGTTACATAATATTTGGTTATGTTGGAATTAAAGAAGCAAAAACAACCTGAAGAGCTGTTTCGGACCCGAAAGAGCCAATTCCTTTTAGTGAGCCAAGCCGAAGAAGCCGGTTCTCGACAAACTCTACTAGCTTTACTCAACTTCGTTATACTTCAACTCGACTTCAAAATACCGCATTTAGGACGCAACGTCAGGGGAACCCGTGTATTTTTACCTTCATGCACTTTTACTTTGACTTAAGTCGCTTCTTAATTAGTAATTTTGAGCCCTCATTTTTGTGCGCTGGCTAGATTTACTAGAAAAAGTGATGGATGGATGGAATTTCTTAAGGACCTGAACACGTCAATCCATTTCTCGGCGTTTCGTCTGATATTACATATGGATTTTTTAGAATAACGAAACATAAATGCCATCTACAGGCCTAATCCATATAGTGTGACAATTGTCAGGCGGTAAATAATAAATGCCAGCTGTATGCTAGAGATTGCAAATCATTAAACTCACATAAGCCGTTTAAAGAGAATTAAAATGACATAATAGCAGTTTAATAAAACAACAAAGACCGTTATGAAAAAAAAGCGATTTATTGTAAATAAAATTAAGAGATGGTTTTGCTTTGCTGATGAGACAGCGACACAAGTCTCTTTGAGGAGTTTCACGACAATCACACAGCAGAGCACGTTATTTATACATTGCAGAGGGGGGGGGGAAATAAAAATTTTGAGACATACTCACAGTTTAATATAAGAACAAAGACATTTCATTTCAGGAATAAGGTTGCAGTCAAATCAAGACATAAAAGGATCTGCCGAATCCTAAAACCCCAAAACAATTTCATCCTGTGTCACTTTGACAACTTTGCACAAATGGTCAATTTTAAACAGAAAAGAAAATCACTCCAACAAATATATTCATGACATTTAAATTTCAAATCAAATCTAAATGGATTCAAGATAATGAAATCCACCACAAAAAAGTCATGCCTTGAATACAGGGAGTAAGGTTTATCTAAGTATGTTTAAGACTTTAAGTAACCTGTATTGTTTTGTACAAAAATTAAACATTTCATCAAATAAATTGCTCTTTAAAAATCCATAATGTAATTTGTAAGTTACTTTTGGAAGATAAACCTCAAGAGGTAGAGAGTGGATGAAAAAAAGCGATCCAACCATTTTCTCAACCGCATCAAGCTTTAAGCTTTACACCAACCCTATTGAATGGATGCACGAAATATTAGGCAATAAAAATGTCAAAGTTCTTGGGGCGCTAGAGATACAGTGCAATGTGTTTACAAACGGACTAGAAAGTAGAAACCGGATTTCTTCTTCGGGGTGGATGCTTGGTGACCTCCTCACAGCGCCACACGCTGGTAGTGGAGGAAAGAAGCACTACATTCATGTCCTCTACTCGGAAAAAGTTGCACAAAATACAAACTTACAGCAATGTCCGAATATGTTTCGACATCTCCAAAAAAATTGTTCGTATCTACCGTTTTTCGTAAGTCGACTGGTCGTAAGTAGGGGAGCGTCTGTACTGTATATATTCAGATTTTTCAAAAATCCCGGTTTGGGGCTATTCCACGAAACCAAGATAAGGGATAAATCCGGGACAATTTATTATCTTAATTGAATTTAGTCTCTTCTGGGTGACATGAAAGCAAATTAACATTAGCCTGCTCAGTTACTATGGTGACTCGAATAGAATGCTGTTTCAATGAACCGGTGCACAAAAGTACCTTGGATTATCCACGAGCGGCTGCCTTTTCCAGCAGCTGCCCTGTTATCTCTCACTTTTTGTGATTTATTGTTTTATTGTCTGCTCCTGTCTTCGGTGTTTTCTTCCCGTTTTGACAACTACACTATGGATTACTTCTATCCTATGGACATGGGTTTTAGCGCACAAAAATGCGTCTATTCAAGGAATCAACTCCTTGCCCTGAAGAATTCTCGTGCCGGCGTGATGAAGGGGCCTATCGTGGAAGAAGAGCCGGAGCTAGCGAAGCGGCTAGCGGCGTTATAAGTCTTCGGTACCATCCGTAATCATGGTAAATGCGAACTCACGACCAAATAAGATCATCGAGTGCTGGTGGAAAACATCGAAGCGCACAGGGAGCGCAGTTGCTGTGTTTTGCGGAAACGTGGCTCACGTTTAGCATTCCGGACGCTAACGTGTAGCCACCCGGAGCTATCCGGCTTCAACGCCGCTATAGAGAGACACGAAAGCCGGGGGGAATCGGAGAGGAGGCGGACTTGATAACACGAGGTGGTGTATCCCTGGATTTTTACAAAGAAAAGATTTCCATCTGCCGCAGGGATGTCGAACTTTTGGACTGGCGTGACGTCATCCACTCCGCTACAAGCACCCCTAGGGCATCATGTTAATCTGTTAATAAACAACGGGGTAGACTGCTGGAAGTGTGAATTTCCCTACGGGGATGAATAAAGTACTTATCTATCCATCTTTCCTTATCAACAGTGCTCAGGTAACCATTTTTTCTACTTTTTTTCAGATCTTCATTAAACTCCCCTGTTCAGCATCTGTCAAAGATTATGGACGACACTTCTCCATTTTCTGATCACTGATTCTGATATGGATACTTGGGGTCTAATTGAGGATAGTCTAGATTTCTTTATTCCAATTTCAAGCAAGTCAGAAATGAAACAACGTTAAGACATATCACTGACGTCAAGAGTACACAAATGAGTTAGTTTAGTGGTAGCTGTATTTTTTTAAATGTAAATACAAAACCTGAGTTTGCATCAAGCAGAATGATGACTGCTATTCTCTCCAGCACACTTGTGACAATAAAAACCTTGACGTGACGTAATTATTTTACATCAGTGTGGGTTTTTGTAAGTCTTGTTTTTCAAGCTTCTTTTGTGGCTGAATCTTTAACACTAACTGAACAGTCGGAAGGTTTTTCACCAGTATGGGTTCTTGTGTGTTTTCTAAAACATCATTTCTGGGGGAATTTTGACCACAAACTGAGTGGGCAAAAGGTTTTTCACCAGCGTGGGTTCTTGTGTGTGCTTTTAAGCTTTTTTTCCAATTAAACCTTTGACCGCAAATGGAGCAAGCATGAGGTTTTACACCAGTGTGGGTTCCCATGTGTACTTTGAAGCTGTCTTCCCAACGGAAACTTTGACCGCAAACTGAGCAAGCAAAAGGCTTTTCAGCAGTGTGCGTTCTTGAGTGTTTATTTAGACTTCCTGTACAGGCGAATTTTTGACCGCAGACAGAGCAGGCAAAAGGTTTTTCACCAGTGTGGGTTCTTGTGTGTACTTTTAAGCTTCCTTTCCACTTGAATGTTTGACCACAAACAGAGCAGGCAAACGGGTTTTCACCTGTGTGGGTTCTTGCATGGCTTTTTAACTGTGATTTCCAGATGAATTTTTGACCGCAGACAGAGCAGAGAAAAGGTTTTTCACCAGTGTGGGATCTTGTGTGTACATCTAAGGTTTTTTTCTGGTGGAATTTTTGATCGCAGACAGAACAGGCAAAAGGTTTTTCACCTGTGTGGGTTCTTGCGTGTCGCATTAACCTTTCTTTCCATTGGAATGTTTGACCGCAAACTGAACAGGCAAAAGGTTTTTCACCAGTGTGGGATCTTGCGTGTCGCTTTAATCTTTCTTTCCGGTGGAATTTTTGCCCGCAAACTGAACAGGCAAAAGGTTTTTCACCAGTGTGGGTTCTTGTGTGTCGCTTTAAGCTTCCTTTCCAGTTGAATCTTTGATCGCAAACTGTGCAGGCATAAGGTTCTTCACTTGTGTGGATTCTTGCATGCCTTTTTAAGCTTCCTTTCTGGGTGAATTTTTGACAACAAACTGAGCAGGTAAAAGGTTTTTCCCCTGTATGGCCAATGATATGGCGTTGCAAATAACACTTGTGTCTAAATCTTTTGCCACAATGCGAACATTTGTGACATCTGTTATCTTCCGATTGTTTGTCGCCATCGTTGTTTGAAGAGTCGGACGTGTCGTCATCATCCGTTGTTACGGGGCTTCTGCTTGGAGACACCTTCTCCTGGTTCTCTTCATGTTCTGAGGTTAAAATGGCCGGAATCACCGGAAACTCTTTAAAATCTTCCTCTTTTTTAACGTTAACCGTCTCAAAATATTTATCCTCCTCCTTTTTGATGTCATCAGGCTCCAAATCCTCCTTCTTTTTAACATCAACCGTCCCTAAATACTCATTCTCCTCCTTTTTGACGTGAACACACTCCAAAACCTCTTCCTTCTTAATGTGACCAGGCTCCGAATCCTCTGTTTTAAAGCCAGGCAACTTTGTCTCCTGTTGCCAGGGAAGAAGATACTTTTCATTGACGTCTGTTGGACAAAACACACATGGATGTGTCAAATCACAGTTTCCTTCTAAACCGTATTAAAATCCAATAAGACCAGGTAAATAAAGGAAGATTTCTTTATGGTTCTGCAAGCAATCGTTCATTTCAGGTATGAAAATGTGTGAGGGCTTAAAAGGGTGAGAATAAAAAATTAAGATGTACAAGCCAACAAAAAATTACAGTTTGTCACACTGTGTTTCGGTGATCTGCAGGAGCTCATACACTTTGGGGATATTGTAAATGGTAAATGGTCTGCATTTCTATAGCGCTTTTCAAGTCACTTGAAGACCTCCCAAAGCGCTTTACAATGTGCTTCACACTTACCCATTCCCACACACACTCACACACCAATAGGTGGTCAGCCATGCAAGGCGCCGACCTGCTTATTGGGGGCATTAGGGATTCAGTGTCTTGCCCAAGGACACTTCGACATATAACAAGGAGGAGCCGGGAATCGAACCTGCGATCTCTTGATCCCAAGACGAGCGCTCTACCTCCTGAGCTAATTGCACAAAACCAAGATATGGGACTAAATCTGAAAAGGTTTGTTTGTATTGGCTGAAAATTAAGTTAAAAGTGAAAGGCTGATTTCCTTTATAGATGTTGAGAACCAGCGGAGGTGCTAACCACATGGTGTGTGTGTATGTTGTGTCGCTCATTGCAGGTCAATTGTTCCAGTATTTTTTATACTCGATAATGTAATTATTTCTGTTTTCACAAATAAATAAAAAGGTTATGAAATGAAATGATCTGCATTTATATAGCGCTTTTCAAGTCAATGACTTCCCGAAGCGCTTTTACAGTGTGCTTCACATTTCCCAATAGCGGCCTTGAATTCAGGGATCAGAATGGAGATTTTCATTTTCAGCTGAAATAGCCAGGGTCCAGGGGAACAGGCCCCGGCCAGGTCCAGGGCGGAGCCCGGTGGGGGGCTCAGGGGGACGAAGGCCCACTGAAGCCAACAGCATTTATCTTATTTGCTATGTGAAAATTGCACTAGAATGAATTAAATCCAACAAAACAGAAACCATGTATTTTTTTCAGTTTTAAGATGTTTAAAACAATTGGGGGATTACAATGTTACAACCATCACCATTGTTGTTGTGTTTTGATGATGAAGATGGACCTTGTATTTAGCTACTTATCAACAATATATATGAAAATATATACATTAATAACCATTCATCATTAATTTGAAAATAGAATGCACAAACTCAACATGCTTAAAGAAAATACATGTCATAAATTTTGTTTATCCTGTTCTAAATATTGTATAAACACAAAAGATAAAATCATTTCATAAATAGATTTATAAATACCTCAGATTGGGATTTTCTGTCACACAGGGGAACCAGTGGTTGGCTGCTGCTAGTATTTGAAGTGGAAGGATTTGGAACGGCCAATAATGTTGAACCGGTGGTGTTACTGTTAGTTTCACTGCCGATTTGAAATGCGGATCCGAGTGCATCATTTGATCGCCGGCAAGCTATTTTTGCTTTGTGCTTGTTCATTTTAGCATGATCGATCAGTGCCACACAACCTCGCGTAGCATAATCGATCAGATCGACACAGTATAGACACTTTGCTTTCCCTGGAACATCACACTTTGCGATGAACTGGCTCAAAGTTTCTGTAACTTCAAGATCTTGTTTTAGGCAATTTACTTGTCCAAAACCATGCTTATATTTATCATTTAAGTAACATTTTTAGAAGATTAAAATAATTTGCCCACATAACTGATTGTTTTGTAAATACTGCAAGATAAGTTCAAATGCAGTTCAGTCCCTGCAGCTTGTGCAACAATGCGGCCAATTTTTCTAACGGCCGCCAGGGTGCGCCAGAGCAATAAAGGTAAGAGTGAGACCGTCGGATTTTGAATTTGTTTGCAACGCAAGAAGTGAAAGTGAAAAAGTCGGAATGCCTTTGGGGTTCAAAAACAGCGGAAATCCGCGGATCCGCGGAAAATTCTGATCCCTGTGTATTGCAGCCATGTAAGATGCTAACCTTAACCAAGGACACTTCGACATGTAACACGGACAAGCCGGGATTTGAACAGGGATCCCTTGATCCCAAGACGAGCGCTCTACCTCCTGAGCTACTGCTTCAGATTGAAAAATTGTTGAGTTGAATTCATGATAAAAGTTAAAACCACTATACAATCACTTGTTAAAAGAGTCTTGTTAAAATGGATGTAAAATCGAATTGTCATGGTGGATTTTCTGAAATTGTATCTCAACTGTAAAGAAAACTATTTGATATGCTTTGGGCAGTCTCCAGCACGCTGCTAATGATGTTAAGAACCAGCGGAGGTGCTAACCACATGGTGTGTGTATATGTTGTGTCACTCATTGCGGCAACTGTAATGAAAGCCTCATCATCCAGTCCAGCCTGAATGTGGATCCTTGGTGGGACGGCTACACCGCAGTTAGATACATTGAATCCGGGTTTGATTACCATATAAATTGCGTTTTGAATAATCTACATGTGTTTAAACAAGAAATTACAGTCGTGGCAACTTTTTCCAGCCCAGCAAGCATTCGTACTCTTCTGCACGAGACTGCATTCGGGGAAACCGGTCAAAATACTCATCTTTTTAATTTATCATTTGATTGTATTAAACTTGATGGGCAAATCCTATTTTCGTCGCCTGAGCGTATATTCGATTCTCCCATCTAAGCAGCTTCATCAAAAATATTGAATAGAGATGAGGCATAAATCGTGAATGGACTCGAAGAACCCAAAATAAGAAAATAAAAATATTGTAAAAATAAAAGTGACTAACCTGCTTTGTTCAACACAACAAGTAGCGGCTTGCTAATGCTAGCTTCGTGCAGTCGTCGATGTTGTGGCTCGTTCTCTTCTTCCACTTCCTGAAGCTCCACTTTCAAATTCCCTTCCACTCTTTTGGACATTTTAGACGCGTTTTAAGCTCACAAATGATTTATTTTTACCAAGTTGAATGGAGTATTTTCACCCAGCTAGAGAGGAATGCTATGTAGCCAAATACACACTCAGGGTTTACCCAAAAGGGGGAATGCAATGGGCGGTGCTCCAAACAAACCACTTCCGGTTCACGATGGTCCTCACCGAAGCTGTTTCTTTTTCTTATTCTGTTTATTTTACATAACATAGAGGATTCCTATGTTTGCACAAGTTTTTTTTACATAGAACCGAGAAAGTACTGCAATATGCTAACCATTTGTCAGTGCGCTATGGCATCCCGCTAACTAGCGTGCCTACGCGACGGCCACATTGGTCCGGTCAACGTCCCTGTTATGAAAAAGTATATAAATTGAAAATAAATCATAACGTCATTTTAAAACAGATATTCATGCAGGTAACTTTTTGTCAACGTCAATGCATGCTTTTATTACGGAAAATTAATAGAACGAATTATAAACGAAAAAGGGCATTTAAAAGTAAAAAAACGAACAATCATGCAAGTTACAAACAACAGTGTTGACGTTTTACTTTGTATGAAAATTAAATTAAAACAAATGGCCCCTTGATTAGACGTTTCTCTCGAAAAAAGAAGTGCTGGTGCCAGCCATTTTGACTCTTTCTTAGTCATGCAGAAAATTGAGCCCTGCTTACTTCGAAACGAACGTTAAAGAACGGAGTAAAAAGAAAGTTATCCTGAAAGATATAAATAAATGCAAAAAAGCAAGACGAGGTAAATTATCAGATGATTAATCGGACAATGAAGGACATGAAATACACTGTGTTTCTTATTTCGGTATTCTGTTCAGAATTCACGATTTTAATCATGTTTTTCGTTTCTCACTTAAAACATTTAGTCATCTCATCAGCTGCACCGCTTATCCTCAGTAGGGTCGGGATTACTTATCCTACTGAGGATAAGTAATCGCAGCAATCATCGGGCAGTGGGCAGGGGACACCCTGGACTGGTTGCCAGCCAATCGCAGGGCACAGAGGGACAGACAACTCACTCGCTCAGTCACACCTAGGGACAATTTGGACCGGCCAATTCACCTGAAATGCATGTTTTTGGAATGTGGGAGGAAACTGGAGTGCCCGGAGGAAACCCACGCAAGCACGGGGAGAACATACAAACTCCGCAGAGTAAGGCTAGGAGCTGGATTTGAACCCACTCACACTCAGGAAGTTCCCACGGCCTCAGAACTGTGCCGCACACGCGCTAACCACTGCGCCGCCGTGCTGTCATTTTATGCTGATTTTAAATGAAAAATAAGGGGTGCATGGCGGCATTACCTCAGAAGGTAGAGCGCTCGTCTTGGGATCAAGAGGTTGCAGGTTCGATTCCCGGATCCTTTGTATTATATGTTGAAGTGCTATTGGGCAAGACACTAAGTGCCTAATGCCCCCGATTGTAGATAGTTGAATGGCTGACACTGCTATCGGTTAGTTAGTGTGTAAAATGGAAAAGTGTGAAGCACATTGTAAAGCGCTTTGGGAGGTCTTCATTGACTTGAAAAGCGCTATAGAAATGCAACCATTTACATCTCTGTGGGATTGAGTGCCGGCAGTCTTTTCGTTTTGTCCGACGCAATGAAGATAATGACTGTTCTTTACTTAGCACACTCTCTAACTATGTTGTTTGGTAAATTCCAGATTTCCCCTCTCCAGCTCCCCCACAAACCCAGTAAGGATGAGCAGCGAAAAAAAGGGATGGATGGAATTCCTTTAGGACCTGGACACGTCAATCTATTTCTCGGCGTTTCATCTGAAATTACATATGAATTTTTTAGAATAACAATACATAAATGCCATCTAGGGCAGCACAGCGGCGCAGTGGTTAGCGCGTGTGCAGACACAGTTCTAAGGTCCTAGGAACGTCCTGTGTGGGTTCAAATCCAGTTACCGGACTTCCTGTGCGGAGTTTGTATGTTCTCCCCGTGCTTGCGTGGGTTTCCTCCCACATTCCAAAGACATGCATTTCAGGTGGATTAGCCGGTCCAAATTGTCCCTAGGTGTGACTGAGCGAGTGAGTTGTCTGTCCCCGTGTGCCCTGCGATTGGCTGGCAACCAGTTCAAGGTGTCCCCTGCCCACTGTCCGATGATTGCTGGGATGGGCTCCAGCACTCCCGCGACCCTACTGAGGATAAGCGGTGCAGCGAATGATAGAGAGGGAGAAATGCCATCTACAGGCCTAAACTATATAGTGTGACAATTGTCCGGTGATAAATAATAAATGACAGCTGTATTCTAGAGAGATTTCAAATTATTAAACTCACATCAGCCGTTTAAACAAAATTAAAATGACATACAACAACACCGACCACAAACAACAAAGACCGTTATGAAAAAAAAAACAATTTATTGTAAATAAAATTAAGAGATGGTTTTGCTTTGCTGATGATACAGCGACACAAGGACACAAGTCTCTTTAAGTACTTCCACGACATTCACACAGCAGAGCACGTTATTTATACATTGCAGGGGGGGGATCAAAATTTTGAGACATACTCACAGTTTGATATAAGAACAAAGACATTTCATTTCAGGAATAAGCTTGCAGTCAAATCAAGACATAAAAGCATGATGAGATCGCCGAATCCTAAAACCCCAAAAACAATTTCATCCTGTGTCACTTTGACAACTTTGCACAAATGGTCAATTTTAAACAGAAAAGAAAATCACTCCAACAAATATATTCATGACATTTAAATTTCAAATCAAATCTAAATGGATTCAAAATAATGAAATCCACCACAAAAAAGTCATGCCTTGAATACAGGGAGTAAGGTTTATCTAAGTATGTTTAAGACTTTAAGTAATTGTTTTGTACTAAAAAAATAAACATTTCCTCAAATAAACTGCTCTTTAAAAATCCATAATGTAAATTGTAAGTTACTTTTGGAAGATAAACCTTAAGAGGTAGAGAGTGGATTAAAAAAAAGTGATCCAACCCTTTTCTCAACCGCATCAAGCTTTCTTATTCCACTTTCGTTTCAAAAGAAACGGCTTGCCTCTTCTTTAAGCTTTACACCAGCCCTATTGAATGGATGCACGAAATATTAGGCAATAAAAATGTAAAAGTTCTTGGGGCGCTAGAGATACAGAGCAATGTGTTTACAAACAAACTAGGAAGTAGAAACCGGATTTCTTCTTCGGGGTGGATGCTGGGGGACCTTCTCACAGCGCCACACACCGGTAGTGGAGGAAAGAAGCACTACATTCATGTCCTCTACTCGGAAAAAGTTGCACAAAATACAAACTTACAGCAATATCCGAATATGTTTCGACATCTCCAAAAAAATTGTTCGTATCTACCGTTTTTCGTAAGTCGACTGGTCGTAAGTAGGGGAGCGTCTGTACTGTATATATTCAGATTTTTCAAAAATCCCGGTTTGGGGCTATTCCACGAAACCAAGATAAGGGATAAATCCGGGACAATTTATTATCTTGATTGAATTTAGCCTCTTCTGGGTTGCACGAAAGCAAATTAACATTAGCCTGCTCAGTTACTATGGTGACTCGAATAGAATGCTGTTTCAATGAACCGGTGCACAAAAGTACCCTGGATTATACTTTCCTTATCAACAGTGCTCAGGTAACCATTATTTTTACTTTTATTTAGATCTTCATTAAACTCTGCTGTTCAGCAGCTGTCAAAGATTATGGACGACACTTCTCCATTTTCTGATCACTGATTCTGATATGGATACTTGGGGTCTAATTGAGGATAGTCTAGATTTCTTTATTCCAATTTCAAGCAAGTCAGAAATGAAACAAAGTTAAGACATATCACTGACGTCAAGAGTACACAAATGAGTTAGTTCAGTGGTAGCTGTATTTTTTTTTAAATGTGAATACAAAACCTGAGTTTGCATCAAGCAGAATGATGACTGCTATTCTCTCCAGCACACTTGTGACAATAAAAACCTTAACGTGACGTAATTATTTTACATCAGTGTGGGTTTTTGTAAGTCTTCTTCGTCAAGCTTCTTTTGTGGCTGAATTGTTAACACTAACTGAACAGGCGAAAGGTTTTTCACCAGTGTGGGTTCTTGTGTGTTTTCTAAAACATCATTTCTGGGGGAATTTTGACCACAAACTGAGTGGGCAAAAGGTTTTTCACCAGAGTGGGTTCTTGTGTGTGCTTTTAAGCTTTTTTTCCAGTTAAACCTTTGACCGCAAATGGAGCAAGCATAAGGTTTTTCACCAGTGTGGGTTCCAATGTGTACTTTGAAGCTTTTTTCCCAACGGAAACTTTGACCGCAAACTGAGCAAGCAAAAGGCTTTTCACCAGTGTGCGTTCTTGTGTGTTTATTTAGACTTCCTGTACAGGTGAATTTTTGACCGCAGACAGAGCAGGCAAAAGGTTTTTCACCAGTGTGGGTTCTTGTGTGTACTTTTAAGCTTCCTTTCCACTTGAATGTTTGACCACAAACTGAGCAGGCAAACGGGTTTTCACCTGTGTGGGTTCTTGCATGGCTTTTTAACTGTGATTTCCAGATGAACTTTTGACCGCAAACAGAGCAGAGAAAAGGTTTTTCACCAGTGTGGGATCTGGTGTGTACATCTAAGGTTCCTTTCTGGTGGAATTTTTGATCGCAGACAGAACAGGAAAAAGGTTTTTCACCTGTGTGGGTTCTTGTGTGTCGCTTTAAGCTTTCTTTGCCGTTGAATCTTTGATCGCAAACTGAACAGGCAAAAGGTTTTTCACCAGTGTGGGATCTTGCGTGTCGCTTTAACCTTTCTTTCCGGTGGAATGTTTGACCGCAAACTGAACAGGCAAAAGGTTTTTCACCAGTGTGGGATCTTGTGTGTCGCTTTAATCTTTCTTTCCGGTGGAATTTTTGACCACAAACTGAGCAGGCAAAAGGTTTTTCATCAGTGTGGGTTCTTGTGTGTCGCTTTAAGCTTCCTTTCCAGTTGAATCTTTGATCGCAAACTGAACAGGCATAAGGTTCTTCACCTGTGTGGGTTCTTGCGTGCCTTTTTAAGTTTGATTTCCGGGTGAATTTTTGACCACAAACTGAGCAGGCAAAAGGTTTTTCCCCTGTATGTACAATGATATGGCGTTGCAAATCACGCTTGTGTCTAAAACTTTTGCCACACTGCGAACATTTGTGACATCTGTTATCTTCCGATTGTTTGTCGCCATCGTTGTTTGAAGAGTCGGACGTGTCGTCATCATCCGTTGTTACGGGGCTTCTGCTTGGAGACACCTTCTCCTTGTTCTCTTCATGTTGATCTTCGGAGGTTAAAATGACCGGAATCACCGGAAACTCTTTAAAATCTTCCTCTTTTTTAACGTTAACCGTCTCTATATATTTATCCTCCTCCTTTTTGATGTCATCAGGCTCCAAGTCCTCCTTTTTAACATCAACCGTCCCTAAATACTCATTCTCCCCTTCCTTGACGTGAACACACTCCAAAACCTCTTCCTTCTTAATGTGACCAGGCTCCGAATCCTCTGTTTTAAAGCCAGGCAACTTTGTCTCCTGTTGCCAGGGAAGAAGATACTTTTCATTGACGTCTGTTGGACAAAAACACACATGAATGTGTCAAACCAGTTTCCTTTTCGACTATCAAATCGCTGAACTCAACGCAATCAACAATGCATATCGAGACTTCATTTTCCGTGGACATTATTTTTCAATAACTTTCAAACAAAAACGCAGATTGTTTTAAATCATCCTCAAGCTCATTCTATAAATTCACTCCACTTACAACTAGGGTGTCAAAGTCAAAAGAATGGAGCGCCAAATGAAACATTTGCATACTTGTCGCGCTCCAGGGCTCCATGCCTTTACCAACTGTCGTATTTCTCCTTACGAAATATAAAATAATCTTACACCATATTTTTTTTCAAACGTGTTTGTTTATGTAGTTTAACATGTTATATTGTACATGTGTTTCGTTATGTCATATATATTTTTAATGAACATTTTGTTGCTCGACATGAATGAGGTTTATTAGATATAGATAGATAGATAGATAGATAGATAGATAGATAGATAGATAGATAGATAGATAGATAGATAGATAGATAGATAGATAGATAGATAGATAGATAGATAGATAGATAGATAGATAGATAGATAGATAGATAGATAGATAGATAGATAGATAGATAGATAGATAGATAGATAGATAGATAGATAGATAGATAGATAGATAGATAGATAGATAGATACTTTATTCATCCCCGAAGGGAAATTCACATTTCCAGCAGCATCCCTGAGCTGAGAACATTCGAAAATAACACGGGAGCTGCTGGAGTTAAAAAAAGTTCAAAAATGAAGTTGCTTGAACGTTCACTGTAGAAGGAAAAAATACATGCAAATAGAATTAAGTAAAATAATACATTTTCTTATTTTCTGCATTAAATTATTGTTGGTAATATACTGATTAAAGGGATATCCACAAACCTGTCTTTGTTCATTTTCTCCTTTTATACTTCCTTTTATTTCTTAACTTCTTTATACAAAATCATTATCGTAATATCATGCATCAAAGCAAGTGAGCCGTTCGAGAGCCAGCTTTCTTGAATGAGTTGAGCCGATAAAGCCGGTTCTCTAAAAAGAGACGGAATTCCTTTCACTACACAACTCTCACAGAATGATGCATGATGGGAAATCCCCTGACGGCAGACTCATGCGCACAGTAGCATCAAACCGCTCGCTTTGTTTGCAAAGAAAAAAAACGATACCGAGATAGAGGCTACCGCGGCGAACTCGTTTGACTTGATTGATTTGCCGTTTGGTGATCGTCGGTGTATACCGGACTGTACCCATCATTGGCAAATTTGCGTTTTTCCGTACAGATTTTCTTTTACGTCGTGCACGTCTTAAAATGCATCATAAACGTACTTTGTATGGCAAAAACGTACAGCTTGACAGGTATGGATTTGGCCCAGACTGATCAAATGTTGAACATTCTGAAAATGGTGCCTATAGTTTAGTGAACCTCATTGAACCGTATTAAAACTTAACATAGAAAAAACAATAAGACCAGGTAAAGAAAGCAAGCAAGATTTCCTTATGGTTCTGCAAGCAATCGTTCATTTCAGGTATGAAAATGTGTGAGGGCTTAAAAGGGTGAGAATAAAAAAATTAAGATGTACAAGCCGACAAAACATTAAAGTTTGTCACACTGTGTTTCGGTGCTCTGCAGGAGCTCATACACTTTGGGGATATTGCACAAAACCAAGATATGGAAAAAAAAAAGTCTTAAAAGGTTTGTTATATTGGCTGTAAATTAAATTAAAAGTGTACATATAGGCTATACTGGACTTACACTAAACTTTGTAGAATGTATAGTTGAAAACGGTTCTGAGGTTCTACAAAGTGACTAAAAACACTTGCAAACTTGGTATCAAAGGGGGATAAATTCGAAAGGGTAGAAACAATTAGAATGAACACATTACCAAGACTATTATTTCTGTTTCAGTCTCTTCCTATTCTGCATCCACATTCAATGTGTTCAATAAATTGGTATCAAGATTCCTTTGGCAAAATAAGAAACCTAGAATAAAATACAAAACCCTTTTAGCTTATAAAGAAAAAGGGGGCCTAGACCTACCCAATATTAGATATTATTGGGCAGCTCAAATGAAAGCTCTTATTTTGTAGATTACTACAGATAATATGGGTGAACATGGTGAAGCGATCTTGTCTAAATATGCCTGCGGAATCGTTACCATACATATCAGCCGTGATGTGGAAGAAGTTAAAAATCCAGAATGAATGGATTGAAATGAAATGCATTTATATAGCACTTCTCAAGTCAAGACTTCCCAGTGTGCTTCACATTTCCCAATAGCGGCCGAGCAGCCATGTAAGGCGCTAACCTGCTTATTGCGGGTATTAGGGGTTCAGTGTCTTACCCAAGGACACTTCGACATGTAACACGGAGGAGCCGGGATTCGAACTGCGATCTCTTGATCCCAAGACGAGCGCTCTACCTCCTGAGCCACTGCCGCCCCGATTAAAGGAATTATTAAAACATGGTCAACAATACAAAAAATATCAAGGTCTGTGAAAACGGCTACAAAAATAGCGAAAAAAAAAAAAAAAAACTTCAAACCTGGGGTTATGGAGGTAGGATTTTAAAAATGGGCCCAAAAAGGATTGATGTTGATTACCCAAGTGTTAGAAGGACAGGTAATGAAATCTTTCGAACAACTTGAACAAGAATTTGACCTACCTGGAAAGGACTTTTACAAATATTGGCAAATAAGGCATTACCTCCAGAAACATGATGAATGGGGGGAAATATGTAAGGAGCCAACTAAAGTTGAGGTATTATTGATGATATACTCAAAAGGACAATTAATAAATGGGGTTATCTCAAAAGTGTATAAAGCTCTGCAAATGGATCTCAGTAATGAAGAGATAGTTGTTAAGGAAAAATGGGAACAAGAAGCTAATGTGGTGATAAAAATGCGACAAATGGGAGAAAACTTTGAAAAAGGGACAGAAAATAACCAGCAGCCTGACAGGGAGGGAGTTTGAATTGAAAGTACAATTGCGAGACCTTTATACAACCTCTATCACTTCAAACTATAAAAATACATCCAATGTATGTTGGAATAACTGTGGGAGGGTCAGATATTTCACGCATATTTTCTGGAATTGCCCTGTGATATTAAATTTCTGGAGAAGTATTTAAACAGAGATAACATTAATTATTGGTTGGGAGTTGCGGTTGGACCCAGTGACCTACGTGTTAGGAATTGTTCCAGAAGAATTATTGACTGGTCAACATAAATGCATACTAAGGGTTATGCTTCTGGTAGCATAGAAGATGATCGGGTATGTCAATTGTATATATTTTTTGTTTGTGTTGCTGTATGATGGAGGAATCAAACCTCTGTCAAAATGTGTGTGAGAAATAAAAAGTTATTTAAAAAAATGATCACAACTTCCTGGCTAAACCACAAACTCCTGACATAAAACAATGGAGAGACAAATTAAAGCAACTGTACATTATGGAAAAAATCACTGCAAAATGTCATTTGAAACTAGATAAATTCGAGAAAAGATGGAAGCCTATCACACCATTTTTACTTGATGTCTTAACACCTCATATTTTATTTTATTTCTTTCATTAACATTTTTTTGTTATTTATGGGAATGCCAATTGTACATATTTTTGGTTTTGTGTTGCTGTATGACGGGTGACCCAACCCTCTGTCAAATTGTATGTGAGAAATTAAAAGTTATAAAAAAACCACATTAGACTTTTATAAATCTAAGATTCATTACACACGAGTGAAATAATTCAAGCCTTTATTTTTTTAATATTGAGGATTTTGGCAAAAATAGTAAGGAAAAACCCAAATTCCCTATCTCAAATACTTTGCATATTTCATTCGACCAATAAAAAAGGTGTTTTTCTTTTTTTTTTTTTTAAGTCAACCATCAAAATAATAATGTTCAGTTATCAGGAATCCTTTTGCAGAAATGACTGTTTCAATGTGGCGTGGCATGAAGGCAATGAATGTGGCGTGGTATGAAGGCACTGTTGAGGTGTTATGGAGGCCCAGGATGCTTCCATAGCGGCATTCAGCTCATCCACAGGGTTGGGTCTGGTGTCTCTCAACTTCCTCTAACCCACAGATTCTCGATGGGGTTCAGGTCAGGGGAGTTGGCAGGCCAATTGAGCATCGTAACACTCTGCTCAGTAAACCATTTACGAGTGGTTTTGGCAGGTGCCAAGTCGTGCTGAAAGATACAATCTTTATCTTCATAAAGCTTTTAAGCAGATGGAGGCATGAAGTGCTCCAAAATCCCCCAAAAGCATGGCTGCATTGACCCAGCTTTTGAAAGAAGTAGAGTGTAACTGTAACTAATTACTTTCTTTAAAGTCATGTGGAACAGCGTGGCAGGTAAGCCAGTTGTTGTTTGCAGATGACACAGCGCTTGTG
This sequence comes from Urocampus carinirostris, assembly GCF_059441175.1. Classification (NCBI taxonomy): domain Eukaryota; kingdom Metazoa; phylum Chordata; class Actinopteri; order Syngnathiformes; family Syngnathidae; genus Urocampus; species Urocampus carinirostris. The sequence goes on along the minus strand of NC_142352.1, from coordinate 1,341,514 downwards.
GCTGATTCTGAGGAAACATTGAGAAGGTTGGTCATGGAGTTTGGAAGAGTATGTGAAAGGCGTAAGTTATGTGTGAATGTTGACGAGAGTAAGGCGATGAAGTGTTCACTTGATGGAGTGGGCGTGGCGTTAGAAATAAGGTTGCATGGACAGGTGCTGGAAGAAGTTGAAGGCTCTAGGTGCTTGGGTTGTGATGTGGCTGCAGTTGTTGGAATGGGGTGCGAGGTATTGCACAGAGTAAATCAAGGAAGCAAGGTTTTGGGCGCTCTGAGGAGAATAATAAGCAACAAGAGTATGAGTATGGATGTTGAGAGGACTGTATGAGAGTGTGATTGTGCCGACTGTGTTGTATGGTACAGATACTCGGGGCCTGAATGCAGATTTGAGAAGGAAATGAAATGTTTTTTAGATGAAGGGTTTGAGGAGTATGTTAAGAGTGACAAGATTGGATAGATTGAGAAATGAAATTGTGAGAGACAGCACTGGAGTAGTAGTAGAACTGAGCAAGCGTGTTGATAAGAGAGTACTGGGTTGGTTTGGACACATGGAGAGGATGAATGAGGAGCAAATGTTGAAGAAGATCTACAGAGCAGAAGTCAATGGAAGAAGACCAAGAGGAAGCCCACGATTGACGTGGATGGATGGTGATATGACTGCACTGCAGGGAATAGGTCTAAATCTAGTGGAAGCAAGAGCTCTTGTTGGTTATAGGAATCTACATGTGTTTAAACACGAAATTACATTAATGGCAACTTATTCCAACACCTTGCTAGCAACCATTCTTTTGTCTCTTCTGCACGATTGTGCATTCGGGGAAAGCAACCAAAACACTCATCTTTTTAAAATTACCATTCAATTGTATAAAACTTCACGGGTAAATCCTGTTTTGGCCGATTGGGTGTAGATACGATTCTCCCATCTAAGCAGCTTCATCAAAAATATTGAATAGAGATGAGGCATGAATCGTGAACGGACTCGAAGAATCCAAAATAAGAAAATACAAATGTTGTAGAAATAAAAGTGACTAACCTGCTCTGTTCAACACAACATGTAGCTGCTTGCTAATGCTAGCTTCGTGCAGTCGTCGATGTTGTGGCTCGTTCTCTTCTTCCACTTCCTGAAGCTCCACTTTCAAATTCCCTTCCCCTCTTTTGGACATTTTAGCCGCGTTTTAAGCTCACAAATAATTTATTTTACCAAGTTGAATGGAGTATTTTCACCCGGCTAGAGAGGAATGCTATGTAGCCAAAACAAACTCAGGGTTACCCAAAAGGGGGAATGATATGGGCGGTGCTCCCAACAAATAACTTCCGGTTCACGATGGTGCTCGCCGAAGCGGTTTCTTTTTCCTTTTCTGTTGTAGTAGTTCTGTTTATTTTACAAAATAGAGAGGATCCTGATTTTTGCAGAAGTTTTTTTACATAGAATTTAGAAAGGACCGCAATATGCTAACCATTCGTTAGCGCGATCCAGCAGGTGTTTCTGAGGTGGTATTCATCAAATTAGGCCTGAGCAATAAAACGATAATGATAATTATTGTCATATGATATTTGCCAAGATAAATAATAATAAACTTACAATGAAAGTTGATCATTTTAACTGTAATTACACCACCCAAACGCCGAAAAATATGGCTCATAGAGTAAATGAGAAAGGACTACAACACGGTCAATTTTTTTTTTTGCATAATTTATAGTATGTTCCACTCATTTTTGATACTATCACTACTCTAAAGTACTCCAGACAGAGACGCAAAAGCCTGCGGGAAGCGGACAGGAGGTGGACTCGCTGACAGGAGGTGGTGTAACCCTGGGCACAAAGATTTCCATCTGCCGCTTGGACGTCAAATTTTTGGCCTAGTGTGTAACGACAACACAGCACCCCGAGGCCATCCTGTTCATCTGTTAATAAACAACAAAAGGATACTGCTGGAAGTGTGAATTTCCCTACGGGGATGAATAAAGTATACATCTATCTATCTATTCAGTTCTTTTCTGTATTTTTTCATATGTACTTCATACTACTTTGAAATATGTTGCAGTATTTTAAAGTCCTTTTTTTTATTTACTTCAGTACTTTTCAGAAATGTAGTTATATTTTCGGTACTTTTTCACAATTGTCAGTAGTTTTGCATACTTTATAGTACTTTCTACTACATTTTAATGCTATTTTCAATACCTATCTGTTTATTTTCCTATTTACCCGTACTTTCCACCACCTTTCAACATGTTTCAGTATTTTTAAGTATTTCTATTTTCTTCAGTTCTTTCCATTATTGTCTGTACTTTTCAGTTTTCTTCTCAGTACTTGTTATTTTTCCCATTTCTTTGCATATGTTGTAGTTTTTTCTACATGATACTTTCAAGTACATTTCGGTGCTTTTAATCATTTTCAGCACTTTTCACTACTTTTTCATATGTTTGATTACTTTTTCATTCTTTTCAGAGCTTTTCTGCTTGGTTAGGTTTTTTAATCATTATTTTCAGCACTTATCAATTCAGATTAAGAATATTTATTTTTATTGTATTGTATTATTATTACAGGGATGTGATTTGACCAAAGTGAAATTATCTGAAAATTAGGCGGGGGTCTGGGGGCCGCGGGCACCCAGCTAGGTCCAGGGCAGTGCCCTGGTGGGGGGACAAGTGGGGCGAAGCCCCCCGGAGCTCATGGGTTTTCGGTGTTTTTAAGTACTTTCAATGCACTCAGATGACAAAGAAATAGACAAAACAACAGCATACATTTTCAATGTATTTTGAACTATCCCATATAAAATGACAGTTTAAGTCAACTCAAAATCAGTCACATTAAAAAACATTGGACTGCCTTTGCTTTTAAAAACTATCACTGAGAATATCATTATATCTAACTCATGTGATTACCAAGTTAACACATAAATCATGTTGAAGAGTTCAAATTTCATGAACAAATAATTGTATCATGACCAAATGAAAAGTAACTCATATTAGAACATACCACAAATGTCTTTGTTATAGCAGAAGATGTTATCTATTAATGAAATAACTGTAGTGGGTTGTACATAATTCACCCACGGAACCATTGTTTAGTTAGCGAGTTCTTAGGGGGACTATTAATTCGGCCGGTTCTAGCCACTCTCGTGTTTGTTTTGTTATTGCCAGTTTAAATGTCATTAAAGCAGCTTTCTTTGGCACTTTTGTTTGACACTCCACCTACGACTCCCGTCTCTGCTCGCTACATTGGATCATGTCGGGGTCACCAACATTTGTAGATAATTCCTTCTCTAACCAGTCCGATCGAAACTTGTTTTTTACGATCTTATCAATTTCTTTAACTCGCGGAGCATCTTTGCGTTCGATCACGGACATCTTTCTTTAAACACTCGGCAAAAACGTGTGAGAAATGAACAATGGCATACTCCTACGCCTTTATAACAAGCGCGTTTATTGGTCAACACGGAGACTTCAACCAATCGCAAGTACGTTTCATTTCAGTTACGGAAACACTAAAATGGAATGCTGTCGAGACGAAATCGGTTTTTTACCGATTGAAAAATCGGAAATTTTAAAATTTTATTTTTGGAGATAAAAAAAGCGGAATTCCGCGAATTAGTGGAAAAATCACATCCCTGTTATTAATATTGTATACTTTATATTATTGTTGTATTTGTTATTGCAACATCCATTGCAGCCTGGTCATCCTGGAAGGGGGATTACACCTCATGTGCAGCTCCTTCTCAGGGTTACTTCATTTTCCTTAAGGCCCGGTCACACAGCCTTTCACGGGCGCATCGAGGCTGAATCACAGCCAGAAATTTCTGCCCGTGAAGCAGACCCTGTTGGACGCTTTTGAGATCGCGATACAGACGAGATACAGCCGTGCTTTACACACGGTAAGAAATTCACGCTGCTCAAAACCTTTGCGCTGCTCAAAACTTTAGACCACCGGTAACCGCGGGCGGCACAGCGATGCAGCCGCGGTTACCAGCGATAAGGATGCGGAACAGCCGCCGGCCAATTTTGCACATTTTCCACTGCGGGCAACCACGGGCAAAAAAAAAAATTGCAAAAAATGTACCCGCGATACAGACGCAAAAGGCTGTGTGCCCGGGCCTTTATGTTGAGGTTTTTGAGTTTTTTTCCTTGCCCTCATGTAAGTTTTAGATCGGGGGATGGTGTCAAAATAGTCTGTGGTTTGCAATCATCTGTGCAGCCATTTGAGGCTCCTTGTGATTAAGGACGTCACAAATAAACATGACTTGACTTGAAATCTTTTAAAACAATATCCTCCGCTAGAATACGCTAAATGAAAAACGATTCAGTCCTAAAAAATGCAAGTGGATGTTCAGCGAGCACTAAACCAGTGAGCAACAAACTGATGGCTAGCAAAGTGTTGCCTAGATATACCTGCAACCACAGGTGGGAACACCGTAATCTGTCTAAGAGCAGAATTGAAGCCTTATACTGTCAACATAAAGATAAGTCTGGCCTGTAACCTTTAAAGCAATTGCTGTTTTGTTCATTTACTTGGAACATTTCTTGAATTGAACATTTTCTTTGGTCTATTTTGTTAACATTGTCAGACACCTTAAGACTTCACACACAAAAGGCTTTAACATGTTGCTGCATGTAAACTAAAATGACTGTATTTATTTTTTGCGATTGCACGTCTGCCTCTGATGATGTGCTATGTTCTGCATTTCAATGATCTTATTTCGTTAACTTTAAATTTTGTTTAATGTTCCTTAAAATTGTGCAGGGTCGGGTAGGGTTACTTTAACTTGATTACTTTCAATAACTTTTGGATTACTCCAATACCAAATATGCTAATAAAAGACAAAAGAAACTAAAAATGAATAAAATTACTAAATTTTGTGCAGGCTTGGAATACAAGGAACGGCAAAAATGATGTTGTTAAGGTGTTTGGATTTAATTTTACTTTGTTTCTGTCGCATTTTATGTTAGTTTTACCAGAGATCAAAGCCAGGAGAGAAAGCTTACGTGTTGTGAGTCATCATTTCATATTTAGTTTCTTTTGTCTTTTATTAGCATATTTGGTGTTGGAGTAATCCAAAGGTAATTGAAAGTAATCCAGTTAAAGTAACCCTACCCAACCCTGAAATTGTGCAATGTTGTGCAGTAGTTTGTCACTGTGCATCTCTGTTCTGACATTAAAGATTGGCTAAAGCTGCATCTGGTTCGGTCAACTTTCACTCCGGGGGAAAATAAATTACACTTGAAGTGTGAAAGAAAATAAGATATAATAATTATCGTAATCACGGTCATCATAGACTTATCAATAGTGCTTGTGTAACATTGTTCTCTTCCACTTTCAAAAGTTCATGACATTAAATCAGTAACTGATGCTCAGCGGCTGTCAAAAATCATGGGCAACACTTTTCCATTTTCCCATACGCAGTTTGGAGATGGATCCTGGAGTCTATTTGAGGATTCCCTGAACGTGTATTTATCCCAACTATCTAAAGCTGGCTTGACATAGCCGCGCCTTTTCATCCTAACTTGGCAAATGTGCAACCCATTAAGCCAGACTAGATCAAGCTGCTGTTTTCAGTATACCTGAAATTCTTGCAATTCCCTCCTGTAAAGCAGCCATCTTGAAAAGATCAACACCAAAACATTTACACGCTTCTACAAGAGACGTTCGAAATTACTCCAAAAGAGTAAATAATTAAACATACTGAAGAGATATTTATTGTTGTTCATCATTTCATTTAATGCGATCGTGTAACAAATGATACAAACCGCAACACTTGTGCATTTCAAAATACAGCTTCAAAAACTAAAAAAAATTAAAATTAAGACATATCTGATGTCAAAAATCTGTTCATTCAATGGTAGTTGTTTTTCAAATATAAATACAAAATGAGCTCATATCAAGCAGAGTGGTGACTGCTATTCTCACCAACACGCTTCTGACCCTGAACTTTGGCTTCACTAGATAAAGAAAGTGTTACATCAGTGTGGGCTTTTGAGTGTGTTTTTAAGCTTCCTTTATGGCTAAATTTTTTGCCGCAAACTGGGCAGGCAAAGGGTTTTTCACCAGTGTGGGTTCTTGTGTGGCTGTTCAATGATCCTTTTTGGCTAAACTTTTTACCACAAACCGAGCAGACAAAAGGGGTTTCACCAGTGTGGATTCTTGTGTGCTTTTTTAAGGTCCCACTCTCTGCGAATTTTTGACCACAAACTGAGCAAGTAAAAGGTTTTTCACCAGTGTGTCTTCTTGTGTGGCTTCTCAAATGTCCTTTTTGACTGAATTTCTGACCACAAAGTAAACAGACAAACGGTTTTTCACCAGTGTGGGTTCTTGAGTGTGTTTTAAAAGTCCCACTATCTGTGAATTTTTGACCACAAACTGAACAGACAAAAGGTTTTTCACCAGTGTGGGTTCTCGTGTGCTTTTTTAAGTTCCCACTCTCTCTGAATTTTTGACCACAAACTGAGCAGACGAAAGGTTTTTCACCAGTGTGCGTTCTCGTGTGGCTTTTCAAAGTTCCTTTTCGGCTGAATTTTTGACCACAAACTGAGCAGGTAAATGGTTTTTCACCTGTGTGGATTGTTGTGTGGCTTTCTAAATGTCCTTTTTTGCTGAATTTTTTACCACAATCCGAGCAGGCAAAAGGTGATTCACCAGTGTTGGTTCTTTTATGCTTATTTAAAATCCCAGTCTCTGTGATTTTTTGACCACAAAGTGAACGGGCAATAGGTTTTTCAGCAATGTGGGTTCTTTTGTGTGTTTTTAAGGTCCCACGATCTTCAAATTTTAGATCACAAATTGAGCAGACAAAGGTTTTCTCACCAGTGTGGATTTTTGTGTGGCTATTCAAAGAACCCCTTTGGCTGAATTTTTTACCACAAACCGAGCAGGCAAAAGGTTTTTCACCCGTGTGGATTCTTGCATGTTTTTTTAAAGTCCCACTCTCTGTGAATGTTTGACCACAAACAGAGCAGGCAAAAGGTTTTTCACCAGTATGGGTTCTTGTGTGGCTTTTCAAATGTCCCCTTTGGCTGAATTTCTTACCACAAACCAAGCAGGAAAAAGGAGTTTCACCAGTGTGGGTTCTTAAATGCTTTTTTAAGGTCCCACTCTCTGTAAACTTTTGACCGCAAACTGAGCAGGTAAAAGGTTTTTCACCAGTGTGGGTTCTCGTGTGGCTTTTCAAATGTCCTTTTTGGCTGAATTTTTGACCACAAACCGAGCAGGCAAAAGGTTTTTCACCAGTGTGCCTTCTTGTGTGAATTTTTAAGAGTGAGTTATGACAGAATCTTTGACCACAAACTGAGCAGGCAAATGGTTTTTCACCAGTATGGGTTCCTGTGTGTCTTTTCAAATGTCCCCTTTGGCTGAATTTCTTACCACAAACCAAGCAGGAAAAAGGAGTTTCACCAGTGTGGGTTCTTAAATGCTTTTTTAAGGTCCCACTCTCTGTAAACTTTTGACTGCAAACTGAGCAGGTAAAAGGTTTTTCACCAGTGTGGGTTCTCGTGTGGCTTTTCAAATGTCCTTTTTGGCTGAATTTTTGACCACAAACCGAGCAGGCAAAAGGTTTTTCACCAGTGTGCCTTCTTGTGTGAATTTTCAAGAGTGAGTTTTGACGGAATCTTTGACCACAAACTGAGCAGGCTAATTTTTTTTCTGCCCTGTAGGATCTTGAATGGAATTTTAATGTACCTTTCCGGGTATATTTTTGACTACAATCCGAGCAGGAACAAGGTTTCTCACCGGTGTGGGTTTTTGTGTGGACTTTGAAGCCGAATTTCAGATCATAAACTGAACAAGAATAAGGTTTTTCATCAGTGTGGTCAATAACATGGCATTTGAGATGATCATTGCACCTAGACGTTTTCCCACACTGCAAACATTTGTGGTATGTGTTATTACTTTCTGATTGTTTGTCGCCATCATTGTGTGCAGAGTCAGACGTGGTGTCGTCACCGGTGGTCCTGCAGCTTCCGCTTGGAGAAACCTTCTCCTTGTTCTCTTTATGTTGATCTTCGCAGGTTATACAACCCCCAATCAGCAGAAACTCTTTCCAATCTTCCTCCTTTTTGACGTCAACAGACTCCAAATTGTCCTCTTTTTTGACACAAGGCAACTTTGCCTCTTGTTGCCAAGAAAGAATACCCTCTTGACGGACATCTGCAAGACACAAGACACAAATAGTTTTAAATCACTACGGACAAAAAAAAATGTTTTTCCTTCACAGCAAAAGAATCACTAATGGTATATTTCCATAATTTCTGCCAAAACAAAAAAAAACATGTTTTACTGCAATAGGGTCATTTCCCCCCCAGAACCACATCGTCATGAAAACGACATTATTATCATTGACATGGAAGACAATTCAATGAAAACCTTCACAATTGTTTATACATCACATAAAAAAATAATTCCAAAATAAACTTATATAGTTGCACAAAAAAATAATAGTAATGTCAGTGGCAATGAGAGTGGTTTCTCTTGATGGGAGTCCTTGATGAGTGGTGGCACGTCAGAACGCAGGAGCTTACAGCTCCCCCTCGAAGTGCATAATTTTGTATTTTTGGAGTGTTTAACTGTTAGTATCATGTCATTTCACTTGAGATATACTCGCACTGATCTGATAGACATTGGCGATCAGCAATAGATCACCATTTTGAGCAAATTCCACCACTTACTTAACATTCCAGAGGAGTTAGCAAGAACAAAACGTTCCTTATGGATTGTGTTAGGTTCTAGGAGGTGCAAAAGGAAGAGACGTGAAGGGAGCAGAAGCAGGATTGCAGAGTGGGCCTGCTAGCCAAGTTAAGGAATCAGTACACTAAAGCCGCCTGGCTACCAAACCTCTACCAACGCCAGATCCTTTGCACACAAAACGGACGACATTTTGTGTGAATTCTATGGACACATAACAGAAACTTGGCAACAAACACAAATCTCAGACACATAAGTGCACCAAAAGGGCCGTATGCTAGACAGATGGGACAGGATTAGCAACTCTGGGAAGACCATGGGAGGTTGGATTTGATATTTCTTGCATTAAGACTGGAGTAAAAACAGCACTGTCCAAGACAATCACTGTTCTCCTGACCTAGGGTTCATGTCCGTGAGATGGAGACGTTTGTCCTGCCGAGAGAGTTAGCAGCCGTGATCATCATTGCGGTGTACAGACTGGCAGAAAAAACGCTCTTGCTCTGCTTGCGAACGTCATCAACAACTACCAGTGTGCCTATCCAAACGGAGCGCACATTATAGCCAGAGACTTTAACAAGGCAAACTCAAAAACTGATGCCTTCGTTTTAGCAAAATGTAGCGTGTGCAAGGAGAGGGGAGAACACTCTGGACTAAGTGTCCAAATAAACCACGAGGGGAATGCTGCATTGCCGTCCAAACTAAAAGGCTAACAGTATTTTCTCCTCGAGAAAACCTAAATTTGTGTCGGTCTCCTTCTTTGGGGATAATTAATTCGAGCTAGACATAATGAAGACACATTTGTTTAAGACGGGAAATTCCAGGCTTGTTTCTCTTTAATTTAGATGTCAGGCCGACCCCAACGATTTTCTTGGAAATTGTGTAACTTTGGAGAAGAGGACGAAAATATTCTGAAAAAACAGTCAATTCCTGGAAAGCATGCACATTAAGAAAAACAGGTGCGTCATCGCGAGGGGACGCACTAAGCAACATGTGATATCTCTGACGTGATGTGTCTGAGGGTATAAAAAAAGCTGATTGTTGTTTGGACACTGGCGAAGATAAATAAACAGCTTCTCCCTCCCGTCAAAAATTCTTGGTACTTTTGTGCATATTTTGGGGCAGATTTCTCGGGCTGCTCCGAAAATGTCTTTACAGATGAACCTGACACCTCCCCCGACTACAAGACTGCAATGAGCAAACACAATGAAACATTTTCTATCACGGAGGACCAGATGTCTGATCGTAGCAAAAGGCATCATAAAGGACATTACTCATCCAGTCTTCCATTTGTTGAACCTGTTAACCTCTGGTAAGCTATACAGACGCATTTGAGCCAGGACAAAGATAGTCAGAGACAGCTTCCTGGCTATAGCTATCACAAAACCTAACTCAAATCTGTACTGAACTGAAAATACTTTGCACTGGGAGTCATCTGCACCTCTTTGTCATTTCAGGTTATCTTTAATTGAACTGTACATAACCAATAATCTGGACAGGGTTGGGTAGGGTTACTTGAACTTGATTACTTTCAATGATTTTTGGATGACTCCAATACCAAATATGCTCATAAAAGACAAAAGAAACTAAATAGGAATAAAATGACTAACCTTTGTGCAGGCTTGGGGAGTAACGGAATCCATGGAATGGCAAAAATGATGTTTGGATTGATTTTCATTTTGTTTCTGTCGCATTTGATGTTACTTTTGCCGGAGATCAAAGCCAGGAGAGAAAGCTTACCACGTGTTGTGAGTCATCATTTTATTCATATTTAGTTTATTTTGTCTTTTATTAGCATATTTGGTATTGGAGTCACCCAAAAGTCATTGAAAGTAATCCAGTTAAAGTAACCCTACCCGACCCTGGTACTAATATAATAGTGTATTCATTCATTTCATGCATAATGGTACGCTATTATTGGCAGTATGCTTGCAGGTGAGTGTGAGAATCTTAGCTGGAAAACAGCTGAGACAAACAACAAAGACTGTCAGGAAAGCAACCATTTATTGTAAGTAAAAATTAAAAGATGGTTTTGCTTTGCTGATGGGGCAGCGACACAATGACACAAGTCTCTTTGAGTACTTCCACGACAATCACACAGCAGCGCACGTTATTTGCACATTACAGAGGGGGAAAAAAAAAAAATTTTTGTGACATACTCACAGTTTAATAAAAGAACAAAGACATTTCATTTCAGGAATAAGGTTGCAGTCAAATCAATGCACAAAAGAGACCTAAAACGTCAAAACAGGGGCTGATGGGAACAGCTCAAGTTTATCTTGTTCCCCCTCTTCACAGCAAAATTTTACACCAGGGGTCGGCAACCTATGACATGCGTGCCAGCAGAGGTTAACCAGTGGCACGCGAGCGCAGGGCAAAATAATAATGATTATATTTAAAAATGCGCATTTTTACCTGAAATTTAGACATTTTCAGTTGCGCGCCGTGTTATTTAGAGGCTTTATGTTAGCTCCTCCTCTGCTTCGTGTGTCAGTGTGTGTTTGCGCGGCGCCTCGCAGAGGAGAGATCTGTGTTTTAACCCAGCCAACGAACACATAATCATGGCGGGTCCTCGCGCGAAAACATCTCGTTCTTTCCAGCCAGCGTGGACAGACGAATGAGGCTTTGTGCAAAAAAATGACCTTGCTGTTTTGTGCATTATGCCTCGAGAGCGTTGTACCTTGCACAGCAAGTGTTAAACGTCGTTAAGGGACGAAACATGAACATGAATTCAAGGCAGCAACATTAAAAGGCTCTGTGTCCAGGTATGGTAAACAAGCACAGACTCTAAAAACCTTTGTCACTGCTAAAAACACCACCATTGAAGCAAGCTATCACATTGCTTACTGCATAGCAAAGCAAGGAAAACCATTTACTGATGGCGAATATTTTAAAGAAGCGTGTGTGTGTGTGTGTGTGCGCGCGCGTGCCTTCTGCTTTGTTGTTGTTATTTCAAGTTTTGATATTTTATGCAACAAGATATCATTGATGAATGGTATGGTAGCTATACATAGCACTTGTTTTTTGATTATTGTTCATTGTTGATGAAGAATGGTTGATTCTGGTTAATTCTTGGGGTTAAAAAAAATGAAATCATGGATGTCTACAGGCCTTTCCACATGTTGCTCACATTCATTTTTTAGTTTATTGATGAACAAGAATAGTGGAAGATAACTTATAAGTTATACGATTTCAATGTCTATCCATGTTGTATATTTGGACTGATGTAAAATGAAAGCTCTGTTGAATATTAAAAACCTGTTGTGCGAGTCATTGATCTTGGTGTGTCACACTGATTTACAAGGACATTTGAAAGTGGCACTCCATACCAAAAAGGTTGCTGACCCCTGCTTTACACAAATTGTACATTTTAAAAACAAAATCCAAAATGACTCGTAAAAACAAATGAACTCACGACATTTTGATTTTAGTCAACTCAAAGTTTACGACGTTGTTACGTCACAGTAAACCAAACTTAGCTATATTTTGCATGGAATTTATTTCTAAGGCTATAAAAGTATGTTTACGGCTTGTATTTGTAAAAATGAACATATACCATTCAATTAAATAATTTGAAGTTCAACTTACTCATGGAAGATGGGCTTCAGTAGTTTCCTCCTCGTAAACGAGAAGACGAGGGTTGTTCTGTATCTCCCTTGGAGGGTGTGGTAGTAAGTGGCGGAAAAGAGTGATCCAACAACGACTTCGCGCTTTTTTTCTTCTTCTCGGCATAAATGATGCGGTAGCACTGTATGGCGTCAATCATTCTATTTACGACCTTCGTGCAACGTTCGATATTTGGATCTTGCTGCTCGAAGAGCGCGATGGCTCTGTCTATGAGTGAAAACCCCTCGGCCGAGAGTTTCGTGTCGAATTTCTTCATGGGGACGGGCGTTTCGTCCTCCTCCTCGAGACGTTGTTGAGCCTCCAACTCCATGAGGTCTTGGTTACTCAGTTCCTCCACATGAGAATCAAGCAATTCCTCGAAGTCCTCCTCCTCCAGGTCAAGCTGAAGTTTCTTACTTAGTCCAACAAGAGTGCTGAGAACGTCCTTCTTGATGTCCTCCGAATCGAAGCCACGTAAGTCCTTGACAAACTGAGGGCATAAAGACCTCCAAGCTGCGTTGAGGTTTACCTCGGTCACTTCACGCCACGATGCCTTGATGTTTTTGATGCAGTTGAAGATATTGTACGACTTCCAGTAGCTCCTCAAGGTCATCTCGGGGTCCGAATCCACTGCTTTAAAAGCCATCCTGAACGTCTGTCGAGTGTAATATCTCTTGAAATTGGCGATAACGCCCTGGTCCATGGGCTGCAGAAGTGAACTTGTATTTGGTGGCAGGTATGCAACTTTGACGTCAGGATGAAAATCGTCCAAGTGCGGAGGGTGGGCAGGGGCATTGTCCAGCACCAGCAGGATCTTGAATGGAATTCCGTTCTCCCGACAATACAACTTCACTTCTGGGATGAAATGGTGGAAGAACCAGTCTTCAAACACAGCAAGCGTCACACATGCCTTGTTGTTTGACATCCATATCACGGGGAGAGAGCTTTTCGTGACGTTCTTCAGGGCTCGAGGGTTGACGGCCCAGTAAACGAGAAGCGGCTTCAGTTTGTAACTCCCGTCAGCGTTCGCCCCAAGCATTACGGTTAAGCGGTCCTTCGCCGCTTTATACCCGGGCGTTGTCTTCTCCTCACGGCTAATGTAGGTCTTGTCTGGCATTTTCTTCCAAAAAAGACCCGTTTCGTCCACATTGAAGACCTGCTTAGCCGAATAGCCGCCCTGCTGGATGACTTCAGCCAAAACTTGGGGGAATCGCTCAGCGGCTTCTTTGTCCGCAGATGCCGCCTCTCGGGACACAGCCAAATAACGGAGATCGGCCCTCTTCTTAAAGCGGGAAAACCACCCGTGGCTGGCGGAGAAGGTTTGTTTGGCAGCGCTTTCCCCGGCCTTGGCCTTGACATCTTCAAAGATAGACATGGCCTTCTCCTGAATGAGCGTACGGCTCACAGGAACGTCCCGCTGCTGCTGATGCTGGAGCCAAATGGTGAGAAGTTCCTCCATCTCATCTAAAACCTTCCCTCTTCTCTTGGAAATGATGGTGGATTGCATCGGCACCGCACCTTTCACGTGCCGCATGATGCGAGCTCTGTTTTGGTAGATGGTATTGATGGTCGAACATTTCATGTTGAAATCGCGTGCAACGTTCACCTGTTTCGCTCCCGCGTCAATCTTCCTTATGATCGCCACTTTCATCTCAAATGAAATGGCTCGCCTCTTTTTGCCACTTCCACCCTCACTATCGGTAGAAGCATTTCGCTTTTCACCGACCGTACGCTTGCCTGTGATAAACGATAATGAAATCCATATAAAAGTCGTGCTATGATGACAGGTGTACAAATATACGTTCTAAATTAATGTAATCACAGATTTTTAAAAAAAGAAGTCTCGACGGTATTGTGCAAAACCTAGACAAAGGTTTATGCTGGGATATATTTATTATCTTAGTTTAATTTAGCCTCAAGTGGGTTGCATGATAGCAAGTTAAAATTAGCCTGCTCATTTACTATTTATTCTCTTCAGCGGGTGTTTCGGAGGTGGTACTCAGGAAATTAGGCCTGAGCGATAAAACGATAATGATAATTATTGTCATATGATATTTGCCAATAATAATAAATGCATGATAGAAGTTGATCATTTTAACTGTAATTACACCACCCAAACATCGCAGAGTATGGCTCATAGAGTAAATGCGAAAGGACTACAACACGGTCAAAAGGACGGATAAAGAGACGAAGGACACCCAGCAGACCCACTCAAAGAATGCTGAAAGAGTCATAGACAGAAGAAGCCCCTCATCTTCAGTTGTTTGGAGGTCTTTTGGTTACTTTGTCTTCTGACAAGACAATGCTCCAAAACATAAAGCAAAAGCTACAATAGAATGGTTCACCAAAAAACATATCAAGGTGTTAGAATGGCAAAAAGTCAAAGTCCAGACCTCAATCCAATTGAGAATCTGTGGAAACAACTAAAAACTGCTGTTCACAAACACTTTCTATCCAACCTCACCGAGCTCGAGCTGTTTTGCAAAGAGGAATGGGCAAAAATATCAGTTTCTCCATGTGCAAAACTGATAGAGACATACCCTGAGCAACTGCAGCAGTCATCGCAACAAAAGGTGGCGCTACAAAGCATTAACTCAATGGGGATGAATCCTTTTGCACACCCACTTTTTATTTTTTCATTTTTAAATATCCAATAAAGTGTGTTCTACTTCATGATTGTGTCCCACCTATTGATTCTTCACAAGAAATTACTTTTATACCTTTATGTTTGAAGTCTGAAATGCGGCAAAAGGTCACAAATTTCAAGTGGGCCAAATAGTTTCGCAAGCCACTGAATTTACATGCGTCTACGAAATTAGTCCAAAAGAGTAAACATTGATGAGATATCATTGTAACTATTGATGTTCCTCTTTTAATTTCATACTATCATCTAACAAAAGATACAGACTGCAACCAGCACACATGTGACCCGGAACTTTGGCTTCACTAAAGAACAAGAAGAATGTTTTTCATCAGTGTGGGCTTTTGTGTGTGTTTTAAAGCTTCCTTTATGGCTAAATTTTTGACAGCAAACCGAGTAAGTAAAAGGTTTTTCACCAGTGTGGGTTCTTGTGTGGATTTTAAAGCCGAATGTTTGATCATGAACTGAGCAAGCAAAAGGTTTTTCGCCAGTGAGGTCAATGATATGGCATTTCAGATGATCCTTGCCCCTAGACTTTTTCCCACACTGCAAACATTTGTGATATGAATTATCACCTTCTGACGGTTGGTCGCCATCCTTGTGTGCAGGGTCAGACATGGTGTCGTCACCTGTTGTCCCACAGCTTCTGCTTGGAGACACCTTCTCATCGTTCTCTTCATGTTGATCTACGTAGGTTAAAGGACCCGCAGTCACTGGAAACTCTCTTAAATCTTCCTCCTTTTTGACGTCAACCGGCTCCAAATCTTCTTCTTTTTTGACACAAGGAAACTCTTGACAGACGTCTGCAAGACACAAATAGTTTTAAATCACTACTCACAAAAAAAAAACATCACTAATAAATTATTTCCATAATTTCTGCCAAAATAAAAAATTCAAAACAAAAAAAAATGTTTTACTGGAATATGGTCATTTTCCCCACAGAAACGCTTTGTCATGACATTGAAGACAATTAGATAAAAACCCTCAGTGTTTATTTTCACATAAAAAGATAATACTGGAATACACTCGTATAGCGGCACAAAAAAATAATTGTAATGTCAGTGGCAATGAGAGTGGTTTATTTGAAGGGAGTCCTTGATTAGAGTGGTGGCACGTCAGAACGCAGCAGCTTACAGCCCCCCCTCGAAGTGCATGTTTTTGTATTTTTGGGGTGTTTCAACTGTGAGTATCATGTCACCCACGGACTTTAACTTGAGATATACTCGCACTGATCTGATAGACATTGGCGATCTGCAAGAAAACACCATTTTGAGCATATTCCACCACTTACTTAACATTCCAGAGGAGAAAGCGAGCATGGATTCTGTTAGGGTGCGGGAGGTGTAAGAGGCAGAGACGCGAGAGGAAGCAGAAGCGGGGCTGCTAGCCAAGCTAAGGAATCAGGCACTTAAGCCCCCCGCTACCAAGCCTCGATCAACGCCAAATCCTTTGCACACAAAATGGACGACATTCTGTGTGAATGCTGCGCACTCATAACAGAAACTTGGCGACAACCTCTCAAAATCTCAGACTCATAGGTGCACCTAGAGGGCTGTATGCTAGACCGATGGAACAGGATCAGCAACTCCTGGAAGACCAGGGGAGGGGTGGAATTTGTATTTTTTGCATTAAGACTGGAGTAAAAACAGTACTGTCCAAGACAATCACTGTTCTCCTGACCTAGGGGTTCATGTCCGTGAGATGCAGACGTTAGTCCTGCCGAGAAAGTGAGCAGTCGTGATCATCATCAGTGCTGTTTAAAAGCATTCAGCATACAACAATAAAATCCCCCCTCCCCTTGTGAGAGTTATACAAGACATAAACTCTCTGTTGGCAGAATTATTCCGATAAAAACACTTATTGAAGTTTTAACCTCCCTCGCGAATGGAGCAAGCACGGCCGAGCCGCCATCTTCCCAGGTTCCCCGGGACATACTGACAACATTCGGTCAGTAGGCATGGTTTATTGATTTCACACATAAACAGGAAATGAAGTCACACATAAGCGCAACTTCACAGTAAAATAAAATTGAGAAACGTATTTACAAATAATGGAATTAGACTGATCTCTGAAACGTGACTATGTGTGTGGGATGATTGTTTTTATATTAGGAATATAAAAACAGGTTAATTTCATAGCATGGAAGTCTGAGAAATACACAACCAAAAACAGCCAACTTTACACCCTCCCCACCCGACAACCCATAACACATCATACACAGACACACGCAATGGTTAAAAATCTAATTAAAACAAAATAAATAGTAAGAGAGATAAAATAAGATAATGGCAAGGCATGGACTAATCATGTGAAGAAAGGGACCTGAGGGAGGCTTATCCACACTTATAGGAATGGCAAGAGATGGCCTCAGGATTTTGAGCCATTGAACCCCACCCCTACCAGTGTGATACCCGCAACGAGAAAACACCGAAATATAAAAATAAAAAGAATTGCAGAAGAAAACATAAAGGTATGAAATAAAAATGAAAAGTATGATACAGTAAAAGATGAAAACTCAATAAAAATGATAGAATAAAATCCTTATTCAAAACTGGGTCTTGAGCCTCCTCTTAAATATATCAAAAAAGAGGACAAAAGTGGCTGAGTCCTGATTCACCATAGGTTTTGGTCCTCACCCGAAGAACAGCCGCTGCCAGAGGGCTGATCTCATAAAAGCAAATATGACAGATAGGATAGAAGACACAATAGTGATCGGACACTGCCAGATGGATACCAGAGCCATAACCACGAGATCAAGAGTGTTTCCTCTGTTGTGAGTCGGCTGTGTGACAAGTTGTTTAAAATCTAGGTAGTATGTCATAGCCAGCTCGGTGTCCTTGGGGGTAGGGCGCCTGCCCCGAGACTGGGAGGTTGCTGGTTCAAGCCTTGGCCGAGTCATACCTAAGACTTACAAAATCAACATCTCTCCCAGTTCCTACCCCCAGCATATACCTCGATCAGCCAGAATTTAAATCCACAGAGACAATCACCACCTGGCTTGACAATACCCTCCCCCGTTTACAAGACTGCTTTGACCGAACAATGAAACCATTCCACTTTGAGGACCAGGGCAAAATTCACAGATACAGTGCTGTACTACATTAAAAAAACTACATTAAAAGCCACAGTGTTAAAAAAAAATCATAACATCAAAAAAGACAGTAGAGTCTAATGTCGGGTGTGGACCATTAAAAAAAGCCCGCTATTGGCCAAGAGTGGTGTCAATCCAAAGTTCATATAGGCTAACAGAAATCTATCTATCTACCTTAGTCATATCCATTGACAGAGGTGACCGACAGCAAGACAAACACATATACAAAAACAAAGAAAAGAAAAAAGGAAAAAGTAGCAAAACACAAAAAAATTTGACCTCGGCCAACCCAAATGCCCAAACACCCAAACAAGTCAAACACCTCAGCACCCAAGTTGGTGATGCTTTCGTCCCTACAGATGAAACAGGACACATGCGGCCATGTCACTCGGGTCAGGATGACACAACACACGCTTCTGTTCAACAGCAGGGTCCGACAGCTTTGGCTGGTTTACCCCTGCCGCATCATACAAGTGCCCTGCCTATTCCTTAGAACACGTCCAAACATCTCACTATCCTTTCACAACAACTCTCCACTCATTCCTATAACCAACAAGAGCTCTAGCTTCCACTACATTTAGACCTCTTTCCTGCAGTGTACTCATAACACCATCCATCCACGTCAATCGCAGGCTTCCTCTTGGTCTCCTTCCATTGACTTCTGCTCTGTAGATCCTTTTCATCATTCGCTCCTCATCCATCCTCTCCACGTTTCCAAACCAACAGAGTACTCTCATACCCACACACTTGCTCAGTTCTACTACTACTCCAGTTTTGTCTCTCACGGAAATACCAGAAGTCATCTGGCGAGTCTGTTATTGTAGAAGGA
Organism: Urocampus carinirostris; assembly: GCF_059441175.1. Classification (NCBI taxonomy): domain Eukaryota; kingdom Metazoa; phylum Chordata; class Actinopteri; order Syngnathiformes; family Syngnathidae; genus Urocampus; species Urocampus carinirostris. The sequence continues at coordinate 1,322,680 of NC_142352.1, read as the reverse complement.
GAGTTATGGAATGAAATGAACGAAAAACAAGAAGAAACATCGGACGAAGCACACATGCTTTTAGGCGGATATTTTTTTATCCGTCAGAATTATTGTGTGTTTTTGTGTGACTATTTTACACAGTTGGATTCACGAGACTCTTGCAGATGTAAGGAGGCGATGATTGCGTCCGTTCAACAAATATAACGGCCACGGGACGTACTTTATGTCTTTAGTTCATTTAGTTATGCCGGCTTTGTAGTTTTCGGGTATCTTATTTCAGGCTGATCGTAATGTTGCCGTCACGAGTACATTTTTAAATGGCTGGCGACTGCCGTAGCGGTAAGGGTTTAAATATTCATTTATTTCATGAGATAGTGTTGCATTATCATAAGTAGTATTTTGATTAAAGAAAGAAAAAATCTGAAGAGCCGTTTGGGAGCCAATCATATTTGGAAACATTTGGCTATTTATGGGCAACTTATTCGTTTCATCACATGACATGTTTGCCTATTTACTTGTACTCTTGATGGCATTCAGGGAGTGCACCATCTGTTAGATTCATGTGCCAATACACTTCCACTTTTTGTTAGCTTACCTTAACCGATTTGTTAGGCAGTCAGAGGGCAACTCGATGGCTGACTGAGGAAATCCGATCACATGAAAATTAGATGTTTACATTTGAATAATTGTGTTTTGATAAATTAGAGATTTGAACAAGAAATGACTTCGCCGACATTTTAAAGCCTGACTGAAGAATTCCAGTCGCATGCAGATTCCAAATGGGTATACATTTTTGATTATAATTATTACGTTTTAAAAATTCATATATTAGAACAAGAAATGTCGCTGTTTAGTAGTAATAGTAAGTAATTCGCCGTCATTTTAGGTTTATACCACACGAAAGTGCATACAAAGAAAATGAATGGCGACTAAAACACGCTCATATTTTAAGTTAAGCGTTTGATTTGAATCAACTGCAAGCTTAATCCATATTTTCTCCGCCTGAGATTATATTCAATTAAGTTTTGAAGCAGCTGCATCCAACTATGGAAAATAAATGAAACATTTGTCGTGAAATGGACTTGAAGAGCCCAAAATAAGAAAATACAAATGTTGTAGAAATAAAAGTGACTCACCTGCTCTGTTCAACACAACTCGTAGCTCCTTGCTAATGCTAACTTGGTTTAGCCAACGATGTTGTAGCTCGTTCTCTTCTTGCCCTTCCAGAAGTTCCTCTTTCAAATTCCCGTTCCCCGTCTCACACATTTTAACCACCTTTAGAGCGCACAATTAACACTTTTACAGAGTTAAACGCAGTTAGACGAGGTGAAATTTTGCACACGTTTGGCGCGGGACACAACGAGGCCGCACACAATAGCAGTAGTCTTCTTCTTCAGAATTAACGGCGGTTGGCATCCTCGGCTTTGGCGCATTACCGCCCCCTATCAACAAATACCCGCCACCTCTTCCATCCCTCAAACCCTGTCAAAAAGCCCCCGTGCTTCTCAAAACACGGAAACGTATCCTCATTTGAGTCCGAATTCACCCCCACTTCCAGCAGATGTCTTTTTATTTCTCCTCTTTGAGCACTGTACACCTGATAGTTCATTATTCCATGCTCCACCGATTCTTCTCTTTGACACCCCTCACATCCAGTGCCAGGTTTCCCCATCAATTTTAAAGTTTTTTTTCAGGGCAGTGTGTCCGATCCTCAAACGTGACAACACTGTCTCAGACCTCCTGCATTCACCAACAATCCTTGCCGTCCTAACAAACCCTGTATGTGTCTCCCCCTGGATTCCCCATCCCACTTGCTCTGCCATCTACTAATGGCCGCCCGCATTTCCAACCTTTTCGCCAAATCATCCGCTCTCTCATTTCCCAGCAACCTCACATGTGCCGATCGTCTCCGGCTCCCTGGCTTTGCCCTTCCTTCGACGACGCTCCGAACTCCCGCTCCGGCTAATTGACCCGTTTAGCACACCAACCACGCTCCGAACTCCCGCTCTGGTTCCTCGGCCCGTTTTGGCTCAACGACCAAGCTCCGAACTCCGGCTCCAGCTGCTTGACCTGTTTTGGCACATCGACCACGCTCTGAACTCCTGCTCTGGCTACTTGACCCGTTTTAGCACAACGACCACGCTCCGATCTCCCGCTCCGATCTCCCGCTCCGATCTCCCGCTCCGATCTGCCGCTCCGATCTCCCGCTCCGGCTACTTGACCCGTTTTAGCACATCGACCACGCTCCGATTTCCCGCCCCGGCTACTTGACCCATTTTAGCACAACAACCACGCTCTGATCTCCTGCTCCAGCTACCTGACCCGTTTTGGCACATCAACCACAATATTACTGCACAAAAACATAAGACAAGAGGGATATAATGTAAATAAGAATAATAAATGAAATAATAAAAATATTTGTTTACCTCTTTCCCTCGCGTTTTTTGAAAAACTGATCCAATGACGTCTGCACTCGCCAGCTCCTGCAAATCCGTTGGAAGTGTCAAAGGCTCACATCACAATGAACATACTCCACAAATCCTGCGACTTAATGGAATTTTGCCCAAATATTTTTAATTTGGGCTAAGGGAATGATGGCTATGTGTTGCCAGAAAGCGGGGGACAGGGAGGGTACAGGTTCAAGCCTTGAACGAGTCATACCTAAGACTTGCAATTCATACATTATTCCTCAGTTTTATAGATTCCCTCTGTCTGTCCTCAGTTTTCAAGACTTCGTCTGTCTATCCACAGATTTTAAGTACGTACAAGACACCCGTCGTCCTCAGTTACCCCATTCACTCATCTCAGCCAATCATGAGTGTCCCACCCAAAGTGCCTCTTGTCTCCTGGCTTCGCGTCAACCGTTCAGACTCCAGAGATGGAGTCTAGGTCCGGTCCTGAAAAGGGTTTTACTGCCGTGGCCACAGTCTACTGGTCGTTGGCTCCACCACTGGACTCCTTCATGTGACTTGCGATCCGGCTCGAAGGACCAATTCAAATGTCAGGTTCATCTGTAAAGACATTTTGTAATTATTATCAAATAAGGAGAAAGATACAGAGACTTTGCTTCTCTCGAGAGGGGAGACACTGCCAGCCTTCCAGGTTGGGCGGCAATGCAGCATCCCCCCATGGTTTATTGAGACATTTATTTTACAGGTACAAGGCATCAGTTTAAATATTGCAACGTTATGGTTTGACACAGGAAGGTTCATCAACATGGGGCAGCGCAGCAGTTCTGAGGTCATGAGATCCAACCTCCTGTGTGGAGTTTGCATGTTCTCCCCGTGCTTGCGTGGGTTTCCTCTGGGCACTCCGGTTGCCTCCCACATTCCAAAAAACATGCGTGTTAGGTGAATTGGCCGGTACAAATTGTCCCTTCGTGTGAATGAGTGAGTGAATTGTCTGTCCTGTGTGCCCTGCGACTGGCTGGCAACCAGTTCCGGGTGTCCCCTGCCCACTGCCCGAGGATGGCTGGGATGGGCTCCAGCACCCCTGCGACCCTATTGAGGATAAGTGGTGCAGATAATGCATGGATGGACAACATCACATCAACCTGTTTTTTTGCTCATGCTACAGCTAACGCATTACTTCTAAATCGGCTCATTGTCATGCTATTGTCACAATCTGCAGACATGTCATAATTGCTTGTCCACTATCTATCTATCTATCTATCTATCTATCTATCTATCTATCTATCTATCTATCTATCTATCTATCTATCTATCTATCTATCTATCTATCTATCTATCTATTTTCTTGTGTGAGAAACGTCACGCATCTGGGTCTACTAGCTATATAGCTTTCAAATGGCTGGGATGGGCTGCAGCACCCCCGCGACCCTACTGAGGATAAGGGGTGGAGCTAATGGATGGATGGTTGGTCAACATCCTTATCAGGTGGGCGTACGCTCGTTGGCATGGAACCACATCCCAACTGAAAACACCAAAATATGGAGTCAATAACACAGAAAATATACTTTGACTGTAGCACGGGAAAAGGAAAAAGCTGTTTTGTGAAGCAAAAGTTGTCTTATTGGAGCTCCGCCCACCTCCTTTGTCCTTCCGGGTAACTCCCAGCTTGTTTTTGGCTAGGCGGTGTTCCGCTCCAGTCGCGTAAACAAGCTCCGTTTAACTCCGTAAAAGAGTTAATGGTGAGTCTTTAACATGACTGAAATGTACCCCAGAGGAAAGGGACATTTCAAAGAGGAGCTTCAAGAAGAGATCGAGGGAGAACAGCAACGGCTAAACCAAGTTAGCATTAGCAAGCAGCTACAAGTTGTATTGAACAGAGCAGGTTGGTCACTTTAGTTTTCATAACGTCTTTGGCATCTTATTTTCCATTCCTGAAGTCAATTCACTATTTTTTGTTACTTTCTACATTTTTGACTGCTAGGATCTTGTCGATGGTAAATGTAACTTCTAGGTATAGCCCTCAACTACTAGCTACTAGCTAGCAGAATTGAGTTCTATAGCTTTCTATAGTAAGTGTTGGCGTCAGACAATCTCGCCATGATACATTTAACATGTGGTAATTATATAAATGTGTAGGTTATCTTGTGAGCCAGCTAGCCTTTATCAGTGGGCAGGCAAGAAGTTAGATCTTTCTATTGTTTTAGATGAAAACGTAGCCACTAGCTCGATATTTGCCAGCTATATCTAGCTTCTAGCTATTTTTTCAAGTTGTATTTACTTGTAGAGATGCGTGTTCCGACTATTTTTCGAGAACCATTAAGAAACCGAGACAAGTCCCCCCCTAAAAAACAAAAAACAAAACGATAACAATAGGAAAGAGATAGATAAAAATAATAATGAGAATTCACATTTTATAGAAACACTTTAACATTAAAAAGCACCTTAAATATAATTAAAACATGTATACATCTCCCCAAAAATAAACAATGTTAACCTTTTTTATGCTCAACATTTTGACCAATCACAATCGGATAAAAGGATAGTGGGATGTTTGGACGTGTTCTAAGGAATAGGCAGGACACCTGTATGATGCGGCAGGGGTAAACCAGTGAAAGCACTCGGGCCCTGCTGTTGAACAGAAGAGTGTGTTGTGTCACCCTGCCCTGAGTGACATGGCCGCTTTCTCATGTCCCGTTTCACCTGGAGGGACGAAAGCATGACCAATTTGGGTGCTGTGTTGCTTAACTTGTTTGGGTGTTTGGCTTTTGGGTTGGCCATGGGCCACAAAATTGCGTGTGTTTTTTTGCTATTTTTTCCCTTTTTCATTTTCGTCTTTATTGTATGTGTTTGGCTTGCTGTCGGTCACCCTTCTTGAGGGATTTGACCAAGGTAGATAGATAGATGGATAGACAATCGGGGGAAACCAGCTGATAAGTGGTTGGGTCTCAGCCCTATTGGTTCACTTCCAAGAGCCGGCTCATAGAGCACTTCTACTGCGTTTTTATACTTCCAATAGCATTGTAAAATAAATTTCTTTTCGTCAAAGTCAAATCTGGCTACCATTACACGGTTCTATCAATTCAGTCTAGAAAAATAATACAAAAAATTGAGTTATAGGCTGCTAATATATATATACATATATATATATATATATATATATATATTTTTTTTTTTTTTTTGGGTTGACACTGTATATCAATTCAATCTTTGTGGCAATACTGTACTTCACCTCAAAAGTGTGAGTGTTCTGTATCGTGCAACCAACTAAATAAATTGTTATAATTGCGTTACAATTTTGAAAAACAATGGAACGATCATGTAAAAGTAGTTAAGTCAAGTCATGTTGATTTGTTTGGCCCTTAATCACAAAGAGTCTCAAAGGGCTGCACAGACCACATATTATTGCTAACTACAGACTATTATGACACCATCCCCTGATCTAAAACCTACATGAGGGCAAATAATACACAGATGATGTCAGCATAAAATGTGGGTTTTAAATTTAGATTTAAACATTTCCACTGAGGTTGCATATCAAATCTCAGGGAGAAGAGCATTCCACAGCACCGGGGCCCGGATGGAGAACGCTCTCCAACCTGCAAATCTCTTCTTGGCTCTTGGGATCACGAGTAGACCAGCGTTTTCAGAGCGAAGGCTCCGGACTGGAACATAGGGGGAATTCAAACTGAAAAATATGAGGGAGCAAGTCCATGCATGATTTTGTATAATACCATTAGAACCATAAAATCACATCTTAAGCTAACAGGGAGCCTATGCAGGTTAGCTCAAATCAGGGTAAAAAACAACTCACATTTGTGGGCTGTGCAACCATTCAAATAACATGTAAACCAATGTATTAAAATGCAAAAGAGAAACTCTGCAAAATAAAACATGCCTTTATCTCAAGTTTCGGACATGTTGGTTAATGATTTTGGTTGCCACATTTGGGATGGATCTTTCTCACTATTTTGATTCACAGACTTTGCGTGATTGCTCAGACCCGTGGAAGCTTAAAGAGAATGTTCCTCCCTGAATGTTTTTTTTTTCATTTCAAAATGCAAGAAAAAAATAAACTTGTCAGAAGGGTCACAGACGAGTTTCATAAAAATAGTAAAATGTTTCCAAATATCATTAGTGGTAATTAATTTATGAACAAAATGTGTGCTTCACATTGAAAAGCAATAATATATCTTTCTACTTTGCGCTTGTGAATTGAGCCATAACAAGATTGACAATAAAGGTCTCTTTTGGCCTTATTTGATATGTTTGGGTCTCAAAATAGTAGGAGTAAAGATAACATAGCTTAAAAACCAATTTAATTTATTTTAAATACAAAGGGATATATGTTGAAATAATATGTTGTGATTATTCCATATACAGTATTTATTTGGAGAAAATGATGTTTGAAAATAAGAAAGCAAGAAAGTAATGGAAAACTTTTTTTCTCAATATTGTAATTACAATTAGAAATTTTCAAGCCATTTAATATGAAATCAACTTTGAAGAAGTCACAATCTTACCTTTACGTAGTTATAAGCAATAAGAGATTTTGGGACATGGAAAATTGCAAAGAATAAGTGCTTTTTAGTCCTTTGTACATCCAATTTTCAGTGTTTTAAGCTTGATTAAAACAAATCATCCAAACGAAATATGCCACCAAACTAAATCAAGTAGAGATACAGTGGGACCTTGGTTATCGCGGTTAATGGGGACCAAAACCACCCGCGATAAGTGAAAATCCGCGAAGTAGCGGCGCACCTTAAAAAAAAAAAAAAAAAAATATATATATATATATCTCATCTCATTAGCTGCACCGCTTATCCTCAGTAGGGTCGCGGGAGTGCTGGAGCCCATCCCAGCAATCATCGGGCAGTGGGCAGGGGACACCCTGAACTGGTTGCCAGCCAATCGCAGGGCACACAGGGACAGACAACTCGCTCGCTCATTCAAACCTAGGGACAATTTGGACCGGCCAATCCACCTGAAATGCATGTCTTTGGAATGTGGGAGGAAACCGGAGTGCCCGGAGGAAACCCACGCAAGCACGGGGAGAACATACAAACTCTGCACAGGAAGTCCGGTAGCTGGATTTGAACCCACACAGGAGGTTCCCAAGACCTTAGAACTGTGCCGCACACGTGCTAAACACTGCGCTGCCGTGCTGCCCTATACATATATATATATATATATATATATATATATATATATATATATATATATATATATATATTTTTTTTTTTTTATTATTTTATTATAATCTTTTTTTTAGGCCCGCGAAGTTCTGAACCCGCGAGCGTCGAAGCGCGAAGTAGCGAGGTCCCACTGTAGATAGATATAGATAGATGGATAGATACTTTATTCATCCCCGGAGGGAAATTCACACTTCCTGCAGTATCCTTGTGCTAAAAAATAAAATAAAAGATATAGAATACAAAAATACCTAATATAATGTGTTAATAAAGAGCATTTAGATAGTGTTACGAAAATTACACACTGTAATAAAAATAGGGTAATATGCTAATGTGGGGTTAAAGAGCCACATGGCATGAGGGAGAAATGATCTCCCCAGTCTATAGAGACATTCAGTTTACCATAAGACCAGAATAGAATATTTTTTGTATTTCTTCTCACCCAACACCCCAAAAGACCTAATACTCAGACAAACACACAATAGTTAAAATACATTAAACAAATAATAATAATAATAGAAATAAAATTTGATTATAAAAAGCCAAAGACTAACCAGTGTGACCTGAGGGACCTGAGGAAGGCTTATCCACACTGTTGGGGATGAAAGCAGATGGCCTCGGGATTTTCAGCCTACAAGTTTTAGCCCCCCGAATGAAGAAACACTAAAATACAAAAATAAATATTAAATCGTCTGCAGAACAAAGCATAAATATGTCGCGGTAAATGGTTAAAAGTTAAACAAATTCCAACTAAGTTAAAAAAAAATGAAAAATTGTTTCTTGAGCTTCCTCTTAAAAATATCAAGGATCCCCTTATACCTGATCTCCTCTGGCAGACAGTTCCATAGGTGAAGACTAAAGTGACTAAATGCTACCTTACCATTGGTCGGTTTTGGTCCTCGCCCTAGGAAAAGTCAACAAACCCCTGCCATAGGACCTCAAAGACTGCAAAAGCTCATATAACAAAAGAAGATAAGACTGTAATGACATGTAAAAGCTAGTAAAACATCTCCAAAACAATCCTGCACATTAAGAGGGTTTTCATTTCATTGTATTTATTGTCATTGATAGCGACATAGTGTACATGACAACAAGAATTCAAATGGCACTCCAAGATAAACTTTTAATCATAGGCTTTTAGGCTAAAAAAATAAATGTCCATATTTCTGTTAAATATATTTAATTATTTTTTTAATGTAGAAATGCTAAAAGGAATTTTGTAATGATGCATTTGCTGTTAAAAATTACCTTGTGTTTTTTTTTGAAGAGATTTTCCTATTTGTGTCTTGTATCCTGCAGACGTCAGTCAAGAGAATCTCATTCCTTGGCAACTAAAGTTGCCTGGCATCAAAACGGAGGAAGACGTGTTTTTAGAGAAGGTTGACACAAAAAAGGAGGAGGACAATTTGGAGCCTGTTTACGTCAAAAAGGAAAAGGACAATTTGGAGCCTGTTGACGTGAAAGAGGAGGAAGATTCGAGTGAGTTTCTCGGGACTGGGGCCCGTTTAGCCTCCGAAGATCAACATGAAGAGAACAAGGAGAAGGTGTCTCCAAGCAGAAGTTCTGGGACAACAGATGACGACGACACGTCCGACTCTGCTCACAATGATGGTGACAAACTGTCGGAAGGTGATAACGCGTATCACAAATGTTCGCAGTGTGTAAAAACATTTAAACATAAGCGTAATCTGAAACGCCATATCCTTGTCCACACTGGTGAGAAACCCTTTTTATGCTCTGTTTGTGGTCAAAAATTCAGCCTGAAATCAAACTTAAACAAACATACAGAAGCCCACACCGGGGAGAAACCGTATTCGTGCTTGGTTTGCGATAAAAAATTCAACGGAAGGGCGAACTTAAAAAAACATACAAGAACACACTCTGGAGAAAAACCGTTTGCCTGCTCAGTGTGCGGTGAACATTTTACCCAGAGAGGTACCTTAAAAATCCACATAAGAATCCACACTGGTGAAAAACCTTTTTCCTGCTCAATTTGCAGTCAAAAATTCACTGAGAAGGGGAACTTAAAAAGACACACAAGAATCCACACTGGTGAAAAACGTTTTGCCTGCTCAGTTTGCGGTGAAAAATTTACCCAGGGAGGTACCTTGAAAATTCACACAAGAACCCACACTGGTGAAAAACGTTTTGCCTGCTCAGTTTGCGGTGAAAGATTTTCCCAGGGAGGTAACTTAAAAATTCACACAAGAACCCACACTGGAGAAAAACCTTTTGCCTGCTCTGTCTGTGGTAAAAAATTCACCCATCTGTCACACTTTAAAAAGCACGCGATAATTCACACTGGTGAAAAACCGTTTGCCTGTTCAGATTGTGGTCGAAGATTCAACAACAAAGAAAGCTTAAAAAACCACACAAGAACCCACACTGGTGAAAAACCATTTGCTTGCTCAGTTTGTGGTGAAAAATTTACCCAGAGAGGTACCTTAAAAAACCACACAAGGACCCACACTGGTGAAAAACCTTTTGCCTGCTCAGTTTGTGGTGAAAAGTTTACCCAGAGAGGTACCTTAAAAAAACACACAAGAACACACCCTGGTGAAGAACCTTTTGCCTGCTCAGTTTCTGGTCAGCCATAAAGGGAGCTTTAAAAAAACACAAAGCCCACACCGATGTAAAACTATTTTCCTGTTCATTTTGCAGTCAAATTCTCTAGTCAAGTGAAAATTCAGGGTCACAAGTGTGCTGGTGAGAATAGCAGTCTTCACTCTGCTTGATGTGCCGTCATAATTTTCATTTTATTTTAAAAAAACACAGCTACTACTCCACTGCGTACTTTTGACCTCAGTGATATGTGATTTCATGTTGTTCTAGTTTGAATTATCATTATTTTTTACAAATACACGAGTGTTGCAGCTTGTATCCTCTTTTGATTGATTATATGAAATTAAATGATTAACAGTAATTACTATGTTATATCCACAGTATGTTCCACTCTTGACTTTTATTGAGTACAGTACCTTTCAAGCATCTTTTGCATACACATGTAAATATGTTATAACTTTCTGACTTGACAAAATCAAGATTGCCTCTTTGTTGGGGGGTATTGCACAAAGTTGTTATAAAGAAATCTGGGCTAACTGGATAAGCAGATCAGCTCCTGACGGAGTTTTATAAATGTTTGAAAGAAAGTAGAAGAAAAAAATGTTACATGAGCACTATTGATAAGGTAAAGTCAAGTCAAGTCATTTTGATTTGTATAGCCCTTAATCACAAAGAGTCTCAAAGGGCTGCACAGGTTATTGCACAGACTATTATTTCAGACTATTATTACACCATCCCCTGATCTGAAACCAACATGAGGGCAAGGAAAAACTCAAAAACCTCAACATGAGCAAAATAATGAAACCTTGAGAAGGGACCGCACATGAGGTAATCCCCCTTTCAGGATGACCAGGCTGCAATGGATGTTGCAATTACAAATAGTCCAGAGATAGTGTCAACAAAAAATAGGTTATTCATATGCTATAGAGTAGAAGTGTGTTTTAAGCCTAGATTTAAACATTTCCACTGAGGTTGGAGATCGGATCGACAACACAGGGTATTTTAGAACTCTATTTGATGAGTACCATGTTGGAAACACCTGCTGTAAAGAATAAATCACCATAGTAACTGAGTCAGGCTAATTTGAACTTGCTTCCATGCGTCCCACTTGAGGTTAAAACTAACCAAGATAATAATAATATCTTCCTTATCCCTTATCCAGGATTGATGCAATGGCCCCCCAGGTTTTTTTTTTTTTATTTATCTTTGATTGTATGTATTTACAATATATATTTGTTATATCTGTTGTTGGCCTGGAGAGGGATGGGCACCACCAGGCTGTACTTACCCAAGACACACCACAGGAAATGTTGCCGCTACGACTTTAGTGGCTAAGGGATCCAACCACAATCAAAGGACGACCTTTATATGGATTTCATAATCTATTTTTTTGTATCGTGAGTGTGTGACTGATTAATTTTTAAAGATTTATGGACAAGATCTATGTTAAACCGATTTTGATTCACTTTGATTTAACAATTCCATACATTTAGATTTTGACTTATAATCAAAATGTCATAAGTTGTTTTGTTTATTTAATTAAGTTGATTTTTTTTTCAAAATGTACCATTTGTGGAAAGTGTCAAAGTTTAGGGGGCACTGTTCCCATCAGCCCTTGCTTTTGGTTCTTCATTTCAATGATCTCTTCATCTCTTTGTGCGTTGATTTGACTGCCACTTTAATTATTAAATCAAATCCCTTTGTTTTCATATCAAACTGTAATTATGTTTTTTAAATTTAGATTTTTCTTTCTTCCTAGGCAATGTGTAAATAACGTGAATGAATGAATGAAAATGATCTCATCTTGTAAACTGTTCCAAAGTTTGACTCCGCACACAGACACACACATACTTTTCCTGGTTGTTCTCACCTTTGGGATTATGAATTGACTACAGCCACTTGCCTCGGCTTTGCTGTGTGATTGTCGTGGAAGTCCTCAGAGACTTGTGTCATTGTGTCACCGTCTCCTCAGCAAATCAATGACATTTCTTTTCATTTTACTTACAAAAAATAGTTGCCTTTGTGACCATCTTTGTTCCTATATTCAACTGTGATTGTTATTTTCAGGCGTTTGAAGTTTGAACTGCTGACCTGAGTTGAATTATTTGTAACCCCTACAGCTTCTATCTGTAATTGATCATTCACCACTGGAGAATTCCCCGATTCGTTCAAGGTGGCCGAAATATTTCCTTTATTTCAAAGTGGAGACGAGTCCAAATGGTGTGAATGCAAATTGTCCTTCCAATGCAGGGATGGCGAACATGCAGCTCTTTGCCTCATCATATTTTCTATATACTGTGGCTTTTTGCCTCGTTTCATGTTTAGTTTTTTTCCCCTCTTAAAACACGCTTTTGAATACATCAGAGTTAATAACAAAAATAAATAATATTTTGAAATTAATTTGGCAGATTCGCTGTTTTTATGCTGCTCTGGGCACATAACTGACAGCCAATCCTCTGCGTAGGTTACGTCTAATGCCGGGAAATTAAGTCAACATTTCATGAGCGTGTAGACTGTTACCCTCATGGTCAAAATGGCAAAGCGAAATAGAAATATGAAGATGAACACAGGGCATTTCAGGAAGAATGTGAAGATGCTTACTTTTTTTGTAGAAGGGAATGGCAAATCACTCTGATTATGATGCAGTACCACGATATCCCATTTCAAGACTTCAAATCTTCAGCGTCGTTTTAGCACAGCTCTTGCTAATATTGACACGGAATTCCCCAAAGGTATTGAACTACGCAAGTAAAAATTGAGCACCTTGTAAAGCCAGGTAAAAATGTTCAGTACGTGGTGTGGCTCTTTGACTCTCAAAGTTAGAAATTTCCTTGCCTCCGCGATCTTCCGAAGAATTTCTCCGCCGTTTAGTCGTGCCGGAATTATTGCCGTTGCTATCACTTTCTGCATTATGTTTCGACTTATTACTGACACTGGAGAAATCAATTTTGTGTTGATTTTCACCTAATACTGTTTTTTCGGAGGCATACTAAAATAAAATAAAATGAAAGAGCTCTTTCGAAAACCGAGAGGTCATTTGTCGAAGCTCCGCCCACCTTTGTTCTTCCGGGTCACTACCAGCTTGTTTTTGGCTAGGCGGCGTTTCGTTCCAGTCGTGTGAAAAAGCTCAGTTTTTCTGGTTAAAAGGCAAGCGATTCCTTCAAACGCCATTAAAATGGACTCCAGAGGGAAAGGATATTTCAAAGAGGAGCTTCAGGAAGAGACTGAGCGAGAACAGCGACGGCTAAACCAAGTTAGCATCAGCAAGCAGCTACACGTTGGGTTGAAAGGAGCAGGTCAGTCACTTACTTTTTACAACATATTTGGCATTATATTTTTGATTCCCGGTGTCAATTTAGTATACATGCTATAACTTTTCTATTTCATATTCTCGATAAGGCTGCTAGAAGGTGGAGTCAATTTGTTTGGCGTCAAGACGAATTCAAATACTATTCAACCTTGCAGTTCAATGAAATCGAAGGGAAAATAAAAGATGCGTGTTTTAGTGGGTGGCACGGTGGATCGGTGGTTAGCAAGTCAAGTCGTGTTTATTTCGTAACGCCCTCAAACACAGAGTCTCACAGGGCTGCACAGATTATTGCAAAGCGCAGACTATTATGACACCATCCCCTGATCTAAAACCTATGTAGCGACCCTCTTTCATGCACGACACAAGGTTTCACAATCTCTGGGTTTATTGCCTGCATTCAATAAACAAAACAATACAAAAGTCAGGGGCTTCTGTTCACGACTGCAATTATCTTCAACGCTTACAAACTTATTTAAGCTACAGCAAGCAGACAACATGCGAGCACATTAATAATGAAACTTCGATAATAACAATGAACATAACTTTCACACGTACCTGCATTCAATAAACAAAACAATACAAAAGTCAGGGGCTTCTGTTCACGACTGCAATTATCTAAAATATTAAAGATACAAAAGAACGGGTCATCACTCAACAGGCCGCACCTCGTGGCGTATTTGCATCAAAACACGTTGCATCTTCATTTCAAGCTGTATTGCTTTACTTCTTATTTAGTGCTTTTTTAATATACATCATTTAGAACAACTTATATATCTTTATATACAAAAATAATTTCGAAAGCAACTCAAATGTCTAGCAAAATATGCATTTTTTTTATCCAACTGATATTGGGCACATCTTACCTTCAACGCTTACAAACTTATTTAAGCTACGGCAAGCGCTGAAGCCCATAAAGTGCCAAACGAAAAGAACAGTCGCAGACGCCCATGACTTAACAAATGAATGAGGTACCGGAATATTAACAGTAATACAACAAAAACACAGATTTTGTGAGAATTCAAAAAAACATTCAAAACAATCAAATTTCAACTCTGTTACACCCACCCCCACCGAATTCTGGACAAAATCTGACACTTGGTTATAAAATCAAAATCAATATATAATAGTAGTCATTGGGTCACACATATTAGGACCGACTTGAGAAGTATCCTTTAAGGATGCAGTGGACAGAGAAAATTCTCTGAACCAGCCACCGGCTATAGAATGCCTTACACATTCCACATTCACCCAAGACATATATAAGACATAAATGAGCACAAAACATTCTCTCCAAAACCAAGTTATTTCAGAAGAATTTTAAAGGGAAAAAATGTCATGCCCCAAGAGCTCGAACTACTGTGTTACGCATAGTCTAAACATTACACTGTAGGTGTCTGGTGACATCTTGTCTAGCCATAGTGTGAAGAAGCCTGTTGACTGGTCGTATAACACGACCCAGGCGTGTAGTGCGGTGTGGTGCAGACTCTGGTTGATCAGTGTGGCTAACGTTACCTCCAGAGACAGCAGCCACTACAGATTGAACATGATCATGCTCACTAAGAGTCGAAATGTCATCCCTAACAGCAGTGTCGTGAGTATGAGTGGTCAAGGAATGACCAGAGTGATCAGAACTTTCAGAGTTCAGCCCATGCACCCACTCTCTGGTTCTCTCCCCAGACGCAGGCGTGAGATCTGTGTAGTTGTCAGGGCCTGAGATGCTTACAAGACTCTGCGCATCATCTGCCGCACATCCAGACCGGTTTAGCTGAGCAGGCACTCGAGCATGAGATTCTTCGGAGACAGTGGGACTGGTCATTGAAGAACAAACAGAGACAGATGATTGTGCAGAGGACAAAGACAAATCAGACTGGAGAGAGGGCTGGTCTTGAACTGGGAGAAAGTTAACCAACATCAGCAGGTTACGGTGAACAACCTTCTCATTCCCTGTGATGGTGTCTTGAATTTTGAATGTGTGTGTTTGAGGGTTCATCTCAATAACAGTGTAGATGGTAGACTCCCACCTATCAGCCAATTTTCGCTTGCCCCTCTCATTTTTGTTCGCCACAAGGACTCTATCTCCAACTCCAATTGACGGCCCTTTTGCTGCCCTGTTATAGAGTCGAGTCTGTCTGCCCTGTTCCTTTTTTGCATGTTCCTGAGCAATTGACATAGCCTCCCTCAGGTCTTCAGACAGTTTTGCAACATATCTGCCGTAGGTGGTAATGTCAGGGTCAGACAAAATGTTCCCAAACAGAGTGTCGACTGGGAGGCGGGGAACTCTCCCAAACATCAAGTAAAATGGTGCATATCCAGTAGTTTCATGAGCAGTGCAATTGTACATGAATGTGAGTGTTTGTAAACGTCTTGGCCAGTCCTGCTTTGATTCAGGGGGCAGAGCTCTGATCATATTGCCCAAAGTACGATTAAAACGCTCAACACTTCCATTTCCCATCGGATGGTACGGGGTAGTATGTGACTTACGCACCCCAGATAATTGTAAAAGTTCTGCGACCAAATTGCTCTCAAAGCTTGGGCCTTGATCACTGTGGATCCTCTCCGGAAAGCCATGAACACAAAAATACTTTTCCCATAGAACTTTAGCTACTTGCCTGGCTGACTGGTCTCTACATGGAAAAGCTTGTGCCAATCTGGTGAAATGGTCTGTTATCACTAATACGTCAACAGATTTGTTGTGTGAATCTTCAGCGGACCAGAAATCAATACAAACAAGTTGCAATGGGCGGGAAGTGGCAATGCTTTCCAGAGGGGCCCTCCCTGCAGGCTCAGTGACTTTGCTGACTATGCAACGCTGACATTGACGAACATGCATCCTCACATCCCTGTCCATATGCAACCAAAAGAATCTCTGTCTGGCGATGCTCAGGGTTCTTGACTGGCCTTGATGGCCCGCACTGTCATGCACCCCTTTTAAAACTTCGGCCTTCAGGCAATCAGGGACCACTAACTGATGGCGTTTTGCATTTGAAATCTGATTACAGGATACTCTGTACAAAACATCATCACTCAGAACAAACTTCTCCCAGTGCTTCAGGAGGCCCAGAACTTGACTTGTCTCGTGTGCCCTTTCACGTCTAGACGGTCTTCGAGACCGTTCCACATAAAACCGAAGACGAGACAAAACTCTGTCCCTGGACTGAGCCTCTCGCAGGTCATCCATAGAGAAGGCAGGCAGACTGGGTAGTGTATCTGGAATAAGGTGGGGCATGTGGCTTATCAGTTGAGCTGCACGAGTTCTCGCACCGGAGGCCCATTCAGTGTGTGACTGGACAACAGCAGCAACTTCTTGATTGGATACAGTCTGGGCCGACACGAGTAATGACTGGACATTTGTAGCTATAGAATGGGACAGCTTCTCTGCCATGACAGGCTGATCTGTAGAGTCTCAGAGAGTCTGTTGGACGGCTGTATCAGACAAAACCGCAGCTTCCGCAGTGAGATCATGAAGAGGTTCACTGACTAGTCTGTGGCCAACATTCTGACAAAAAGGGACACGGCTGAGAGCGTCAGCAACCGTGTTTTTGGGACCAGGCACATATTTGATTTCAAAATTGTAACTGGCCAGCTTTGACACCCATCTTTGCTCACAACAGTCCAATTTGGGTTTAGTCATAATGTGTGTAAGTGGATTATTGTCAGTCCAGACGGTAAACTCATGGCCTTTCAACCAATGGCTAAACTTCTCACACACAGCCCACTTCAGTGCAAGAAATTCCAAACGGTGAGCTGGGTAGTTCTTCTGTGACCGGGTCAAAGACTTGCTAGCGAACGCAATTGGCCTAGCCACTGTGTCACCTTCACGTACCTGGGACAAAACGGCTCCAAGGCCATCCAGTGAGGCGTCAGTCGACAGCAAAAATGGACGACTAAAGTCTGGATGAGCCAAAACCACAGAATGGATAAGGGCCTTTTTGAGGTCTGTAAATGCCTGGTCGTGGTCAGCAGTCCAGTCACCTGATTTCAGTTTGCGGCCCACTACAGTGCATTTGGGCTTTCTGCCTTTCTTCTGTTTCTGGCCAGCCAGCAGATAAAACAAGGGCTTTGCGAGTGTTGAATACCCCGGAATGAAGTGTTGATAAAAATTTAACATGCCCAAGAAAGACCGTACACGTTTCTCAGAAGGTGTCGCTCCATCCGACTCCATCAAGTCCGCCACAGTCATTTTGCTTATACTTTCAACTTTTTCTGGATCGGTTGACACTCCATGTTCATCAATAATGTGGCCCAAGAATTTTACAGATTTCCTTAAAAAGTGACATTTCCTGGGGGCCAGTTTCAGATTGTGGGCACGGAGTCTGCTGAACACCATTTCAAGACGTCTGAGTGCAGAACTTTCATCAGGGGCAAAAACTAAAATGTCGTCCAAGTAGCACAGCAGACTTAAATAGTTTTGGTCCCCGAAAATGGAAGTCATCATCCTCATGAAACTCCCTGGGCTATTACAGAGCCCCTGTGGCAACCTGTTGTACTCATAAAGCCCCATAGGCGTAGTGAACGCTGAGTACTTCCTATCATCTTCGTGTAAAGGCATGTTGTAAAACCCAGACGTCAAGTCCATTGTACTAAAGAAGGAGTTGCCACCAAGTGCTGCTAAGCAATCAGCCTGATGTGGCAGAGGATGAGCGTCTTTCAGAGTCCTCTTGTTCAACCACCTAAAGTCAGTGCACACACGCATATCACCATTCTTCTTCCAGATGAGAACTAAAGGTGAAGCATATTCACTTGTCGACTTTCGAATGATCTCTTTCTCTTCCATTTCATTCAAGACTTGGCGTAATTTTTGATACTGACTCGGTGGCACACGTCTGAAAGGGAGTCTGAACGGCTTTTGGTCAACCAGATGGATTCTGTGAACAAAGTCCTTCGCCTTTCCGCAGTCAAGGTGATTACGCGAGAAGATGTCTTGGTAGTGAATGATCAGCTCTGACAACTTGTCTTTACACTCAGACGATGCATCACAACAGCCAACATCTAGTTCACCCAGGCCAATAGACTGTAGCTTCTCCTCAGCATTACTTACATCAGAGCAGACAGCAGGCAATTGCACAACGGAAGTACTCTGATGGCCACTGACCAGGTCTAGATCCTCCAAAGCAACACAAGGCACCAAGTCAGCCAGCTTTGCATTGCGTCTCAAAAACAGCGGATATTCTGTAACATTCATGACCTTCAGTGGAACCCATCCATCTGCCCACAGAGGTGTGACGATTCTGGCGATCATTAGACCCTTGGGGGCAGATCGTGCCGACGTAGGTTCTGTCATCGCTGCGCTCCCAGGAGATACTTTTGCAGTTTTTGATAGCTTCCCCCACAAGAGGTACTCACGGCCAGGCTCAAGGCATGTGGCTGAATTGCAGAGCACTGTGCCTATCTTCTCGGGCATTTCACCACCACTCCATCTATGCAAGCCAGCTAGCATTGAAAGAAATTGCTCCGTTTCAGCATTAGTGGATGATGGAGCAGAGATTGCTGTCCAGTACGCACTAAACTTCTTTGACTCATGCAATATGTTTCTGATAACATTAGTTCCAATGATTAGGTCATCAGGTTGCCCCTCAACAACAATTGTTGGCACAATCATTTTACAGTTATTGATTTCCATATGGATGTTGAAAGCTGACTTTGGGCACACTCGTCGACCCCCAACACCAATGAGTGTCACGTTGGTGGAAAATTCGTCTTCTGTACGTACTGCTCCAACAGAGAGCATCTTACGCAGAGCAGTCTCACTCACGGTACAGGCCATGGAGCCACTATCCAACATCCCCCCCAAAGTCATACTGCTCCCCACTCTAACTGGTACATAAAACAAACTATCGCTGCCCCCTACAGTATGTGTGTTTTGATAAACAATATTAGGCAACTGAGATTGTGTGGACGTGTCAGAATTAAAAACTGAATTGAAATTGAGATCAAATGGGTGGGAGAACTCATTTTGACCTGTACGGCCTCCCTCTGAATACAGGTCAGCTAGTTTCCCGAAACTGAACTGATTTGGGGAGAAACTTTGTCGGGGCAATGCTGCTTAGAGTGACCAGGGGCTAGGCACTTGAAACACAGATTATTCAATTTGCAATGATATAAAGTGGAGTGATCAGCGCCACCACACACCTTACATGGAGGGGAGTTGAAAGGACTTAGGCGCCTCTGAATACGCTCAGGATTCAGTGGCTCCACTCTAGACAAAACTCTCTCTAGCATGCTCATCATTCGGCCAAGGACATCACTGTCATCTTTCTGAGCAGGCTGTGGGACATGCTGTGGTGGGACATGCTGTGGTGGGACATGCTGTGATGGGACACGGACAGGCGGTGAGACATGCTGTGGGCGCTGGGCATGCTGTCGAACACACGAAAAATCTGTATATGGATCGGGGTTAACATGGTGGGGACAAATGGACTGGAGACCCGTCTCTATAGAGCCTGAGTAGGAACAACAAGAAGATTCACTGTCAAGCACTGCAGTCGGGTAATTCTTCAGTGGAGGGACACTGCAAGACCTAGTTGACGCCCCTGATTCCCTTTGATACTCATCTATCCTGAGTTGAACGTCCTTAGAGGTCCACTCATTAACAGGCTTGCATCTGAAAATGTTCGATAGCTGTGGATCAGGACAGTACTTTGCAAACATTTGTGCCACTTCCCCGCCAAGGTTTTCCATTTTTCTGCCCAAGCGACGCAAACCCTCATCAGCAGTGTCTGCTGCTTTGTTTAGTCTGATCCAGTAGTCAACTGGATTTTCCTTTGGCGTGGGTAGCGTGGTGTAAAAATCTTGCAACGGGAGAGTTGACGAGGAATGACTAAAGTATCGTATTAGAATGTCATAAATTATATCTGGGTCTTGCCTCACATCAAGTGCCTCATCACTCCTGAGAGCTACTCTGACAACGTCTCTTGCCCTCCCTAAAAGCCTGCTTAGTATCTCATCTGCTTTTTCAGCTGTTGTATAAGACTGTTTCCGAAGCTGGGCTTTAGTCATGGTGATCCATTCTTGAATTGAACACTTGTCAGAACCATTTCCCCTGAAAGTCACAATTTCACGTTCAGTCTTGACATGGACAATTACCGGTGTAGTGTTTTCCTGCGTTGTGTTATGTGGTCTAGGGTCGTCTTTAGTCATAACAGTCGCTGCTTTTCCAGTCATTGGTGTGTCATGTGCATGTGTGTGATCAATGAAACCAGAAGAGAGCAGACTAGCCAATACTGAGTTGCCTATCTGCTCTCCAATTCGGCCTACCATGTCAGTCAGGTGTTGCAGGGCAATGTTATCACTCATTGGGGTTGAAGTCTGTGCACTCTCCCTCAAGAACTGTTCACTTGGAGACCAGTTTGGGCTCATACCACGCCCCCTGTCCCTCCCATCACTAACATGTTCTTGGAGACCACCTACACCTTCACTTCCATACCCACTAGTAAGTGTGTTTGCATTCAAACCATTAAAATGAACACCCCTGCCAATAGAAAAGCCCTGAAAATCGCCATTTTGACTACTATATTCTTCAGCCATTATACTTTCAGTAATACAAAGAATTGAAAATAAAAAAAGGGAAAAAATAAAAACCAGAAATGAACTAATAATTTACGTATTGATAGCAAATGCACAGTGGCACAAATACATGAAACGAAATCAAAGCGCCAATGCAGTGCAACAGTACCCTCTAGTGGACACAAGAAGAATATGCAGCAACGCCGGGATCTGCTCAGAGGCCGATCAAAATGATCCCGTTGTGTAGTCACGGCACCAGTGTAGCGACCAGACATGGGACCAAGTCACACATGTGCAAGTCTCAAGTAAGTCTCAAGTCTTCACCTTCAAGTCCCAAGTAAGTCCCAAGTATTTTTTTCTTGGGCAAGTCAAGTCACAAGTCAAGTCCCGAGTCTTAGATTGCCAAGTCCAAGTCAAGTCACAAGTCATAAAAACAGCGACTCGAGTCGACTCGAGTCCAAGTCACTAAGTCTCAAGTCCCCATGTCTGGTAGCGACCCTCTTTCATGCACGACACAAGGTTTCACAATCTCTGGGTTTATTGCCTGCATTCAATAAACAAAACAATACAAAAGTCAGGGGCTTCTGTTCACGACTGCAATTATCTTCAACGCTTACAAACTTATTTAAGCTACAGCAAGCAGACAACATGCGAGCACATTAATAATGAAACTTCGATAATAACAATGAACATAACTTTCACACGTACCTGCATTCAATAAACAAAACAATACAAAAGTCAGGGGCTTCTGTTCACGACTGCAATTATCTAAAATATTAAAGATACAAAAGAACGGGTCATCACTCAACAGGCCGCACCTCGTGGCGTATTTGCATCAAAACACGTTGCATCTTCATTTCAAGCTGTATTGCTTTACTTCTTATTTAGTGCTTTTTTAATATACATCATTTAGAACAACTTATATATCTTTATATACAAAAATAATTTCGAAAGCAACTCAAATGTCTAGCAAAATATGCATTTTTTTTATCCAACTGATATTGGGCACATCTTACCTTCAACGCTTACAAACTTATTTAAGCTACGGCAAGCGCTGAAGCCCATAAAGTGCCAAACGAAAAGAACAGTCGCAGACGCCCATGACTTAACAAATGAATGAGGTACCGGAATATTAACAGTAATACAACAAAAACACAGATTTTGTGAGAATTCAAAAAAACATTCAAAACAATCAAATTTCAACTCTGTTACACCTACATGAGGGCAAATAATACACACATTATCAACATAAGATATAGATTATTCATGCTATAGAGTAGAATTGTGTTTTAAGGTTGGATTGAAATATTTCCACTGAGGTTGCAGATCGTATCTCAGGGGGAGGAGCGTTCCACAGCACCGGGGCCCGAATGGAGAACATTCTCCAAACTCTTCTTGGCTCTTGGGATCACGAGTAGACCAGCGTTTTCAGAGCGAAGGCTCCGGACTGGAACATAGGGGGAAGTTACATGGATTTCTTCTTGGCTCTTGGGATCACGAGTAGACCAGCTTTTTCCGAGCAAGGAACATATAGCACGCCCCTGGATTAAATTTGACCGACTGCGGGATCCCCGTGCCTGCGTGGCTTACATCCGGGAACTCCAGTTTCCTCCCACATTCCCAAAACATGCATGTCAGGTTGATTGGTGCAAATAAGTGGGTAAGTTGTCTGTTATGTGTCCCCTGCCCACTGCCTGAAGATGACTGGGATGGGCTCCTGGATCGCTCGTGACGCTAATGAGGATATGCGGTGCAGAAAATGAATGGATGTTTTATTCTGCATGACTTATCTCCTCGCTTACCCTATATGTACTGTTTTTTTGTGCAGATATTAAATTAAATGGTGGCTCGGGTGGAAGTAGTAGCTATTAGTGATGGTAAACTGAAGCATCATGGAGCAATGAGTCTTTTCATCCTACTGGGCAAAAGCATCATGGGGCTTCATTTGTTCAAATGCGCCTTTATGTGCAAAATAAATGTCATAACAGAGGTTAAAAATATTTCATGGATGTGTTGCAGTCAAACGGGCAGGAAGTAGAGATACGAATGAACGTACGTGTGTTACTTGAAAGAATTATGGCTGTGGTTCAATCATTGACATATAAACAAGTTTTTCATTCCGTTTTATTCAGGAAAACTACTATTCCAAAGTTTTTGGCTTCAGACCGTTTCGTTTTTTTTAGATCGTTTATCTCCTGCAGTCTCACTCTAGGTCCTCCTTGGCAAATCTACATACAAGTCTATGTTGTTTTTTATTGCATGTTAAAATGGTTTCTTTCTGAGTTGTTGCCTACCCTCATGCAGAGCCCTATAAACATGGATGAAGTGTTTTCTTGGTATCCTAAGTTCTTTAGAACAGGGATCTCAAACCTTTTTCAAGCTGAGAGATACTTTTTGTTACTTTAGCGCAAAGGGCACCTATTTCGATATGCATTTGTGTAATAACTACTTATCATGTTATTACTATGTTGTTACTATGTTATTACCAGACTAATTATTTGAAGTAGGGTTAAATAGACTCATTCAACCAATAAAAGAATGATTTTATTAGAAAATCACAAAGACCCAGTACTGATGAGCTATTTTCAGAACAGGTCCTTGAACACCTCAGCTGTCTTCAGTCGTATACTCGACAATATACTTGACAATATACTCAACAATACACTTGACAAAATACACAACATGACAAAATAAACGCCAAAATACTGGACACATTGGAAATCCCTGCTTTAGAACAATGCTTACGCGTCCCTATCCTTGCCAGAATCATTTTTTATTACTAGGATTATTGCTGTCATAAACCGGATCAGAACCCAAATGAGTGATGTTCTCACACAAGCTTCTACTTTACGGTAAATGGGGAGTCATGCACGTTAGGCAGCGGTCTGGCGTGGAAAGACAGGAAGCCAGAGACCAACGAGATCGATTACAATTGCCCGAGTTGATATCGGACAGATGGGGTCGTTACCGGACAGGACGGGACAGACAGGAATGATAATGAAACAGGATATTGAAATAAAACAAGAAAAACTAGACAGGAACGAAAATTGGCGAGAATAATAAACAGGACAAAAAGAGACTGGAACAGGACTGGAAACCAATATTAAACGGGACAAAAATAAAAGGGAACAATACCGGACAGGAAATACCAACAGGAAACAGGACCGAGTCAAAAACCACGGGGCAGAGGTTCGTTGACGGACTGACCAACGAAGAGAGCACTGAGCTTAAATAGATGGAAAGCCAATCTGTATTTTAGCAGCTGATAACTAAAGGGTTTATTCTTTCTTTAAAGACTGAACCAAATGAATCAAGTGACTTGACTTTGAGAAACTTTTAAAATGGAGCTAGAAGTATGAAAAAGCTATTAAATCCTGGTAAATGAACAAAACATGGATTTCCAGGAGGTGCAATTGTTCCTTCTTAATGGAAGCATTCATTTTCATGTGGCCTCATCTCTCCACACAATCTTTTTGGAAAGTTTGCCTCTTCATTGCATTGTTCCAAGTACAACCTGTAATTCTCTTCTAATCAGGAGCATGGACTGATTCTTGGAATGTAACTTCTCCATTGTCTAGGTTTCATGATGTGATGGACAGATGCTTTGAAAATGCTTACCTCACATTTGCACATTGTGGACATCTTGAACTTCCATCATCTTCAAACATACCCGTTATTCCATTGATGCTAACTCGAGTTGGTGGTTCTTTGTTAAACTGCACTTCTTCGACTATTATGACACCATCCCCTGATCTAAAACCTACATCAGGGCAAATAATACACAGATATTGTCAAGATAAAAGTATAGGTTATTCATATGCTATAGAATAGAAGTGTGTGTTTAAGCCTAGATTGAAACATTTCCACTGAGGTTGCAAATCGAATCTCATGGATGGAGAACGGTTCGAACCCACAGATTTCTTCTTGGCTCTTGGGATCACGAGGAGACCAGCATTTTCGGAGCAAAGGCTCTGGACCGGAACATAGGGGGAAATTAAATCTGAAAGATATGAGGGAGCAAGTCCATGCATGATTTTGTATACTACCGACAGAACCTTCAAATCACATCTTAAGCTAACAGGTAGCCAATGCAGGTTAGCTCAAATCGGGGTCATGTGATCAAACGTTGTTGTCTTAGTTAAAAACCTTACTTTTGCATTTTGTACCAGCTGAAAGCTCTTGATTTTGGACTCGGGAAACCGGAGAGTAGTGCATTACAGTCATCGAGAAGGGAAGTAACAAACACATGAATTGTAATCTATAAAGAAATAATAAAAATAATGTCTTTTTAATGCAAAGATCAGGACACTCAAGAATGGTGCTCCTGCTGCCTGGGGGCGGACCCCCTAAGGCGTCTGGTCCAAAGACACTTAATACGATAGATAATCTTACGATATAGAATGCTGAGAAAGAATGGAGGTGGGTATGATCATAATGATGATGACAGAGTGACTTCCACAAAACTTACGTAAATATGTATATTCTTGAGGTGTTTGTTATATATACTACAAGGGATATTTAGCTTATTAAGGAAGTGGGGTTGGATCATAGTTGTATGCATTTCTTTTTTTGCAGAAATGCTATAAAGCTTTTTGTACCAATGCTTTTGTTGTAAAAAATAAATTTACATATTGTGTCCTGCAGATGTCGATCAAGGGTGTCTTCTTCCTTGGCAACGGGGGACAAGGTTGCCTGGCACCAAAAAGGACAATTTGGATCCTGATCATGTTAAAAAGGAAAAGGAGGATTTAGAGCATGTCGACGTTAAAATGGAGGAGGACAATTTAGAGCCTGATTGCGTTAAAGAGGAGTATTTAGAGAAAATTGTTATAAAAAAAGAAGAAGATGAGTTTCTAGAGACAGTTGACATTAAAAAGGAGCAGGAAGTTTTGGAGTTTGATCATTTTAAAAAGAAAGAAGATGACTTTGAGCCTGTTGACGTGAAAGAGGAAGATTTGAGAGAGTTTCCTGTGACTGAAGATCAACATGAAGAGAACAAGGAGAAGGTGTCTCCAAGCAGAAGCTCCGGGGCAACAGATGACGACGACACTTCCGACTCTGGACACCAAGATGGCGACAAACAGTCAGAAAGTAATAACACGTACCACAAATGTTCGCAGTGTGGAAAAACATTTCGACACAAGTGTAGTTTGAAACGCCATATCATTGTCCACACTGGTGAGAAACCCTTTTTCTGCTCCGTTTGTGGTCAAAATTTTAGCATGAAATCACACTTAAAAACCCACACAAGAACCCATACTGGCGAAAAACCTTTTGCCTGTTCAGTGTGTGGTCAAAATTTTACCCGGAAAGGTACCTTAAAAACCCACACAAGAACCCATACTGGTGAAAAACCCTTTGCCTGCTCAGTTTGTGGTCAAAAATTCAGGCTGAAATCAAACTTAAAAGACCACACAAAAACCCACACTGGTGAAAAACCTTTTGCGTGCTCAGTTTGTGGTAAAAAATTTAGCCTGAACTCGAACTTAAAAAGACACACAGGTACTCACACTGGTGAAAAACCATTTGCTTGCTCAGTTTGCAGTCAAAAATTCAGCTCAAGATCACTCTTAAAACACCACACAAGAATCCACACTGGTGAGAAACCTTTCCCCTGCTCAGTTTGTGGTCAAAGATTCACCCGAAGTTCACACTTAAAACGCCACACAGGAATTCACACTGATAAGAAACTTTTTGCCTGCTCATTTTGTGATCAAAAATTCACCCAGAGCTCACACTTAGAAAAACACACAAGAACCCACACTGGTGGGAAACAGTTTGCCTGCTCAGTTTGTAGTCAAATATTCAGCAGGGAAGGCCATTTGAAAAACCACACACGAATCCACACTGGTGAGAAACCTTATGCCTGCACGGTTTGCTGTAAAAAATTCAGACGTGAAGATAACTTAAAACGTCACATAAAAATTCATACTGATGAGAAACCGTTTTCTTGTTCAGTTTGCAGTCAAATATTTTCCAGTAAGGTCAAAGCTCAGGATCACAAGTGTGCGGGTGAGAACACATTTTAAATATTATTTTAAATCCAATTTAAAATTGTATATTTTTGCTTGCAACGAGGTCATAGTTTGTGCTTACATTGAAAAAATTACAGCTACCACTGAATGAACACATTTTTGTACACTTGATGTTAGTGACATGTCTCAAATTTACTTAACTTAGTTTATAATTGTCCTAGTTTTTATTTAAAAGCAAAAAAAACTGCACGAGTGTTTCAGGTATGTTTTTATTGAATGATTGTATAAATATGAATGATAAAAAGTAAGTTTCACTATAGTTTTCTATCTGAAGTATGTTTTAAGCATCTCTTGTGTACACATATGTCATACCTATTTGGAGTTGACTTAACCAAAATTATATTTTTGATCTGATTGTGATTAAATGAATTTACATTGTCTTTATTTTTGACCTGTAATCAAAGCATTGTGCCTTTTTATTTGAATTTCAATAATTAGTATAATATACAGTATAAGCTTATTTGGATTGTAAGTTTGTGACACTCCTTGAATATGGAGTCTTATTTTCGACCGAATGTGATTTAACAACTTCATACATTTACATTTTAATGAATAAGCTAAAGGTCATTAGTTCCTTTGTTGATGTATATTGCTTTTAAGATGTAATCAGTGTTAAAGGGATTATAAAAGACCTTTTTTTTCAATTAGGCTCAGAATGTGTAGTGTTTCTCCTCACAGTCATGCAGATATGTATTCTAGAAGTTCAATAATTGACCTCCTGTCCCTGAAAGCTGTGGCGTCCACGAATGACAACAGAGAATCATAAGAATGGCAGGTCCGGTTGAAAAAACAGGTAATGATCTGCATTTGATCTGCATTTCTATAGCGCTTTTCAAGTCAATGACTTCCCAAAGCGCTTTACAATGTGCTTCACATTTCCCAATTGTGGCCTTGTATTGCAGCCATGTAAGACGCTAACCTGCTTATTGGGGTTATTAGGGGTTCAGTGTCTTACCCAAGGACACTTCGACATGTAACACTGACGGGCTGGGATTCGAACTGGGATCGCTTGATCCCAAGACGAGCGCTCTACCCCCTGAGCTACTGCCGCCCCAGACCACTATTGTAGTGAACAGTGATTGCATAGCGCTCATTTTTGCTTGGAGAAATTGGAACTTCGCTGCATTTCCACGGGGGTAGATTTAATTTCTTAAACAATTTAACTAAGTGAGCTCCATCGAATATATGGCCGAATTAGCTGAATTAGTGTCGCTTGAGTCTCCGTCAGGCCTCCTCTCTCGATCTTCTCCTTCATTCTTTCGGGCCACGTTATTTTCTGCAAGCTGGTGTGCCGGCTCCTCCTATGGGAATGCCAGGAAAACCCCCATGTGGGGCCCACCCCCTCACCTTGATGTCTGAAAAACTCATAAGAGCAGAGCGCTTATCAAAACAATGCCTGACGTCCTTCGTCAGAGTCCTGTTATCAAAATTCCCCAGCCAAAACATTCCGAATTTGGAACAGCGTGACCTGAAGCCCACTCAGTGAAAATCCTCATTGCTCTGGATAAATGTAACTTGTATTTAATCGTATAAAATCCTTTATAGTCAAATGTATAAAATCCTTCACATGTCAAAAGATGTTGCAAACAAACATGAGGTTAAGGTCTTTATATTGCCTCAAAAAATAGCCACAATAAATCACATCAAGAAGTTAACATATTTCCTAACATAACTTGAATTGGCTTACACATATTACATGACATTCTACTTGGTGTTTTGATTTGGCTAATACTGGAAACCAAATTCTTCAGACGGATGTTAAATCATTTTACAAATCTACATCTGAAAGGTATATGTAAACATTACTTTCCAGAGTGGATGGTAACAATAGCGTGTTTTAAACGTACTTTGTACCTTCAAACTGTAAGTCAAGTCATTTTATTTGTATAGCCCTTAATCACAAAGAGTCTCAAAGTGTTGCACAGGTGATTGCAAACCACAGACTATAATTACACGATCCCCTGGTCTAAAACCACGAGGGCCAGGAAAAACTCAAAAACCTCAACATGGGGGAAATGAAGATACCTTGAGACGGGACCGCACGTGTGGTAATCCCCTTTCCAGGATGACCAGCCCAAAATGGATGTTGCAATAACAGATAATACACAGATAAATTATAAATACATTGTGAAAACAGGAAACTGTACATGACAAGTGATACACAATTATTTTTAAGGAGATCAAAGTGGTTTTATCGGAGCTCCGCCCACCTTCTTTGTCCTTCCGGGTCACTCCCAGCTTGCTTTTGGCTAGGCGGTGTTCCGCTCCAGTCGTGTAAAAAGGCTCCGTTTATCTTGATAAAAGTCAAGCGATTCCTTCAAATGCGAAAGATATGTACCCCAGACGAAAAGGACATTTCAAAGAGGAGCTTCAAGAAGAGATCGAGGGAGAACATCAACGGATAAACCAAGTTAGCATTAGCAAGCAGCTACAAGTTGTATTGAACAGAGCAGGTTTGTCACTTTAGTTTTCATAACGTCTTTGGCATCTTATTTTCCATTCCTGAAGTCAATTCGCTATTTTTGTTGTCACTTTCTATATTCTTGACTTCTAGGATCTTGTCGATGGTTGATGTAACTTCTAGATATAGTCCTCAACTACTAGCTACTAGCTAGCAGAATTAAGTTCTATAGCTTTCCATAGTAAGTCTTGGCGTCAGACAATCTCGCCATGACACATTTAACACGTGGTAATTATACAAATGTGTAGGTTATCTTGTGGGCAGGCAAGAAGTTAGCTCTGTTTCTATTGTTTGAGATTCAAACGTAGCCACTAGCTAGATATCTCATCTCATTAGCTGCACCGTTTATCCTCAGTAGGGTCGCGGGGGTGCTGGAGCCTATCCCAGCAATCATCGGGCAGGGGACACCCTGAACTGGTTGCCAGCCAATCGCAGGGCACACAGGGACAGACAACTCGCTCGCTCATTCACACCTAGGGACAATTTGGACCGGCCATTCCACCTGAAATGCATGTTTTTGGAATGTGGGAGGAAACCGGAGTGCCCGGAGGAAATCCATGCAAGCACGGGGAGAACATACAAACTCCGCACAGTAAGTCCCGTAGCTGGATTTGAACCCACACAGGAGGTTCCCAAGACCTTAGATCTGTGCCGCACACGCACTAACCACTGCGCCGCCGTCACTAGCTAGATATTTGCCGGCCGTATTCAGCTTCTAGCTATATAGCTTTATTTACTTGTAGAGATGCGTATTCCGATTATTTTTAAAGAACCAGCTTTACAGAAGACTTTAAAAGCAGGGGTGAGAACAAGAGATAAAGAAATAAGAGAAAGAGGGAGGGGAAAGGAGAGAGGGCGGGACAAAGAAAGAGAGAGAGGGAGACGCAAAAGATAAAAAGTCGTGAGAGAGGGGGTAAAAGAAAGGGAGGTGAAGAAAGAAATCCAAAGACAAATGGAAAGACAGAGAAAATATAAAAGAAAGCGCATGAGAGAGTATGAACTGAGAAAAGGAAAAAAGGAAGTTAGAGCAAAAGAGGTTAAAAGACAGAAAGAGAGACAAAGAGCAACAAAGGAAGAGAAAAAGAGAGTCACAGAGAGTGAAATAGACAGAGTGGAAGAAAAGGGGTGGAAAAGAAAGAAAGAAAGAGAGAGAGAGAGAGAGAGAGAGAAATAAATACAAGTACAGTGTCTTTGTGAGAGGCACCGGGCGTTGGCAACATCAAGTTGACATATATCAACCTGCCCCTTGTTTTTCTCTTGCGCTTCTCTGAGTGTTGTCTCGCGGGCCGGATTCAATCCCTTAGCGGGCCTGATCTGGCCCGCGGGCCGCCTGTTGGACACCTGTGCTGTAAAGGGTGGAACATTCAAGAGAGACATGTTATTGTCTTGTTGTTTACAAAAGAAATACAGCATTTTGAGTGGTAATTTATTAAAGTTTGCTGAAGAATCTTGCTGTCACATTCAAATCATTTGCAAACACATCGTGTCACAAACATGTATGTACATTTTGGCAGCTGATACCTAAAGGGTTTATTCCTTCTTTATAGACTGAACCCATTGAACCAAGTGACTTGACTTTGAAAAATGGAAACTTTTAAAATAATAATAATAATAATTTCCTTGTATTGTCATTCTGTGTACCAATGTACACAGAACGAAATGTCGAGTGCATCTGACCCGTTTTAGCGGGCCGATGCAGCCGCAGCCAACAGAGGGCGCCGCCGACCACTTTTTAAGTCTTAGGAATGACTCGGCCGGGGCGCGAACCCGGACCTCCCAGTCTCAAAGCGGGCGCCTTACCATCTAGGCTACTGAGCTGGTAATAGAAGTATGAAAAAGCTATTAAATCCTGGTCAATGAACATAACATGGGTTCCCAGTAGGTGCAATTGTTCCTTCTTAATGGAAGCATTCATTTTAATGTGGCCTCATCATTTCACACAATCTTTGTAGGAAAGTTTCCCTTTTGAATGAAAACTTTATCTCATCTCATCTCATTAGCCAAACCGCTTTTTCCTCATTAGGGTCGCGGGGGGGCTGGAGCCCATCCCAGCCATCTCCGGGCAGTGGGCAGGGGACACCCTGAACTGGTTGCCAGCCAATCGCAGGGCACACAGGGACAGACAACTCATTCGCTCAATCACACCTAGGGACAATTTGGACCAGCCAATTCACCTGAAATGCATGTCTTTGGAATGTGGGAGGAAACCGGAGTGCCCGGAGGAAACCCACGCAAGCACGGGGAGAACATACAAACTCCGCACAGGAAGTCTGGAGCTGGATTTGAACCCACGACAGGTTCCCATGACATGAACTGTGCCGCACAAGCGCTAACCACT
The DNA here is from genome assembly GCF_059441175.1 of Urocampus carinirostris. Classification (NCBI taxonomy): domain Eukaryota; kingdom Metazoa; phylum Chordata; class Actinopteri; order Syngnathiformes; family Syngnathidae; genus Urocampus; species Urocampus carinirostris. The sequence continues at coordinate 1,290,889 of NC_142352.1, read as the reverse complement.
GCGCTGCCGTGCTGCCTGAAAACTTTATCCGAACATTAAAATAAAAACAGAACAAAAACAATAACTCAACAACAAAATAATGTTGCATAATATGTTCGAAAAGGGGTAGTAAGAAGCAATGCTTATATTACCTACCCCTTCATCTTCCCTCATAAATACACCAATGATATAACAATTGTAATAATGTTAATAATATGATATACCAATAGCAACAATAAGACAAAGTTAACCATAGTTCTAGACGCACTATTCCCAATCCCTCGTATCACTCATCCGCCATTTCCTTCATCTCTGTATTTCGCCAGGAATGTTTTTTGGATTTAAATTTGAACAAGTGAATAGTTGGACACTGTTTGACCTCGTCTTGTAAATTGTTTCAAAGTTTGACTCCGCACACAGACACACACATACTTTTCCTGGTGGTTCTCACCTTTGGGATTTTGATTTTACGACAGCCCCTCTACACTTCTACTGAGTTTTCATACTTCCAATAGCATTTTTTTGAATCCATTTCCTTTCTTCAAAGTCAAGTCTGGCTGCCCTCACTCTGTTCAATCAAGTCAATCTATAAAGAAAGAATAAAAAAATGTCTTTTTAATGTACTGATCGGGACACTCAAGAATGGTGGTCCTGCTGCTTGGGAGCCGACCCCCTAAAGAAGCAGGTCCAGAGATATTTGTATTAAGGAAAACACACACCACATAGCAGTCAGTTGTCAACACAAGCAGCAATGAGAATTATTGTTATTTAAATAGATATTCTTATTTATAGAATGATGAGAAAGGATGGAGACAGCAATGATAATGACGGTGAAAGTGGTGATGATAATGATGATGATGATGATGACAGAGTGACAGTGCATCCACAAAATTTATGCAAATATATATAGATTTGAGAAGGAAATTTAATGATTTTTAGATGAAGTGTTTGAGGGGCATGTTAGGAGGGACAAGATTGGATAGATTGAGAAATGAAATTGTGAGAGTCAGAACTGGAGTAGTAGTGGAACTGAGCAAGCGTGTGGATAAGAGAGTACTCGTTTGGTTTGGACACATGGGGAGGATGGACGAGGAGCGAATGTTGAAGAGGATCTACAGAGCAGAAGTCAATGGAAGGAGACCAAGAGGAAGCCCGCGATTGACATGGATGTATGGTGTTATGAGTGCGCTGCAGAAAGAGGTCTAAATCTAGTGGAAGCTAGAGCTCTTGTTGGTGATAGGAATGATTGTGAAAGGATAGTGGGACGTTTGGACGCGTTATAAGGGATGGGCAGGGCACCCGTGTGATGCGGCAGGGGTAAACCAGTGAAAGCTGTCGGGCCCTGCTGTCGAACAGAAGAGTGTGTTGTGTCACCCTAACCAGAGTGACACGGCCGCTTTCTTGTGTCCCATTTCATTCATCCATTCATAGTTCAATATTTTTTTTGCAGAAATGCTTTAAAGCTTTTTGTACCAATGCTTTTGCTGTAAAAAAATATATTTAGGTGTGTGAGTTTTCACATTCATGTGTGTCTTGTGTCTTGCAGATGTCAATCAAGCGTATCTTCTTCCTTGGCAACAGGGGACAAAGTTGCCTGGCACCAAAAAGGACAATTTGGATCCTGATCACGTTAAAAAAGAAAATGAGTATTTAGAGAAAGTTGCCGTGAAAAAAGAGGAAGATGAGTTTCTAGATACAGTTGACATTAAAAAGGAGCAGGAAGTTTTGGAGTTTGATCATTTTAAAAAGAAAGAAGAGGACTTTGAGCCTGTTGACGTGAAAGAGGAAGATTTGAGAGAGTTTCCTGTGACTGAAGATCAACATGAAGAGAACAAGGAGAAGGTGTCTCCAAGCAGAAGCTCCGGGGAAACAGATGACGACGACACCTCCGACTCTGAACAACATGATGGCTACAAACAGTCAGAAAGTAATATCACATACCATAAATGTTTCCAGTGTGGAAAAACATTTCGACACAAGTGTAGTTTGGAACGCCATATCATTGTCCACGCTGGTGAGAAACCCTTTTCCTGCTCAGTTTGTGGTCAAAATTTTAGCATGAAATCACACTTAAAAACCCACACAAGAACCCATACTGGTGAAAAACCTTTTGCCTGCTCAGTGTGTGGTCTAAATTTTACCCGGAGAGGTACCTTAAAAACCCACACAAGAACCCATACTGGTGAAAAACCCTTTGCCTGCTCAGTTTGTGGTCAAACCTTTACCCGGAGATGTACCTTAAAACACCATACAAGAACCCACACTGGTGAGAAACCTTTTACCTGCTCTGTTTGTGGTCTAAATTTCGGACTGAAATCAAACTTAAAAGACCACACAAGAATCCACACTGGTGAAAAACCTTTCGCGTGCTCAGTTTGTGGTAAAAAATTTCGCCTGAACTCGAACTTAAAAAGACATACAGGTACTCACACTGGTCGGAAACCTTTTGCCTGCTCAGTTTGTGGTCATATATTTAGCAGGAAAGGACATTTGAAAAACCACACAAGAATCCACACTGGTGAAGAACCCTACGCCTGCACGGTTTGCTGTAAAAAATTCAGACGGGAAGATAGCTTAAGACGTCACCTAAAAACCCATACTGATGAGAAACCGTTTTCTTGTTCAGTTCCCAGCCAAATATTTTCCAGTAAGGTTAAAGCTCAGCATCACAAGTGTGCGGGTGAAAACACATTTTAAATATTATTTTAAATCCAATTTAAAATTTATATTTTTGTTTGCAACGAGGTCATAGTTTGTGCTTACATTGAAAAATTTACAGCTACCACTGAATGAACACATTTTTGTACACTTGATGTTAGTGACATGTCTCAAATTTACTCAACTTAGTTTATAATTGTCATAGTTTTTATTTAAAAGCAAAAAAATTGCACGAGTGTTTTAGGTATGTTTTTATTGAATGATTATATAAATATGAATCATAAAAAGTAAGTTTCACTATAGTTTTCTCATCTCAAGTATGTTTCAACCATCTCTTGTGTACACATATGTTGACTTAACCAAAAAATTTTTTTTATCTGATTGTGATTAAATGAATTTACATTGTACTTATTTTTGACCTGTAATCAAAACATTGTGCCTTTTTATTTTAATTTAATTAATTAGTATGATTTACATTATAAGCTTATTTGGATTTTAAGTTTGTGACACTCCTTGAATATTGAGATTTATTTTCGACCGAATGTCATGTAACAACTTCATACATTTACATTTTAACGAATAAGCTAAAGGTCATTAGTTCTTTTGTTGATGTATATTGCTTTTAAGATGTAATCATTGTGTTAAAGGGATTATAAAAGACCTTTTTTAAATTAGACTCAGAACGTGTAGGGTTTCTCCTCACAATCATGCAGGTCCCTGTTGAAAAACAGACCACCATTGTAGTGAACAGCGATTGCATAGCGCTCATTTCTGCTTGGAGAAATTGGAACTTAGCTTACTGTTTTGCTGGGGGACTTCTGACTGTTTTGTCGAGCTGCATGCTTAGATCATCAAAAGCTGCGTGAGGTAAGTTTACCCTCGTGAGCAAAGTGCGTTCCCTTTTTTCCTTTGCCGCCTTTTAGGTAGGTGATTGTGTGTTTTTCCTTGCTTGTCTTGTGATTAATATCAAATTGTCCAGATGTCTCCCCGTTAGCGTCCGGGATATGGCTTCCAATTCTGTTTGGTCCAAGCTAACCCCATTAGCAGTCGGCTCGGCTGCTGTGGGCCCATAGTTTTTTTTTTCCGTCAGGGTTCATGTTTGTTGCCATAGTCATTCTCATTGTAGGTTCCCGAGTAGGTGCCATGTTGGACAGAGGAGTGCAAGCAAGCTGTAAGGCAAAGGAACAGGGCTTTGAGATTGTCTAAAAGAACACATCACTTGCAAAACCTAATTTGGTGTAAAAAGGCACAACAAAGGGTGAGGAGAACATTGAGGCACGGAAAGAGAGAAAGCTGGAGGAAATTTCAGCTAAGTTTGAAGATAGATAAATAGATACATTGATAGATCGTACGTAACACTTAGATATAGAGTAATTAAATAGTGCCACGGAAAATACACACTGTAATAAAAATAGGGTAATATGCAAATGTGGGGGTTGGGTTTCATGTGGGCTTTTACTCCCCCGGGTGGAGTTAAAGAGCCTCATGGCATGAGGAAGAAATTATCTCCTCAGTCTGTCCGTGGAACAAGACTATGACAGCAGACTGTCGCTGAAGGTGCTCTTCCGTTTGGAGATGATGCTGTGTAGTGGATGTGATGAATTGTCCATGATTGACCACAGCTTTTTCAGTGCCCTTCTCTCAGCTACAGTTGTCAGGCTGTCCAGCTCAACCAAGCCCGCCTTCCTCACCAGTTTATTAAGACGAGAAGAATCCTTTCTCAGCGCTGCCTCATAGAAGAGGGCGCTTGCCACAACAGTCTCATAGAACATTTGCAGGAACTTTTTGCAGATGTTGAAGGACGCCAGCCTTCTGAGGAAGTACGGTCGGCTTTGACCTTTCCTGCATAGAGCTTCTGTGTTGGCAGTCCAGTCCAGTTTATTGTCCAGCTGCACACCCAGCTATTTTTAGGTCTGGACAAACTCTACACATTTTATAGTTACAGGAACCGGGTGAGTTCTAGTTCTCCTGAAGTCCACCACTATCTCCCTGGTCTTGGTGGTGTTCAGGTGCAGGTGTCTAGCGTCGCTCCATAGGAAGGACAACAACGGTAGGAGATGTGTGGCGTATGGTAAGGAGAATGAATGGGGAACTTGTAAAAGTACACAGCTTATTTTGGAGAGAACGTCGTTGGGTGTCGCCCCAAAACATACGCAGACAAATATGGCAGAGAGGAAGAAGCCGTTTACTAACATTCATCAGAGTCCATACAGCTTTCTCAACATTTTTCGGAGACCATCAGCTCTTTATACTCTTTGTTCACCAACATCACATGTTGTTTTTCCCAAAGTTGGTGTGTCCTTTTTTCGATGACGTGGTGTTTCTACCGAACTTGTCTTGGCTCAGCCAACTTTCTATCCGTTTCGCAATCGTCCAGCTGTTCCCCAAGCGTGTTTTTCTTCCTCCATTCTGTTGGTGAGCTCTGTTGGCAGCCCAAAAGCTAATCCACAACACTCTGTTCATTACCCATCTATAATGTACAAAGTGAAGCCTTGTTTGTCGCGGGGGTTTCGGTACAAAAACCTAATTTGGCATATATGTGTACATATTAAACCACAATGTCACGATCCTGCACGCATGTTGTGTTTTTTGCGGCTCCCTCTATTGTCCTTCTACTTTTATTATCATTCCTTCCCCTTGGTTCCTTGCTAGTTCCTTGTCTTCTCTGTCACATCCCCAGCATCTTTCATTTGACAGTATGACTATATTACACAGACCGGATTGTGTGTAGTATCCCAATTCAAGGTGATAGAAATACTATGGTTAAGGTTTTGGCTGTGCCAAAAAAAGCCTAATCCCAGAATTTGTACTGCCACCATTTGTAATTGAACCCACAACCCCAAAACTGCTACAGGCGGTTAACCTTTAAAGCTACTTTTATCTATAGTAAGGGTTTAGCATTAAAATTAGGGTAAAGCATTAGACTCTCAGGTTAGGATTTAGGGTGTAGTTAGTTTAGGATTAATTTCAGGGTTTTAGTGATAGATTGGGGTTTCAAATAGGGTTAGTGTTCTAAAGTACAATCTCGAAATACAGCGTTCGGAGGGTGGAAGTGAAGAAAGGGCTGGTGGACGAAGGAATTTTAAATGAAAGGATTGCTATGGGCATAAACGGAGGATTATTTTACATTTTTTTTGAAGAGAACGGGATTGGGGAAGTGGAACGGTGACGAGGATGTGGCGATAAAGGGCGATAATGTACCAAAGAGATGAATGCCAACCGCCGTTAAAACCAAAGAAGAAGACAGAAAAAACGACGCATCAAGAGTGCTATAGTTTTTGGCCTCTTGTTGTTTCAATTCTTGTGTACAATTTAACTGCCGTTAACTATGCACAAGAGTTAACGGTGAGTTTTGACGCTGGTTAAAATGTGTGAAAGAGGGGAAGGGAATTTGAAAGATGAGCTTCGGGAAGCGCAAGAAGATAGCGAGCGACAACATCGACGGCTAAACCAAGTTAGCATTAGCAAGCAGCTAAGAGTTGTGTTGACCAATGAAGGTTGGTCACTTTTATTTCTAAATAATTTTACTTTCTTATTTTCGAATGCAAATGTACGTTGCACGTCAAATGGTTGTTTTCTATTCCATATCGTTAATGCATACCTGTCGCACTCCAGGGCTCCATGCCCTTACAAACTGTCGTATTTTCCCTTACAAAATACAAAAAAATCTTACACCATATTTTTTTTTCAAACGTGTTTATGTAGTTTAACATTTTATATTGTACATGTGTTTCGTTATATCATTCTGTACATATTCTTAATAATAATAAAAAAGTCAGGAACAATTGTTATCAGCGTAACTAAAATATCCATTAATAACACTTTTAAATGTAAATTTGTAAATAAAGATATTTTTGGAAGAAAAAATGAGTTGCCATTTCTATTTTGAAAACCAAACCACATTATCAAACATTGATGCTTGTATTTTAGAGAAAATACAAACCTTTGCAGGCTTGTGACTGGGAAACATGTTTTTCATGAGCCTTATGAAGTTATCGGCAACTGTTGGAGGTATGTTGTGCTCTGTCATGAAATGGCTAAACATCACTTCTGCATCTGTTGAGGAGTCTTCCAGTGTAGTGCCTAATTTTGACTCCCCTGCAAAATCCTCCTTCCGACAATAGCGATTGTATTCTATTATTATATAGAATACGATCACTATAGATAGATAGATACTTCATTCATCCCCGCAGGGAAATTCACACTTTTGTCGGAAGCGCAGCAGAATGGGCGTTCACGCGAGGGGAGAGGATTCTGCAGGGGAGTCGAAATTGGGCACTACAGCGGCAGACGCATGCGCACAGTAGCATCAAACGCTCGCTTAGTTTGCAACAAAAAAACAATGCAGAAATAGAGGCTACCGTGGCGAACTCGTTTGACTTGATTGATTTGGTGATAGTCAGCGTATACCGGATGGTAGCCATCATTGACAAATTTGCGTTTTTTCGTACAGATTTTCTTGTACGTCATACACGTCTTAAAATGCATAATAAACGTACTTTGTATGGCAAAAACTTACATGTTGACAGGTATGTTCATGCAGCTGTTTCGAGGGTGGATCCATTAGGTTGCCGCCGAGACCAAATATACGCTCATGCGGTCAAAATATGATTTGACCTTGCAGTGCAATAAAATCAAACGCTAAATTTAAAATATGAAAGTATGTTAGTCGACATTTTTTATCCCTTTATGCACTTTCGTACGTAAAACCCGAAAATGGCGGCCAAGAAGTCGGTATTAGTATATAGCGTTATTTCTTGTCTATTTTAATAAACGTAATTAATATAACGTGAGATTGAAACCCAAATTGAATTTATGTGATTGGATTTCTCCAGTCAGCCTCCGAGTTGCTCTGGAGCTTACTAACAAATAGGCAAAGTAATCTAATCAAGAGCAAAGGGAATTATCACATGAACCCACCAGATGTCTCACTCCCGGAATGTTTTTTTTTTTAATTTATTACAATCCAATTTACATGAATATATATACACAAGCCCTGCGATTGGCTGGCAACCAGTTCAGGGTGTCCCTGGGCCACTGCCCGATGATTGCTGGGATGGGCTCTAGAACCCCCGCGACCCTACTAAGGATAAGCGGTGCAGCTAATGAGATGAGATGAGATATATAAACAAACAACCATGCCAGGGGGTAAGACGGATAAGTTCCCCAAAAAAGCAAAATGTTGCAGAATATTCCAAATTTGAATGGCTTTCCACTTGTGGGAAAGCTTTATGGATAAAATCTATTGTTTTACTTTGAAAAGCGACATAATTGTTTTTATTTTTCACTTGTGAATGTAGAATTTAGCTATAATGGCAAGATTGTCAGTAAAAGTATATTTTGATTTGATTTATTTGGGAGTCATATATTCCAAGTAGAAATAGTTTGAAGCCTATGGCTCTTGACTCTTTATAAGAGTAAAGATGGAAAAACTGGGAAACCATCATAATATTTTTAGATAAAAATGGATTTACGTTAAAATGATATATCCCTGTTAAGACTATGTTAGAGTGTGCAGTCATTCTATGCGTAAGGAAGATGAGCAGGACATCCCTGGTCAGCATTCGGACACATTTATTCATTGCCAAGAAGCGAATAAGAACACGAGATTCATTCGACTAAACATGGCAGCCATCGACAAAAACGAGTCGGCGCCACAAAATGGAGGACGTCCTACCGTAATATCAAAGAGTTAAGAGCGTTCATAAAATCACAATACCTAACAATCTCCATTGTTCTATATATAGATAGATAGATAGATAGATACTTTATTCATCCCCTAAGGGAAATTCACATTTCCAGCAGCATCCCTGAGCTGAGAACAATACAATAATAAAGCCAAAAGAATACAATATACAAATACCCAGTGTGACATGCAAATGCCCACTTTAGCATGTTATATAGAGTAACTAAATCTGCCGGGTGGAGTTAAAGAGCCTCATGGCATGAGGAAGAAAAGATCTTTTCAGTCTGTCCGTAGTACAAGACAGTGACAGCAGTCTGTCGCTGAAACTGCTCTTCTGTCCGGAGATAATGCTGTGAAGCGGATGCGATGGATTGTCCATGATTGACCTCAGCTTTTTCAGTGCCTGTCTCTCAGCTACTGTTGTTAGGCTGTCCAGCTCTTTGCCCACAACAGAGCTCGCTTTCCTAGCCAGTTTATTGAGACGAGAGGCATCCTTCTTCTTGAGAAAAGAATAACATTTTCCCTCAATATTGTTATGATATGCTAAGAAGAATGATGTTTTTCAAGCCAATCGATTTGAAATGAACTGTTTCAAGAAATTGTAATCCCCTTTTACGTAATCATTACCAATAACTTATTTTTAAACACGGAAAATTGCAAAAAAGCCTGTCAATCTTGCCAAGAAGAATTAGTTTTCAATCCTTTGTACATTTCAGCTTCAAAGGTGTCACAGCTTCCTGCTCTTAAAACAATTCTCCAAAGGAAATTTGCCAGTAAAACATAATCAAGTAGACGCTAAATAGGAACATAAAAAGACCTTAAAATGATTGTTTTTTTAAGCAGCTATACTCTGGTTAATTCTGGTAATGCCTTATTTATACATAAAAACATTGAGGGGGTTTCAATCGAATTGGTTATTGTAATTGATAACAATGTAGTTTACGATTCCCCTCAACACACCAGGGTTAACATTGCATAGAAGGCTTATAGGGAAAACTTGTGTTATTTTTAACTTTTCTTATCCATTTTTTTATACAGACTTAGTGAAAGGATTTTTGTAGCGATGCGCATGCTGTAAAAAAAATACTTTTGTTTTTATTGTGTGTAGAGATTTTCCAATTTGATGTGTGTCTTGTGTCCTGCAGACGTCAGTGAAGAGTATCTTCTTCCTTGGCAACAGGAGACGAAGTTGTCTGGCATCAAAAAGGAGGAAAACGAGTTTTTAGAGACTAGTGACATCAAAAAGGATGAGGACAATTTGGACGTGAAGGATGAAAAAGAGGATTTGGAGCGTGATCACACTGAAAAGGAGGAGGTGGACTTGGAGAATGTTGAGGTTAAAGAGGAGAAACATTTGAGCAGGTTTCCCGTGACTGGGTCCTGTTTAACCCCCGAAGATCAACATGAAAAGAACAAGGAGAAGGTGTCTCCAAGCAGAAGCTGCGAGACAACAGATGATGACGACACGTCTGACTCTGCACACAACGATGGTGACAAACCAGCGGAAGGTGATAAGACATATCACAAATGTTCGCAGTGTGGAAAAACATTTAGACACAAGCGTAGTTTGAAACGGCATGTCATTGTCCACACTGGTGAAAAACCCTTCTCCTGCTCAGTTTGTGGTCAAAAATTCACGGAGAGGGGGAACTTAAAAAGACACTTGGGAATCCACAGTGGTGAAAAACCTTTTGCTTGCTCAGTTTGCAGTCAAAGATTTTACTGGAAAGAAAGTTTAAAAGTACACACAAGAACCCACACGGGTGAAAAACAGTTCACCTGCTCAATTTGTGGTCAAAAATTCACAGAAAGGGGGACCTTGAAAAGACACACAAGAATCCACACTGGTGAAAAACTTTTCGCCTGCTCAACTTGCGGTCAAAAATTCACCCAGAGGGGGACCTTACAAAGACACTTAGGAATCCACAGTGGTGAAAAACTTTTCATCTGCTCGGTTTGCGGTCAAAAATTCAGTAGGAAAAATAGTTTAACAAGACACACAGCATCCCACACTGGTGAAAAACCTTTCATCTGCTCGGTTTGTGGTCAAGAATTTACCCGGAGAGGTACTCTAAAAATTCACACAAGAACTCACACTGGTGAAAAACCTTTCACCTGCTCAGTTTGTGGTCAAGAATTCACCCAGAGAGGTACTTTAAATATCCACACTAGAACCCACACGGGTGAAAAACTTTTCCCCTGCTCAATTTGCGGTCAAAAATTTAGCCAAAAGGGAAGTTTGAAAATCCACGCAATAACCCACACTGGTGAAAAACCTTTTGCCTGCTCCGTTTGTGGACAAAAATTCACTCTTAAATCAAACTTAAAAAGGCACGCGAGAACTCACACTGGTGAGAAACCCTTTGCCTGCTCAGTTTGTGGTAAAAAATTCACCCGTAAATCACTCTTAAAAAAGCACGCAATAACTCACGGGGGTGAGAGGCCCCTTTCTGGTTCAGTTTGAGGACAAATATTTTCAAGTCAGGTTAACGCTCGGATCATTGGTTTGCTGGTGATAATTGATTTTTATTTTAAATACAATGAAGAAAAAAAACACACCTAGCACTGAATGAACACATTTGTGGACTCTTGAAGTCAGTGACAATTCTTAACTTAGCCTATTATTGTGCTAATTTTGAAATTGTTTTAACAAAATGCACAAGTGTTGCATCTTGTATACTTTGTATGATAATTCAATAAAAGCATATCTAGTAGGAATGATGAATGATAACAGTGATTTCTACAATATGTTTTCAGCACGTTCAACTATTGATTTCTCCCCTCAAGTACTTTTAAGCATCTCTTGTGTACACATGTAAATGTATCTTATGTTTTTGGAGTTGACTTAAGCAAGATGCTCTCTTTACAAGATTTTATTTGAAATTTGATGGATAGTAAATTCCCTTATTTTTTCACTGTAATCAAAGCGTAATGATTTTTTATGTGGATTTCATAGTCTTGTATGACAAATAAGCAAATTTGAATCATAAATCTGTGACCCATTTTGAAGATAGATTTATTTTCAACCGAAGGCGATTCAACAACTTGATACATTTACATTTGACCAATAATTAAAATGAAATTGGTTCATTTGTTGATTTATTTTGTTTTAGTGTGTAATCATTGTATTTAAAAGGAACATGCTAAACCTGAGCTATACACATCACTACTTGTTTTTAAGTTCCAATGATCTTTTTATCTCTTTACTTGACTGCAATTAATGGCCAATATCATTTTAAGTAAAGTCACATTTGCACAATTGTCTGTTTTTCCTATTTATTTTTTTCTTCTTAAATAAGAATACTGAAATCCAAAAGACATTAGTTCTTGTTGAATGTTAAAATGCCCCTATAGTAATTTTTTTTCCCCTCACACTCGCCGCGGTAGCCTCTCTCTCAGTATCGTTTTTTTCGTTGCAAACGTAGCGAGCAGTTTGATGCTACTGTGCGCATGCGACTGCCACCTTGGATTTCATGTGGTAGTTTGTATAGTGAAAGGAAGCCCGTCTCTTTTTAGAGAACTGGCTTTTTCAGATCAACTCATTAGAGAGAGCCGGCTCTCAAACGGCTCACTTGCCTTGATGCATTATATTACGAATTATGATGTTGTATAAAGAAGTTAAGAAAAAAAGGAAGTATAAAAGGAGAAAATGAAAAAAGACAGGTTTGTGGTTATCCCTTTAATCAGTATATTACCAACAATAATTTAATGCAGAAAATATAATAAACCTTATTCATATCTAGCAACTCGGTATCTCACAACAAAATGTTAATCAACAATATAAATGATATAACGAAACACATGTACAATATAACATGTTAGACTACATAAATAAACACATTTGAAAAAAAAAAATATGGAGTAAGATTTTTTTGTATTTTGTAAGGGAAAACAGGACAGTTTGTAACGGCATGGAGCCCTGGAGGTTAACATGTATGTTGTTAGCTACAAAAATGACTCACTCGTAGGGTGACGGGAAAAAAAGATCGCCTTCTAATGACATGGAAAGTGAGTTGTGGGACTCGCAATCTCTACTCAGCTCTTACGCTCACCCAAACCGGAAACATCTGTTCTTTTCTTTGTAAAAACTGGATCAATTCTCTTCTGAGACCAGATGACTTATTATAAAGAAATGTATTCTAATTCCAAATGGATCTCATACAATCTCAGTGCTAGAACTGGAGATAGCAACGATGACTAAGATGAGGCAGTATTGAGCAAGTCTCTGTAAATCTGGCTAACAAAAGAGCTAAGAAATGCAAATACTTGACGACTCCACAAGATGGCTACCTCTAAACGTTTGCGCTTGGCATATGTTTTGCAGTCCTGTTGGAAAACTGTTAAACTATCCGCACGCTGTCATAAAAATATGATTCGTAAAATATGCCACAGTAAACTGAAACATTTTTTTAACTAAAACTGCTTGGGTGAGCTCTTGGCTGAACCGGAAGTTGTTTTTTGGGAGCTCTGCCCACTTTCTATGTTCTTCCGGGTTACCCTGAAGTTGTTTGTCTACGTGGCGTTTCATTCCAACCGCGTTAAAAGCTCTGTTTAACTCCGTAAAAGAGTTAGCGCCGAATTTTAAAGGTGGCTAAAATGTGCGAGAGAGGGCAAGGAAATCTGAAAGAGGAGCTTCGGGAAGTGCAAGAAGAGAACGAGCGAGAACGGCTAAACGAAGCTAGCATTAGCAAGCAGCTACGAGTTCTGTTGTACAGAGCAGGTTGGTCACGTTTATTTCTACATTTTGTTTTCTTATTTTGGGACTCGTGAAGTCCATTAAGGATAAATAGTGTCACCTTGTTTTGATACCGTCGATGTGCTAAGAGGCGGAGTCAATTTGTCGTGGAAACAAAATCAAATACGCTTATGCTGCCAAAATTAGCAGACCCTCGCTGAGGAATCCTTTATATGGAAGCTCATTAAACAATGTATGTTTACAGTTGAGACACTTTATGATGAAAACCCACAGAACAAACTTTAAACACACCTTGATTGGGTGAGTGGTAGGGGTGGGCTGAGCGGTGTTAACAGCGCACTACTCACTTCTCTCTGCCCAGCGCAGTGTGCATTGAAGGTAATTCTGTTGGTATCCTTGTTTGCAGTATTTTGTAACATTTTTACAAAATGACTTAGCTTGCACCTTCTTTTGAAACCGTTATTTAAAAAAAATGAAGGTTAAAATGAGCCTCAATTATCTTTAAGTGATGCCCAAATTGTAAAACATACACAATGTGAGAAAATAGTACATGCTTTTTGCATTTATATATATATATATATATTCCAATTAGATAATACATTTTAAAGGGGAGACATTTGGCTCAGGAGGTAGAGCGTTCGTCTTGGGATCAAGAGTTCGCAGTTCGAATCCCGTCTCCTCCATGTTACATGTTGAAGTGTCCTTGGGTAAGACACTGAACCCCTAATGCCCCCAATAAGCAGGTTAGTGCCTTAGATGGCTTGGAAAATGTGAAGCACAATGTAAAGTGTTTTGGGAAGTCTTGAGTTGAAAAGCGCTATATAAATGCAGATCATTTCATGGAGACAGCCTGTCCCACGTTTGACTTCCTGAGCTGTGATGTCCCTCGCAGGCCAGTCACCATATTGGTTTACCTGTTTTAAGCCAAGTTTTGGTTGTTTTTGTGGAGAAGGCCTAGACTTTGTGCCTCAGATAGGTGAAAACATTCGGCGAGCAGGCAAAAATAACACACCGAGAGCTAACAGGGGCTAACCCAGCCGGGAAATGGCAGGCTAGCCGGCTGAAGAGGGCTAACTGGGACCGATCAGCGGAAAAACGGGAGGCTGGAACAACCCAAACCATGCCGTAAGCAGCCAGGAAAACTAGGAACGAACGACAAAAAAACAGCCAGGGCAGCAAACACGAACCTAGTCTTAAAATCAGGTCCAGCATTTTCAGTCCACCAGATTATAAGATCTATAATAGCTGGACAATAGTTTTTATCTGAGTAATAGTTGGAAGGTTTTGCCTTGGTTGATGCAAGGACACTTGGTTGAGTCTTCTCCCAAGTCAGCCAAACAATTAAGCATCTGCTTCTGACTACCCCTTTTCGAACATGTGTGACATTATTTCGTTGTTGATTCATTGTTTTTGTCCTGTTTTTATTTTTATGTTCGAAATAAAGTTTTCATTCATTCAAAAAACAATCTGCCTTTTAAATCCAATTCCAACAGATTTAGTCAATTTCTCTCTCCAGGTGGGTGTTTTCCCTGCCGCCTTTAAAACAGCAGTGGTGAGGCCCCGTCTGAAGAAGAGCAATTTAGACTGGATCATTTTAAAAAGCTACCATCCAGTCTCCGACCTAACGTTTTTATTCAAAGTTTTAGTGAAATATTTTTTTTTATCCGTCTTTTTTTAAAAATGGCATTTTAGAGAATTTTCAGGCCAGTTTTAGGATCAACCACAGTACAGAGACTGTTCTTTTAGATGTTTTAAATTATATCAGTTATAATATGGATTTTAAAAAACTTCGGGTTCTGGTGCTACTGGATCTCAGTGCTGTCTTTGACACAGTAGATCACTAAATTTTACTAAAAAAAACGCAAAACATGGTGGGCATCATTTGTACTGTTTTAAAACGGGTTTTGTTCCTATCTCAGAGACCCACATTTCTTCGTAGGTATGGATGCATGTTCCTGCAGAACCCACATGTTTGGTTGCCCGAGGTTTAATTCCAGGCCCCAGTATTTTTATATCTGTATACAGTTGAGAAAAAAGGTATTTGAACACCCTGCTATTTTGCTATTTGTCCCACTTACAAATCATGGAGGGGTCTGAAGTTTTCATGGTAGGTGCATGTCTACTGTGAGAGAGATAAACTAAAAAGAAAAATCCAGAAATCACAATGCATGATTTTTTTAACGCTTTATTTGTGTGTAAATCTCCAAATGAATATTTAAAAACCTGTGTATCATCTAGAATTCTGACCCTAAAAGACTAGTTAGTCCGCCCATTAGAAGTCCACCTGCAGTCCATGTATAATCCTAAATCAGATGCACCACCTACCATCAGGATTTTTAAAGCCAATCAATTTGAAATCAACTATTTCAAACAATTGTAGTTTTTATTTATTTATTTATTGCAGATATGCTAAAAATGGGTTTTGGAGTGATGGTCTGGCTGTAAAAAATATGTATTTTGTGTGTGACTAGAGATTTGACACATTCATGTGTGTCTTGTCTTCTGCAGACACTACTAAAGAGAATCTTCTTCCTTGGCAACGGGAGACACAGTTGCCTGCCATCAAAATCGAGGAGGATGAGTTTTTAGAGAAGGTAGACATTAAAAAGGAGCAGGAAGTTTCGGGGTTTGATCATTGTAAAATTGAAGAGGATGGTGTTGAGCCCCTTGACATTAAAAAGGAGGAAGATTTGAGAGAGTTTCCTGTGACTGTGGCCCGTTTAGCCTTCGAAGATCAACATCAAGAGAACAAGGTGAAGGTGTCTCCAAGCCAAAGCTCCCGGACAACGGATGATGACTACACGTCCGACTCTGCAAACAACGATGGCGACAAACAATCGGAAGATATCAGATGTCACAAATGTTCGCAGTGTGGCAAAAGTTTTAGACACAAGCGTAATTTGAAACGCCATATTATTGTCCACACTGGTGAAAAACCTTTTGCCTGCTCAATTTGTGGTCAAAAATTCACTCTTAAATCGGACTTAAAAAGGCACGCAAGAACCCACACAGGTGAAAAACCTTTTGCTTGCTCAGTTTGCGGTCAAAATTTCAGCCAAAAATCGCACTTAAAAACACACGCAAGAACCCATAGTGGTGAAAAACCTTTTGCCTGCTCATTTTGTGGGCAAAGATTTAGCCATAAAGTAAGCTTAAAAAGACACACAAAAACCCACACAGAGGAGAAACCTTTTTCTTGTTCAGTTTGTGGTCAAAGATTTTCAACTCAGGTTGAGGGTCAGGATCACAAGTGTGCTGGTGAGAATAGATTTTATTTTTATTTTTTAAATAAAACTTAGAGAGGATCCTTTTGTCTTGATATGAGCTCACATTTCCATTAAAGAAATCGCAGCTTCCACTGAATGAACGCATTTTTGTACTCTTGGCGTCAGTGACGTGTCTCAAATTGGCTTAACTTAGTTTATTATTGTCCTAGTTTTGAAATTGTACTTGTAAAATGCACGATTGTTGCAGCTTTTTTCCTTTTATTGAATCATTATATAAAGTATATAATGGGAATAATGAATAATACGTAATTAGTACAATATTTCTGCAGTATGTTCCACTATTGATTTTTCTTCTGAAGCTTCCCTTTTGTACACATGTAAATATGTTCTAATGTTTGGAGTTGACATGGCCTCTTTACTATATTAAAAAAAAAATTGATTCATATTAATTGAATCTACAATGTCCTTATCATGACTTTTTATTGTACACTGTATTTGAATTACGAGTTTGTGAACTTCTTTAAAGATTGAGATTTATTTTCAAACGATGCTCATTCAACAACTTCATAAAATTACATTTAACCTATAATCATAATGTCATTGGTTAAACTGTTGATTATTGTGATATTTTTTTAAATGTAACGTATGTGTCAAGTATCCACGTTGTCACGGGGACCCAAGCTTAACTTGATCTTTTCCCATTAGCCCTTGTTCTTGTGTTTCAATTATCTTATTGTCTCTTTACTTGACTGCAACATTGTTCCTAAAATGAAAGATAAATAAATGGAAAAGTCAAGTTGTCTGTTTTCCCCCATTTGTTTTTTCTTCTTAGGTACGAATAGTAATAGTTAAGATCTATGTGTGACCTTGGAAATTCCCAAAACAGACGCTGCCTTACTTACGAACGAGACGATCGTAAGTTGAATTTGTTCGTAGGTTGCTTCAGTGCTATTTTTTGTATGTTTAAGGTTTATATAAGTATGTTTAAAACTTGTATAAGTAAACTTTGTTGTTTGTACTAAAAAAATAAACATTTCATAAAATAATAAGCTCTATAAATATAAACAGAGTTGAGTTTGACTTACTTTTGGAAGATGGGCTTCAAGAGTTAGGCTACTTCCTTCTCTGTGGTAGAAAGTGGCCTAAAAAAAGCAATCCAACAATTTTCTCAGGCGGCACAATGTAGCTAAACGCTAGAATATTCACAATCACGATGGTTGTACACAAGTAGGCTTTATGTGGTGTTCTATTGTAACCTTGTTGAATTGCATGTTTATTGTAGGTAATTGTTCACTGATCGGCGTAACCAGAGGAACATTGTGAATGAGATACCTGCCAGAATCAGACTCCCCCCTTAACTTCTGAGAGAAAAGTCTGAAACACTTCAAATCACTGTGGTGACATATTATACAATAAGGCTAATGCAGTACTGTACACCAAATAAAGCCTACCTGTGTACAACTTTTCGGGGTCATAAATATTATAGCATTTAGCCACATTGGGTCGCCTCTGGTGTTGGTGACGTTTGCACGTCTTAATTAACTCATTTTATCAACTATCATTGCGTTTTTTCTTATCACACCAACCAATATTCCTAGCAAACACGTCATACAGACTATGATAGCGACAATCGTTCTTTCATAAGCAGAGCACAGAGAAGCACAGTTCACACGATGGGCACAACACCGGCCCAAATAATTCCCAACAATTCCAATGTATCCCCAAAAACATCACTATCAACAGCAGAGAGCTAGAACCCATCACCAAATTGAAATATCTTGGAGCTACCATATCAGAAGTAGGGTCAGAACCAGAAATCATGGCCAGGAAAGCTCAAACCACAGCCGCAGTTGCAAGACTTAAACCCACCTGGAGGGACATAACAGTGAAATCAAAGACCAGACCCATCCAAGACATGGAATCTCACAGCAAAACTAGAAAAGAAAATCCAGGCCTTGGACATGTGATGCTAAAGGAAACTTCTAGGCATCATCTACTTAGCCCATGTGACAAACAAAACGGTGCGCAACACCATTAGATGCCACATTGGACCCTACGAACAACTGTTTGGTCACGTCAAGATCATCAGGACTTACTAAGATAATTCTTCAGGGCACAGTACAAAGGGGCAGGGGGAGAGGAAGACTTGAACAAGAACTGGGCCCACAACATTAAGGAATGAACAGGCCAGGGACTGTCACCAGTGGAGGCTGTCCAGAGTTCCATCCTCATTGGTGTCCCGAAGACCTGTGAACAGTGAACTGTCCCAAATGATTTGTACTCCATCCGAATCTTCACAAATAAATTGGGAATTTGCTTCCAAGAAACAGCTCATAGAGCTGGTTCGTTCGCGAACAACACACAACTAATTCAGACTGGAGTGAAGGCTTGGAGCAGGAGTGGCCAACCCTGTCCTCGAGAGCAGCATCTCCTGCATGTTTTGCAGGTTTCTCTTCTCCCACTCAGTTTATGCAAATTTTCATCTTATTAGTAAGTTGTGTGGAAGCTTGATAATGATCCAGGTGATTAGAATCATCGAAATTGGAGCAGAATAACTAAAAACATGCAGGACATGCGACTCTTGAGGACAGGGTTGCTCACTTATGGCATAGAGGTAAATTCCACGGAACACCATTGCAAAACCCCCACAAAACCTTGAATCCGGGAGACATCTTTTGTTAAGTAAACTATTGCTCGTTTGGAACAAACTTTATATAGCAGATATAAATTACATACCAAATCAAAAATTTGTAGATTGTATTAAAAATTGACGTTTAACAGTAACAAAAGTTTTGTAGAAATCTCAAAACATCCTCCTCCACCATATGCGAATAATCAAGAACGTCTAGCACTAATCCCTCATACTTGCTCAACTACTTACCATTCATTCATTCTCTGCTTGTTGGATGCCTCTCGTCTTAATAAACTGGTGAGGAAGGCGGGCTCTGTTGTGGGCACAGAGCTGGACAGCCTGACAACTGTAGCTGAGAGACGGGCACTGAACAAGCTGCGGTCAATCATTGACAATTCATCACATACACTACACAGCATCATCACCAAACAGAAGAGCAGCTTCAGCGACAGACTGCTGTCACAGTCTTGTTCCATGGGCAGAGTGAGGAGATCATTTCTTCCTCATGCCATGAGGCTCGTTAACTCCACCCGGGGGAGTAAAAGCCCACATGAAACCCCTCCCCCTAATTTGCATATTACCCTATTTTTATTACAGTGTGTATTTTTTCGTAACACTATTTAAATGCTCTCTATTAACACGCTATATATGTATTTTTGTATTCTATATCTTTGTTTTATTATTCCATTTTTCAACACATGGACACTGCTGGAAGTGTGAATTTCCCTACGGGGATGAATCAAGTATCTATCTTGTTCTCACAAGAGTTGGAGGTTATCCAAGATTGATTGGCAGGTAACCGAGACAGACAATCTGCATTCACACAATTTGGACTAGTCTACACTTTTGAATACAGGCATGCTCTTGGCAACTTTTCAGGAAATTGTCCCGTGGTAAATGATAAATTACAGACACTGTCTATGCTTAAGGGGTTGCAAATCATTAAACTCAGATCGGAGTTCACTTAAAAATAAGACAATTTGAAATTAAATTAATAAATTGTAGTTTATTATAAGAACAAAAACAAGACTGTCACAAAATAAACTACTGGACATATAAGAAATGGTGAAGATTTGTTGATGAGACTGCGACACAATGACAGAAAACAAGTTTAATATAAGAAAAAAGACATTTAATTTCAGGAGCAAGGTTGCAAGTCAAGTCAAAAAACAAAAATGTGACACCACTAAACATCAACCCCCCCAAAACAATGGCTAGTGGGAAAAGCTCAAGTTTCTTGTGCCTCCTACACTTTGATACTTTACACAAATGTTACATTTCAAAAAACAAGAAAATAAATCAAACAAATGCACTCATGACATTTTGATTAGTCAAATCGAAATGTATGAAATTGTTATCGCAGTGCATAACAATCGGTTTCAAATCAATCTTGTCAACAAAGAATAGCCAGTCACAAATTCACACTTTAATACGCTTACATGCAATACAAGAATATACAATTCACATAAAAGTCATGCTTTGCTAACAGGTACAAAATATATATTTTAGATTTATTCAAACACAATCAGATTGAAAAAAATAAATAAACCATGGGGGGTATTGTAAAAAACCAAGATAAGGGATTAAGCAGAGATATATTTAATGTATTTATTTTGGTCTCACTTGGGTAGCATGAAATATAATGCGGTTGCTAAAGTACCTGGTGTTATCATAATGGGCGCCACTTTCCCATTTGCATTCTGTGATTCTGAGATGGATCCTGGGGGTCTATTTGAGGATTCCGTGAAAGCGCATTTATCCCAAATATCTAGTTGGCTTGACATCCTGACTTGGCAAACAAGGCAACCCATTAAACCAGACACGATCAAGATTTTACTGTTATTCATCTTTAAATTTCATATAATCTATCAAAAAGTATACAAGCTGCAACACTCGTGCGTTTGAAAAAAACATTTTCAAAACTTAGAACACTGAAAATAGTTTAAACATATCACTAACGTCATGAGTACATCAATAAGTTCATTCAGTAGTAGTTGTGTTTTTTTTTAAATTTGAATACAAACTAAGCTCATATCAAGCAGAGTGATGGTTGTTATTCTCACTAACACACTTGTGACTCTGAGCTTTAACCTGACTAGTAAATCCAAGACCGCAAACTGAACAAGAAAGCAGTTTCTCATCAGTGTGGGTTTTTGTGTGTCTTTTTAAGTTATTTCTCTGGCTGAATTTTAGACCGCAAACTGAGCAGGCAAAAGGTTTTTCACCGGTGTGAGTTCTTGCGTGCCTTTTTAAGTCTGATTTCTGGGTGAATTTTTGATCGCACACTGAGCAAGAATAAGGTTTTTCACCAGTGTGGGTTCTTGTGTGTCGCTTTAAGCTTTCTTTCCAGTTGAATCTTTGATCGCAAAACGAGCAGGCATATGGTTCTTCACCTGTCTGGGTTCTTGTGTGCCTTTTTATGACTGATTTCTGAGTGATTTTTTGACCACAAACTGAGACGGCAAAAGGTTTTTCACCAGTGTGAGTTTTTGTGTGTCGCTTTAAACTTTCTTTCCAGTTAAATCTTTGACCACAAACTGAGCAGGCAAAAGGTTTTTCATCTGTATGGGTTCTTGCGTGCCTTTTTGAGTCTGATTTATGGGTGAATTTTTGACCACATACTGAGCAGGAAAAATGTTTCTCACCAGTGTGGGTTCTTAAGTGGCTTTTTAAATTTCCTTTTCCGCTGAATTTCTGACCACAAATTGAGCAGGCAAAAGGTTTTTCACCAGTGTGCGTTCTCGTGTGGCTTTTCAAACTTTCTTTTTGGTTGAATTTTTGGCCACAAATTGAGCAGGCAAAGGGTTTTTCACCGGTGTGTTTTATTGAGTGGCTTTGTAAGCACAACTTCCAGGTGAATTTCTGACCACAAACTGAGCAGGTATAAGGTTTCTCACCGGTGTGAGTTCTTGTATGTTTATTTAAGCATGATTTCCAAGTAAATTTTTGACCACAAAATGAGCAGGAAAAGGGTTTCTTCCCAGTATGGATTATCATATGTGATTTCAAATTACGCTGGTGTTTAAAGGTTTTCTCACACTGCGAACATTTGTAATTTGTGTTATCACCTTCCCACTGTTTGTCACCACCATTGTGTGCAGAGTCTGACGTGTCATCGTCATCTGTTGTCCCGCAGCTTCCTCTTGGAGACACCTTTTCCTTGTTCTCTTCATGTTGATCTTCGGAGGTCAAAGGGGCCCCAGTCACAGGAAACTC
This sequence comes from Urocampus carinirostris, assembly GCF_059441175.1. NCBI lineage: Eukaryota > Metazoa > Chordata > Actinopteri > Syngnathiformes > Syngnathidae > Urocampus > Urocampus carinirostris. The sequence continues at coordinate 1,268,795 of NC_142352.1, read as the reverse complement.
TCTGGAATCTTCCTCCTCTTTAACTCCAACAGGCTCCAAACCGTCCTCCTCCTTTTTAATGTGATCAGGCTCCAAATCCTCCATTTCCTTTTTCACTTCGACGGTCTCTAAATAATCGTCCTCCTCCTTTTTGATGTCAACTTTCTCGAAAAAATCATCTTCCTCTTTTTTAACGCCAGGCAACTTTGTTTCCTGTTGTAAAGGAAAAAGAGACTCCGGACCGGCATCTGCAGGACACAAGACGCACATAGTTCAGGATAGTCCACACTCGAACAAAAAAATATTTTTACATAAAATGTATCGCTACCAAAATCTTTTCAGCATTTCTATCCCAAAACTTAAATATATAATCACTCAGAAAAGTTTTACAAGAAACTGGTAATTTTCCACCCAAAAAGCCTTTGATTCCATGTTTATCCCGGGGTGCCACGCGGAATCATCTTGTCATGTACACTATGTCGTTATCAATGACAATAACAATTCGAAGAAAACCCTCTAGATCTTTATATTCACATGAAAAGGTTTTACTGGAATATAGCTACACAAAAAATAATAATTGACTTGACACAGTCTTGTTCCACAGACAGACTGAGATCATTTCTTCCTCATGCCATGAGGCTCTTTAACTCCACCCGAGGGAGTAAAATCCCACCTTAAACCCCACCCCCACATTTGCATATTACCCAATTTTTATGACTGTGTTTTTTTCCGTAGCACTATTTAAATATCAACACGTTATATTGGGTATTTTTGTATTCTAGATCTTTTGTTTTATTATTTTTGTTTTCTAAACAAGGATACTGCTGGAAGTGTGAATTTCCCTACGGGGGTAAATAAAGTATCTTTCTATCTATCTATCTATAAAGAGCCAGAATTGAAAATGGCTTCAAACAATTTATGCTTGGATTATATGACTCCTAAACATATCAAATAAAACCAAAAAAAACGTCTAATGTCAATCTCCTTATCATTATAGCTCAATTCTACATTTACGAGTGCAAAATAGGGAAATGTTTGATTCATTTTCAATGTGAAGTAAAACAATACTTTTTGTCCACAAAGCTTTCCCGCAAGCAGACAATTCAAACTAATAATATTTGGAAACATTTCTAATTCTATGTAGATATACAGTTTCCCCTCTGGCATGTTTATTTATATTTTCGTGTAATTTGGGATGTGATTTTTTAAAAAAAGAAACATCCAGGGAGTGCACATCTAGTGGATGAATGTGCTAATACGCTTCCACTCTTTCTTAGCTTAGCTTATCTTAGCCCATTTTCGAAAGCTACCTGAGGAAATTTAATGACATACACATTAAATTTGGGTTTCATTGTATTACTGTAGGGCTGCAAGGACAAATCAATCAAATCTAATGTTAAAAGCATTGACAACTAATTACTGTATTACTATACACAAAATAATTAATTGGCGGCTCCTGTCTTCCAAGTAACGTGTATTATTGAGAACTTTGAAAATACAGTCCAACTGTTTTTCTGAAATGTGTGAAAAATATAACATATGTGATACTAAATTGATTAAGAGGTGACTGACCTTGCTGTAATCAGCCTTAATCACCAAATAGGGGAGCAGATTGCTTATGATGATATTATCGATGGTTTTGCATCAAGGGTAGCCAGAAAGGTCAGGTTTTAGTTTGTGTTTTCTTTTCATAATACAACTAGATTTTATTTAGTGTGATTTGCTGTATAAGATTATAAGTCTGTTTTATTTTATATTGTTGTTCTCTTCAGATTTCCTTTTATAAATGATGGCAAACATTTTGGATTAATTTTTGCCACTTTTATGTATATAGTAAATTGTATTTGTTTGTTAAGCATTTTTGATAAATATTTTCCATTTTAATGTAAATAATGTAAATACATTTTTACTTAGGCAGTTGTGCAATTGACAAATATATCTACCTCTTTGATTCGTATTAAATTTAAATCTTGGCAATTTTTTGCTGGGGTGTTGTGGATTAACTGACTGACAACAGACATCTGGCAGGATGTATGAGATCATGTTGATACAAGAGATCACAATTTGCTGACCCACATTCCAAAAACATGCATGTCAAGTTAATTGGCCAGTTAAAATTGTCCCTAGGCAACCAGTTTGGGGTGTCCTCTGCCCACTGCCGAAGATAGTTGGGATGGGCTTCAGCACCCCCGCGACCCTACTGTGGATAAGTGGTGCAGATAATGGATGGAGGTTCCCGACCCCTGGTGCACAATTTTATCATCTACAGTGAAACCACGGTTTTCGAACGCCTCTCAGTTTGAACAAATCGGAGTCCGACCAAAAATTTTGAGAAATTCTTGCTTCGCTGTTCGGTCCAAAAATCGGATTTCGAACGCCGGTAATGCGTGAGTGCGTACGCTAGGGTGCGATGCTGAGCGGCGTACGGGTGTTTTAGCCCCTTATTGTGCGTCCGAAGAAAGTCAGTGCAAGCAGCAAAGTTGCTACAGGTGCATTTAAGAAAGAAATAATAGCAAAATATGAAGGAGGTGTGCGAGTGTCTGATCTTGCTAGGGAATACAGCATCAGTACGGTACTGAAGAATAAGGAGGCTGTGAAATCTAGTGATGTGGCTAAGGGAGTGAGTGCTATAAGTTTTGGAAGAGGTTGAAAAACTTTTGATTTTCCTCTCCCCACCGTCCACCTGCGCCTTCTGCTGACCACCACAAAGGTAAGAAATCCTATTCGTAATTATTTTCTTTATCCTTTTTATTTTTACACGTTCATGTTAGCGTAATCTTTCGTACGGAAGATTACGATAACGCGAACGTACGATTAGCCTGGGTTAGCTTTACGTTAAGCATTCAAGGTAAACATTCAGGGTGTTGGAACGGATTAAAACGATTTACATTATTTTTAATTAGAAAAATGATTTCGGTGATCAAACAAATCGGTTTTCGAACAGGGTTCTGGAACGGATTATGGTACTTTATCCCTGTCACCATTTTAGGTTTCTTCCACACAAAATGTCTTACAGGGAAAAGGAATGGCGACTAAACAAACTCTTCTTTTGAATTTAGTGTTTAATAGTGCAGGGGTGGCCAACTCGGTCCTCGAGAGCCGCATGTCCTGCATATGTATGGAGTTTCTCCGCTCCAATACAGGTGATTCCGAACACCTGGATCATGATCAAGCTCTCACAAAGCTTGCTAGCAAGCTGAAAATCGGCATCACCTGTATTGGGGAAGAGAAACCTCTAAAACATGCAAGACTGGGTTGGCTACCCCTCGGGCTAATTGAAATCGTAATTGGCCGCATTCGCGTATATTGATTTGGTCTCCAAGACAAACAAATCGACCTAGAAGCCGCTTTAAGAGTATGACATAGAAAAGTAAGAACATATTTCGTAAACAGGCTTTAATAGTGGAAAGTAAGATGTAAAAATGAAGGTGACCAACCTGCTCCGTTCAACACAACTGGTAGCTGCATGCTAATGCTAACTTGGTTTAGCCATCGATCTTCTCGCTCGTTCTCTTCATGCGCTTCCTGAAGCTCCTCTTTCAATTTTCCTTTCCTTCCCTCGCACATTTTATCCACCTTTACACCTCACCATTAACCCTTTAAACGGGATAAAAGTCGCTTTTTGACACAGTCGGAGTGGAACGCCACGTAGCCAAAATCGAGTGACGCGGAAGGAAGGTGAGCAATTCTCAAGAAACAACTTCCGGTTCACAAAAGAGCCTACGGAAGCTGTTTTCTTCTTATTTTCCGCAATAATAGCATCCTTTCAAGATTGTATTCTAATTCTACAACAGTATTTTCACAAGGAGTTTAGAAAAGGACTATAAAACATGTGTTGCCTGCAAACGTTTAGGGAGTGCGCTATCTTTGCATAGCTTGGACTTTTTTGGGCGAATGATTTATTGAAAATCCGTACAAAACTTGGATTGCAACGTTGAGTAACGTTATAATCAACTGTACATCAAAAAAAATAATAAAATAAAATAAAAATAAACAAACACGCCAGGAGAGGAAACATAATGTAAAGACCCTGCGTATGGTCAAATATGCACAAAGTCGTGACTGGAGTCTCATCACCAATGTAATGAAGCACAAAACAACTGTAATCACATTTCAATAGGATGGATATACGATTAGCCACAGCTCAGGCTCATTCAAAGCCAAGTCACTTTCCTCCTCTCTGACGTCACACCTCCCTGAAAGGGTCTTCTTCCCGTGAATTGACACCTATGAATGTAAAATTTAGCTCAAGTGAAGATAAGATTGACAACAAATGTTTCATTTGGCTTTGATTATGATTTCCCAGGGTCACATATCCCAAACTCAATAACAATAACTTTTGTACGTTATTGGTCCATCTAAATGCCGTGACTTGTTCTCAAAAACGGCTCTGAACATTAACAAATGTAATATCACCCAGAGTGACTCAGTCAAAAATTTTGGTGTCATATTTGCCCCCGATCTGTCCTTTAAAACACACGTAAAGAATATTAGTAGAAGAGCTTTTTTCCATCTTCGCAACTCTGCTAAAATGTTCGCTATGCTGTCTCGATGACTGTAATGCACGACTCTCCGGTCTCCCGAAGTCCAAAATCAAGAGCCTTCAGCTGGTACAAAATGCTGCAGCGAGGCTTTTAACTAAGACAAGAAAGATTGACCACATGACCCCGGTTTTAGCTGACCTGTTAGCTCAAGATGTTATTTTAAGGTTGTGTTGGTATTATACAAAATCATGCATGGACTTGCTCCCTCATATCTTTCAGATTTAACTTCGCCCTATGTTCTGGTCCGGAGCCTTCGCTCTGAAAACGCTGGTCTACCCGTGATCCCAAGAGTCAAGAAGAGATCTGCAGGTTGGAGAGCGTTCTACATTCCGGCCCCGGTGCTGTGGAATGCTTTTCCCTCTGAGATTCGATATGCAACCACAGTGGAAATGTTTAATTCTAAGCTTAAAACACATATGTCTGTGACGGTGGCCCAGGTGTCTTCTTCTTTGTCCTCCTTTAATCCATTCAGACGCAGATTCCATCTTTGCTTGTACCTTTCGGCTTCGGCTAACCTCTTCTCCAAATTTGTTTTCTCAACTTTAAGTTGATGCACTTCAGCATCCAACATTTTTCTTTGCAATCTTTGATTTCCCGCTTGATGAGGTCCACTGATTTAGCAACTTGGTCAAGTTTTGTATGATGTCGGCATAAACTTTCACACAAGAGCTACTATTGGTCGTAACTCACACAGCACAAAGCTTCCTCCCCTTCCCTCGAGTCAAGTCCTATCTTAAAGGGTCCAAGCGCATACCTGTCAACCTGTTCGTTTTTGCCGTACAAAGTACGTTTATTATGCATTTTAAGACGTGTACGACGTACAAGAAAATCTGGACGGAAAAACGCAAATTTGTCAATGATGGGTACCATATGGTATACACCGACTATCACATTACGGCAAATCAATTAAGTCAAACGAGTTCGCCGCTGTAGCCTCTATCTCGGTATCATTTTTTTCGTTGCAAACGAAGTGAGCGGTTTGATGCTACTGTGCACATGCGTCTGCCGCCTCAGATTTCATGTGGTAGCTATGTAATGAAAGGAAGTCCGTCTCTCTTTTGAGAACCGGCTTTTTCGGCTCAACTCATTAAAGAGAGACGGCTGTCAAACGGCTCACTTGCTTTGATGCATTACATTACGAATGATGATGTTGTATAAAGAAGTTAAGAAAAAAAGGAAATATAAAATGAGAAATTGATAAAAGACAGGTTTGTGGTTATCCCTTTAATCGGTATATTACCAAAAATAATGCAATGCAGAAAATCAATTCATAATTTGAATAAGAAAATTCTTCTTAATTATATTTGCATGTATTTTTCCCTTCTACGATGAACGTCCAAGCCACTTAATTCTTGAACCTTTTTTATAATAAACCTCATTCATGTTGAGCAACTCAGTATCTCACAAGAAAATGTTAATTAACAATATATATGATATAACGAAACACGTGTACAATATAACATGTCAAACTAAATAAATAAACACGTTTGAAAAAAATATATGGTGTAAGATTATTTTGTATTTTGTAAGGGAAAATACAACATTTTGTAAGGGCATGGAGCCCTGGAGCGCGACAGGTATGCATGCGTAAACACAACCGGCAACAAAAGTAACATACATTACAATATATTTCGCTGTCTTTCCTTATCCAATGCCAAAAAACACTTCAAAACATCCGTGTACTGTCAAAAGAAGTCGCTTAATAAAATATATCGAACTAATACCGCAAAAAACCCAACCTCAATGACCGCTTAGTGAACCGGAAGTGGTTTGGTTGGAACTCCGCCCACTATTTTCTTCTTCCGAGTCACCCTAAGGTTGTTTTTGTTTACGCGGCCTTCCCCTCCAGTCGTGTGAAAAAGCTTATTTTATCTTGTTTAAAGAGTTAATAGTGAGCTTGAAACGCGGCTGAAATGTGTTCCAAATGGAAAGGAAATCTAAAAGAGGAGATCCGGGAAGCGCAGGAAAAAAAGGAGCGTGAATATCGACGACGGGACCGAGTTAGCATGAGCAAGCAGCTTCGAGTTGTGTTGAAGAGAGCAGGTTGGTTGCTTTAGATTTAATAACATATTTTGCATCTTATTTTTCACTCCTAAAGTCCGTGCATATGTTGTTAGTTTTCTATTTGGCTGCTAAGAGGTGGAGTCAATTTGGTTGTAAGAGAGACTTGATCAAATATGCTACGGACAGACTGAGGAGATCCTTTCTTCCTCATGCCATGAGGCTCTTTAACTCCACCTGGGGGAATAAAAGCCCACATTAAACCCCACCCCCACAATTGCATATTACCCTATTTTTATTACAGTGTGTATTTTCCGTAGCACTATTTAAATACTCTATAGCGACACGTTATATTGGGTATTTTTGTATTCTATATCTTTTATTTTATTAATTTATTTTTCAACACAAGGATACAGCTGGAAGTGTGAATTTCCCTACGGGGATGAATCAAGTATCTAACTCTCTCTGTCTCTCTCATGTGGCTAGGATAGAATTTCAACCAGCGGATTTATACAATTAAATGCTCAATTAAAAAGACGAGAATGTGTTGCCATTCATTTTCAATGTTAGCCCCTTTTTGCGGAATAAACTAATGCTATACACCGAAATCGCTTGTTAAATACTTGTTGATTTTTAGAACGTACAAATTCGTCGCTCTGGAGCTAACTAACAAATGGGATAAGCTGAGCTAACACGGAATGGAAGCGTAAATTTAAACAAACATCCTAGAAGGGAAAACGTTTATGTCACATAAAAATAGCAACATGTTTCCAAATCCAATGCTATTACTTTGGTTTGGGGTCGTAGCTTCCTCGTTTTTCTTTTTCCCATTTTTTCATGTTTTCATTTCCTGGCTATACATTGGTTTATTCCGTCAATGCCTTTTTATGTGACTGTAGACATTGAGAGGGTTTTCACTGAATTGTATGTATTGTCATCGATAACAATGCAGTGCACGTGACAAGGCAATTCCGTGTTGCACTCTAGGATAAACAAGGCTCTTAGGCAAAAAAATAAAATTAAAAAAGAAAGAAAAGATACATATTCCTGTAAAGTGTGTGTTTTTTGTAAATATTTGTACAGTTATGGAGGACCAGAACCCCCGCAAAAAGTGAAAGTCTGCGAAGTAGCATACCACTTTCATGAAAGCCCCCAAGGGTCAAACTTACCTCAAGATTACATCATTACAGACTGAGAGTATACGACTCTAGCACTATAACAACGATATATGGTAAACGGACTGCATTTGTTTAACGTTTTTCAAGTCACTGAAGACCTCCCAAGTTGCTTTACCATGTGCTTCACCTCTACAAACCTAGAAATAAAAAAAGGAATACTGAATTTCAGTTGAATAAATGTTTTTTTATTGCCATTATAAAAAAGTACTGCAACATTGGAGGGCTTTCACTTTCAGAGTGAGAAAGCCATTTAGATATCGTCTGGCGAGCTGGACACTGGCATTGGGTAACCGCGACATCAGCCAGGTCTCTAAAGTAGAACCGTCCCGAATGTAGCAGTTTCCCAGAAGTTGTAGCTCCAGGTCATCTGTTTCATGGGTAAGGGATCTAGCGTTGAGATACAGGCTGGTGAGGGTTGTTAGGTTAGTCGTAGGAGTAGGCCGGGCCTCCATTTGGTGTAAAACAACTTTTGTGTGTGTGTGGATAGAGATTTTCCAAAACTATTTGTTTCTTGTGTCTTGCAGACATCAGTGAAGAGTATCTTCTTCCTTGGCAACAGGAAACAACGTTGCATGGCGTCAAAAAGGAGGAAAATGACCTTTTAGTGATGGTTGACATTAAAGAGGAAAAGGTGGATTTGGAGCCTGATCACGTTAAAAGGGAGGAGGAAGACTTTGAGGCTGTTGACATTAAAAAGGAAAAAGATTTGAGAGACTTACCTGTGACGGTGATCTGTTTAACCTACAAAGATCAACATGAAAAGAACAAGGAGGAGGTGTCTCCAAGCAGAAGCTCTGGTCAACACGCGACAACCGATGATGACGCCACGTCAGACTCGGCACACAATGATGGCGACAAACAGTCGGAATGTGATGACCGATATCACAAATGTTTGCAGTGTGGAAAAACGTTTAAACACAAATGTAGTTTGAAATCACATATGAAAGTCCACAGTGGTGAAAAACCTTTTTCCTGCTCAGTATGCGGTAAAAAATTCACTTGGAAATTATGCTTAAAAAGCCACTCAATAACCCACACTGGTGAAAAACCTTTTGCCTGCTCAGTTTGTGGTTTAAAATTCAACCAAAAGGGAATTTTGGAAAGCCATGCAAGAACCCACACAGGTGAAAAACCCTTTGCCTGCTTGGTTTGTGGCCAAAAATTTACCCAGAGGGGTACCTTAAAAATCCACACAAGAACTCACACTGGTGAAAAACCTTTCGTCTGCTCATTTTGTGGCAAAAAATTCACCCAGAAATCACACTTAGAAATGCACGCAAGAACCCACACAGGTGAAAAATCTTTCAGCTGCTCAGTTTGCAATCAGAAATTTACCCAGAAAGTTACCTTAACTATCCACACGAGAACTCACACTGGTGAAAAACCTTTCGCCTGCTCAATCTGTGGTCAGAAATTCACCCAGAAATCACACTTAAAACGACACGCTAGAACACACACTTGTGAAAAATCTTTCGCCTGCTCAATTTGCTGTCAAAAATTCACCAAGAGGCGGAACTTAAAAAGACACGCAAGAATCCACACTGGTGAAAAACCTTCTGCCTGCTCAGTTGGTTTTTAAAAATCAAACTGGAAAGAAAGTTTAAAAGAACACACTTGTGAAAACCCCTTTTCCCGATCCATTTGTGGTCAAAAATTTACTCTTGAGAGGTACCTTAAAAATCCACATTTGTGTAAAACCTTTTCCTTAGTCAGTTTGTGGTAAAAAAAAATTCAGCCATGAAGGAAGTTTAAAAAGACGTGATAATGAGAAACTAATTCCTTGTTCAGTTTGCGGTCAAAAATTCCCTAGTCATGTCAAAGTTCATGGTCAGAAGTGTGCTGGTAAGTAAAGCAGTCATCACTGTTTGATAGGAACTCACAGTTCACATTTAAAAAAAAAACAGCCAAGAATTAACTAACTCTTTGATTTCTGTGACGTGTAAACATAGCCTATTTTTAGCATTGTTCTAGTTACACTTTTTTTTTCAAATCCACAAGTGTTGCAGCTTTTTTGATTGATTATATGAAATTAAATGATGACTAATAACAATAATATGTCCTCAGTATTTTCGCTATTGACTTTTATGAAGTACTTTTCAAGCATCTCTTGCACACACGTAATTATGTTATAACTTTTTGAGTTGACTTAATTAAGATGGCCTACAGGCAGGGTATTTCACGTTATTGGAGTCAAGAATTCCAGGCTAACCAAGCTCCGCTTGATATAGTTTTGGTTGTACGTTTTCTGAGTGAGGGTGAAAAGGTGCGGCTATGTCAAGCCAGCTGTAGATAGTTAAAATTAGAATTGTTTTTATTGTCATTGAAATCAACAATGTGAAACATTTTATGCAACGAGATTAAACATGGCACTCCAGGGTAAAACATGTATTGTAGAGACTTTGAAAAGAAAGAACGTAAAAGACTAGGATGAATAGGCAAAAAAATGACGACACAGTGGTTAGAAAAACTGGCCGAAGTTATCATAAAAATAATGCAATGAAGAATACTTGGGATAACCATGCATTTACAGAATCTTCAAATAGACCCCCAGGTTCCATCTCAGAATCACGGATCGGAAAATTGACAAGTGTCACCCATTACCTTTAACGACTGATGAACATCAGCTCCTGATGGAGTTTTATGAACTTTTGAGAGAAATTACAAGAAAACAATGTTACATAAGCACTCTTGATGAGTATGGGACACACCAGGTACTTTTGTGTACGTGTTCAATAAAACTGCAATATAGTTAAGAATACCACGTTGAAAACGCATGATGTAAAGGATAAATCACCATAGTAACTGAGCCAAGCTAATTATAGATTGCTTTCATGCAATCCATTTGAAGCTAAAATCAACCTGGATAATAAATCCTTTATCTTGGTTTTGCGCAAAAAAATGAATCTATGATTTATATATATATATATATATATATATATATATATATATATATATATATATATATATATATATATATATATATATATATATATATATATATATATATATATATATATATATATATGGGTCCCCTTAACAACGTGGACAGTTGAAATAATGATTACACATTAAAAACAAAATAAATCAACAAATCAACTGGTAATTAGTTAAATGTAAATGCATGAAGTTGTTGGATTGCGTTCGGTTGAAAAGAAATCTCAATCTTCAAAGAGAATCAAACACAATTCAAATGCCAAGTCATGTTTATTTGCGACGCCCTTAATCACAAGGAGTCTCAAAGGGCTGCACAGATAATTGTCACATCCAGAACAACGGGTAGACCCAATCGTGTAACGTTCTTCACAAGTTTATTGACATAGAGAGAGGAAGGGCAGCGCCCGCGATCCGGTGCTCGCTAGACGCGGCAAGCAAGTCGCTCTCGCAATCGGATTGTGATCCGAATACGGAAGTAGGTCCTCCGTAGCGGGCGATGGCGGTGTCAGTTACGTAAAAACAGGTCGATAGCCAGGAAAGGAGAGCAAAAACGTGGTCAGGGTCAGAAACAGGTCCTAAGCCGGGACGGGAGAGCAGACGTGGGTCGGAATCAAAAATGGGTCGTAGCTGGAGGCAAGCGGGGAGACGGAAAAGTGGAAAAATGGGACAGGCGGGAGTCAGGGTCAAAGAGGCTTGCCTTGTATCAACAGAGGTTCGCAGACAGACTGACAACTGGAAAGTGACAGTACAGGGTTTAAACAGGGAGAGGGAGCCAATCAGATAGCCCGCAGGGGCTCGCGCCAAATGACACAGGTTATTCAAATCGGTAATCATGACAATAATGAAATCCACATAAAAGTCATCATTCTTTCATTACAGGTCAAAAATAAGGACATTTCAGAGTATTTTAATATCAATCAGATTTGAAATAAATCTTGTCAAGAGATCATCTTGGCTAAGTCAACTCAAAAAACAGAACCCAAGAGATGCTTGAAAAGTACTTCAGAAGAGTAATCAATGGTGTAAACATACTGAAGAGATTTTACTGGTATGATTCATCATTCATATTATATATAATTTATATAATCATGAAATAAAGGCATACAAACTGCAACACACGGGCAATTGAAAAAAAAAAATTCTAACTGGCACCATAACAAAATAGGCTAAGACATGTCACTGACAACAAGAGTACACAAATGTGTTTTTTTTCAGTGGTCGCTGTTTTTTTCTTGAATGTAAATGCAAATTATGAGCTCGTATCAAGTAATAAAATCAATTTAGAATTATATTTCGAGTAATATTAAAAAATCTATTCTCACTAGTACACTTGTGATCCTGCGCTTTAACCTGACTTGAAAATCTTCGGCCGCAAACTTTTTCATTGTTTCATTTAATAAACTATTCTCTCGTTGTGTGCAGTATTTTCCTATCCGTCCAAAACGGCAACATTTGAATAAAGAGGAGGAAATTAACAATCTTTTTTTTTTTTTTGTAATTTGGTGTATCGACGAAGCAAAAAAATAATAATCAAGCGATTTATCGATTTTTCAAATGATTATTCGTTGCAGCCCTGCAAAATACACAATACACGACAAACACCTGCAGCTAAAATCATGATGTGCATTCCCATACCTGGCAAGCTGTACATTTTTGCCGTACAGAGTATGTTTATTATGCATTTTTAAGACGTGTACGACGTACAACGAAATCTGTACGGAAAAACACAAATTTGTCAATGATGGGTACCATCCGGTATACACCGACTATGACCAAACGGCAAATCAATTAAGTCAAACGAGTTCGCCGCGGTAGCCTCTATCTCGGTATCCTTTTGTTCGTTGCAAACGAAGCGAGCGTTTGATGCTACTGTGCGCATGCATCTGCCGCCTCGGATTTAATGTGGTAGTTATGTAGTGAAAGGAAGTCCGTCTCTTACAGGAGAACCGGCTTTTTCGGCTCAACTCATTAAAGAGAGCCGGCTCTCAAACGGCTCACTTGCTTTGATGCATTATATCACAAATCATTATTGTTTTATAAAGAAGTTAAGAAAAAAAGGAAGTATAAAGGAGAAAATGAAAAAGACAGCTTTGTGGTTATCCTTTTAATCAGTATATTACCAACAATATTTTAATGCAGAAAATGAATTCATAATTTGAATAAGAAAATGTATTATTCTACTTAATTCTATTTGCATGTATGTTTTCCTTCAACAGTGAACGTCCAAGCGACTTCATTTTTAAACTTTTTTTATAATAAAATTCATTCATGTCGAGCAAATCAGGATCTCACAACAGAATGTAAATTACAATATATATGATATAACGAAACACATGTACAATAAAACAATTTAAACTACATAAATAAACACGTTTGGAAAAAAAACATGGTGTAAGATTATTTTGTAAGGGATAATACATTTTGTAAGGGCATGGAGCCCTGGAGCGCGACAGGTATGCATTCCCCCTAAAAATATATAATTTCCCAATGTTTTGATGAATGACATCTGACATGTTATAAAGGGCTCATTTTCAAACACATATGCGACCCACATTCATATTTTTTCAAAATGTTTGTTTGTTTTAAACGAGACGTGGCTCATTCCCAAAGAGATCGCTGAAATCATCAGTGAATCTTCAAAGCTGTTTTGAGTAAAAAAGTTGATTTTTTTAAAAAACATTTATAAATTATAGTCATGTTACTAATTCAGCCACAATGATGATTCATTCATTTTTTTTACAAGCTAAACTATTTCATGTTTGTGGCAGAGACAAACGATCGATATTTCTGGGTTTACTACCTGAGTCTGTTTTGAGGAATCAGCCAATCGGGTCATTAGCTCCGCCTCTTATAGTTTGATTGACAGCAAGAGTCATTTTGCAAAATTTCATCTGTCAAAAAAGGCTTCGGCAAAACAGCATTTGGGATTATGAAATGATCTGCATTTCTCTAGCGCTTTTCAAGTCAATGACTTCCCAAAGCGCTTTACATTGTGCTTCACATTTCCCAATAGCGGCCGTGATCTGTGCAACCATGTAAGGCGCTAACCTGCTTATTGGGGGTATTGGGGGTTCAGTGTCTTACCCAAGGACACTTCGGCATGTAACATGGACAAGCCGGGATTCGAACTGGGATCCCTTAATCCTAAAACGATCGCTCTACCTCCTGAGCTACTGCCGCCCCGATTACAAAAGGACATTGGCCAAAAGGACGTTTTGAAATAAGTTCTATTGAAAAAAACGTTTGAATAGAACCATATCACTTATGTAAAGTTCGTTGGAAAGGGCGTCGTTGGGCGTCGCCCCAAAATATACGAAAGGAGGAAATATGGCAAAGAGGGAACGCTCTTTATTGCATCCGTTCATTCATTCCAGCCACGTTCGAAATTTGTCCAATTTATGCTGTGCTCCAAAACATCACGTGATGTTTCTCACGGAATCGAAAATGTTTTTCCTGGCCCCGACTCGCTCAGTGAACAACTTGTATCAACATTATCTCATGACTCATGGCTCCCTGCAATAACATCCTGCCAGACTTTCTCCAAAAACATCTTGCCAGATGTCTGCACACAATAGGCTATCATCAACTCCAAGGCTGCTGATTTACAGTTAATCCACAACAACTTCAACTATGATAAACATTTAATCAAAACAATTTTGCTACAGGCTCTTTATTTCAAAAGGCTGATTTTTTTTTATCTTTTAGGTCATTTTTTATTATTTTTTTAGGCCTTTTATTAATTGAATTGTGGCACCCTTGAGCTTCCATACTTGATGTGTATGGACACACACACACACAATATATAGGGCAGCACGGGAGCTGAGTGGTTAGCACGGCACAGTTCTGGGGTCATGGGTTCAAATCGAGCTACCAGCCGTCCTGTGCAGAGTTTGCATGTTCTCCCCTGTGCTTACATTGGCTATCCGTCACATAATGTCAAATTTTAGTTCCTAATCCATTTTTTGTTTTTGATATGTCTAAAAAATGTTGAGTTTATCTGTGAACTGTCCCCCCGCCCATTACTCCGATGAGAGTTCTATGGAAAACATCTGCTGGCTATCATTATAGTCACATGAATCTCTGATGTAACAATATATTTAGGGGAAAATATTCAAGAAGAAAAATAAGTTCTACTCCTTAAACAACGTTGGTTTTTGTGGTGTGAATGAGCGAGTGAGTTGTCTGTCCGAGTGAGTTGGGATGGGCTCCGGCACCCCTGCAACCCTACTGAGAATAAGTGGTGCAGATAATGGATGAATATATGATTGTGTTTTTTTCCAGTTATTAACGTTATTTTACTCGTGACATTCAGATTGTTTTTTTTCCTGCATTTATACAGCGCTTTGTAAGTCAATGAAGACCTCTCACTTTCACTTTACAATGTGCTTAACACTTTTCCCTTTTACACACTAACTAACCGATAGCAGCGTCAGCCATGCAAGGCAACTACCTGCTATCAGGGGCATTAGGGATTCAGTGTCTTGCCCAAGGACATTTCGACATATAATTTAGAGGATCTGGGAATCGAACCTGCGACCTCTTCATCTCAAGACAACACTTTACCTCTTGAGCTACTGCCGCCCCATGATCCATTTTTAGCTACAACTGAAAGCAGTTTCACAGTCTTCTTATTGTATATGGATCAAACTCATGAATTGTAACACGTCAACGTAAAAAGAGGTATGCATTTCTCTATAGTCGAAATATTTTTTTGTCAAAGGTGATGAAAATCCGATTGGTTTTGGTTTGTTCCGGTCCGTATAGCCCTGGAAGTCAATAAAACGGAAGCAAAATAAATAAATGGCCAAAGATTACATTTCAAAAAATAGATTGAACAATTCGTCAACAACACGAACACTAAATTAATTTTTCTGTTAAAAACACCATTACATCAAAGAATTGTTTTATTAACTTCATAGAAAAGATGTTCATATTTCTGTGTTGGTTATCGTCCGAATAGCCCCGCAAATTGTAGTCCAATAAACTGAATCATGTAGTTTTCTCAGCAAGAGATCCGAGAATAAAGAAAAAACATTTTTTTTTTAAATTGTATTCATTCAAAAGTATTTTTTAATTGAATATTACAACATGACCACCAATTTGCCATGAAACAAACAATACAAAGGTGACAATTTTCAAGGGAAAAGAAATACAGGAAAAAAAAGGGAAAATAACTAAAATAAAATGAAATATAATAATGATGACATGTTTAACTCGACACATAAGCATAATAAGCATATTTTCATTATTTGTTTATTTGCATTGGCTCCCTGTTGCTTAAGATGTGATTTGAAAGTTCTCTTGGTAGTATACAATGTTTATCATTTAGTATTGGGAATGTTTATCATATGTCAAGATTTAAACAAGTTTGCATTCAAGTAAAGAGACAAAAAGATCTTTGAAACCCCAAAACAAGAGCTGATAGGAAATACTTGGACACTTAAAACAATGATTACAAAGCATAATAATAAATAAACTTAATACATTTAAATTATTGATTGAAAAAAATGTATGAAGTTGTTGAATCGTGTTCGGTTACGAATAAATCTTCAAAGAGAATCACAAACTCACAATTCAAATCTTACATGTCATACAAAATAATGAAATCCACAAAAAAACTCATGCTAAAATTACTGGTCAAAAATAAGGACATTTCATCACCATCAGATTTGAAATAAATCTTGTAAAGATATCATTTTGGTTAAGTCAACTCAAAAAAACGTATGACATATTTTCACGTGTACTAAAGAAATGCTTGAAAATAATTTCGTAAAGTCGATAGTTGAACATACTGAGGAGATATTGTAGTAGGTCATGATTTTATTCATCATTCCTACAATACTTTATAATCAACAAAAGCATGCAAGCTGCATTTGAAAAAATAGTTTAAAAACTGGCAAAATAATAAAGTAGGGGAAGACATGTGAATGGCATCAAGAGTACACGAATGTTTTTTCAGTGGTAGCTGTGATTTTTTTAATGTAAATGATAATAGGATCACATATCAAGCAAAAAGATCATTTTTAAATGACACTAGGAATAATAATTAAAGTATATTCTCACCAGCACAGTTGTGATCATGAGCTTTAACCTGACTTGAAAATCTTTGGCCGCAAACTGAACAAGTAAAAGGTTTCTCAACAGTGTGGGTTCTTGAGTGGATTTTTAAGGCACCGCTCTGGGTGAATTTTTGACCACAAACTGAGCAGGCAAAGGGTTTTTCACCAGTGTGGGTTCTTGTGTGGCTTTCCAAATTTCCTTTTTGGCTGAATTTTTTACCGCAAACCAAGCAGAGAAAGGGTTTTTCGCCAGTGTGGGTTCTTGAGTGGATTTTTAAGCTTCCATTATGACTGAATTTTTTACCGCAAACTGAGCAGGCAAAAGGTTTCTCCCCAGTGTGAGTTCTTGTGTGCATTCTTAAGTGTGATTTATCGGTGAATTTTTGACCACATATTGAGCAGGCCAAAGGTTTTTCACCAGTGTGGGTTCTCGTGTGGATTTTTAATCTTTCTTTTTGACTGAAGTTTTGACCACAAACTGAGCATGTAAATGGTTTTTCACCAGTGTGGGTTCGAGTATGGATTTTTAAGTTTGATTTCAAGCTGAATTTTTGACCACAAACTACGCAGGGAAACGGTTTCTCACCAGTGTGGGTTCTTGTGTGTTTTTTCAAACTTTCTCTTTGGCTGAATTTCTGACCGCAAATCAGACAGGCAAAAGGCTTCTCACCAGTGTGGGTTCTTGTGTGCTTTTCCAAACTTCCTTTGTGGCTGAATTTCAGACTACAAACTGAGCAGGCAAAGGGTTTTTCACCAGTGTGGGTTCTTGTGTGGCTTTTCAAACTTTTTTTTTGGTTGAATTTTTGACCACAAACTGAGCAGACAAAAAGTTTCTCATCAGTGTGGGTTCTTGTATGTACTTTTAAGGTTCCTTTATGGCTGAACGTTTGACTGCAAAATGAGCAGGAATACGGTTTCTCTCCGGTGTGGGTTCTGGTGTGGACTTTTAAGTTTGATTTAAACCTAAACTTTTGACCGCAAACTGAGCAGGCAAATGGTTTTTCGCCAGTGTGGGTCGTGGTGTGGATATTCAAACCTTCTCTACGGCTAAATCTTTGACCACAAATTGAGCAGGCAAAAGGTTTTTCGCCAGTGTGAATTCTTGTGTGGTTTTTCAAATATTCTCTCCGGCTAAAACTTTGACCACAAATTGAGCAGACAAACGGTTTTTCACCAGTGTGGGTTCTTCTGTGGTTTTTCAGACTTCCTTTATGGCTGAATTTTTGACTGCAAACTGAGCAGGAATAAGGTGTCTCACCAGTGTGGACCGCCATAGGAGATTTCAAATGATATTTGTGTCTCAACTGTGAACATTTGTGATATGTGTTGTCCCCTTCCGACTGATTGTCGCCATCATTCTGGGCAGAGTCGCTCGTGTCGTCATCACCGATTGTCCCAGAGCTTCTGCTTGGAGACACCTTCTCCATGTTCTCTTCATGTTGATCTTCGGAGGATAAACAGGCAACAGTCACAGGAAACTCTCTTAAATGTTCCTCCTTTTTAATAACAACAGGAACCAAGTCCACCTCTTCATTTTTAACGTGGTCAGGCTCCAAATCCTCTCTTTTCACCACAAGCAACTTTTCCTCCTGTTGCCAAGGAAGTCGATTCTCTTCACTGACGTCTGCGGAACACAAGAATGTATCAAGGTCATTTCAGAGATTGGGTCCAGACACTAAAATAGGTGACTTAAAGCAGTAGTCTGCAACCACAGAGCAACTTAAAAAGACCGGGCCACACGTAATTTTCCCCACTAACTGAGCACCGAACAAAGTTTGTGAGGTTTTACAGTGGTTTCAGTATGGAAGTGATAGTTGATCAGTTGACAAATACTGCTGACCCCTTTCGGTCAACATTGGATGCAACGGGAATAGAACCCGGATCGCGGCAGTGAAGGCACCGTTGATGAAATAAGACAAGGCAATAGATCTCGTCATCACACTATTCTTAAAACCACGTTGTCTTGCCTTTTTTATCTTGAAGGCGCACACGATTGGTCAATCGTTGTATAACTTTGTTTTGGCTAAACTTATTCCCATAATGCTCCATTATAAGATTGTACAATGTGGCACTGTAAGATAAAAAGGCGAGACAATGTAGTTCTGTGATAAAAATAGACTAATGATGAGTAGTGTTATGTTGACAAAAATATATCTAATGCCTTTTCCTATGTCATCTACATCTCTAGCGGATTAGTAAATATACAGTGCATTTAGGCTTATTATTACTATAGCTGTCATAATTACTGATTGGGCCGGTGTGCAAGGATATTGTCAGAAATGAAAGCGCTTCGAAGAATAGAAAAGGCTTACAGTCAAGCAGTTTAGTTTTTTCCCCCTGCATTTTATTCTAACAAACTTTTCCTTTTATTCTTTTTTTGAATACATTTCAATGGGACTTGGCAATGTTTATAATACAGTTAATAAATTATCTGTGCGAATTGACTGAAAATCCCCAAAGTTGAACTCTCTTAAATCGGGTAAGAAGTGAAATTACTGGCTAAAGTGTTTGTGACAGAAGCCCAAGAGTGTCAGAATTCAATACGATAATCCGTGGTTTATCGCAGAAGTTACGTTAAAAGCTAATCTCGTCATAGCTGAAATCCACCCCCAAAAAATATTATTTTCTACAATGAAATACTCTATTACCAGTGTCTGAAAGTCATGAGAAGAAGTTAGCGTACACTTTTCAGAGTTGTCTGCCCAACCATAAAGTTGCCTGCCCCATTTTTCACAGGTTGAAACACAATAAGACGACTCATCGCAAAAAAAAAAAAAAACATTGTTGCAAAGTATTAAGGATTGATCATCAGAATATATAACAGAACAACACTTTAAATTTAAGTTTATTATCAATCTACTTATAACATTCAGTGCATGTATATGACATTGCTGTTTTCCATCTGCCATCAGTATGTACCTGCATTGACTCATCTTCATTCATGCAATGTTTGCGTTGCGTCGTCTGCGACAAGCCACGTGAACTCCTCTTTCCACGATGCTCTCAATGTACGTTTACGTTTCTTAGCGTCATAAATTTTGTTAGCTTCTTTTGAATCTTCTGGAGCTGAGCTTTTGGCTTGTTTCCTAACCACTTCTCCATTTTCTAGTGCTTTCTGTGCGTCTACTTTGGAAAATGGTATGCAAATGCACGACCTTATAACGCTCAGGAAAGTCTGGAAGCACGAAGTTATTCGATGCAAGCTTCTGATTGGCTGCCGAGTATGCAAATTGTCTAACGAACCGAAATTCCGAAGTTTCCAACGAACGAAGATTTCGAAGTCGGAATAAAGAAAACGTCTGATTTAAAGAAAATAAAAACTAAAAACGAAAGATTTTTTTTTCTCGAATAAGTTGTCGGCCACCTGGGCAGACATTGTTGTGTAAGTTGTACGCCCGACGTAAAAGATGTATGCCCCGGGCATCCGGGCAGACATTATTTCAAACACTGCCATTACACACTAAACCCAAAGAAAAAACCCTATTTAGAGGATTGATCATTACGATACAGACTGTATGTAAGATCCTAAATGCCCTTATTTCTTTGTGTAAATATTGTGTAAGTTATAACTATAACCTTATCCCCCTTGTTTTATAACCTTATGTTCTCTGTTCCTTATCTTCTTGGTTTCTTTACCTCACTGTGAATGTGTGACACTAGAGTGTCAATCCCAATTTTGTTGTCATAATATGTTTACCCATTTTGTAACAATGACAATAAAGGTATATTCTATTCTAGTGTATGGCGAGGGCTCATCGTTTACCACTGAACACACATGCAAAACGTTAGCTAATAACTACTGTTAGCTTCCTCTCTTGCTTCAATTTTGTTCCATCAAGCTCCCGCTGGATTCGTTCATTCACTAAACCTCGCCAACCAACTAGGAGGCAGAATTACGGATATATAACTGGAAAAAAAATCGTTTTTTGTTTAGGTAATACCAGGCAGACAACAGGGGTTTCCCTTGGATGCAGGACTCGGAGAGGATCTGTCACGAACCAGAGGTTAGAAGTGACCGACTTCGCTAAACCCATCGATGGTCAACAGTGACGCACGTGACGTTTTAGGTCCCTGGTCTGTGCTATAGAACCTCAACAAAAAGGGTACCTAAAATGGTGCTCCAAAATCAAGAGCCTTCAGCTGGTACAAAATGCTGCAGCAAGGCTTTTAACTAAGACAAGACAGTTTGATCACATGACCCCGATTTGAGCTAACCTGCATTGGGCTCCCTGTTAGCTTAAGATATGATTTTAAGCTTCTGTTGGTATTATACAAAATCATGCATGGACATGCTCCCTGATATCTTTCAGATTTCATTTCCCCCTATGTTCCGGTCCAGAGCCTTCGCTCTAAAAACGCTGGTCTACTGGTGATCCCAAGAGCCAAGAAGTGTTCCGCAGGTACGAGAGCGTTCTCCATCCGGGCCCCGGTGCTGTGGAATGCTCTTCCTCCTGAGATTTGATCTGCAACCTCAGTGGATATTTCTAAATATAAGCTTAAAACACACTTCTACTCTATAGCATATGAATAACCTAGATTTTATGTTGACAATATCAGAGTATTATTTGCCCTCATTGAGGTTTTAGATCAGGTGATGGTATCATAATAGTCCGTGGTTTGCAATAATCTGTGGTCTGTGCAGACCTCTGAGACGCTTTGTGATTAAGGGCTGTAAAAATAAACATGACTTGACTCCCAGGGACTAAGGATATTTTTTCAAAATGGAAAACCAAAAAGGTGAGGCGTGGAAGGCCAGAATTGTGTAGTGGAAATTAGCTTTTATGTACCAAACCCTATTCAATTTTCCTTCCAGGAAAGACTAATAAAAATAACCTTAAACCACCAAGTAAAAATACAAAACTGAGGAAATCATTTCTTCCTGATACCATGAGGCTCTTTAACTCCACCCGGGGAATAAAAGCCCACATTAAACCTCACCCCCACATTTGCATATGACCCTATTTTTATTACAGTGTGTATTTTCCGTAGCACTATTTAAATATTCTATAGCAAAACGTTATATTGCGTATTTTTTGTATTCTATATATTCATCTTGTTATTTTATGTTTTTTTTTCATTTACTATTATTATCATTTCCCTTGGGTATTATAATATGAACCTATGTAAACACTATGTTCGTGAGGTGTTTGTGATATGTAACTACACAAAAGAGCTAGAACAATTAATAGATACGACAGAGACTGCTAAGCCACGCCCACCAAAATTACGGTATCCATGGATCACACGCGGAGCAAATAGAGCGGTTGAAATTACAGCGAGCGACCCTTTAGTCGCTATTCCTGATAGCATAGCCGTATCATTTATTCATCAGTAGGCAAATCTATCTCCAAAAAATGTCACAGGTTCGATTCCCGGCTCCTCCGTGTTAAATGTCGAAGTGTCCTTGGGCAAGACACTGGATCCCCATTGCCCCCGATAAGCAGGTAGGCGCCTTGCATGGCTGACTCCCTATTCGTCTGTGAGTGTGTGTGTGAATGGGTAAAGCGCTTTGGGAGGTCTTCATTGACTTGAAAAGCGCTATATAAATGCACACCATTTAACTGTACAGCGTCTTTTTTGTGCAAACAGTTAGTTTCCCTTTGTTTATTAAAGAGCAACAGTCAAACAAACCTTAAGCCCCCCCACTTAGCTAAATCAGAAATATGAAATAGAAATCAACCATATGTTGTGCAATGGACCGGAAGAGCCCATAATATGAATATAGAAATGTCGTAAAGTGACCAACCTGCTTCGTTCAACACAACTGGTAGCTGCTTGCTAATGCTAAATTGATTTAGCCGTCGATCTTCTCGCTCGTTCTCTTCTTGCGTTTCCTGAAGCTCCTCTTTCAAATGTAGATCCCCTCTTTCGCACATTGTAGCTTTTCCACACGGTTGGAGCAGAACTCTACGTCGCCAAAAACAACCTGAGAGTAACTCAGAATAACAAAGATGGCGGGCGGAAATCTAAACAAACTGCTTCCGGTTCACAAAATAGCTCGACGAAGGTTTTTTTTTATGTTTGCAGTATAAGTTTGCTATACTTTATGAAGCATCTACTTAAGATATCATTCACATTTTTCTAAAACATTTCCGACATGAAATTTAGAAAAAACTGCAAAACATATGCAAACCGTAACGTTTAGGCATTCCGCTATCTTGTGGAGTCTTTTTTAATGTCTTAATAAACAAACGCAAATACATTACCATATACAAGTCAATCATTTTGTGTAAACAGTATACTCTAATGGGTCAACAACCAAAATACCACACAATATAAAACAAATAATATGCCAAAGAGGACAACAGTTACAAAAAAATGCCAAACCGTTTACAAATATAATTGGTGTTAATCACCTTCTAGTTGTGGGAGCACTTTATGGATATCATGTGTTGTCTTCTTTCACATTGGAAGGCAATGAAAGTGATTTTTCTGACAGTGAATTTGCATTTGTGAGTGTAGAATTTAGTATTATATTTCAATGAAAGCAGGTGGTTTTATTTTGTCCGTTTGGAGACCCTTGATTTTACCTACGTCTTATTGTGGCGCCACTCTCGTGTCGGTGTTTCTTTTGGATTGCTAAGGTGAGGGTTTCTTTATTCGTTATGTAGAATGTTATCTTAACATGCTGTATATGAGATGTGTCTTAGTTTTGTATCCATCTTCGCAACATTGCTCAGATTCGCCCTGTGCTTTTTGATGCTGAAGGATTTTATACATTTGACTATAAAGGATTTTATACAATTGACTACAAATTATATTTATATTTAAATAGATATTTACTGACTGTGCCTTTATTCAATGAGCAGTGAAAGGTAGGGGCAGGCTGGTGGAGGATGTTGTTTACAGAACGGGACATACTGCTGATAAGATAATCAGCACATCCAGACGTCATTGACGCAGAAGTGGTTTTGAGTACCCCAGACATCGGGACGCTTGTCTACGAGATGGGCTCCAGCACCCCCGCGACCCTACTCAGGATAAGCGGTGCAGATAATGGATGGATGGATGGAATGTTGCAAGTGAAATCTATTTTTTTAGTTCTATTTTATTGAGGTTAAAGGAAAGAACACTCGATTATTTTCATCACATCAAACAAAACTAGAATCATCATTGCTTCTTTAAGAACTTATTAAAAAAGCTATATAAATGCAGAACATTTACATTTATTACATTTCGTATTTCCCAGAAGAAAATAAATCTCAATCTTTGTGAGTTTGTGACCCTCTTTAAATACACTTATGTCATACAAGATCACGAAATCCACATAAGTCACCATGCTTTAATAACAGGTGAAAAATAAGAAAATTGTACCTTCATTTAATTTCATTCAGATTCCAAATACATTTAGTCAACTACAAAAATTATAACATATTTACATGTGTACACAAGAAATGCTTGAAAAATACTTCAGAAGTCAATAAAGGAACCTACTGACGAGATATTGTAGGTATTGTTAGCTACCGTTATTGTTCATCGTTCCTACATAAATTTCCATTTATTTTATATACTGTGAAGAAAATAAGTATTTGAACACCCTGCTATTTCTTCCTCTTAGAAATCATGGGGTCTGAAATTTTCATCGTAGGTGCATGTCCACTGTGAGAGATAAACTAAAAAGAAATATCCAGTAGTCCCAATGCATGATTTTTTGTGTGATATAGCTGCAAATAAGTATTTGAACACCTGAGAAGGATAATATTTGGTACAGTAGCTGTTGTTTGCTATTACAAACACTCCCTGTAGTCTTTCACCAGGTTTGCACACACTGCAAGGTCCCACTCCTCCACACAGATCTTCTCAAGATCAGTCAGGTTTCTGGGCCGTTGCTGATAAACATGAAGTTTGAGCTCCCTCCAAAGATTTGATTGGGTTCATGTCTGGAGACTGGCCGGGCCATGGTAGATCCTCGATATGCTTCTCTCGGAGCCACACCTTGGTTTTCCTGGCTGTGTGCTTCGGGTCGTTGTCGTTTTGGAAAACCCAGACACGATCCATCTTCAATGCTCTGACTGAGGGAAGGAGGTTGTACCCCAAAATCTCACAATACACGGACAGCCCCAGTCATCTTCTCTTTAATGCAGTGCACTCTGCCTGTCCCATGTGGAGACAAACACCCCCAAAGCACATCCATGGTTCACAGTAAGGATGGCGTTCTTCGCATTGTACTCTTCATTCTTTTTCATGGAATTATGACCAAAAAGTTTTGATTTGGTCTCATCTGACCACAAAACTTTCTCCCATGGCTCCTCTGTGTCATCCAAATGGTCATATGCAAACTTAAAGACAGGCCTTGACATGTGCTGGTTTACGGCAGGGGAACCTTTAGTGCCATGCATGATTTTAAACCATGAGGTCTTAGTGTATTACCTACAGTAACCTTGGAAACGGTGGTCCAAGCTCTTTTCAGGTCATTGACCAACTCCTGTCGTGTAGTTTCGGGCTGATTACTCACCTTTCTTAGAATCATTGAGACCCCACGAGGTGATACCTTGCGTTAGGCTCCGCCCCAATTGAGATTGACCGTCATTTTTAGCTTTTTCAATTTTCTGATTGCTTCAACAGTGGACCTTTTTTCACCAAGCTGCTTGGCAATTGCTCCGGAGCCCTTTCCAGCCTTATGGAGGTGTATGATTTTGTCTCGGTGGCTTTGGACAGCTCTTTAGTCTTTGTTATGTTACAAATTAAAGTCTTACTGATTGTATGGGGTGGACAGTTGTATTTATGCAGCTAACGACTTCAAACAAGTGCATCTGATTTAGGCCGATAGATGGAGTGCAGTTGGACTTCTAATGGGCGGACAAACAGGTCTTTCAGGGTCAGAATTCTACATAATACACAGTTGTTCAAATACTTATTTGCAGCTGTATCACACAAATGAATTGTTAAAAAATTCATGCATTGTGACTTCTGTATTTTTCTTTTTAGTTTATCTTTCTCACAGTGGACATGCATCTACGAGGAAAATTCCAGACCACTCCATGATTTCTAAAAGGGAGAAATAGCAAAATAGCACCGTGTTCAAATACTTCAATATTTATTCACTGTAATTATTCAATTAGAGCACACAAGATGCAACACACGTTCGTTTGAAAAAACAATTGAAAAAAAATGGCATAACACAATGGGACAAGTTAAAACATGTCTGTGACATAAGTACACAAATGTGCTCATTCAGTGGTAGCTGTGATTTTTTTTTTAAATGGTTAAATGTATGTTTTCTTCAAAATAATAATTAAAATCTACCATCACACTTGTGATCCTGCGCTTTGACCTGACTTGAAAATCTTTAGCTGAAACTGAACAAGAAAAAAGGTTTCTCATCAGTTACCTCTGTGGATAAATTATTGACCATCTTGGGTGGCTTTTTGAGCTTGATTTCAGAGAGAATGTTTGACCACAAACTGAGCGGCAAAATGTTTTTTACCAGTGTGGGTTCTTGTGTGGCTTTTCCAATGTCCTTTTTTGCTGAAATTTTGACCACAAACTGAGCAGGAATAAAGTTTCTCTCCGGCGTGGGTGGTAGTGTGTCTTTTTAAGGTACCGCTCTGGGTAAATTCTTGACCACAAATTGAGCAGGCAAAAGGTTTTTCACCTGTGTGGGTTCTTGTGTGACTTTTCAAATGTCCTTTTTGGCTGAATCTCTGACCACAAAATGAGCAGGCAAAAGGTTTCTCACCAGTGTGGGTTCTTATATGGCTTTTTAAAGTTCCCTTGTGGCGAAATCTTTGACCACAAACTGAGCAGGCAAAAGGTTTTTCACCAGTGTGGGTTCTTGTATGGCTTTTCAAACTTCTTTTCTGGCTGAATTTAAGACCACAAACTGAGCAGGCAAAGGGTTTTTCACCAGTGTGTGTTTTTGTGTGGCTTTTTAAACATCTTTTTTGGCTAAATCTTAGGCCACAAACTGAGCAGGCAAATGGCTTCTCACCAGTGTGAGTTTTTGTGTGGTTCATCAAACCTACTTTTTGGCTGAAACCTAGACCACAAACTGAGCAGGGATAAGGTTTCTCACCGGTGTGGATCCTTGTGTGGATTTTTAAGTCTGGTTTCCGGCCAAATCTTTGACCGCAATCAGAGCAGGCAAAATGTTTCCCACCAGTGTGAGTTCTTGTGTGGTTTATCAAATATCCTTTATGGCTGAATTTTAGACCACAAACTGAGCAGACAAAAGGTTTTTCCCCAGTGTGAATTATTGTATGCTTTTTCAAGTTTTCTTTCTGACCAAATCTTTGACCACAAACTGAGCAGGAAAAGGGTTTTTCACCAGTGTGGACAATCATATGGCGTTTCAAATGAGACTTGGATGAAAATGTTTTTCCACACTGTGAACATTTGTGGTCTGTGTTATCACCTTCTGACTCTTTGTCGCCATCATCGTGTACAGAGTTGGACATGTCATAGTCATCTAGAGTCCCGGAGCTTCTGCTTGGAGACACCTTTTCCTTGTTTTCTTCATGTTGCTCTTCAGATGTTAAAAGGGCCCCAGTCACCGGAAACTCTCTCAAATCTTCCTCGTCTTTGACGTCAACAGGCTCCAAATCTTCCTTTTCCTCTTTAATGTGGTCAGGCTCCAAATTTTCCTCCTTTTTAATGTGATCAGGCTCCAAATGCTTCTTTTTGACGCAAGGCAACTTTGTCTCCTGTTGCCAAGGAAGAAGACTCTCTTGACCAACCTCTGCATGACACAAGACACACTTAGTTGTGGAAAATCTACACACACAAAACAATGTACTTTTTACAGCATATCCATCACTACAAAAATATTTTCAGCATATCTGAAAATGATAAATAAATAATCAACTTTAAATAAATAAATCACAGGATTTACAGCAATACGGTCAATGGTTTCCATTTATATAACACTTTAAGTCACAGTGCTCTACAATATGCTTCACACTTACCCGTTCGTTGTTATTAAAACTAAACTAACTGCTCAGGACCCTCCTAGACCAGGGGTCTCAGATCAAATTTTTAGGGTGGGCCTCTGGAGCTAGGGTCCAGGTGAGACTGGGCCAAATCGGGTTTTCCACAAGAAAAGCTCTGAAAACACTCCACTGTTCTCAAATAACTTTTATAAACTGTACAAGACAAATTGAGGTATAAAAATAAAAAAGATTAGGAATTAATGTAAAAATATGAATGAAAATATGTAGTATATATGAATATACTTTGCATGGACTTTACTTAGATTAAATCATCTCAATTATTTTCTGTCAAACTCATTTGACCTAGTGGCCGCTGGAGGCAGAGCCTGGGTGAGCTTGGGCCGCATCAGGCTTTCCACAAGAAAAGCGCTGATAAAACAATCCCATGTTCTCGAATTCCTTTATTTTTACACAAAATAATGAAATAAATAATTGACCATACAGAAGATACAGATGACTAAAGAAACACCCAATTAACCAGCTGACTGTATGTCTAATTAGAGAAGTTAATTCATTTTTATTGGTTCAAATGTCTGAAGCCAGCACGGCGGCGCAGTGGTTAGCGCATGTGCGGCACAGTTCTGAGGTGATGAGATCGAACCTCCTGTGTGGAGTTTGCATGTTCTCCCCGTGTTTGCTTGGGTTTCCTCCGGGCACTTTGGTTTCCTGCCACATTCCAAAAACATGCATGTCAGGTGAATTGGCCGGTCCGAATTGTCCCTAGGTGGGAATGAGCGAGCAAGTTCTTTGTCTCTGTGTGCCCTGCGACTGGCTGGCAACCAGTTGAGGGTGTCCCCCTGCCCACTGCCGAAGATAGCTGGGATGGGCTCCAGTACCCCCGCAACCCTACTTAGGATAAGCGGTGCAGATGATGGATGGATGTCTGAACCCGGAAGTCCCCACTTAGCACTGTCTGCAAACACAGACTGGAACGAAAGTCAGGGCTGAAGCGAATATTTTTCATATTTTCGACTACGTTTCACATTGGCAATTAGCGCCTTTGCTCTCTCCACCCCCTTCGCGATCACCCTCGACCGAAATGTCGAATAAATGTCGTCAACGCGCAGCGACGCACGCACGGACCCAGGAAACACCGATGTTGTGGCTCATTCCGACTCCCCTTCACGTGAATGCGGACCGTGTTTTTCCTATAGAACTAGTGTCGCGATCCTCGTCCGTTTAAGAAATTTTGATTGGCGTGATTAAGACAAAAAAGCGATGGTTGTCTATAAAACAACATTCACACAAACGTCACCATCACTTGAGGTGACCCAATGTAGCTAAACGCTAGAATATTTACAACCATGGGCGATTTTAGGTTCAGAACTTTGGGGGTGCTGAGCATCTAGAGTGTCATATCACTTTCCCTTTACAACATCCACATACAAACATCTTTGAGTTATGAAACTTTTGCTTGGCTTGCCTTTATTTGTATTCAGCCAGTATAAACCATAAACATGATATATACAAGAAATCATTTGACACGCGGACTCTAAATAACGATAATATAATAGATGTAAAAGAATAGAGTAATAAAGATATTGTAGTGCAGGGGTCGGGAACCTTTTTGACT
This sequence comes from Urocampus carinirostris, assembly GCF_059441175.1. Taxonomy (NCBI): domain Eukaryota; kingdom Metazoa; phylum Chordata; class Actinopteri; order Syngnathiformes; family Syngnathidae; genus Urocampus; species Urocampus carinirostris. Next base: position 1,239,599 of record NC_142352.1, on the reverse strand, counting down.
CAAAGAGCCATAAAAGCAAAAAATATTAATTTTATTTTGGGTAAGAGCCACACCATATATCATGAGACAAATTTACTAAATTGCTAAACCGTCGCCCCAGACAAAAGCTTAGTCTTCAGCACATTTATTTTTGATGATTTGATCAAAATGATGAAAAGAGAATAATGCCAGAGCCCCTGTCCCAAAATCAACAAACATACCATTTTAAACTTGTGTCTTTCTTGCAATGACTCAAGATCGGTTAAACTCATTTTGACCCTTTTTTTCATACATATTGGTTTCAAAACCAGATGTAAGCAGTTATTTTGTAAAAACGTCACAACATTCTGCAAGCAGGGAGCCTGATGTGCTTATCTATGGCGCAGTCGGGGTAGGGCGAGAGATGGGAGGGAGTGCTTGCACTTTTTGCTTAGCTCCACCCATCCCTCCCACTCACCCAATCAAATAACTTCCGGTGTTTTGGCGTATTTACAGTGTGTTCTGTGGATTCATCATAAGGTACCTGAACACTGAACACAGATAATATAGTGAGGTTTTATATAACAGATTCTTTAGCGATGTACAGCCAGAACGAGTTTTTTTTTTTTTCGTGTGACACCTTGACTGTAAATTGTAGTGAAAAACGTGCCCTATATATTCTGCCAAGCACTATTTTAATGTCAGCTTTGGTTTTGCTTTGTGTGTATCTGAACAGGATTAGTAGCTTACGTTTTGGACGAGATGGAGAAAATTTGCATGCAATCAAATTTGTCTCCGAGCCACAGGTACTTATAGAAAGAGCCATATATGGCTCGCGAGCCATAGGTTCCCGACCCCTGTTGTAGTGTATAATACAAGGCAAATATATTTAGTTTAAAAAGAAATAATATGGAAATAACAAGACTAGAGTAGAATAGGTCGGAGGAACGCCGTTGGCGTAATAACACTATACATATGTAACGGGTGTAATAATAACTTTTGTTTTATTGAAATTCCTGCTGAAATATGTGTACAGTTTTTGGTAAATGTCCTGCAATGCTGAGTCCAACAGTGCCATCTGCTGGTATGGGGTGGGGTTTGGTTTTGGCTTCTAACATGTGACCAGGAGGCGGGGTTTGTTGTTAGTCTTACCAGAGAGAACTACAAAGGTAAGACATATCTTTTGGTGCTCCACAAAAGAAGTTAATTTTAAACATTATAACCCCAGCTGACAAATCTCTCACCATGCATAGTAATGTGATTGATATTGTCAAGCTGTTTAGGTTTATTTTTGTTTTGTTTCTGTTTTACTAAATATTAATTCCCCTTGTAGAGATCAAAGAGATCAGACCCAGCAGAAAAAGCTAATGTTGTGACTCATCCATTTGCAGGTAAATTGTACCCATTTTTATACTCATTATTGTTTTTATTCCTATTTTCTCATATACATTAAAAAAGGATGATGTTGGTTAAAATTCAGACTAAAGAAAAACATGTTGAATTCATTCTAAACGTTAAAAATCCACTATACGATCTCTTGTTAAAAGTATCTTGTTAAAATGTAAAGATGTAAAAATTTATTGTGATATTCTAAAATGTATTTTCTGTAAAGTGAAAAGAAAGCTCTTTGATATGCTTTGTTGTGAGTCTTACCAGAGAGAACTACAAAGAGACCAAAGAGATCAGACCCAGCAGAAAAAGCTAATGTTGTGACTCATCCATTTGCAGTAACTGTAATAAAAACCTCATCATCCAGTCCAGCGTGAATGTGGATCTCTTGTGGGACAAGTACACCGCGGTTACACATGATAACCTAATCATTTCTCGTTGAACATGCGCATAGCGGAAGGGTAAAAACTCTCTTTAAGACGTGTAGTATTGCTCACAAAGGAGCGAAGACGGCGACCTGACAACAGTACCTGCGAGCAGGGTAACTGGGATCATCCATAATTTTTAGTGTCCGTTTTCTCGTTCGTTCGATGTAGATACTATGTTGGGACGGGAGGCCAGTACCTATTATTTCCTCTGCCGTCCTCACGACTGATTCCATCTTTGACGAATCTTTTTTATTGACACGAATCTTTTTTATTGACACGACCAAACCAGGCTGTGATTGACCTAGTTAAAACGGATTCAATGATAGCACAATAAAAATTGACTAGAATAAATTGACCGACTACGAAACATAGCAATTCAGCAATTAAATAATAGAAAAGTAAATAAACAAACGCAATCGGTTTTATTACCAAGAAGAAAAGAATTGACTATCATAAGAATCAGTTTCAATTAATAAACGTTTTAACAGTGAATGGTTAATAGATAATAGGTCAAAATGTGGTCAACTGATATCAGAATACATCCCAACACGGGGCTAGGAATCACATGGACGGAACCATTTCAAAGCAGGGGCCCTGAGTTGTACACATATGTTTTGCTTTCCTTTTTTCATTATTTGTTTAGCCTTTTCATCATGTTTAAGCTTATCCTGTCGTGCAATAAGAAAAATAGTTTTCAAAATACTAGAACACAAGTGGGCTTTCAGTAGCGAACTAAATTAGCCATGTGCTATAAAAGCCTAATTGCAATGCATGTTTATTGTTTGTAGTTGTTCACTGATCGCTGTGACAATTGCGACAGACCTTGCTTTTATTGGATTTCCCTGAGTAAACCACCACACCTATTAGTCATATCAATGTTGTGCAGTGGACTCGAGACGCCCGAAATAAGAAAGTTAAATGTTCTCGAAATGAAAGTGACCAACCTGCCATGTTCATCTCAACTCGTAGCTCCTTGCTAATGCTAACTTGGTTTAGTCGTCGATCTTCTCGCGCGTTCTCTTCTTGAACTTCCCGAAGCTCCTCTTTCACATTTGCTTTCCCACTCTCGCACATTTTCGGTCACCTTTAAAAGTCACCATTAACTCCTTCACAGAGTTAAATGCAGTTAAATTAACTCCACGCGACTGGAACGGGACACCACAAGGCCACAATAGCAGTAGTGTCATTGGCGAACGAAACGGCTTTAGCAGCCGGCTCTTTCAAGTCACGACGTGAGCAAGCTCCCCTTTAAAATTCTGTCTCGCTCTTCTTCTTCTTCGGGTTTAATGGCGGTTGGCATCTATCGCTTTGGTGCATTACTGCCCACTATCACCCACTACCCGTCGCCGCTTCTGTAAAAGATGGAATGAATCCTATTTAAACTCAATATGAACGTTGTCTATTTCCAGAACACGATATAGCTTCTTTCCCTCAGTTACAAAGATCCCCTAGACTCCTCCTCGGTACGTGTACCGTAATAACTCATCTACTGCGCAGGCACAATCAATTAGTGTATATGACATCTCCCCTTTTTTCTATTTAACTAATTGGCAAGAAACAGTACCCAAACAAAAAAACAGTAATAGGGTTATACATGTTAGCATTAGCATGGGTTAGCATTATAATGCGAGGAATTCGAAGTCAACAGTTTAGTTGGTTATAAGGCACAAAAACAGATCCCCAAGAAAAGTGATGGTTTAGTTAATTAAAGTTGAGGAAAAACAATTCATGATTTATGGTTGGAATTTTGGGAGTACAGAACAGTGACCTGCAGATCCTACTCCTTGGCACTCACCCGCAGAACTGAGGAAACTAAAGCCAGAGCAACTCTTATACTGCCGTGTAAAGTGGACTGAATCATTAAAATCAAGTGTTGCGTCATGTGCTAGAGCACATTCAAGGACGGGTGGGGAAAAAAACACTATAGGGCATTTGAACCCCAGTTACACATCGGAAAGGGAAAAAAACAGAATTTCTTTTTGTTATCAGTATTTTTTAAGAAGAAATGAATGGGGAAAAAAACGACAACTTCAGCACATGTGACATTTCTTAAAATGAAGTTGGCAATTTATTAGTCTTCTTTTCATCTCAGTAACAATTTTAGAGTCAAATAAAAAGACAAAAAGATCGATGAAACCCATGCACAAGGACTGATGGGAAAAAGATCAAGTTTAGCTTGGGTCCCCTTAACAACTCGGACACGTAATACAATGATTACGTCTTAAAATCAAAATAAATCAACAAATGACATTTTGATTATCAGTCAAATGTCAATGAATGAAGTTGTTGAATCGAGTCCTGTTGAAAACAAATCTCAATCTTCGAAGAGGGTCACAAATTCCAAACACGAACATTGCAGAGTCATTTAATCACACTCACATTTAAAGAGATCATCTTTGTAAAGTCATCTCAAGAAACGTATACATCATACTTCCTGAGTACACAAGAGATGCATGAAAAGTACTTCAGAAAAGTCAATAGTGGAACATACAGTACTGAGGAGATTTTGTAGTAATTAATGTTTTTATTCAGCATTCCTATTATATGTCCTCAATATAAACACTCAAAAATGCGTTCATTCAGAGGCATCTGATACTTCTGAAAATATGAGCTCATATTTAGCAGAAGGATCATTTTCAAATTCTACATACACTATATATAAAATCTCACCAGCACACTTGTGACTCCGAGCTTTAGTCTGAGTTGAAGTGTGGGTTCTTATTTTGTTTTTCAGATGTCCCTTTTGGCTGAATTTTTTACCTCAATCTGAACAGCCAAAAGGTTTTTAACCAGTGTGAATTTTTGTGTGTCTTTTTAGGTGTGCTTTCAAGCCAAATCTTTGACCACAGAAGGAGCAGGCAAAGGGTTTTTCACCAGTGTGGATTATTGTGTGTCTTTTTAGGATCCCACTCTCTGTAAATTTTTGACCGCAAACTGAGCAGGCAAAAGGTTTTTCACCTGTGTGGATTCTCGTGTGTCTTTTTAAGCTCCCACTCTCTGTGAATTTTTGACCGCAAACCAAGCAGGCAAAAGGTTTTTCACCCGTATGTGTTCTTGTGTGGCTTTTTAAAGCCCCACGATTCGTGAATTTTTGATTGCAAACTGAGCAGGCAAAAGGTTTTTCACCAGTGTGAATTCTTGAGTGCCTTTTTAAGCTCCCACTTTCTGTGAATTTTTGACTGCAAACTGAGCATGCAAAAGGTTTTTCACCAGAGTGGGTTCTTGAGTGGATTTTTAAGCTCCCACTCTCTGTGAATTTTTGACCGCAAACTGAGCAGGCGAAAGGTTTTTCACCCGTATGGGTTCTCGTGTGGCTTTTTAAAGCCCCACGATCCGGGAACTTTTTACCACAAACTGAGCAGACAAAAGGTTTTTCACCAGTGTGAATTCTTCTGTGCCTATTTAAGGTCCCCCTCTCTGTAAATTTTTGACCGCAAACTGAGCAGGCAAAAGGTTTTTCACCAGAATGGGTTCTTGTGTGTTTATTTAAATTTGATTTCAGGCCGAATCTTTGACCACAAAGTAAGCAGGCAAAGGGTTTTTCACCAGTGTGTACAATGATATGGGATTTCAGATGATGCTTGCGCCTAAAGGTTTTCCCACACTGCGAACATTTGTAATTTGCGTTATCACCTTCCGAATGTTTGTCACCATCATTGAGTGCAGAGTCAGACGTGTCGTCATCATCGGTTGTTGCGTGTTGACGGGAGCTTTTGCTTGGAGACACCTCCTCATTGTTCTCTTGATCTTGACCTTCAAAGGTTAAACTGGCCCCAGTCACAGGAAACTCTCTCAAAAGTTCTTCCTTTTTTACGTCAAAAGGCTCAAAGTCCTCCTCTTCCTTTTTAACATGATCAGGCTCCAAAATGTCGTCCTCCTTTTTTATTTTGAAAAACTCATCTTCCTCCTTCTTAACACCAGGCAACTTTTTCTCCTTTTGCCAAGGAAGAAGACTCTCTTCACTGACGTCTGCAAGACACAAGATACACAGTAGTTTTGGAAAATCTCTGTTCACACACACACACAATATATATATATATATATATATATATATATATATATATATATATATATATATATATATAGCAAAAAACTTTGCTGGACAAATTGTTTGGCACAGTTCCTACAGCAAATTATTTTCACAGCACTGTGAATGTTTTGACACTAGGGCTGCAACTCTACGATTATTTACGAACAAAATGAGGCGCAACAATCTTAAGTAACTACAGGAGGGAGACAAGCTTAAAGTGGTATGTTTGTTCATATGGGACACAGACCGTGGCATTGTTCTTATTTCATAAATGATGTCGAATCATGTGACGCCACAGTGAGATATAAATTCTGAAAAAAGTTTTAATCTAAATAGGGGTGTTTGGTTGTTTTCTGGAATTTTGTCTCAAGGTATACGGTGTGTGTCCCTCTTGTTTTCTCTCTAAAAAAACCCCAAAAACAAATATTTTGCTATTATGGCTCCTTCAGCGACAGACTGCTGTCTTAGTCTTGTTCCACGGACAGACTGAGGAGATCCTTTCTTCCTCATGCCATGAGGCTCTTTAACTCCACCCGGGGGAGTAAAAGCCCACATGAAACCCCACCCCCACATTTGCATATTAGCCTATTTTTATGACAGTGTGTATTTTTCCGTAGCACTATTTAAATACTCTTTATAGGCACGTTATATCGGGTATTTTTGTATTCTATTTATTTTATTTTTTAATTTTTCAACACAAGGATACTACTGGAAGTGTGAATTTCCCTACGGGGATGAATAAAGTATCTATCTATCTTTATGACAAAACGATTCACCACCCTTGTTCTATACATTGTCTATATGACTAAGACTCATGAGACAAGTATATCTTGCAGCTTTCATCATACCTCGAAGTCAGCATCTCACAACATACTTTACATACGTTACCTTTAACACTTGCACATTTATTCTGCCTATTGGTTTCTGCTATTATTCACAGACCAGCCACAGTATGTAGCGCTTCCATGAGTAAAGCGCTACAGGAACATCTGCTGATGCCACCACAAATAGACGAAGAGTCAAGTCTATTAGCCCACCCCACTCACTGCAGTACAATAACTTGAAAGCTGTGAGCCACAGCACAATGCACTTTACTACTCAGCCGCACTTTGATCTACATATACAACAAAGAATACAGACACGCCCCTACTTACGACCATTCGACTTATTCAAAATGGTTGATACAAACATCAGGATGTTGAAAAATCACCGGGCATTGCTGTAAGTTAGATTTTGTATCATGAGCACCTTTTTCCGAGTACAGGACAGTACTGTAGTGCTTCTTTCCGCCATGTGGCGCTATGAGAGCTCACCCAGCATCCACCCCGAAGAAGAAATCCAGCTTCTACTTCCTAGTTTGTGTGTAATTTAAACACACTGCACTTTATCTCCAGTGCGCTAAGAACTTTGACATTTTTATTGTTTAATATCTCGTGCATCCATTCAATATGATTGGTGTAAAGTGTAAAAAAAAGAGGCGAAATGTTTCTTTTGAAATGAAAGTGGAATAAGAAAGCTTGATGCGGTTGAGAAAATGATTGGATTGCTTTTTTATCGTCCATTTTTGACCACGGAGGAGGAAGTCGCCTAAATCTTGAAGCTCATCTTCCAAAAAGTAAGTTAAAACTAACTCTATTTATCTTTATAGAGCATATTATTTTATGATTTCTTTATTTTTTAGTACAAAACAATACAGTTTACTCATACAAGCCTTAAACATACTTATATAAACCCTAAACATACAAAATATAGCACAGAAGCAACTTACCAACAAATTAAACTTTGTTCGTAAGTAGAGCAGCGTCTGTATACAGTATGTTCATAGTCTTTTCCTTATTGTGCTGTGGAAAAGTATTTGCCCCCTCCTGATTCCTCCGTTTTTTGCATATTTACCACTTACAAAATTTTCTGATCATCAAACAAATATAACATGGCACAGAGACAAGCCAGAGAAATTCAAAATGCAGTTTTAAAATGCTGATTCCATTTTTAAAAACAGAATAGAATCTAAACCTACCTGGCCCTATGTGAAAATGCTAACTGCCTTCTAAACCTAATAGAAAGTTGGGGCAACTTTGGCAGCGATAACTGACAATGCTGTGGAAAATCTAACTTACAGCCATGTCCGGATATTTTTAGACATCCCGTAAAAAATGATCGTATCTGCTGTAATCCGTAAATCGAAAGTTCGTAAGTCGGGAAGCGTTTTGACTGTAGTTAAAAATGTGCCCTATATATACTGGACAGTGCCGTTACATGAATTAGTGTTGGTTTGGCACAGCGGCTGCGTGGTTAGTGCGTCTCAGTGTTCTCCCCATGTTCTCCCCATGCCTGCGTGGGATTCCTCCGGGCACTCCGGTTTCCTCCCACATTCCCAAAAACATGAATGAGCGAGTGAGTTGTCTGTCTCTGTGATTGGCTGGCAAGCAGCTGAGGGTGTCCCCTGCCCAAAGATAGTTGGGATAGGCTCCGGCACCCCCGCGACCCTACTGAGGATAAGCGGTGCAGATAATGGATGGATGTCATGCAATACAAGGTCTTCAGTCTCTTATCTTTAGTGTGTCATGAAGAATCTTTGTATGGAATCAATTTTGTCTCCAAGCCATACGTACTTATATAGGGAGCCATATATGGCTCGCATGCCATAGGTTCCCAACCCCTGCGCAAGCGCTTTCTCCCACACGGACCAAGACGAAGGCTGGAGGGTTATTCAGTGACACAAAGATTAAATTATGTTTCCAATTTAGGATTATATGATAAAATCTAAGGTTTAAAAAGAAATCTATAGGATAACACTCAGGGTTTACAGTTATAGCAACTACTTCCAACCCCTGCCGTTATGCATACCTGTCAAGCTGTACGTTTTTGCCGTACAAAGTATGTTTATTATGCATTTTACGACGTGTACGACGTACAAGATAATCTGTACGGAAAAACTCAAATTTGTCAATGATGGGTACCATTCGGTATACACCGACTATCACGAAACGGCAAATGAATCAAGTCAAACGAGTTTGCCGTGGTAGCCTCTATCTCTGTATCCTTTTGTTCGTTGCAAACGAAGCGAGCGGTTTGATGCTACTGTGCGCATACGTCTGCCGCCTGGGGATTTCCCATCATGCATCAATCCGATCACACGTGAACAAAATCTTAAAAAACATCGGATTTCATGTGTTTTTTGTTTAGTGAAAGGAAGTCCGTCTCTTTTTAGAGAACCGGCTTTTTCGGCTCAACTCATTAAAGAGAGCCGGCTCTCCAACGGCTCACTTGCTTTGATGCATTATATTACGAATTATGATGTTGTATAAAGAAGTTAAGAAAAGAAGGAAGTATAAAAGGACAAAATGAAAAAAGACTGGTTTGTGGTTATCCCTTGAATCAGTATATTACCAACGATAATTGAATGCAGAAAATGAATTACAAATTTGAATAAGAAAATGTATTATTCTACTTAATTCTATTTGCATGTATTTTTTCCTTGTAAGGTGAACGCCCAAGCGACTTCATTTTGTAACTTTTTTTATAATAAACCTGATTCATGTCGAGCAACTCAGTATCTCACAACAACATATTAATTAACAATATATATGATATAACGAAACACATGTACAATATAACATGTTAAACTACATGAATAAACACCTTGGGAAAAAATAAATGGTGTAAGATTATTTTGTATTTTGTAAGGGAAAATACGACCATTTGTAAGGGCATGGAGACCTGGAGTGCGACAGGTATGCGTTATGTAATAATTTCTTGTAAACGAAAAAGGACGAAAGGAAACGAAAGATAAAATGATGTAGTCGACTAAAACAATTTTATCTTCTAAGTCGTTAACTTGAATTTGGGGCTCATGAGCTTAAACTTGATTTCCTTTCGACGCCAACGAAATTGACGTCACCTCCTGGCAGCCGCACCGAGATTATGAAATATAAAAGTAACCAAATATATCGTAAATGGACCTCAGCAGTCCAAAATAAGATGCAAAGGCTGTTATAAAGACTAAAGTTACCGACCTTCTCCTTTCAACACAACTCGAAGCTGCTTGCTAGCTTCGTCTAGCCATCGATGTTCTCGCTCGGTCTCTTCTGGTGATCCCCACAGCTCCACTTTGAAACGTCCTTCACCTCTTTTGCACATTTTCACCACGTTTAAAGCTTACGATTGTTGTTTTTTTGGCAAAGTTAAATTGAGCTTTTCCAAACGGTCGGAGCGGAATGCTATGTAAACAAAAACAACGCCTCAGCGGCTCAAAGGACAAAGGAAGTGGGCGGAGCTCCAATCCAATAACTTCCGGTTCACCACATGCCGATTCCCTTTTCTTTTTTTTGTAGAATTAGTTTGGTATATTTTATCATACGTTTGATTTTCGAGAAGGTTTGTTCAAACCTCACTTTGTGTTTGCTGTTAAAAACGTAATATTGGAATATAATATTGTGAATGTGCTTAATTGCTGTTGAGATTGTCATGATTGTTTTCTGTTTTTAGTGTCAATAAATTTGTTCAAACCAAAAAATCAATCATCTTTTTATGACAGACTACCTATTAGTCTAGCAGTTTTGTGATATGACAGAAAACCATACGCTAACCACAAGCGTTTAAGGAGTCCGTCATCTTGTGGAATCATTTGGTAATACCACAGCTATAGCGACCCTTTGCGTGTGACGTCACGTTGCCTTCTCTGACAGAGTGAAAGCCATGACGGACGGCGATCGGCACTTGAGCGCATGGCAGTTGAATGGGCCAGTGGATTTTCAACTACTGTGCAGTGACACACTAGTGTGCTGTGAGAGACTGTTAGGTGTGCCGTAAGAAAGTATCCAATGTCACTTTTTAAAATGTAAAAATGTATAAAACATTTATGAATCATTTTCTGCAAATATGATGTCATTGTCAAGTGTCTGTGCTGTAAAACTGAGGGTATTATAAATTATATTGTAATTAAACATACTGTTTAGTGTCATTTTATAACATTTTTGGTTAGGAGTGTGCAGCAAAATGTTTCCAATGTAAAAAAACGTGCCCTGGCTGAAAAAAGGTTGAAAAATACTGGAATAGGCAGTTGAGTTAAAACAAATACCAATAACCAAGACTGAAAAGTATAACCAATACTTTTTACCATAGTGATTAATTCCGGTACGGTGGGCACGTTTAATAGTATACACTAGTATATACTAGCCAAACGAATATTACGCAGCTGGCGAATGAGGTGGCCCACCTTGTCGGAAAGCACAAAAGGTGCTATTTTGAGAACCTGAGGATAGCATTAGCAACGCTAGCTACCAAACGATAGTTTTCCTCCTTGCATATTCACACATCTTAACAAATCTTCCAGTCTGCCCGACTTCAGTCCACACGATCAGCTTGGGCTGGCAGCCCTCAAGTATTCAGGCATTTGCAGCAAATATTTCTTACAAGGTTTGTTTGATGTATTTCCAAGCAATTTAATGTTGAGTAGGTACCAGTCACGTCAAAAACACATAATATAATAAGTTAGCTAGTTCTAACGAGCCACGTTTGCGGCTCACCGTTGCCGTTTCTTACTACCTAAATGAGCTTCTTTTATGGGGCTTGAAGGATTTTCATATTCTATTTTTTTGACTATAAGGGATTTTACAAATTACAGTTATTGAATGCAATGAAGATTTTTCACAGGAGGCTGAAGTTTGAGGACAGGTCGCGCCGTTCCGAGTGTAGAATGTTTTGGCTGGGGAATTTTGATAGCGGGGCGCTGACGAGGGAATCAGGCCTTGTTTTGATAAACGTTTGGCATTGCTTTGAGCTGATATAAGCTTCCTTTAGACGTGGCGGCGCCTTTCGGCGAGGAGGTGGCGACGAGGTGGAGGCCAACTGAGGAGTCTGCCACGGGCGGAGTCTGCCACGGGGTGAGTTCCTGGCCCGCCCATGGGGGGTGGCCGACGCCCCGACGTGTGAAAATGACGGAAGGAGAGAGACGGGAGCAGAGATGAGAGATCAGATCGGAGAATGAGAGGGACAATCAAATAAAAGGAGGCTCGAGGAAGCCTCGAGCGACAATAATTCGGCTAATTGGATGGAATTCACTTAGTTAAATACTTTAAAAAAATAAATCTGCCCCCGTGTGGAAAAGCCTGTCTCTTGTCAATACCTTTCCTTAAATAAAATAATAAAGTTTGTGTTTGGTTAATGGAGTCAGATAACTAATTCGAACAATTTTGTAAATGCTACCTTTGTAATATAGTTTTTTTCCCTAACAGGCTAACCAGGGATTCAAGACAGTAATCTTCAGATTATCACATGTATTGAAACTGTTAGGCGGCACATCTGCGGCAGTTCTGGGGTCATGGGAAAAAATCTAGCTAACACCCTTCCTGTGCAGAGTTTGCATGTTCTCCCCATACTGGCGTAGGTTCAAATAAAATATTTATGGCCATAAGTGTGAATATATGTTTGTGTTGTTTATATGGAAAAAAAAGCCAGTTTGATGTGCTGGAGGGTGCAGGTCGCAAATTTGACCACTCGAGAGAGAACACGCCCCTGAATGGTAATAGATCTGTATTCAGCCAATCAGAACGCAGGGCAGTGGACAGCCCTTGGGCCGGTTAGTTGTCAGTGAGAGAAGTTTATAAGTTACCGCTGCCTCTTGCACTTTTTTCGAGTACCATTGAGGCCATTGTTAGCATACCTCATATGCTATAGTGTAGAAGTGTGTTTTAAGCTTAGATTCAAACATTTCCACCGAGGTTGCAGATCCAATCTTAGGGGGAAGAGCATTCCACAGCACCAAGGCACCCAATGGAAAACACTGTCGGATTTCTTCTTGGCTCTTGAGATCACTGGTAGACCGGCGTTTTCAGAGCAAAGGCTCCGGACCGGAACATAGGGGGAAATTAAATCTGAAAGATATGAGGGAGCAAGTCCATGCATGATATAATCAAGACACCAATGAGGATGTGATTGTTGAAAAGGGGAACAAAAAACAAGGCCTGATGGGAACAGTTGAAGTTTATCCCGTGTCCGCTTAAAAACTTTGACCTTCTTACACAAATTGTAGATTTTAAAAAGAAAAATCGCTCAAATAAACATATAGAATTTTCATTACTAGTGAATGACTTTATACATTTGAGTATAAAGGATTTTATACAATTTAATACAAATTACATTTATTGAGTTTAATGCTGTAGTTATTTACTGACTGTGCCTTTATTCAATGAGCAATGAAAGTTCAGGGCACGTGGTAGTAAATATTGCTCACAGGAATGGCAGGAACGGGATGTAAGGCTGATAAGATAATCAGCACATCCAGACGCAGAAAGGCCCTGATGACGGAGGACGGCAGGCATTGTTTTGAAGACGCTCTCCGTTGTTTTGAGGAACCAGACATCAGGACGCTCGTCTCTGAGATTGTGAAGCTCACGTTGGGCTTCATTGGCACGCCCACGGGAGAAGCCGGCACACCATCTTGCGGAAAGACGTGGGCCGAGAGGAGAAGCTAGAGGACTTCAGAGAGGGCTCTCCAGAGACTCCGATGACACTAATTCGGCCATATCCGATGGATTACACTTAGTTAAATTGATAAAGAAATTAAATCTGCCCCATGTGAAAATGTCGGCTTTTCTTGTTCATCTTTTCCATCAAGAAACAATGTAGGCTGTGTGTTTGGTTAATTGAGTCAGATAACTCATTCGAACAATTTGGTAAACGGTACATTTTGATATTTAATTCCCAACATTAGTCAAATCTTAATGCATGAAGTTTTTAAATCACAGTGAATCACAAAGGTTTGAGACAAAATCTTGTCGAATGAACAATCTTCAAATAAGATCGAGTCACAAATTTACAATTCAAATACGCTTACATGCGATACGAGACAATGCAATCCACATAAAAGTCATGCTTTGATTACAGACATAAAATACATATTGTAGAATTTAGATTCAAACAATCACAATCAGATTTGAAAAGGGATGGTATTGCAGGAAACTGAAATAGCTAGTATATATTTATCTTAGTTGAATTTAGCCTCAAGTGGGTTGCATGAAAGAAAGTTAAAATCAGCCTGGCTCAGTTACTATGGTGATTTATTCTTTATTGCAGGCGTTTACAACGTGGTACCCGCAAATATAATGCAGTTTCATTTAACTGGTACACTAAAGTACTTGGTGTTGTCCTTTTGTCATTCATAGAGCTTGTGTAACCCTTTTCTTCCAATTTGTTTCAAATGTTCATAAATCTCCACCAGGAGCTTTCCATTTTGCGATCCGTGATTATGAGATGGATCTATGGGGTCTTCATGAGGATTCCATGAACGCGCATCTTTCCCAACTATGTACAGCTGGATTGACATAGCCGCACCTCGGCAAACGTGCAACCTATTAAGCCAGGCTTGCTCAAGCCGCGCTTATTCAGTTAGCCGGGATTTTTTCATTTCAAATTTTGTGCCATCTTGATTAAGCCAACTCTAAAAAATACAACACATACTTACATGTGTACACAAAGTATGCTTGAAAAAGCTTCAGGGAAAAAAAGTAAATCGTAGAACAAAACAAGTAATCACTGTTATTTAATTTTACATTATCAATCAAAAAAGCTGCAACACTCATGCATTTGAAAAAAAAAACACATTTTCAAAACTATGAATTAATTCAGTGGTACCTGTGCTTTTCAAACGTAAATACAAACTATGAGCTAATATCAAGCTGAGACATGACCACTATTCTTTGCGGCACACTGAACTTGACAAGAGAATATTTAAATGCAAACCAAACAAGAAAATAGTTTCTCACCAGTGTGTCTTTTTAAGCTTCCTTATTGGTTGGATATTTTTTTACCAGTGTGGGTGCTCGCATGTCTTTTTAAGTGTGATTTCTGAGTGAATTTTTGACCACAAACCAAGCATGCAAAAGGTTTTTCACCAGTATGGGTTCTTGTGTGAACTTTAAAGCTTTCTTTCCAAATGAATCTTTGCCCGCAAATTGAGCAAGCAAAAGGTTTTTCACCTGTGTGAGTTCTTGCATGCACTTTTAGATGAGATTTCTGAGTTAATTTTAGACCACAAATTGAGCAGGTAAAAGGTTTTTCACCACTATGGGTTCTTGCATGCGCTTTTAAGTTGGACTTCCGAGCTAAGTTTAAACCACAAACTGAGCAGGCAAAGGGTTTTTCACCCGTGTGGGTTCGCGCATGCCTTTTTAAATGTGACGTATGGGTGAATTTTTGACCACAAACTGAGCAAGTAAATGGTTTTTCACCGGTGTGGATTCTTGTGTGTATGTTTAAGCTTCCTTTATGGCTGAATTTTTGACCGCAAACAGAGCAGGCAAAAGGTTTTTCACCAGTGTGGGTTCTTGTGTGTACTTTTAAGCTTTCTTTTCTATTGAATTTTTCACCACAAACTGAACAGACAAAAGGTTTTTCACCTGTGTGCGTTCTTGCATGCGCTTCTAAGTGTGATTTCTGGGTGAATTTTTTACCACAAAATGAGCAGACAAAGAGTTTTTCACCAGTGTGGACAATGATATGGGCCTTCAGATAATCCTTGCGCCTAAACGTTTTCCCACACTGCGAACATTTGTGATATGCGTTATCACATTCCGACTGTTTGTCGCCATCATTGTCCTCATCATCAGTCGTCCCGCAGCTCCGGCTTGGAGACACCTTCTCTTTGTTCTTTCCATTTTGATCTACCGAGGTTAAACGGGCCCCAGGCACGGGTAACTCTTTTGAAATGTCAAACGTCTTTGAATAATCATCTTCCTCCTTTTTAATGTCAATAGTCTCTAAAAACTCATCCTCTTCTTTTTTAACGCCAGGCATATTTGTCCCCTGTTGCCAAGGAAGAAGATACTCTTCACTGAAATCTGCAGGACATAAAGCACAAATGGTCTTGAAAAAATCTCTACACAGACAAAAATGTTAGTTTTTTACAGCAAAAATTTTAATTTTGCCGAATTGCAAGTTTGTGCTAGAGACGAAATATCTATTGGTGGCTTGGCTAACGGAGTCTGTTAAGAGGAATCAGCTAACTGTGTTGTTAGCCCCGCCTCTTGTGGTTTGATTGACAGCAGGAGTCATTTTGCAAAATTGAATCAGGGAAAATACAGTTTGTCAAAACAGCATTTAGAAATGGGCAAAAGGAGGTTTGGAAATAAAAACGTTCTTTGTCAGAATTTCTTTTCTTAAAAAGAACCATAGCAAATATGTAAAAGTTGAATTAGAATATTTGAATGAAACCCGAATTAAACTTAATGTCGAACATGAAATAAACAAAGAAAAAACATCAATTCAGAAAAACAATGTTAACGTAACATGTCCTGTAACATAACATCATAGGCGCCGTCGCGAGCGGCAGCCTTTCCAGAAGCTCCGTGTTATTTCACTTTCTGTGATTTGTTTGCTTCTATCTTCTGTGTTTTCGTCCCGTTTGACAGCTTCACTTTGGATGACTTTCTATCCTATGAACATGGGTTTTAAGGCACAAAAATGCGTTTATTCCAGGAATCAAATCTTTGCCCTGAAGAATTCTCGTGCCGGCGTGATGAGGGGGCCCTATCGTGGATGCAGAGCCGGAGTTAAGGTGAAGGCTAAGCGGCTATATAAGCCTTGGGTACCGTCCGCAATCATGGGAAATGTGATCTCTCTACAGAATAAGACCGACGAACTGGCTGTGCTGGTGAAAAACATCAAAGCGTACAGGGAGTGCCGTTTGCTGTGTTTTACCGAAACGTGGCTCACGTCTAGCATCCCGGAGCTATCCGGCATCAGCGCTGTTAGACAGAAACACGAAAGCCTGCGGGAAGCGAAGAGGAGGCGGACTCGCTATCTACGTGAAGACGAGGTGGTGTAACCCTAGGCATGTAAAAACAAAGATTTCCATCTGCTGCAGGGATGTCGAACTTTTAGCCTAGCGTGTGACGTCATCCACTCCGATGTTGCTAAACTACAAACACAGCACCTATCTATCTTATCCTTTCGATCTATCTATGCATCGTATCCTTTCTATCTATCCATCTATGTATCTTATCCTTTATATCTATCTTATCCTTTCTATCTATGTATCTTATCCTTTCTATCTATCTATCTTATCCTTTCTATCTATCTATCTATCTATCTATCTCCAAAAAGGAGTAGGAAGAAGCATATGCTTGTTTAATCCTCCCCCTTCAGAATAGAATAGAATATACCTTTATTGTCATTGTTACAAATGGGCTAACATATTGTGACAACGAAATTGGGCAAACAACGAAATTGGGCAAACAACGAAATTGGGCAACTTCCTTAATAATGGTCTCACATCTAGATTTCCTGTGTATTTACATATAGCTACACTTCATGAATATACATAATTAGACTGGTTCTGTGGATGCACAGTTACTTCCTCCTCATCATCATTATGGTCACCATCACCATTTCACCGTCATAATTATAATCATTGCTGTCTCCGTGCATTCTGAGCGTATAATGAGCGTATCTATTATAAAAACAATATTTCTCATTGGTGCTCACGTTGACAACTGACTATGTGTGGTGTGTGTTGGCCATCATACAAAGTATCTCTGGACCTGCTGTTAGGGGGGTCTGCCCACAGGCTCTAGGACCATCCGTTGCTAAGTGTCCTGATCTGTGCATTTAAAACGACAAGACATGGGGGCTTGAGCTAGACGCCTCCACCGTCAAGCTCCCGCTTGTCTGCCCTGACTATGAATTGTGCAGATATTTCTGTTTTGTCTTCTTATGAAAAAGTTATCTTTATGTGATTGTATCTACATTTGTTTAGTTTTTGTTTTCACCATCATCACCAACGCATTTATTAACCTCATTGTTTTGTTGATAAATATGGTTGGTGGTAGCAATATAATGACAATAACAGCTTTCAACAACAACAATAGGAAAGGTCATATAGTGTATAATGATGATAATAATAAAAATAATAGTAATTATAATGGTTATAATAATAACAAGCTTAATTATTAGCTCGACCTATCTGTTGACTGTACAGGGCTACTACACACTAACATGATTTGGATATTGATAATACTAATAATATTCACAATAATAGTCACATAACAGTTATAATAATCATTATCATAACAATAATAATAATACTTAGAATCATACCATATTTTTTACTAGTTTTAACTCGATAATTGAAACTTTTAAACTTGATTCCTTACAGGAAAAAAAATGGAAGAAAAAAGGTCGAAAAATAGAAGAAACAATGTTAACGTAACATACCCAAAAAGGAGTAGGAAGAGCACGTGCTTATTAAATCCTACCCTTTCGACTTTCTTAATAATAGTGTCTCCCATGTATTACATAACAAATACCTCGTACATATTTACATAGGTTCCTATTACAAGAAAATAGGGAAATAATAATAACAAAAATAAATTGAAACAATAAGAAGAGTATAAATGATCTATGAAAAAAACCTAGTGATGCTCAAATACCTTCATTTTCCCTGTACCCTGTGAATACCATATTTCTGTGGCGCTTTTTGAACCGAGTCATGCTTGGAAATTGCTTGAGCTCAGCATCCAAGCCCTTCCACAACTTTTACTCCACGTATAGAAAGTGACAACCTTTTAAATGTGCGGACATGAAGATGGTTTGTATGATTTGATCCCCTCAAATTACAATCTCCATCTCTGTAATAAAACAATTTTTGGATTTCCAGGAAGCAGATTATTTACTTATTATTTATTATGTACAGATTATTATTATTATTATTACTATTTTTCATTTTATTTTCTTTGTTATTGTATGTGTTTGTCTTGCTGTCAGTCACCCTTCTTGAGGGATATGATCAAGGTAGATAGATTATTTACTGCTTCGTCCAGAAGTTGTGCTATTTCAAAGTGAATCAGATCAGTGAATTTTTCAAAACACTTAATTTAGATTGAATGAAAACTTTATTCGAACATCAAAATAAAAACTGAACAAAAACAATAACTCAACAACAAAATAATGTAAAATAATATGTTTGAAAAGGGGTAGTCAGAAGCAAATGCTTATATTACCTACCCTTCATCTTCCCCACCAAATATACCTATGATATAACAACAATTGTAATGATATTAATAATAACAGTTTTTATATAAGTATAGCAACAATAACACAAAGTTAACTAGATGCACTACTCCCAATCTCCCGCACTACTCATACCCCACTCTCCTCATCTCTGTATTCCGCCAGTAATGTTCCTTTGTATCTAAACCTGAACAAGTGAATAGTTGGACACCGTTTGATCACGTCTTGCAATCCGTTCCAAAGCTTGACTCCACACACAGACACACACATACTTTTCCTGGTGGTTCTCACCTTTGGGATTAGGAATTCACGACAGCCCCTTAAATGATAATTTCCCTCTTTCCGTATGAATAATTTACGGATGTTTTCTGGTTTTTGTTGACCTTAAATAGCAGTTGTGAAGTGAAAAATTTTACTAAATTATCTAATTCTAATAATTTGGACTGCAGGAATAAAATATGAGTATGATCTCAATGTCCTACCCTGTGTATGGTTTTTGGAGGATGAAAGGGGGCTGTAGTCAACTTTTGTAATTAATGCACACAATGTTAAGTATGGCAGAACTAGAGAACAATATCATAAATACAATGCATTCTAGTTTAAAATTGATTTGGGTTTATTCATTATTGAAATGCTTTTAGAAACTTTAGTTTGTATGTGTCTGATGTGTGTTTTCCAGCTTAATTTATTGTCCCCTAAAAACGTCATTTCTGATACAGTGTCTATTGCAGCACCATCCATTTTTACTTTTAGATCTTGATTTGCCTTGCGATCAGGAGATTCCGCCTCCTAGCAGCTACATCAACAATATCAAATAGAGACGTAACAATATATATCCTACATGGACTCCAGGAGTCAAAAAGTTAAACTGTTATTGACAGGGTTGGGTAGGGTTACTTTAGCTTGATTACTTTCAATTACTTTTGGATTACTCCAATACCAAATATGCTAATAAAAGACAAAAGAAACTCAATATGAATAAAATGACTAAATTTTGTGCAGGCTTGGGGAGTAACGGAATACATGGAACGGCAAAAAGGATGTTGGCAAGCTGTTTGGATTTATTTATTTTGATTCCGTCGCATGTTGTTAGTTTTGCCGGAGATCAAAGTGATCAAAGCCAGGAGAGAAAGCTTACCACGTGTTGTGAGTCATCATTTTATTCATATTTAGTTTATTTTGTCTTTTATTAGCATATTTGGTATTGGAGTAATCCAAAAGTAATTGAAAGTAATCAAGTTAAAGTAACCCACCCAACCCTGGTTATAGAACTGAAGTGACCAACCTTCTTTGTTCAACACAACTTGGAGCTGCTTGCTAATGCTAACTTCGTCCCGTCGTCGATATTCTCGCTCGTTCCCTTCTAACACTTGACGAGGTTCTTCTTTGAAGTGATCTTTCACTCTTATACACATTTTGGCCATCTTTAAAGCTCACCATTAACTCTTTTACGGAGATAAACGTGGCTTTTTCATACGGTTGGAGCGGAACGACACCCAGCTAAAAACAACTTGAGAGTGATACGGAAGAACAAAATGAGTGGGCGGAGCTCCAAACAAATACTTCCGGTTCACGATACCATCAATCGATGCTTTTTTTCTTCGAGGTTATTTTACAAAGCATCTTCTTAGGATAGCATACTTATTTTTCTAACTGTTTTTTTTTCAAATATAGAACTTAGAAATGACTGCAAAACATATGCTAGTCGTAAACGTTTCGGGATAGCGTCATCTTGTGGAGTCGACAGGAACTCTTCGCATAGCCACCAATTCTCTCTGCATTCATACCGTACACGGGGCAATCAGGACAATGAATTCAAAAATAAATCCATTTTCTTCAACATTGATTTGACAACTATATCATAATGGTCTCGCAATAATTTCATAGCATCAGTCACCCATGCTCCCATATAGAATACATTCATTGAAATATTGTTGAATATGTTGTTCAAATATTGGTGAGGGATCCCAACAAATTTGATGGATAAGAAGACAGGAAAAAAAAACATGCCAGCGGACATAACACAAGTTACATAAAAATACCAAAATGTTAACAAATATTAGTCGTTCGAATTGACTTTTGATTGGGGGGGAAGCTTTATGGACAAAATAAATCGTTTTGTTTCACATTGAAAAATGATGAAAGATATTTTCCTGCCTGTGAATTTGCAGTTATGAATGTAAAACTTGCCTGAACCGATAATAAGATTGAAAATGAAATGATCTACATTTCTATAGCGCTTTTCAAGTCAATGACTTCCCAAAGTGCTTTACAGTGTGCTTCACATTTGCCTTGTATTGCAGCCATGTAAGACGCTAACCGGCTTATTGGGGGTATTAGGGGCTTCAGTGTCTTACCCAAGGACACTTCGACATGTAACACGGAAAAGCCGGGATTCGAACTGGGATTCCTTGATCCCAAAACTGAGCTACTGCCACCCCAAATAATAAAGGTTTATTTCGGCTTTGATTTAACTTTCTCAAAATGAATAGCATTTGTAAAAAATGAAATGATCTGCATTTCTATAGCGCTTTTCGAGTCAAGACTTCCCAAAGCGCTTTACAGTGTGCTTCACTTTTCCCAGTAGCGGCCGTGCAGTCATATTACAGTCTACTCAGTATTTTAACAAACAACTAACTTTGGTCTATTTAGCTAATTCTTGCTAACCTGCTTATTGGGGGCATCGGGGTTCAGTGTCTTACCCAAGGACACTTTGACATGTAACATGGAGGAACCGGGATTCGAACTGCGATCTCTTGATCCCAAGACAGACGCTCTACCTCCTGGTCGAGATCAGAAAATGGGTCGAAGCCGGCAAACAGACGGGAGCCAAAACAGGAGTGAGTCAGGGTCGAAAAGCTTGCCTAGCGTGAACTGAGGTTTGCAGACGGACTGACAAAGGGGGACAGATAGGAGTGGGTTTGAATAGGGACAGGGAGCCAATCAGCGTCCGAGGCAGTTGACGCCCAAGGAGCGGGCACAGGTGCCTCGCATCAGTAATCATGGCAGCATCAGCAGTTCAAACCGCAAACTCTTTGAAATAAGAGAATTCCAAATCAAATCACAAAATTACAGTTGAGTATAAGAACATATATGGTATCTAAAGCAACTATTTAATGAAAATAAAGGTAAAGAAATTGATTACATTTGCTGACGAGACAGCGACACAATGACAAGTCTCGCAGGTAGTTCCACGACAATGACACAGCACAGCCTACGCACGTTATTTATACATTCCAGAGGACAAAAAAAATTAAATTTTCCTGACATACTCACGGTATAAAATAAAAACAAAGACATTTCATTTCAGGAACAAGGTTAAATTAAAGTGAGACACAAAAGGATGATCAGATCATTGAAACCTAAAACCCCAAAACAAGGGCTGATGGGAACAGTTATCCTGTGTCCCCTCAACAACTCAAACACTATCACAGGAATGATACATTTTAAAAACAAAAAAATGACTCAAATACACTTATGACATTTCATTTTTTAGTTCAATTGAAGTTGTTAAATCATAGTGAATCACATTCAATTTCAAATATATCTTGTCCACACAGTTTTATAGAATATCCAGTCACAAATTCACATTTCAAATACGTTTATATGTGATAGAAGAAAATGAAATCCACATAATTTTGATTATAGACATAAAAGATGTACGTATATTGTAGATTCAAACAATTAGAATCAGATTAAAGACAATCCTGGGAAGGTATTACAAGATACTAAAACAAGGTATTAAGCTGGGATTATATTTATTATCTTAGTTGAATTTATCCTCAAGTGGGTTGTCAAAATTAGCCTGGCTCAGTTACTATGGTGATTTATTCCCACCAGAAAGGGTTTCCGGCGTGGTACTCGTCAACAATAATGCAATTTCAAATATCCGGGTGCGCTAAAGTACCTCATGTTGTCCTTTCATTAATGATAGCACTCGTGCAGCCTTGTTTCTTTTACTTTCTCTCAAAAGTTCACAAAAAAATTCCATTAAGAGTTGATGCTCAGTGGCCATATAAGATCATGAGCGACACTTCCATTTTCCGTTCTGCGATTCTGGGATGGATCCCAAGGTCGATTTGAGAATTCCGCGAACGTGCATTTAAACTGACTATCTGCGTCTGGCTTGACAAAGCGTCTTTTCATTCCGACTCAGCAAACATGCAACCCATAAAACCAGATTAGACCAAGCTGTGCTTATTTGGTTAGGCTAGGTTTCTTTATTCAAATTTCCCGCAAACCTTCCTGTAAAGAGGCCATTTTGATTAAGTCAAATACAAAAGTTAAACCATATGTGCATACTTTTAAGGGAGAAATTTGAAACTACTGAAGAAAGGTCAACATTTCTTATGATCATTCCTTAAAAATAAAAGCTGCTACACTGGTGCATTTAAAAATAAAATCAAACCTTGAATAACAGTACAAATATGCGAAGTTAGACATATCACTGACGTCAAAAGTACACAAATGAGTTCATTCAGTGTTCGCTTTGTTTTTTTTTAAATATATGAACTATAAGAGCATATCAAACAGAGTGGTGACTGCTATTCTCACCAGCACAGTTGTGACCTTGAACTTTGACTTGACTAGAGAAACTATGACCGCAAACTGAACAAAAAAATTGTTTGTCATCAGCGTGGATTTTTGTGTGTTTATTTAAGCTACCTTTACAGTTGAATTGTTGGCAAAAAAAATTTCACCGGTGTGGGTTCTTGTGTGGATTTTTAAATGTGCTTTACGGCCAAATTTTTGACCGCAAACTGGGCAGGCAAAAGCAGGGATGTGATTTGACCAAAGTGAAATTATCTGAAAATAGGTGGGGGTCTGGGGGCCGCGGGCACCCAGCTGGGTCCAGGGCAGTGCCCCGGTGGGGGGACAAGTGGGGCGAAGCCCCCCGGAGCTCATGGGTTTTCCGTGTTTTTAAGTACTTTCAATGCATTCAGATGACAAAGAAATAGACAAGACAACAGCATCAATTTTCAATGTATTTTGAACTATCCCATGTAAAATTACAATTGAAGTCAACTCAAAATCAGTCACATTAAAAAACATTGGACTACCTTTGCTTTTAAAAACTATCACTGAGAATATCATCATATCTAACTCATGTGATTACTAAGTTAAAACATAAATCATGTTAAAGAGTTCAAATTTCATGAACAAATAATTGTATCATGACCAAATGAAAAGTAACTCATTAGAACATACCACAAATGTCTTTGTTATAGCAGAAGAGTTTATCTATAAATGAAAGTACTGTAGTGGGTTGTACATAATTCACCCACGGAACCATTGTTTAGTTAGCGAGTTCCTAGGGGGACTCTTAATTCGGCCGGTTCTAGCCACTCTCGTGTTTGTTTTATTATTGCCAGTTTACACGTCATTAAAGCAGCTTTTGTTGGCACCTTTGTTTGACACTCCGCCTACGACTCCCGTCTCTGCTCCTTACATTGGATCACGTCGGGGTCACCAACATTTGTAGATAATTCCTTCTGTAACCAGTCCGATCGAAACTTGTCTTTTACGATCTTAGCAATTTCTCGCGGAGCATCTTTGCGTTCGACCTCGGACATTTTTCTTTAAACACTCGGCAAAAACGTGTGAGAAATGAACAATGGCATACTTCTACGCTTTTATAACAAGCGCGTTTATCGGTCAACACGGAGACTTCAACCAATCGCAAGTATGTTTCATTTCAGTTAGGGAAACACTCAAATGAAATGCTGTCGAGACGAAATCGGTTTGTTACCAATTAAAAAATCGGGAATTTTAAAATTTCATTTTTGGAGATAAAAAAGGCGGAATTCCGCGAATTAGCGGAAAAATCACATCCCTGCAAAAGGTTTTTCACCAGTGTGTTTTCTTGTGTGTCTTTTTAAGTCCCCCGGACAGGTGAATTTTTTACAACACACCAAGCAGGCAAAAGGTTTTTCACCAGTGTGGGTTTTTATGTGACTTTGTACGCTTTCTTTACGGCTGAATTTCTGACCGCAAATCGAGCAACTAAATTTTTTTTCACCAGTGTGGGTTTTTATGTGTCTTTTTACGCTTCCTTTACAGCTGAATTTCTGACCGCAAATTGAGCAACTAAAATTTTTTTCACCGGTGTGGATTGTTGTGTGGCCTTTTAAATGTGCTCTACGGCTGAATTTTTGACCACAAACTAAGCAGGCAAAAGGTTTTTCACCAGTGTGGGTTCTTGAGTGGACATTTAAGGTAGCTCTCTTGGTAAATCCCTGACCACAAACTGAGCAGGAAAAGGGTATTTCACCAGTGTGTGTTCGTGCGTGGCCTTTTAAATGTACTCTACGGCTGAATTTTTGACCACAAACTGAGCAGGCAAAAGGTTTTTCACCAGTGTGGGTTCCTGTGTGTCTTCTCAAATTTTCTCTCCGGCTGAACCTTTGGCCACAAACTGAGCAGGGATATGGTTTCTCGCCTGTGTGGGTTCTTGTGTGTATATCAAAGTTTGATTTCTGGGTGAATTTTCTATCACAAAATGAGCAGGTAAAAGGTGCCTCACCTGTATGGATTCTTGTATGTATATTTAAAGCCCCCTTTTCTGTGAATTTCTGAGCGCAAAATGTGCAGGCAAAAGGTTTTTCACCTGTGTGGGTTCTAGTGTGTGTTTTTAAGTGCGATTTCTGGGTGAATTTTTTATCACAAACTGAGCACGTATAAGGTTTCTCACCCGTGTGCGTTCTTGTATGGATAGTTAAGTGACCTTTCTGGATGAATTTTTTATTACAAACTGAGCAGGCGAAAGGTTCCTTAACAGTGTGGACAAGTATATGGGATTTCAGATGATCCTTGCGCCTAAACGTTTTCCCACACTGCAAACATTTAAGATTTGTGTTATCAGCTTCAGACCGTTTATCGCCATCATTGTGTGCAGAGTCGGACGTGGTGTCATCATCTGTTGTTCCGCAGCTTTTGCTTGGAGACACCTTCTCTTTGCTCTCTCCATTTTGATCTTGTGAGGTTAAACGGGCCCAAGTCACGGGAAACTCTTTGAAATCCTTCTCATCTTTTACGTCAACAGGCTGTAAATCGTCCTCTTCTTTTTCAATGACAACCGTCTCTAAAAACTCATCTTCTTCCTTTTTGACGGCAGGCAACTTTGTCTCCTGTTGCCAGGGAAAAAGATTCTCTTGACTGATGTCTGCTGGACAGAAGACACACATGGCTTGGGAAAATCTCTTCACAGATGAAAAACGTATATATATTTTTTTTACAGCAAATGATTCGCTACAAAATCTTTTTAGCGATTTGATTATTACTTTTAAATGAATACATAGTTTTAGATTTACTGGAATATGGTCATTTCTTCTCTTAATCTTAAGCTTTTTATTCAATGTTTATCCTGAAGTGCTACGTGGAATCGTGTTGTCATGTAAACTACGTTGTTATCAATGACAATAAACTCAATTCATTGAAATTGTCAATGTATATATATTCTCATAAAAAGGCATTACTGAAATAAACTACAGTAAAGATGTAAAAAAAAAATCATCATTATAAAGTCAGGAGCAATGAGAGTGTTTTCTTTTTATTTAGTGTCTACTTGATTTAGCTTTGCTGGCACATTTCATTTGGAGAATATTTTTAATTATTTGGAGAATTATTTTGAAGATGAAATGTACAAAGGACTGTAAAATACAATTTTTTCTTGGCAGGGTTGAATAACTGTTCAAAAATATACTATTGCTACTGATTACATAAGAGAGGATAACAATTTCTTGAAACAGTTGATTTCAAATCAATTGGCTTGAAAACTCCTGATCGTATGCGAAACATCAATTCCTTCCATAATTCTTCCTAGCGTGTAATTACAATATTGTGAACCATCAACTCGAGATAGCGTCAATGGAAAAAGGGGTATGTTTGAAGAAGTTCAGGACGTCCACAAGACGCCTTTGGGAAGACCACGTACATGGACGAGACCGACAAAAGAAGAAAGGTTACAGGAAACGTTTAAGCCAAGTCAGAGAAAAATCTTTCGCCAATGTGAGGTTGGCATTTTCAAATCATCTGTCTATTGTTGTCAATGGAGACGTTACATTCCAAGATCAGTCCATACACAAAATCAGGGGAGAGGAACCTATAGCTCACAAGCCATATATGGCTCTTTTCATTATGTATATGACTTGGAGATAAAATGAAGTTCTGCAACTAATCCATGTGATGCCAAGAAATAATTGATCCCCAGTGGGTCACATCCAGTATCTATATAAGATACACACAACACAACACTTTACAGTCAGGGTGTTACACTAACAGACCCTGATGTGGCTGTAAATCCCTAATTAATCCTTAATATGGAAGTTTATTAAACAATCTATGTTTAGTGTTGAGACACAAAAGCCCTAGCAAAGCACATGGAGCAATTTGATGAGGTGACCGGTGGGAACGGGCGGAGCTATATACGCCCGGCATCATCTGCACTGAAAGTAAATACATTGATATTCTTGTTTGCAGTATTTTGTGACATTTTTACAAAAGAACTTTGCTCGCACCTCGTTTTGAAACCTTTATTTAAGACAAAAATGAGCCTCAACACACTTAAATGACTGCGGGAGGGAGATGAATATAAGTGGTACAATTATATTGATATGAGAGACAGGCTCTGGCATTATCATTATTTTATAGGTTTGATCAAATCATCAAACATCACACAGTGTAATCAAATTTGCTGAAGAATTAGCTTTAGTCTGAAGAGCGGTTTTGGCGGTTTCGTTGAATTTTGTCTTAAAGTAAGGTTTGGCTCTCTCAAAAAAGTAATCAGCATAGTTTTGCTTTTTCGGTCTGCACGATGACCAAAGAGTACAGAATTACAAGTGGTATTGAGAACTAGACCTGCACGATTCACCGTGATCTAAGCAATATCGCGATGTGACGTTTTGCAATTATGTAATCGCAAGACACCGCTGTATTTTTTTCAAGGATTTATAGTTACTGGTTTGTGAACGATGGAGTGCTTGGCCTACACGAATGGTCAAAGTTCGGGTTTTAACGGCGCTGGCCAATCAGAGGCAAGTTTTAATGACACTGGCCAATAAAAACAAGGCAAAGTTTGCAAGCAGTATGTACGTGACTGTGATAGGCTGGTGTATGCTGTCGGTCAAACAGCAGGCAACAAAATAAATGGTGACGCAACACGAGAACTAGTAGCCTGAGCAGTTTGATACATTGAAAAGAAATTCATTATTTAAATCCAACTGTGAGTAAAGTCAGAGGTGCGCAAACAGCACCAGCGGGTGCTCCGTGGATTGTTATGTAGGCGGCGTCGGAAAAAGTCTGGCCTTTCAACTCTCTTAAGACACCTCTGCGGAGGCTGTATTTCATCAACGCGTGGTCCGTTACCAATGAAACAGATGCCCTGGAGCTAAAACTTGTGGGAAACCGCCACATTTAGGACTTTAGTATTTTAATCATATGAAATATGATCTGTTTGAAGCCAAAAACGTTGGAATAGTAGTTTTCTTTAATAAAAAGGAATGAAAGACTTATTTGTATACCAATGTCTATAATAAAACAGTACTTCTTTCAAGTAACACGTGCACGTTCATTCACATCTCAACCTTTAAAACCATACTATCATTTTAATTTCTTTAGTAAAATTTATTTTTCATATGAAGGCAGATGGATGAAAAGCATCATTGCTCCAAGATGGTTCCGTTTACCATCACAAATAGCTACTACAGTACTTCCACCCTAGCCACCATTTCAGTTTTTTTCCGCATAAAGAAAACATACAGGGAAACCGAGGATATAAACAACAAATGCCGACAAAAACACCCATCTTAGAATTCACCCTTCGATTTGATCGAACTGCAAGGTTGAATATTCTTTCGCCCGCATGAGCGTATATTTGATTTATTTTGACACCAACCGAATGGACTCCACCTCCTAGCAGCCGTATCAATAATTTGAAAACGAAAAGGAACAACATAGATAGTAAATTGACTTCGGGGGTCGAAAATAAGATGCTAAAGATGGTATGAAACTAAAGTGACCAACCTTCTCCTTCCATCACAACTTGTAGATGTTCGCTAATGCTAACTTGGTTTAGCCGTCGATGTTCTGGCTGGATCTCTTCTTGACGCTCCTCTTTGAAATGTCCTTTTCCTTTGGGGTGCATTTCAGTCATAAAAACTCTCCGTTAACTCTTTAACGGAGTTAAACGGAGCTTTTTCACACGACTGGAGCGGAACGCCGCCTAGCCCAAAACAAGCTATATGTGACCCGGAAGAACAACGAAGGTGGGCGGAGCTTCAACAAAACAACGTCGCTCCACAAAAAAAATTTCTTTTATTTTTATTTTTCCCCGCAATATTAGTTTGGTATATTCTATAAAGCATCTCTTTTGGACAGCATATGGATTTTTGTAACATTTTTTTGTCGTGGAATTCTGAAAATACTGCAAAACATTTGCTAACCTCAAACGTGAGAGTCCGCCATCTTGTACTGTAGTGTTTTGCATAGCTTAGCTATTTAGCGTAGTAAGCGCTAGCGCATCTTGCAGCATTGACGCGGTTGGGAGTGTTACTTTAAGAATGTATCCTGGGACAAGTTACCTGTTGACAAATGCAATCAGTAACGTAATCAAAATTCTATAATATTGCATTTAAGTAACTTGATTACTTTTGGATTACTCCGATACTGAATACTCCAATGAAAGACAAAATAAACATAATGGGTCTAGGATAAACAAACATTGTAACCTTGAAAATCTGTTAGAGGAAACCAAGGTCAGGTAGTAAGTCCTACAAAAAAATAGCTGACATTTTAACCGCGTAATAAAATGATTCAGGCAAAAGTAAAACATTTTCTTTCACTAAAATGTTCCGACAACTAGACCTTGTTCAACACAGAATTTGGTAAATATTGCCTTGAGATGATTGAAGGAGTATGTAGTGGGAAAACGGTGAAGGAAATTATCATTTGTTAGATTTAGGACACCTTCTAGTATAATATTCTTAGTTGGGTGCAAAACTTGAATTTCTTCTAGTAATGACTTATTGTATTTTGTAGAATTGGAACTGTAACCCTTTTCGGTCGATGTTGGCAGTGTGAAGAAAACAAGCACAGAGGTGGAAATGCGTCTGAGACGTTCACTTTTAATTCCTTGGGAAACCAAAAGAAACACTCCTTACAATTTTGACAAAACAAAAGTACAGCCTTTGATTCAGAACAAGTCAACAAAAATAAAACACCTAACGTTCAAAACTTAACTTAATAACAAAATGTGTCAAATGAACAAAATTATACTAATTGCAAGACACTAAACCAAAAACACAAAAAAGTCACAATCATATACCTAAAAGGAGGCGAATGCAAAAAAGGAACGCACACTGTACACGACGGCAGAGAAACTTACCGCACGCAGCTTTTGATGATCAAAGTACGCAACTCTGACAAAAAAAGTCAGATGTCCCCCAGCGACACAGTTAACAAAGTTCCAAGTACTCCAAGCAGACGCAAGCGCTATGCAATCACTTATTACTACGATCTCCATCTTTTTTCCAACGGGAGCCCTATTATTTTGATTCCTTGTTGTCTTCCGGTAATGTCACAGCTCTAAGGGGATACGAGGTCATGGTCAACTTTAAGACTAAGTTCCTCGAGATCCATGGCGCGTGGTGTATTATGTTGGTATATTAAGGAAGATATTTGCATAATTGTGGGGAGGAACACCATACGATTTATGCCGCATTGGGAAAAACATTTTTTTGTAATTCCCTTTAAGAAGAGAAAAATAAATGGAGTTGTATTTTTTTTACCCCAACACATGCTAAATTTCTTAAAATTATGTTGGCAATTTATTTGTCAGGAACAAGGTAGCAGTCAAGTAGAAACCAAAATGAAACCAGTAACCCCAAAATAAGGGCTGATGGGTAAATGTGAGAGATATACAAGATAAAAACTCTCTGTTGGCAGAATTACTCAGATGAAATCACTCAATTAGGTTTTAATCTCCCTCGCGAATCGAACGTGCACGACCGCGCAGCCATCTTCCCCCAAACCTCGGCCGAACACGCCCCACTCGGTCAGAAGGCGTTTATTTTCTTAACACGTGAACAGGAAATGAAGTCACACACAAGCGCGACTTCACAATAAAAGGAAATACGATTGAAAAACGTATTTACAAACAATGAAATTAGACTGATCTTTGAAACGTGACTATGTGTTTGAGTGTGATGATTGTTTTTATAATTAGGAATATAAAAATGGGTTAATTCCATAGCATTATTTACATGCTTCCATTAAGATTCAGATTCAGATCTACTTTATTGTCATTCTAGTACACGTGTATACAGAACGAAATGTCGATGGATCTGACCCCCACAGTTTCCTTCAATGTACAGATATAAATAAAGTTGTATTGTATTATGGCTTCGTATAGTATTTTACCATAGTGCCGATAGTGCAAGAAGAGTAGCTAACCAGATGTGCAAGATGGGCAGTCAGGTTAACAAGTCAGGTACACAGTAACATTAACACTGTAACAATAACACTGTAAGTACAATAGTGCAGAGAGCAAATGTGCAAGGAGTGGCAAGCTATAAAAAAAAAAACTGCCACTAGTGCAAAAAGTCAGATTAGCAGCCGTTAGATTTAAGTTAACTATATGTTAGATTGACCATTTAACAGTCTAATGGCCAGGGGGACTAGACTATTGTGGAGCCTGGTGGTCCTGCACCGCACACTGCAGTACCTCTTCCCAGAGGCTAGCAGAGTGAATAGTCCATGATGGGGGTGAGAGGGGTCCCCGGTAATGTTCTTAGCATAGGATAGGCAGCGCTTCTGGCCAATGTCCTGAATGGAGGGAAGTGTAGTCCCGATTATTTTCTCTGCTGTCCTCGTTACCCTCCTCACACTACCCCAGTCGGTAGCGCTGCAGCCTCCACACCACACAGAGATACAGCTGGTCAGGATACTCTCTATGGTGCCCCTGTAGAATGTGATGAGGGAGGGTGGGGGCAGGTGGGCTCTCCTCATCCTCCGCAGGAAGTACAGGCGCTTCTGTGCCCTCTTAACCAGTGAGGCAGTGTTCACGGACCAGGTGAGTTTGTTTGTAATGTGCACCCCTAGGAACTTGATACTGCTGACAACCTCCACAGCCTTGTTGTTGATGCAAAGTGGGGCATGGTTGGGCTGTTTTTTCCTAAAGTCGACAATGATCTCTTTAGTTTTGTCAACATTCAGGACCAGGCTGTTGTCCCCGCACCAGCCCACCAACTGCTCCACCTCCTCTCTGTAGGCCAGGTCGTTGTCATCCCTGATGAGGCCCACCACTGTTGTGTCATCAGCATACTTCACGATGTGGTTTGTGGCGGACCTAGGGACGCAGTCGTGTGTCATCAAGGTGAACAGCAAAGGGCTTAGGACGCAGCCTTGGGGGGAGCCCGTGCTGAGGTAGATGACATCTGAACTGTTC
This sequence comes from Urocampus carinirostris, assembly GCF_059441175.1. NCBI lineage: Eukaryota > Metazoa > Chordata > Actinopteri > Syngnathiformes > Syngnathidae > Urocampus > Urocampus carinirostris. The sequence continues at coordinate 1,207,345 of NC_142352.1, read as the reverse complement.
TGACCTATCCGCACAGATTGGGGTCTGTCACAGAGGAAGTCCAGCAGCCAGTTCCGCAGGGGGGCGTTGAAACCCAGGAGTCTCATTTTGTCTACCAGATGTTGTGGGATGATGGTGTTGAATGCTGAACTGAAGTCCAGGAACAGCATCCGCACATGGGTGTTCTTCTCCTCTAGGTGTGTCAGGCTCAGGTGAAGCGCAGAGGAGATGGCATCCCTGGTGGAGCGGTTTGTCCTGTAGGCAAACTGAAAGGGGTCGAATGAGGAGGGGAGACTGGAGGTGATGTGCTCTTTTACCAGTCTCTCAAAGCACTTCATTATGATAGGAGTCAGTGCAACGGGACGGTAATCGTTAAATGATGAGATCTGGGGTTTCTTTGGCACTGGGATGATGTTGGCGAATTTGAAGCATGATGGTACTTTGGCTTGGTCTAGCGAGGTGTTGAAAATGTCTGTTAGTACACAAGCCAGCTGATCGGCGCACTCCCTAAGTACCCGCCCCGGAATGTTGTTCGGGCCTGGAGCCTTTCTTGTGTTGACCCTTCTCAGGGTCTTCCTCACGTCAGATGAGTCCAGGTGGAGTGCTCTTTCGTCCTGATTTGGAACCGCTTTCGCTGCATTAAGTGATATTATTCGCAAGTATAATATCAGTTTCCATTGCGACGCAGATGACACTCTCCTGATGGAGGAATCTGCCAAGCTAAACTGCAAATTTGGAGGCCTGCCTCACTGAGATAAAAGAGTGGATGTCACTCAATTTCTTGCGTCTGGACTCTGAAAAGACCGAAATGTTAGTTATTGGTCCATCTAAATGCCGCGACTTATTCTCTAAAACTGCTGTGAACATTGACAAATGTCACATCACACAGAGTGACTCACTTGAATATTTAGGTGTCACATTTGACGCCGATCTGTCCTTTAAAACACATGTGAAGAAAATTACTAGAACCGCTTTCTTCCATCTTCGTAACATTGCTAAAATACGTCCTATACTGTCTCAGTCGGATTCGGAGATTATAATTCACGCGTTTGTTACCTCCCGTCTCGATTACTGTAATGCACTACTCTCCGGTCTTCCGATGACCAGACTCAAGAGTCTTCAGCTGGTACAAAATGCTGCAGCAAGGCTTTTAACAAGGACAAAAAAGTACGATCACATCACCCCAATTTTGGCTAACCTGCATTGGCTCCCTGTTAGCCTAAGATGTGATTTCAAGGTTCTCTTATTATTAGACAAAATCATACATGGACTTTCCCACTCATATCTTTCAGATCTGATTTCCCCCTATGTTCCGGCCCGAAGCCTTCGTTCTGAGAGTGCTGGTCTTCTAGTGATCCCAAGAGCCAAGAAGTATTCCGCTGGTTCGAGAGCGTTCTCCATCCGGGCACCGGTGTTGTGGAATGCTCTTCCCCCTGAGATTGGATCTGCAACCTCAGTGGAAATGTTTAAATCTAAGCTTAAAAGTCACTTCTACTCTATAGCATATGAATAACCTAAACTTCTCATGTGTAATAACCTGTGAAGCCCTTTGAGATTATTTGTGATTAAGGGCTATACAAATAAAAATGACTTGAAAATGACTTGACTACGTGCGTTCCATGCTTCCGTCTGAATCCGCTAAAATCGTCACAAAAAAGATCCCATGCGGCTTTCAGCACCAAAGATGTGAGAGCTATACAGGATATAAACTCCCTGTTGGCAGAATTACTCAGATGAAAACACTCATTTAGGTTTTAACCTCCCTCGCGAATAAAACGTGCACGACCGAGCAGCCATCTTCCCACAATTGCCGGGCGTACACCCCCACTCGGTCAGTAGGCGTTTATTTTCTTAACACGTGAACAGGAAATGAAGTCACACACAAGCGCAACTTCACAATAAAAGGAAATACGATTGAAAAAAGTATTTACAAACAATGAAATTAGACTGATCTTTGAAACGTGACTTTGAAACGTGTTTGAGTGTGATGCTTGTTTTTATATTTCATAGCATTGGAAATCTGAGAAATTCACATCCAAAAACAGTCAACTTTACAACAATCCTGGTATTGCAGGATACTAAAATAAGGTATTAAGCCGGGATTATATTTATTATCTAAATTGAATTTATCCTCAAGTGGGTTGTCAAAATTAGCCTGGCTCAGTTACTATGGTGATTTATTCTCACAAGAAAGGGTTTCCGGCGTGGTACTTGTCAACAATAATGCAGTTTCAAATATCCGGGTGCGCTAAAGCACCTAGTGTTGTCCTTTCATTAATGATAGCACTCGTGCAGCCTTGTTTCTTCTACTTTCTCTCAAAAGTTCACAAAACAACTCCATTAGGAGTTGATGCTCAGTGGCCATATAAGATCATTCAGATTCAGATTCAGATTCAGATCTACTTTATTGTCATTCCAGTACACGTGTATACAGAACGAAATGTCGATGGATCTGACTCCCACAGTTTCCTTCAGTGTACAGATATAAATAAAGCAGTATTGTGTTATGGCTTCGTATAGTAGTTTACCATAGTGCCGATAGTGCAAGAAGAGTAGCTAACCAGATGTGCAAGATGGGCAGTCAGGTTAACAAGTCAGGTACACAGTAGCATTAACACTGTAACAATAACACTGTAAGTACAATAGTGCAGAGAGCAAATGTGCAAGGAGTGGCAAGCTATAAAAAAACTGCCACTAGTGCAAAAGTCCGATTAGCAGCCGTTTAGATTTAAGTTAACTATATGTTAGATTGACCATTTAACAGTCTAATGGCCAGGGGGACTAGACTATTGCGGAGCCTGGTGGTCCTGCACCGCACACTGCAGTACCTCTTCCCAGAGGCTAGCAGAGTGAATAGACCATGATGGGGGTGAGAGGGGTCCCCGGTAATGTTTTTAGCATGGGATAAGCAGCGCTTCTGGCCAATGTCCTGAATGGAGGGAAGTGTAGTCCCGATTATTTTCTCTGCTGTCCTCGTTACCCTCCTCACACTACCCCAGTCGGTAGCGCTGCAGCCTCCACACCACACAGAGATACAGCTGGTCAGGATACTCTCTATGGTGCCCCTGTAGAATGTGATGAGGGATGGTGGGGGCAGGTGGGCTCTCCTCATCCTCCGCAGGAAGTACAGGCGCTGCTGTGCCCTCTTAACCAGTGATGCAGTGTTCACGGACCAGGTGAGTTTGTTTGTAATGTGCACCCCTAGGAACTTGATACTGCTGACAACCTCCACAGCCTTGTTGTTGATGCAAAGTGGGGCATGGTTGGGCTGGTTTTTCCTAAAGTCGACAATGATCTCTTTAGTTTTGTCAACATTCAGGACCAGGCTGTTGTCCCCGCACCAGCCCACCAACTGCTCCACCTCCTCTCTGTAGGCCAGGTCGTTGTCATCCCTGATGAGGCCCACCACAGTTGTGTCGTCAGCATACTTCACGATGTGGTTTGTGGCGGACCTAGGGACGCAGTCGTGTGTCATCAAGGTGAACAGCAAGGGGCTTAGGACGCAGCCTTGGGGGGAGCCCGTGCTGAGGTAGATGACATCTGAGCTGTTCTGACCTATCCGCACAGATTGGGGTCTGTCACAGAGGAAGTCCAGCAGCCAGTTCCGCAGGGGGGTGTTGAAACCCAGGAGTCCCATTTTGTCTACCAGATGTTGTGGGATGATGGTGTTGAATGCTGAACTGAAGTCCAGGAACAGCATCCGCACATGGGTGTTCTTCTCCTCTAGGTGTGTCAGGCTCAGGTGAAGCGCAGAGGAGATGGCATCCCTGGTGGAGCGGTTTGTCCTGTAGGCAAACTGAAAGGGGTCGAATGAAGAGGGGAGACTGGAGGTGATGTGCTCTTTAACCAGTCTCTCAAAGCACTTCATTATGATAGGAGTCAGTGCAACGGGCCGGTAATCGTTGAGTGATAAGATCTGGGGTTTCTTTGGCACTGGGATGATGTTGGCAAATTTGAAGCATGATGGTACTTTGGCTTGGTCTAGCGAGGTGTTGAAAATGTCTGTTAGTACACACACTCCCTAAGTACCCGCCCCGGAATGTTGTCCGGGCCTGGAGCCTTCCTTGTGTTGACCCTTCCCAGGGTCTTCCTCACGTCAGATGAGTCCAGGTGGAGTGCTCTTTCGTCCTGATTTGGAACCGCTTTCACTGCAGGGGTGCTGTTTTGTGCCTCGAACCTACCAAAGAAATTGTTGAGGTCATTCAGAAAGTCCATGCTAGTGTTCTGCACTGGGGCGGTGGTTGGCTTGTAACTGGTGATGGCCTGGATGCCTTTCCACATATCCCTGCTGTTGGTTGTGCTGAGGAAACGTTCCTGAATCTTTTGACTGTACGTTCGCTTTGCTAGTCTGATAGTCATGAGCGACACTTCCATTTTCCGTTCTGCGATTCTGGGATGGATCCCAAGGTCGATTTGAGAATTCCGCGAACGTGCATTTAAACTGACTATCTGCGTCTGGCTTGACAAAGCGTCTTTTCATTCCGACTCAGCAAACATGCAACCCATAAAACCAGATTAGACCAAGCTGTGCTTATTTTGGTTAGGCTAGGTTTCTTTATTCCAATTTTTAAGTCAAATCCAAAAGTTTTCAAATACAGTATATGTACATAATTTCAGAGACATTTGAAATTACTGAAGAAAGGTCAAAATTTCCTATGATCATTCCATAAAAATAAAAGCTTAAAACACTCGTGCATTTAAAAAAACATTTTCATACCTAGAATAACAAATAATCACTGACGTCAAAAGTACACATACGATTTCATTCAGTGCTAACTTTGTTTTTTTTTAATGTATGAACTATAAGCACATATCAAACAGAGTGGTGATTGCTATTCTCACCAGCACACTTGTGTCCTTGAACTTTGACTTGACTAGAGAAACTATGACTGCAAAATGAACAAAAAAAATTGTTTTTCATCTGCGTGGATTTTTGTGTGTTGATTTAAGCTACCTTTACGGTTGAATTGTTGGCAAAAGATTTTTCACCAGTGTGGGTTCTTGTGTGGATTTTTAAATGTGCTTTATAGCCAAATTCTTGACCGCAAACTGAGCAGGCGAAAGGTTTTTCACCAGTGTGTTTTCTTGAGTGTCTTTTTAAGTCCCAACGACAGGTGAATTTTTTACAACACACCAAGCAGGCAAAAGGTTTTTCACCAGTGTGGGTTTTTATGTGTCTTTTTAAGCTTCCTTTACGGTTGAATTTCTGACCGCAAATTGAGCAACTAAAATTTTTTTCACCGGTGTGTATTGTTGTGTGGCCTTTTAAATGTGCACTACGGCTGAATTTTTGACCACAAACTAAGCAGGCAAAAGGTTTTTCACCAGTGTGTGTTCTTGTGTGGTTTTTAAATCTTCCTTTTTCGTTGAAGTTTTGACCACAAACTGAGCAGTAAAAGGGTTTTTCACCAGTGTGTGTTCGTGCGTGGATTTTTAAGCTGCCTCTTAGAGTAAATTTTTTACCACAAACTGAGCAGGCAAAAGGTTTTTCACCAGTGTGGGTTCCTGTGTGGCTTCTCAAATGTTCTCTCCGGCTGAACCTTTGACCACAGACTGAGCAGGAATAAGGTTTCTCACCAGTGTGGGTTCTTGTGTGGATTTGTAAGTTACTTTTTAAGCTGAATTTTAGTCCACAAACAGAGCAGGTAAAAGGTTTCTCACCAGTGTGGGTTCTTGTGTGGATATTTAAGTGACCTTTTTGCGTGAATTTTCTACCACAAACTTCGCAGGCAAAAGGTTCCTCACCAGTGTGGCTTTTAGCATGTTTTTTTAAGCTCCCTCTTTCTGTGAATTGTTGACTGCACACTGAGCAGGCAAAAGGTTTCTCGCCAGTGTGGGTTCTCGTGTGTTTATCCAAGTTTGATTTCTGGGTGAATTTTCTATCACAAACTGAGCAGGTAAAAGGTTCCTCACCTGTGTGGATCCTTGTGTGCCTATTTAAAGTCCCCTTCTCTGTGAATTTTTGACCGCAAAATGTGCAGGCAAAAGGTTTTTCACCTGTGTGGGTTCTAGTGTGCGTTTTTAAGTGCGATTTCTGGGTGAATTTTTTATCACAAACTGAGCAGGTATAAGGTTTTTCACCCGTGTGCGTTCTTGTATGGATAGTTAAGTGACCTTTCTGGATGAATTTTTGATTACAAACTGAGCAGGCGAAAGGTTCCTTACCAGTGTGGACAAGTATATGGGATTTCAGATGATCCTTGCGCCTAAACGTTTTCCCACACTGCAAACATTTGAGATTTGTGTTTTCAGCTTTAGACCGTTTATCGCCATCATTGTGTGCAGAGTCGGACGTGGTGTCATCATCTGTTGTCCCGCAGCTTTTGCTTGGAGACACCTTCTCTTTGCTCCCTCCATTTTGATCTTGCGAGGTTAAACGGGCCCAAGTCACGGGAAACTCTTTGAAATCCTTCTCATCTTTTACGTCAACAGGCTGTAAATCGTCCTCTTCCTTTTCAATGCCAACCGTCTCTAAAAACTCATCTTCTTCCTTTTTGACGGCAGGCAACTTTGTCTCCTGTTGCCAAGGAAAAAGATTCTCTTGACTGATGTCTGCTGGACAGAAGACACACATGGCTTGGGAAAATCTCTTCACAGAAGCGCTATATAAATGCAGATCATTTCATTTCAGACGAAAAACGTATCTATATATTTTTTTACAGCAAATGATGAAATACTTACTTGTAAACCAATGTCTATAATAAAACAGCACTTCTCTCAAGTAGCACACGCACGTTCATTCACATTTCAACCTTTATAACCATGCTATCATTTTAATCACTTTGATAAAATTTATTTTTCACATGAAGGCAGATGGGTGAAAAGCATTATTGCTCCTAGATGGTTCCGTTTACCATCACAAATAGCTACTAGAGTACTTCCACCCTAGCCACCATTTCAGTTTTTCTCCGCATTAAAAAAAAACATACAGGGAAACCGAGGATATAAACAACAAATGCCGACAAAAACACCCATCTTGGAATTCACCTTTCGATTTAATCGAACTGCAAGGTGGAATATTCTTTCGCCTGCACGAGCGTATATTTGATTTATTTTGACACCAACCGAATGGACTCCACCTCCTAGCAGCCGTATCAATAATTTGAAAACGAAAAGGAACAACATAGATAGTAAATTAACTTTGGGGGTCGAAAATAAGATGCTAAAGATGGTATGAAACCAAAGTGACCAACCTTCTTCTTTCATCACAACTTGTAGATGTTCGCTAATGCTAACTTTGTTTAGCTGTCGATGTTCTGGCTGGATCTCTTCTTGACGCTCCTCTTTGAAATGTCCTTTCCCTTTGGGGTGAATTTCAGTCATATCAAAGACTCCCCATTAACTCTTTAACGGAGTTAAACGGAGCTTTTTCACACGACTGGAGCGTAACGCCACCAAGCCCAAAACAAGCTGTATGTGACCCGGAAGAACAACGAAGGTGGGCGGAGCTTCAACAAAACAACGTCGCTCCACAAAAAAATCGCTTTTATTTTTATTTTTCCCCGCAATATTAGTTTGGTATATGCTATAAAACATCTCTTTTGGACAGCATATGGATTTTTTGTAACATTTTTTTTGTCGTGGAATTCTGAAAATACTGCAAAACATATGCTAACCTCAAACGTGAGAGTCCGCCATCTTGTACTGTATTGTTTTTGCATAGCTTAGCTATTTAGCGTAGTAAGCGCTAGCGCATCTTGCAGCATTGACACGGTTGGGAGTGTTACTTTAAGAATGTATCCTGGGACTAGTTACCTGTTGATAAATGCAATCAGAAACGTAATAAAAATACTGTCATATTGCATTCATGTAACTTGATTACTTTTGTATTACTCAGATACCGAATACTCCAATAAAAGACAAAATAAACATAATGGGCCTATAAACAAAATAGGATAAAAAAACTATGTAACCTTGAAAAACAGTTAGAGGAAACCAAGGTCAGGTAGTATGTCCTACAAAATATTGCTGACATTTTATCCGCGTAATAAAGTGTTTTAGGCAAAAGTAAAACATTTTCTTTCACTAAAATGTTCCGACAACTAGACCTTGTTCAACACAGAATTTGGTAAATATTGCCTTGAGATGATTGATGGAGTATGTAGTGGGAAAACAGTGAAGGAAATTATCATTTGTTAGATTTAGGACACCTTCTAGTATAATATTCTTAGTTGGGTGTAAAATTAGAATTTCTTCTAGTAATGATTTATTGTATTTTGTAGAATTGGAACTGTAACCCTTTTCGGTCGATGTTGGCAGTGTGAAGAAAACAAGCACAGAAGTGGAAATGCGTCTGAGACATTCACTTTTAATTCCTTGAGAAACCAAAACAAACACTCCTTACAGTTTTGACAAAACAAAAGTACAGCCTTGTAGTCATAACAATGAAATGAAATGATCTGCATTTTATATAGCGCTTTTCAAGTCAATGACTTCCCAAAGCGCTTTACAATGTTCTCCACATTTCCCAATAGCGGCCTTGGAGCCATGTAAGGCGCTAACCAGCTTATTGGGGGTATTAAGGGTTCAGTGTCTTACCCAAGGACACTTCGACATGTAACACGGACGAGCCGGGATCCCTTGATCCCAAGACGAGCGCGCTACCTCCTGAGCTACTGCCGTCAACAAAAATAAAACACCTAACGTTCAAAACTTAACTTACACAACAAAATGTGTCAAATGAACAAAATTATATTAATTGCAATAAACACAGACAAAAACACAAAAAGTCACAATCACATACCTAAAAGGAGGCAAAGGCAAAAAAGGAACGCACGCTGTACACGACGGCAGAGAAACTTACCGCACGCAGCTTTTGATGATCAAACTACGCAACTCTGACAAAAAAGTCAGAAGTCCCCCAGCGACATGGTTATCAAAGTTCGGAGTACTCCAAGCAGAAGCAAGCGCTATGCAATCACTTATTACTATGATCGCCATCTTTTTTTCAATGGGACCCCTATTATTTTGATTCCTTGTTGTCCTTGGTGATGTCACAACTCTAGGAGATACGAGGTCATGGTCAACCTTAAGACTAAATTCCTCGAGATCCATGGCGGGTGGTATATGATGTTGATATATTATGGAATATATCTGCACAACTGCGGGGAGGAGCACCACACATTCTATGCCGCATTGGGAAAAAAATTTTTTTGTAATTCTGTTTTAAGAAGAGAAAAATAAATGGGGTAAAAAAAATACAACTCCAGCACACAATAAATTTCTTAAAATGATGTTGGCAATTTATCTGTCTTTATTTCAGGAACAAGGTAGCAGTCAAGTAGAGACAAAAAACAATCAATGAAACCCCAAAATAAGGGCTGATGGGTAAAGATCAAGTTTAACTTGGGTCCCCTTAACAACTTGGACACTTTACACGAATATAACATGTTAAAAACAAAATTCTATCCACTATCTACCTTGGTCATATCCCTCAAGAGGGGTGACCGACAGCAAGACACACACATACAATAACAAAGAGAATAAAAGGGAAAATAAACAGCAAAAACACACAAAAAATTTTGGACAAAAAACAAAATAAATCAACAAATTAGTTCATGGCATTTTGATTAATAGTTGAATGCAAATGTAGGAAATTATTGAATCGCATTTAGTTAAAAATAAATCTTAACCTTCAAATAGGGTCACAAATGCAAAAATTCAACTACGCTCGAACGTCATACAAAATATTGAAATCAAAGTCATCAAGCTTTGGTTACAGGTTAAAAATACGGACATTACAGTGTCAATATCAATCGGATTTAGAAGAAATCTTGTAAAAAGATCATCTTAGTTAGGTAAACTCAAAATCATATAACTTAGATTTACATGAGTAGACAAGAGATGTTTGAAAAGAACTTCAGAAGATAAATTAATAGTAAAACATACTGAAGAGATATTATTGTAGGTTCTGTTATTATTCATTATACTTTAAATAAAAATTCAAAAAAGGAGAGGCTGCAACACAATAACGCAATAAAAAAACAAATCAAAACTAACAATTATAAAATCGGCTACAGTACGTAAACAGTACACAAATGTTTTCATTCAGTAGGAGCTGACATTTCTCCAATGAATATGTGAGCTCTTATCAACAACCACAGAACTATTTATAATTATGTTCAGATTCAGAATTAATATCTATTTTAACCAGCACACTTGTGATCCTGAGCTTTAACCTGACTTGAAAATTTTTGTCCGCAAACTGAACAAGAAAATGGTTTCTCACGGGTGTGGGTTCTTGTGTGGTCTTTTAACGATGATTTATGGGCAAACCTTTGATCACAAACTGAGCAAGCAAAGGGTTTTTCACCAGTGTGAGTTCTTGTGTGATGTTTTAGGTGTGTTTTCTGGGAAAATTTTAGACCACAAACTGAGCAGGCAAAAGGTTTTTCACCAGTGTGGGTTCTTGTGTGGATTTTTAAACTTTGCTTCCGTCTGAATTCAAGACCACAAATTGGGCAGGAATAAGGTGTCTCACCAGTGTGGATTCTTGAGTGGATTATTAAAGTCCCACTGTGTATGAATTTTTGACCGCAAACTGAACAGGCAAAACGTTTTTCACCCGTGTGGTTTGCTGCGTGGATTTTCAGACTTCCCTTTTGCTTAAATGTTTTACCACAAACTGAGCAGACAAAAGGTTTTTCACCCGTATGGACTCTTGTGTGTTTTTTTAAACTCCCCTTTACAGTAAATTTTTGACCACAGACTGAGCATTCAAAAGGCTTTTCACCCGTGTGAATTCTGGTGTGGATTTTCAAGGTCCCACTCTCTGTGAATTTTTGACCACAAATTGAGCAGGCAAAAGGTTTTTCACCCGTATGGGTTCTTGTGTGTTTTTTTAAAGACCCCCGTTCGGGGAATTTTTGACCGCAAACTAAGCAGGCAAATGGTCTTTCACCCGTATGGGTTCTTGAGTGTATTTTTAAGGACCCACTCTCTGTGAATTTTTGACCGCAAAATGAGCAGGCAAAAGGTTTTTCGCCCGTGTGGGTTCTTGTATGGTTTTTTAAAGTCCAACGATCTGAGAATTTTTTCCCACAAACTGAGCAGAAAAAAGGTTTTTCACCTGTGTGAATTCTTCTGTGCCTTTTTAATGTCCCACTCGCTGTGAATTTTTGACCGCAAACTGAGCAGGCAAAAGGTTTTTCACCAGTGTGGGTTCTTATGTGAATTTTCACACTTTTTTCCCGGCCGAATCTTTGACCACAAACTGAGCAGGCAAAGGGTTTTTCACCAGTGTGGACAATCATATGGGATTTCAGATGATCCTTGCGGCAAAACGTTTTCCCACATTGCGAACATTTGTAAAATGTGTTATCGCCTTCCGAATGTTCGTCACCATCATTGAGTGCAGAGTCATTTTCCGTTGTCTTGTGTTTACGGGACCTTCTGCTTGGAAAGACCTTCACCTTGTTCTCTTCATGTTGATCTTCGAAGGTTAAACGGGCCCCGGTCACCGGAAAATCTTCCTCTTTTTTACCATCAACAGGCTGAAAGTCCTCCTCCTCATTTTTAACGCGATCAGGCTCCAAATCATACCCCTTCTGTTTAACGTCAACAGTCTCTAAAAACTCCTTTTTAACGCCAGGCAAATTTGTCTGTTGTTGCAAAGGAAGGAGAAATTCTCGACTGACATCTGCAGGACACAAGACACATATGGTTGTGTAAAATCTCTATTTAGACACAAACAATGTATTTTTTGTTTTTTTACAGAAAAGGCATTTTTGCAAAAAGCCTTTCAGCAATTCTGAAAAAAAAAAAAAAAAACAGTTTTACAGAAAAATGTTCAGTGGTCCAATGCAGTGTTCTGTAATTTACTTTATACCTATTAGGGACTCGGCACTCTTATGGTAATAGAAAATGTTTTAGGGTGAATGTACGTCTACTAGAAAGCGTACTTTTTGGATCTTTCAGCTATGTCTTGTTCTGGAATGTGGATAATAATTAATGATAAGTATGTAGGCATCTGGTGAAGGTCGTGGGATGATGTTGCAAGAGGTCACAAGCTGATATGCTGAGGGAGCCGGGACGGACGACCTTCACGAGATATCTTAACTTTATTTGAGAACACTATAAAAGCCAATGCTGAACGTCTGGAACTTTGAACGTGTCCCGAATGCAATAAAGAATGTTCCCTTTCTGCCATATCTACTCTCTGCGTATATTTTGGGGCAACGCCCAACAAAGTTCTCTCCAAGAATCTAAGCAACCCAAAAGTTGAGTCAAGTATTTAACTGATGGATTCCAAATAAAAAGGAATAACGTGCCCCATTGTTTAAGTAGTTCTACTCTTCCTGACTTCGCTTGGATTGAATATCCTGACATTAACTTTTGCAGGCGGCTTGTCTATTTCATTCACAAACGGAAGAATAATAATTGTCTGAGGCCCTTCTTTTTTCTCCCTATTGAGCTTTATTTTAACCAAACCTTTGCTGGACAGATTGTTTGGCACATTTCATACTGCCAATTGGTTTAACCTCGTAAATATGTGGCCATACAATGTCACTAGTCACTGAAATCAGTCACGCCACATATCATTGGAAAGCGCCAACTCTTGGCATTCATGAGTTGGTATCCAGCCGCTCTCTAAATTGCTTTCCTTAACGGAAAGGAAAAACCCTATTTGTATAATGACAATAAAGACCATTCATTCAACTGCAATTCTGATTTCATTTGTAGTTCTTTAGTTGTCATTTCGTTAGTCGTATATTCTCAGTCAGTAACGACGTCATCTCGAGGAAAGTTTGCATGTCACTATGATTAAGTTTGCACAAAAATAACAAAAGTAGTAAAGAAAATGCACTTACATTTTATAATCGAAAATTGCGTCGAAATTGCAAAACAGGTCTGAATTAGTTTTTTTCCAAAATCGTGCAATCCTAGCGTCAGCATCGGGTAGCAAAACTAAGTTTGGGATCATACAGCAAATTCAATCAGGTAAATAAGTATTTTGTCTACCACCAATTGTGCAAGTTCTCCCTCCTACTTGAGAAGATTAGAGAGGCCTGTAATTGTTGTTGTGGAATGTGGATGACAACTAATGATAAGTATGTAGGCATCTGGCAAAGGTCGTGGGATAATGTTGTTGCAGGAGGTCACAAGCTGATAGGCTGGAGGAGCCGGGGCTGACGACCTTCACGAGATATCACAACTTGGTTTGAGGACACGATAAAGGCCAATGTTGAACGTCTGGAACTTTGAACATGTTCCGAATGCAATAAAGAGTGTTCCCTTTTTGCCATATCTCCTCTCTGCGTATATTTTGGGGCGACGCTCAATGACGTTCTCTCCAAAATAAGTGGTGCTCCACTTTGGGAGTCGCAAAGACTATAAGTCAGGGTTTTTTTTTTCATAGTTTGGTAGGAGTGCGACTTCTACTCTGGTGAGACTTGTCTGTGAAATTTTTGACAAATTATTACCGGGCTTATAACTTCACATGTTGTTTTCACACTAAACCTCAAGAGGGAGCTCTATGTCCGTGTTGATCATTTTAAACTTGCAGTGTGGTGTTACTTTTCTTACCAATCCGGAAACAAACATTTATAAGATTCAGCTTCATTTCGCCATCCAAAATAATTTCTACCTGCTCAAAATTGATCTTTACAAGGAACAAATGCTCTGCACTTGACTGTTCTATTCCGTTTCCCCCAAAAATTAGATACAAAATCATTGGCCAGAAGCGCTGCCTATCCCAAGCTAAGAACATTATCAGGGACCCCTCTCACCCCCATCATGGACTGTTCACTCTGCTAGCCTCTGGGAAGAGGTACTGCAGTGCGCGGTGCAGGACCACCAGGTTCCACAATAGTCTTGTCCCCCTGGCCATCAGACTGTTAAATGGTCAATCAAACACATAGTAAATCTAAACTGCTGCTAATCTGTACATCTGTTGGTTTTGTTTGACTTTTTGCACAACTGGCAGTTCTTTATAGCTAGCCACTCCTTGCACATCTGTTTCTCTGCACTATTGTACTTACAGTGTTATTGTTACAGTGTTAATGTTACTGTTTACCTGACTGCCCATTTTGCACATCTGGTTAGCTGCTCCTCTTGCACTATTTGCGCTACTGTAAAATACTATACATAGCCATAATTATTGAGTATATTATTATTACTCAATACTCCAACTCAATACAACATTTTATCTATTTCTGTACATTCAAGGAAACTGTGCGCGTCAGATGTATCGACATTTCGTTCTGTATACACGTGTACTAGAATGACAATAAAGTAGATCTGAATCTGAATTTTAGTGAGGTTTGCCCAAGTGACGTATGCTAGGGGTGCGGGGGCTTCATGCAGGGGGACAGTTTTCGGCACACAATAGTGATTTAAAAAAACAACTGAAAAAGCTGAATGAAAAGGCAAAAAAAAAATCATGTTTTTCAGATTACAAGCTGCAAAAAGGCAAATATGCAGCCAAAAAGCAGAATGTTTGTAGGCTACTGGGAAGAAGCTGAAATGACGTCTGACGTAAATGACGTAAAGGCGGAAAGAGGAAGCAGTGCATCATTTAACCATGACACAGAGGACGGAAATGTCTTTGGGTTTAGTGATCGAGTAAAATTGATAGTCATTTTTGGTTGTTCTTTACTAGACCCAACTACAGGGAACGTTGTTTATGACGGTTCACTGCCGGCAGTCCTGGTGTCGTCTATTGGTTAGGTCACGTGTGTGCAAAGGCTCAATACTCCTGTGGGACTTATAGCCCAAAAAATACGGTACTTTTGTTACAGACTTTGCAGTTGACCGCTGAATGTAGTTCACAAGTGCACATCGCTTTTACTGTTTTACTGGTGCTAATGAGCCTGCTTCTGGTTTACAGAAATAAAAAATGTTGAATTGATTTTAATTCATATATTGATATGCCTGTGCCTAAAAAAATGGCTAGAGTTTTAGATATAGATTTATGTCTTTACTGACCGAACACTGCACCAAATATATAATTTTTATTGTGTGTGTGTGTGTGTATATATATATATATATATATATATATATATATATATATATATATATATATATATATATATATATATATATATATATATATATATATATATTGAAGGATATTATACGATTGAATACAAGTTACATTTATTGAATGCAATGAAGATTTTCACTGGGTAGGCTGAAGTTCAATGACAGGTCACGCTGATCTGGATTCGGAATGTTTTGGCAGAGGAATTTTGATAACAGAACTCTGACGCAGAATGGCAGGCATTGTTTGGATAAGTTGTTTTGATAAGCGCTCTGCTGTTATGAGTTTTTTCAGACATCGGGACGCTCTTCTCCGAGATGGTGGGGCACGCCCATGGGAGGAGCCAGCACACCAGCTGGTGGAGAGACTGGGTCGAGAGAGGAAAGGCAGAAGACTGAGAGAGAAGGCTTGACGGAGACTCGACACGAGTTCGGCTAATTTGATGAAGTTCACTTGGTTAAATACTTTAAGAAATTAAATCTGCCCCCGTGTGGAAATGCCGGTCTCTTGTCCATCTTTT
This sequence comes from Urocampus carinirostris, assembly GCF_059441175.1. NCBI lineage: Eukaryota > Metazoa > Chordata > Actinopteri > Syngnathiformes > Syngnathidae > Urocampus > Urocampus carinirostris. Next base: position 1,191,866 of record NC_142352.1, on the reverse strand, counting down.
CACATCAAGAAACGAGCATGCATTGTTAAGTGAATGAAGGTTGTGTTTGGTTAATGGATTTTAATATTAAATTCCTAACAATATACACAACAAAAGCTGTATTCGTCATTGTACCCATTTTCTCTTTTTTATAATGATATGCCACATCAGGGAATCAACTAAATTATAAGATCTATCTATTTATCTATCTATCTACCCTGGTCATATCCCTCAAGTGGGGTGACCGACAGCAAGACAAACACGTATACAAAAACAAAGAAAAGAAAAATGGAAAAAGTAGCGAAAAAAAAAAACACACAAAAAATTGACCATGGCCAACCCAAGTGCCCAAACACACAAACAAGTTTAGCACCTCGGCACCTGAGTTGGTCATGCTTTCGTCCCTCCAGATGAAACGAGACACAAGAAATCGGCCATGTCACTCGGGTCAAGATGACACAACAGACTCTTTTGTTCAACAGCAGGGCCCGACAGTTTTCCCCGGTTTACCCCTGCCGCATCATACAAGTGCCCTGCCCATCCCTTAAGGACATATCTAAACATCCCACTATCCTTTTACAACACTTCTCCATTCATTCGTATCTCCAATAAATTATAAGATATGAAAAAATAAGCATCCAATGATTCGACTAATGCAGGGGTCTCCAAACCTTTAAGCACCGAGCTACCTTTGTTAGAATTACAATATAACTTTATTGTCATTGTTACAACATGGGTTGAATATATTGTGACAACAAAATTGGACGTGGCACTCCAGGTCCACGTTTAACAGTGATGATAAGGAAAACAAAGATGTTTTACTGTCCTTGTTGCAGGCTTTGTTTTCCTCCGGAGGGTGTATGAGGGGGTGAGGGACAGACAGAGATGGCCGGATCCAACTAGATGTTTGATCTTACAAAATAGCGCAATGGGGACCCTGTTTGATATACATTTTTCTCCTTGTATTCTTTCTCTTTATCTCTATTTTTTCTCCCTTGCATGGCTGACGCTGATATAGGTGTGTGAATGGGTAAGTGTGAAGCACATTGTAAAGTGCTTTGGGAGGTCTTCACTGACTTGAAAATCGCTATATAACCGCAGATCATTTTCATTCTCTTTTTTATCTCCTCTTCAGTTTCTCCCTCTACGGTCATTATTCATCTCTCTTATCTACTGATCCGGCACCAGTGAGTTCTAGTTCTAGCGGGTGTCCCCCAAACTAAGATGAATTTGACATCCTCATCTTATAATTTTTTTTGAGCGAGTTTGTTTAAATAGCCTTTAATCACAAGACGTCGCTAAAGGCTGTACAGACTACTATTACACCATCTCCTGGTCTGAAACTGTATGTAACATCCTACATGCCTACACTTTCTTGTGTAAATATTCTGTAAATTATAACCTTTATCTTCTTTGTTTTCTTTTATCCTCACTGTTAAAATGTGATACTGGAGTGTCACGTACAATCTCGTTGTCACAATACGTTCAACCCATTTTGTAACAATGACAATAAAGGTATATTGTATTCTATTCTGAATCCTGCATGGAGGGCAAAAATGAAGTTAGAAATGATAAATACAAATAAAGGTTTAGTACCCAGCTGTAGTAGCATATGTTGCAGACTCCACATCAAAAATATCAGATGAGAAACAACATATAGCCTAAAAATACTTCTGGGGTCGAAAATAATAAAATAAAATGTTCCAGAAATAAAAGTGACTCACCTCCTCTCTTCAACACAACTTGTAGCTGCTTGCTAATGCCAAGTTCGTTTAGTTGTCGAAGTTCTTGCTCCATCTTGTATTGCGCTCCCAAAACCCCTCTTTCAAATTTCCTTTCTTCTTGAGCACTTGTTAGCCTATTTTAAATATCACCATTAACTCTTCTACGGAGTTAATTGTCGCTTTTCCACACGTTTGGAGGGAAAATGCCACGATTTTTTTAAACAATTGTGACTCGAAAGGACAAAGAAGGTGGGCGGAGCTTCACATGAACAACTTCCGGTTCACAAAGAGCACACGGAAGTTGTTTATATTTAATTTTTTGTTTTAGGTTCGGTATATTCTGCGAAGCATCTTCAAATGGCAGCATACTGATATTTCGAGTTTTGGGGGGCATGGGATTTAGAAAGAACTGCAAACATTTAGGAACCCCGCCATTTTCGTGGAATCATTATTAACTCTTTTGCATAGCTGTCTGATTAACAGTAGCCATCCTACCTCGGAATTAACTAGCAGTGGTACACAAAACGTTCTCTTTGTCAGATCGCTTAACACATGGCTTCTGGAGTCTGGGAATCATTTTCAATGTTTTTTTTTTTAATTTTGCACATGCGCGGATTACCAGTAGTCTTCCAATTTAGGAAGTAGCCTCCTTCGCCAGATCACGCCAAAAACACACCACTCATGGAGTCCGAGGAGAGTTTCGATTTGATGTGATTTACTTTATACATGCGCAGTGGCATTATATACTGTCATTCACACTGCTGGTCAATTAAAGTCAGAGGAATTATTGAGCCGAGCGCCGGTTATAGTCCACATATTAATTTATTTAGCCAAATCAAACAGTTGAACAAATCGGATCTTTCTTCCTTGCCAATTACAATCGTGTGGTAAAAGACGATGATGCATGATTAGTGGCAATGGTGTTGAAATCACTCACAGATGAATACAGCCCATTTTCTGTACATGTTCCTCAAACAAGAGAAGGAATGACCTTGAAAGGGTTCGAGGCAAGACGAAGAATATTTGAGGGCAAATTGCAATACCACAGCCGACCACGGGCGAACAAAGTGTTGACTGTAAGCATCAGGACCTTTAAATCAAAGGTACATTGACAAATGTCACATCACACAGAGTGACTCAGTTAAAAATTTAGGTGTCATATTTGACCCTGATCTATCATTTGAGATGCATGTAAAGCAAATTACTAGAACTGCCTTCTTCCATCTTCGCAACATTGCTAAAATCCGTTCAATACTGTCTCAGTCTGATGCGGAAACAATAATTCATGCATTTGTTACCTCCCGTCTCGACTACTGTAATGCACTACTTTCCGGTCTCCCGAAGTCCAGAATCAAGTCTCTTCAGCTAGTACAAAATGCCGCAGCGAGGCTTTTAACTAGGACAAAAAAGTACGATCACATAACACCGATTTTGGCTAACCTGCATTGGCTCCCAGTTAGCCAAAGAAGTGACTTCAAAGTTCTCTTAGTACTGTACAAAATCATACATGGACTTGCTCCCTCTTATCTTTCAGATTTGATCTGCCGCTATGTCCCGGTCCGAAGCCTACGATCTGAGAGTGCCGGTCTTCTGGTGATCCCGAGAGCAAAGAAGTCTTCTGCTGGTTCGAGAGCGTTCTCCATCCGGGCACCGGTGCTGTGGAATGCTCTTCCCCCTGAGATCCGATCTGCAACCTCAGTGGAAATGTTTAAATCTAAACTTAAAACTCACCTCTACTCTATTGCATACGAATAGATAGATAGATAGATAGATAGATAGATAGATAGATAGATAGATAGATAGATAGATAGATAGATAGATAGATAGATAGATAGATAGATAGATAGATAGATAGATAGATAGATAGATAGATAGATAGATAGATAGATAGATAGATAGATAGATAGATAGATAGATAGATAGACAGATAGACAGATAGACAGATAGATAGATAGATAGATAGATAGATAGATAGATACTTTGTTCATCCCCGAAGGGAAATTCACATTTCCAGCAGCATCCCTGAGCTGAGAACAATCGAGAACAAAACAATCGTACTGTAAACACAACATTGCTGTCAGGTTTTTGGACGGAACTCTTTCTGCGTTTTGTTGAATGTTACATAGTAACTGTTTTCTTCTTCTTTTTATCGATGATTAATACGTTTTGTGTGTTGTTACCCAATGCAACATCCATTGCAGCCTGGTCATCCTGAAAAGGGGATTACCGCTTGTGTGGCCCCTTCTCAAGGTTTATTATTTTCGCTCATGACAATAAAGGTATTCTATTCTATTCTATTCTATTCTATTCTATTCTATTCTATTCTATTCTATTCTATTCTATTCTATTCTATTCTATTCTATTCTGTGATGGGGGCGGTAATGCACCAACTGGATGGATGTCGACCGCTGTTAAACAAAGAAGAAGAAGAAGAAGAAGAAGAAGAAGAAGAAGAAGAAAAGAGACGTGATAATGGGCGACGCGCCTACCACCAAATTAGATCATAAAAACAGCTAAATATCCTATATTAGACTTAAAACTTCTTAAGTTTAAAAACAGGCTAACTTTAAGTTCAGTACTTTGCCTTTTTACTGCCGAGCGACACTTTCTTTGTCCACTCGAGTCGAGCTGACAACGTGGCGTTCTGCACCGACCCTACGGGAAATCTTGATTTAGCTTGATAAAAATCCAGCTTGAGCTTCCAACGCAAATAAAATGTGCTCAATCGGGAAAGGAAATTTCCAAGAGGAGCTTCAGGGAGCGCAAGAAGAGACCACCGAGCGAGAACCGGTCTTTGTTTACAAGGAGCTCCGAGGAGGTTGGTCATTGTAGTTTCTCCTTGACATCTCACATTTGTCTTTAAAGATATTATTTTAATTTGGCCAGGGCCAAATAAGCATAAGTGTAATTTTATACACAACAACTGCTGAAAGTGATTGTAGTCATGCTTGAGTTGTATCCCGTGTGTGCAGATTTTTACACAACCATGTGGAAATGTATGATTCCAGACTTCAAGACGCACTTGTAATCTGTCCTTACGAGTGATCTCTATCTTCAAGTTTTGTTGTCCTTGGGGAAAGAAGGACGTTGCATCATGCATGTGTTCTGAGGACAAGTGTCACCAGACAGGAGTCTCTGTAACAAATGAATGGGGGACAGAACTCTGATTTCCTCCCTAAAGTTTTTATACAGCATTGATGAACGTTAAACATGAACAATAACACTTCCGGCACCCGCTTTCAACAGGCTTCTTTGATGCAAATTTAGGAAACAATTGCAATCATACAAACAATTTGTTTTTCAATGACCTTCAAATTAAAACACCAAATTTACAACGTTGACAGATTTGTAAGCAGTAATTTTGGTCTAAGAAAATCAAATGCTCTTTGTTTTGTTATCTGCGATATGTTTGGTTGACCAACTTGAGCACCCGGAGTAAAGGCCCACACTAAACCACACCCCCTACATTGCATATTACCGTACTTTTATTGCAGTGTGTATTTTATGTAGCACTATTTAAATACTCTATACAACACGCCACAGTGAGTATTAGCATGTCACATTGGGTATTTGTATATTGTATTCTCTTTGCTTTATTATTGTATTGATCTCAGCGAAGGGATGCTGCTGGAAATGTGAATTTCCCTGCGGGGATGAATAAAGTATCTATCTTGTGCAGATAATTCAGCTTTCTATGGGAAGCTAATTTAGGCAAAAATCTAAATTTGGCTCAGAAAGTAAATTATGCAGTTATTACTCTTGTGAAATATTGTTATATTTGTAATGTTTTCCTTCAGCAAACATGACGGACGAGCTGGATGTGATCTTTGAGCCGTAGTTGGCCCACCCTTGATGTATAACCTCCTGCATTTTGAGACCAGAAGCTTGTTGTTGCTGTCAACTGGTCCTTTTGCCTGATTCCTTGTATCAATCTATTAATCAATCAATCAATCAAAACACTTTATTAGTCCCCACGGGGCAATTAAAAGGCACACAGAGTAGCATACAACACCCATCCACATACATACAATAATCCAGTGTTCAATCGTTATGTGCGCAAGTGCTGAAGTTTATACAATAAATAAGACTGAATAAAATGTTTAAAAGTGAATAAGATGTATAATAAGTACCAATATAAATGACAGTGCACTGTCGTAAATGATGGCGGGGCAGAACACTACTGAACACGAGGGGGCGGGGGCTGCCAGTTCGGGTGCTGGGAATGAAGCCAGTCTTTCTCCTTTGAGTCCTGCTGCCGGGGCATCGAAGTCTGTGTCTTGACGGCAGCCAAACAAACTCCAGGAACAGGATGTGTATAGGGTCCTGAAGGATTATGCGGTTTAAGACCAAAAGCTAAATGTTGCTGTCAACTGGACCTTTTTCCAAATTCCTGATATTTCTTTTATTTCATGTTGATGTCTGTGTACTGTCTGTTGATGCCGTTGCAACATCCATCGCAGCCTGGGGAATAACCTCGTGTGTGGCCCAGTCTCAAGGTTTCTTTATCTTCCTAATGCTGATTTTTGGTTTGTTTCTTGCCCTCGTGTAGGTTTCAGATGAAGGGATATTGTAAAGGTGTTTTGTGCAGCCCTTTTTGACTTTTTGTGATATAGGGCTACACGAATAATTGTGACTTGTGTCTTGCAGATATCGGTGAAAAATATCTTCCGACTGCGCGGCAGGAACCAGAGTTGCCTCGTGTTAAAATTGAGGACAAGGAAGATTTTAAGCAGGATGAGGAAAATTCTAAGCCTGATCACGTTAAGCAGGAAACAGAGAACGTGGATCCTGTTCATGTTAAAGAAGAGGAGGATTTGGAAGTGTCGCTCGGGGCCGGGGTCCTTTTAACCATCGCAGATCAAGGTCAACACGAAGAGAAGGATTGGCAGGAGCCTCTAAGCTTCAGTTCCTGCCAACACGTCAAAACGGAAGACGTCGACTCTGCAAACACTGGAAGCCACAAACAGTCGAAGAGACTTATGTTAGCTGACATTGTTGAGAAGCCTTTTGCCTGCTCAATTTGTGGTAAAAGCTTCACAGATAACTGCAACCTTAAAATCCACACTAGAATCCACACTGGCGAGAAGCCATTTAACTGTTTAGTTTGTGGTAAAAGATTCTTCCTCAAAGCACACTTGAAATCACACTCACTAACTCACACTGGGGAGAAACCGTTTTCCTGTTCAGTTTGCGGTCGGAAATTCAGTATGAGGAATGCCCTCAAATTACACACAAAAATCCACACTGGTGAGAAGCCTTTTAACTGTGTAGTCTGTGGTAAAAGATTCACCGACAAAAAACACTTGAAATCGCACACATTAACTCACACTGGTGAGAAGCCGTTTGCTTGCTCAATTTGCAGTAAAAGATTCACTGCGAGCGGGAACCTAAAACGCCACACAAGAATCCACACTGGTGAGAAGCCATTTTCCTGCTCAGTTTGCGGTCAAATGTTCAAGTGGGAGAATGCCTTCAATTTACATAGGAGAATCCACACAGGTGAGAATCCTTTTAACTGTTCAGTTTGTGGTAAAACTTTCACCCAAAAAGGAACCTTGAAATCACACACATTAACCCACACTGGTGAGAAGCCGTTTGCCTGCTCAGTTTGCGGTAAAAGATTCACAGAGAGTGGGAACTTAAAAGCACACATGAGAACACACACTGGCGAGAAGCCTTTTGTTTGCACGGTTTGTGGTCTAAAATTCACTCAAAAATCAAACTTAAAAATCCACACAAGAATTCACACTGGTGAGAAACCTTTTAACTGTACAGTTTGCGGTGAACGTTTCTCCCAGATGGGGAACTTAAAATCACACACATTAATCCATACTGGGGAGAAACCTTTTGCGTGCTCTGTTTGTGGGGAAAAATTTGGCCTGAAGCAAAATTTAAAAACACACACAAGAATTCACACTGGCGATAAGCCATTTCCCTGCTCAATTTGTGGTATAGAATTCACTGAAAAATCAAGTTTAAGAATCCACACAATAACCCACACTGGTGAGAAACGCTTTACCTGTACAGTTTGTGGGGAAAATTTTGTCCGGATCGGGCACTTAAAATCACACACATTAATTCATACTGGGGAGAAGCCTTTTGCCTGCTCCATTTGCGGTAAAAAATTCGGCCATAAGCACAACGTAAAAAGGCACACAATAACTCATACTGGTGAGAAACTGTATGCATGCTCTGTGTGTGATAAAACTTTCAGCTACAATCAGAGTTTGAAAAAACACACAAGAAGCCACAACGGTGAAAATCCTTTTTGTTGTTCAGTTTGCGGACAAAGATTCTCAAGTCAGGTGAGGGCTCAGGGTCACAAGTGCGCTTGAGGCAGAGGTTAGCTCTTTAGTCTGAGCATGAACCGAAAATCTGGTTGGGCCTAAAATGTCAGTCGTAACGCATGGCCGGGCTTCTCTCTCGCTGACTTAAAAAAAAAAGATCCACCCTTGGTGCGTGTCTATCATTGTGGATCATTTAAAAAAACTTAGTGAGAGAAAATCCCCAGTTCCTCAACATGGTCCCTACACACCTCATCATCTCTCCAATGTGGTGAGGGACACTTTTGCTCTCACCCCTTCTGCAGAAAATCGGGGGCTGAGCTATCCAAATCCCCCCGAGTCAGTCGACCATCACGCTCTCCTGACTGATAAGTTTGCAGGTGAAGTTCTGTGTCAGCTTTGTTCAACCCACTTTTGTTTTGATCATGAAAAAAATGCAGTTTTTGTTGTTGTATTAAAAAAAATGGTTCTGTAAAATATGTTTCCGTCGTGCAGTGTTTGGCACATTTGCCTAATGCGCGAAAGGTCCCCGGTTCGAGACTGGATGGAAACATATGTTGGCCTGGAGCGGGATGGGTCCCACCAGGATGTACTTGCCCAAGACTCACCGCGGGAAATGGTGCCCCTACGACCCGTGTGCTTAAGGGATCCAACCAACCAACCAAAAATAAAAAAATCTTTTTGTAGTTGTGTAAAACAGCACGTATGTTGTGTAGTTTTCTCTTTCTGTAAATGAGTACATTTATTTTAGTTGGGGGGGTGTTAAGTGCGAATGAATGACATCCATAAGGCGACGAATGTCAGGAGAGTGTGTGTGCACCCTTAAACACATCAAATTGGGTCATTTCTTATCCATGCATCTGTTATCTGCACCGCTCATCCTCAGTAGGGTCGCGGGGCCCCCGGAGCCCATCCCAGCTATCTTCAGGCAGTGGGCAGGGGACACCCCCAACTGGTTGCCAGCCAGTCGCAGGGCACACAGAGACAGACAACTCACTCGCTCATTCTCACCTAGGGACAATATGGATCGGCCAGTTAACCTGACATGCATGTTTTTGCAATGGGGGGAACCCACGCAGGCATGGGGAGAACATGCAAACTCCGCAAAGGACCGCTCATCACTGGATTTAGAACTATGCCCCGGACGAGCTACCCACCCATCCGCCATGCTGCCCCATGTCTCATACAAACAACACAGATGATAAGGCATTCAAACTTGTGACCATAAACATAAATATTTTTGGCGTCACAAGTTCTCTTAGCCTGGTATTAATTGAAAAATCGCATGTTTCCTTTTTAATTTTTAAAAAAAAATTATTTAGCACTTACATGTAATACAAAACGTCATTCATTTGAGAAAAAAACTGAGTAAAGGATGATCACTAAAAGGATTGCCGGACGTGAGTAGTCACGCTTCCCTTAACCACCTGGGTCATCCACTGAGGACGCAATTCTGGACAGCCTTTTCCTCTCTTTAGGGTTCCTGGCCTCTTAATGGGGTCGTGGCTGTTATACTTTTGCTCTCTGGCTTGAAGTATATTAATAAAACCAATGAAATGACACGACTGTCCGCACTACTGTGTTTATTCACCCTCCACCATGCCGGTAACTTCCAACTCCCGCGAAAGACCATGACCAACCCAAAAGCCCAAACACCCAAACAAGTTAAGCACCCCGGCACCAAGTCGGTCATGCTTTTGTCCCTCCAAATGAAACGGGACGCAAGAAAGGGGCCATGTTACTCAGGTAAGGGTGACACAACACACTCTTCTGTTCAACAGCAGGGCCCGACAGCTTTCACTGGTTTACCCCTGCCGCATCATATGGGTGCCCTGCCCATCCCTTAGAACGCGTCCAAACATCCCACTATACTTTCACAACACCTCTCCACTCATTCCTATCACCAACAAGAGCTCTAGCTTTCACTAGATTTAGACCTCTTTCCTGCAGTGCATTCATAACACCATCCATCCACGTCAATCGCGGCCTTCCTCTTGGTCTCCTTACATTGACTTCTGCTCAGTAGATCCTCTTCAACATTGCTCCTCATCCATCCTCTCCATGTGTCCAAACCAACGAGTACTCTCTTATTCACACGCTTGCTCGGTTTCACGACTACTCCAGTTCTGGCTCTCACAATTTCATTTCTCAATCCATCCAATCTTGTCACTCCTAACATACCCCTCAAACACTTCATCTCAAAAACATTTAATTTCCTTCTCAAATCTGCTTTTAGGCTCCAAGTCTCTGCACAGAGCACCCAAAACCTTGCTTCCTTGATTCACTCTGTGCAATACCTCGCACTCCATTCCACCAACTGCTGCCACATCACAACCAAAGTACCTAAAGCTTTCAACTTCTTCCAGCACCTGTCCATGCAACCTGATTTCTAACGCCATGCCCACTCCATCACGTGAACACTTCATCACCTTACTCTTGTCAACATTCAAACATAACTTATGCCTATCACATACTCCTCCAAACTCCATGACCAACCTTCTCAATGTTTCCTCAGAATCAGCTAAAAGCGCTGTGTCTTCTGCAAACAACAACTGACTTACCTGCTACACTGTTCCCCTGTTATCGATCATCTCTACACTTCTGCCAGATACTCTTGGATTCACCTCTCTCTCGACACCGTCTATGTACACATTAAACAGCCATGGTGACATCACACACCTCTGTCTCACACCAGTCAACACAGGGAACCACTCACTTGGCTCACTCCCTACTCTTACACATGCTCTGCTGTTCACATACAAACTCTTCAATGCTTCCAACAACTTTCCACACACTCCATACATCACCATCACCTACCACAACGCCTCTCTATCAACTCTGTCATACGCCTTTTCCAAGTCCATGAAGGCCAAATAAACATCCTTACCTTTTGCAAAATATTTCTCACACACCTACTGTACTGCGAACACCTGATCCACACATCCTCTTCCTTTCCTGAAACTATTCTGCTCCTCCATCACCACCTCATCCTTTCTTACTTTCACTCTCTTAATCAACTCTTCCATACAGCTTACCCGGAACATACAACAAACTGATAACTCTCGAATTGCTACATTCATACTTATCACCTTTACCCTTATATATATATATATATATATATATATATATATATATATATATATATATATATATATATATATATATATATATATATATGATTGAGTACAGTTATTGAAAATGAAGATTTTTATGTTTACATGTTTTTCATTGAATGCAAATGTTTTGTTTTTATGTTAACAAGGGGGATTTAGTACTTACACTTGCGTTAAGTTGCACTGCGTATGGACTGAGAGAGGCGCCGTAGTTCTGACATCACACACTTTCGCGGGAGTTGGAAGTTACCGGCATGGTGGAGGGTGAATAAACACAGTCGTGTCGTTTCATTGCTTTTATTAATATACCTTAAGCCAGAGGACAAAAGTATAACAGCCACGACCCCAATACAACGCCAGGAACCCTAAAGAGTGGAGAAGGCTGTCCAGAGTTCAGGTGGTTAGGGGAACCGTGACTACTCAAGTCCGGCAATCCTTTTAGTGATCATCCTTTACTCAGTTTTTTTCCCAATGAATGACGTTTTATATTACATGTACGCGCTAAAAAAAACAAAATAATTTAAAAAGGAAACATGCGATTTTTCAATTAATACCAGGCTAAGAGAACTTGTGACGCCTAAAATATTTGTTTATGGTCACAAGTTTGAATGCCTTATTCATTGTGTTGTTTGTATGAGAAATGGGGCGGGACGGCAGCTGAGTGGGTAGCTCGTCCGCGGCACAGTTTTGAGGTCATGGGTTTAAATCCAGTGATCAGCTGTCCTTTGCAGGGTTTGCATGTTCTCCCTGTGCCTGCAACAACATGCATGTCAGGTGAATTGGCCGGTCCAAATTGTCCCTAGGTGAGAATGAGGGAGTGAGTTGTCTGTCTCTGTATGCCCTGCGACTGGCTGGCAACCAGTTGGGGTGTCCCCTGTCCACTGCCTGAAGATAGCTGCGATGGGCTCTGGCGCCCCCGCGACCCTACTGAGGATGAGCGGTGCAGATAACAGATGGATGGATAATAAATGACCCAATTTGATGTGTTTAAGGGTGCAGACACACTCTCCTGACATTCGTCGGCCTATGGATGTCATTCATTTGCACTTAACATGCCCCCCCCCAACTAAATTAAATGTACTCATTTACACAAAGGGAAAACTAGACAACATACGTGCTGTTTTACACAATTACAAAAAGATTTTTATATTTTTGTTGGTTGGTTGGATCCCTTAAGCACACGGGTCGTAGGGGCACCATTTCCTGCGGTGAGTCTTGGGCAAGTACATCCTGGTGGCACCCATCCCGCTCCTGGCCAACATATGTTTCCATCCAGTCTCGAACGGGGGACCTTTCGCGCATTAGGCAAATGTGCCAACCACTGCACGACGGAAACATATTTTACAGGACCAATTTTTTTTTTAACAGAACAACAAAAACTGCATTTTTTTCATGATCAAAACAAAAGTGGGTTCAACAAAGCTGACACAGAACTTCACCTGCAAACTTATTAGTCAGGAGAGCATGATGGACGACTGACTCGGAGAGAATTTAGATGAAATTATCTGCATTTATATAGCGCTTTTCAAGTCAAGACTTCCCAAAGCGCTTTACAGTGTGCTTCACATTTCCCAATAGCGGCCGTGCAGCCATGTAAGGCACTAACCTGCTTATTGGGGGTATTAAGGGTTCAGTGTCTTACCCAAGGACACTTTGACATGCAACACGGAGGAGCCGGGATTCGAACTGCGATCTCTTGATCCCAAGACGAGCACTCTACCTCCTGAGCCACTGTCGCAGATAGCTCAGCCCCCGATTTTCTGCAGAAGGGGTGAGAGCAAGTGTCCCCCACCACATTGGAGAGGTGAAGTAGGCGTGTGGGGACAATGTTGAGGAACTGGGGATTTTCTCCCATGGCATGCATGACACTGGTCACACCAGATTCTGATGTCATTATCCGTGTCGGGCCGATAACACACAGCCCTAGCACGGGCTACAACTCGCTCACAGAGCCAGGCAGTTGTACTAGGTTGTCAGGCACCAATACTGTGGGGACCAACGCCTGAGTTGTCTGCCCCCTAACACTCCTACATCCAGTTGTGCACAACAACCCATCCGGGAAGCTAATCCGGTGGAATTCCCTTCAAAATCTCCTCAAGCTTAGATAAATCTCTGAAACCATCATCTTGATTTTGTCAACTCCAAAAAAATGTAGAAGTAAGAACTTGCATCTCATCAACCTAAAAGCCAGAGCCTGGAAATTCACTTAATTTGAGGGACTGAGCCCAAAGCAAACGCAAATTTTCACTCTTTATTTGTGAGGACTTTCTAGTGAGAGGAAGGGCTTCTCTCTCACTAACTTTTTTTAAATGATGCACAATGATAGACGCACACCAAGCATGAATATTTTCTTTTTTGTTTTAAGTCAGCGAGAGAGAAGTCCAGCCATGCGTTATGACTGACATTTTGGGCCGACCAGAATTTCGGTTCAGGCTCTGACTTAAGAGCTAACCTCTGCCTCAAGCGCACTTGTGACCCTGAGCCTTCACTTGACTTGAGAATCTTTGACCGCAAACCGAACAACAAAAAGGATATTTACCGGTGTGGGTTCTAGTATGTTTTTTTAAACATTGATTATAGCTGAATTTTTCACCACACACAGAGCACGCATAAAGTTTCTCACCAGTGTGGGTTCTTGTGTGCCTTTTTAAGTTGTGCTTATGGCTGAATTTTTTACCGCAAACGGAGCAGGCAAAAGGTTTCTCTCCGTTATGAACCAGTGTGTGTGATTTTAAGTGCCCGATCCGGACAAAACTTTCCCCACAAACTGTACAGTTAAACGGTTTCTCACCAGTGTGGGTTCTTGTGTGCATTATTAAACTTGATTTTGCAGTGAATTTTAGACCACAAATTGAACAGGCAAATGGCTTCTCGCCAGTGTGGGTTCTTGAGTGTATTTTTAAGTTTCCACTCTCGGTGAATCTTTTACCGCAAACCGAGCAGGCAAACGGCTTCTCACCAGTATGGATTAGTGTGTGTGATTTTAAGTGCCCCATCTGGGAGAAACGATCCCCACAAATTGTACAGTTAAAAGGTTTCTCACCAGTGTGGGTTCTTGTGTGGATTTTTAAGTTTGATTTATGAGTAAATTTTATGCCACAAACCGAGCAGGCAAAAGGCTTCTCACCAGTGTGGGTTCTCATGTGTATTTTGAAGTTCCCACTCTCGGTGAATCTTTTACCGCAAACTGAGCAAGCAAACGGCTTCTCACCAGTGTGGGTTAATGTGTGTGATTCCAAAGTTCCTTTTTGGGTGAAGGTTTTACCACAAACTGAACAGTTAAAAGGATTGTCAGCTGTGTGGATTCTTGCGTGGCGTTTTAGGTTCCCACTCACAGTGAATCTTTTACCGCAAACTGAGCAGGCAAACGGCTTCTCACCAGTGTGGGTTCTTGTGTGGAACTTTAAGCTTGATTTTTCAGTGAATTTTAGACCACGAATTGAGCAGGCAAAAGGCTTCTCAACAGTGTGATCGAACATATGTCTCTTCGACTGTTTGTTGCTTCCAGTGTTTGCAGAGTCGTCTTCTTCCGTTTTCACGTGTTGGCAGGAACTGAAGCTTAGAGGCTCCTGCCAATCGTTCTCTTCGTGTTGACCTTGATCTGCGATGGTTGAAAGGACGCCGGCCCCGAGCGACACTTCCAAATCCTCCTCTTCTTTAACATGAACAAGATCCACGTTCGCTGTTTCCTGCTTAACGTGATCAGGCTTAAAATCTCCCTCATCCTGCTTAAAATCTTCCTTGACCTCAATTTTAACACGAGGCAACTCTGGTTCCTGCCGCACAGTCGGAAGATATTTTTCACTGATATCTGCAAGACACGGGTCGAAATTATTTGTATAGCCCTGTTCTAGATGATTTTCTAGTGATGATGAAAACCAAAATATTTAATAGCCATATATTAACACTATAAAAAAAATCAAGATTGAAAGTTTTGCATTTCCAACCAAAAATTACGTTTGCTTACAAATTTGTCAACGTTGTAAACTTGGTGGTTTCATTTGAAGGTCATTGAAAAACAAATTGTTAGTATGATGGCAATTGTTTCCTAAATTTGCATCAAAGAAGCCTGTTGAAATCGGCTGCTGGAAGTGCTATTGTTCATGTTTAACGTATTAAGACTTTAGGGGGGAAATTGGAGTTGTGTCCCCCATGCATTTGATATAGAGACTCGTATCTGGTAACACAAGCATGTTGCAACATCCAGGCTCGTCCTTCTTTCCCCAAGGACAACAAAACTAGGAGATAGAGATCACTCATTAGGACAGATTATAAGTGCGTCTTGAAGTCTGGAATCAGACATTTCCACATGGTTGTGTAAAATCTACACACGCGGGATACAACTCAGGCATCACTACAGTCACTTTCAGCAGTTGTTGTGTATAAAAATACACTTATGCTTATTTGGCCCTAGCCAAATTAAAATAATATCTTTAAAGACAAATGTGAGATGTCAAGGAGAAACTACAATGACCAACCTCCTCGGAGCTCCTTGTAAACAAAGACCGGTTCTCTCTCGGTGGTTTCTTCTTGCGCTCCCTGAAGCTCCTCTTGGAAATTTCCTTTCCCAATAGAGCACATTTTATTTGCGTTTGAAGCGCAAGCTGGATTTTTACCAAGCTAAATCAAGATATCCCGAGGGGCCGGAGCAGAACGCCCCGTTGTCAGCTCGACTCGAGTGGACAAAGAAAGTGTCGGTCGGCAGTAAAAAGGCAGTCAATAGGCAAATTACTGAATTTAAAGTTAGCCTGCTTTCAATCTTAAGAAGTTTTAGATTTAATCTAGGATATTTTGCAGTTTTTATAATCTGACTTGGTGTTAGGCGCGTCGGCCATTATCGACGTCTCTTTTTTATTCTTCTTCTTCGTTTAACTGTGGTCGACATCCATCCAGTTGGTGCATTACCGCCCCCATCACAGAATAGAATAGAATAGCACGGCGGAGCAGTGGTTAGCGCATGTGCGGCACAGTTCATGTCTTGGGAACCTCCTGTGTGGGTTCAAATCCAGCTCCAGACTTCCTGTGCGGAGTTTGTATGTTCTCCCCGTGCTTGCGTGGGTTTCCTCCGGCCACTCCGGTTTCCTCCCACATTCCAAAAACATGCATTTCAGGTGAATTGTCTGGTCCAAATTGTCCCTAGGTGTGAATGAGCGAGTGAGTTGTCTGTCTCTGTGTGCCCTGCGATTGGCTGGCAACCAGTTCAGGGTGTCCCCTGCCCACTGCCCGATGATTGCTGGGATGGGCTCCAGCACCCCCGCGACTCTACTGAGGATAAGCGGTGCAGCTAATGAGATGGGAATAGAATAGAAAGCTCTTCCACATCAGCCGTTTGCCGATTGGTCAACTCTGTGTACAATGCGAAAATTTGCGGATACTTCAGTTTTAAAATGCCGCCTTAAAATTACCAGACATTTCTTTCCATCTCCTGGTGCTTCATACAGGATTAAACATGAGTGTTTTGTCTTCCAAACACCCACACTGTTCAGCATAAACAAGTTGGTTTTAAAAGATTTTATACATTAGACTATGAAGGATTTTATACGATTGACTCAGTTTAATGCAATAAAGAGATTCACTGACTGGGCTGTAGTTCAATAACAGGGCAGGCTGTTCGAAATGCATTATATTTTGTTTGGGAAATTTTGATAACAGGACTCGTGGATTTGCTGACGACAGGCGTTGTTTTGGAAAAACGAGACATCGAGGCGCTGTGCTGAGAGATCGTTGGCCGCAAACAACCGCTTGGCACGCCCGTGGGAGGAGCCGAGACGCCATCTTGCGGGGAGACGTGGGCCAATAAGAGAAAGCAAAAGGACTTCAGAAGGGGGTTTTCACACAGACTCCAACGTCACTACTTCTTTGACCGTCTCCTGAGTACACTTAGTTCTTCTGTTAGGAAACATAAACACACAACCGTGCTCTACATTTTTAAGACTCTCAAGCTTGAAAGGAAAATGCAGGCCATGAAGACGAGATTCTACGGGAACATTCTAGCCATCAGCGACTTCGCCCGTGTGACAAATCAAACAGTGCGCTACACCATCAGAGGTCACATTGGACACTACCAAGAACCGTTGTCAAAGACTTGAGTGGTCACGTCACAAGATCATCAGAACTGGCCAAGATCTTTCTCCAGAGCACAGTCTGAGGGGTCAGGAGAACTGGGCCCACAACATTAAGGAATGGACTGTTGCCAACTTTCTCGCGACCCAAACGCAGGCCAGGAACTGTCAATGTAACGGGACACAGGTGGATGGTCTAGCTCCAGCTGGTGTTACACATTTGTTTTATATATTTTTGTTTTTTTTCTTTTGGTTTTGTTGTCCTTTTACCTAATCTGCAAAATAGATGGTAAATGTCAGTCTCACACGACACCATTTACTTGTTACCATTAAGAGTGATTTATTGAATACGTCTCATTAAATCATGTGGGTTCCCGTGAGACTTGCCCCAAAACACCCTTCTCTGACCTGTGAGACTGTGTCATCTAGTGGTGATATACTGGTACTTCACTTTTTCTGCTTTACAAAACAACACCAAAATTCCAAAATATAACATTTTGACTAGTCAGCAACCCTTCTTGCGCCACATCAACAGCAGAGAAAACTTTGAGAAGCACGGGGCTTTTTGACAGGGTTTGAAGGATGGAAGACGTGACGGGTATTTGGTGATAGGGGGCGGTAATGTGCCAAAGCGATGGATGCCAACCGCCTTTAAACCTTAAGAAGAAGAAAAAAATAAAAAGACACGTAGATAATGGCCGACGCCCCTACCATCAAATTAGGCCATGAAAACTGCCAAATATCCTAGATTAAACCTTAAAGTACTCAAGCTTGAAAGCAGGCTAACTTTAAGTTCAGTAGTTCAGGACTTTGCCTATTGACTTCCTTTTTACTGCCGACTGACACTTTCTTTTTCCACTCGAGTCGAGCTGAAAACGTGGCGTTCTGCTCCGGCCCTTCTGGAAATATTTATTTAGCTTGGTAAAAAACGCTTGAGCTTCAAACGCAAATAACATGTGCTCAATTGGGAAAGGACATTTCCAAGAGGAGCTTCAGGGAGCGCAAGAAGAGACCGAAGGAGAACATCGACGGCTGGACGTTGTTTCCAAGCAGCTCCGAGGAGGTTGGTCATTGACATCTCACATTTGTCTTTTAAGATATTATTTGAGTTTGGATAGGGCCTTATCTTATCCATCAATAATTATTTTCAAATGAGCACAAGTGTATTTTTATACACGACAACTGCTGAAAGTGATTGTAGTGATGCTTGAGTTGTATTCCGTGTGTGTTAAGGATATGACCGAGTGTGCAGTTTCGTCATGCGTGAGAAGATAAGCAGGACATTGCGGTTCAGCCTTTAAGAATATTTATTCTTAACAGCAAGAAAACAAGAACACGGCTCCATCCAACCCGACATGGCAATCAACAATTTTTAGCAAAACGAAATGTGTTGCGTGCGTCATGACGTCACTCAATGTAAAACGTCTTACCGCAATTTCACGAGTAAGAGCGCTATACAATTGACAAATCTTAACACCCCCACTCGCTCTTAGATCTGTGGATTACTTTTGGAACGCAATCAACATTGACAATTACGTTTTTCCTTCACACATGCGAAACCAAAATCTTGTGCACATTTATGTTTCAAACAAACCCTGATAAATCGTTTTTTCTTTTAACTTAGTAGCTGGGTTTGTTATTTGATCAGTAGGACAGTATTGCAAAGCTATTTTCCCATTGTTTACACTTTCTCTTATGAAGTAGTATTTAATGTTAATGTGCTTGCACCTTTGCCTGTTGCAATAGTACCCTGATTGTCACTTTTGTCTGTGCATATTGATAGGTAGGTACATGCATTCCTGTACAGCTGATGCTAAAGAAAT
This sequence comes from Urocampus carinirostris, assembly GCF_059441175.1. Classification (NCBI taxonomy): domain Eukaryota; kingdom Metazoa; phylum Chordata; class Actinopteri; order Syngnathiformes; family Syngnathidae; genus Urocampus; species Urocampus carinirostris. The sequence goes on along the minus strand of NC_142352.1, from coordinate 1,172,881 downwards.
GTATTCTGCCTCACATGTAGACAGTGCAACTGTTGCTTTTTTTGTCTTCCATGATATTGGAGAACTTTCCTTACTTAGACTAGCACAATATCCTCATTTGCTACATCTGTTACATTTAATACATACTGATGTCAAAATGTATTAGATGTATCATTTATTTTACTGTCATAAATCTCTTGTTCTATCTCTCTCGCCATAATCTATGCACACTTCAGATTTCTGTGTTCCCTTTTCGTTGGCAGTTTTGGTCGTGAATTTCACTCATCTGTGTCTTTGGACTCTTGCTGTATCTGGGTAGTACACCAGATAAGCTGGGCTGTTTTTATCATAGCCCACAAAAATACCTTGATCACACCTAGAATCTAATTTCCCTTTTTCTTGCTTATAGGCAAAACGGATTAATCCAAATTTGTGAAGTTTGGATATGTTAGGTATTTTTCCTGTAAACAGTTTATACAGTGTTTTCTTTGTCTGGGCGACAGTGGAATTTATACTGAGTTTGGTCAGCGTTGTTTTTCTCTAGCCGGGCGATCGATTCTCCGAAATTATGCAATTTCCCAGAAATAGTTGCAGTCCAAATTCTTATCAGTTAAGCAAATAGTTGGAGTCGCCCTGACCCGGCCAAAGTCCTGTCAGTTACAAATAATTGTGACTTGTGTCTTGCAGATATCAGTGAAAAATATCTTCCTACTGCGCGACAGGAACCAGAGTTTCCTCGTGTTAAAATCGAGGACAAGGGAGATTTTAAGCAGGAAGAGGAAGATTTTAAGCCTGATCACGTTAAGCAAGAAACAGAGAATGTGGATCCTGTTCATGTTAAAGAAGAGGAGGATTTGGAGGCGATGCAAGGGGCCGGTGTCCTTTCAACCATCGCCGATCAAGGTCAACACGAAGAGAACGATTGGCAGGAGCCTCTAAGCTTCAGTTCCTGCCAACACATGAAAACGGAAGACGACGCCTCTGCAAACAGTGGAAACCACAAACATTCGAAGAGACATATGTTAGATCACACTGTTGAGAAGCCTTTTGCCTGCTCAATTTGTGGTAAAACCTTCACCCAAAAAGGAACCTTGAAATTACACACAAGAACCCACACTGGTGAGAAACCTTTTAATTGTACAGTTTGTGGTGAACGTTTCTCCCACTTGGGGAACTTAAAATCACACACACTAATCCATACTGGTGAGAAGCCGTTTGCCTGCTCAGTTTGCGGCAAAAGATTTACTGCAAAATCAAGCTTAAAAATCCACACAAGAACCCACACTGGCGAGAAACCTTTTAATTGTACAGTTTGTGGTTATCGTTTCTCCCACTTGGGGCACTTAAAATCACACACACTAACTCACACTGGTGAGAAGCCGTTCGCTTGCTCAATTTGCGATAAAAGTTTCACTACGAGAGGACACCTAAAACGCCACGCAAGAACCCACACAGGTGACAATCCTTTCAACTGTTCAGTTTGTGGTAAAACCTTCACCGAAAAAGGAAACTTGAAATCACACACACTAATTCATACTGGTGAGAAGCCATTTGCCTGCTCGGTTTGCGGTAAAAGATTCACTGTGAATGGGAAATTAAAAAGACACTCAAGAACCCACTCTGGCGAGAAGCCATTTGCCTGCTCAATTTGTGGGCTAAAATTCACTGTAAAAGCAAGCTTAAGAAGCCACTCAAAAATCCACACTGGTGAGAAACCGTTTAACTGTACAGTGTGTGGGAAAAGTTTTGTCCGGATCGGGCACTTAAAATCACACACACTAATTCATAATGGGGAGAAACCTTTTTCCTGCTCTGTTTGCGGTAAAAATTTCAGCCATAAGCAGAGTTTAAGAAAACATACGAGTACCCACACCGGTAAATATCCTCTTTGTTGTTCAGTTTGCGGTCAAAGATTCTTAAGTCAGGTGAAGGCTCAAGGTCACAAGTGCGCTTGAGGCAGAGTTTATCTCTTAAGTCTGAGCATGAACTGAAATTCTGGTCGGGCCTAAAATGTCAAGTCATGTTTATTTGTATAGCCCTTAATCACAACAAGTCTCAAAGGGCTATACAGACTGTTATTGCACCATCCCTTGAACCTACATGAGTGCAAGGAAAAACTCAAAACCTTTACCTGAAAAAATTAAGAAATCTTGACTCTGTGTGATATTAAGTTTGCCAATGTTCTTGGATTACCACACTCTTTATGCTTTTATAATCTAGGAGATTTGATAAAAAGAAAGGTCTCAGTGAAGGACAAAGCCACTTGTTTGCTACCCCCAAATTATCAAGATCAAATGAAGAATTAAAGATCCATATGTCAATCTTAACGCATGGCCTGGCTTCTCTCTTGTTGACTTGAAAATATCCACTTTTGGTGCGCCTCCATCATTGTGGATCATTTAAAAAAAGTTAGTGAGAGGGAAGCCCTTCCTCTCACTAGAAAGTCCTCAGAATTAAAATGTGAACATTTGGGTTTGCTTTGGGCTCAGTCCCTCAAATGAAGTGAATTTGTCCGGCTCTGGCTTTAAGCTTGATGAGATGCAAGTTCTTGCTTTTACATTCCTTGGAGTTGCCAAAATCAAGATGATCGTTTCAAAGATTTATTTTAGACCTGATGCTGATTAAAGGATCCTACATTATATACTCTTATTTAACCCTTAAAGCATTAAGACTTTTTATGTGGATTTCATTATTTTGCATCACATATACAGCAAGCGTATTCTCATTGTGAGTTAGTGACAGGACCGTTTTTTGAATATTTTTCCTTCGTTTGAATGATTATTTTACTTTCAAATGAATGTGTTCAAGCAACTTCATACATTTTGGATTGGATTCATAAAAATGTCATCAATTCAATTGTTGAACTGAGTGTTTGTCTTTTGTTTTTAAAATGTATCATTTGTATAAAATGTCCAAGATTGAGCATTTCTTGTGCTCGTTTTAATGCTTCCATAACGTGGTTGCCTCTTGATAAGACTTGTTACCTTGTACCTTAAATGAAAGGAAGAACTCTACATTGTCAACATCATGTTAAGAAATGTTGTATGTGATGAAGTGGTTCGTGAAGGTCATTGGTTTTATCTTCTATGGAAAACTGAAGACGAAAAACAAACTTTTTTGGTTTTGATTTATATCAATAAAGGGAATTGACATAATCATTGATTCGAATATAATCTGACGTTATTGCATGTCTTTACCCAACAAATACCGGAAAATAATCCCCCAAAATTTTTTTTTGTTCTTGTTCCTCCATAACCCAGAAAACGGTTGTTCTTTATCTGTTTCCTCTTTGAGTGCATCTTTGACGATGTGATGCCTCCTACAGTCTATTTCCGAGTATCTTAATAACCCGCGTTAAAAAAATAAATCCCAAAGATAATTTGACATTTCAGTAAATTGATGGATATGGACAGGAGATGTTTTGGATTGATGGAGTCGGCTTGGCATAAGGAACACATTAGGATATAAAAAGCTTGTTTATCCCGAGTGTAAATGTCAGAGAATGTTATCAATGATCGCTTTGGGCTGCCAAAGAATGGCGTTCTTCTTTGCCAAGTCTTATTGGCAGGGAACATACGGTCGAGCCGACCCCAAACAATTCTTGGAAATTAGGAGTCGAAAGATTACAAAACATTCTGTCTGGTAGCGTGCATAAACACGTGCGAGGGGGACGGGCGAAAGTAATACAAAATGCTGTATTAGGATATAAAAAGACAATTGTCTCTGAAGACAAACGAGACTTCGAGACCTTTGTTTTGTATGCTGATGAAGATAATTAAACGAGCGCTCCCTTTCACGGCAAGACTCCTTTGCATCTTGTTGTTTACGTATTTTGGGGCATATTGCACGGGCTGCTCCACGATAACTTCAACCCGTCTGGAGGGACAAGAAAATAGCAGTGAAATCAAAGATCAGACTCATGGAAGCTCTAGTTACCTCCATTTTGCTCTATATTTGCAAGACAAAGACTCTCAAGCTGGAAAGGAAAATGGTGGCCATGAAGACGAGGTACTACGGGAACATTCTAGCCATCAGCGATTTTGCCCGTGTGGCGAATCAAACAATGCGCTACACCATCAGAAGTCACATTGGACACTACCAAGAACCGTTGTCAAAGACTTGAGTGGTCACGTCACAAGATCATCAGAACTGGCCAAGATATCTCTCCAGACCACAGTCTGAGGGGTCAGCAGAACTGGGCCCACAACATTAAGGAATGGACTGGTGCCAACATTGCCACAACACAAACGCAGGCCAGGAACTGTCAACAGCAGAGAAAGCTGTCCAGAGTTGGTCCTCAGTGGATGACCCAGGTGGCTAAGGGTACCGTAAATTGTGATTACTCAAGTCCGGCAATCCTTTTGGTGCTCATCCTTTACTCAGTTTATTTTTCCAGAATGAATGACGATTTGTATGACACGTAGGCGCTAAATAATACACAATATTTTGAAAACAAAACATGCGGTTTTCCAATTAATACCAGGCTAACAGAACTTGTGACGCCTAAAGTATTTATGTTGATGGTCACAAGTTTGAATGTCTTATCCTTTGTGTTGTTTGTATGAGAAATGGGGCGGCACGGCGGATGGGTGGGTAGCTCGTCCGGGGCACAGTTCTAAATCCAGTGATGAGCGGTCCTTTGCGGAGTTTGCATGTTCTCCCCATGCCTGCGTGGGTTCCCCCCATTGCAAAAACCTGCATGTCAGGTTAATTGGTGTGTATGAGCGAGTGAGTTGTCTGTCTCTGTGTGCACTGCGACTGGCTGGCATCCAGTTGGGGTGTCCCGTGCCCAATGCCCGAAGATAGCTGGAATGGGCTCCAGAACCCCCGCAACCCTACTAAGGATAAGCGATGCAGATAATGGATGGATGGATATAGTAAAGTGACCTGAAAGCGCACAGGGAAAAATGAAACGTTTTTAGTCAGTTGTGTGTGAGTAAATGTGTTAAGGCTGGAAGTATTCTAGTAGATAAAAGGGACACTTTATGTGAAAAAGAGTACCGTAAATTCCGGACTATAAGCCGCTACTTTTTTACTAAACTTTCAACCCTGCGGCTTATTCAGTGATGCGGCCAATTTATGTAATTGTTCTAACGGCCGCCAGCGGCGCTCGAGTACAAAAGGTAAGATTTAGACCGGTGGAATATATGCGCCGAGGAAGACTGCAACTTCTTGGCTTGTGCATAAATTGAATTAGCGTAAACATACCCTCATCATGCAAAATGAAAAAAGAAAGACACATGACGCAGCTTTCAAGCTAAAAGCAATCGAGCAGTCCGATAAAGAAGGAAACAGAGCTACTGCACGTAAACTTGGCATAAACGAATCGATGGTGAGACGCTGGAAACGGCAGCGGGAAGAACTGGACAAATGTAAAAAGGCGAAAAAAGCTTTCCGAGGTAATAAAACTAGGTGGACAGGTGAACTGGAAGACCTTCTAGAAGACTGGGTGAACACACAGAGAGCAGATGGCCGAGGTATTTCGACTGTGCAGATCAGACTAAAAGCAAAAACAATCGCCACCGAAAATAAAATTCCAGATTTCAAAGGAGGACCGTCGTGGTGTCTTCGATTTATGAAACGAAAAGGTCTGTCCGTCAGGAGATATATATTTAGTGGATATATATTTTTCCCACCCTTACCTTTGGAAATATACACTTTTTTCCCTGGATTACTGTCAACGGGACCCGGACTCTGCAGGTGTGCATCAAACCTTAAGTACCGGTCTAATTTTCAATTCATTTTGCCGGCTGTGATTTTTGGACTGTGTACTTTAATGAAGGACATTTAGTTTCAATCGCGGGACTTAAAGTCGGGTTTGGGTTAATTTTGTGTTTGTGTTACTGGGCGTATGCGGCTTTTATACAGGTGCGGCTTGTGTAAGTACAAAATCGGTTTTCCTCCTAAAATGTGTTGGGTGCGGCTTATAATCAGGTGCGCTCTATAGTCCGGAATTCACGGTATAAGGTTTTATCTTTTGTTGTGAATGTGATTAAGTATTTGGAATTTAGGAAAGTATATAGTAAATGAAGAAATTCAGTGAAACCTGAAAGCGCACAAGGAAAAATGTAATGTACTGTTTGATAAAACATGTATATCAGATGGCATTGAAAACAAAAAAGGACAAATTTATCTTCTGGGACCGAGTTACTCAGTGTGAGGCCTGTAACACAAACAGGTCCTCACATTAACGCTGGTTACCAGGATGCTCAGAATTAGACTGTAGGGGGCATCGCATCGTCAAGGACGCCCTCAAAGAGGAAACAGATGAAGAACCATTTTCTGGGTTGTGGAAAAACGAAAACAAAAAATATATTTTTAAAAATTATTTTCCGGTATTTGTTGGGTAAAGACACGAAATAACGTCAGATTACATTTGAATCAATGATGATGTCAATTCCCTTTATTGATATAAATCAAAACCAAAAAAAGTTTGTTTTTCGTCTTCAGTTTTCCCAAGAAGATAGAACCAATGACCTTCACGAACATCTTCAACACATACAACATTTCTTAACATGATTTTGACAAATTAGAGTTCTTCCTTTCATTTCAGGTACAAGGTAACAAGTCTTATCAAGAGGCAACAACGGTATGAAAGCATTAAAAAGAGCACAAGAAATGATCAATCTTGGACATTTTATACAAATGATACATTTAAAAAACAAAAGAAAGTCACTCAGTTTTACAATTGAATTGATGACATTTTTATGAATCCAATCTAAAATGTATGAAGTTGCTTGAACACATTCATTTGAAAGTAAAATCATCATCATTCGAACGAAGGAAAAATATTCAAAAAACGGTCCTGTCACTAACTCACAATGAGAATACGCTTGCTGTATATGTGATGCAAAATAATGAAATCCACATAAAAGTCTTAATGCTTTACAAGTTGAATAAAAGTGTATAATGTAGGACCCTTTAATCAGCATCAGATCTAAAATAAATCTTTGAAACGATCCTCTTGATTTTGGCAACTCCCAAGGAATGTAAAAGCAAGAAGCTAAAGCCAGAACCGGACAAAATCACTTCATTTGAGGGACTGAGCCCAAAGCAAACCCAAGTGTTCACATTTTATCTGTGAGGACTTTCTAGTGAGAGGAAGAGCTTCTCTCTCACCAACTTCCAAAATGATGGAGAAGCACCAAAAGTGGATATTTTCAAGTCAACATGAGAGAAGCGTTAGGACTGACATTTAAGGCCGGACCAGAATTTCGGTTCAGGCTCAGACTTGAGAGCTAATTTTTGCCTCAAGCACACTTGTGACCATGAGCCTTCAACTGACTTGAGAATCTTTGACCGCAAACTGAACAACAAAGAGGATATTTACCGGTGTGGGTACTTGTATGTTTTCTTAAACTCTGATTATTGCTGAATTTTTTACTGCAAACGGAGCAAGCAAATGGTTTCTCCCCGTTATGAATTAGTGTGTGTGATTTTAAGTTCCCAATCCGGACAAAACTTTTCCCACAAACTGTACAGTTAAAAGGTTTCTCACCAGTGTGGGTTCTTGTGTGGCTTCTTAAACTTGATTTTACAGTGAATTTTAGACCACAAATTGAGCAGGCAAATGGCTTCTCGCCAGTGTGGGTTCTTAAGTGTATTTTTAAGTTTCCACTCTCGGTGAATCTTTTACCGCATATTGAGCAGGCAAACGGCTTTTCACCAGTATGGAATCGTGTGTGTGATTTCAAGTTTCTTTTTTCGGTGAAGGTTTTACCACAAACTGTACAGTTAAAAGGTTTCTCACCTGTGTGGATTCTTGCGTGGCGTTTTAGTTGTCCATTTGTAGTGAATCGTTTACTGCAAATTGAGCAAGCAAACAGCCTTTCGCCAGTGTGAGTTAGTGTGTGTGATTTTAAGTGCCCCATCCGGGAAAAACGTTCACCACAAACTGTACAGTTAAAAGCTTTCTCACCAGCGTGGGTTCTTGTGTGTTTATTTAAGCTACCTTTATGGTTGAATTGTCGATTACAAACCGAGCAGGCATAAGGCTTCTCACCAGTGTGGGTTCTTATGTGGATTCTTAAGCTAGATTTTACAGTGAATTTCAGACCACAAATTGAGCAGGCAAATGGCTTCTCACCAGTATGGATTAGTGTGTGTGATTTCAAGGTTCCTTTTTGGGTGAAGGTTTTACCACAAACTGAACAGTTAAAAGGTTTCTCACCAGTGTGGGTTCTTGTGTGGATTGTTAAGTTTGATTTATGAGTAAACTTTAGACCGCAAACTGAGCAGGCAAACGACTTCTCACCAGTGTGGGTTAATGTGTGTAATTTCAAGGTTCCTTTTTGGGTGAAGGTTTTACCACAAACTGAGCAGGCAAACGGCTTCTCACCAGTGTGGGTTCTTGTGTGTAATTTCAAGGTTCCCTTTCGGGTGAAAGTTTTACCACAAACCGAGCAAGCAAAAGGCTTCTCAACAGTGTCAGCTAACATATGTCTCTTCGACTGTTGGGGGCTTCCAGTGTTCGCAGAGTCGTCGTCTTCCATTTTCACGTGTTGGCAGGAACTGAAGCTTAGAGGCTCCTGCCAATCCTTCTCTTCGTGTTGACCTTGATCTGCGATGGTTGAAAGGACACCGGCCCAGAGCGACACTTCCAAATCCTCTTCTTCTTTAACATGAACAGGATCCACGTTCTCTGTTTCCTGCTTAACGTGATCAGGCTTAAATTCTTCCTCATCCTGCTTAAAATCTTCCTTGTCCTCAATTTTAACACGAGGCAACTCTGGTTCCTGCCGCGCAGTCGGAAGATATTTTTCAACATTCATCGCAGCCTGGTCATCCTGGAAGGGGGATTCCCAGCCCCCCTTCCAGGATGACCAGGCTGGGAATCCCCTCCTCTGAATCAAGACACAAGTCAAAATTATTTGAATAGCCCTATATCACAAAAAGTCAAAAAGGGCTGCACAAAACACCTTTACAATATCCTTCGATCTGAAAGCTACACGAGGGCAAGGAAAAAAACAAAAATCAGCATTAGGAAGATAAAGAAACCTTGAGACTGGGCCACACACGAGGTTATTCCCCTTCCAGGATGACCAGGCTGCGATGAATGTTGCAACGGCATCAACAGACAGTACACAGACATCAACATGAAATATAAGAAATATCAGGAATTTGGAAAAAAATAAGGCCCTGTTGACAACATTATGTTTTTGGTCTCAAACGGCAGAATCCTTCGTACCCTACACACATCCTGTTCCCGGAGTTTGTTGCTGTCAAGACAAAGACTTCGCTGCCCCGGCAGCAGGATTCAGAGGAGAAAGACTGGCTTCATTCCCAGCACCTGAACTGGCAGCCCCCGCCCCCTCGTGTTCAGTAGTGTTCTGCCCCGCCATCATTTACGACAGTGCACTGTCATTTGTATTGGTACTTATTATAAGTTTTACTGACTTTAAAACATTTTATTCAGTCATATTTATTGCATGGAATTCAGCACATCAGCACATAACGTTTTAACATTGGATGTTGTATTCTACTCGGTGTGCCTTTAAATAGCCCCTTGGGGACAAATAGTGTTTCGATTGATTGATTCCAGGAATCAGGCAAAAGGTCCAGTTAATAGCAACATTAAGCTGCTGGTCCTAAAATCCAGACCAATGCAGCAGGTTCTACATTAAGGGTGGGCCAACTACGGCTCACGGATCAAATCCAGCTCGTCCGTCATGCTTGCTGAATGAAAACATTACAAATATAACAATATTTTACAAGAGCAATAACTGCATCATTTACGTTTTGAGCCCAATTGAGATTTTATCCTAAATTTGATTCCCATAGCAAGCTGCATTATCTGCACAAGTGCTCAAGCTGGTCAACCAATCACATCGCAGATGACAAAACAAACAGCATTTGATCTTCTTCGTCCAAAACTTTTTTGTGTGAAAATATGGTTAAAAAAGTGTTACCATTGTGCAACACTTGTCCCTTGTTCCACATTATGTAAGTCCCGCCGCATGAAAATATATAATTGTATGTATCATTGGGGAAATGTATATCATATTTATTTTATTTATCGAGATAATTATTGAATTTCACATGAAAAATAATCAGACAGCCCTAATACATTTTGAGTATTTCAATGCATTCTATCAAATACAACAGGTATGCAAACATGTAGAGAAAACGTGGATATCCCCATGTTTTGTAAATGGACCATATATATATATATATATATATATATACACTGTACAAAATCAATCATTTTTTCACCTCTCAATCTGGCCCCTGTGCCATTTTTAATCCGATGGGGCCCACGACTCAAAAAGTTTGCCCAGCCCTGTTCTAGATGATCTTCTGGCGATGATGAAAAACTAAATATTTAATAGCCATATATACCACCATAAAATAAATCACGATGAAAAGTTTTGCACTTCCAACCAAAAATTACGTTTGCTTACAAATCTGTCAACATTGTAAACTTGGTGTTTTAATTTGAAGATCATTGAAAAACAAATTGTTAGTATGATCGCAATTTTTTCCTAAATTTGCATCAAAGAAGCCTCTCGAAAGCGAGTGCCGGAAGTGCTATTGTTCATATTTAACGTGCATCAATGCTGTATAACAGGGATGCCAAACTCAATTGTACGAGGGGCCAAAATTCGAAACACACTTAAGGTCGCGGGCCAACCAGGATAAACATTTATTGAACACACTTAAACTCAATGTTTTTGGAACATAAAAATGAAAAAAAACGGTCAAGAATCTTAAATTAAAACCTTAAATCACTTAAGTCAAGTCAAGTCTCATTTATTTATTTAGCCCTTAATCACAAAAATGTCTCAAAGGACTGCACAGGATTACAATTACAAAATTGCACAATGACCTGATCTAAAACCAGCATGCGGGCAAGGAACAACTCAAAAACCTCAGTGTGAGGAAAAAAGAGAAACTTTGAGAAAGGACCTCACATGTGGTAATCCCTCTTCCAGGATTGACCAGGGTGAATTACAATTAGCATTACTGTACGCAGAATAGTAAACACTAGGTAAGATGTTGAAGATGTCCGGAAAGAGCATGACACCAACGACGCCCCCAGCCTGTAAACTAGTCCTGACTTATACTGTATTTATTATTTTGCTCTAAATAAAAATATCTTGTTAAGTTATACAACTTAAAATTTAACTTAAACAACTTAACAAAAACATAACATTCAAATTCCTTTGCTCCTATGTCAATGTATATATTAAAAAAAACTTAAATATCCCAAAAGATTTTGCTCTCCTTAATATATCTCCTGTCAAAAGTAGAAATATGAAAATGCTACACAAATAATTTTGTAAAAACGTCACAACATTCTGAGAACAGGGAGCCTGATGTGCTTACCTTTGGCACAGACGAAGTAGAGCGAGAGATGGGAGGGAGTGCTTGCACATTTTGCATAGCTCCATCCATCCTTCCCACTCACCCAATCGAATAACTTGAAATTCTTTTTCAAGTGTTTTGGCGTATTTACAATTTGTTCCGTGGATTCATCAAAAAATCTGAACACTGAACACAGATTATATAGTGAGCTTTTATATAAAGGATTCTTTAGCGTTGTACAGACAAAATGAGTTTTTTTTTGTGTGACACCTTGACTGTAAATCGTAATGAAAACGTGCCCTATATATTCTGAAAAGTACTGCCTTTGCTTTGGTTTGGCTTTGCGTGTATCTGAACAGGATAAATGGCTCAAGTTTTGAACGAGATGGAGAACATTTGCATGATAGAAAGTGCCATACTGTGGGACTTTGCTACTTCGCGCTTCGACGTTCGCGGGTTCAGAGCTTCGCGGCCTGTAATAGTTTAAAAAAATAATAACAATAATAAATAATACCAGTAAAAAAATGAAAAAAATCATAATAATGACAAAATATGACATTAAAATTAGAAATGACATTATTTTACAAAATTTGTAAACAAAATATTCAATTAGAATTAGTAATTGCATCATTTTACAAAATTTAAAAACACAAAGAAATGCACGTACAGTGGGACCTCGGTTATCGCGGTTAATGGGGACCAAAACCACCCGCGATAAGTGAAAATCTGCGAAGTAGCGGCGCACCTTCAAAAAATTAAACATATTTTTTTAAATTATTATTTTTTTAGACCCGGTTAGAGGTCCAAAACCACCCGCAAAAAGTGAAAATCTGCAAAGTAGTGACGCCCATTCCAAAAGAAAAATAATAATAATAATTTATTTTTTTTATTATTATTTTTTAGATCCGGTTAATGAGGTCCAAAACCACCCGCAAAAAGTGGAAATCTGCGAAGTAGCAACGCCCCTTCAAAAAGAAGATAAAAATAAAAATAAAATAAAATCTGATCTCATTGTTTGCACCGCTTATCCTTATTAGGGTCGCGGGGGGGCTGGAGCCCATCCCAGCCATCTCCGGGCAGTGGGCAGGGGACACCCTGAACGGGTTGCCAGCCAATCGCAGCTGCAAATCACATTAGTTCTCCCAGATTGCTGCGTTCTTCATCGACGCACGAGCCGAGCGATCCGCCGCTAAGAGTCGTACAGCTGGGCGATTTTACGTCCGCCGTTTGGTCGCTCCCGCGAGCGAGCCCCTAACTGCGGCGCGGGTACTCTCGGGCGCGATAAGCACCACACCGCGGAGACAGGTGTTATGCCGAGAAATGCATCCCCTGTCGCGGGAGCGCGCATACGTCACTCCCGCTACTACAACCTCTTTGACCTCGTTTTATCTCACTTTTATAAATCGAGGTCAAAGTGGTTGTGGTAGCAGGAGTGACGTGTGTGCGCTCCCGCGACAGGGGATGCATTTCTCGGCATAACACCAGCGCCCGGCGTCTCCCGCTCGGACTGTGATGGCGCCCGAGGGCCAACTCGGCCCAGTAGGTCGGGCGCTTAGCACTGAGGCTAGCGCCCGGCGTCTCCTACTCGATCGGACTCGCCGGGTAGGTCGGGGGCTGTGCCAAAACCACCCGCAAAAAGTAAAAAACTGCCAAATAGCGACGCTACTATTACAGGCCGTGAAGCTCTGAAGCCGCGAACGTCGAAGCGCGAAGTCCCACTGTACACGCCAAGCGTCACGGCCATAAACGCAAGCCGATTGGCCAGCACTCGCTGAATACTCGACTCCCCATTGGCCCATTCACTACAGTAGACCACGCTTACCTCGTATACTGTACAGTACTGTACGCTTCTCGCCTTAGCTTGCAGTTATTAGCTTTTTTCTCACTGTGAATTTTTAAGTCTAAAAGTTATTTGAAGCCCTTCGTGATGCCTCCCAAACGCTCTTTATCCCTCGGTGCATCTAGTGAATTGAAGAAAATCGTTAACATCTTTCGCTTTAACGAAAAAGTGAGTTTATTGGACAAGTTGAAAGCAGGAAATCGCTATAGCCCGACAATATGGCCTTAACGAATCCACAGTTAGATACATAAAGAAGGAAGAAAAGAACATTTGCAAAACTGCTGCAATATCTTTCACGAAAGATGCCAAAAGGCTTGTAAACACTCAGAATAAGACCATGGTGCGGATAAAAAATTCACTGGTTATTTGGATCCACCATTGTAGGGCGAAGAAAATCAGCCTGGATGCAAACCTAATCCGAGGTTAAAAGAATTTATTGTAAGAGGTAAGTTGAATTTTGTTTTATTGTTTGATTGTTTAACAAGAATCTCTCTCTCTAACCGTATTCCATATGGTGTAATGTATACATGGGGGGGTGTACTGCAAAGGTTTTTTTTTAAGGTGCGCCGCTACTTCGCGGATTTTCACTTATCGCGGGTGGTTTTGATCCCCATTAACCGCGATAACCGAGGTCCCACTTTATATGGATCGCGAGCCATAGGTTCCCGACCCCTGGTATATAATATAGTATACGTCATATATGAAGGAATAGGTACAGTGACTAAAACGTCAGAATATGATGTTAAGGGATGAGACGGCGTTGTTCATATTGACGGGCCATTAATAACAATAATGTCAAATGGTCTTGCGGGCCGGGTATGATTACACGGCGGGCCGGACGTGGCCCGCGGGCCAAGAGTTTGACACTTATGCTGTATAAAGACTTTAGGGGGGAAATGCGAGTTGTGTCCCCCATGCATTTGATATAGGCTGAGTCCCATTCTTCGCACTTTCACTCGCTATGTGCCCTAGTCACTCGGTTTGCGCGTTCACGTGAAAATGGGGTGTGTCCCGATACTCTCAAGACCGAGGCAGAAGTGCCCTCAAACCATGTCGTAGCCACTTCAAGACCGAGGGGGCTCTCGACCTCCCTTGGCAGCGAAGTGACTACCCAGAAGGCTTTGCGAATTCTCAATATCAACAAACATGCCCGGAAAGGAACCGCACAAATGTAAGTAGTTTTCCACAACCACGCATGTATTTGCAACAAAATGTATTGAGATATCTTAGTTGGACGTAAATGCAATAGAAAATCGTATTTTCGCGTTAAAACATGAACATTGCAAAATCGCTACTTTACGAAGTGCACAAATCTACCAAGGGAGCTGCCAAAAAATAATCTTCACGCTACAAACTCTAAAGTAGGATAACTGCAGAAAATCACGGTTCAGCCCATCCCTGTTTGTATCTTAAACGAGTCGTGCTTTTACATGTACATGGCCAGTCGCTAAAGGAGCATAGTCAGAATAACGTTCTGGACATACGCGCTTGTTTACTGCACACAATTTCGGGTGTCGTGTTTTATTTACAATATGATTATTTCATGTGAGATCAGAATGCATTAGTTTTCATCATGCATTATGAGTAATGTCTCCGAATTTCACGTGGAAATACAGTTGAAACAAATTACTATCACACAGTCCACTGCCTTCTCTGTAAACACATATTAAGTAAACTAATTACCTTTTCAAAATGTTGTCCAAATGTGGAGACAATTCTAAAGCATATGTGATGCTGGCCAATAGAAGGCTCTTACAGCCATAAGAATAACATGTCAATTTTGTGTATCTATTCACTATCAAATAATTATCCAGAACACATCCTATAATTTCTCACATCAACTTGTTGAGCATCCTATACACAGTTGTTTTTGTGCAATACACAAACATTAAGTAATTCTTGTTTTTTCCACCCAACCTAAAGGCCAATGTAGAACGTCCCGTGGAAGAGCTGGCCACCATCACAGCTACCACGCCATCCACACCGACGGGCACGTCGTTGGCATCTTCTAATCCGGCGCCAAACCCCAAATCACCCAGAAAAAAAAAGAAGCACGATACACTCCTTGACTTTTTGAAAGCGGAGTCTGCCGGAGTGAGGAAAAGGCTCGAGGAAACTGTGGCCAAAACTGAGCGGTTCCCGTCCTTTTTGGGAAGCTCGTGGACAAATTTCCAGAACAGTGACATCCCTGCAATGTTTCCCTTTGTTTTATAAAAGGAAAATATTTTATTTTATTAAGAACTCAATGAAGTTCCAGTTTGTGTTTTCCAGCTTTATGGAAGTATTGGTATATTTTTGTTACAATTTGTGACATATTATTTATTTACTATTATGTATTTCGGCCCAATGTGATTTTGTTTTTCTGAAAGTAAACTATTATTTAAACTGGAGTGATTTGTAGTTGTTTTCTGTCCAACAGTCACATAGTTCACACACAGTATCTCACATCATTATGAAATAAACCACCAAGGTGTTACTCAAAATAAAGATGTTTATTGAATAGTAATGCAGAAAAGCACGGAATGCAAATGTGGGTCTGACTTCCAAAGCCTAAAACATGGCTTTTGGGCAATTTATTCCATATTAACTGTGGACAATTCTGTGTATCGTGGACCTGGGAACCCTGAAGACCCGTGACACCACACGGTAGGACAGACCGTGAGCCAGCCAGTATAGGCCCTCCAGCCATGGCCCTGTTCCCTCTTTAGCAGCTCCTGCAGGGCCCATATGACCTTCTTGCTCAACCTTAAGTCCTGAATGAGTTTTGACTTCACATCGAACCATAAGCACAGGATGGGAACATTCCTGTCCAACCTGTCCACGCTTATGGGACAGCCACTCTGGAACACAATAGATAACAGACAATTTAGACATAAATGTGGGCATAGATGATGTAAGCATCATGAAAACATGTTGAAATGAGCTTTTTAATATCCAATGACAACTCTTTTGAATTAAATTCCTTATGAACCAAGGTTTTTGGGTCGTACAGGGAAGTTTGGTGACGATATTATGTCAGCTTAAGGGTCAGGTGGACTGTTCTTGTGTTTGTTTACTTTTCATCATGTCACACACTAAAGACCCCTACTATATGTCATAAAATGGCATTAAGATACTAATAAGTAGATTGCCATTTATGTCTACACAAACATAAGGTATTATGTGAACGTGCATTGTATGTTAACTTTTACTGTATTTGACCGAACGGGTCATTTTTTTAATGAGTGTACGTACCTTGTAAAGATGAATCAGCACTACATAGCGCCGAAGCTGTCTTCAGTATAGCACATTTCTCCTCCGTTTATTGGAGACACGGAAAGATGATGAGCTTTCAGGCAATCGGTAATAACACAGCAGTAGCGGGCATTTTTAACATTGCACGAACTCTCCAACTGACACACTACAAGTTGAGACTCGAGTTGTTTACATGTGACGTAGACCAATACGTCACTGAGGTCTACAGCCAATTAATATTACCGCCATCTCCTGGACAGGGGTGGAACCTTGCAAGTCTTGTCCAAACCTTTTCCGCTTTGCACTTCACTCGCGGAGGGCACTCCTCTTCGAGGGACCTCACTGGAGGGTCCTCAGGGCCGAGTGAGAGAAATGGGATTGGGCCATAGACTCCTGTCTGGTGACACTTGTCCTCAGAACACATGAATGTTGCATGGCTCGTCCTTCTTTCCTCAAGGACAACAAAACTAGGAGATTATAAGCGCGTCTTTAAGTCTGCAATCAGACATTTCCACATGGTTTTATAAAATCTGCACACACGGAATACAACTCAAGCATCACTAGAATCGCTTTCAGCAGTTGTCATGTATAAAAACACACTTACGCTTATTTGGCCTTATCCAAACTAAAATAATAACTTTAAAGACAAATGTGAGATGTCAAGGAGAAACTACAATGACCAACCTCCTCGGAGCTGCTTGGAAACAACGACCGGTTCTCGCTCGGTGGTCTCTTCTTGCGCTCCCTGAAGCTCCTTTTGGAAATTTCCTTTCCCGATTGAGCACATTTTATTTGCGTTTGAAGCTCAAGCTGGATTTTTACCAAGCTAAATCAAGATTTCCCGTAGGGTCGGTGCAGAACGCCACGTTGTCAGCTCGACTCGAGTGGACAAAGAAAGTGTCACTCGGCAGTAAAAAGGCAAAGTACTGAACTTAAAGATAGCCTGCTTTCAAGCTTAAGTAGTTGTAGGTTTAATCTAGGATATTTGGCAGTTTTTATAATCTGATTTGGTGGTAGACGCGTCGGCCATTATTCGGTCCCTTTTTAAATTCTTCTTCGTCTTCTTCTTCTTCTTCTTCCTCTTCTTCTTCTTTTTCTTCTTCTTCTTTGTTTAACGGCGGTCGACATCCATCCAGTTGGTGCATTACCGCCCCCATCAGAGAATAGAATAAAATAAAATAGGATAGAATAAATAAAAAAAAAGTCAATGTACCTTTAATTTAGAGGTCCTGATGCTTACAGTCATCAGTTTGTTCGCTTCTGGTTGGCTGTGGTATTGCAATTTGCCCACAAATATTCTTCGTCTTACCTTAAACCCTTTCAAGGTCATTCCTTCTCTTGTTTGAGGAACATGTACAGAAAATGGGTTGTAATCATCTGTGAGTGATTTCAACACCATTGCCACTAATCATGTGTAACAGAGTTGAAATTTGATTGTTTTGAATGTTTTTTTGAATTCTCACAAAATCGGTGTTTTTGTTGTATTACTGTTAATATTCGGGTACCTCATTCAATTGTTAAGTCATGGACGTCTGCGACTGTCTTTTTCGTTTGGCACTTTCTGGGCTTCAGCGCTTGCCGTAGCTTCAGCCAATTTGCATCGCGCTGAAATGAAATGAAATGATCTGCATTTATATATAATGCTTTTCAAGTCAAAACTTGGCCTTGTATTGTAGCCATGTAAGACGCTAACCTGCTTATTGGGGGTATTAGGGGTTCAGTGTCTTACCCAAGGACACTTCGACATGTAACACAGACAAGCTGGGATTCGAACTGGGATCCCTTGATCCCAAGACAAGCGCTCAGTTGCATCCTCAGTGGATGACCCAGGTGGTCAAGGGAACCGTGAACTGTGATTACTCAAGTCCGGCAATCCATTTAGTGAGCATCCTTTACTCTTACTCTATACTCTTTTTTTTCCCGAATGAATGACGTTTTGTAAGACACGTAGGCGCTAAAATTTAGCAGCTAAATAGTACACAATAATTTGAAAAGGAAACATGCGATTTTTCAAGTATTACCAGGCTAACAGAACCTGTGACACCTAAAATATTTATGTTTAGGGTCACAAGTTTGAATGTCTCAATCTTTGTGTTGTTTTTATGAGAAATGCCACGGCAGCTGGGTGGGTAGCTCGTCCGGGGCACAGTTCTGGGGTCATGCGTTTAAATCCAGTGATCAGCTGTCCTTTGCAGAGTTTGCATGTTCTCCCCTTGCCTGCATGGGTTCCCCCCATTGCAAAACTATGCATGTCAGATTAATTGGCCGGTCCAAATTGTCTCTTGGTGTGAATGAGCGAGTGAGTTGTCTGTCTCTGTGTTCAGGGTGTCCCCTGCCCACTGCCCTAAAATAGCTGGGATGGGCTCCAGCACCCCCGCGACCCTACTAAGGGTGAGCGGTGCAGATAATGGATGGATGGGCCGATAGGAAATGACCCAAATTGATGTGTTTAAGACTTCAGGTTGCAAATTTGACCACTAGAGGGAGCTTGTCGCTCGTGATTGACGCTGCATTATGACGAACGGAAGATGAGACTTGTCTTTTCTTTCTACTGTACAAAATAGGTTAGTAAAGTGTTTTACACGGCCACCCTTCAGTCATAAGGGCTAATAATTTACACATTGTTGGATTTCTAACTATAAATATGTACCAAACGTTTACCAAAATGTTCGAATTAGTTATCTGACTCCCATAACCAAACAAGATTTACATTTACCCAGCAATCATGCGTGCTCGTTTTTTGAGAGAGAATAAAAGAAAATAATCAAACAGCCTTCAACTCCGCACGGGGGCGGGTTTATTCACAACAGCATATGTAAGTGTGCCCTCCGGAGACAACTCTCCCACCCCGATGTTTCCAAGATCATTTATATATTTTGCACATCTGGTTAGCTACTCTTCTTGCACTATCGGCACTATGGTAAAATACTATACGTAGCCAATTACAATACAACTTTATTTATATCTGTACATTCAAGGAAACTGTGGGGGTCAGATGCATCGACATTTCGTTCTGTATACACGTGTACTAGAATGACAATAAAGTAGATCTGAATCTGAATCTGAATCTGAATATACATAAAAAACATATCAAAAGACATCCCACCCTTCTGTAATTTGCTTTGTGTGTCTGCAACGAGCTTTAGCTTTCTTCTCAGTGGCCATCTTCTCCCCGCACAGTGGCGCGCCGGCTCCTCCCATGGGCGGGCCAGAGACTCCCCACATGGGCTCCACCTCGTCTCCTCAATGTCTGGACCGCGAGCGTTCCTGTGTCACCACGGCCCCTCTTGCGTCGTGAAGCGCTGATTATCATATCAGCCCTTCGTCCCAGTTCCTGCTTTTTTCGGTACACATCATCCTTCACTAGGTTGCAATGACCTGCCCCACAGCCCAGCCAGTGAATATCTTTTGCATTAAATGTAATTTGTACTTAATCGTACAAAATCCCTTATAATCAAATCCTTCAACATTCAACTTCTGTTTAAGTTTGGATTGTGAACATCGTGAGGCCAACAGTTTGAATTGTAGAGTCAAAGTCTTTGTTTTTTGGTAGCAAAGATGGCGGTCTGGCGATTATATCGTTAGATTTTGTCCCGTGTTTATTATGATTTTGTCAGGAAAGAAATGAAGGTTTCAGTGCAATATAAGTTCTGTCTATGTGTTCTTAGCTAAAGCTTATACCAATTGCTGAAGGTTTAAAAAAAAAAAGTACTTGAAACGTTTTTAGTCAGTTGTGAGTGAATGTGTTCAGGCTGGAAGTATTCTTGTAGATAAAAGGGACAATTTATGTGAAGAAGAGCACATGGTTTTATCGTTTGTTGTGAATATGATTAAGTATTTGGAATTTAGAAAAGTATATAGTAAATTCAGTGAAGACCTGAAAGCGCACAAGGAAAAATGTAATGTACTGTTTGATACAACAAATATATCAGATAGCATCGAAAACAAAACCAGACAAATTGATATTCTGGGACCGGGTTACTCAGTGTGAGGCCTGTAACACAAAAAGGTCCTCTCGTTAGTGAAACAGACATGAAAGATATTAGATAACGTCAGATTACATTCAAATTAATGATTATGTCAATTCCCTTTATTGATAGAAATCAAAAACCAAAAAAGTTTGTTTTTGGTCTTCAGTTTTCCCAAGAAGATAGAACCAATGACCTTCACGAACATCTTCAACACATACAACATTTCTTAACATGATATTGACAATTTAGAGTTCTTCCTTTCATTTCAGGTACAAGGTAACAAGTCTTATCAAGAGGCAACAACGTTATGAAAAAATTGAAACGGGACAAAAAATGCTCAATCTTGGACATTTTATACAAATGATACATTTTAAAAATAAAAGAAAATCACACAGTTCAAAATCCACATAAAACGTCTTAATGCTTTAAGGGTTAAAGAAGAGAATATAATGTAGGATCCTTTAATCAGCATCAGATCAAAAATAAATCTTTGAAACGATCATCTTGATTTTGGTAACTCCAAAGAATGTAAAAGCAAGAAGCTAAAAGCCAGAACCGGACAAATTCACTTCATTTGAGGGACTGAGCCCAAAGCAAACCCATATGTTCACATATTATTTGACAGGACTTGATAGTGAGAGGAAGGGCTTCTCTCTCACAAAATGTTTTTAAATGATCCACAATGACGGAGGCGCTCCAAAGTGGATATTTTTAAGTCAACAAGAGAGAAGCCCGGCCATGCGTTAAGATTGACATTTTAGAACCAAGCAGAATTTCGGTTCAGGCTCAGACTTAACAGCTAACCTCTGCCTCAAGCGCACTTGTGACCCTGAGCCTTCACCTGACTTGAGAATCTTTGATCGCAAACTGAACAACCATAAGGATATTTACAGGCGTGGGTTCTTGTATGTTTTATTAGACTCTGATTATAGCTGAATTTTTTACCGCAAACGGAGCAGGCAAAAGGTTTCTTCCTATTATGAATTAGTGTGTGTGATTTTAAGTGCCCGATCCGGAAAAAACTTTTCCCACACACTATACAGGTAAATGGTTTCTCACCAGTGTGGATTCTTGTGTGGCTTCTTAAATGTGATTTTACAGTGAATTTTAGACCACAAATTGAGCAGGCAAATGGCTTCTCACCAGTGTGGGTTACTGTGTGTAATTTCAAGGTTCCTTTTTGGGTGAAAGTATTACCACAAACGGAGCAGGCAAACTGCTTGTCACCAGTATGGATTAGTGTGTGTGATTTTAAGTGCCCCATCTGGGAGAAACGTTCACCACAAACTGTACAGTTGAAAGGTTTCTCACCAGTGTGAGTTCTTGTGTGAATTTTTAAGGTCCCACTCTCGGTGAATCTTTTACCGCAAACTGAGCAGGCATACGGTTTCTCACCAGTGTGGGTTCTTGTGTGAATTTTTAAGCTTGATTTATGAGTAAATTTTAGACCACAAACCGAGCAGGCAAAAGGCTTCTCGCCGGTGTGGGTTAATGAGTGTATTTTTAATTTCCCATTCGCAGTGAATCTTTTACCGCAAACCGAGCAGGCAAACGGCTTCTCACCAGTGTGGGTTCTTGTGTGTAATTTTAAGTGACCCATCTGGGAGAAACGTTCACCACAAACTGTACAGTGAAAAGGTTTCTCACCAGTGTGTCTTCTTGTGTGAATTTTTAAAGTGCCACTCTCTGTGAATCTTTTACCGCAAACTGAGCAAGCAAACAGCTTCTCACCAGTGTGGATTCTTGTGTGTAATTTCCAGTTTCCTTTTTGGGTGAATGTTTGACCACAAACTGAGCAGGTAAACGGCTTCTCACCAGTGTGGATTCTTGTGTGTAATTTCAAGGTTCCTTTTCGGGTGAAGGTTTTACCACAAATTGAGCAGGCAAAAGGCTTTTCAACAGTATGGGTGCTTGTGTGGCTTTTTAGGTGTCCACTCATAGTGAATCTTTTACCACAAATTGAGCAAGCAAAAGGCTTCTCACCAGTGTGGGTTCTTGTGTGTAATTTCAAGGTTCCTTTTTGGGTGAAAGTTTTACCGCAAACTGAGCAGGCAAACTGCTTATCACCAGTATGGATTAGTGTGTGTGATTTTAAGTGCCTCATCTGGGAGAAACGTTCACCACAAACTGTACAGTTAAAAGGTTTCTCACCAGTGTGGATTCTTGTGTGGATTTTTAAGGTCCCACTCTCTGTGAATCTTTTACCGCAAACTGAGCAGGCATACGGTTTCTCACCAGTGTGGGTTCTTGTGTGGATTTTTAAGCTTGATTTATGAGTAAATTTTAGACCACAAACCGAGCAAGCAAACTGCTTCTCGCCAGTGTGAGTTAGTGTGTGTGATTTTAAGTTCCCCATCTGGGAAAAATGTTCACCACAAACTGTACAGTTAAAAGGCTTCTCTCCAGTGTGGGTTCTTGTGTGTAATTTTAAGTGCCCCATCTGGGAGAAACGTTTACCACAAGCTGTACAGTTAAAAGGCTTCTCGCCAGTGTGGGTTCTTGAGTGTATTTTTAATTTCCCATTCATGGTAAATATTTTACCGCAAACTGAACAAGCAAACAGCTTCTCACCAGTGTGGATTCTTGTGTGTAATTTCAAGGTTCCTTCTCGGGTGAAAGTTTTGCCACAAACCGAGCAAGCAAAAGGCTTCTCAACAGTGTCAGCTAACATATGTCTCTTCAACTGTTTGTGGCTTCCAGTGTTCGCAGAGTCGTCCTCTTCCGTTTTCTCGTGTTGACAGGAACTGAAGCTTAGAGGCTCCTGCCAATCCTTCTCTTCGTGTTGACCTTGATCTGCGATGGTTGAAAGGACGCCGGCCCCGAGCGACATTTCCACATCCTCTTCTTCTTTAATATGAACAGGATCCACGTTCTCCGTTTCCTGCTTAACGTGATCAGGCTTAAAATCTTCCTCATCCTGCTTAAAATCTTTCTTGTCCTCAATTTTAACACGAAGCAACTCTGGTTCCTGCCGCGCAGTAGGAAGATATTTTTCACCGATATCTGCAAGACACAGGTCAAAATTATTTGTATAGCCCTTCATCGCTAAAAGTCAAAAAGGGCTGCACAAAACACCTTTACAATATCCCTTGATCTGAAACCTACACGAGGGCAAGGGAAAAAACAAAAATCAGCATGAGGAAGATAAAGAAACCTTGAGACTGGGCCACACACAAGGTTATTCCCCTTCCAGGATGACCAGGCTGCGATGGATGTTGCAACGGCATCAACAGACAGTACACAGACGTCAACATGAAAGAAGAAGTATGAGGAATTTGGAAAAAAGGTCCTGTTGACACCAACATTAAGGTCTCAAACGGCAAAATCCTTCGTATCCTACACACATCCTGTTCCCGGAGTTTGTTGAATAGAATAGAATATGCCTTTATTGTCATTGTTACAACATGGGATATATTGTAACAACGAAATTGGACAACTCCAGTTCCACATTCTACAGTGAGGATAATGAAACAAAGAGATAAAGGAACAAAGAACATGTTTTAACTGTCTTTGTTGTAAATAGGCTCTGCTTCTTCCGGAGGGGGGGTGATGAGGGGGGTGAGGGACAAACAGAAATGGTGGATCGAACTGGATGTTTGATCTTACAGTACACACAGTCCAGTGTAGTTTCCCGAATTGCTCAGTCCACGTATTGAACAGATTTGGGAAGTACAGTCCATAAACATGCCCGATTAAAGTCGCCGGCGCCGATAAAACCTCCATTGGGGTGGTCAAGCTGCTGCTTATTGATAGCAGCGGGCAGGAGATTTAGAGATTTGCTAGCATAAACAGCAAGCACAATGACCACAGTTAGCTCTCCCGGTAGATAGAAGTGTCTATTATTGTAGCGCGTAGTCTCCCACCCCTGTTTTTACCGGAGTCTCCGTCTCGTTCGTGCTGGTGAAGCGTGCGTCCTGCTAGTTGTAATGCGGCGTCGGGAAAGCCAAGACTCCGTGATGACAAAAATACTCCAATTCCGGACGCTGTTGGTGGCGATCCGCAGCTCAAATTCACTCATTGTGGACGATGGATCTGGCGTTGGTTAGGAGCATGCTTGGGATCGCTGGTCTGTGTAGTCGCCTTTCTTAGCCAGACCCGACTGGCAGCCTTTTACTTTTGCTCCGTCGTTGTCGGCAGGCAGATCACCCAGGGAGATCCGGTGGTCTCTGTTTATCCCTCGGGATGTTGTGGATGTTATTGTATATTGCTGTCAAAACAAAGACTTCGTTGTCCCGGCAGCAGGACTCAAAGGAGAAAGACTGGCTTCATTCCCAGCACCTGAACTGGCAGCCCCCGCCCCCTCGTGTTCAGTAGTGTTCTGCCCCGCCATCATTTACGACAGTGCACTGTCATTTATATTGGTACTTATTATACTTTTTATACATTTTATTGACTTTGAAACATTTTATTCAGTCATATTTATTTTATGGACTTCAGCACATCCGCACATAACAGTTGAACATTATTGTATGTATTGGGTGGGTGTTGTATGCTACTCGGTGTGCCTTTTAATTGCCCCTTGGGGAAAAATTAAGTGTTTTGATTGATTGATACCAGGAATCAGACAAAATGTCCAGTTGACAGCAACGACAAGCTTCTGGTCTCAAAATCTCGACCAATGCAACAGGTTCTAAATCAAGGGTGGGCCAACTATCGCCCACGGATCACATCCAGCTCGTCCGTCATGCATGCCGAAGGAAAACGACAAATGTAACAATATTTCACAAGAGCAATAACTGCATAATTTACTTTTTGAGTCAAATTGAGATTTTTGCCTAAATTAGCTTCCCATAGAAAGCTGCACTATCTGCTCATCCAGGCTTGTCCTTCTTTCCCCAAGGACAACAAAACTAGGAGATATAATCTGTCCTTATCAGTGATCTCTTAGTGCATCTTTTAGTCTGCAATCAGAAATTTCCATCCACATGGTTGTGTAAAATCTGCACACACTGTTAAGATTTGTCAATTTTATAGCGCTTTTACTCGGGAAATTGTGGTAGGACGTTATACATTGAGTGTTGTCATGACGCACACACCATATTTCGTTTTGCTAAAAATTGTTGAGTGCCATGTTGGATTGGATGGAGCAGTGTTCTTGTTTTCTTGCTGTTAAGAATAAATATTCTTAAAGGCTGAACCGCAATGTCCTGCTTATCTTCTCACGCATGAGGAAATTGCACACTCGGTCATATCCTTAATACATACGGAATACAACTCAAGCATCACTACAATCACTTCCAGCAGATGTTATGTATAAAAATACACTTGTGCTTATTTGAAAATAATTATTGAGGGATAAACTAAGTACCCTAACTCAAATAATACATTTAAAGACAAATGTGAGATGACAATGACCAACCTCCTCGGAGCTGCTTGGAAACAACGACAGGCCGTCGATGTTCTAGCTCGGTCTCTTCTTGCGCTCCCTGAAGCTCCTCTTGGAAATATCCTTTCCCAATTGAGCACATTTTATTTGCGTTCGAAGCTCAAGCTTGATTTTTACCAAGCTAAATAAATATTTCCCGAAAGGCCGGAGCAGAACGCCACGTTGTCAGCTCGACTCGAGTCGACAAAGAAAGTGTCGCTCGGCAGTAAATAGGCAGTCAATAGGCAAAGTACTGAACTTAATGTTAGCCTGCTTTCAATCTTAAGTAGTTGTAGGTTTAATCTAAGGTATTTGGCAGTTTTTATTATCTAATTTGATGGTAGGCGCGTCGGCCATTGTTGACGTCTTTTTTTTCCCTTCTTCTTCTTCAGGTTTAACGGCGGTTGGCATCAATCGCTTTTGTGCATTACTGCCCCCTATCACCAAATACCCGTCACGTCTTCCATTTCTTAAACCCTGTCAAAAAGCCCCGTGCTTCTCAAAAAACGGAAAAGTATCCTCCTTTGAGACCCAAAGTCTGAATTCAGCAAACTTTTCTGAAAACTCCATTACCCCCACTTCCAGCAGATTAATTTTCATTTTCTTCTCTTTTGTTACAATGTATGTGTTTCACCCGGTGCGGTAAAATCCCCGAAGTAGCGGCGCCCCTTCAAAAATGCTTAAAAAACGTATACAGGTATATAGTACAAACAACGGCTCGCTTTTGGGATAATAAAGTCAAACTTGAGATGAAATGTGACAGAAGTGAATATACTTGCGTCGCCAAGTTCCTCCTCGATAGACTGAGCGCCACAAGAGAAGGGGGTGAGGTGGGAGGAATTAAAGGAGGGGAGGGGTGAGCGAAGCGGTAACTCACCATGACTAAGCATTGTGTCAGGGCCTCCCCCTCCCCTTCACGATAAGAGTGTCCACACCATATCCTTGTTATTGGGGCGGCAGTAGCTCAGGAGGTAGAGCGATCGTTTTAGGATTAAGGGATCCCAGTTTGAATCCCGGCTTGTCCGTGTTACATGTCGAAGTGTCCTTGGGTAAGACACTGAACCCCCAGTACCCCCAATAAGCAGGTTAGCGCCTTACATGGCTGCACAGATCACGGCCGCTATTGGGAAATGTGAAGCACAATGTAAAGCGCTTTGGGAAGTAATTGACTTGAAAAGCGCTATAGAAATGCAGATCATTTCATTTCATGCCCTCAGTTGACATAAGCTCGCGCTCAATGGCGTCAAGTCAACACAGTAAATGATTTTATTGAGAAGGTAAGGTATATTTTTTAGACCCGCGAAGCTCTGAACCCACGAAAGTGGAACCGCGAACTCGCGAGGTACCACTGTATTACAGTCCTAGAGAGGAACTCACTCTCCAATGTGATTCATCCGAAACTGGGCTGGGCGCAGCACTTTTTCAGGTAGGCCGACCTATAGCCTACGCCAGTAGGGCACTAACCTCTAAAGAGAGAGGATACGAACAGATAGAAAAGGACTGCCTCACCATTCTATTTGGAGTGTAAAGTTTTCACCAATACACCTATGGCAGAAAGGTAGTGGTACAATCTGACCATAAACCACTTGAAACCATCACACAATAGCCTCTGCTTAATGCCCCAAAGAGGCTACAAAAATATGACATAGACATGGTGTTTGTTCCAGGCAGGCTGATGCTTGTTGCAGATACGCTGAGCAGGGCAAACCTACCAGAATATGCAGTTGAGGGCTCTGTTGAAGCTGAAATTGAAACAGTGAATATGATGAATTACTTACCCATTTCAGAGGAGAGACGACAAAAAATCCAAGGTGAGACGGAACGGGACCAGGCCCTCCAGGTGCTGAAACAGAGAATACTGCAAGGGTGGCCGGAGGATAAAAGACAGGTTGAACTGGAGGCGAGGCCATATTTTTCCATGCGAGATGAGCTAACTGTACAGAACAATGTCATCTTTCGGGGAGAAAGGGCTGTCGTCCCAACAGCTCTAATGCAGAATGATATTACAACTACAATGATACGACATAAGTTTCATTCACCGCCCAGGTAAGGACATACCTGTGGCCGACACGCTGTCACAAAAGTCCATCGAGCACCACGACAACTGCATACTGAAAGGCTTGGAAGCAAAAGTAGTCAGACAGAGTAGTGTTGGGAATTTAACTATCAAAATGTACAGTTTACCTAATTGTTCCAATTAGTTATATGACTCCATTAAGCAAACACGACCTACATTCATCCAACAGTTATGCGCGCTCGTTTCTAGAGAGACAAATGACCAAGAAAGCCAGCATTTTCACACGAGGGTAATAATAATAATAATGCATTTTATTTAAAAGCGCCTTTCAGGCCACCCAAGGACACTGTACAGACAATGGAAAAAAATACAATTTAAAAAGTTGTAAGCGAAATAATAAATAAAAACAAGACATAAAATCATAGGAAATGGAGAAGCTATGTGTTGTAAGCAGTCCTGAACAGGTGTGTTTTTAGACGGGACTTAAAAGTGGAGAGAGGTGTGCAGTTTTGGAGGTCCGGAGGTAGATTGTTCCAAAGCTTGGGAGCAGCGCAACTGAAGGCTCTGGCTCCCATGGTGCTCAGATGGGCAGGGGGCACGGACAGTCGGAGGGTGGAGGTTTATTATTCCTAACAGTGAATCTAAATGTAAACAGGAGACGGGCCCCCAGCCCAGTTTCCCGGGATCATTTATACATTTCGACAAACAAAGCAAAATCATCCCACTATGATGGTGTGCCGGGTCCTCCCATGGGCGTGCCAAGGTTCTTTTTGTGCCCAACAATCTCTGGTCGTCCCGCGTCAGCACAGGCCTCCTGTTATCTGAAACGTCCTAGACAAAACATCTTCCACACAGCTTGCCCTGATCTTGTACATTGAACTAAAGCACAGTCAGTGAAAATCTTTATTGCATTAAACTGAATACAGGTAACTTGTAGTCAATCGTATAAAATCCTTTAATAGTTAGCGACAATGGCCCGTGCTACAGCTCTACAGAATTTCAGAAGAATGGGACTTTAAGCACATTACTTCAAGTCCACGCTACCCACAAAGCAACGGCCTTGCCATAAGAACTGTCCAAACAGCAAAGCATTCTGACAAATCCAAGGCCACGGGCAAAGCCTGCTAGAGCACAGAAACACCCCGGTAGACATTCGAAAGTCTCCCGCCCAACTCCTGATGAGCCGCCGGCTTCGCTCAGTACTTCTAATGATGGAAAAGAATCTGAGACCATGAGCGACGCCCCAGAAGATTGTCCGTGAGATGAGAGACGTGCCAGCGCCGCCAGCAGGACTCGTACAACAGATCTGAAAGGCCACTCCCCCACATACCTGTCGGCGCACCAGTCCGATTCCAGCAAGACGACTGGTCTTGGAGGTCGGCAACAACACTAGCAGACACCGAGACTAGCGAGGGACGGACTCTATGACGCAACAGACAACATTTACAAGGAAGTACACACACACACAAATGACACGCAACAGCAACACTTACCTGACAGTGACACTGAAAACGCAAGTCCTGAACTTGTGGACAATTCAGGCAGCCAGTTAAGGTTTGGCCAAGTTATCATGCCGAGACAGGTCCCTTGGGTCATTCCTTGTCCATCTAGTCTTGTCTGCAACCTTGCGTTTCTCTGGGACACGTCTGCCGGCGATCGACACCCGGTCCCCCACGACGAGGGGTGATCCTTTGGCCCTACGGTTATACAGCTTGGAGAGTCAGTTCTCTGAGAGTGTTGCCCCGTACGATCTGAGCAGCTTCATGTCAAGTCAAGTCATTTTTATTTGTATAGCCCTTAATCACAAATAGTCTCTAAGGGCTTCACAAGTTATTACATATAAGAAGTTTAGGTTATTCGTATGCTATAGAGTAGAAGTGAGTTTTAAGCTTAGATTTAAACATTTCCACGTAGATTATGATTTTGTTAGGAAAGGAATGAAGGTTTCAGTGCAATACAAGTTATGTCTATGTGTTCTTAGCTGAAGTTTATACCAATTGCTGAAGATTAAAAAAAAAAAAAAAAAAAAAAAAGAGTACTTGAAACGTTTTTAGTCATTTGTATGCGAGTAAATGTGTTCAGGCTGGAAATATTATTGTAGATAAAAGGGACAATTTATGTGAAAGAGCACATGTTTTATCTTTTGTTGTGTGTATGATTAAGTATTTGGAATTTAGGAAAGTATACAGTAAATGAAGAAATTTAGTGAAGACCTGAAAGCGCGCAAGGAAAAATGTAATGTACTGTTTGATACAACAAATATATATATATCAGACGGCATCGAAAACAAAAACAGACAAATTGATCTTCTGGGACCGGGTTACTCAGTGTGAGGCCTGTAACACAAAAAGGTCCTCACGTTAGTGAAACAGACATGAAAGACATGAAATAACGTCAGATTACATTCAAAATCAATGATTATGTCAATTCCCTTTATTGATAGAAATCAAAAACCAAAAAAGTTTGTTTTTCGTCTTCAGTTTTCCCAAGAAGATAGAACCAATGACCTTCACGAACATCTTCAACACATACAACATTTCTTAACATGATGTTGACAATTTAGAGTTCTTCCGTTCATTTCAGGTACAAGGTAACAAGTCTGATCAAGAGGCAACACAGTAAGGAAAGGATTGAAACGAGCACAAAAAATGCTCAATTTTGGACATTTTATCCAAATGATACATTTTAAAAACAAAAGAAAATCACTCAGTTAAAAATCAACATAAAAAGTCTTAATGCTTTACGGGTTGAATTAGAGTATATAATGTAGGATCCTTTAATCAGCATCAGATCTAAAATAAATCTTTAAAACGATCATCTTGATTTTGGCAACTCCAAAAAATGTAAAAGCAAGAAGCTAAAAGCCAGAACCGGACAAATTCACTTCATTTGAGGAACTGAGCCCAAAGAAAACCCAAATGTTCACATTTTATTTGAGAGGACTTGTTAGTGAGAGGAGGCTTCTCTCTCACTAACTTTTTTTTAAATGATCCACAATGATGGAGGCGCACCAAAAGTGGATATTTTCAAGTCAACAAGAGAGTAACGGCCATGCGTTATTACGGACATTTTAGAACCAACCAGAATTTCGGTTCAGGCTCAGACTTGAGAGCTAATTTTTGCCTCAAACGCAATTGTGACCCTGAGCCTTCGCCTGACTTGAAAATCTTTGATCGCAAACTGAACAACAAAAGAGATATTTACAGGCGTGTGTTCTTGTATGTTTTATTAGACTCTGATAATGGCTGTATTTTTTACCGCAAACGGAGCAGGCAAAGGGTTTCTTCCTGTTATGAATTAGTGTGTGTGATTTTAAGTGCCCGAGCCGGACAAAACTTTTCCCACACACTGTACAGGTAAACGGTTTCTCACCAGTGTGGATACTTGTGTGGCGTCTTAAATGTGATTTTACGGTGAATTTTAGACCACAAATTGAGCAGGCAAATGGCTTCTCACCAGTGTGGGTTCTTGTGTGTAATTTCAAGGATCCTTTTTGGGCGAAAGTTTTACCACAAATTGAGCAGGCAAACGGCTTCTCACCAGTATGGATTAGTGTGTGTGATTTTAGGTGCCTCATCTGGGAGAAACGTTCACCACAAACTGTACAGTTAAAAGGTTTCTCACCAGTGTGGGTTCTTGTGTGGATTTTTAAGGTCCCACTATTTGTGAATCTTTTACCGCAAACTGAGCAGGCATACGGTTTCTCACCAGTGTGGGTTCTTGTGTGGATATTTAAGGTCCCACTCTCGGTGAATCTTTTACCGCAAACTGAGCAAGCATACGGTTTCTCACCAGTGTGGGTTCTTGTATGCCTTTTTAAGCTGGATTTATGAGTAAATTTTCGACCACAAACCGAGCAGGCAAATGGCTTCTCGCCAGTGTGGGTTCTTGAATGTATTTTTAAGTTTCCACTCTCGGTGAATCTTTTACCGCAAACCGAGCAGGCAAACGGCTTCTCACCAGTATGGATTAGTGCGTGTGATTTTAAGTGCCCTATCTGGGAGAAACGTTCCCCACAAAATGTACAGTTAAAAGGTTTCTCACCAGTGTGGGTTCTTGTGTGGATTGTTAAATTTGATTTATGAGTAAATTTTAGACCACAAACCAAGCAGGCAAAAGGCTTCTCACCAGTGTGGGTTCTTGAGTGTAATTTCAAGATTCTTTTTTGGGTGAAAGTTTTACCACAAACTGAGCAGGCAAACGGCTTCTCACCAATATGGATTTGTGTGTGTGATTTTAAGTTCCCCATCTGGGAGAAACGTTCACCACAAACTGTACAGCTAAAAGGTTTCTCACCAGTGTGGGTTCTTATGTGTAATTTCAAGTGTCCTTTTTGGGTGAATGTTTGACCACAAACTGAGCAGACAAAAGGCTTCTCGCCAGTGTGTGTTCTTGAGTGTATTTTAAGTTGTCCACTCTTAGTGAATCCTTTACTGCAAATTGAGCAAGCAAACGGCTTCTCACCAGTGTGAGTTAGTGTGTGTGATTTCAAGTTCCCTTTTCGGGTGAAGGTTTTACCACAAACTGAGCAGGCAAAAGGCTTCTCAACAGTGTGAGCGGACATATGTCTCTTCGACTGTTGGTGGCTTCGAGTGTTTGCAGAGTCGTCGTCTTCCGTTTTCCCGTGTTGGTAGGAACTGAAGCTTAGAGGCTCCTGCCAATCCTTCTCTTCGTGTTGACCTTGATCGGCGATGGTTGAAAGGACGCCGGCCCCGAGCGACACTTCCAAATCCTCTTCTTCTTTAACATGAACAGGATCCACATTCTCTGTTTCCTGCTTAACGTGATCAGGCTTAAAATCTTCCTCATCCTGCTTAAAATCTTCCTTGTCCTCGATTTTAACACGAGGCAACTCTGGTTCCTGTTGCGCAGTAGGAAGATCATTTTCACTGATATCTGCAAGACACAAGTCACAATTATTTGTAACTGAAAGGACTTTGGCCGGGTTGGGGCGACTCCAACTATTTGCTTAACTGATAAGAATTTGGACTGCAACTATTTCTGGGAAATTGCGTAATTTTGGAGAATCGAGCGCCCGGCTAGAGAAAAACAACGCTGACCGAACTCAGTATAAATTCCACTGTCGCCCAGACAATGAAAACACTATATAAACTGTTTACGGGAAAAATGTCTAACATATCCAAACTTCACAAATTTGGATTAATCCGTTTTGCCTATAAGCAAGAAAAAGGGAAATTAGATTCTAGGTGTGATCAAGGTATTTTCGTGGGCTATGATAAAAACAGCCCAGCTTATCTGGTCTACTACCCAGATACAGCAAGAGTCCAAAAACACTGATGAGTGAAATTCACGACCAAAACTGCCAACGAAAAGTGAACACAGACATCTGAAGTGTGCGTAGATTATGGCGAGAGAGATAGAACAAGAGATTTATGACAGTAAAAGAAATGATACTGATGTCAAAATGTATTAGAAGTATGTATTAAATGTAACAGACGGATGGAGCACAGGAGGATATTGTGCTAGTTTAAGTGAGGAAAGTTCTCTTATCTCATGGAAGACAAGAAAACAAGCAACAGTTGCACTGTCTACATGTGAGGCAGAATAAATTTCTTTAGCATCAGCTGTACAGGAATGCATGTACCTAAAACAACTGCTCAAAGGAATGGACAATTATCAATATGCACTTACAAAAGTGACAATCGGGGTATTATTGTACTAGCCAGAAACCCAGTCAACAGGCAATACTGTCCTACTGATCAAATGACAAAGCCGGCTACGAAGTTAAAATAGAAAACGATTGCTCAGGGTTTGTTTGGCACATAAATGCACAAGATTTTTGTTTGCATGTGTGAAGGAAAAACATAATTGTCAATGGTGATTGTGTTTCAAAAGTAATCCACAGATCTAAGAGCGAGTGGGGGTGTTAAGATTTGTCAATTGTATAGCGCTCTTACTCGTGAAATTACGGTATGACGTTTTACGTGTAGCCACCCGGAGCTATCCGGCTTCAACGCCGCTATACAGAGACACGAAAGCCAGGGGAATCGGAGAGGAGGCGGACTTGCTAACACGAGGTGGTGTATCCCTGGATTTTCACAAAGAAAAGATTTCCATCTGCCGCAGGGATGTCGAACTTTTGGACTAGCGTGTGACGTCATCCACGCCGCTACAAGCACCCCTAGGGCATCATGTTCATCTGTTAATAAACAACGGGGTAGACTGCTGGAAGTGTGAATTTCCCTACGGGGATGAATAAAGTATCTATCTATCTATCTATCTATCTACGTTGAGTGACGTCATGACGCACGCATCATATTTCATCTCATCTCATTACCTGTACCGCTTATCCTTTTTAGGGTTGCGGGGGCATCATATTTCGTTTTGCTAAAAATTGTTGATTTCCATGTTGGAAAATAAATCTTTGAAACAATCATCTTGATTTTGGCAACTCAAAAATGTAAAAGCAAGAACTTGCATCTCTTCAAGCTTAAAGCCAGAGCCGGACAAATTCACTTCATTTGAGGGACTGAGCCCAAAGCAAACCCAAATGTTCACATTTTATTTGTGAGGACTTTTTTAGTGAGAGGAAGGACTTCTCTCTCACTAACTTTTTTTAAATCACAATCCTATGACTATTGATTTTTGCAATTGGGAGATGGAACCAGAGCTAGCTCTGTCCACTCCAAGTATCGGCCCGGTATTGCAGTACCTCCGGGAACGGTGCATTTGCACTGATAGGTTCTAAACCCCTTGGCTGGGAGCAAGAGTCTCGGCCTATTGGCTTTGAAGTGTATCATGAATTAACTGATAATGGATAATTGATAAAGAATATAGTACAATAAACCTACCCCCCACCCCGCGCCATGTTGGATTGGATGGAGCCATGTCCTTGTTTGCTTGCTGTTAATATTCTTTAAGGCTGAACCACAATGTCCTGCTTATCTTCTCACGCATGAGGAAACTGCATGCTCGGTCATATCCGTAACACACACGGAATACAACTCAAGCATGACTACAATCGCTTTCAGCAGTTGTCATGTATAAAAATGCTCTTTTGCTCATTTGGCCCTAGCCAAACTAAAATCATATCTTTAAAGACAAATGTGAGATGTCAAGGAGAAACTACAATGACCAACCTCCTCGGAGCTCCTTGTAAACAACGATTGGTTCTCGCTCGGTGGTGTCTTCTTGCTCTCCCTGAAGCTCCTCTTGGAAATTTCCTTTCCCAATTGAGCACATTTTATTTGCGTTTGAAGCTCAAGCTGGATTTTTTATCAAGCTAAATCAAGATTTCCCGAAGGGCCGGAGCAGAACGCCACGTTGTCAGCGCGACTCGAGTGGACAAAGAAAGTGTCGCTCGGCAGTAAAAAGGCAAAATACTGAACTTAAAGTTAGCCTGCTTTCAATCTTAAGTAGTTGTAATCTAAGGTATCTGGCAGGTTTTTTTAATCTAATTTGATGGTAGGCGCGTCGGCCATTATCGACGTCTGTTTTTTTTCCTCCTTTTTCTTCTTCTTCTCCTTCTTCTTCTTCTTCAGGTTTTAACGGCGGTTGGCATCCATCGCTTTGGTGCATTACCGCCCCCTATCACCAAATACCCGTCACGTCTTCCATTCCTGAACCCTGTCAAAAAGCCCCGTGCTTCTCCAAAAACGGAAAAGTATCCTCCTTTGAGACCCAAAGTCTAAATTCAGCAAACTCCATCACCCAACTTCCATCAGATGCTGTTTTATGTTAGATATTACGTTTAAATGAAGACTCGCATACAGATGTATGTTTCTCAGCTTTACTGGAACCTTCAGTGAGTACATTGCAAGTAGGTGTCCCCCTATAACCGCACCGGGTGAAACACATACATTGTAACAAAAGAGAAGAAATGAAGCTTGAGCTTCCAACGCAAAAAATGTACTCAATTGGGAAAGGGAATTTCGAAGAGGAGCTTCAGCGAGCGCAAGAAGACACCACCGAGCGAGAACAGATCGTTGTTTCCAAGGAGCTCCGAGGAGGTTGGTCATTGTAGTTTCTCCTTGACTTCTAACATTTTGTCTTTCAAGATATTTGAGTTTGGATAGGGCCTTAGCCTATCCCTCAATAATTATATTCAAATAATCATAAGCGTATTTTTATACATGACAACTGCTGAAAGTGATTGTAGTGATGCTTGAGTTGTATTCCGTGTGTGCAGATTTTATAAAACCATGTGGAAATGTCTGACTGCAGATTTAAAGACGCGATTATAATCTGTCTTCATGAGTGATCTCTATCTCCAAGTTTTGTTGTCCTTGGGGAAAGAAGGACAAACCTGGATGTTGCAAAATGCATGTGTTCTGAGGAGAAGTGTCACCAGACAGGAGTCTCTATATCAAATGCATGGGGGACACAACTCTCATTTCCCCCCTATAGTCTTTAAACAGCATTGATGCACGTTAAACATGAACAAAAGCAATTCCAGCACCCGCTTTCAACAGGCTTCTTTGATGCAGATTTAGGAGACGATTACCATCATACTAACAATTTGTTTTTCAATGATCTTCAAATTAAAACACCAAGTTCACAACGTTGAATGATTTGTAAGCAAAGGTAATTTTTGGTTGGAAGTGCAAAACTTTCAATCGTGATTTATTTTATAGTGGGTATATATATCTATTAATTTTTTTTTTTCCATCAACGCCAGATGATCATCTAGAACAGTGCTGGGCAAACTTTTTAAATAGTGGGCCACATCGGATTAAAAATGGCACAGGGGCTAGATTGAGAGGTGAAAAAATGATTGATTTTGTACAGTATTTATATATATATTCAGATTCAGATTCAGATCTACTTTATTGTCATTCTAGTACACGTGTATACAGAACGAAATGTCGATGCATCTGACCCCCACAGTTTCCTTGAATGTACAGATATAAATAATGTTGTATTGTATTTTGGCTACGTATAGTATTTTACCATAGTGCCGATAGTGCAAGAAGAGTAGCTAACCAGATGCGCAAAATGGGCAGTCAGGTTAACAAGTCAGGTACACAGTAACATTAACACTGTAACAATAACGCTGTAATTACAATAGTGCAGAGAGCAATGTGCAAGGAGTGGCAAGCTATAAAAAAAACTGCCAGTAGTGCAAAAGTCAGATTAGCAGCCGTTTAGATTTAAGTTAACTATATGTTAGATTGACCATTTAACAGTCTAATGGCCAGGGGGACTAGACTATTGCGGAGCCTGGTGGTCCTGCACCGCACACTGCAGTACCTCTTCCCAGAGGCTAGCAGAGTGAACAGTCCATGATGGGGGTGAGAGGGGTCCCCGGTAATGTTTTTAGCATGGGATAGGCAGTGCTTCTGGCCAATGTCCTGAATGGAGGGAAGTGTAGTCCCGATAATTTTCTCTGCTGTCCTCGTTACCCTCCTCACACTACCCCAGTCGGTAGCGCTGCAGCCTCCACACCACACAGAGATACAGCTGGTCAGGATACTCTCTATGGTGCCCCTGTAGAATGTAATGAGGGAGGGTGGGGGCAGGTGGGCTCTCCTCATCCTCCGCAGGAAGTACAGGCGCTGCTGTGCCCTCTTAACCAGTGATGCAGTGTTTACGGACCAGGTGAGTTTGTTTGTAATGTGCACCCCTAGGAACTTGATACTGCTGACAACCTCCACAGCCTTGTTGTTGATGCAAAGTGGGGCATGGTTGGGCTGGTTTTTCCTAAAGTCGACAATGATCTCTTTA
Organism: Urocampus carinirostris; assembly: GCF_059441175.1. NCBI lineage: Eukaryota > Metazoa > Chordata > Actinopteri > Syngnathiformes > Syngnathidae > Urocampus > Urocampus carinirostris. Next base: position 1,135,487 of record NC_142352.1, on the reverse strand, counting down.
GTTTTGTCGACATTCAGGACCAGGCTGTTGTCCCTGCACCAGCCCACCAACTGCTCCACCTCCTCTCTGTAGGCCAGGTCGTTGTCATCCCTGATGAGGCCCACCACTGTTGTGTCGTCAGCATACTTCACGATGTGGTTTGTGGCGGACCTAGGGACGCAGTCGTGTGTCATCAAGGTGAACAGCAAGGGGCTTAGGACGCAGCCTTGGGGGGAGCCCGTGCTGAGGTAGATGACATCTGAACTGTTCTGACCTATCCGCACTGATTGGGGTCTGTCACAGAGGAAGTCCAGCAGCCAGTTCCGCAGGGGGGTGTTGAAACCCAGGAGTCTCATTTTGTCCACCAGATGTTGTGGGATGATGGTGTTGAATGCTGAACTGAAGTCCAGGAACAGCATCCGCACATGGGTGTTCTTCTCCTCTAGATGTGTCAGGCTCAGGTGAAGCGCAGAGGAGATGGCATCCCTGGTGGAGCGGTTTGTCCTGTAGGCAAACTGAAAGGGGTCGAATGAGGAGGGGAGACTGGAGGTGATGTGCTCTTTAACCAGTCTCTCAAAGCACTTCATTATGATAGGAGTCAGTGCAACGGGCCGGTAATCGTATATATCGTATATCGTAATATATATATATTTATATATATATGGTACATTTACAATACGTGGGGATATCCATGTTTTCTCTACATGTTTGCATACCTGTTGTATTTGATAGAATGCATTGAAATACTCAAAATGTATTAGGGCTAGCTGATTATTTTTCATGTGAAATTCAATGAATATTTCGATGAATAAAATAGATATGATAGACATTTCCCATTTTATAAATTTTCATGCGGCGGGACTTACATAATGTGGAACAAGGGACAAGTGTTACACTATGATAATATTTTTTTAACCATATTTTCACACAAAAAAAGTTTTGGACGAAGAAGATCAAATGCTGTTTGTTTTTTTATCTGCGATGTGATTGGTTGACCAACTTGAGCACTTGTGCAGATAATGCAGCTTGCTATGGATGGGAAGCCAATATAGGCAAAAATCTCCATTTGGCTCAAAAAGTAAATTATGCAGTTATTGCTCTTGTGAACTATTGTTATATTTGTAATGTTTTCATTCAGCACGCATGACAGATGAGCTCGATGTGATCCGTGAGCCGTAGTTTGCCCACCCTTGATGTAGAACCTGTCAACTGGGCCTTTTTACTGATTCCTGAATTTTCTTATATTTCATGTTGACGGCTGTGTACTGTCTGTTGATGCCGTTGCAACATCCATCGCAGCCTGGTCATCCTGGAAGGGGAATAACCTCGTGTGTGGCCCAGTCTCAAGGTTTCTTTATCTTCCTCATGCTGGTTTTTGTTTTTTTCCTTGCCCTCGTGTAGGTTTCAGATCAAGGGATATTGTAAAGGTGTTTTGTGGGGCCCTTTTTGACTTTTTGCGATGAAGGGCTGTACAAATAATTGTGACTTGTGTCTTGCAGATATCAGTGAATAATATCTTCCTACTGCGCGGCAGGAACCAGAGTTGCCTCGTGTTAAAATTGAGGACAAGGAGGATTTTAAGCAGGATGAGGAAGAATTTAAGCCTGATCACGTTAAGCAGGAAACAGAATGTGGATCCTGTTCATGTTAAAGAAGAAGAGGATTTGGAAGTGTCGCTCGGGGTCGGCGTCCTTTCAACCATCGCCGATCAAGGTCAAGACGAAGAGAAGGATTGGCAGGAGCCTCTAAGCTTCAGTTCCTGCCAACACGTGAAAACGGAAGAAGACGACTCTGCAAACACTGGAAGCCACAAACAGTCAAAGAGAGATATGTTAGCTCTAGCTGTTGAGAAGCCTTTTGCCTGCTCAGTTTGCTGTAAAACCTTCACCCGAAAAGGAGACTTGAAACTACACACAAGAACCCACACTGGTGAGAAGCCGTTTGCTTGCTCAGTTTGCAGTAAAAGATTTACCATGAATGGGAAATTAAAAAGACACTCAAGAACCCACACTGGCGAGAAGCCTTTTGTTTGCTCGGTTTGTGGTCTAAAATTCACTCAAAAATCACACTTAAAAATCCACACACTAATCCAGGGGGCAGGGGAACTGGGCCCACAACATTAAGGAATGGACTGTTGCCAACTTTGCCACGACCCAAACGCAGGCCAGGAACTGTCAACAGCAGAGAAAGCTGTCCAGAGTTGCGTCCTCAGTGGACGACCCAGATGGTTAAGGGAACTGTGAATTGTGATTACTCAAGTCCGGCAATCCTTTTGGTACTCATCCTTTACTCAGTTTATTCTTCCCGAATGAATGACGATTTGTATGACACGTAGAAGTTAAATAATACACAATATTTTGAAAAGGAGACATGCGATTTCCCAATTAATACCAGGCTAACAGAACTTGTGACGCCTAAAATATTTATGTTTATGGTCACAAGTTTGAATGCCCTATTCTTTGTGTTGTTTGTATGAGAAATGGCACGGCGGGTGGGTGGGTAGCTCATCGGGGCACAATTCTGAGGTCATGGGTTTAAATCCAGTGAACAGCGGTCCTTTGCAGAGTTTTCATGTTCTCCCCTGGGCCTGCGTGCCCCCCCCTTTTAAAAACATGCATGTCAGGTTAGTTGGCCGGTCCAAATTGTCCCTAGGTGAGGATGAGCGAGTGAGTTGTCTGTCTCTGTATGCCCTGCAACTGGCTGGCAAGCAGTTCAGGGTGTCCCCTGCCCACCGCCCAAAGATAGCAAGAATGGGCTCCAGAACCCTCGCAACCCTACTGAAGATAAGCGGTGCAGATGATGGATGGATATAGTGAATGAGGAGATTCAGTGAACTGAAAGTGCACAAGGAAAAATGTAATGTACTGTTTGATAAAACATATATATCAGATGGCATCGAAAACAAAAAAGGACAAATTGATCTTCTGGGACCGAGTTACTCAGTGTGAGGCCTGTAACACAAACAGGTCCTCACATTAACACTGGTTACCAGGATGCTCAGAATTAGACTGTAGGGGGCATCGCATCGTCAAGGACGCCCTCAAAGAGGAAACAGATAAAGAAGAACCATTTTCTGGGTTGTGGAATAACGAAAATAAAAAATATATTTTTTTAAATTATTGTCCGGTATTTGTTGGGTAAAGACGTGAAATTACGTCAGATTACATTCGAATCAATGATTATGTCATTTCCCTTTATTGATAGAAATGAAAACCAAAAAAATGTGTTTCTCGTCCTCAGTTTTCCCAAGAAAAACCAATGACCTTCATGAACCACTTCAACACATGCAACATTTCTTAACATGATATTGACAATTTAGAGTTCTTCCTTTCATTTCAGGTACAAGGTAACAAGTCTTATCAAGTGGCATCAACATTATAGAATAGAATAGAATAAAATGGAATAGACCTTTATTGTCATTGTTACAAAATGGGTTGAACTTATTGTGACAACGAAATTGGACGTGGCACTCCAGTTTCACATTTTACAGTGAGGATAGAAGAGAACAAAGGAGGTAACGGAACATAGAGGATGTTTGTATCGTCCTTGTTGCAGGCTTTGTTTTCTCCGTAGGGGGTGAGGGACAGACAGAGATGGTCGGATCGAAACGAGCACAAGAAATGCTCAATCTTGGTCATTTTATAGAAATGATACATTTTAAATACAAAAGAAAAACACTCAGTTGAACAATTGAATTGATGACATTTTTATGAATCCAATCTAAAATTTATGAGGTTGCATGAACACACTCACTTGAAAGTAAAATCATCATCATTCGATTCGACTAACTCTCGATGAGAAGACGCTTGCTGTATATGTGATGCAAAATAATGAAAGCCACATAAAAAGTCTTAATGCTTTATGGGTGAAATAAGAGTATATAATGTAGGATCCTTTAATAAGCATCAGATCTAAAATAAATCTTTGAAACGATCATCTTGATTTTGGCAACTCCAAGGAATGTAAAAGCAAGAACTTGCATCTCATCAAGCTTAAAGCCAGAGCCGGACAAATTCACTTCATTTGAGGGACTGAGCCCAAAGCAAACCCAAATGTTCACATTTTAATTCTGAGGACTTTCTAGTGAGAGGAAGGGCTTCCCTCTCACTAACTTTTTTTAAATGATCCACAATGATGGAGGCGCACCAAAAGTGGATATTTTCAAGTCAACAACGGCCATACGTTAAGATTGACATTTTAGAACCAACCAGAATTTCGGTTCAGTTTCAGACTTAAGAAATAACCTCTGCCTCAAGCGCACTTGTGACCCTGAGCCTTCATCTGACTTGAGAATCTTTGATCGCAAACTGAACAACAAAAGGGATATTTACAGGCGTGGGTTCTTGTATGTTTTATTAAACTCTGATTATAGCTGAATTTTTTACCGCAAACTGAGCAGGAAAATGGTTTCTCACCAGTATGGATTAGTGTGTGTGATTTTAAGTGCCCCTTGTGGGAGAAACGTTCACCACAAACTATACAGTTAAACGGTTTCTCACCTGTGTGGATTCTTGTGTGGCTTCTTAAGCTGGATTTTACAGTGAATTTTAGACCGCAAACCGAGCAAGCAAACGGCTTCTCACCAGTATGGATGAGTGTGTGTGATTTCAAATTTCCTTTTTCGGTGAAAGTTTTACCACAAACTGAACAGTTGAAAAGATTGTCACCTGTGTGGATTCTTGCGTGACGTTTTAGGTTTCCTCTCCTAGTGAATCTTTCATCGCAAATTGAGCAAGCAAACGGCTTCTCACCAGTGTGAGTTAGTGTGTGTGATTTTAAGTGCCCTGAGTGGGCGAAACGAGCGCCACAAACTGTACAGTTAAAAGGTTTCTCGCCAGTGTGCGTTCTTGTATGTTTTATTAAACTCTGATTATAGCTGAACTTTTTACCGCAAACTGAGCAGGCAAACGGCTTCTCACCAGTATGTATTACTGTGTGTGATTTTAAGTTCCCCACCTGGGAGAAACGTTCACCGCAAACTGTGCAGTTAAAAGGTTTCTCCCCAGTGTGGGTTCTTGTGTGGATTCTTAAGCTTGATTTCACAGTGAATTTTAGACCACAAATTAAGCAGGCAAATGGCTTCTCGCCAGTGTGGGTTCTTGTGTGGATTTTTAAGTTGGACTTTTGAGTGAATTTTAGACCACAAACCGAGCAAACAAACGGCTTCTCGCCAGTGTGGGTTCTTGAGTGTATTTTTAATTTCCCATTCACGGTGAATATTTTACCGCAAACCAAGCAGGGAAACAGCTCCTCACCAGTATGTATTTGTGTGTGTGATTTTAAATTTCCTTTGTCGGCGAACGTTTTACCACAAACTGAACAGTTAAAACGATTGTCACCTGTGTGGATTCTTGCGTGGCGTTTAAGGTGTCCACTCGTAGTGAATCTTTTACTGCAAACCGAGCAGAAAAAAGGCTTCTCACCAGTGTGAGTTAGTGTGTGTGATTTCAAATGTCCTTTTTCAGTGAACCTTTTACCACAAACTGAGCAGGCATACGGTTTCTCACCAGTGTGGGTTCTTGTGTGGATTTTTAAGCTTGATTTATGAGTAAATCTTTGACCACAAACCGAGCAGGCAAAAGGCTTCTCGCCAGTGTGGGTTCTTGAGTGTATTTTTAGTTGTCCACTCTTAATGAATCTTTTACTGCAAACTGAGCAAGCAAACGGCTTCTCACCAGTGTGGGTTCTTGTGTGTAGTTTCAAGTCTCCTTTTCGGGTGAAGGTTTTACGGCAAACTGAGCAGGCAAAAGGCTTCTCAACAGCTAGAGCTAACATATCTCTCTTTGACTGTTTGTGGCTTACAGTGTTTGCAGAGTCGACGTCTTCCGTTTTCACGTGTTGGCAGGAACTGAAGCTTAGAGGCTCCTGCCAATCGTTCTCTTCGTGTTGACCTTGATCTGCGATGTTTGAAAGGACGCCGGCCCCGAGCGACACTTCCAAATCCTCTTCTTCTTTAACATTAACAGGATCCACGTTCTCTAATTCCTGCTTAACGTGATCAGGCTTAAAATCTTCCTCATCCTGCTTAAAATCTTCCTTGACCTCAATTTTAACACGAGGCAACTCTGGTTCCTGCAGTGCAGTAGGAAGATATTTTTCACTGATATCTGCAAGACACAGGTCACAGTTATTTGCGAAGCCCTTAATCACAAAATCTCAAAAAGGGCAGCACAAAACACCTTCAAAATATCCCTTGATCTGAAACCTACACGAGGGCAAGGAAAAAAAACAAAAATCAGCATTAAGAAGATAAAGAAACCTTGAGACTGAGCCACACACAAGGTTATTCCCCTTCCAGGATGAATAGGCTGCGATGGATGTTGCAACGGCATCAACAGACAGTACACAGACATCAACATAAAATATAAGAAATATCAAGAATTTGGAAAAAGGTCCAGTTGACAGCAACATGAAGCTGCTGGTCTTAAGACGGGTGCTGGAAGTGCTTTTGTTTATGTTTAACGTGCATCAATGCTGTATAAAGACTTTCGGGGGGAAATGGGAGTTGTGTCCCCCATGCATTTGATATAGAGACTCCTGTCTGGTGACACTTGTCCTCAGAACACATGAATGTTGCAACATCCAGGCTCGTCCTTCTTTCCCCAAGGACAACAAAACTAGGACATAGAGATCACTCATAAGGACGGATTATAAGTGCGTCTTGAAGTCTGGAATCAAACATTTCCACATGGTTTAATAAATTCTGCACACACGGATACAACTCACTACAATCACTTTCAGCAGGTGTCATGTATAAAAATACAATAATGCTTATTTAAAAATAATTATTATGGGATAAGTTAAGGCCCTATCCAAACTCAAATATCTTGAAAGACAAAATGTTAGAAGTCAAGGAGAAACTACAATGACCAACCTCCTCGGAGCTCCTTGTAAACAAAGACCGGTTCTCGCTCGGTGGTCTCTTCTTGCACTCCCTGAAGCTCCTCTTGGAAATTTCCTTTCCCGATTGAGCACATTTTATTTGCGTTGGAAGCTCAAGCTGGATTTTTACCAAGCTAAATCAAGATTTCCCGTAGGGTCGGTGCAGAACGCCACGTTGTCAGCTCGACTCGAGTGGACATAGAAAGTGTCCCTCGGCAGTTAAAAGGCAACGTACTGAACTTAAAGTTAGCCTGCTTTCAATTTTAAGAAGTTTTAGCTTTAATCTAGGATATTTGGCAGTTTTTATAATCTAATTTGGTGGTAGGCGCGTCGGCCATTATCGACGTATTTTTTCTTCTCCTACTTCTTTTTCTTCTTCTTCGTTTAACGGCGGTCGACATCCATCCAGTTGGTGCATTATCGCCCCCATCATAGAATAGAATACAGTGGAACCTCGGTTCTCGACCATAATCCGTTCCAGAACACTGTTCAAAAACCGATTTGTACGATCACCGAAATCGTTTTTTCCCCATTAAAAGTAATGTAAAATCGTTTTAATCGAACGTAAACATGAAGCTAACCCAGGCTAATCGTACGTTTGCGTTAGCGTAATCTTTCGTACAGAAGATTACGCTAGCATGAACGTGTGAAAATAAAAAAAAGGATTATGAATAGGATTTCTTTTTTTTTGTGGTGGACGGTAGGGAGAGAAAAATCATCAAAAGTTTTTCAACCTCTTCCAAAACTTGCGGCAGTTGCTTGCTTATAGCACTAACTTCCTTAGCCGCATCACTCGATTTCACAGCCTCCTTATTCTTTACTATCGTATTGATAGTAGATTCAGCCATGCTGTATTCACTAGCAAGATCGGAAATTCGTACACCTCTTTCATATTTAGCTATTATGTCTTTCTTAAAGGCAATAGTTTTACGAACAACTTGTCTTTTTTCACCTGTCCTGCTTGCACCGACCTTCTTCGGAGACATAATTAGGGGCTACACCCGTACGCCGCTCAGCATCGCACCCTAGCGTACCGGCGTTCGAACTCCGATTTTTTGAACGAACAGCGAAGCAAGAATTCCTCGAAATTTTTGCTCGAACACCGATTTGTCCGAACTGAGAGGCGTTCGATAACCGAGGTTCAACTGTATACCTTTATTGTCATTGTTACAAAATGGGTTGAACTTATTATGACAACGAAATCAGACGTTTCACATTTTACTGTGAGGATAAGGAAAACAAAGAAGATAAAGGAACACAGATGTTTGTACTGTCTTTGTTGCAGGCTTTGTTTTCTCCGGAGGCGGGTGTATGAGGGGGTGAGGGACAGACAGAGATGGTCGGATCGAAACGAGCACAAGAAATGCTCAATCTTGGTCATTTTATACAAATTGTACATTTTAAAAACAAATTAAAATCACTCAGTTCAACAATTGAATTGATGACATTTTTATGAATACAATCTAAAATGTATGAAGTTGCTTGAACACATTCACTTGAAAGTAAAACCATCATCATTCGAACGAAGGAACAATATTCAAAAAACGGTCCTGTCACTAACTCACAATGAGAATAGGCTTGCTGTATTTGTGATGCAAAATAATGAAATCCACATAAAAAGTCTGAATGCTTTACAAGTTAAATAAGAGTATATAATGTAGGATCCTTTAATCAGCATCAGATCTAAAATAAATCTTTGAAACGATCATCTTGATTTTGGCAACTCCAAAAAATGTAAAAGCAAGAAGCTAAAAGCCAAAGCTGGACAAATTCACTTCATTTGAGGGACTGAGCCCAAAGCAAACCCAAATGTTCATTTTATTTGAGAGGACTTGTTAGTGAGAGGAAGGGCTTCTCTCTCACTAACTTTTTTGAAATGATGCACAATGATGGAGGCGCACCAATAGTGGATATTTGTAAGTCAACAAGAGAGAAGCCCGGCCATGCGTTATGCCTGACATTTTAGGCCCGAACAGAATTTCGGTTCAGGCTCAGGCTTAAGAGCTAACCTCTACCTCAAGCAGAATGATCAATGCTAGTTTTACAAGCGCATTTGTGACTCTGAGCCTTCACCTGACTTGAGAATCTTTGACCACAAACTGAACAACAAAAAGGATATTTACAGGTGTGGGTTCTTGTATGTTTTCTTAAACTCCGATTATGGCTGAAATTTTTACCGCAAACTGAGCAGGCAAACGGCTGCTCATCAGTGTGGGTTCTTGTGTGTAATTTCAAGGTTCCTTTTTGGGTGAAAGTTTTACCACAAACTGAGCAGGCAAACGGCTTCTCACCAGTATGGATTAGTTTGTGTGATTTTAAGTTCCCGATCCGGACAAAACTTTTCCCACAAACTGTACATTTAAAAGGTTTCTCACCAGTGTGGGTTCTTGTGTGACTTCTTAAGCTTGATTTTGCAGTGAATTTTACACCACAAATTGAGCAGGCAAATGGCTTCTCGCCAGTGTGGCTTCTTGAGTGTATTTTTAAGTTGGATTTATGAGTATATGTTAGACCACAAACAGAGCAGGCAAAAGGCTTCGCGCCAGTGTGGGTTCTTGAGTGTATTTTTAAGTTCCCACTCCCGGTGAATCTTTTCCCGCAAACTGGGCAGGCAAACGGCTTTTCACCGGTATGGATTAGTGTGTGTGAATTTAAGTTCCCCATCTGGGAGAAACGTTTACCACAAACTGTACAGTTAAAAGGTTTCTCACCAGTGTGTCTTCTTGAGTGAATTTTTAAGTTTGATTTATGAGTAAATTTTGAACCACAAACCGAGCAGGCAAAAGACTTCTCGCCAGTGTGGGTTCTCAAGTGTATTTTGAAGTTCCCACTTTCGGTGAATCTTTTACCGCAAACTGAGCAGACAAACGGCTTCTCGCCAGTGTGGGTTCTCAAGTGTCTTTTTTGGTGTCCACTCGTAGTAAATCTTTTACTGCAAATCGAGCAAGCAAACGGCTTCTCACCAGTGTGGGTTCTTGTGTGTAATTTCAAGTGTTTTTTTTGGGTGAATGTTTTACCACAAACTGAGCAGGCAAACGGCTCCTTGCCAGTGTGGGTTCTTGTGTGGATTTTAAAGTTCGATATTTCAGTGAATTGCAGACCACAAACCGAGCAGCCAAAAGGCTTCTCAACAGTTTGAGCTAACATATGTCTCTTCAACTGTTTGTGGTTTCCAGTGTTTGCAGAGTCGTCGTCTTCCTTTTTCACGTGTTGGCAGGAACTGAAGCTTAGAGGCTCCTGCCAATCCTTCTCTTCGTGTTGACCTTGATCTGCGATGTTTGAAAGGACGCCGGCCCCGAGCGACACTTCCAAATCCTCCTCTTCTTTAACATGAACAGGATCCACGTTCTCTAATTCCTGCTTAACGTGATCAGGCTTAAAATCTTCTTCATCCTGCTTAAAATCATCCTTGACCTCAATTTTAACACGAGGCAACGCTGGTTCCTGCTGCGCAGTAGGAAGATATTTTTCACTGATATCTGCAAGACACAAGTCACAATTATTTGTATAGCCCTTCATCACAAAAACTCAAAGGGCAGCACAAAACACCTTTACAATATCCCTTGATCAGAAACCTACACGGGGGCAAGGAAAAGAAACAAAAATCAGCATTAGGAAGATAATTGAGACTGGGCCACATCTGCAAAAAGCAGTGACGCAATGCTGAGGCCCCAAAACCGGAATCCATCCCCGCCAAGGCTGCGCCTAGAAATTCTGTCCATAAAAGTTATGAACAGAATCGGTGACAAAGGGCAGCCCTGGCGGAGCCCAACCCTCACCGGGAACGAATCCGACTTACTGCCGGCAATGCGGACCAGACTCTGGCACCGGGCATACAGGGACCGCACAGCCCGGATAAGACTGTGCGGTACCCCATACTCCCGAAGCACCCCCCACAGGGCCTCCCGAGGAACACGGTCGAATGCCTTCTCCAAGTCCACAAAACACATGAAGACCGGACAGGCAAACTCCCATGCACCCTCAAAGACCCTGCAGAGTGTATAGAGCTGGTCCAGTGTTCCACGGCCAGGACAAATATATACCTAAATATGGACCTATATAAATGCAGATCATTTCATTTCATTTCACAAAACCACACTGTTCCTCCTGAATCTGAGCTCCGACCTCCTGGCTGACCCTCTTCTTCAGTACCCCTGAATAGACCTTACCAGGGAGGCTGAGAAGTGTGATTCCCCTGTAGTTGGAACACACTCTCCGGCCCCCCTTCTTAAAGACGGGAACCACAACCCCAGTCTGACAGTCCAGAGGCACTGTCCCCGATGTCCATGCGATGTTGCAAAGGCGTGTCAACCATGACACGCCCACAACATCCAGAGCCATAATGAACTCCGGGCGGATCTCATCAACCCCCAGGGCCCTGCCACCGAGGAGTTTTTTGACCACCTCGGTGACTTCAACCCCAGTGATACAATGCCCGACCCAGAGTCCTCAGGCTCTGCTTCCCCAGAGGAAGACGTGTCGGTGGGATCGAGGAGGTCTTCGAAGTACTCCGCCCACCGTTTCACAACGTCCCGGGTCGAGGTCAGCAGCGCTCCATCGGCACTATACACAGTGTCGATGGCACACCGCTTCCCCCCCTAAGACGCCGGATGGTGGACCAGAATTTCCTCGAAGCCGTTCGGAAGTCGGCTTCCATGGCCTCGCCAAACTCCTCCCGTGCCTGAGTTTTTGCCTCGGCAACCGCCGAAGCCGCATTCCGCTTGGCCAGCCGATACCTGCCAGCTTCTTCTAGAGTCTCACAGGCCAGGAGGGCCCGATAAAACTCCTTCTTCAGCTTGACGGCATCCCTCACCGCCGGTGACCACCAACGGGTCTGAGGGTTGCCGCCGCGGCAGGCGCCGACTACCTTACGTCCACAGCTCCAATCAGCCGCTTCGACAATGGAGGCGCGGAACATGGTCCACTCGGACTCCATGTCCCCCGCCTCCCTCGGAACATGGGAAAAGTTTTGCCGGAGGTGTGAATTGAAACTTCTTCTGACGGGAGATTCTGCCAGCCGTTCCCAACAGACCCTCACAACACGCTTGGGTATGCCGGGTCGGGCCGGCATCTTCCCCCACCATCGAAGCCAACTCACCACCAGGTGGTGATCAGTTGACAGCTCCGACCCTCTCTTCACCCGAGTGTCCAGAACATGCGGCCGCAGGTCCGACGAAACGACGACAAAGTTGATCATCGAACTACGGCCTAGGGTGTCCTGGTGCCAAGTGCACATATGGAATATGTATATCATATTTATTCTATTTACCAAGAAAGTCATTGAATTTCACCTAAAAAAAATAATCAGACAGCCCTAATACATTTTGAGTATTTTAATGCATTCTATCAAATATAACAGGTTGCAAACATGTAGAGAAAACATGGATATCCCCTTGTATTGTAAAGGGACCACATATATATATATATATATATATATATATACACATATATACTGTACAAAATCAATCATTTTTTCACCTCTCAATCTGGCCTCTGTACCATTTTTAATCCAATGGGGCCCATGACTCAAAAAGTTTGCCTAGCCCTGCTCTAGGTGATCTTCTGGCAATGATGAAAAACAAAATATTTAATAGTCATATATAAACACTATAAAATAGATCACGATAGAAAGTTTTGCACCTTCAACCAAAAATTATGTTTGCTTACAAATCTGTCAACGTTGTGAACTTGGTGTTTTAATTTGAAGATCATTGAAAAACAAATTGTTAGTATGATTGCAATTGTTTCCTAAATTTGTATCAAAGAAGCCTCTTGAATGTGGGTGCGGGATGTGCTATTGTTTATGTTTAACGTGCATCAATGCTGTTTAAAGACTTTAGGGGGGAAATCGGAGTTGTGTCCCCCATGAGACTCCTGTCTGGTGACACTTCTCCTCAGAACACATGCATGTTGCAACATCCAGGCTCGTCCTTCTTTCCCCAAGGACAACAAAACTAGGAGATAGAGATCACTCATGAAGACAGATTATAATCGTGTCTTTAAGCCTGCAATCAGACATTTCCACATGGTTTTATAAAATCTGCACACACGGAATACAACTCAAGCATCACTACAATCACTTTCAGCAGTTGTCATGTATAAAACTACGCTTATGCTTATTTGGCCCTAACCAAGCTAAGATAATATATTTAAAGACGAATGTGAGAAGTCAAGGAGAAACTACAATGACCAACCTCCTCGGAGCTGCTTGGAAACAACGTCTGGCCGTCGATGTTCTAGCTCGGTCTCTTCTTGCGCTCCCTGAAGCTCCTCTTGGAAGTTTCCTTTCCCAATTGAGCACATTTTATTTGCATTCGAAGCTCAAGCTTGATTTTTACCAAGCTAAATCAAGATTTCCCGAAGGGCCAGAGCAGAACGCCACGTGGTCAGCTCGACTCGAGTGGACAAAGAGAGTGTCACTCGGCAGTAAAAGGCAGTAAAAAGGCAAAGTACTGAACTTAAAGTTAGCCTGCTTTTAAGCTTAAGACGTTTTAGGTCTAATATAGGATATTTGGCAGTTTTTATGATCTAATTTGGGGGTAGGCGCGTCGGCTAATATCACGTCTCGTTTTTTTCTTCTTCTTCTTCGTTTAACGGCGGCCGACATCCATCCAGTTGGTGCATTACCGCCCCCATCATAGAATAATAGAATAAAATATACCTTTATTGTCATTGTTACAAAATGGGTTGAACTTATTGTGACAACAAAATCGGACGTTTCACATTTTACAGAGAGGATAGAAGAAAACAAAGAAGATACAAAAACACAGATGTTTGTACTATCCTTGTTGCAGGCTTTGTTTTCTCCGGAGAGAGGTGTATGAGGGGGTGAGGGACAGACCGAGATGGTCGGATTGAAACAAGCACAAGAAATGCTCAATCTTGTGTAGCAACCCTCTTTCATGCACGACACAAGGTTTCAGAGTCTCTCGGTTTATTGCTTGCATTCAGTAAACAAAACAATACAAAAGTCAGGGGCATTTGTTCACAACTGCAATTATCTTCAGTGCATGCAAATTCACCGACGCTACGGCAAGCAGACAACATGCGAGCACATTAATAACGAAACTTCCATAATAAAAATGAACATAACTTTCCCACGTACCTGCATTCAGTAAACAAGACAATACAAAAGTCAGGGGCATCTGTTCACGACTGCAATTATCTAAAACACTAAAGATACGAAAAACGGGTCATCACTCAACAGGCCGCACCTTGTGGCGTGTTTGCATCAAACACGTTGCATCATTGTTTCATTTATTGCTTTACTTCTTATTTAGTGTTTTTTTTAATAAACATCATTTAGTACAACTTATATATCTTTGTATACAAAAATGCAAAAGCAACTCATATATCTAGCAAAATATGCATTTTTTATCCAACTGATATTGGGCGCATGCAAATTTACTGAAGCTACGGCAAGCGCTGAAGCCCATAAAAAGCCAAACGAAAAAGACAGTCGCAGACGCCCATGACTTAACAACTAAATGAGGTACCGGAATATTAACAGTAATACAACAAAAACACAGATTTTGTGAGAATTCAAAAAAACATTCAAAACAATCAAATTTCAACTCTGTTACACCTGGACAATGTATACAAATGATACATTTTAAAAATTAAAAAAAATCACTCAGTTCAATAATTGAATTGATGACATTTTTATGAATCCAATCTAAAATGTATGAAGCTGCTTGAACACATTCACTTTTAAGTATAATCATCATCATTCGAACGACGGAACAATATTCTTAAAACAGTCCAGTCAGTAACTCACAATGAGAATACGCTTGCTGTATATGTGATGCAAAATAATCATATGAATGATTTTTTTTTCTACAATGTGGCCACCATATGAAAATGAGTTTGGCAACCCTGATGGCGTTTTAGGCATTATCTCATGCCAGCAGTTGGATTATGGAATTTGGAATATAAATAATTCCAATATGGGAATGTCAATAAAAATATCAAAAACAGAGACAGTAATAATATAAGAGTAGTTAAGATTGACATATGGATCTTTAATTCTTCATTTGATCTTGATAGTTTGGGAGTAGCAAACAAGTGGCTTTGTCCTTCACTGAGACCTTTCTTTTTATCAAATCTCCTAGATTATAAAAGCATAAAGAGTGTGGTAATCCAAGAACATTGGCAAATGTAATATCACCCAGAGTCAAGGTTTCTTAAATTCTTCATGTAAAGGTTTTGAGTTTTTCCTTGCCCTCATGTAGGTTCAAGGGATGGTGCAATAACAGTCTGTACAGCCCTTGAGACATGTTGTGATGAAGGGCTATACAAATAAACATGACTTGACATTTTAGGCCCGACCAGAATTTCGATTCAGGCTCAGACTTAAGAGATAACCTCTGCCTCAAGCGCACTTGTGACCCTGAGCCTTCACCTGACTTGAGAATCTTTGACCGCAAACAGAACAACAAAAAGGATATTTACAGGTGTGGGTTCTTGTACGTTTTCTTAAACTCGGATTATGGCTAAATTTTTTACCGCAAACTGAGCAGGCAAACAGCTTCTCACCAGTGTGGGTCCTTGAGTGGCTTCTTAAGCTTGATTTTACAGTGAATTTTACACCACAAATTGAGCAGGCAAATGGCTTCTCGCCAGTGTGGCTTCTTGAGTGTATTTTTAAGTCGGATTTATGAGTAAATGTTAGACCACAAACCGAGCAGGCAAAAGGCTTCGCGCCAGTGTGGGTTCTTGAGTGGCTTTTTAGGTGTCCACTCGTAATGAATCTTTTCCCGCAAACTGAGCAGGCAAACGGCTTCTCACCAGTATGGATTAGTGTGTGTGAATTTAAGTTCCCCATCTGGGAGAAACGTTTCCCACAAACTGTACAATTAAAAGGTTTCTCACCAGTGTGTCTTCTTGCGTGAATTTTTAAGTTTGATTTATGAGTAAATTTTGAACCACAAACCGAGCAGGCAAAAGACTTCTCGCCAGTGTGGGTTCTCAAGTGTATTTTGAAGTTCCCACTTTCGGTGAATCTTTTACCGCAAACTGAGCAGACAAACGGCTTCTCGCCAGTATGGGTTCTCAAGTGTCTTTTTAGGTGTCCATTCGTAGTGAGTCTTTTACCGCAAATTGAGCAAGCAAACGGCTTCTCACCAGTGTGGGTTCTTGTGTGTAATTTCAAGTATTTTGTTTGGGCGAAGGTTTTACCACAAACTGAGCAGGCGAACGGCTTCTCGCCAGTGTGGGTTCTTGTGTGGATTTTAAAGGTCAATTTTTCAGTGAATTTAAGACCACAAACCGAGCAGCCAAAAGGCTTCTCAACAGTTTGAGCTAACATATGTCTCTTCGACTGTTTGTGGTTTCCAGTGTTTGCAGAGTCGTCGTCTTCTGTTATGTTTTGACAGGAACTGAAGCTTAGAGGCTCCTGCCAATCGTTCTCTTCATGTTGACCTTGATCTCTGATGTTTGAAAGGACACCGGCCCCGAGCGACACTTCCAAATCCTCCTCTTCTTTAACATGAACAGGATCCACGTTCTCTGTTTCCTGCTTAACGTGATCAGGCTTAAAATCTTCCTCATCCTGCTTAAAATCTTCCTTGACCTCAATTTTAACATGAGGCAACTCTGGTTCCTGTCGCGCAGTCCGAAGATATTTTTCACCGATATCTGCAAGACACAGGTCAAAATTATCCGTATAGCCCTTTATCACAAAAAGTCAAAAGGGCTGCACAAAAAACCTTTACAATATCCTCTTCCAAGTTTGTGTGTAAACATTCTATACTGTATCTCCAACGCGCTAAGAACTTTGACATTTTTATTGTTTAATATCTTGCGTATTCATTCAATATAGATTTCCGGTTTCCAACATGGCGGCGCGTGTTTACGTTGCGGCTGATTGTTACCCGGTTATCCTACTACTTATAACTGTCCTCCTGCTTTCCTTTTTGGATACATGCGTGGCCAATAAGACCTACAGTCGGGAGGAGCTCATCCGACTAGGTGGGTGTCTAAATTTCGACTTTTCGGGCACTTTTTATACCACCCACGACATCCCAAATGAGCTCCAAAGGGACTCGGGTTCGCCCTGCTTTCCCGCTCCACCGAAGAAAAAGAAGAAAAATCGGAGACGAAGACGGCGAAAAGATAGAAAACAGAAGCGAGGATGTCGTGCAGGGAAGCGTGTGAAGTTGATGGAGCAACGACATGAAGATCTGTCTAATCCAACCATCATTTCTTCGTCGATTCTACGAGTAAACCGACAACCGAAGCCCAACGCACACAACCGGCATCTCGTGACGATCTCTACAAAGGCTACAGCTAAGTCAAATGATTCAAAGCTAAAATTTGGTCTTTTGAATGTTAGATCGCTCGCTCCTAAAGCTTTACTTGTAGATAATATTATTCGTGATTATAAACTTAACTGTATTGGTCTCTGTGAAACATGGTTACGCCCGGATGAGTATTTAGCTCTAAATTATGCTTCTCCCCCAGATTACGAGAGCAGCCATATAGCACGCACGTTGAAAAAGGGTGGCGGTGTCGCGCTAATCTCTGAAAAATCGCTTAAATTTAATCCACGTACCTCTAATAATTACAAAACGTTTGAGGCTCTTGTGATGCGGTCCCCCCTATTGTCAATTGACGTAATAACTATCTATCGCGCACCAGGACCATACACAACTTTCTTAGACGAATTCGCCGAACTTCTGTCTGAACTAGTAACCTACGCAGACAAAATTATTATTATGGGGGACTTTAACATTCATATGAACTCTCCACTCAGTTCACTCACTGTTGCGTTTCAGTCTATAATTGATGCTTTTGGTTTTAATCAACTGGTTGATTTGCCAACCCATAAAGATGGAAACACGCTCGACTTGGTTCTGACTCGAGGAGTTTCAACCTCAAACATGGCGGTGCTATCGTGTACTACAGTTATCTCGGATCATTATTTAGTTACATTTGAGGTGCTAGCTAAATGTAGTACCAAAAAAACTGAAGGATTCACCGGACGCAATATAAGCACAGGCACAGTTTCTGAGCTCTCCGATATTCTTCCAGGAGCAGTTGCGTCCTTTCCTTCCTACATAGGCTCCATAGAACCACTCCTAAATGAATTTAACGCTACCCTGGCCAATGCCCTGGATTTAGTTGCGCCCATCCGGCATAAATTACGACCTAAAAGACGCACACCTTGGTTTAATGATGAAACTAGATCCCTTAAACGAGAATGCAGGAAATCTGAAAGAAAATGGCGCGCTACCAAGCTTGAAGTTTTCCATCAAATCTGGTGTGATAGTTTGTTGAAGTATAAAGCGGCCCTGGCCTCTGCAAAATCAGCCTACCTTTCGAAAGTGATTGCGTCACAAAAGAACAATCCCAAGGCCCTTTTTGACACTGTAGCATCACTTACAAGGCAACAGACTATCCCAGATAGCTCCACCCATTCTGCTCACGACATAATGGTCTTCTTTACTAAGAAGATCCAGAGCATACAGGAAGAAATTGCTAAAGACAATATTAATTCAACACATACTAAAGCACTCAAATCCCTAGATGCACGACATGGTGGCTGTCCAGGGACTTGGTCCCGTTTTAGTGAACTGTCACTCGAAAATCTTAAACAGATGGTGAATACTGCCAAACCGACGACTTGCCAGTTCGACCCACTTCCAGGTTCACTTATTAAAGGTCTCTTTGGCGTTCTTGCACCTTCAGTTCTAAATATTTTAAACATATCACTCGCCTCTGGTGTAGTTCCAGCTGCTTTTAAGTCCGCTGTCATTAAACCCACACTGAAACGACCCAACCTAGATCCAGAAAACTTATGTAATTATAGACCTGTGTCAAACCTACCGTTTCTTTCTAAAATACTTGAAAAAGTAGTGGCACAGCAGCTGAATGATTTCATGTCCGATAACAATCTCTTTGAATCGATGCAATCAGGATTCAGGGCTAACCACTCTACTGAGACAGCTCTGATAAAGGTAACCAATGATCTCCTACGGGCAATGGACTCGGGCGCATCATCACTTTTGCTGCTGCTGGACATTAGTGCTGCATTTGACACAGTGGACCATATTATCTTGCTAGAACGGTTGGAAAAATGGATCGGTCTCTCAGGAAACGTCCTATTATGGTTCAGATCTTACCTCTCAGATAGGACACACTGCGTTAAATATGGCGAATTGACATCTGAGCCATTTAGTGTAACTTGTGGTGTTCCGCAGGGTTCAGTGCTTGGCCCCCTTCTCTTCAGCATTTATATGCTTCCACTAGGTGATATTATTCGCAAGTATAACATCAGTTTCCATTGTTACGCAGATGACACTCAACTCTATTTCCCGATGGAGGAATCTACCACACTAAACTGTGGAACTTTGGAGGCCTGCCTCACTGAGATAAAAGAGTGGATGTCACTCAATTTCCTGCGTCTTAACCCTGAAAAGACTGAAATGTTAGTAATTGGTCCTTCTAAGTCCCGTGACTTATTCTCTAAAACCGCAGTGAACTTGGACAATTGCCACATCACACAGAGTAACTCACTTAAAAATTTAGGTGTCATTTTCGACCCTGATCTGTCCTTTCAAACACATGTGAAGAAAATTACTAGAACCGCTTTCTTCCATCTCCGTAACATTGCTAAAATTCGTCCTATACTTTCTCAGTCGGATGCGGAAATCATAATTCATGCGTTTGTTACCTCCCGTCTCGACTACTGTAATGCACTACTTTCCGGTCTTCCGATGACCAGACTCAAGAGTCTTCAGCTGGTACAAAATGCTGCAGCGAGGCTTTTAACAAGGACAAAAAAGTATGATCACATCACCCCAATTTTGGCTAACCTGCATTGGCTCCCTGTTAGCCTAAGATGCGATTTTAAGGTTCTCCTACTACTATACAAAATCATACATGGACTTTCCCCCTCGTATCTTTCAGATCTGATCTGCCCTTATGTCCCGGCCCGAAGCCTTCGTTCCGAGAGCGCCGGTCTCCTGGTGATCCCAAGAGCCAAGAAGTGTTCCGCTGGTTCGAGAGCGTTCTCCATCCGGGCACCGGTGTTGTGGAATGCTCTTCCCCCTGATATCCGATCTGCAACCTCGGTGGAAATGTTTAAATCTAGGCTTAAAACTCACTTCTACTCTATAGCATACGAGTAACCTAATCTTCTTATATGTAATAACTTGTGAAGCCCTTAGAGACTAATTGTGATTAAGGGCTATACAAATAAAAATGACTTGACTTGAATGACTTGATCTGAAACCTACACGAGGGCAAGGAAAACAAAAACAAAAATCAGCATTAGGAAGATAATGAAACCAAGATGGCGGTGCCCTGTTCGGCTCGCTACAGTTTTTTACACTTCGGTCATAAAACCCAGTCTTTGATTCAGTTTTGACGGCGAACAAAGTCAACTCAAACCGCAGATTAATATACAATCACAGTTTTTTTGCTGGATATGCGATCATCCAGAAATCAAGCGCTCGGTGCTACGACCACTCTGGAGTGTTTATTTAGCCACGGACTGCTACGTCAACAAGACCCAGCGGCCTACAAAGCAGCGAGGCAGAGTGGCAAGAGGGCGGTGTTACCGGAGGAGGAAGCGGGCTCGGCTAACAGCTAGGCTAAAGGCTAAACCCTTCAAAACGCCTCTCCCATCCATTTTCCTCTCCAACGTTCGCTCTCTGGACAATAAACTGGACCATTCACAACTGGAACTAACATCGAACCGCAAGATGACGAACTGCTGCGCTATAATTCTGACGGAGACATGGTTAAACTTATCTATCCCGGCTGACGCTCAAGGAAACCGTGCGGGTTAGATGTATCAACATTTTGTTCTGTATACACGTGTACACGAATGACAATAAAGTATATCTGAATCTGAAATCTGTCAACGTTGTAAACTTGGTGTTTTAATTTGAAGATCATTGAAAAACAAATTGTTAGTATGATGGCAATCGTCTCCTAAATCTGCATCAAAGAAGCCTGTTGAAAGCGGGTGCTGGAATTGCTTTTGTTCATGTTTAACGTGCATCAATGCTGTATAAAGACTTTAGGGGGGAAATGGGAGTTGTGTCCCCCATGCATTTGATATAGAGACTCCTGTCTGGGGACAATTCTCCTCAGAACACATGCATGATGCAACATCCAGGCTCGACCTTCTTTCCCCAAGGACAACAAAACTAGGAGATAGAGATCACTCATGAAGACAGATTATAATCGCGTCTTTAAGTCTGGAATCAGACATTTCCACATGGTTGTGTTAAATGGGCACACACGGAATACAACTCAAGCATCACTAGCTCGGTAGCCTAGATGGTAGGGCGCCCGCTCCGAGACTGGAAGATCGCTGGTTCAAGCCTCGGCCGAGTCTTACAACATTGATACTCATTGCCTCAGGCATTCAGCATTAGGGGTTGGAATTGGGGGTTTGGTAACCTAATGACTCCCAACACAGAAGTTGGGTCTAAAAATGGCAGGGCCCTGTTTGGCTGCGGCTGCATCGGCTCGCTACAGTTTAACTGTACGGGTCTGTTGTATCGACATTTCCTTCTGTGTGCATGGTTACAAAGAATGACAACAAAAGTTAATTCTAAAATTCTAATTCGAAAACAAAGTGAGCAGGAATATGATGTCGCAACTATTAGGGGCGGCTCAGGAGGTGAAGCGCTCATTTAGGGATTAAAATGTCGCCGGTTCGACTCCAGGCTCCTACATGTTATATATCGAAGTGTCCTTGGGAATCCCTAATGCCCCCGATAACAGGTACGTTGCCTTGCATGGTTGATGCTTTCGGTTAGTAAGTATGTAAAAGGGAAAAGTGTGAAGCACATTGTAAAGCGCTTTGGGAGGTCTTTATTGACTGGAAAAGCGCAATAGAAATGCAGACCATTTACCTTTACACTACATACACTTTCAGCGGTTGTCGTGTATAAAAATACACTTGTTCTTATTTGAAAATAATTACTGATGGATAAACTAAGCCCCTATCCAAACTCAAATCATATCTTAAAAGACAAAATGTTAGAATTCAAAGAGAAACTATAATGACCAACCTCCTCGGAGCTGCTTGGAAACAACGACCGGTTCTCGCTCGGTGGTCTCTTCTTGCGCTCCCTGAAGCTCCTTTTGGAAATTTCCTTTCCCAATTGAGCACATTTTATTTGCGTTTGAAGCTAAAGATGATTTTTACCTAGATAAATAAAGATTTCCCGTAGAGCCGCGGCATAACACCGGAGCAGAACGCCACCTTGTCAGCTTGATTCGAGAGGACAAAGAAAGTGTCAGTCGTCAATAAAAAGGCAAAGTACTGAACTTAAAGTTAGCCTGCTTTCAAGATTAAGTAGTTGTAGGTTTAGTATAGGAAATTTGGCAGTTTTTATGTTCTGACTTGGTGTTAGGCGCGTCGGCCATTATTGACGTCTCTTTTTTCCTTCTTCTTCTTCTTCTTCTTCAGGTTTAACGGCGGTTGACATCCATCGCTTTAAGCATTACCGCCCCCTGTCACCAAATACCCGTCACGTCTTCCATTCCTTAACTGTCAAAAAGCCCCGTGCTTCTCAAAAAACGGAAAAGTATCCTCCTTTGAGACCCTAAGTCTGAACTCAGCAAACTTTTAATTGAAAACTCAATCACCCCACTTCCAGCAGATGATGTTTTATGTTAGAAATTACGTTTAAATGAAGACTTGCACACAGATGTATGTTTCTCAGTTTTACCGGAAACTTGAGTGTGCTCATTGCTAGTTGTTGCCCCCCTATAACCGCTCCGGGTGAAACACATACATTGTAACAAAAGAGAAGAAATTAAAAGAGAATACTTTTCCGTTTTCGGGGGGATTTGGGGGATGTAAGAGGTGACAGGTATTTAGTGATAGGGGGCGGTAATGCACCAAAAGCGATGGATGCCAACCGCCTTTAAACCTTAAGAAGAAGAAAAGAAAAAAAGAGACGTCGATAATGGCCGACGCGCCTACCATTAAATTAGATCATAAAATTGCCAAATATCCTAGATTAAACCTAAAACTACTTGAGATTGAAAGCAGGCTAACTTTAGGGTCAGTACTTTGCCTTTTTAGTGCCTTTTTACTGCCGAGCAACACTTTCTTTGTCCACTCGAGTCGCGCTGACAACGTGGCGTTCTGCTCCGGCCCTTCGGGAAATCTTGATTTAGCTTGATAAAAATCCAGTTTGAGCTTCAAACGTAAATAAAATGTGCTCAATTGGGAAAGGACATTTCCAAGAGGAGCTTCAGGGAGCACAAGAAGAGACCGAGCTAGAACATCGACGGCCGGAGCTCCGGGGAGGTTGGTCATTGTAGTTTCTCCTTGACATCTCACATTTGTCTTTTAAGATATTATTTGAGTTTGGGGCCTCAATAATTATTTTTAAAAAAGCACAAGTGTTTTTCCATACATAACATCTGCTGAAAGTGATTGTCGTGATGCTTGAGTTGCAGGGTTGGGTAGGGTTACTTTAACTGGATTACCTTCAATGACTTCTGGATGACTCCAACACCAAATATGCTAATAAAAGACAAAATAAACTAAATAGGAATAAAATGATGATTCACAACACGTGGTAAGCTTTCTCTCCTGGCTTTGATCTCTTTGATCTCCGGCAAATTGAACATCAAATGTGACAGAAACAAAATGAAAATAAATCCACACAGCTTGCCAACATCATTTTTGCCGTTCCATGTATTCCGTTACTCCCAAGCCTGCACAAAATTGAGTCATTTTATTTATATTTAGTTTCTTTTGTCTTTTATTAGCATATTTGGTATTGGAATCATCCAAAAGTCATTGAAAGTAATCAAGTTAAATTAACCCTACCCAACACTGTTGAGTTGTATTCCTTGTGTGTTAAAGATAAGACAGTGTGGAGTTTCGTCATGCATGAGAAGATAAGCAGGACATTGTGGTTCAGCCTTTAAGAATAATTATTAACAGCAAGCAAACAAGAACATGGCACCATCCAATCCAACATGGCAGTCATTAACTTCCGGCGCCGTCGCTAATGGCAGCCTCTCCAGCAGCTCCCGTGTTATGTTTTCTATCTATCAACAATTTTTAGCAAAACGAAATATGATGCCCCCGCAACCCTAATAAGGATAAGCGGTACAGCTAATGAGATGAGATGAAATATGATGCGTGCCTCATGTCGTCACTCAATGTAAAACGTCTTACCCCAATTTCACGAGCAAGAGCGCTTTACAATTGACAAATCTTAACACCCCTACTCGCTCTTAGAACTGTGGATTACTTTTGGAACGCAATCAACATTGACAATTACGTTTTTCCTTCACACATGCAAACCAAAATCTTGTACACATTTATGTTTCAAACAAACCCTGAGCAATCGTTTTCAATTTTAACTTCGTAGCCGGCTTTGTCATTTGATCAGTAGGACAGTATTGCAAAGTTATTTTTCCATTGTTTACACTTTTCTCATGAAGTGGTATTTCATGTCAATGTGCTTGCACCCTTTGCCTGTTGACCGGGTAGTGGAATAGTACCCTGATTGTCACTTTTGTCTGTGCATATTGATAATTGTCCATTCCTTTCAGCAGTTGTTTTAGGTACATGCATTCCTGTACAGCTGATGCTAAAGACATGTATTCTGCCTCACATGTAGACAGTGCAACTGTTGCTTTTTTTGTCTTCCATGATATTAGAGAACTTTCCTCACTTAGACTAGCACAATATCCTCCTGTGCTCCATCTGTCTGTTACATTTAATACATACATCGAATACTTTTTGTCATCAATATCATTTATTTTACTGTCATAAATATATTGTTCTATCTCTCTTGCCATAATTCATGCACACTTCAGATTTCTGTGTTCCCTTTTCGTTGGCAGTTTTGGTCGTGAATTTCACTCATCAGTGTTTTTGGACTCTTGCTGTATCTGGGTAGTACACCAGATAAGCTGGGCTGTTTTTATCATAGCCCATGAAAATACCTTGATCACACCTAGAATCTAATTTTCCTTTTTCTTGCTTATAAGTAAAACAGATTAATTCAAATTTGTGAAGTTTGGATATCTTGGGCATTTTCCTGTAAACGGCTCATATGGTGTTTTCTTTGTGCGTCTGCTGTAGCACCTGTTCCTCACATAGGCTGCTGTTTGTACAGCATAGCTCCATCGCTCATTTGGTAATTGACTGTCTAACAGTAAACATCCAGCCATGCTGTAGAGAGTTGGCAAACCTCTCTCCGCTGTCCCGTTTTGATGGGGTGAATAGGGTGCAGACGTCTCATGTCTTATGCTATTCTTGCTTAGTAGAGCCTGGAAATCTCTGCTTGTCAATTCAGAGCCATTATCTGAGCGAATACACTTTACTTCTCCATGTTGTGCAATATCTGCTAAGGATCTTTCTGTAGCTTGTACAACGTCACCTTTTGTTTTGAGAAAATACACAAACACAGTACCCGAGTCATCGTCTGTAAAAGACATATTTGTGACCTTTTAAGCTTAGTTTTCATTGGACCAGCTCGATCAGTATGAATCGGATGTAAGGGTTTCTTAGCTTTTGTGTCCGGTTCTCTATTTCTTGTCTGAGTGAATTTTCCTTGTGTCTACATACTTAAAAAAATGATCCGGCTTGACTGTACATCTTGTCATTTCCGTACCTTTCACTACACCTTGTAACTTCTGCACATCTTCATAATTACAGTGACCCAATATCTCATGCCAGGTTTGAATGTCTTGACATTGTTAACATTGGTCAACTGCATTCGACTGAACAGTTGGCAAGTAAAAAAAAATGTCACTTTCATGAATATCAAACCTACTGCCGTCTTTAGTGACCACGCAGCTGTTTTCGGAGCAGGATGTATATCGGCCCCGCCCCAAAACATACACAACAGAGCAGGGGGAGTTGAAATGAGAGGGGACACGTTTTTTTTATTTCATCCAAACATTCAGTCGTGTTCTCCAGAGTTGTACGGGCGACCGTGACATTTATACTGTGTTAGCTCAGCGATGACGTGTTGTTTTTCTCTAGCCGGGGCTGGATTTTCCGAAATTACGCAATTTCCCAGAAATAGTTGCAGTCCAAATTCTTATCAGTTAAGCAAATAGTTGGAGTCGCCCCAACCCGGCCAAAGTCCTTTCAGTTACAAATAATTGTGATTTGTGTCTTGCAGATATCAGTGTAAATGATCTTTCTACTGCGCAGCACGAACCAGCATTGCATCGTGTTAAAATTGAGGACAAGGAAAATTTTAAGCAGGATGAGGAAGATTTTAAGCCTGATCACATTAAGCAGGAAACAGAGAACGTGGATCCTGCTCTTGTTAAAGAAGAGGAGGATTTGGAAGTGTCGCTCGGGGCCGGGGTCCTTTCATCCATTGCAGATCAAGGTCAACACGAAGAGAAGGATTGGCAGGAGCCTCTAAGCTTCAGTTCCTGTCAACTCGTGAAAACGGAAGACGACGACTCTGCAAACACTGGAAGCCACAAACAGTCGAAGAGACAAATGTTAGCTCACACTGTTGAGAAGCCTTTTGCCTGCTCAATTTGTGGTAAAACCTTCACGCGAAAAGGAGCCTTGAAAGTACACACAATAACCCACACTGGTGGGAAGCCGTTTGCCTGCTCAGTTTGTGGTAAAACCTTTACCCAAAAAGGAACCTTGAAATTACACTCAAGAACCCACACTGGTGAGAAGCCATTTGCCTGCTCAGTTTGCAATAAAAGATTCACAGAGAGTGGAAAATTAAAAATACACTCAAGAACCCACACTGGCGAGAAACCTTTTGCCTGCTCAGTTTGTGGTCTAAAATTCACTCACAAATCAAGCTTAAAAATCCACACAAGAACCCACACTGGTGAGAAACCTTTTAACTGTACAGTTTGTGGTGAACGTTTCTCCCAGATGGGGCACTTAAAATCACACACAGTCATCCATACCGGTGAGAAGCCATTTGCCTGCTCAATTTGTGGTCTAAAATTCACTGTTAAATCAAGCTTAAGTATTCACCTAAGAATCCACACTGGCGAGAAGCCTTTTGCCTGCTCGGTTTGTGGTCGAAAATTTACTCATAAATTAAGCTTTAAAATCCACACAAGAACACACACTGGTGAGAAACCGTTTAAATGTTCAGTTTGTGGTGGAGGTTTCCCCTGGATGGAGCAATTAAAATTACACACACTAACTCACACTGGTGAGAAGCCGTTTGCTTGCTCAATTTGCAGTAAAACATTTAGTACGAGTGGACACCTAAAACGCCACACAAGAAGCCACACTGGTGAGAAGCCGTATGCCTGCTCAGTTTGTGGTAAAACTTTCACCCAAAAAGAAAATTTGAAATCACACACACAAATCCATACTGGTGAGAAGCCGTTTTCTTGCTCGATTTGCGGTAAAAGATTCACTGAGAATGGACACCTAAAAAGACACTCAAGAACCCACACTGGCGAGAAGCCGTTTGCATGTTCAGATTGTGGTAAAACCTTCACCCAAAAAGGAAACTGGAAATTACACACATTAACCCACACTGGTGAGAAGCCGTTTGCCTGCTCAGTTTGCGGCAAAAGATTCACTGAGAGCGGTACCTTAAAAATCCACACAAGAAGCCACACTGGTGAGAAACCTTTTCACTGTACAGTTTGCGGTGAACGTTTCTCCCAGAGGGCGCACTTAAAATCACACACACTAATCCATACTGATGAGAAACCTTTTGCCTGCTCCGTTTGCGGTAAAAAATTCAACCATAAGCAGAGTTTAAGGAAACATATGAGTACCCACACCGGTAAATATCCTCTTTGTTGTTCAGTTTGCGGTCAAAGATTCTCAAGTCAGGTGAAGGCTCAGAGCCACAAGTGCACTTGAGGCAGAGGTTATTTCTTAAGTCTGAGCCTGAACCGAAATTCTGGTCGGGTCTAAAATGTCAGTCATAAAACATGGCTGGGCTTTTCTGTCACTGACTTAAAACAAAAAAGAAAATATCCACTTTTGGTGCGCCTCCATCATTGTGGACCATTAAAAAAAGTTAGTGAGAGAGAAGTCCTTCCTCTCACTAGAGAGTCCTCTCAAATTAAATGTGAAAATTTGGGTTTGCTTTGGGCTCATTCCCTCAAATGAAGTGATTTTGTCCGGCTCTGGCTTTTAGCTTCTTGCTTTTACATTCTTTGGAGTTGCCAAAATCAAGATGATTGTTTCAAAGATTTATTTTAGATCTGATGCTGATTAAAGGATCCTACTTTATATACTCTTATTTAACCCATAAAGCATTAAGACTTTTCATGTGGATTTTGAACTGAGTCATTTTCTTTTTGAAATGTATCATTTGTATAAAATGTCCAAAATTGAGCATTTCTTGTGCTTGTCTCAATGTTTTCATAACGTTGTTGCCTCTTGATAAGACTTGTTACCTTGTACCTGAAATGAACGGAAGAACTCTAAATTGTCAACATCATGTTAAGAAATGTTGTATGTGATGAAGTGGTTCGTGAAGGTCATTGGTTCAATCTTCTTGGGAAAACTGAAGACGAAAAACAAACTTTTTTTGGTTTTGATTTCTATCAATAAAGGGAATTGACATAATCATTGATTCGATGTAATCTGACGTAATTTCATGTCTTTTCCCAACAATACCGGACAATAATTTAAAAAAATATATTTTTTGTTCTCGTTTCTCCACAACCCAGACACCCCCAACTGGTTGCCAGCCAGTCGCAGTGCACACAGAGACAGACAACTCACTCGCTCATTCACACCAAGGGACAATTTGGACCGGCCAACTAACCTGACATGCATGATTTTGCAATGGGGGGGGGGGGGGGGGGGGGGTTCACGCAGGCTCGAGGAGAACATGCAAACTTCGGCTGATCACTGGATTTAGAATTGTGCACCGGACAAGCTACCCACCCATCCGCCGTGCCGCCCCATTTCTCATACAAACAAAACAAAAGATAAGACATTCAAACTTGTGACCATCAACATAAATATTTTAGGCGTCACAAGTTCTGTTAGCCTGGTGATACTTGAAAAATGGCATGTTTCCTTTTCAAAATATTGTGTATTATTTAGCGCCTACGTGTCATATAAATCGTCATTCATTCGGGAAAAATGAACTGAGTAAAGGATGAGCACCAAAAAGATTGCCGGACTTGAGTAATCACAATTCACGGTTCCATGAACCACCTGGGTCGTCCACTGAGGACGCAACTCTGGACAGCTTTCTCTGCTGTTGACAGTTCCTGGCCTGCGTTTGGGTCGTGGCAAAGTTGGCACCAGTCCATTCCTTAATGTTGTGGGCCCAGTTCTCCTGACCACTCAGACTGTGGTCTGGAGAGATATCTTGGCCAGTTCTGATGATCTTGTGACGTGACCACTCAAGTCTTTGACAACGGTTCTTGGTAGTGTCCAATGTGACCTCTGATGGTGTAGCGCACTGTTTGATTTGTCACACGGGCAAAGTCGCTGATAGCTAGAATGTTTCTGTAGCATCTCATCTTCCTGGCCTGCATTTTCCTTTCCAGCTTGAGAGCCTGTGTCTTGCTAGCAGAATGGAGGTAACCGGCACTTGCATGAGTCTGATCTTTGATTTCACTGCTATGTTCTTGTCCCTCCAGGCGGGTTGAAGTTATCGTGGGGCAGCCTGAGCAATATGCCCCGAATACGTAAACAACAAGATGCTATGGAGTCTTGGCGTGAAAAGGAGCGCTCGTTTGATTATCTTCATCAGCATACAAAACAAAGGTCTCAAAGTCTCGTTTGTCTTCAGAGACAATTTTTTCAAGTCTTTTTATATCCTAATACAGCATTTTGTATTACTTTCGCCCGTCCCCCTCGCACGTGTTTATGCACGCTACCAGACAGAATGTTTTGTTATCTTTCAGCTCCCAATTTCCAAGAATTGTTTGAGGTCGGCTCGACCTTGCATGTTCCCTGCCAATAAGACTTGGCAAAGAAGAACGCCATTCTTTGGCAGCCCAAGTCGATCATTGATAACATTCTCTGACATTTACACTCGGGATAAACATGCCGTAATCTCTCTTTTTATATCCTAATGCGTTCCTTATGCCAAGCCGACTCCATCAATCCACAACATCTCCTGTCCAATTTCATCAATTTACTGAAATGTTGAATTATCTTTGGGAAGTTGTTTTTAACGCGGGTTACTAAGATGCTTGGAATGAGACTGTAGGGGGCATCACATCGTCAAAGATGCACTCAAAGAAGAAACAGATAAAGAAGAACCGTTTTCTGGGTTGTGGAGAAACAAGAACAAGAAATATATTTTTTGAAATTATTGACGCAGAGGGCCCCCTTTCGCCCTTCCGCGCAAGCTGTGCCGCTGTCACGCCCAGTTTGTAGCCCCTACGCTATAGGCGGCCATTACTTCGTTTCCCGGGCTTGAGTGGCCCCCCCGGAGGCCGCGTCTCTGAGGGCCCCTCTCCGCCCTTCCGGCAAGCTGTTCCACCATCGCGCTTAGGGTGGCCCCTAGGCTAGGCGGCCATTACTTCGTTTCCCGAGCCCGAGTGGGCCCCCAGAAGCAGACCACGATGGGCACGCCACCACCCTGGTCACAAATTCACTGAGCGCATTTCGGCATGAGTTTCCTGCGGCCGTCGCAGTGTGAGTATATGGATGCATTTTCATCTAGTGGACCTTAAGGGCCCTATTATGTGTCTGCGGTGTGCCAAACTCCGGCCCGTCCGTGGACTGAGTGTAAACCGGCCAACATGGTTCCTTTATTCCCAGTATTCCGTTCCTTCTCCGTTCTTTCTCCGTGATGTGACATAGCGCTCAGGATGAACTTTTTGTCCCCAAAGGGTTTCTCCCTGTTATGAATTAGTGTGTGTGATTTTAAGTGCCCGATCCGGACAAAACTTTTCCCACACACTGTACAGGTAAACGGTTTCTCACCAGTGTGGGTTCTTGTGTGGCTTCTTAAGCTTGATTTTACAGTGAATTTTACACCACAAATTGAGCAGGCAAATGGCTTCTTACCAGTGTGGGCAAATGTGTGTAATTTCAAGGTTCCTTTTTGGGTGAAGGTTTTACCACAAACTGAACAGTTAAAAGGTTTCTCACCAGTGTAGGTTCTTGTGTGGATTGTTAAGTTTGATTTATGAGTAAACTTTAGACCGCAAACTGAGCAGGCAAACGACTTCTCGCCAGTGTGGGTTCTTGAGTGTATTTTTAATTTCCCATTCACGGTGAATCTTTTACCGCAAACCGAGCAGGCAAACGGCTTCTCACCAGTATGGATTAGTGTGTGTGATTTTAAGTGCCCAGTCTGGGAGAAACGTTCACCACAAAGTCGAGTTAGTCAACCAATGGGCCACTATTAATCATCTCACCCTCAGCACGGCAGAAGTCGCCTTCTTTTCCATGGACGCTGCCGATTCCTCTTGGTACCCAAACATCACTGTAGGGGGTTCGAGACTCAAGATGAATCCTACTCCTACTTTCCTGGGGGTTCGATACGATCGCCGACTGACCTTCAATGAGCATGTCCGGCACTTGAGCCAAGTCATGAAGCAACGATCCAATCTCCTGCGACAACTGACCGGCACGTCTTGGGGATGGCGGCCCTTGGAGATGCGGACGATCTACATTGCCACCGTCAAATCGCTCGCTGAATATGCAGCTCCTGCCTGGCCGCCCTGGGCCTCCAACACCAATATCCAGAAACTGGAGAGGGCACAATCGGACACGGCTCGAGCAATTACGGGCCAACTTCGATCTACTCCCATCGACGCTGTCCTCCATGAAGCCCAGCTCCCACCGCTCTCCTCCCGACTTCAGCTTGCCAGCCTTAGGAAAGCTGATGAATGGTTCCACCTCCCTCCCAACGATCACAGGAGAGTACTCCTCCAAAAGCACGGTCCTAAACGCCTCAAGAGAGAGGACTGGCGTAATTCCACAACCCCCATTTTATCCTCTCTCAACCTCACGCCAGTGGACTCGGCGTCTGTACATGACCCTAATATTCCGTGGCCTCTGAATACAGGTAACTCATGGCATGAGGGAGAAAAGATCTCTTCAGTCTGTCCGTGGTACAAGACAGTGACAGCAGTCTGTCGCTGAAACTGCTCTTCTGTCTGGAGATAATGCTGTGTAGTGGATGCGATGGATTGTCCACGATTGACCGCAGCTTTCCAGTGCCCGACTCTCGGCTACTGTTGTCAAGCTGTCCAGCTCTGTGCCCACAACAGAGCTCGCTTTCCTCGCCAGTTTATTAAGACGCGAGGCATCCTTCTTCATGACGCTGCCTCCCCAACACGCTGCCGCATAGAAGAGGGCGCTTGTCACAACAGTCTCATAGAATATTTTCAGGAGCTTTTTGCAGATTTTGAAGGAAGCCAGCCTTCTGAGGAAGTAAAGTCGGCTTTGGCCTTTCCTGCACAGAGCTTCTGTGTTGGCGGTCCAGTCCAGTTTGTTGTCCAGCTGCACACCCAGGTATTTGTAGGTCTGGACAAATTCTACACATTCTCCTTTGATGGTTACAGGAACCGGGTGAGTTCTAGTTCTCCTGAAGTCCACCACCATCTCCCTGGTCTTGGTGGTGTTCAGGTGCAGGTGGTTTGCGTCGCTCCATCGGACAAAGTCCTGAATTAATTTCCTGTAGTCCTCCTGCCCATTTCTGATACATCCCACGATCGCAGTGTCATCGGCAAACTTATGCACATGGCAGGACTCAGAGTTGTACTTAAAGTCCAATGTATACAGAGTGAATAGGAACGGAGAGAGCACGGTCCCCTGCGGAGATCCTGTGCTGCTAACCACAGTGTCCGATGTACAGCCCCCCTGTTTCACATACTGGGGTCTGCCTGTCAGGTAGTCTGTAATCCATTCTACAAGGTGTGCGCTAACTCCCATCTCTGTCAGTTTCTTACTCAGTAGCAGAGGCTGTATGGTATTGAAGGCACTGGAGAAGTCCAAAAATGTAATCCTCACAGCCCCCTTCAACCTATCCAGGTGAGAGAGGGATCGGTGTAACATGTATACTATAGCATCCTCCACTCCCACCTTCTCTTGGTAAGCATATTGCAGAGGGTCGATGGCGTGACGGACCTGTAGCCTCAGGTGGTGCAGCAGCAACCGCTCCATGGTTTTCATCACATGTGATGTCAGGGCGACCGGCCTGATGTCGTTAAGTTCCTCAGGTCTTGATTTCTTTGGGACAGGGATGATGCAGGATGTTTTCCACAGCTGAGGGACCCTCCCCTGTTCAAGGCTCAGGTTGAAGATGCGCTGTAGAGGGTCTCCCAGCTCAGACGCACAGGCTTTCAGCAGTCGGGGGGATACTCCATCTGGACCAGCTGCCTTGCTGGTTCGCAGCCTCATCAGCTCTCCACACACCTGGGCTGCAGTTATTTTGAGTGGGAGGATGTCTTCCATGCTAGTGTCCAGAGGGGGAGGCGGAGGGAGAGTTGCAGTACTCAGGGCTGAGGATGAGGCGGAGTGGTCAAAACCTGTTGAAAAAGTTGTTCAACTGGT
The DNA here is from genome assembly GCF_059441175.1 of Urocampus carinirostris. Classification (NCBI taxonomy): domain Eukaryota; kingdom Metazoa; phylum Chordata; class Actinopteri; order Syngnathiformes; family Syngnathidae; genus Urocampus; species Urocampus carinirostris. The sequence continues at coordinate 1,102,192 of NC_142352.1, read as the reverse complement.
TGACTCGCCCCACATCTACATCCACAGCCACACCCTGCTTGGTGCTGCAGCCAGTAATTGTTTTCATCCCTTCCCACACCTCCTTCATGTTGTTGTTCTGCAGCTTCTTCTCCAACTTCCTCCTGTACTGATCCTTCACATTCCGGAGCTTAACTCTGAGCTCCCTCTGTACTCGTTTTAACTCCTGCAGATCGCCATCTTTAGAGGCCCTCTTTTTTTGGTTCAGGAGGCACTTGATGTCGCTTGTGATCCAGGGCTTGTTGTTGGCATAGCAGCGTACAGTCTTTATAAGAACAACATTGTCCATGCAGAAGTTAATGTAGTCAGTAGTGCAGTTTGCCATCTCCTCAATGTCCCCACAGCTGGACTCTAGCAGGACATCCTAGTCCGTACGTCCAAAGCAGTCTCTCAGAGCCTGCTCTGCCTCGGTGGACCATTTTCTAAAAGAGCGTATCGTTGTTGGTAGCCTCCTCACTTTTGGTTTGTAATAAGGGTTTAAGCAGAATGAGTTCGTGGTCTCCTTTCCCAAGGGCAGGCAGTGTCATTGCACGATAGGCATCCTTGATGTTCGCATACAGGAGGTCAATAGTCCTATTTCCCCTGGTCTTGCGGTCCACATACTGGACGAAAGAGGGCAGTGTCTTATCAAGAGTCACGTGGTTGAAGTCCCCAGAGATTAACATTGCAGCCTCCGGGTGTTGTGTTTGTAGCTTTGCCACAGCGGAGTGGATGATGTCACACGCTACTTCCGCATCAGCGCGCGGTGGGATGTGAACAATAACAGCAATGGCGTGTCTGAACTCTCTGGGCATGTAATAGGGACGCAGACTTACGGCCAAAAGTTCGACATCACGGCAGCATATAGAAAGCTTTGTTTTTACATGCCCGGGGTTACACCACCTCGTGTTCACGTAGATAACCAGTCCCCCTCCTCTGCGCTTCCCACTGGCTTTTGTGTCTCTGTCAGCCCGAACAGCGCAGAAGCCGGTTAGCACGACGTTAGCGTCTGGGAATTCTTCAGGCAGAGAAGTTGATTCCTCGAATAAACGCATTTTTGTGCGTTATAACCCATATCCATAGGATATAAAGTAAAATAATCCAAAGTGCTGCAAGGCAAGGCAAACACTGAAGATATAAGCAATAAACAAAACAATTAATCACAAAAGTAGGGAAAATAACACGGGAGCTGCTGGAGTGGCTGCCATTTGCGACGGCGCCGGAAGTATGTTTGTATACAGTAAATGAAGAAATTCAGTGAAGACCTGAAAGCGCACAAGGAAAAATGTTATGTACTGTTTGATAAAACATAGATATCATATGGCATCGAAAACAAAAACAGAGAAATTGATCTTCTGGGACCGGGTTACTCAGTGTGAGGCCTGTAACACAAACAGGTCCTCACGTTAGTGAAACAGACATGAAGGACATGAAATAATGTCAGATTACATTCGAATCAATGATTATGTCAATTCCCTTTATTGATAGAAATCAAAACCAAAAAAGTTTGTTTTTCGTCTTCAGTTTTCCCAAGACGATAGAACCAATGACCTTCACGAACATCTTCATCACATACAACATTTCTTAACATGATGTTGACAATTTAGAGTTCTTCCTTTCATTTCAGGTACAAGGTAACAAGTCTTATCAAGAGGCAACAACGTTATGAAAACATTGAGACAAGCACAAGAAATGCTCAATCTTGGACATTTTATCCAAATGATACATTTTAAAAACAAAAGAAAATCACTCAGTTCAAAATCAACATAAAAAGTCTTAATGCTTTACGAGTTGAATAAGAGAATATAATGTAGGATCCTTTAATAAGCATCAGATCTAAAATAAATCTTTGAAACAATCATCTTGATTTTGGCAACTCAAAAATGTAAAAGCAAGAACTTGAATCTCATCAAGCTAAAAGCCAAAGCCGGACAAATTCACTTCATTTGAGGGACTGAGCCCAAAGCAAACCCAAATGTTCACATTTTATTTGAGAGGACTTGTTTGTGAGAGGAAGGACTTCTCTCTCACTAAATTTTTTTAAATGATCCACAATGATGGAGAAACACCAAAAGTGGATATTTTCAAGTCAACAAGAGAGAAGCCTGGCCATGCATTATGACATTTTAGAACCAACCAGAATTTCGGTTCAGGCTCAGACTTAAGAAATAACCTCTGCCTCAAGCGCATTTGTGACCCTGAGCCTTCGCCTGACTTGAGAATCTTTGATCGCAAACTGAACAACAAAAGGGATATTTACAGGCATGGGTTCTTGTATGTTTTATTAGACTCTGTTTATGGCTGAATTTTCAGTTTCTTCCTGTTATGAATTAGTGTGTGTGATTTTAAGTGCCCGATCCGGACAAAACTTTTCCCACACGCTGTACATGTAAACGGTTTCTCACCAGTGTGGATTCTTGTGTGGCTTCTTAAATGTGATTTTACAGTGAATTTTTGACCACAAATTGAGCAGGCAAATGGCTTCTCACCGGTGTGGATTCTTGTGTGTAATGTTAAGGTTCCTTTTCGGGTGAAGGTTTTACCACAAATTGAGCAGGCAAAAGGCTTCTCAACAGTGTGGGTGCTTGTGTGGCTTTTTAGGTGTCCACTCATAGTGAATCTTTTACCGCAAATTGAGCAAGCAAACGGCTTCTCACCAGTGTGGGTTAATGTGTGTAATTTCAAGGTTCCTTTTTGGGTGAAAGTTTTACCACAAACTGAGCAGGCGAACTGCTTGTCACCAGTATGGATTAGTGTGTGTGATTTTAAGTGCCCCATTTGGGAGAAACGTTCACCACAAACTGTACAGTTGAAAGGTTTCTCACCAGTGTGGGTTCTTGAGTGGATTTTTAAGATTCCACTCTCGGTGAATCTTTTACCGCAAACTGAGCAGCCATACGGTCTCTCACCAGTGTGGGTTCTTGTGTGCCTTTTTAAGTTTGATTTATGAGTAAATTTTAGACCACAAACCGAGCAGGCAAATGGCTTCTCACCAGTGTGGGTTCTTGAGTGTATTTTTATGTTTCCCTTCTTGGCAAATCTTTTACCGCAAACCAAGCAGGCAAACGGCTTCTCACCAGTATGGATTACTGTGTGTGATTTTAAGTGCCCCATCTGGGAGAAACGTTCACCACAAAATGTACAGTTAAAAAGTTTCTCACCAGTGTGGGTTCTTGTGTGGATTGTTAAGGATGATTTATGAGTAAATTTTAGACCACAAACCGAGCAGGCAAAAGGCTTCTCGCCAGTGTGGGTTCTTATGTGGATACTTAAGCTTGATTTAACAGTGAATTTTAGACCACAAATTGAGCAGGCAAATGGCTTCTCACCAGTATGGATTAGTGTGTGTGATTTTAAGTGCCCCGTCTGAGAGAAACGTTCACCACAAACTGTACAGTTAAAAGGTTTCTCACCAGTATGGGTTCTTAAGTGTAATTTCACGTGTCCTTTTTGGGTGAATGTTTGACCACAAACTGAGCAGACAAAAGGCTTCTCGCCAGTGTGGGTTCTTGAGTGGCTTTTTAGGTGTCCACTCGTAATGAATCTTTTCCCGCAAACTGAGCAGGCAAACGGCTTCTCACAAGTGTGGGTTATTGTGTGTACTTTCAAGGCTCCTTTTCGGGTGAAGGTTTTACCACAAATTGAGCAGGCAAAAGGCTTCTCAACAGTGTGATCTAACATATGTCTCTTCGACTGTTTGTGGTTTCCAGTGTTTGCAGAGTCGTCGTCTTCCGTTATTATGTTTTGACAGGAACTGAAGCTTAGAGGCTCCTGCCAATCGTTCTCTTCGTGTTGACCTTGATCTGCGATGGTTGAAGGGACACCGGCCCTGAGCGACACTTCCAAATCCTCTTCTTCTTTAACATGAACAGGATCCACGTTCTCAGTTTCCTGCTTAACGTGATCAGGCTTGAATTCTTCCTCATCCCTCTTAAAATCTTCCTTGTCCACGATTTTAACACGAATCAACTCTGGTTCCTGACGCGCAGTAGGAAGATATTTTTCACTGATATCTGCAAGACACAAGTCACAATTATTTGTAACTGAAAGGACTTTGGCCGGGTTGGGGCGACTCCAACTATTTGCTTAACTGATAAGAATTTGGACTGCAACTATTTCTGGGAAATTGCGTAATTTTGGAGAATCGAGCGCCCGGCTAGAGAAAAACAACGCTGACCGAACTCAGTATAAATTCCACTGTCGCCCAGACAATGAAAACACTATATAAACTGTTTACGGGAAAAATGTCTAACATATCCAAACTTCACAAATTTGGATTAATCCGTTTTGCCTATAAGCAAGAAAAAGGGAAATTAGATTCTAGGTGTGATCAAGGTATTTTCGTGGACTATGATAAAAACAGCCCAGCTTATCTGGTCTACTACCCAGATACAGCAAGAGTACAAAGACACAGATGAGTGAAATTCACGACCAAAACTGCCAACGAAAAGGGAACACAGAAATCTGAAGTGTGCATAGATTATGGCGAGAGAGATAGAACAAGAGATTTATGACAGTAAAATAAATGATATTGATGTCAAAATGTATTAGATGTATGTATTAAATGTAACAGACAGACGGAGCACAGGAGGATATTGTGCTAGTCTAAGTGAGGAAAGTTCTCGAATCTCATGGAAAACAAAAAAAAGCAACAGTTGTACTATCTACATGTGAGGCAGAATACATTTCTTTAGCATCAGCTATACAAGAATGCATGTACCTAAAACAACTGCTCAAAGGAATGGACAATTATCAATATGCAAAGACAAAAGTGACAATCGGGGTACTATTGCACTAGCCAGAAACCCAGTCAACAGGCAATACTGTCCTACTGATCAAATGACAAACCCAGCTACTAAGTTAAAAGTAAAAATGATTGCTCAGGGTTTGTTTGGCACATAAATGTGTACAAGATTTTTGTTTGCATGTGTGAAGGAAAAACGTATTTGTCAATGTCGATTGCGTTCCAAAAGTAATCCACAGATCTAAGAGCGAGTGGGGGTGTTAAGATTTGTCAATTGTATAGCGCTCTTACTCGTGAAATTGCGGTAAGACGTTTTACATTGAGTGACGTCATGACGCACGCATCATATTTCGTTTTGCTATAAATTGTTGATTGCCATGTTGGAAAATAAATCTTTGAAACAATCATCTTGATTTTGGCAACTCAAAAATGTAAAAGCAAGAACTTGCATCTCTTCAAGCTAAAAGCCAAAGCCTGACAAATTCACTTCATTTGAGGGACTGAGCCCAAAGCAAACCCAAATGTTCACATTTTATTTGTGGGGACTTTTTAGTGAGAGGAAGGACTTCTCTCTCACTAACTTTTTTTAAATGATCCACAATCCTCTGACTATTGATTTTTGCAATTGGGAGATGGAACAAGGGCTTGCTCTATCCACTCCAAGTATCATCCCAGTATTGCAGTACCTCCGGGAATGGTGCATTTGCACTGATAGCTTCTTAGCCCTTTGGCTAGGACCTTGACTCAGCCCCTTGGCTGGCAGCAAGAGTCTCGGCCTATTGGCTTTGAAGTGTATCATGAATTAACTGATAATGGATAATTGATAAAGAATATAGAACAATAAACCTATACAAATCCGCCCCCACCCCCCACCCCAACGCCATGTTGGATTGGTTGGAGCCATGTTCTTGTTTGCTTGCTGTTGAGAATAAACATTCTTAAAGGCTGAACCGCAATGTCCTGCTTATCGTCTCACGCATGAGGAAACTGCACACTCGGTCGTATCCTTAACACACGGAATACACCTCAAGCATCACTACAATCACTTTCAGCAGTTTGATATGTATAAAAATACACTTATACTTATTTGGCCCTATCCAAACTCAAATAATATCTTTAAAGACAAATGTGAGATGTCAAGGAGAAACTACAATGACCAACCTCCTCGGAGCTCCTTGTAAACAAAGACCGGTTCTCGCTCGGCGGTCTCTTCTTGCGCTCCCTGAAGTTCCTCTTGGAAATTTCCTTTCCCATTTGAGCACATTTTATTTGCGTTTGAAGCTCAAGCTGGATTTTTACCAAGCTAAATCAAGATTTCCCGAAGGGCCGGAGCAGAACGCCACGTTGTCAGCGCGACTCGAGTGGAAAAAGAAAGTGTCGGTCGGCAGTAAATAGGCAGAGTACAGACCTGTAAAAATTAACTTAAAGTTAGCCTGCTTTTAAGCTCAAATAGTTGTAGGTCTAATCTAGGATATTTGGCAGTTTTTATAATCTGATTTGGTGGTAGGCGATCGGCCATTATCAGGTCTCTTTTTTTTTCTTTTTCTTCTTCTTTGTTTAATGGCGATCGACATCCATCCAGTTGGTGTATTACCGCCCCCATCATAGAATAGAATACCTTTATTGTCATGAGTGAAAATAATAAACCTTGAGAAGGGGCCACACAAGTAGTAATCCCCTTTTAAGGAAGACCAGGCTGCAATGGATGTTGCAATGGGTAACAACACACAAAACGTAGTAAACATCGAAAAAAAGAAGAAAACAGTTAATATGTTACATTCAACAAAACGCAGAAACATTTCCATCCAAAAACCTGAGAGCAATGTTGTGTTTACAGTACAATTAAACCGCACAACAAACCAAAACACCGGAATATAAAAAAACAAAGTCAATGTACCTTTAATTTAGAGGTCCTGATGCTTGCAGTCATCACTTTGTTCGCTTCTGGTCGGCTGTGGTATCGCAATTTGCCCTCAAATATTCTTCGTCTTACCTTGAACCCTTTCAAGGTCATTCCTTCTCTTGTATAAGGAACATGTACAGAAATGGGTTGTATTCATCTGTGAGTGATTTCAACACCATTGTCACTAATCATGCATCACCTCGGGCTTCCTTCGCTCTGCTTAATGTTGCCACTATCTGCTTAGCATATGCTAAGTAGTCCGCAAGCTCTTCCACATCAGCTGTTTGCACATTAGTCAAATTTGCGGATTCTTAATTGGCCGATCCAAATTGTCCCTTGGTGTGTATGAGCGAGTGAGTTGTCTGTCTCTGTGTGCACTGCGACTGGCTGGCAACCAGTTCAGGGTGTCCCCTGCCCACTGCCCCAAGATAGCTGGGATGGGCTCCAGCACCCCCGCAACCCTACTAAGGATAAGCGGTGCAGAAAATGGATGGATGGATATAGTGAATGAAGAAATTCAGTGAAGACCTGAAAGCGCACAAGGAAAAATGTAATGTACTGTTTGATAAAACATATATGTCAGATGGCATCGAAAACAAAAAGACAAATTGATCTTCTGGGACCGGGTTACTCAGCTTGTAACACAAACAGGTCCTCAGGTTAGTGAAACAGACATGAAGGACATGAAATAATGTCAGATTACATTCGAATCAATGATTATGTCAATTCCCTTTATTGCTGTTAGTGTCCCCCGCCCCCCCCAAAAAAACAGGAATTTAATCATCCTTTACCCCTCATCAAAATCATTTCTTATATAATTTACTTTAATTATCCAACATTCAATGAAGCGCGTCTCCTGTCCAATTTCATCAATTTACTGAAATGTCGAATTATCTTTGGGAATTTGTTTTTAACGGCGGTTATTAAGACGCACTCACAGAGGAAACAGATAAAGAAGAACCGTTTGCTGGGTTGTGGAGAAACGAGAACAAAAAAGACATTTTTTTAAATCATTGTCCGGTATTTGTTGGGTAAAGATATGAAATAACGTTGGATTACATTCGAATCAATGATTATGTCAATTCTCTTTATTGATGGAAATTAAAACCAAATAAAGTTCGTTTTCCCAAGAAGATAGAACCAATGACCTTCGCGAACCACTTCAACACAAGCAACATTTCTTAACATGATTTTGACAAGTGAGAGTTCTTCCTTTCATTTCAGGTACAAGGGAACAAGTCTTATCAAAAGGCAACAACATTATAGAATAGAATAGGGGTAGCACGGCAGCACAGTGGTTAGCGCATGTCCAGGCACAGTTCTAAGGTCTTGGGAACCTCCTGTGAGGGTCCAAATCCAGCTACCGGACTTCCTGTGCGGAATTTGTATGTTCTCCCCGTGCTTGCGTGGGTTTCCTCTGGGCACTCCGGTTTCCTCCCACATTCCAAAAACATGCATATTTCAGGTGGATTGGAAGGTCCAAAATGTTCCTTGGTGTGAATGAGCGAGCGAGTTGTCTTTCCCTGTGTGCCCTGCTATTGGTTGGCAACCAGTTCAGGGTGTCCACTGCCCGAAGAAAGCTGGGACGGGCTCCAGAACCCCCGCAACCCTACTGAGGATAAGCGGTGCAGCTAATGAGAGAAATGCTCAATCTTGGACATTTTATACAAATGATACATTTTAAAAACAAATGAAAATCACTCAGTTCAGCAATTGAATTGAAGACATTTTTATGAATCCAATCTCAAATGTATGAAGTTGCTTGAACACATTCACTTGAAAGTAAAATCATCATCATTCAAACGACGGAACAATAATCAAAAACGGTCCAGTCACTAACTCACATTGAGAATACACCTGCTGTATATGTGATGCAAAATAATGAAATTCACATAAAAAGTCTTAATGCTTTACAGGTTGAATAAGAGTATATAATGTAGTATCCTTTAATCAGCATGAGATCTAAAACAAATCATTGAAACGATCATCTTGATTTTGGTAACTCAAAAATGTAAAAGCAAGAACTTGCATCTCATCAAGCTAAAAGCCTAAAGCAAACCCAAATGTTCACATTTTATTTGTGAGGACTTTCTAGTGAGACGAAGGGCTTCACTCTCACTAACTTTTTTGAAATGATCCACAATGACGGAGGCGCTCCAAAGTGGATATTTTCAAGTCAACAAGAGAGAAGCCCGGCCATGCGTTATCCTTGATATTTTAGGCCCAACCAGAATTTCGGTTCAGGCTCAGACTTGAGAGCTATTTTTTGCCTCAAGCACATTTGTGACCCTGAGCCTTCACCTGACTTGAGAATCTTTGACCGCAAACTGAACAACAAAAAGGATATTTACAGGTGTGGGTCCTTCTATGTTTTCTTAAACTCGGATTATGGCTGAAATTTTTACCGCAAACTGAGCAGGCAAACGGCTTCTCATCAGTGTGGGTTCTTGTGTGTAATTTCAAGGTTCCTTTGTGGGTGAAAGTTTTACCACAAACTGAACATGCAAACGACTTCTCGCGATTGTGGATTAGTGTGTGTGATTTTAAGTTCCCGATCCGGGCAAAACTTTTCCCACAAACTGTACATTTAAAAGGTTTCTCACCAGTGTGGGTTCTTGTGTGACTTCTTAAGCTTGATTTTGCAGTGAATTTTACACCGCAAATTGAGCAGGCAAATGGCTTCTCACCAGTATGGCTTCTTGAGTGTATTTTTAAGTTTGATTTATGAGTATATGTTAGACCACAAACAGAGCAGGCAAAAGGCTTCGCGCCAGTGTGGGTTCTTGAGTGTGTTTTTAAGTTCCCACTCCCGGTGAATCTTTTCCCGCAAACTGAGCAGGCAAACGGCTTTTCACCGGTATGGATTAGTGTGTGTGAATTTAAGTTCCCCATCTGGGAGAAACGTTTCCCACAAACTGTACAGTTAAAAGGTTTCTCACCAGTGTGTCTTCTTGCGTGAATTTTTAAGTTTGATTTATGAGTAAATTTTGAACCACAAACCGAGCAGGCAAAAGACTTCTCGCCAGTGTGGGTTCTCAAGTGTATTTTGAAGTTCCCGCTTTCGGTGAATCTTTTACCGCAAACTGAGCAGACAAACGGCTTCTCGCCAGTATGGGTTCTCAAGTGTCTTTTTTGGTGTCCACTCGTAGTAAATCTTTTACTGCAAATCGAGCAAGCAAACGGCTTCTCACCAGAGTGGGTTCTTGTGTGTAATTTCAAGTGTTTTTTTTGGGTGAAGGTTTTACCACAAAGAGAGCAGGCAAACGGCTCCTTGCCAGTGTGGGTTCTTGTGTGGATTTTAAAGTTCGATTTTTCAGTGAATTTAAGACCACAAACCCGGCAGCCAAAAGTTTTCTCAACAGTGTGAGCAAACATAAGTCTCTTCGACTGTTTGTGGTTTCCAGTGTTTGCAGAGTCGTCGTCTTCCGTTATTATGTTTTGACAGGAACTGAAGCTTAGAGGCTCCTGCCAATCGTTCTCTTCGTGTTGACCTTGATCGGCGATGGTTGAAAGGACACCGGCCCCTCGCAGCACTTCCAAATCCTCCTCTTCTTTAACATGAACAGGATCCACGTTCTCTGTTTCCTGCTTAACGTGATCAGGCTTAAAATCTTCCTCATCCTGCTTAAAATCTTCCTTGTCCACGATTTTAACACGAGGCAACTCTGGTTCCTGACGCGCAGTCCGAAGATATTTTTCATTGATATCTGCAAGACACAAGTCACAATTATCCGTATAGCCCTTAATCACAAATTGTCAAAAAGGGCTGCACAAAACACTTTTACAATATCCCTTGATCTGAAACCTACACGAGGACAAGGAAAACAACAAAAATCAGCATTAGGAAGATAAAGAAACCTTGAGACTGGGCCACACACGAGGTTATTCCCCAGCCTGCTATGGATGTTGAAACGGCATCAACAGACAGTACACAGACGTCAACATGAAATATAAGAAATATCAGGAATTTGGAAAAAAAAGTCCTGCTGACAGCAACATTAAGCTTTTGGTCTCAAACGGCAGAATCCTTCGTACCCTACACACATCCTGTTTCCGGAGTTTGTTGCTGTCAAGACAAAGACTTCGCTGCCCCGGCAGCAGGATTCAAAGGAGAAAGACTGGCTTCATTGCCAGCACCTGAACACGCAACCCCCGCCCCCTTGTGTTCAGTAATATTCTGCCCCACCATCATTTACGACAGTGCATATTTATCGAGAAAGTCATTGAATTTCACCTAAAAAAATAATCAGACAGCCCTAATACATTTTGAGTATTTTAATGCATTCTATCAAATATAACAGGTTGCAAACATGTAGAGAAAACATGGATACCCCCATGTTTTGTAAAGGGACCATATATATATATATATATATATATATATATATATATATATATATATATATACCATAACATAAATTCCGGACTATATGCCACTACTTTTTTCCCAAATGTTCAACCCTGTGGCTTATTCAGTGATGCGGCCAATTTATGTAGTTTTTCTAATGGCCGCCAGCGGCGCTCAAGTTCGAAAGGTAAGATTTAGACCGGTGGATTATATACGTCGAGGAAGACTGCAACTTCTTGGCTTGTGCATAAATTAAATTAGTGTAAAACATGCCCTCATCATGCAAAATGCAAAAAGAAAGGCACATGACGCAGCTTTCAAGCTAAAAACAATCGAGCAGTCCGATAAAGAAGGAGCGAGCGTGTTGCTAGCGTGTTTTGGAATAAGGGAGCGTGGGACGACGTCTATATGACATAGTTTCTTTCCGACACTGAGGAAGACGACTTTGACGGCTTCAGTTCTAAGAAGGAAGATGAGGACGGTTTACGGTGATTTTTACAGATACGGTATGTTTTGTTAACAGACCCGTTTACTGTGTTGCGAGCGTGTTGCTATCTGTCACAGGCATCGTTTGGGATGAAAGTTATTATTATTAAAGCTTTGACAACTCTCTCGGTGTACCGTCTTTCTCAGTAAATATGTGTAACCATGTATAATATGTATTTGCAACTGTATATTTTTGTTATGTCTTAATTTCAGACACTTATTCTGATATATTTCCCACAGGCAAATAAAAAAGAAAGGGCGAAAAAAACACGGACTGACGGGAAGTGGGGACCGGTAAAGGTGAGTGTTTGTGGACACGGCAGACAATAGTGGATATATATTCTTCCCACCCTTACCTTTGGAAATATATACTTTTTTCCTTGGATTACTTTCAACGGGACCCGGACTCTGCAGATCTGCATCAAACCTTTATCATTTTCCGTTCATTTTGCCAGCTGTGATTTTTGGACTGTGTACTTTTATGAAGGACATTCAGTTTCAACCGCGGGACTTAGTCGGGTTTGGGTTAATTTTGTCTTTGTGTTACATTTATTTAATGTGGGCGCATGCGGCTTATATACAGGTGCGGCTTGTGTAAGTACAAAATCGGTTTTCCTCTTAAAATGTGGTGGGTGCGGCTTATAATCATGTGCGCTCTATAGTCCGGACTTTACGGTTATATATATATATATATATATATATATATATATATATATATATATACACTGTACAAAATCAATCATTTTTTCACCTCTCAATCTAGCCCCTGTGCCATTTTTAATCCGATGGGGCCCACGACTCAAAAAGTTTGCCCAGCCCTGTTCTAGATGATCTTCTGGCGATGATGAAAAACAAAATATTTAATAGCCATATATTAACCCTATAAAATAAATCACGATTGAAAGTTTTGTACTTTCAACCAAAAATTATGTTTGCTTACAAATTTGTCAACGTTGTAAACTTGGTGTTTTAATTTGAATTTCATTGAAAAACAAATTGTTAGTATGATGGCAATCGTCTTCATATCTGCATCAAAGAAGAATGTTGAAAGCGGATGTGCTTTTGTTCATGTTTAACGTGCATCAATGCTGTTTAAAGACTTTAGGGGGGAAATCGGAGTTGTGTCCCCCATGCATTTGATATAGAGACTCCTGTGTGGTGACACTTGTCCTCAGAACACATGCATGTTGCAACATCCAGGTTTGTCCTTCTTTCCCCAAGGACAACAAAACTAGGAGATAAGGATGACTCATAAGGACAGATTATAAGCGCGTCTTTAAGGCTGCAATCAGACATTTCCACATGGTTTAATAAAATCTGCACACACGGAATACAACTCAAGCATCACTACAATCACTTTCAGCAGTTGTCATGTATAACAACACAATTATGCTTATTTGAAAATAATTATTGAGGTATAAGCTAAGGCCCTATGCAAACTCAAATAAGATCTTAAAAGTCAAGGAGAAACTACAATGACCAACCTCCTCGGAGCTGCCTGGAAACAACGACAGGCCGTCGATGTTCTCCTTCGGTCTCTTCTTGCGCTCCCTGGAGCTCCTCTTGGAAGTTTCCTTTCCCAATTGAGCACATTTTATTTGCGTTTGAAGCTCAAGATGGTTTTTACCTAGCTAAACAAAGATTTAACGTAGGGTCGCGGAATAACACCGGAGCAGAACGCCATCTTGTCAGCTCGATTCGAGTGGACAAAGAAAGTGTCGCTCGGCACAGGCAAAGTACTGAACTAAAAGTAAGCCTGCTTTCAAGATTAAGTAGTTGTAGGTTTAGTATAGGAAATTTGGCAGTTTTTATGTTCTGACTAGGTGTTAGGCGCGTCGGCCATTATCGACGTCTTCTTTTCTCTCCTTCTTCTTCTTCTTCAGGTATAACGGCGGTTGACATCCATCGCTTTGAGCATTACCGCCCCCTGTCACCAAATACCCGTCACGTCTTCCATTCCTTAACCATGTCAAAAAGCCCCGTGCTTCTCAAAAAAACGGAAAAGTATCCTCCTTTGAAATCCAAACTCCGAACTCAGCAAACTTTTCATTGAAAACTCCATCACCCCACTTCCTGCAGATTTTGTTTTATGTTAGATATTACGTTTAAATGAAAACTCGCACACAGATGTACGTTTCTCAGCTTTACCGGAAACTTCAGTGTGTACGTTGCAAATTGGTGTCCCCCTATAACCGCTCCGGGTGAAACACATACATTGTAACTAAAGAGAAGAAATGGAAAGACATCTGCTGGAAGTGGGGGTGATGGGGTTTTCAATGAAAAGTTTTCCAAATTCGGACTTTGGGTCTCAAAGGAGCATACTTTTTCGTTTTCTGGAGGGGGCGTGGGGGGAATGGAAGAGGTGACATGTATTCAGAGATAGGGGGCGGTAATGCACCAAAGCGATGGATGCCAACCGCCGTTAAAACCTGAAGAAGAAGAAGAAGAAGAAGAAGAAGAAGAAGAAGAAGGAGAGAAAAGGAGACGTCGATAATGGCCGACGCGCCTACCATTAAATTAGATCATAAAAACTGCCAAATATGCTAGATTAAACCAAAACTACTTGAGATTGAAACTAACTGTAAGGTCCTATTTTGCCGTTTTAGTGCCTTTTTTATTGTCCACTCGAGTCGCGCTGACAACGTGGCGTTCTGCTCCGGCCCTTCGGGAAATCTTTATTTAGCTTGATAAAAATCCAGCTTGAGCTTCAAACGCAAATAAAATGTGCTCAATTGGGAAAGGAAATTTCCAAGAGGAGCTTCAGGGAGAGCAAGAAGAGACCGAAGGAGATCATCGACGGCCTGTCGTTGTTTCCAAGCAGCTCCGAGGAGGTTGGTCATTGTCATCTCACATTTGTCTTTAAATGTATTATTTGAGTTATGGGACTTAGTTTATCCCTCAGTAATTATTTTCAAATAAGCACAAGTGTATTTTTATACATAACATCTGCTGAAAATGATTGTCGTGATGCTTGAGTTGCAGGGTTGGGTAGGGTTACTTTAACTGGATTACTTTCAATGACTTTTGGATTACTCCAATAGCAAATATGCCAAAGTCCTTTCAGTTACAAATAATTGTGACTTGTGTCTTGCAGATATCAGTGAAAAATACCTTCCTACTGCGCGGCACGAACCAGAGTTGCCTCGTGTTAAAATTGAGGACAAGGAAGATTTTAAGCAGGATGAGGAAGATTTTAAGCCTGATCACGTTAAGCAGGAAACAGCGAACGTGGATCCTGTTCTTGTTAAAGAAGAGGAGGATTTGGAAGTGTCGCTCGGGGCCGGTGTCCCTTCAACCATCGCAGATCAAGGTCAACACGAAGAGAACGATTGGCAGGAGCCTCTAAGCTTCAGTTCCTGCCAACACGTGAAAATGGAAGACGACGACTCTGTGAACACTGGAAGCCCCCAACAGTCGAAGAGACATATTAGCTGACACTGTTGAGAAGCCTTTTGCCTGCTCAATTTGTGGTAAAACCTTCACCCGAAAAGGAGACTTGAAATCACACACAAGAACCCACACTGGTGAGAAGCCGTTTGCTTGCTCAGTTTGCGGTAAAAGATTCACCGGGAGTGGGAATTTAAAAATACACTCAAGAACCCACACTGGCGAGAAGCTTTTTGCCTGCTCGGTTTGTGGTCAAAGATTTACTCTTAAATCTAGCTTAAAAATCCACACAAGAACCCACACTGGTGAGAAACCTTTTAACTGTACAGTTTGTGGTGAACGTTTCTCCCAGATGGGGAACTTAAAATCACACACACTCATCCATACCGGTGAGAAGCCATTCGCCTGCTCAATTTGTGGTCTAAAATTCACTGTTAAATCAAGCTTAAGTATCCACCTAAGAACCCACACTGGCGAGAAGCCTTTTGCCTGCTCGGTTTGTGGTCGAAAATTTACTCATAAATTAAGCTTTAAAATCCACACAAGAACACACACTGGTGAGAAACCGTTTAAATGTACAGTTTGTGGTGGAGGTTTCCCCTTGATGGAGAAATTAAAATTACACACACTAACTCACACAGGTGAGAAGCCTTTTGTTTGCTCAATTTGCAGTAAAAGATTCAGTACGAGTGGATACCTAAAACGCCACACAAGAAGCCACACTGGTGAGAAGCCGTATGCCTGCTCAGTTTGTGGTAAAACTTTCACCAAAAAAGCAAATTTGAAATCACACACACAAATCCATACTGGTGAGAAGCCGTTTTCCTGCTCGGTTTGCGGTAAAAGCTTTACTGAGAATGGAGCGCTAAAAAGACACTCAAGAACCCACACTGGCGAGAAGCCGTTTGCATGTTCAGTTTGTGGTAAAACCTTTGCCCGAAAAGAGGCCTTGAAAGTACACACAATAACCCACACTGATGAGAAGCCTTTTGCATGCTCAGTTTGTGGTAAAACTTTCACCCAAAAAGGAAGCTGGAAATTACACACATTAACCCACACTGGTGAGAAGCCGTTTGCGGTAAAAGATTCACAGAGCGCGGGACCTTAAAAATCCACACAAGAAGCCAGACTGGTGAGAAACCTTTTCACTGTACAGTTTGTGGTGAACGTTTCTCCCAGAGGGCGATCTTAAAACAACACACACTAATCCTTACTGGTGAGAAACCTTTTCCCTGCTCTGCTTGCAGTAAAAAATTCAACCATAAGCAGAGATTAAGAAAACATATGAGTACCCACACCGGTAAATATCCTCTTTGTTGTTCAGTTTGCGGTCAAATATTCTTAAGTCAGGTGAAGGCTCAGGGTCACAAGTGCACTTGAGGCAAAAGTTATCTCTTAAGTCTGAGCCTGAACCGAAATTCCGGTCGGGTCTAAAATGTCAATCTTAACGCAGGGCCGGGCTTCTGTCTTGTTGACTTAAAAAAAGAAAATATCCACTTTTGGTGCGCCTCCGTCATTGTGGATCATTTCAAAAAAGTTAGTGAGAGTGAAGTCCTTCCTCTCACTAGAAAGTCCTCACAAATAAAATGTGAACATTTGGGTTGCTTTCGGCTTTTAGCTTGATGAGATGCAAGTTCTTGCTTTTACATTTTTGAGTTACCAAAATCAAGATTATGGTTTCAAATATTTATTTTAGATCTGATGCTGATTAAAAGTTCCGACATTATATACTCTTATTTAACCCGTAAAGCATTAAGACTTTTTATGTGGATTTCATTATTTTGCATCACATATACAGCAAGCGTATTCTCATTGTGAGTTAGTGACAGGACCGTTTTTTGAATATTTTTCCTTCATTTGAATGATGATAATTTTACTTTCAAATGAATGTGTTCAAGCAACTTCATACATTTTAGATTGGATTCATAAAAATGTCATCAATTCAATTGTTAAACTGAGTGTTTTTCTTTTGTTTTTAAAATGTATCATTTGTATAAAATGTCTAAGATTGATCATTTCTTGTGCTCTTTTCAATGCTTTCATACCGTTGTTGCCTCTTGATAAGACTTGTTACCTTGTACCTGAAATGAAAGGAAGAACTCTAATTTGTCAACATCATGTTAAGAAATGTTGTATGTGATGAAGTGGTTCGTGAAGGTCATTGGTTTTATCTTCTTGAGAAAACTGAAGACAAAAAAACAAACTTTTTTGGTTTTGATTTATATCAATAAAGGGAATTGACATAATCATTGATTCGAATGTAATCCGACGTTATTTCATGTCTTTACCCAACAAATACCGGACAATAATTTAATAAAAATATTTTTTGTCCTCGTTTCTCCACAACCCAGAAAACGATTCTTCTTTATCCGTTTCCTTTTTGAGTGCGTCTTTGACGATGTGATGCCCCCTACAGTCTAATTCTGAGCATCTTTAAAACCCCGGGTAAAAACAAATAAATTCCCAAAGATAATTCGACATTTAAGTAAATTGATGAAATTGGACAGGAGACGCATTTCATGTTGGATAATACAACTAAATTACCTAAGAAAGTATTTTGATGAGCGAAAGATGAGTCGGCATTGAGTAGTTGTCTCTGGCCCCTTGCCAGGGAGAGGCAATGATTAGAGGTGTAGCAGACTAGTCTCGCTCAACCAGTGGCTGGCAAGTTTCTGTAGTCAGCAGGGATTTAGGTATGTGGATAACTGGCCTGCTTTCTGGAACCGACCTGACCTGCTGAGGAGGGATGGTCTTCACCCTAATTGGGAAGGTGCTCTCACTCTTTCTAAAAATATAGAGTATTGCTTTCCATGACAGTGAACACTAGTAACACCAGGTGTGGAGCCTGTAATGCTAGAGCTAACTAACGCTATGCTAGATTCTTACAATTCACATAGTTTTTGTAGTTTAGAGCGTTCCATTTCCTGCACCACACACCCTGATCTGTTCTCTTCTGTAGCATTTCTTCTGTGCTCCTAGCCTCTGATTCTCCCTCGTTTGGTGATGAGGAAGAAGAAAGGACATTATTTTCTACTGCTATTCATCCTGTTACTCCACTTGTCAACAATATTCCTGTGGTATGGAATCCGGGCTGCACCTGCCGCCATTCAAGGCTCAACATCCATGACTGGGAGCAAAATCTTGTGGAGGTTACCACTAAGGTTCAAAATACGGTAAAGGGTTCAGCTAAGTCCACAATGCTGAAGCTTAGTCTTCTGAATATTAGATCATTAGCTTCCAAAGCTTTACTTGTTGACCTTTTTAGTGATCGCAGTCTTAACTTAATTGGCCTTTGTGAGACCTGTTTAAAACCAAATGAGTTAGTAAATAGCCAAATAAGGCTCCTCCCCCTAACTTTGTGAGTTTGCATTTGGCACAACCGTGCAAGAAAGGTAGCGTTGTTCCTCTTGTATCGGAAAGTATGCTGGAATTTACTCCTGTACCTCTACTTTTTTCAAAGCGTTTGAAGCACTTGTTATGAGGTCCTCTATGTCACCACCAATTTATGTAGTTGTTGTGTATCGCGCAGCTGGACCATATTCAAATGTTTTGGATGAATTTTCGGAACTGTTAACATACCTAGTAACTTATGCAGACAATGTTATAATTATTGGGGATTTTAATGTTCACATAAACTCTCCGTCTAATTCACTAACGGTTGCTTTTAAGTCATTGATTGATACATTTGGTTTTAATCAAATAGTTGATATGCCCACCCTTAAAAATGAGAATACTCTAGACCTTGTTCTGACCCAGGGTGTAGAACCCCTATAAGTTTCAGTGTTCCCGTATCCCAATGATATCTCCGATCACTATCTTGTTAAGTGTGAGCTGCTGTTTAATGTTTACTGCGATAAGGAAATTTTAGGTTTTAGTAGTCGCAATATCCACCCTGCAACAGCATTAGCTTTAAAAGAACTATTACCCACTGCAACTGGGGCCTTCCCTTCGTATATTGGGCCTGTTGACTCACTTACAAAGGACTTTAATACTGCTTCTGTTTATGTCCTTGACTCTGTGGCGCCCCGCGGCATTTTGACCAAAGAAGCATACATAATTGAAGAAACCAGGACACTTTAACAAGGTTGCAGGAAACTTAAATGAAAATGGCGCACTACAAAGCTTGAGGTCTTTCGACTGGCCTGGTGTGACAGCTTGCTGAAATATAAAGTAGCTCTTGCCTCAGCGAAAGCATCGTTTTTCTTTAACATTATTGCTGTACATAAAAATAATCTGAAATTTTTGTTCGACACAATGGCAAAACTTGCTAGACAGCAACCTAACCCAAATAGTTCTACTTATTCAGCTAGTGACTTTATGGTATTTTTAATTAAAAGATTCAATGCATTCGGAATGAAATTTTAAATGAACGTTCTGCAACCCCGTCCTACCTTAAAGATGGGGAGGTTTCGGGTCAGGACAGTGTCAGTGGCTGTTCAGAAACGTCCAGGTTTAAAAATGTGTCCCTTGATAGTCTTACACAGATGGTCAGTAGGGCCAAACGAACTACTTGCCTACTTGATCCATTTCCGGCTTTACTGGTGAAAGGTCAGTTTGGGGACCTTCAGTTTTAAATCTTATTAATATATCGCTATCCTCGAGTATCCTTCCGGTAGCCTTCAAGTCTACTTTCATTAAACGCACGCTTAAGCGACCTAACCTTGACCCGGAAAGCCTATTTAATCATAGGCCAGTGTCAAATCTACCATTTTTTTGCAAAGTTACTTGGAAAGGTTGTTGCACAGCAGTTGAACGACTTTATGTCGGAAAATAATCTTTTTGAAACTGTCCAGTCAACATTAAGAGCAAATCACTTAACTGAGACAGCTCTGGCTAAAGTAACCAATGATCTCCTTTTAGCAATAGATTCCGGTGCCTCATCAATGTTACTTCTGCTGGATTTCAGTGCTGCTTTTGATACTGCGGACCACAACATATTACTTGTTCGTCTGGATAAATGGATCGGCATCTCAGGAACCGTACTCTCGTGGTTTAGATCCTACCCGTCAGAGAGGATTCTGCCGCATTCTGAACCAGCTGCAAACTTTTGACGCCAGACATCGGGAGACCAGAAAGCAATGCATGACAGTAATCAATCCGAGAAGTCATAAACGCATGAATTAGAACCTCTGCATCTGATTGGGACAGCATCAAACGAAACTTTGCAATATTACGGAGGTGGAAGAAAGCAATTCTAGTCATATTTTTCACGTTTAACTGAAATGACAGATTAGGATCAACTATAACACCTAGATTTTTGACCGAGTCACGGTGGGTGGTATTACATTTGTCGAGGTTCAGGGCAGTGTTAGAGAACAAATCACAACATTGAGCTGGACCAACAATCAACGTTTTTCCTGGGTTAAGGTGCAAAAAAATGAAGTGACATCCATCTTTGTATCTCAGTAAGGCAGGCCTCCAGATTTCTTCAACTTCACTGACCAGTTGTCTCCATAATATCACTAAGCGGAGGCATATAAATACTAAAAAAGGAGGGGGACAAGTACAGAGCCCTGTGGAACGCCACAGGTGACATCAAAATGTTCAGAGGTCAGATACCATAGTTAACACATTGTGTCCTGGTCATCCTGGAAGGGGGATGACCACTTGTGAGGGCCCTTCTCAAGGTTTCTCATTTCCCTCATGTTGAGGTTTTGAGTTTCCTATGCCTGTATGTTGGTTTAAGCTCAGGGGATGTTGTTATTGTCATCTGTGCAGTCCTTTGAGACATTTTGTGATTAGGGGCTATACAAAAAAATGTGACTTGAAACGTGATGGCGAGAGGGGTTTTTGGGGATAATTCCGGCAACAGAGTTATAGACCAGATGAATTTTATGGCGGGACTTTTGAGAAAGACCGTAAAGGAGGGAAGTCCAGCAGTCAAGGCGTGAGGTGATCTCTGCGTGGTTGTTCTTGGAAAGGTTGGATGACATCCTGTAATCTAAATGAAACGGGCATTTTGCAGTTTCATAGAAAAACAAAGACGGTCATAAAAGCCACTTTATTGTAAATAAAAGTAAAGACATGGTTTTGGTTTTCCTGATGAGACAGCGACCCAATAACACAAGGCTCTTTAAGGACTTTCTATGACAGTCCCACAGAGGAGCTGTGATTATTAGTCAGATCTAAATGTATGAAATCGTCAACTATGAGTGAATCCCATTGGGTTTAAAAGAAATCTTCAAAAGAATATCCAGCCACAAATTCACATTTCAAATAAGTTTGTGATACAAGTGAAAGAAATCCAGATAAGTGTCATGCTTTGATTACATGTATAAATAAATATTGTACATTCATATTTCGATTTAAAATAAACACCTTGGGGGGCAGGGGGTATTGTACAAAACTAAGATAAAGGATTAAGCTGGGATACATTTATGATCTTGGTTGGAATTAGCCTCAAGTTAAAACTAGCCTGGCTCAGTTACTATCAATGTTCCCTCTAAGCGCCCTCTAAACATTGTCAGCGCACAAGAAAATCTAGCCAGCTCACAAAAAAATGAGGGCTCAAAATTGCTACTTAAGAAGCGAATTAAGTCAAAGTTACAGTGCATGAAGTTCAAAATACGAGGGTTCCCCTGACGCTGTGTTCTAAATGCGGTATTTTGCAGTCGAAGTAGAACCAAGTTATGTAAGGTCAGTAGTTTTTCGAGAACCGGCTTCTTCGGCTCGGCTCACTAAAAAGAACCGGCTCTTTCGGGTCCTTAACGGCTCTTCGGGTTGTTTTTGCTTCTTTAATCCCAACAGTGACCAAATATTATGTAAAATTATGCACAAAATGACTTAAAGGAAGGGGGAATAGAACAAAAAAGAAAAAAAAGCCAAAATGAAAAAGTAGTGAAAAGCTGAGAAAAAAAAGAAACAAAAGGAAGAAAAAAAAGAAGGAAAATTTAGAAAAAAGCCAGAAAAAAAGAAAAGAAAGAAATAAAGGAAAAAAGTAAATAGAGAACAAAAAGAAAAAAGTAACAGCTAGAAAAAAATAAACACAATGAGATTTTTTTAAAGGAATTGAAAAAAAAAATTGAAAAAAATCAGGGAAAAAGAAGAAAAACTTTGTGTTGCATTCAAATAATTTCCATTTATATCAAGTGAATCTTGTTGCCAACATTGTACTTCCACTAAAAAAGTAATTAAATACAGTTGTGTTACGTGCAACCAACTAAATAAGCCCCCAAAAATGTTAATATTATGTGACAAAATATATCAGGAAAAAAAAGAAAATGGGTATCTTGTGAAAGAATTGTAAAAACAAACGACGTTTGTAGGCCGTACAACCTTTGCAATAATACATGAGTCAATTCATTCAAAAGAGAAAAATCATTTTGCATTGCTGAAAACTCAGCAAAATGTAACTTGATGTCAAGTTTTGGACATGTTTGATAATGATTTAGTTGCCACACTTGGGATTGCCGTTGCTCACTGTTGTTTCAAGCGTTGCTCATCGACTTTGGGTGAACGCTCAGACCCGTGCAAAATTAGAGGGAACATTGGTTACCTTGGTGATTTATTCTTTACAGCAGGTGTTTCCGATGCAGTACTCAATGAACCGGTGTGCAAAGGTACCTGGCGTTGCTCTTTCTATATTATAGTGCTTGTCACCTTTTTTTTTCTCATTTTTTTCAAAGGTTTATAAAACTCCATTAGGACATAATGTACAGCGGCTGTAAAACATCATGGGCGACACATTTCCATTTTGTGATCCGTAATTCTGAGATGGGTCGATTTGAGGATTCAGTGAATGCGCATTTATTCCAACTATCTAAAGCTTGCTTGACATTTTCATCCTGACTTGGCAAATGTGCAACCCATTAAGCCAGGCTAGATCGAGATGCGCTTATGCGGTTAGCCTGGATTTCTTTATTCCTGTTTCGTGCAATACCCCCCGTAAAGAGACAATCTTGATTAAGTCAACTCAAAGAGTTATAACATAAATTTACATGTGTACACAAGAGATGCTGCAAAAGTACTTCATAACAAAAGGCAAATAGTGGAACATAATGAGGACATAGTAATTACCAGTGCTGTTATTCATCATTTAATTTCACAACAGTACACAAATAAGTTCATTTAGTGGTTGCTGTATTTTTTTTTCAAATGTAGTGCAGTGGTTAGCACATTCGCCTAAAACGCGAAATGTCCCCGGTTTAAGACCGGGTGGAAGATTTGATAGCCTGGAGAGTGATGGGCGCCACCAGGCCGTACTCGCCCAAGAAGCACCACAGAAAATGGTGCCATAACGACCTTAGTGGTCAAGCGATCCACACACAGACAAATGCAAAGTATGAGCTCATATCAAGCGGAGTGATGATGGCTATTCTCACCAACAGTTGACAACACAGTCAATATTTGACCGCAAACTGAACAAAAAAAATAAGGCTGATTTTTTTTTTACCTCAATCTGAGCAGGCAAAAGATTTTTGACCAGAGTGGATTCTTGTATGCCTTTTTAAATGTGTTTTATGGGTGAAATTTTGACCACAGAGTGAACAGGCAAATGGTTTTTCACGAGTGTGCATTCTTGTGTGGATTTTTAAGGTACCTCTCCGGCTGAACTTTTGACCACAGTCCGAGCAGGCAAAAGGTTTTTCACCACTATGGGTTCTAACATGGATTTTTAAGTTTGATTTTTGGCTGAATTGTTTGCTGCAAACTGAGCAGGCAAAAGGTTTTTCACCACTATGGGTTCTAACATGGATTTTTAAGTTTGATTTGTGGCTGAATTGTTTGCTGCAAACTGAGCAGGCAAAAGGAGTTTCACCTGTGTGGATTCGTGCATGGGTTTTTAAGTGTGATTTATGGGTGAACCTTCTGCCACAAACTGAGCATGCAAAAGGTTTTTCACCAGTGTGGGTTCTTATGTGTACTTTTAAACTTTCTTTGCAGGTGAATCTTTGGCCGCAATCTGAGCAGGCAAAAGGTTTTTCACCAGTGTGGCTTCTGGCATGCCTTTTTAAATGTGTTTTATGGGTGAAATTTTGACCACAAAGTGAACAAGCAAAAGGTTTTTCACCAGTGTGCATTCTTGTGTGAATTTTCAAGGTACCTCTCCGGCTGAACTTTTGACCACAAACTGAACAGGCAAAAGGTTTTTCACCAGTGTGCATTCTTGTGTGGATTTTTAAGGTACCTTTCCGGCTGAACTTTTGACCACAATCTGAGCAGGAATAAGGTTTCTCACCTGTGTGGGTTCTTGTGTGCAATTTTAAGCTTACTTTCCAGTTGAATCTTTGGTTGCAAACCAAGCAGACAAACGGTTGTTCACCTGTGTGGGTTCTCGTGTGGATTTTTAAGGTACCTTTCCGTGTAAATTTTTTACCACAAACTGAGCAGGAATAAGGTTCCTCGCTGGTGTGGGTCCCTGTATTTTTATCTAAGTTTGATTCCTGGCCAAATCTTTGGTCAATAACTGAGCAGGAAAAGGGTTTCTCACCTGTGTGGACAATGCTATGGCGTTTCAAACTTTGCTTGTTTGGAAATATTTTCCCACACGGCGAACATTTGTGAAATGTATTATCACCTTCTGACTGTTCGTCGTCATCATCGTGTGTAGAGTCGGACGTGTCGTCGTCATCTGTTGTCCCGGAGCTTCTGCTTGGAGAAACCATCTCCTTGTTCTCTTCATGTTGATATTCAAAGTGTCCGGTCACTGGACACTCTCTCAAATCTTCCTCCTCTTTAACGTCAACAGGCTCAAAGTCCTCTTCCTTTTCAACATCAACCAACTCTGAATACTCATCCTCCTCCATTTTAACGTGAACAGTCACCAAATCGTCCTCCTCCTTTTTTATGTCAAATGTCTTGAAAATCTCATGCTCTTCTTCTTTGTTGCCAGGCAACTTTGTCTCCTGTTGCCGAGTAGGAAGATCCTCTTGACTGACGTCTGCAGGACACAGGACACACATGAATGTGTCAAATTATTGTATTGGAATTGTATGCGTTTGAGTCTCGTTGACTATCAAATAGATGAACTCGACACAATTAACAATGCAAATCAAGGCCCTGATGTTAACTGATATTGTTTCAATAACTTTTAAATAGAAATGAAATATCGTTTCAAATCATCCTTTCATAAATTCGCTCCACTTACAGCAGGGGTGTCAAAGTCAAATGGATGGAGGGTGTTGGGAAATAAACTATTAAAATGTATCGTTTACCAAATTGTTCGAATTAGTTATCCGACTCCATTAACCAAATATAACCTTCTTTCACTTAACAATGCATGCTCGTTGCTTTTTGTGAAAAGACGGGCAGATTTAATTTCTTAAAGAATAAACTAAGTGAATTCCATCGAATTAGCCGAATGAGCTTGGTGGCCTTGGGAGTAGGGCGCCCGCCCCGAGACCGGGAGGTTGCTGGTTGGCCGAGTCATACCTAAGACATACAATTGCCCCCCTGCTTCAGCATTAGGGGTTGGGATTGGGGGGTTTGGTCACAGAATGACTCCCAACACATCAGTTGGGTTGAGCGAGGGGGCTGGGAATCCCCTCCTCTGTATCAATCTCCAGAAAGAGTCAGAAATGTTTATGTGTTCTTGACTCTAGCCACCTCCCACTAAGGGGATATGGCTCCGGTATATATATATATATATATATATACATATATATAGCCGAATTATTGTCGCTCGGATCTTCGTCGAGCATTTTCTCTCGATTCTCCCTCGATCTTGTGCATTTTTTCGATCTTCTGAAGTTCTCCCGGCCCACGTTTTTTCCGCAAGCAGGCTCCTCCCATGGGCGTGTCAGGAAAAGGCCCCACGTGGCCCCACCGTCTCGGAGAGGAGCGTCGCGATGTCTGTCCTTGTGCGTCTGGCCTCCTCCATCAGAGTCCAGTTATCAACAGAACTAAACAAAACATTCGGAACGGCGTGACCTGAAGCCCACTCAGTGAATATCTTTTGCATTAAATGTCATTTTTATTTGACCGTACAAAATCCCTTATAATCAACGAGGATCATCTTGGTGCGATTTTTTGCATATTTTAGTTACGCTGATAACAATTGTTCCAGATTTTTTTTTATTATCATTAAGAATCTGTTCAGAATGATATAACGAAACACATGTACAATATAACATGTTAAACGACATAATTAAACACGTTTGAAATAAAAATATGGTGTAAAATTTTTGTTGTATTTTGTAAGGGAAAATACGACCGTTTGTAAGGGCACGGAGCCCTGGAGCGCGACAGGTATGGAAAATGAAATAACAAAATGTCAAAAATCTTCCTGAAACGAAAGTGACCAACCTGCTCTGTCCATCACATCTGGTAGCTGCTTGCTAATGCTAACTTGGTTTAGCCGTCGATGTTGTCGTTCGTTCACTTCTTGCGCTTCCCGATGCTCCTCTTTCGAATTTATTTTGCCTGTTGAGTACATTATAGCTGCATTTCAAGTTCACGATTAATTGGTTGATCGATTTATTGATTTTTACCAAATGGAATTGATATTTTACGCACGGCTCGAGCGGAATAACACGTAACCAGGAAGAAGAATCATATAGCTTCCGGTTCACACCAGTGATCACCGTAGCTATTTCCTTTTTATTTTATTTTTTTTCGCTGTATTAGTTCTGTATATTTCAAGAAGCACCATCTTGTGAAAAAAAATGTTGATTTTGTTAGTTTTCTGACATGGAATCTAGAAAACACTGCAAAACATCGGAGCCGCACGTTTAGCGAGTCTGCCATCTTGTGGAGTCTTTGCATAGTGTCACTAAGTTTGTTGTCACTTTCGAGTTTTCCAGCTATATTAGTTTGTTATTTGATTATCACATCATTACTTTCATAATTATACGATTAATTTGGTTGTCACTTCATGTTTATTCACATTTTTACTGAATTATTTACTCGCTCTATTCACACCTGTCGCGCTTCAGGGCTCCATGCCCTTACAAACTGTTGTATTTTCCCTTACAAAATAATCTTTCACCATATTTTTTTTCAAACGTGTCTATTTATGTAGTTTAACATGTTATATTGTACATGTGTTTTGTTATATCATACATATTGTCAATTAACATTTTGTTGTGATATACTGAGTTGCTCGACATGAATGAGGTTTATTATCAAAAAAGTTCAAAAATGAAGTCGCTTGGACGTTCACTGTAGAAGGAAAAAATAGAAAAAAATAGAATAATACATTTTCTTATCCAAATTATGAATTCATTTTCTGCATTCAATTGTTGTTGGTAAATTATACTGATTCAAGGGATAACCACAAACCTGTCTTTTTTCATTTTTTTCCTTTTATACTTCCTTTTTTTCTTAACTTCTTTATACAAGATAATAATCCGTAATATAATGCATCAAAGCAAGTGAGCCGTTGGAAAGCCGGCTCTCTTTAATGAGTTGAGCCGAAAAAGCCAGTTCTCTAAAAAGAGACGGACTTCCTTTCACTACACAACTACCACATGAAATCCGATGTTGAATGATGCACGATGGGAAATCCCCAGGCGGCATGTGCACAGTCGCATCAAGCCACTCACTTCGTTTGCAACGAAAAAAAACGATAGAGATAGAGGCCACCACGGCGAACTCGTTTGACTAGATTTGCCGTTTCGTGATGGTCGGTCTATACCGGATGGTACCCATCATTGACAATTTTGCGTTTTTCCGCCCAGATTTTCTTGTATGTCGTACACGTCTTATAATGCATCATAAACATACTTTGTACGGCAAAAAATGTACAGCTTGACAGGTATGTGTATTCATATTGGTATTTTCCAGCAATAGATCTTATTCATACACACTTGAAGGATGAGCAGTGTCCCCTTGCTCAATAAGTCGTTGTAATGAGTTTCATGTTCCATTTGGCAAATCCACAACCCTTTATGATAAAAACCCTGATCGGGCATATTTCAATGCCTTTGGTGGGACAACATATCTCCAATCAATTGTTCCGGACTGCACTTCGTTTTTACTTTTATTGTCCAACTGAACTGCTTCTCTCCAGCTTTACTTTTTCTGCATCCAAATACTCAGTCTGGTAGTTGAACACGCGGCGAGACACGGATTATCCGACGCCAACAATAGCTAGGCTCAGCGGCTCGCTCAAGGTTGCCTCAGCTCAATAATTATAGCTATCTTTATTTATATTGCTTATGTTTTAGGGAAATCCCCTTGGAGTACAAATGAAATTCCTCACAATCTGTCACATGGTCTTGAAGTAGAATTCATCAGTTTTTTTTTACAGAGAGAAGAAAAGACAGAGGTCATGGCAGTTGATAGTTGTCTTTTATTCAACAGAAAATTAAGTTTTTCCCCTTTGGCACTCACAGTTCTTCACTGAAGGCCTATTTGTTTTGTCCGTTCACACTTTTATCTTTTATTTTGTTTTAACTGCACTGAAAAGAGAAGCCCTCCAATTCCGCTGTACTTGGTTAAGGACAATAAAGGATATAAACTGATTTATTCATTCATATTGTTTGTTGTGACGGTCTGTTGAGATTGAAAAATGTTGCAATGTTCCATTTCTGGTCAGGTAAATTAGGGCATTGAATGACATATTTGCAAATTGACCCAAAAATAGTGTTCTGAATACATAAAAAATGAATACAACAGTTATTTACTCGTTGCTTTGGAA
This sequence comes from Urocampus carinirostris, assembly GCF_059441175.1. Classification (NCBI taxonomy): domain Eukaryota; kingdom Metazoa; phylum Chordata; class Actinopteri; order Syngnathiformes; family Syngnathidae; genus Urocampus; species Urocampus carinirostris. The sequence continues at coordinate 1,073,751 of NC_142352.1, read as the reverse complement.
TTAGATCCCAGGTAAACTGGAAACTAGATAAGTTATTTCTCCAACACATCTGCTTGACCTTGTTTTCCATCAACAGCCCTAACAGCGCTGAAGCCGGGTAGCTCCAAGTTAGTGTCCGGGATGCTGGACGTGAACCACGTTTCCGTAAAACACCGCAAACTGCACTCCCTGTACGCTTTCGATGTTATTCACCAGCACAGCCAGTTTGTCTGTCTTATATGATAGAGAGTTCACATTTCCTATGATTACGGATGGTACCCAAGGCTTATAACAACTCTAGCCGCTTAGCCTTCACATTAGCTCCGGCTCAAACTAAATAATTGATATCCCTTATCTCAGTCTGGTGACTCTTTTGTTTTAAATACGCCAAGGACATCGGCAACATGATAATTGGGGGATATATGCTGGAAGGCTTGCAAATCATTAATCGTGCACCGGCAGTTCAAACTTGGAACGCTTAAAAGAAGAGAAATTAAAATGAAATGACTCAACAGCAGTTTGACTTCAGAAGACAAATACAGTCACAAAAACAAATATTTATTGTCAATAAAAGTATCAAAAATGTTGTGATTTGCTGATGAGACTGCGACACAATCATCCATCATTAAAATTCATACACAAAACCCTTTCTCAATTTTTGTGGAGGATGGAAAATAAATAAAATAAAATAAATTTTTTTGTAAAACTAATCAGTTGAGACGATTGACCGAATGCTACCTGCGGTTATTAGATTTCTCTCCCTTCATAACAAACAATAACAAACCAATAGCATACATTCTTCAAATAATTTTGCCATTTCTTACCACGATAACATTTAATTGATGCAAAATAAAAGAGATGGATAAGTCATTTTTGTTCAACATACATCTTAACACGACAATTGGGTTTTATCGTTTTCGGGTTTGTTGCTTAGGAATATAAGAGAGGACAGAACAGACGACTTCAGCACATGTGATATTTCTTAAAATGATGTTGGTGATCCATTCATTTCAGTAACAAGGTAGCAGTCTAATAAAGACACCAAAAAGATAATTGGAACCCAAAAACAAGGCCCTACTTAACAACTTGGACACATTACAAATGATTACATCCTAAAAATAGAATAAATCAAAGAACTTATGACATCTTAAACAAGTCATGTTAATTTGTTTGGCCCTTAATCACAAAGAGTCTCAAAGGGATGCACAGACCACGGACTATTGCAAACTGCAGACGATTATGATACCATCCCCTGATCTAAAACCTACATAAGGGCAAGGAAAAACTCAAAAACCTCAAATCAACTCCTGTTTATTTGTGATGTTAATAATCACAAGGAGTCTCAAAGGGCTGCACAGACCACAGACTATTGCAAACAACAGACTATTATTACATTATCCCCTAATCTAAAACCTACACGAGGGCACTGTAGTTATATTTTTCACTTAAAAAATGTTTTATTCCTACCACCATTTGTAAATAAGTTAACTTTTACAACTACAGAGCTGATTTTACTGCCTATAGAATTAGAATTGTCTTCATTCTCATTGATAACCACACACTGTAGTGCACATTGTTAGCCACGAGATAAAGGTAAGAGTGAGACAGGTAGGAAGACCCAAGTTTTATGTAACTTCACGCTTTGTGCATGAATAAAACTAGCATGACCAGACCCTAATCATGGAAAAGGTGTCAATCGAAAAGTGAAGGCTAACGACCACATTGGGAATCAATTTAAGAGTCTGTTAGTAAACGTAAGTAATGAGGCGAAACAAACAATAGTCAATTGTTAAACCGCAGTGATTCACATTCGGTTGAAAATAAATCTCGTCACTGGATTTTATACATTCGACTATAAAGGATATTGTACGATCAAATACAAATTACATTTAATGCAAAAGATATTCCATGGGAGGAGCCGGCGCGCGATTGTGCGGAGAGAAGACGGCCAATAAGAAGAAAGCTATAGCTAGTTGCAGACGCACATTGAAAATTGGAGAAGGGTGGGATGTCTTTTGATATGTTTGTAGAAGTGTATAAATGATCCTGGAAAAATCGGGGTCGGAGAATCGTCTCCGGAGGGCACACTTAGATCTACTGTTGTGAATAAACCCGCCCCGTGCGGAATTGCGGGCTGTTTGATTATTTTCCTTTATTCTCTCTCAAAAAACGAGCACGCGTGATTGTTGGGTAAATGTAGTTTGTGTTTGGTTAATAGTCATATAACCAATTTGAACATTTTGGTAAACGTTTGGTCCATTTTTATAGTTAGAAATCCAACATCACTCACTCACGATCATATTTCATCATGATATTCGCATAAAAAGTCATGGTGCTTGCATAACAGGTCAAACATTAGTACATAGTCAATTTATTTAATCACGGTCAGATTTAAAATAAGGAGAGAGATTATCTTGTTAAGTCAACGCCACAAACTGCAACATACGATTACAGGTGTAGATAATGCAATAGTGGAAAATACCGAGGAGATGTGGCCGTAATTACTGTTATTAACCATGATTCCTATGACATAAACTTTAATCATTCAATAAAAGCATACAATCTGCAACAAACGTGCATTTTATAAAAACAATTGAAAAACTGGCACAATAATAAAATAGGCTGAGTTAAGACATGTCACTGACATCCAGAGTACACAAATGTGTTCCTTCAGTGGTAGCTGACATTTCTCGAATGGAAAAACAAACTGAGCTCATATCAAGCAGAAGGATCATTTTTAAATCATATCGTTAAAAATAAATTACAATGGATTCAGACCAGCACACTTATGATTCTGAGCTTTACCCTGAGTTGAGAATCTTTCACCACACACTGAACATGAAAAAGGTTTCTCACCAGTGTGGGTTATTGTGTGACGTTTTAAGTTTGCTGCCTGGCTGAATTTCTGACCACAAACAGAGCAGGCAAAAGGTTTCTCACCGGTGTGGGTTCTTGTGTGACGTTTTAAGTGTTTACTCAGGCTAAATCTCTGACCACAATCTAAGCAGGAATAAGGCTTCTCACCAGTGTGGGTTCTCGTGTGGTCTATCAAGTTTGAATTCACTCTGAACTTATCGCCACAAACTGAGCAGGAATAAGGTTTTTCACCAGTGTGGGTTCTTAAATGTTTTTTTAAGCTCCCTCTCTCTGAGAATCTTTGATCACAAACCGAGCAGACAAATGGTTTTTCACCAGTGTGAGTTCTTGTGTGGTTTTTCAAATATTCTGTTCGGCTGAATTTTTGACCACAGATGAGGCACGCATATGGTTTTTCACCAGTGTGGGTTCTTGTGTGGATTGTTAAGCGTGCTTGATCGCTGAATTTTTCACCACAAACTGAACAGACAAAAGGTTTCTCACCGGTGTGGGTTTTTGTGTGACGTTTTAAGTGTGCTCTCTCGCTGAATTTCTGACAGCAAATAGGGCAGACAAAAGGTTTCTCACCGGTGTGGGTTTTTGTGTGACGTTTTAATTGTTCTCTCTGGCGAAAACTCTGACCACAAACTGAGCAGGAATAAGGTTTTTCTCCAGTGTGGATTAGTGTGTGTCTTTTTAAGCTTACTTGATGGCTGAATTTTTCACCACAAACCGAGCAGGCAAAAGGTTTTTCACCGGTGTGGATTATTGTGTGTCTTTTTAAGCTCCTGTTATCTGTAAATTTTTGACTACAAATTGAGCAGGCAAAAGGTTTTTCACCAGTGTGAATTCTTACATGGACTATTAAAGTCTCTTTCCGTCTGAATTTTTCACCGCAAACAGAGCAGGGAAAGGGTTTTTCACCGGTGTGTACGATGATATGGCGTTTCAAAATTTTCTTGGATGAAAATGTTTTTCCACACTGCGAACATTTGTGGTCTGTGTTTTCACCTTCCGACTCTTTGTCGCCATCATCGTGTGCAGAGTCGGACGTGTCGTCATCATCTGTCGTCTCTGAACTTCTGCTTGGAGACACCGTTTCCTTGTTCTCTTCGTGTTGATCTTCGGAGGTTAAACCGGCCCCAGTCACGGGAAACTCTTTGAAATCCTTCTCGTCTTTCACGTCAACAGGCTCAAAGTCCTCTTCCTTTTCAACATCGACCAACTCTGAATACTCATCCTCCTCCATCTTAACGTGAACAGTCACCAAATCGTCCTCTTCCTCTTTAATGTGGTCAGGTTCCAAATCTTCCTCCTCCTTTTTAATGTCTTTAGGCTCCAAATTCTCTTTTTTATCGCCAGGCAATTTTGTCTCCTGTTGCCAAGGAAGAAGATTCTCTTCACTGACATCTGCAGGACACAAGACACACATGGTTTGGGAAAATCTCTACACTCACACAAAATAATGTATTTTTTACCAGCAGAAGCTTCAAAAACCTTTTCAGTATTTCTGCCCCAAAAGATAAATATCTAATATCTACAAAAAAAAAAGTTTTTATTTTATTTATTTGACTACAAGGGATTTAATACAATACAAATTACATTTGCTGAATGCAGTGGGGATTTTTCACAGGGAAGGCTTGGGGTCAGTGTGGCCTAGACAAGAATGACGTTTACAGAATAAAGAGAATGAGGACAAGGGTTGACGCGGGAAAAGGAGACAAGGTTTCTGATAAGCTTTCTTGTTGCGAGTCCTTCAGACATGGCGGCGTCTTTTGGCGAGGAGGTGGCGACTAGGTGGAAGCCGCGTGAGGAGTCGGCACGCCCCATGGGGGTTGGCCGATGCGCCGACGTGTCAAAAAGACGGAAAAAAAGAGACAGAGGGGGGATCAGATCGGAGAACGGGAGATGGGAGGCTCGACAAGACTAATTAGACTAATTCGACAATAATTCGGCAAAATTCGATGGAATTCACTTAATAGATAATTTAAGAAAATAAATCTGCCCCGTGTGCCTCTCATTCATCTCATCTCATTAGCTGCACCGCTTATCCTCAGTAGGGTCGCGGGGGTGCTGGAGCCCATCCCAGCAATCATCGGGCAGTGGGCAGGGGACACCCTGAACAGGTTTCCAGCCAATCGCTCTTGTCAATATATTTCCCTAAATTAAGAAAAGAGCATGCATTGTTAGGAGAATAAAGTTTGTGATGGTTAATGGAGTCAGATCACTAATCCGAACAATTTGGTAAACGCTACATTTGTAATATCATTTTTTTCCTTAACAATTTGGTGACCCCTCCACGTGACTTAAATGGGGAACAATTTCGGAGACGAGAGACCACAGGAAAAGAATACAGGGTTCGCAACCCTGGGTGCGCATTCGACCCCATCTACGCAGGTAATAAATGAAAACATCACAAATTACAGCCTGTTTCCTCTGGTGTGGCCACACAATATTTCTTATTTAAAGCATACATTGAACACTACTAAATTGTACGGAGGAAAGCGGCGATCATTTGTTTGGATATTGCTTATAAAAAGCAATCGTACGGCTTTGTCATGTGACGACAGTCGAATGGACCAAGCCACAGCCCCGGAGATGAATGTCAGAAGCCACAAGTTGCTGAGTGAAATTAATTGCTGGCAGGAGGATCTGTAAGAAATGATGATGGATGACTCGGTCAAAAATCTAGGTGTTATATTTGATCCTAACCTGTCGTTTCAGTTACATGTGAAAAATATTACTAGAATAGCTTTCTACCACCTCCGTAATATTGCGAAGATTCGTTCAATGCTGTCCCAATCAGATGCAGAGATTTTAATTCATGCGTTTATTACTTCTCGGCTTGATTACTGTAATGTATTGCTTTCTGGTCTCCCGATGTCTAGCATTAAAAGTTTGCAGCTGGTTCAGAATGCGGCAGCTAGACTTTTGACTAAGACTAAAAAGTTTGAGCATATTACACCTGTATTGGCCAACTTGCACTGGCTCCCAGTCCACTTAAGATGTGACTTTAAGGTTCTCTTATTAACATATAAATGTTTGCATGGGCTTGCACCCTCTTATCTCTCCGATTTGATTTCCCCCTATGTTCCTGCACGGAGTCTGCGCTCGGAAAATGCCGGTCTACTTGTGACTCCGAGAGCCAAGAAGTCTGCGGGCTCGAGAGCGTTCTCCATCCGGGCCCCGGTGTTGTGGAACGCCCTGCCTCTGGAGATAAGATCTGCAACCTCAACGGAAGTTTTTAAATTGAGGCTTAAGACACACTTCTATTCCAAAGCATATGATTGATGCCCACCTTGTATTCTGTTTTGTCCTGTCTTTTTCTGAGGCCTGCCTGGCTGATACGAAGGAGAAGGATGATCTGGGATGGGTCAACGGACCGGGGTCTGACCTGCAGCATGTCAACCCCTGCATTTACCAGCTGGCGTCGTCGTTGATGTCATGCTCTTTCCGGACATTTTCAACATTTTACCTAGTGTTTACTATTCTGAATACAGTAATGCTAATTGTAATTCACCCTGTTCAATCCTGGAAGGGGGATTACCACATGTGAGGTCCTTTCTCAAGGTTTCTCTTTTCTCCCCACACTGAGGTTTTTGAGTTTTTCCTTGCCCGCATGCTGGTTTGCTGGTTTAAGATGAGGTAATTGTGTAATTTTGTAACTGTAATCCTGTGCAGTCCTTTGAGACATTTTTGTGATTAAGGGCTATATAAATAAATTTGACTTGACTTGACTTGACTTGGATATTGTGAGGAATGTGTAGATGGCAGTAAGGTTTAAAATTCGGTATTTACTTACTGCTGTTCCGGGAAGGTCTCAGTACCGATTCAGGGACACACGGGATTTAGAGACGGTTTTGGTACCTATCTCGTGTTTTGCTGGGAAGCTAAAATTTGATCAACTTCCTTGGAAATAGTTTGGTACTATTGATGCTATTCGTGGTTGTGATGTGATACGGTGTAAAATTTGGTATTTACGTATCGCGAACAGGAAAGCAAGAAAGAGTTAAACTGATTCCGTGTTTATCCTGGAGTGCAAGGCGGAATCGGGTCCTCATGAACACTACGTCCTTATCAATGACAAAAAAAGACGATTCAATGAAAAATCTCTCATGGTTTATATTTTATTACTGTAATAAACATTTGGGCCTGGGGAGGGATGGGCGCCACCAGGCTGTACTTGCCCAAGTGTGGTTAAGGGATCAAACCAAGAAACCAACCACAGCTTCACCAAAAAATAAGTTTAGCAGCAATAAGAGGGGTTTCTTTTGATTGACTTATTTAGCATCTACTTGATTTAGTTTTGCTGGCACATTTTATTTGGAGAATTGTTTTAACAACAAGCTGTTAAGACACCTTTGAAAATGAAAAGGACAAAGGACTAAAAAGCAATTCTTCTTGAGAAAATGAACAGGCTGCATTGCAATTTTCCGTGTTCAAATAAATTTATAGCTCATGATTACGTCAAGGGAGGTGACTATTTCTTGAAATAGTTGATTTCAAATCATTTGGCTTGAAAAATCCTGATATACAACATCCATTCCCTTCCATAATCTGACATACAATTCTTCCTAGCTTGTAATTACAATATAGAGAAAAATAGAATAGAATATACCTTTATTGTCATTGTTACAAAATGGGTTGAATATATTGTGACAACGAAATTGGACGTGGCACTCCAGTTTCACATTTTACAGTGAGGATAGAAGAGAACAAAGAAGATAAAGGAACAAAGAAGATGTTTGTATTGCCCTTGTTGCAGGCTTTGTTTTTCTCCGGAGGGGGGTGCATGAGGGGGTGAGGGACAGACAGAGATTGTCGGATCCGGCTAGGTGGGTGGAAGGGGGAAGCTCTGAAGGCTTGAGCTGAGACCTGGCCATGGCCTTGGTCCAGCTTTTTCTCCAGTTAGGACATCCCTCCTGCCTTGTGGCTGGCCAAAATTCAGACTGCCCTTGCGAGGCGAGACGTGTACCGGCTCTCGGCTCCGGTCTCCTGGGAGGGGGCGGAACCCCTGTGGTGGAGTGCTCACAGCAACCTTTGATGCGCAAATGAAGCCAACGCCCGGCCTTCCCAACCTCACATTCCAGCAGTATCAGTCAGATAACATATCTATGTGATTGACTTGAAACACAGTATCCCCTTCACATACTTTGATCATTTTCCGACATTGCGAAACGGAATTCTCGTTGAAAACTACATTTGTATGAGTTTATTGGGACATATTTACGCAAACGTCAATGCAGCTAAACACTAGAATAGTCACGACCGTGACTAGTAATACACAAGTAGGCTTTATATAGCGTACTATGAAATGCATGTTTATTGTTGGTGGTTGTTCACTGATCAGTGTTACCAGAGCATCGTGAAGGAGACCCTGGTTTTATTGGATTTCACCGTGTCTACATTTGAATTCAATCTAATATCTGAATCCCTTATCTACTGTTTGCATCATTGCAGTATTTTTGTCATCACGGACTCTTAGCTTCCCCGATGCTGCAGTTCAACTAGCAGAACGCACGCTAAACCGGCCCGACCGAGACGGAAGCTCCGGCAAAAACAGAGGTGGGGGACTATGTGCCGCAATAACAGCATAATCATTGGCACACACTGCTCACCAGATATAGAGTTTCTAGCATTATCATGCAGACCCTTCTATCTACCGAGAGAGCTAACTGTGGTCATTGTGATTGCTGTTTACGTTCCACCGGATGTCAACGTTAGCATAGCGCTAAATCTCCTGCTCGCTGCTATCAATAAACAGCCGCTTGCACACCCCGACGGAGCTCTTATCTTCGCCGGCGACTTTAATCAGGCATGCTTAAGGACTGTACTTCCCAAATTCATTCAATTTTTTGGGGGGGATTGTTTTAATCAACGTGTCATTCAATACGTGGACTGTGCATCAAACATGCGTACAGAGCTTCCCCCTCCCCCCACCTCGCTGGATCCAACCATCTCTGTTTGTCCCTCACCCCCTACCGGAGAAAAACAAAGCCTGCAAAAAGGACTATACAAACATCTTCTTTGTTCCTTTATCTTATTTGTTCTCTTCTATCCTCACTGTAAAATGTGGACCTGGAGAGCAACGTCCAATTTCGTTGTCACAATAAGTTCAACCCATTTTGTAAACAATGACAATAAAGGTATATTCTATTCTATTCATAGTAAGCCAGAATTCAAAACCATTGTATTATCAAATATTTCTTGTGCCCATTTCAATCTTGTACAGCAAATGAATATCAGCTCCAAAAATCCGTTATTCCCCTCTTAATACTAATAAAAAAAAATCCATATCAGCCGATCCTTGGAATAAACGTCACCCAAACATATCAAACAAAGCCAAAGGAAACTTTGAATGAAATTTTATTTAATTAGAGCTCGATTCAACATTTAAGAATGCAAATTTACGGGAAGAAAAATCACTTTCATCGCTTTTCAATGTGAAAGCAAACAATACATTTTGTCCATAAAGATTTTCCCACCAAATCCTACGAGCAGAAGACCATTCAAATTAATCCTATTCGGAAACAATTGGCTGTTTTTAAGTAAATTAATTGGTTTTTTTTATATTTTATTGTCATTCGAATTGTGATACAAAACATCCGGGAAGTGCGTGACCTGGTGGATGCGTGCGGTATTACACTTCTACTCTTGTGAGCTGATTTTCACTGAGTTTTTATCTTGTTCCGCACGAAAGTACATACAGGGGGGAAAGAATGGCGACTAGAACACTAATATTTATAATTTGGCGTTTGTAAGCAGGAAGGTAAATTGGATTTGGTCTCCACGCCAACCTCATGGATTCGCCCCTCGAAGCTGCATCATTGTTATCAAATAGAAACGAAACAAATGTCGTGCAATGGACTCGAGACGCCCAAAATAAGAAAATACAAATACTTTAGAAATGACAGTCACTAACCTGCTATGTTCATCTCAACTGGTAGCTGCTGGCTAACGCTAACTTGGTTTAGCCGTCGATCTTCTCGCTCGTTCTCTTTTTGCACTTCCCGAAGCTCCTCTTTCACATTTCCTTCCCCACTCTCGTACATTTTAATCGCCCTTTAAAGATCACCATGCACTCCTTAAATGCAGTTAAACTGTGCAGACGACTGGAAAGAGACACCACGAGGCCACACATAAAGCCGTAATGCTGAGTCGCTCGCGAATGAAACGGCTCTATGAGCCGACTCCTCTAAGTGATCGACGAGCAAAATGTGACCTGCTCCCCTTCCTATGTTAAGAACCCGATTTAGAATGTTGTCCTGCCTACTTACAAAACGAAATGGCATCATGCGTTCAAGGACTGATGCCAAATCTAAGCATATTATTATATCTTTATGTGCCTCCATTTCCAAGTCAAGTCATGTTTATTTGTTTTGCCCTTAATCACAAAGAGTTTGCACAGATCAAAGAATATTGCAAACTACAGACTATTATGACACCATCCCCTCATCTAAAACATGAGGGCAAATAATACACATATTATCAACATAAAATGTAGGTTATTCATATGCTATAGAGTAGAAGTGATCTGCATTTATGAAATGATCTGCATTTTATATAGCGCTTTTCAAGTCAATGACTTCCCGAAGCGCTTTACAATGTGCTCCACATTTCCCAATAGCGGCCTTGCAGCCATGTAAGGCGCTAACCTGCTTATTGGGGGTATTAGGGGTTCAGTGTCTTACCCAAGGACACTTCGACATGTAACACGGACGAGCCGGGATTCGAACTGGGATCCCTTGATCCCAAGACGAGCGCTCTACCTCCTGAGCTATTGCCGCCCCTGTGTTTTAAGCATAGATTGAAACATTTCCACTGAGGTTGCAGAACGAACCTCAGGGGGAAGAGCATTCCATAGCACCAAGGCCCCCAATGGAAAACACTGTTGGATTTCTTCTTGGCTCTTGTGATCTCTGGTAGACTAACATTTCCAGAGCGAAGGCTCCGGACCGGAACATAGGGGGACATTAAATCTGAAAGATATGAGGGAGCAAGTCCACGCTTGATTTTGTATACGACCAACAGAACCTTAAAATCACATCTTAAGCTAACAGGGAGCCGATGCAGGTTAGCTCAAATCGGGGTCATGTGGTCAAACTTTCTTGTCTAAGTTAAAAGCCTTGCTGCAGCATTTTGTACCAGCTGAAGGCTCTTGATTTTGGACTTCGGGAGACCGGAGAGTAGGGCATTACAGTCATCCAGACAGGAGGTAACAAACACATGAAACGGTAGGTTTGACACAGATCTATAATTACATAAACTAATCAAAGCAAATGACTTATCAGATCACTGTGTAAAAAGGAAAATGCTTTCATTCCATACTTCTTTTTTGGGAGGAAGAAATATGTTCAATTGATTGACCAGAAAAAAGAGTTTTTGTTACGCAAAGGCTATTTATTATCAAACAAAGTAATATAAATTTCATTGAAAATAATCCACAGGATTTACCCCGCCAAGGTGCATATTGCAAAAAGGATTAAAAGCGATTGATGTAAAATGTACATTTTGTTCCGCTGACCCTGAAACTGTTACTCGTTTTTCTCATCTGAAATCCGTCATTTGATAGCTAATTAGATTGCCAATCCTACTATTCTGGAAAGGTATTATACTTAGAATATAAGACTCAGAGTGGCACGGTTGTCATGGCGCCCAATTAGCCCCGCCCGTGTGGCGCCAGCTGCAGCTTGTTGACAGATAGGCTCCCTGTCAGTATTTAAACTCTGTCCTGTCAGTCCCCTTTTTTCGGTCCGTCTGCGAATCTCTGTTTTTACACGGCAAGCCCTTTTTCGCCTGCCCTGTTTTTTGCTCCTGTTTGTCCCCTGTTACGATCGTTTTTTATCTCAACCTGGTCTGTTCTCCCGTCCCAAATAACCATCCGTTTTTCATCTCGACCACGTCCACTCTCCTGCCTTTCGACTTGTTTCTGATCCCCATCAAGTTTTTTGCTCCTTTATCCCTGACCTGTTTTTTTTTTCGTTCCCGACACCGCCATCGCTCGCCACGGAAGTCCCACTTCCGCGTTCAGAGCGACCTGCTCTCCGCAACCACCGGATCGTGTGTGCACTCCTTTCCCTTCTTCCCAATAAAACTGTGAGAAATGTTACGCGATTGGGTCCTGACACAGAGATGCATAAGTTATAGCCAAAATAAACTTTCGTTGTCGATTTTATTATCATCATTGCCAAATTCTGAATTCACAAATGCAAATTTACTGGTTGACAAATCTCTTTCATTGCCTTCCAACTTGAAGTAAAACAATACATTCTATCCCTAAAGATTTACAACAACCAGAAGGCCAATAAAACGAATCATTTTTGCAAACATTTTGGTGTAGCGTGTCGTTTTAAAGAGAAGTTTTGGATTCCTCCTAGTTCATGAAAATACCCACAGAACACGTGAAGCTTCTTTGAGAGCGACAACCGTCAACACCCATTCATTGACCGACACAACACCCAACTCTACTCGCACTCTCGCACCAACTATCGCGACACTCGGCGCCCTAATTACGTCATAAAGACGCACATTCTATCTGTAAGGCTTTACCACAACTAGAAGGCCTTAAAAACCGATAATATTTACAAACATTTTGGTATTTATATGTAACTAATCTTTTGGCATGTTTTGTTTTATTTCCTGGTATTTTTGTTTGTTGCAGTTTGATTGCAGTGTTAACGTAACATTGCTGCAAGATTTTTTTTTAAAGCATTTTTAAAAAGGATTCGCTGACGCCTGTTTATGACGTCATCAAACAAAGACGTTTGTTTTCCTCACATGGCTTCGGAACGTCAACTTTTGTGAACATGTGGGATATAAGTGCCAAAGAAAAGTATGATGAAGTAGTTTGTAGAAGGAAAAAAGAATTAAGTGGATGATGCATTGAAGGAATCTCAATATAATACAAGTCACTTTTACTCTCTAATGTTTCGATACTTTTTAGAAATAGAGTGCTTCGAAGTCCTAAGATTACCCACAATGCATTGCTGGCGGCCATTTTGGGAGTCCACAAAGCTTTTCACTTCATTGTTATTGTTCTTCGAACCAGTTAGATTCTACATTGTAATGCCGAATACGTGCGTTATTGTTGGCTGTTGTAGCCGAGGGGAAAAGGGTGGGAAGGGCTTCTTTAGACTTCCGAAGTGTGTTTACGATCAGGGGATTGAAGCTCAGGAGAAAAGTGAACGGCGAAGACGAATGTGGCTGGCAGCTATCAACCGGTCGAATTTGCCTAAGCTTGACTGTGTTCGTGTTTGTTCTGACCACTTTCTGACAGGTAAATTGAATTATTTATGATGTAGAAATACATTTTAAAAAGGTTATGGGACATGTGTACTTCATGTACATCTGTCGACACCATTCAAGTATGGCTAGGTTAAATACTGTAGGTGTTGCTTCTTGAGTAACATTTCTGAAAAAATATTCTTAAAAGATCTAGATGTTGATCTACTGTTGTTGTAAAATTGTTTAAAAAGTGTAAAATAATATTCTAACCATCTGTGACCCATGAGTATGTATAAGCACACTAAAAGTATGTCAAATTGTTTATAACATAAGATTTTTAACTTAATAATTATCAATTTCCTTACAGGCAAACCACATCCTTGGGATGAGACTGATCCGGACTGGGCACCGAACAAGAATTTAGGCTACGTTCCACGAACCACTTCACCTTCAAAATCTGGACAGCGACACAAGAGACTTAAATCAAGAAAAGAAACAGTAAAGAAGACTGAGGCTGCAAAAAGTCTATCGGATAAAAGTAAGAGTGTGTCCTCATAAGGCAGAGGCCATTTTCGGTCTCTTCTAGGCATGACCCTTTACCTGCACGAACATTCTCATCCTTCATGCAATGTAGACATTTTATTTCAATACACCCCATGCCACAACAGTCACAGCTAACAAAGCCATCTGGCGATGCTCCGAGATGAGGATACTTGGCGTTCAGAACCAGCCCTGACTTGGAAATTTCAAAATTAGTATGGCCCATTTCAGTTGCATCCTTGTATTTCTCCCTCGCCACATCTTTGTTCTTGCACCCATACTGTACTGTTTCATTTGTAAATTTGTAGTCTGTGGGATAACAAATTTGTTTCAGAAGGCTGAGAGATGGGTTATCTGCTGGGGTATTGCATGCTGCCTTGATTCTAGATGCAGTTATTCTTCCGGTCCTAAATCGATGCCTTAGCTTGTTGGAGGCCTGTTCTCTTGTTGCCACTTCCACATTCTTAGCTTCCTCCTCCGACACAGTGACTTTGTCTTTTAGAGGTAAACAATGTCCTCGGATGTCCTCCAAAGTCATCATTTGGCAATCTTCTTCGTACAATTCGCTTAACATAAGTTGGAACTTGGGCTGTAGAGATTGCGGCTTGTAGTTGGAAGTGTACTTCACATCTACTGAGAGACATGCAGGCTTATCTGGGAGTATCGCTTTAAAGAAAGTGTCATATCTTGACTCTGGTATATTTGGTATTTTCTGGGGTGTCTTACATTCCTGTGCTACAACTGTTCCCCCTGCACTGTCTATCCTCTTGTCCAGTTGTTTCTTCAATGTCTTTGAAGAAGTGAAATCCATTTCTGCCAGTGGTGAGTATGGAACAGACGTTTTTTTTTAGGAAGAAGCCAGTAGGCAGGTTTCTGTGTCACAGTAGTGGTCTCCCTCAGTCTTGTGGCAGCTTCAACATAGAACAAAAGGGAAGCAACATGAGAACAACATTCCCCTAAACCTGCAACACAGTTGCAATGGGCACACAGAATCGATGATGACTTGTCAACAATGATCCATGGTTGTAAACTTGGCTGAGACAAACTCTGAGAATGTAGAACTTTCCCTTTCACAATCTTGTTTTCATCACTTTCGCTTGTGTGCACAGACACATCCCGAACCCAACCAGACACAAATCTGTCGTAGGCTTCCATACTTTTGTAATTTTGAAAATCCTTCAGTTCACAAAAGGGACTTGGGTGGAAAATAAGATAGTTAACAAGTTCGATGTAAGTCACACACGGCAACAAATCGGGATCAGACTTCCAGTCCTTGTTTTTAATTTTGTAGGGATCCAATTTTCCAATAAAATGCAACTTCGCAGCGTACCGCTCGCGTGCTTGCTTGTCTAAACTCTCCACGTAGTTTTCCATAGTGTTGATGGACAAAATCCGTACACAAACGAAGCTAGTTGAGTAAATAAATAGACAAACTGAGTAAATATTTGCTCCTCTCGCTATCACCGCTTGTAATCGACAGACTTCCAAGATGGCGGCACGAAGCCGTGTTACTATTTTTAGCACAAAGCGCGGAGCCCTCTATAGCCCTAAATCACGAAGAGTCTCAAAGGGCTTCACAGATTATTACATTATATTACACAGACTATTTTTCAGCTGACGAGAAGAGGAGGTTATTCATATGCTATGGAGTAGAAGTGAGTTTTAAGTTTAGATTGAAACTTTTCTACTGAGGTTGCAGATCGGATCTCAGGGGGAAGAGCATTCCACAGCACCGGTGCCCGGATGGAGAACGCTCTCGAACCAGCAGAACACTTCTTTGTTCTTGGGATCACCAGAAGACCGGCACTCTCAGATCGTAGGTTTCGGACCGGGACATAAGGGAAAATCAGATCTGAAAGATTAGAGGGAGCAAGTCCATGTATGATTTTGTAAAATACTAAGAGAACCTTGAAATCACATCTATGGCTAACTGGGAGCCAATGCAGGTTAGCCAAAATCGGTGTTATGTGATCGTACTTTTTTGTCCTAGTTAAAAGCCTCGCTGCGGCATTTTGTACCAGCTGAAGAGACTTGATTCTAGACTTCGGGAGACCAGAGAGTAGTGCATTACAGTCATCGAGACGGGAGGTAACAAACGCATGAATTATAATTTCCGCATCAGACTGAGACAGTATTGAACGGATTTTGGCAATGTTACGAAGATGGAAGAAAGCGGTTCTAGTAATTTTCTTTACATGCATTTCAAAGGATAGATCAGGGTCAAATATGACACCTAAATTTTTAACTGAGTCACTCTGTGTGATGTGACATTTGTCAATGTTCACAGCCGTTTTTGAGAATAAGTCACGGCATTTAGATGGACCAATGACTAACATTTCGGTCTTTTCAGAGTTAAGACGCAAGAAATTGAGTGACATCCACTCTTTTATCTCAATGAGGCAGGCCTCCAAATTTCCACAGTTTAGTGTGGTAGATTCCTCCAACGGAAGATAGAGTTGAGTGTCGTCTGCGTAGCAGTGGAAGCTGATATTGTACTTGCGAATAATATCACCTCATGGAAGCATGTAAATGCTGAAAAGAAGGGGGCCGAGCACTGAACCCTGCGGAACACCGCAGGTAACATTAAAGGGCTCAGATGTCATTTCACCATATTTAACACAGTGCGTCCTATCTGAGAGGTAGGATCTGAACCACGAGAGGACGGTTCCTGAGAGACCAATCCATTTTTCCAACCGTTCTAGTAGGAAATTGTGGTGCACTGTGTCAAAAGCAGCACTAAGATCCAGCAGCAGCAAAAGTGATGAAGCGCCAGAATCCATTGCCAGTAGGAGATCATTTGTTACCTTGATCAGAGCTGTCTCAGTAGAGTGGTTAACCTTGAATCCTGATTGCATGGATTCAAAAAGGTTATTCTCGGATATGAAAACATTCAGCTGCTGTGCCACTACTTTTTCAAGTACTTTAGAGAGGAAAGGTAGGTTTGACACAGGTCTATAATTACTTAAGATTTCTGGATCAAGGTTGGGTCATTTCAGTGTGGGTTTAATAACGGCGGACTTAAAAGCTGCTGGAACTACACCTGAGGAGAGTGATATGTTTATAATATTTAGAACTGAAGGTCCAAGGACGCCAAAAAGACTTTTAATAAGTGAACCTGGGAGCGGGTCGAACTGGCAAGTTGTCGGTTTGGCCGCATTCACCACCTGTTTGAGATCATCAAGTGACAGTTCACTAAAACCGGACAATTTCCCAGGACAGCCACCCTGTCGTGCATCTGTAGATTTCAGCCCTTTAATATGTGTGGTATTAATAATTTCTTTAGCAATTTCTTCCTGTATGCATTGAATCTTCTTAGTAAAGAAGACCATTAAGGTATGAGCAGAGTGCGTCGAACTATCTGCGATAGTCTGTTGCCTTGTAAGCGATGCTACAGTGTCAAAAAGGGCTTTGGGATTGTTCTTTTGAGACGGAATCACCTTCGAAAGGTAGGCCGATTTTGCAGAGGCAAGGGCCGCTTTATACTTTAACAAGCTGTCACACCAGGTTTGATGGAAAATCTCAAGCTTGGTAGCACGCCATTTTCTTTCCAATTTCCTGCATTCTTGTTTAGGGACACTACAATAAATAGAAGATTAGCTGGAGAGCAACTAGCCGCATGCATGCATCCATGCGCCGCCATTTTGAAAACAAGTCACTTTTACTCTCAAATGTTTCGTTACTTTTTAGAAATAATCGTTTATTGAAGTAGTTTTTCGATTATTTGTTTTTATCTAGATAGACAGAATGTAAACCACGTTTTACATTGTGTGCCCACATGTGATAATTTAATAATATGTTTAAGAATTCTCTTGACTTTGTGACCGTGTTCCTGTGACGTCATGCGCGCACCCGGAAGTAGCCAGGCAGCCATTGTGGATGGGTCCTGCGTACACGGTCACGCGTTAGCATGGGGCTACACTGTTATGTTACCGGCTGCTCAAATGAAAGTGGAAGATGTAAGGCGTCGTTTTTTCGTCTCCCTGCAATAATTACATCCCAGGGCGAGAGAACAAAGGAATTGTCTACTAGGAGGCGACAAACGTGGTTATCGTGGCTTAGTAGAGCTGACCTAAGACCCAAATCTTATCCCTATGTGAGAGTCTGTTCTGAACATTTCGTAAACGGTAGGTGATCAAGAACGGAAAGTCGTTTTAGAATGAATGTAAGGTCGTATTTTTGTTGACTGTCTCTTGAGTAGTTGCTGCTAAATGTTGCACTTTTCATTGCTCACGATCACGTCGTTGTGCTTTGTAGATAGACGAAAGTATTTCAAACTAAGACATTTTTGGGCGCTATCCATTCACCCTGCAAACCAAGTTAAGCAGATGGATGAAATAGTGATTTGTTAAGCAACAACAAAAAAGTCAACATATATGTGAAACCTACATTTTCCCACTTACAGTATTTGGGTTTATATTTGTTGCTGCTAAACATGATTGCACAAAACTATGGAAAATGTATAGCCTGTGACTTATTTAAGGATGTTTATTGCTGCCAATTGGTATTCCACTTCTTTTCTATTTTTCTTTATCATAACTAAGGCCATTGTAGTCAAGTCCTGTTTATTTGTTTGGCCCTTAATCACAAAGAGACTCAAAGGGCTTCACAGGTAATTGCAAACCACAGACTATTATTACAGACTATTATTACACCATCCCCTGATCTAAAACCTACATGAGGGCAAGAAAAACCTCAAGTCAAGTCATATTTATTTGTGACGCCCTTAATCACAAAGAGTCTTAAAGGGCTGCACAGACTTTTGCAAACCACAGACTATAATGACACCATCCCCTGATCTAAAACCTACATGAGGCCAAGGAAAAACTCAAAAACCTCAAGTCAAGTCATGTTTATTTGTGACGCCCTTAATCACAAAGAGTCTTAAAGGGCTGCACAGATAAAAGACTATTGCAAACTACAGACTCGTATGACACCATCCCCTGATCTAAAACCTACATGAGGGCAAATAATACACAAATATTGTCAACATAAAATATAGGTTGTTCGTATGCTATAGAATAGAAGTGTGTTTTAAGTTGTGGTTGTAAATAATTGTTCCTATTTATTCTGACAGTCTTCTCTGTCATTTTCTTCAAAGTCATGGACTGTTCACTCTGCTAGCCTCTGGGAAGAGGTACTGCAGTGTGCGGTGCAGGACCACCAGGCTCCGCAATAGTCTAGTCCCCCTGGCCATTAGACTGTTAAATGGTCAATCTAACATATAGTTAACTTAAATCTAAACGGCTGCTAATCTGACTTTTTGCACTACTGGCAGTTTTTTTTATAGCTTGCCACTCCTTGCACATTGCTCTCTGCACTATTGTAATTACAGCGTTATTGTTACAGTGTTAATGTTACTGTGTACCTGACTTGTTAACCTGACTGCCCATTTTGCACATCTGGTTAGCTACTCTTCTGCACTATCGGCACTATGGTAAAATACTATACGTAGCCAAAATACAATACAACATTATTTATATCTGTACATTCAAGGAAACTGTGGGGGTCAGATGCATCGACATTTCGTTCTGTATACACGTGTACTAGAATGACAATAAAGTAGATCTGAATCTGAATCTGAATCAAGCAGTTTAGATTGATAGATGGATAGATACTTTATTCATCCCCGTAGGTAAATTCACACTTCCAGCAGTATTCTTGTGTTAAAAAATAAAATGAAAGATATAGAATACAAACTTACCCAATATAACGTTGTGTTATAGAGTATTCAAATAGTGCTACGGAAAATACACACTGTCATGAAAATAGGGTAATATGCAATTGTGGGGGTGGGGTTTCATGTGGGCTTTTACTCCCCCGGCTGGAGTTAAAGAGCCTCATGGCATGAGGAAGAAATGATTTCCTCAGTCTGTCTGTGGAACAAGACAAAACTTTTTACTAAACTTTTATTCAACAGGCAAGCCATCCGACCTGTACTATTACGACGACATGGACTGGGCCCCTTCTCTCAAACTTGGCCACCAGAAACCTCTCCGCATCCCATCACAGTGTCTTGCGGATAAAGTAAAACAACGACGTAAGAAGAAAAGGGTCTTGGAGGCAGCAGCTGTATCAGGTGATCACCAACATTTTTATTTTTTTCTGTCTAATTCATGCATGCATTTTTTGAATAAAGGTGGGAATTCTCAGAATTTTACGTATCCATCCGATCAAAGTTTATACACAGGAGTATCGATCGATACTGATCTGATACTTTTATTTTGGATCTGCCATGATCATTGAAAATGTGACCACTCCCCCTTGAGTTTGTTTGTAGTTATGATAAACACTACACAAATATTTTAGACACTAAAAATGCAATGAAAGGAATATCCAATGAGAAATAAGAGAGAAAGAGAGAAGGGGAGGAAGAGAGAGAAGAGGAAAGCAAAAAAGAGAGAGAAAGAGAAAAGGTAAAATAAGGTGAGCGAGAGAGAGAGAGTCAGAGAGAGAGAGAGGGACAGAGAGATCGAGACCGACCTGGCTTTGGCAACATCAAGTGGACATATTTCAACCTGCAGCTCGTTTTTCTCTGGCGCTTCTCTCAGCGTTGTCTCGCGGGCCGGATTCAAACCTTTAGCGGGCCTGAGTTTTCATTCATTCATTCGAGTGAATTTCTCTTCAGGGTAGCAATAATTTCCATCTTTCTTTCTGTCTCGCCATCAGCACTGAACGCAGACGACATCCGCGAGCTGAAAAGTATCGCCCCAAATTCTGTTGCGCTCACAAGCTTCGAAGACAGTAACGAAGACGCTGCGTCTGAGGACACCGACCATGAGGAACAACGGGGAACGCGGGAACCTTCGACTTCCTTATTCAGTAGCGCCAACGCTAAACGATCGCCACAGGAAATATCGGTGAAAGGCAAGGAAATGTTACTTGAACGAAAAACCAAACCTCTCCCTTTCTTTCTCTTATTAGGAATTAAACTATAAATTAAATAAAACTATATAATACATTTAGCGTTTACCAAATTGTTCGGATTAGTTGTCTGACTCCATTAACCAAACAACCAACATTCACCCAACAATGCGCGCGCTCGTTTCTTGATGGAAAAGATGAACAAGAAAGCCGACATTTTCACACGGGGGCAGATTTCATTTCATTAACAATTTAACTAAGTTTACTCCATCGAAAACGGCCGAATTAGTGTCGCTGGAGTCTCTGGGAAGCCCTCTTCTGAAGTGCTTTAGCTCTCATTGGCCATCCTCTCCCCGCTCAATGGCGCGCCGACCTCCTCCCATGGGCGTGCCAATGAAGCCCCCTGGGCTTCACCATCTCGGAAAAGAGCGTCGCGATGTCTGGAATAACCAAAACAACAGCGAGCGTTTCTACATCATCAGGGCCTTTCAGCGTCTGGATGTGCTGATTATCTTATCAGCCTTACGTCCCGTTTCTGCCGTTCCTGTAAACAACATTTTCTACTAGGGTGCCGTGACATCGCACCACAGCCCAGCCAGTGAACATCTTTTGCATTAAATGGAATTTGTATTCAATTGTATAAAATCCTTTATAGTCAAATGTATAAAATCCTTCAAGGGCTATACAAATAAACTCAACATGACTTGATTGTATATATTTCGAATCCACATAATGACGTCTTT
This sequence comes from Urocampus carinirostris, assembly GCF_059441175.1. Taxonomy (NCBI): domain Eukaryota; kingdom Metazoa; phylum Chordata; class Actinopteri; order Syngnathiformes; family Syngnathidae; genus Urocampus; species Urocampus carinirostris. The sequence continues at coordinate 1,052,548 of NC_142352.1, read as the reverse complement.
CTTTTTGTCCCGTCGTCAGCGCTGACTATCGACGACATCTGTGAGCTGAAAGTTTTTGCCCCGGATGCTGTCGTGCTCACAAGCTTCGATAATACCGACGGTGAGGAACAATCGGGAATGCCGGAGCACTCGGTTTCTTTATTAGTCTTGTCTAATCCCTTACAGTTGGAAGATGTCCAGAAGCCAGAGAAATGTAATCAGCCGAAGGACAAGTATAGTCCACATATCAATTTATTTAGCCAAATCAAAGAGTGGAACAAATCGTCTCTCTCTGCCATGCCAATATTACGATCGTGTGCAGGAGATGGGTTCCGGAGTCTCCCCCTCTTATATCCCATGCCAATGAAATGTTCACGCCCGATGATCAAGCCTCTGGCTGATTGGTCCGCGGACATCGATGCAAATTTCCCAACCATGATTTGAAGAATGGGAGGAGGGGTAATAGGTTATCACCCTCCTGAGAGAATGGTACCAGGCACATACTTTAATACTCCAGGCGAGGTGAGAAGTCATTGTTATCTGCACAGAATGGAAGAAAAGGCACATTTCAAGGCAACGCGCGGTTCACGACACCCTTGCACTCAAGGCTTAGGTCAAACTTAGGACAAGTATTTTTGAGTATAAGTCAAATAAAACTGCGTATAAAATAGTATATAACCTCACTACTTAGGGTTAACTTGGATGTTTTTGGGATGCTGGTTAATTGGTCTCAGTTATGAGCATGATCCAGGAACAAATTATTATAGAAATATCACTGTATTTTAATTTTCTCAGACAGTCCTGTATTTCAGGAAAATTCACTTATGTCTTCGGCATAGAGGCGTTGCTTCTATCTTCTCTTAAGACCATATCTGATTCGCTTTATCGCTTTTTATTATTGGGCACCTGCAAAGTATATTTTACAGGATGGTTGTTCATTATTTTGACTATTATTGCTTATCATTGTTCGTTGTTAAGACTATGTAGTTTGCAATAATCGGTGGTCTGTGCAGCCCTTTGAGACTCCTTGTTTCATAGCACCCCGTGAAATGTGCTCCAGAAATATGCACAAAAGCACAGAGAAATTTTGATCGCAGAGGGAGAAGTTGTTTATTGATATTCGTCAGTGTCCAAACAACGTTCTCATTCGTCTTAGAGACTATCAGCTTTGTTATACCCTCCGGAGCAGACACATCACGTCAGAAATATCACATGTTGCTTAGTGTGTCCTCTCCCGATGACGCGCATGTTTTTCCTCAACGTGCATGCTTCCAGGAATTGACTATGTTTTTCTCAGAATGTTTTCGTCCTTTTTCGATTCTCCAAAATTACACCGATTTCCAAGAAAAGCGTTGGAGTCTGCCTGACCCAGCCAGGTTCTAGACCAAATATTATATATATACCAATTATTAATAACACTCGCTGACATTTAAACTCGCAAGAAAGAAGCCTGGAATTTCCTGTCCAAACAAATGCGTCCTCATTTTGTCGATAAGCTCCGACTCCATTAGTCCACAACACTTGTAATTAAGGGCTATACAAATAAACATGACCTGACTTAACTGTCACGTAATTGTCACAATCGGCCACTCATGTTGTGTTCTTTGATTCTCACACCCTTTCGGAGGATCTGCTTTTGTAATCTAGAACTATTAAAAAGAGTTAGGGGAGGATCTTTAGGACAGGTTGGACTTTAAAGTTTGTAAACCATTGATGTTGTTGTGGATTATTGGTGTCTAGCTTGACATAAGGAGAACACATTTGTGTAAAACGGGAAATTCCAGGCTTGTTTCTCCCGAAGGTAAATGTCAGCGAATCTTATTATTAATTGCCTTGGGCTGCCAAGTAATAACATTCTTCTTGGCGTGGAACATGCGGTCAAGCCAGGAATTTGGATGTCAGCCCGACCCCAAGGAGTTCTTGGAAATTGTGTAACTGTGGAAAATCGAAAGAGGACGAAAACATTCTGGAAAAAAAAATTGTGTGTGGTAACATGCATTTTGAGATAAACATGTGCGTCATTGTGAGGGGGACGTGTTAAGTAATATGAGATGTTGTCTGAGGACATATAAAAATCTAATTGTCTCTTAGACGAATGAGAACTGTATTGAACTTTGACGAAGATAATTAAACGGCTCTCCCTCTCTTGCCAAGACTTCTCCCTGCATCTTGTTTTACATGTTTTGGGGCGGGGCGATAAGGTCACCTCCGAAAATGTCTCCTCTCCTTATTTTGAGTGACTACTAGAGTTGAAACTTATCAGTGATAAAGATTAGACAATACATAGAACTTTGAGCAGTTCTTTTGACTAAAAAATTGACTTTTTTTCCCAATTGTGTCCTCCAGGCTACGATAGAATACGCCCTCATTGCGAGTGTCTCCAAACAAAAGAAGAGACGGCGCAAAGAGATGGCGAAGACGAGCAAGAGTGTCGCTCCATTAAAGAAGAACCGGACGACTTTTCCGTTACACTGATCAATGAAGAGACGCTTCCTCTTATCAAAAAGGAAGAGGAGGAGGACGACATCACCGAGAAATCTCTAACGTGGAAAGGCGAAAACGGAGATTCGTCACGGGAAGACGACGGCGTCACCTCCCACTCCTCCGACACCGACTCGGACGACGAACTCCCGGACAACCGACCGGTCTTTAACGCCGACAAGGAAAGCTGGGAATGCTCCCGTTGCGATAAAGCGTACGCCCGAGTCTCTCTTTTCAAAAAGCACCGCTGTCTCCACTTCGGAGAAAAACTCTACAACTGCTCAATTTGCGGGAAACGATTCTCGGATGACGGTTTGGACCTCCTCCATCGGTTTCACGGCGAGAGCATTTGGCCCGCCACCTCCCCGGTCATGGAAACGGCAGCTTTCCAGACGGGAACGCTCGAAGAACGGAGCAGTCTCTGGTTTTCCTGCGTTGTCTCTGGAATGGATGAGGAAAGAAAGAAAAAGTATCTGGACAAACTGGATCAGGCGGGCCTTGGCGATCCATTTACTTTACCGTCTTATATTTTCCACCCCCTTAAATGCTGTCAGGTCCTCCCAAACGTGACTTATTTAGCAATTTTGGATTTTCTCATGCACAAGTCGTCACATTACACTCAAGAGGAGTTAAAAGACTTAAAAAGAATCGACGCCTATCAGCATTTTCAAGTGGAGAACGTGCGTGGGACCGGAATATGGGAAATTCCCGGGAGAGGGCGATTTCTCATCGTGTCCAAGGTAAGATTTCATTTATCCGTTAAAAAAGGAATCATGTTCAAAAAAGAACTACAAAGAAAAAAGGTACCGTATTTTCCGCGCTATAGGGCGCACCGGGTTATAGGGCGCACCCCGAAAAAATAGTTTTTGGTCCTATATTTGACATACATAAGACGCACCGGATTATAAGGCGCTACAACGGGAACGTGGACAAAACAGTCAGATGGTTCAGTCCAACTGATTACCCCCTTAACATTCCCAAAGCTTGCAAAGAAGCAAATACGTGTCGTAGACACGTGCGGATGCGGTGGCCGTACGATGTCACTTAAATGCGTCATTTCAAATATCATTCGGAAGGTTAAAGTCTTGGAATTCAAGAAATGCCAACCATTCCTTAGTTTCCATTTTCTTTTTCGCTCGCAACTTTACTGCGCATATGACAATAAACACTTCGAATTGGGTAGAATTCACTCAACTCATCACAGCAACATCAAGATCGTTCTAAAACAAGATACCGGGAAAATATAAAGCCGCATAACTCAGCTAAGTTCTCACGTTCAATAATGATACGCAATCATGGTCTTTTTACAACCGTGAGTGTAGTAAATATAGGAGAGTCAAATATTTACAAATACAGACTAATGAAACCTATTTCTTTATGACGTAGTATAGCAAGATTGCTCTTTAGTCATCTTTCTCGGCCTATTGCAGGGTTTGTTTTGGCCCTCTAGCCAATCCGAGGCTCCGTATAACTTCCGCCAATAGCGATCGATTTAACGGATGATTGAAACATCTTTTTCGGCCAATTGCAGGGTTTGTTTTGGCCATCTAGCCAATCCGAGGCTCCGAATAACTTTTGCAAATAGCAATCGATTCAAATGATGATTGACACATCGGTTAGCCAATGAAACACCGGTATATAAATCCCAGCATACACCGCGGACTACTCCATGTTCGGGGGAAAATCGAGTTGGCGACTGTTGCGAATTTAATATTGAGCCATATATAAGGCGCACTGTATTATAAGGCGCATGGTCAGCTATTGAAAAAAATTAAGACTTTTAGGTGCGCCTTATAGTGCGGAAAATACGGTAATCTGTTGATTATTACCTGAAAATACTTTAGTTTTCAAATGTACACGTAAATTTCCATACATTTTAAGATATCAAATCCTTTAAGTTTGATAAATTCTTTGTACTATTTCAATCATGATTTTATTGTTTATTTATATTTGTGGATATTATTTTGATACATTTTTATATTTGTGGTGGACTGATGCCTTTGTTTGAATGATAAGGAAATTGTGAGGGAAGAGGTGGAAGCAGCAGTTGGGTCGATGAATGAAGGGAAGGCTGCTGGGTCGGGTGGATATATGGTAGAGCAGGGGTCGGCAACCTGTGGCACGTGTGCCACTGCTGGGGTTAACCAGTGGCCGGCGAGCGCACGGCAAAATAATATGTTTTTTTAATGCGCATTTTTAGGTGAAATTCAGACATTTTCAGTTGTGCGAGAGTTATTTAGAGGCTTTACGGTAGCTCCCCTCCTCCTCTGCTCTGTGTGAGAGCGTGTCTGCGCCGCGCCTCGCAGAGGAGGAAAGATCTGTGTTTAGATCCACCCACAGAAACACCGTTTTCCCATCATTCTAAGAGTGAGTACATTTTTTGGAGACACCCTGTATACAATTGTTTGTAATTTAGTTTAAATCTGTGAACATTTTGCGTTGTTTCATTTGTAAAGTCAGACCGTTCCAGAGTTTCATACAAAGTAGAGACAATCAAAAATATGTTTGTCAGAGGCGGCAGTGGCTTAGGAGGTAGAGCGCTCGTCTTGGGATCAAGAGATCGCAGTTCGAATCCCGGCTCCTCCGTGTTAGATGTCGAAGTGTCCTTGGGTAAGACACTGAACCCCTAAAGCACCCACTAAGCAGGTTAGCATAGCTGCACGGCCGCTATTGGGAAAGTCTTGACTTGAAAAGCGTTATATAAATGCAGAGCATTTCATTTCACCTCTGGTATACCTGACTTCATTCATTGTTTGATAATTTTATTTCTTCTGCGTAATACGAGTGGAAAATACAACATTCTCTCCCTATTTCAGGTGATGCGCCCCAGCCTGAACAAGGGGTCCCCCCTGCGGGTTTGGGCAGCGGTGGAAAAAACGGGCGGGGTTCTCTCCTGCCACTGCACGTGCATGGACGACCTTTCCGACTGCTGCCCCCATGTGGTCGCCGTCCTCCTTGCAGTGGAAACGCAAGCGATGATAGCGGACGAGGCCGGCCGCAACCCGTCCAGAAACCTGGCGGACCGTGACGTTACGAGTCCTACGAATACGTGGAGGGCGGCGGAGGAGGGGAACCGGGACCGGGACATCCCCCTACCTTCGGCCGAGGAGAAGCTCACCTTCTATAAAAGCCTTTCCAAGTCGGTCTTGAGTTGTCCCCTCCTTAGCGTGTTGCCGAACGAGTGCAAGAAGTTGTTGCCGTTGTCGCTGTTTAAAAGTCTCCCTCCGCCGCTCACGAGTCTGTATCAACCTCAGTACGAGCGCAGCAGTGAGGAGGAGTTGCAGGAAATCGCCGATCAGGTCGGAAGGAGCATGCAGATCTCAGAAGAGCAGGTAGGAGTCCTTTTCTGTTCAAACATGAGTTGTGACCAATGTTTCCTCTAAGCTGCGCACTACCCAGAGCTATTCCGCGCACAAGAACATCTAGCCAGCTCACAAAAATCACGGCTTGAAATTGCTAATTAAGAAGCGACAGTGCATGATGGTAAAAATACACGGGTTCCCCTGACGCTGTGTTCGAAATGCGGTATTTTGAAGTCAAGGTCGAAGTAGAACGAAGTTGAGTAAAGTCAGTAGAGTTTTTTGAGAACCGGCTTCTTCGGCTCGACTCACTAAAAAGAACCAGCTCTTTCGGGTCCCAAACGGCTCTTCAGGTTTTTTTTTGCTTATTTAATCCATACTCAACCAAATATGATGTAAAATTGTGCACAAAATGACTTAAAGGAAGGGGGGAAATGGAACAAAAAGACAAAAAAATACCAAAATGAAAAAGTAGTGAAAGCTGATAAAAAAACGAAGCTAAAGGAGAGAAAAAGAGAAATAAAGTGCAGGAAAAATTCTGAAAAATGCCAGAAGAAAAGAAAGAAACAAATAAAGGGAAAAAAGGTAATAGAGAAGAAAAAAGTAACAGCTAGGGAAAAAAAACACAATAAGATTTTTTTTAAAGGAATTTTTAAAAAAAGGAGAAAAAAAACAGGGAAAAAGAAGAAAAAGTTTGTGTTGCATTGAAATAATTTCCAATGATATCAAGTGAATCTTGTTGCCAACATTGTAATTCCACTAAAAAATGTGATTAAGTACAGTTCTGTATCTCACAACCGACCAAAAAAGCCCCCAAAAATGTTAGTATTATGTGACAAAAGATATCAGAAAAAAAAGGAAATGGAAATCTTGTTCAAGAACTGTTGTGAAAACAAATGACGTTTGTAGGCCTTGCAACCTTTGCAATCGTTCATTTAAAAGAGAGGAATAATTTTGCATTGCCGGAAACTCTGAAAAATGTAACGTGATGTCGAGATGTTTGATAATGAAGTCGTTGCCACACTTGGGATTGCCGTTGCTCACTGTTGCTTCAAGCGTTGCTCACCGACTTAGTGTGAACGCTCAGACCCGTATGGAAAATTAGAGGCAACATTGGTTTTGACAACTTTGGATCTTAAACTTGTCCTGTCCTAAGAAGATAAAGAAAAAACGTGATCCAGCAACTATTCAATTTTGAGGTTATTTACGTTTTGTGTTTTATTTGATTACTCATTTGAACTCGGGGGCCACACGATACAACAAACATTCTGTCGGGGGCCAGACTAGTAGATTCAAGAGAAAGAAAAAGAGACAAAGAGAAAAGAGAAAGAGGGAGGGAAAAGGAGAGAGGGCGGGACAAATAATGAAAGCGAGAGATAGGGGGAGAGAGTGAGAAACAAAAGATAAAAAGTCGTGAGAGGGGGAAAAGAAAGGGAGAGGAAGAAAGAAATCCAAAGAAAAATAGAAAAACAGAAGGAGAGAAAAGAAAAAAGAAAGCGCGAAGGGTATGAAGAGAGAAAGAGAAAAGGAAAAAAGGAAGTTGGAGCAAAAGAGGTTAAAAGACACAGAGAGAGAAAGAGACAAAGAGATAGATAGATAGAACAAAGGAAAAGAAAAAGAGACAGAGTGGGAGAAAAGGGGTGGGAGAGAGAGAGAGAGAGAGACAAGTACAGTGTCTTTGTGAGAGGCACCTGGCTTTGGCAACATCAAGTTGACATATTTCAACCTGCAGCTTGTTTTTCTCTTGCGCTTCTCTGACTGTTGTCTCGCGGGCCGGATTCAATCCCTTACCGGGCCTGATCTGGCCCAATGGCCGCCCGTTTGACACCTGGGATTTAGTTAGTGCTACTTAAAATACACACTGTAATAAGAGGGTAATATGCAAATGTGGGGGTGTGGTTTCATGTGGGCTTTTACTCCCCCGGGTGGAGTTCAAGAGCCTCATGGCATGAGGAAGAAATGATCTTCTCAGTCTGTCCGTGGAACAATACTGTGACAGCGGTCTGTCGCTGAAGCTTCTCTTCCGTTTGGAGATGATAAGCACAAGGAGGAATACAAACTAGTCTTAAAGTGACCAAACTGCACCCTTTTTCTCTTTTTTTTTTTTTTGCCAAGACATTTTCTCACTTCAATCTTGAAGTGACAGTGTTTATGATTGGGGCACTACATGTCACTGTTTTGTGTTGCGCAACTGAAAACGAGCACTAAGGAGAACACAAACGACGGAGACTCAAAGACACATTAAAACCTTGAAATTTGGCCCTCTTAGGTGTTGGGAATGAAATATTAAAATGTAGCGTTGACCAAATTGTTCGAATGAGTTATCTGACTCCATTAACCAAACACAACCTACAATCTCCTAACAATGCGCGCTCATTTCTTGATGGGAAAAGATGGACAAGAAAACCCGACATTTTCACACGGGGGCAGATTTCATTTCATTAACAATTGAATTAAGTGAACTCGATCAAATACGGGTGAATTAGTGTCGCTGGAGTCTCTGGGCAGCCTTCTCTGAAGTTCTCTAGCCTTTTTTTCCTCGGCCCACGTCTTTCCGCAAGATGGTGTGCCGGCTCCTCCCATGGGCCTGCCAATGAAGCCCAAACGTGAGCTCCACCACCTCGCCGCGATGTCTGGAAAAACTCAAAACAGCGGAGAGAATTTCTCAAACAATACCTGCCGTCCTCCGTCATCAGGGCCTTTCTGCGTCGTCGGATGTCCTGACTATCTTATCAGCCTCACGTCCCGTTCCCACCATTCTTGTGAACAATATTTTCTAGCAGGGTGCCCTGAACTTTCACTGCTCATGCGGTGAAAATCTTCATTGCACTCAATAAATGTAACTTGTATTCAATCGTATAAGATCCTTTATAGTCAAATGTATAAAAATCCTTCATTAGGCTTCCGTAGGTGACATTTGAGATCAAGTCACATGACTTGGTTCCTTATTTATTTTTGACCTTCCAGGTAACGGCGATCGAAAAACTGACGCGCGAGGAGTCGTCCTGGTCGACGGCTCTATGGTACCAGCAGCGGGCCGGACGGCTAAACGCCGCCGACTACGCGGAGCTAACGCAAGCTAGCGTGCACACACCTCCGTTGAGGCTCATCAAGAGAATTTGCTACCCTCAAAGCTGCAAACTCAGTTTAGAGGACACCAGGTACCCCTATTTGGCTCGTTTTGGGGACTTTCCAGCATGTTTTGGTGTCTCCTGCTTCCAACATAGCTGAGTCAAATCATTAGCTTAATATTAAGTCATGGAGGAAGTTGTTGAGGATCATTATTTCCTGTCTCTGACTGCTAATAAGCAGCATGTGTTAATGAGATCAGAGATTAGCAACTAGCATCGCATTTACCACAGCCCCTTAAGTTATACAATCCTTCTTTTTGAATGAATAATTTACAGATGTTTTCCGGCACTATGTTTTTGTTGACTTTAAATAGCAGTTGTGCAGTGAAAAATCTTACTAAATCATCTAATTTTAATGATTCGTCAAGGTACTAGGTGTGGCTTCAAACTTTTGTCTCGCTTGTTTTCCTGCTAAGATGCCGGTGCTACACGTATCTGCAGACATTCCATTTCTGCATGTTCCAACTGGATATTTATTTGTGTTGTTAGAGCTCCCTCCGGTGGACCCCTTGATGCATAAATAGACTACACTGTTTAAAAAAAGTAGCTGTTACCATTTGTTTTATTTTTAGAAAATATTATATATTTTATGCAATTTTACGATCCATATCGAAATCAAATAAAAAAAATCAAGTGCGCAGTCGCAACCCGGGATCCATTCTTACATAAGCATGGATTGACTTCTATGTAGAGAAGTCAAACATTTACAACTCTTTCACAATGTCTACACTCATCTGCAGACATTCTATTTCTCCGTGTTCCAACTCGAGATTTATTTGTGTCGTTAGCGCTCCCTCCGGTGGCCCCCTTGATGCATAAATAGACCGCACTGTTTAAAAAAAGTAGCTGTTACCATTTGTTTTATTTTTAGAAAATATTATATATTTTATGCAATTTTACGATCCGTATCGAAATCAGATCAAAAAAATCAAGTGCGCAGTCGCAACCCGGGATCCATTTTTACATAATCATGGATTGACTTCTATGTAGAGAAGTCAAACATTTACAACTCTTTCACAATGTCTACACTCATCTGCAGACATTCCATTTCTGCGTGTTCCAACTCGAGATTTGTTTTGTGTCGTTAGAGCTCCCTCCGGTGGCCTTTTTTGTGCATAATTTGCCCAGTCCTGGTGTAAAAAGTGTCTTTTTCTGTCTTTGGATGAGGTGGGGGTGCAAACACGCCAAGACCTCCCTGAAGGTGTACTTCTCCATCCAAGCGACGGCGCACCGGGCCTTCAGCTGCCGACCGTGCGGGCTCCTGGTGTGGAAAGAGCGCCCCCACCTGGCGGCCTCGCCCGACAGCCTGGTGAGCTGCAGCTGCTGCGGCACCGGCTGCGTACGCCTCAAATGTCTTCCCTGCCTCCGATCGGAAAGCCCCGGTCCGGTGGATCACGACCACGGCCATTATTGCCACGGCCGCGGATTTTGCCAGGCTCCCCTGGCCCCCGACCACGTCTGTTATTTACGTCTGCAGGCGCTGATCCGGATCACCGAAAGCAAATATTGCGATTTTGTGATCTGGCGCCAAGAAACCATTTCCGTTCAGCGGGTGGCTTTCGATCCCGACGTCGACATGGACGAGGTTCGGGTCCGATTCATGTACCGGCATTTTATTTTGCAAGAGCTGTTAGCTAAACGCTATACCGTCAGTGACGCCTGATTTTTGTGTCCCTTAAAGCCCGAGTGTGTCATATTTGAGCACTGTATTGTCTAATGCGAAGGGGGTGGGCTCCAACAAGGACCCTAGTGAGAATAAGCGGCACAGGAAATGGGTGGGTGATATGCTGAGTACCCAAAACTATTTTTAGACTGAATGAAAGTAGAAGCAATAAATTTACACATTGTCCCTTTAAAGCAGGGGTCTCAAAATTGCAGCCCTTAGGATGATAGTTCGAGCCCCTTGCCTTAATGGTATGTGGTCTGCATTTCTATAGTGCTTTTAAAGTCAATGAAGACCTCCCAAAGCGCTTTACAATGTGCTTCACACTTACCCATTCACACACACACACACACTAATAGGGAGTCAGCCTCCAAACATTTTGAGGATAATCAAGATGGTAAATGGTCTGCATTTCTATAGCGCTTTTTGAGTCAATGAAGACCTCCCAAAGCGCTTTTCCAATGTGCTTCACACTTACCCATTCACACACACTCACACACCAATAGGGAGTCAGCCTCCAAACGTTTTGAGGATAATCAAGATGCTAAATGGTAAATGGTCTGCATTTCTATAACGCTTTTTGAGTCAATGAAGACCTCCCAAAGCGTTTTACAATGCGCTTCACACTTACCCATTCTCACACCCCAGTAGCGGTCATGCAGCCATGCAAGAAGCCGACCTGCTTATTGGGGGCATTCGGGATTCAGTGTCTTGCCCAAGGACACTTCAACATATAACACGAAGGAGCCGGGAATCGAACCTGCGATCTCTGGATCCCAAGACGAGCGCTCTTATTTGACCACTACGAGTATGTGTAATATTCTTTTGTGCAACCATTCAAAATGAAATTGACAGACTCAGAGTGACCATAAAACAACATTTTTCATTTCTTTTTTTTCTTTCGCCAGGTTTTGGTTTTAGGTACCATGAGCAACAAGATGGCGGACAATTATGTCAGCTTTGAAATGGTAGCCTGTTGAAAACGTTTGCTTTATTCCGATTTCAAAATCTTCGTTCGTTTTGGAAATTTCGGAATTTCGGTTCGTTTGGCAATTTCCATACTCGGCAGCCAATCAGAAGCCTGCATCGAATAACTTTGTGCTATCGGACTTTCCCGAACCTTATAAGGTCGTGCGTTGCATATCATTTTCCAAAGTAGACGCACAGAGAACGCAAGAAAAATGGGATAAGTGGTTAGGAATCAAGCCAAAAGCTCAGCCCTAAGATTCAAAAGAAGCTAACAAAATTGATGACGCTCACAAACGTAAACGTACATTAAAGTGTTTTTCTGTGATATAATCCTTGATATTTTGCAAAAATGTTTTTTTCTTTTGCGATGAGTCGTCTTACTTTGTTTCAACTTGTGAAAAACGGGTCAGGCAACTTTTCAGAGTTGTCTGCCCCCTGGTGTCCGCTAACTTTTTCTCACGACTTTCAGACACTGCTAGAGGTGAGGCTCGTTTTTTATAAACGAATGCCAATATCTCAACCTTACAGTCACTTCAAAATGCACATCTTCATGATAGTTCATGTATTTTTGCTAATTATTCAAATTAATATTTTATTTTTTGGATTTTTTTTAACGGGTTGCAATTTTGCCCCTAGGGGGCACTGATAATACACATTGTCCTTTTGAGTGCAGCCCTGGCATGTTATGCATTCATATTTTACTAGTGAGCTTTTACTAATGATTTTTTTTTAATCTTCAGATCTTATTTTGTGTATGATTTTAGAATAAAAATGATGCTGGAAAACGGTAATGTTTTTATTATTATATGGGCCAACCTCACCCAGACCCAATCCATGGCGGACCCCAGGTTAATTAATTTCGAGACCCCTGTGAAATAATTATATTTAGCGCCAACAGCAGGAAAAATGTTTCCCTGCGTTTCAGAATGACTTCTAAAATGATTCGATGAATGACTTTCTTCGATTTACTGTTTTTCCGGACACTATGGCGCACCTATAAAACCCCAAAAGTGTGCCTTCTAGACCAGAAATACGGTAAATACTATCATACATTAATGATTACAACTAAATGCTTCTACATCTGGTAACTAGTTATGAAGGAATGAATTATTTGTTATTGTGAAAGTAGATTTGATATGTTCTATGTTTTTTTTTTTGCTGAGATAGAAATAGTTCAATCTTGAAGGGACCACTAGATGGCGCTGGATTGTGTAGTGCAACCAAAAACGAGTGCTACAAAGCACAAGAAAGAATACAATGAATGGAGACTCATAGTGCTTAAACTGCATTTTTTTTGCCTTTCACATTTTTGGGTCGCTGGGGTTTCCGTATAAACAAGATGGCTGACTAATTTCAGCTACCTCTTGGTAAGGTTGACGTTATGTAAATGAAATGCGAATTTCTCAAAATGCACATTTATATGATTTGTGTATTTTTTACTTATAAAGCCCGCCTTTGTAGCATTTTTACTTGACTCACGGTGCAACTACAATACCCATAAATCACCGTACCGCGGAAGTGCAGCCAAACTCTAAAAATACTACTGCAAAAATAAGACGAAAATAATTGAATAATATTGGAAAAATTCTACAGAAATACTACAAAAGTAAATATCAAATTTTGTCGCGGTTGCCATGGCGCCCAATTGGCCCCGCTCGTGTAGCACCAGCTGCAGCTTGTTGACAGATTGGCTCCCTGTCAGTATTTCAACTCTGTCCTGTCAGTCTCCTTTTGTCGGTCCGTCTGCGAATCTCCGTTTTTACACGGCAAGTCCTTTTTCGCCTGTTTTTGCTCCTGTTTGTCTCCCATTACGATCTGTTTTGATCTCGACCACGTTTACTCTCCCGTCCCGAATAACGGTCCGTTTCCGGTCTCGGCTTTTGACTTGTTTCCGTTCCTGACACCGCCATGGCTCACCGCAAGAGTCCCTCTTCCGCGTCTGAGCAACCTGCTCCCCGATCCCCAGATCACGTGTGCGTTCCTTTCCCTTCTTTCCAATAAAACTGTGAGAAACATTACGCGAGTGGGTCCTGTTTCCGTTCTGGTCTCTGACAAATTTCGGGCTTATAATGGGCTCGATATATTATGTTGCAAAACGAATGTTATTACATCAATTTCTTTTAAAACAAAAAGAAATATAACCTATTTATTCATGATTTGCTTCTAAATGGGATAGGTCTCCAAGCTTGGGCCCCCGGGCCATTTTTTTTTAACCTCAATGCGGCCCTCGACACCAAATAGTTGGAGTACATCCCTTGACGGGAAAATACGGTTTCCGTTCACGACGGGCGCTATCGAATCATCGGCGGCCATCTTTCTTGGTACCAGATAAACGCAATCAAGCTAGCGTGCGCGGCCCAATTAGCCGGCGCGTAATCGCATGAAGCGAAATTAGACGGCGCGGCCGGCCTCGTCTCGGAGACGCTTTTAGCTCCAGATGCGGTTAGCTAACGTGACGGATGGCCGGGACGCTTCCTGTTTTTCGGCCCGACGGAAACGCGTTCGGGTTTGATTGCCGATGACGTATGGAAACGGACGGGAGAATCGCGGGTTCCGGGTTAGCCGTTATCGTCGATGACAGAGATCTGGTCTTCTTGTATAGGATACGCTAAAACGACTGCTTATTTAGAGCGCTTGGAGAAGTCACTGAGCGCTTTACGATGCACTTCACACTTTACCCATTCATATACACACACCGATACCGGAGTCAGCCATGCCTACCTGCCTATGGGGTCATCGGGGCTTCAGTGTCTTGCCCAAAGACTATTCCCCAATAACCTTGGAGGAGCCGGGAATCGAACCTGCGACCTCTTTTTGTCCCAAAACGAGCGCTCTGCAATGTACTTCACACTTTACCCATTCACACACACACTCACTCACTGATAGCAAAGACCCCTACCTGCTTATTGGAAGCATTAGGGCTTCAATGCCTTACCCAAGGACACCTCTGCGTTTAACTCTGAGGAGCCGGGAATTGAAGCTACAACCTTTTGGTCCCAGGACTTCACACTTTACCCATTCATACACACACTCACACACCGTTGCCGGAGTCAGCCATGCAAGGCGCCTACCTGCCTATTGTGGGCATTAACGATTCAGTGCCTTACCCAAGGACACTTCCCCGTTTAACTCGGAGGAGCTGGGAATCGAACCTGCAACCTTTTGGTTCTGGGACGAGCGCTTTCCAATGTACACTTTACCCATTCATACACACACTCACACACCGATAGCAAAGACCCCTATCTGCTTATTGGAAGCATTAAGGCTTCAGTGCTTTACCCAAGTACACTTCCCTGTTTAACTCGGAGGAGCCAGGAATCGAGCCTGCAACCTTTTGGTCCCAGGACGAGCGCTCTCTAATGTACTTCACACTTTACCCATTCACACACAAACTCACTCACTCACCGATAGCAAAGACCCCTACCTGCTTACAGGGGTCATTAGGGGTTCAGCACCTTACCCAAAGACACCTCTGCGTTTAACTCGGAGGAGCCGGGAATCGAACCTGCAACCTTTTGGTACCGTGACGAGCGCTCTCCAATGTACTTCACACTTCACCCATTCACACACACACTCACACACGGATAACAGAGTCAGCCATGCAAAGCGCCTACCTGCTTATTGGGAGCATTAGGGATTCAGTGCCTTACCCAAGCACACTTCCCCGTTTAACTCGGAGGAGCCGGGAATCGAACCTGCGACCTTTTGGTCCCGAGACGACCGCTCTACGTCTTGAGCTACTGTCACCTGTGAGGGTTCAAAAGCAACCTTTTCATCGCTGCACAGAACTTGGAAGACAATTCAAGTGAGTTGTCTGTTTATTGCAGCGATGATGCAAATGCAGCAAGATGCCAGAAAAACATTTATGAATTCATTGATAAAAATCAACACTGCGTACTATAAACATTCATGTATGTTGCCGTTCTTTCAAATCAATGTTTTTTTACTTAATGAAGGTTTATTTGTACCATTAGGAGGCTCTAAATACCACACACTGTCCCTTTAGTTTCATCAACAGGTCTTTTTATGTTTTGTTCAGTTAGCAGTTGTCTTACTTGTTTTGATCTGTTAGAGCTAGTCGGTCTCCCAACAATATCCTACATAGTACTTCTTGCATGCTCTGTTTAGTCAAAGCCAGTCACTATCCCAAAATATACTACTTTGTCATACTGTCAGGTATTGTCCAGTTAGAATTAGTATCTAAACATCTGTCTTCGTTTCATGTTTTGTTTAGTTAGAGCTAGTTGACGTCCTAACTCATTGTGCATTGTCCTTCTTTATTGTTATGGTTCAGTAAGTTAGTCTCCCAAGATTTTCTTGACTGTTGTATTATCATGTTTTGTCATTCTTTGTTTCTCTTTCATGTTTTGTTTAGTTACAGTTATTGTCCCAACTTATTCAGCCATGTCTTTCATATTATGGTTCATTTCAAGTTATTCTCTTCACATATCTTTCATGGTCCTCTTTTCATGTTATGTCAGTCACAGCTGGTTAGTGTGCCAACATATTCTTCTTTGTCGGCCTTTAATGTTTTGTTCAGTCACAGCAAGTTAGTGTTCCAACTTATTCTACGTTTTCTTTTCTTGCTGTTATCGTTCATCTACGGATATTCTCTTGACATATCCCGCATTGTCCTCCTTTCATGTTTTGTTAAGTTACAGCTCGTGAGTGTTCCAACCCATCCTGCTTCGTCTGCCTTTCATGGTTTGATTAGTCGTAGCTAGCGAGTGTCCTAACTTATTCTTCTTTGTCTTTCTTTGCTGTTATTGTTCATCTACAGATATTCTCCTAAAATATCTTGCATGGTCCTCTTTTCATGTTTTGTTAAGTTACAGCTCGCAAGTGTTCCAACCCATCCTGCTTCGTCTGCCTTTCATGGTTTGTTTAGCTTAGCTAGTGCTCCAACTTTTTCTGCTTTTTCGACCTTTAATGTTTTGTTTAGTCACGGCTAGTTCGTGTTCCAACTTATTCTACGTTGTCTGTATTTTTTGTTATCGCTCATCTACAGATATTCTCTTGACATATCCCGCATTGTCCTCCTTTCATGTTTTGTTAAGTTACAGCCAGCGAGTGTTCCAACCCATCCTGCTTAGTCTGCCTTTCATGGTTTGTTTAGTCATAGCTGGCTAGTGTCCTAACTGATTCTGCTTTTGCTTTCTTTGCTGTTATTATTCATCTACGGATATTCTTCTGACCTATCCCGCGTAGTCCTCCTTTCATGTTTTGTTAAGTTAGAGCTCGCGAGTGTTCCAACCCATCCAGCTTCATCTGCCTTTCATGGTTTGTTTAGTCATAGCTAGCTGGTGTCCTAACTTATTTTGCTTTGTCTTCATTTCCTGTTATTGTTCATCCCAGTGTTTCTTTGTATCATGTTTTGTTCAGTTAGACTGTCAGAGCAACCCTCAGATTCTCGAAGAGAGTCTTGACTGATGCCCAAGGTGTTTTTTTATTTTTTGTTGCAGCAGAATCGTCTTTTTCACCATACTGCCGTGAAAACTATGTGTCAGGGTATTCAGGCACAAAACATGTAAGTTACCATCTGATCTTTTTTTACGTTTTGTGCACTCACAAGCATTTATTCAGATAAATAGTCGCAATGTCACAATCATACAATGTTTCAACAAAACAAACATACCTCACTCGTGATGCCCTTCCCGTTGTTGTTCCGTCCATGTATGGGAAGATATTGAGGTCGCGGTCTTTCATGTTTAGTTCTGTGTTGGGACATTGCGTTCTCTGTGTTTTATTCTATCCGCCCCTGAGTATGATCCCCGCATCCTCTCCCTTTCGTCTTTTGTTCAGTTATTATTGCGACATTTCTCACGCTGCCTTACTTTCATGTTTATTTCAGTCTTAGCGAGTCTGCGTTCCGACGTTCCCATCATCTTCCCCTTTCATGTTTCGTTCATTTTCCGGACGTCATGATAGGCGTTTCCAGCGCAGGGGTGGGAGGATCGCCATGAAGGAGGAGAAGCTACGAGCGCATAAATAAGAGCGAAGACGAGCGCTGTTTCTGGGCAGCGTCGATGAGCCTTCTGGAGAGTCGGCACCAAATAAATAGAAATTATTTCTCTTCTGAAATTCAACATTTACTAGACGGTAAGTATGAAAAAAAGAACTTTTTTGACTATGTCAAATATGATAAAAGTAAAACTCTATTTTAAAGCTGCTGAAGTTAAAGCTTTAACTCAAATTTCGAGTGACGTTGGAGTTAAAGCGTTAACTCACGTTTTGAGTGTTAAAGCTTGAATTCAACTGAACACGAGTGTTGAGCTCTGTTAAGCTTAGAGCTGTGACTCATATTGACTTGAATTTTGAGTGCCACTGTCATTAAAGCTTTAACTCAAATGAACTCCATTTTCGAATTCTGTTGAAGTTAAAGCGTTAACTTGCGTTTTGAGTGTGGCTAATGTTAAAGCTTTTACTCAAATTAACACGAGTGTTGAGTGCTGTTAAGCTAAGAGCTGTAACTCATATCGACTTGTATTTTGAGTGCCATTGTAGTTAAAGCTTTAACTCAAATTTCGAGTTCTGTTGAAGTTAAAGCATTAACTTGCCTTTCGAGTGTTGCGAATGTTTAAGCTTTAACTCAAATGAATGCGAGTGTTGAGTGCTGTTAATCTTCGAGCTGTAACTCACATTGACTTGAGTTTGGAGTGCTGTCAAAGTTATAGTTTTGAATCAAATTCATTCAAATTTCCAGTGCTGTTGAAGTTAAAGCGTTAACTCACGTTTTGCGAGTGGCGAATGTTAAAGCTTTAACTCAAACTAACACGAGTGTTGAGTGCCATTAAGCTTAGAGCTGTAACTTGAATTTTGAGTGCCACTGTCGTTAAAGCTTTAACTCAAATTAACTCAAGTGTCGAGTTATGTTGAAGTTCAAGCGTTTAATTGTATTTTGAGTGTTGCAAATGTTAAAACTTTAACTCAATTGAACACGAGTGTTGAGTGTCGACAATCTGAGAGCTGTAGCTCATATTGACTTGAGTTTGGAGTGCTGTCAAATGATCACAAGTTTTGAATGTTGTTGAAATTAAAGTTTTAAATTGAATTAACTCAAATTTGTATTGCTGACAGATTTAAGATGTAACTCAAATATAATCGAGTATGAGTGCTATCAAACATGAAGCTTCGACTCAGGTTGTGAACATTAAAAATCGCATTAACTCGAGGGTTGCCGGAGTTAAAGCTTTAACTCAAATTAACTCAGGTTTTGAGCATTTTCAGACTTAAAGTAAGCTTTAAATCAAATGAACTCAGGTCAGCTTAGAGTTTATCCTCAAAGAAATCTTTAGTGCTGTGAATGTCGAAGCTTTGAATCAAATGAACACACGTTTTGAATGTTGTTGAAGTTAAAGCTTTAAATTAAATTAACTCAAGTATGTATTTAAGGTGTAACTCAAATTGAATCGAGTATGAGTGCTGTCAAACCTGAAGCTTCGACTCAGGTTTTGAGTTTTGTGAACGATAAAAATCGCATTAGCTCGAGTGTTGCCAGAGTTAAAGCTTTAACTTAAACCAACTCAGGTTTTGAGCGCTTTCAGACTTAAAGTAAGCTTCAAATCAAATGAACTCAGGTCAGCTTGGAGTTTATCCTCAAAGAAATCTTTAGTGCTGTGAATGTCGAAGCTTTGAATCAAATGAACACACGTTTTGAATGTTGTTGAAGTTAAAGCTTTAAATTAAATTAACTCAAGTATGTATTTAAGGTGTAACTCAAATTGAATCGAGTATGAGTGCTGTCAAACCTGAAGCTTTGACTCAGGTTTTGAGTTTTGTGAATGTTAAAAATCGCATTAACTCGAGGGTTGCCAAAGTTAAAGCTTCAACTCAAATTAACTCAGGTTTTGAGCGCTTTCAGACTTAAAGTAAGCTTTAAATCAAATGAACTCAGGTCAGCTTGGAGTTTATCCTCAAAGAAATCTTTAGTGCTGTGAATGTTGAAGGTTTGAATTAAATGAACACATGTTTTGAATGTTGTTGAAGTTAAAGCTTTAAATTAAATTAACTCAAGTATGTATTTAAAGTGTAACTCAAATTGAATCGAGTATGAGTGCTGTCAAACCTGAAGCTTCGACTCAGGTTTTGAGTTTCGTGAATGTTAAAAATCGCATTAACTCGAGGGTTGCCAGAGTTAAAGCTTTAACTCAAATTAACTCCGGTTTCGAGCGCTTTCAGACTTAAAGTAAGCTTTAAATCAAATGAACTCAGGTCAGCTTGGAGTTTATCCTCAAAGAAATCTTTAGTGCTGTGAATGTTGAAGGTTTGGATCAAATGAACACATGTTTTGAATGTTGTTGAAGTTAAAGCTTTAAATTAAATTAACTCAAGTATGTATTTAAGGTGTAACTCAAATTGAATCGAGTATGAGCGCTGTCAAACCTGAAGCTTCGACTCAGGTTTTGAGTTTTGTGAATGTTAAAAATCGCATTAACTCGAGGGTTGCCAGAGTTCAAGCTTTAACTCAAATTAACTCAGGTTTTGAGCGCTTTCAGACTTAAACTAAGCTTTAAATCAAATGAACTCTTGTCAGCTTGGAGTTTATCCTCAAAGAAATCTTTAGTGCTGTGAATGTCGAAGGTTTGAATCAAATGAACACATGTTTTGAATGTTGTTGAAGTTAAAGCTTCAAATTAAATTAACTCAAGTATGTATTTAAGGTGTAACTCAAATTGAATCGAGTATGAGCGCTGTCAAACCTGAAGCTTCGACTCAGGTTTTGAGTTTTGTGAATGTTAAAAATCGCATTAACTCGAGGGTTGCCAGAGTTAAAGCTTTAACTCAAATTAACTCAGGTTTTGAGCGCTTTCAGACTTAAAGTAAGCTTTAAATCAAATGAACTCAGGTCAGCTTGGAGTTTATCCTCAAAGAAATCTTTAGTGCTGTGAATGTCGAAGGTTTGAATCAAATGAACACATGTTTTGAATGTTGTTGAAGTTAAAGCTTCAAATTAAATTAACTCAAGTATGTATTTAAGGTGTAACTCAAATTGAATCGAGTATGAGCGCTGTCAAACCTGAAGCTTCGACTCAGGTTTTGAGTTTCGTGAATGTTAAAAGTCGCATTAACTCGAGTGTTGCCGGAGTTAAAGCTTTAACTTAAATTAACTCAGACTTAAAGTTAGCTTTAAATCATATGAACTCGGGTCAGCTTGGAGTTTATCTTGGAAGAAACACTACATAGTGGAGCCTTCTGAGATTATATTTTCCAAACGAAAAGGTATTTTGTCATTTGTGGGCCGGAGATGGACGCGGATTCAGGAAGCGTTTCCATGGCGACGGAGGGCGGAGACGGGAGGACGAGCGCCACCATCTTCTTCTCCGTTAAAAAGGAAGTGGGCGGATTGCTCAAAGCTCTCAAGACTTTCCAGGTAAAACCGCACAGGAAATTACACACGCTTTTATTTTGGCGGACCGATCGGCAGGAAATCCACGCGTCTTCCGAGTCCCGGTGCCCCGATAGTTAAAGCTTTTACTCAAATGAACCCAAGTATTGAGTGTTGCTTGAACTCAAATAAACCCAAGTTTAAAGTGATTACATCGTTAAGGCTTTAACTCAAATTAACTCAAATTTTGATTAATGCCAAATTTAAAGCTCCAACTCAAATTTACTGGAGTTTGAAGCGTGGTCAAAGTTGAAACTCGACACAGCACAGGTTATGAGACGGTTAAGATTAAAGTCTGAACACAAGTTGAGTTAAAGCTCTTAACCGCGGTAAACCGAGTTTTAATTGTTGCCGGGGTTGAAGCTTTAACTAGAGTTAACTCAGGTTTTGTGTGCAATTAGGGTTTAAGTTTTAACTCCGCACATGTTGAGTTTTCAGTGCTTTTATGGTTGAAACTCTAAATGGCAATGCCTCAAGTTTTGAGTGTTCCCACAGTTAAAGCGTTAACGTGAGTTAACTCGAGTTTTGAGTGTTCCCAGAGTTAAAGCCTCAACTTGAGCTGACTTGTGTTTTGAGTGCAGATAAGGTTAAAGTCTAAAGACAAGTTAAGTTTTGAGTCTTGTCATGCTTAAATCTCTTAACCGCGGTAACTCGAGTTTTGATTGTTGCCGGGATTGAAGCTTGAACTAGAGTTAACTCAGGTTTTGTGTCCAATTAGGGTTGAAGTTTTAACTCCGCACATGTCGAGTTTTCGGTGCTTTCATGGTTGAAACTCTAAATGGCATTACCTCGAGTTTTGAGTGTTCCCATAGTTAAAGTTTGAACGTGAGTTAACTCGAGTTTCGAGTGTTCCCATAATTAAAGCCTCGACTTGGGCTCATTTGTGTTTCCAGTGCAGTTAAGGTTAAAGTCTTAACACAAGTCGAATTTTGCCGGCTCTCCTAGTTAAAGCTGTTAATCATATTAACTTGAGTTTTGAGTGTTGCCAGATTTAAAACCTTCACTTGAGTTAACTCAGGTCTTCAGTGCAGTTAAGGTTAGTGTTTCAACTCGAATTTTGATTGTTGTCATGGTTAAAGCTTTTAGTCACATTAAATCGAGTTTTGTGGTTGCCATAGTTAAAGCTTTAACTTGAGTTACCCTACTTTTCGAGTCGAGTTTTGAGTGCTGTCATGGTTAAAGCGGTGAGTCATATTCAATCGAATTTTGCGTGTTGCCAAATTTAAAGCTGTAACTTGAGTTAACTCATTTTCAGGGCATTTCAAGTTAATGTTTCAACTCAGCAGAAATCAAGTATTGAATATTGACACAATTAAAGCTCTAAATCACATTAACTCTAGTTTTGTGGTTGCCATTGTTAACTTGAGTTAAATCAAATTTTCAGGGTGGTTCAAGTTCTTATTTCAACTCAACCAGGTCAAACTCTGAATGTTGTCATGGTTAAAGCTCTAAGTCAAGTTAACCTGAGTTTTGAGTATTGCCAGAGTTAAAGCTTTAAGTTGAGTTAACTCAAGTTTTTAGGGCGGTAAAGGTTAATGCTTTAACTCAGCACAAGTCGAGTTTAGAATTTTGACACGATTAAAGATCTAAGTCACAATAACTCGAGTTTTGAGTATTCCCGGACTAAAAGCTGTAAGTTGAGTTAACTTGAGTTATGATTATGATTCATGTTATGTATTTAAGGCTTTTATTTTGGCGGACCGTTTGGCAGGAAAGACACGTGAAGTTGGTCCAGGTGGAGTCTCGCAAGTCCCGACGGAAGAATTCCCACTTCGAGGTCTTCGTGTCCTGCGACGGCGACGATCGGCAACTTCGGGAATTGACGGAACTGCTAGCGCGCCACGCTAACGTGGTGGAGATGAGGCCGCGGAGCCGCGCCCTCTGTTGCCATGACGACCAAGAACCGGACCAGGACCCAGGTGGACCCGGACCCGGACCTAGATTTGCCTTCTTGAGATCGACTCGAGGAGTCACAATTCGGATCCCAGAAATCTTCTCCCGATTATTGGCATCATCAGTACAAAATGGGACTTTTCAAAATAAAAGCAAAGGGCTTACACATCCTTTAATAGTCACAGTTTTACAATCAAACCCTTCTTTTATTTTGAAAGCCAGACTTGACAAAGAAAGGTCCAGTGTACTGATTCCACCCCTCAGCTTATATTCTGAAATCAAGAATTCATAAAAAAAGGTCCAGAGGGAGCGGCTTATTTGAGCGGAATGCTTTTATTTTGAAGGATGACAATTGTTTTTGTAGATGAAATGTGAGTTCCTGTTTGTTTTTGTATTTCAGAATTGTTGCCGTGGTTCCCGACCAAGATTTCCCAATTGGACCTTTGCAAGCAAGTGCTGATGTACGGCTCCCACTTGGATGCAGACCACCCGGTTGGTCCTTCCTCCCTTCCTTTCGCTTCTTTCTTTCCCTTCTTCTTTAGTTTCTTCATTCTTTCTTATATACACAGAGAGAGAGAGAGAGAGGGAGAGAGAGAGGGAGAGAGAGAAGGACAGAGGAAGGGAAGAAAAGATATAGAAAAAGAAAGAGCGAAATGGAAGAAAAATGAGAGAGAAATAGAGAGATGGAAGAAAAAAGAGAGAAACAGAGAGAGAGAGAGAGAGAGAGAGAGAGAGATGGAAGAAAAGAGGGAAAAACCGAGAGAAAGAAATAGAGAGAGAGAGATAGAAGAAAAGAGAAAGAAAGAAATAGGAGAATAGAAAGAGTGACAGAGAGAAACAAATAGCTTAAGAGAAAGAGAGAGAGGAAGTGAGGAAAGAAAAGGGAGAGAGAAAAAGAGAGAGAGACAAACGGAAAGAGAGAGATAGACAGATGGAAGAAGAGTGAGTGAGAGAGAGAGAGAGAGAGAGAGAGAGAGAGAGAGAGAGATGGAAGAAAAGAGAGAGGTATAGAGAGAGGAAGATGGAAGAAAAGAGAGAAAGAAAGGAGAATAGAAAGAGAGACAAAGAGAAACAAATAGCTTAAGAGAAAGAGAGAGCGAAAGTGAGAAGAAAAGTGAAAGAGGGAGAAAGAAAGAAGTTAAAGGAAAGAAATATTGAGACAAAGAGAGAACTAGAGGAAAAAAAGAGTGAGATAAACAAGCAAAAGTAAAAAATCAAGGAGAGAAAGAGAGAGAGAGAAAGGAGAGAAGGGTAAGGGCGAGACAAAGAAAGATAAATAGCTGAAGAGAAGAGAAAAGCAATAGAGAGTAAAAATGGAAATAACAGAGAAAGAAAGAGAAACAATGAGAAAAACGAAGAGAGAGAGAAAGAGAGAGAGAGAGAGAGAGATGGCACGGCAGGTGAGTGGTTAGCGCGTCCGCGTCACAGTTCTGAGGTCATGAGAACAAACCTTCCTGTGTGGAGTTTGCATGTTCTCCCTGTGCTTGCATGGGTTTCCTCTGGGCACTCCGGTTTGTAACAACTCGTTCTATCCTCACAGGGTAATCCTTTCTTAACATGTCTTTTTTTGTCTTTTTCTTCAAAAATTGTTCTCATTGTGACTTTTTTCAGGGATTCAAAGACACCGTGTACCGCCAAAGGAGAAACTACTTTGCTGAGCTGGCCCACAACTACAAACAGTGAGTCAGGGGGGACATGCGGGGGGTGCGCCTGTGGGGTCTTTGAGTCGTCCTAACGATCGAGCCCCTCAGCGGCGACCCCATCCCTCGCGCGGACTACACGGCGGAGGAGGTCCAGACCTGGTCTCGGGTCTTCGGGGCCCTGGGAAAACTGTACCCGGGCCACGCCTGCCGGGAGTTCCTGCGCAATCTGCCCCTGCTGGTCCGACGCTGCAACTACAGCCAGGACAACATCCCCCAGCTGGAGGACGTCTCGCGTTTCCTCAAAGGCGACCCACCGCAAATTCGCACGACAGATCACCGTGTTCTCGCGCAAGGACATCAAAGACACACGGAAGACCCTCATGACTGATTTTGTGTTTTGTGTCAACAGAGCGCTCAGGCTTCAGCATCCGTCCGGTGTCGGGATACTTGTCTCCCCGAGACTTCTTGGCAGGTCGGGATTCTGTCTTTGAGAGCGTTTAGCCTCGTTGATTCCAAATTTTCAAATCTCTTGGGCAGGTTTGGCCTTCCGGGTGTTCCACTGCACGCAGTATGTTCGACACAGCTCCGACCCCTTCTACACACCTGAGCCGTGAGTACAAACGAGTGTCTTTGATTTTAACAAAACTTAAGATGCTCCTCATGCAACCATCTTTGATGTTTTTTTCAGTGAAGACTAAAATATATTTAAACACCACCAAAAAAGAACCATGGAAATCTTTTTGGATGGTTACAGAATTTTGTTGGGAAACCAATTTATGTCTTTGATGTATCACATTAAAATTAAAACCTACGTTAGAGTGTCATGGGACTCAAAATTGCTTTTATAAAAGTAGGTCGGTCCATCTAAGACACGTAAGTTGAGAAAAACGCAATCAAAGACCCAACAGCAATAGCCACCAATGGCAGTGATTGTAACTGTATTACAAGTGTCAAGATTGTCTTTGATGTTCAAAGTAAAAATGCCATCACTGACAGCTAAAATCCCAATCATCTTTGAGTTTTCACAAAAGTTCATAAAAGGTTACAAACAAGAGGATCTAAACCAAGACTGTAAATTTCCTTTCATGATTTTGGTCAAAAATGAATTCGTCTTTGATACCAGAAATAAGATTTTAGTAAAAACCTCACAGATGTTTACTCAAACAGGGCTAAGAGGAGATTCTAAATTGCCTTTGATGTTTAAAAAAACAATAACAGAAGTTCACAAAGCAAAAATCTTAAGACTCTAAATTCTGTTTGATGATCTTTGAACAAAATATATTATCTTTGATGCCAGCCATTATTCCCAATCATCTTTGATTTTTATTTCATTGAGGACTAAAATACGCTACCAAAAAAGAAATTGTCTTTGATTGTTACAGAATTTTGTTGGGAAACCAATTTGTGTCTTTGGTGTATCAAATTAAAATCTGCCATCCACCATGTTAGAGTGTCATGGGACTCAAAATTGCTTTTATAAAAGTAGGTCGGCCCATCTAAGACACATAAGTTGAGAAAAACACAATCAAAGATCCAACAGCTATAGCCATCAATGGCAGTGAATATAACTATATTAGAAGTGTCAAAACTGTCTTTGATGTTCAAGGTAAAAAAAATGCCATCACTGGCAGCTAAAATCCCAATCATCTTTGAGTTTTCACAAAACTTCATAAAAGTTTACAAACAAGAGTAAACTCTTTAAATGTCCTTTCATGATTTTTGTCAAAAATTAATTTGTCTTTGATGCCAGAAATAAGATTTTAGTAAAGACCTCACAGACTCAAACTGGGCTAAGTGAAGATTGTAGATTGCCTTTGATAACTTCTAAATTGTCTTGGATGCGTAGGAAAAATCCCACTCATCTTTGATGTTTAAAAAAACAATAACAGTAGTTCACAAACCTAAACTCAAAGACTCTAAATTCTCTTTGATGATCTTGAAAAAATATATATTATCTTTGATGCCAGCCATTATTCCCAATCATCTTTGATGTTTCACAAAACTTCCCAAGTGTTTACAAAATAAAACTGGACTAATTGGTTATGACCCTTCATCAAAAAAGTCTCAAAGGGCTGCACAGACCGCCATTACAACATTGTCAAAAACAGATTTGTTTTCGATGCCATCAACCACACCCAAACATCTTTGATGTTTTCCAACGGAAATGAAGCAAAGTGAGAACACAAAATCGTCTTTGATGTTCTTTTTAAAAACGAAACTGCCTTCGAAGATGACTCCCCTGGTCTTTGATGCTTCCCGAAACGTCGTCAGCGGAAATTAAACAAAGTGAGAACACAAAATCATCTTTGATTGAAATCATCTTTGATGTTCTTTTTGAAAACTAAACTGCCTTCGAAGATGACTTCCCCTGGTCTGTGATGTTTCCCGAAACGTCGTCAACGAGAATGAAGCAAAGTGAGAACACGAAATCGTCTTTGATGTTCTTTTTAAAAACGAAACTGCCTTCTAAAATGACTCCTCCTGGTCTTTGATGTTTCCCAAAACGTCGCCAACGGAAGTGTGAACACAAAATTATCTTTGATATTCTTTTTAAAAACGAAACTGCCTTTGAAGATAACTCCCCTCTTGTCTTTGATGTTTCTCGAAACATCAGAGTCGTCCACGAATGTTGTTTGGAGAAAACCCACCCGGTCCGCGGTCTTTGACGTCGTTTCTCTCGCTTTGGTGTCTTTGACGTTCCAGGGACACTTGCCACGAGCTCCTGGGCCACGTCCCCCTGCTGGCCGACCGGGGCTTCGCGCAGTTCTCTCAGGAGTTGGGTCTGGCCTCGCTGGGGGCCGGCGACGAGGACGTACGCAAACTGGCGACGGTAGGTGGCGCCCTCGGGCCCCGCCGCCCTCTTTCAGCTCTCTTTGACGTTTTCCGGCCGGACGGCAGTGTTACTTTTTCTCGGTGGAGTTCGGAATTTGCAAGCAAGACGGAGGACTTCGCGCTTACGGGGCCGGACTGCTTTCCTCCGTCGGGGAACTCCAGGTAGCGACGCCATCTTGACTTTCCTTCCTTACATTTTTGATAAATGGTCAATTGCATTCATACAGCGCTTTACAGTGTGCTTCACACTTACCCATTCACACACACACTCACACACCAATAGGGAGTCAGCCTCCAAACGTTTTGAGGATAATCAAGATGCTAAATGGTAAATGGTCTTCATTTCTATAGCGCTTTTCAAGCCTATGAAGGGCTCCCAAAGCGCTTTACAATGGGCTTCACACTTACCCATTCACACACACTCACACACCGATACCAGAGTCAGCCATGCAAACCATGCCGACCTGCTTATTTTTCTAAATTTTTCCTTCCGTCCTTCTTTCTTTCTTTTCTTGATTTTTCCTTCCTTCTTTCCTTCCATCTTTCTTTTCTCAAGTTTTGCCTTCCTTCTTTCTTTCTTTTCATCATTTTTCCTTCCTTTCTTCTTTCTTTTCATCATTTTTTCCTTCCTTTCTCTTTTCTTTATTTTCTTAATTGTTCCTTCCTTCCTTCCATCCTTCCTTCATTCCTTCCTTCCTTCTTTCTATTCTCAATTTTTACTTCCTTCCTTCTTTCTTTCCTTCATTTTTTCTTCCTTCCTTCCTTCATTCCTTCCTTCTTTCTTTCTATTCTCAATTTTTCCTTCCTTCCTTCTTTCTTTCCTTCATTTTTCATCCCTTCTTTCCTTCCTTCATTCTTTCTTTCTTTTCTCATTTCTTTCTTTCTTCTTTTATTTCTTTCTTTTCTCAAGCGATGTTCCTTTGGTGTTGTTCAATTTAACACGATGATGAAAGTTCTCCAGAAATGCGAGGGTTCTTCTCACGTTTGTGACACGGCGTATGTGTCGTTTATTTTGTTTCATTTGGATTCAAGCTAGCTTAATAGCTACAAAAAAATAAAAATAACACAGGTTAACCGCATTTACTTGACTTAACACACTGCTAAATTGTTTTTCTATGAGAACGACGCATGAGTTTGTAGCTTCTTTTTTTAAAATTTGTCTTTCGTCTATTCTCATAAATTTTTTCTCATATTTGAGAGAAGTTCGGAAGCAGAGATACCGCTCTTTGATTCTCAAAGACGCGTTTGTTTCCATTTTTGCATATTGCTTTAACTTTTGCTGTCTTCGTTTTATTTTGAAACGTCCCCACTTGAAATACCTTACAAAATCCCGCTCCAATACTGCCCTCTAGCGGGCGTTAGCAACAGTGCGTATATACAACTCTCCGTGGGTTAAAACGAAGGTGTGAAAACTACGGCCCGAGAGCCACAAGCAGAACCCCGGACGTTCTCCATCCATCCATCTATTATCTGCACCGTTTATCCTCAGTAGGGTCGCGGGAGTGGAAAAAAATACTACTGATAAAAAGTGTTTTGGGGGTGCCAAATTTGTAGGTTACAACAAAAATACTACAAAATGGATTGACACCAGAAACCTATTTTACTATTTTGCTTTATTTCTAAAAAGAAAAAACAAACAAATAAATACTACAAAATGCTACTCCAGTAATACTACCACATAAATACTACAAAATGCTACTACAGTAATACTACAACATAAATACGACAAAAAGTACGACAGAAATACCACAAAAATACAACTACAGTATTACTATAAAAATATAACTACAAAAATATCACAAAAATCATTTAAAAATAAATACGACATACAGGTAAATACAACAAAGTGAGTTTTTTTGCAATGGCGCTGCAATGCTTCCCTCTAGCGGTAAGATGGAATAGTGCGCGTATACGAAGAGAGGATGAGAGGTTTTTACTTTTTTTTTCCCAATTTAAGAGTTTCATGTTCTCCCTTTTGATTCTCCCTCAACTTTTTTCTTCATTTAAAAAGACATTCTTGATATTTTTAATACATTGACCATTGTGACGATAGAAAGAGAGAAAAAGAAAGAAATGCATGGAGAATAAAGAACAATAAAAGGAGAGAAACAAAGAGAAACATGAGAGAAAGTAAAATAGAGAAATAGACATAGAGAGACAAATAGCTGAAGATGGAAAGAAATAGAAGAGAAACAGAGAGAGAGAGATGGAAGAAAACAAGAGAAAGAAAAAGAAACAATGAGATAAAGAAAGAGAGAAATAAAAAGGAGAAAAGTAAGAGAGGAAGAAAAAAAGAGGTCAAAAGGTAAAGAAAATTTGAGAAAAAGAAAGAACTTGAGGAAAAAGAGAGAGAGATAAACAAGAGAAAGAAAGAAAATTAAGGAGAGAAAGACAGAGACAAAGGAGAGAAGGGGAAGGGCGAGATAAAGAAAGACAAATAGCTGAAGAGAAGACAAAGGGAGACAAAGAGAAATAAATAGAGAGAAAACAGAGAAAGAAAGAGAAACAATAAGAGAAACACATATTAGAGAAAAGGAAGAGCAACAAAGAGAGACAAATCGCGAAAGAGAGGGAGAAGGAGATAAAAGCAAGAGAAGAAAGAAAGAAGAGAAAGAGATAGGGAGAGAAAAAAAGTGAGAGAGGAGAAAGAGGGGAATGGTAGCGAGAAAGAGGGACAACAAAAGATAGAAATCGATATACAAAGACAAAGAGATAAAAGAGAAGAGAAAGAAGGGAACCAAAAGTGACGAAAAGCTAAAGAGGAAGGAGAGAAAGAAAAAGTCAGATAGGAAGATAAAAAGAATGAAATTTCAGCCCTTTGACATTTCTTGTGTTTAAGACTTGTACAAATAAACAGGACTTGGACTCATTGAGTAGTGAGCCACTCGCGATGCTTTGAAATGCTGCCTTCTAGCGGTTAAATAAAGTACTGCTCGTATACAAAGAGACGGAGGGTGGAGAATTACTGCTTTTCAACTGTTTTTTTTTTGTCATTTTATTTGATAAACAAAAGTCTTTCTCAAGATAAAGACTAATTAGCGCAATGGGCACCCAGTTTCATATGCATTTTTAAAATAAATGATCGTGCTAATACTATGCGGTTTCTATGTCATGGAATCAGGGTAAAATAGACCACAAAAAGAAAATCATTTTATTAGCAAATCACAATGGAGCGCTATATTCAGACCAATTCCGCAACGTTGGAGGCCTCTGATTTAGAGGGACTCGCCATAATGGGATACTTCCTGTTGGATGAAAATTGACATGAAAAAGGCCCTGGAGAGAATTGAACTCACGACCCCTGGTTTACAAGACCAGTGCTCTAACCACTGAGCTACAAGGCCTGGCATGAACATGATTTTGGGCCATCAAAGCACAAGATCTAGCTTGTCATCCAAAACAGTAGATAGATAGATGTCTAGATAGATAGATAGATAGATAGATAGATAGATAGATAGATAGATAGATAGATAGATAGATAGATAGATGTCTATATAGATAGATGTCTAGAATGATGAATGAATGAATGAATGAAAATTTTATTTCGAACATAAAAATAAAAACAGGACAAAAACAATGAGTCAATAACGAAATAATGTCCCACAAAATGTTCGAAAAGGGGTAGTCAGAAGCAGATGCTTATTTTTCCTACCCCTTTATCTTCCCTATGAAATACATTTTATAGATAGCTCCCTCTTGTGTACAATACAACAAAATCTCATGGATATACTTATTACATAGGTCAGATATCTATAATTATAAGTTACAATAATCACATATTTTATACACTAATCTTCGCAATACCCATCCCTCAACATCATAATACGCATAATGTCACTGCGGCACCAGTGATAATATCAATAAAAATGAACACAATATTTATAACAGTTCTGATGTGATAATAGCACAATAACAACAAGTTAGCCATGGTTTGAAGTGCAGTATTTCCAGTCTCCCTCATATCCCATTTTCTTCATCTCTGTATTTCGCCAGTAATGCTTTTTTGTATTTAAATTTGAACACATGGATATTTGGACATTGTTTGATTTCATTTTGCAAATTATTCCAAAGTCTGACTCCACACACAGACACACACATACTTCTCCTGGTGGTTCTCACCTTTGGGATTATGAATTCACCACAGCCCCTCAAGTTATAATTTCCGTCTTTCCGAGTGAATAATCTTTGTATGTTTTCTGGCACTATGTTTTTGTTGACTTTAAATAACAGTTGTGAAGTGAAAAATTTTATTAAATCATCCAGTTTCAATAAATTGGACTGCATGAATAAAATATTGGTATGATCCCAATATCCTACCCTGTGTATGGTTCTTATTGCACGTTTTTGAAGGATAAAAAGGGGCTGTAGTGAACTTTTGTAATTATTTCCCCAGACTTCTGCACCATATGTTAAATATGGCAGAACGAGAGAACAATATAATAAATACAATGCATTATAATGTAAAAGAACTTTGGTTTTATTAATTATTGAAATGCTTTTAGATACCTTTGTTTGTATGTGTCTGATGTGTGTTTTCCAACTTAGTTTATTGTCTATTATGACCCCTAAAAACTTAATTTCTGATACAATGTCTATCGTGACACCATCCATTTTTACTTCTAAATTTTGATTTGCCTTACGATTACCAAAGAATATTACTTTGGTTTTATTTAAATTTAAAGATAATTTATTTATATCCATCCATACTTTTAGGTTAATTAGTTCACGATTAATACAGGTTACCAAATCCATATAGTGGATAGATAGATAGATAGATAGATAGATAGATAGATAGAGAGACAGATAGATAGAGATAGATGTCTAAATAGATAGTCTAGATAGTTACATGTCTAAATAGATAGTTAGATGTCTAGATAGATAGATAGAGATAGATGTCTAGATAGATAAAGATAGATTGAAGTCTAGATTGATAGAGATAGATACATGTCTAGATAGGTGGATGGATGGATGGATAGATAGATAGATAGATAAATAGAAAATAGGTGGCTAGATAGATAGAGACGGATAGATGTCTAGATAGATAGATAGATGTCTAGATAGATAGATGGATGTCTATATAGATAGATGTCTAGAATGATAGTTCGATAGATAGATAGTCTAGATAGATAGATAGATAGATAGATAGATAGATAGATAGATAGATAGATAGATAGAGAGACAGGTAGATAGAGATAGATGTCTGAATAGATAGTCTAGATAGTTAGATGTCTAAATAGATAGATAGATGACTAGATAGGTAGATTTCTAGATAGATAGATAGTCTAGATAGACAAGAGAAGGAGCAACAAAAAATGATGACATAGTAATGGAAATCATTAATCGAGTTTGTTTTCTTGTAAAAAAAAGAAATACGAGGCAAAACGGATAGATGACAAACGATGCAGAAATACCTTTAGGCGAATTTTTTTTTAATCTGTCGCCATCATAGTATGTTTCGGGGTCAATATTTGACACATTTGGATTCTGGTGAATGCAACGAGACCGTTTTTGGGGAGAATCGTTTCATCAGTGGAATACTCGGGCACCTTTTTTACGAGTGATACCGGCTATATAGTTTAAAATAGTTTTAAAATCATTTTGCTAGAAAATCACAATGACCCGGACGAGTGAGCTATTTTCAGAACAGGTCTGCGGGTACCTTAGCCGCCTGTGGGAGGCACCACATTGGACACCCCTGGTGCATACTGTTAGTTTACCATATTATTCAAATGAGTTATCTGACTCCATTAACCAAACATAACCTCCATTCACCCAACAATGCATGCTCTTTTTTTCAGGAAAATATGGGCAAGAGACCGGCATTTCCACACGGGGCAGATTTATTTTCTTAAAGTATTTAACTAAATGAATTCCATCAAATTAGCCGAATTATTGTCCCTCTCGATTGTCCCTCACACGATAGATCTCCTGAAGTTCCTCTGCCCACGTCTTTTTCCCAAGCCGGTGTGTTGGCCCCTCCCATGGGGCGTGCCGACTCCTCCCATGGAGCGTGCCGACTCCTCCCACGGGGCGTGCCGACTCCTCCCATGGGGCGGGCCAGGTGCCAGCCAGCTTCACCACCTCCTCGCCGAAAGGCGTCGTGATGTCATATCAGCAAAACGCTTCTCAAAACGATGCCTGACGTCCTTGTGCGTCCTGTTATCAATAGAACTAAACAAAACATTCGCATTCGGAACGGCGCTACCTGTCATTGACCTTAAGCCTTCTCTGTGAAAAATCTTCATTGCATTCAATAAATGTAACTTGTATAAAATTGTATCAAATCCTTGATAGTCAAGTAAATAAAATATAAAATCCTTCAATACAAATAAATGAAGAGTGTTGATGAACAGGCTGTGTTTCTGCTGAGCTTTTCAGGTCACTGAAGAGCTTTACAACGTGCTTCACACTTACCCGTAGGTCATTTCTTTTTCTCTTTTTCGGGTTTCGCAGCACGCCCTGTCGGGCGAGGCTCAGGTACGCCCGTTCGACCCCCAAGTGACCTGCGAGGAGGATTGCATCATCAGCGCCTTCCAGAACGTTTATTTCGTGGCCGAAAGCTTCGACGACGCCAAGGATAAAATGAGGTACGCCGGAAATACCCTCGAAAATACTCCACAAAATATATGTCGGACAAATATGTCTCCCGAATAAAAATGTCAATATCAAAAGTTGCTAGAAGGACAGACTGAGAAGATCATTTCTTCCTCATGCCATGAGGCTCTTGAACTCCACCCAGGGGAGTAAAAGCCCACATGAAACCCCACCCCACCCTATTTTATGACAGTGTGTATTTTCCCTAGCACTATTTAAATTCAATAGGATAATATGCAAATGTGGGGGTGGGGTTTCATGTGGGCTTTTACTCCCCCGGGTGGAGTTCAAGAGCCTCATGGCATGAGGGAGAAATGATCCCCTCAGTCTGTCCGTGGAACAAGATTGTGACTGTCTGTCGCTAAAGCTGAAGGACAATTCTCCAAGATCAGGGGTCTAAAACTTTCCTCCTGTGGGCCGGAATTGGCAAGCAGGAGGACAGTTTGTGGCCCCCCTGTAAATTAGTGATTCATATAGAACTGATAGATAGAAGTTCATATTCATTATTTTTTTATTTTGAGATTTTACTTTGTGAAGAACTGTAAGAAAGAAATACAAGTACAGTGTCTTTGTTGGAGGCGGCTGGCTTTGGCAACACCAAGTGGACATATTTCAACCTACAGCTTGTTTTTCTCTTGCGCTTCTCTTAGTGTTGTCTCGCGGGCCGGATTCAATCCCATAGCGGGCCTGATGCGGCCCGCAGGCCGCCTTTTTGACACCTGTGGATATAGCCCTTATTCACAAGGCGTCTCAAAGGGCTGTACGGACTAAAGCCTACTATGACACCATTCCCTGATCTAAAACCTTCATAAGGGCAAGGAAAAACTCAAAAACAAACAAATAAAGCAAACGATACAAAAATGAAGAAGAAACAAAAGAAAAGGAAAAAGAAAAAGTGAAAAAAAGGACAAGAAAAACTTAAAAAGAAAATGAGGGAATAAAGCAAAGAAAAAAACAAGCACAAGAGAGAAAAAAAATTGAGAAGAAAGAGAAAAGAAAAAAACAGGAAAGAGGTTAGGAAAAAACTAAACAAAAGAAGTATAAAAAAGAAAAAAACAGGGGGAAAATAAGTAAAAAAGCTAGGGGGAACAAAAACATGGCAGAACAAGGTTTTCTATGAAAAGAGACTTAGCGAGAATGCTTTTTTTTTTTAAATTTGTTTTTTTTGCAAATGTTTTTTTAGGGCCTTCGCCAAGCGCATCCAGCGTCCATTTTCGCTACGCTACGACGCGTTGACGCAAAGCGTGGACGTCCTGAAGGACAACCGTAGCGTCTGCACGCTCGTTCAAGATCTTCGCCAGCAATTGGACTTGGTGGACGACGCCCTCAAGAGGCTCGGAGGGCAATCGCCCTCGCGGGGATGTGGAGAAGCTAGCTAGACTTGGCTAAGCTAGCTAGCTTGCTCGGAACGTGACGTTTAAAAAACGGTTCTCTGTTAAAGCAGATGTGCTGCTAGCTAAACTTAGCTAGCGAAGCTAGCAGTGTGCTAACTATTCCGCTCGATTGAGAGCTAAGCTACCTAGTGTGCTCGAAAGTTCTTTGTTAAAACATATGAGCTGCTAGCTAAGGTTATCTAGCAGTGTGCTAACTATTCGGCTGTTCAGAACAGATTAGCTAAGTTTAGCTAGCTAAGTTTAGCTAGCGAAGCTAGCAGTGGGCTAACTATCCGCTCTATTGAGAGCTAAGCTACCTAGTGTGCTCGAACGTTCTCGGTTATAACAGATGAGCTGCTAGCTAAGCTTAGCTAACAAAACTAGCAATATGCTAACTATTTCGCCCCAAAAAAGCATTTTTAGTACAGCGTTTCTCTGTTGTTGTCATCCCCAGGGTTAAACGTAAAGTTTTTTTTAAAAAGTCAACTACTAAGCAGTTTTTTGTATAAAACAGATTAGCTGCTAGCTAAACTATGCTAGCGAAGCTAGCAGTATGCTGACTATTCCGCCCCTAAAAGCATTTTCAGTACAGCGTTTCTGTTGTGGTGATCCCCAGGGTTAAACGTAAAGTTATGAAAAAAATGTCAACTACTAAGCTGTTATTTGTTTAAAACAGATTAGCTGCTAGCTAGGCTATACTAAGCTAACTGAGTGCTAACTATCCGTCACATTTTGATTGCTTATCAGGACCAAAAAATACTGAAATGTGACTTGGTGTCAGGACCAGAACGGAGACAGAACCCACTTGCGTTACGCTAGTTTTATTAAAAGAAAGGAAAGGGTTGCACCCGGTGATCGCTGGACGCGGGAAGCAGGTCGCTCTGAACGAGGAAGTGGGACTTCCGTGGCGAGCGATAGCGGTGTCAGGAACGGAAAAACCGGGACAGTAGCCGGGACAGGAGAGCAAAAACGTGGTCGGAAACGAGTCGTAAGCCGGGAGAGGAGAGGTGGTCAGGATCAAAGAACGGCTCGAAACCGGGGAACAGACGGGAGCAAAAACAGGAGAGAGTCAGGGTCGAAAAGCTTGCCTGGAATAAACCGAGCTTCGCAGACGGACCGACAACAGGTGACAGATAAACGTGGGTTTGAATAGTGACAGGGAGCCAATCAGAGTCCGAGGCAGTTGGCGCCAAAATGACACTTGGTTTGCTAACGTGAAGTGACTTTACTGCTAAAAAATGGAAGTTCAATAACTTGCATGTGTTTGCCTTTTGCTTTTTTTAACCGATTTTGTGTTGGGTGGCTTTTACTCCCCCGGGTGGGGTTAAAGAGCCTCATGGAAGAAATGATCTCCTCAGTCTGTCTGAATGACATTTTATATACATATATATATATATATATATATATATATATATATATATATATACATACATTTTTTTCCAGGATCTTTACATGAAGACCATTCTGGCAAGTATTTCTTTTGTTGTAGTTTGCTTTTTCACACTATATTGTAACTGGATCCCCACCACAATGGTGTGCCACGTTACCTCCTCCGCAGACTTTAGGTGATACTATTTCTAATGACGACAGAGTTGCAGAAGCATAACAGAAAAAAAAATAGCCTCAAGGTCAGATTTGATTTGGGGAATGGCCCAAAAGGCATTTTTTTGCTCTCCTCAAATGTAAACTGCCAAATGGAGACGAATTCCTTCTTGCTCAACGGCGCCTGGTACTCATGGACTCAATGGGAGTCCATGCACCTTGTTAGTTGATTTCAATATTTCTTATAAAGTACACCGGAAATTCCAGACTACAATTTTTCTTCTTTGTTTTAAACACTCCCGCTTACGATACGATGCGGCGTATTTTTTTTTTTTTTTTGCGAGGCTGTCAGGTTTCAACATTTATGAAACTGAAATCTGACTCCGAAGACACTTCACGTGGCTGAACCCTTCCAGTTGGAGCATATTCAAAAGCCAGGGAAATTTAATCAGTTGAACGACGAGTATAGCGGACTGAGCAATTCGGGAAAAACACTGGACTATGAGTAATGTAAGCTCAAACATCAAACATTCCGGTTGTATCCACCAACTCTGTGTTAATCGTTGCACGGTATGTTACTTTACTGTACTAGACATTTCCCCGCTGATTTTTAAAAAAATGTACGAAATGAATGTGAATATGTTGATTTTTATAAATGTTTAAGCCTGGGGCTTGTTGGAATTTTAACTATAAAAATGTACCGTTTGCCAAATTGTTGGCATTCGTTATCTGACTCCATTAACCAAACACAACCTAAATTCATCCAACAATTATGCGCGCTCGTTTTGAGAGAAAAATGACCAGGAAGCCGGCAATTACACACGGGGGCGGATTTATTCCTCACAACGGATCCAAGTGCATCCAACAGGAGACGAAATCCCCCTCCCCCCCGAGTTGCCCAGGATCATTTATACATTTCAACAAACAAAGCAAAGACATCCTACTATTCCCCTATTGGCTATGTGTCATCTGCAGTTAACTTTAGCTTTCTCTTATTCGTTATCTTATCCCTGCAAGATGGAGTGTTGGCTTCTCCCATGGGCGCGCCAAGGCAGCTGCCTGTGTTCAACAATTTCACACGACAGCGCCCCGATGTCAGGTCCTTCTGCGTATGGAAATCCACGAATCCTGTTATCAAAAGTGCGACTCATCCTAGACAAAACATCTGCAACTTATGCATTTCACACAGCCTGCCCTGCCCTTTTATTGTACATTGAATTGAAGCACAGTCAGTAAATATCTTTATTGCATTAAACTGAATACACGTAACTTGAAGTCAATCTTATAAAATCCTTTATTGTCAAATGTATAAAATCTTTTAGGCTTAAAATCCATTGCAGCTTGTAAGAAAATAAAGCTGAGTTTCTTCCTTAAATTTGCACATGTTTTTATTTTAATCAGGTGCAGTAGTCCAGAATTTACAGTCATACTTTTATTTCTGTCTATTCAGGAAGAGTGACACTAACAACCAAATCCATTTTTCTCATTTTAATTACGTATAAGAGTGAAAAAGCCCACTGATATATAAATGTGGCTAATTTATTACATTTTATTTTACCCCAGGTTTTTCATTTTTTACAAAAACGACGTTATTTACACATTGATCTGTTAAGCCAATGTGAGCAGTTGTGACAATGCATGGTGGGAGTTGTAGTATCAACCGCCTGTGCGCCTCTTTTCGCTTATTTGGATTGTTTTAAAACTACATCTATCCGTACACACAATCTTCTTTCAAAGTGAGAATATTTACAATGGGAAATTAAGCGTTTATGTGGTAAAAGTTGCTACATTTGCCATTTGCTGCGGTAAAATATAATCTCGAAACTGTGCCTTCTGGGACCAGTAGTTTTTAGAACCTTAGCATGTGTCAGTTCAAGCAATTTATATCCATTCACAATCAAGAACACATCTGCACAGCCAAAACTAGTTGTATGAGGAGGAAATTGAAAAAATATCGCAGTTTATTTTTTATTTTTATCGGAGTTCAAAAGGCAAGAAAAAAATCACTCACATATGTGGGAGTGAAGCGGTGTATTCTGGGAATCGAAGTTTTTATTAGCATTGCGAAATGTGTTTTTTTTCATGCTGCCCAGCTTCTTCCTAATAAATAAACTATATAATGTAAAGACAGTCACATTAAGGCAACAACTTCACCAAATCAGCACAAAATGTCAACTTTTCACTGCCATGGAGGAGCCGCCGCTGTGCATTCTGGGAATCGAAGACTCCAATTACCATGGCAAAATAGTTTTCTATATATGTTCCAGAGTCATACAGAGAATAAATGATACTATTTTAAGATAATAAATTGAATAGAAGCAACAGCTACACCGAATGAGCCCAAAATGTAACATTTTCGCCGTCACGGAGCAGCACCACGCCACCGCCGTGCATTATGGGAATCGTAGTCTCTTTTTCAGCATGTAAAACGTGTTATCTTTGCAGCCTAGTTTCACGTCATGGTTGTTAAATTTGAAAACAATGAATGAATAAAGTATATGATATAGGAATAATAGGTCGTAATTATATGGAATGGACCCCAAAACAGTGATATTTTCACCAGCATATGGAGGAGCGCAGCGCCACCACTAATGTGCATTCTGGGAGTTGTAGTTTTAATTTCTCATGTATCACTTCCATTTGGTCTTTTCATGTGTCTATAACGAGTCCAAAATATATTTTTGTGACTTTTGGTGACACTGTGGTCAGTGTGTGGAACTAATTAATGTATTTTAAAAGGGTAAAACAAGAAAATGAGAGGTGAAAAGTCCGGATGAGCCTCACTTGCCATTTCCCAACCGGAAGTCGCTTGAAAGGGGGCGGGGTGAAAGAAGAGCGGGGCGGGGTAGGGCGGGGCGTCTCCCAAGCAGTCTGTTCTTGTTGGTGTGCTTTTGCTTTTTCTTCTCCTTCGAGTTTGCAAATCGTCCGAATCTTCGTCCCGTTATCTCAAACTCCTTTGTGAAAGATTCCAGTGTCAAAATGGGCGTCGAAGGCTGCACCAAATGCATCAAATATCTGCTTTTCTTCTTCAATTTCATCTTCTGGGTAAGAGAAAAAAACAAGAGTGTTTTTTCCCCGAATATTTTGATTGTTTTTTTTTGTAAATAGCGCCTCCTTCGTGTGGTATTTCGCCATATTACAGGCCGTTGTTTTCGAAAAGGAGGAAAATCCTTGCAGGGGGTCTTGCTCTGGAAGGCTAGACTTTGATTTACGACCGTTGCTAATGTATTCGCGCCAACGCCGATAAAACGACATTCCGCAGAATTAACGAAGCCGTTAGGCGGATAACGGATTCACGACTCACTCAAATTTGCGTTTTTTTATATACATAAATCGTCGACGTGCGTTGAAATTGTGACATTTCTGATTAGTTGTCTTAAAATCGATTCGACTAAGTGAATTCCATTGATTTTGTCACGTGCGTTGCGTTTACGAGTGTCCGTTATTTTTAGAGTCGTCGTCATATGTTTTGACTGTGTATGTTATAAATATTTGAATTTAAAGGCATTACCCTTTGTTGTATATTTTTTTGCTTTTCTACTGTGTGTTTCACTCCAAGCCATTTTATTTCTTTAGGTTAAGTTTGTTTTTGTCATTTTCCTCCATTTTCAAATCCATAAACGCACCCCGATATTCCTCCCCAGTGACGTCACACGACCACACCCTTTTGCGTGAGTGGCATGAATGTGTGTTGCCCACTTGTGATTAATCGTTTTTTGTTTTTGCTGTCGCCATTTTGAAGGGGGTTTATTTTTTCTGCATCGGTGAATAATTTGTTGTGTCAAGATGGCCCCTCCCACCTGTTGTTGTTGTTATTGTTGTGTTGTTGTGCGATTTGTGCAAGCGGGCGGTGAAAGAGTCCTGCTTGGTGACGCTTCACGCTCGCTATTTCGATGCTGGCCATTGCATTTGTTTCATCCGTGTGTATTTTGTTTTAGGTTGGCTCCTCCCACTTTTTCTATTGTTATCGTGTTGTTGTGCATTTTGTGGGAGTAGGCGGTGAAAGAGTCCTGCTTCGTCTCTGTTAAAAACAATTTATTTTGAAGCCGGCTGTTAGATTTCTCGCATCCATGAAGGTGTTTGGTTGTGTGAGATTGGCTCCTCCCACTTGTGATTATTGTCATGGTGTTGTCATGCGGGTTCTGGAAGCGGGCGGTGCTAAGATCCTGCTCTCTTATAGCTGGAGTTTGGAACACGTGATTCAACGTGAAAAACCCTTTTTTATGACGTTTTTGTGGCTCCGTTTTGAAGCCTGTGGTTAATTTTGTCTCGTCCGTGACGGTCTGGGTGTGTGTTGCCGTGTTATTTTGGCCCATTCCACCCACCCGTTGCCTTGTTATGTTGTCATGTGATCTGTCCAAGAGTCCTCCTTGGTCAAGGCTGGAATTTTGTGGGCTTTCCCACTGAGTCATCCGTGATTCCTTCTTTCCACTCTCTGTTTTAGTCGTCGTCGAGAAGTTTTGTCGCGTTTTTTGCAATTCTAAAAGCGCTGCTTTTTAATGTGAGGCGCTAAATGGAATCCGGAAGCAGCGCAAAATCCAGCTAACCGTATCTTGAGTTGGTAAAATGAACTTTTTTTAAGATTAGCAACGGAGAGCACATTTTAATAAAGCCTTAGCTGTGAAAATAGAACGAAAGTGCCGTATTTTCTTACCCATAGGGGGCGCAGTCTCTGTCTCGTTCTATTATAGAAATTAACACACTGTAGGCGCACCCATTTTGAGGTTGGTTGTGGTTTATTTAGGTATTGATTGACACACCGATAAAAACTTGCCGGGGTTCGTTTTCAGCTTCCACCAACTTGCAAACATCCATGAGTACTTCCTTAAATAATTGACGCTTTACGTGTGGAGTCACCCTTCCTCCCCCGCGTGAACGATGTGACAAAAACTTGGGATTTCACCCAAAAATCTCGAAAGTCTTGACTCAGCCAAAGCTCGAACCTGTGACCTATTCTCAGGAGCATACGCCCAACCCTTAGGCCACCGAACTGGTCTCCGTCCCCGCACGTCCTAAAATTGGAAAAAAATCCGAGACTTATGGGCGTGAAAATACAGTTTGCTCCTATCCTATAAATTGAACTCTCCCATATTTGCAAGAAACATGTTGCATTCATGAACAGGGTCACTTTGGGCGCTTCAAAATCCTTGAAAAAGTTTGAATTTCAATGTTGTGTTTTAAAATTGCTCGAATTTAAAGTGTGCGTAAATGCTTGAAATTGTTGTCATGTTTTCAGCCATCGTGACTCGACAGACCACGCAATGAACGTAGAAAAATAAATCGAGAATGCTTAAAAAGGACGCCGACATGCCTGCTCTGGTGGCTTGGCTTTGCCATTGGATTTTTTCCCTCGTGATTAACGGCAGCCTGCATTAGTTTCTGTAGCATTGTCGTGTTACGCTTCATCACCCCCTATGTGTCCCACCCAAGAGAACAGGTTAAGAGACCAAGATGAGAAATTGGAAATATTTACTTTGAAAGTGCTTAAAAAGTGCTAGAATAGGGTCAGAATTCTTTGAAGTTTGCCATTTTTGTGTTTTTAATATAAAATATTATTAATGTCAGTAAAATAATATACAAGTGACATCCGATACCCAACCGGGATCAAAAGTGGGATCAATCAAAATCACTGACAACTGCGCCATCTCCTGAAGAGACAGAATGTAGTTGTTGAGCATGGTGATAGATTGCTGTGCCGGAGGGCTGCCACCGTTGTCTCGCGTGTTGCCGGACTGCTGCGGTAATAAATAAATAAATAAATAGTCTGCATTTCTATAGTGCTCTTCAAGTCAGTGCAAAAGCGCTTTACAATGTGCTTCACACTTTCCCATTCACACACACACACACACACTCACACACCAATTGGGAGTCAGCCTCCAAACGTTTTGAGGATAATCAAGATGCTAAATGGTAAATGGTCTGCATTTCTCTAGCGCTTCTCAAGTCAATGAAGACCTCCCAAAGCGCTTTACAATGTGCTTCACACTTACCCATTCACACACTCACACACCAATAGGGAGTCAGCCATGCAAGGCAACTACCTGCTTATTAGGGGTTTGGAGGTTAAGTGTCTTGCCCAAGGGCACTTCAACATTTAACTCAGAGGAGCCTGGAGTTCAACCTTTATGTTTTCGTTTATTTCCTAATTATTTGCTCAGGAGGTACTAGAGCAGGGCTGTCAGACTCATTTTAACTCGGCGGGGGGGCTACACGATAGAACAAACATTCTGTCGGGGGCCAGACTTGTAGATTAAAGAGAAAGAAAAAGAGAGATAAATAAAAGAGAAAGGGGGAGGGAAAAGGAGAGAGGGCGGGACAAAGAAAGTAAAAGAGAGATAGGGAGAGAGCGTGAGAAACAAAAGATAAAAAGTTGTGAGAGAGGGGGAAAAGAAAGGGAGAGGAAGAAAGAAATCCAAAGACAGAAGGAGAGAAAAGAGAAAAGAAAGTGCAAAGGGTGGGAAGAGAGAAAGAGAGAAAAGGAAAAAAGGAAGTTTGAGCAAAAGAGGTTGAAAGACACAGAGAGAGAAAAAGACAAAGAGCAACAAAGGAAGAGAAAAAGAGACAGAGTAGGAGAAAAGGGGTGGAAAAGAAAGAGAGAGAAATAAATACAAGTAGAGTGTCTTTGTTGGAGGCACCTGGCTTTGGCAACATCAAGTGGACATATTTCAACCTGCAGCTTGTTTTTCTCTTGCGCTTCGCTGAGTGTTGTCTCGCGGGCCGGATTCAATCCCTTAGCGGGCCTGATCTGGCCTGCGGGCCGCCTCTTTCACACCTGTGTACTAGAGAATGAAGCTGTCTAAGATTGCCCTGCAAAAAATAAAGTTGCTCATAAATTTGTTCAATTATTATTGTGTTATTTATTTGTTTTGATTAAAAAAACCTGAAAACTATTTTTGGTCTTTCTATGTATTTCTGTTTTTTTTTCTGGGAAAAAAAACAAAATAATATTATAGTCAAACTTGAAAAAAAAGGTTGACGATGTCATAAAATTAATAAATATTTTATTTCAAAACAAAATGGAAGAGATGGTCATTCGGATATGATTTGGGTGGTGTTAGGGAAAAAAACTATTAAAATGTAACGTTTGCCAAATTGTTCGAATGAGTTATCTGACTCCATTAACCAAACACAAACTTCATTCTCCTTACAATGCATGCTCGTTTCTTCATGGGAAAATGAACATAGCCGGCATTTTCACACGGGGGCAGATTTATTTTCTTAAATTATTTAACTAAGTGAATTCTATCGAATTAGCCAAATTATTGTCGAATTAGTCTTCGTCGAGCCTCCCTCTCATTCTCCCATCTCTCTTCTTCCGTCTCTACTTCCGTCTTTTCACATGTCCGGGCGTCGGCCACCCCCCACGGGCGGGCCAGGAACTCCCCACGTGGCCCCCACCTCGTCTGACCGGTGCGTCACGAAGGCCCCCTCATGGGGCGGGTCAGGTGCCAGCTTCACCACCTCCTCGCCGAAAGGCGCCGCCACGTCTAAAGGAAACTCATATCAGCTCAAAACAATGCCAAGCGTTTATCAAAACAGCGTCAGCGCCCCTCTATCAAAATTCCCCAGCCAGAACACTCCACACTCGGAACGGCGCGACCTGTCCTTGAACTTCAGCCTGTGAAAAATCTTCATTGCAATCAATAACTGTCATTTGAAAAATCCCTTATAGTCAGTTAAATAAAATTTAAAAATCCTTCAGTGGATACATGTACTGGACTGTCTCAGAAAATGAGAATATTGTGATAAAGTTCTTTATTTTCTGTAATGCAATTAAAAAAACAAAAATGTCATACATTCTGGATTCATTACACATCAACTGAACTATTTCAAGCCTTTTATGATTTGAATATTGCTGATTTTGGCTTACAGCTGAAAAAAACTCAAAAATCCTATCTCAAAATATTAGAATACTTCCTCAGACCAAGTCAAAAAATAATTTTATAACAGCAAAACTAAATCAAACATTTGAAAATGTCCATTGATGCACTCAGTACTTGGTTGCACGGATTACTGCATCAATCCGGCGTGGCATGGAGGCAATCAGCCTGTGGCATTGCTGAGGTGTTATTGATGCCCAGGATGCTTCGATAGCGGCCTTCAGCTCATTTGCATTTGTAGGTCTGGTGTCTTTCA
This sequence comes from Urocampus carinirostris, assembly GCF_059441175.1. Classification (NCBI taxonomy): domain Eukaryota; kingdom Metazoa; phylum Chordata; class Actinopteri; order Syngnathiformes; family Syngnathidae; genus Urocampus; species Urocampus carinirostris. Next base: position 1,007,628 of record NC_142352.1, on the reverse strand, counting down.
TCTTCTTCTTAACTATACCCCACAAATTCTCGATGGGGTTCAGGTCAGGGGAATTAGCGGGCCAATCAAGGACAGTGATGCCATGGTCAGTGCACCAGTTACTGGTGGTTTTGGCACTGTGGGCAGGTGCCAGATCATGCTGGAAAATGAAATCCTCATCTCCATAGAGCTTTTCAGCAGATGGAAGCATGTCGTGCTCTAAAATCTCTTGGTACACAGTTGCATTTACTCTGGACTTGATGAAACACAGTGGACCAACACCAACAGCTGACATGGCTCCCCAAACCATTGCTGACTGTGGGAACTTCACACTGGATTCCAAGCAACTTGGATTTTGCTCCTCTCCAGCCTTTCTCCAGACTCTGGCGCCTTGACTTTCAAATGAAATGCAAAACTTGCTTTCGTCTGAAAAGAGGACTTTGGACCACTCTGCAACTGTCCAGCGCTTCTTCTCCGTAGCCCAAGTCAGACGCTTCTTCCGTTGTCTCGAGTTCAGAAGTGGCTCGACCACGGGAATACGGCTATTGTAGCCCATTTCCCGGACACGTCTGTGAACTGTGGCTTTTGATACCTGGACTGCAGCTTCAGCCTACTGTCTTTGAAGCTCCCCCAAATTCTGGAAGCGGCTCTTCTCCACAATTTTGTTAAGGCTGCGGTCATCTCTCTTGGTTGTGCAGCGTTTCCGGCCACATTTTTCCCTTCCGACAGACTTTTTGTGGATATGCTTTGAAACTGCACTCTGTGAACAGCCTGCTCTTTGAGAAATTTCTTTTTGTGTCTTACCCTCTTGATGGAGGGTATCAATGATGGTCCTCTGGACAGCAGTCAGATCAGCAGTCTTCCCCATACTTGTGATTTAGTTTACTGAACCAAGCTGATTGTTTTTAAGGCTCAGGAAACCCTCGCAAGGTGTTTCGAGTTAATTAGATGATTCAGGTGATTAGTTGAATAGCCTACTTGTATACTTTTTCATGATATTCTAATATTTTGAGATAGGATTTTTGAGTTTTCTTAAGCTGTAACCCAAATTCAGCAATATTCAAATAATAAAAGGGTTGAAATAGTTCAGTTGATGTGTAATGAATCCAGAATGTATGACATTTTTGTTTTTTTAATTGCATTACAGAAAATAAAGAACTTTATCACAATATTCTCATTTTCTGAGACAGTCCAGTATATCTCACTCGCGTTCTTATCTCTGACTCTCTCTTTTATATACTGTATATATGCATGATAATGATATTGTTTATAAAAATGAATAACTTAGAACTCATCCGGTACATAAATAACTTTGTTTTTTTCCACTCTGATGTTTTGCACTCAAGGGGCCAATCCAAGCGCGGCTCTTCCTGTCGTCTTGGGGATGATGAAGTCGTTCCAGTAACAAAAATCTGCTTTTAGGCACTTATCTTCTCAGTCTCCCTGACTATTATTGCTCTGAGCGGGAAATTGCTGTGCCTTTTTGGCTTGTCTCCATTTTCTTGCAACCTAGAAATTGTTTTCTAGACTCTGTGACTCCGAACACTGTCGTTGGCGTCCATGTTGGTCAATAGCAGGGGAAAAATGCATTTCTGACGGTCATAATAAGGTTAGAACATGAATATTATCTCAGAATGATTGGAAATGATAGATAGATACTTGATTCATCCCCGTAGGGAAATTCACACTTCCAGCAGTATCTTTTTGTTGTTTATGAACAGATGAACAGGATGGCCTCGGGGTGCTGTGTTGTAGTTTAGCAACAGCGGAGTGGATGACGTCACACGCTAGGCCAAAAGTTGGACGTCCCTGCGGCAGATGGAAATCTTTGTGCCCAGGGTTACACTGCCTCGTGTTCATGTAGATAGGGCAGACAAAGACAGGTGAACTCGCTAACATTGCTGAAGCCAGGTAGCTCCACGTTAGCATCCGGGTAAAGCACAGCAAACTGCACTCTCCGTACGCTTTGATGTTTTTCACCAGCACAGCCAGTTTGTCGGTCTTATCTGGTAGAGAGTTGACATTTACCATGATTACGGGCGGTACCAAAGACTTATAACGCCACTAGCTGCTTAGCAAATAATAATAATAATAATAATTTCCTTGTATTGTCATTCTGTGTAACAATGTACACAGAACGAAATGTCGATTGCACCTGACCCGTTGTAGCGAGCCGATGCAGCCGCAGCCAACAGAGGGCGCCGCCGACCACTTTTTAAGTCTTAGGAATGACTCGGCCGGGGCGCGAACCACCGACCTGTAATGCATAATAAAATCTACACACTCTGCCCTACTTGCGGACGATGTTTTTTATGTAGCACAATAGCAACAGGTTATATTGGGTATTTTTGTATTCTATATCTTTTATTCTATTATTTCATTTTTCAACACAAGGATACTGCTGGAAGTGGGAATTTCCCTACCGGGATGAATAAAGTATCCATCTATCTAGACATCTATCTATCTATCTAAGAGCCACTCTGATTCAAGGAGACCTGAACTCTCATTTGAAGTCCTTGTATAGAAACAACGATAGATAGATGACTAGATAGATGGATAGATAGATATCTAGACATCTATCTGTCTAGACAATTTTCTATCTAGACATCTATATATCTATCTATCTAGACATCTAGATATCTATCTATCTAGACATCTAGACATGTATCTATCTAGACTTCTACCCATCCATCTATCCAGACATGTATCTAGACATATACATAGATCTAGCATCCTGGCGGACAAATTTGAAATGTACGCGAGAAACGCAAAAACTCGCGTCCCTTTGGACCTTTGAGCACGATGAACCGCTAGCGAAGGGAGGGGAACCCCGGGTGGTCAACCCCCATCCCCCCCCCAAACAGGCCACATCCCCCCCCTCCCCCCTGCCCACATGCCCCACATTCTGTCAGAGAGCCCAGCTTGGTCATGTCTGCGGGCGCCGCGTTCCCATTGGTCCACGTGACCCCGGGTGGGCGTGGCCCGGACGACCGTCTCGAGGGCCGTTTTCGCCGTCTTATAATTGGGGGGGGGCCGGCCCCTCAACCCCCCCTATCCAGGAATGTGCCAGCAACAGATGGCCAAGCCATCAGTCACAAATGAGGCTTTATTTCGGCCCACTGAAGAAGGAAGTCTCGAAAAAATGTCTCAGTCCGTGTAGCGGGAAGCTAATGCTATTTAGCTTATGGCTTCTGAATCTATGGTGCCTTAAATAACGATATAAGAACAAAATAATGTAAGCTCTACTTCTGTGCAATATACATGCATATCATAAACAACTTTCAACGAATATACATTGAAAGATTAAAACAATGACGGTGTTCTGTGTGCTGGTAGAGTGGAGTAGCAGGCAAATGCAGACCGGGGATGAGAAGGCCTATTCAAATGAAAATACTGATTTGAAACCCTCCGCTCGCTAGGATCGCCCTGCTCGTACGACACGCCGCCTTATTTTGTTTTATCGCAGTCCCGGTTGTCGATTGCTTACAGCGACGTGCCTTCTTCGTATTTTTTTCATCATAACGAGCTTTTTTTCCCCAAAATGTTTTAGCTTCTCTCTTTAGCATCATCGCTAGCCTCGGGACCCGACGTGACACAACTCAAAAGTTTGTTTTGCAACGTTCTAAATTGGAGGAGGAGAGAGAAAGGCATTGTGGGAGGAAGTTCAGCCAATAGCATTTCAGCAGACCGGCATCTTATTTGCTGCGGACCAATAGCAGACGAGCATCTTAGAGAGGGAACTTGTCATACGCAGGAACAGCGTTGTAAAGTGAAAACATGGTGAGGCGGGGTCTCCATCAGGGTCTCCATCTCCCTGTGCTCTACTGCGAGTTTTGTGCTCCTTTGATGCTCGGTGAAAAGTGCCATTTTTATGGGGGGACGCGAGCCGGCTTTCAAAATAAAGCGACTGTCATCCAGGAACGTGATTTGGATTTTTCGTCGAGGTTAGGGACGGGCGCACTTTTGGGAGCTTTATTTTTCCTTTTGAGTCAACAAGGATGTTTACGAGCGTCTCGCAGACCTCGGAATAGTTTTGATGGGAATTCCCGCGTGTGCTCGTGTGCTGGTGCGCTCGTACGCTTTTACGCCTGTGCGCTTGTTTGCTCGTATGCTTTTGCACTCGTATGCTTGTGTGTTCGTGCGCTTGTATGTTGTCTGCTCTTATGATTTTATGCTCGTATGCTTTTGCGCTCGTATGCTTGTATGTTTGTGTGCTTGTATGCCTGTGCGCTTGTATGTTGTCTGCTCTTATTATTGTATGCTCATATGCTTTTGCGCTTGTGTGTTCGTGTGCTCGTATGCCTGTGCGCCTGTATGTTGTCTGCTGATATGATTGTTTGCTTGTATGCTTTTGCACTCGTATGCTCGCGTGCTTGTGCGCATGTATGTTGTCTGCTCTTATGATTGTATGCTCGTATGCTTTTGCGCTCGTATGCTTGTGTGCTCATATGCCTGTGCGAACGTATGCTTGTGTGTTTGTGTGCTCGTATGACTGTGCACTTGTATGTTGTCTGCTCATATGATTGTATGCTTGCGTGTTTTTGCGCTTGTGCGTTTGTGTGCCTGTGTGCTTGTATGCTAATATGCTTTTATGCTTTTGCACTCGTATGCTTGTGTGTTTGTATGCCTGTGTGCTTGTTTGCTGATATGCTTGTATGCTTTTGCGCTCGTATGCCTGTGTGTTTGTATGCCTGTGCGCTCGTATGCTTGTTTGCTGATATGCTTGTATGCTTTTTGCGCTTGTATGCTTGTGAGCTTGTGTGTTTTTGTCCTCGTGCGTTTGTGTGTCTGTGTCTTCGTGTACTCGTGTGCTTTTGCGCTCGTATGCTCGCGCGCCCGTACGCTTTTCGCGCTCCCGCGCTCGTACGCACGGCGTTGTCTGGCGCCACGGCGGAGTTGCCGGGCAGCAAGCGGGCTCCGGAACGTCGCTCGGGAGTCGGGTCCGGAATGGGCGTCGTCACGGCAACCGCCGCCCTCCGGGGACGGGCGACCCCGATCATCACCGCTTCCGTTGTCGCTCACGCGCTTGGCGATAAGGGCTTCTAAAAGATGTTTTGGGGATATTTTTATTTGCGTTTTATTGATATATACTGAATGTTTGTCATATTATGTTTTTCTTTCTCTTTGTTTTCTATTTATTTCTCTTTTTTTATTTGAGATGTTTTCTTTTTTCCCTTTTTTCATTTTTATTTATCTGCGTGTTTTTATTAGAATGCTTTTATTGATTTCTGTTTTTTATTTGAGATTTATTTATATCTCTCTTTTGATTTATTTGTATTTATTTGATAGTCTTTTGTCCATTTATTTTAAATGATTTGTATTTTTTATTTTTATGTTTTATTTTTTTCTTAATTTTGTATTCATTTTATATTTGTATTATACAGTATATGTGTGTGTGTGTATATATATATATATATATATATATATATGAATTTAGTTTTATTCATATTTGTATTTATTTTAACAGTATATTATCATCATTGGTTTCATCTTTATATTTGTTTTTATTTTATACTGAACATTATTTTTTATAAATTATTGGCATTTTTTATTTTTATGTTTTATTTATTCTTATTCTTTAATTCATTTTATACTTGTATTGTATATATATTGATTTAGTTTTATTCATATTTGTATTTATTTTAACACGATATCATCATTATTGGTTTGATCTTTATATTTGTTTTTATTTTATACTGAAACATTATTTTTTATTTTTTTGAAATGATTTGTAATTTTTTATTTTTGTTTTATTTTTTCTTATTTTTTTTAATTCATCTTAATATTTGTATTGTATATATTGATTTTGTTCTAGTCATATTTTTATTTGACATGTATATTATTATTATTAATTTGATCTTTAGTTATATTTCTTTTTATATTATATTGAAACATTATTTGTTATTGAAACTTTTCCATATTTATAGTATTTCTTTTCTGTTTGTGTCTTTTGTTTTCTCATTTATATTCGATCATTCGCTCCTCTAATCAGTTTCCTCTCTTTTTTTTCTTCCGGCGTCTTTCCTCAGCTGGCGGGTTGCGTGATCCTGGGCGTGGCCCTGTGGCTGCGGCACGAACCCAAGACCAGCAGCCTGCTGGAGATCCAGTTGGACGGACAGCAAGCGCCCGGGACCTTCTACATCAGTACGTACCCTCGCTTTCTATCTGCTACCCAATTTGATCCCTTCTGGGAGTTTGTAACCTGAAAACTTTGTAAGTCGAGACGCCTTTTGTGTGTAAATGGGCTAATCCGTTCCGAGCCGATTTGATGTTTTTTAATAAATCACAACAGGAAACAAATCCATACTAAAATGAGAGGACCGCGCAATAAACATAAGATGTATGTTCATATAATAGTATGTATTTATCTTTTTGCTTCACGACTGTTGAAAAACTGATCCAATGACGTCTGCTTTTGCAGTCGGAAACGCGCGATAGCCCGATTTGTCAATTGTTTTCCCACAAATTCTGCGTCTTCATAGAATTTTGCTAAAATGTCTTTAGTTTGGGCTGCTTGTTGCCAGAAACCCTCCTCCTCCCCGCCTTTGAACTGTGACGGTGACACGGAGAGAATGCTGTAGCATAGATAACAACGAGAGATCTGCAAATCAGAACACAGAAATGCAGTTGAACAAGTGTACTTTGTTGTCATTATACGAAAGTGCAATCATATAAGAGGGCTTCTCCTTTCAGAATAAAAAAAATGCAATTTAGAGAGCGGCAATTGAATAGAGCCATGTGTCCGCAAAGATTGAAAGGCAACTGTCCCAAATGTAGCTCGAGTTGTAGCTCCCAGTCATCCGTTTCATTGGAAATGGATCTGGCATTGGTGAGTTGCAGGCTATCTATCTATCACCAATGAAATATCTAACTATATAGTACCAATAAAATATCTATCAATCGATCTAGTACCAATGAAATATCTATCAATCTATCTAGTACCAATGAAATATATATATCTAGTACAAATAAAATATCTATCTATATCTAGTACCAATGAAATTTCGCCCTAAAATCAATTTTGCTTCAATTGAAGAATTTCTTGGGGTTTGCATTTATGCCGTAAAAAGGAAGAGGAGAGAAAATGAAAATGGCGAGGAACGGAATTTGAGGGCAACGTAAGCACTTAAGGAAGTAGCGGCGGCGCCTTTTAGCATCTCCCGTCGGACTTTAGCTATCGATTTCCCGGCTAAGTGGCGGCCATCTTGCGCCGTCTCCTCAATGAAGACGGACGAGACGTCCATTATCGACGGCTCCATCAGGGAGGTGAGCGTTTAACCGCTTCCGTTTAGCGCTTCTAGCTCTTTGGTGTCGTGTTTTAAAGGATCGCGAAGTGCTGGAATTTGGCTTGGAAATGCTCGAAATGGTTGCCGTGTTTCTCAACCCGTCCGCTTCAAAAGGATGTCCACGTGGCCCTCTGGGGGCTTCGCCATGCCATTGCGTGTCTTCTTCCCTCCCGATGAACGGCAGCTGGTATTAGTTTGTAAGGCATTCACCTATAAAGCACGCGGACAGGTGAACGCTACACCTAAACAGTGTACATGTGTATTAGTACTGAGATTACATATCAATTCTGGACATTTATGAGAGGCTATGCAAAAAAATGAAGGGACTTCCTGTAACTGAAAACGGAAGCTATATATTACTGTCATTTTTAACCAACATCTATACAGGAAGACATTTGTCCTGAGAATAGTTACTCACGTATTGGTCGGATCCACAAACATATTCGCAAATCAGATGGATAGCTATCTATCTATGTTTAAATAGATAGATAGAGATAGATATATGTCTAAATAGATAGATTTCTAGATAGATGTCTAAATAGATTTCTAGATAGGTAGATGTCTAAATAGATAGATGTCTAAATAGATAGAGATAGATAGGTAGATGTCTAAATAGATAGATGTCTAAATCGATATAGAGAGATAGATAGATAGATAGATATATGTCCAAATAGATAGATTTCTAGATAAATGTCTAAATAAATAGATTTCTAGATAGATAGAGATAGATAGGTAGATGTCTAAATAGATAGATTTCTAGATAGAGATAGATAGGTAGATGTGTAAATTGATATAGATGGATAGATGTCTAAATTGATATAGAGAGATAGATAGAAATAGATAAATAGATAGAAATAGAGAGATGTCTAAACAGATAGATGTATATATAGATAGATGTCTAGATAGATAGAGATAGATATATAGATAGATGTCTAGATAGACATAGATGTCTAGATAGACAGATAGATAAATGTCTAAACAGATGGATAGAGATAGATGTCTAGATACTAATTTTCCACTTCCAGCAGTATCCTTGTGTGAAAAATAAAATAATAAAATAAAAGAAATAGAATACATAATTACCCAATGTAACATGTAGATATAGAGTATTTAAATATTGCCACATAAAATACACACTTTAATAAAAATAGGGTTATATTTCATGTGGGCTTTTACTCCCCCAGGTGGAGTTAAATAGCCTCATGGCATGAGGAGGAAATGAGCTCCTCAGTCTGTCCGCGGAACCAGACTGTGACAGCGGTCTGTCGCTGAAGCTGCTTACCAAAGATTTCAAAATCAAGATGTGTAAATCGCCGATCTATTTATAACTGAAGTTTTCTTCTTTTAATGGTACCAGAAAAATTTGAAAATTGGCTTTGAAAGTCCTTGAAAAAGGCGTACGAACGCTGGAAACCGACATCCCCCGAACGTGGCGGGAAAAGAAACTGCCGGGGTGTGTCGCCATCTACGGGCACGCGTCAGTCATTGCAACTGACAAGTGTTTGAATCGAGATGACGTGTCACTCAATGCGATTTGAATGATTTATTGACTTTTGCTTTTCCTTTTTTTCCTCCGGGGTTTTTTGCGCTTTCTTTTTTGTTTTTATGACTTTCTTTTCCCCTTGGGTTTTCAACTTCTTAGACTTTTGCTCTTTTTTTCCCCTCTGCCGTTTTATATTTTTAGCTTTAATGGGTGTGGTGCACTTTTTCACCCATGGCTTTATTTATTTGTTTCGCTCTTGTTCTTTCCACAGATTTTTTTCCGCCTTATTGCTATGGCTTTCTTTTTGTTACCAGTTTTTTCCTTTTTTTGGGGTGAAAATTAGCATTTTTTTCCCACATTTTTTTTCTAGCTTTTAATTTTCTCTTCAAGTGTTCCTGTTTTTCATTGCTCTTCATTTTTTTCCAGCTTTTTCATTTTAGTTTTTGCTTTCTTATGGCTTTGTTTTTTAGCTTCTTGTTTTTTCTTCCATTTTATTTCTCTTTATAATCCCCAGCTTGTTTTTTTATTGATTTTTTTTTTTTTAATCAATTTAATTTCCTCGCTGTTCCCAACTTGTTTTTATGTTTTGTTTCCAGTTTTCTCATTCATGTTTGAATTAGCACTTTTTTTTTCAATTTTTTTTTTCCAGCTTTTATTTTTCTCTTCAAGCGTTACTGTTTTTGGTTGCTCTTCATTTTTCCCCAGCTTTTTTTATTTTAGTTTTTGCTTTTTTATGGCTTTGTTTTTTTAGCTTCCCGTTTTTTTTCTTCCAACCCTTTTAATAATTTCCAGCTTTTTTTTTTTTTTGCTTTTTTTATCAATTTGATTTCCTCGCTGTTTCCAGCTCGTTTTTGTCTTTTGTTTCCAGTTTTTACAGATATGTTTATACTTTGTTTATTTTCCTGAGTCTTTATTCCTCTCTTCCAGCCACTTTGCTTTTTCCCCTTTGCTTTTCTCTTCATTTTTAAAGTTTTTCCATTTTTTTCACTTTTATCAATATCAAGTGCTAAACACATTTGCCTCATACCCGAAAGGTCCCCGGTTCGAGTCCGGGTGGAAACCTATGTCGGCCGCTAGGCTGTACATGCCCAAGACACACCACTGGAAACGGTGCTCCTACTCCCCAGGTGGTTAAGGAATCCGACCAACCGATCAATCAATATCAAACTTTAGTCATATAAGAATATTTCAACATCTTTGCGTTTGGGTCCAGTTGTCAAGAGAACTCTGCAGTAAGTGTCGGGCCCCAAAACCTTCCAGTTATATTCTTTTTGTTGCGCTGGCTGGGGCCCCCCTACCTTCAGGTGGCAAATTGGTGCCAAATGTTTTGCTAATATGTACGAGTGACAGGCACGGAGGCTAACCTGGTAAGATGGCCGCCTCCTGACTCCAAACACACACAGACTAGATCAAAAAATCATCAAATTCATTTTGTGATGTCGGTGTGCAACCCGATGAAAGCATTTTCTTGAATCTTTGGATAGTTATCATTTTTCCTTGAATTTAGCACAGAGTCTTTTTAATGGGACAATCGATGAGAAACACAAGAACAAGAAATACTTCTTCAATCGAACATACGGTGGCGCTATCTAAAACCAACCAGGTGCGGTACTTGGTCGGTAGAGACATAAATGCATAGATAAACCTCTGTCCATTTTTAGGGACAGGAAAATTAATTTTTCTACACGTGTAATCCGAGAAAGATCTCATCCTATCTATCTATTTAGACATCTATTTGACATCTATCTAGACATCTATGTATATTTATCTAGACATCTGTCTAGACATCATTCTGTCTATCTATCTAGACATCCATCTATCCATCTATCTCTATCCATCTATCTAGACATCTATCTATCTCTAGACATCTTTCTATCTATCTCTAGACATCTATCTAGACATCTGTCTGTCCATCTATCTAGATATCTATCTACCTACCTATCTATCGATCTAGACATCTATATCTATCGATCTATCTAGACATCTATCTATATCTATCTTGACATCTGTCTAGATATCATTCTATCTATCTAGACATCTGTCTATCTATCTCTAGACATCTATCTATCTAGAGATAGATAGATAGATAAACATCTGTCTAGACATCTACCTTTTTAATTATCTATCTAGACATCTATCTGCCTAGACATCTGTCGCTATCTAGACATCTGTCTATCTATCTAACATCTGTCTAGACATCTATCTATGTATCTATTCATGTATCTATCTATCTATCTTTGTATCCATCTATCTAGACATCTATCTCTTGTAAAAACTGACATTTGTCGTTTTTAAGGTTTGTCACAACCGACGTTTATTCTTTGGACTGCGTCGTTCCGAATCGTTTTTCCAGTTCCAGTCTGGAAAAACGCCCGAGCTTTCTATTGCAGCCAAATATAGGCGTATCACGTCTACAATGACCGTATTGGGAATTAATATCAAGATGTATCCTTTACCAAATTGTTGGAATGAGTTATCTGACTCCATTAAGCAAACACAACCAACAATTTACGGGCGCTCGTCTCTTGAGAGAAAAATGACCAGGAAGCCGACATTTCCACACGGGGCGGATTGATTTTCCCTAACAGAAGAACTAAGCGTATTGTAAATGTATCGGAGACGGCTGAAGAAGTGACGTTGAAGTGTGTGGGAAGCCCCCTCCCGAAGTCCTATAGCTTTCTCTTATTGGCTCACGTCCCCCCGCAAGATGGCGTGCCGGCTCCTCCCGCGGGCGTGCCAAGGAAGCCCCCTGGGCTGCACAATCTCATACACCAGCGTCTTGATGTCTGGTCAGCAAATCCACGAGTCCCGTTTTCAAAATTTCCTAGACAAAATATTCTGCATTTGGACCAGCGTGACCTGTCATTGAACTTAAGCCTACTCGGTGAAAATCTTCTTTGCACTCAATAAATGTAACTTGTATTCAATCGTTTAAAATCCTTTATAGTCAAATGTATCAAATCCTTCGATATCCCGGCGAAGATGCTCTCAAAGTCGATAGGTTTCGCTTCTTGATGTTTCTTGATGTTTCTGTATGTTAACGCTCAAAACGAAGACGTCATTGCGCACGAGCGATTCTCAGGAGGGATGATATTCGTGTAGAGATGTCTCACTCTGTTGGGAAAACGGGTCTGGCGACAAGAGTCGACAACGGTAAATGGACTGCATTTCTGTCGCGCTTTTATCAGTGGTTGAGGACCTTTACGATGCACTTCACACTCCACCCGTTCACACACAGATAACGCCATCCGTTGCCGAGTATTCGTATTGTGATTTTTTTGTCGACCGATCGTTCCAGTTCCTCTGCGATGGTGGAGAAAAAGCAGGAGAGGAGAAAAGGCCTCGGAAAAAATTCCTCACCGGCCCCACCCGTCCCCGTCCTCCTCCTATGTGAAAGTTTCCCTCCTCCCTTTTTCCGCTCGTCCCGCTCCCTTACTCGTTCCTCCCCCTCCTCATCTGCTGATGGTTAGCATGCAAGTCACGCTGGCTAGCGTCTCCTGATTTTCTTTCTCTTTTTCTTTTTTTCTTTTTTATGGCTCCCCCTCCCCCGCTCTGCCTATAAACGATGGGGGTCCCGCTAGCCCCGCCTCCTCCGAGCCGTCGCCAGGGTTGCGGGTTTGATGACTCACAGGTTCCTTCTGAGTGGACGGATTGTTTTTCTCCGAGGCTTCCGTGGCCTCGTTAGCGAGGACACGGGGAAAATGGGCAAAGTTATACATGGGCTCGAAAAAGTTATGTTCCTGTGTAAGACGCGTTATCGCCCCCTACAGACCAAGATGTCTGGAGAAATTGGCTTTTGAAGTGGTTAAAAAGTGCTTGAATTGGGCCGTGAAAAAGGTGTATCAGTATAGTCTTGTTCCACAGACAGACTGAGGAGATCATTTCTTCCTCATGCCATGAGGCTCTTTGATTCCACCCGGGGGAGTAAAAGCCTGATATCTGTGCCGGCCATCTTGCTTTTTATCCTGCTTTATCCAGAAGTCCTACATATTGTTGGCAATAGAAGGTAGCCTATGATTTTCTGGGCCGCGTTGATGATTCCCTGTAGAAGGACACCAGCAGCTTGAAAAAGGTGTAGGATGAGGCTCACCAGCTGTGCATCAGAAGTCCTACATCTTGTTGCCAATGTCTTCCAGACTGGGTAGAAGGTGGCCTATGATTTTCTGGGCCGTGTTGATGACTCCCTGTAGAAGGACACCGGCAGCTTCCGTTCCCCTCCCCCAGAAAGCGTAGCCGGCTGGAAAACAGAAAACATAAACGCTTCCATGTGTCGGGGTCGGTTCACGGCGGCAGATTCAAGGAAATCCGTCAGCGGAGCGCTTTCAAACACCGCAAAGCGGAGGAAGCAATTTTGCGGAGGGGGAGACGGGGGGGGGGTGTTTCAAATGACCGGAACGAGAGCGGGAAGTCGGGTGCGAAACCCGAGACGTCGGGAACGCCGTCGGGAACGCCGTGGTCAGGAATGCGGTAGCCTTAACTTCGGGGCTGCGGCTTTCCCCCCAGAAAAGCTCTTAGTGGCCTTCCGAATGGGCCCCGCCCCCAAAAGTTGGGCCCCTCCCCCCGTCCCCGAGGAACTATTGTTATTCGCTCATGTTCGACGGGTCCAGGGGTGGGCAACCGTTGGAGTCGGGGGCCGCACGGGGTTCCAAAAATTGGCCGAGATGGCCCATCCCGGAGACCACATCTTCTATTCCAGGGGTGTCGAACTCATTTTAACTCGGGGGCCACACGTTAGAACAAACATTCTGTCGGGGGCTGGACTAGTAGAGTAAAGAGAAAGAAAAAGAGAGTCATAGAAATAAGAAAAAGAGGGAGGGAAAAGGAGAGAGGGCGAGAATAAGAAAGAAAAAGAGAGAGAGTGAGAAACAAAAGATAAAAAGTTGCAAAAGGGAGAGGAAGAAGGAAATCCAAAGAGAAATAGAAAGACAGAAGGAGAGAGAAGAGAAAAGAAAGCACAAAGGGTAGGAAAAGAGAAAGAGAAAAGAGAGAAAAGGAAGTTAGAGCAAAAGAGGATAAGTGAGAGAGCGAGAGAGAGAGAGAGAGCGAGAGAGAGAGAGAGATACAGATACAGTGTCTTTGTTGGAGGCACCTGGCTTTGGCAACATCAAGTTGACATATTTCAACCTGCAGCTTGTTTTTCTCTTGCGCTTCTCTGAGTGTTCTCTGGCCGGATTCGATCCCTTGGCGGGCCTGACGTGGCCCACGGCCCGCCTGTTTGACACCTGTGTTCTATTCCTTTTCAATAAGCACTAAATAGAATATTTGGTTTGGTAGTACGACTGTAGTATCTTTTTAGAAGTTTAAAGTATTCCTAAAGTCCGATTTTCGGAGTATTTCCGCAGTAGTGTTTTTATAGTACACTGTAGTAGGGGGAGCTTGACTTGGGACCGAGAGGTCGCAGGTTCGAACCCCTAATGCCGACGATGAGCCTTCCATGGTTTACTCTGCTATCGGTGTGTAAATGGGTAAGTGTAAAGTAAGTTGTGAAGCGCTTTGGGAGGTCAGACCATTTCCATGTAGTATTTTGTTGTAGTAAATATTTAGTATTATTCTAGTATAACTTTTGGTTATTTTGTTTTCATTTCTGTTGTATTCTTTTTGTATTGATAGTATTAATGTAGCAGTATTATTCTCGTATTTTCACAGTAGTATTTTGGGGGTATTTCCATCGTGTTAGAGTTGCAATATTTCTGTAGTATTCACATAGTAGAATTTTGTAGTATAACTGTCGTGTTTATGTAGTACTACTGTCGTCATATTTTTGTTGTAATATTTTGTTAGTAGTATTATAGTCTTGCAGTATTTCTTTAGTGGTGTTTTAGGAGTATTTTTGTAAAAGTATTTCGAGGTTTTTCAATAGTAGTCATTTTGTACTATTTCTGTTTTAATATTGATGCAGTAGTATTTTTGAGGTATTTCCATAGTAGTATTTTTGCAATATTTCTGTAGTATTCCCATAGTTTAATTTTGTAGTGTTTATGTAGTATTACTGTCGTTATTTTTTACTAGTACTTCTGTCATAATATTTTGTTAGTAGTATTATAGTCTTACATTGTTTCTTTAGTGGTGTTTTAGGAGTATTTTTGCAAAAGTATTTTGAAGTTCCATAGTAGTCGTTTTGTATTATTTCTGTTGTAATATTTCTGCAGTAGTATTTTGAGGTATTTCCATAGTAGTATTGTTGCAATATTTCTGTAGTATTCCCATAGTAGAATTTTGTAGTAGTATTATAGTATTACAGTATTTCTTTAGTGGTATTTTAGGAGTATTTTTGCAAAAGTATTTTGAAGTTCCATAGTAATCGTTTTGTATTATTTCTGTTGTAATATTTCTGCAGTAGTATTTTTGAGGTATTTCCATAGTAGTATTTTTGCAATATTTCTGTAGTACTGTATTCCCATTGTTGAATTTTGTAGTATATCTGTCGTCTTTATGTAGTATTACTGTAGTAATATTCCTGTAGTACTTCTGTCGTAATATTTTGTTCGTAGTATTATAATATTACAATATTTCTTTAGTGGTATTTTAGGAGTATTTTGAAGTTTTTCCATAGTCGTCATTTTGTACTATTTCTGTTGTAATATTGATGCAGTAGTATTTTTGTATTATAATATTCTTCATAATTCTAATAATAACATTACAGGAGCAGTATTTGTCGTAGTTCTGTGGGTTTTTTTTTTGGTTGTTGGTGGTTTTATTTGTTTAAATCATAACGTATGTATTTTTGGTATTTTTTATTCTTCCACTAGAAGGTGCTAAATAATACACACTGTCGCTTTAAACTTTCAAATGATCATCCCTTGCTGCAATTTAGCATCGCTGCAAGTCCATATATACAGTAGGAAAATTACAGCATTGTATTGCTGACACTCAAATGAGATTCTTTACCGAACAAAAAGAGAAAAAGGCATTGTGGGAAGGAATTCGGCCGATAGCATTTCAACGTTTTCCTGATGCTGAGACACAAACTAATAGCAGAGCTGCTTCTTATAGGAGATGGACCAAAAGAAGACCGGTATCTTAGAGACATTTTGGACGTGTGAAATCATTTGTTGATGTGGTATAGCGGAGAAAAACCCTTTTACTGCTCTGTGAAGTGAAAAACATGGTATCCCGATGGTCTTTAGTTCAATAAACACGATTTTGGAACCGCGAGTTGGAATACAAGGTGAACTTTTCCTCGACGTGACGTGCCGGGAAACGGGAAGCGGCCGAATCTTATTGTGTTTCGCACATCTGGAGGCGCCATCAAGCCCAATCGGGTCAACCGTCGCCACCTGTGGTGGGGGGAGGAAGGACGCCACAATGGATGGGAAAACTCACCTCGCCTCCCACCATACAAAAACCTTTCCTGCTCCGTGAGATCCTTGATATTTTTGGCGCTAAGTTGGCCGAGGGCGTGGCGCATCCAGAACAGGGGTCGGAAACGTACGGCCGGCGGGCCAGATACGGCCCTTTTCATTCAGATAAAATAAAGACGTGCTTATCTCCTATACGGTAATTGTACAGTTTGCTTCAGAATATATAGCGTGGAGTCCCAACTGCAGTTTACAGTATATAAACGCTGGTTAAACAATGTCTGTTGAGACACTTGATGATGAAAAGCCACAGAACATACTGTAAACACCCAAAAACGCCAGCCAAGAACCCAGTAGAATTTGATTGGGTGAGCGGTAGGGGGGGCGGTCACATCGCCGTCATATAGCTGAAGGTAAATACATCTTAATCCCTATTTGCTGTATTTTGTGACATTTTTCTCGAACCTCGTTTTGAAACTATTATTTAGGACAGGGGTGTCGATCTCATTTTAACTCGGGGGCCACACGATGGAAAAAACATTCTGTCTAGTTCATTAAAGAGAAAGAAAAAGAGATAAAGAAATAAGAGAAAGAGGGAGGGAAAAGGAGAGAGGGCAGGACAAAGAAAGAAAAAAAGAGAGAGGGAGAGAGCGTGAGAAACAAAAGTCGCGAGAGAGGGGGAAAAGAGAGGGAGAGGAAGAAAGAAATCCCAAGAGAAATAGAAAGACAGAAGAGGAGGAAAGAGGAAAGAAAGCGCGAAGGGTAGCAAGAAAGAGGAAAGAGAGAAAAGGAAAAAAGGAAAAGAAGTTAAAAAGACACAGAGAGAGAAAGAGACAAAGAGCAACAAAGGAAGAGAAAAAGAGAGACACAGAGAGAGACACACACACACACACAAGTAGAGTGTCTTTGTTGGAGGCACCTGGCTTTGGCAACACCAAGTGGACGTATTTCAACCTGCAGCTTTTTTTTTACCATAGTTTTAAACGCAGTTTTTCCAATTTCTTGTATCTCTCATACCTGATTTTCCTCATCTCTGTCTTCCGCCAGTAATGTTTTTTTGTATTTAAATTCGAACAAGTTAATGGTTGGACATTGTTTGTAAATTGTTCCAAAGTTTGACTCCGCACACAGACACACGCATACTTTTCCTGGTGGTTCTCACCTTGCGATTTTGAGTTGACGACAGCCCCTTGAGTTGTCATTTCCCTCTTTCAGAATGAATCATTTTTGGCACTATGTTTTTGTGGACCTTTAAAAGCAGATGGGCAGTGAAAAATGTGACTAAATCATCCAATTTTAATCATTTGGACTGCAGGAATAAAATAGGAGTATGATTTGGATATCCTACCCTGTGTACGGTTCTAATTGCAGGTTTTTGGAGGATAAAAAGGGGCTGAAGTGTACTTTTGGAATGCTTGCCCCATATGCCGTATTTTCCGCACTATAGGGCGCACCGGGTTATAGGGCGCACCGCCCAAAAATAGTTTTTGGTCCTATATCTTCCATAGATAAGGCGCACCGGATGATAAGGCGCTACAATGGGAACGTCGACAAAACAGTCAGATGGTTCAGTCCAACTGATTACCCCCTTAACATTCCCAAAGCTTGCAAAAAAGCAAATACGTGTCGTAGACACGTGCGGATGCGGTGTCCGTACGATGTCACTCAAATGCATCCTTCCATCATTCGGAAGGTTAAAGTCTTGGAATTCAAGAAATGCCAACCATTCCTTGGTTTCTATTTTCTTTTTCGCTCACAACTTTACTGTGCGTATGACAATTAACACTTGGAATTGAGTTGAATTCACAGCAACATCAAGATCGTTCTAAAACAAGATACCGGGAAAATAGAAAGCCGCATAGCTCACCTAAGTTCTCACCTTCAATAATGATACGCAATCATGGTCTTCTTACAACCGTGAGTGTAGTAAATCCAGGAGAGTCAAATATTTACAAATTCAGACTAATGAAACATGTTTCTTTATGCGTACTTTAGCAAGCTTGCTAAGCTTGCTACGCCATTGCTAAACTCGGTCAATTGCAGGGTTTGTTTTGGCCCTCTAGCCAATCCGAGGCTCCGAATAACTTTAGCCAATAGCGATCGATTCAAATGATGATTGACACATCGGTTAGCCAATGAAACGCCGGTATATAAATCCCAGCATACACCGCGGACTACTCCACGTTCGGGGGAAAATCGAGTCGGGGGCTGTTGCGTAAGTTGCGAGAAGACCTTGCGATTTAATATTGATCCATAAATAAGGCGCACTGTATTATAAGGCGCATGGTCAGCTCTTGAAAAAAATTAAGACTTTTAGGTGCGCCAGTATAATGTGCGGAAAATACGGTAATTGTTTCTTATTTAGAGTCGTGCACGTGACACACTCGGCATCGGCGCCATCTTTAGCGCCAAGAGGTACTGCAGCGAGTCGTGCGCTAGCCGTAATCACATTTAACAGGTCCGACCGGAAATCGGCGCTCAAGATGGTTGTCAACTTGTTGCGGGCTGTTAGCGCTTCGCTCTCGGGCTAGCAGGAGTCAGCCGGCGCGCTCGGGCGGAATATGGAATGGAGAGGGACAGGAAAGGACGCTTCGAGAAAATGGAATTAGGGCAGCCGGCCAGATAGCGAGTGGGGGGGAGCTACGCGGGGATGCCTTTCCAAACGAGCATTAGCCGGAGTGGCTCCGCGCACCGCAATCGAGTTAGGGCCGGCTAACGACCAGACGAAGACGATGAGGAGGGGCCGCGGTGACATCATCGGGTGGAAAACGAGAAGGCGCGGGCGCGGCCGACCCCTCCGTACAGTCGTTCGCCGATCATATTTCAAAATGGCCGCCCCGACGTGGGCCGTATGCGAAATGGCCGCTTCCCTGTTCTGTTTTGTGCCCGTCGGTCGTCCTTACCTATTATTTGAGCGCTCGAAATTGTGTCGGCGACCGTAGCCACCGCTGCCACCTGTGGCCTGGAGTGGAATTGCTACATCGCAGCGATTGTAACAGAGAGAAACTTTATGAAAAGTGCCGTCATCGAAACGGTCGCACGGTCCGACTACGCTAGGATGGGCTGCGATTTGAGGGTGCTGTGAGCAAACTACGGCTCGCGGACCACATGCGGCCCGTCGGGCTACCTCATCCGGCCCGCCAAACAAAAATGGTCAAAGTTTAATGAAGATATATACGTAATAAATGGTAAATATAAAACTACTACTGGTGTCAACTCTGTCCCCATTGCCCTTTTGTGTGTCTGCAACAAAATAATACAAAAATACTGAAAAAATACTACAAAATAAATAATAAATAAAAAATATGAAATGAAGTACTTAAAAACGGGGACCTAACATATTATTTTGTCTTCATTGTGATAAAAAAAAAACATTGAAATACTAATACAGAAATATTACAAAAATAGAACTATGATAATATTTAAAAATACTAAAGAAATACTACAAAAATACTATTATGGCGATACTTCAAAATAATTCTACAGAAATATTACAAAATACCACGACAGCAATACTGTAAAGCCAAACACCACTGCATGAATATTACAACAGAAATACTACAAAAATAGAACTACAGTAATATTTAGAAATACTAAAGAAATACTACAAAAATACTATTATGGCGATACTTCAAAATAATTCTACGGAAATATTACCAAATACCACTACAGCAATACTGTAAAGCCAATTACTGCTACATAAATATTACAACAGAAATACAACAAAAACAATTCAACAAGAAAAATTATGATAGAAATACTACAAAAAAATATTAGATATACTACAAATGTATTATGGAAATAGTACAAAAATACTACTGTATAAATACTACAAATACTTCAAAATGAAATTACAGTAATGATAAAAAATACTACAGAAATACTATGAAAGTCTGACTGCAAAAATACTACAAAAATACTGTAGCTGTACTACAAAGATTCTACTTTGGAAAGACTGCAAAAATACTACAATAATACTTCGTAATTATGACAACAGAAATACAACTACAGTAATAGAATATACAACCAAAAAAATCTATTATAGAAGTACCTCCGCAGAAATACTACATTACGGTGCTAGGAATTAAATGGACTGAACCATTTCAAGGCAGTGTAGTATTTCTGACGCTGCGTTCACATTTTTTGTTTTATTTCACTTTTTGGTCGAGTTTTTCTTATCCTATTTAAGCTGTCCTTTATTTAGGAAGAGTTTTTTAAATGTTCTTATTCAATATATGTTTTGAGTAAACAACTATGATTCATTGTGTATTTTTTGTTGAAGTGACGTCATGGGGGCGCTACTTTTCGGCGTGTGGGCGGAGGGATTTGTGTCAAGTGCTGCGGCCACCAGGCCACAGTGTTATTTCTCATTATTTCGCCAACTTTGTTGTTTTTTTCTTTTATTGGGTACTTATATTTCAGAACATCTAAGAAAAAGAAGCTAAAGAAAAAGAAAACAAAAGCATAAAAAAGACTTCCTGTGAACAAGAGTCAACACGGTAGCGTTGCGCCCTCTGCTGACCAGTTGTGGTCACTGCACGCCTCGTTAAGATGTCTTTTAAATATTATTTATTGATTCAACCTTCATGGAAATAAGACTAAAAAGCTTCCTTTTACCTGTTCTTATATTATACACAATATATGATTCTTAAAAGAAAATGGCGAGAGTGTGAAAATGTTTCCATTTAGCACAAGTGAGAACGGCAGAACTGCGACCTCTGTTGACCATAAATGGTACTACATGTCTTATTGCGAATCCTATTCCAGTTGGTTTAATTGATTTAACGCAAGAGAACGTAAATAAGATAATCCAGTTGATTCTTTTTCTTGTCCCTTTTTGAACAAAAAAAAGAACTTGAAAACGGGGGGGGGGAGATAAGTTATACAAAATACGGGCACAGGTGAGAACGGCAGAACTGCGACCTCTGTTGACAATAAGTGGTAACTACATGCCTCTATGTGATTTTCAAGTCTTTTATAGCGCAATGAGTGATAAAACCGCACAAAATATGTTTTTTTTCTATTTCCAATGTTATTCATCCATCCATCCATTATATGCACCGTTTATCCACAGTGAGTTGCGGGGGGTGTTATTCACATCTTGTTATTTGCATGTTTTTGCAGGCGTGCACATTCTGATCGCGGTGGGAGCAGTGATGATGGTGGTGGGCTTCCTGGGCTGCTACGGCGCCATCCAGGAGTCGCAATGCCTGCTGGGAACCGTAAGTCCGTTTTTGGTATCCCCATTTGTCGGCGAGAAGTCTCCTTGAAATGATTTGGTGTTCTCTGTTTAGTTCTTCGCCTGCCTGGTCATCCTGTTTGCCTGTGAAGTGGCCGCCGGCATCTGGGGCTTCATGCACAAAGACACGGTAAGGATGATTTGGTTTTTAGCAATCCTTCTCGGATGAGAAAACCAGTGTTCATTTGAGCTGTGAAATGTGATGGGTCCCGGGGACTCGCATGCTCAAAAATCTATGGGTCCCAACAGAGATCTATGGCTCCCCAAAATTGAGCGTTATCTCGGTTGAAAATGTAAATCGGCGACAAATATATAATATAAATCTATATATTCATTCAGTTTTAACCATCACAGTTTATTTCAGAAGATCTAAGCTGGGCACTGAACTGGGAGAAAATTCTAAAGAAGGCACGCCAAAGAACTTTCTTCCTAAGGAAGTTGAACTCCTACGGTGTTCATCAGGAAGTCCTAGTCAATTTTTATCGTGCGATTATCGAAAGTGTTTTAGCAAATTCTATTATTGTTTGGTTCGGTCGAATCACAAAGAAAGATCTGTCGAAGTTCAATTCTGTAATCCGCACAGCGGAAAAGATGGTGGGCACCGGTTTGCCATGCCTGGAATCGATATATAATGATAGAGTTTTGAAACGTACCTCAAATATTCTTAAGGATGAGAGTCATCCTGGTAATGATCATTTTCATCTAGACCAGGGGTCGGGAACCTTTTGGACTCAAAGAGCCATAAAAGCAAAAAATATTAATTTTATTTTGGGTAAGAGCCACACCATATATTATGAGACAAATTGACTCAATTGCTAAACCGGCGCCCCAGACAAAAGCTTAGTCTTCAGCACATTTATTTTGGATGATTTGATCAAAATGATGAAAAGAGAATCATGCCAGAGCCTGTGTCCCAAAATCAACAAACATACCACTTGAAACTTGTCTCTTTCTTGCAATTACTCAAGGTCGGTTCAACTCATTTTGACCCTTTTTTTTCATACTAATTGGTTTCAAAACCAGATGTAAGCAGTTATTTTGTAAAAACGTCACAACATTCTGCAAACAGGGAGCCTGATGTGCTTACCTTTGGCGCAGGCGGCGTAGGGCGAGAGATGGGAGGGAGCGCTTGCACTTTTTGCATAGCTCCACCCATCCCTCCCACTCACCCAATCAAATGACTAAGTTCTCTTCCGGTGTTTTGGCGTATTTACAGTTCTGTGGATTCATCATAAGGTATCTGAACACTGAACACAGATTACATAGTGAACTTTTATATAAAGGATTCTTTAGCGTTGTACAGCCAAAACGAGTTTTTTTTCCCCCTTTTTTTGTGTGACACCTTGACTGTAAATTGTAGTGAAAAACGTGCCCTATATATACTGCGAAGTAATACATTGTTATTTAGCTAAGGTTTGGCTTTGTGTGTACCTGAATAGGAGAGACATCTCAAGTTTTGAACAGGATGGAGAAATTTTGCATGCAATCAAATTTGTCTCTGAGCCACAGATACTCATAGAAAGAGCCATATATGGCTCGCGAGCCATAGGTTCCCGACCCCTGATCTAGACGCTTGAAGTCATTCAGGGATACTAAAAGGTTTACAAACAGTTTTTACCCGAGTGCTGTCCGAATCTTTAATAATTGTAAATTGTAATTTCTGTTTTTCGTTTTATATTCGGAATGTTGTTAAATTTTTAAATTCTTACTTGAGCCGAGACAACGAGACAATATCCGATGATTTTTATGTGAAGATTATTGGTTGATTAAACTATAAACATTGGTAATACAAATCAGTTATCACTTCAACCTTTTTCAGTTCACAACAATATTGTACATTATACAAAATATTGTTGCTGAAATAATTATATTAATCTATATTTTCATTCCGTTTTAATCATCACAGTTAATTGGTAACACAAAGCGGTTATCATTTCAAATTTTTCAGTTCATATATTCTTGGTGGTTTGCTGTCCCGCCACAGTTGTAATGCCTTCTCAAGGTCCAATCCATTATCACCCTCCTCATAGCGTCACCAGGAATATAATTGAGTCCATTTGGGGAGAAAAGTCCTTTTCTTGCTAGGAGTATTCTTTTCTTTATTATCTTTCGTCGAATCGTTGGCTTCAAAACACGTGTTTTCCTTGCCTTCGCAGTCTTCTGCAGATTTTCTCCGCCGTTTTTTTCGTGCCAGAATTATTGCCGTCGTTACCACTTTCTGTGTTATGTTTCGACTTATTACCGACACTGAAGAAATGACCAATTTTTTGTTGATTTGCACCTAATACCAACTGTTTTTTCGGAGGCATACTTCTCTTTCACTCGACAACCGCCAAAACAATGACGACATCTCGAAGCAACGAGATCTCGTTGGCCGAGATCGGCGCGAGACCAAAACAACAACGGCAGATCTGCCTGACGAAAAGTTTGGAGTGCGGTAAATCTTTGTTAAAAAAATAAAAAAAGTAATCGGGCGATAATGACAATTTGGTTTCAAAAACGATGCGTCCCGGGGACGCACGTTGATTTGACCCAATGCGTCCCCGGCAAAAATGATGCGTCTAGGACGCAGAGACGCGGGCAAACGAGAACACTGGAAAGCTGTCGTTAAGTTGAGGGCTTTGATCAGAAAGTTACAACGTGAGTATACCCCGAGCCCGTGATGAGGATCAAGTTCTCCTTCAGACAAACATCGAAAAACGGTTCGCCACCGCCTTAAAGGAAAGTTCAACAGAGTATATGCCTGGCAATATGCCCCAAAATATGTAAAACAAGATGCAGAGAAGTCTTGGCGTGAGAGCTCGTTTAATTATCTTCATCAGTGTACAAAACAGAGGTCTCATTCGTCCCAGCAGCCGATGGAAATCTTTGTGCCCAGGGTGACACCGCCTCGTGTTCACGTAGATAGGGAGTCCGCCTCCTCTCAGCTTCCCGCAGGCTAAAGTGTCTTTGTCTAACAGCGCTGAAGCCGGGTAGCTCCACGTTAGCGTCCGGGATGCTAGACGTGAGCCAGGTTTCCGTAAAACACAAGAAACTGCTCTCCCTGTACACTTTGATGTTTTTCACCAGTTCCTCATCATAGGTACCCAAATAAGAGCGAGGAACTGGTGAAAAACATCAAAGTGTACAGGGAGAGCAGTTTCTTGTGTTTTACGGAAACCTGGCTCACGTCCTAGCATCCCGGACGCTAACGTGGAGCTACCCGGCTTCAGCGCTGTTAGACAAAGACACTTTAGCCTGCGGAAGCTGCACGAGGAGGCGGACTCCCCCTATCTACGCTGCAACCACGAGGCCGCGTGTCAACCCTGGCGATCCACAAAGATTTCCAATACACGAGCTGCTGGATAGACACCTTTTCTGGCTTTTCAGGTTTCCAAGGAGATGATCAACTTCTACGACTCCATCTACGACAAAGCCATGACGGAGAGCGTGACGGCCGACGCGGAGAAGAAGAAGAAGGCCGCCTCCGTGCTCAAGGTTTTCCACGAGACGGTACGGGAGATAAAAAACGAAGATTTCGGGACAAAGAATGAAACGGAAAATGTCATTTTTCTTTTTTGTTTAGCTGAGCTGCTGCGGGAAGGGTCAAGGCACCATCATCCTCACGCAGTTCACCGACCTCCTGGGGGTCACGGACCTTTGCCCCAGCTCGGGGACCTCCGTGGTGAGTTGGACTTTGTCGATTCCGTACGCCATCTTTTCAAACCGTTTCCTTTATCGGTCATCCCTTTTTCCGAATCTCCGGCAGAGCTGCCACGGCCGCATCCGCGACCTCTTTTCGGACAAGATCTACTTGATCGGCATCGCCGCCCTGGTGGTGGCCGTCATTATGGTGAGCGAGCGCGTCGCCGGGGGGTGGGTTACTATTTGTAGTATTTTCTGCAGAAATACTACAGAAATGCTACAAAAATACTACTATGAAAATACTACAGAAATACTAGCATTGGAAGTACTACAAAAACACTACAGAAATACTATAGAAATACTACAAAAATCCCACAAAAACACTACTATGGAAATATTACAAAAATACTACGGGTATACTACTATGGAACACACAATGTAGCACAAATTTTGTAATATTTCCATGGTAATATACAGTATTTGTAGTATTTTGGTAATGTTGCTCTCGTTGAAGTATTACTGTAAGTATTTTTTGTAGTAAGTCCATAGAACTGTAGTATTTCTCTCGTAGTTTTGTAGTATTTCTTTAGTAGAAATGTTTTTAGAATATTAGTAGTAGCTTTTAAGAGTATTACAGTAGTTGTATTTCTGTAGCAGTATATGTGTAGAATCTTTGTCATATTATTGCCTGTAGTAGTATTCTTGTAAGATTTCCATGGTATTTTTATTGTAATATTTCTGCAGTATGTTTATAGAGTTTCCATAGTAGTATTTTGTCGTATTTCCTTATTGTTTTTGTAATATTGCTGTAGTTGTAGCATTATTGTCGCGGGAAAGACTTTGGAAAACTTTTGTCGAAGTATTTTCAAAGTAGCTTTTTCTCGTATTTCTTTCGTATTTTTGTATTATTGTCGAAGTTGTATTTTTCTAGTATTACTATTGTAATAGTTGTCGTATATAATAGTAGTATTTTGTAGTATTTCCTTATTGATTTGTATTATTGCTGTCGTTGTAGTGTTACTGTAGTGGTATTTTTGTAGAAGTATTTTCACAGTTGCCTTTTTTAGTATTTCTTTCGTATTTTTGTATTATTGCCGAAGTTGTGTTTCTCTAGTATTACTATTGTAATAGTTGTAGTATATAGTAGTAGTATTTTTGTCGTATTTCCTTATCGTTTTTGTAATATTGCTGTGGTTGTAGTATTACTGTAGTGGTATTTTTGTAGAAGTATTTTCATAGTTGCCTTTTTTAGTATTTCTTTCGTATTTTTGTATTATTGCCGAAGTTGTATTTTTCTAGTATTACTCTTGTAATATTTCTGTAGTCGTATTTTCTTAGAATTGCTGTCATAATTTTTCTGTAGCACTATTTTTGTAACATTTCCATGGTAGTATATCTAGTATTTTTGTAAGGTTGCTCTAGTTGAAGGTATTTTTTGTAATAATTCCATAGAATCATATTTTGTGGTATTTCTCTCGTAGTTTTGTAGTATTTATTTCGTAGAATTGTTTTTAAAATATTAGTAGTAGTTTTTATGAGTATTACAGTAGTATTTCTGTAGCAGTATATTTGTAGAATTTATGTCATATTATTGTTGTATTTCTGTAGTATGTTTGTTGTTTCCATAGTAGTATTTTGCAGTATTTCCTGATTGTTTTTGTAATATTGCTGTAGTTGTAGTATTACTGTCGTGGTGTTTTTTGTAGTAGTATTTTCATAGTTGCTTAGTTGTTTTTTTAGTATTTCTTTAGTATTTTTGTAGTATTACTATTGTAATATTTCTGTCGTAGTATTTTTGTATTGGAGTGTAACTGTAGTAGAACTTTTTTTGTGGACACACAAAGGAACAATGCGGACCAAATCAAACATTTATTTATTAGTAGTACTTTATTTAAGATATATTTTTCGTTTGTTTGTCAGGCCGAATGATAGAGCGCCGGCCGTAGTTTGCCTACCCCTGCATTATCTCTGGTGTTTTTATTATTTTGTTTTTTTCAGATCTTCGAGATGATCTTCAGCATGGTGCTGTGCTGCGGCATCCGCAACAGTCCTGTTTACTAGAGGCCACGCCCCCTCAATCAAGCCCCTCCCCCTCAAATCCCCGGCGTTCCACCGGGAACACTATTTAGCTTGCTGGAATTACTAACCACTCCCCCCCTCGTGCTGACTCCGCCCACCTGTAGATAGACGGCGTATCCTCCATTTTGTTTTTTGTACCGACGGTTCCGTCCCGGTCGTAAATGTTTACTCGTTTTTCACTTTTTTGGGGTGTTTTCGTCCGCTCGCCCGAAAATGTACACGCAATGATCCGACATCAAAAATTGCCTTTTGTCAAATATTTTTCCGATAAGTCACATTGGAATTAAAAGTACTTGTAAGTGCTAAGATTACATTAAAAAATAAACTTAGAAAATAAAAAATGGTATTTCAGAATATGAGCTAATACGCTAAAATGAAACGTATACAACAAAATACAGTTGTTTTCAGACTAAATGGCGCACTGGACTATAAGTCGCATGCTAATAAAGGTACTTGTAAGATTGCATTATAAAAACATTTGAAAATGAAAAATGGTACTTCAGAATATGAGCTAATATGCTAAAATGAAATGTATACAACAAAATGCAGTTAAAGACAGTTTTTGTGCAGACTAAATAGCGCACTGGACTATAAGCCGCATGCTATTAAAACTACTCTGACAGATAACCGAGAAATTTTCATACAAAATAAAGTTAAAATATGTAAAATACAAATACAATCATATAGTAAAAAGATAATAATAGGATAACATCTTTCAAATGAAAATAAAACAATGAATATTATTAATCGTTAAAATAGAATATTCATATTTCACCTTAGTTTCCGGAATAGAAGGCGGACATTTTGATTTCGGTCACATTTTTGTCGGTGCTCCATTATCGTGAGGAGATTTTGCTCATTGGCTGAGGAAAGTGAGTCAATTTCAATATAAATGGCTGACATCCAACACAAATTCGGAATTAAAAAAAAAAAAAATATATATATATATATATATATATATATATATATATATATATATATATATATATATATATATATATATATATATATATATATATATAAAGAATTTCAAGTCGCTTTTTATCCTCGTCTTTAAAGTCCTCTCCAAAACGGTGGAGCAACGCTGCCCTCTGCCGGATGAATTTGCAACTGAATCGAATTTCAAATGGATCCATTTTTTGCGTGAACATTTTTGAGCGTCTTTCTTTCAGAATTTGTATTTCTTGAATGTATAAAAAGATGTGTAAATAGATATATAAATATATACATACGATCTATATATACCCGGTGCTTTTTCTCGAAGCGCATGCGTATTAATTAGCCCGTCGTGCTAGCAGTCCGGAACCGGAAGTCCGGAAATTTGGGCTTCCGTTTGAAGGTTTTTCAGAATAAAATCCAAATATATCCAGGAAGATCGTTTATAGGAAAGAAAGTCCTTTTTTTTCATTAAAGTGATTTATTGCCTTATTTTGAAAAGCCGCTTGGATGTTACATGAAGGATATACCCAAAAAATACTTTTTTTGCAAAACGAATTGTTATATTTTGAAAAGGAGTCATTGTCAAAGCGTTATTGTGAAAATCCACTTCCGTATTTAATGAAGGATATGAAATGAAAAAATAATAAGAAAAAATTTGAATGTTTAATCGAAAATGGTCCGAATGTTCTCAGGATTTCACTTCTGTTAGCATGTTTGAAAAAAAAAAAATGTCGCGCTTTTAAGAAAAATATGTAAAAAAAAAATGACTGAAGGATTTTGGCTTTAGCGTGGCTAGGCTAATCGTTAGCTTGTGGGAACTGTTTGTCGACGCTTCGTATTTTCCGGAATGAACACAATAAGTTGGGGGAGGGGAGGTCCGTTTTCAGACGTAAGCTTTAGCATTGTAACTAACATTAGAAAAGAAAGGATTTCTGTTTTTGTATGTAGCCCGTTAGCATGTTAGCGAGCTCGAGGACGTTTTGTAACCGTGGCGCAAACGTTAGCTAGCATGTTTACCGACTTCCGTGTCTCTGCCGTCGGTTTTCCGCGGCCGCTCGTCCGAGTCGACGGGAATCGAACCCGTATCCAAAAGGCGACCGACTCTTTTATTGAAACGCTGGAATTTAAATGAAAAATGACGTAAAAGATGTTTGTTGTACCTCCTAGCGCTCGGCTAGCTTTAGCTAGGCACGTTAGCGAAAGTGGCTAAATGTTCGTACGTGATGTAGGATGACACTCGTGAGAAAAAAAGCATTTTTGGGGGTTTTGTTTTCGCCTCATTAGCATGTTAGCTTAACGTGTTTCAAACGTCCCCGGTTTGTCGTTTGTCTGGTACGTACCGAAGGGGCGGGGCTAAGTATGGTCCCGCCCCTCTCGACTTGTTTGCCCGAACATAAAAGGGATTAAATGTATTTTACAAAGAAAGTTGTGCGAGTGTGATTTTTCTCTCAGAAACTTTTGTTTTCCATCTCCAAGCATATTTATAAAAAAATCTCGTTCAAAAATTGCTATTACCTGAATTACTTCCCACAATGCCTACAAACTAAAATTGGTTCCGAGGGTTGCTGAAGGCATAAGGAAAAGAATGACAACGAAGCTCATAGAGAAATATGAAGGAATGTGGCTTTAACATATCAACGACTTTTAAAAAGGAGGTCTTGAAGCCAGGAACTATGTCTCTTCCATCCCTCTGCGTCCACCCGCTACTGCACTGGACCAGCTCAAGTCACGTCACGCCATTGTAATGTTATTGAATACTATGAACGTATAACACAGGGGTGTCGAACTCGTTTGAACTCGGGGGTGCCACAGGATAGAACAAACATTCTGTCGGGGGCCGGACTAGTAAAATAAAGAGAAAGAAATAAGAGAAAGAGGGAGGGAAAAGGAGAGAGGGCGGGACAAAGAAAGAAAAAGAGAGAGAGTGAAAGAGAAAAAGTCATGAGAGCGGGGGAGAAGAAAGTGAGAGTAAGAAAGAAATCCAAAGAGAAATAGAAAGACAGAAGGAGAGAAAAAAAAGCGTGAAGGGTAGGAAGAGAGAAAGAGAAAAGAGAGAACAGGAAATAAGGAAGTTAGAGCAAATAAAGTTAAAAAAAAACACAGAGAGAGAAAGAGACAAAGAGCAACAAAGGAAGAGAAAAAGAGGGACACAGAGAGTGAAAGAGACAGAGTGGGAGAAAAAGGGTGGAAAAGAGAGAGAGAGAGAGAAATAAATACAAGTACAATGTCTTTGTTGGAGGCACCTGGCTTTGGCAACATCAAGTTGACATATTTCAACCTGCAGCTTTTTTTTCTCTTGCGCTTCTCTGAGTGTTTTTTCGCGGGCCAGATTCAAACCCTTAGCGGGCCTGATCTGGCCCAAGGGCCACCTGTTTGACACCTGTGGTATAATCCATGTCATGAGTTTTTACAATTAACATAAGTCTCTATCCCCCCGCTGTACGCCAATTTCACCTTATGTCCATCGCCTCATAACATACATGCCGTATCCCGGGGCTCTACTGTATGTTTTTTTTTCAACCTCAAGACACGAAAAAAAGAAGCAACCGCTTGAGGGCGCCATTACTCCAGAAAATACACCGTCATGACTATCGTTTACAGATATCGAATATCATTTGAATATTAAAGTACAAAATGATCATTCGTATCCAGAGGTGAGTAGAAACAAAGTACATTCCACTATGTTACATTTACTTGAGTAAATTTGGGGGAATTGTTGTACTTTTAGGAGTACCTTAAAATTCCTTTACTTTGACTTGAGTCAATTTGTGAAGAAAAAAACGTTACTTTTACATTAGGCTACATTGAACCCGTGACTTAAATCCCCTTCTTTCTGTCTCCGCTCTATCGTGTTTAACCAATCGAACGTGGCAGGCTCGTCACGTGACCGTGTTCCACTTTAGCAGGTTATTTTTAAATCCATATACTTGAGACAATTTGTGAAGAAAAATAACATTACTTTTACTCCACTATGTTGGACCCGTTACTTAAATTTTCTCCACTTAAGTACACTTCTGTCTGTCTCCGCCTTATCGTGTTCAACCAATCGGATGTGGCAGCCATGTCACGTGACCTTGTTCCACTTTAGCGGGTATTTTTAAATCCATATACTTTGACTTGAGTCAATTTGAGAAGAAAAAAATTAGGCTACATTGAACCTGTTACATAAATCCCCTCCACGTAAGTACGCTTCTGTCTGTCTGTCAGGTGCCAAACACCCGCTACAATATGCAAAATCTCCTTTGTTCAAGTTCAGGGGCTAGCTTGTTTTGCTTCAATGTGCTACTCGGTGCTTCATGTGCTTCATGTATTGATTTGAGTGTTTCTTAAAGCACTCAAATTGACGTTGATTATTTTAATCCACTTTTAAAATAAATTGATTTATTTGTCGATTGGCTGGACTCATCCGATGATCTGATTGGTTGTTTAAAAAAAAAATAATAACCACGAGGTTGCTAAAATGACTCAGTACTTGAATCACTTTGTCACCAAATACTTTTTTACTTTTACTCGAGTATTCCTGACTACTTTTACTCGAGTAACAATTTTGGCTACTCTACTCACATCCGGTCATAGGTGATTTTTGCCGTGATGGGGCGCAATTCCATTTTGGGTCAGGGGGCGAGCTGCTTCAGGTCTGGGGTTCATCTTTAAAACCTGTAAGGTGGGCTTGGGGTACTTCCTCAAAAGTGTGTATTTCTAAACCAGATGGTATCACGTTTCTGTTTCAAATATTGGTACTGCCCAAAGTGGCGTTTCTTTCTTTTGTCTTTGTTCTGCTTAAATAAAATAGTTTGGTGGGGGAAGGGGCCCCCAGAGTTGGGAGCGCGACTAAGGAGACGGACGTGTGTAAGTTCCTCCTCTCCTGGCCCCTCCCCCTCTCCAACTGCAGTTGTAACAAAGTCAAAATGCCTGATGTGTTTTTTAGCGTTAGCCAATTTTTAAATAGCTCTCCCACATGTGAGAGGTCCACAAAACCCTAATCTCAAGCCGAGGAAACCCTACAGTTTGAAAACTCTGGTTCAAAAGGATCAGGGTTGCGAGGGGGAAGCGGTTTGGGATGCTGGGTTGTTAGGGGCGTTTAGGGTTGGTGGTCCGGTGTTGAAACCCTTATACGAAGCGGAAACCCTAGTTCGAATTCCTACGAGGCTTTAAAAAGCTGAAACCTCAGGTTGAAACTCTAAAAACCCGACATATGAGGCCCAGGCCCTTTAAACATGTTTAAAGGAGCCAACTGTCATGGTTGCCATGGCGCCCAAATGGCCGCACCCGTGTGTGTGTCAGTTGCCATGGCGCCCAATTGGCCCCACCCGTGTGTGTCACAGTTGCCATGGCGCCCAATTGGCCCCGCCCGTGTGGTCTCAGCTGCGGC
Source organism: Urocampus carinirostris (assembly GCF_059441175.1). Classification (NCBI taxonomy): domain Eukaryota; kingdom Metazoa; phylum Chordata; class Actinopteri; order Syngnathiformes; family Syngnathidae; genus Urocampus; species Urocampus carinirostris. The sequence goes on along the minus strand of NC_142352.1, from coordinate 975,329 downwards.
TCGTTGACAGATTGGCTTTCCTTCTATTTAGGTTCAGTGTTCTCACTCCCCATTTGTCAGTCCATCAACGAACCTCTGCCCCGCAAGACGTGGGTTCTGAGTTTATTATCCTCTCCAGTTTTCGTTACCGTCTATTTTGTCCTGTTTATTTTCAATATCCTGTTTCATTATCTATCCTGTCTGTCTGTCCCGTCCTGTCCGGTATCGACCCCATCTGTCCGATATCAACTCGGGCGATTGGAATCGTTCTCGTCGGTCTCTGGCTTCCTGTCTTTCCACGCCAGACCGGCTTCCTAACGTGCATGACTCCCCAGTTCCCGTAAAATAAAAGGCTCGTGTGAGAACGTCACGCGTTTGGGTCCTGTTTCTGTTCTGACAGAAACCCTCAAACTATTGTCGAAAACTCTAAGATGAGAACAAAAGTCATTCGAAGTGTAAAACCCGACGAGCTTTTCTGTTTCTTTTTGTGAAAAGGGAGAGAAAAAGAATGAGGAGAAAGAAGAAGAGAGAAAAAACTGAGCACGATAAAAAAGAAAGAAAATGAGAATGAGAGAAAAAGGGATAAGAGATAGAAGGAGAGAGAGAGAGACTAGAGAGAAATACAATAGGAAGGAAGGAAGAGTGACAAAAAGAGAAGGATAAAGAGAGTAAAAAAGAATGAGGAGAAAGAGAAAGAGAAAAAAAGACAGTGAGCATGAGGAAAAAAGAGATAGAGACTAGAAAGAAATACAAGTCAAATTGAGCTGCGCTTTTCAATATGTCCTCTTGATGTCGCCAAAGACAACCGCCTCTCACAAGCAACTGCAGGTGCATTTCTTTCTTCTCTATCTCTCTTTTTTGGTTTCTCTCTCTCCCTCTCTCGTTTTTCTTTTCTCTTTTTGCTTTCTTTCTCTTTCCCTTTCTCTCTGTCTATCTCCTTCTCTGCTTCTCCCTCTCTGGTTTTCTCTCCCTCTTTCTCACTATGTCTTTCTCTCTCCTTCCCTCTCTTGTTTTTGGTTTCTCTCTTTTTTATTTCTTTCTCTCTCCCTTTCTCTCTGTCTCTCTCTTTGTCTTTTTCTCCCTTTCTCCTTTTTCTCTTCTTCTTTCTCACTATGTCTTTCTCTCTCCTTCCCTCTCTTGTTTTTGGTTTCTCTCTTTTTTATTTCTTTCTCTCTCCCTTTCTCTCTGTCTCTCTCTTTGTCTTTTTCTCCCTTTCTCCTTTTTCTCTTCTTCTTTCTCACTATGTCTTTCTCTCTCCCTCTCTTGTTTTTGGGTTCTCTCTTTTTTCTTTCTTTCTCTCTCCCTTTCTCTCTGTCTTTCTCTTTGTCTTTTTCTCCCTTTCTCGATTATCTCTTCCTCTTTCTCACTATGTCTTTCTCCCTCCCTCCCTCTCTTGTTTTTGGGTTCTCTCTTTTTTCTTTCTTTCTCTCTGCCTTTCTCTCTGTCTCTCTCTTTGTCTTTTTCTCCCTTTCTCCTCTTTCTCTTTCTCACTATGTCCTTCTACCTCCCTCTTTTGTTTTTCTTTTCTCTCTGTTTTGTTTACTTCCTCTCTCCCTTTCTCCTTCCATTCTCTTTTCTCTCTCCCTCTTTCTCTCTCCCTCCTGCTCTCTTTTTTCTCTCCCCCTTTCTCACTTTTTCTTTCCCTCTCTCTTCTCTTTCTCTCTCTCTATCACTCTTTTTTCTATCTTTTGTTTTTCTCTCTTTTATCTTTCTCTCTCTCTCTCTTTCTCTCTCCTTTTTTTCTGTTTTCCCTCTTTGTCTCTCTTTTTCTGTCATTCTCTTTCTTTTTTGTTGTCTCTCTTCTCTTCCCCTCACCTTTTTTGTCTGTTTCTGTCTCTCCTTTCTCTCTTTCAGTCCTTTTTTGTCTTTCTCTTTTTTGATTTGTCTTTCTCAATTTTTTTTTACTCTTTCTCTTTCCTTTCTCTCATTTTCATCATTTCTCCCTCTCAATTTTTGCTCTCTTTTTCTCTTTTTTCCCTCTTTGTCCCTTTCTCTCTGTCTATTTTTTTGTCTTTTTTTCCTTTTCTTCACCTTTCTATTTTGTTTTCCTTCCCTCTCTGTCCGTTTCGCTCCTCTGCGATCCGGAAATCCGCGGAACCCTCCGGAATGTCTCGCTAATCCCGCTCGCTAGCGTCATCCTCGCTAGGGGGTTTGGGAAAGGGGGCGGAGCTCCATTTTTGTGTCCTGACTTTGTGAGTACTGCGATGCTAAAGGGAGAAGCAAAAACATGGTCACCATAGAAACAAGGCTCGCCAAGAAATACGAAGACGTCTCGACCATCGGGACTATTATTGAAAATGACGGAACGATTGAAGTCTTCTGAGGGCCTCCCCTGTCTCCCCCCCCTTTCTGCATCCACCCGTTACTACACTGTACCAGCTCATGTCACTTCACACCAAAAGTAATTCAAACGTCAAATGCCTATACATGTATTTACTATGTTATTTCTCTCTCTCTCTCTCTCTCTCTCTCTCTCTCTCTCTCTCTCTCTCTCTCTCTCTCTCTCTCTCTCACTCTCTCTCACTTTCTCTCACTTTCTCTTTATCTTTACCCCTTTCATCTCTTTTTCTGTTACTCTTTCCTCCTTTCTTTATTCTCTGTCTCACTCTTTCTTTTTCTCATGCTTTTCCTTATTCTCTCTTTTGATTCATTCTTTTGATCTTTCTCTATTTTTTTCGCTTTCTCTCTCATTTTTTCGCTACATTTCTCTCTCTCTCTCTTTCCCTCTCTTTCTTTCTTTCGTTCTTTCTTTCTTTCTTTCTTTCTTTCTTTCTTTCTTTCTTTCTTTCTTTCTTTCTTTCTCTCTCGCTTCCTTTCTTTCTTTCTCTCTTTCTTTCTTTTTCTTTCTTTCTTTTTCTTTCTCTTTCCTTCTTTTTTTCTTTCTTTCTTTCTTTTTTTCTTTCTTTCTTTCTTTCTTTCCTTTTTTTCTTTTTCTTCCTGTCTTTCTTTCTTTATTTCTTTTTTCCTTTCTTTTTTTCTTTCTTTTTTTCTCTTTTTCTTTCTTGGTCTCTCTCTCTCTTTCTTCCTTTCTTTCTTTTTCTTTCTTTCTTTCTTTCTTTCTTTTTATTTCTTTTTCTCTTTCCTTCTTTCTTTCTTTCTCTTTTTTCTTTCTTTTTCTTTCTTTTTCTTTTTTTAAATTTTTCCTTCTTTTTTTTTTTCTTTCTTTCGGCCCGCAGCTCAAATTCGATTCGATTTCGACACCACTGTGACATCTCGGGCAAGTGACATGAAATTTTCATGCGTGGGTGTCGGGTTCCCTCGGCCGGACTCGACTCTCCTCGGCTCCGGACCCTGGCGGCCCCGCCCATTGGGTGGCAGGCCCCGCCCCTCCAGATCCCGGTCACGCCCTCCCGGCTATTCCCTCAGCCTCCCTCCTCCTCCTCAGTCGGGCAGCGCTGGACTCGGGTTCCGTTCGGGGTTTCGTTCGGGTTTAGGTCGGGTTCCGAACCAAAGTCGGGGATGAGCGCGTCCGACGGCTGCTTGCTTTCGGCGCTGCAGCCCAACTCGTCCCGGAGCACTTACGCGCTTCCGTCGGACGGGACCTGTTCGGACGCCGGGGCCAAAGCGCGAAGGGTTCGGGAGCAGGTTCGGCTCCGCTTGGCCGAGAAGAGCGCGACCAGGTCGGGGAGAACGCCGCAGCAGTACGACGACGGCGGCGGCGGCGACGACGACGAGGCAACTTCGGGTGAGCGAAAAACACAGCCGACTTTTGGCCCCCCTTGTTTTCCTTGAATTGACCAGGGGCGTAACCGTCCCATTTTGGCGGGGTGCCCGAGCCCCCTTAAGAATAACAGCATTTTGAAAACTCTTTCCCATATTTTGCCCCCAAAAGTAAGATAAGAGCAGATGAAACGATGATATAAAGACTCTTTGAACTCTTTGGTAACACATTTTTGATCGAAAAAGAGAAAAAAGTAAGAAAATGAGTCAAACATGCGGCCCGCGGGTGAGTTCAGGTGCGTGGAGAGGAGCTCAAGAGAAAAAAAAGTCAAACCACTGGCTGCAGTTTTATTAAAGTGATCCATTGTTGCTGGATTTTTTCCCTCTCTGTCTCTTGTTTGATCTTATTTGTCTCTCTCGCTCTCTTTCTCTTTTTTTTGTCTCTTTCTCTTTTCTCTTCCTCCTTTTATTCTGTCTCTTTTTCTCTTTTCCTTTTTCTTTCTCCCCTCCGGTTGTTTTCTTTTACCTCTTTCTCTCTTCCTCTTATTTCTCCTCCTTTCTCCCTTTTCCTTTTCTCTTATTCTCATTCTCTGTTTGTATTTCTTATCCAACTCTCTTTTTCTCTTCTGTCTTTTTCCTTCTCTTTTGTCTTTTATTCTCTTGCTACTGCTCTCTCTGTTTCTTTTTCTTCTATTTCTTTTTTTCCCTTTCTAGCTGTGTTTCACTTTTTCTTTCTATTTTTTCTCAGTCTTTCTCATGGTCTCATTTTTTTCTTCCTTTCATTTTCTTTTCCCTTCTTTCTTTATTCTTTTTTCCCCTCTTTCTTGCAGTGTCTGACTTTTTCTTTCTATTGTTCTCAGTCTTTCTCGTCATCTCTCTTTCTTTTTCTTTCTTCTTTCTTTCATTTTCTTTTCCTTTCTTTCTTTTTCCTTTTCCCTCTTTCTTGCAGTGTCTCCTTTTTTCTTTCTGTTTTTCTCAGTCTTTCTCGTCGTCCGTCTTTCTTCTTCCTTTCATTTTCTTTTCCTTTCTTTCTTCTTTTTCCCCCCTGTTTCTTGCAGTGTTTCACTTTTTCTTTCTATTTTTCTCAGTCTTTCTCATGGTCTCCCTTTTTTCTTTCATTTTCTTTTCCTTCTTTCTTTTTCCTTTTCCTCTCTTTCTTGCAGTGTCTCACTTTTTCTTTCTATTGTTCTCAGTCTTTCTTGTCTCTCTTTCTTCTTTCTTTCATTTTCTTTTCCTTTCTTTCTTTTTCCTTTTTCCCTCTTTCTTGCAGTGTCTCACTTTTTCTTTCTGTTTTTCTCAGTCTTTCTCGTCGTCCCTCTTTCTTCTTTCTTTCATTTTCTTTTCCTTTCCTTCTTTCCTCTGTTGCGTCTCCAACACGATGGCTGGCTAGCGTCAAACGGTGTTTTTGTGAGCACGCTAGATAAAAGGCGGAGGTCGGAGAGGCCCTCTGGCCGGCCTTAAATCAACAAGAGGAGCTGGCTGATAAGCGGCACGCCGGACGAAAGGTTGTTACTCTTGCCACCGATTGTCCATTTCCCGGGCGTGCCACGGCCACTTCTTGTTGCGTAAATGTGCACACCCCGGAGAAAGAAATAGAAAAAGGGAGAAGCAAAAAAAAGGAGCTTGTTAGGATTGATAAACACGAAGAAAGCACACGAGTGGCTGTCACCGATCAACAATCGGGATTCTAATTAAAAACGAGCTGGCCGATAAAGCGACTAAGTCTTACAAGGGCGTGTGAGTTCCATTCAGCATCCACCCGCGACTCCATTAGACCAGCTCAAGTCATAATTCACCCAGGTATATAAAAAGTCATTTTCCTTTCACATGCGTATGAATTCAAAGGCGGAATAATCGTTATTGTCGTTGAATACAATGTGGGGATAATTGATTAGACGTGATACTCAAGGTAAACGGCCATCTTTTTTATTATGACAAAGTAAAGCTAATTAGCAAATGCTAACCTCCATAAAAACTTTCATATTACAAAATAGTGTATAGCAAGTTTTACTTTCGTTTTGTCAAATTAAAATGAAGGAAAAACTACTTTTGATTCCCCTTTGGTGAGAGGTGAGTGGAGCTGGTACGGTGGAGTTAACGGGTGGATGCAGAGGGGAGGATTCAAACTGAATCGACATGTAGTTATTGAAATGTATTATCTGGGGTAGAGGGCACAAGCTAACGTTGCTGTGCTACGCTAGATAGCAGTTTCCCTTGAGGGTTTATCGGAGGTTCTATTTGTGAACGTCCACTTCATCTCAGTGACGTCCGGTGTCAAACGGGAACAGGATTTGGCCTGGACCGTGTCAGAGGAACAATGGCCGTTTTTCGCACCAGTTTTGCATCTAAAAAATAGGTATTTTCGGCGCTATTTTTGTGAGTATTTGACCTTCAACATTCCTAAAAAAAAACCTAGAAGGATATTTCATGAACAAGAAATGTTTTTGTTCGTGTTTCCGCTAAAACTTTCTTATAATAGCACAAAAACTGTCAGAGACCAGGACAGGAGGCAGAACCCACTCGCATAACGTTACTCACAGTTTTATTGGGGAGAAGAGAAGGCGCCAATCGGGCGCCGTGGCAACCGTGACAAAAAAACAATGCCTAAGATGAAGACACCAGGAGGGTTAATCCTATGGACATGATTTAAACTTTGGAAAACAGCGCCCTCTCCTGGAGAGCGTCGTCACAGAAGAGGTTCTGTGTGCCGCTCGCTAACTCTGCCTTTTTTGGCCGGTGCCGTTAAGAAAAGGTGCGATGATGTCATCGCAAGACACTGCGTTTTTTTATAGTTTGTTATTTGAGTGATCTCGGTTCAGGTTTTAGCTGACCAATCAGAGGTAAGCGTGTGTTGGGTGGGCGCGACTGTGATAGGCCGGTGTAGGCCGTCAGTCAAACAGCTGTGACAGCTAACTTGTGTCACAATTGCCCATTGCCCTCCCTTGGCCCACCTATTTAAGATCAGTACTCTCACTCACCCCTTGTCAGTCTGTCAATGAACCTCTGCGCCAGCAAGACGTGTGTTTTGACTCTGCCCGGTATCCTGCTTGTGAATCCTGTCCGGTATCGATCTCGTCTGTCTTGTCCTGTCTGATATCTGACTCCAGTCTCCAGTATTGGTCTCCGGTATCTGGTATCGATTCCGCCTGTCTCATCCTGTCCGATAACCTGCGCCAGTCTCCAGTATCCGGTATCGATCCCGTCTGTCTCGTCCTGTCTGATATCTGACTCCAGTCTCCAGTATTGGTCTCCAGCATTTAGTATCGATCCTGTCTATCTTGTCCTCTCTGATATCTGACTCCAGTCTCCAGTATTGGTATCCGGTCTCAATTCCGCCTGTCGCATCTTGTCTGATATCCTACACCAGTCTCCAGTATCCGGTATCGATCCCGTCTGTCTTGTCCTGTCTGATATCTGACTCCAGTCTCCAGTATTGGTCTCCGGTCTCAATTCCGCCTGTCGCATCTTGTCTGATATCCTACACCAGTCTCCAGTATCCGGTATCGATCCCGTCTGTCTTGTCCTGTTTAATATCTGACTCCAGTCTCCAGTATCCGGTATCAATCCCGCCTGTCTCGTCCTGTCTGATATCCTGCGCCAGTCTCCAGTATTCAGTAAAAACAGAAACGGGTCCGGAAACAGGTCGGCAACAGGTATCAGGCAGGAAACAGGGCGAAACGGGTTGAAGGCCGGGACAGAGGAGCAAGGGCGGTAACGAGTCCAGAAAAGAGGTTGGCAACAGGTATCAGGCAGAAGAAAACAGGGCAGGATGGTGTCGGAGAGTACAAAAGTTCTCCTAGCTGAGAGCATAGGTTTGCAGACGGTCTTCCCTCTTGGAAGATGGGGATTTAAAAAGAGTCAGGGAACCAATCAGCGATCAGGGCTATTGGAATCAGTAATCATGACATGCATGGTGAGGAAAATGGCCTCAAAGACATTTGTCCCATACTGTAAAGCGAAAACGTTGTAAGGCGGGGTCGCCACATCCTGGGGGTCTACTCTACCATGTTCCGCACAGTCATTTGTTATGGTGTATGATGTTAAATTTACACTATTTCTCGGAGTTGAAGGACGGCCCCGCCCCCCTCCTTAGCCCCTCCCATTCCCGTAAATCAAGTCATGTTTATTTGTTTGGCCGTTATCACAAAGAGTCTCAAAGGGCTGCGCAGATCAAAGACTATTGCAAACCACAGACTATTATGACACCCTCCCCTGATCTAAAACCTACATGAGGGCAAGGAAAAACTCATGAACCTATAGTCAAGTTTATTTGTTTGGCCCTTAATCACAAAGAGTCTCAACGAGCTGCACAGACCACAGATTATTGTAAACCACAGACTATTATGACAGCATCCCCTGATCTAAAACCCACATGAGGGCAAGGAAAAACTCAAAAACTCAACATGAGGTAAATGGAGAACCCCTGATTAGGGGCCAAAACAGAGTTTGTATTTGTACAAAATGTGGTGAAAGGAACTGATTACAACAACGATTGTCAAACAATGCAGGAATGCTTTTAGGCGGATTTTTTTATTATCTGTTGGCATTTACATGGACGGAAAAATCTTACGGGGGCCAGGCTAATAGTTTTAAGAGAAGATAGAAAGAAATAGAGAGAAGGAAGAAAACAAGAAGGAAAAATAGACATCTGAAGAAAGAGAGAGAGAGAGAACAAGGGAGAGAGAAAAAAAGAGAAGATAGGTTGACGGTTTTTCGGCATTCCTTTGTCCGCACGTGAGGGTCCTTCTTGGCACGGGGCCCGGAGACCCTCCCTCGCCCCCCACCCGCCAACTCACCCTTTACGATCTCCCCCCCTTCTCCTTCTTCCAAACTGTGAGGTCCGTTGACCTTCGTCTCCGTCCATAAGAGCCGGCTTTGTGAGGATCTGACGGGGAAGCCAAAAACTGAAGACCCACCAGGACCCTCACAGGGGGCTCGTGTGGAGCTCTGGAAATGTCCGACTGGAAAAAAAATCGGTTTTACGAGAATTTCCCAGGCTTTTCTCTTCCTGGCCTTGAAATGTCAGGAACCCCGAGAGTTATTTGAGGGTTATTAATGGGGGGGGTCCTTGAAAAGTCTTAAAAGGCATTAAATTCGTTATGGTAAAAATAAGGCCTTGGAATGCATGAATTTTGGGATATTTCTTGAAATGTTTCAAAAAGTCATTTTTAAAATCAAAATACTTTTAAATGGAGCATAAAAGTTCTTTGGTATTAGGTTGCTCTCTTCCAGTTTGACTGAGACGAAGTCCTGAAGTCATCGTTTTGGTTTACGAAAACTGAAGAGTTCTGTTTTTCAGATGGAGAGTTTTCAACTGGCGCAGCACGGTGGGGCAGTGGTTAGCGCGTGTGCGGCACAGTTCTGAGGTCATGAGATCGAACCCCCTGTGTGGAGTTTGCATGTTCTCCCCGTGCTTGCGTGGGTTTCCTCCTGGATGGATGGATGGAGATTTCAACTGGACCAAAATAAGATCTGTCAAAAAATGAAAACAAACATCCATCCATTATCTGCATGGCTTATCATCAGTAGGGTCACGGGGGTACTGGAGCCCCTATCAGTTATCTTTGGACAGTGGGCAGGGGACACCCTCAACTAGTCGCAGGGCACACAGGGACAGACAATTCTCTCGCTCATTCACACTTAGGGACAATTTGGACCAGCCAATTAACCTGACATGCATGTTTTTGTATGTGGGAGGAAACCAGAGTGCCTGGAGAAAACCCACGCAAGCACAGGGAGAACATGCAAACTCCACAAGGGGAGGCTGTGGTAGCTAGTTTTGAACCCTGAACCTCCGCACCGTGGGGCTGTGCTAACCACCAAGCTGCCAGACTTGATCATGTAAAATATATTTCAAGATTTGACTATCCATCCATCCATCCATTATCTGCACCGCTTATCCTCAGTAGGGTCGCGGGTTTGCTGGAGCCCATTTCACTTATCTTTGGACAGTGGGCAAAGGACACAGGGACAGACAATTCTCTCGCTCATTCACACTTGGGGACAATTTGGACCAGCCAATTAACCTGACATGCATGTTTTTGGATGTGGGAGGAAACCAGAGTGCCTGGAGGAAACCCACGCCGGCATGGGGAGAACATGCAAACTCCACAAGGAGAGGCTGTGGTAGCTAGTTTTGAACCCTGAACCTGCGTACTGTCGGGCTGTGCTAGCTAACCACCAAGCAGCAAATATATTTTAAGATTTGACTATCCATCCATCCGTCCATTATCTGCACCGCTTATCCTCAGTAGGGTCGCGGGTTTGCCGGAGCCCATTTCACTTATCTTTGGACAGTGGGCAGGGGACACAGGGACAGACAATTCTCTCGCTCATTCACACTTGGGGACAATTTGGACCAGCCAATTATCCTGACATGCATGTTTTTGGATGTGGGGGGAAACCAGAGTGCCTGAAGGAAACCCACGCAGGCACGGGGAGATCATGCAAACCCACAAGGGGAGGCTGTGGTAGCTAGTTTTGAACCCTGAACCTCCGCACCGTGGGGCTGTGCTAACCACCAAGCTGCAAATATATTTTAAGATTTGACTATCCATCCATCTGTCCATTATCTGCACCGATTATCCTCAGTAGGGCCGCGGGGGTGCCGGAGCCCATCCCAGCTATCTTCGGGCAGTGGGCAGGGTGTCACGGTTGCCATGGCGCCCAATTGGCCCCTGCCGTGTGGCGCCAGCTTCTGTCACGGTTGCCATGGCGTCCAATTGGCCTTGCCCACGGACACCAGCTGAAACTCATTGACAGATTGCTCCCTGTGACTACTTAAACGCTGTCCTGTGAGTCCCCTTTTGTCGGTCCGTCTGCAAACCTCCGATTTTACACGTCAGGCCCTGAGAATCTCTGTTTTTCCTGTGTTGTTGCTCTTGTTTTGCCAAGCCCTGTGAATCTCCATTTTTGCCTGTGTTTTTGCTCCACTGGAACGGAGACAGGACCCACTTGCGTTGCGTTTCTCGCAAGTTTCATTGGAAGAAAGAGAAAGGGTCGCGATCCCCACGATCCGGAGTGGGACTTCCGTGGCGAGCAATGGCGGTGTCGGGAACGGAAAAAGGGATCAGTAGCCGGGGAGGGAGAGCAAAAACGTGTTCCGGGTCGGAAACGAGTCGAAAAGCCAGGAAAGAAGAGTAGACGTGGTCGGGGACAAAAGAACAGGTCGAAGCCAGGTGACAGACAGGAGCAAAAAACAGGTGGGAATCAGGGTCGAAAAAGGCTTGCCCGGAGTAAACTGAGGTTTGCAGACGGACTGACTGGTGACAGATAGGAGTGGGTATAAATAGGGACATAATATCATATGACTGTGCTTTTTTGAAAAACGAATCCATTCGACGTAACATGAAGTTTACCTACAGAGAGCTGACATGATTGTCGGCCATCTTGCTATCAAACCAAAAACCTTGTGAAAGGTCAAAGAAACGAAAAGAAAAATGATTTCTTTTGGGCACTTTGAGCTTCCGTAGTCTGTATTGTTCCGTGTTCTTTCGTACATTTCACTGGCGGTCTAGTGGTTAGGATTCGGTGCTCTCACTGCCGCCGGGACCTAGGTTCTATTTCCTTTGCACCCAATGTTTTGCAATCAGCGAGATTTTTCAGTATCTTGTTTATAACCCTCCCCCGTACTCTGTGTTATATTTTTAGGTCAAGTGGTACATTCCTCAATACAGTTTTTCCTTTTTTCTGGCAGGGTTCGAGTATGCGCCCCCTAGAGGCTTCAGCTCCCGATCCATGATCTACCCTCCAAGCAACCGAGCCATGGCGGTGAGCTCATTTGAATAGGATGCCGTGACGTCATCCTGACATCGTGGCAACCGGTCCGGGTATTTGCTCCTAAGACTCCTGGCTTTTCCTTCTGGGGGCTTTCCAAAGTAGGAACGTGGAAGCAGGAGTCGAGCGGGAACAATGAAACGGGGGGCAGAGGGGCCGGGACGGCAAACAGGATGCCGGGGACTCGCTTCTGATGGGCCCGGGGCAAAAGGCGTCCCGCATTTCCTCACAAAACAAAAGAGAACAAAATAAAATTCCGCTTTAGAGCAGGGTTAAATTTTGGGTGAGTGTCAGAACCCGAAGAGGATCAGGACCCAAACGCGTGACGTTCCCACACAAGCCTTTATTTTACGGGAAATGGGGAGTCATGCACGTTAGGCAGCCGGTCCGGCGTGGAAGGACAGGAAGCCAGAAACCGACGAGATCGATAACGAATCAGGGTAACAAAAATAAACAGGAGAAACTAGACGGGAACGAAAACTGGAGAGAATAATAAACATGGCAAAAATAAACAGAAACAAAACTGGAAACTGTTAAAAACAGGACAAATCAAATAGGAACAATACTGGACAGGAAATACGAACAGGAAACCGAGTCAGAACCAACGTATTGCGGGGCAGAGGTTTGTTGACAGACTGACCAAGGGAGAGTGAGGGCACTGAGCTTCAATAGAAGTAAAGCCAATCTGTCAATGAGCCGCAGCTGGCACCCCACGGGCGGGGCCAATTGGGCACCATGGCAACCGTGACACACATAGGCAGGGCCAATTGGGCACCATGGCAACTGTGACAGGTGAAATGCTTGTAAAGGCTCAAAAGTGTTGTCATGCGTCCCGGGATTTCAGACAGACCCAAACGCGGGACGCAATGAGACAAGAAAACGGGGATGTGATCAAACCCCAACAGGGGGCGTTTATTCAACAACAAAAACGAATTTCACTTAGGAGAAGGGAGTATGGAACCAGGTGTCAGGACAGGAACGGAGACAGGACCCACTCGCGTGATGTTTCTCACAGTTTTATTGGGAAGAAGGGGAAATGATTGCGCACACGATCCAGTGGTCGCAGGGGGCAGGTCCCTCTGAACGTGAAGTGGGACTTCTGTGGCGAGCGATGGCGGTGTCGGGAACGGAAAAAGTCGAAAGTCAGGAGAGGAGAGTAGAGGTGGTCGAGATCAAAAACGGATCGTTATCCGGGACGGGAGAACCGACGTGATTGAGATCAAAACAGGTCGTAATCCGGGAGACAAAGTCAAGTCAAGTCAAGTCATTTTTATTTGTATAGCCCTTAATCACAATTAGTCTCTAAGGGCTTCACAAGTTATTACATATAAGAAGATTAGGTTACTCGTATGCTATAGAGTAGAAGTGAGTTTTAAGCCTAGATTTAAACATTTCCACCGAGGTTGCAGATCGGATATCAGGGGGAAGAGCATTCCACGGCACCGGTGCCCGGATGGAGAACGCTCTCGAACCAGCGGAACACTTCTTGGCTCTTGGGATCACCAGGAGACCGGCGCTCTCGGAACGAAGGCTTCGGGCCGGGACATAAGGGCAGATCAGATCTGAAAGATACGAGGGGGAAAGTCCATGTATGATTTTGTATAGTAGTAGGAGAACCTTAAAATCGCATCTTAGGCTAACAGGGAGCCAATGCAGGTTAGCCAAAATTGGGAGGAGCATAAAAGGCGAACAAGGGCTTGCCGTGAAGAAACAGATTTGCAGGCGGACCGACCAAAGGGGACTGACAGGACAGAGTTTAAATACTGACATGGAGCCAATTTGTCAACCAGCTGCAGCCGGCGCCACACGGGCGGGTCTAATTGGGCGCCATGGTAACCGTGACAGGAATAATTACAAAGTCGTATTCCCATTTTAACGCATCACTAACATGGCACTCGTATGATTTTTTAGGAAAATCACGTCCAGAACAAAGGGTAGACCCAATCGCGTAACGTTTTTCACAAATTTATTGAGATAGAGAGAGGAAGGGCTGCGTCCGCGATCTGGTGCCTGCTAGACGCAGGAAGCAAGTCGCTCTCGCGCTTGTATTGTGAAGTGGATCTTCCGTAGCGAGTGATGGCGGTGTCAGGGACGGAAAACAGGTCGGTAGCTGGGACAGGGAGAGCAAACAAATCGTAAGCCAGGACGGGACAGTAGATGTAGTCGAGATCAAAAATGGGTCGTGAGCTGGGACAGGGGAGCAGACGTGGTCGGGATCAAAACAGGTCGGAGGCGGAGACAAACGGGAGCAAAAACGGGACAGGCGGGACTTGCCTTGTATCAACAGAGGTTCACAGACAGACTGACAAGAGGAGAGGGACTTACTGTTTCCTTTACGGCCACCAGGTGTCCACCCTGCCCCCGGGCAACTTTTCGTCCCGCTCGGTGGTGGAGACCTCCTCCAGGGTCCGTGCGAGCGTGGCGCAGAGCAGCTTCCAGAGCCACAGCGCCCGCAGTCGCAGGAGCAAGTCCCTGTGCCAGGCCGACCTGGGCCCCCTGGTGCCGCCCCCACCCGAACCCGCCCTCCGGCGCACCCTCAGCGGCACCCTGCGGGGCCCCTACTGGCCGGAGGAGGAGGCCCCCGTCCACTTCACCTACAAGGGCCCGGCCCACCGCACCATCAGCCGCATGGCCAACCGCCAGCAGCACGTGGTCTACGGGCAGGACGGCTGGGGCGGGGCCCGGGTCGACGGCTGGGGCGGAACCCGGCCCGACGGCTGGGGGGGTCCGGCCCCGGCCCGGGCCGACGGCTGGGGGGTCCGGCAGGCCCCGCAGTGGCACGTCCACCGCGCCGACCGGGCCTCGGGCTACCACGCGGCTTTTTGCCACAGCCAGCAGAGGGCGGCGGCCCTCCAGCGGGCCGCGTCGCTACGAAGCGTGAGGAGCGTCGGAAAAGGACTGGACGTCATGGACGGGGCGTCCGTTCACAGCAACGACCAGCTGGGGGGGTAAGTCCCACCTCGTCTGCCCGGTTTCGGTATTTTCTGGCCTACAGTACATATCACTCGCTAAGTTTGATATCATCAACCCAAGGACATACAAAACACACTACCATTGGATTCCATTTATCACAAAAACACAAAACCTAGTCATTTCCAATGGAACCCGATAGCGAGTTGGGCCTCCTTCGGAAGCCATAGCAGGAATCAGGTTTACAAAAATTGGTCATGAGTCTTTCACAGTGGAGGAATTTTATTCTTATTCAAATTAAACAAACAAAGCAAATGTTTATTGCACCACAGAGGAAGACTTCGGACAGCCGAGGTTCAAGCCGATTGGCCGGCATCTCTCGAGAACCCGTAGGCCGATCGGCCATTTCACATCATAGCAAATTTCATACTGTACTGTGGACACCTGCTCTGCCTTCCTGTGCATCTTGCTGAGTAGAGTTTGTGTTCGCTCCCCTACATCATGCCGTCACGCCGAACCTTTTGTTCTCTCTCTTTATTATTCGTTGGCTCGCTTTCTGTCTCTCTTTTGCTTGGACTCTGTCTTTCGCTTGTTTATTCCCACTTTTGTTTGCTTGCTCTCTCTCTCTCTCCTTTGTTTGCTCTCTCTCTGTTGTTCCCTCTGTCTCTCTCTCTCTCATTCGTTCTCTCTCTTTTGTTTGTTCCTTTGCTCGCTGTCTTGTTTGTTCTTTTTTGTTCGTTCATTCTTTCTGGTTCTTTTGTTCTCTCTCTCTCTCTCTCATTTGTTCTCTCTTTTGTTTGTTCCTTTGCTCGCTTTCTTGTTTGTTCTTTATTGTTTCTTCATTCTTTCTGGTTCTTTTGCTCTCTCTCTCTCTCTCTCTCGCTTTCTCTCTCTCTCTGTCTGTCTGTCTGTCTCTCTCTCTCTCTCTCTGTCTGTCTCTCTCTCTCTCATTTGTTCGCTCTCCCTCTCCTTTGTTTGCTCTCTCTCTGTTGTTCCCCCCCTCTCTCTCTCTCTTTCTCTCACTCTTTCTCTCTTTCTCTTTTTCTCTCTCTCTTTCTCTTGCTCTCTGGTTTGTATTCTCTTGTTCGTTCGTTTTCTCTCGTTTGCTTGTTTTCTCTTTTCTCCGTTTGTTTGTTCGTCCGTCTCTCTCTCTTTCTCCCTCTCTCTCTTTCTCTCGCTCTCTCTGGTTTCTTTTCTCTCTTTCGTTCGTTTTATTTCATTTGTCCTCTCTTTTTTCCTCGTTTGCTTGTTTTCTCTCTCCTTTGTCAGTCCGTCCGTACGCTCTCTATTTTGTTTGTTCGTTCGTTTGCTCGCCTATTCCGTCCCTCTCGTTTGTTCTCTCTCTCTCTTTGACTCCCTCTCAGTTGGGAAGACGCGGATTTCCCCAATGACTTATGGGAAAAAAACCTCGATTTCGGCACTTTCAGGATGCAAGGCCTGGACACGCCCACGGCCGTCCGCTATTTGTCGGAACCGGACGCGGCTCTTCAGATCTTGGGCGCCGCCTACATCCAGCACCAGAGTTACCATAGCAACCAGGCCAAAAACCAGGTACCGCCCACCCTCCAAGGCGCCTTTCTCCTTCTCTTTTGGTTGACGTAGCGCCGCCCTTCTGGCCAGGTGCGCCTCCTGCACGGCCTCCCGGCGCTGGTGGCGCTATTCGCTAGCGACAACGTGGAAGTGGCGCGCTTCGCTACCGGCGCCGCGCGAAATCTCATCTACGAGAACGTGGAGAACAAGGCCGCGCTCGTGGACAACGGCGGCGTGGCGCGACTCGTCGCCGCCTTGGAGGAACCCGACGAGGAGCTGCGCAAGAACATCACGGGTGAAACTTCAATAGCCTTGCCGCTAACCTGCAGCTCACTTGCTGCTAACGTGCCTTAGCGAGATGCTAACCTGCTGAAACGCGCTTCTTGGACACCACCGACATGACACTAACCTCCATTGGACGTTAGCATGCTGCTAATTTGCAACTAACTTTCTCCTAGCATGCCATTAACGTACCGCTAACCTGCCACAAACGTTCCGCTAGCATGCTATGAAATGCCACTAACATGCCGCTAACCTGCCACAAACGTTTTGCTACCCTGCTATTAAATGCCACTAAGATAACGCTAACCTGCCACAAACACACCGCTAGCATGCTATGAAATGCCACTAACATGCCGCTAACCTGCCACAAACGTTCCGCTAGCATGCTATGAAACGCCACTAACATGCCGCTAACCTGCCACAAACGTTTTGCTACCCTGCTATTAAATGCCACTAAGATAACGCTAGCCTGCTGCTACCTGTTCATGTGTTGCACGCATGTTGCTAAAAAAATCGATAGCCTACCGCGAACATTATGCTAGCAGCTATAGCATGTTGCACACCAATTGCTAATGTGCTGCTAGCATGCTGCTACCCTGCTGAAAAACGCTGCTCGGACGCCACCGACATGACGCTAAGGGGCCGGTCACACAGCCGTTTGCGGCTGAATCACGGCTAAAATTTTGCGGGGTTTTTTTGCCCGTGGTTGCCCGCGATGGAAAATGCGCAAAATTGGCCAACCCGCTGTTCATCAGTGGTATGCCCGCAAAACAGACGCCGGCGACTGTTCCGCTTCCTCATCGCGTCATTTCCGCGTCATTTTCTCGTGTGGACCACGGGTATAAAAGCTCCCGAGCCGGTGTTGTGCCCAAATCCGACTCCTACGCAAACCCCCCCCCCCCCCCCCCCCTCGCGTGAACGCGCATTCTGCTGGGATCGCTTTTGTTGGAAGCGTGCATTGACGTTGGTGACTTTTTCATCCGCGTTAACAAACGCATTTTGTAGAATACGATCGTGCTTTATTGTTTAAATAAACGCGTTATATAGACTAGGATCTCCCAATTGTTATAATTAGCTCGCTTTATTGTTTTAATAAGCGTTTTATATAGAATACGATCGCTTTTGTTGGAAGCGCAGCAGAATGCGCGTTCACGCGAGGGGGGGGGATTTACCGTTCGATGACGTTCACAACAAAAACAAAGACGGAATGGTTTAAGTTGTATTACATTCCCAACAAATGCAAGACGAAGTGATTTTGGTGATATGTTCGCCATTACATTCCCTAAAAGTGAGATAAAACGAGGTCAAAGTGGTTGTAGTAGCGAGGGGATGCAAATCTCGGCAGGGATGCATTTCTCGGATAACACCGGGCTGTAGAAATCATAACCGCTCAAGACACAGTGAAGATCAAGATTTCAAGCTATGGCACCGAAGAAGCCAATATGTTATTATTGTAATCGTTTTTCATTTTGATTTTATGATCTTGTTATGAAATGAAAAGAAATGTCAAGAAATAAAAATGGATTAAGACGAGGTCACTACGGTGACGGAGATCTATGTTCACCCCTTGACGTCTCGAGCACAACTGACGTGCGCTCGGCAAATCGCGCCGTATATACGCGGAGAAAGGCGTTTGACCGTCACACGCGTAACACGCTAATTTCACGTAATAACACCACGATACAGGCGCAGAACATGCTATTACCGTGCTCCACCCACGATGACCCGCTGAAATTTCCCGTCCTACCCATGTGTAACCACGCCCTGGCCGCGGCCAGAGCACGCCGTTCCGCGTCATTTCCGCGTCATTTCCGCGTCATTACCTCGTGTGCCGCCCGCGGTTAACACGTGCTCAAAGTTTTGAGCAGCTCAAAACTTTTTGGCGCGGCCAACCGCGTGTGAATTTCCGACCGCGAGTAAAGCACTGCTGTATCTCGTCTATATGGCGATCTCAAAGCGTCCAATAGCGTCCGCCTCACAGGCAGAAATTTCTGGCCGTGATTCAGCCGCAAACTGCTGTGTGACCGGCCCCTAACCTCCATCGGACGATAGCATGCTGCTAACTTGCAGCCTTCTCCTAGCATGACACTAACATACTGCTAACCTGCCACAAACATTCCGCTAGCATGCTATAAAATGCCACTAACATGCCGCTAACATGCCGCTAACATGCTAAAGCATGTCACAAACCTTCTGCTAACCTGACGCTAGCATACTACTAACTTGCAACTAACTTTCTGCTAGCATGCCACTAACATACCGCTAACCTGCCACAAATGTTCCGCTAGCATGCTATAAAATGCCACTAACATGCCGCTAGCCTGTCACTATCTGTAGATGTGTCGCAAGCATTTTGCTAACAAATCACTAGCCTACCGCGAACATTATGCTAGCAGCTATAGCCTGTTGCACACCTACTGCTAATGAGCTGCTAGCATGCTACTAACCTGCTGGAACACGCTGCTCGTACGCCACCGACATGATGCTAACCTCCATCGGATGTTAGCATGCTGCTAATTTGCAACTAACTTTCTCCTACCATGCCATTAACATACCGCTAACCTACCACAAACGTTCCGGTAGCATGCTATAAAATGCCACTAACATGCCGCTAGCCTGCTGCTATCTGTTAATGTGTCCCAAGCATGCTGCTAACTTGCAACTAACTTTCTCCTAGCATGCCACTAACATACCGCTAACCTGCCACAAACGTTCCGCTAGCATGCTATAAAATGCCACTAACATGCCGCTAACCTGCTGCTATCTGTTGCTAACAAATCGCTAGCCCACTGCGAATATTAGCTAGCAGCTATAG
The DNA here is from genome assembly GCF_059441175.1 of Urocampus carinirostris. NCBI lineage: Eukaryota > Metazoa > Chordata > Actinopteri > Syngnathiformes > Syngnathidae > Urocampus > Urocampus carinirostris. The sequence goes on along the minus strand of NC_142352.1, from coordinate 956,377 downwards.
GCTGTTCCACACCTACTGCTAATGAGCTGCTAGCATGCTACTAACCTGCTGGAACACGCTGCTCGTACGCCACCGACATGATGCTAACCTCCATCGGACGTTAGCATGCTGCTGATTTGCAACTAACTTTCTCCTAGCATGGCATTAACATACCGCTAACCTACCACAAACGTTCCGGTAGCATGCTATAAAATGCCACTAACATGCCGCTAGCCTGCTGCTATCTGTTAATGTGTCCCAAGCATGTTGCTAACAAATCGCTAGCATGCTGCTAACTTGCAACTAACTTTCTCCTAGCATGCCACTAACATACCGCTAACCTGCCACAAACGTTCCGCTAGCATGCTATAAAATGCCACTAACATGCCGCTAACCTGCTGCTATCTGTTGCTAACAAATCGCTAGCCCACCGCGAAAATTATGCTAGCAGCTATAGCATGTTGCACACCTACTGCTAATGTGCTGCTAGCATGCTGCTAACCTGCTGAAAAACGCTGCTCGTACGCCACCGACATGATGCTAACCTCCATCGGACGTTAGCATGCTGCTAATTTGCAACTAACTTTCTCCTAGCATGCCATTAACATGCCACTAGCCTGCTGCTATCTGTTAATGTGTCCCAAGCATGTTGCTAACAAATCGCTAGCCTACCTAACATTATGTTAGCAGCAAGAGCACACCTACTGCTAATGTGCTGCAAGCATGTCACAAACCTGCTGCTAACCTGACGCTAGCATGTTGCTAACCTGCTTAAAAACGCTGCTCGGACACCACCAACATGACGCTAACCTCCATCGGACGTTAGCATGCTGCTAACTTGCAGCTTTCTCCTAGCATGCCTCTAACATGCGGCTAACCTGCCACAAACATTCCGCTAGCATGCTATAGAATGCCACTAACATGCTGCTAACATGCTAAAGCATGTCACAAACCTGCTGCTAACCTGACGCTAGCATGTTTCCAACTTGCAACTAACTTTCTGCTAACATGCCACTAACATACGGCCAACCTGCCACAATTGTTCCGCTAGCATGCTATAAAATGCAACTAACATGCCGCTCTGTAGATGTGTCGCAAGCATTTTGCTAACACTAGCCTACCACGAACATTATGCTAGCAGCTATAGCCTGTTGCACACCTACTGCTAATGAGCTGCTGGCATGCTACTAACCTGCTGGAACAGGCTGCTCGTACGCCACTGACATGATGCTAACCTCCATCGGACGTTAGCATGCTGCTAATTTGCAACTAACTTTCTCCTAGCATACCATTAACATGCCACTAGCCTGCTGCTTTCTGTTAATGTGTCCCAAGCATGTTGCTAACAAATCGCTAGCCTACCTAACATTATGTTAGCAGCAAGAGCACACCTACTGCTAATGTGCTGCAAGCATGTCACAAACCTGCTGCTAACCTGACGCTAGCATGTTGCTAACCTGCTTAAAAACGCTGCTCGGACACCACCAACATGACGCTAACCTCCATCGGACGTTAGCATGCTGCTAACTTGCAGCTTTCTCCTAGCATGCCTCTAACATGCGGCTAACCTGCCACAAACATTCCGCTAGCATGCTATAGAATGCCACTAACATGCTGCTAACATGCTAAAGCATGTCACAAACCTGCTGCTAACCTGACGCTAGCATGTTTCCAACTTGCAACTAACTTTCTGCTAACATGCCACTAACATACGGCCAACCTGCCACAATTGTTCCGCTAGCATGCTATAAAATGCAACTAACATGCCGCTCTGTAGATGTGTCGCAAGCATTTTGCTAACACTAGCCTACCACGAACATTATGCTAGCAGCTATAGCCTGTTGCACACCTACTGCTAATGAGCTGCTGGCATGCTACTAACCTGCTGGAACAGGCTGCTCGTACGCCACTGACATGATGCTAACCTCCATCGGACGTTAGCATGCTGCTAATTTGCAACTAACTTTCTCCTAGCATACCATTAACATGCCACTAGCCTGCTGCTTTCTGTTAATGTGTCCCAAGCATGTTGCTAAAAAATCGCTAGCCTACCTAACATTATGTTAGCAGCAAGAGCACACCTACTGCTAATGTGCTGCGAGCATGTCACAAACCCGCTGCTAACCTGACGCTAGCATGTTTCTAACAATCTGCTGACCTGCTGCAAAAGTTCTGCTAGCATCCTAGCGATTAAGGGCTCTACAAATAACCATGACTTGATTTGACCGTCATGCTGCTAACGTTATCTTTGTTGGCACCGGCAGGCGTGCTGTGGAATCTGTCATCCAGGGACAACCTGAAGGAAAAGCTGTGCCGGGAAGCCTTGTCGGAACTCGGCGCTAAAGTCCTGATCCCGCTATGCGCTAGCGTCCCGCTCAGTCCCTCGGAGAAGGACATCTTCAACAACACCAGCGGTTGTCTCAGGTAACACCGAGCGTCTCTAATCCTACTTGGCCTTCGCCGCCCTGCCGGTCTCGTCAACTTTTGCTCGTGCAGAAACTTGAGTTCGGTCAACCAGAGGACGAGAGAGAAGATGAGGGACGCGCCGGGACTGGTGGACTCGCTCGTGTCTTACGTGCAGCAAGACATCAGTATGGACGATAAGGTAGCCGAAACAGCTTCTCGTCTTATCTTGTCTAGTCGTATCTCTTCTCTATTGGTCTTGTCCAGTCTGGTCTCATCTTTTGAGGTCTTGTCGAGACTTGTCTACTCTGGTCTCGTCTGGTCTATTCTAGTCTTGTCTTGTCTGGTCTTGTTTGCGCTAGTCTGGTTTTGTTTCTTCTCTACTGGTTTTATGTAGTCTGGTCTGTTCTCTTCTGGTCTTGTCTAGTCTCCTCTATCCTGGTCTCGTCTGTTCTCGTCTGGTTTTGTCTAGTCTGGTCTTGTGTCTTCTGGTTGATCTAGTCAGGTCTTATCTCTTTTTTTCTGGTCTAGTCTGCTCTCTCCTCTACTGGTTTTGTCTAATCTGATTTTACTTAGTCTGGTCTCGTCTAATTTGCCTGTATTTGCTCTCGTTCCAGTTTCATGTAGTCTGGTCTCTCATCTTCTTTTCTTGTCTTCTCTGATATCTACTAGTCTGGTGTTGTGTCTTCTCTACTGGTTTTGTCCAGTCTGGTCTCTCCTTTTCTGGTCTTGTCTAGATTTCTCTATCCTGGTTCTCGTCTGATCTATCCCGCTCTTGTCTAGTCTGGTCTTGTTTTCTCTTGTTTGGTTCTATTTCTTCTCTACTGGTTTTATATGGTCTGGTCCCTTCTCTTCTGGTCTTGTCTAATCTCCTCTATCCTGGTCTCATCTGATCTCGGCTGGTTTTGTCTAGTCTGGTCTTGTCTCGTCTCTTCTGGTCTGATCTAGTCAGGTTCAGGTCTCATCTTTTTTCTTTTGGTCTAGTCTGGTCTCTCCTCTACTGGTTTTGTCTTATCTGATTTTACTTAGTCTGGTCTCGTCTAATTGGCCTGTTTTTGCTCTCGTCTTGTCTCTTTTCTGTTCTGGTTTCATGTAGTCTGGTCTCTCATCTTCTTTTCTCATCTTGGTGTTGTGTCTTCTTTACTTGTTTCGTCCAGTCTGGTCTCTCCTCTTCTGGTCTTGTCTGCTTTTGTGTACTCCGGTCTTGTCTCATCTCTTCTGGTCTTATTTAGTCTGGTTTTGTCTCTCTCTATTAGTTTTATGTAGTCTGGTCTTTTCTCTTCTGGTCTTGTCTAGTCTTGTCAATTCTGGTTTTGTCCGATCTTATCTAGTCTTGCCCAGTTTGGTCTTGTTTTCTCTCTTCATATCTCGTCCTGTCAGGATTTGTCCGGTCAGGTCTCATCTCCCCCTGCTCCCATCCCAATCCGTTTTTCCCTCAGGGCTTGGAGAACTCCGTGTGCATTCTGCGGAATCTGTCCTACCAGTTGTACTCGGAGTTGCCCCTATCGGTGCGACTCCGCCTGGAGGGTCCCGGCAGAGGCTCCGCCCCCAGGGACGCCGAGTCCATGGGCTGTTTTACCATCTACGGCAAGAAGAACACGCAGGTGGGTCGTCCGACAGATCCGGATGCCGAACCCGCGGCTTCGCATCCTCGGGAGGATGTCGTCGACGATAGAATCCCCTTTGCAAAAGTTTGCACCCCCACGGCGCAAGGACGCCGGACGGCAGCCGCCTCGGAAAGTCGAGAAACGCGTTTGGGTCCGTGGGGAGGCTCGAGTTCCGCAGGCAGGCTTAGCGCGCCGGTCCCCGCCCGCCATCTGTCACCGTCTGTGTATTTCGTCATGTATTATGTCATTTATTATTTCTGTTATTTATTTCTGGGTGTATTTTGACACTACAAAGAGTTATACAAATGAGGGGGCGGGTCCGGCTGGCTGAGCTTGACACCTATTGGCTGACTTACGCCAGGGAATACGTGACCAAATACTCAACAAATTTACAACCAAATGACAAACACAAATAAAGATAAACAATAAGATGATTGATAAGGAAAAATTGCATGTTAACATCTACTCGTTAGCATGTAGCCCTTAGCATGACTCATTAGCATACAGCCAATAGCATGGCTTGTTTGCTTGTAGCCATTAGCATAACTCGTTAGCTTTTAATTGTGAGCATCTAGCAGTTATCGTTACTCATTGGCATGTATCTGTTAGTATTTCTTGTTAGTATGTAGCCGTTAGGGTGACTCGTTAGCATACAGCCGTTAGCATGACTCTCTAACACGTAACCTTTAGCAGGTAGCCGTTAGCATAACTCATTAACATTCAGCCACTAGCCTGACTTGTTACCATATATCCGTTAGCATTGACTCGTTAGTATGTAGCCATTAGCGTGACTCATTAGCATACAGCCACTAGCATGACTTCTTAGCATGTATCCATTAGCATGACTCGTTCCTTTCTAGTTGTGAGCATCTAGCACTTAGCGTGACTCATTAGCATGTATCCGTTAGTATGACTCATTAGTACGGAGCCATTAGCGTGACTCATTAGCATGTAGCCATTGGCATGACTCGTTAGCATACAGCCATTAGCATGACTTGTTAGAATGTAGCCATTAGCATGACTCGTTAGTATCTAGCACTTAGCGTGACTCATTACCATGTGTTCGTTAGTATTTCTTGTTAGTATGTAGCCGTTAGGGTGACTCGTTAGCATACAGCCGTTAGCATGACTCTCTAACATGTAACCTTTAGCAGGTATCCGTTAGCATAACTCATTAGCATACAGCCACTAGCCTGACTTGTTAGCATATATCCGTTAGTATGACTCGTTAGTATGTATCCATTAGCATGACTCATTAGCATACAGCCACTGGCATGACTTCTTAGCATGTAGACATTAGCATGACTCGTTCCTATCTAGTTGTGATTATCTAGCATTTAGCGTGACTCATTAGCATGTATCCGTTAGTATGTCTCGTTAGTATGTAGCCGTTAGGGTGAGTCGTTAGCATACAGCCGTTAGCATGACTTGTTAGCATTTATCGATTAGCATGACTCGTTAGCTTCTAATTGTGAGCATCTAGCAGTTAGCGTGCCTCATTAGCATGTGTCTGTTAGTATGTAGCCGTTAGAGTGACTCGTTAACATACAGCCGTTAGCATGACTTGTTAACATGAAGCCGATAGCATAACTCCTAAGCATGTAGTCGTTAGCATGTAGCCGTTAGCGTGTAGCCCTTAGCGTGACTCTTCACAATGTAGTCGTTAGCATCTCTTTGTTAGCATGTGGCCGTTAGCATGACTCATTACCATACAGCCACAAGCATGACTTGTTTGCATGTAGCCATTGTCATTCTAATTGTGAGCATCAAGCAGTTAGCGTGACTCATTACCATGTGTCCGTTAGTGACTCGTTAGTATGTAGCTGTTAGCATGACTCATTACCATACAGCCACTAGCATGACTTGTTTGCATGTATCCATAAGCATGACTCGTTCACTTCTAATTGTGAGCATCTAGCAGTTAGCGTGACTCATTAGCATGTGTCCGTTAGTGTGTCTCGTTCGTATGTAGCCGTTAGGGTGACTTGTTAGCATACAGCAGTTAACATGACTCGTTAACATGTAGCCGGTAGCGTAACTCCTAAGCATGTAGTCGTTAGCATGTAGCCATCAGCGTGTAGCCCTTAGCGTGACTCTTCACAATGTAGCCGTTAGCATCTCCTCATTAGCATGTAGCTGTTAGCATCTACTATTGAGCACGTAGCTGTTAGCATACCTCATTAGCATGAAGCCAGTGTATGAAACGTTAGCATTAGCAGTTAGCGTGGCTAAATTGGCTCGTTAGCACATAGTCACTAACATGTATCCATTAGCACGACTTGTTAGCATCTGCAAGTTAGCATGTATTCGTTAGAATGCAGTTGTTGACAAGCCTTTTGCTCACGGTTACACTTCATGTGGGTCAGTGACACCCCTGGAAACGCCCCTGGTTACCATGGCGACCTTTAAATGAACGGGCTCATTCATTTCGGATGGGGAAAAATGTCAGTTGTTACGGCGACTGTATCGCCGTGGTAACGGCTATCTCTAACAAATGACACAGCGTACGATTCCCAATCGATCCGGAAATTTTTGACATACACGCATACGGAGGATTACATAGCCCAACTCATGGCTACTATGCTAACAGCACTGTTAGCAATTCGAGGCAAAACGCTGTTAGGAAATACACGATTAAAATGTAGCGTTTACCAAATTTTTCCAATGAGTTATCTGACGGCAGCACGGCGGCGCAGTGGTTAGCGCATGTGCGGCACAGTTCATGTCTTGGGAACCTCCTGCGTGGGTTCAAATCCAGCTCCAGACTTCCTGTGCGGAGTTTGTATGTTCTCCCCGTGCTTGCGTGGGTTTCCTCCCACGTTCCAAAAAACATGCATTTCAGGTGAATTGGCCGGTCCAAATTGTCCCTAGGTGTGAATGAGCGAGTGAGTTGTCTGTCCCTGTGTGCCCTGCGCAACCAGTTGAGGGTGTCCCCTGCCCACTGCCCGATGATTGCTGGGATGGGCTCCAGCACCCCCGCGACTCACTGAGGATAAGCGGTGCAGCTGATGAGATGAGATGTGGCTGACTCTATTAACCAAACATAATCTTCATTCACCCAACAATGCATGCTCTTGGAAAAATGTACAAGAGACCACACGGGGTCAGATTTATTTTCGTAAAGTATTTAACTAAGTGAATTCCATCAAATCAGCCAAATTCGCCGAATTAGTGCCGCTCTTCATCGAGCCTCTCTCTCAAAACAATGCCTGACGTCCTTGTGCAGCTGGCTTTTTACGTCAGATTCCTGTTATCAACAGAACTAAACAAAACGTTCGCATTCGGAACGGCGCGACCTGTCATTGACCTTAAGCCTTCTCTGTGAAAAATCTTCATTGCATTCACTAAATGTAATGTATTTTCCGCACTATAAGGCGCACCTAAAAGTCTTGATTTTTTTCAAAAGCTGACCATGCGCCTTATAATACAGTGCGCCTTATTTATGGATCAATATTAAGTCGCAAAGTCTTGCAACTAAGGCAAGCAGCCGCCGACTGGATTTTCCCCCGAAGGCGAAGTCGTCCGCGGTGTATGCTGGGATTTATTTACCGGCGTTTCATTGGCTAACCAATGTGTCAATCATCAGTTGAATCGATCACTATTGGCTAAAGATATTCAGAGGTCAAGGGGCGGATCCTTTTTATCATTTACAGGCTGGCATTGGCTTGAACGGCAAAACAAAGCCTGCAATTGGCCGAAGAAGATGAATGCGTATAGCACGTGGCTGACGGCATAATGAAAGCATTTTCTTCTATTCTGTATTTGTAAATATTTTATTCTCCTGGATTTACTAAACTCACGGATATAAGAGGACCACGGCTGCACATTATTATGAACACAACGACTTCGGTGAGCTACTCCGGGTTTTATATTGTCCCTGTATCTTGTTTCAGACTGAACTCGATGTTTCTGTGATAAGCGGTGCAGATAATGGATGGAATGGAGTGTCTATTTTTAAATTCAACTCAATTCCAAGTGTTTATTGTAATATGCACAATAAAGTTGCGAGCGAAAAAGAAAATAGAAACTAAGGAATGGTTGGCATTTTCTTGAATCCCAAGACTTTAACCTTCCTAATGATATTTGGAACGATGCATTTGAGGCACATCGTACCTACACCGCACCGTCTTTGCAAGCTTTGGGAATGTTAAGGGGGTAATCAGTTGGACTGAACCATCTGACTGTTTTGTCGACGTTCCCATTGTAGCGCCTTATAATCCGGTGCGTCTTATGTATGTCAAAAATAGGACCAAAAACTATTTTTTCGGGGTGCGCCCTATAACCCGCTGCGCCTTATAGTGCGGAAAATACGGCAACTTGTATAAAATTGTATCCAATCCCTTATAGTCAAATAAATCAAATATAATGGACGGAAGTGACCCATTTTTGGCGTCCCTCAGCACCAGCGCCAGCAGCAGAACCTGGCCATCCTGTCGGAGGCGTCGCGTGAGCCCCGCGGCGCCGAGTGGTTGTGGCACCCTAAGGTGCTGCCCCTCTACAAGCGGGTGCTGCAGGCGGACCAGAGCACGCCCGCCTCCAGGGAGGCCGCCCTAGGGGCGCTGCAGAACCTGACGGCGGGGGACGGCAGGGTACGGCCTAGGGTTCGGCTTCTCGCCGACGACCGGAACCCGCTCGGTTCACCGTGACCGATCGGAAGCCTTCTTTTCCTTCAGTGGGCCTCGGTTCTGAGTTCGGTGGTCCTGGAGCAAGAGCGTCTGCTGCCCACCCTTCTGGACCTGCTAGATGGCGCCGACGAGGCCGAACTGCGCCCGCTTAGCGCCCTACTCAGGAACCTGGCAAGGCACGCACCCAACAAGGACCTCCTCGGTCAGTCCCCCACACTATTGGTTAGCTTATCGTAGCCTAGCTTCTTTGAAATCAGTGTCGCTGAGCTACGTGTGTGTTAGTTTATATTTGCTTAGCCAAGCATTGCTGGACTAAGCTTAGCTTATCTTAATTGAGTTTAGCATATGTTAGCTTATTTTTGCTAAGCATTTATCCAAGCGTATTTTAGTTTAGTTAATGAAATGAAATGATCTGCATTTCTCTAGCGCTTTTCAAGTCAAGACTTCCCAAAGCGCTTTACAGTGTGCTTCACATTTCCCAATAGCGGCCGTGCAGCCATGTAAGGCGCTAACCTGCATATTGGGGGTATGAGGGGTTCAGTGTCTTACCCAAGGACACTTCCACATGTAACACGGAGGAGCCGGGATTCGAACTGCGATCTCTTGCGAGCGCTCTACCTCCTGAACCACTGCTTGTCTTTAGCTTTTCTGTATGTTAGCTTACCTTTGCTAAGCTAAGCATAGCTTAGCGTAACCAAGCTTTGCTTCTCTTAACATAGCCTACGTTAACCTGTTTTAGCCCTAATTTAGTGTATCTTATCTTATCTTAGTGTAATTTAAAAAACATAAAACTTATTTTAGAGCATCTTCCCTTAGCTTAAACTTGTTTTTGAAGCGACACTATACTAAGCTTACCTTAGTTTTCTGACTCTCAGCTTAGCCTTTCTTTGATTTATCTTAGCTTTGTGTATCTTGAGTTAGCTTGGCTTAACTTAGTGTATCTTAGTATTGTTGTGTTTTGCTTAGCTGGGCATCTCTAGACTAATCTTAACTTAGTTTAGTAAATCCTATCTTTCTTTAGCTTACCTTAGCTTATTGTATCTTACCCTTGCTTTGTTTAACCTAGCTTAACGTAAGTTTGGCGAACGCAGCTCTATCGATTTTAGTTTTGTGTATCTTAGTTTAGTTTACTTTGATGGTCTTTGATTTGCTACCTTTTGCCTAGCTAAATGTCACTGAATTGTTCTTCATTTAGCTTAGCTTAGCTTAGCTTAGCATAGCTTAGCTTTTTCTTGTTGAACCAAGTGATGCTAAACTTTATCATCACTTATTTTAGTTTAAGCCGACTTTGAGCAAAGTGTTTAAGAAATGGTGTGAAGAACCGGTCCCCCTGGTGCTGTTGTTTTGGTGGTTTAGCCAAGAACATGGTGAGCGTCCTGGTGGCTAAGCTACCGATGGACGGACTCCAGAAGACGCCGTCCAGCGAGGTGGTGGTCAACATCTGCGGCGCGCTAAATCACCTGCTCACCTGCAGCTCCTTGGCAGCCCGCGACATCGCCTACTTCAACGGCCTGCCCAAGCTAGTGGCTATCAAGATGGCCCGCGACAACAGGTAGGCTAACGTGACAGAGCTAGCAAGAAATAGAAAGAGAAAGGAAAGTTGCCGGTAGCTAGTTACTTGCTTGAGCTAACGACCCTAATTTTCAAAGTGAAAAACTAGCCCACCAGCTATTAACACGTAGGCTAGCTCATAGCACTTCTCGCTGTTTCTGAAAATTTTAAACTTACAAAAGAACAATAAATAATGCCTCTACTGTGATAAAGCTATTTAACGTTAGCGCAAGTGAATTCGCAATATCTAGCCACATTTTTGTTAACGCTAGCTAGCTAGCTAGTGACCTAAATTTAAAATCCCTGGCTAGCTACTGGCTAGCGCTTCTGTACATAATGCCTTTACTGTTTTATTGCTAATGAACATTAACGCAAGTGAATTCACAGTCTCTAGCCACATTTTTGTTAAAATTAGCTAGCAGATTACAAACTCTAGCAAGCTAGCAACCCAGATTTTAAAGCGCAGGCTAGCTACTGGCTATAATTTTGGACATAATGCCTTTACTGTTTTTATTGCTAATGAAGATTAACGCAAGGGAATTTACAACTACTAGCCACATTTTTGCAAAGGGTAGCTAGCTAATTACTAACTCTAGCAAGCTAGTGACCCAAATTTCAAAACGCAGGCTAGTTACTGGCTAGCGTTTCTTTTTATTGCTAATGAACATTAACGCAAGCGAATATTCTACTACTAACCACATTTTTGCTAATGCTAGCTAGCTAATTACAAGCTCTAGGTAGCAAGTTAGCGACCCAAATTTTAAAGCGCACGCTAGTTACTGGCTAGAGCTTCTAATACATAATGCCTTTACTGTAATTACCGCTAATGAATATTAACGCAAGTGAATTTATAACTACTAGCCACATTTCTGTTAACGCTTGATAGCTAATTACAAGCTCTAGGTAGCAAGCTAGCGACCCAAATTTCAAAGCATTGGCTAGCTACTGGCTAGAGCTTCTAATACATAATGCTTTTCCTGTATGACTTGACTTGACTTGACTTGACTGTAATTATCGCTAATGAACATTAATACAAGTGAATATACAACTACTAGCCACATTTTTGTTAACGCTAGCTAGCTAATTACAAGCTCTAGGTAGCAAGCTAGCGACCCAAATTTCAAAGTGCAGGCTAGCTACTGGCTAGCTCCTTTAATACATAATGCTTTTCCTGTAATTATTGCTAATGAACGTTAACGCAAATGAATTTACAACGACTAACCACATTTTTGATAATGCTAGCTAGCTAATTACAAGCTCTAGGTAGCAAGCTAAATCTCCAAATTTCTAAGCAAAAACGAGCCTACAGGCTAGCTACTGGCTAGCTTTTCGCAGCAGTGCTCTAACACGTAACCTTGGAAAACAATAACAATAAAAACGGCCTCGACTGTAATTGCAGCTAATGAATGTTTAGCGCCGGGCTTCTGGCCGGCGCGGCTGTGGAATTTCCTCCCGGGTAGGGTTTTCTCACACTTTGTCACCGTTTGGCAGCTCGGGCGGCCTGAAAGCGTCCAGAGCGGCCTCCACCGTCCTCTGCAACATGTTCCAGTACAGCAAACTGCACAAGGACTACAAACTGGTGAGTGTCCAACGAGAGTAGGGTTTGAAAAACAGGGTTTCGAAAATATTCGAAAAACATCAGTGGCTTTCGAGCAAATACAAGGACTGCTAAATTCGAGTTTGTAAGGTAATGTTAGCACAACAAACTTGTCCAGACAGGGTTGGGGTTTGAAATAGGGTTTCAAAAACTTTTTCAGGCTCTTTCCCAGATATAAGGACTCACAAGTCAGGTTTTAAATCTCTAAGTTTGGGTTATGCTGGCACAGCAAGCTTTTCCTAATAGGATTAGGCTTTGGAAATAGGTTTTTCAGGCAAACACTGGGACTCCTAAATCGGGTTTCAAGTTTTTGTTTAAGATATGCGGGAGTAAGGTTTGAAAATAGGGTTGCAAAAATATTTTGGGAGTTTTTTCAAAAAGGTCTGTGGCTTTCGAGCAAATACAAGGACTGCTAAATTCGAGTGTGTAAGGTAATGCTAGCACAACAAACTTGTCCAGACAGGGTTGGGGTTTGAAATAGGGTTTCAAAAAAAAATTCAGGACCTTTTGCAGATATAATGACTCACAAGTCAGGTTTTAAATCTCTAAATTTGGGTTATGCTAGCACAGCAAGCTTCTCCTGATAGGATTAGGCTTTGGAAATAAGTTTTTCAGGCACACACTGGGACTCCTAAATCGGGTTTCAAGTTTTTGTTTAACTTATGCTAGCACAGTAAGTTTGTCCAGACGGGTTTGATATTAGGGTTTCAAAAATGTTTTCAAAAAACTTTAAAGGCGTCCAAACAAATACGAGGACTCTTAAAGTCAAGTTTTAGATCTTTAAGTTCGGGTTATGCTAGCACAACAACCTTGTTCAGACAGGTTTACGGTTTTGAGAATTAGGTTTCAAGAGAACTTTCAAGTCATATACCAAAACTATTAGGTTTCAATCTTAAATTCCGGTTCCTGCTAACATGGTAAGCTTGTCCAGGATTAGGTTTTGGGAATAGGTTTTTCGAAGGAACGTTTGAAGCTTTTAAGCAAATACCAGGACTCCCAAGTCAGGTTATAAATCTTTAAGTTTAGGTTCTGCTATAGCAGAGCAGGTTTGTTCAGGTCAAGGTTTCAAATTTGGGTTCCAAGCCAGGCACAGTGTTAGGCTCGTTTCTGAATAAGATAGCAGGACCAATAAGCTAACGATAACAATTGTGGCAACCTAGCTAGTGCCGAACCGTAGCTTCCAGCAAAGTAGCTAACATGATACTTGTTTTGAGCTTAATCGAGCCAAAATATACACAAAAATGACTGTTTTGAGCCCTACAGGTAAGGTTCCGAAAATATTTTCAGGGTTCAAGACAGAAATTGAGTAAAACGCTTTTACTGTTACCAATGAAAATGTTTGAAGCCTGATTTGGGTTTCAAAGTAGGGTTTTCACTTCTGATTTTGGTTTCAAGTCGACTTTGAAAATTTGAGTTTGAGTTTCATTCGGTGGCTTTGAAATTCCAATTTCATGTTTCACTTAAAGGTTTTGATAAAGGTAAGGTTTCCACTGAGACAGGGGTTGGGTTTTAAATGGTGTGGTTTGGACCTTCTATTTCGAAGCCAGCAGGTTTAAAATATTCCCTGCATTTGCTTGCATTGCTTTTTTAGGAATTTCATGTTCAGGTCCCAAATGGGATGTCAAATCAAGGTTTTGCTTTTTGAAGTAGGGTTTCTAGCCAGGCTTTTGACTTTCAAGTACAGACAGTCAAACATGAGGCGAGGTGGGGCTGGACAGGACAGAAACGGATTGTAAGGGGGGGGGGGTATGGGCGGTGGGGGTCTTTGGATCCTGACCCCCCCTCCGCTCTGGCACCGCCTGCGAAAGCCCTACCCGTGATTTAAGGCGAATTCTCCAGAATGAATCCTTGTGTGAGAACAACAGCGCTGCGGACATCTGGTTGCCACGGCGACGACCCCTCCCGCTAACACATGTTACGCGTTAGCTTACGGAAAGTCCAGCGTGGCTGATGCAAGACGTGCGCCTTAAAGGGACAGTGTGTAAAAATGACCCGCTGGAAATCTTTCCGAAAAGACTCCAGAAGGACAGGACTTATGAAGGTGGTTGTTAATACTCTAGAGCAGGGGTGGCAAAATCATTTGAACTCATGAGGGGCCACACGAAAGAACAAACGTTCTCTCGGGGGCCGGACTGGTAGATTAGCGAGAAAGGGAAGGGGAAAGCGAGAGTGAGAGAGAGAAGGGGAAGGCAAGAGCATGCGAGAGAGAGAGAGAGAGAGAGAGAGAGATAGAGGAGAAAGCTAGAGAGCGAAAAGTGAAAGAGAGAGAGAAAAGCAGGAGCAAAAAGTGAGAGCGAGTGAGAGAAAAGCGCATGCAAGAGAGAGTAAGAAAATGAGAGAGAGAGAGAGAGAGAGAGAGGGAGAGAGAGAGAGAGAGAGAATGCAATAAGCAAGCGAGAGAGAGGGAGAGAAAGTGAAAAGCAAGTGAGAGAGAGAGAGAGAAAAGCTAGAGAGAGAGAGAGAGCACGAAAGAGACAGCGAGAGGGGAAAGCAAGAGAGAGTGAAAAGTGAATGAGAGACAGAGAGAAAAGCAGGAGCAAAAAGTGAGAGCAAGAGAGAGAGAGAGAGAGAGAGAGAGAGAGAGAGAGAGAGAGAAAAGCAAGGGAGAGAGGGGGGGAAAGCGCGCAAGCGAAAAGTGTAAGAGAGAGAGGGAGAGAGAGAGAGAGAGAGAGAGAGGAAAGCGAGAGGGGAAAGCAAGAGTGAGAGAGAGAAAGAGAGAAAGAAAGTGAGAGAGAGAGAGAAAGAATGCAAAAAGCAAGAGAGAGAGAAAAACTAGAGAGAGAGAAGGCGAGAGAGAGCAAAAAAGACAGAGTGAGAGAGAAAGCTAAAGAAAAAGCGAGAGAGAGAGAGAGAGAGAGAGAGAGAGAGAGAGAGAGAGAGAGAGAGAGAGAGAGAGAGAGAGAGGAACGCAAGTGGGGAGAGCAAGCGAGAGAGGGGAAAGCAAGAGAGAGCAAAAAGTGAAAGAGAGAGAGGAAAACGGGAGCAAAAAGTGAGAGTGAGAGAGAGAGAGAGAGAGAGAGAGAGAGAGAGAGAGAGAAATAGAAAAGCGCGCAAGAGAGAGAGAGAGAGAGGGAAAGAGAGAGAGAAGGAAAGAAAGAAATACAAGTCCAGTGTCTTTGTTGGAGGCACCTGGCTTTGGCAACATCTATTGGACATATTTCAACCTGAAGCTTGATTTTCTCTTGCGCTTCTCTCAGCGTTGTCTTGCGGGCCAGATTCAATCCCTTGGCGGGCCTGATCCGGCCCGCAGACCGCCTGTTTCCCACCCCTGCACTAGAGTGACAACAAAAGAGTGGCTAGAGAAGGAAACTGTGTGGGTATAATTGAAGATACTTGAATCACAGGACTCTGCAACACCCGCTTACTTGCTTGACGAACTATATAATAAAATACATCAGCCATAGCTTACAACCAAGTTGTCAACAGGAGTGGCTAGAGAAGGAAACAGTTGGGGGAAAAGTGAAAGAGGCTTGAGTTGTGAGACCCGGGAAAGTTTACTTTTTGATGAGATGGAACGGATCACAATAGCAATGGCAAAAAGTCAAAGCCTGCAGTCAAGGCGTTAACCTGTGTGGCTAGAGAAGAAAACAGGGACAGGGCAGTGGTCGTTAATGTGTTTTTGCTTCTGATTTTAAACGAATTTCGGATTTTTCAGCTCTGGGGGGCGCTATAGCACACAGACACACTAGGGCTTTATGGTTTGACAATGAATTTGTGGATTGGAAGCAAGGTAAGGGTTTCAAGTTGTAAGTATGGTTTGGAATCCAGGTTAAGGTTTTGAAAAAGCTATTTTGCTACAGTAGCTCCAGTGTCGTTCCGGTTGCCCGGTTTCTCTTTTGAATTCCACACAAAAGGAGGCGTTGCGGCCCCGATCGTAAAAGTGAAATACGGCGCCGTTTTTCAATCCTGCCATTCAAAGCCCAAACGGCTTGCTAGCAACCGCGCCAAATACTAAAGCGGGGGCGCGCAAACTACGGCCGGCGGGACACATGCAGCGATATATATATATACATATATAGATGAAATACTACTTATAAAAACGTTTTCTAGAGCCAAATTTGTCCTTATTGTCCCTTTGTGTGTCTACAACTGTCAGGAACCAGAACCGGATCAGGACCCAAATGCGTAACGTTCTCACACAAGCCTTTTATTTTACAGGAAATGGGGAGTCACGCACGTTAGGCAGCATTGTGAAATGACAGGAAGCCAGAGACAGACGAGATCGATTCCAATTGCCCGAGTTGATATCGGACAGATGGGGTCGATACTTGACAGACGGGATAGATAATGAAACAGGATATCGAAAATAAACCGGACAAACGGGACAGGAACGAAAACTGGAGGGAATAATAAACAGGACAAAAATAGACGGGAACGAAACTGCAAACCGATATTAAACAGGATAAAAAGAAAGGAGAACAATACCGGACTGGAAATACCAACGGGAAACAGGACTGAGTCAGAATCCACGTCTTTCGGGGCAGAGGTTCGTTGACAGACTGACAAAGGAAGAGTGAGAGCTCTGAGCTTAAATAGCAGGGAAGCCAATCCGTCAACGAGCTGCAGCTGGCACCACACGGGCAGGACCAATTGGGCTTCATGGCAACCGTGACATTATGAATGTTAAAAAAAATATTGCGAGCGAATGAAAAATTGGGAACAAAAACTGGAGAGAATAATAAACAGGACAAACTCGACGTGAACGAAACTGGAAACCGATATTAAACAGGACAAAATAAACGGGAACAATACCGGACAGGAAATACCAACAGGAAACCGGGACCGAGTCAGAACCCACGTCTTGCGGGGCAGAGGTTCGTTGACAGACTGACAAAAGGTGAGTGAGAGCACTGAGGTTAATCAGACGGGTAGCCAAAATGTCAATGAACCGCAGCTGGCGCCACACGGGCGGGGCTAATTGGGCGCCATGGCAACTGTGACACACCATATACTCGTAATTCTACTATGGACATTCTACAAAAAAAAATACAAAAAATACTACAAAACGATCACATTTTTGTGTTTGACACAGGGTGCTCACATTTGCTTTCATTTTGAGTGCTACAAAAACAAAAAAAGAGAAAGGGAATATAAACTGTATAGGTTGGATCCCTTAAGCACACAGATGGTAGGGTCACCATTTCCTGTGGTGCGTCTTGGGCTAAAGGCCCCCAGTTCGGGACCTGTCAGGACCAGAACAGACACAGGACCCACTTGCGTTACGTTTCTCTCCGTTTTATTGGGAAGAGAGAAAAGGAGTCAGTGTCGGGAACGGAACAAACGGGTCAGTAGCCTGGACAGGAGAGCAAAAAACTTGGTCAAGACAAAAAAAAACGGGGCGGAGCCGGGAAACAGATGGGATACAAAACAGGAGTGAGTCAGGGTCGAAAAGCTTGCCTAGAGTAAGCTGAGGTTAGCAGACGGAATGACAACGGGTGACAGATAGGAGTGGGTTTAAAATTGTGACGGGGAGCCAATCAGAGTCCGAGGCATTTGGCGCCAAAGGAGCGGGCACAGGTGATTCCCTGTCAGGACAGGAACGGAGACAGGACCCACTTGCGTTACGTTTACCTCAGTTATATTGGGGAGAATGAAAAGGAGTCGGTGTCGGGAACGAAACAAACGCGTCAGTAGCTGGGACAGGTGAGCAAAAAACCTGGTCGGGATTAAAAAACGGGTCGAAGCAGGAGAACAGACGGGAGCAAAAACAGGAGTGAGTCAGGGTCGAAAAGCTTGCCTACATTTCTCTCAGTTTTATTGGGAAGAAAGGAAAGGGTTGCACCCACAATCTGGTGATCGCTGGGCACGGGAAACAGGTCGCTCTGAACGCGGAGGTGGGACTTCCGTGGCGAGCGATGGCGGTGTCAGGAACAGAAAAAACGGGTCAGTAGCCGGGACAGGAGAGCAAAAAAAGGTAGTCGGGATCGTAATCGAGTCGAAAGCCAAGAGAGGAGAGTAGACGTGGTCAGGATCAAAAAACGAGTCGAAGCCGGGAAACAGACGGGAGCAAAAACAGGAATGAGTCATGGTTGAAAAGCTTGCCTAGAGTAAACTGAGGTTCGCAGACGGACTGACAATAGGTGACAGATAGGAGCAGGCACAGGTGCATCACATCAGTAATCATGACAGGACCGGGTGGAAATATATATTGGCCTGGAGAGGGATGGGCGCCACCAGGCCGGACATGCCCATGACACATCTTCATAAATGAAAAAAATCGATCGTTTTTCAAAATAGGCCCCTTGGCCTCATTTTTGAAGCCAATGTGGCCCCTGACTTCCACTAGTTACCCACCCCCAGGCTAAGAGACACCGGAGAGTCAAGACGGCCATCTGGACTGGGATTCAGATAAGACGCAGATGTTGCAGAAGTGTCCGCCCCCTGTTATCGTGTCTGGCTCCGCCCCCTCCTCCTCCAGGATTTGTTTCTCAGGAGGAAGCGGCTTTTTGTTTTTTTAGGGACGAGCCGCCTCCTCCGGCCCGGCCCCGCCTGGCCCTTCCTCAAAAAGATTCCGGCAGGAAATTCCTTTCCTCGCAAACTTCACACGCGTATCGAAAACAAACAGGAGCGCTGTTCTCTCTCGTTTTCACTGAGTGTCGGGACCCAAACGCAGGAAACCAGAAGACGTAAAACAAGGGATCTTATCAAACCCCGAGAAAGGGCGTTTATTCAAAAGACGAAAATGTCACGGTTGCCATGGCACCCAATTGGCCCCGCCCGTGTGGCGTAAGCTGCAGGTTGTTGACAGATTGTCTCCCTGTCAGTATTTAAACTCTGTCCTGTCAGTCCCCTTTTGTCGGTCTGTCTGCGAATCTCTGTTTTTACACGGCAAGCCCTTTTTCGCCTGTCCAGTTTTTTGCTCCTGTTTGTCTCCCGCTACGATCTGCTTTGATCTCGACCACGTCTGTTCTCCCATCCCGTATAACGATCCGTTCTTGATCTCGACCACGTCTACTCTCCTTTCCTGGCTTTCGACTTCTTTCCAATCCTGACCACGTTTTTGCTCTCCTGTCCCGGCTACTGACCCGTTTTCTTCCGTTCCTGACACCGCCATCGCTCGCCACGGAAGTCCCACTTCCGCGTTCAGAGCGACCTGCTCCCTGCGACCATTGATCACCGGATCGTGGGTGCAATCCTTTCCCTTCTTCCCAATAAAACTTTCAAAACGTTACGCGAGTGGGTCCTGTTTCTGTTCTGGTCTTGACAGAAAAAGACTTCACTAATGATAAGGGAGAGTGAGAGCAGGATTGTTGAGGAGGGAGATTTGAGATCTTAGGGTGGTGAAAATCTTGAAAGGGAGATGTGGGAGTAGTGGGTGAATTTAAGGTTAGTCAAGAAGAAGGGTGTGTCAGGGCCAGAACGGAGACAGGACCCACTTGCGTTACGTTTCTCTCAGTTTTATTAGAATGAAGGAAAGGGTTGCCTGGTCTAGTGATCGCTGGGCGCGGGAAGCAGGTCGCTCTGAACGCGGAAGTGGGACTTCCGTGGCGAGCGATGGAGGTGTCGGGAACGGAAAACAGGTCAGAAGCCGGGACAGAAGAGCAAAAAACGTGGTCGGGATCGGAAACAAGTCGAAAGCCAGGAGAGGAGAGTAGACGTGGTCAGGATCCAAAAACGGGTCGAAGCTGGGGAACAGACGGGAGCAAAAACAGGTAGGAGTCAGGGTCTAAAAAAGCTTGCCTATAGTAAACTGAGGTTCGGAGACGGACTGACAACAGGTGACAGAAAGGAGTGAGTTTAAATAGGGACAGGGAGCCAATCGGCTTCCAATCAGCCAATCATGACAGGGTGGAGTGGCAGGTCTTGGATCGGATGGTCTTGGAACTGAAGAAGAAAGTTGTGGGAGGAGAATCTTGTCGTCTCGGCGAGTAAATGTCTTCAGGAAACAAAACGATTCAGCAACGTGAGGAGGAAGGCCAGAGGCTGCACATTTGACGCATGTGGTTGTTATCTATGAAAATACATTGGTACCTTTACTTACAAATGTCTCTATATGCAAAAGTTTCAGGTTAAAAAGTACCTGAATGGGAAAATTTTGCTTCTAGTTACAAAGTCATTTCAGGATACAACGGCTAAAATACAGTACGCGCTGCCATTCGCCACTCCCAGAGTTCTACCTGGAAACCTGATGTGTATGCGTGAATCCCTGCATGCTCTTCGTGTCCCCTTCTCACTCTGTAATCAGTCCACTGTATTGTACCGCTACAAAGAACTATCCTTTACAATGGACCCCACGAAAGACATCTAGAAATGTGGACAAGGAAAAAAGAAGAGGAAGAGACTTTTTCTGGCCATGCCAAGAGATAATAGAAAAAAACACACACGGTCGTGCAGTAGGAGTTCAGAGACAAGGAGGAGGACACAGCCATCATTCCATCAGCCCAAATTGAAGACATTTTGGCAAAATTCCACAAAGTCTCAGAATTTGTGGAAAGGAATCACCCAGGATAAGTGTTGACAGGTTAAGCAATTGCTCATTATGATGTCTGCCTCGTGCATTTTTCCCAGATTGTGAAAGGCAGACGTCATTGAATCAGTTTTTTCAAAAAACACCGTCAATTGACCCAAGTCCACTTTTGATCCCATTTTATTTTCTCCATTTTTTCTCAAATCTCCGGTTTTTCTGTTATTCCTTTTCAGAAAGGGTTCGCTCGTCGGGATTTCGCCGACGCCACCGTCTGAGCGGAAACCCGCCCGACGGTTTTGCGTCCCGAAGACAGGAAGAAGGAACGACGGCCGCAAAGATCGGCCAATGGGACGGCTTCCTGGTTTCCACGGCAACGCATCACTAATCACTAAAACACGTGTACTACTACTTCCTCCACTAAAATAGCCCAGTTTAGCATTTAGTTGACAAAAATGTCGTTGCTGAACAATAACCCCCCCATTTTTGAAAATCTATGGCCGCCGTGTGTTTTATGACCCTACGCAAGAAACAAAACTGGAACATTTTGGTCCATTACTAGGTGATCACTAACTCAATTGACATATTTTGCGCACAAACAAAAAAAGGGAAACGAAACAGTAACAAGCCATAGCTTGCAGCCAAGTGGCCAGAGAAGGAAACTGGGGAAAACAGCGGATGATCACAAGCGCCAAATGCCTGAAACACTAAACTATGCAACATTCGCTTTCCGAGTAGCGTTAGAAGCCAAGTGACATGAAAAACAAAGTGGAGGCAGCTTACAAAAGCAGAAAGCAGTACCCCAGTGGCTAAAGAAGGAAACAGTGTGTTAAAAAAAAAACGAAAATGAGAAGTGCTGGAAGCCTGAATCACAGAACTCAGCAATCTTTGCTCGTACGAGCAGCCCTAAAAGGCGTTTGACACTAAAAGAGCAGCTGTCAAAACAGTAACAAGCCATAGCTTGCAGCCAAGTGGCTAGAGAAGGAAACTGGGGAAAACAGCAGAAGATCACAAGCGCCAAATGCCTGAAACACAAAACTATGCGACGTTCGCTTGCCGAGAAGCCTTAGAAGTCAAGTGACATGAAAGGACAAAGTGGAAGCAGCTAACAAAAGCAGAAAGCTGTACCCCAGTGGCTAAAGAAGGAAACAGTGTGTTAAAAAAAACAGAAAATGAGAAGCGCTGGAAGCCTGAATCACAGAACTCGGCAATCTTCGCTCGAACGAGTAGCTGTAGAAGGCGTTTGACACTGAAGGAGCAGCTGTCAAAACAATAACAAGCCATAGCTTGCAGCCAAGTGGCTAGAAAAGGAAACTGGGGAAAACAGCAGAAGATCACAAGCGCCAAATGCCTGAAATACAAAACTATGCGACGTTCGCTTGCCGAGTAGCCTTAGAAATCAAGTGACATGAAAGGACAAAGTGGAAGCAGCTAACAAAAGCAGAAAGCTGTAGCCGGGTGGCTAAAGAAGGAAACAGTGTGTGAAAAAAAAAACCCGAAAATGACAAGCGCTGGAAGCCTGAATCACGGAACCCAACGTTCGTGTGCATGAGCAGCTGTTGAATGCGTGTTAACAATATCAATAGCTGCTAGAGGCGAGCCATCACTTGTAGCCAAGTGGCTAGAGAAGGAAACTGGGTAACAAAGGGAAGGTGTCAAGAGCCATATGCCTAAATCACAGAACACGGCGATGTTCGCTAGCCTTTTGAAGGTGAGTGACACTGAAGGACAAAGCAGGAGCAGCTAACAATAGCAATAAGTCTAGCTGTCGGTGTGATATGACTTGAGCTGGTACAGTGGAGTGGCGGGTGGATGCAGAGGAGGAGTAAAGGTAAATTTAAGGTTAGTCAAGTCAAGTCAGGTTTATTTGTATATCACAAGGCGTCTCAAAGGGCTGCACGGACCACAATGCATGTGCCTTCTTTGTATTTCTTGATCACAAGCTTCGTTTCCATGGTTATCATGATCTTGCATCTCCCTTTAGCATTACTGTAAGCCATTGAACAATAGCTAAACAAATTTAAAGCAGATCTGCATATGATATGACGTGGACCAATCGCAGACAGGCATTTTTTATTTTCTACGTTTTTGAACACCATTTTCTTTTTTATCACTATGTTAATGCCGTAAAGGGGGGTGTTTTCCATGCCGTAAAACAATGACGTCATGAGGCAGGGACGCCGTATCCCGGAGTCTTCTGTAAATTGTTTTATTTTTTGTTTTGTAAAGGACATAAAATGGTCCTCATTTATATCATGCTTTTTTGAACAAAACTTGTTTATGAGAATGATTTATGACTCTTAAAGAGCAAATTATGACGCTAGGTAAATGCTAGCCCAGTTAGTAGATGACCTCCGACCTTTTTTGTGTTGCGTTTGTAATTATAGGAAATTCAACTGTCATTCTAGAAGTTTCATGTCATCTGAACTGTTCCAAGAACTTTTAAAAAACGAAACATATTATTGAACACTATTTTGGATTTTGTACAGCACCACCTTTTTGCGGTCCTTTGAGTCATTTTCCTAGTTAAAGGTTCTAACATTGTAATTTCCCAGTTCACGCGAACAAAACACTGTTAACCCGTAACAAAATGAAATGCTGAACGAATAGCACGTGATGCTATCTTGTTATTTTAGATAGATAGATAGATAGATAGATAGATAGATAGATAGATAGATAGATAGATACTTTGTTCATCCCCGAAGGGAAATTCACATTTCCAGCAGCATCCCTGAGCTGAGAACAATCGAAAATAACACGGGAGCTGCTGGAGTGGCTGCCATTCGTGACGGCGCCGGAAGAAAAGATTCAATTTGAATCATGTACAAACAAACAAACAAACAAAATATTCATGTTTCAATAAGTGGAGTGAGATGCCATTAACTTGATAAATGGTCAACTATTCACTCATTCAATAACTGTTTTACACTAATTTTTTTCGTGTCTAGGAAGAAAAAGCTTGAATTAGATGTAAAATTGCGTGAAAATGTACAACTTCACAATAAAAACACACAGTCTACAAAAATGGGTCTTTGTCTTTTACAAAAATATCTGTTTCTTTTATTTGGGATTATAAATGTTGAAAAAATGAATGAATCCTAACAAAATTATTATCATTTTTGAAAAAGTAAATTAATCCTAACAAGGTTATTATTATTTTTGACATTATCTGACGGGACTCGAGTGTATTAATACGGAAAAGGCAAACAGCGCCCTCTGCGGGTAGCTTGAAAAAAGTCCACATTGGGTTCCAAAATTTGGCCAAGGATATTTACAATTACTGTTGAGGTATTTTTGTAGTATTTCAGTGGTAGTACTTTTGAAAAACAAGATCTAGTATTATTTTTGTAGTTTTTCTGTAATGGTATTCCTGTATTATACTGTTACTGTACTGTAATATTATGTTTGTAGCATTTTGTTTATTTACTGTATTTGTCCTAGTATTTTGTCCTCGTATTTTGTAATATTTCTGTACTAGTACTTTCATAGTACTTCTGTAGCAGTATTTGTGTTTTATGCTGTTGCTGTAGTATTTTTTAGTATTTTTATAGTAGCATTTCTGTAGTATTTGGAATAATACTGTAAAAGTATTTTAAGAGTAATGTTGTAGTATTTGTGTATTAGTTGTTGTGTATAAATCTTTTACTGTAGTATTATTTTGGGAGTATTTCTATAGTTGTATTTTTGTAGTATCTAGTTCGTTTACTGTAGAAGAATTTTTACTTCTAGTACTAGTATTTTGTTGTACTTCTGTACTAGTACGTTTATAGTATTTTTATAGTAGTGTTTATGTTTTGTACTATTACTGTAGTATTATTTTAATAGTAATGTTGTAGTATTTGTGAGTATTTGGTAGTATTTCTGTACTAGTACTTTTATAGTATTTGAATATGTAGTATTTATGTTTTATACTATTATTGTAGTATTATTCTTGTAGTATTTCTATAATAGCATTTTTGTAGTATTTTGGAATATTACTGTAGATGTGTTTTAATAGTAATCTTGTACTATTTGTGTATTAGTTATTGTGCATTAGATAGATAGATAGATAGATAGATAGATAGATAGATACTTTATTCATCCCCGTAGGGAAATTCACACTTCCAGCAGTCTACCCTGTTGTTTATTAACAGATGAACATGATGCCCTAGAGGTGCTTGTAGCGGAGTGGATGACGTCACACGCTAGTCCAAAAGTTCGACATCCCTGCGGCAGATGGAAAACTTTTCTTTGTGAAAATCCAGGGATACACCACCTCGTGTTAGCAAGTCCGCCTCCTCTCCGATTCCCCCCGGCTTTCGCGTCTCTGTTTAGCGGCGTTGAAGCCGGATTGCTCCGGGTGGCTACACGTTAGCGTCCGGAATGCTAAACGTGAGCCACGTTTCCGCAAAACACAGCAACTGCGCTCCCCGTGCGCTTCGATGTTTTCCACCAGCACTCGATGATCTTATTTGGTCGTGAGTTCGCATTTACCATGATTACGGATGGTACCGAAGACTTATAACGCCGCTAGCCGCTTCGCTAGCTCCGGCTTTTCCTCCACGATAGGCCCCTTCATCACGCCGGCACGAGAATTTTTCAGGGCAAGGAGTTGAAATTCCTTGAATACACGCATTTCTTGTGCGTTAAAACCCATGTCCATAGGATAG
Organism: Urocampus carinirostris; assembly: GCF_059441175.1. Lineage (NCBI taxonomy): Eukaryota > Metazoa > Chordata > Actinopteri > Syngnathiformes > Syngnathidae > Urocampus > Urocampus carinirostris. The sequence continues at coordinate 931,562 of NC_142352.1, read as the reverse complement.
AAGTAATCCATAGTGTAGTTGTCAAAACGGGAAGAAAAAACACCGAAGATAGGAGCAGACAATAAAACAATAGGGCAGCTGCTGGAAAAGGCAGCCGCTCGTGGCAGCGCCGCTTTGATCTATATCTGTAGTATCATTTTGGTAGTATCTCTATAGTGATATGTTTTCAGTATTTTGTACCAGTCAAGTCTATAAAAATACAATAGAAATACTACAAAAAAATAACACTACAATACAGGGGTTCTCATACACAAATACTACAGAAATACTACAAAAGTACTACATTAATCTATTACTGTAGTATCATTTTGGTAGTATCTCTATAGTAATATGTTTTCAGTATTTTGTACTAGTCAAGTTCATAAAAGCACTATAGAAATACTACAAAAAATAACACTACAATACAGAAATTCTCACACACAAACACTACAGACATACTACAAAAGTACTACATTAATCTATCGTTGTAGTATTATTTTTGAAATATTTCTAAAGTGATATTATTGCAGTATTTTGTACCAGTCAAGTCTATAAAAATACAATAGAAATACTACAAAAAAATAACACTACAATACAGGGGTTCTCATACACAAATACTACAGAAATACTACAAAAGTACTACATTAATCTATTACTGTAGTATCATTTTGGTAGTATCTCTATAGTAATATGTTTTCAGTATTTTGTACTAGTCAAGTTTATAAAAGCACTATAGAAATACTACAAAAAATAACACTACAATACAGAAGTTCTCATACACAAATACTACAGAAATACTACAAAAGTACTACATTAATCTATTACTGTAGTATCATCTTGGTAGTATCTCCTGGTGGTCTAGTGGTTAGGATTCGGCGCTCTCACCGCCGCGGCCCGGGTTCGATTCCCGGTCAGGGAACTTCTTTACCAGCTCAGTAGCCTAGATGGTAAGGCGCCCGCTTTGAGACTGGGAGGTCGGTGGTTCGCGCCCCGGCCGAGTCATTCCTAAGACTTAAAAAGTGGTCGGCGGCGCCCTCTGTTGGCTGCGGCTGCATCGGCTCGCTACAACGGGTCAGGTGCAATCGACATTTCGTTCTGTGTACATTGTTACACAGAATGACAATACAAGGAAATTATTATTATTATTATTATTAATATGTTTTCAGTATTTTGTACTAGTCAAGTTTATAAAAGCACTATAGAAATACTACAAAAAATAACACTACAATACAGAAGTTCTCATACACAAATACTACAAAAGTACTACAAAAGTACTACAAAATAAATGTATGTAATTAGCACAGTCATATATTATATGTGCCCTGCGACTGGCTGGCAAGCCGTTGAGGGTGTCCCCTGCACACAACTCGAAGATAACTGGGATGGGCTCCAGCGCCCCCGTGACCCTGCTGAGGATAAGCAGTGCAAATTGGGAATTGTGGTTCCAGATGACCCCGCCCTTCCTGTGACGTCAGTGGGCGCTGCGGCAGGAGGTACGTGAAGGCATCACGGCAGTCACATGACAGGCAGGCAACGCCGTTGGACTGCTCTGACGCCGAATTCGGAACCATGGTAAAGTCTCCTTTTGGACTTTTCTCCTCATTTTAACGGACGGAACCGCTTTATTCACGTTTTTTATATGAAGTCATTTCAAATTTTTGCAGTGCCGTGGGCTAAGCGCTGACGCCTGGTCAAAATAGAAGCTAGGCTATGCTAGGCTAATTGATGCCAGGCTAAACGAATAGTGACTTTTCCTAAATCTTCCACCATTTAAGTTACGAAATATAAATATAAATGCGCGTTTCGTGTTGTTTCAATGGGAATTCATAGCTCGAGTGAGTGATTTAAGTCATTTTTCAAGAACGCCTTCGACGCTTTATTGATGTTGTTAGCATAGTTTAGCTTAGCATCATTTGCTGCTGTCAAAAGTCAAGACGAAATATTTTTTTTCCTGCATCTCAAATTTAACCTGCTTCGATTTTTTATTATTATTCTGGTTCGCTCCTGTTGCGTTTATTTCATTAAAGGGGATGTTAACTAAAATAAGTTACGACAAATATTATTTGAATGGTTCCAAAGCGCTTCACAATGTGCTTCACACTTACCCATTCACACACACATTCACACACCAATAGGGAGTCAGCCATGCAATGCACCGACCTGCTTTTGGGGGGCATTAGGGATTCAGTGTCTTGCCCAAGGACACTATTCTAAAGGGTTTGACTTAGCTTATCAGTAAGTATCAAGCCTCTGGGAATGATTCAGTATGATAAATCACCATTCGATGGTTGGAGTGGCTTCGATCAGATCTTTTTCCAAACATCGAGGAAGCCCCCACTTCCTAGTCTTGCTTCCTGTATCCAGTGATTGAAGTGTGTAGCTGGCACCGTATAGCAAGTATCGCCGTAACGAAGCAGTGTGGTCAGAGTAGCGAAGATATTCAAAATAAATATTAATAAAACCTTCTACTTCAATGCGCCTTTTAGGAAACCCAAGGTCGCTGTACACAGAGTATCAAAGAACAACAATAAAGTACGAATAAAACAAGCAAGTAAAACATATTTTTTAAAATAAAAGGGGACGGTACGTGAGGCAAATGATCATGATAAGGCAAGTCTGAAGAGGTGGGTTCGGAGTCCGGAATTGAAGGTGGACAGGGTGGCGGTATTCAGAAAGGTCAGGCGGAAATGAGTTTCAGAGCTGGAGGGGCAGAGCGGCTGAAAGCTGCCTCCTCAGTAGATGCCGGTAAATAATTGATTCTCGATGAAAGGAGAAGATAAATATATGGGGACATTTAGTGAAAATTAGCTTCTCATATCTTCTTTTCTATAAGCGACAGGAATATCACAACTTGAAAAATAATTGAAAAGTTGAACAACATTTATCCCCCCCAGGGCCTTCACTACCCTAAACACGCACACACCGCTGTAAAGAATATACATCCTGTTCGTTTTATTAAAAATAGGTTTCCTGCAAAATATTATTGCACTACTTTTCACTGCACTCTTGTTACAACTTAGTTGTACTTAAAGTCCAATGTATACAGAGTGAATAGGAACGGAGAGAGCACGGTCCCCTGCGGAGATCCCGTGCTGCTAACCACAGTGTCCGATGTACAGCCCCCCTGTTTCACATACTGGGGTCTGCCTGTCGGGTAGTCCGTAATCCATTCTACAAGGTGTGAGCTAACTCCCATCTCTGTCAAGTCAAGTCATTTTTATTTGTATAGCCCTTAATCACAAATAGTCTCAAAGGGCTTCACAAGTTATTACATACAAGAATTTTAGGTTATTAATATGCTATAGAGTAGAAGTGAGTTTTAAGCTTGGACTTAAACATGTCCACTGAGGCAGCAGATCGGATCTCAGGGGGAAGAGCATTCCACAACACCGGTGCCCGGATGGAGAACGCTCTCGAACCAGCGGAACACTTCTTGGCTCTTGGGATCACCAGGAGACCGGCGCTCTCAGAACGAAGGCTTCGGGCCGGGACATAGGGGGAAATCAGATCGCTGTGTGTGCGTTGATGTCTTCGCTCCAGTAATTCACAATTTCTCAGTTTCCTACTCTGTAGCATAGGCTGTATGCTATTGAAGGCACTGGAGAAGTCCAAAAATGTAATCCTCACAGCCCCCTTAGCCCTATCCAGGTGAGAGAGGGATCGGTGTAACATGTATACTATAGCATCACAGGAACTCTGTTATCCAAAGACGTCGGACGCATTCCAGACAGCCTAACCTTCTAATGTACCTTGAAGAAAAACAGTCAGTGAATCTCTCTACTGCATCAAATGTAATTTGTATTATATTAAATCGCTTATAGTCAAATAAATAAAATAAAAAATCCTTCAGGTGTCACGGCTAATTTCGTTGCAAACAACGTTCGCTCTGTCGTTATCACGGACAATAAAGGATATTGGGTTCTGTTCCTCCAGCCGACCACGCAGTCTCCTCAAGATGAGCAGGAGAAGCTTCTGGACGAAGCTGTGCAGGCGGTCAAGGTCCAATCTTTCCAGATGAAACGATGCCTGGTAGGAACCCTCTGCTTATGGCGGAGCTTGTTTTATTTTTCTTGTAATTTTTAAAATTTGCTTCCCTGATTTGTACTTGCACAGGACAAGAACAAGCTGATGGACGCCCTAAAACACGCCTCCAACATGCTTGGAGAACTGAGGACCTCCATGCTTTCGCCTAAAAGCTACTACGAGCTCTGTATCCTCGAACGTGGCTTGTTTCCAGACAACGGCAAAATGATAGTGCTCGTATGTTGTGGTTCTTTAACCGTCCTCGTTGTAGACATGGCCATCTCTGACGAGCTCCATTACTTGGAGGTCTACCTCACCGACGAGTTCTCCAAAGGACGCAAGGTGGCCGACCTCTACGAGCTGGTCCAGTACGCCGGCAACATCATTCCCAGGCTGTGAGTTTCACCTGAATTGCCTTCAATCAGTAATAATTAAGAATATATATATATATATATATATATATATATATATATATATATTTTGATGAAGGAAGTGATGAGAATACCGTAAATTCCACAGGACCCGATGAAACGCCACATGCACAAATTTCAGAATGTAACTCAATTTCATCTTTGTACAAGCTGCACTGGATTTTAAGCCGGTTGCCTAACGCGGTTTTCAGTTCTGCTTCGACTCATTTTCAGATCATGTAACCCAGGGGTAGGGAACCTATGGCTCTTCATGAGTACGTATGGCTCCGAAATCAAATGTAACTATTGCATATCTCTCAGTGGCGTTCCAAAGTCATGTGATTTCATCACGATTTTGATCCATATAAAGCCGAAGCGACTTAACGCAGAAGTTTGATAAGAAACCATTGCAACTGATCAATAAAAACGCTGGCAAAGGACTTTGATTGGGTGAGCAGTACAGGTGGGCGGATCCCTGCACACAGCGCAAGGTACTTCCTTCTCTCTCACTCTCTCTCTCTCCTCTCGCTCAGTGCAGTCTACACCCAAAGTGAATATAACCATATGCTTATCGTTTGCAGTCATTTGTGACATTTTTACAAAAGAACTTTGCATGCACATTGTTTTGAAACCGTTATTAAGGACACCATCTCATCTCATCAGCTGCACTGCTTATCCTCAGTAGGGTCGCGAGGGTGCTGGAGCCCATCCCAGCAATCATCGGGCAGTGGGCAGGGGACACCCCGAACTGGTTGCCAGCCAATCGCAGGGCACACGGGGACAGACACCTCGCTCGCTCATTCACACCTAGGGACAATTTGGACCGGCCAATCCACCTGAAATGCATGTCTTTGGAATGTGGGAGGAAACCGGAGTGCCCGGAGGAAACCCACGCAAGCACAGGGAGAACATACAAACTCCGCACAGGAAGTCCGGTAGCTGGATTTGAACTCACACAGGAGGTTCCCAAGACTTTAGAACTGTGCCGCACACGCGCTAACCACTGCCCTGCCGTGCTGCTATTAAGGACACATTTCATGGAAAAAAATGACCTCAACACTCTTAACTGAAGGTGGAAGACACATTGTAAATGGCATATTTACATTGATTTGGGTTCCTGACCCCTGTCCTAATTTGATACAAAATGTTGGGGAAAAAAATGCTTAGTTTCGCCGTGTGCTAATATTTCATTCTGTTAAATTTGTGCGTGTAGCTACCTGCTGATCACGGTGGGCGTGGTCTACGTGCGCTCCTTCCCGCAGTCCCGCAAGGACATCCTGAAGGACCTGGTGGAGATGTGTCGCGGCGTACAGCACCCGCTCCGAGGCCTTTTCCTCAGGAACTACCTGCTCCAGTGCACCCGCAACATCCTGCCCGACGACGGCGAGCAGGCCGAGTAAGCGTCTCCGAAACATCTAAAACAGGGGTCGGCAACCCATGACACGCGTGCCACTGCGGGCAGGGGTTACAGTGGCACGCGAGCGCACAGCAAAATGCTAATGATTATGCTATAAAAAATGCGCATTTTTACCTGAAATGTAGACATTTTCAGTAGTGAGCCGTGTTATTTAGAGGCTTTACGTTAGCTCCTCCTCTGCTTCGTGTGTCAGTGTGTGTTTGCGCGGCGGCTCGCAAAAGAGAGATCCGTGTTTTAACCCAGCCAACAAAACACACGCGCGCGAGAAATGAACAAATCATGACGGCTCCTCGAGCGAAAACATTTCGTTCTTTCCAGCCAGCGTGGAAAGACGAATGAGGCTTTGTGCCAAAAATGGCAGTGCTGTTTTGTGCCTTATGCCTCGAGTGCATTGTACCTCCCACGTCAAGTGTTAAGCGTCATTATGAGATGAAACATGAACATGCATTCAAGGATGAGTCTGGAAAGGCGGAGACATTAAAAGGCGCTGTGTCCAGGCACAGCAAACAAACAGACCCTGAAAACATTTGTCATAGCTAAAAACGCCACCACTGGAGCAAGCTATCACATTGCTCACTGCATAGCAAAGCACAGAAAACCATTTACTCATGTCGAATATGTTATAGAAGTGAGTGTGTGCGTGTATGCGCGCTTTGCTGCTGTTATTTCAAGTTTTGATATTTTCTGCAACAAGATATCATTGATGAATAGTATGGTAGCTGTCCATATTACTTGTTTTTTTTATTGTAGTTCATTTTTAATAAAGAATGGTTGATTCTGGTTAATTCTTGTGGCCAAAAGTTGAAGTCATGGATGGCGACAGGCCTTTCCACTTGTTATTCACATTCAATTTTTAGTTAATTGATGAACAAGAATAGTGGATGATAAATTGGTCAGTTATCCCAGTGTTCTTCAACCAGTGTGCCGGGGCACACTAGTGCTGTGAGACCTTGTCTAGTGTGGAATTTGCCCAATTTTATCTTGCCAAAAAGTCAGGCCATTATTCAGTATTTTTGCTCTCTTCAGACGAGGATCTGTAATAGTCATCCATATCTGTAGGTGGCAGTAGATTTTTATTTACTTTTTATGTACTAATTATTTGCTCGAGGTAGCACAATACATTTAATAACTTAATTTGTTTAGCAAAGCGTCTTAAGATTGCACTTTAAAAAAACATAAATAAAGCACATCATTCTTTTTTTATTTGAAGTATTATTTTCTTATTCATGTACTAAGTATCTGCGTATGAGGGAGTACAGTGAAATATTTGACATACTTTCATTTTCAAACATTTTCGACGGACGGTAAATAAAAGTGTACCTTGGTTCAAAAAGGCTTGAAAAACACCGAGATTCAAATGTCTATCCATGTTGTATATTCGGACTGGTGTAAAATGACAGCTCTTGGATATAAAAAAATTCTTATGCGAGTCATTAATGTAGGTGTGGCACACTGATTTACAAGGACATTTGAAAGTGGCACTCCGCACCGAAGAGGTTGCTGACCCCTGATCTAAAACATGGCTGCCGTCGTCTCCAAGGTGTTTTTTGCCCTCCGACAGGGGGACGGAAGAAATGACGGGCGAAATCAACGACTCCATCGACTTTGTTCTGCTCAACTTTGCCGAGATGAACAAGCTGTGGGTGCGCATGCAGCACCAGGGCCACAGCCGCGACCGCGAGAAGCGCGAGAAGGAGCGCCAAGAGCTGAGGATCTTGGTGGGCACCAACCTGGTGCGCCTCAGCCAGTTAGAGGGCGTCAACGTCGACAAGTACAAGCAGGTAACGGGACATCTCCACCACGGGGTCACCTAGAACCGTCTCGTGTTTAAGGTCTGCCTCCAACCCCCCATTCGCAGGTGGTCCTCTCCGGCGTGCTGGAGCAGGTGGTGAACTGCCGAGATTCACTCGCCCAAGAGTATTTGATGGAGTGCATCATCCAGGTGAGGCCCAGGTGACCTTCCAACCAATGTTCCCTCTAAGCTGCGCACGTACGCAATCGCGCACTGCCCGCACATTCTCAGCACACAAGGAAATCTAGCAGCTCACAAAATTGCTCATTAAGAAGCCAATTAAGTCAAAGTTTACAGTGCATGAAGGTCAAAATACACGGGTTCCCCTCACGCTGTGTTCTAAATGCGGTATTTTGAAGTCATTGTCGAAGTAGAACCAAGTTGAGTCAAGTCAGTAGAGGTTTTCGAGAACCGGCTTCTTCGGCTCGGCTCACTAAAAGGAACCGGCTCTTTCGGGTCCTAAATGGCTCTTCGGGTTGTTTTTGCTTCTTTAATCCCTACTCGACCAAATGTTATTTAAAATTGTGCACAAAATGACTTAAAGGAGGGGGGGGAATAGAACAAAAAAGAAAAAAAATACCAAAATGAAAAAAAGAAACATAAGGAAGAAAAAAAGGAAATTTAGAAAAACAGCAAGGAAAAAATAAACACAATGAGATTTTTTTTTTTAAAGGAATTTCAAAAAAAGGAGAAAAAAACACGGAAAAAGAAGAAAAAGTTTGTGTTGCATTCAAATAATTTCCAATTATATCTAGTGAATCTTGTTGCCAACATTGTACTTCCTCTAAAAAATGTGATTATCTTGCAACAGACTGAATAAGCCCTCAAAAATGTTAGTATTATGCGACAAAATATATCAGGGAAAAAAAAAAGATATCTTGTGAAAGAAATGACGTTTGTAGGCCGTACAACCTTTGCAATACTACACGAGTCAATTCATTCAAAAATGAAAAATAACTTTCCATTGCCGGAAACTCGGCAAAATGTAACGTGATGTTAAGTTTTGGACATGTTTGATAATGGATTAGTTGCCACACTTGGGATTGCCGTTGCTCACTGTCGTTTCAAGCGTCGCTCACCGACTTTGTGTGAACGCTCAGACCCGTAACGAAAATGACGGGGAATATTGCTTCCGACGCTCCTGCCTTTCACACGCCGCTTCTCCTGTGATTTCAGGTGTTCCCGGATGAGTTCCACCTGCAGACCCTCAACCCTTTCCTGCGCTCCTGCGCCGAGCTTCATCAGCACGTCAACGTCAAAAACATCATCATCGCCCTCATTGACAGGTACGGGGTGGGGGGGGGGGGGGGGGGGTTTAGACATTTGCCCATCAAAACAAAAATGGATCGTTTGGAAACTGTCTTCGGTGGTCTTCTAGGATCTGACAACACTCACTTATGTTCTTGAGTCATTAAATGAGATCCATCTTCCTCTATGGCAGGGTTGTCAAACTCATTTTAACTCGGGGTAGACACGATAGAACAAACATTCTGTCCGGGCCCAACTAGTAAAGAGAAAGAAAAAGAGAGATAAAGAAATAAGAGAAAGAGGGAGGGTAAAGAAGAGAGAGGGCGGGACAAAGAAAGAGAGAGAGGGAGAGAGCGTGAAAAACAAGAGGTTAAAAAGTCGTGAGAGAGGGGAAAAAGAAAGGGAGAGGAAGAAAGAAATCCAAAGACAAATAGAAAGACAGAAGGAGAGAAAAGAGCGCGAAGGGTAGGAAGAGAGAAAGAGGAAAGAGAGAAAAGGAAAAAAGGAAGTTGGAGCAAAATAAGTTAAAAAGACAGAGAGAGCAAGAGCAACAAAGAAAGAGAAAAAGAGACGCAGAGAGTGAAAGAGACAGAGAGGTGAGTGAGTGAGTGAGTGAGTGAGAGTGAGAGAAAAAAATACAAGTACAGTGTCTTTGTGAGAGACACCTGGCTTTGGCAACATCAAGTTGACGTATTTCAACCTGCGGCTTGTTTTTCTCTTGTGCTTCTCTGAATGTTGTCTCGCGGGCCAAATTTGTATCATAGTAAAACATAAAAAATGTGTGGGATAAAAATGGAGACGGACACGCTGGTTCGATTTCAGACTGGCGTTGTTCGCCCACCGAGAAGACGGACCCGGGATCCCGGCCGAAATCAAGCTTTTCGACATCTTCTCGCAACAAGTGGCCACCGTTATTCAGGTAGGACTTTGACTTTACTTTCGATGATGACTTGTTGAAATGACATCCCTAGCTTTCGGGACCTATTAAATAAGGCATAAAAAGATAGGTTTTTGGTCAGTATTTAGGTCCCGAGAGGGCTGTAAAGGATATGGTAACCCTTGCCTAGTAGTTTGATCTGATTGCTCTTGTACTGCTAAAACGTATTTCGCATTTGTTTTATGTATTTCAAACCACAATACCAATTAAGGCAAACATTATTTTTTTTTATCGCTCCCACTTGAGTTTGTATGGCGTGGGGAGTTGGTTCAGGAGTGAAGCTGCATTCACTCAACTGTTAAAATAAACTAGTACATGCATTGAATTCAAATAACTTTATTGACCATTTGCGCATGCAGGAGGGCAGTAAATGGTAGCCAACGGTACGCTGTGTTGTCGGATGAAGCGGCTCACCTTGTCGGAAAGCACAAACGGCGCTTTATAGAGGAGCTGAGGATAGCAGGGCTAGCTAACGACCTACACCAGGAGTGTCAAACTCATTTTAACTCGGGGGGCCACACGATAGAACAAACATTCTGTCGGGGGCCAGACTAGTAGATGAAAGAGAAGGAAAAAGAGATAAAGATATAAGAAAAAGAGGGAGGGGAAAAGGAGAGAGGGCGGAACAAAGAAAGAAAAAGAGAGGGAGAGAGAGCGTGAGAAAAAAAAGATAAAAAGTCGTGAGAGAGGGGGAAGAGAAAGGGAGAGGAAGAATGAAATCCAAAGAGAGGAGGGAAAAGAGAAGAAGATAACAGAGAAGGGGAGAAAGAGCGAAATGGAAAGCAAGAGAAAGAGAAAAGGAAAAAAGGAAGAGAGAGCAAAATAAGGTAAAAAGACGCAGAAAGAGACAAAGGAACAAAGAAAGAGAAAAAGAGACAGTGAGAGAAAAAGAAAAAGGGAGGAAAGAGAAAAAGAAATATATAAGTACAGCATCTTTGTGAGAGGCACCTGGCTTTTGCAACATTAAGTGGACATATTTCAACCTGCAGCTCATTTTACTCTTGCGCTTCTTGAGTGTTGTCTCGCGGGCCGGATTCAATCCCTTAGCGGGCTTGATCTGGCCCGCGGGCCGCCTGTTTGGCACCTGTGACCTATACCTTCTTCACATAACTAACCAAATCGTCCAGTCTGCCTGACTTGAGTCCATAGAATTTGTATCACCATATTGTAAATGGAGTACCCCCATACACCTGTGCTGATCTGAACAGATAAATTCTGGATACTTACCAGTTCTTTGTAGCTGGTTGGGTTACCGGGACTCGTTGATGGGCTGACAGGGGGAGGTACCCCATAATGGCAAGGGTAAAACACTCACAATAGCCGTGTATGCTAATAAGTTTTATCTAAGGTATCAAACTTGCGGCCTGCGGGCCAGATCAGGCCCACCAAGGGTTTTAACCCGGCCCGCGAGGATCCAGCAGAAAAATGACTTGCAGTTTGAAATATGTCCACTGGATCCCGCCAAAGCCAGGCGCCACTCACAAAGCTACTAGAGATGTATTTCTTTCCTTCTTCCTTTCTGTGCTTCTTTCTCTTTCTCAAACTCTCTTTTTCTACCTTTCTTTCTCAAACTCCCTCTCTTTATTTCTTTGACTCTTTCTCACACTGTTTCCCTCTTTTTCTCTCTTTTTTCATTCCGTTCTCTTTATCTTCCTCTCGCTGTCCTTCTCTATTTCTCTTTATCTCTTTCTCGCTTTTTTTCTCTTGTTAAATTCTCTTCTTGTTGCGCTTTCTGTCTTTTCTGTCTCTTTTACTCCCTTTTTTGCCCCCCCCTCTCTCTCTCTTGTCTCTTTCTCTCTCTCTCTTTTTCTCATGAATCTACTAGAGTGGCACATCTGAGTTTTTTTTCCTACCATGTGGCCCCCGAGCTTAAATGAGTTTGACACCCCCGATCTAGGGTGCCATCAACTCTCAAATCGACTATAACTGAAAGCTCCTCATATGTATAATTTATGGTCATTTTGAATAGGACAAAGCTTTAATCCATAGCAGATGTCAGGACACACTCCACTACCGTAGCATGAGCTAACTTATCGGCAGGGTTGGGTAGGGTTACTGTATTTTCCGCACTATAAGGCGCACCGGGTTATAGGGCGCACCCCGAAAAAATCGTTTTTGGTCCTATATTTTCCATACATAAGGCGCACCAGATTACAAGGCGCTACAATGGGAACGTGGACAAAACAGACAGTTGAGTCCAACTGATTACCCCCTTAACATTCCCAAAGCTTGCAAAGACGCAAATACGTGTCGAGAACACGTGCGCATGCGGTGTCCGTACGATGGCACTCAAATGCATGGTTCCATCATTCGGAAGGTTAAAGTCTTGGGATTCAAGAAATGCTAACCATTCCTTAGTATCTATTTTCTTTTTCGCTCGCAACTTTACTGTGCATATGACAATAAACACTTGGAATTGAGTTGCATTTAAAAATAGACACTCCATTCCATCCGTTATCTGCACCGCTTATCACAGAAACATCGAGTTCAGTCTGAAACAAGATACAGGGATAATATATAGCCGGAGTAGCTCACCGAAGGCGTTGTGTTCATAATAATGTGCAGCCGTGGTCCTCTTATATCCGTGAGTGTAGTAAATCCAGGAGAATAAAATATTTACAAATACAAAATAGTAAAAAAAATGCTTTCTGTATGCCGTCAGCCACGTGCTATACGCATTCATCTTTTTCGGCCAATTGCAGGCTTTGTTTTGCGGTTTAAGCCTATGCCAGCCTGTAAATGATAAAAAGGATCCTCCCCTTGACCTCCAAATAACTTTAGCCAATAGCGATCGATTCAAATGATGATTGACACATTGGTTAGCCAATGAAACGCCGGTAAATAAATCCCAGCATACACCGCGGACTACTTGGCGTTCGGGGGAAAATCGAGTCGGCGGCGGTTGCATTAGTTGCAAGACTTTGCGAATTAATTTTGTTCCATAAATAAGGCGCACTGTATTATAAGGCGCATGGTCAGCTTTTGAAAAAAATAAAGGCTTTTAGGTGCGCCTTATAGTGCGGAAAATACGGTACTTTCAATGACTTTTGGATTACTCCAATAGCAAATATGCTGATAAAAGACAAAAGAAACTAAATATGAATAAAATGATGACTCACAACACGGGGTAAGCTTTCTCTCGTGGCTTTGATCTCTTTGATCTCCGGCAAAACGAACATCAAATGCGACAGAAACAAAATGAAAATCAATCCAAATAGCTTGAAAAACACTATTTTTGCCGTTCCGTGTATTCCGTTACTCCCCGAGCCTGCACAAAGTGGAGTCATTTTATTCCTATTTAGTTGATTTTGTCTTTTATTAGCATATTTGGTAATGAAATGAAATGGTATTGGAATAATCCAAAAGTCATTGAGAGTAATCCAGTTAAAGTAACCCTACCCAACCCTGCTTATCAATAACTACATTGAGCTTTTTTGACGTGACTCGGAAATGCATAAAATGCGCCTTGTTAGAAAAATCCAGGAGTACTTTCCTGGAGTAATTGATTGCCGATATCTATCGCCGTCTTCGTCAAAAGGGGGATGGTAAAATGCCAAACTGGGTCTCGAACCTCGCAGGTTCACACAGCCCACCGCACAGCAAAATATCACCATGGTAAAAAGTGGCGCTTATATTGTCATGGTTATTATTCTCATTAGCTGTACCGCTTTTATCCTCATTAGGGTTGCGGGGGGGCTGGAGCCCATCCCAGCCATCTCCGGGCAGTGGGCAGGGGACACCCTGAACTGGTTGCCAGCCAATCGCAGGGCACACAGGGACAGACAACTCACTCGCTCAGTCACACCTAGGGACAATTTGGACCGGCCAATCCACCTGAAATGCATGTCTTTGGAATGTGGGAGGAAACCGGAGTGCCCGGAGGAAACTCACGCAAGCACGGGGAGAACATACAAACTATTTTTATTATTATTTGTTTCAATTCAACTGCCTTCCACTCGGGTGCTTTTACCGTCCGTTATGGAGCGCATATGCAACGTGACGTTACGCGCAAAGGGTTAAACGGGGAGATGGGCGGAAGAGTCACAGAGAGAAAAATCGACGATTATTGCTTTTATTTTTAAATGTGTTATTAGAATAATTTGATGATCCGTATTTTTGAAATCCCGTTTTGTTTCCGTCACGTGTTTTGTCCGGACATCAGTCGCGTCAGGACATGCCGTCGGAGGACGTGGTGTCCCTGCAAGTGTCCCTCATCAACCTGGCCATGAAGTGTTACCCCGATCGCGTGGACTACGTGGACAAAGTCCTGGAGAGCACCGTGGAGATCTTCAACAAGCTCAACCTGGAACAGTACGTGAGAACCGGGGCCACGTTCCATTTGGAGTGACAGTCATTCCTCGTTTTTTGGGTTGGGGGTTGCGTTCCATAAAGGCCCCGTGAGAGTCCAAAGCCGCAAAGTAGAAACCATATATATATATTTTTTGATTGAATATTGTATTATACATTGAAAGCGAAGAACGAACCCAATTTACAGGTTCAAGTTTTTTTTTTTTCAAATAACTTCTCTACCGTTATAATTTTAAAGATAATGTTGCTGCCAAATTGCAACACAGACTTGATTGTCAGGAATTAAACTATTAAAATGTATCGTTTACCAAATTGTTCGAATGAGTTACCTGACTCCATTAACCAAACACAACATACATTCTGTTCTAACGATGCGTGCTCGTTTCTTTTTGTGAAAAGACGGACAAGAGGCCGGCATTTCCACACGGGCTAGTTTTATTTTCTTAGATAATTTAACTAAGTGAACTCCATCGAACTAGCCAAATTAGTGTCGCTCTTTGTCGAGCCTCCTTTTTCGATCGTCCCTCTCGATCTTCTTCCGAAGTTCTTCTGCCCACGTCTATTCACAAGCTGGCATGCCGGCTCCTCCCGTGGGCATACCGACTCCTCCCATGGGCGCGCCAGGTGCCAGCTTCACCACCTCCTCGCCGAAGGGCGTCGCGATGTTTGTCCTTGTGCGTCTGGCCTTCTCCCGTCAGCACTCGCAGGAATTCTGTTCTCAAAATACGTCTGATGCATTCCAGACAGCCTAACCTTCTAATGTACCTTGAAGAAAAACAAGGTACATTGAATGTGAATCTCTCTACCGCATCAAACTGAGTACATGTACTTACGTTGTAGTTAATTTTATAACATCCTTTATGAAATGTATAAAATCCTTCATGGTTCAGGAAACAATCGAATTTACTTCAGACGATATTTTGTCGCCATCGTGTGGACGACAAAAACGTGGCATGGAAGGCACATTCCACACGACAAATAAAATGACTGTGCTGGATAAACATTTTTTTCAAACAAACTCTGTACTGACAAATTAGAATTTTCAAAATAACAGGTGTTACTATATTGCACTATTTATCGGTTGTACGTAATATGATTGGTTGACGGACATGGGCACTCGTGCAAATAAAGCAGCTTTCCATTGAAACCTGATTCAGGCAAAATCTCAATTTGGCCTGCCGATATACAGTCGTATCCCAAAGTTTGGGCACCCCTGATAATTTTCGAGATTTTCCTTTATAAATCATTGGTTGTTCGGATTAGCAATTTCAGTTCAATAGATTATATAGCAGAAGTGAAATGAAGTTCATTGGATTTACAGAAAGTGTGCAATAATTACTTGAACAAAAGGAGGCAGGTGCATCCATTTTGGCACCCCAACAGAAAAATTCCATCAATCTTTAGTAGAGCTTCCTTTTTGCAGAACAAATAGCCTCCTTTTTTGTTCTCTATTACCTTTTTTCCCTTTATTTGCTTCTTTCTTGTCTTCTGGCTTTTTTCTCAATTTTTCCTGCTCTTTTTTCTTTTTCTCTCCTATTGTTTCTTCTCAGCTTTTCACTACTTTTTCATTTCGGTATTTTTTTCTTGTTTGCTCTATTTCCCCCCTTCCTGCATAAGTTTACATCATATTTGGTCGTGTAGGGATGAAAGAAGCAGAAACAACCCGAAGAGCCGTTTAGGACCCAAAAGAGCCGGTCCCTTTTTTAGTGAGCCGAGCCGAAGAAGCCGGTTCTCGAAAACCTCTACTGACTTTACTCAACTTTGTTCTACTTCGACAATGACTTCAAAATACCGCATTTCGAACACAGCGTCTTTGACTTAATCGGCTTCTCAATTAGCAATTTCGAGCCCTGATTTTTGTGAACTGGCAAGATTTTCTTGTGCGCGGAAAAGCTTCGGGCACACGCAGCTTAGAGGGAACATTGCTCCTAATGCATTTAACATAGTCATTTTGATAGTAGGCTAATATAGATGCATTTTTTTACGTTCATTCTAAGGATTATATTAGACTTTAAATCTTTTGCGGCTCCTGGAAAATTAGTTCTTTTTTTTGGGGGGGGGGGGAAATATGGCTCTTTCAACATTTTGGGTTTCTTACCCCTCGTTTAGCCAATCAGAATGCGCAAATACAACGCGCCGTGAAACGGCGAGAGACGAGCCAATTTCCTGAATTCTGTCCCTCAGCATCGCCACGAGCAGCGCCGTGTCCAAGGAGCTGACGCGTCTCCTGAAGATCCCGGTGGACACCTACAACAACGTCTTGACGGTGCTGCAGCTCAAGCACTTCCCGCCGCTCTTCGAATACTTCGATTTCGAGTCCCGCAAGAGCATGAGCTGCTACGTGCTCGGGAACACGCTCGACTACAACACCACCATCTTGGCGCAGGAGCAGGTTCGACAAAACCACATATATAGGGACATCATTTCCAGACTATAAGCCTCACCTAGTACATTTTTAAAGGAAAAACTATTTTGTACGTGCATAAGCCGCACCTGTATATAAGTCTGCAAATATATATATAATTCCAGACTATAGCGCACACATGATTATGAGCCTCACCTAGTACATTTTTAAAGGAAAAACTATTTTGTACAAGCATAGGCCGCACCTGTATAAAAGCCTGCAGTCTGCATGTATATATATGTATATATATATATATGTCCCGATGGAGCCACCATTTTGTTTCTTAGTTCTCAGACATCGCGACGCTCTTCCCTTATTAATCTTGAATTTTCTTTTCGATGGTGATTTGTTTTTGCTTTCAGTCTTATGGAAACACCTCGGCCATCTGCTCTCTTGTGTGTTCAAGAAGGTTTTCCAGTTGGGGCCACCTGCTTTTATTCACTCTGAAAGTTATTTCCGTCTTTTTAGGACAGGGGTGGCCAACTCATTTTAACTCAGGGGGCCAAACGTTCTCCTGGGGGCCAGACTAGTAGATTTGAGAAAAAGAAAAAGAGAGAAAGAAGTAAGAGAAAGAGGGAGGGAAAAGAAGAGAGGACAAAAAAAGAGGGGAAAAAAAGAGCGTGAGAAACAAGAGGTAAAAAGAGAAATAATTAGAGAGGGGAAAGAAAGAACGAACAAAATCCAAAGAGAAATATAAAGAAAGCGAAAACAAAAGGAGAGAAAAGAGAGAGAGCAAAAGAAGGTAAAAATACACAGAAAGAGACAAAGAGGAACAAAAAAAGAGAGAGCAAGTGAAAGAGAAAGATAGGGAGGAAGAGAGAAAGAAATTTAAATACAGTGTTTGCGAGAGGCACCTGGCTTTGGCAACCTCAAGTGGACATATTTCAACCTGCAGCTCATTTTTCTCTGCAGGCCGGATTCAATCCCTTAGCGGGCCTAATCCGGCCCGCGGGCCGCCTCTTTGACACCCCTGTTTTAGGATGTTCCTAGCAGACCTTAAAAAATGCATGTTAGCCGCATCGTAGATATGAAGCTGAAACCAAGTCCTGTCATTCAGGCATCTTCAACTTTTTTTCCCACTGTTTCCTTCTTTAGTCACTGTGGGTTAGGGCCCGCGAATACCTTCTATTGTTATTGTTAGCTGCTTCTGCATTGTCCCTCAGTGTCACTCTGCTTCCACAACTGCTCTGGCAAGGCAATGTTGAATTCTGTGATTCAGGCACGTAGCGCTTTTTATTCCAATGTTTCCTTTTCTCGCCACTTGCAAGTCAAGACTCGTCACTAGAGCTATTGGTATTGTCGGCTGTTCTTCCTTCCTCTCGTGTCGCATGCCTTTCACGCCTGCTCGGGCAATCCAACACCGCAGATTCCTGTCGATTTAGGCATCTGGCGCTTTTTTTTTTTGACTGTTTTCATCTCAAGCCATTTATGACTCAGAGGTCAATGATTTAGGCTTGACAAATTCAATCTTTTACAGCCCTTTTGAGTAGATTCCCCCAGGGGCTGCTAAAGTTGGCCACTTCCACTAGCTCTGACCAGCTGCCTCTGTCTTCTATGGTCGCTGGAGGGGATTAAGAGCAGCTTTCGTGTGTCACTGACTTAAATCGACAAGAAATCTGGAATTAGGCTTGGGAACTTTGCCAATTGGTCTCCTTTGGGCTTCCGTGGTGTGTCACGCTTCAGATACGACGACCTGTAGTGGTGAATTCATCCACACTGTCCCTTTAAAAAAGACAAGAGAATGGATTTTTGGGGGTGAAAAAGCACTGCCAGTCTCTGTATGGTTTTGCAACTGAGATGGAGGTAAGTCGCTTTTATATCTTGCAGGTGGACGCCATCTTGAACCTGGTGTCCACGCTGATCCAGGACCAACCCGACCAGCCGGCCGAGGAGCCCGACCCCGAGGACTTTGCGGAGGAGCAGAGCCTGGTGGGCCGCTTCATCCACCTGCTGCACTCGGACGACCCGGACCAGCAGTACCTGGTAAGGGGGGACGGAGGAGGTTCTCTCTTTCTCTCTCTCTCTCTCTTTCTCTCTCTTCTTCTTCTTCTCCTTTTTATTTTTATCTTTTTCTCTCTCTTTTTCTTTTTTCTTTCTTTCTTTCTCTCTCTCTCTTTCTCTTACTCTCTTTTCTTCTTTTTCTTTCTCTCTCTCTCTTTCTCTCTTTCTGTCTGTCTTTCTCTCTCTTTTTCTTTTTTCTTTCTCTCTCTCTCTCTCTCTTTTTATTTTTTTTTTCTCTTTTTCTTTCCTTTTCTCTCTTTCTGTCTCTTTCTCCCTCTTTCTCTTTTTCTCTCCCTCTCTCCTTTTCTCTTTTTCTCTCTCTCTTTTCTCTCTCTCTCTCAGCTTTTGACGACGCCGATTTGCCCCTCAGATCCTCAACACGGCCCGCAAACACTTTGGCGCAGGCGGCAACCAGAGGATCCGATACACGTTACCCCCTCTGGTTTTTGCCGCCTACCAGTTGGCCTTCAGATACAAGGAGAACTCTTCGCTGGTGAGCCAGAGTACTTCTTCTCTCATTTTCCATCTGTTCCCTTCACGCTTGTAGTTTTGAGTCTAGTTCTATTCATATTCGGGCTGCGCATCGATACTCGTTTCTAATTTGGAACCGGTTCCGCGGTTAATCGATTCCTCGGTGGTAAAACTCAATTTGGGTTCCGTGATCGATCCCGCCCGTGCTGCGGCGCTAACGTAGCAAACGAACGCACCCCGATGCAGGGTCAGGTGACGTCGTTCCACGTGCTATTTGTTGTCGCTGCTCGACCAATCGTATCGTAGGCGTCGAGTGTTTTTTGCCTACAATATCAGCTGCATAGATGTAATCGTTCAAAGGTGTGGCTGTATTTCACTCCAAAAGATGATGCACAAATATGCTATACAGTGGAACCTCGCTAGTTCGCGGTTCCACCTTTGCGGGTTCAGAGCTTCGCCGGTCTAAAAAATATACTTTACCTTCTCGATAAAAGCATTTATTGACTTGAGCAAGCGCGAGCTCATGTCAACTAGGAACACGGTGTGGACACTCTTATTGTGAAGGGGAGGGGGAGGCCCTGACACAATGCTTAGTCATGGTGAGTTACCGCTTCGCTCAGCCCCCCCTCCTTCAACTCCTCCCACCTCACCCCCTTCTTATGTGCGCTCAGGAGGAACTCGGCGACGCGACGTAAGCATATTCTCTTCTGTCATATTTCATCTCAAGTTTGACTTGAGGCCCCTCCTCCAACAGTCCAATTATTCTTATATCAATAAAAACTTGTGTACTTTATCTTGTTAGGAAATAAATATATTAAAAATGTATCGTTTACCAAAGTGTTCGAATGAGTTATCTGACTCCATTAACCAAACATAACCTTCATTCACCTAACAATACATGCTCGTTTCTTTTTGTGAAAAGACGGACAAGAGACCGTCATTTCTACATGGGGGCAGATTTAATTTTTAAATAATAAACGACGTGAATTCCAACGAATTAGTCTTCGTCGACCCCTCCTCTCTCGTTCTTCCTCGATCTTCTGAAGTTCTCCCGACCCGTGCCTTTTTCCCAAGCTGGCGTGCCGGCTCCTCCCATGGGCGGGCGAGGAAAAGCCCCTACGTGGCCCCACCATCTCAAAAGAGAGTCGGGATGTCTGTCCTTGTGCGTCCCGTTATCAACAGAACTAAACAAAACATTTGCATTCGTGAAGCTGAAGCCCACTCAGTGAAAATCTTCATTGCACTCCATAAATGTAAATTGTATTTAATCGTTTAAAATATAAAATCCTTCAATCTGTAGTCACATAGTACTTATTTTTCTTTAGTGAGAATCCATAAGGAATTGAATCGATAAGCAGGGATCGATAAGGAATCGCTAAAACATAATCGATACACAGCCCAAATTCATACATCAACATTTTTTGCCTGTATGTTTTCAAATCGGGTCATAAATCTTATGCTAGCACAGAGCTTGGTAACCTAAAATGTTGAAATATATCGGACACACCCCCAAAAAAAAATTTGAAGCCACAAAAAATTTGAAACTTTTATATAAGCCTCTTAAGGAAGGCAGCACATACTGTCTATATCTGTCTCATCTCTCATCTCATTAGCTGCACCGCTTATCCTCAGTAGGGTCGCGGGGGTGCTGGAGCCAGTCTCAGCAAACATCGGGCAGTCGGCAGGGGACACCCTGAACTGGTTGCCAGCCAATCGCAGGGCACACGGGGACAGACAACTCGCTCATTCGCACCTAGGGACAATTTGGACCGGACAATCCACCTGAAGTGCATGTCTGTGGAATGTGGGAGGAAACCGGAGTGCCCGGAGGAAACCCACGCAAGCACCGGGAGAACATACAAACTCCGCACAGTAAGTCCAGTAGCTGGATTTGAACCCACGCAGGAGGTTCCCGAGACCTTAGAACTGTGCCGCACACGCGCTAACCACTGCGCCGCCGTGCTGCCCGTCTATATCTGTATTCATTGAAAAACTTTTGAAGATGTTAGTGTCATGTTTGTCTTCCTACAGAAACCATATCATTTTCCACTATCAAACATTTTTGAAAAAGTGCCAGGGATCCACTAGTGAGCGCCATAGAGCCGCTTGTTGCTGACCCCCGTGCTAGCATTAGTAGCTAGCAGAGCAGTTTTACATGCTAGCGCTGGGACCAGCAACCTTTTGGAAGGTGAGAGCTAGGGGCCGGCATGCATGTTAGAACTCAAAATTCCTAGGAAATCCCCAATGACCCATTATATATTTTCAGAACTAGTCTGCTGGCTACTCGGGTGTTCTTGGATTTTCTCTCGTAAGTCAGGCAAGATTTTTATTCAGAAGACAACTCGTATCTCAAATTTCTCAAATCTTAAGGAGCTTTTATGTAGAGCAAGGGTGTCAAACAGGCGGCCCGCGGGCCGGATCAGGCCGGGTAAGAGATTGAGTCCGGCCTGCGAGACAACGCTGAAAGTGCAAGAGAAAAACGAGCTGCAGGTTGAAATATGTTCACTTGATGTTGCCAAAGCCAGGTGCCTCTCACAAACGCTGCACTTGTATTTCTCTCTCTCTTTCACACTCTCTCTTCCTCCCTTTTTCTCTCTCCCTTTCACTCTCTCTGTGTCTCTTTTTCTCTTTGTTCATCTTTGTCTCTTTCTCTGTGTCTTTTTACCTTATTTTGCTCTCTTCCTTATTTCCCTTTCTCTCTTCTCTTTCTCTCTCTCTTGCTTTGCCCTTCTTTATTTCTCCCATTCTCTCTTTCTCCCCTCATTTCTCTCCATCGCCCTTTCTCTATATTTCTCTTTGGATTTCTTTCTTTCTCTCTGTTTCTTTCCCCTTCCCTCATTATTTCTCTCTCTCTCTCTCCCTCTTTTCCACAACTTTTCTCCCACTCTGTCTCCTTCACTCTCTGTGTCTCTCTTTTTCTCTTCCTTTGTTGCTCTTTATCTCTTTCTCTCTGTGTCTTTTTAACTTATTTTGCTCTAACTTCCTTTTTTCCTTTTCTCTCTTTTCTCTTTCTCTCTTCCTACCCTTTGCGCTGTCTTTTCTCTTTTCTCTCCTTCTGTTTTTCTATTTCTCTTTGGATTTCTTTCTTCCTCTCACTTTCTCACGACTTTGTATCTTTTGTTTCTCACGCTCTCTCCCTCTCTCTTTCTTAGTCCCACCTTCTCTCTTTTTCTCTCTTTCTCTCCTCTCTTTCTCTTATTTCTTTCAATTTTCTTTCTCTTTAATCTACTAGTCTGGCCCCCGAGAGAATGTTTGTTCTATCGTGTGGCCCCCGAATTAAAATGAGTTTGACACCCCCTGATGCAGAGGAAGGTATGACTCAGTCGGCCCCCTAGTGGTAGCGTTTGAAAATTTTCATAACTACGATTTTTCTCTCGCAAGTCGGGTTCGATTTTTGTTCGAAAGACATTTTGAATTTCTGGCAGAGGCTGGGGCGATCGCTCCTCGAGTGGTAACTTTAAAAAAAATGATAGGTCGGGCAATATTTATTTCGAAGTATCTCGAATTTCACCTTTTCGATGCACTATACTAAACATTCCAACCTAGGGGGTCTTCCATTTTCTTTTGTTCCCTCAGGACGACAAATGGGAGAAGAAGTGCCAGAAGATCTTCTCCTTCGCCCACCAGACCATCAGCGCCCTGATCAAGGCCGAGCTGGCCGAGCTGCCTCTCCGCCTCTTCCTGCAGGGGGCGCTGGCCGCCGGCGAGATCGGATTCGAGAACCACGAGACCGTCGCCTACGAGTTCATGTCGCAGGTAGTCGAGTCAAGTCCTGTTTATTTGTTTGGCCCTCAATCACAAAGAGTCACAAAGAGTCTCAAAGGGCTTCACAGACCAAAGATTATTGCAAAGCACGGACTATTATCACACCGTCCCCCGATCTAAAACCTACATGAGGGCAAGGAAAAACTCAAAAACCTCAACATGGGGTTAATGAAGAAACCTTAAGAAGGGACAGTCTCAAAGGGCTGCACAGACCACAGACTATTGCGAACCACAGAGTATTATGACACCATTCCCTAATCTAAAACCTACATGAGGGCAAGGAAAAACTCAAAAACCTCAACATGAGGAAAGTCAAGTCAAGTGATGTCATGTTTATTTGTGACGCCCTTAATCATAAGGTGTCTCAAAGGGCTGCACAGACCACAGATTATTGCAAACCACAGACTATTATGACACCATCCCCTGATCTAAAACCTACATGAGGGCAAGGAAAAACTCAAAAAACCTCAAGTCAAATCAGCCATGTTTATTTGTTTGGCCCTTATTCACAAAAAGTCTCAAAGGGCTGCACAGACTACTGCAAACTACAGACTATTATGACACCATCCCCTGAGCTAAAACCTACATGAGGGCAAGGAAAAACTCAAAAACCAAGTCAAGTCATATTGATTTGTTTGGCCCTTAATCACAAAAAGTCTCAAAGGGCTGCACAGACCACAGATTATTGCAAACCACAGACTATTATGACACCATCCCCTGATCTAAAACCTACATGAGGGCAAGGAAAAACTCAAAAAACCTCAAGTCAAATCAGCCATGTTTATTTGTTTGGCCCTTATTCACAAAAAGTCTCAAAGGGCTGCACAGACTACTGCAAACTACAGACTATTATGACACCATCCCCTGAGCTAAAACCTACATGAGGGCAAGGAAAAACTCAAAAACCAAGTCAAGTCATATTGATTTGTTTGGCCCTTAATCACAAAAAGTCTCAAAGGGCTGCACAGACCACAGATTATTGCAAACCACAGACTATTATGACACCATCCCCTGATCTAAAACCTACATGAGGGCAAGGAAAAACTCAAAAAACCTCAAGTCAAATCAGCCATGTTTATTTGTTTGGCCCTTATTCACAAAAAGTCTCAAAGGGCTGCACAGACTACTGCAAACTACAGACTATTATGACACCATCCCCTGAGCTAAAACCTACATGAGGGCAAGGAAAAACTCAAAAACCAAGTCAAGTCATATTGATTTGTTTGGCCCTTAATCACAAAAAGTCTCAAAGGGCTGCACAGACCACAGATTATTGCAAACTACATCCCCTGATCTAAAACCTACATGAGGACCATAAAGTTCCTTATTAATAGTCGAAATTCCCATCTCACGAGTAATTCCGCAGAAAATTTGAAATTATTTGACAAACTTCTTTTTAAAGTAACCGAAATTTTTCCAGGTAACCAGTTACTTTTACTATAGAGTAATTCAGTGACTAAATGAGTTATTTATTGGAAGAAGTAGTGAGTAACTAGAACTAATTACTTTTTTTAAAGTAACGTGCTCAACACAGTTAATAAATGAATACATAATTTGCATGGGCCACACTTACTTAGAAGGGACAGTGTGTAGTGCTTGACCACCAGATGTCGCTGTATTGTTGTCCAACTGAAAACGAGTGCCAAAAAGTACAAACTATGGAGATTCAAAATGACCAAATCGCAACCAATTTCTTCATTTTTTTTGCTCAGCCTTTTGCATGCAAAATGAAAAAGATAAAAAAGGGGATAAAAGGTAAGAAAAGGGGAATTGAAAAGGGGAAACAAGAATAAAGTAAAAGGAAATACATTTCAAATAAATAAAAACAAAAAGCAATAGAATAAAAGGAGAAAAGGGTAGGCCTTTAACTAACCGCTATTTTAAAACTCCACGAGTTGCCGACCACCATTTTGTCTTCAATTTATTATGAAATTGGTTTAATTGTGTGGCTAATGATAATAAACGCAAGCAAAATGGGTCAAATGAAGAATACATCTTTTAATGAACATACTGAATAAACCTTTGTCCTTTTTAAGGGACTGTAAATAAATCAAGTCCAATTTTTGTATTCCTCTAATCAAAGAACAGGCTCAAGGGGAGCAGTAGAACAGGAAATAAAACAAACGTGATGTGCATTATGTCAACTACGTTCAATGGTCAATTGCAAAGTCTGTCACCAAAAGTACTTCACAATTCAGGACAACTTCAAGTCTGGCATAACACGTAAGCTCTTTTTTTATAGCAAAATACGCATCATCTAATCAATGCATGTCATCAAAACCATATGAACATCAATATTACTTGACATTTCTGAGGCGAGTCAGACTCCATTCTCTTAAACCGTCTTACGTGCTTTCTATTCAAATCTTGCGGCATCGCCGAGCTACTGCCACGATGCGCGAGGTCTGCTTTGCCGTATCGAGGCTAAAATGTTCTTCAACTTTACACGTATTGCGACTCGACCTTTCTATTATTTTGGAGACGGAGACGCCCTTGTGCTATTAAGCAGATGTGGGGTCTAAGTTTACCTCTTTTGCATGTTGTGGGAGAGCTTTTTTAAAGTTGACTGATGGCTAAAAGATAATCCAGGCATTTTGACTTTTTTACAACTGCTAGTTGGAGAGGAGGAGGAGGAACTTACTCACGTCCGTCTCCTTGGCCGCGCTCCTAACTCTGGGGGGCCCCTCCCCCACCAAACTGTTTTTATTTAAGCAGAACAAAGAAAGGGTCGGTACCAATATTTGAAAGAAAAACGTGATACCATCTGGTTTAGAGATGCACACTTTTTGTGGAACTCGTTTAAGCCCACTTTACAGCAGATAATCTATTCACGTAGAAATGCCTCACTCTGTTAGAAAAAGGTGTCTGGCGACAATCCCAAAAAACTAAAGAGTCAAATTTGTGACCACCTTTAGACTCTGCAATTGTGCTGTGTTGTCTATTTGATGTATGCCTTTTCTGGGGACAGATTTTGACAATTAGCATTTGCTAAAACGTTATAGTATGCTGCATGAGTTTATACCAGCTCGGTGGCCTTGGGGGTAGTGCGCCTGCCCCGAGACTGGGAGGTTGCCGGTTCGAGCCTCGGCCGAGTCATACTTACAACATCGGTACTCATTGCCTCCCTGCTTCAGCATTAGGGGTTGGAATTGGGGGGTTTGGTCACTCAATGACTCTCAACACATCAGTTGGGTTGATTGAGGGGGCTGGGAACCCCCTCCTCTATCAATCTCCCAGAAAGAGTCAGAAATGTGAATGAGTTCTTGACTCTAGCTACCTCCCACTAGGGGGATATGGCTCCAGTGTGTGTATATATATATATATATATATATATACGAAACAGACTATTTCCACGCCAGTTTTTTCGCGGATCAGGCGGTCTACGGGTCGCAGCCCTAACACAGAGGCGATTGAGGTGACGGACAACTGTCCCCCCAGGCCTTCTCGCTGTACGAGGACGAGATCAGCGACTCGAAAGCGCAACTGGCGGCCATCACGCTGATCATCGGCACCTTCGAGCGCACCAAATGCTTCAGCGAGGAAAACCACGAGCCGCTCCGGACGCAGTGCGCCCTGGCCGCCTCCAAGCTGCTCAAGAAGCCCGACCAGTGCCGCGCCGTCAGCATCTGCGCCCACCTCTTCTGGTCGGGGCGCAGTACCGACCAGAACCAGGAGGAGGTGGGTACCGTCGCGCACGTCGCCGTCCGGCCTGCCGGATTTTTAACCCGTGCCTCCGGCAGATCCGCGACGGCAAGCGCGTGATGGAGTGTCTGAAGAAGGCGCTGAAGATCGCCAACCAGTGCATGGACACCTCGCTGCAGGTGCAGCTCTTCATCGAGATCCTCAACCGATACGTCTGCTTCTACGAGAGGGAGAACGACGCGGTGAGAACGCCCAGGGGGAGGGAAGTGGAGAGAGTGAGAAAGGGAGAGAGAGAGAGGTGTGGAGGGAGAGGGAAGCAGTGAGAAAACAAAAAAGAGAAAGAATGAAAAAATAGAGATGAAAAGAAAGGAAGAAAGAGATGGAAAAGAGGCCGAGAGAAAATAATACATGACTACTTTACTTGACAGGAGAAAGAGTCAAAGAGAGAAAGATGGAGAGAAAAGAAAGGTATGTAGACAAAAAGAAAAATGGAGAGAGAGTAAAAGAGATGGAGAGACAGACAAAAAAGAAAAGACAAAGAGGGACAAGACAGGTTGAGAAAAAACAAGGTGACTTGATTTGCCAAGAGAAATATAAAGAGAAAGATAAAACATGGAGAGAGAGAGAGATAAATAAAGGGAGAGAGATGTAGAGAGAAAGTGAAAGAAATAGTGGCAGACAGAGATGGAGAGAAGTGGAGACAGTGTGAAAGGGAAAGAGAGATTGAGAGAGAGAGGGAAATGAAGAAAGCGATAGACAAAGAGGTGGGGAGGGAGAGGGAAGCGGAGAGAAAACAAAAAAGAGGGAGATGGAGAGAGAAAGAGTGGAAAAAAAGAGATGAAAAGAAAGTAAGAAACAGATGGAAAAGAGGCTGCTAGAAAAAAATACATGACTACTTGATTTGACAGGAGAAGGATGGAGAGAGAGAGAGAGTGGGATGGAGAGAAAGCAAGGTATGGAGACAAAAAGAAAAATGGAGAGAGCGTAAAAGAGATGGAGAGACATAAAGAAAAAGTGATGACAAGAAAGAAAGAGACAGAGGGATAAGAAAGCTTGAGAAAAAAACGAGATAACTTTATTTTTCCAAGAGAATTAAAGTAAGAAATATGACACATGGATAGAAAGAGAGAGATAAAGAATAAGGGAAGAGAAGCAAAGGGAGAGGGAGCAAGGGGTTAATGGAGAGAGAGTGAAAGAAATAGTGGAGAGAAAAATAAAGCGATGGAAAGAAAGGAAGAGGGAAAAGAAAGGTTGAGAGAAAACGAGATGACTTAATTTTCCAAGAGCAATAAAGAGTGAAAGATGAAACATGGAAAGTGTGAGAGAAAAAAAAGTAGGAGAAATAGAGATAGAAAGAAAAGGAAAGAAAGGAAG
Source organism: Urocampus carinirostris (assembly GCF_059441175.1). Taxonomy (NCBI): domain Eukaryota; kingdom Metazoa; phylum Chordata; class Actinopteri; order Syngnathiformes; family Syngnathidae; genus Urocampus; species Urocampus carinirostris. Next base: position 903,791 of record NC_142352.1, on the reverse strand, counting down.
AGGTAAAGAGGGGAAAGGAGAGGTTGAGTAAAAAAAGAGATGACTTGAAAAGAGAAATACAGAGTCAAGGAGAGAAAGATGAAACATGGAGAGAGGAAGAGAAGGAGAGAAGAAGCAAAGAGAAAGGGAAGCAGAGAGAAAAAAAAAAACAAAGAGCAAAAGAGAGGAAGAATAGAGAGAACAATTAAGAAATAGAGAAAAAAATGTAGAGAAAATGCATAAATGAGAGGCAGCGAAAAGGGAGACAAAAAAGTGAGAAAGAGCAAAAAAAGAAGACGGAGATATAGAGAGTGTGTCAGGTCTGGCTTTGGCAACATCAAATGGGCATATTTCAAACGGCAGTTCTTTTTTCCTTTTTCCAGCAAGTAAGTAGCAGCGTTTTTTACGGTATTCCATGGTTTCCTTCTTCCGGCAGGTGACGGTTCAGGTCCTGAACCAGCTGATCCAGAAGATCCGGGAGGACCTCCCCAACCTGGAGGCCAGCGAGGAGAGCGAGCAGATCAACAAGCACTTCCACAACACGCTGGAGCACCTGAGGCTCCAGAGGGAGGCCCCCGAGTCCGAGGGGCCCGTCTACGAGGGCCTGGTCCTCTGAGGGGGGGCAGCCCCCACCCCTCCCTCCGCGTCGAGGATGGTTTATTCCGAGAAGCCCGCTCGATTTTCATCATCTCTGTCGGTTTGTCCCGCCTCTTCCTGTCACGTGACCCCGCCCGTGTTGCCTTCAGGGCCCCCAGAAAGCGCGTCGCGCGCCAGACGATTTGCAAAAGATATCCCGCTCGTTTCTTTTTTTTTTTTTTTTTTGTTTGTAGATCGCCCCCTCCTGGAGAAAAATTGTCACTCGCGGCAGTAAGAGAATACATTCTTAGTGTGTTTGCTTTTTTTCTTCATTTTGCATAGGCACTATATCCATCTAATAAAGTCTTATGGTTAATACTAGTTTACCTTGTGATTGATTGATTTTTTTAGAAGGGTTTTTACGGGCGATACTGAGAATTTTGGTATCGGTCCGATCCAAGTAAACACGAGGTCATAAAGATCTATGATGATAGTTATTGCTTGGAAATTATCATTGGATGTTTGAGTCGGTTGATAATTTACGATGGAAACGGTACTAAAAAAAAGTTCTGTTTTTAATTGAATAACTTGATTATGTTTCAACTTGTGTAGACATTTAGAATGAGAAGAGAAGACATTAATGGATGTTGAACTTGCTAGGGTGGCTGTGAGAGAAGACTTCAGATAAGAGAATTCCATCCATGCTCTGCCTGAGCCATCTTCCATCCATCCATTATCCGGACCACTTATCCTCAGTAGGGTCACGAGGGTGCCGGAGCCCAACCCAGCTATCTTCAGGCAGTGGGCAGGGGACACAGGGACACACTAGCACACCTAGGGACAATTTGGACCAGCCAATTCACCTGACATGCATGTTTTTTGGATTGTGGGAGGAAAGCGGAGTGCCCGGGGAAAATACACGCAAGCATGGGGAGAACGTGCAAACTCAGCACAGGAGGTTTAATCCCATGACCTCAGAATTGTGCCGCACATGCACTAACCACTACGCTGCTGTGCTGCCCTGAGCTATCTTTTATGAAATCTTTATCGTTATCAAAGAGCAAATCGGTCTTCAAAGGTGCGGGTATCAAAGAATAGCGACATGATTGGCCGATAGCGCCAATCATGAACTTGTCGATACAATGAAAAACCGTGCCCGATATCGGTTGAAATAAAGAGCAGGCATCCTATGAAATCCCCTTTGCAGGTGTCCGATATTTCAAAATAAAGGTTTCCAACTACAATGCAAACTCATCAAAAAACGTCAATATTTCTGTTCCAACCTTTTCAGAACAAAAGTCGAGACAATCAAACCAAATTAAGCAGTAATTCATCAAAAACACAAAAATCTAAAGAATTTATATTGCTAATTATCGAGAGAACTCATGCTATTGTCACGGATTTGAACTCCACATTTTAGCTTTAGCGTTAGCAAATATCGCCGGGCGGCTAGCTTGTCTTTGCCCATTAGCATTGCTTTAGCGGTTGGCGCTAAATCATGCTGGTGTCGCTAATTTTATCGCGGACACGTCTCATAACTGGTTAACCATGTCAACATGACCTTGTTAGAAATTAAATGTTAAAATGTATCGTTTACCAAATTGTTCGAATGAGTTATCTGACCCCGTTAACCCAACACAACCTACTTTCACCTAGCAATGGAAAATATGGACAAGGGGCAGATTTCATCTCTTAAACAAATTAACTATGTGAACTTCATCGAATATGGCCGAATTAGTGTCGCTCGAGTCTCTGTCAAGCCTCCCCTCTCGATCTTCTGCCTTCTCTCGGCCCACGTTTTTTCCGCAAGCTGGTGTGCCGGCCCCTCCCATGGGCGTGCCGGGCAAGCCCCCATGTGGGGTCCACCACCTCACCTCGATGTCTGGAAAAACTCAAAACAGCAGAGCGTATATCAAAACAATGCCCGGCGTCCTTCGTCAGAATCCTGTTTTCAAAATTCCCTAGTCAAAATATTTTGCATTTGGACCTGAAGCCCACTCAGTGAAAATCTTCATTGCACTCAATAAATGTAACTTGTGTTCAATCGTGTAAAATCTTTTATAGTCCAATGTAAAAAATCCTTCAACCTTTAGAAAAGATTCTGTTACAATATCTTGAAAATAACTCCACACAGGAGTTCGATCTCATGACCTCAGAACTGTGCCGCACACACGCTAACCACTGCGCCGCCGTGCTCCCCAGTACTCACACAATATCTATTTTTTTGTATCGATCCTTAGTTCAAACATCAAAACGATTGATGATTTTGCTAAAGGGATTCGGCAATTTAAATTAAAGGAACCGTATGTAATGTTTAACCACAAGATGCCCTTGTATTTTTTGCTGCCGCTGAAAACAAGTGCTAAATAGCACAAGTAAGCATACAAATTACAGAGACTCAAAGTACCTCAAATGCAGCATTTGACTTTTTTTTTTTTTGCCCAGCCTTACCCGTAGCAGCAAGACGGCGGACGGATAGGTCAGCCCCCTTTAGTCGAGGCTAATGTCATGTGAAATAAATGCTCATTTCTCCACCTGTATTTTTATAAAATGTTTATTCACAGGTAGACCATGCAATTTTGCTTCTTAAATCTTTCTCTCGCTTTCTCTTGCTCTCTCAGTCTCTCTCGCTCTCTCTCATGCTCTCGCTCTCTCTTGCTCTCTCTCTATTGCTCTTTCCGCTCGCTTACTCTCTTGCTCTCTCTCTCTCTCTCTCTCGCTCTCTCTTGCTCGCGCTCTCACTCTCTTTTCTTGCCCTCTCTCCCTCGCTCTCTCGTTCTCTCTCTCGCTCTCTCGCACTCGCTCTCTCTCGCCCTTTCTTGCTCTCTCACTCTCTCTTTTGCTCTCTCTCTTTCTCTCTCTTTCTCTCTCTTTCTCTCTCTCTCTCAGAGAGAGATTACCACTAGGAGGTGCTAAATATTACACACTGCCCTTTTGAAAGGCGGTTTTCATTGGCACAGGTCAACCAGAACATTGGAATTCAATATTGGACGATTACTCCATTTCCGAAATCCAATCTTTAGCTTGAAAAATGTATTTTGAAGAAGAAATTCAAATGAAAGGATGTGACATGAACGCATCTGAATCCATTCTACCTGCCAAAAGGTAAACAGATTTGCAGGTCATTTTTGGCTCGTGCTCACTGTCATGTACGGTAATTGATTGTGCCTGCGCAGCAGACGAGTTATTACGGTAGAGACCGCCTGGAGTCTGAAAGATGTATCGTGTTCTGTCAATAAACAACGTTCATATTGAGTTTAAAGAGGACTCCTTTCATCTTTTACACTCACTGTATGTGATTACTGTTACGTTTTTTGTTTGTTTTTAACTCTGTAACAATCATTTATGAGCTCACGCGTCATTTTTAACCAACTTTAAGGGCGTTCATTGTTTATTTTTAGAGCTTTTACACAGAGTTGATTTATTGTTAAACAAATATTTTCTATTTTTTTCCGTGTTGCATTCGTGAAAACGAATGATTTTTGCAAGGCGAAAATGCTATCTTGGATTTTAAAATAAAAATAAAAACGCATTCTTGTTTGGGATTATTAAACGTTCGTGAGGCGTTCCAGGATCTCTAGCAAAATCGTAAATCGTTTTTTTTTTCATTTATATTTGTACAATACTTGATTTTAATCGTGATTATTCGGCGTTTCCGAGTGTTAGGTGGGGGAAAGTTGTTATTTACCTATTGAACATCGAATTTTATATCATGAAGCGCTTTAATTACTTCTGAAAAGTGCTCTACTAATCAATATGGAGTTGATTAAAAAAAAAATCCTAGCAATTTTTTTCCCCCCCATGTTCCATGAACGCCACCTCGCAGCCGGAGGACGCCTCGTGCGCATGCGCAGAACTCCTCGATCTGAATTTGTACTTTTTTTTGTCCTCTTCAATTTTAATTTTCTTTCCATTCGCGGTGTTTATTAAATCATAATCCTGATCGCCATTTCTAAATTGTTTTTATCATTTTCTGAACAATGTCTTATTCCATGTGAGGACAAGTTAAGGAGGACGAGGCGATCTTTTTGATCGTCGTTCAGTCGGACTATGTCGACAAATAAAACAAAGAAAGTCAAAATGGCTACAAAATCCTGTCCAGAATGCGACCAACAGGTAAGATGAAATTTTATTTTATTTCCTCTCTTTTGGACTTTTTAAAATCGACGATATTTGTAATATTTTTCGGCGTCATGTGGCGGAAATCCGTCGGAGCCTTTTGGTGCTGCATTCACACGTCCTTAGTTTCCCCATTTTCTTTCCCCTTTTCCCCCCTAAACTGTGTTTTTTTTGTTGTTGTTGCTCGGGAATAAATTCAATTTGTAAATATTATTTTGGTATCAAAATAATCTGCGTCTTTATTATTCTTCCATTTGAATTATCGATGTGATATTTTGCCTTTCTCCCTTTGATTCGGTGACGAAAGCAAAATGTGGCCTTTTTTTACGCCATTTTCCTCCAAATGATTTTTATTAAATATTATATTTAATTTCCCGTTTTTGTTTAATATATACAAATGAACCTTATTTCAACATTGAATACTTTTTTTTAGCTATATGAAAAAACAACAAGAGTGTAACCTAATCACAAAAACTAAGGCCCGCGGGCCACATACAGCCCGTCATGTTTTTTAATCCGGCCCACCGAACGAAACTGGTAACAATATCATGACAACAAATATAATATGAAATAAAATAAACCACTACTGTACTCATAAAGTAATGTTATTTTTGTCCCAGCTCTGTTCCCATTGTCCCTCTGCGTGTCTCCTACTAAAATACTACTACACAAATACTACATAAATTGCTAAAAATGACTACAAAATAAGTTATCAAATTTTAGTGCTGAATTACATTAGTTTGCTTTAGAAAATACAGCCAAAATACCGCTACAAAAAATACTACCACAAAAATACTACTACACAAATGCTAGTACAGAAAAACTACTACGGAAAAAGTACTTCAGAAAGATTGAGTTGCTTTTTATAATGGATATGAAATCGTAACAGCCAAGTTCCCTTATTAAAGTAAACATTTTCATCCAAAAATTAAAAGCAAAAAACTTTGAAATCATTAAATCAGTCCTTTCTCTCTCCCTCTCTCTCTCTCTTTTTGTCTCTTTGTCTTTCCCCTTTTCTATCTTACTCTCCCTTTTTCTCTTCTTTCTTATCTCTTATCTCTGTCTTTTTCTGCATCTTCCTTTCTCTTTTTTTTCTTTCTCTGTCTCCCCCTCTCTCTTTCTTTTCCCTTCTTTCTCCTTTTCTTTGTTTGCCTCACTCTCTTTCCATCTTTCTCTCTTTCTCTTCCCCGTTTTTCTTTCTCTCTCTTTCTAACTTATCTCTTTATCCTTGTCTTTCTCTGCATCTTACTTTCTCTCTTACTCTCCCTGCCTTTCTCTTTTCTTTTTAGTTCTCTGTCACTCTCTCTGTCTCCCCCTCTCTATGTTCCCTTCTTTCTCTTTTTCTTTGTTTGCCTCATTCTCTTTCTCATTCCATTTTTCTCTTTCTTTCTCTGCCTCGTTCTTTCTCTCTCTTTCTAACTTATCTCTTTATCCTTGTCTTTCTCTGCATCTTACTTTCTCTCTTACTCTCCCTCCCTTTCTTTTCTTTCTTTTTCTTTCTCTGTCACTCTCTCTATCTCCTTCTCTCTCTTTCTTTCTGTTACCTTCTTTCTCTTTTTCTTTGTTTGCCTCATTCTCTTTCTCTCTTTCCATTTTTGTCTTTTTCTCTGCCTTGTTCTTTCTTTCTCTCTCTTGTCGTTTCTCTCTCTCTATATCTCCTATTCTTTTTCTCTTCCATTCTCTTTGTCTCTTGCCTTTTGCTCTGTCCTTTATCTGTCTTTCTTTTTTCTTTTTCTTTTTGAATCTGCGTTATTTTCCTGCGTTGCCCGCTCATCGGCTCACCTTTGTTACCCACTGCGGCCTGCCACTCATTTTTGCGTGGCTATCGGTTAGCATTTTTCGCTATGAAACAGGATTGATGGCGTCACTTCCTGTTTGATTCCAGATCCCGGTGGCGTGCAAATCGTGCCCGTGCGGTTTCGTCTTCATCAGCAGGAAGCTCCTCAACGCTAAATTGAACGAGTGCTCGTCCGCCAACCCCAACGGTGAGTCGCTAACAAAAACGGCAGCGCTCAAATTCGAGCTTCACCTGCTGCAACTTTCTATTCATCGCAGTATTTGTTGCCTTTGCATTTCCATTTCCTTACCATATTATTGAACAATTTCCGGGACTGTATCGAAAAGGGCCTCAGACTTGAAGGGACGGTGTGTAATATTTGACCACTAGATCTTGAAAACAAGTGCTAAAAATCACAAGGAAGAATACTGACTAGTGAGCTCGTAAAGCACCATTTTCCTTTTCATTTTTTCGCCAGGTTTTTGGTGCTATGCGTAGAAACAAGATGGCCGACTATCATGGCCGCTCCCTCATTTTATGTCAAAGAACAAATGAAATTTCTGGGCCTACATAATCCCAGAAATATGAGATGCTTTAACCTTGATTATGAAAACAGCGCCCTCTGCTGTCTGCTCATCAAAGCCTCACTTGAGCCTTTGTAGCGTTTGCAATATTAACCCGGCCTTTATTGGAGATTGCCGTTAAAACCTGCCTCTGATTGGCCGGCATGTTTAACCTGAACTACGACAAGTCTAATTGGCCGAACACGCCGTCACTCAAATAAAGTTGGACGGAACTATATATGAAAAAAGGCAGTGTCTTGCGAAGACACAATCTATAGCGAGCCCTAATATTCCTATGATGGCACAGTAACTGTTGCTTATTATTCAAACCCATTTTTTAACCACTAGGAGGTGCTAAATAATACACAGTGTCCCTTTAAGATGCAGCTAAAGAGGAAATCTTTCTACTGAGCTAAAAACAGAAAATGTCTCCCATATCCTGTGCCCAAATGTCGTTATCGGGCATATCCCACTTTTATTTTGGCAGGGTTCGTACGAGTGCTTGAAATCCTTGAAAATTCTCGAATTTGAATGGCGTTTTCGGGGTTTAAAATGCGCTCGCCTATTGGGTGAAGTAAATGCTCGAAATTGTTGCCACGTTTCCTGACACTCTAACTCGATAGACCGAACTGAAGGAAAATAAATCAAGTTTGCTTTACTCGTTTGCTTCCACAAACGGCTATAGACGTCAAGCATCCGTTTTAGCTGGGCGGCCATTGACGGCTATAGTTACCAAGTTTAACTAAACGCCCAAAAGCCTAAAAATCCCAGAAGCCCCCCACCCATATATTCCATGGAACTCAAACTCCAAAAAGCAAAGTCTGCTATAAAAATCAAAGAGGACCCCACCTTAAACAAATCCCCCCACCCAAAAAATAACAACTCCCCAAGCCCCTCCCCCAAAACCCTGGAGAACAAACCACCCGAAAACCCCCTAAGAGAGAAATCCATTCCAAAGAAACAAAACCTCTAAAAACAAAAAAAACACTGAAAAATCCCATAAAGAAACCCCCCCCCACCCCTCAAAAAACCCCGAACCCTTAAAAATGACAAAAACAAGAAAAAAAAGTCTGCTCAAAACAAACCTTTTAAAGCCGAAATTCCCACACTAGATTTTTAGCGGTAAAATGCTTTTTGGTCACTTTGAGTCTCCGTAGTCTCCGTTCGGGAGCCGACTCTCCGCTCTTTCGCTCGAAAGAGTCGGCGCGTCGAGCCGTTACGTTCACGAACCGCCCGTGGCTAGAGAATCCTTGTCCGCAGACCCGACGGAGTTCAAGCGTCGGCGCACGGAGCGCATCCGGCGCGAGCGATTGGACGGCGGGCTCTCGGGGGCGGGGCTAGACGACGCCCGCCGGCCCCCGGTCAGGACCCACGGCCCGGCGGACCCCATCCGAAGGGGGCGGGGCCGACCCAAAACCGTCGGACTCAAGAAACAGGACGACGACAAAGGTGGGGCCGGGAAAGGGGGCGGAGTCGGAGACTCCCCGAGGACCAATGACGTTCAGTTTTGGTTGTCTTTCAGAAAAACAAGAGAAGGAAGTGGACGTCTACGCCGGCCTATCGGACGAGAGGGCCTTTGTCTTCTCGGTGGCGCTGGCCGAGATCAACCGCAAGATCCTGGCGCAGACGCTCATCTTGTAGACGGCCACCGGGGGGCGCCCACGACCCCTAGACTGTTTCGTCTTGTAGCTGGCCACCGGGGGGCGCCATCGTCCGCTTTCAAAAGGACCCTAGTCTGCTTCATCTCGCAGCCGGCCACCAGGGGACGCCCTCGCCCGCCTTCGGAAGGACCCTAGTCTTCTTTATCGTTTTGTTTACGAGCAGGGGGTGCCGTCGCCCGCTATAGAAAGGACCCTAGTCAGTTTCATCTTGTAGCCGGCAACCACCAGGGGGCGCCCTCGCCCGGTTTCAAAAGGACCCTAGTTTGCTTTATCGTTTAGTCTGCCACCAGGGGACACCCGCTTTCGGAAGGACCCTAATCCGTTTCATCTTGTAGCTGGCCACCAGGGGTGCCCTCGCCTACTTTCGGAAGGACCCTAGTCCGTTTCATCTTTTAGCCGGCTACCAGGGGGCGCTGTCGCGCGCATTTGAAAGGACCCTAATCCCCTTCATTGTGTATCTGGCCACAAGGGGGCGCCTTTGTTCGCTTTCGAAAGGACCCTAGTCCGCTTTATCGTTTGGTCTGCGACCAGGGGGCGCACTCGCCTGCTTTAAAAAGGACCCTCGTCAGTTTCATCTTTTAGACGGCCACCAGGGGGCGCCATTGTCCGCTTTCAAGAGGACCTTAGTCTGCTTTATGGTTTAGTCTGCGACCAGGGAGCGCACTCGCCCGCCTTCGAAAAGACCCTAGTCAGGTTCATCTTGTGCTGGCCACAAGGGGGCGCCCCCTGCCCGCTTTCGAAAGTACCCTAGTCTGCTTCATCGTGTAGCTGGCCACCAGGGGGCGCCATCGTCCGCTTTCAAGAGGACCTTAGTCTGCGACCAGGGAGCGCACTCGCCCGCCTTCGAAAAGACCCTAGTCCGCTTTATCACTTAGCTGTCCACCAGGGGGCACCCTCACCTGCCTCCGAAAGGACCCGAGTCTGTTTCATCTTGTAGCCAGCCACCGGGGGGCGCCATCGACCGCTTTCAAAAGGACCCTAGTCTGCTTCATTGTGTAGCTGGCCAGCAGGCAGCACCCCTGCCTGCTTTCGGAAGGACCCTAGTCTGTTTCATCTTGTAGCCGGCCACCAGGGGGCGCCATCATCAAATTTCAAAAGGACCCCACCTCGCCCCTCGGACTCGGAAAAGCTTCCCATCGGTCATTCATTTCTCGCTCTGCTCTCTTGACGATAGCAAGCAAGCAAGCAAGCAGAATCCTTCTTAAAGGGACAGTGCGTATGATTGAGTGCCTCCTAGTGGTGAGAAAAAGCTCATTCATTCAAAGGAAGAATATTGATGAGCAAGAAATACATTCATTCGAAAATGTGTATTTTTTCCAAGAAATGTATACAAGGCTCACCTGCAGGGAGCTGTTATCCTTGTCAGCCATCTTGCTGCTACGGGTACTTTGAAACCTCAACAAGGCTTGGCAAAATGCTGCATTTGGTCCATTTGAGTATCTATACTTTGTATATTTTTGTATGTATTTCATTTTCAGATATACAGAAAAATAGTTTTTCCTTCACCTATTTTTCTTTTATTTCTCTTTTTTTCTTCTTCATATATTTATTTTTTTCTTCATTTTGTCCTTTTCCTTTTATTTATTGTTCTGTTTAATTTGACATTTTTATCGTTCTTGTTTTTGTCCTTTTTCTTTCTTTTTTTATTGTTTTTTTTTTCTTTTCAGCTTTTCCATTTTTTTCTTTGCATCGGCTGGGAAAAATGTGTCACTTTGGGTCTCCGTAGATTGTATTCTTCCCCGTACCGTTTGGACCCGGTTTTTGGTCGCAACGGCGCCATCTGGCGGTCCGACTCCCCACACCGTCCCTTTAAGGGAACGGACTTCGTCCCCGGTGGGGTCCCGGGCTCACGGACAGACTGTAAAGGAATCCTCCGATCTTTTTGGGGGAAAGCTCCCGCCTGGCTCGCTTTTCCACGCAAAATCGTTTCCTCTGTTTTATTTTTGTGTCTTTTAGCCGTCAATGAACTTGAAAACCTGGATTTTGGGGGGATCAAAACTCCCCGCCCCGATTTCCTGTTCGGTTTTCGTAAGGATGCAAGCAGTCCCGATGGATTCCTAGGTGGGCTTACTTAAGAGCTCGAGGCCGTTGCTTTACTTTTGAAGTCGCTGGAAACCGATTCTTGCCTACTCATATGTACTCTGTAATATGATTCAAACAGGGTTTTTTGTTCTCATTTTTTAGTAAGAAAATAAAAATGAGATATTCTCTATTTAAAGTATTATTTCTCCTTTTCTTCTACTGGTTTGGCCGATGGAGAGCTTCCCTTAACCCCTACGGTCGTAGGAGCACCGTTTTCTGTGGTGTGTCTTGGGCGAGCGCGGCCCGCCAGGGCCCGGATCCAAAAAATACCATCACAAGAAATGTATAAAGAAACTTTTCATACAGCGTTTGGCGTTTTATTATTTTCCTGTTCAAGTCGATGAAATCCATATATTGTCAAGAACCAGATCAGGACCCAAACGTGTGACGTTCTCACACAAGCCTTTTATTTGACGGGAAATGGGGAGTCATGCACGTTAGACAGCGGTCTGGCGTGGAAAGACGGGAAGCCAGAGACCGACGAGATCGATTCCAATCGCCCGAGTTGATATCGGACGGATGGGGTCGATAACAGACAGGACGGGACGGACAGGATGGATAATGAAACAGGATGTCTAAAATAAACAGGAGAAACAAGACAGGAACAGGAAAAACTGGAGAGAATAATAAACAGGACAAAAATAGACAGAAACCAAACTGGAAACCGAAATTAAACAGGACAAAAATAATTGGGAACAATACTGGACCGCAAATACCAACAGGAAAACAGGACCCAGTCGAAACCCACGTCTTGCGGGGCAGAGGTTTGTTGACGGACTGACAAAGGAAGAGTGAGAGCATTGAGCTTAAATAAACGGAAAGCCGATCTGTCAATAAGCCGCAGATGGCGCCTCAAGGGCGGGGCCAATTGGGCGCCATGGGAACCGTGACAAGGGGTAAGTGTGAAGCCCATCGTAAAGCCCTTCGGGGGGTCTTCTGTGACTTCAAAAGCCCCATTCAAACGCTAACTGGAGCAGAAAGAAGGATTGGTTTCACTCTGAATCCGCCCCTTTCTGCTTTTCGGCTATTTGCATGTATTTTGCTGCCATTTTTTTGACTACCTCGTTGGTAGTTCCTGTCTGGTATTGTTCCCGGTTATTTTGTCCTGTTTCATTTCAATATCCTGTTTTTGTTCCCCTTTCTTTTGTCCAGTTTGATATCGGTTTTACCGGCTGTGAATCACCTCGTCACCGGCGTGTTGTCGGTTCAATTTCCGAAAAAGGTTCCTTTCAAAATAAGAGCTGCTTGTGACACACTGGAAGCTAAATTTTGGGCGCAAATTCTTTGCTGTGATGATTGGCTGTTGGATGTTAACCCCGCCCCCTCTCAAAGACACAGGCGGCTGTGAATCACCTTGTTACCGGCGTGCCGTCGATTCGATTTCCCTAAAAAGGTTCCTTTCAAAATGAAACGCATCATGCCGTACAGGAAGTGGAATTTTGGACGCAATTCGATTCCTAAACTATCGGAATTGCGGCTCTGGTTGACGATTGGCTGTCCGATGTGAGCCCCGCCCTCTCTCAAAGACATGTGAATCGCCTTGTTACTGGCGTGTTGTTGATTCAATTCCCTAAAAAGCTTCCTTTCAAAATAAAAACGCTCATGCCGTACAGGAAGTGAAATTTTGAACGCAAATCGATTGCTAAACTGTCGGAAATTCGGCTCAGGGTGATGATTGGCTGTCCGATGTTAGCCCCGCCCCCTCTCAAAGACACAGGCCACCGTGAGTCACCGGCGTGTCGTTGACCTTCCTCGTAAAAAGAAAAATGTTCCCGAGCAAGGTCGCAACACGCACCGAGGCCAAAACGCACACAAAATACACACTTCTGGTGTAGACGGTAACACACACCCGTACCTTCCGCACTTTGATCCCGTCCGAGTCGAAAAGAAGTCCCGCTTTCACTCCGTTCGGACGGACGCCGCGTCACGGTGAGTTCACTGGAGTTTTGGATGACTCTTCAGACCGAGAAACAAGAAATCCAAGATTTAGGGTTCGGAAGAGTGCTTGAAATCCTTAAAAGTTTGAATTGGAACGTTGTGTTTTCAAGGTTTGAAAAGTGCTTGAATTTGACATGAAGTGCTTAAAATTGTTGGGTAAGTAATGGGTTAGCTTTTCAGCTTCAAATAAGGGTTTTAAATCCAGGTTACTGTTCCCAAATAGGATTGGGGTTAGGGTTGGGAGCTAAGGTTTAGGCCCTTGTATTGAACTGGATTTAGGGTTTCTGATATAGGTTTAGGGATCTAAACTGAGTATAGGGTTCTAAAATGGGTTTTAGAAAGCCAGGGTTACGGTTTGAAACGGAGTTAGGGGCTAGGGTTTAAGCTGCAAGTTGGGCTTTTAAATCCAGTTTACCGTTCCCAAATAAGGTTGTGACTAGAGTTACGGTTTGAAACTAAGTGTCAAGGCCAGAACGAAGACAGGACCCACTTGCGTTTCTCAGTTTTATGAGGAAGAAGGGAAAGGGTAGAATACAGGATCTGTAGATAATTGATCGTGGCGAGCAGGTTACTCAGACGTGGAAGTGAAATTTCCGTGGCGAGCGAAGGCAGTATCACGAGCGGGGGAAAACAGATCGATGGTTGGGACGGGGAGCAAAAACGTAGTCAGGTTCAGAAAAGGGGTCGGGAATCAAACAGGAATCAGGACAGGAGAAAGTCAGGGTCGAAAGGGCTTGCCTAGCGTGAGCTGAGGTTAGCAGACGGACTGACCGAGGGTGACAGGAAGACAGGGATTTTAAAAGAGACAAGCAGCCAATCAGGTGCCTCGCATCAGTAATCAGGACACTAAGCTTTAGACCCCCCGTTCTTTCCATTTCTTCTTTTTTCTTGTACTGGAAAAATTTGGAACATTGTCTTTGAATTTGCCCCCTGAAAATGTGGAAAAACCCTAAATATTATTTGATTAAACGTTAACATTCGAGACAGAAGATGTCAGGGTTGCCATGGCGCCCAATTGGCCCCGCCCGTGTGGCACCAGCTGCGGCCCGTTGACAGGTTGGCTTTCCTTCTATTTAAGTTCAGTGTTCTCACTCTCCATTTGTCAGTCCGTCAACGAACTTTTGCCCCACACGTTGTGTGTTTCCACTCGTTCCTGTTTTTGTTGTTGGTGTTTCCTGTCCAGTATTTTCCTCGTTTTTTTTTTTTGTCATGTTTAATTTCAGGTTCCAGTTTTGTTTTTGTCTGTTTTTGTCCTGTTTGTTAGTTTCTCCAGCTTTTGTTCCCGTGTTATCCAGATTCTTTATCGATCTCGTCGGTCTCTGGCTTCTCGTCTTTCTACTCCAGACTGCTGCCTAACGTGCATGACTCCCCATTTCCCATTAAATAGAGGCTTGTGTGAGTACGTCACGCGTTTGGGTCCTGATCCTGTTCTGGTTCCTGACATATTGCAGCGCTGCTAGTCACATTTTAGAATCAATATGTATATGTATTGTGTTTTTCACTATTTGTATTGCATTTTTTATTTGCGTGCAGGAAAATCCATTCGGGACTATGTTGCGGATTTCCAACTTCCTGCTCGTCTTCGCCCTCCTCTCAGGTAAAAATGAAAACACAAATAGAAAAGCAATCAAGCAACGACAAAATGAAGTCATGGGATGTCAGACGGACCCAAATGCAGGACGCAAAAAGATTTAGAAAGGGGATGTGATCGAGTGGAAGCGGTACTGCTAAGGAGGGTAAACTTGAGAGGGAATCTTGAAAAGGAGATTTGGGAGTACCTTTAAAAAGATGGCTGTTGAGGAAGGTCTTGGGACCAGGAGGGGAGAGAATGAATGGCTGGAGTGGAAGGTCTTAGCGTGGATGAACTTCAACCGATGAGGGAACTGAAGAAGAAAGTAGTCTTGGCGAGTGAATATCCTTGGGTATCAAAAACAACTCAGCGACGTGAGGTGGAAGCTTGGAGTATTGATTGGAAGCACCTCGGTAGAGGAATTGCAAAGGGGACTGTAAAAATGGGTAATGCTGCCATCTTTTGGAGAAACCATAGAAAGTTCCAGAATAAGATGAGAGGACCATGTTGAAGGGGCAGCGATTTGCTCACTAGATTTGGTATTATTGTCATGATTAATGAGTCTGCTCCGTTGGCGCCAACAGCTGGGGACACTGATTGGCTGTTGACCTCTTTTCAAACCCCCACCTTCCTGACAACACTGGTTGGATCGTCTCCGAACCTATGCTCCCAGCTAGGCAAGCTTTTGTGACTCTTTGACATTATCCTGCCTCGTTTTCCTACCTGATACCTGTTGCCGACCCGTTTCTGTTTTGCTCCTCCGCCCTGGCCATCGACCCGTTTTCTCACTGTCAACGACTACCCTCGCTCGACACGGAAGGGCCACTTCCGCTACCCGTGACCGATGATCCTCGGATGGTGGATCCAAGCACTGTTCTCTTTTTGAATAAAAACGGAGTGAAACGAACGCAATTGGGTCCCGTCTCCGTTCCTGTCTTGTGACATGAACGAGATGGTCATTTTGTGATTGTAACATGTTGCGGAGGATGGTGATATTCACGAAACCGAGTTAACTCTTGTCAGTTAGCTTAACGTCGCTAACACGGGGTTTCCCCAAGATGGACGAAACAATGTCAAAACAACGGCAACCGGATGACAAAGGTGCTGTATCTGAGATCGATCAGGACTGGTCGCCGTGGAGACCAGGACTACCTGTTTCAGGTGGGGGAGCGAACCCCTTCCAAAAAGAACACCCTGAACATACTTGCCCAAGACACACCGCGGGAAGTGGTCCCCGGCGACCCTACAAGGCGATGAAGGGATTCCTCAAGTAATCTTCAAAATGGAGCTAACACAGACTCTTTAGATATACTGTATATAAATGTGTTTTTTGGAAAAGGATACCAACAATTGTGTCATGTTTGTCCTCCTACAGCAGGGGGCTCCAATCTCCCAGCCTTTTCCAAGGTCCGCCTACTTTTTGCTACTTATCAGTGCGAAGGAAGGAAGGAAGAAAAAAAGGAAGGAAGGAAGATGTGTAGGAAGGGAGGAAGGAAGGAAGATGTGTAGGAAGGGAGGAAGGAAGGAAGGAAGGAAAGGAGGAAGATGTGTAGGAAGGAAGGGAGGAAGATGTGTAGGAAGGAAGTAAGGAAGGGAGGGAGGAAGATGTGTAGGAAGGAAGGAAGGAAGGGAGGGAGGAAGATGTGTAGGTAGGAAGGAATGAAGGAAGGGAGGAAGATGTGTAGGAAGGAAGGAATGAAGGAAGGGAGGAAGATGTGTAGGAAGAAGTAAGGAAGGGAGGGAGGGAGGGAGGGAGGAAGATGTGTAGGAAGCAAGGAAGGAAGGAAGATGTGTAGGAAGGAAAAAAAGACGGAAGGAAGAGAGAAAGAGGTGTGGGATTGGCTGTCCGATGTTAGCCCGCCCCCCTGGTACCAGGTTGGAGACCTACAGAAACCATGTCATTTTCCATCATCAAGCATTTATGAAAAAGCGCCAAAGAACCGCCGGTTGACGGCAAGACACAGCGACATCTGCTGGTCAGATATGACACACCGTTCCTTTTAAAAAAACGAGCATTTGTCGCCCCCAGGCGGCGGTCGGGCGTCAGCGCAAGTGGAGGAGGCGGCCATGACGGAGGAGCAGAAGGAATATCTGCGCTGGTTTTATCGCACCGAAGATCGTAAGAAGCGACAAAACAGACTAAGAAAGGAGAACAGAATGGAGCTTTGATGTCTCTAAGACCCCAGATTCCTAGCGTTCCTAACATTCCTGGCATTTTAACGGGACCACGTCCACAACATTCCTGAAATTCCCTCATAAATTATGAATGATTCATAAATAGGTGGGTACAAAATCATTCATCATTTAAAAATGGATTTCAGAAATGTTAGGAATGGAGTGATGTTCGGAATGTTCGGAATGTGGTAGCGACATCACTTTAGCATGTCGGGGATGTGGGGTCATAAAGCAATATAACCTTGACAAGTTTGTGACACCACATTCCTGACATTGCTCACATGATTGGCCTTGTGAAGGGATGATGTCACCAAATTCTTGAAAATCCAGACATTCCTTTATGAATTATAAATATTTTATGACCTGTCGCATTTATGAATTGTGAATGATTATTAAAGTAGGTGGGTACAAAAATAATTCATAATTTAAAAATGGATTTCAAAATTGTTAGTCTTGACAGTTTTATGGCCTGACAATCCTGGCATGCTTAACCTGCATGGCATTCCAAAGTAATGATGTCACCACACTTCGAACGTGCCTTAAATTCCTACCATTCTCAAAATTCCCTGGTCATATTTTAGAGCTCTAATTGATTTATGACCCGCCATATTTATAAATCACTCGTGAATGCTTAGTTGTGGTGTATGATTTGTGACCTGCCATATTTATAAGTCATTTATAAATTTCAGGACTATTAGGAATGCGGGATGCTATTACTTAGGAATTTCAGGAATGTGTGGGTCATAAAACAATCAAACAATCAAATGTTTGTCCCTGCCCCCCTTGTACGTTTCAGATCGGGGGATGTTGTCATGGTGGCCAGTGCAGCCCTTTCACTTTTTGGGTTTGGGGGTGTCACAAATCAATATGACTTGACAAGTTTATGACCCTTTTGGCCAAAAGCTCTGTTCTTTTTTTTCAGTTTTTTTTTAAGTTCTTTGAAAAAAAAAAAGGGAATTTCCAGAAATGATCCTCTCTGGAAAACTTGTTTTGAGAAAGCGGAATAACCCTTTTTCTCCTTCTAGCGACGTTGTGGAAGTTTGCTCTGCTGGGTTTGGCCTTCGTCTGCCTCCTGGTGGGCTTCCTCTTGCTGGGAATGGGCGCCATGGCGAGCAGGTGTGCTAACGCCCATGCTAACGTTAAATTTACAGTGGTGGTCTCCAACCTGGTGCCCGCGGGCATCCGGGTGCCCCGTGAGGACAGCCTGCGGACCCATTCTGAAATAACCCCACCAGTGCTGGTTCATTGGGATTTTCTAGTAAAATGATTTTTTTCTGTGTGGTTTCTTTCTTTCTTTCTTTCTTTCTTCCTTTCTTTCTTTCTTTCTTTCTATCTACCTTCATTTCTTTCTTTCTTTATTCCTTCCTTCATTCCTCCCTTCCTCCATTTCTTTCTTCCTTATTTCCCTTTCTCCCTCCCTGAAAAGAATAACGAGACTTGCATTTCCCCCCCATTTTTTCCTATTTTTCTCTCTCATTCCTTTTTCAATATTTTCCTTTTTTGCTTTCTTTTGGGAATTCCGTAGCGAGCAATGGCGGGTTCGGGACTGGAAAAAACGGGTCAGTAGTCGGGACAGGAGAGCAAAAATGTGGTCGGGGTCGGAAATGAGCCGTAAGCCAGGAGAGGAGTGTAGACGTGGTCGGGGACAAAAAAGGTCGAAAGCGGGGACGGGACAGTAGAATCAAAAATAGGTCAGAATCAAAACGGGACGTAGCCGGAGACAGACGGGAGCAATAACGGGACAGGTGGGAGTCAGGGTCAAAAAGGCTCAGACGGACTGACAACAGGTGACAGATAGGATTGTTTTTAAATAGTGACAAGAAGCCAATCAGAACACGAGTCCGAGGCAGTTGGCGCCATAGGAGCGGGCACAGGTGATTCCCTGTCAGGACAGGAATGGAAACAGGACCCACTTGCGTTATGTTTCTCACAGTTTTATCAGAAGAAAGTGAAGGGTTGCACCCACGATCCGGGGATCACTAGGCGCGGGAAGCAGGTCGCTCTGAACGCGGAAGTGGGACTTCCATGGCGGGCTATGACGGTGTTGGGAACGGGAAAAACAGGTCAGTAGCCGGGACAGGAGAGCAAAAAATGTGGTCGGGATCGGAAACGGGTCGAAAGCCAGGAGGCGAGAGTAGACGTGTCAGGATCAAAAAACGGGTCGAAGCCGGGGAACAGACGGGAGCAAATACAGGTGGGAGTCAGGGTCGAAAAAGGCTTGCCCAGTGTTAACTGAGGTTCGCAGACGGACTGACAAACGGGGACAGCAAGGAGTGGGTTTAAATAGTGACAGGGAGCCAATCAGAGTCCGAGGCGGTTGGTGCCAAAAGAGTGGGGACAGGTGATACATATTGGTAATCATGACATGGACCCCTGATTTACAGTGAAAATGTCTTGAAGCGGGGTCGCTGTATCCCGGGGTGTTACCGTATTTTCACTTTTGCATCCACGCAGAAACAGGAGGAAGATCGCCAAGTACAAGGCGGCCGCGGCCGCGACGGCCAGCCAAGGCGAGACGTGGTCCGACGGGCGCATTTCGGCTCCGCCCTCGCCCGGGGCCCCGCCCTGCAATGGCGAAAGGGGCGACGCCAAAACGGGAAACATCCTGCTCACCTGGAAGGACGGAAACACTTCCTGTTTGTATCCCGACGCCGAAGTCCGGCTGGAGACGGAAGACCGGGCCCAGGAGGGGGTAGAAACGCCCCTGCCGGACCGGGATCCGGACCGGGACCAAGAGGCGGTCGATGAGGACGAGCAGATGTCGGAAGAAAAAGGCGAATGAACGCAAATCACTCGAAATTTCTCGCTTTTTTGAAAGTGCTTTTGACATGACAGTACATTTTCCATTGTTAGTTTTTTTCTCAAACTTTATTGATACAAATTACAAATACATGTACGCATAATCCCCTTGTCATAAATTCAATGAAGTACTTGCCGTCTGATTTATTGCAATCGCAACGTTAAATATATAGACTTCACTTTCCTGAAGTCTTCGGGTCAAAACGACCCGCCTACGTGTTGTTAAAAACCCAGAAAAAACAAACTAGACAGGAACGAAAATGGAAACCCATATTAAACAACAGGACAGACAAGATTGATATCAAAACAGGGTATCGAAATTAAACAGGACAAACCAGACGGGAACGAAACTGGAAACCGATATTAAACAACAGGACAGACAGGATTGATATCTAAACAGGATATCGAAATTAAACAGGACAAACTTGACGGGAAAGAAAACTAGAGAAAATAAAACACAGGACACAAATAGACAGAAACAAAACTGGAAACCAATATTGAACAGGATAAAATAAAAGGGAACTATACCGGACAGGAAATACCAACAGGAAAAAGAACGGAGTCAAAACCCATGTCTTGCTGGGCAGAGGTTCGTTGACGGACTGACAAAGGAAAAATGAGAGCACTGATCTTAAAAAGACGGAAAGACAATCTGTCAATGACCCGCAGGTGGCGCCACACGGGCAAGGCCAATTGGGCACCATGGCAACTGTGACACTTTTTTTAAATGTTAAGAGTTTTCCGATTTTTTTTCACAAGAGTAGAAAAAAGCAAATGTTTTTATTCCCATTTCCGTGTAAGCTTTCCAATCCTTGGTCTTTGAAATGAGACCAAAGATTTAAAGGGACAGTGTGTAATATTTGACGACTTAAAGTGCTACAAAGCATATGGAAGAATTGTCGTAATTACAGATTGGAATCGGCTGTGCCCGTTCCTTTGGCGCCAAACGCCCCGGGTTCTGATATGCTCCCTGTCACTATTTGAACCCAGTCCTGTTAGTCCCCTGTTGTCAGTCCGTCTGCGAACCTCTGTGTATACCAGGCAAGCCTTTTTCGACCCTGATCCCACCCGTCCCGTTTTTGCTCCCATTTGTCTTCGGCTATGACCTGTTTTGATCCCGACCACGTCTGCTCTACCGACCCGGCTTACGACCTATTTTCGATCCTGACTACGTCGACTCTCCTGTCCTGGCTTACGACTCGTTTCCGACCCCGACCACGCTTTGCTCTCCCAATCCCGGCTACCGACCCGTTTTCCCATTCCTGACACCGCCATCGCTCGCTACAGAAGATCCATTTCCGTGTTCGGATCACAATCCAAGGGCGAGAGCGACTCGCAAATACCGGATCGTGGGTGCAGCCCTTCTTCTTGCTTTCAATAAAACTTGTGGTAGACGTTACGCGATTGGGTCTACCCTCTGTGCTGGTCCTGACAAGAATACGAACGCTGAAGACTCATAGTGACCAACACACCATTTTTTAATTCTTTTTCACTATTTTGGGGGTTTCCTTGGGGATCTCGTAGCAGCAAGATGGCCGACAATCATGTTAAATGAACAAACACATCAAATTCATATGTTTTTTAACTAGAAATATCATCAAACCGACCCCATATAAATTAAGTCGTTTGACATAATGTATTTTTTAATGAAATAAAAACGAATTTCTTCGTAGTTTTTGGTGAGTGCTTGGCCTTTAGTCTCTTGTAATAATTCCTGTTCAAAAATTGACACTACTGTTTATTAAAACCATCAAACATGACGATTTAAATATGTATTTAATGTATACAAGTAATATAAACAACTATATTTGTGAAAATCACTTGTAAAGAGGCTTTATTCAATTTGTTTTTTTTTAAATAGAATTTCCTTCAGGCGCTTCGCTTACGCCCCCAATCAAATCAAAAGTGTAGTGTACGATTAAATCCAAATGAAGGCGCTAAAGCCATTTACTGCATATCACCAACGAAGAAGAAACCCACTCGGAAGTGTTATTGTAAACATGGCGGCCTCCGTGTCTCACAACTTCTGCCGTCACCTTTTATCTTTATCGCAATTTCTCAATTAAGCGATTTGGTTTCCCGACCGTCGAGTGCCCGGCGAGGCTTTCTTAACCCGGTGGGAAGATGTTAAGCGGCGGTGGGGCCCGGCTGGCCGTTGTTCGCCTCTTCCGGCCCGGCGCCGTCGCCTGTGCCGCTCGGGAGGCCACGAGAGCCCCGCGAAGACGGTTGAGCTCTGCGGGACCACCGTGGAGGATTTTGTTCTTCGGATCGGATGGATTCTCCGCGGAATCCCTCAAGGTTCTGCTGGAAGAAAGGTCAAATCATCACAACACTCAGAAATGAGAAATCTCTCTTGCAAATCTCTGCACTACAATTAGAATCGACTTCCCTGTCATTGATAACAAGGCAGCGAACTTTGTTTACAACCAGATTAGACACTCCAGAAGAAATAGCTCACAAACTAAGCTTCAAAGAGTATTTTAAATCATTTACAAATTTGCAAAAACAGTGTTACAAATCTTCACTTAAGGCGCAAGAAGTTGAGTGACATCCATTCTTTTATCTCCAAATTTCCACAATTGAGTGGGGCAGATTCCTCCATCGGAAGATATAGTTGAGTGTCATCTGCGTAGAAATGGAAATTGATATTATACTTGTGAATCACCTCATGGAAGCATGTCAATGCTGAAAAGAAGGGGGCCGAGTACTGAACCCTGTGGAACACCACAGGTAACGCTAAAGGGCTCAGATGTCCTTTCGCCATATTTAACACAGTGCGTCCTATCTAAGAGGTAGGATCCGCCCTGCTTTATTCCTGGACCCTGGCTATTTCAGCTGAAAATGAAAATCTCCATTCTGATCCCTGTTTATGGCTAGGCGGCGTTCCGCTCCCGTCGTTTGGAAAATCTCCGTATAACTTCCTAAAAAAGTTAATGGCGAGTCTTTAATGTATGAGACAAATGTACTCCAGAGGAGAAGAACATTTAAAAGAGGAGCTTCAAGAAGAGACCGAGCGAGAACATCGACGGCAAGACCAAGTTAGTTAACTTGACTCGACATGAAACCCAGTTATTGTGAAAGAGTTCAAATTGGGAAATAGCAGCTTTACGTTTCAAATCACAGTTTCCTTAAAAATAAGGTTTAAATGGAGTTACGAAATGATGAAACAAAAAACCCTGTTTCACAATTTTTAACGAGAATGGCAGAAACGGGGCTCTTGTTTTTACACAATAAATTGTTTTGAAGACCACAGTGAGAATGAAGCTGAAGCACACACAGATGCTTCAACACGACCTTATACTAATATGGCTTTTTTTACTCGTCCTTTCTCTGTTTTTTTTCTCTTTCTTTCTAACGTACCCGTCCGGCCCCCGAGAAAATGTTTGTTTTTTTCTCTACCCTGTGGCTCAAATGAGTCTGACTCTCCTCCTGCCGCGTATCGGCAATGATTACCCACCAGTCCAATTTCCCCGACGCGTCCTTTATTTTTCCGGCGGTGTTTTCATGGCAGGAGTCGGCCAGGTGGCGCAGTGGCGTCGGTGGAGGTGGTGACGCTCAACGCCGGCGTGCCTGTGGAGGACTTGGCCCAAGGCCGGGGTCTGGCGCTGCACTCGTGGCCCCCGGGAAACGTAGCCGGGCGTTTTGACGTGGGCGTGGTCGTGTCTTTCGGGAGCCTGCTCCCCAAAAGTCTCATCAGGGAGTTTCCCCGGTAAGTCCCTTTCTCCGTCCTGGCGGTGTCAGACGTGCGGCCCGAGGGCCGGAGCAGGCCCGCCCAGAGTTTGAATCTGGCCAGTGTGTAAATACTGATGACAACCGGATCAAAGAACAGCAATTGATACAGAAAACCTGGAGGCAGTATTCTCCGGAAGTAGCCTAAACTACCAAAACATATTATTGTAGAACACTTAAGAAACTTATATCCGTTCTTAGCCTTTTATTACTTTTTAAACACAATAATTTGTTACCGGCATCTAGTGCTTTTTCCGTTTTTTCCTCACTGTTTCCTCCTCTAGCCGCTCACGTCACTAAATTCTGTGGTTTCAGCATCCTGCGCTTGTCATCTTCAACTTCTTCTCCCCATTGTTTCCCTCTCTAGCCACTCACATCGGTGTTATCTGATCTTAAGAGCTGAGTCAGTGTGATTTTCTAGTAAAATTCTTTTTTTTGTCGGTTGACTGAGTCTGTTTAACCACTATTTTTAAGAATGAATGCGGTAAAAACATTGTAATAATTCCAGCTAATGGGCTTCAGTGAGAAAGGAATCTATTGACGTATTGGAAGAGTTTCTTGGTTTCTTGTTTTTCCTCATGCTGAGGTTTTTGAGTTTTTCCTTGCCCGCATGTCAGTTTCAGATCAGGGGATGGTGTCATTGGAACCTGTGCAGTCATGTTGTGAATAAGGGCGATACAAAGAAATGGGATGGACTTCTTTATTTTTAGGCAAATAATTAACGAAGTAGAATTAGAATCTACAGTATTTGTGTATTAAAGAAATTCATGGATTTATATGACAGGAAATACGACAAATTAAATTCCAATTTATGGGTTTTATAACGCAAATGAGCAAAAACAGCGCAGATTTTTGTAGCTAGCTAGCTAGCTGGCTACCTTTCTCGCTTTGTGGCTAGCTATATTTTTAGTTATTGAGCAAAATATCTAGCTCACTTTTAAGATTTTTTTTTCATGCAATGTAGCTAACATCTTACTTTTTTGCTAGTTATCAAGCTAAATGTTGGGCTCATTTATAGCTAGCTATTTAGCTTTGTGTTTAGCATTTGTCTCTGGCTATTTAGATTGCTTTTTACTCTTATAGCCATCTATCTAGCTTCATTTTAGATTTTTTTACCTTTTCTAGCTAACTATCAAGCTACCTTTTTAGCTATTTAGCAAGCTATCCAGCTAACATTTGACCTTTTTTGCTAGTTATAAAACTAAATGTTGGGCTCCTTTCTAGCTAGCTATCTAGCTTTGTTTTTAGCTTTCTCTCTGGCTATTTAGATGGCTTTTTACTCTTTCAGCTATCTAGCTCCCTTTTTAGTTTTTCTTTTAACTGCTTACCTTTCTAGCTGACTATCAAGCTAACTTTTTAGCTAATTAGCATGCCATCTAGCTAAGTGGCTTATTTAAAAATTCGCTAATAAGTAGCAAAAAGTAGCCCTCGGCTTGAAAAAGGTTGGAGACCCCCGCCGTAGTGTGTCTTCTTCTAATGCTTCTGCTCCATTCTAAGCTACATCAACTTCTCCTGGGAAGTTATGACGCACTGTCACTTTAAGATTGTTCCGTGCGCTCCTCAGCGGCATCCTGAACGTCCACCCCAGCCTCCTTCCCCGTTGGCGAGGTCCGGCACCCATCTACCACACCGTTCTCAACGGAGACGCCGTCACGGGCGTCACCATCATGCAGATCCGACCTCACAGGTAAAGCCGTCAACATCAATGAATATATGTATAATCTAAAAAAATTAAAAGATCAAATACCCCAAAATGGTTTTTACACAGCAACACAGAATCCCCGAAATACATAACGATAGCTCACTAGAGAAACAAAGCGTCTCAAAGAGAACCGGCTCTCAATTGGTGGGGAGCCGGCTCAAAGAGCCGTTTTGTTCGCAAACGATGCGAGTCGGTTGCCATGGCATCCACCCGTGACGTTGTCAATTATAGAGCTGACATATTTGGCCACGCATTGGCCTTTTCTTTCGGCACATTAGTAAATCGCTATCTAACGATATACTAGTAGCGATTTTGAATGGCGACACGGTCCCAATAGACGTGACGTAAACAATAGGAGTGGGATGATATGCTTTGGTCACGATTCGATCATATCACGGTACGAAGGTCCCCATTTTAGATAGATAGATAGATACTTGATTCATTACCGTAGGGAAATTCACACTTCCAGCATGATCCTTGTGTTGATTATTAACAGATGAACAGGATGGCCTCGGGGTGCTGTGTTGTAGTTAGTGGATGACTTCACACGCTAGGCCAAAAGTTCGACGTCCCTGCAGCGGATGGAAATCTTTGTGCCCAGGGTTACACGGCCTCGTGTCCACGTAGATAGCGAGTCCGCCTCCTCTCCGCTTCCCGCAGGCTTTTGTGTCTAACAGCCCTGAAGCCGGGTAGCTCCACGTTAGCGTCCGGGATGCTAGACGTGAGCCACGTTTCCGTAAAACACAACAAACTGCACTCCCTGTGCGTTTTGATGTTTTTCACCAGCACAGCCAGTTCCTCGGTCTTATGTTACCGAAGACCTATAACGCCGCTAGCCGCTTAGCTAGCTCCGGCTCTGCATCCACGATAGGGCCCCTTCATCACACCGGCACGAGACTTCTTCAGGGCGAGGAGTTGATTCCTCGAATAAACGTATTTGTGTGCGTTAAAACCCATAACCATAGAATAGAATGTCATCCAAAGTGTAGTTGTCAAACGGGACGAAAAACACCGAAGATAGATTCAGATTCAGATTCAGATCTACTTTATTGTCATTCTAGTACACGTGTATACAGAACGAAATGTCGATACATCTGACCCGCAGTTTCCTTGGATGTACAGATATAAATAAAATGTTGTATTGAGTTGGAGTATTGAGTACTAATAATATACTAAATAATTATGGCTATGTATAGTATTTTACAGTAGCGCAAATAGTGCAAGAGGAGCAGCTAACCAGATGTGCAAAATGGGCAGTCAGGTAAACAAGTCAGGTAAACAGTAACAATAACACTGTAACAATAACACTTTAAGTACAATAGTGCAGAGAAACAGATGTGCAAGGAGTGGCTAGCTATAAAGAACTGGCAGTAGTGCAAAAAGTCAAACAAAACCAACAGATGTACAGATTAGCAGCAGTTTAGATTTACTATGTGTTTGATTGACCATTTAACAGAAGCAGACATTTAAAAAAATTACCGTATTTTCCGCACTATAAGGCGCACCTAAAAGTCTTAATTTTTTTCAAAAGCTGACCATGCGCCTTATAACACAGTGCGCCTTATATATGGCTCAATATTAAATTCGCAAGGTCTCGCAACTTACTCAACGGCCGCCGACTTGATTTTACCCCGAACAAGGAGTAGTCCGCGGTGTATGCTGGGATTTATATAGCGGCGTTTTATTGGCTAACCAATGTGTCAATCATCATTTGAATCGATCACTATTGGCTAAAGTTATTCGGAGCCTGGGATTGGCTAAATGCCCAAAACAAACCCTTCAATCGGCCGAGTTTAGCAATGGCGTAGCTTTATATACCGGCGTTTCATTGGCTAACCAATGTGTCAATCATCATTTGAATCGATCACTATTGGCTTAAGTTATTCGGAGCCTCGGATTGGCTAGATGCCCAAAACAAACCCTTCAATCGGCCGAGTTTAGCAATGGCGTAGCAAGCTTGCTACAATACGCCATAAAGAAACATGTTTCATTAGTCTGTATTTGTAAATATTTTACTCTCCTGGGTTTACTTCACTCACGGTTGTAAGAAGACCATGATTGCGTATCATTATTGAACGTGAGAACTTGGGTGAGTTATGCGGCTTTATATTTCCCGGTATCTTGTTTTAGAACGATCTTGATGTTGCTGTGATGAGTTGAGTGAATTAAACTCAATTCCAAGTGTTTATTGTCATATGCACAGTAAAGTTGTGAGCGAAAATAGAAACATAGAAATGTTTGGCATTTCTTGAATCCCAAGACTTCAACCTTCCGAATGATATTTGAAATGACGCATTTAAGTGACATGGTACGGACACCGCATCCGCACGTGTTCTCGACACGTATTTGCTTCTTTGCAAGCTTTGGGAATGTTAAGGGGGTAATCAGTTGGACTGAACCATCTGACTGTTTTGTCGACGTTCCCATTGTAGCGCCTTATAATCCGGTGCGCCTTATCTATGGAAGATATAGGACCAAAAACTATTTTTTGGGGGTGCGCCCTATAACACGGTGCGCCCTATAGTGCGGAAAATACGGTAATCACAAAAAGAGCGAAATAACACGAAACTGCCGGAAAGGCTGCCGCTCGCGGCGCCGCTTTCTTTCCTAAAAAAAAAAAAAAAACGAACAACTTAAATCCTACACTTGTGGGACAAACCACGAATAATTTTCTGCACATCAGTCTGTCAGTCAGTCGGAAAGCTGACAATTGTTCCAACTGCGACAATGAGAAGATAGCAGGTACACCGTGAGACAGGTTTACAAAATGTCATCAACTTAAACGTCAACCTAACACAAATGTGGTCTTTGGATGCTACAGTTAACACTGTAAGACAGGGGTCGGCAACCTACGGCACGCAAGGGGTTAACCAGGGGCACGCGCGAGCGCACGGCAAAATAATAGAAATAATAATGTTTGTTTTTGACCTGAAATGTAGACATTTTCAGTTCCGCGCTGTGTTGTTTAGAGGCTTTATGGTAGCGCCCCTCCTCCTCTGCTTCGTGTGTGAGCGCGTGTCAGCGCCGCGCCTCGCAGAAGAGGAGGAAAGATCCGTGTTCTAACGCAGCCACAGAAACACCAGCGCGCGATAAATGAATGAACCGTGACCGCTCCTTCGGCGAAAAAATCTCGTTCTTTGACTGACGACTGGGGGCTTGTGCAAAAAAACGACCGTGCAGTTTGTGCATTATGCCTCGAGAGCGTTGTACCTCGCGCAGCAAGTGTTAAACGTCGTTACGAGACGGAACATGAATTCAAGGCGGAGACAATAAAAGGCGCTGTGTCCAGGTACGGCAAACAAACACAATCCCTGAGAACATTTGTCACTGCTAAAATCACCACCACTGAAGCAAGCTATCACATTGCTCACTGCATCCATAGCAAAGCACAGATAACCATTTATGTCTGCGACCGAATCGGCTGTTATTTCTGTTGCACTTATTTTCAAGTAGCCTTCTGCCTTGCGGCTTTTATCACAAGTTTTGATATTTCCTGCTGTTAGGGAAAAAACTACATTACAAATGTATCGTTTGCCAAATTGTTCGAATGAGTTATCTGACTCCGTTAACCAAACACAAACTTCATTCTCCTAACAATGCATGCTCGTTTCTTAATGGGAAAATGAACAAAGATAGCCGGCATTTTCACACGGGGGCAGATTTATTCTCTTAAAAAATTTAACTAAGTGACTTCTTGTGTCCAGGTTCGACGTGGGTCCCATCTTGGACCAAGTGGTCCACGCCGTCCCCGCCGACGCCACGGCCGAGCAGCTGACAGACGTCCTCGCCGCCAAAGGAGCTCGACTGGTCAGTCGGACTCGTTGTTTCCCCTCGGTCGGACTTTATGCAAAACCGGACCTTTATTGTGAAAGTAGCTCCTGGACACGTTACGGAACTTGCCCGACAAGATGGCCGCCAAGCGGGAGCAGAGCCAGACCGGCGCCATCTTCGGTACGAACGGCGCATTTTCAACAGTCAGGCAAAACGCTGCCTTCATCTATTTTACCCGACAGCCCCCAAGATCAGCGTGGCCATGAGCTGGATCCGGTGGGAGGAGCACACCTGCCAACACGTCGACCGCCTGTACCGGGCCATCGGAGCCAGGGTGAGTGAGCGCCCCCGTTTGGCCCGGAGCACCTCCCCAAACTGGAAAATTGGGAAGCTGATGGTTTTTGTTCACAAACTTTCCAAAAAGCTGGGCAAAAGGAAGTAAAACCTAGTTTTTATTCTTCCTTGTGCTTTTTAGCACTCGTTTTCGATTGCACTACACCAGGGGTTGTCAAAATCATCTACCTACTATAACATTGCAAAACATATTTATCTGTAAATGTAGCCTTTTGAGTGTTGTCTATTTGTACCATATACTGGACTGTCTCAGAAAATTAGAATATTGTGATAAAGTTCTTTATTTTCTGTAATGCAATTAAAAAAACAAAAATGTCATACATTCTGGATTCATTACACATCAACTGAACTATTTCAAGCCTTTTATGATTTGAATATTGCTGATTTTGGCTTACAGCTGAAAAAAACTCAAAAATCCTATCTCAAAATATTAGAATACTTCCTCAGACCAAGTAAAAAAAATAATTTTATAAGAGCAAAACTAAATCAAACATTTGAAAATTTCCATTGATGCACTCAGTACTCGGTTGGGAATCCTTTTGCACGGATTACTGCATCAATCCGGCGTGGCATGGAGGCAATCAGCCTGTGGCATCGCTGAGGTGTTATTGATGCCCAGGATGCTTCGATAGCGGCCTTCGGCTCATTTGCATTTGTAGGTCTGGTGTTTTTCATCTTCTTCTTAACTATACCCCACAAATTCTCGATGGGGTTCAGGTCAGGGGAATTAGCGGGCCAATCAAGGACAGTGATGCCATGGTCAGTGCACCAGTTACTGGTGGTTTTGGCACTGTGGGCAGGTGCCAGATCATGCTGAAAAATGAAATCCTCATCTCCATAGAGCTTTTCAGCAGACGGAAGCATGTAGTGCTCTAAAATCTCTTGGTACACAGTTGCATTTACTCTGGACTTGATGAAACACAGTGGACCAACACCAGCAGCTGACATGGCTCCCCAAACCATTGCTGACTGTGGGAACTTCACACTGGATTTCAAGCAACTTGGATTTTGCTCCTCTCCAGCCTTTCTCCAGACTCTGGCGCCTTGACTTCCAAATGAAATGCAAAACTTGCTTTCGTCTGAAAAGAGGACTTTGGACCACTCTGCAACTGTCCAGTGCTTCTTCTCCATAGCCCAAGTCAGACGCTTCTTCCGTTGTCTCGAGTTCAGAAGTGGCTCGACCACGGGAATACGGCTATTGTAGCCCATTTCCCGGACACGTCTGTGAACTGTGGCTTTTGATACCTGGACTCCAGCTTCAGCCCACTGTCTTTGAAGCTCCCCCAAATTCTGGAAGCGGCTCTTCTTCACAATTTTGTTAAGGCTGCGGTCATCTCTCTCGGTTGTGCAGCGTTTCCGGCCACATTTTTCCCTTCCGACAGACTTTTTGTGGATATGCTTTGAAACTGCACTCTGTGAACAGCCTGCTCTTTGAGAAATTTCTTTTTGTGTCTTACCCTCCTGATGGAGGGTATCAATGATGGTCCTCTGGACAGCAGTCAGATCAGCAGTCTTCCCCATGATTTAGTTTACTGAACCAAGCTGAGTGTTTTTAAGGCTCAGGAAACCCCCGCAAGGTGTTTCGAGTTAATGAGATGATTCAGGTGATTAGTTGAATAGCCTACTTGTATACTTTTTCATGATATTCTAATATTTTGAGATAGGATTTTTGAGTTTTCTTAAGCTGTAAGCCAAATTCAGCAATATTCAAATAATAAAAGGCTTGAAATAGTTCAGTTGATGTGTAATGAATCCAGAATGTATGACATTTTTGTTTTTTTAATTGCATTACAGAAAATAAAGAACTTTATCACAATATTCTAATTTTCTGAGACAGTCCAGTATGTTGATGTATCTTGCATGACTACATGGGCTTTTATTTTGACATACTACCCTGTACATTTTATCTGTCCTTACCCTACTCTGATGACTTCAACGAAATCAGCCAGAGATGCGTTGTCTGAACAGTGGCCGCTGAAAGCCAGCCTCAAGCACACTTCCAAATGACCATCCGTCACGGTGGAAGGCTAACTGGACTTAATCATTTTAATGTGGGGATAAATCAACATTTCAGTTTTTTCTGGGTTAAGGCGCAAAAAATGAAGTGACATCCATCTTTGAATCTTAGTAAGGCAAGCCTCCAGATTTCTCCAACTTAACTGTCCAGTTGTCTCCAGTGGCACATACAGTTGAGTGTCATCTGCATAGCAATGGAAACTAATATTATACGTGCAGATCATGTTACCAAGCGGAAGCATATAAATACTAAAGAGAATGGGGCTAAGTACAGAGCCCTGTGGAACGCCACAGGGAACATTAGAGTGTTTAGAGGTAGATTGCCGTAATTAACACATTGCATCCTGTCTGTCAGCTAGGACCTAAACCACTAGAGTACAGTTCCTGAGATACCAATGCATTTATTATTTTGCCTTGCGCTCGCGTGCCACTGCTGGCACGCGTGTCATAGGTTGCCGACCCCTGATCTAGTGTATTGTATATGCAGGAACGATTGTTGCACATACGAAGCCAAAGAATATTCAAGATTGATGGATTCAGTCCATTATATATAGGACACAATTTTAACTACAGTTTACAGTCAAGGTGTCCCACCGACCGACTTTCTTTTGGCTGTAAATCGATAAATAATCCTTTATTGTGGAGACACCTTGTGATGAAAACCCACACAACAAACTCTAACCCAAAACAAACCTTGTACCCAGAAGCTCTAGCTAAGCAATAGAGCAATTTGATCGCTTGATATTTGCAAAACGAACAGAGTCCTTCGTTCCCTCATGGTCTACCCGCACCGTTGTTACGTTCGTCCGGTAGATCGCAATCGACGTATCGGGTTCCCCATTGGGTGCCATCTAGTGGTCAAATTATACACACTGTCCCTCGGTTCAAAGTATTTTGGGCCATACCCCATACTGCCTTTTCTTTTGTATCCTTTGTTTATGTCAGATTCCATTGAGGAGCACATGGATGGGTCGCACCATCAAGCTGGTTGACTTTGCCGGCAGTCGTCACATCACCTTCGCCGGTCGGTCCGGTTGTCGCCGTCGCATCTTTCTGTCCCGGCGACTCTCCGGCTACATTTCTGCTTTTTTTTTTTTTTTTCAGACGAAAGCGCCGAGCAGACGCCCGGCTCCGTGAAATTTCACAAGGAATCCGACACGTTGGCCGTCCGCTGCAAGGTCGCCGCCATTTTGCCGCATTTTAGATCAGTGGGGTCTCTGACTCAATTTTCTCGGGGGCTTCTGTGGCTTAGGTTTGGGTAAGGTCGGACAACATTCCTCCGAAAAAAATATGAATTATTAAGAAATTCAATCTGTAATGGGGCCGTAACCATTGACTATTTTAATAGTCGACTACTCCGACGATCGGTTGAATCAATACTCATTTTCTCTTAAATGTAGCGTGAAGTTGTTTTAACGATGTGGCAAATGATAATAAACACAAGAAAATGAAAAATTCATCTTTTATGGAACATACTGCAGATTCGTGAAAAAATTAAATAAAAATGCCCTATGTAAAACAAGCCAGGCAAAGTACTAGGTCAGTAGGAATATTAATCGTTAGCGGACAGCAGGGCAGACAACTCTAAAAAATTGCCTGCCCGGCCATAAAGTTGCCTGCCCCATTTTTCACAACTTGAAACACAATAAGACGACTCATCGTAAAAAAAAAAAAATCATTGTTGCAAAGTATTAAGGATTGATCATCAGAATATATAACAGAACAACACTTTCAAATTAAATTTATTATAAATCTACTTATAACATTCATGGCTGTTTTCCATCTGCCATCAGCATGTACCGTATTTTCCGCACTATAAGGCGCACCGGGTTATAGGGCGCACCTCGAAAAAATAGTTTTTGGTCCTATATTTGACATACATAAGACGCACCGGATTATAAGGCGCTACAATGGGAACGTCGACAAAACAGTCAGATAGTTCAGTCAAACTGATTACACCCTTAACATTCCCAAAGCTTGCAAAGACGCAAATACGGTGCGGTGTCCGTACGATGTCACTCAAATGCATCGTTCCATCATTCGGAAGGTTAAAGTCTTGGGATTCAAGAAATGCCAACCATTCCTTAGTTTCTATTTTCTTTTTCGCTCGCAACTTTACTGAATATATGACAATAAACACTTGGAATTGAGTTTCATTTAAAAATAGACACTCCATGCCATCCATTATCTGCACCGCTTATCACAGAAACATCGAGTTCAGTCTGAAACAAGATACAGGGAAAATATATAGCCGGAGTAGCTCACCGAAGTCGTTGTGTTCAATAATAATGTGCAGCCGTGGTCCTCTTATATCCGTGAGTTTAGTAAATCCAGGAGAATAAAATATTTACAAATACAGAATAGTAAAAAAATGCTTTCTGTATGCCGTCAACCACGTGCTATACGCATTCATCTTTTTCGGCCAATTGCAGGCTTTGTTTTGCCGCTTCAGCCAATGCCAGCCTGTAAATGATAAAAAGGATCCGCCCCTTGACCTCCGAATAACTTTAGCCAATAGTGATCGATTCAAATGATGATTGACACATTGGTTAGCCAATGAAACGCCGGTAAATAAATCCCAGCTTACACCGCGGAAAATCGAGTCGGCGGCTGCAAGTTAGTTGGAAGACTTTGCCACTTAATATTGATCCCTATATAAGGCGCACTGTGTTATAAGGCGCATGGTCAGCTTTTGAAAAAAATGAAGACTTTTAGGTGCGCCTTATAGTGCGGAAAATACAATACCTGTATTTACTCATCTTCATTCATGCAATGTTTGCGTTGCGTCGTCTACTACAAGCCACGTGAACTCCTCTTTCCACCATGCTTTTAATGTACATTGACGTTTTGGAGCGTCATCAATTTTGTCAGCTTCTTTTGAATCTTTTTTCCGGGGCTGAGGTTTTGGCTTGATTCCTAACCACTTCTCCATTTTGCTTGTGTTTTCTGCGTCGACTTTGGAAAATGATACGCAAATGCACGACCTTATAAGGCTCGGGAAAGTCCGTAAGTTATTTGATGTGGTTCTTCTGATTGGCTGCCGAGTATGCAAATTGCCAAACGAACCGAAATTTCCAAACCGAACGAAGATTTCGAAAAAATTTTTGTTTTTGTTTTTTGTCCTTGAAAGAGTTGTCGGCCACCTGGGCGTCCGGGCAGGCGTTGTTTCAGACACTGCTGTAAAGCAAAAATAGGTTAGCCGCAGTAGAACAGTACATGAAACAAATACATTCAGTGGTCAACTGAAGAACTTGAAGATTTTCAGGAGTTTTATATCAAACCGTTTTAACCACTGATCTTTGTTCTTCAGACCGCATGCGTTTCATTTCAAATCCCTTTGTCAAGAAAAGTCTCGCATAAAGCTTGATCTTGATTATAGAATATATTATAAAATATACAATGCATATCATCAACACCATATTGACTTGGAGCATCCATCTCAAACTCTTACATTCAACCAACCTGTTGACACCTCAGAGCCAGGAGAAGCACTTGAAGACAAATGCAGAGTTGATGGGACTTGCTGGTACAATATTCCACAGAGACGTCAGATTCCGAGCGAGCGTCGTCGAACGGCAAAGATCTCACACTTTTATAGACCAGGACCCAAAGGGAAGGGTCCTTAGCCAGGGACCGTTCCTTCTTTGGTTTCTGTCATCATTACATTTTCGGAGCAGACCTTATTGCCATGCCCCAAAATATGTAAAACAAGATGCAGGGAGAAGTCTTGGCGGGAGAGGGAGAGCTTGTTTATTTATCTTCGTCAGCGAACAAAACAGAGATCTCATTTGTCTAAGAGACAATTGGCTTTTTATATCCTCAGACAACATCTCATATTTCTTTAGCACGCCCCCCTCGCGATGACGCACGTGTTTATCTCAAAATGCAAGCTACCGGACAGAATGTTTTCGTTCTCTTTTCCACAGTTTCACAATTTCCAAGAACTTGACATCCAAATTCCTGGCTTGACCGCATGTTCCTTGCCAAGAAGAATGTTATTACTCGGCAGCCCAAGGCGAATAATAATAACATTCGCTGACATTTACACTCCGGAGAAACAAGCCTGGAATTTCCAGTTTTAAACTAATGCGTTCTCCTTATGTCAAGCTCGACTCCAATAATCCACAACAACATGAATCAGACTGCCTGTTCAAAAACATCCTCATGGGGGCCACCCGTGATACTATCATTTGTCTCTAAAGCGTGAGACGCAGTTCAGAACGAACAAACGAAGACTATTTTATACAAGAATAGATTAGAGACAACGATCCACAATGTTGTCCAGTGGGCTGCAGCTGGCCCTCGGGCCGGTGTTTGAAACCCATGTACAGCTTTGAATTTTTTTTTTTTTTGACCGCAGGACGGCTGGGTGAGCTTCAAAGCTGTGATCTTTAAGAAGCGTCTGACGGCGGCGGGTTTCTACAACGGTTACCTGCACCAGAGCCTCAGGTTGGGCGGCGCCGCCTCATTGGTCAGCCCGCCGAGGGCGTCGCCTGGCCACGCCCACACCCAATAAACTTGCGTTTCCTGACCTCAAGAATGTCGGTGATGCCAATGACTGTAAGAAAGTGGCCTTTGTCCAGTAATCCTTGTGGCAACTCAAACTCTGATTTGTTGGGTATGATTTAGTGCCTCCTAGTGGTAAAAATATTCATTTGTTCAAAGAAAAAACGAGACTCATATGAATAAGTACAATACATCAACTATCATATAAAAATGCATTTTTTAAGGATCCGTAGGTCAAGAAATTTGTATTTTTTGACATAACGAGGTTCACTTAGAGTAGGGGTGGGCAAACTATGGCCCGCTGTCTTCATGCGGTCCGTCAGACTTTTTTATCCAGCACGGCATGTCTAAAACGGGAAAAAGTACTACTTGTGAGAATATTCAAACATCTGGATATAATTTTCTTTTAAGTTCTATTTTTTGTTGTGTATTTGTTTTATTTTTTTGGGTTTTCATCAAATTGAATGGAAAAAATAAACTGAGCTAGCTTTATTCAGTTTGGTAAACTGAACTCGCTGTATTTTGGAATTTTTAAAAAAGGGACGTAATTTATGAGTTTGCTTTATTATTTATACATAAAACTATATACAACATGTACTCAGTAAATGTTTGCATGTTTGTTTATTCATAAATGCATATTGTTTCTGCTATTCTAAATTTAAACTCATGTTTTTTTATTTTTTATTTGTTTTTACCTTCACAGAATTTGCAAAAAATGCGGAAACTATTTTAAAAGTACTCCGTTTGTCCACTGCTGACCTAGAGGGAGCTAGCGACGAGTACCCTGAAAAAAACAAAAGCACTACATAAAACAGTAACATCTAGTGCTCATAGATTACACAGTGTCCCTTTAAGCACACGTTAAAGAGCATTACGGTGTTACTTCGCTACATTTTTCAGATCAGAATGGGAGCTGTCAATCCACACAGTTTCTCAAACAAATGTGACTTTTGTGCCAAGTTTCTTTATTTTCTGTAATGCAAATCAAAAAAGATAAATGCAGTCTAGAGACATGACATAACTACTGTTAGGAAATAAACTATTAAAAATGTACCGTTTAAGAAATTGTTCGTATGAGTTATCCGACTCCATTAACCAAACAACCTTTATTCACCTAGCAATGCATGCTCGTTTCTTTTTGAGAAAAGATGGACAAGAATAGCCGACATTTTCACACGGGGGCAGATTTATTTTCTTAAATTAACTAAGTGAACTCCATCGAAATAGCCGAATTAGTGTCGCTCGAGTTTCGTCGAGCCTCTTCTCTCGATTGTCCCTCAATCTTCTCCCTTTCTAAATCTTCTCCAATCTTCTTCTCAAGTTCTCCCGGCCCACGCCTTTTTCCGCAAGCCGGCCTGTCGGCTCCTCCCTTGGGTGGGCCAGAGACTCCCTACCTGGGCTACACCTCGTCTCCTCGATGACTGGACCCCGAGCGTTTATCAAATCAGTGCCTGGCCTCCTGCGTCTGGCCTTCTCCGTCAGAGTGCTGTTTTCAACAGAATTAAACAAAACATTCGCATTCGGAACGGCGTGACCTGTCATTGAACTTAAGCCTTCTCTGTGAAAAATCTTCATTGCATTCAATAAATATAACTTGTATAAAACCCTTGATAGTAAAATGTATAAAATCCTTCACTAAGATGTAGAGCAATAGTCTTTTATTGTCTTTATCATTGATCATGGCATACAGTACACTCAGATATCCATTTATTATCTGCACTGCTTATCCTCAGTAGGGTAGCGGGGTTCCTGGAGCCAATCCCAGCTGTCTTGGGGCAGTGGGCACCCTGAGTTGGTTGCCGGCCAGTCCCAGGGCACACACAGACAGACAACTCACTCGCTCATTCACACCTAGGGGATCATTCGGACTGGCCAATTAACCTGAAATGTTTTTGCAATGTGGGAGGAAACCGGAGTATGTGGGGGGATCATGCAAACTCCACACAGGAAGGCTGGTCGCTGGATTTGAGCCCACGACCTCAGAACTGTTCTGCAGACCAGCTAACCACTCGTCCCCCGTGTCGCCCACTTAAATATCCCATTGATAATTGTAGAATATCACGAAAAAGTACTCTTAATATTCCAAAACAAATAGTTTACTGGGTTTGTAATGAATCCAAAACGTATTCCATTTTTCTTTTTTTAATTGCATTACAGAAAATAAATAACTGATCACAAAATTCAATTTTCTCACAGTCTTCCAAAATAATTTTGCCGCTCTTTGTTATGTTGATGCGTTTCTGTTTTTCTTTCTTCCCACCCAGAGAGAATAAAAACAACCTGTGGAAGCTGTTGACCAGGCAGCTTTTTATTCGTATGAAATTTGAGAGTATCATTTATTCTCCGCAAAGCTTTTTATATTCTATGAATAAATGGAGGCACACTTGTAAAGAATGCTAAAGCAGCGTGTTGATTTTTTTCTTGTATTACAAATAACCCAATGTTTTTTGAGTCCTTTTTTCAGTTATTGCTTAATGATTGCCAAATTTTGACTTCTTATCAAATGTGACCAAAACATCCGTCCAGCATGGTGCCTCCCGGGGGAAGGCACCAAGTGCCGCTTTATGGGGACTATTCAAGCAAACCCTCTATAAGTTTGCCAACTGTAATATTTTACGAAACCTCTTAAGTGCATGTTCGCACTCATTATAATTTCATAAAAAAAGCCGATGCAGACATGAAGGAAAGTCGTCTTTAAAATGACTAAAATAACGTGCGCGCGTTGGTAAGTGCCCCATCGAAGTGATGCAATGGTAGGGCCCGAGCCGCCTGCCATTTTAACAAGGCTCGCTGTCACAATCTGTCAAGTTGGAAGTACTCGCCGTTGAAACTTTACATTTTCAAAGTGGACAACATAACATTACTATTGTCGGAAAACGTCCAGCACGGCACCATAGCCTGAGCCAAAAGTGTGGCGTCAAAGACTGGTGAGTTGTGATTTTGTTCAAGTTGAGAAAAAGGCTTGTTGCGAGCTAGCAAGTTAGCCTAGCTGCGCGCGCACCACACAGCTGACTGTCAAACTTGTTGGTCTTATTTTTTTGACGACAACGACAAAATGATTTCAATTATTTATGTTTGTTTTTTTATGGTGAGGGTTTTTGTTGCCAGTTGTGACTATTGCAAAAACTCCTGCTCATCATGGATACATGATGTTTTTGTCACTATTAATATCCGAAATGATGTTACATGTGACGTCACACTCTCACGCGGAAGTACGTTCAAAACGGACAACTTTATTGCTTCTTACCAGGATAACAATGGAAGTCATGCTTTTAAAGAAGTGAAACTTTTTTATTTAAAATAAAGTGGCTAGAGTCATTTGGAATGATGCTCAGTTTACTATTTATATCTGTATTGTAGCCCTTTTAGACTCTTTGTGATTAAGGGCTATACAAATAAAAATGACTTGACTTGACCTGTATTTGCTTTACCTTATTTTGTTATTTGGAAAATGCTTCTTATATTAAATAATAACCAATGTGGGTATTGGCCAGCCACCGTTTCATATTTTTTTTGAATTTATAAGTAGCCGTTTTTTTTGGCTTGCTCAAAAGTTGTTCCTCTGTCTGGTTATTGTCATTTAAATTTGATTTGTTAGTTGCTTACCAGAGAGGCACATACTTAAACGAGACTGTTAGGGTTGTGTTTCATTAAATGTAAATGTAAATGGTCTGCATTTCTCTAGCGCTTTTCAAGTCAACGAAGAGCTCCCAAAGCGCTTTACAATGTGCTTCACACTTACCCATTCACACACACACACACTCACACACCAATAGCAGCCATGCAAGGCGCCGACGTGCTTATTGGGGGGATTAGAGATTCAGTGTCTTTCCCAAGGACACTTCGACATATAACACAAAGGAGCCGGGAATCGAACCTGCAACCTCTTGATCCCAAGACAAGTGCTTTACCTTGCGGAATTCAGATTTGTTTGGATGAAATCCGATGTTTTGTGAGATAGTTCACATTTCCAAATAAATTCGACTTGTTTGCGACTTTATCTCTTATGTAGACGCCACCACTAGTATGCAGGCGCAGAAGAGGACACGTGACGTCACAAGCAATGCGCTCATAATTGCGTAAGTACTCATGGATGTCAACGACGGAGCGTTGTGCCCTCCATATAATAATTGCATCCAAAACCTTGCTTTCCCTTCATCGAATGATCTCCGTGTAGTGCGATTTAAATGTAAATATTGTTAACTACCACTAAAGGATACTATCGCTTTATCAATGAGTGCCATTGTTGTTTACAGCAGTGACATTGAGCAATATGTTGTATGCAATGTGCTGTTAGTCGCAAGTGTTCGTCTTCCATGAATGTCTCAATTCATGACACTACGTGTTTACGTCCGCTGTGGTTGTTGGTTTTTCTGGTACCTCCCACCTTTTTGAAGGCAGAATAGTGACGTCTGCTGCTTATCATCCGTCTCGACCGTTCACACAGAAGTTGCAATCGAGAAGATCCGACATGTATCGCATTTAGGACCACAT
The DNA here is from genome assembly GCF_059441175.1 of Urocampus carinirostris. Lineage (NCBI taxonomy): Eukaryota > Metazoa > Chordata > Actinopteri > Syngnathiformes > Syngnathidae > Urocampus > Urocampus carinirostris. The sequence continues at coordinate 863,980 of NC_142352.1, read as the reverse complement.
TCATTCTATAATAAGGGTAAGAAAAGCAATGCATTCTATTCACATATAGTAGAACCCCGGGATACGACACGAATCCATTCTGAGGTGGGGAACGCCAAGAGAAATGGCCATACAGCAAGGGATAGAAACCTATGCCAATTATCTCGGAAAACGACATAAGAAACCGTAGTGCATCGCCAAGTATCTATGAGGAACATAAGATTCTGAACTGACTGAGGGGCAGGCATTGTGGGAGGTTGTTCAGTCATTTACGTATTGGCATTTTCATGATGCCGTAATGCACACCAATAGCAGACTAGCATTTGATATGACTTTGACCAATAATAGACAGACAACTGAAACACTGGAAAGCTTCTGGACATGCAAAATGATTTGTTTGATGTATTATAGAGGGGGGAAATGCTGTACAGAGAAGCCGAATAAACATCTCTTCCCACACTGTAAAGTGAAAAAGACGTAAGGCGGGGCGCCATATCGCAATCCAGTTTTTTTGTCACGCTGGGTGTACGCATCACAGAACATGTCGCCTCCATTATCATCTTCCTTATAGCGTAACCAGGAATATAATTGAGTCCATTTTGGCAGAAAAGTCATTTTCTTGCTAGGAGTATTCTTTTGTTTATTATCTTTCGTCGAATCGTTCGCTTCAAAACACGTGTTTTCCTTGCCTTCGCGATCTTCTAATTATTTCTGCGCCGTTTTTTCGTGCCGGAATTATTGCCGTTGTTATCACTTTCCTCATTATGTTTCGACTTATTACCGACACTGAAGAAATGACCAATTTTTTGTTGATTTGCACCTAATACCAACTTTTTTTTACGGAGGCATACTTCTCTTTCACTCGACAACCACCAAAACAATGACGTCGAAGCAACGAGATCTCGTTGGCCGAGATCGGCGCGAGACCAAAACAACAATGGCGGATCTGCCTGACGAAAAGTTTGGAGTGCGGTAAATCTTTGTTAAAAAAAAAAGTAATAATGACAATCTGGTGTAAAAAAGTTGCGTCCCGGGATGCACGTTGATTTGAGACGATGCGTCCCCAGCAAAAAAAAAAAAAAGACTCGGGCAAACCAGAACTCTGAAAGTGTAATCTGATTTTCCCAAACGGGAAGTGACAGTCCTGATCAGTGTTGAATGATCCGAAATGACTATCTGTGAAATTATTTTTTTTTGTTTCACCAGCCATGCACTCTGAACCTAAAATCGCCCCGTACGGACTCAAGTGGCCATCAGGTATCAATCGCCCGCCTCCTCATCCTTCATCCCCGCTGCCGGAACTTAATCGTCAGTGCTCTGTGTGTTGTGAGTCGGGGATTAGCGTGCGGTTCCATTGCCTGCCTGTTTCCATTCCTGTTGCCCACTGGGCCTTATTGGCATGGACGTGACGTGCTGTTTATCTGACGCGGCAGCCAGATCTGCTGGCCTAGGAGAAACCTGCACAAAGGTCGCGGTTCATCAGCATTTTGATTGTGGCCGCGGCCCCCGGGTCGGCCCCCCGCCGTCCTCCATAGGCCCTTCGTCCGTCTGCCGTGCGGTCGGCCCGTCTTTCCTCGCCCTCATGTACAGACGGTGTTTTCATCTCTTTGCACCTTTGTTGATGTTCAGCGCTTAAACCGGTCAGGTTTTGTCTTCCGATGGCGTCTTTTAAACTGGATTTCCTCCCGGAGATGATGGTGGATCATTGCTCTTTAAATCCTGGTCCAATGTGAGTCGCCTTTGGTCATTACCCGTTTCGGTGCTTTGCGTGTCCGTCATGTATTTCTTCAAGATGAGATGATGATTCACCGTGTGACCAATGTTCCCTGTAATTTTCCATGGCTCTGAGCGTTCACACAAAGTCGGTGAGCAACGCTTGAAACAACAGTGAGCAACGGCGATCCCAAGCGTGGCAACTAAATCATTATCAAACATGTCCAAAACTTAACATCACGTTACATTTTGCTGAGTTTCCGGCAATGCAAAAATTATTTTTCACTTTTGAATGAATTGACTAATGTATTATTGCAAAGGTCGTACGGCCTACAAACGAAGATTTCCATTTCTTTTTTTTCCTGGTATCTTTTGTGGCATAATACTAACATTTTGGAGGCTTATTGAGTCGGTTGCACGATACAGAACTGTATTTGATCACATTTTTGAGTGGAAGTACAACGTTGGCAACAAGATTGGCTTGGTATAATTGGAAATGTTTTGAACGCAACACAAACATTTTCTTCTTTTTCTCTGTTTTTAGAAAAAAATGTTTTTAATTCCTTTTTAAAAAAATCTTAATGTGTTTATTTTTTCCCAGCTGTTACTTTTGCTTTTTGTTCTCTATTTCCTTTTTCCTTTTATATGTTTCTTTTTCTTTTTTTCTGGCTTTTTTTTCTGAATTTTTCGTGCTCTTTTTTTTCTCTTTTTCTCTCCTTTTGTTTCTTTTTTTCCCAGCTCTTCACGACTTTTTCATTTTAGTATTTTTAATTTTTTGTTCTATTGCCCCCACCCCCACGCCCCTTCATTTAGGTCATTTCGTGCATAATTTTAGATAATATTTGGTCATGTAGGGATTAAAGAAGCAAAAACAACCTGAAGAGCCGTTTGGGACCCAAAAGAGCAGGTTCTTTTTAGTGAGCCGAGCCGAAGAAGCCGGTTCTTGAAAAACTCTACTGACTTTACTCAACTTCGTTCTACTTCGACCTTGACTTCAACATACCGCGTTTAGAACACAGTGTCAGGGAAACCTGTGTATTTTTACCTTCATGCACTGTAACTTTGACTTAATTGGCTTCTTAATTAGCAATTTCTGATTTTTGTGAGCTGGCTAGATTTTCTTGTGTGCGGAAAAGCTCTGGGCAGTGCGCAATTGCGCACACACGCAGCTTAGAGGGAACATTGCGTGTGACCAACAAGAGAGCTTTCCATTCAAAAGGCTTTCGCTTTAGGATGTAATGTTCTTATTGGACTTGACGAGAACCAAATAAGCAGGGTTGGTTACTTTAACTTGATTACTTTCAATGACTTTTGGATGACTCCAATACCAAATATGCTCATAAAAGACAAAAGAAACTAAATAGGAATAAAATGATGACTCACAACACGTGGTAAGCTTTCTCTCCTGGCTTTGATCTCTTTGATCTCCGGCAAAACGAACATCAAATGCCACAGAAACAAAATGAAAATCAATCCAAACAGCTTGCCGACATCATTTTTTGCCGTTCCATGTATTCCGTTACTCCCTAAGCCAGCACAAAATTGAGTCATTTTATTCATATTTAGTTTCTTTTGTCTTTAATTAGTATATTTGGTATTGGAGTAATCCAAAAGTAATTGAAAGTAATCCAGTTAAAGTAACCCTACCCAACCCTGCAAATAAGATATTTCCTTTAAAACTGGCCACTTTATTTAGCATTTTTCTGTAACTGGTTAAAGCGGAAATAAGTTAGAATCCATGATGTCAGACCAAAACGAGAGCTGATAATTATTCAATTTGAGCCTGGCTATAATTTTCGATCAACAAACGTTTTTTGTTTTTTTTTAGAAATATTCAAAGCATTTATGTTCCTGATGTGTTCGTAGTGTTCTAGACACTCAAAATAGGGAGAGAAGACATTGATTGATTTTGAACTTGCAAGGAGAACAGGAGAGGCCCAAACTCCTCAGATAAGACGCTCCAAGTTGTTCTAAAAACCCCCCCTGAGCCCTTCTTTCTATCAAATATCCTAGATTACCAAAGCAGATATGCCCTAATAGGGGTGGAAATCAAAGATGGGCTACACGATTGGCCAATAATGACTATGATGTGAGCAGTGCATTAGAGTAAAAAAACAAACAACAGTCAGGTACAATCTTTAAAAAAACAAACTGGCCTCTTACACAATCTCCCTTTCTAGGTCTCCAATAATAAATAATAGAATAAAGTTTATCACCATGATATTTTCTTTTTCTGTAGATACCATACCTGTGGCGCTCCAGGGCTCCATGCCCTTACAAAATGTCGTATCTGCCCTTACAAAATAATCTTACACCATAATTTTTTTTCAAACATGTTTATGTAGTTTAACATGTTATATTGTACATGTGTTTCGTTATATCATATATATTGTTCATTAACATTTTGTTGCGAGATACTGAGTTGCTCGACACGAATGAGGTTTATTACAAAAAAAGTTCAAAAATGAAGTCGCTTGGACGTTCACTGTAGAAGGAAAAAAGACATGCAAATAGAATGAAGTAGAATTTTCTAATTCAATTATGAATTCATTTTCTGCATTCAATTGTGGTTGGTAATATACTGATTCAAGGGATAACCACAAACCTGTCTTTTTTTCATTTTCTCCTTTTATACTTCCTTTTTTTTCTTAACTTCTTTATACAACATCATCATTTGTAATATAATGCATCAAAGCAAGTGAGCCGTTTGAGAGCCGGCTCTCTTGAATGAGTTGAGCCGAAAAAGCCGGTTCTCTAAAAAGAAACGGACTTCCTTTCACTACACAACCACCACGAAATGATGCACGGTGGGAAATCCCCAGGCGGCAGACGCATGCGCACAGTAGCATCAAACCGCTCGCTTCGTTTGGAACGGAAAAAAAACAATACCGAGATGGAGGCTACCGCGGCAAACTCGTTTGACTCGATTGATTTGCAGTTTGGTGATAGTCGGTGTATACCGAATGGTACCCATTATTGACAAATTTGCCTTTTTCCGTACAGATTTTTTTGTATGTCGTACACGTCTTAAAATGCATAATAAACCTACTTTGTACGGCAAAAATGTACAGCTTGACAGGTATGAGATACAGTAGCACAACCTGGTCATGTCTCCTCTCTTTTTCTTCATAATGTACGCAAGGCACTGGAAGATCTTTGCCATCATCAGTCACATGGCTGAGGATGTTGAAGTTGGACGGGGATCTCAACTTTAGCCAGAACATTGAGTTTTGTACTGTTTTTGCTATGAGAGACCTCTTTAGACATAATTGGTCCGATGTTATATTTACCCAATGTAGTATTTTGCATTTTTTATTGACTATTGATAATAATTACAGCTAAGATAATGCCACTTGATTGTGTTAGGAAATAAATATTACAAATGTACCGTTTACCAAATTGTTCAAATAAGTTATCTGACTCCATTAACCAAACACCTCCTAATAATGCGTGCTCGTTTCTTTCTGAGGAAAGATGGACAAGAATAGCTGACATTTTCACAAAGGGGCAGATTTATTTTCTTAAAGTATTTAACTAAGTGAATTCCATCGAATTAGCCGAATTAGTGTCGCTCTTCGTCGAGCCTCTCTCTCGATTGTCCCTCCCGATCGATCTTCTGAAGTTCTTCCTCTGCCCACGCCTTTCTCCCAAGCTGGCCTGTCGGCTCCTCCCATGGGGCGGGCCAGGGACTCCCCACGTGGGCTCCACCTCGTCTCCTCGATGTCTGAAGAAACTCAAAACAACACCAAGCGTTTCCACGTCATCAGGGCTTTGTTCTGCAAACATCGCCTGCCATCTGCGTCAAAATTCTGTTATCAAAATTCCCCAGCCAAAACACTCCGCACTTGGAACGGCGCGACCTGAAGCTCACTCAGTGGAAATCTTCATTGCACTCGATAAATGTAAATTGTATTTAATCGTATAAAATATAAAATCCTTTTAATAGAAACGAGTAATCGATTTTTATTGGCCAACGCGTGTGTGACATTTAGTATTGTAGAATTTATATGATGTTTTATAAGAGATGTATTTTCACATCACAAGCACACCCATAATCGTATCCAGTTTCTGCAGCGCCTATGTCAATTCTTTGGTGCTCGGTATTGATGTCCAGAGGCAGAATTTGATCGGGATCGATACGAAAAAATCCGTCATCTTGCATCCCTAAGAAAAAATAAGGTTTTCCATGTGTCAACTATTTTCAAGGGATATTCTGTCAGTCACTCTAAGTGGGTGGCATAAATGAATGAAAACTTTATTTCGAACATTAAAATTAAAAAATTACAAAAACAATGAGTCAACAATGTTGGAAAAGGGGTAGTCAGAAGCAGATGCTTATTTTCCCTACCCCTTCATCTTCCCTAATTACATTTTACAGATCCTCTTCTCCTCTTGTGTCTAATATAAAAAGTCTCCTGGATATACATAATACATAGGTCGGATATCAACAATAGTCACATATGTTATACACTAATCTTGGTAGTACCCATCCCTCAACGTCATAATGCCACTAGTCACCAAACATCACTGCGGCACCAATGATAATAACAACAATAGCAATAATGACAGTTATGATATAACAATAGTAACAATAACAACAAATTTAACCACAGTTTTAAACGCAGTATTTCCAATCTCCCGTATCACTCATTTTCTTCATCTCTGTATTCCGCCAGTAATGTTTTTTGTATTTAAATTTGAACATTGTTTTGGACATTGTTTGATCTCATCTTGTAGATTGTTCCAAAGTTTGACTCCACACACAGACACACACATCATTTTCCTGGTGGTTCTCAACTTTGGGATTTTGAATTTAAGACAGCCCCTCAAGTTATAATATCCCTCTTTCCGAATGAATCGTTTTTGGATGTCTTCTGGTACTATGTTTTTGTTGACCTTAAATAGCAGTTGTGCAGTGAAAAAATTGACTAAGTCATCCAATTTTAATCATTTGGACTGCGGGAATAAAATATGAATATGATCTAATATCATAAATGGCTGAAGAAAATGACACATTGTTGCGTGTGCTCGCAGCGGCAAGAAGATGAACGGGTCCCTGGACCATCCCGACCAACCCGATGTGGACGCCGTCAAGATGTTCGTGGGCCAGATCCCGAGGTCCTGGTCCGAGGAGCAGTTGCGGGAACTCTTTGAGCCCTACGGCGCCGTCTACGAGATCAACGTTCTCCGAGACCGCAGCCAAACCCCGGCGCAGAGCAAAGGTAAAAAAATAATTTTCTGGGACTTAACATCATAAACCTAAACCTCATGACAGATACTCATCATATAAGTTAAGTCATGTTTGTTTGTGACATCCTCAAGTCTCAAAGGGCTGTACAGACAATATAGAGACATCATCAACGTGAAATATTGGTAATAATAGAGTGTCCGGTAGACATAATTCATAAGCTTTTGAATATAGATGTGTTTTAAGCCTGGATTCAGGGCCGTAGCCCCGCAAATGCACATTACGCACAATAAGTAGGGCATCAAGTGCCCAGGAGGGCACCAAAATAAATCAGGGTCGTGAAAAAAAGTGTTAAGTGTTTATAATATGCGCTAATAAATATTTTGTTTGTTTGTTTGTACATGATTCAATTGTTTGTTTGTTTGTACATGATTCAAATTGAATCGTTTCTTGTACATGATTCAATTGTTTGTTTGTTTGTACATGATTCAAATTGAATCGTTTCTCCGGCGCCGTCACGAATGGCAGCCACTCCAGCAGCTCCCGTGTTATTTTCGATTGTTCTCAGCTCAGGGATGCTGCTGGAAAAGTGAATTTCCCTTCGGGGATGAATAAAGTATCTATCTATCTATCTCTATCTATCTATCTAATATGCAGAAACCAGGGCAGCGCGGCGGCGCAATTCTGAGGTCATGAGATTGAACCTCCTGTGTGGAGTTTGCATGTTCTCCCTGTGCTTGGGTGGGTTTCCTGAGGGCACTCCGGTTGCCTCCCACATTACAAAAACATGCATGTCAGGTTAATTGGCCGGTCCAAATTGTCCCTAGGTGGGAATGAGCGAGCGAATTGTCTGTCCCTGTGTGTCCTGCCCACTGCCCGAAGATAGCTGGGATGGGCTCCTTCGCCCCCGCGACCCTACTGAGGATAAGCGGTGCAGATCATGGATGGATGGATGGATGGATGCATAAACCAAATTTCCAGAGAAAAGGGGTGAATCTGCTTTGTGCCCCAGTCTCACAATGCCCCCCCTCCCAGTGGTATGTCCGATTATGCCTCATTCGCAATTGGATGAACACCGGTGCGAACATGGCCTCCAAACGGCAACAAGAGTCTAGAGCGCAGAAAAGAAAAAAACAAGAGGAACCGAGATGAAGTTCATGCGTCGCTTGCCGGTGGTCAATGTTAAAATCTATCTATCCGTCTATCCTGGTCATATCCCTCAAGAGGGGTGACCGACAGCAAGACAAACACATACAATAACAAAGAAAAGAAAAGAAAAAAGTGGGAAAATAAGAGCAAAAAAGACAGACACACATTTTTTGGGGACCATGGCCAACCCAAATGCCCAAACACCCAAACAAGTGAAGCACCTCGGCACCTAAGTCGGTCATGCTTTCGTCCCTTCAGATGAAACGGGTTTTGGTTTGAACAAATTTATTGACACTAATAACAAAAACAATCATGACAATCTCAACAGCAATTAAGCACATTCACAATATTATATTCCAATATAGAAAGCGGCCATGTCACTCGGGTCAGGGTGACACATCACACTCTTCTGTTCAACAGCAGGGCCCGACAGCTTTCGCTGGTTTACCCCTGCCGCATCATACAGGTGCCCTGTATGATGTCCAAATAACCACCCCTGATATATCATTTGTGCTTAGAGCACCTAAATGGCTAGCAAACACCCTGCCTGGATTTAAACACTCCCATTGAGGCTGCAGATCGAATCTCGGAGGGAAGAGCAATCCACGACACTGGGGACCGAATGCAGAATGCTCTCAAACCCGCAGATTTCTTCTTGGCTCTTGGGATCACTCGTAGACCGGCATTTTCCGAGCGAAGGCTCTGAGCAGGAACAAAATGGGAAATGATTAAATAAATGAATTAAATCATTAATAATTAAACAAACAAGACGATTGTTTCCACAAAAAAGTGCGACAACGTAAGACACACGCACTTTTTGCTATAATCATGTGTTCCCTGTTATCCATTCTCCAAGTTCCAAAAATGCTCCTCAAATGAAGTTTTGGAATGGCAAAACCGCCTCTCCAAGAAAATCTTCCTCATGTTTGTGTTTCACGTGGGCAGGTTGCTGTTTCGTCACCTACTACACTCGCAAGTCGGCCTTAGAAGCGCAGAACGCTCTTCACAACATGAAGATTCTTCCGGGGGTGAGTAGAAGCAGGGACCTCCTGAAAGATGGCCAGTTTCCATGGAAACAAACACATATAAAAACACCTACAATATCCTGAATTTCTTTTTTTGTTTCCAGTTTTTTGAAAGCTTTTTATTAATTTTTTGTACAATTAGAATGGTCTTTATTGTCATTGATAACAATGTATTAAAGATTGTTTACAACGAGATAGGACGTGGCACTCCAGATTCAGATTTACTTTATTGTCATTCGTGTACACGTGTATACAGAACGAAATGTCGATACATCTGACCCGCACAGTTTCTTTGAACGTCAGCCGGGATAGATAAGATTAACCGTGTCTTCGTCAGAATTTTAGCGCAGCAGTTCGTCATCTCGCGGTTCGATGCCACTTCCGGTTGTTAAATGGTCCAGTTTATTGTCCAGAGAGCGAACGTTGGAGAGGAAAATGGATGGGAGAGGCGTTTTGCAGGGTTTAGCCTTTAGCCTAGCTGTTAGCCCGGCCCGACAACCTCGCTTCCTCGTCCGGCGGTCACGCCGCTGTCTTGCCACTCTGCCTCGCTGCTTTGTAGGCCGCTGGGTCTTGTTGACATAGCAGTCCGTGGCTAATAAACACTCCCGAGTGGTCGTAGCACCGAGCGCTTGATGTCTGGATGATCGCATATCCAGCAAAAAAAAACTGCGATCGTATCTTAATCTGCAGTTCGAGCCGACTTTGTGCGCCATCAAAACTGAGTCGAAGACTGGATCTTATGGCCGACGTGTAAAAAACCGTTGCGAGCCGATGCAGCCGCAGCCGAACAGGGGCATAAAAGACAGATGAACTTGATGAATTTATGTTTAAGAAGATCTCACTGGTTCAATTTTATGAAGAGTTTCAGGTAGTATTCATCCTGGAGGCCGAGCTTTCTACCGCATACCTGTCAAGCTGTAGGTTTTTGGTGTACTAAGTAGGTTTATGATGCATTTTAAGACGCGTACGACGTACGAGAAAATCTGTACGGAAAAAGGCAAATTTGTCAATGATGGGTACCATCCGGTATACACCAGACTATCACCTTAAGCCAAATCAATCAAGTCAACCGAGTTCGCCACGGTAGCCTCTATCTCAGTATCCTTTTTTTCGTTGCAAACGAAGCGAGCGTTTGATGCTACTGTGCGCATGTGTCTGCCGCTGTTGTGCCTCATTTCGACTCCCCTGCAAAATCCTCCCCCTCTCGCGTGAACGCGCATTCCGCTGCGCTTCCGACAATAGCAAACGTATTCTTTATAATAAGCTTATTAAAACAATAAAGCTATTGTCGGAAGCGCAGCAGAATGCGCGTTCACGCAAGGGGGGAGGATTTTGCAGGGGAGTCGAAATTAGGCGCTATACATCAAGTTTGGTTTACAAAATAGAAACGCCAACTCATTTTTTCCTCCAAAAATATCTTTATTTACAAATTTAGATTTAAAGTGTTATTAATGGATATTATAGTTACGCTGATTACAATTGTTCTTGGGTTTAAAAAAAAATAAAAATATTATTAAGAATATGTTCAGAATGATATAACGAAAGACATGTACAATATAACATGTTAAACTACATAAATGAAAAAAAATGGTTTAAGATGATTTTGTATTTTGTAAGGGAAAATAGGACAATTTGTAAGGGCATGGAGCCCTGGAGCGCGACAGGTACGCTATCTGATCAAGTAACAATGATGAAACTGTGGTTGATGGAAATGCACCAAAGAGAAAACGAGTCCTAAAACAGAGATGTTTCCTCTCCTTCAGATGCATCACCCCATCCAGATGAAGCCGGCCGACAGCGAGAAGAACAACGGTAAGCATTTGTGCGGACCGACACCTTTTCCGTCCGGGTTTTCGTCGAGTTAGTTTTTCCATTTTTGTGCGCCGCAGCGGTGGAGGACAGAAAGCTATTCATCGGCATGATTTCCAAGAAGTGTAACGAGAACGACATGCGCTTGATGTTCTCCCCCTACGGACAGATCGAGGAATGTCGGATACTCCGGGGACCCGACGGACTCAGCCGAGGTGATTGCCGTTTTCTCGACAAGACCGAGATAGAATTGACATGAGCTTGTCCATTTTGGAAGTTTTGATCATTTTGAGGCCAGTTCCTAATAATGCCCTTTTTCTGGAGGAGGCTTGACACCAATGTTCCCTCTAAGCTGCGCGTGTGCGCAATTGCGCACTGCCCAGAGCTTTTCCGCGCACAAGAAAATCTAGCCGGCTCACAAAAGTCCGGGCTCGAAATTGCTAATTAAGAAGCCAATTAAGTCAAAGTTACAGTACATGAAAGTAAAAATACAGGGGATCCCCTGACGCTGTGTTATTTCGAAGTCAAGGTCGAAGTAGAACGAAGTTGAGTAAAGTCAGTAGAGTTTTCCGAGAACCGGCTTCTTCGGCTCGGCTCGCTAAAAAGAACCGGCTCTTTCGGGTCCCAAACGGCTCTTCTGGTTGTTTTGCTTCTTTAATACCAACATGACCAAATATTATGTAAAATTATGCACAAAATGACTTAAAGGAAGGGGGGAATAGAACAAAAAAGAAGAAAATACCCAAATGAAAAAAAAGTGAAAAGCTGAGAAGAAAAAAAAATAAACAAATAAAATAAAATGTAATAGAGAACAAAAAACAAAGGAAAAATGAACACAATGAGATTGTTTTAAAAAAATTTAAAAAAAAAAGAAAAAAAAGTTTGTGTTGCATTCAAATCATTTCCAATGATATCAAGTCAATCTTGTTGCCAACATTGTACTTCCACTCAAAAATTTGATTAAATACAGTTGTGTACCGTGCGACCGACTCAATAAGCCCCCAAAAATGTTAGTATTATGCGACAAAAGATACCAGGAAAAAAAAGAAATGGAAATCTTGTTGTAAAAACAAATGACGTTTGTAGGCAATCGTACAACCTTTGCAATAATACATGCGTCGATTCATTCAAAAGTGAAAAATAATTTTGCATTGCCGCAAAACGTAACTTGTTGTCAAGTTTTCTACATGTTTGATAATGATTTAGTTGCCACGCTTGGGATTGCCGTCGCTCACTGTTGTTTCAAGCGTCGCTCGCCGACGTTGTGTGAACGCTCAGACCCTTGAAAAACGACAGGGAACATTGCTTGACACTAAGACTTTTTACATTTGTCAATAGCGTGGTGTGTTGTTGCCTGATATGCTTATCTATTGAACAGAAAGCACTCTCCACGGACTAACATCTAAACTCTGCTGTTCCCGTTTGTCCTGGTGTCAGTCCACTTCTGTTGTAGACATATGAATGTTTGTGTCTTTCAGGATGCGCCTTTGTGACTTTCACAGCGCGACAGATGGCCCAAGGCGCTATCAAGTCCATGCATCAGTCCCAGACCATGGAGGTATAAACAAGTCATTTTGATTTGTATAGGAATAGGAATCTCAAAGGGCTGCACGGATCAAAGATTATCGCACCACCCCCTCATCCAAAACCTACATGAGGGCAAAAGTTGGACGTCCCTGCAGCAGATGGAAATCTTTGTGCCCAGTGTTACACCGCCTCGTGTTCGCGTCGATAGCGAGTCCGCCTCCTCTCTACTTCCCGCAGGCTTTTGTGTCTCTGTCTGTCCTAAACAGCGCTGAAGTAGCTAAGTGTTACGTATTGAAGGGGATGGTTAATGAGTGCTGAAGAAACCCTTGTACAGTAGTAGTCTAGGAACCAAATTTCAAAACAAACTTGTAAGTCAAGGCGGCAACCTATCCGACGGCAGATGTTCCGTCTATGTCTTTTCCTCAGGGCTGCTCATCGCCCATCGTGGTGAAGTTTGCCGACACGCAGAAAGACAAAGAACAGAAGCGCTTGGCAATGCAGTTGCAGCAGCAGATGCAGCAACTCAGCGCCGCCTCCATATGGGGGAACCTGACCGGACTGGGAAGCCTGGGACCGCAGTATCTGGCCGTAAGTGTATCCGTGAGAGAAGATGGCCTGACGGAGTTGACGAAGCCTAACTTTCTCTGCGCGCAGATTTACCTGCAGCTTCTGCAGCAGTCCGCTTCCACGGGAACGGCACTCGGCAACCTGCATACCGCTTCGGGTATGTCCAAATCGGATGCGTGTCGCTTGCTGGATGAGCATTGTTAGGAATTGAATATTAAAACGTAGCGTTGACCAAATTGTTCGAATGAGTTATCTGACTCCATTAACCGAACACAACCTACATTCACACAACAATGCGCGCTCCTTTCTTGATAGAAAAGTTGGACGAGAGACCGGCATTTCCACACGGGGTCAGATTTAATTTCTTAAACAGTTTTTTGTATTATATTTATTTATTCAGCCAGTATGAACCACAAACATGATATATACAAGAAATCATTTGACACGCAAACACTCAATAATGATAAAATAATAGATTTAAAAGAATAAAGAGAATAGAGTAAAAAAGATATTGTAGTGTATAATACAAGGTCATTATATAGAATAGTTTAAAAAGAAGGAATATGGAAATAACAAGACTAGAGTAGAATAGGTCGGAGGAACATAATAATACCATACATAACAACCTAAATCAATTCCCGTTGAACATACGGATAGCGCAAGGGTAAAAAAACTCTTTAAGACGTGAAGTCTTGCTCGCAATGGAGCGAAGACGGCGACCTGACGGCAGGTCATCAAAGTACCTGAGAGCGGGGTGACTGGGATCCTCTATCATTTTCAGTGTCCGTTTTCTAGTTCGATCGATGTAGATACTTTGCAGGGACGGGAGGCCAGTACCTATTATTTCCTCTGCCGTCCTCACGACCGATTCCGTCTTTGACAATTCTTTCTGATTGACGCGACCAAACCAAACTGTGATTGACTTAGTTATAACGGATTTAATGATAGCACGATAAAAATGGACTAGAATCGATTGACGGACTCCGAATGATTTGAGTTGACGAAGGAAGTAGAGCCTTTGTCTGGCTGACTTTAGAATATCGGTAGCATTGACAGTCCATGTGAGGTCAACTAACAAGTAAGTACCCAGAAACTTGAATAAATGGACCAGTTCCATACAAAGTCCACTTAACTAAGTGAACTCCATCGAATATGGCCGAATTAGTGTCGCTCGAGTTTCCGTCAATCCTCCTCTCTCGATCTTCCGCTTTTTTCTCTCGCCCCATGTTTTTTCCGCAAACTGGTGTGCCAACTCCTCCTATGGGCGTGCCAGGTCAGCCCCCCACGTGGGCTCCATCATCTCGGAGAAGAACGTCCCGATGTCTGAAAAACTCATAACAGCAGAGCGTTTATAAAATCAATGCCTGTTGTCCTGCATAAGAGTCCTGTTATCAAAATATTTTGCATTTTGAACGGCGTGACCTGAAGCCCACTCAATGAAAATCTTTATTGCACTCAACGAATGTAACTTGTATTTAATCGTATAAAACCCTTTATAGTCAAATGTATAAAATCCTTCAGCATGCGGGCATTTGTGTGCATCAGGTCTTAACGCCATGCAGAACTTGGCCGCCTTGGCGGCAGTGACGGCGGGCCAGGCGTCTGTATCCGGCTCCGGTGCCATGACCACGTCGAGTAGTCCACTAAGTGCATTAACGAGCTCAGGTAAGAATGCGGACGTGGCCGTGTTTGAGTTCTTTCTGGGGGTGGGACCTCTGAGGCTGTGTCCTACAGGGGCATAGTGAATGATTAACACCATGACTATTGGACGCCGTTTGTCACATGTGTCAGAGCCGAGTCGAGGCTTTACAGACCATTCCTCTGAGGTTTAGAGATAAGATGAATCAAATCACCCTTAGCCGTCATTCTCTATTTCACCACTAGAGCACACCAGAATGAAGGATCATTTCGCCAATGTGATACTGATTTGAGTTCAAAGACCAGAATAAAATAGAATATACCTTTATTGTCATTGTTACAACATGGGTTGAATATATTGTGACGACGAAACTGGACGTGGCACTCCAGTACCACATTTTACAGTGAGGATAAAGAAAACAAAGAGATAAAGGAACAAAGAAGATTTTTGTACTGTCCTTGATTGCATAGGCTTTGTTTTCCTCCGGAGGGGGGGTTGTAAGAGGGGGTGAGGGACAGACAGAGATGGCCGGATCCAACTAGATGTTTGATCTTACTGTACACACGGTCCAGTGTTTTTTCCCTAATTGCTCAGTCCACGTATTGAATGAATTTGGGAAGTACAGTCCTTAAGCATGCCCGATTAAAGTCGCCGGCGACGATAAAAGCTCCGTCGGGGTGTGCGAGCTGCTGTTTATTGATAGCAGCGGGCAGGAGATTTAGCGCTATGCTAACGTTAGCATCCGGTGGAACGTTAGCATCCTGTGGAACGTAAACAGCAACCACAATGCTAGAAACTCTATATCGAGTGAGCAGTGTGTGTCAATGATTTGGCTGTTATTGCAGCGCATAGTCCCCCACCCCTGTTTTTACTGGAGTCTCCGTCTCGGTCGTGCCGGTGTAGCCTGCGTCCTGCTCGTTGGACTGTGGCGTCGGGGAAGCCAAGACTCCGTGATGACAAAAATACTGCAATTCCGGACGAAGCGGTTTGTGGCGCTCCGCAGCTCAAATTCACTCATTTTGTGGACGATGGATCTGGCATCAGTCAGGAACATGCTCGGAGGCGCTGGTCTGTGTGCTAGCCTTCTTAGCCTAGGCCCGACCGACAGCTTTTTACTTTTGCTCCGTCGTTGTCGGCAGGCAGATCACCCAGGGAGATCCGGTGGTCTCTGTATATCCCTCGGGATGTTGTGGATGTTATTGTAGTTGTGAAAGGAGTCGAAGGGAAAATATGAGGGAAAAAAGAACACTGAAAAAGACGAACTGGAGCCCCTGAAGCAGCTGCACTCGCGTGCGCCGCCATCTTGGAAAAACTTGGAATAGCGTATGTCTGGACATTATCAGCTAAAATAACCTGTTGAGTTTATGGTGTAGGATAGTGGTCAACGAACAACTGGGATGAATTTTTCCACCTATATCGTACTTATTCAGAATACACTCATGTTTTTTTTTCACCCCAAAATTTGGATGTGTGTTATATTGAGATTTTGCTGTAGTATCTCACTGAAACGGATAGTACTGGTTTCCATGGATACCAGTAGCAGGAGAAGCCTGATGAACGGACTCAGATACAGCACCTCCATCATCTAGTCACTGTTCTTTTTCGTTGTAAAGCGTCATCCTGCTCTCCAGAGATTAGACAAATTTTGGCTTTGACGGGCAGTGCCATACTCCAGAAATACTACAATACAGAAATACTACAAAAATCTTGAAAAAGACCACAGAATTACTACAACAGGTGGTCTGCGCAGCCCTTTGAAACTCTTTGTGATTAAGGGCCAAAACAAAAAATTTTGCTTACTCGTGCGTGATGTGATATAAAAGTCAGTCAAGCCATTTTTAGTTGTATAGCCCTTAATCACAAAGAGTCTCAAAGGGCTGCACAGACCGCAGATTATTGCAAGCCACAGACTATTATGACAGCATCCCCTGATCTAAAACCTACATGAGGGCAAGGAAAAACTCAAAAACCTCAACATGAGCAAAATGAAGAAACCTTGAGAAGGGACCGCACATGTGGTAATTCTCCTTTCAGGATGACCAGGCCAAAATGGATGTTGCAATAACAAATAATACACAGATATTGTCAACGAAAAAATATAGGTTATTCATATGCTATTTAATAGAAATGTGTTTTAAGCTTAGATTGAAACATTTCCATGGAGGTTGCAGATCCAATCTCAGGGATCTCTCCACAGCACCGGGGCCCCAATGGAGAACACTGTTGGATTTCTTCTTGGCTCTAGGGATCACGAGTAGACCAGCGTTTTCAGAACGAAGGCTCCGGATCGGAACATAGGGGGAAATCAAATCTGAAAGATATGAGGAAGCAAGTCCATGCATGATTTGGTATGATACCAACAGAACCTTCAAATCACGCCTTAAGCTAACAGGGAGCCAATGCAGGTTAGCTAAAATCAGGGTCATGTGGTCAAACTTTCTTGTCTTCGATAAAAGCCTGGCTGCAGCATTTTGTACCAGCTGAAGTCTCTTGATTTTGGACTTCGGGAGACCGGAGAGTAGGGCATTACATTCATCAAAACGAGAGGTAGCAAACGCGTGAATTATAATCTCCGATGGAGAAAAAGAAGTTGCCTATCAAATAATAAGCGTGTGCTCAAATGTCTTACGTGGCTATGGCTGGGTTTGTCGTATCAGGCTCGTCCCCCACCTCCAGCAACGCGTCATCTGTCAACCCCATGGGAACCCTGCAGTCTCTGGCTGCCAGCACTGGAACCGGTCTCAACATGGGCTCGCTCGCAGGTAACACATTTCCATACCTGTCGCGCTCCAGGGCTCCATGCCATTACAAACTCTCCTATTTTCCCTTACAAAATACAAAATCATCTTACACCATATTTTTTATTGATGTAGTTTAACATGTTATATTGTACATGCATTTCGTTATATCATATATATTGTTCATGAACATTCTGTTGTGAGTTG
Organism: Urocampus carinirostris; assembly: GCF_059441175.1. NCBI lineage: Eukaryota > Metazoa > Chordata > Actinopteri > Syngnathiformes > Syngnathidae > Urocampus > Urocampus carinirostris. The sequence goes on along the minus strand of NC_142352.1, from coordinate 846,439 downwards.
CTCGACATGAATGAGGTTTATTATTGAAAAAAAGTTCAAAAATGAAGTCGCTTGGATGTTCACTTTCGAAGGAAAAAATACATGCAAATAGAATGAAGTAGAATAATACATTTTCTTATTTTCTGCATTCAATTATTGTCGGTAATATGCTGATTCAAGGGATAACCACAAACCTGTCTTTTTTCATTTTCTCCTTTTCCACTTCCTTTTTTTTCTTTAACTTCTTTATACATCAATAATGATTTGTCATAGAATGCATCAAAGCAAGTGAGCCGTTTGAGATTCAGATTCAGATTTACTTTATGGTCATTCGTGTACACGTGTATACAGAATGAAATGTCGATACATCTGACCCGCACAGTTTCTTTGAGCGTCAACCGGGATAGATAAGATTAACCGTGTCTTCGTCAGAATTTTAGCGCAGCAGTTCGTCATCTCGCGGTTCGATGCCACTTCCGGTTGTGAAATGGTCCAGTTTATTGTCCAGAGAGCGAACGTTGGAGAGGAAAATGGATGGGAGAGGCGTTTTGCAGGGTTTAGCCTTTAGCCTAGCTGTTAGCCCGGCCCGACCGGCTCTCTTGAATGAGTTGAGCCGAAAAAGCCAGTTCTCTAAAAAGAGACGGACTTCCTTTCACTACATAACTACCACATGAAATCTGAGGCGGCAGACGCATGCGCACAGTAGCATCGAACCGCTCGCTTCGTTTGCAACAAAAAAACCATACCGAGATAGAGGATACCGCGGCGAACTCGTTTGACTTGATTGATTTGCCGTTTCGTCATAGTCGGTGTAGTACCGGATGACACCAATCAGTGACAAATTTGCGTTTTTCCGTACAGATTTTCTTGTACGTCGTACACGTCTTAAAATGCATCATAAACCTACTTTGTACGGCAAAAACCTACAGCTTGACAGGTATGCATTTCCCAACTGTGTTTTGGATCTGTCGCTCGATTTCACAGCTATGACGTGTGGCCCCGGAACGTATAAGTGGCTATAAACCGGGGTTGAGTGCATGATTGTTTGCGTGGCCTAGGAATGGCGGCGCTGAACGGCGGTCTGGGCTCGGGAGGTCTGACCAACGGCTCGGGCAGCACCGTGGAGGCCTTGAGTCAGGCCTACTCGGGAATCCAGCAGTACGCCGCGGCCGCCGCGCTCCCGGGCCTCTACAACCAGAGCCTGCTGTCGCAACAGAGCGTCTCGGCTGCCGGGAGCCAAAAGGAAGGTGAGGGTGAGCTAGCCCGGCAGTAGAGGAATTGAAATCCAAATAAGAAACGGCAGATTGCCAAACCGGAGTTTTAAACGGCAAAAGGGGCTTTAATCTTGCATGTTAACAGACTTTTCTTTCTAAATTCATGTGATTTGTGGGCTGTGCTATTTCGGAGCAGCCCAAGAAATATGCCCCAAAATATGCTCAAAAGTACACAGAAGTCTTGGCGGGAGAGGGAGAGACGTTTATTTATCCTCGTCAGAGTTCAAAACAGATTTCTCATTCGTCTAAGAGACAATCAGCATTTTATATCCTCAGACAACATCTCATGTTTTTTAGCGCGTCCCCCTCGCGATGACGCACATGTTTATCTCAAAATGCACGCTACCAGACACAATGTTTTTCCCCCAGAATGTTTTCGTCCTCTTTCGATTTTCCAAAGTTACACAATTTCCAAGAAACTCGTTGGGGTCAGCCTGACATCCAAATTCCTGACTTGACCGCATGTTCCACGCCAAGCAGAAAGTTATTACTTGGCAGCCCAAGGCGATTAATAATAACATTCGCTGACATTTAAACTCAAGAGAAACAAGCCTGGAATTTCCCGTTTTAAACTAACTTGTTCTCCTTATGTCAAGCCCGACTCCAATAAACCACGAGAGCTACCGGTAGAAATAAAACACTGGACAATGTGTATAGCGGCATGAAAGATGTTCACAGAGCTAGCCCCACCTCCATGGATCCGATCACCCGTGTCTGTCTCTCACCCCCAAATATACTGTGCTTCCTTCCAGAGGAAAAGAATGACACATGTGTTACTTTGCAGGTCCAGAAGGGGCCAATCTGTTCATCTACCACCTGCCCCAAGAGTTTGGCGACCAGGACCTGCTCCAGATGTTCATGCCCTTTGGCAACGTCATCTCCGCCAAGGTTTTCATCGACAAGCAGACCAACCTCAGCAAGTGTTTTGGTCAGTCGCACGCCACAAAAGATTCAAACACGGGATGGTGATATGATTTTGAATGGATAGTCTAGCTTGGAATGCTCACTGCTGACGTTTAGCATTTATTATTATTAGAAAATTAATATATACTACAGCCATATCCCCCTAGTGGGAGGTGGCTAGAGTCGTTTCTGACTCTTTTTGGGAGATTGATTCAAAGGAGGGGATTCCCAGCCCCCTCGCTCAACCGAACTGAGGTCTTGGGAGTCATTAGGTGACCAAACCCCCCAATTCCAACCCCTAATGCTGAACGCCAAGCAGGGAGGCAACGGGTACCAATGTTTAAGTCTTAGGTATGACTCGGCCGAGGCTTGAACCACAACCTCCCAGTCTCGAGGCGGGCACCATACCCCCAAGGCCACCGAGCCAGTTAGAAAATTAAATACATTAAATTGTATCGTTTACCAAATTGTTCGAATGAGTTATCTGAACCCATTAACCAAACACAAACTTCATTCTCCTAACAATGCATGCTCGTTTCTTTCTGGGAAAAGATGGACAAGAATAGCCAACATTTTCACACGGGGGCAGAAATATTTTCTTAAAGTATTTAACTAAGTGAATTCCATCGAATTAGCCGAATTAGTGTCGCTCTCCGTCGAGCCTCTCTCTCGATTGTCCTTCTCGATCGATCTTCTGCCCACGTCTTTTCACCAGCTGCCGTGCTGGCTCCTCCCATGGGCGTGCTGACTACTCCCATAGGCGTGTCGACTCCTCCCATGGGCAGGCCAGATGCCAGCTTCACCGCCTCCTCGCCGAAGGGCGTCGCGATGCCTAAAAAACTCATAACAGCAGAGCTTATCAGAACAACTTCTCCAAACAATGTCTGCCCTCCTGCGCCACAGAGGCTCCTCTTGCGTCAGCCGTTGTCCCAGTTCCTGCTGTTTACTGTAAACATCATTCTCTACTAGGTTACAATGACCTCGCCCCACAGCTCAGCCAGTGAATATCTTTTGCATTTAAATGTAAGTTGTATTTGATTGTAAAAAATCCCTTAGAGTCAAAAATAAATAAAATCCTTCACCCACAATGGTCAGAAATGGGGATTCGATCGAGCACCCCTCTCTGATGTTCCAAATGTCTGTCCTCCCCTCAGGTTTCGTGAGTTACGACAACCCGGTGTCATCCCAGGCCGCGATTCAGTCCATGAACGGTTTCCAGATCGGCATGAAGAGACTGAAGGTGCAGCTCAAGCGCTCAAAGAACGACAGCAAACCCTATTGAATTGGGGCGGGGGGGCCGAAGGGAAGGAGCCCTTCCGGTAAGTCCCGTCGCGAACGGACCGGATTGTCCCGTCTTCTCCTTTTCCCGTTTGTGCACTGTGTTTTCCAAACTGCCGCGTTTCCTTTTTGAGCTCTTTTGTTTGCCGTGCTACTTTTGAAAATCTTCATCGTTACCACGTGTTGCACTCGGGAAGCTTCTTGCCCAAACTTTTTTTTTTCTCTTGACGTAAATGTGCCTGACTTTGTTTCAATGTTCTCCTACTGGGGCAGATGTGGGATTCCGGCCGCTGATTTCTTGTTCTGCGTTGAGAAGCCCTCCTGAGCTATTACATATAAGTGAAGGAAATGCCTGATGACTCCTTTGCTGATTTTGAAAGTTTCGATCCTAAGATTTGAACGGCAAAGAGGACAAGAAGCAGCTGATCTTATTGGCAAAGGGAACGAGTGCATCGAAAAAAATGCATCGGCTGCTCCAAAACTAAAATTTGCCTGTAAAGATTTCATAAGCTACTACGAAAACTTTCCAAATCAGACGGGGATCAAACCTTTTTCTTTTCGTCTACCTTAGCGGGTTCATCTTGTTGTTGCCACTTTTGCTGCTTCGGATCACACAAATTACAGACGGAGAAGGAAGTCTATCAACTGATGGGTTCTAGAAAAAAAGATACCATCAGTTCTTGTGAATGAGTTTGACACCGCTAGTCTATAAGATAAATTCATGTCAGGATTTCGTGCATCCAAGTGTGGAGTCCAGGAAACGTCATCGACACGACTTCAGTTTTTCCTTCAACGTCGCAGGAGTTGTGAAAACCTAGATTCCTGCAATATTTCTAGTCCTTCAAGGCTGTCACTCAGCGAATTGTGCTGTTTTTTTTTTGCTTTTAATACGTATATTTCTACGCCCCGAAGCCACCGAACCACACGGACTGCCGCCTTGATTTAAGAGTGCCCGGTTTACACTTTCCGTCGTCGGCGAAATAGAAACGAAAGAGAAAAAAACCCCTCGGGATTTGTCGCGATCCGAAACACGGAAGTCGAGGAGGAAAAGCGACGACGCGACAAACGCTCTGGAGCCGGGACGTGGCTCTTGTAGATGGAAGGAATCGCCTCTTCTATTTTTATATCTCAAAAAAGGATTTTATACTACTGGCGAACTGTTGATCGCCCGAAGCTGCTGTTAGTTTTAACCACTGTTGGGTGCCACCACTCGGATGGATCTTCTGGTTTGTGCGTGCGTGTGTGTTGCTGTCGTTTTCACAAAATGTGTTTGATATCAAATGAGGTTTTTAGTTTTCAACTCATCTGCCACAAAAAAAAACCTTTCTTGTCATATTCACAATATTTATTGAGCAACACAATGATTGTTTACAGGACACCGTTTGTTTTTATAGAAATCTGCCAATGATATTCATTTCACATGGAATAATAAAAGGACTTCAGCTAACAGTGTCATATTCTTTGATCTATTCCAAATTTGAATAAATAGAGCTTGAACGAGATCATTTCTTCCTCATGCAGTGAGGCTCTTTAACTCCACCTGGGGACTAAAAGCCCACATGAAACCACACCCCTAGATTTGCATATGACCCTATTCTTATGACAGTGTGTATTTTCCGTAGCACTATTTAAATACTCTATTTCAACACGTTATTGGGTATTTTTGTATTTTATAACTTTGATTTTATGATTTTAGTTTTCAACACAAGGATACTGCAGGAAGGGTGAATTTCCCTACTGGGATTGTTGGGAATTAAATATTAAAATGTATCGTTGACCAAATCGCTCGAATCAGTTATCTGACTCCATTAACCAAACACAACCTACATTCACTCAACAATGCGCGCTCGTTTCTTGATGGAAAAGATGAACAAGAAAAGCCGTCATTTTCACACGGGGGCAGATTTCATTTATTCCCGTAAACAATTTTCTCCACTAGGTTGCGCTGACCTCGCACCACAGCCCAGTCAGTGAATATCTTTTGCATTAAATGTAATTTGTATTCGATCGTATAAAATCCTTTATAGTCAAATGTATAAAATCTTTCAGGATGAATAAAGTATATATCTATCTGAATAGATTTGGTAATATTTGAAGTATTCATCACAGCTTTTATCTTCATGATTTCTTTCTTTAAAAATCCAGGGTGTCTGCCTCTATTTCCCCCATCTTTCCTAGGAGGCGTGCTAACGGTGAGCAAAACGAGAATGCTGTCAATTTTTAAGTCCCAGTGTGTAATATTTGACCTCTAGATGGCCCTGTATAGTCTAATGCGAACGAAAACCAGTGCCACAGAGCACAGTGTAGCTGCAAGATGCCAGATAAACTTGGCGGTGACTTCTTGAGATTTGACTATGTAAAAGAAATACAAATTTATGATTTATCGTTAAAATTAACATTGCTATGATAGTTTTATGTATTTTTGCCTAATATTCATATTGTGTGTGTGTTTTTTAACAAGGTTTTATGTACCACTAGGAGGCACTGATTCAGGGTTGTCAAACCTTTTTAGGGGGGAGCTGAAAGCTACTATTTGATACTAATTAGTGCAAAGTTTGATATGCATTTTTGAAATAACTTATGTCATTACTATTTTGTTACTATGTCAATACCAGGTTAATTATTAGAAGAAAGGTTAAATAGACTCATTCAATTAGTTGAAACATAATTTACTAGTAAATCGCAATGACCCAGGACTCGCAGGCACCACGTTGGAGAACCGCACACTATTACCCACTGTCCCTTTAAAACCCGAACCACAGGTGAGCGCATGCGCAGTACCCACCTACGCGGACCTGACTTCCTCCCCGTTGCGCATGCGCACACTGCTCATCATCCCGGACCAGTTAGAAGTGGCGACGTAGTCTCATTTAAAGACGTCAAAACAAACGTACGAGATAAGAAAGTCTTCAAATTTGACCATAGAGACCTCCGACGTCGTCCTAAGACATAATTCCGTCCTAACTTGATATTATTGTCGCTCAGCGCCACCGTAGTCGCGCCTTTAGCTTGTTAGCATTAGCCTAGCCGGTGGCTAACAAATAGCGCAACCTTAGCTAACAAGATGCTAAAGGTTGAAATGCTGCGAGCGTTGGTCAACGAACGGCTGAGCGCGGCCGTGGAAGAAATCTTCGCCGTGTTGGAAAAGACCATCGTGGACTACGAAGACGAACTGGGTCGGACCAGAGAGGAGAACCGGCGACAGCGACGAATGCTGGACGCGGTTTTTAGACGCGACGCGTCCGCCCAGGCACCAGGTGGCGCTCTTTCCTTACCTTATTTCGAAGTCTGGAGACGCATTTCCGCTCAAATGGATGTCAACTTCCGGCTTAGATTCATCGTCATTCGGGTCAATTTATCAAGTTAACATTTTTTTGTTCAGTTCTAGTCAACAGAGGAGGGATTTATTCACGTTTAATAAGGTATTAAAATAATATTTTGCTTAAGTACTGCACTGCCCTCAGATAACTAAGTACTTTCCAGGTCATTATTTAAAGGGACAGTGCGTTGTACAGACGATGCTCTACTTACTTTCCGGACAATCTTTCCTAAGTTGAATTTGTTCGTATGTTTAATGCGTGTACGAGTAACCTGCATAGTTTTGTGTAACACTAAAGGGCTTAGATGTCATTTCACCAAATTTGTGTAGCGCTTTTCAAGTCAATGAAGAGCTCCCAAAGCGCTTTACAATGTGCTTCACACTTACCCATTCACTCACACACCAATAGGGAGTCAGCCATGCAAGGCGCCTACCTGCTTATTGGGGGCATTAGGGATTCAGTGTCTTGCCCAAGGACACTTCGAAATATAACACGGGGGATCCCAAGACTCCTGAGCTAATGCCGCCTATCTGAGAGGTAGGATCTGAACCATTAGAGGATGGTACCTGAGAGACCAATCCATTTTTCCATCCGTTCTAGTAAGAAACATGACTTGACTTGTATTTAAACATAAACATTTCATAAAATATTATCCTTATTAAGATAAATAAAGTTTAACTTACTTTTGGAAGATGCGCTTCAAGAGGTCCTCCTCCGTGGTAAAAAGTGGCCTAAAAAAGCAATCCAACCATTTTCTCAACCGCATCAGGCTTTCTTATTCCACTTTCGTTTCAAAAGAAACGGCTCACCTCTTCTTTACACTTTACACAAACCATATTGACTGGACGCACAAGCTATTAAACAATAAAAATGTCAAAGTTCTTGGCGTACTGGAGATACAGTGCAGTGTGTTTACACATAAACTAGGAGGTAGAAGCCGGATTTCTTCTTCAGGGTTGATGCTGGGTGAGCTTTGACAGCGCCACACGGCGGAAAGAAGCACTACAGTGATGTCCTGTACTCAGAAAAAGGTGCACAGGATACAAAATCGAACTTACTGCAATGTCCGGATATTTTTCGACATCGAGAAAAAAATGTTCGTGTCTACTGTTTTACATAAGTGGAATGGTCGTAAGTAGGGGAGCGTCTGTATTTAGTGCCTCCATTTTCACACGGGGGGAGATTTAATTTCTTAAACAATTTAACTAAGTGAACTCCATCGAATATGGCCGAATTAGTGTTGCTCGAGTCTCTGTCAGGCATCCTCTCTCTCGTTCTCTCGCTTTCTTCTTTTGGCCCACGTTTGCTGGGGTGGCGGTTCCTCCCAAGAGCGTGACAGGGAAGCCCCCCTGGGCTTCATCACCTCCTCGCCAAAGGGCGTCCTGATGTCTGTCCTTGTGCGTCTGGCCTTCTCCATCAGCACTCACAGGAATTCTGTTATCAGAAATACGTCTGATGCATTCCGCACAGCCTGACCGTCTAATGTACCTTGAAGAAAAACAGCCAGTGAATATCTTGCATCAAACTCAATAAATGTAACTTGTATTCGATCGTATAAAATCCTTTATAGTCAAATGTATAAAATCCTTCAATACCATTATGTCGTAAATTCCCAAACGTCTGTGCCGACGATAGCCCGACCTCTCGTTTTAATTGATACGTTCTACCACAGATGCGCCGGAGCCCTCCCGCGTCAAAGAGGAACTGAAAGAAGAGGCGGCGGCGCATGCCTGCATCGTGGTGGATGCGGGCGTGTCGGTGGCATCTCGCGTCAACGTCGAGAGCGAAATCAAAGAGCGCGGCGGGCCAGAAACGACGGCGCGGGAAGGCGAGCGCGAAGACGCCGAGCCGGCCTTCCCGCTTCCTCAAAGACACGCCCCCGGTCACCCGTCTTCACCTCCGCCGCCTTACCGGTGTCCTACCTGTCACATGACCTTCAAGTTCCACTCCACCTTTTTGGGCCACATGAAGAAGCACTCGGGCGACAAGTCCTACACCTGCGGCGTGTGCAAGACAGCCTTCCGCTTCCGTTCCACTTTCGTCAACCACGTGCGCTCTCACACGGGGGAGAAACCCTTCGGCTGCCAGGTCTGCGGGGCCCGTTTCAGCTTCCGCTCTTCGCTTTTGCGACACGCCCGCCTCCACACCGGCGAGAAGCGCTTCGCTTGCGCCTTCTGCCAAAAAAAGTTCCCCAGGAACTCCAGCCTGGTGGAGCACCTGCGCATCCACACCGGGGAGAAACCGCTGGTCTGCTCCGTCTGCGGCATGAACTTTCGCTTTCACTCCAAGCTGGTCAAGCACGTCAGGACGCACGGGGAGCAGAAGGCGGCGCCGTGCCGGTTCTGCGGCGCCCAATTTGTTTCCAAGCTGCAGATGGAACGCCACGCCTGCGATGGCGGCGGTGCCGGCGCCGCTCCGGCTCGCTTCGGTATGTGAACGGGACAACCGCAAAAGTTTGCGGTGGAACGATCGTTCCGCTGTGCCGGGCGTCGGGAACTTGTACGGCTCGGGGATCGAATACAACTTGCGCCGACCATATACAGTGCATACGAAGGTTTCAGGGTAGGAAATTCCAGTATTGCCTTTATTTACAAAGATCAAAAATAAAGTACAGTACTATTTGCTGCCCCAAGAGTTTCCTGAATAATAGACAGTGAAAGCGCACGCCCCTTTCACCAACTTCAATAAGCTAGTGTTAGGAATTCAATATTACAAAATGTATCATTTGTCAAATTGTTCGAATGAGTTATCTGACTCCATTAACCAAACACAACTGACATTGCATGTCCGTTTCTTTATGGAAAAATGAACAAGAATAGCTGGCATTTTCACACAGTGGAGGATTTGAATTTCTTAAATAATAAACTAAATGAATTCCATTGAATTAGCCGAATTATTGTCACTCTTCGTCGAGCATCTCTCTCGATTGTCCCTCTCGATCGATCTTCTGAAGTTCCTCTGCGTACGTCTTTTCACTAGCTGGCGTGCCGGGTCCTCCCATGGGCGTGCCGACTCCTCCCATGGGCGTGCCGACTCCTCCCATGGGCGCACCAAGTGCCTGCTTCACCACCTCCTCGCCGAAGGGCGTCGCAATGTCTAAAAAAACATCAGCAGAGCGCTTATCAAAGCAATGCCTGACGTCCTTGTGCGTCTGGCCTTCTCCCGTCAGCACTCACAGGAATTCTGTTTTCACAATATGTCTGATGCATTCCAGACAGCCTAACCTTCTAATGTACCTTGAAGAAAAACAGTCAGTGAATCTCTCTACTGCATCAAACTGAGTACATGTACTTACTTTGTAGTTATTTTTATAATAATAAATGTATAAAATCCTTCTTTAGCTATCGCTTCAAGTCTGTTTGGGAAACAGTGCTCATGCGTGCTCCCATGATGCTCTTCGTGTTACCGTCACAGTTTAGAGTTCATCGACGGGGAGGAGGGTGTCCAGCAACACGCAGCCAACGTTCAATCGGCCCGAATTAAAGACATTTTAGCACGAAGTCTCGGAATTTGTGGAAAGGAATCACCCGGGAAGAGCAATGAATGATTCGGCTGTCGCTTTGTTGCCTCGCGCATTTCTGTCAGACTGGCAAAAGCCGGCAAAAGCAGACGTCATTGGATCCGTTTTTCAATAAACGCGAGGCAAAAAGGTAAATGAGTGTTTTTATTATTTGCTTTATTCTTTGTTATTTTACGTGATGTCATTTGACCACGTCATGTATCGTGTAGTGCAGCAAAAAAGCGAGCGCTACGAAGCACAAGAAAGATGACAACCTGGAGATCCGACGTGACCAAACCGCACTGTTTTTCTTTTTCGGTTTTGGGGTCTCTGGGATACCCGTAGAAGCAAGACGGCTGACTGTTATTTCAGCTCCTTTTCTGTGAGCCTCATGTAACGACCCTGAATCATGCGCCTCACGAGGGTTGACAGTCACTCGGTTTATTGCCTTCAGCACGAGGCGATAGAGCTGAAGGTCCGGCAAGCGCAGAAAGCGCAAATTTCAACTCTGTTACACCCACGTTATTTCAAAAAACATTTCACGTTTAATTCTGCCTCTTGCGTTCATTTGTGATCAAAGGGGTCACAAATTAATGTGACGTGATGCGTATGAAAAAATGAATGCTGAATGCATTTCTATAGCGCTTTTCAAGTCAATGAAGAGCTCCCAAAGCGCTTTACAACTTGCTTCACACTTACCCATTCACAAACACACTCATAACACCAATAGGGAGTCAGCCATGCAATGTGCCTACCTGCTTATTGGGGGCATTAGGGATTCAGTGTCTTGCCCAAGGACACTTCCACATATAACACGGAGGAGCCGGGAATCAAAGACGAGCGCTCTAGCTTTTGCTTTCAGTTTTTATTTGAATTGATATTCTTTTGCATGCTAATTAGGAGGATCTGTGTCTAAATTAGTTCAAATAGAATGGTAAACAATATATGTTTTTGGTATTTTATCATTTTGTTTATTATTCTTATCGATCTACATTTTTTAATGATTTCTTTTCACCAACAGGAGGCGCTAAATAATAGGCAGTGTCTGTTTAACCGATGCCCATACATCCATTCAAATCATTTCTCGACGATTCATTCTTTAGTGTATATCCAGTTCCTCATTATTGTATAAAGTGTTCCGTACAAAATGCAAAAAAGGACGATGACGTTGAGACAAAATCCTTTCTTTTCTTCTCTGTCTGATTTTTTGTCTCCATCTATTCTATCTCTCGTTCATCTTGCTTTCTATATCTTTTTCTCTTAGTCTCTATTTTTTCTCTTTTCCATTTTTCTATTCCTCTTTTCTCTCGTTCTTTTTTTAAGCTTTTTTAAAACATGTTATTGTAGTTGTATTGTTGTAGTATTTCTGTCATAATACTAATGTAGCAGTATTTTGTATGATAGTATTACTGTAGTTGATTTTCCGAGTATTTTGGAAGTGTTTCCATACTAGTATCTTTGTGGTATTTCTGTAGTATTTTTATATTACTTGAGGTGATATTTTTGTAGTTTTTCTATTGTGGGGTATGGCAGGGGTTCTTATCAGAATGAAGACACTAAATATGACATTACGTTTTCTTGTATTTTGTAGTTTGTTGCCGACACATAAAGAAACGGTAGGGACGAAGTTGTCACACAAAAAAATCACGTTTTTATGAGTAGTACTGTACTGGTAATGAGATTATATCAGATGCCTTTTCTTATGTCATCTACATTGACGTTTATTATTTTAATTCACTTTTGAATGAAATTTATTTTTTGGTTTGTATTTTATATCGCTGATGCTATATTTTACTAGTTATTTTTTGTTGGTTTTGTGTTCTATACAGCCTTTTGAGACCTTTTGCAATAAAAGGCTGTACAAAAAAATATGACTTTATTTGACTATTGTCATTCTATTTCGACCCATTTTGTTTGGCGGGCGGGATGAAACAACCTGCCGGGCCCCCTTAGGCTTCCAACCCTAACCCTAGTATCGCCCAAGGCCCCCTTAAGCTCCGAACCCGGAGATCGCCTCGGCTATAAACCAGTTTGACTCGGAAATGTGAAACTGGACCCTTATTTCTTCCGAGGAGGAGCGCTGCCATTGCGCATGCGCGGTGACGACTCGGGAGCTCGTACGCGGTCCAAAGTGCCTTTCGTCGCTGTTTTTCGTCTAAAAGTGACATTTTCACGCTTTTAGCGACTTTTTGTGTCGCTATTAAACATTCGTCGTTGCCATTTAACGCACAGAACACATCGTAGATTGCAACAATCTGCTCTTGGCGCACTTTGGCCTTATCTAGCATGCTAGCTTCCGGTTAGCTTGTTAGCTAAGAAAGAGGCGGAAGTGGACAAAAACATGAAAGAATTAAAAGATGACAAAGAAATGAGAGGCTGTCTGCAAACGTGCTTTTGAGAAGGACAACAAAGATGGACTCGACAGGTTGGTTGACCCACTTTAATTAGCATCACTCATTGAAGCCTCTAGTCAAGGAAAAACTATGGCCCGCGGGCCGTCCGCGACCCATAAGGCCTTTTAGTCCGGACAGCCGAACGCGAAAATGACATTGTGCACTAGAGTCCAAAATACTACTGACGACAAATGTAGTTCCATCAAGTACCGCTTTTTCCCGGTTTGCCTATTTGTGTGTCTACAACAAAATTAGTACTTCAGAAATACTACACAGTTACTCCAAAACTGTACAGTTTATTGTTTAACACAATGAGCTCATGTTATTTTGCTTTCGTTCGGTCCGAACAGAAAAAAAATGCTACAGAAATACTATGAAAATACGACTACAGTAAATCTATTATAGGAATACCATATCAGAAATGCTACATTTATACTACAGAAATGAAAAAACAACAATACTGCAGACCTACTACAAACATACTACAGAAACCACAAAACTACCACCAAAATACATCTACAGAAAAAAACCCAAAATACATCTACAGCAATACTTAACAATTCTCTAAAAATACTACTTTAGAAATATAAGAGAAACACTATAAAATACTACTTTGGAAATAATAATAACTACAAATAGACTAATACATTGATTCTTTAAACACTGAAATACTTCTACAGAAATATTACAATGCTACAAAAATACTTACCAGGGAAACGGTACGGACATGCATCTACAGGAATACTACAAAAATACCGCATTAATACATCTACAGTAATACTAAACAATTCTACAAAAATACTATTTTAAAAATAGGAGAGAAATGCTACAAAATACTACTTTTGAAATAATAATAACTACAAATAGACTAATACTTTAATACTGAAATATTTCTACAGAAATATTACAATACTAAAAAAATTGTATTATTACAATCGCTGATTGCTCTAGTTTTGGGGAGACCAGAGAGCAGGGTTTTACAATCTTCTAAACCAGAGAAGATCAATTACTGCATCGGCACTTGGAAATCCGGCTGTATCCTTAAAGTATAAAATCGCCTTTGAGGTTCTTTTTCAGGAATCCGGAGAGCAAGGAATTACGGTCATTCAAAACCTATGCGGCAGCGTCTTTGTGTTTGCCTTAGAAAGGAATGGGCAGAGTCCGGCTCCATCGTTTTTATCGTTTGAATAAATCACTTATTGCTTTATTTTTGGAGAGTCCAGAAAGCAGGGAATTACGGTGATCTCGATGAAGAACGATAAAAGCACGTGTAAGTTTTTCTGTGTTTTCCTGAGAAAATTGTCCTTTTCTGTTGCGCAGAGGTCCAACATCGGACACCCGAACGTCTTCGGTTCCAGGAAATGGAGGAAGAACTAACGGGTGGCCATTTTGAAGAGGAAGACGCGAGCGCCGACCGGATGATTCGCGTTGTGGTTAAAAGTGAAAGCGAAGACGGCGAAGGCGAAGTCCGGACAACTCCGGACGACTCCAGGAAGCCTTTAAAATGTTCTCGCTGCGACCAAACTTTCCAATTTAAATCGGACCTGATGATGCACGCTCGGAGCCACGCCATGGAGAAACTCTTTGGCTGCTCCAAGTGCGCCAAACACTTCTCTCAGAAGAGCACGCTCACCGTCCACACGAAGAAGCACAGCGGAGAGAAACCCTTCGCCTGCCCGGCGTGCCCCGCGACCTTCGGCGACCGCAACACCATGGTCAAGCACACGCTGACGCACACCGGAGAGAAACCCTTCGCCTGCGCCGTCTGCCACGTCCGATTTGCTAGGAAGAGCAACCTCGAGGATCACGGGAAAACCCACAGCGGGGAGAAACCGTTCGTTTGCTCCGTGTGCGCCAGGACCTTCGCCAAAAACGTCAACCTGAGGGCGCACATGCGCATCCACACCGGAGAGAAACCTTTCTCCTGCTCGCTGTGCCGCACGCGCTTCCGCTTCCGGTCGTCGCTGATCCCGCACATGCGCTCGCACTTGGGCGAGGACTTCGCCTGCTCCTTCTGCGGCAAAGTATTCGCGCGCGAGACCGGCTTGACGGAGCACCAGCGCGTCCACACGGGAGAGAAACCCTTCTCCTGCTCGGTGTGCCACCAAACCTTCCGGTTGCATTCCACCGCGGCCAACCACATGAAGACGCACAGCCGGGAGAAACCGTTCGCCTGCGCCGTGTGCCAGTCGCGTTTCACGCTGCGGGCCACCATGTCCAGGCACACATGAGGACGCACACCGGGGAGAAACCCTTTGACTGCTCCGCGTGCGGAGACAAGTTTTCTTACAGATATCAGGTCAATAAACACAAATGTGCTGCAGAGAGCAACGGGGACTTGGTTTGATGAGTTTTTCCACGTCTCCGCCTTGAACTCAATAAAATATTTCGTGGTTATCAAAACTGTTGAGTTTTGCTTTGCTTTTGTGTTTTCGTTTCTGTTATTTTGGGCAGAAATATGTCAGAACACATGAAAGATGACTTAAAGGAACAGTTTTTGTATGATTTAGCGTTTTCTGATGTTACAAAATGGTAGATCTTTAAAATTTGTGTTGATTTAAGTAATAAACAAAAATGGATGAACTATCATATAAAGGTATATAAAGGCATTTATTATGAGGACAACCTAGAGGGCGCTCACATCATTGTCGGCCATCTTCCTGCAAAGGGTACATTTGTTTTTTTCCATTTCCTATATACTTTTTTTTGTTTCATTCAAATGACTGGGCAGAAAAATGTTGCATAACTTTCTAAAAGTTCTGTCCTTGATTCTAGCTAGAAGGTCCTACTAGCGACTTAAAAAGTGGTCGGCGGCGCCCTCTGTTGGCTGCGGCTGCATCGGCTCGCTATAACGGGTCAGGTGCAATCGACATTTCGTTCTGTGTACATTGTGACACAGAATGACAATACAAGGAAATTATTATTATTATTATCATTCGCTCACTTGGTGTTAGCATTCCTGGTAGTTAACTAGCAATTTAACGTCTAAAGCTAATTTACCAGATAGGTGCTCGTGAGTGACATCATGATTTCATACATTCAAAATGTTTTTTTCGACTTCACACAAAAGGGCTGACAAATGTTAGCTTAGCAATGAAAAGGTTTCTCTTGCTGACGGATTTCTGACAGGGTTTCAAAAGACATTGTGTACGTTTGCTGGCATGCAGGATGCAGATCCTGGTTGGAGTCCGGAAGGTTGAATTCCCTGTCAAGGTGAGGATGACGGATGGGTCATCGAACAGAAAGAAACCCGACCCCGAGAGGTCAGAGGTCCTGGGGGCGGAGCTAAAATTCGGATCGCTCCTGTTGACCCAAGGTGCACGGGGGATTTCCCTGGGAGAGGTCGGTACTCATATTTAAGCGGCCTCTTGGTGCACTCCACTTCTCAGACCGCAGCAGCATGAAGGTCACCACCTTCTTGAGGACCGCGATGCTCTTCTGGATTCTGGTTTGGTTTTCTAGCGGTGACACTGATGCAACCTATTCAGGTGAGACCGATCCCCTTTAGCATGCTATCGTCAACTTCCAATGGCCAGTTTTTCTGTCGTCGTTCGTCTATTAAGCTAAAGTTGTCAATTTTCTGTCTGTCGAGTTTTGGAGAAAACCTCAGGGTGCAGTTCTGCAGGTGGTCCGCCACCTGGGGGCGCCAATCACTGGCTAGGAGCAACCAAACCCTTTTGGCATCTGACTGCCTGCTTCCAGTGACCGGTTCTTCTGTCCTCGTTCGTCTGTTAAGCTAAAGTTGTCATTTTTCTGTCCGTCGAGTTTTGGAGAAACCCTCAGGGTGAAGTTCTGGGGAAAACCACAGGATGGTGCTGCGTGCGGCGACTCCCTTCTGATCATTGGCTGCCGGCGACCAGTCCTTCTGTCATGATTGGCTATCCTTGTTCATCTGTAACGTTAGATTTCTTTTTTTTTCATCCATGAAGTCACAGGTGTCAAGGCAACACTCAGAGAAGTGCAAGAGAAAAACAAGCTGCAGGTTGAAATATGTCAACTCGATGTTGCCAAAGAAATGTGCCTTGAACAATGACACTGTACTTGTATTTCTTTCTCTCTCTCTCTCTCTCTTCCACCCCTTTTTTCCCACTCTGTCTTTTTCACTCTCTGTGTCTCTCTTTTTCTCTTCCTTTGTTGCTCTTTGTCTCCTTCTCTCCTGTGTCTTTTTAACTTCTTTTGCTCTAATTTCCTTTTTTCCTTTTCTCTATCTCTCTTCCTTTGCGCTTTCTTTTCTCTTTTCTCTCCTTCTGTCTATCTATTTCTCTTTGGATTTCTTTGTACGTCTCCCTTTCTTTTCCCCCTCTCTCACGACTTTTTATCTCTTTTGTTTCTCACGCTCTCTCCCTCTTTTTCTTTCTTTGTCCCGCCCTCTCTCCTTTCCCTCCCTCTTTCTCTTATTTCTTGATCTCTCTTTTTCTTTAGTTGACTAGTCCGGCCCCTGAGAGAACGTTGGTTCTATGGTGTGGCCCCTGAGTTCAAATGAGTTTGACACCCCTGCCTTAAGTCGTAGAGGGGTTGCCGGGGTGGTGCTCCACCTGGGGGCGCTCTCATTGGTGTACAGTTGGGTGAGAGCAGTCTTTTTAGGCTTCAATTATTAGCTGCTTACGACGAGTCCTTCTGTCCTCCTTCATCTATAAATCTAAATTTCTATTTTTCTGTCCAAGTTCTGTAGGTGGTGCAGGGGCTGTGCCCCACCTAGGGGCTGTGCCCCACCAGGGGGCGCCCTCACTGGCACACAGTCGGTCGCGACCATTCCCTTCCGATGATTGGCTGCCAGCGACCAGTCATTGCTAAAGTGTAAGGTCGGATTTCTTTGTTTTTCCCGTCCATGAAGTTGCGGAGGGGGCACCGGGGTGGTGCTCCACCTGGGGGCGCTCTCATTGGCGCACCACCGACGGGGCTTTCTTCAGCCTGCCGTCGTCCTGCAACTACCGAGCGGCGGCCGACTGTTCCGCCGCTTACCAACGTTTCGACGTGCAAATGAGACGGGGCGTCGCCGACGGCGACATCCGGAGCGTCCTGATCCGATTGGACGCCGACGCGGTGGAGATGCGGCGCGACGGCGGCGTCGACGTCAACGGACGCAAGTGAGATTTTTTTTTTTCGAGGGTTTGGAAACTCCACCAGGACCCTTTCGCGACCGCCGACAGCCAAAAACATGTTCGATTTTTTGACGTGTCTAATCGTATGGCGCCCCCTGCTGCTGGGGAGGACTCAAAGTCAGATTGTTACTCATATCCCTTCACCATGCTCTTGCTTCCATTTAGAACAGCGGTGTCAAACTCATTTTAAGTCGGGGGCCAAAATATAGAACATACATTCTCTCAGGGGCCGAACTAGTAGTTTAGAGAGAAAGACAGAAGAGTAAAGTGAGAGAGAGAGAGAGAGAGAGAGAGAGAGAGAGAGAGAAAAAGCACGTGAGAGAGAGAGAGAGAGAGAGAAAGAGAGGGTCAAAAGCAAAACAGAGAGAGGGAGAGAGCGCAAAGCAAGAGGAGAGAGAGCAAAGCAAGAGCGAGAAAGAGAGAGAGAGAAAAGCAAGAGAGAGAAAAGTGAAGGAGAGAGAGAGATATATAGAGAGAGGAGAGAAAAATAGAGTAAAGCGAGAGAGCGAGAGAAATCGAGAGCGAGAAAGAGAGGGAAAGAAAAGCAAGAGAGAGAAAAGTGAATGAGAGAGAGAGAGGAAAGCAAGAAAAAGTAAAGCGAGAGAGGGAGATAGGAATGAGAGCGAGAGAAAAAAACAAGAGCGAGAGAAAGAGAAAGCGAAAAGTGAGCAAGAGAGAAAGACCGAGAGAAAGTGCAAAGTGAGAGAGAGTGAAGAGAAAAGAAAGAGAGGAATACAAGTACAGCATTTGTGACAGGGACCCGGCTTTGGCAACATGAAGTGGATATATTTCAACCCGCAGCTCGTTTTTCTCTTGCGCTTCCCTCACCGTTGTCTCGCGGGCCGGATTCAATCCCTTAGCGGGCCTGATCCGGCCCGCGGGTCGCCTCTTTGACACCCCTGATTTAGAATGTCACTTTTTTTGCTAAAAGTGACAAATCGTTATACTTGACAAATAAAGTCAATTGATAAATCATCTTTTTTTAAAGACATTTAGCACGCCAACATCTCTATATCATGAAAAATCCTTTTATTTCAACCCATTTGGAGTTTTGGATTGCACTATTGAAGAAAATCATTTCAAAACAATTCGATTTTTGATATGGAAAAATGATTTTTTGGATGATATTTTTGTTTAGCAATCGAACTTTTTGCTCCACGTCGCCGTAAATCCAATTCGTATATTGACGGGGAAGAAAATAATGTTACTCGTTGTACAGTTTTCTCCGTTCCACCTAAATAACATCCATCCATCATCTGCACCGCTTATTCTCAGTAGGGTCGCGGGGGTGCCGGAGCCCATCCCAGCTATCTTCGGGCAGTGGGCAGGGGACACACTCAACTGCTTGCCAGCCAATCGCAGAGTACACGGGGACAGACAATTCAGCTAGGGACGATTTGGTTAGGCCGATCAACCTTTTTGCAATGGGGCGGGGGAACCCACACAGACACAGGGAGAACGTGCAAACTCCACACAGGAGGTTCGATCTCATGACCTCAGAACTGTGCCGCACACGCATTAACCACTGTGACACCGTGCTGCTCCGCCTAAATAACATTTTGACTACCGGTACATTTTCTCGTTGACGTTTTGGTGCCCAAATCCAATTTGAGTATTGGCGATAAAAATAAATCCGGGATTAAGGAAAAGATTTGTTGAAGCTCTTTTTTTACACGACTGACAAGGATATTTTGAAAGAAGTGGTTTTTTTAATGAAATTATTATTTTTTATTTTGAGCAAGAATGCCGCATCGTGAAACAACCACATTCTCATAGACCGGTACCGGATCAGGACCCGATCGCGTGACGTTCTCACGCGAGTTTTAAGGAAAACGGGGAGCCGTGCACGTTAGGCGGCTGGTCTGACGTGGAAAGACGGGAAGCCGGAGACCGACGAAATCGATGACGAATCGGGATAAGGAAAATAAACAGGAGAAACTAGACGGGAACAAAAACCGGAGGAACTAACACACGGGACGAAAACAGACGGAAAAAAACGGGAACCCAAAACTAAACGGGACAACAATAAACGGGTACGATACAGGACCGCAGCTAGCGCCACAAAAGGGGCCAATTGGGCACCATGGCAACCATGACACAAATATTCTTCCACTTCCTGTATTTCCTGGACTATAAGGTGCACCAAAAAATTTGCCATCCATCCAAAAGTGCGCCTACCAATTCAATGCTGTAAGAAATGATAAATAAAACAAAAAATTGGCAAAAAATTCATACGAAAATCTTGGACGAATGTACTCAAAAGTATTTCTTTTGAATGTCTATAAAATGTATATATCATCTAGTCGGCGACTTTGTGTTTTTTGCACGAGCAGCGTTTCTCTTCCGGTGACGGAGCCGGGACTTTTGATCGAGACCGCTCGCTCCGGTCTCCTGCTCCGGTCCAAAGTGGGACTCCAACTGGTTTGGAACCTCAAAGACGCCCTCAGCGTACGTTGCTTTTCAACCTCCGCTAGCGTTTACGGCAAAGGTGTCGAACTGGTTTACGCTCGGGGGGGGGACCGCGTGGCAGAGAAGAAAAAAAAAAAGCTAGTACCCAAAAGAGAAAGAGAGAAAGAAAAAAGGGGGTCTTGGAGAGAGAGAGAAGGAAAGAGAGAAAGAGAAAAGGAGGGGGTACTAGAGATAGATAGAGAGAGGGAGGGGGTCTTTGAGAGAGAGAGAAAGAGAAAGGGATGGTGGCTTAGAGAGGGAAAGATAGAAAGAGGGAGAAAAGGAGGGGGTCTTAGAGAGGTAAAGAGAGAAAGAGAAAGGGTGGGGGGGCTTAGAGAGAGAGAGAAAGAAAGAGAAAGGGAGGCGTTATTAGAGAGAGAGAGAGAGAAAGGGAGGGGTTATTAGAAAGAGATAAAGAGAAAGAGAGGGGGCTGAGAGCGAGAGAAAAAGAAAGAGAAAGGGGGGGCCTTAGAGAAAGAGAGAGAGAAGAAATGAGAAAGAGAAAGGGAGGGGGGCTTAGAGAGAGAGAGAGAGAGAGAAAAAGAGAAAGGGAGGGGTCTTAGAGAGAAAGAGAGAGAATACAGCTCCAGTTGCCTTGTGAGTGGCTGTGCCTGGCTTTGGCCACATCAAGTGGACTTGTTCGGGAGCGCGGCTCGTCGTGCTCTCGTACTTCTCTCACCGCGGTCCCGCGGGTCTCGGCGAACCTGATCCGGCCCTCGGGCGACACGTTTGACACCGCTGCCTCACAGGTTTAAAAATGATGAATTCAGCGTACCGATTGGTTCTTTTCAGATCCAGCTGGACGGCGAATACCGAGGGCGGGTGTGCGGGCTTTGCGGAAACTTCAATGGCGTCCACGACGAATTCGGGGGAAACGGTGAGAAGGTCGGCTACAAAGTCGATGGTGGGCCTGGCTTTTATTTTGTAGGAGAAGGCCTTTCCCCGGATTCTTGGCTTTTATTTTGTAGGTGAAGGTCTTCCCCTAGATGTAGGGATCAAGTCGATAGAGGGCCTGTCTTTTATTTTGTGGGAGAAGGTCTCCCCCTTGATGGTAGGATCAAGTCGATGGAGTTTTTGGCTTTTATTTTGTAGGAGAAGGTCTTCCCCTAGATGTAGGGATCAAGTCGATGGAGTTCTCGGCTTTTATTTTGTAGAAGGTCTCTCCCTTGATCATAGGATCAAGTCGATAGAGGTCCAGACTTTTATTTTGTAGGAGAAGGTCGATGGAGCTCTTGGCTTTTATTTTGGAGGAGAAGGTCTCTCCCTTGATGGTAGGATCAAGTCAATAGAGGTCTTGACTTTTATTTTTTTGGAGAAGGTCTTTCCCTGGATGCTCGGATTTTATTTTGTAGGAGAAGTTCTCTCCCTTGATGGTAGGATCAAGTTGATAGAGGTCCTGACTTTTATTTTGTAGGAGAAAGTCTCTCCCTTGATAATAGGATCAAGTCGATGGAGTTTTCGGCTTTTATTTTGTAGGAGAAGGTCTTTCCCTAGATGTACGGATGAGGTCAATAGAGGTCCTGACTTTTATTTTGTAGGAAAAGGTCTCTCCCTTGATGGTAGGATCAGGTCGATAGAGGTCCTGACTTTTATTTTGTAGGAGAAAGTCTCTCCCTTGATAATAGGATCAGGTCGATGGAGATTTTGTCTTTTATTTTGAAGGAGAAGGTCTTCCCCTAGATGTAGGAATTAAGTCGATGGAGTTTTTGTCTTTTATTTTGTCGGAGAAGGTCTTTCCGTGGACGAGTACGCCGAGCGGCACCGAGTCAGCGGACCGGCGGAAAGGTGCCGGCGAGATCCGGAAAAGGACCCCGAGGCGCGTCTTGACCACCGTTGCCACGGAAAGGTCAGAAATGGCTTGGGGGGCGGGGCCTGATCCCTTCCTGGTCCCGCCCCTTTATGCAAATGTCATCCAAAAAACACATTCAATCAAAATTCACTTCTTAACAAGAATGGCGGTCATAGAAAATACAATTCCACAACTTAAAGGGACCGTGTGTAATCTTTGACCACTAGGTGTCGTTCAACTGAAAACAAGTGCTAAAAGCACAATTATAAACTACGGAGACTCCAGAGAACTAAACTGCAACGTCTTTTGTCTCGTTTAAAAAGGGGGGAAGAAAAAAAGGGAAAAATGACTCAGAAGAAGAAAAATGGGAGAAAAGAGGAAAAAGAAGGGTGAAAAATGAAGAAAAAGAAAGAAAAACTGATAAAAAAAGAGGGAGTGGAGGAGGAGAAAAAAGAAACAATGGAAAATGGATAAGAAAAAAGGGATAACAGAATACAAAGACTGAAAAATCAAGAAAAACGAGAAAAATCAAGAAAATGTAAAAAAATAAAGAGTGGCAACCAAATTTAAAACGTGAAGAAGAGACAAAAATAAGAAAAAACAAGGGAAAAAAGGGGAATGAAGGAGGAAAAAGAAACAAGGGGGAAAAGGATAAGAAAAAAAGGAAAACACAATAAGACTGTGTCAGATGTCTAGATAGATGTCTAGATAGTGTCAGACAAAGACTGAAAAAATAAGAAAAAATATAGAAAAATAAAGAAAATATAAAAAATAATGATGAAATGATGATGATGAAATGATCTGCATTTTATATAGCGCTTTTCAAGTCAATGACTTCCCAAAGCGCTTTACAATGTGCTCCACATTTCCCAATAGCGGCCTTGCAGCCATGTAAGGCGCTAACCTGCTTATTGGGGGTATTAGGGGTTCAGTGTCTTACCCAAGGACACTTCGGCATGTAACACGGACGAGCCGGGATTCGAACTGGGATCCCTTGATCCCAAGACGAGCGCTCTACCTCCTGAGCCACTGCCGCCCCAATAAAAAGTGGGAACCAAATTTAAAACGTGAAAAAGAGACAAAAATAAGAAAAAAAAGGGAATGAAGAAGGAAAAAGAAACAAAATTTAAAAATAGGTAAAAAGGCACGACTCCCGATCGGCGGGAGCGGGCTCCCGTCGTTCCCCCGAAAGAGCCGGCCTCTAGAGCCGTTCCGTTCACAAACACCACGTCGGTCTCATTTTTCCAGGAACGGTGCGCCGTGGCCATGGCGGCGTTGGGCGACTGCCGCAATTTGCCGGAGTCCGTGGCTCTCCTGGAGGCCTGCCGCTCCGACGTCTGCCGGGCCGAGGCCGTCGGCGCCCCCGCCGCCGCCACGGCCGCCCTCTGCCGGAGCCTTTCCGAGTTCTCGCGCCAGTGCGTCCGCGCCGGGGGGACCCCCGCCACCTGGAGGAACGCCACTTTCTGCCGTGAGTCGCCCTCTTCGCCCCTAGACGTCGCCCTATTGCCTTTTTTTTTGGGGGTGCGGGGGGGGGGGGGGGGCGGTTGGGGGGGGGGGGCGGCCATTTCATGGAATCACCAAACATGTTGTGGAAAAAAGCTGCTCTTTTCCACCACACATGCGCTCTTAAATCAAAACCTTTCACTCCTATTTCTAGACAAAAAATCATTTCATTTTGTTGCCAACATGATTGACTGAATACACAAGAAGTGTCAGGACCAGGACAGGAAACAGGAAGCAGAACCCACTCGCGTAACGTTACTCACAATTTATCGGGGAAAAGAGGAACGAGCGCACGCTCGATGCGGGGGTCGTCGGTCGCAGAAGTAGATTGATCGGAACGAGGAAGCGGTCAAAATCAAACGGGTCAGGGCGAGGACAAAACAGGAGCAAAACACGGGCAAAAAAACGGAGATTCCCTGGGCTTGACGTATCGCAATAGAGTTTAGCAGGAGATTCGCAGACGGACCGAAAAAAGGAGACTCGGAAGACTGCGTTTAAGGCACAGGTGTCAAAGATCCAGCCCACGGGCCGGATCAGGCCCCCCGAGGGATTGAATCCGGCCCGCGGGACAACACTAAGAGAAGCGCAAGAGAAAAACAAGCTGCAGGTTGAAATAGGTCAACTTGATGTTGCCAAAGAAAGGTGCCTCCAACAAAGACACTGTACTTGTATTTATCTCTCTCTCTCTCTCTCTCTCTCTCTCTCTCTTTTCTCCCACTCTGTCTCTGTCACTTTCACTCTCTACAGTATGTCTCTCTTTTTCTCTTCCTTTGTTGCTCTTTGTCTCTCTCTCTCTCTCTCTCTCAGTGTTTTTTAACCTCTTTTGCTCCCTTTTTTCCTTTTCTCTTTTTCCTCTTTCTCTCTTCCTACCCTTCGTGATTTCTTTTTTCTTTTCTCTCCTTCTGTCTTTCTATTTTTCTTTGGATTTCTTTCTTCCTCTTCATTTCTTCCCCCCTCTCTATCTCTCTCTTTCTTTTCCACCCCTTTTCTCCCACTCTCTGTGTCTCTCTTTTTCTCTTCCTTTGTTGCTCTCTGTCTCTTTCTCTCTCTGTGTCTTTTAACCTCTTTTGCTCTTCCTTTTTTTCTTTTCTCTCTTTTCTCTTTTTCTCTTCATACCCTTTCTTTTCTCCTTTCTCTCCTTCCGTCTTTCTATTTCTCTTTGGATTTCTTTCTTCCTCTCCCTTTCTTTTTCCCCTCTCTCCCTTTTTTATTTCTTTGTCCCTCCCTCTCTTCTTTTCCCTCCTTCTTTCTCTTATTTCTTTCTCCCTCTGTTTCTTTCTCTTGAATCTACTAGTCTGGCCCCTGGCAGAATGTTTATTCTATGGCGTGGCCCCCGAGTTGAAATGACTTTGACACCCCTGCTTTAAAACGTCCCGGTTATTGTCAGTCGTCAGAGTCCAAATACTTTGTGCCCCCTGCAGCCGAGGAGTGCCCGGCCGGCATGTCCTTCGCGGAGTGCGCCCCCTGCTGCCAGGACACCTGCAGCGACCCCGAAGCCAGCCGGACCTGCGGCAGCCGATGCCGGGACGGCTGCGTCTGCCCGGCCGGTGGGTAAGACGGCGCCTATCCGCTCACCACGGCGATGACGTGCTCCGCCTCCTCAGGGACCGTGTTGGACGACGTGGGCCAATCGGGTTGCGTGCCGGTCCGCGGCTGTCCCTGCTTGCGTCGTGGCCACGCCCACCCGGCCGGCCACGCCTACTCCCATCGTTGTAGGACGTGGTGAGATTTTTGTCTTTTCCCGACGACCAAGTGCGCTGAAAATGTACAAGTTGGACAGACATTCGAAACTACAGTGTAGAACACACTTTTTAAAAAAAAATTTGGATTAAAATTTGTATTTATTATAATCCGGATTATAATCTGGCGCACCTCACGATGCCTAAAACGGTTGAAATATTAAAGGAAGCGACGGGTGCTCTCGTTGCAGCGTCTGCGAACTCGGACGTTGGCGCTGCCGCGAGGACGGCGAGTGTCCCGGGATTTGCTGGCTGGTGGGCGGAGCTCACGTCAAAACCTTCGACGACGCGCTTTACACCTTCGGCGGAGACTGCGCTTACGTGCTCGCTAAGGTACTCCCGTCTTCACTTTCACCAAAAAGCAAGTGGGGGTGGGGGTTGGGGGGGGGGGGGGCTATCTATCTATCTATCTATCTATCTATCCATCTATCCATCCATCCATCCATCTATCTATCCATCTATCTTTCTATCTATCTGGACATCTAGACATCCAGACATCCACCTATCTAGACATCTATCCATCTACCTATCTAGGCATCTATCTAAACATCCATCTATCTATCTAGACATCTATCTAGACATCTGTCTATCTATCTAGACATCTATCCATCCATCTAGACATCTAGACATCCATCTATCTAGACATCTATCTCGACATCTATCCTGACATCTATCCATTTATCTAAAAATCTATCTTGACATCTATCTGTCTATCTATCTAGACATCTATCTAGATATCTATATCTATCTAGATATCTATCTAGACATATATCTATCTATCTATCTATCTATCTATCTATCTATCTATCTAGACATCTAGACATCTATCTCGACATCTATCTAGACATCTATCTGTCTATCTACCTATCTAGACATCTATCTATCTATCTAGACATCTATCTATCTAGACATCTATCTATCTATCTATCTATCTAGACATCTAGACATCTAGACATCCATCTAGACGTCTATCTATATAGACATCTAGACATCTATCTATCTAGACATCTATCTAGACATCTAGACATCTATCTAGACATCTAGACATCTATCTATCTATCTAGACATCTATCTAGACATCTAGACATCTAGACATCAACTATCTAGACATCTATCTAGACATCTAGACATCTATCTATCTAGACATCTATCTATCTATCTAGACATCTATCTAGACATCTAGACATCTAGACATCAACTATCTAGACATCTATCTAGACATCTAGACATCTATCTATCTAGACATCCATCTAGACATCTAGACATCTATCTAGACATCTAGACATCTAGACATCAACTATCTAGACATCTATCTAGACATCTAGACATCTATCTATCTAGACATCTATCTAGACATCTAGACATCTAGACATCAACTATCTAGACATCTATCTAGACATCTAGACATCTATCTATCTAGACATCTAGACATCTAGACATCAACTATCTAGACATCTATCTAGACATCTAGACATCTATCTATCTAGACATCTAGACATGTATCTAGACATCTATCTCGACATCTATCCTGACATCTATCTATCTATCTCGACATCTATCTCTACATCTCTCTAGACATGTATTTATTTAAGAGGCAGACGGATTCAAGGAGACCTCTCATTCGAAGTCCTCGAATAGAAATAACGTAGATAGACGCGAAAGGACGAAACGGTCTGGAAAAGCGAATACGTGAAAGGGTGCGCTGCCGGTCCCTCAGAGCGAGACGGTCCGGGCAGATTTGACGGTGTCGGCGGATCTGGTCCGGTGCGGAGCGGCGGAGACCGGGACCTGCCTCAAGGCCGTCACGCTGGCCTTCAACCGCGACTCTCAGGTACTCGAAAAGCCATTTGCATTTTGTGGATTTCCTTTTTCTCAGGTGATTTCTTTTGTCTTTACTGATTGTTTGTTTTTCAACATCACAAACTTTTAATCATTATTTTGAGTCATTATTTTTATGGTTTTTTTAACATTCATGACAGTGACTTTTTATTACTTTTTAATCTTTATTAAAAATTCGTTATTATCCCCTTAATTTTAAATGTATTTTTTAGATACTTTTAAAAAATTATTTTTTTATGATTTCTTCTTAAAAAACATTATTATTTTAATATTTTTAATATTTTTTTTAATATTTTTTAATTTTTTTATTTCTTAACTCTTCTTTTAACATATATTTGTATGATTTTATTTTCAAAATTCGTTATTATCCCCTTAATTGTAAATTATTTTAAAATATTTTTTAATATATATTTTTTTAATTTAATCTATTTTTTTATAATCTTTACTTTATTTGTTATTTTTTTTATTTTTATATTTTCTTTTTTAACAGTTATTATCCCTTCATTTTTTGTACTCATTTTCCATTTTTATTTCATTTGTATTCATTTCTAATGTACTTATTTGCATATTTGTTTTGTATGTTTGTTATTTTTGTATCGATTTGTACCATTTATTTTTAAATATTCTTTAAATTCTATTATTCTTGTATTTTATTTTCATTTTTAGATGAATTGTATTTTTTTTCATCTATTTACATATTTATTCTTATGGATTTTTAAATTATTTTCATGTGTTTTATAATATGTACTTATTGTATTTATTCTATTCGATTTTTTTGTATTCATTTGTACATCCGTCATTATTTATATAATTGTTCATGATTTCATTTTTTTAAATATTTCTTTTTATTCAAATATTTATTCTTTTCATTGGTTTCAATTTGTATTCTATTTTTGTTCAATGATTTGATTTTTGTATATTCATGTATATCTACATATATATTTTTATTGACTCATTCTTTTATTTCTCTGTTTTTTTTTTTTCCATATCATTTTCAATTTTTTTCTTCCAAAACCCTGCCTGCACTATGGTTGTTGTTGGTTGCCATGGTGATCTCCTATGATGTCTCTGCGACCACGCCCCCTCCAACGCCCCGCCCCCACGCCGCCCCGCCCACACCCCCAGGTGATCAAAATTCAGGCTTCCGGCCAGGTATGGCTCAACAACGTCCTCTCGCATCTCCCCCTCCTCACGGGTGAGTTTCCTCCGGTCGCCGTGGCAACCGCCGCTTCCTTTTCTTAAAGGTGCTTCTTTTCTGTCGTTATTGCTAGGGGAGGTGAGCGTTTTCCGCCCGTCGTCCTTCTACGTTTCTTTGGCCACCAGGGGGGGACTCCGTCTCCTGATGCAGGTGAACCCCGTCCCGCAGGTCTTCCTGGCCGTGCCCCCCTCCTTCAAAGGAAATACCTCAGGTACATCTCATTAGCGACAGGGGTGGGAAAACTATGTCCCGGGGGCCACAGGTGGCCCCTCAGGGTTTGTCATCCGGTCCCAGTAAAATGACAATCTATAGAATAAGTCATAAAGTATGACTTGGTGCCAACGTTTTCTCCATGTCTACAACTAAAATACTACAAAACTAAATATCCAATTGTGCTTATAAACAGGCACCCTATATATCATTTTTCTTTCCTTCTGAAAAATGCTACAAAAATCCAAAGAAATGTAATTGTTTGCACAAATATTTGGTCATGAATGAAAAAAACGTAAGCGGTCTTCAAACTCGGGGCCCCTCGGCCACATTTTTGAACGCAACGGGGCCCCCCGCTCCACATCGTCGCCCATCCGTGGTTTGTATGCTTATTCCAACTGAAATCTTACTCATTGGCTTTGGGCGGGGCTTAAGTAACAGGCTAATCTAGTACTGTGCAAACTACAGTCCCCGAAAAGGCTTCATGGGAAATCATGGAGTCGTGCACGTTAGGCAGCCGGTCCGGCGTGGAAAGACAGGAAGCCAGAGACCGATGAGATCGATTCCAATTGCCCGAGTTGAAACCTGACAAATGGGGTCGATACCGGACAGGACGGGACAGACCAGAAAGATAACGAATCAGGACATCGAAAATAAACAGGAGAAACTAGACGGGAACAAAAACTAGAGAAAATAACAAACAGGACAAAAACAGACGGAAACGAAACTGGAACCTGAAATTAAAAAAGGACAAAAATAGACGGGAACAATACCGGACAGGAAATGCCAACAGGGAACAGGACCGAGTCAGAACCCACGTCTTGCAGGGGTTCGTTGACGGACTGACAAACGAAGATTGAGAGCACTGAGCCTAAAAAGACTGAAAGCCAATCTGTCAATGAGCAGCAGCTGGCGCCACACAGGCGGGGCCAATTGGGCACCACGGCAACCATGACACACATATATTTGTATTTGCGAATGTATTGCTGAGGTTTCATCCAATCGATCAAGCTTTTTTCATCCCGGCCCCGCCCCTTTCGCCAAATTCCAGGACTTGTAACTCACGGTGAACGTTCGTGCGCCGCAGGTCTATGCGGCAACTTCAACGAGGTGACGAGCGACGACTTCAGCGCCCCTAGTGGCCTGGTGGAGGGCACGGCCGCCGCCTTCGCCAACGCCTGGAAAGCGCGAGCCGGCTGCCCGGACGTTGCCACGCCGTTGGGCCACCCGTGCGCCCGCGGCATCGGCAAAGGTAAGCCCCGCCCTCTCCCCGGCGCGTCCCCGCCCCTAAACCTCGGTTCTCCAGAGAGCTACGCCCGCCATTGGTGCTCCAAGCTGAGCCAACCCGGTTCCGTCTTCGCCCCTTGCCATTCCGTCGTGGACCCGGACCCCTTCCGAGAGGTGAGTTGTGGACGGTCACCGTGGCAACGACGGTACCTCTACCTACGAACCGAATTGGTTTTGGGAGTAGCTTTGTAACCTGAAACATTTGTAAGTAGAGACGGCTTTTGTATGCAAATGCGCTATTCCGTTCCAAGACCCCGCGACAGTACAGTATAGCGTTCTTCATATGACACAAAAGAGCATCGGAACATGAAGCAAACACATCTTAAATTAGATTACCGCACGATAAACATAGAACATGTGAAAAAAAACAAAGAATAAAGAAAATAACAAAATGTATCATTTACCTTTTAATCGGCTTTAGCAGGGTCTTTTTGCTTCGCATTTCTTGAAAACTGATCCAATGACGTCTGCTTTTGCCAATCTGTCAGAAATACGCCAGGCAGACGAAGCGATGACCAAACTCGTCAATACTTTTTTTTGGGGGGGGGTCCCTTTCCTCAAATTCTATAACTTCATGGAATTTTTCCAATATGTCTTTTATTTGGGCTGATGAATGATGGCTGGGTCCTTCTCCGAACTTCTCCTGCACGGCAATGTGTGTTTTCATACATTTCAATGATCTCCTGCTTTGTTTGGATGGCCAGAAAAAGTCTCTTCCTCTTCTTTTCTCCTTGTCCTCTTTATGTCTACGGTGGGGTCTGTTGTGAATGATAGCTCTTCGTAGAGGTACCATTCAGTAGACTGTTTACAGAGCGGGAAGGGGACACGAAGAGCACGCTGGGATTCGTGCAAAGGCACCGGTTGCCAGGTAGAACTCTTGGAGCGGCGAATGGCAGCGCCTACTGTATTGTATTTTTGACTTTGTGTCCAAAAACATCCTTTCCAACTAGAGGAAATATTTTCCCATTCAGGTACTTTGTAACCTGAAATATTTGTATGTAGAGATATCTGTAAGTAGAGGACCGACTGTATTGCATTTCTGCAAAAACTCCAAGAAGTTGTTGACATGCCTAGTCTATTGCATTTGCGAGTCATCTGATTTTCAAGTCATTTCAGATGGACCCAATTGCAAAACGGATGCGATGAAACCCAAATCGGGGGCGTTAATTCCACTAATGTTAAGAGAGAGTGACATCGGGACTGTTAAGGAGGCCGAACCCGTAAGGGAAACTTGAGAGGGTGGTCTTGAGGTGGGGAAAGTCTTGAAAAGAAGATTTCTGCGTACCTGGGGAAGAAGGTCTTGGGACGAGAAACTTGTCAGCAAGGGAATACCTTGAGCAGGGTTCAAAGACGAATCAGCAACATGAGATGGGAGTAGAGAGTAGGGAGGAATGTAGAGGTTGGCTTATTCGCTAAATGGGAGCACCTCCACAGTGTCGTCGAAAGGGAGACTGGAGAATGGGGTAATGCTGCCATCTCTTGGAGAAGGGGAGGGACTGCAGGCGCTAAACCATGACACTGATTACAATTCCATGATGATTTAAAAAAAAAAAAAGAAAAATGGACCCAAAAAAAGGACATAATATTGGACAGAAAACCTGACCAAATGAAAAAAAACAATGACAAAAACAACAGAATGTCAACCCCCCCCCAAAAAAACACAAACAAAATAATAAAAGAGAAATTCTGACAAATAATGACAACATGAAAGAAAAACAAGAAAAAAACAAATAACAAAAAACACAAAAAATGACGACGATAAAAACGAAAAAAAAAAGAAAGTACAAAAAATGTTAAAGGTTGTTGGTTTTTAGCTAGTATAACTGTGTGTATTAGCCTCTGGACTCCAAGTCCCATAGTGCTTTGCAGCTAAAATATCGCGAACGAAGATTGATTTCAATTCAACTAAATATCGTGGTTGTTCGCTCTAAAAGTGAGCTACAGTCCATTCATGCTTGTACGTAGCTAGCCCAAAAATATGGACTTACACTACATATAGATGGATACAACAGAGGCATTTTTTCTGTGGGAGCGGAAAACGGAAAGGAAATGTTTCAGAGAAATCAACCGATACACATGAGCCATTTTCAACGATTTAGGCAAGTCATTTTTCAAGTCATTTTTATTTGTACAGCCCTTAGTGTGTACTATTCTCTGGACTACAAGTCCCATCATGCTTTGCGGTTCAAAATACCACAGATCAGGGCAACTCGACACTATTTGAATGGTTCTAAAATTCAATTCAACTAAATATTGTCCGCTCTAAAAGTGAGCTATATTCCAGCCTCTTGTTTGTTTACAAGTTGTGCTCGTACATCGCTAGCCAAAAAATGGTCTCTGGACTACAAGTCCCATGGTACTTTGTAGCTAAAAATATCACAGATAAAGCAAACTTCTCATACTTGAATGGATTATTTGAATGTGTCTACACGGGGGGGTGTCAACGTCATTTGAACTTGGGGGCCACACCATAGAACAAACATTCTGTCGGGGGCCGGACTAGTGGATGAAAGAGAAAGAAAAAGAGATAAAGAAATAAGAGAAAGAGGGAGGGAAAAGGAAAGAGGGCGGGGCAAAGGAAGAAAAAGAAAGAGAGAAAGAGAGTGTGAGAAACAAAAGATAAAAAGTTGTGAGGGAGGGGGGAAAGAAAGGGAGAGGAAGAAAGAAATCCAAAGAGAAATAGAAAGACAGAAGGAGAGAAAGAGAAAAGAGAGAAAAGGAAAAAAGGAAGTTAGACCAAAAGAGGTTCAAATACACAGAGAGTGAAAGAGACAGAGAGTGGGAGAAAAGGGGTGGAAGGAGAGAGAGAGAGAGAGAGAGAGAGAGAGAGAGAGAGAGAGAGAGAGAGAGAGAGAGAGAGAGAGAGAGAGAGAGAGAGAGAGAGAGAGAGAGAGAGAGAGAGAGAGAGAGAGAGAGAGAGAGAAAAATCCAAGTAGAGTGTCTTTGTTGGAGGCACCTGGCTTTGGCAACATCAAGTTGACATATTTCAACCTGCAGCTTGTTTTTCTCTTGCGCTTCTCTAAGTGTTGTCTCGCAGGCCGAATTCAATCCCTTAGCGGGCCTGATCCGGCTCGCGGGCCGCCTGTTTGACACCTGCGCTCCACACAGTTGAATCCAACCGAGTCAAAGTGAGCAACTTTCCTGCGTTATGCTCGTATGTGTCTTGCCCGAAGCGTAGACTTACACTACATATGGATGGATACAACAGTGTATTTTTGCCTGTGTCGATGAAGACAGAATACAAGGCGGAACCGTTGACCGGTCACACGCTAGCTTGACAAAAATGGTGCTCACTTCTCGCCGAGAAGAAAACGAATGCTAATGCTAACGCTAACGTTGATTTCCGTGCGCAGAACTGCATGTACGACGCGTGCGCGTGCGAGGACGGCGAGGCCTGCATGTGCGGCGCCGTCTCCGCTTACGTTCTGGCCTGCAACGCGGCGGGCGTCTACATCACGGGATGGAGGAAACAACTTTGCGGTGAGTACGCGCCGACGGAAAAAGCTAAGCTAGGCTAACGTAGCGTCCTGATGGAAAATGGTGTCGAGACAACAGGATGGTTTGACACTTCGGCTCGATTTTCTGACGGGACCGGAGGCGCCTTCCTGCCTTATTTCAAAAGGAATCTAGAAAGGAAGCAATAGCCGCAGAGAGACGACGTCGATATCGATAATTCACATCACACGTAAATAGGACATTCATGCAATACATACAATCCTCATTTCTTCCTCATCCAGTGAGGCTCTTTGACTCCACCCGATGGAGTCAAAGCCCACATGAAACCCCACCACTACATTTGCATATTACCCTATTCTTGTTACAGTGTGTATTTTCCGTACACACTGTCTAGGTTTATATCTATCTATCTATCTATCTATCCATCTATATCTAAGTTCCTATCAATCCATCTATCTATTTGGACATCTATCTATCTATCTATCTATACATCTAGCTCTCTATCTAGACATCTATCTATCTATCTCTATTTAGACATCTATCTATCTCTATCTATCTAGACATTTATCTCTATCAATCTATTTAGACATCTATCTATCTATCTATCTAGACATATATCTATCTTTTTATCTTTGTCTATTTAGACATCTATCGATCTATATCTATCTATTTAGACATCTATCTATCTATCTCTATTTAGACATATATCTATCTCTATCTATATCTATCTCTCTCTATCTATCTATCTAGACATCTATCTCTATCAATCTATTTAGACATCTATCTATCTATCTATCTAGACATATATCTATCTATTTATCTCTGTCTATTTAGACATCTATCGATCTATATCTATCTATCTATTTAGACATCTATCTAGACATCTATCCATCTACATTTATGCATTTGATCATTCCTTTATTCTGGGATGGATTTTGTCCGATATTTGTATTTTGTTATTGATTTGGTTAGAAATTGGTTTGTTTATTTTCGTCACAATACAATTGTATTCAAAGGAGGAGGCGGGGTCAGACCGCCCGAGCTTCTCACCTATTGGTCGATCGTTGTAGAAGCCAATTGGTTCACTGGCAATGAACCAATAGTTGAGAAGCTCGGGCAGTTAGACCAGCCGCCTCGTTGGAAAATATTTTCACGCCAGTAAATACACCAAAAAGATAGATACTGAAGTACATAAATGAGGAAATATTTGACTATAGACACCACAAAACACACGAGAAAATAAAAGAGAAAATACACTAAATAATGAGTGACAAAATACCCCACAAATAAGAAGTATAACACAAAATATAAGACAAAATACACAATACAGTCTTGTTCCACGGACAGACTGAGGAGATGATTTCTTCCTCATGCCAAGAGGCTCTTGAACCCCACCCGGGGGAGTAGAAGCCCAGATGAAACCCCAACACTACATTGCATATTACCCTATTTTTATTACAGTGTGTACTATTTAAATACTCTATATCGACACGCTATATTGGGTATTTTTCTATTGTATATCTTTAATTCTATTATTTTATTTTTCAACACAAGGATACTGCTGGAAGTGGGAATTTCCCTGCCCGGATGAATAAAGTAGCTATTTGTCTTGTTCTTTCTGTCTGACTAGACTTGAGGTTTTTGAGTTTTTCCTTTCCCTCATGTAGGTTTTAGATCAGGGGATGGCGTCATGATAGTCTTTAGTTTGCAATAATCTTTGATCTGTGCAGCCCTTTGAGACTCTTTGTGATTAAGGGCCAAACAAATAAAAAGGACTTGAGGTTTTTGAGTTTTTCCTTTCCCTCATGTAGGTTTTAGATCAGGGGATGGTGTCATGATAGTCTGTAGTTTGCAGTAGTCTGTGGTCTGTGCAGCCCTTTGAGACTCTTTGTGATTAAGGGCCAAACAAATAAACATTCTGAAGGCCGATATGTCGCACTTTGGAACCACCTTACGATTGTTTTGAGTTTTAATGTACGGAATAATATGTCAGAGGGGTTGTACACACGCCAAGAGCTCTCCTTCCTAAATGTTAGCTTTTAGCATTAGCATCCGCCTTATCGCCCGACAGGCCACCTGAGCCAGTGCCCGGCGGGCACGACCTACCACTACAACGCCACCACTTGCGGGCGCACCTGCCGCTCCCTCGCCCGGCCACAAGAGGGCGCCGACTGCCGAGCGCAGCTCGCCTGGGTGGACGGCTGCGGCTGCGCTAACGGGAGCTACGCGGACGATAGGGGGCGCTGCGTGCCCGCCGAACGATGCCCGTGTTACCTGGAGGACGACGTCGTCCCGCCGGGGCAAACTGTGCGCCGCCGGGGGTCCGTCTGGTAAAGGCCGTGGAGAAAAGGGGGATACGGGGAAGACCCCAAGAGAGCGAGAGAGAAGAAGGAAGCGACAAAAGGAAATTGAGAAAGAGGAGAGAGCAAAGGAAGAGAAAAAAAGACGAGAGAAGGAAGAAAGAGAGAGAAAGGAGGGAACAAATGAATCAAATATGTAAGTGAAAGAGAGAGAGAAAAACAATGAACACTATAAACAAAGGAGAGAAAGAAAATCAGGAGAAAGAGAAGGAAAAAGAACTAGCGAGAGCAAAGGAAGGAATGGAGGGAGAAAGAAGAGGGAAACTGAGTGAGAAAGGGAGAAAGAGGAAAGAAAGAGAAGGTAAAAGGGAGACAGCGAAGGAACAAACACACAAAAGAAAAGAGAAAGAGAGGGAGGAAGGTACAAAAAATAAAGGATAAAGAAGGAGAGAATAAAAGGAAGAGAAAAAATAAAACAAGGAAGAACAAAAGAGAAAGAAAGGAAGAACATAAAT
The DNA here is from genome assembly GCF_059441175.1 of Urocampus carinirostris. Classification (NCBI taxonomy): domain Eukaryota; kingdom Metazoa; phylum Chordata; class Actinopteri; order Syngnathiformes; family Syngnathidae; genus Urocampus; species Urocampus carinirostris. Next base: position 810,407 of record NC_142352.1, on the reverse strand, counting down.
AAAGAAGGAATACAGAGGGAGAGGGAGGGACAGAAAGAAAACAAGAAAGAAAGGGGGTAGAGAGAGAAACAAAGAGAGTGAGAGAGAAGAAGGAAACAACAAAAGGAAATTGAGAAAGAGGAGAGAGCAAAGGAAGAGAAAAAAGACGAGAGAAGGAGAATGTGAGAGAAAGAATGAGCGAGAGAAAGAGAAGGTGAAAGGGGGATGGCAAAGGAGGGAACAAAGGAGAAAGAGAGAAAGGAAGGAACAAAAGAAGCAAAAGAAGTCAGGTCACGTCACATTTATTTGTATAGCCCTTAATCAGAAGGGAGAAAGGAGGGAACAAATGAATAAAAGATGGAAGCAGAAGACAAGGAACACAAGAAACAAAGGATATGGAAGGAGAGAAAGAAAAGAAAATCAGTAAAAGGAGAAAGAGAAGGGAAGAGAAAGAGAGAGAGAGCAAAGGAAGGAATGGAGGGAGAAAGAAGGGGAAAACAGAGTGAGAGAAGGAGAAAGAAGAAAGAAAGAGGCAAGAAGAGAAAGAAAGAAAAGGTAAAAGGGAGACAGCGAAGGAACACACACCAAAGAAAGAGAAAGAGAGGGAGGGAGGAAGGTACAAAAATAATGGAAAAAGAAAGAGAGAAAAGAAGGAACAGAAGAAATAAAACAAGGAAGAACTAAAGAAAAAGAAAGGAACAAAAACTAAAAGAAGGAAGATAAAGAGAGAGAAAGAAAGGGAGAGAGAGAGAGAGAGAGAGAGAGAGAGAGAGAGACAAGGACCAAAATAAATAAAAGATGGAAGAAATAAAAAGAGATAGAAAGAACAGAGAACAGGGAATGAGAGAGTGACAAAAAGAGAAAGACAGAAATAATTGGAACATCACAGAGAGAAAAAGAAAGTGACAAAATGAGAGAGTGAAAGCGCGGTATAGAGGGAAGGAGGGCAAAAAATAATAGAGAGAAAAAGGAAGTCATAAAATAAGTAAAAGAAGAAAGGAAGAGTGACAGAGAGCATGACAGAGAGAAAAGAAGGAAGGAAGAGAGCGCTAGAGAAAAAGGTAGAAAAATGAAAGAACCTAAGGTAGGAAAAAAAGAAAGAAAGAACCAGACAAAATAAAAGAGAGATAGCCAAGAAGGTAAGACATGTAGGAAAGAAGGGAAAAAGAGAAAGAGAGAGAAAAGAAGTCTGCAGAAAAAGTTAGCTTAGCTTTAGCTCCGCTTCAGCTTAACTTAAATTACAGACTTAAGAACACATCAAACATGAAAGAAAATGTCTTACTGCGCAAACACTTTCCATTATTTTCAAAATAAAAGTCTCAAAAAACGATTTATGAAGGGGCAAATCTCAATCGTCCTCAAGATTTTGAGGAAATCAAAGATCCACTATTGAACAGCAGATGAGGACCTCTCGCTCCAACTATTCTAAACTTTAAACTTAAACAGAAAATGTCCGTTTTGAAGTGTGTTTTTTGTTTAAGGAAAAAAAAATCCCTCATTTGTGGCTTCTGCTTTCAGCATCTGCAGAAATGGCGCCCTCAGCTGCCCTGGAGTGCAAGAGGATACACCTTGTGGGTATAAAGAGAACTACATTTCCCAATATACAACCAATTTGTCAATTGCTTGTTATTTGTCCACGCAGCTCGCCATTGCCCCGCCCCCAAAGTCTATTTGGACTGTTCCACGGCCCCACCCACCTCCACCGGGACCGAATGCCAGGGCACCTGCGCCACTGTGGGCGTGGCCTGTGTGAGGACACGCCCTAAAATATTCATTGGAAAATTCTCCCTCTCTCTCTCTCTCTCTCTCTCTCTATCTCTCCCTCTCTCTCTCTCTCTCGCCCTTTCTCCCTCTCCCTCTTTCTGTCTCCCTTCTCTCTCCCACCTCACTTCCTTTCTCTTTTTATAACTCTATTTTTCTGTCTCCTTCTTTTCTTTTCTCTTACACTCCGTTTCCCTTTCACGTTCTCTCTATTTCTCTCTCTCTCTCTCTTTCTGTCTCTCTTCTTCTATCTCCCCCTCTCTTCCTTTCTCCCCCCTTTCTCTTCATCTCCCATTCACATTCTTTCTTTTTCTGTCTCTTATTCTTTCTCTCTCTTGCGCTTCTTTTATCTGTCTCCCTTTCACATTCTATCTCTCTCTCTATCTCTTTCTGTCTTTCCGTCTCTCTTTTTCTTCTTTCTCTCTTCTGTCTCTCTCCTTCTCTTTCTATCTTTTTGTCTTTCTTTCTCTCCTACATTCTCTTGCACTCCTTCTTGCTCTTCTTTTGTCTCTTTCTGTCTCCCTTTAACATTCTCTCTCTCTCTATATCTCTCTGTCTTTACGTCTCTGTCTCTCTTTCTCTTCTTTCTCTCTCCCTCTCTTTCTACTGTTTTCCCTTTCTTTCTCTCTTACCCTCTGTTGCACTCCCTCTGGCTCTCTTTTTTATCTCGTTCTATTCTTTTTTCTCCCCCTATTCTTATCTCTCTTTCTCTCTCAATCTATCTCACTGTCTCTTTCTTCTTTCTCTCTTCTTTCTTTCTCCCTCTCTTTCTATCTCTTTTCTCATTCTTTCTCTCTCGCACTCTCGCTGGCTCTCTTTTTTTCTCTCGTTCTACTCTTTTTTTCTCCCCCTATTCTTCTCTCTCTTTCTCTCTCAATCTGTCTCTTTCTTCTTTCTCTCTTCTTTCTTTCTCCCTCTCTTTCTATCTCTATTTTCATTCTTTCTCTCTTACACTCTCGCTGGCTCTCTTTTTTTCTCTCGTTCTACTTTTTTTTCTCCCCCTATTCTTCTCTCTCTTTCTCTCTCAATCTATCTCTCTGTCTTTTATCTCTTTGTTCTTTCTCTCTTCTTTCTTTCTCACTCTCTTTCTATCTTTTTTCTCATTCTTTCTCTCTCGCACTCTCTCCGGCTCTCTTTTTTCCTCCCACGTGGTCCCGGCTCCAATACGAGTTTTTCTTTTTTTTGCGGCGTGCAGGTGAGCAGCGGTTGCGTGTCGGGCTGCATTTGCCCCGCCGGTCTCCTATTGGACGAGATGGGAGGCTGCGTCCCGCCCAATCGCTGTCCATGCATCCACAACGGCCACGCCTACCCGCCTGGCCACACCCTCCGGGTGGACTGCAATACCTGGTAAATAAGTGGAACTATGCTAATTAGCTAACATTCAAATAACAAAATAGTATAAAGCAAGTAACTGTTATACGTAATACAGATCCAAGCAAGAAAACATTTTAAGTGACTTGAGCAGGTTAAGTGGTGTAGCGGGTGGATGCAAATGGGGGAGGTGACGGCGGATTCCACTTGTCAGAATTGTTTTGCCCCTGCAGCAATTCCTTGCTTTTATTGTCTTTTTATTTCCGGTCACGATTCCAGTGCCTTCTTTTTTATTCTTGATCATCGCAAGCTCTGTTTCAACGGTTATCGTGTTTTTGCTTCTACCTTTAGCGCCGGTAAAAAAAATGCAGTATTGTCTAGCTGAGTTTACAAACCACACGAGATTCTGAAGGTGAGAAAGGTATTGTGTGAGGTAGTTTGTCAGTGAGCTGGATAGTTAGCAAGTTCTGCCAATAGCATGCCAGTATTTTCATCATGTTCTGAAGCGAACCAATAGCAGAAAAGCATGTGATAGGATGTCGACCAATAGCAGGCAAGGATCTTAGGATGTGGGGGAAGTCCATAAAGAAGGACTCAAAAAGGAATCTTATTCCACCACGTAAAATAAAAACACCACAAGGCTACCGTACATCTATATCTGGAGAATGACATGTTTACCCTGGGAGTGCCACGTCCAATCTCATATACAGTGTTTCACAACGTTGATAACCATGAAAATGGCTATTGTTCTATTCCATTCGAAAAAGGTCCTATTCCGTGCTGTCAAGTGAAAAAGTCGTAAAGTGGGGTTGCTTTATCCGGGGGGATTTCGTGTAAAGACCTTAAACCTTAAGTTTGTTTTTTTTTGCAAAAGAAAAATGGGAAAATTGGGAAAATGCCACAAAGCGAGGTAGATAAATCAACTTCCCCTACACTGTAAAGTCAAAACTTTGTAGGGCGGGGTCGCCACATCCCGGGGTTCTATTGTCATGTTTGATACCCACGTTGCCTCCTGGAGACCCCTCCTCCAAAAAACAAGGCAAACAACAACAAAAAACCTACTGAAAAATAGCCCATATAATGACCCAAAAACCCCAACAAAATGAACCCAAAACATCCCCCCAAAAACGACCTTAAATCTACTGAAAAACAACCCAATAAATAACGCCCAATAAATATCCCAAAACGACCAAAAATCTACAGAAAAACAACCCAATAAAGGAACTCCCAAAAAACAACGCACAAATGATCCAAAAGTTTTTCCAAAAAAACGACCCAAAACCTACTAGAAAAACAACCTCAATAAATAACCCCAAAAAATGACCCCCCAAACAAGACCATAAACCTACTGAATTAAACACCCAAACGAACGACCCCGAAATGGCCAAAAATGACCCAAACCCCCTCAAACCTTTCAGAAAATAACCCAAATAATGAGGAAGTACCCTAACTAAAAAAAAAAACAACCCCCAAAAAATCCCCAAATGACCAAAAACCTACTCACACTATCCAAATGAATGACTCCCAAACGGCTAAAAATGACCCACCACCCCCACCAAACCTATCCAAAAATAACCCAAAATAATGAGGAAAACTCCTGACTAAAAAAACAAACCAAAAACTTTCCAAAAATGACCCAAAACATACTCACACCATCTAAATGAATGACCCGAAACGGCCAAAAATGACCCAAACCTATCCAAAAATAACCCAAAATAATGAGGAAAACCCCTGACTAAAAAAACAACCCAAAATAAATCCCCAAATGACCAAAAACCTACTTACACTATCCAAATGAATGACCCCAAAACGGCCAAAAATGAGCGCCCCCCCCAACCTTTCAAAAAATAACCCAAATAATGATGAAAAACCTTGACTAAAAAAAACAAACCAAAAACTTTCCAAAAATGACCCAAAACATACTCACACCATCTAAATGAATGACCCGAAACGGCCAAAAATGACCCAAACCTATCCAAAAATAACCCAAAATAATGAGGAAAACCCCTGACTAAAAAAACAACCCAAAATAATTCCCCAAATGACCAAAAACCTACTCACACTATCCAAATGAATGACCCCAAAACGGCCAAAAATGAGCCACCCCCCCCCAACCTTTCAAAAAATAACCCAAATAATGATGAAAAACCTTGACTAAAAAAAACAAACCAAAAACTTTCCAAAAATGACCCAAAACATACTCACACCATCTAAATGAATGACCCGAAACGGCCAAAAATGACCCAAACCTATCCAAAAATAACCCAAAATAATGAGGAAAACCCCTGACTAAAAAAACAACCCAAAATAATTCCCCAAATGACCAAAAACCTACTCACACTATCCAAATGAATGACCCCAAAACGGCCAAAAATGAGCCACCCCCCCCAACCTTTCAAAAAATAACCCTAATAATGATGAAAAACCTTGACTAAAAAAAAAACAACCCCACAAACTTTCCGAAAATGACCCAAAACCTACTCACACTATCTAAATGAATCACCCCAAAACGACCAAAAAATGACAGGAAACCACTAAACACGTACTCAAAAATAACCCAAATGATAAGGAAAAACCCAAATTACAAAAACAACCCAGGAAATGTCCCAAAAACCGACTAACACTATCCAAATTAAAAAAAAAAACCTAGACCGTAAACCTTCTTCCTATCTTCTCTCGTTTGCTGCCCTACGTTGCCCCCTGCCGGTCAATCCCGGCGCTTCCTATTTGTGCCTGTGTGCAGCACGTGCACGGGCAGCAAGTTCACGTGCACGCGCGCGGCCTGCGACGGCGTGTGCGGCGTCTACGGCGACGGCCATCACGTGACCTTCGACCGCAAGAGGTTCCGCTTCGGGGGGCGGTGCCGACACGCCCTCCTGCAGGTCAGGCCGCGCCCACACCTCCAGGCCACGCCCACGCGACGCACCCTCATCCATTAAAGCACGGGTGCCGGACTACTGGAGTAGGTTTAAGAAAAAGAAAGAGAGAAAAGGAAAAAGAAAAAAGAGGGGGAAAGAAGAGATAAAGATAAAGAGAGAGAGAAGGTGAGAGAGACAGAAACATGGAGAAAAAGTGAGAGAAATAGAGAGAACGTGATAGACAGAAAGTGAGAAAAAAGGAGAAAAAAACACATAGAGAGAAAAAAGAGTAAAAAGAGACCAAAAAAGAAAATTCAAGAAAGAAAGAAAGTGAGAGAGCGAAAGATCAAAAGGACAAGAAAGGAGAAAGAGAAAGATTAAGAAAAAGAGCATTAGTGAGGAAGAATGAGACAAAGTGAGAAAATAGAAGGAAAGAGCAAACGAGAGAGAGCGAAATGGAAAAAAATGAGAAAAAGCGGGAAAGAGAGAGGGTGAGAAGGAAAGAGAAAGAAAGAGAAAGTTAGAGAAAGAGAAAAACAAAGAGAGCAAGACAGAGAAAGAAAACAATAGAGAAAAGAAATGAAAGAGAGAGAGAGAAGATAATGAGGGAAAGAGTGAAAATGAAAGAGAAAAAAGAGAAAGCAAGCAAGAGAAAAAGAGAGCAAGAAAGAGAAAGAAAAAATGAGAGCGAGAAAGAGAGAGAGGGAGATAAATACTACTACAGACACTAGAGACACTATTTAAACTACAGCTCATTTTTGTCTTGCACTTTGCCCGGTGTTGCGTAGCGGGCCGGGTCAAAATCCTCGGCGGGCCCGATTCGGCCCACGGTCCGCCTGTTTGACACGTGTGCATTAAAGGGAAAGCATGCATTGTTTAGTGTTTCCAAACAAATCACAGTTCATGAAAAAAATAGCACTAGTACACGCACTATTATCATAAACCGGCTTGGATAAAAAGTATTTGAGGAAGGAGGAGTATTTTGTTTTCGCAGGACGACTGCGGAAACAACGGGAGCGCCGGAAGTTTCCGGATCCTCGGTCAAAACGTTCCTTGCGCCGGCCTGCCCGACTCCATCTGCTCCAGGAACGTCCAGATCTTCTTCCGGGTCCGTCTCCGCCCTCACTAAAGGCCTAACCTGAAAACTTCATAAGTCGAGACGCCTTCTCAATGGAAATGCGCTAATCGGTTCCAAGACTCGCCAAAGTACAGTAATACATCATAAAAGAGCATCAGAACACGAAACAAACTCATACAAAAATGAAATGAGAGCACCGTAAACATAGTATAAAGGAAATCGTGCGGATAATGGCGTTTGTCGAAAAACCGATCCAATGACGTCTGTCGGACGTAGCGATGGCCCCACTTGTTTTCCTCAAATTCTTTGCCAAAATGTCTTTCATTCCGGCCAATCCGATGACGGCTGGAAAGAAATACGACCACGGTAACACTACAAAACTAAATATCAAAAAGAGGGACCTCCTACGTGACTTTGCTTTAGTTGTGAAAATGTAAATATAAACATAAATGGTGTGCTTTTTTTTTAGCACTTTTCAAGTCAATGAACACCTACCAAAGCACTTTACAATGTGCTTCACACTTTTCCCTTTGACACACTAACTAACCGACAGCAGCGTCAGCCATGTAAGGCAACTACCTACTATCGAAGGTATTAGGAATTCAGTGTCTTACCCAAGGACACTTCGACATATCACATGGAGGAGCCGGGAATCGAACCCGAGATCTCTTGATCCCAAGTCGAGCGATCTACCTCCTGAGCTAATGCCGCCCCGAAAACCAATTTCACGAGATTCGTCTTATTCAAAAGAAATGTATGATGTAGATGTCTGCGTGGATATTTATTCCTATATTTAAGAACTGGATCTGTGTCCGGGATGGGCCCCGTGGCCACATTTTTGAACCCGATGCGGCCCCCGACTCCAAATAGTGGCCCACTCCTGGCGTAGAACTCAGAATGAATTTTAGTAGTGTAAGGTTTTAACATTTATTACACTAAAATCTGACTCTTGTGTAATCCCTTACAGTTTGAGCATGCAATTTATTATCCGAATCAAAGAGTTGAAGACATCGGATCTTTCTTCCTTGCCAATTACAATCGTGTGTAGAAAGAGGAGGGGGTTTCCGGGTGTTCCTCTGTTATAATTCATGCCTCTGGCTGATTGGTCCGCGCCGTCGTCGATGCAAATTTCCCAACCGTGATTGAAGAATGGGAGAAAGGTGAAAGGTCATCGCCTTTGCCCCCCGGCGAGGTGATAAGTCATCGTTATCTGCACAAACGGAAACCGAAAACCCATTCCGAAGCAAAGGGGTTTAGACACCCTTCTTAAGAAATGCATTCAAGGCTGAGGTCAAACTTAGGACGAGTATTTTTGAGTATAAGTGAATAAAACAGCGTATAAAATAGTATATAACTTCAGTAGGTAGGAAAATGATCACCAAATGTCATTTTGCTTCGGGCCCCCTGAAAGCCTGGGCTGGCCCTGCACCTAAAACACTCCCAAAAACCCCTCCAATTTCGGGGTAAACAATCTAAAGGAATGTTTAACTCTGATTTTTTTAAAGGGACAGTGTGCGTACGTTTGTCCTGCTGTTTTTGTGATACGCTTGGCTGTTATCACGTCCGCCTAAATCAAAATCAACAAAAATAGATTCTTAATGAAGTAAAAGGGTCATCGGGCAGAAACGATGGAGTAGACGCGATTCAGCCCCGCCCACTGATACAAAACATTCATAAAATGCCAGAACCATCCAATATTGATAACTCTTCGTGAAATATTATTAAATACATTTGACATGTATTCAAAAGTGCTAATATTTGACGAGTTGAATTATTATTATCTGAGACATCAGTTAATTCACGTCTAATTCAATGTACACTTAAAGGGACACTGTGTAATAATGAGTCGTTAAAAAAACAACAACAACCTTGATTTGAATCCTAGGCAAAAACTATCATACCAAAGTTTTTTTTTTTTTTAAATGACTGTAAAGTAGGCTTAAACGTATTTGCTCAAAGGTGTGTATTTTTAAATCAGTTTCTTGTTCCCTTTTGGCGTTACTTCGTCTTCCTGTCTTTGTTTCTCACCACACCCACGGCTGTCCACGGGGGGTGGTCTTTTTCTCCTTGTCTCAAACATTCCACACTTGTGACTGCAATAAAAAACAGCGCAAGAAGGGGGCAGGTTTTCGGAAGGCCAGCGAGTCGAAAGCTTCCTTCTTTAACTGCAGTTGTAAAGAAAACTCAAAAAGTCTCATGCCTGGTGTATTTTATAGCGTTAGCCAATTTTTATAGCTCTCCCGCATGTAAATGGTGGTTTTTAGACCCAACAATGACAGTGGAATCCCTACCGAGAGGTTGTTGCCGTGCTCGTCTGGCATCTTGCCGTGGCACTGGTTTTCGTCGGCATCAGACGACAGTGCCATCTAGTGGACAAATATTACAACATGCATCCTCATTGTTCCAATGAATGTATGGATGAATAAATCTGAATATAACAAAGTGGGCATGTCCTCCAGGACGGTGAAGAATTCCACCTGAGGGACGAGAAGTTCTACGTGGTCCGGGGCCGAGGGGCCCCGGGGCCCCAGCTGCGTCGCATGGGCGTCTACCTGGTGCTCACCGTCACGCCGGGGGTGGTCCTCATGTGGGACAAGAAGACCTCCGTCTTTATCACACTGGCGCCGCGTTATCGGGTAGGTCGGACATTTCCCGGTTCAGTTTTTCAGGGCCGATACCGATCGGTAGTATTAAGAGATGGCCGATAAGCCGTATTTGGAGCCCCTTTCCGTTTGCCGTAAAATCTTCGAAATTGGCATTTTTAATCATGTAAAAAGGACTTTTCAAAGGGAGCACTCTGGACGTTTTGTCCCTACTGCAGAAGACGGTAACACGGGCATCCTAGCTGGAAAGCGGCTGGGACGATATCAAGAAGCCTTACCTGGTACCGTATCGAAACATTGTATTGTCCACATTTTTTCAAGCGTAGCTTTAGGTGTTTCCAAACCAGTCCGGCTTTCCGACCAGTTTACAGTCCTAAAACCTTCGCTCCTGTGTATTTTTACTCTGGCTAATATTTTAGACGTTGTGAAAGAGTTGTAAATGTTCGACTTCTCTTTTTAGAAGTCAATTCAATGATTTTGCACACTTGCGCGTCATTAAGGAAGCATAAATTGGAATCGGGAATCGCTTTGCACATGTTCAATTCCAGCTCTGACCTGTATAAATGTCGAAAAGTTGTTTACATTTAGATTGGGAATGTCATTGGATACACTTTGTGTCAATCATCATTGGAATCGGTTACTACTGGCGGAAGATATTTGGAGCTACTGAAGGCCATCTCCGTTTGGTAAAACAGTCCCATATAGGGCTAATTCAAGCTGTGACCTGTGGAAAAAAAGCTTGCTATTGGTATTGTGGAAAGTAGAAACATTTGGAAGGTATGTGACTGACAGGACTTTGGCCGGGTCAGGACGTCTCTAACTATTTGCTCAAATGATAAGAATTTGTCTGGGTCAGGGCGACTCGAATCAAGCGCTCGACTAGAGAAAAACAAAACGTCGTCGCTGACCGAAAACCGTATAAATGCCACTGTCGCCCGGACAACTTTGGAACACGACTGAATGTTTGGTTGAAATAAACAACGTGTCCCGTCTCATTTCGACTTTCTCCGCTCTCTTGTGTATGTTTTGGGGCGGGGCCGATACACGTCCTGCTCCGAAATTGGCCGAGAGCGGTGTCAATCGAAAGGTCAGAGGCTAACGGCGGTATTAGGAATCATTTTATTTCTAAAGTGGAGTTTTGGAGCAAAAAAGAATGAATGACCAAAAGGAGTGTCAAATGAAACAGACATGCTTTTAGGCGGATTTCTATTCATCTGTTGGCACGATTGTGTGTTTTGGAGTCAATATCTGACACGGTTGAATTCGCTGCGTTGTCCCGGATGTAACGAAGCCATTTGGCGGACAATCAACAAATTGGGTGACGGCCGGGGGAAATCGGCGATACATCAAAGTGAGGCGGCCGTTTTGTGCCTGTTTTCAGGGTAAGGTTTGCGGCCTTTGCGGCAATTTCGACGGCAACATCCGCAACGACCTGTCCAAGCGCTCCGGGGAGCTGGTCACCGACGTGGCCGACTTTGCCGCCAGTTGGGCGCCGTCCCGGTCCGAATGCCCGGACCCCCTGAACCCCCCGGTGTCCCCCGGGCTCCCCTGCGCCGACCACCGCTACCGCGCCGCCTGGGCGCAGAGGCGCTGCGGCGTCGTCCTGGCGGTGACTTTTCAGGCCTGTCACTCGCAGGTAAGCCCGACAACCCTGAGTTTGTTGACGCCACCTTCCTCTAGTTTGTTTGTTTCCTCCTCTCCTTTCGGGTCTTGATACTTAAGAATCATCTAAAACGGTTCTCACGTGCTAGCCACGCAATCAACTCGGCTAACAAGCTTTTCGTGAGTGTTAGCATGGTGAGCTTCATTAGCTTTGCTCGAAGGAACAAAAAAACGCAGTTTTCCAGTCCTAGAAACTAAAGTTCCACGATTTTGGAAAAGGACCCATTTTTCAGACCTGTATTGGACTTACCGCGAGATGACCTCGTTATCGACCGAGAATACACGACTGTAACAAAGAAACAACTAGAAAATTGTAGTCGAATGATGTCATGATACAAAAGTACAACAAGAAAGCGATTTAGAGAGCGGCTGGCAAGTTGGATAAGTGCATTAACTTTGCTAGAAAGAACAAAAAAAAAAAAACGCAGTTTTCCAGTCCTGGAAACTAAAACTGCACGATTTTGGAAAGAGACCTAATTACCATTTTCAGGCCTGTATTGGAATTTCGACTCCATTTTTAATTTGAAAAGAAAAGTGCGCTTTTGGCGCTTGTTTTGTTCGACAAAGCGACGCGCAAACTTACCTTGAGAGGACGTCGTTATCGACCGAGAATACACGACTGCAACAAAAGAACAACTAGAGAATTGTCGTAGAATAATGTCATGATACATAAGTACAACAAGAAAGCGATTTAGAGAGCGGCTGACACGCTGCCTGCTGCATGCTAGCATCAGGTATCGATGTACTGTCACAAATTTAGCGGTAACCACAAGTCGTAGCTTCAGGTCATCTGTTTCGTGGCTAACAGATCTGGCATCGGTGAGCTAAATGCTCAGCATTCGTGGTGTTGTGGATTAATGGGGTCGGAGCTTAACATAATGAGGACACATTTCTTTAAGACGGGACATTCCAGGCTCGTTTCTCCCGAGTTTAAATGTCACCGAGTGTTATTAATAATAATACTCGCCTTGGTCTGGAACAGCTTGCAAGCGGACAGGAATTTGGCTGGGTCGGGCCGACTCCAACGACCGAACAGGAATCGAAATAGGACGCAAACATTCTGAGAACACAAGGTCGATTCCTGGAAGCGTGCACTTTGAGAAAAACAAGCGCGTCATCGCGAGGGGACGCACTAAGCAACATGTGATATTTCTGACATATAACAAAGGTATAACCGAGCTGATTGTCTCTTAGACGAACGAGAACGTTGTTTGGACACTGATGAACATCGATAAACAACTTCTCCCTCTCCGATCAAAATTTCTGTGCTTTTGTGCATATTTCTGGGGCATATTTCACGGGCTGCTCCCAAAGTGGCTTAAGACAGCGGTTAGCCTAGCCGTAGCAGTACGTCGGTCGATTCCCGGACGCGATAACGATCCACGGCGTGCCCGCCGGCGATCGCCGTTTTTTGTGGAGGACGCATTCATGTCGCCAAAATACTAGCCGTAGCCGACGTAGCCAGGCGGCCATTTTGTTTTGCCGATCGGACTTGTTGCGGTTCCAGGTGGACCCGGGTCCGTACTACGAGGCCTGCGTGCGGGACGCCTGCGCCTGCGACGGGGCCGACGAATGCCAATGTCTCTGCACGGCCGTGGCGGCCTACGCCAAAGTCTGCGCCCAGGCCGGCGCTTGCGTCCACTGGAGGGCGCCCAAATTCTGCCGTGAGTTCCGCCCGGTCCCCGCGGCCGAACCGGCTCTTTCCCGGGAACCGGCTCTTTCGGCTCGGCTCGCTGAAAAGAACCGGCTTTCTTAGCTCCCGAACGATTTTTTTTTAGAATATACTACACAAAATAATGCCAACTTTTGCACCAAATTCATTTTGTTTGCAAATGTCTTTTGCTACTATCGTGTATTACATTAGCCTTTGGTTTTTTTTTTTTTACTCTATCGTGAACTTTTAAATTGTTTATAGAGATGACGATGCATATTTTAATCAGTTTCCTTTAAAAGAAAGAGACAGAAAGAAAGAAAGAAAGAAAAAGAAAGGGGGAATAGTCAGAGAAAGGGGGAAGAGAGGGCAGTAGGAAGAAAGGCAAAGCAAGAGAAAGGGAGCAAAATAAAAAAGAAAGAAAGAGAAAGAAAGAAAAAGACAGAAAGAAAGAAAGAAAGAAAGAACGGGGGTAGATGCCGAGAAAGGGTAAGAGAGGGAGGGAGAGAGAAAGACAAAGCAAGAGAAAGGCGGCAAAATAAATAAAGAATAAGAAAGGGGGAAGAGACAGAGAACAGGGGAGAGAGGGAGGGAGAGAGAAAGTCAAAGCAAGAGAAAGGGAGGCAAAAAAAAGAAAGAAAGAAAGAGATGAAGGTAAATAGAAAGAAAGAAAGAAAGAAAGAGATGAAGGTAGATAGAAAAAAAGAAAGAAAGAAAAGGAAAGGGGGAAGAGAGGGAGGGAGAGAGAAAGTCAAAGCAAGAGAAAGGGAGGCAAAAAAAAGAAAGAAAGAAAGAAAGAGATGAAGGTAAACAGAAAGAAAGAAAGAAAGAGATGAAGGTAGATAGAAAGAAAGAAAGAAAGAAAGGGAAAGGGGGAAGAGAGGGAGGGAGAGAGAAAGTCAAAGCAAGAGAAAGGGAGGCAAAAAAAAGAAAGAAAGAAAGAGATGAAGGTAAATAGAAAGAAAGAAAGAAAGAAAGAAAAGGAAAGGAGGAAGAGAGGGAGGGAGAGAGAAAGTCAAAGCAAGAGAAAGGGAGGCAAAAAAAAGAAAGAAAGAAAGAAAGAGATGAAGGTAAATAGAAAGAAAGAGATGCAGGTAGATAGAAAGAAAGAAAGAAAGAAAAGGAAAGGGGGAAGAGAGGGAGGGAGAGAGAAAGACAAAGCTAGAGAAAGGAGGCAAAAGAAAAAAAGAAAGAGCAAGAAAAAAAATTTAGAGAGAAAAAGGATGAAAAAGGGAAAGAGAGAGAGAGAGAGAGAGAGAGAGAGAGAGAGAGAGAGAGAGAGAGAGAGAGAGAGAGAGAGAGAGAGAGAAATAGAAGTACATGAAGTGGGAGAAATATATTAAGAGAGAGAAAGAGTGCATTTGGGAGGGAGCCGGCTCCTTCTCGCCAGGGAGCCGGTTCTCCTTCGCGGGGCTGGGCCAATGACGCGAGTCCTCGCGCTTTCAGCCATCTTCTGCGACTACTACAACGCCCCCGGTGGCTGCGAGTGGCACTACAAGCCGTGCGGCGCCGACTGCATGAAGACCTGCCGCGACCCGTCCGCCACATGCTCCCACCTCGTCGGTGGCCTGGAAGGTAAAAAGTGGCGAGATCCGGACAGGGGCGTCCGCCGCCCCAGCAGATTTTCCCTCTCCTTTCAGGATGTTACCCACAATGCCCGGCGAGTCGGCCCTACTTCGACGAGGACGCCATGACCTGCGTGGCGTGGGAGGCTTGCGGTTGCTATGACGACGATGGCGCCCGCTACCGCCTGGGACGGCCCACTCCCTCCCGCAATTGTCACGCTTGGTATGTTCCACCCACAGGCAAAAATACTACAACGATACTTCACATTTAATAGATAGAAACTTAGATATAGATAGATAGATAGATAGATAGATAGATACCATAGATAGATAGATACCATAGATAGAAACTTAGATATAGATAGATAGATATGATAGATAGATACCATAGATAGATACCATATATAGAAACTTAGATATAGATAGATACCATAGATAGATACCATAGAGAGATACCATAGATAAATAAATAGATACCATAGATAGATACCATAGATAGATACCATAGATAGAAACTTAGATATAGATAGATAGATACAATAGATAGATACCATAGATAGATACCATAGATAAATACCATAGATATATATATATATATATATATATATATATAGAAACTTAGATATAGATAGATAGATACCATAGAGAGATACCATAGATAGAAACTTAGATGTAGATAGATACCATAGATAAATAGATACCATAGATAGATACCATAGATAGATACCATAGATAGATACCATAGATATATACCATAGATAGAAACTTAGATATAGATAGATAGATACGATAGATAGATAGATACCATAGATAGATACCATAGATAGATACCATAGATATATACCATAGATAGAAACTTAGATATAGATAGGTAGATACGATAGATAGATAGATACCATAGATAGATACCATAGATAGATAGATTGATAGAAACTTTGATATAGATAGATAGATAGATAGGTAGTTACTATAGACACCATAGATAGATAGATGTAAGGATAAATAGATATTTTATTGATCCCTGTAGGAAAATTGACTCTTCTAGCAGTATCCTTGTGTTGAAAAATAAAATAATAAAATAAAAGATATAGAATACAAAAATACCCAATATAACCTGTTGATATAGAGTATTTAACTAGTGTTGCGGAAAATACACACTGTAATGAAAAAAGGGTCATATGCAAATGTGGGGGTGGGGTTTTAATGTGGGCTTTGACTCCCCCGGGTGGAGTTCAAAAGCCTCATGGCATGAGGAAGAAATGATCTCCTCTGAGCGCCCATATTATCTTTGCTGTTTCCTAAAGCTTGTGCACCACTTCCGGAATCCAGTGCAGCTACGATCTCAACAGTAAGTTGATGAAAGCGCAGGATCGAAATGCGAGGGCGAGTTTTGTCAAGCGCTCCCCGAAAATCAGCCTGCAGGTGTCACGTGATGGGCAAAACCTACGTTTACGGCGCCAGCATCTACGACACCACGGACGGCTTGGGAAACTGCATCAGCGCCACCTGCGGTGCCAACGGGACCGTCGGCCGGCAGGTCCGACCCTGTTCTACCGGGGCCGACCCTTCTCCCTTCGCCTTCACCACGCCCCCACGCTCCACCCACGGTACGGACCACAGGTCGGACCAGTGGCGCCACCTATGTTTCGGAATTAGATAGAGAGATAGAGCGATACTTCATAGGGAAAATTCACACTTCCAGCAGTATCCTTTTGTTGTTTATTGACAGATTAACAGGATGGCCTCGGGGTGCTGTGTTGTAGTTTAGCCACAGCGGAGTGGATGACGTCACACGCTAGGCCAAAGGTTTAAGGTCCCTGCAGCAGATGGAAATCTTTACACCACCTCCTGTTCACGTAGATAGCGGGTCAGCCTCCTTTCCACCTCCTGCAGGCTAAAGTGTCTCTGTCCCTAACAGCGCTGTAGCTGGGTAGCTCCACGTTAGCGTCCAGGATGCTAGACGTGAGCCAGGTTTCCGTAAAACACAGCAAACTGCACTTCCTGTACACGTTTTTCACCAGCACGGCCAGTTCGTCGGTCTTATTTGGGAGAGAGTTCACATTTACCACGATTACGGATGGTACTGAAGGCTTATAACGCCGCTAGCCGCTTAGCTAGCCCCGGCTCTGCATTCACGATAAGGCTCCCTCATCGCACCGGCACGAAAATTCTTCAGGGCAAGGAGTCGATTCCTCGAATAAAGGCATTTTTGTGCGTTAAAAGCCATACCATAGGATAGAAAGTCATCCAAAGTGTCGTTGTCAAGCAGGACAAAAAACCCGGAGGTAGAAGCAGACACTTAAAACAATAAATCACAAAAAGAGTGAAATGACACAGAGCTGCTGGAAAGACTGCCCCTATGATGTCTATGATGCGGAGGGGGTAAACCACTGCATACTGTCTTGCCTTTCTGCTTATTGCTGGTTGCATGACACAGCCACTCAGTCCTTGTTGTGCTGTAGGCTTAAGGTTCAGTGTCGGGTTGGGAAGAGCAAAGGGGAATGAATGTTTGGTGAATGTGATTGTATACTTGACTCTTGCCACCTCCCACTAGGGCAATATGGCTTCCGTAAATAAATAGGAATGATTATTGATGAGTGATTAGCTGTTACCGTAACATGAGTTTGTGTATCTGGCTCTAAAACAGGCGTGCCCACACGTTTTAATTCGCAAGCTTCGTAGAAATGTCGATTGATTTTTGCACATATTTTCAAGTTCATTTAAGTCAATTCATGTTGGTTGTATTGTATTTTATTGTTTTAGGCTATTTTAAAAAGTTTCAGTGAGCTATTTCAGTTTATAATTTGCTACTAAGCCTAATTTGATTTCCTGCACTGTTAGTTTTTGTTTGAAGTGAAAGATGTGTTGAAATTCTCATTGACTATAAATGGCTTCAGAGAGCTCTTCAAGTTTTATGTGAATTTTTAACAAATATTCTTTGTTCATTTTTTGCTTTACAAAAAAAATGTCTCCCGCCGATTTTGAAGGTTTTACCGCAAACGGATATCGGCTCCAAATATCGGTTATCGACCTCCTTTTAATACTAATAAATGGTATTGGTATCGACCCAGAATAGCGGTCGATCCTTGAATAGAATAGACTAGAATAGAATCTACCTTTATTGTCATTGTTACAAAATGGGTTGAACATATTGTGACAACGAAATTGGATGTGGCACTCCAGTTTCACATTTTACAGTGAGGATAGAAGAGAGCAAAGAAGATGTTTGTATTGTCCTTGTTGCAGGCTTTGTTTTCTCCGTAGGGGGTGAGGGACAGACAGAGATGGTCGGATCCAGCTAAGTGGGGGAGGGGGGAAGGGTTGCACAGTCCACGTATTGAATGAATTTGGGAAGTACGGTCCTTAAGCATGCCTGATTAAAGTCACCGGGGTGTGCAAGCTGCTGTTTATTGATAGCAGCGAGAGATTTAGCGCTATGCTAACGTTAGCATCCGGTGGAACGTAAACAGCAATCACAATGACCACGGTTAGCCCTCTCTGTAGATAGACGCGGCCAATCAATATGGATTGTCGAAAGTGTCTTTTGTCCCGACGTGTCCTGACACCGGAGCATATGATTGTTTTCCAGACGTTACTTTGACATCATCGACCACATCGACCACAACCGGCGGACCTCGGGACACGACCGACAGTCAAGCGGAAACAACCGTCAGGTCGGATGCAACAACGGAGAGAAAAATGTCGAGCCTGACAACCTTGACACCAGGTACGGTCACCGAATACGCAAGAACAAGTAAAGCCCCTTCTAGGACCGCCACCACCACGATCCAAAAGGAAACTCCACCTGAAGCGACAACACAAGAAGAGACGACTACAAACGGTGAGAGCCCAAAATCCAATACGGCCGTTCCTGATCCTACTGACCTTCCAACCACTACAGCAAGACCGGATGAAACAAGGACTGAAAGGGAAACC
This sequence comes from Urocampus carinirostris, assembly GCF_059441175.1. Classification (NCBI taxonomy): domain Eukaryota; kingdom Metazoa; phylum Chordata; class Actinopteri; order Syngnathiformes; family Syngnathidae; genus Urocampus; species Urocampus carinirostris. The sequence continues at coordinate 792,003 of NC_142352.1, read as the reverse complement.
ACAGAAAAAACAACTGAATCTGGAATCATCTCCTCAACAACACATGGAGGTCAGACTACATCACAAGGACCACAGTCCACAACGATCTCGGCATCCAGAGGAACAGTCACAGAACCATCGGTGGTTAGCACAGAAACCACAACCGCAGAACCAGCCCGACCCTCCGTCGGTACCACAACTCCACTCGCCAGATTGACGGAAACGACCGAACAGGGATCGACCGTCGTTGCCGGAACCGCAACAGAGACGCGATCCAGAACCGACGACACGACGGCAACCTCTTCCCTTGGAGAAACCACCGCAAGAAATGGATCCACCAAAATGTCCGCAGACCCGACAACAGAAGACGACCAAAGCACTTCGATTGTACCTTCAACCTTTGAGACTGTATTTAATGGAGAGCCACAGACGACGGTGACGGAACCTTCGTTCGGAGGAACGACCGTTTGGACTTCGACGCCTGTCGTACGTACAACCGCCACGACGGAAGACCTTCCTGGCGCTGCCACGGTGCACACCGACCCAACTAGCCCAACAAGCACAATGAAGTTTTCTTCTTCTTCACTCCCGTTTCCCGCCACGACCTGTTCCTGTTATTTCAACGGAACCACGTACCGTCCCGGTAGGTCACGCCGTTTCGGTCTGTTATCTTGAACTTCCGCCTCCGTGTCGAAAATTTCGTAAGGGGGGGTAGGATGTCAAAAATGTTGAAAAAACACGTAAGGGGGGGTAGTATGTCAGAAATGTTGGAAAAAAAAACGTAAGGGTGGGGTTTATGTCGAAAATGTTGAAAGAAAACCTTGGTAGTACGTCAGAACTGTCAAAAAAAATCGTAAGGGGGGTGGTATGTCGAAAATGTCAAAAAATACGTGAAAGGGGGTAGTATGTAGAAAATGTTGAAAAAACCCCAAGGGTTTAGTATGTTGAAAATGTCAAAATTGACATAAAAGGGGGTAATGTTGAAAAAAAAATGTAAGGGGTTAGTTAGTATGTCGAAAATGTCAAAAATATGTAAGGGGGAGTAGGTAGTGTGTAGAAAATGTTGAAAAAAACGTATGGGGTTAGTATGTCAAAAAAGTCAAAAAAAACACGTAAGGGGTAAATATTTTGAAAAAGTCGTAAAAAGACGTAAGGGGTTAATATGTCGAAAATGTCAAAGATTACGTAAGGGGGAAAAGTAGTATGGCGAAAATGTCAAAAAAGACGTATGTTGAAAATTGCCCAAAAATGACGTAAGGAGGTAGTATGTCGAAACTGTCCAAAAAATACTTAATGATGGGGTTGTATGTCGAAAATGTTGAAAACAAATGTAAGGGGTTACTATAGTGTGTCGAACATGTCATAAAAACAGGTAAGGGTGGGGTTTATGTCAAAAATGTTGAAAAAAAAACGTAAGGGGTTAGTATGTAGAAAATGTCGAAAAAATACGTAAGGGGGTAGGGTAGTATGTAGAAAATGTTGAAAAAAAAAACGTAAGGGTTAGTATGTTGAAAATGTCAAAAAAACTATGTAAGTGGGGATTGTATGTAAAAAATGTTGAAAAAACATTTTGACATTTTCGACAGACTAACCCCCTCGAATGCCGTCGTTTTTGTCGGGCAGGCCGTTTGGTGTACAACGTCGGGGACGGTTCGGGTTGGTGTTTTGCGGCCTACTGCAACGCGTCCTGTCAAGTGGAAACCCGGACGAGCCCCTGCCCCGCCACCGTCGCGCCGACCCCCACCGACGAGTCTTTGACCGCAACCGCCGAATCCCTGGACTGCTCCTATCTCTCACCCCCGAGGAAGGTTAGTAGCGAGTATGGAGGAATGATCTCGTCTTTTTTAGAAATGTATAAAGAACAAAATTCAACAAAATCACGTCATCCCTAAATATATGACATCGATGCAAATTACAGTATTTCTTTTGATGTGTATTTTATGTATATTTTGTCACAACAAAATGTTATTCAAACGAGGGGGCGGGTCAAACTTGCTGAGCTTTTCACCTGCAGCCCGTTTGTTCCTCAGTGATCAAAACCAATGATAGGAAAACTCAGGAATCTTTATTGAAATACACGTTTTGTCGTGACAAAATACATCACAAAACACGTAAAAAAAAAGTTACCAAATAAATGTCGAAATAAATAAAGGGAAAAATACACAACAAAATACATCATAAAATATGTGACGAAATACGCTATAAATGCATGAAAAATACATAACAAAAAATACAGAAATAGATGACAAAATACACGAGGGAATACATAATAAAATACATAACAAAATAAATGCGGGAATACACGACATAGTATACGACAAAATAAATGACAAAATAAGCGACATAATAAAAAAAAAAAATAATATTCTACAAAATACAGGAAGGAATCCATTAAAAGAAATACAGGTGTCATGATTACCGATGTGATGCACCTGTACCCGCTCTTTTGGCGCCAACTGCCTCGGACTCTGATTGGCTCTCTGTCCCTATTTTAACCCACTCCTTTCTGTCACCTTTTGTCAGTCCGTCTGCAAACCTCAGATTATTCTAGACAAGCTTTTTCGACCCTGACTCCCACCTGTTTTTTGCTCCCGTCTGTTCCCCGGCTTCAACCCGTTTTTTGATCCTGACCACATCTACTCTCCTCTCCTGGCTTTCGACTCGTTTCTGACCCCGGCCACGTTTTTGCTCTCCCGTCCTGGCTACTGACCCGCTTTTCCGTTCCCGACACCGCCATCGCTCGCCACGGAAGTCCCACTTCCGCGTTCAGAGCGACCTGCTTCCCGCGCCCAGCGATCACCGGGTCGTGGGTGCAACCCTTTCCTTTTTCCAATAAATCTTAACGCAAGTGGGCCCTGTCTCCGTTCTGGTCTTGACAACAGCTCAAAATAAATACTAAAATAAATAAATAAATAGATGGATAAATACTTTAATCATGCCCATAGGGAAGTTCACAATTCCAGCAGTATCCTTTTGTTGTTTATGAACAGATTAACAGGATGGATGGCCTCAGGGTGCTGTGTTGTAGTTTAGCCACAGCGGAGTGGATGACGTCACACGCTAGGCCAGCAGATGGACGTCCCTGCAGCAGATGGAAATCTTTACACCGCCTCCTGTTCACGTAGATAGCGAGTCCACCTCCTCTCCGATTCCTGCAGACTTTTGTGTCTCTGTCCCTAACAACGCTGAAGCCGGGTAGCTCCACGTTAGCGTCCGGGATGCTAGACGTGAGCCAGGTTTCCGTAAAACACTGCTCTCCCTGTACGCTTTGATGTTTTTAACCAGCACAGTCAAAATAGCAAAAAATACATCTTAAAATAAATACTGAAATGAATGACAAACTACACAATAAAATTGATCTTGGAATAATTAACAACACAATTCAAAAAAAAAAAACAATATAAATAAATGACAAAATACACAAAATAATACACGGCAAAACCAAAGCCAACATGATCGAATGAGAAAATACAGGACGAAATACACAAAAGAACGAATGACAAAATCAATAAAGGAGAAAATGCATAGATATACGACAAGATTTCTATCTCGGTACGTCAGTTTTTCTCCTCCGCAGCGAGCGCCTGGCGGTCTCACGCTCCTTCTCCTCTCGGCAGAACGGCGAGACCTGGCGAGTGGACAACTGCACCGCGGCAACGTGCACGGACGGCGCCTTGACGGAAGTGACGGCGCCGTGTCCTTACGCGCCGGCGCCGATCTGCGCCAACGGCATGAACGCCGTCCCGGTCCGGCAGCCGTGCTGCTTGCGATACCGATGCCCGTGTAAGCCCGGCGCACCCAACCCGCGTCCACGACATTTGAATCGAAAGAATCGCAAAGCGCTCGGAATCGTACTCGACAGTTTAAAGCAGGGGTGTCAAACTGGTTTGAACTGGGGGCCACGTGCTAGGAGAAAACATCTCGCAGGGGCCACACTAGTAGTTTTAAGAGAAAGAAAGAAAGAATGAGAGTGGGAGAAGAAGAGACAAAAAAGAGTGAGAGAGATAAAAAAATAGTGACAACAGGAGAGAGATAGATAGAGAAAGAGAGAGACAGAACCTGAGAAAAAAGGGGGAAAAAGGGAAAAAGAATAGAGATGCATCAAGAATGAGAAAGAAGTGAAGAGGCAAAGAAAGTAAGAGAGGGGGATAGATTAAACAAATGAAAAAACAGACAAAGACAGAGAACAAGAGAGAAAAATGAAGGAGAAAGAGAGAAAGAAAATGAGAGAGGAAAAGAGAGAGAGAAATAAAAATGATAAAGAGAGAAAGACAAAATAAGATTGAGAAATAGAAAGAGGGTGAAATAGAAGTAAAGTAGAGAATGAAAGAGAGTAAAAGAGGGAGTTGAAGAGAGTGAGAATAAGAGAAAAAAGAAACAGAGAGGGTGAATGGGAAAATGAAAGAAAGAAAAAGAAGAGAGAGAGAGAAATACTACTTCAAATGCTTTGCGAGTGGTGCCTGGCTTGGATGGCATCAGGTGGACATATTTCAACCTGCAGCTTGTTTTTCTCTTGCGCTTCTCTGAGTGTTGTCTCGCGGGCCGGATTAAAACCCTTGGCGGGCCGGATCCGGCCCGCGGGCCGCCTGTTTGACACCTGTGGTTTAAAGCTTGCTGAAGTATATTTAACAGCCTCTTTCTCTTAGCTCATTGCTGCACAGAAAAATAACCCCAAAATCCAGTTGGACACTGTAGCCTCTCTCATGAGGCCACAGATTATTCCGGTTGCTTGTTCCGCTCGTGACTCCATGGTCTTCTTTAAGAAGAAGATTGGATACATAGATAGATGTCTAGATAGATAGATCGATAGATAGATCGATAGATACTGTAGATGGCGTGGATAGTGTAGATAGATAGAGATAGATGTCTAAATAGATAGATAGATAGAAACTTAGATATAGATGTATAGATAGATACCATAGATATATACCATAGACATATATTTATACCATAGATAGATAGAAACTGTAGATGGCGTAGATAGTGTAGATAGAGATAGATGTCTAAATAGATAGATATATAGATAGATAGAAACTTAGATATAGATAGATAGATACCATTGATCCCATAGATAGCTAGATAGATACCATAGATATATACCATATTTATATATAGATACCATAGATAGATAGATAGATAGATAGATACTGTAGATGGCGTAGATATACCTGTATAGCGATAGATGTCTAAATAGATAGATAGATAGAAACTTAGATAGATAGATACCATAGATATATAGATACCGTAGATAGATAACTAGACACTGTAGATGGCGTAGATAGAGTAGATAGATAGATAGATGGATAGATAGATACTGTAGATGGCGTAGATAGTGTAGATAGATATAGATGTTTAAATAGATAGATAAATAAATAGATACTTTTTTCATCCCCGTAGGGAAATTCACACTTCCAGCAGTATCCTTGTTTTTCATTAACAGATGAACAGGATGGCCTCGGGGTGCTGTGTTGTAGTTAGCAACAGCGGAGTGGAAAACGTCACACGCTAGGCCAAAAGTTCGACGTCCCTCCAGCAGATGGAAATCTTTGTGCTCAGGGTGACACCGCCTCATGTACACGTCGATAGCGAGTCCGCCTCCTCTCCGCTTCCCGCAGGCTAAAGTGTCTCTGTCTAACAGCGCTGAAGCCGGGTAGCTCCACGTTAGCGTCCGGGATGCTAGATGTGAGCCAGGTTTCGTAAAACACAGCAAACGGCACTCCCTGTACGCTTTGATGTTTGCCAGTTCGTCGGTCTATTTGGTACCATGATTACGAACGGTAACGAAGACTTATAACGGCGCTAGCCGCTTAGCCTTAGCTTCGGCTCTGCATCCACGATGGGGCCCCCTCATCACCATCCAGGAAAAGATTTGTAATGACCGTGTAAACACGTCACATGTCAAAAATTTGGAAATTCTAGAAGGTGCGTGGGATGGTGGCCGTCCGGTGATTTTCTTCCTGTTTTACTGATTTCAATCTGTAATCTCAGTGAAAGTGTTTTAATCTAGGCTTAAAATGAATTTATATCGAATAGATTACGAAAGAGGCAGCACGGCGGCGCGGTGGTTAGCGCGCGTGCGACACAGTTCTGAGGTCATGGGTTCAAATCCAGCTACCGGCTTTCCTGTGCGGAGTTTGCATGTTCTCCCCTTGCTTGTGTGGGTTTTTGTCACGGCTTGTCCGTAACAAACTCCATGTTCAAACATATGGTGTCCATACGTGCACCTGTCGCCAGGAGTTGGCTCTGATGGTGGGGGACGATGCCGGTCCGACCAGGCAGACCCAAGCGTGTGGTGAGGATCTGTTGGTCACATCTAGCAGAACCTCCTTTCAATTCACACCTACGGAAGAACTTTGCCCGTGTCTCGAGGGAGGCAGGGGACATGAAGTCCGAGTGGACCAGGTGTTTCGATTGTTGAGGCGGCTGATCAGAGCTGTGGCTGTAAGGTAACTGGTGCCTTCAGACTTGTTGGTGGCCTTTGCCAGTAAGGGACGCCGTCAAGCTGAAGGAGTCTTGTCAGGCTCTCCTGGACTGTTGGTATCGGCTGGCCAAGCGGAATGTGGCTTCGGCGTTCGCTGAGGCTAAAACACGGGCGTGGCCATGGAAGGCGACTTTGAGGAAATTCTGGTCCACCGTCCAGCGTCTTAGGTCAAGTCAAGTCAAGTCAAATTTATTTATATAGCCCTTAATCACAAAAATGTCTCAAAGGACTGCACAGGATTACAGTTACAAAATTACACAATTACCTGATCTTAAACTAGCAAACCAGCATGCGGGCAAGGAAAAACTCAAAAACCTCAGTGTGAGGAGAAAAGAGAAACCTTGAGAAAGGACCTCACATGTGGTAATCCCCCTTCCAGGATTGAACAGGGTGAATTACAATTAGCATTACTGTACACAGAATAGTAAACATAAGGTAAGATGTTGAAAATGTCCGGAAAGAGCATGACATCAACGGCGACGCCAGCTGGTAAATGCAGGGGTTGACATGCTGCAGGTCAGACCCCGGTCCGCTGACCCATCCCAAATCATCCTTCTCCTTCGTATCAGCCAGGCAGGCCTCAGAAAAAGACAGGACAAAACAGAATACGAGGTGGGCATCAATCATATGCTTTGGAATAGAAGTGTGTCTTAAGCCTCGATTTAAAAACTTCCGTTGAGGTTGCAGATCTTATCTCCAGAGGCAGGGCGTTCCACAACACCGGGGCCCGGATGGAGAACGCTCTCGAGCCCGCAGACTTCTTGGCTCTCGGAGTCACAAGTAGACCGGCATTTTCCGAGCGCAGACTCCGTGCAGGAACATAGGGGGAAATCAAATCGGAGAGATAAGAGGGTGCAAGCCCATGCAAACATTTATATGTTAATAAGAGAACCTTAAAGTCACATCTTAAGTGGACTGGGAGCCAGTGCAAGTTGGCCAATACAGGTGTAATATGCTCAAACTTTTTAGTCTTAGTCAAAAGTCTAGCTGCCGCATTCTGAACCAGCTGCAAACTTTTAATGCTAGACATCGGGAGACCAGAAAGCAATACATTACAGTAATCAAGCCGAGAAGTAATAAACGCATGAATTAAAATCTCTGCATCTGATTGGGACAGCATTGAACGAAGGCTGCTGCCCTTGACAGGATTTACTGCGTACAGTGGAGATAGGGCGCTGCTGACCTTGAGCAAAGATCCAACCCACTAAGTAAATCTGACGTGACTTGCGCCTCGGTATTTGATGGGCAGAGTGCGGAGGGGGAAAAGGTGAGGAACTGGATAAAACGCGTCTTTGGTTTGGGCAGGCGTGTGCAGCCTGTGGAGCCGGTCGCACATCGTCACCTTCGACGGAAAGTTCTACGACTTCGGCAAGAAGTGCTCCTACGTCCTGGTGAAGGAGAAGGTCCGCAAGCATCGGCTGACGGTGGCGGTCAACAATCAGGACTGCCAGGTCCGGGACACAAACTTCTGTCCCCGGACCCTCAATATCACCTACGGGTCGGAGCAGATTCTCCTGACGCAGAGACGGGACAGCGACGGTGTCGTCGGCAACGTGGTGAGGATCGGCTCGAAATCGTACGGTTCTGAGAATACGGCGCCGGTGCCGGGTCATCGGGATTTTCTGATCAAATGATTTGACTGAAAAAGGCTTGGAGAGAGGCCCGTTTTGAAGGATTTGTCATGCTGTGCTGCTGTCAGGTGCTTGTCAACCAGAAGCAAATCTACCCGGCGTGGAGCAACCGTCTTTTGGTGGCGAGCGGCGACCGGCTGCTGACCACGCTCGATATGCCTGAAATCCAAAGTCGGATCGTCTTCTGCCGATCCTTCTTCAGCATCCGCCTGCCTTACGGCCTTTTCGCCGACAACACCCAGGGACAGTGCGGTGAGTGCACGCCGTAGCCCTCGATCCATCCATAGCTTTTTCTCTTTCTTTCGGTCTTTCTTTCTCTCTCTCATCTCTTACTTGTTCTTTCTCGTCCTCTTTTTCTCTATCAATCTCTCATTCTCTCTCCTTCTTCTCTCGATGATTTTTTTCAATTCAAACACATTTTTAATTTCCTCCTTTTCATTCAAACATTTTGGTTATGGACGGATTTTAAAAGACCTCCTCAGGGTGGCGCAGAAGCTAAACGCAGAAGCAATTCCCGCGGCAATTGTAAGAGTTGTGATGGATCTGGATGACGGTACGGGGAGAAAGCAGAAAGTTTTGAACTGGGAGAGCTGTATTTGTAATTTTTGACTCGGTTCTGTGGGGGAACTCCGCCTGTTCTGTATTTTCTACATTGTATCCTGAAACACCTTTGTAACTAGAGGCAATAGTTTCCCGTTCTGTAACCTAAAAACCTTTGTTTGTAGAGATGTTTATAAGTAGAGGAACCACTGTACCGATTCTTTCAGAGACAATGTTTTTGTCTCCGTTTGTCTTTGCAGGAACGTGCGACAACGATCAGCGCAACGACTGCAGCGCCCCCGATGGCGACGCGGAGAGTTGCGCCGACGCGGCCGACCAATGGCTGGTGCCCGGGACCGCCTGCGACCCGGAGCCCACCGTTTTGCCGGTTACCACGGCGACCGACCATCCGACCTCCGAACCCCTCCCCTGCGATGCCACCGTCTGCAGCTTGATCTTTAGCAGGTTTAAGCCGCTTTCTCTATTTTTTGTTTTCCGAATGACATCAAACGTGCCACTGATGAAGTAAGCTAGGCTAACGAGGCTAGCTACGTGAAGGCCTGCAGGTGGCGCTCATACGGCAGACCCAAAGTGAGAAAATCTGTAGTCTTTAGTCGGGCCTGGCTTTGCAAGGGGCAACCCTTTGCCAACAGTGCCTCCGTTTTCTTCTTCTATTTATCTTAATTCCCGTCTTGATCAGGTATCGTGTGCTATGCCTTTTGTTAGCGATAGCCGTTACTACGGTGACGCAATCAACGAAATAACCGAAAATGTGTCCCATCCGGAATGAATGGGCGCTTTCATTTTCGATGGGGATGCTTGGTCACCATGGTAACCAGTGAAGTTTCCGGGGGTGATCCGAATGGGTCACTGACCCACATGAAATGTCACCAAGAGCAAAAGGCATGCTTACAAGTGGATGCTAACAAGTGGATGCTAACAAGTGGATGCTAACAAGTGGATGTTAAGGAGTAGATCTAATGGCTACATGCTAACAAGTCACGCTGAAGGCTACATGCTAACGAGTCAGGCTAATTGCTACATGCTAACGAGTAGATGCTTACGAGTCACCCTAAGTGGCTATCTAGAGACTCCAAAAGGACCAGTGACCCCTGACATCATATGCCTGTCACCCTAGGGTGCTTAAGTGGGATCGAAAATGACCCCGTGGGGTTGTTATTCGAAAAAATCTTAAAAAAAAAAAAAAAGTCATAGTCCCAGTTATTCCTCTTGAAAAATGTTCATGGCACAATGCTCTTAGTATTTTTATTTTTTTCTTCCAGTCGTACAGGATAGTGTACAAAAACAAACTAGGTTCTTTAGAATTCAAAGACATCAAAGATTGACAATGCATCCCTACTGCATAATAAAAGACTATGTCGGTACGTTGGATCATAGGGTCACCATTTCCTGTGGTGTGTCTTGGGCAAGTACAGCCTGATGGTGCACATCCTTCTCCAGGCCACTGTAAGACTAACTAGATCTAAATGAATAAATCATAAAGACAATACGTTGGAATGCCAACTGGTCTAACGGAACCAAAACGGGAACACATAAGGACACAGAGAAGAGCATTCACGGCTACTTTGTTTTATCAGAAGGCCGAGACTCTTTTTTGTTCCCGTCAGGTAGACCAAGAAAATATTTCACGACAAACTGTTTGGTGCAGGGTCAAATATGATTTTGCATCTAGTCAAGTCAAGTCCTGTTTATTTGTGACGCTCTTAATCACAAAGAGTCTCAAAGGGCTGCACGGACCACGGATTATTGCAAACCGCAGACCATTAAAACACCATCACCTGATCTTCATGGAAATCAATTCTGATCATTTCAATGAGCTGATTATCGCAACCGCAAGTTGACGGATGAAAGATTTCATGATCGCTATCGGATTTCTTTCCCCGTTCTGTTTTCGAAGACACACAACAATGTCCTTTTTTTTCTTTTGTGTCTTTCAAGTTTTCCCCGTCAGGTAAATAAAACATCGTTTTTTTAGAATCAAACCATTTGCATTATTTATTCGTGTCCATCTGTTATTTTTCTTTCCGACTTTCATGATCCATATGGACTGAAAAATCGAGATTTTTAAAGTTCATGATAACCGTTAGAGACAATGAGGCTACGTCAAACCGTGAGCGCTACCTGCTGGCCAAATGGCTAACCGGCGTATGAGATTCTGAATGAAATGAATATAATATAGTATTTTGATTGTCCATAAATGTTTGTTTTGTCCGCCCGTAGCGTGTTTTCGGGGTGCCACGGCCTGGTACCACCACAAGCTTACTATGAGGCATGCGTGAAGGACGTTTGCGCACAGGCCGGGCACTGCGCCAGCCTGGAGGCCTATGCCACGCAGTGCACCTACCAGGGAGCCTGCCTGGACTGGAGGAGGCACACGGACCATCAATGCGGTAAGATCAAATATTCGACGGGAAAGTACGCTAGTCGTGTCGTTTTCGGGACACCCAACATTGAAAACCGAGAGTTTTTCCTGCTGGCCAGAAACCGCGTGTAGATTTGAACCGCTCCGGCCGCGCCGACATCCGTCACCTTCAGGGTTGAGAGCAATGTTCCCGATCGCGCACCGGCCAGACCTTGTCGGCCTGCCAGAAAAGCTATCGTGCGCACAAAAATAAAGGCTCCAAATTGCCAAATGATTCACGAACCGATTCGGGCAGAATCACAGTGGGTATCTAGACCACTGACGTGTGGGAGAGCTATGAGAATTGGCTAACGATAGAAAATGCACCAGGCAAGAGACTTGTCAAGTTTTTTTAACCTGCTTCAGCCGGCGAGATAAGCAGAGAGAGGACAAGCTACTCGCTCTTTCCATACTCTTTTACTCACTCTGGGTCACCCCCCATCTGCCTCTGTGTTTTATTGCGATCACAAGACATGGAAAAGTACTGGTACGTTGAGACAAAACACAAAAGACAAAAGACCACCCCCCTGGAAAAGTACCAACACCTTTAAACAAAGACAGGAAGACTAAGAGACGCCAAAAGGAACATCAAACTGATTAGAAATACACACCTTGAGCAAATACGTTTAAGCCTACTTTACATCTCTGCAGTGTTTTAAGCGCGGTATTTTCAAGTCAATGTCAGCACGAATTCGAGTAAATGACAACACGCGTGCGTGTGAATTTGAGTTCGGTGGTGGCTAGGGGGGCAGAAGTGATATGGAGGAGTAGCTTTCTAATAAGAATATAGATGTCTCGTATCATTTTTATCATTAGAGAGATAGATACTTTATTCATTTGTTCACTTTAGCTGCAGTTGGAGAGGGGGCGGGGTTCTAAGTGTGCTGCGTGTGTGTAAACCGAAAGAGAGAGAGAGAGAGGAGCGAACCGACATGGCGAATGCAACATAAAAAATGTATTTGAATACATTCGTAATCCTTTAAAGTAATCCTTATTTTAACGAAATGTACCTGTTATTTTTTATCTTGCTGTAACGGAATACGTTTCAGTTTTTATCGTACCCCGTAACGCGGTTATTCCGTTACTCCCCAATTCTGGTCACGATGATGTAACGATGACGTCCCGATACCACTGTTTCTGTGCCCGCAGAACTGAAGTGTCCCGGAAACAAAGTGTACGCGGCGTGCGGCCCCCCGGTGGAGTCCACCTGCAACGACAGGTGAGCAATCATCATAAATTGCAGAATACAAAGCACACCTGTTAAAAGTAGGAGAGGAACTCGATTTTGCTGCCCCTGATTTAAAGCCCCGAGTGTCACGGTTGCCATGGCGCCCAATTGGCCCCGCCCGTTTGTGTCATGGTTGCCGTTGCGCCCAATTGGCCCCGCCTGTGTGGCGCCAGCTGCAGCTTGTTGACAGATTGGCTCCCTGTCAGTATTTAAACTCTGTCCTTTCAGCCCCCTTTTGTCGCTCCGTCTGCGAATCGGCAAGCCCTTTTTCGCCTGTCCTGTTTTTTGCTCCTGTTTCTCTCACGCTACGATCTGTTTTGCTCTCGACCAAGCTGTTCTCCCACCCCGAAGATCCGTTTTTGATCTAGACCACGTCTACTCTCCTCCCCTGGCTTTCAACTTGTCTTTTATGATTCATTAAAAACAAATCATACTCTATGTCACGGACCAGGATAGGAAACAGGAGGCAGAACCCAATCGCGTAACGTTACTCGCAGTTTATTGGGGAGAAGAGGAATGAGCGCACACTCGATCCGGGGATCGTCGGTCGCGGAAGTAGATTGATCGGAACGAGGAAATGGTCAAAATCAAACGGATCGGGGCGAGAACAAAACAGGAGCAAAAAACGCAGGCAAAACGGGGATTCACAGGGCTTGACTTATCACAACTGAGTTTAGCGGACGCTCCGACAAAAGATGACACACAGGAAGTGTTAAAGAAGTCACAGGGAGCAATCTGTCAATGAGTTTCAGCTGGTGTCCATGGGCGGGGGCAACTGAGCGCCGCGGCAACCGTGACAGAACCTGGCGCCACACGGCGGGGACCAATTGGACGCCTTGGCAACCGTGACCCTCTACTTTTGCAGGGTTCGGAACGGATTAGCAAATTTACATGCAAAAAGCGTCTCTACTTACAACGTTTTCAGGTTACGAAGCAAAAAGAGAAACCGACGTAAAAATAAAGGAACAATTTGTCGTCGGGATTTTCGGGTAACCGTCTAGGTGAAGCCTGATTGGCCAACGCTTTGCCCCCCCCAGGTACAACAGGAAGTACCAGGTCCAATCGGTGGGCGCCAAGGAAGGATGCTTTTGTCCGCCGGGTTGGATTTTGTTCAGCAGCGTCCAGGATATTTGCGTCCCTTCCTGCGGTGAGCCAGCAAGACTTTGCCTGTTAACAACTTTCTTTCCTTTAGAATACATTTTATGTTCAGTTATTTTGTCAGTAAATGAATGTTAGTGGGCGGGTCAGAATCCCGTCTTATCCATTGCTAACTGAACAAAACATTAACATTGACGACACGGGATAGATTGGAACACTGACTACCTCTAACTGAACAAAACATGAAAGGTCGGTGGTGGAGACCATATATCCGAAGATTAATGACAACAATAATAGGAGTTCTATGGTGGAAAGAGGAAGAAATCTATTAGGGGCACACTGACTTTAACTCTCAGTGAACAAAACATGAAAGGAAGGCCATCTAGAAAATGTTGGAACATGAGCTAGCTCGAACTGAAAAAACATGAAAGGTCGACGATGGAGACCATATATCCGAATATTAATGACAACAATAATAGGAGTTCTATGATGGGAAGAGCAAGAAATCTAACTGTCAGTTAACAAAACATGAAAGGAAGACAGTCTAGGAAATGTTGGAACATGAGCTAGCACTAACTGAACAAAACATGAAAGGTCGGCAATGGAGACAATAAATTTGAATATTAATGACAACAATAATAGGAGTTCTATGATGGGAAGAGCAAGAAATCTAACTGTCAGTTAACAAAACATGAAAGGAAGACAGTCTAGGAAATGTTGGAACATGAGCTAGCTCTAACTGAACTAAACATGAAAAGTCGGCGATGGAGACCATATATCCCAATAATAATGTGACACTAATAGGAGTTCCATGGTGGGAAGAGCAAGAAAGCTAATGCGGGCACACTGACTCTAACTCTTAGTGAACAAAACATGAAAGTAAGACCATCCAAAAAAATTTGGAACATGAGCTATATTTAACTGAACAAAACATGAAAAGTCGGTGATGGTGACCATATATCTGAATATTAATGGCAGCGATAATAGGAGTTCTATGGTGGAAAGAGCAAGAAATCTAACTGTCAGTGAACAAAACATGAAAGGAAGACAGTCTAGGAAATGTTGTAACATGAGCTAGCTCTAACTGAACTAAACATGAAAAGTCGGCGATGGAGACCATATATCCGAATATTAATGAGACAATAATAGGAGTTCTATGATGGGAAGAGCAAGAAATCTAACTGTCAGTGAACAAAACATGAAAGGAAGACAGTCTAGGAAATGTTGGAACATGAGCTAGCTCGAACTGAACAAAACATGAAAGGTCTGCAATGGAGACAATAAATTTGAATACTAATGACAACGATAATAGGAGTTTTATGGTGGGAAGAGCAAGAAATCTAATGCCGGCACACTGACTTTAACTCTCACTGAACAAAATATGAAAGGAAGATCATCTAGAGGTTTGTTTTCTGTTCCAGACAGTTTTATTGTTGTTGTTTTTGACTCTTTGTGGATGATTTTCTTCTTAAATGCCACCTGTTTTAGAGCAGCTTGCCTTTTCCTGCTTCCTGCGTTTGGGTCCATCCCGAAACCACAACAGGCAGCACGAGGATTATTCATATGAACTATAAGTCTTTGAAACCCCCACACGGTGTCTTGCAATTAGGGCGGCAACAACTCATCGATAACATTGATAGAATTTGATTATTTAAAGTCGATTGCGGTTCACTGATCCGGTCCCCCTGAGAACAGAAAGTTTGGATCTGGGGCCACAGGACAGAAGGGATTTTAACATTCAGGATCAAACTAAACAAAACATGAAAGTAAGCCCCGCCTTCCCTTTCCGCCATTTTCCTTTCCGCCAGATTGCGTGGGCCCGGCCGGGCAACCCAAGCAGGTCGGCGACACCTGGACCAGCGAGTGCCAGACCTGCACCTGCGACGGAGGCTCGCTGGGGGTCGTGTGCCGGCCCCTCCCCTGCCCGCCGCCGCCCCCGGCCCACTTCAGATGCCGGCTGCCCGGTCAGCGCCTTGTACGCCGCCCGCAGGGATGCTGCCCCGCCTGGACTTGCGGTACGTTGGGCTGCGGCCGAGGGGCTACTGGAATAGACCGGGGGCGAGGGGCTATTAGGATAGGCTGCGGCAGAGGGGCTATTGGAATAGGCTGCGGCTGAGGTGCTATTGGAATAGGCTGCGGCCGAGGGGCTATTGGGATAGGCTGCGGCCGAGGGGCTATTGGAATAGGCTGCAGCCGAGGGGCTATTGGGATAGGCTGCGGCTGAGGTGCTATTGGAATAGGCTGCGGCTGAGGGGGTATTGGAATAGGCTGCGGCCCAGGGGCTATTGCACAACAGTAATGTTATGATACAAAAACAGTACATGAGAAATATTACCACAGAAATGAACTACAATAATATAAAATCTATTACGGTATTACTACTAATATTACTACAAAAATACCACTACAGCAACACTACAAATTACTACATATATAAAACAAAAAATCTACAATGCAAATACTACAAAATGACTGCAAAAATACTAAACCTAAGTACTAATTTGGAAATGCCACCCAAAAAAACTACAGAATTTCAACAAAACTCTGAATCCAGAAGTACTAGAAAAGATACAAAATAAACTCCAAAATACAACCACAACAATACAAAAATTCTACTATAGTATAACCACAAATATACTACAGTAATACTACAAAAGTACTTTAGATACACAACAAAAAAATCTACTTTGCAAATACTTTAAAATTACTACAGAAATACCAAAAAAAAAAATACTTCTATGAAAATACTACAAAAGCAGAACTACAGTAATATTATGATACAAAAACACAACTAGATAAATATTACTACAGAAATACTAAAAAATACAACCACAACAATACAAAAATTCTACTATAATATAACTACAAATATACTACAGTAATACTACAAAAGTACTTTAGATACACAACAAAAAAATCTGCTTTGCAAGTACTACAAAATGACTGCAGAAATACAAAAAAAGTACTAATTTGGAAATGCTACCAAAAAAACTACAGAATTTCAACAAAACTCTGAATCCAGAAGTACTAGAAAAGATACTAAATAAAAATGAAAATACTACAAAAACATCACTACAGTAATATAGTGATACAAAAACAGTACTTGAGACATATTACCACAGAAATACTGCAAATGAACTCCAACAATATAAAAAAATCTACTGTGGTATTACTACTAATATGACTACAAAAAAAACTACTACAGCAATACTACAAAATACTACATATACAAAACCAAAAAATCTACAATGCAAATACTACAAAATGACTGCAGAAATACATAAGAAAAATACTCATTTGGAAATGCAACTAAAAAAACTACGGAATTTCAACCAAACTCTGAATCCAGAAGTACTAGAAAAGATACTAAATACAACTCCAGTAATACTTAAAACGAAGAGCTTTAAACAGGGAGCTCGTATACTATTAGCCTTTGATTGTTTGGAATGTAAATTCTCGTTAGATTAAAAACAAAAAATGGGATCCGTCTCCAGGAGGGGCCCCTCGGCCACATTTTGGACCCCGACGTGGCCCCCCACCTATATAGTTGCCCACCCCTGCTGCAGAGCATGAACAGTCAAGAAAACAACGACTACGTGTATTTTGTCGAGTCCATTTTCTGGCATTATCGACTATTTCTATTGGAGATTTTGACCAGGCCCTGATCGCTAACGCGGCTAACGTGGCTAACGCGGCTAACGAGGCTAACAAGGCTAACGATGCTAACGAGGCTAACGCAGCTCATTTTGATGTTTCCCGGCAGAATGTTTCGCAAACTTGTGCCCGCCGCCGCCCAATTGCCCGGCAGGATTCCGTCTGGTCGTGGCCAACACCGCCTGCTGCCACCACTACACCTGCCGTGAGTATTCCGTCTCGCCGTCCCTCGTCCCTTACCGAAGCCCCCGAGGGACAACGTTCCACAAATCCATATTCTGTTTCGTTACACCCGTAGATGTGGAATGGTCTTTTCTGATACAGTGAACACTCTTTGTTGACTGGTCTTCAGAAATTTTTTTTTTTTGAAAAACTGATCCAATGACGTCTGCTTTTGCTGGATTTGACAATGCGCCAGGCAGACGTCGCAATAGCCTGTCTTGTCAACACTTTCTCTGGTTGATTCCGAAACTTTGTGGAATTTTGCCAAAATGTCTTTCGTTTCCTTTTCCTTCTAAGAACTTCTCCTGCACGGCAGTGTGTGTTTTCATCCTCTTCTATTATCTCTTGTTTGGTTTGGATGGCCAAAAAATGTCTCTTCTTCTTCTTTTCTCCTTGTCCTCTTCATGTCTTTGGTGGGGTCCGTTGTGAGGTACCGTACAGTAGACCGTTTACAGAGCGGGACGGGGACACGAAGAGCATGCCGGTATTTTTGCCTTTGTACCCCGAAAGGCCTTTGGAACTTTTGATATTATTTGACATCAATGAGACTTGATGGATTCATGACACGTCGGTTTCAAGTTTGAATTCAATATGTACCAGACAGAACTGGGAACTCGCATTACACACTCCTGACTCCTGTTTTGGCTCCCGTCTGTTTCCCGGCTTCGACCACGTTTTTTGCTCTCCTGTCCCGGCTACTGACCTGCTTCCTGCGTCCAGCGATCACCGGGTGCAACCCTTTCCTTTTTTCTTATAAAACTGAGAGAAACGTAACGCAAGTGGGTCCCGTCTCCGTTCCGGTCCTGACAGTCAACGCATCGTATCGATTCCGCGTCGATAACGATGACAGAATAATGAACTCGATATAGCTTTGAACGTAATTTGATGACTAAACGATTGACTCGTGTCGCGATTTTTCTTCAGGATGTGGATTTTAAAGTTTGTTCTTTGTCTTTTCAGAAGCCAAAGGAGTTTGCGTCCACAACATGACGGAGTACAGGGTAAACGGAATCCCGCTGCCGTCTTTGAAAGCCTCTTCGGTTTCACGCTTCACTTTTTTGGGGGGGTTGCGTTTGCTAGCCGGGCGCTATATTGACGGCGATACCTCCGGCGTGGGGGGCGCCCCCTCCAGGACGGGAGGGTAACGACACGCTAGAGTGCCAAGAGTGTCGCTGCGGCGATGTGACCGACGCCCGAACGGGACTCAACGTCTTGGAGTGCTCGCCCGTCCTCTGCCGCCGAGAATGCCCTCAGGTGAGGTCCTTCTCAAGGGGACCGACCGGCCGAGCGCTCGCTCGTCTTTGTCCTTTTTCAATCGCTCGTTGTTTCTTGACTCGCTCGCGTTTGTTCATTTGGCACTCGCTCGTTCGTGTTCCTTCACTTGCTCGTTCACTTGCTCATATCTGTTCACTCACTAACTCACTCTCTCACTCACTCACTCACTCACTCACTCATGCTCGTTAAGTCATTTGTTCACTTGCTCATGTTTTTTCAGTCATTCGCTCGACCGTTCATGTTCTTTCACTCGCTCATTCATGTTTGTTAGCTCATTTCCTCACTTGCTCGCTCATGCTTGTTCACTCGCTCATTCACACACTCGTGTTCGTTAAGTCATTTGTTCACTTGCTCATACTTGTTCAGTTATTCGCTCGATCGTTCATGCTCTTTCACTCGTTCATTGTTTCTTTACTCGCTTGTGTTCGTTTACTCGGCTCCCGCTCGTTCGTGTTCCTTCACTCTTTCATTCACTGCTCATATCTGTTCACTCACCGCAAACTCGTTCACATTTGTTCACTCACTCACTCACTCACTCACTCACTCACTCATGCTCGTTAAGTCATTTGTTCACCTGCTCATGTTTGTTCAGTCGTTCGCCTGATCGTTCATGTGCTTTCACTCGCTCATTTGTGTTTGTTAGCTCATTTCTTCACTCGCTCGCTCATGCTTGTTCACACACTCACTCACTCACTCACTCACTCACTCACTCATGCTCGTTAAGTCATTCGTTCACTTGCTCATACTTGTTCAGTCATTCGCTCAATCGTTCATGTTGTTTGACTTGCTCATTTATGTTTGTTAACTCATTTCTTCACTCGCTCGCTCCTGCTTGTTCACTGACTCACTCACTCACTCACTCACTCACTCACTCACTCACTCATGCTTGTTAAGTCATCGGTTCACTTGATCATGTTTGTATAGTCAATCGCTCGATGGTTCATGTTCATTCACTTCCTCATTCATGTTTGTTAGCTCAATTTTTCACTCACTCACTCACTCACTTACTCACTCATGCTCGTTAAGTCATGTTTTCACTTGCTCATATTTGTTCAGTCATTTGTTTGATCGTTCATGTTCTTTCACTCGCTCATTCATGTGTGTTAGCTCATTTTTTTCACTCACTCACTCACTCACTCACTCACTCACTCACTCCCTCACCCCTCCTCCCGATTTTAGGGTTTCGGGTACCGCCGTCAGCCGGGACGCTGTTGCGGCAGCTGCGTGCAGACGGCCTGCGTGGCGGTGGCCCCTGACCACAGCCGGCTCCTGGTCACGGTGACACAACCTCCGGACCGTTTTTGTTTCCTCGCCGTGGGGGAGGGGTGTCAAAGGCGCGGCCCGCGGGCCCGGTCCGACCCGGAGAGAAGCGCGCGAGAAAAACGAGCGGCGCCTTTAAATGGGTCCGCTCGGCGCGCAAAGCCGCAGGGGTTGGATTTTTTTCGCTCCTTCCTTCTTTTGTTATTTCTTCTATCTCTCTTTTCTCTCCCTATCTTGATCTCTCTCTCTTTACCCTCTCTTTTCATCTTTCACTCTTACACTTTTCTTCCTCTGTTTGCTCTCTTTGTCTCTGTCCTTTTTTCTATCTTCATCTCTTTTTTCTCTTCATTTCTTTCTTTTTTACTCTCTTTGTCTTTCTATCTCTACTCACTCTATCCCATTGTCTCTTTCTCTTTTTCCATTTTGTCTCTTTTTCTCTCATTCTTCCTTTGTCGCTTTTTGTGCTTCCTACCTCCTTTTCACCCTCTCCTTTTCTCTTTGTCTTTCTTTCTCATTTCTCTTTCTCTGTCTCTTCTTTCTTTCTATCTCTATTTCAATCTCTTATTTTCTCTCTTTGCTTTTCTTTTTCTTCTCACTCACTCTGTCACTCTCTCTCTCTCTCTCTCTTCCATTCTTTGGATTTCTCTATTTCTTATTCTCTCTCTTGCTGTTTCTCTTCGCTTTTTCTCTCGCTTTCCTGAGCTCTCTCTCTTTAACCTCTCTCTTCATCTTTCACTCTTACACTTTTTCTTTCTCTGCTTTCACTTTCTGTCTCAGTCCTTTTTTCTGTCCATATCTCTCTTTTTTCTCTTGATTTCTTTCTTTTTTATCTCTTTTCTCTCTATCGCATTGTCTCTTTCTCTTTTTCCATTTTTGTCTCTTTTTCCTGTATTCTTCCTTTGTCTCTTTTGTGGTTCATACCTCCTTTTCACCCTGTCCTTTTCTTTTTGTCTTTCTTTCTCATTCCTCTTTCTCTGTCTCTTCTTTTTTTCTATCTCTATTTCGATCTCTCATTTTCTTTCTTTGTTTTTCTTTTTCCTCACTCGCGCTTTCACTCTCTTTGTGTCTCTCTGTTTCTCACTCTCTCTCTTTCTCTCTCTCTCTCTCTCTCTCTCTCTCATTCTTTTGGATTTCTTTTTTCTTTCTCTTCCTCTTTGACTGTCTTTCTCTTACTCTAATCCTGTCTTTATTTCTCTCTCTCTCTCCCCCTTTTATTTATTCTACCACTCTGGCCCCCGTGAGGATTTTTTTCTCCGGGCGTGCGTCCCCCGGTCCCGGACGCGTTTGACACCCCCGGGGTTTCCAGGGCGCGACTGGAACCGTCAGGCGTGTTCGCAGGTCAACACGACGTTGGCGTGGCCCGGCGACGCCTGTACTTCCTTCAGGTGCCGAGATGTGGGCGGCTACTTGGTGGCCACGGAAACCAAGACCACCTGCCCCCCCTTCCACCCGCTCGACTGCTACCCGGTGAGTCACGCCATCCGTTCGGGCCCCGTTTCAGAGTTGTTACGAAAGGAACAGAAAAGGGTTTCGTTTCCGTGGTGATCGTGGTCTCGCTTTTCCCTTTAGCGTCAACGGTAAGTCTCGGGACCCAAAGCTAGACAAGTTACCCCGGATTCTGAACAAAGACAGAGAAAGGCATCGTGGGGGGTAGTTCAGCCGATAACAAATCAGCAATTTCGGGAGGCTGTGAAGCAAACCTGTGGGGAGAATATCTCGGTGAGGAGAAATTCAGGGGCCTCGTACTCTGTTGTAGGGGGTCAATGAGCGAAGGGACAACGCAGTAATGCACCATGTCTTTACTACAGTTGATTATTCGCGCTTTTCAGTCATCGTAGCAGATTTTATAAGGCACTCCCCCCAAAATGCACTATTTTGTGATATAGTATTCACATACTATAAAGGCTCTTGGAACTCCAACTCCGCTAAGAGCCAGGGATATGTAAAAACTAAACACATACATTGAAAAATCATAGAAGATGAACACATTTTTGCCACAAATGACAAGTAGGCCCTCAAAGAGCTCTTTTCGTGTTTCTCAAAGGCAAAACGGTGACCGCATGTAGTACCATCGAAGAAATATTCAAACGAGAGTACATCGTTTTGTGAAAAACTTTATCGTGAACAAAAATACTTATAACGACATTTCATACTTAGATGGAGAGATAGATGTCTAGATATAGATGTCAAGATAGATAGATAGATAGAGAGAGAGATGTCTAGATAGATAGATGTATAGATAGATATAGAGATAGATGTCTAGATAGATAGATGTATAGATGGATAGATATAGAGATGGATGTCTAGATAGATAGGTAGATGTCTAGATATAGATGTGTAGATAAATGTCTAGATATAGATGGAAGATGGATAGATATAGATGTCTAGATAGATAGATAGATAGATAGATAATTAGATCCTAAATAGATGTATAGATGGATAGATGTCTAGATAGATAGATGTCTAGATAGATGTCTAGATAGATAAATATCTAGATGGATAGATAGATTTCTAGAAAGATAGAGATAGATAGATAGATATAGAGATAGATATAGAGATAGATGTCTAGATAGATAGATGTCTAGATAGATGTCTAGATAGATAAATATCTAGATGGATAGATAGATTTCTAGAAAGATAGAGATAGATAGATAGATATAGAGATAGATATAGAGATAGATGTCTAGATAGATAGATGTATAGATAGATAGATGTGTAGATAGATAGATGTATAGATGTATAGATAGATTGATAGATAGATAGATAGATGGATAGATGTCTAGATAGATGTGTAGATGTCCAGATATAGATGTGTAGATAAATGTCTAGATATAGATGTGTAGATACATGGAAGATGGATAGATATAGATGTCTAGATAGATATAGATGTCTAGATAGATATAGATGTCTAGATAGATGTATAGATAGATAGATACATGTCTAGATAGATACATGTCTAGATAGATAGATGTCTAGATAGATAGTAAGATGTCTAGATAGATGTCTAGATAGATAAATATCTAGATAGATAGATACCATAGATAGATATAGATGTCTAGATAGATAGATACTTTCTTCATCCCTGTAGGAAAATTCACACTTCCAGCAGTATCCTTTTGTTGAAAAACGAAATAAAAGATATAGAATACTTAGTGGCCCGTGACACAACCAACCGACGACCTCATGAGTTGCCCACACTTTTAATCGTCGATTGAAATCGATATCATCGATTCGTTGTTGCAGCCCTACTAAAAAATATGTTCTTTGTGGAGCGTTCGCTGACGGTCGGTCTTTTCTATTGGCAGGGCAGTGAGACCACCGACGGCTGCTGCCGCTACTGTAAGTTCCTTTCTATTTGGATGATTCTTTTTTTGGGATTCTGTTCCGGTTGTCAAGTGACGGGAAACGACGCCGTTCTTTGTCTCTCAGGTGAGCCGCGTCACCTGTGCCGCGTGGAAACTCGTTTTAGCGTCCTGGAGTTCGACGGCTGCCGCAGCCGCCGGGCCGTCGCCGTGACTTCCTGCGGCGGCGCCTGCCCGAGTCACTCCATGTGAGTCCGAGACCGCCGCGGAAAACGGCGAGCCGCTCTTTTCCACTACGTGCTCTGTAAAACGTGAACGGCGCCCTTCCAGAGAAACGAGTCCATGTTTCTGACAACATGAGTCATAGGATGCAAAACGGGAGCAAAACGGGAGGTTTGACAGTACTTGATTCAATATTGACAGCACATGTGTCAAACGGGCGGCCCGCGGGCCGGATCAGGCCCGCTAGGGAATTGGATCCGGCCCGCTAGACGATTTGAAAGAGAGCTGTAGGTTGAAATAGGTCCACTTGATGTGCCTCTCACATACGCTACACTTGTATTTCTCTCTCACTAATCTCTCTTTCTCTCTCTCTTCCTCCATTTTTCTCTCACTCTCTCTATATCTCTCTCTTTCACTCTTTCTGTCTATTTTTCTCTTTCTTTGTTCCTTTTTGGCTCTTTCTCTCTGTCTTTTAACTTCTTTTGCTCTCTCTTCATTTTTTCCTTTTCTCTCTTGCTTTCCCCTTCTGTCTTTCCCCTTTCTCTCTTTCTCTCCTCTTTTTCTCTCTTTCTATTTCTCTTTGGATTTCATTCTTCCTCTTTCTTTCCCCTTTTCTCACCATTTCTGTTTTTATCTCTTGTTTCTCACACTCTCTCTCTCACTGTCTCTCACTCTCTTTCTCATTTTTGTCCCACCCTCTCTACTTTTCTCTCCCTATCTTTCTCTTATTTCTTGATCCCTCTTTTTCTTTCTCTTTCATCTACTAGTCCGGCCCCCGACCGAATGTTTGTTCTATCGTGTGGCCCCCGAGCTTAAATGAGTTTGACGCCCCTGAGATATGATATACTCAGATTACTTTTTCACCCATGCACCTCAAGTCCTCCATTTTTACATCTGTTTTGAACAGCAGTGAAAGTTTTTGACAAGGCCGGTCGCTGAAGTTTCCTTTAAGGACAATGACGAGCGAATGCAACCAATGACAACAACACAAAAAGTAAACTTCTTGTGGCTTTGTTGCAATCTGGCATTATTCTCTACATCAGGGGTGTCCAACTCATTTGAACTTGGGGGCCACACGATAGAACAAACATTCTGTCGGGGGCCAGACTAGTAGATTCAAGAGAAAGAAAAAGAGGGATAAAGAAATAAGAGAAAGATAGGGAGAGAAAAGAGAGAGAGGGTGGGACAAAGAAAGAGAGAAGGAGAGAGCGTGAGAAACAAAAGAGATAAAGAGTCGTGAGAGAGGGGGGAAAAGAAAGGGAGAGGAAGAAAGAAATCCAAAGAGAAATAGAAAGATAGAAGGACAGAAGGAAAGAAAAGAGGAAAGAAAGCGCAAAGGGTATGAAGAGAGAGAGAGAGAGAGAGTGAGAGAGAGAGAGAGAGAGAGAGAGAAAAGGAAAAGAGAGAGAGAGAGAAATAAATACAAGTACAGTGTCTTTGTTGGAGGCACCTGGCTTTGGCAACATCAAGTTGACATATTTCAACCTGCAGCTTGTTTTTCTCTTGCGCTTCTCTGAGTGTTGTCTCACGGGCCGGATTCAATTACTTAGGGGCCTGATCTGGCCCGCGGGCCGCCTGTTTGACACTTGTGCTCTACATTATAGTGGCTCTGTCATCGTCTAACAATACTAGGCTCACTTATTACGCCATGATTTTTTTTACCCGCGCAGTAATGAATAGGTGCACGACTTTATAATCACCCAGTTAAACGGTCAATCGATTTGAAAGCACGTGATGTAAACAACTTGCCGTAGCTTAAAACTTGAGTTCATATTTCCGATACGTCTTTCAGGTATTCCGCAGCCTCTAACGCCGTCACCCGCCGTTGCCGATGCTGCCGCGAGAGCGCCACCAGCAGGCGGGAGGTGGAACTGACCTGCGGTGACGGATCCACGTTGTGGCACAGCGCCACCGTGGTAGAAGCCTGCAGCTGCCAACCTACGGACTGTGGACAAGCCGACCACGCCCATGTAGAAGGCTGGGGTGGACGTAGCCACGCCCATGAGGAGGGACATGGAGAAGATAGCCCAGCCCCCGGGAAAGGACTGGATGGAGAAAGCCACGCCCACGAGGAGGGACAGGAAATAGAAAGCCACGCCCTTGGGAAGGAACAGGAAGGAGAAAGCCACGCCCACGAGAAAGGACAGGAAGTGGAAAGCCACGCCCCTGGGAAGGGACAGGAAGTAGAAAGCCACGCCCATGTGGAGGGACAGGAAATAGAAAGCCACGCCTTTGGGAAGGAACAGGAAGGAGAAAGCCACGCCCACAAAGAAGGACAGGAAGTGAAAATCCACGCCCCTAGGAAGGGACAGGAAGGAGAAAACCATACCCCTGGGAATAGACAGGGAGGTGATAGTCACGCCCCCGGGAAAGTACAGGAAGGAGAAAGCCACGCCCCGGGGACAGGACAGAAAGGAGAAAACCACCCCCCTGGGAAGGGACAGGGAGGTGATAGCCACGCCCATTGGAAGGGACAAGAAGGAAACAGCTACGCCCATGAGGTGGGACAGGAAGGAGTGAGACACGCCCACGAAGAAGGACAGGAAGTGAAAATCCACACCCCTGGGAATGGAGAGGAAGGAGAAAGCCACGCCCCGGGGACAGGACGGGAAGGAGAAAACCACACCCCTGGGAAGGGACAGGGAGGAGGTGATAGCCACGACCATGAGGTGGGACAGGAAGCAGAGAGACACGCCCCCGGGAAAGGACAGGAAGGAGAAAGCCACGCCCCTGGGACAGGACAGAAAGGAGAAGAACACACCGTTGGGAAGGGACAGGGAGGTGATAGCCACGCCCCCGGGAAAGGACAGGAAAGAGAAAGCCACGCCCTTGAGAAAGGACAGGGAGGGGATAGCCACGCCCACGAAGTGGGACAGGAAGCAGAGAGCCACGCCCCTGGGAAGGGACAGGGAGGTGATAGCCACGCCCGCGGGAAAGGACAGGAAGGAGAAAGCCGCGCCCCTGGGACAGGACAGAAAGGAGAAGAACCCACCCCCGGGAAAGGACAGGAAGGAGAAAGCCACGCCCTTGAGAAGGGACAGAGAGGGGATAGCCACGCCCATGGAGTGGGACAGGAAGCAGAGAGCCACGCCCCTGGGAACGGGCAGAAAGGAGAAAACCACACCCCTGGGATAGGACAGGGAGGTGATAGCCACGCCCATAGGAAGGGACAAGAAAGACAGAGCCACGCCCCGGGGAGGGGACGGATGAAATAGTCAAATCCCATCAGGGGCCTGGCCACGCCCTCAAAGAGGGTCACAAATCAACACACAAGCTTCTTTGCAATTTCAGAAAAATGAATAAAAAGAAAAGTGCAGTTCCAAGACCTGTTTTCTTCCTTTTCTCGCTTTTTAAGTCAAAAGAAGAAAGATTAAAGATCGAATCCTAGAATAATAAAGAAGATGCGCACGGTGCACGTCGAGACGCCAAAGCATCAGGAGATAAAGCGCTGGTCTTAGCACCGAGAGGTCGCAGGTTCGATTCCCAGCTCCCTGGAGTTTAACCTTAAAGTGTCTTTAGACAAGACAGCGAACCCCTGGTGGCCCTAATAAGATGGTGGGTGAATGTTGGAAGTGTGAAGTACATTGTAAATTGAGCTGGCAAGTCTTCAGTGACATGGAAAGCGCTATAGAAATGCAGTCCATTGACCGTTTTTAGCAGGAGCTTTAGAAAACGAGACTAGAAACCAAATGGAGACTCGAATTCTGAAATGATAGATGGATAGATAGATATTGGATAGAAAAAAACACAAAGGGGTTAGTACGTCCAAAATTCAAAAAAAAAACAAAAAACCTTAGTATGTCGAAAATGTCGAAAAAGTATGTCCGAAATTTAAAAAAAAAAAAAAAAACCTTAGTATGTCGAAAATGTCGAAAAAGTATGTCCAAAATGTAAAAAAACACAAAGGGGTTAGTTCGTCCAAAATGTAAAAAAAAAAACAAAAAGGGGTTAGTACGTCCAAAATTTGCAAAAAACACAAAGGGGTTAGTTAGTACGTCCAAAATGTAAAAAAAAAAAAAAGGGGGTTAGTATATCCAAAATTTGCAAAAAACACAAAGGGGTTAGTATGCCGAAAATGTCAAAAAAACACAAAGGGGTTAGTATGTCCAAAATGTAAAAAAAAAAAAAGGGGGTTAGTATATCCAAAATTTGCAAAAAACACAAAGGGGTTAGTACGTCCAAAATTTGCAAAAAACACAAAGGGGTTAGTATGTCCAAAATGTAAAAAAAAAACAAAAAACAGGGGTTAGTATGTCAAAAATTTGCAAAAAACACAAAGGGGTTAGTTAGTACGTCCAAAATGTAAAAAAAAAACAAAAAGGGGGTTAGTACGTCCAAAATTTGCAAAAAACACAAAGGGGTTAGTACGTCCAAAATTTGCAAAAAACACAAAGGGGTTAGTATGTCCAAAATGTAAAAAAAAAACAAAAAAAAACAGGGGTTAGTATGTCGAAAATGTCAAAAAAACACAAAGGGGTTAGTAAGTCCAAAATGTAAAAAAAAAGGGGGTTAGTAGATCCAAAATTTGCAAAAAACACAAAGGGGTTAGTTAGTATGTCCAAAATGTAAAAAAAAACCAAAAAGGGGTTAGTACGTCCAAAATTTGCAAAAAAACACAAAGGAGTTAGTACGTCCAAAATGTAAAAAAAAACCAAAAATAAAACAGGGGTTAGTATGTCGAAAATGTCAAAAAAACACAAAGGGGTTAGTATGTCCAAAATTTGCAAAAAACACAAAGGGGTTAGTATGTCCAAAATGTAAAAAAAAAAAGGGGGTTAGTATATCCAAAATTTGCAAAAAACACAAAGGGGTTAGTATGTCGAAAATGTCAAAAAAACACATAGGGGTTAGTAAGTCCAAAATGTAAAAAAAAAAAAAAGGGGGTTAGTATATCCAAAATTTGCAAAAAACTCAAAGGGGTTAGTATGTCCAAAATGTAAAAAAAAAAACAAAAAAACAGGGGTTAGTATGTCGAAAATGTCAAAAAAACACAAAGGGGTTAGTATGTCCAAAATGTAAAAAAAAAAACAAAAAACGGGTTAGTATGTCGAAAATGTCAAAAAAACACAAAGGGGTTAGTATGTCCAAAATGTAAAAAAAAAAAAAAGGGGGTTAGTATATCCAAAATTTGCAAAAAACACAAAGGGGTTAGTACGTCCAAAATTTGCAAAAAACACAAAGGGGTTAGTATGTCCAAAATGTAAAAAAAAAAAAGGGGGTTAGTATATCCAAAATTTGCAAAAAACACAAAGGGGTTAGTATGTCGAAAATGTCAAAAAAACACAAAGGGGTTAGTATGTCCAAAATGTAAAAAAAAAGGGGGTTAGTATATCCAAAATTTGCAAAAAACACAAAGGGGTTAGTATGTCCAAAATGTAAAAAGAAAAAAAAGGGGGTTAGTATATCCAAAATTTGCAAAAAACACAAAGAGTTAGTACGTCGAGAATGTAAAAAAAAAAAAAAGGGGGTTAGTATATCCAAAATTTGCAAAAAACACAAAGGGGTTAGTACGTCCAAAATGTAAAAAAAAAAAAGGGGGTTAGTATATCCAAAATTTGCAAAAAACTCAAAGGGGTTAGTATGTCCAAAATGTAAAAAAAAAAAAAAAAAACAGGGGTTAGTATGTCGAAAATGTCAAAAAAACACAAAGGGGTTAGTATGTCCAAAATGTAAAAAAAAAACAAAAAAACGGGTTAGTATGTCGAAAATGTCAAAAAAACACAAAGGGGTTAGTATGTCCAAAATGTAAAAAAAAAAAAAAAAACAGGGGTTAGTATGTCGAAAATGTCAAAAAAACACAAAGGGGTTAGTATGTCCAAAATGTAAAAAAAAAAGGGCGTTAGTATATCCAAAATTTGGAAAAAACACAAAGGGGTTAGTATGTCGAAAATGTCAAAAAAACACATAGGAGTTAGTAAGTCCAAAATGTAAAAAAAAAAAAAAAAGGGGGTTAGTATATCCAAAATTTGCAAAAAACTCAAAGGGGTTAGTATGTCCAAAATGTAAAAAAAAAAAAAAAAACAGGGGTTGGTATGTCGAAAATGTCAAAAAAACACAAAGGGGTTAGTATGTCCAAAATGTAAAAAAAAAACAAAAAAAAACGGGTTAGTATGTCGAAAATGTCAAAAAAACACAAAGGGTTTAGAATGTCCAAAATGTAAAAAAAAAAAAAAAAACAGGGGTTAGTATGTCAAAAATTTGCAAAAAAACACAAAGGGGTTAGTTAGTATGTCCAAAAAGTAAAAAAAAAAACAAAAAGGGGTTAGTACGTCCAAAATTTGCAAAAAACACAAAGGGGTTAGTACGTCCAAAATGTGCAAAAAACACAAAGGGGTTAGTATGTCCAAAATGTAAAAAAAAAAAAAGGGGGGTTAGTATATCCAAAATTTGCAAAAAACACAAAGGGGTTAGTTAGTACGTCCAAAATGTAAAAAAAACAAAAAAAAAAACAGGGGTTAGTATGTCGAAAATGTCAAAAAAACACAAAGGGGTTAGTATGTCCAAAATGTAAAAAAAAAAGGGGGTTAGTATATCCAAAATTTGCAAAAAACACAAAGGGGTTAGTATGTCCAAAATGTAAAAAAAACAAAAAAAAACAGGGGTTAGAATGTCAAAAATTTGCAAAAAACACAAAGGGGTTAGTTAGTACGTCCAAAATGTAAAAAGAAAAAAAAGGGGGTTAGTATATCCAAAATTTGCAAAAAACACAAAGGGGTTAGTATGTCGAAAATGTAAAAAAAAAAAGGGGGGTTAGTATATCCAAAATTTGCAAAAAACACAAAGGGGTTAGTACGTCCAAAATTTGCAAAAAAACACATAGGGGTTAGTACGTCCAAAATGTAAAAAAAAAAAAAAAAGGGGGTTAGTATATCCAAAATTTGCAAAAAACACAAAGGGGTTAGTATGTCGAAAATGTCAAAAAAAAAACATAGGGGTTAGTAAGTCCAAAATGTAAAAAAAAAAAAGGGGGTTAGTACATCCAAAATTTGCAAAAAACACAAAGGGGTTAGTACGTCCAAAATTTGCAAAAAACACAAAGGGGTTAGTATGTCCAAAATGTAAAAAAAAAAAAAAAAACAGGGGTTCGAATGTCAAAAATTCTCAAAAAACACAAAGGGGTTAGTTAGTATGTCCAAAATGGAAAAAAACAAAACAAAAAGGGGTTAGTACGTCCAAAATTTGCAAAAAACACAAAGGGGTTAGTAAGGCGAAAATTAAAAAAAAACAACGGTAGCATGTCGAAAATGTCAAAAAAACACAAAGGGGTTAGTATGTCCAAAATGTAAAAAAAAACAAAAAAACAGGGGTTAGTATGTCAAAAATTTGCAAAAACCACAAAGGGGTTAGTTAGTTCGTCCAAAATGTAAAAAAAAAACAAAAAGGGGTTAGTACGTCCAAGATTTGCAAAAAACACAAAGGGGTTAGTATGTCCAAAATGTAAAAAAAAAAAAAAAAAAAAACTGGGGTTAGTATGTCGAAAATGTCAAAAAAACACAAAGGGGTTAGTAAGTCCAAAATGTAAAAAAAAAAAAAAAAAGGGGGTTAGTATATCCAAAATTTGCAAAAAACACAAAGGGGTTAGTACGTCCAAAATTTGCAAAAAACACAAAGGGGTTAGTATGTCGAAAATGTCAAAAAAACACATAGGGGTTAGTAAGTCCAAAATGTAAAAAAAAAAAAAGGGGGTTAGTATATCCAAAATTTGCAAAAAACTCAAAAGGGGTTAGTATGTCCAAAATGTAAAAAAAAAAAACAAAAAAACAGGGGTTAGTATGTCGAAAATGTCAAAAAAACACAAAGGGGTTAGTATGTCCAAAATGTAAAAAAAAAAAAAAAAAACGGGTTAGTATGTCCAAAATGTAAAAAAAAAAAAAAAAAGGGGGTTAGTACATCCAAAATTTGCAAAAAACACAAAGGGGTTAGTATGTCAAAAATGTCAAAAAAACACATAGGGGTTAGTAAGTCCAAAATGTAAAAAAAAAAAAAGGGGGTTAGTATATCCAAAATTTGCAAAAAACTCAAAGGGGTTAGTATGTCCAAAATGTAAAAAAAAAAACAAAAAAACAGGGGTTAGTATGTCGAAAATGTCAAAAAAACACAAAGGGGTTAGTATGTCCAAAATGTAAAAAAAAAAAAAAAAAACGGGTTAGTATGTCGAAAATGTCAAAAAAACACAAAGGGGTTAGTATGTCCAAAATGTAAAAAAAAAAAAGGGGGTTAGTATATCCAAAATTTGCAAAAAACACAAAGGGGTTAGTATGTCGAAAATGTCAAAAAAACACATAGGGGTTAGTAAGTACAAAATGTAAAAAAAAAAAAAAGGGGGGTTAGTATATCCAAAATTTGCAAAAAACTCAAAGGGGTTAGTATGTCCAAAATGTAAAAAAAAAAAAAAAAAACGGGTTAGTATGTCGAAAATGTCAAAAAAACACAAAGGGGTTAGTATGTCCAAAATGTAAAAAAAAAATAAAAAAAGGGGGTTAGTATATCCAAAATTTGCAAAAAACACAAAGGGGTTAGTATGTCGAAAATGTCAAAAAAACACATAGGGGTTAGTAAGTCCAAAATGTAAAAAAAAAAAAAAAAAGGGGGTTAGTATATCCAAAATTTGCAAAAAACACAAAGGGGTTAGTACGTCCAAAATTTGCAAAAAACACAAAGGGTTTAGAATGTCAAAAATGTAAAAAAAAAAAAAAAAAACAGGGGTTAGTATGTCAAAAATTTGCAAAAAAACACAAAGGGGTTAGTTAGTACGTCCAAAATGTAAAAAAAAAAACAAAAAGGGGCTAGTACGTCCAAAATTTGCAAAAAACACAAAGGGGTTAGTATGTCCAAAATGTAAAAAAAAAAGGGGGTTAGTATATCCAAAATTTGCAAAAAACACAAAGGGGTTAATATGTCGAAAATGTCAAAAAAACACATAGGGGTTAGTAAGTCCAAAATGTAAAAAAAAAAAAAGGGGGTTAGTATATCCAAAATTTGCAAAAAACTCATAGGGGTTAGTATGTCCAAAATGTAAAAAAAAAAAAAAAAAAAACAGGGGTTAGTATGTCGAAAATGTCAAAAAAACACAAAGGGGTTAGTATGTCCAAAATGTAAAAAAAAAAAAAAACAAACGGGTTAGTATGTCGAAAATGTCCAAAAAACACAAAGGGGTTAGTATGTCCAAAATGTAAAAAAAAAAACAAAAAGGGGCTAGTACGTCCAAAATTTGCAAAAAACACAAAGGGGTTAATATGTCGAAAATGTCAAAAAAACACATAGGGGTTAGTAAGTCCAAAATGTAAAAAAAAAAAAAGGGGGTTAGTATATCCAAAATTTGCAAAAAACTCAAAGGGGTTAGTATGTCCAAAATGTAAAAAACAAAAACAAAAAAACAGGGGTTAGTATGTCGAAAATGTCAAAAAAACACAAAGGGGTTAGTATGTCCAAAATGTAAAAAAAAAAAAAAAAAACGGGTTAGTATGTCGAAAATGTCAAAAAAACACAAAGGGGTTAGTATGTCCAAAATGTAAAAAAAAAAAAAAGGGGGTTAGTATATCCAAAATTTGCAAAAAACACAAAGGGGTTAGTACGTCCAAAATTTGCAAAAAACACAAAGGGGTTAGTACGTCCAAAATTTGCAAAAAACACAAAGGGTTTAGTATGTCGAAAATGTCAAAAAAACACATAGGGGTTAGTAAGTACAAAATGTAAAAAAAAAAAAAAAGGGGGGTTAGTATATCCAAAATTTGCAAAAAACTCAAAGGGGTTAGTATGTCCAAAATGTAAAAAAAAAAAAAAAAAACGGGTTAGTATGTCGAAAATGTCAAAAAAACACAAAGGGGTTAGTATGTCCAAAATGTAAAAAAAAAAAAAAAAAGGGGGTTAGTATATCCAAAATTTGCAAAAAACACAAAGGGGTTAGTATGTCGAAAATGTCAAAAAAACACATAGGGGTTAGTAAGTCCAAAATGTAAAAAAAAAAAAAAGGGGGTTAGTATATCCAAAATTTGCAAAAAACACAAAGGGGTTAGTACGTCCAAAATTTGCAAAAAACACAAAGGGTTTAAAATGTCAAAAATGTAAAAAAAAAAAAAAAAACAGGGGTTAGTATGTCAAAAATTTGCAAAAAAACAAAAAGGGGTTAGTTAGTACGTCCAAAATGTAAAAAAAAAAAAACAAAAAGGGGCTAGTACGTCCAAAATTTGCAAAAAACACAAAGGGGTTAGTATGTCCAAAATGTAAAAAAAAAAAAGGGGGTTAGTATATCCAAAATTTGCAAAAAACACAAAGGGGTTAATATGTCGAAAATGTCAAAAAATTACATAGGGGTTAGTAAGTCCAAAATGTAAAAAAAAAAAAGGGGGTTAGTATATCCAAAATTTGCAAAAAACTCATAGGGGTTAGTATGTCAAAAATGTCAAAAAAACACATAGGGATTAGTATGTCCAAAATGTAAAAAAAAAAAAAAAAAAAAACAGGGGTTAGTATGTCGAAAATGTCAAAAAAACACAAAGGGGTTAGTATGTCCAAAATGTAAAAAAAAAAAAAAAAAACGGGTTAGTATGTCGAAAATGTCCAAAAAACACAAAGGGGTTAGTATGTCCAAAATGTAAAAAAAAAAAAAAGGGGGTTAGTACATCCAAAATTTGCAAAAAACACAAAGGGGTTGGTACGTCCAAAATTTGCAAAAAACACAAAGGGTTTAGAATGTCCAAAATGTAAAAAAAAAAAAAAAAAAACGGGTTTGTATGTCAAAAATTTGCAAAAAAACACAAAGGGGTTAGTTAGTATGTCCAAAATGTAAAAAACAAAACAAAAAGGGGTTAGTACGTCCAAAATTTGCAAAAAACACAAAGGGGTTAGTACGTCCAAAATGTGCAAAAAACACAAAGGGGTTAGTATGTCCAAAATGTAAAAAAAAAAAAAAAAACAGGGGTTAGAATGTCAAAAATTTGCAAAAAAACACAAAGGGGTTAGTTAGTACGTCCAAAATGTAAAAAAAACAAAAAAAAAACCAGGGGTTAGTATGTCGAAAATGTCAAAAAAACACAAAGGGGTTAGTATGTCCAAAATGTAAAAAAAAAAGGGGGTTAGTATATCCAAAATTTGCAAAAAACACAAAGGGGTTAGTATGTCCAAAATGTAAAAAGAAAAAAAAGGGGGTTAGTATATCCAAAATTTGCAAAAAACACAAAGAGTTAGTACGTCGAAAATGTAAAAAAAAAAAAAGGGGGTTAGTATATCCAAAATTTGCAAAAAACCCAAAGGGGTTAGTACGTCCAAAATTTGCAAAAAACACATAGGGGTTAGTACGTCCAAAATGTAAAAAAAAAAAAAAAAAGGGGGTTAGTATATCCAAAATTTGCAAAAAACACAAAGGGGTTAGTATGTCGAAAATGTCAAAAAAACACATAGGGGTTAGTAAGTCCAAAATGTAAAAAAAAAAAGGGGGGTTAGTATATCCAAAATTTGCAAAAAACACAAAGGGGTTAGTACGTCCAAAATTTGCAAAAAACACAAAGGGTTTAGAATGTCCAAAATGTAAAAAAAAACAACAAACAGGGGTTAGTATGTCAAAAATTTGCAAAAAAACACAAAGGGGTTAGTTAGTACGTCCAAAATGTAAAAAAAAACAAAAAGGGGTTAGTACGTCCAAAATTTGCAAAAAACACAAAGGGGTTAGTACGTCCAAAATTTGCAAAAAACACAAAGGGGTTAGTATGTCCAAAATGTAAAAAAAAAAAAAAAAACAGGGGTTGGTATGTCGAAAATGTCAAAAAAACACAAAGGGGTTAGTATGTCCAAAATGTAAAAAAAAAACAAAAAAAAACGGGTTAGTATGTCGAAAATGTCAAAAAAACACAAAGGGGTTAGTATGTCCAAAATGTAAAAAAAAAAAAAAAGGGGGTTAGTATATCCAAAATTTGCAAAAAACACAAAGGGGTTAGTACGTCGAAAATGTCAAAAAAACACATAGGGGTTAGTAAGTCCAAAATGTAAAAAAAAAAAGGGGGTTAGTATATCCAAAATTTGCAAAAAACTCAAAGGGGTTAGTATGTCCAAAATGTAAAAAAAAAAAAAAAAACAGGGGTTGGTATGTCGAAAATGTCAAAAAAACACAAAGGGGTTAGTATGTCCAAAATGTAAAAAAAAAACAAAAAAAAACGGGTTAGTATGTCGAAAATGTCAAAAAAACACAAAGGGGTTAGTATGTCCAAAATGTAAAAAAAAAAAAAAAGGGGGTTAGTATATCCAAAATTTGCAAAAAACACAAAGGGGTTAGTACGTCGAAAATGTCAAAAAAACACATAGGGGTTAGTAAGTCCAAAATGTAAAAAAAAAAAGGGGGTTAGTACATCCAAAATTTGCAAAAAACACAAAGGGGTTAGTACGTCGAAAATGTCAAAAAAACACATAGGGGTTAGTAAGTCCAAAATGTAAAAAAAAAAAAAGGGGGTTAGTATATCCAAAATTTGCAAAAAACACAAAGGGGTTAGTATGTCGAAAATGTCAAAAAAACACATAGGGGTTAGTAAGTCCAAAATGTAAAAAAAAAAAAAAAGGGGGTTAGTATATCCAAAATTTGCAAAAAAACACAAAGGGGTTAGTACGTCCAAAATTTGCAAAAAACACAAAGGGGTTAATATGTCCAAAATGTAAAAAAAAAAAAGGAGGTTAGTATATCCAAAATTTGCAAAAAACACAAAGGGGTTAGTATGTCCAAAATGTCAAAAAAACACATAGGGGTTAGTAAGTCCAAAATGTAAAAAAAAAAAAGGGGGTTAGTATATCCAAAATTTGCAAAAAACTCAAAGGGGTTAGTATGTCCAAAATGTAAAAAAAAAAAAAAAGGGGTTAGTATATCCAAAATTTGCAAAAAACACAAAGGGGTTGGTACGTCCAAAATTTGCAAAAAACACAAAGGGTTTAGAATGTCCAAAATGTAAAAAAAAAAAAAAAAACAGGGGTTAGTATGTCAAAAATTTGCAAAAAAACACAAAGGGGTTAGTTAGTATGTCCAAAAAGTAAAAAAAAAAAACAAAAAGGGGTTAGTACGTCCAAAATTTGCAAAAAACACAAAGGGGTTAGTACGTCCAAAATGTGCAAAAAACACAAAGGGGTTAGTATGTCCAAAATGTAAAAAAAAAAAAAAAAACAGGGGTTAGAATGTCAAAAATTTGCAAAAAACACAAAGGGGTTAGTTAGTACGTCCAAAATGTAAAAAAAACAAAAAAAAAAAACAGGGGTTAGTATGTCGAAAATGTCAAAAAAACACAAAGGGGTTAGTATGTCCAAAATGTAAAAAAGAAAAAAAAAAGGGGGTTAGTATATCCAAAATTTGCAAAAAACACAAAGGGGTTAGTACGTCCAAAATTTGCAAAAAACACAAAGGGGTTAGTATGTCGAAAATGTCAAAAAAAAAAAAAAAAAACAGGGGTTAGAATGTCAAAAATTTGCAAAAAACACAAAGGGGTTAATTAGTACGTCCAAAATGTAAAAAGAAAAAAAAGGGGGTTAGTATATCCAAAATTTGCAAAAAACACAAAGAGTTAGTATGTCGAAAATGTAAAAAAAAAAAAAGGGGGTTATTACATCCAAAATTTGCAAAAAACCCAAAGGGGTTAGTACGTCCAAAATTTGCAAAAAACACATAGGGGTTAGTACGTCCAAAATGTAAAAAAAAAAAAAAAAGGGGGGTTAGTATATCCAAAATTTGCAAAAAACACAAAGGGGTTAGTATGTCGAAAATGTCAAAAAAAAAACATAGGGGTTAGTAAGTCCAAAATGTAAAAAAAAAAAAGGGGGTTAGTATATCCAAAATTTGCAAAAAACACAAAGGGGTTAGTACGTCCAAAATTTGCAAAAAACACAAAGGGGTTAGTATGTCCAAAATGTAAAAAAAAAAAAAAAAACAGGGGTTAGAATGTCAAAAATTCTCAAAAAACACAAAGGGGTTAGTACGTCCAAAATTTGCAAAAAACACAAAGGGGTTAGTAAGGCGAAAGTTAAAAAAAAACAACGGTAGCATGTCGAAAATGTCAAAAAAACAAAAAAACAGGGGTTAGTATGTCAAAAATTTGCAAAAAACACAAAGGGGTTAGTTAGTTCGTCCAAAATGTAAAAAAAAAAACAAAAAGGGGTTAGTACGTCCAAAATTTGCAAAAAACACAAAGGGGTTAGTACGTCCAAAATTTGCAAAAAACAAAAAGGGGTTAGTACGTCCAAAATTTGCAAAAAACACAAAGGGGTTAGTATGTCGAAAATGTAAAAAAAAAAAAGGGGGGTTAGTATATCCAAAATTTGCAAAAAACACAAAGGGGTTAGTACGTCGAAAATGTCAAAAAAACACATAGGGGTTAGTAAGTCCAAAATGTAAAAAAAAAAAAGGGGGGTTAGTATATCCAAAATTTGCAAAAAACACAAAGGGGTTAGTACGTCGAAAATGTCAAAAAAACACATAGGGGTTAGTAAGTCCAAAATGTAAAAAAAAAAAAAAGGGGGTTAGTATATCCAAAATTTGCAAAAAACACAAAGGGGTTAGAATGTCCAAAATGTAAAAAAAAAAAAAAAAAAAACAGGGGTTAGTATGTCAAAAATTTGCAAAAAAACACAAAGGGGTTAGTACGTCCAAAATTTGCAAAAAACACAAAGGGGTTAGTATGTCCAAAATGTAAAAAAAAAAAAAAAACAGGGGTTAGTATGTCGAAAATGTCAAAAAAACACAAAGGGGTTAGTATGTCCAAAATGTAAAAAAAAAAAAAAGGGGGGTTAGTATATCCAAAATTTGCAAAAAACACAAAGGGGTTAGTACGTCCAAAATTTGCAAAAAACACAAAGGGGTTAGTATGTCGAAAATGTCAAAAAAACACATAGGGGTTAGTAAGTCCAAAATGTAAAAAAAAAAAAGGGGGTTAGTATATCCAAAATTTGCAAAAAACTCAAAGGGGTTAGTATGTCCAAAATGTAAAAAAAAAACAAAAAAACAGGGGTTAGTACGTCGAAAATGTCAAAAAAACACAAAGGGGTTAGTATGTCCAAAATGTAAAAAAAAAAAAAAAAAAACGGGTTAGTATGTCGAAAATGTCAAAAAAACACAAAGGGGTTAGTATGTCCAAAATGTAAAAAAAAAAAAAAGGGGGTTAGTATATCCAAAATTTGCAAAAAACACAAAGGGGTTAGTATGTCGAAAATGTCAAAAAAACACATAGGGGTTAGTAAGTCCAAAATGTAAAAAAAAAAAAAAAGGGGGTTAGTATATCCAAAATTTGCAAAAAACACAAAGGGGTTAGTATGTCCAAAATGTAAAAAAAAAAACAAAAAAACAGGGGTTAGTATGTCGAAAATGTCAAAAAAACACAAAGGGGTTAGTATGTCCAAAATGTAAGAAAAAAAAAGGGGGTTAGTACATCCAAAATTTGCAAAAAACTCAAAGGGGTTAGTATGTCCAAAATGTAAAAAAAAAAACAAAAAAACAGGGGTTAGTATGTCGAAAATGTCAAAAAAACACAAAGGGGTTAGTATGTCCAAAATGTAAGAAAAAAAAAGGGGGTTAGTACATCCAAAATTTGCAAAAAACTCAAAGGGGTTAGTATGTCCAAAATGTAAAAAAAAAAACAAAAAAACAGGGGTTAGTATGTCGAAAATGTCAAAAAAACACAAAGGGGTTAGTATGTCCAAAATGTAAAAAAAAAAAAAAAAAAACGGGTTAGTATGTCGAAAATGTCAAAAAAACACAAAGGGGTTAGTATGTCCAAAATGTAAAAAAAAAAAAAAGGGGGTTAGTATATCCAAAATTTGCAAAAAACACAAAGGGGTTAGTATGTCGAAAATGTCAAAAAAACACATAGGGGTTAGTAAGTCCAAAATGTAAAAAAAAAAAAAAAGGGGGTTAGTATATCCAAAATTTGCAAAAAACACAAAGGGGTTAGTATGTCCAAAATGTAAAAAAAAAAACAAAAAAACAGGGGTTAGTATGTCGAAAATGTCAAAAAAACACAAAGGGGTTAGTATGTCCAAAATGTAAGAAAAAAAAAGGGGGTTAGTACATCCAAAATTTGCAAAAAACTCAAAGGGGTTAGTATGTCCAAAATGTAAAAAAAAAAACAAAAAAACAGGGGTTAGTATGTCGAAAATGTCAAAAAAACACAAAGGGGTTAGTATGTCCAAAATGTAAGAAAAAAAAAGGGGGTTAGTACATCCAAAATTTGCAAAAAACTCAAAGGGGTTAGTATGTCCAAAATGTAAAAAAAAAAACAAAAAAACAGGGGTTAGTATGTCGAAAATGTCAAAAAAACACAAAGGGGTTAGTATGTCCAAAATGTAAAAAAAAAAAAAAAAAACGGGTTAGTATGTCGAAAATGTCAAAAAAACACAAAGGGGTTAGTATGTCCAAAATGTAAAAAAAAAAACAAAAAAACAGGGGTTAGTATGTCGAAAATGTCAAAAAAACACAAAGGGGTTAGTATGTCCAAAATGTAAGAAAAAAAAAGGGGGTTAGTACATCCAAAATTTGCAAAAAACTCAAAGGGGTTAGTATGTCCAAAATGTAAAAAAAAAAAAAAAAAAACAGGGGTTAGTATGTCGAAAATGTCAAAAAAACACAAAGGGGTTAGTATGTCCAAAATGTAAAAAAAAAAACAAAAAACGGGTTAGTATGTCGAAAATGTCAAAAAAACACAAAGGGGTTAGTATGTCCAAAATGTAAAAAAAAAAAAAAAGGGGGTTAGTATATCCAAAATTTGCAAAAAACACAAAGGGGTTAGTATGTCGAAAATGTCAAAAAAACACCTAGGGGTTAGTAAGTCCAAAATGTAAAAAAAAAAAAAAAGGGGGTTAGTATATCCAAAATTTGCAAAAAACACAAAGGGGTTAGTACGTCCAAAATTTGCAAAAAACACAAAGGGTTTAGAATGTCCAAAATGTAAAAAAAACAAAAAAAACAGGGGTTAGTATGTCAAAAATTTGCAAAAAAACACAAAGGGGTTAGTTAGTACGTCCAAAATGTAAAAAAAAAAACAAAAAGGGGTTAGTACGTCCAAAATTTGCAAAAGACACAAAGGGGATAGTACGTCCAAAATTTGCAAAAAACACAAAGGGGTTAGTATGTCCAAAATGTAAAAAAAAAAAAAAAAACAGGGGTTAGTATGTCGAAAATGTCAAAAAAACACAAAGGGGTTAGAATGTCCAAAATGTAAAAAAAAAAAACAAAAAACAGGGGTTAGTATGTCAAAAATTTGCAAAAAACACAAAGGGTTTAGAATGTCCAAAATGTAAAAAAAAAAAAAAAAAAACAGGGGTTAGTATGTCAAAAATTTGCAAAAAAACACAAAGGGGTTAGTTAGTACGTCCAAAATGTAAAAAAAAAAAAAAAAGGGGGTTAGTATATCCAAAATTTGCAAAAAACACAAAGGGGTTAGTACGTCCAAAATTTGCAAAAAACACAAACGGTTTAGAATGTTCAAAATGTAAAAAAAAAAAAAAAAACAGGGGTTAGTATGTCAAAAATTTGCAAAAAAACACAAAGGGGTTAGTATGTCCAAAATGTAAAAAAAAAAAAAAAAAACAGGGGTTAGTATGTCGAAAATGTCAAAAAAACACAAAGGGGTTAGTATGTCCAAAATGTAAAAAAAAAAAAAAAAAGGGGTTAGTACGTCCAAAATTTGCAAAAAACACAAAGGGGTTAGTACGTCCAAAATTTGCAAAAAACACAAAGGGGTTAGTATGTCCAAAATGTAAAAAAAAAAAAAAACAGGGGTTAGTATGTCGAAAATGTCAAAAAAACACAAAGGGGTTAGTAAGTCCAAAATGTAAAAAAAAAAAAAAAAGGGGGTTAGTATATCCAAAATTTGCAAAAAACACAAAGGGGTTAGTACGTCCAAAATTTGCAAAAAACACAAAGGGTTTAGAATGTCCAAAATGTAAAAAAAAAAAAAAAAAAACAGGGGTTAGTATGTCAAAAATTTGCAAAAAAACACAAAGGGGTTAGTTAGTACGTCCAAAATGTAAAAAAAAAAACAAAAAGGGGTTAGTACGTCCAAAATTTGCAAAAGACACAAAGGGGTTAGTATGTCCAAAATGTCAAAAAAACACAAAGGGGTTAGTATGTCCAAAATGTAAAAAAAAAAAAAAGGGGTTAGTACGTCCAAAATTTGCAAAAAACACAAAGGGGTTAGTATGTCCAAAATGTAAAAAAAAAAAAAAAACAGGGGTTAGTATGTCGAAAATGTCAAAAAAACACATAGGGGTTAGAAAGTCCAAAATGTAAGAAAAAAAAAGGGGGTTAGTATATCCAAAATTTGCAAAAAACTCAAAGGGGTTAGTATGTCCAAAATGTAAAAAAAAAAAAAAAAAAACAGGGGT
The DNA here is from genome assembly GCF_059441175.1 of Urocampus carinirostris. NCBI lineage: Eukaryota > Metazoa > Chordata > Actinopteri > Syngnathiformes > Syngnathidae > Urocampus > Urocampus carinirostris. Next base: position 750,344 of record NC_142352.1, on the reverse strand, counting down.
TAGTATGTCGAAAATGTCAAAAAAACAATAAGGAGTTAGTATGTCCAAAATGTAAAAAAAAAAAAAAAAAAACGGGTTAGTATGTCGAAAATGTCAAAAAAACACATAGGGGTTAGTAAAACCAAAATGTAAAAAAAAAAAAAGGGGGGTTAGTATATCCAAAATTTGCAAAAAACACAAAGGGGTTGTTAGTATATCGAAAATGTCAAAAAAACACATAGGGGTTAGTAAGTCCAAAATGTAAAAAAAAAAAAAAAGGGGGTTAGTATATCCAAAATTTGCAAAAAACACAAAGGGGTTAGTACGTCCAAAATTTGCAAAAAACACAAAGGGTTTAGAATGTTCAAAATGTAAAAAAAAAAAAAAAAAAAACAGGGGTTAGTATGTCGAAAATGTCAAAAAAACACAAAGGGGTTAGTATGTCCAAAATGTAAAAAAAAAAAAAAAGGGGGGTTAGTATATCCAAAATTTGCAAAAAACACAAAGGGGTTAGTATGTCCAAAGTGTAAAAAAAAAAAAAAAACAGGGGTTAGTATGTCGAAAATGTCAAAAAAACACAAAGGGGTTAGTATGTCCAAAATGTAAAAAAAAAAAAAAAGGGGGGTTAGTATATCCAAAATTTGCAAAAAACACAAAGGGGTTAGTATGTCCAAAGTGTAAAAAAAAAAAAAAAGGGGGTTAGTATGTCGAAAATGTCAAAAAAACACAAAGGGGTTAGTATGTCCAAAATGTAAAAAAAAAAAAAAAAGGGGGTTAGTATATCCAAAATTTGCAAAAAACTCAAAGGGGTTAGTATGTCCAAAATGTAAAAAAAAAAAACGAAAAAACAGGGGTTAGTATGTCCAAAATGTAAAAAAAAAAAAAAAAAAAACGGGTTAGTATGTCGAAAATGTCAAAAAAACTCAAAGGGGTTAGTATGTCCAAAATGTAAAAAAAAAAAAAAAGGGGGTTAGTATATCCAAAATTTGCAAAAAACACAAAGGGGTTGTTAGTATATCGAAAATGTCAAAAAAACACATAGGGGTTAGTAAGTCCAAAATGTAAAAAAAAAAAAACAGGGGTTAGTATGTCAAAAATTTGCAAAAAAACACAAAGGGGTTAGTTAGTACGTCCAAAATGTAAAAAAAAAAACAAAAAGGGGTTAGTACGTCCAAAATTTGCAAAAAACACAAAGGGGTTAGTACGTCCAAAATTTGCAAAAAACACAAAGGGGTTAGTATGTCCAAAATGTAAAAAAAAAAAAAAAAACAGGGGTTAGTATGTCGAAAATGTCAAAAAAACACAAAGGGGTTAGTATGTCCAAAATGTAAAAAAAAAAAAAAAGGGGGTTAGTATATCCAAAATTTGCAAAAAACACAAAGGGGTTAGTATGTCCAAAATGTAAAAAAAAAAAAAAAAAACAGGGGTTAGTATGTCGAAAATGTCAAAAAAACACAAAGGGGTTAGTATGTCCAAAATGTAAAAAAAAAAAAAAAAAACGGGTTAGTATGTCGAAAATGTCAAAAAAACACATAGGGGTTAGTAAGTCCAAAATGTAAAAAAAAAAAAAAAGGGGGTTAGTATATCCAAAATTTGCAAAAAACACAAAGGGGTTAGTAAGTCCAAAATTTGCAAAAAACACAAAGGGTTTAGAATGTCCAAAATGTAAAAAAAAAAAAAAAAAAACAGGGGTTAGTATGTCAAAAATTTGCAAAAAAACACAAAGGGGTTAGTTAGTACGTCCAAAATGTAAAAAAAAAAACAAAAAGGGGTTAGTACGTCCAAATTTTGCAAAAAACACAAAGGGGTTAGTACGTCCAAAATTTGCAAAAAACACAAAGGGGTTAGTATGTCCAAAATGTAAAAAAAAAAAAAAAAAACGGGTTAGTATGTCGAAAATGTCAAAAAAACACAAAGGGGTTAGTATGTCCAAAATGTAAAAAAAAAAAAAAAAACAGGGGTTAGTATGTCGAAAATGTCAAAAAAACACAAAGGGGTTAGTATGTCCAAAATGTAAAAAGAAAAAAAAAAACCGGGGGTTAGAATGTCGAAAATGTCAAAAAAACACAAAGGGGTTAGTATGTCCAAAATGTAAAAAAAAAAAAAAGGGGGTTAGTATATCCAAAATTTGCAAAAAACACAAAGGGGTTAGTATGTCGAAAATGTCAAAAAAACACATAGGGGTTAGTAAGTCCAAAATGTAAAAAAAAAAAAAAAACAGGGGTCAGTATGTCAAAAATTTGCAAAAAAACACAAAGGGGTTAGTTAGTACGTCCAAAATGTAAAAAAAAAAACAAAAAGGGGTTAGTACGTCCAAAATTTGCAAAAAACACAAAGGGGTTAGTACGTCCAAAATTTGCAAAAAACACAAAGGGGTTAGTATGTCCAAAATATAAAAAAAAACAAAAAAACAGGGGTTAGTATGTCGAAAATGTCAAAAAAACACAAAGGGGTTAGTATGTCCAAAATGTAAAAAAAAAAAAAAAAGGGGGTTAGTATATCCAAAATTTGCAAAAAACACAAAGGGGTTAGTATGTCGAAAATGTCAAAAAAACACATAGGGGTTAGTAAGTCCAAAATGTAAAAAAAAAAAAAAAAACAGGGGTTAGTATGTCGAAAATGTCAAAAAAACACAAAGGGGTTAGTATGTCCAAAATGTAAAAAGAAAAAAAAAAACAGGGGTTAGAATGTCGAAAATGTCAAAAAAACACAAAGGGGTTAGTATGTCCAAAATGTAAAAAAAAAAAAAAGGGGGTTAGTATATCCAAAATTTGCAAAAAACACAAAGGGGTTAGTATGTCGAAAATGTCAAAAAAACACATAGGGGTTAGTAAGTCCAAAATGTAAAAAAAAAAAAAAAACAGGGGTTAGTATGTCAAAAATTTGCAAAAAAACACAAAGGGGTTAGTTAGTACGTCCAAAATGTAAAAAAAAAAACAAAAAGGGGTTAGTACGTCCAAAATTTGCAAAAAACACAAAGGGGTTAGTACGTCCAAAATTTGCAAAAAACACAAAGGGGTTAGTACGTCCAAAATGTAAAAAAAAAAAAAAAAACAGTGGTTAGTATGTCGAAAATGTCAAAAAAACACAAAGGGGTTAGTATGTCCAAAATGTAAAAAAAAAAAAAAAGGGGGTTAGTATATCCAAAATTTGCAAAAAACACAAAGGGGTTAGTATGTCGAAAATGTCAAAAAAACACATAGGGGTTAGTAAGTCCAAAATGTAAGAAAAAAAAAAGGGGGTTAGTATATCCAAAATTTGCAAAAAACTCAAAGGGGTTAGTATGTCCAAAATGTAAAAAAAAAAAAAAAAAACAGGGGTTAGTATGTCGAAAATGTCAAAAAAACACAAAAGGGTTAGTATGTCCAAAATGTAAAAAAAAAAAAAAAAAACGGGTTAGTATGTCGAAAATGTCAAAAAAACACAAAGGGGTTAGTATGTCCAAAATGTAAAAAAAAAAAAAAAAGGGGGTTAGTATATCCAAAATTTGCAAAAAACACAAAGGGGTTAGTATGTCGAAAATGTCAAAAAAACACATAGGGGTTAGTAAGTCCAAAATGTAAGAAAAAAAAAGGGGGTTAGTATATCCAAAATTTGCAAAAAACTCAAAGGGGTTAGTATGTCCAAAATGTAAAAAAAAAAACAAAAAAACAGGGGTTAGTATGTCGAAAATGTCAAAAAAACACAAAGGGGTTAGTATGTCCAAAATGTAAAAAAAAAAAAAAGGGGTTTAGGTTATCCAAAATTTGCAAAAAACACAAAGGGGTTAGTACGTCCAAAATTTGCAAAAAACACAAAGGGGTTAGAATGTCCAAAATGTAAAAAAAAAAAAAAAAAAAACAGGGGTTAGTATGTCAAAAATTTGCAAAAAAACACAAAGGGGTTAGTTAGTACGTCCAAAATGTAAAAAAAAACAAAAAGGGGGTTAGTATATCCAAAATTTGCAAAAAACACAAAGGGGTTAGTACGTCCAAAATTTGCAAAAAACACAAAGGGGTTAGTATGTCCAAAATGTAAAAAAAAAAAAAAAACAGGGGTTAGTATGTCGAAAATGTCAAAAAAACACAAAGGGGTTAGTATGTCCAAAATGTAAAAAAAAAAAAAAAGGGGGTTAGTATATCCAAAATTTGCAAAAAACACAAAGGGGTTAAAAACACATAGGGGTTAGTAAGTCCAAAATGTAAAAAAAAAAAAAAAAGGAGGTTAGTATATCCAAAATTTGCAAAAAACACAAAGGGGTTAGTATGTCGAAAATGTCAAAAAAACACATAGGGGTTAGTAAGTCCAAAATGTAAGAAAAAAAAAGGGGGTTAGTATATCCAAAATTTGCAAAAAACTCAAAGGGGTTAGTATGTCCAAAATGTAAAAAAAAAAAAAAAAAAAACAGGGGTTAGTATGTCGAAAATGTCAAAAAAACACAAAAGGGTTAGTATGTCCAAAATGTAAAAAAAAAAAAAAAACGGGTTAGTATGTCGAAAATGTCAAAAAAACACAAAGGGGTTAGTATGTCCAAAATGTAAAAAAAAAAAAAAAGGGGGTTAGTATATCCAAAATTTGCAAAAAACACAAAGGGGTTAGTATGTCGAAAATGTCAAAAAAACACATAGGGGTTAGTAAGTCCAAAATGTAAGAAAAAAAAAGGGGGTTAGTATATCCAAAATTTGCAAAAAACTCAAAGGGGTTAGTATGTCCAAAATGTAAAAAAAAAAACAAAAAAACAGGGGTTAGTATGTCGAAAATGTCAAAAAAACACAAAGGGGTTAGTATGTCCAAAATGTAAAAAAAAAAAAAAGGGGTTTAGTATATCCAAAATTTGCAAAAAACACAAAGGGGTTAGTATGTCGAAAATGTCAAAAAAACACATAGGGGTTAGTAAGTCCAAAATGTAAAAAAAAAAAAAGGGGGTTAGTATATCCAAAATTTGCAAAAAACACAAAGGGGTTAGTACGTCCAAAATTTGCAAAAAACACAAAGGGGTTAGTACGTCGAAAATGTCAAAAAAACACATAGGGGTTAGTAAGTCCAAAATGTAAAAAAAAAAAAGGGGGTTAGTATATCCAAAATTTGCAAAAAACACAAAGGGGTTAGTATGTCGAAAATGTCAAAAAAACACATAGGGGTTAGTAAGTCCAAAATGTAAAAAAAAAAAAGGGGGTTAGTATATCCAAAATTTGCAAAAAACACAAAGGGGTTAGTATGTCCAAAATGTAAAAAAAAAAAAAAAAAAACAGGGGTTAGTATGTCGAAAATGTCAAAAAAACACAAAGGGGTTAGTATGTCCAAAATGTAAAAAAAAAAAAAAAAGGGGGTTAGTATATCCAAAATTTGCAAAAAACACAAAGGGGTTAGTACGTCCAAAATGTAAAAAAAAAAAAAAAAAACAGGGGTTAGTATGTCAAAAATTTGCAAAAAAACACAAAGGGGTTAGTTAGTACGTCCTAAATGTAAAAAAAAAAACAAAAAGGGGTTAGTACGTCCAAAATTTGCAAAAGACACAAAGGGGTTAGTACGTCTAAAATTTGCAAAAAACACAAAGGGTTTAGAATGTTCAAAATGTAAAAAAAAAAAAAGGGGGTTAGTATATCCAAAATTTGCAAAAAACTCAAAGGGGTTAGTATGTCCAAAATGTAAAAAAAAAAACAAAAAAACAGGGGTTAGTATGTCGAAAATGTCAAAAAAACACAAAGGGGTTAGTATGTCCAAAATGTAAAAAAAAAAAAAAAAACGGGTTAGTATGTCGAAAATGTCAAAAAAACACAAAGGGGTTAGTATGTCCAAAATGTAAAAAAAAAAAAAAAAAGGGGGTTAGTATATCCAAAATTTGCAAAAAACACAAAGGGGTTAGTACGTCCAAAATTTGCAAAAAACACAAAGGGGTTAGTATGTCCAAAATGTAAAAAAAAAAAAGGGGGTTAGTATATCCAAAATTTGCAAAAAACACAAAGGGGTTAGTATGTCGAAAATGTCAAAAAAACACATAGGGGTTAGTATGTCCAAAATGTAAAAAAAAAAAAAAAAAACGGGTTAGTATGTCGAAAATGTCAAAAAAACACAAAGGGGTTAGTATGTCCAAAATGTAAAAAAAAAAAAAAAAAGGGGGTTAGTATATCCAAAATTTGCAAAAAACACAAAGGGGTTAGTATGTCGAAAATGTCAAAAAAACACATAGGGGTTAGTAAGTCCAAAATGTAAAAAAAAAAAAAAGGGGGTTAGTATATCCAAAATTTGCAAAAAACACAAAGGGGTTAGTACGTCCAAAATTTGCAAAAAACACAAAGGGTTTAGAATGTCAAAAATGTAAAAAAAAAAAAAAAAACAGGGGTTAGTATGTCAAAAATTTGCAAAAAAACAAAAAGGGGTTAGTTAGTACGTCCAAAATGTAAAAAAAAAACAAAAAGGGGCTAGTACGTCCAAAATTTGCAAAAAACACAAAGGGGTTAGTATGTCCAAAATGTAAAAAAAAAAAGGGGGGTTAGTATATCCAAAATTTGCAAAAAACACAAAGGGGTTAATATGTCGAAAATGTCAAAAAAACACATAGGGGTTAGTAAGTCCAAAATGTAAAAAAAAAAAAAGGGGGTTAGTATATCCAAAATTTGCAAAAAACTCATAGGGGTTAGTATGTCAAAAATGTCAAAAAAACACATAGGGGTTAGTATGTCCAAAATGTAAAAAAAAAAAAAAAAAAAAACAGGGGTTAGTATGTCGAAAATGTCAAAAAAACACAAAGGGGTTAGTATGTCCAAAATGTAAAAAAAAAAAAAAAAAACGGGTTAGTATGTCGAAAATGTCCAAAAAACACAAAGGGGTTAGTATGTCCAAAATGTAAAAAAAAAAAAAAGGGGGTTAGTACATCCAAAATTTGCAAAAAACACAAAGGGGTTGGTACGTCCAAAATTTGCAAAAAACACAAAGGGTTTAGAATGTCCAAAATGTAAAAAAAAAAAAAAAAAACGGGTTAGTATGTCAAAAATTTGCAAAAAAACACAAAGGGGTTAGTTAGTATGTCCAAAATGTAAAAAACAAAACAAAAAGGGGTTAGTACGTCCAAAATTTGCAAAAAACACAAAGGGGTTAGTACGTCCAAAATGTGCAAAAAACACAAAGGGGTTAGTATGTCCAAAATGTAAAAAAAAAAAAAAAAACAGGGGTTAGAATGTCAAAAATTTGCAAAAAAACACAAAGGGGTTAGTTAGTACGTCCAAAATGTAAAAAAAACAAAAAAAAAACCAGGGGTTAGTATGTCGAAAATGTCAAAAAAACACAAAGGGGTTAGTATGTCCAAAATGTAAAAAAAAAAGGGGGTTAGTATATCCAAAATTTGCAAAAAACACAAAGGGGTTAGTATGTCCAAAATGTAAAAAGAAAAAAAAGGGGGTTAGTATATCCAAAATTTGCAAAAAACACAAAGAGTTAGTACGTCGAAAATGTAAAAAAAAAAAAAGGGGGTTAGTATATCCAAAATTTGCAAAAAACCCAAAGGGGTTAGTACGTCCAAAATTTGCAAAAAACACATAGGGGTTAGTACGTCCAAAATGTAAAAAAAAAAAAAAAAAGGGGGTTAGTATATCCAAAATTTGCAAAAAACACAAAGGGGTTAGTATGTCGAAAATGTCAAAAAAACACATAGGGGTTAGTAAGTCCAAAATGTAAAAAAAAAAAGGGGGGTTAGTATATCCAAAATTTGCAAAAAACACAAAGGGGTTAGTACGTCCAAAATTTGCAAAAAACACAAAGGGTTTAGAATGTCCAAAATGTAAAAAAAAAAAAAAAACAGGGGTTAGTATGTCAAAAATTTGCAAAAAAACACAAAGGGGTTAGTTAGTACGTCCAAAATGTAAAAAAAAAACAAAAAGGGGTTAGTACGTCCAAAATTTGCAAAAAACACAAAGGGGTTAGTACGTCCAAAATTTGCAAAAAACACAAAGGGGTTAGTATGTCCAAAATGTAAAAAAAAAAAAAAAAACAGGGGTTGGTATGTCGAAAATGTCAAAAAAACACAAAGGGGTTAGTATGTCCAAAATGTAAAAAAAAAACAAAAAAAAACGGGTTAGTATGTCGAAAATGTCAAAAAAACACAAAGGGGTTAGTATGTCCAAAATGTAAAAAAAAAAAAAAAGGGGGTTAGTATATCCAAAATTTGCAAAAAACACAAAGGGGTTAGTACGTCGAAAATGTCAAAAAAACACATAGGGGTTAGTAAGTCCAAAATGTAAAAAAAAAAGGGGGTTAGTATATCCAAAATTTGCAAAAAACTCAAAGGGGTTAGTATGTCCAAAATGTAAAAAAAAAAAAAAAAACAGGGGTTGGTATGTCGAAAATGTCAAAAAAACACAAAGGGGTTAGTATGTCCAAAATGTAAAAAAAAAACAAAAAAAAACGGGTTAGTATGTCGAAAATGTCAAAAAAACACAAAGGGGTTAGTATGTCCAAAATGTAAAAAAAAAAAAAAAGGGGGTTAGTATATCCAAAATTTGCAAAAAACACAAAGGGGTTAGTACGTCGAAAATGTCAAAAAAACACATAGGGGTTAGTAAGTCCAAAATGTAAAAAAAAAAAGGGGGTTAGTACATCCAAAATTTGCAAAAAACACAAAGGGGTTAGTACGTCGAAAATGTCAAAAAAACACATAGGGGTTAGTAAGTCCAAAATGTAAAAAAAAAAAAAGGGGGTTAGTATATCCAAAATTTGCAAAAAACACAAAGGGGTTAGTATGTCGAAAATGTCAAAAAAACACATAGGGGTTAGTAAGTCCAAAATGTAAAAAAAAAAAAAAAGGGGGTTAGTATATCCAAAATTTGTAAAAAAACACAAAGGGGTTAGTACGTCCAAAATTTGCAAAAAACACAAAGGGGTTAATATGTCCAAAATGTAAAAAAAAAAAGGGGGTTAGTATATCCAAAATTTGCAAAAAACACAAAGGGGTTAGTATGTCCAAAATGTCAAAAAAAACACATAGGGGTTAGTAAGTCCAAAATGTAAAAAAAAAAAAGGGGGTTAGTATATCCAAAATTTGTAAAAAAACACAAAGGGGTTAGTACGTCCAAAATTTGCAAAAAACTCAAAGGGGTTAGTATGTCCAAAATGTAAAAAAAAAAAAAAAAAGGGGTTAGTATATCCAAAATTTGCAAAAAACACAAAGGGGTTGGTACGTCCAAAATTTGCAAAAAACACAAAGGGTTTAGAATGTCCAAAATGTAAAAAAAAAAAAAAAAAACAGGGGTTAGTATGTCAAAAATTTGCAAAAAAACACAAAGGGGTTAGTTAGTATGTCCAAAAAGTAAAAAAAAAAACAAAAAGGGGTTAGTACGTCCAAAATTTGCAAAAAACACAAAGGGGTTAGTACGTCCAAAATGTGCAAAAAACACAAAGGGGTTAGTATGTCCAAAATGTAAAAAAAAAAAAAAAAACAGGGGTTAGAATGTCAAAAATTTGCAAAAAACACAAAGGGGTTAGTTAGTACGTCCAAAATGTAAAAAAAACAAAAAAAAAAACAGGGGTTAGTATGTCAAAAATGTCAAAAAAACACAAAGGGGTTAGTATGTCCAAAATGTAAAAAAGAAAAAAAAAAGGGGGTTAGTATATCCAAAATTTGCAAAAAACACAAAGGGGTTAGTACGTCCAAAATTTGCAAAAAACACAAAGGGGTTAGTATGTCGAAAATGTCAAAAAAAAAAAAAAAAAAAAACAGGGGTTAGAATGTCAAAAATTTGCAAAAAACACAAAGGGGTTAATTAGTACGTCCAAAATGTAAAAAGAAAAAAAAGGGGGTTAGTATATCCAAAATTTGCAAAAAACACAAAGAGTTAGTATGTCGAAAATGTAAAAAAAAAAAAAGGGGGTTATTACATCCAAAATTTGCAAAAAACCCAAAGGGGTTAGTACGTCCAAAATTTGCAAAAAACACATAGGGGTTAGTACGTCCAAAATGTAAAAAAAAAAAAAAAAGGGGGGTTAGTATATCCAAAATTTGCAAAAAACACAAAGGGGTTAGTACGTCCAAAATTTGCAAAAAACACAAAGGGGTTAGTACGTCCAAAATTTGCAAAAAACACAAAGGGTTTAGTATGTCGAAAATGTCAAAAAAACACATAGGGGTTAGTAAGTACAAAATGTAAAAAAAAAAAAAAAGGGGGGTTAGTATATCCAAAATTTGCAAAAAACTCAAAGGGGTTAGTATGTCCAAAATGTAAAAAAAAAAAAAAAAAACGGGTTAGTATGTCGAAAATGTCAAAAAAACACAAAGGGGTTAGTATGTCCAAAATGTAAAAAAAAAAAAAAAAAGGGGGTTAGTATATCCAAAATTTGCAAAAAACACAAAGGGGTTAGTATGTCGAAAATGTCAAAAAAACACATAGGGGTTAGTAAGTCCAAAATGTAAAAAAAAAAAAAAGGGGGTTAGTATATCCAAAATTTGCAAAAAACACAAAGGGGTTAGTACGTCCAAAATTTGCAAAAAACACAAAGGGTTTAAAATGTCAAAAATGTAAAAAAAAAAAAAAAAACAGGGGTTAGTATGTCAAAAATTTGCAAAAAAACAAAAAGGGGTTAGTTAGTACGTCCAAAATGTAAAAAAAAAAAAACAAAAAGGGGCTAGTACGTCCAAAATTTGCAAAAAACACAAAGGGGTTAGTATGTCCAAAATGTAAAAAAAAAAAAGGGGGTTAGTATATCCAAAATTTGCAAAAAACACAAAGGGGTTAATATGTCGAAAATGTCAAAAAATTACATAGGGGTTAGTAAGTCCAAAATGTAAAAAAAAAAAAGGGGGTTAGTATATCCAAAATTTGCAAAAAACTCATAGGGGTTAGTATGTCAAAAATGTCAAAAAAACACATAGGGATTAGTATGTCCAAAATGTAAAAAAAAAAAAAAAAAAAAACAGGGGTTAGTATGTCGAAAATGTCAAAAAAACACAAAGGGGTTAGTATGTCCAAAATGTAAAAAAAAAAAAAAAAAACGGGTTAGTATGTCGAAAATGTCCAAAAAACACAAAGGGGTTAGTATGTCCAAAATGTAAAAAAAAAAAAAAGGGGGTTAGTACATCCAAAATTTGCAAAAAACACAAAGGGGTTGGTACGTCCAAAATTTGCAAAAAACACAAAGGGTTTAGAATGTCCAAAATGTAAAAAAAAAAAAAAAAAAACGGGTTTGTATGTCAAAAATTTGCAAAAAAACACAAAGGGGTTAGTTAGTATGTCCAAAATGTAAAAAACAAAACAAAAAGGGGTTAGTACGTCCAAAATTTGCAAAAAACACAAAGGGGTTAGTACGTCCAAAATGTGCAAAAAACACAAAGGGGTTAGTATGTCCAAAATGTAAAAAAAAAAAAAAAAACAGGGGTTAGAATGTCAAAAATTTGCAAAAAAACACAAAGGGGTTAGTTAGTACGTCCAAAATGTAAAAAAAACAAAAAAAAAACCAGGGGTTAGTATGTCGAAAATGTCAAAAAAACACAAAGGGGTTAGTATGTCCAAAATGTAAAAAAAAAAGGGGGTTAGTATATCCAAAATTTGCAAAAAACACAAAGGGGTTAGTATGTCCAAAATGTAAAAAGAAAAAAAAGGGGGTTAGTATATCCAAAATTTGCAAAAAACACAAAGAGTTAGTACGTCGAAAATGTAAAAAAAAAAAAAGGGGGTTAGTATATCCAAAATTTGCAAAAAACCCAAAGGGGTTAGTACGTCCAAAATTTGCAAAAAACACATAGGGGTTAGTACGTCCAAAATGTAAAAAAAAAAAAAAAAAGGGGGTTAGTATATCCAAAATTTGCAAAAAACACAAAGGGGTTAGTATGTCGAAAATGTCAAAAAAACACATAGGGGTTAGTAAGTCCAAAATGTAAAAAAAAAAAGGGGGGTTAGTATATCCAAAATTTGCAAAAAACACAAAGGGGTTAGTACGTCCAAAATTTGCAAAAAACACAAAGGGTTTAGAATGTCCAAAATGTAAAAAAAAAAAACAAACAGGGGTTAGTATGTCAAAAATTTGCAAAAAAACACAAAGGGGTTAGTTAGTACGTCCAAAATGTAAAAAAAAACAAAAAGGGGTTAGTACGTCCAAAATTTGCAAAAAACACAAAGGGGTTAGTACGTCCAAAATTTGCAAAAAACACAAAGGGGTTAGTATGTCCAAAATGTAAAAAAAAAAAAAAAAACAGGGGTTGGTATGTCGAAAATGTCAAAAAAACACAAAGGGGTTAGTATGTCCAAAATGTAAAAAAAAAACAAAAAAAAACGGGTTAGTATGTCGAAAATGTCAAAAAAACACAAAGGGGTTAGTATGTCCAAAATGTAAAAAAAAAAAAAAAGGGGGTTAGTATATCCAAAATTTGCAAAAAACACAAAGGGGTTAGTACGTCGAAAATGTCAAAAAAACACATAGGGGTTAGTAAGTCCAAAATGTAAAAAAAAAAAGGGGGTTAGTATATCCAAAATTTGCAAAAAACTCAAAGGGGTTAGTATGTCCAAAATGTAAAAAAAAAAAAAAAAACAGGGGTTGGTATGTCGAAAATGTCAAAAAAACACAAAGGGGTTAGTATGTCCAAAATGTAAAAAAAAAACAAAAAAAAACGGGTTAGTATGTCGAAAATGTCAAAAAAACACAAAGGGGTTAGTATGTCCAAAATGTAAAAAAAAAAAAAAAGGGGGTTAGTATATCCAAAATTTGCAAAAAACACAAAGGGGTTAGTACGTCGAAAATGTCAAAAAAACACATAGGGGTTAGTAAGTCCAAAATGTAAAAAAAAAAAAAAAGGGGGTTAGTATATCCAAAATTTGCAAAAAAACACAAAGGGGTTAGTACGTCCAAAATTTGCAAAAAACACAAAGGGGTTAATATGTCCAAAATGTAAAAAAAAAAAAGGAGGTTAGTATATCCAAAATTTGCAAAAAACACAAAGGGGTTAGTATGTCCAAAATGTCAAAAAAACACATAGGGGTTAGTAAGTCCAAAATGTAAAAAAAAAAAAAGGGGGTTAGTATATCCAAAATTTGCAAAAAACTCAAAGGGGTTAGTATGTCCAAAATGTAAAAAAAAAAAAAAAAGGGGTTAGTATATCCAAAATTTGCAAAAAACACAAAGGGGTTGGTACGTCCAAAATTTGCAAAAAACACAAAGGGTTTAGAATGTCCAAAATGTAAAAAAAAAAAAAAAAAACAGGGGTTAGTATGTCAAAAATTTGCAAAAAAACACAAAGGGGTTAGTTAGTATGTCCAAAAAGTAAAAAAAAAAAACAAAAAGGGGTTAGTACGTCCAAAATTTGCAAAAAACACAAAGGGGTTAGTACGTCCAAAATGTGCAAAAAACACAAAGGGGTTAGTATGTCCAAAATGTAAAAAAAAAAAAAAAAACAGGGGTTAGAATGTCAAAAATTTGCAAAAAACACAAAGGGGTTAGTTAGTACGTCCAAAATGTAAAAAAAACAAAAAAAAAAAACAGGGGTTAGTATGTCGAAAATGTCAAAAAAACACAAAGGGGTTAGTATGTCCAAAAAGTAAAAAAAAAAAACAAAAAGGGGTTAGTACGTCCAAAATTTGCAAAAAACACAAAGGGGTTAGTACGTCCAAAATGTGCAAAAAACACAAAGGGGTTAGTATGTCCAAAATGTAAAAAAAAAAAAAAAAACAGGGGTTAGAATGTCAAAAATTTGCAAAAAACACAAAGGGGTTAGTTAGTACGTCCAAAATGTAAAAAAAACAAAAAAAAAAAACAGGGGTTAGTATGTCGAAAATGTCAAAAAAACACAAAGGGGTTAGTATGTCCAAAATGTAAAAAAGAAAAAAAAAAGGGGGTTAGTATATCCAAAATTTGCAAAAAACACAAAGGGGTTAGTACGTCCAAAATTTGCAAAAAACACAAAGGGGTTAGTATGTCGAAAATGTCAAAAAAAAAAAAAAAAAAACAGGGGTTAGAATGTCAAAAATTTGCAAAAAACACAAAGGGGTTAATTAGTACGTCCAAAATGTAAAAAGAAAAAAAAGGGGGTTAGTATATCCAAAATTTGCAAAAAACACAAAGAGTTAGTATGTCGAAAATGTAAAAAAAAAAAAAGGGGGTTATTACATCCAAAATTTGCAAAAAACCCAAAGGGGTTAGTACGTCCAAAATTTGCAAAAAACACATAGGGGTTAGTACGTCCAAAATGTAAAAAAAAAAAAAAAAGGGGGGTTAGTATATCCAAAATTTGCAAAAAACACAAAGGGGTTAGTATGTCGAAAATGTCAAAAAAAAAACATAGGGGTTAGTAAGTCCAAAATGTAAAAAAAAAAAAGGGGGTTAGTATATCCAAAATTTGCAAAAAACACAAAGGGGTTAGTACGTCCAAAATTTGCAAAAAACACAAAGGGGTTAGTATGTCCAAAATGTAAAAAAAAAAAAAAAAACAGGGGTTAGAATGTCAAAAATTCTCAAAAAACACAAAGGGGTTAGTACGTCCAAAATTTGCAAAAAACACAAAGGGGTTAGTAAGGCGAAAGTTAAAAAAAAACAACGGTAGCATGTCGAAAATGTCAAAAAAACAAAAAAACAGGGGTTAGTATGTCAAAAATTTGCAAAAAACACAAAGGGGTTAGTTAGTTCGTCCAAAATGTAAAAAAAAAACAAAAAGGGGTTAGTACGTCCAAAATTTGCAAAAAACACAAAGGGGTTAGTACGTCCAAAATTTGCAAAAAACAAAAAGGGGTTAGTACGTCCAAAATTTGCAAAAAACACAAAGGGGTTAGTATGTCGAAAATGTAAAAAAAAAAAAGGGGGGTTAGTATATCCAAAATTTGCAAAAAACACAAAGGGGTTAGTACGTCGAAAATGTCAAAAAAACACATAGGGGTTAGTAAGTCCAAAATGTAAAAAAAAAAAAGGGGGGTTAGTATATCCAAAATTTGCAAAAAACACAAAGGGGTTAGTACGTCGAAAATGTCAAAAAAACACATAGGGGTTAGTAAGTCCAAAATGTAAAAAAAAAAAAAAGGGGGTTAGTATATCCAAAATTTGCAAAAAACACAAAGGGGTTAGAATGTCCAAAATGTAAAAAAAAAAAAAAAAAAAACAGGGGTTAGTATGTCAAAAATTTGCAAAAAAACACAAAGGGGTTAGTACGTCCAAAATTTGCAAAAAACACAAAGGGGTTAGTATGTCCAAAATGTAAAAAAAAAAAAAAAACAGGGGTTAGTATGTCGAAAATGTCAAAAAAACACAAAGGGGTTAGTATGTCCAAAATGTAAAAAAAAAAAAAAGGGGGGTTAGTATATCCAAAATTTGCAAAAAACACAAAGGGGTTAGTACGTCCAAAATTTGCAAAAAACACAAAGGGGTTAGTATGTCGAAAATGTCAAAAAAACACATAGGGGTTAGTAAGTCCAAAATGTAAAAAAAAAAAAGGGGGTTAGTATATCCAAAATTTGCAAAAAACTCAAAGGGGTTAGTATGTCCAAAATGTAAAAAAAAAACAAAAAAACAGGGGTTAGTACGTCGAAAATGTCAAAAAAACACAAAGGGGTTAGTATGTCCAAAATGTAAAAAAAAAAAACAAAAAACGGGTTAGTATGTCGAAAATGTCAAAAAAACACAAAGGGGTTAGTATGTCCAAAATGTAAAAAAAAAAAAAAGGGGGTTAGTATATCCAAAATTTGCAAAAAACACAAAGGGGTTAGTATGTCGAAAATGTCAAAAAAACACATAGGGGTTAGTAAGTCCAAAATGTAAAAAAAAAAAAAAAGGGGGTTAGTATATCCAAAATTTGCAAAAAACACAAAGGGGTTAGTATGTCCAAAATGTAAAAAAAAAAACAAAAAAACAGGGGTTAGTATGTCGAAAATGTCAAAAAAACACAAAGGGGTTAGTATGTCCAAAATGTAAGAAAAAAAAAGGGGGTTAGTACATCCAAAATTTGCAAAAAACTCAAAGGGGTTAGTATGTCCAAAATGTAAAAAAAAAAACAAAAAAACAGGGGTTAGTATGTCGAAAATGTCAAAAAAACACAAAGGGGTTAGTATGTCCAAAATGTAAGAAAAAAAAAGGGGGTTAGTACATCCAAAATTTGCAAAAAACTCAAAGGGGTTAGTATGTCCAAAATGTAAAAAAAAAAACAAAAAAACAGGGGTTAGTATGTCGAAAATGTCAAAAAAACACAAAGGGGTTAGTATGTCCAAAATGTAAAAAAAAAAAAAAAAAAACGGGTTAGTATGTCGAAAATGTCAAAAAAACACAAAGGGGTTAGTATGTCCAAAATGTAAAAAAAAAAAAAAGGGGGTTAGTATATCCAAAATTTGCAAAAAACACAAAGGGGTTAGTATGTCGAAAATGTCAAAAAAACACATAGGGGTTAGTAAGTCCAAAATGTAAAAAAAAAAAAAAAGGGGGTTAGTATATCCAAAATTTGCAAAAAACACAAAGGGGTTAGTATGTCCAAAATGTAAAAAAAAAAACAAAAAAACAGGGGTTAGTATGTCGAAAATGTCAAAAAAACACAAAGGGGTTAGTATGTCCAAAATGTAAGAAAAAAAAAGGGGGTTAGTACATCCAAAATTTGCAAAAAACTCAAAGGGGTTAGTATGTCCAAAATGTAAAAAAAAAAACAAAAAAACAGGGGTTAGTATGTCGAAAATGTCAAAAAAACACAAAGGGGTTAGTATGTCCAAAATGTAAGAAAAAAAAAGGGGGTTAGTACATCCAAAATTTGCAAAAAACTCAAAGGGGTTAGTATGTCCAAAATGTAAAAAAAAAAACAAAAAAACAGGGGTTAGTATGTCGAAAATGTCAAAAAAACACAAAGGGGTTAGTATGTCCAAAATGTAAAAAAAAAAAAAAAAAACGGGTTAGTATGTCGAAAATGTCAAAAAAACACAAAGGGGTTAGTATGTCCAAAATGTAAAAAAAAAAACAAAAAAACAGGGGTTAGTATGTCGAAAATGTCAAAAAAACACAAAGGGGTTAGTATGTCCAAAATGTAAGAAAAAAAAAGGGGGTTAGTACATCCAAAATTTGCAAAAAACTCAAAGGGGTTAGTATGTCCAAAATGTAAAAAAAAAAAAAAAAAAACAGGGGTTAGTATGTCGAAAATGTCAAAAAAACACAAAGGGGTTAGTATGTCCAAAATGTAAAAAAAAAAACAAAAAACGGGTTAGTATGTCGAAAATGTCAAAAAAACACAAAGGGGTTAGTATGTCCAAAATGTAAAAAAAAAAAAAAAGGGGGTTAGTATATCCAAAATTTGCAAAAAACACAAAGGGGTTAGTATGTCGAAAATGTCAAAAAAACACCTAGGGGTTAGTAAGTCCAAAATGTAAAAAAAAAAAAAAAGGGGGTTAGTATATCCAAAATTTGCAAAAAACACAAAGGGGTTAGTACGTCCAAAATTTGCAAAAAACACAAAGGGTTTAGAATGTCCAAAATGTAAAAAAAACAAAAAAAACAGGGGTTAGTATGTCAAAAATTTGCAAAAAAACACAAAGGGGTTAGTTAGTACGTCCAAAATGTAAAAAAAAAAACAAAAAGGGGTTAGTACGTCCAAAATTTGCAAAAGACACAAAGGGGATAGTACGTCCAAAATTTGCAAAAAACACAAAGGGGTTAGTATGTCCAAAATGTAAAAAAAAAAAAAAAAACAGGGGTTAGTATGTCGAAAATGTCAAAAAAACACAAAGGGGTTAGAATGTCCAAAATGTAAAAAAAAAAAACAAAAAACAGGGGTTAGTATGTCAAAAATTTGCAAAAAACACAAAGGGTTTAGAATGTCCAAAATGTAAAAAAAAAAAAAAAAAAACAGGGGTTAGTATGTCAAAAATTTGCAAAAAAACACAAAGGGGTTAGTTAGTACGTCCAAAATGTAAAAAAAAAAAAAAAAGGGGGTTAGTATATCCAAAATTTGCAAAAAACACAAAGGGGTTAGTACGTCCAAAATTTGCAAAAAACACAAACGGTTTAGAATGTTCAAAATGTAAAAAAAAAAAAAAAAACAGGGGTTAGTATGTCAAAAATTTGCAAAAAAACACAAAGGGGTTAGTATGTCCAAAATGTAAAAAAAAAAAAAAAAAACAGGGGTTAGTATGTCGAAAATGTCAAAAAAACACAAAGGGGTTAGTATGTCCAAAATGTAAAAAAAAAAAAAAAAGGGGTTAGTACGTCCAAAATTTGCAAAAAACACAAAGGGGTTAGTACGTCCAAAATTTGCAAAAAACACAAAGGGGTTAGTATGTCCAAAATGTAAAAAAAAAAAAAAACAGGGGTTAGTATGTCGAAAATGTCAAAAAAACACAAAGGGGTTAGTAAGTCCAAAATGTAAAAAAAAAAAAAAAAGGGGGTTAGTATATCCAAAATTTGCAAAAAACACAAAGGGGTTAGTACGTCCAAAATTTGCAAAAAACACAAAGGGTTTAGAATGTCCAAAATGTAAAAAAAAAAAAAAAAAAACAGGGGTTAGTATGTCAAAAATTTGCAAAAAAACACAAAGGGGTTAGTTAGTACGTCCAAAATGTAAAAAAAAAAACAAAAAGGGGTTAGTACGTCCAAAATTTGCAAAAGACACAAAGGGGTTAGTATGTCCAAAATGTCAAAAAAACACAAAGGGGTTAGTATGTCCAAAATGTAAAAAAAAAAAAAAAGGGGTTAGTACGTCCAAAATTTGCAAAAAACACAAAGGGGTTAGTATGTCCAAAATGTAAAAAAAAAAAAAAAACAGGGGTTAGTATGTCGAAAATGTCAAAAAAACACATAGGGGTTAGAAAGTCCAAAATGTAAGAAAAAAAAAGGGGGTTAGTATATCCAAAATTTGCAAAAAACTCAAAGGGGTTAGTATGTCCAAAATGTAAAAAAAAAAAAAAAAAAACAGGGGTTAGTATGTCGAAAATGTCAAAAAAACAATAAGGAGTTAGTATGTCCAAAATGTAAAAAAAAAAAAAAAAAACGGGTTAGTATGTCGAAAATGTCAAAAAAACACATAGGGGTTAGTAAAACCAAAATGTAAAAAAAAAAAAAGGGGGGTTAGTATATCCAAAATTTGCAAAAAACACAAAGGGGTTGTTAGTATATCGAAAATGTCAAAAAAACACATAGGGGTTAGTAAGTCCAAAATGTAAAAAAAAAAAAAAAGGGGGTTAGTATATCCAAAATTTGCAAAAAACACAAAGGGGTTAGTACGTCCAAAATTTGCAAAAAACACAAAGGGTTTAGAATGTTCAAAATGTAAAAAAAAAAAAAAAAAAAACAGGGGTTAGTATGTCGAAAATGTCAAAAAAACACAAAGGGGTTAGTATGTCCAAAATGTAAAAAAAAAAAAAAAGGGGGGTTAGTATATCCAAAATTTGCAAAAAACACAAAGGGGTTAGTATGTCCAAAGTGTAAAAAAAAAAAAAAAAACAGGGGTTAGTATGTCGAAAATGTCAAAAAAACACAAAGGGGTTAGTATGTCCAAAATGTAAAAAAAAAAAAAAAGGGGGGTTAGTATATCCAAAATTTGCAAAAAACACAAAGGGGTTAGTATGTCCAAAGTGTAAAAAAAAAAAAAAAGGGGGTTAGTATGTCGAAAATGTCAAAAAAACACAAAGGGGTTAGTATGTCCAAAATGTAAAAAAAAAAAAAAAAGGGGGTTAGTATATCCAAAATTTGCAAAAAACTCAAAGGGGTTAGTATGTCCAAAATGTAAAAAAAAAAAACGAAAAAACAGGGGTTAGTATGTCCAAAATGTAAAAAAAAAAAAAAAAAAAACGGGTTAGTATGTCGAAAATGTCAAAAAAACACAAAGGGGTTAGTATGTCCAAAATGTAAAAAAAAAAAAAAAGGGGGTTAGTATATCCAAAATTTGCAAAAAACACAAAGGGGTTGTTAGTATATCGAAAATGTCAAAAAAACACATAGGGGTTAGTAAGTCCAAAATGTAAAAAAAAAAAAACAGGGGTTAGTATGTCAAAAATTTGCAAAAAAACACAAAGGGGTTAGTTAGTACGTCCAAAATGTAAAAAAAAAAACAAAAAGGGGTTAGTACGTCCAAAATTTGCAAAAAACACAAAGGGGTTAGTACGTCCAAAATTTGCAAAAAACACAAAGGGGTTAGTATGTCCAAAATGTAAAAAAAAAAAAAAAAACAGGGGTTAGTATGTCGAAAATGTCAAAAAAACACAAAGGGGTTAGTATGTCCAAAATGTAAAAAAAAAAAAAAAGGGGGTTAGTATATCCAAAATTTGCAAAAAACACAAAGGGGTTAGTATGTCCAAAATGTAAAAAAAAAAAAAAAAAACAGGGGTTAGTATGTCGAAAATGTCAAAAAAACACAAAGGGGTTAGTATGTCCAAAATGTAAAAAAAAAAAAAAAAAACGGGTTAGTATGTCGAAAATGTCAAAAAAACACATAGGGGTTAGTAAGTCCAAAATGTAAAAAAAAAAAAAAAGGGGGTTAGTATATCCAAAATTTGCAAAAAACACAAAGGGGTTAGTAAGTCCAAAATTTGCAAAAAACACAAAGGGTTTAGAATGTCCAAAATGTAAAAAAAAAAAAAAAAAAACAGGGGTTAGTATGTCAAAAATTTGCAAAAAAACACAAAGGGGTTAGTTAGTACGTCCAAAATGTAAAAAAAAAAACCAAAAAGGGGTTAGTACGTCCAAAATTTGCAAAAAACACAAAGGGGTTAGTATGTCCAACATGTAAAAAAAAAAAAAAAAAACGGGTTAGTATGTCGAAAATGTCAAAAAAACACAAAGGGGTTAGTATGTCCAAAATGTAAAAAAAAAAAAAAAAACAGGGGTTAGTATGTCGAAAATGTCAAAAAAACACAAAGGGGTTAGTATGTCCAAAATGTAAAAAGAAAAAAAAAAACCGGGGGTTAGAATGTCGAAAATGTCAAAAAAACACAAAGGGGTTAGTATGTCCAAAATGTAAAAAAAAAAAAAAGGGGGTTAGTATATCCAAAATTTGCAAAAAACACAAAGGGGTTAGTATGTCGAAAATGTCAAAAAAACACATAGGGGTTAGTAAGTCCAAAATGTAAAAAAAAAAAAAAAACAGGGGTCAGTATGTCAAAAATTTGCAAAAAAACACAAAGGGGTTAGTTAGTACGTCCAAAATGTAAAAAAAAAAACAAAAAGGGGTTAGTACGTCCAAAATTTGCAAAAAACACAAAGGGGTTAGTACGTCCAAAATTTGCAAAAAACACAAAGGGGTTAGTATGTCCAAAATATAAAAAAAAACAAAAAAACAGGGGTTAGTATGTCGAAAATGTCAAAAAAACACAAAGGGGTTAGTATGTCCAAAATGTAAAAAAAAAAAAAAAGGGGGTTAGTATATCCAAAATTTGCAAAAAACACAAAGGGGTTAGTATGTCGAAAATGTCAAAAAAACACATAGGGGTTAGTAAGTCCAAAATGTAAAAAAAAAAAAAAAAACAGGGGTTAGTATGTCGAAAATGTCAAAAAAACACAAAGGGGTTAGTATGTCCAAAATGTAAAAAGAAAAAAAAAAACAGGGGTTAGAATGTCGAAAATGTCAAAAAAACACAAAGGGGTTAGTATGTCCAAAATGTAAAAAAAAAAAAAAGGGGGTTAGTATATCCAAAATTTGCAAAAAACACAAAGGGGTTAGTATGTCGAAAATGTCAAAAAAACACATAGGGGTTAGTAAGTCCAAAATGTAAAAAAAAAAAAAAAACAGGGGTTAGTATGTCAAAAATTTGCAAAAAAACACAAAGGGGTTAGTTAGTACGTCCAAAATGTAAAAAAAAAAACAAAAAGGGGTTAGTACGTCCAAAATTTGCAAAAAACACAAAGGGGTTAGTACGTCCAAAATTTGCAAAAAACACAAAGGGGTTAGTACGTCCAAAATGTAAAAAAAAAAAAAAAAACAGTGGTTAGTATGTCGAAAATGTCAAAAAAACACAAAGGGGTTAGTATGTCCAAAATGCAAAAAAAAAAAAAAAGGGGGTTAGTATATCCAAAATTTGCAAAAAACACAAAGGGGTTAGTACGTCCAAAATTTGCAAAAAACACAAAGGGGTTAGAATGTCCAAAATGTAAAAAAAAAAAAAAAAAAAACAGGGGTTAGTATGTCAAAAATTTGCAAAAAAACACAAAGGGGTTAGTTAGTACGTCCAAAATGTAAAAAAAAACAAAAAGGGGGTTAGTATATCCAAAATTTGCAAAAAACACAAAGGGGTTAGTACGTCCAAAATTTGCAAAAAACACAAAGGGGTTAGTATGTCCAAAATGTAAAAAAAAAAAAAAACAGGGGTTAGTATGTCGAAAATGTCAAAAAAACACAAAGGGGTTAGTATGTCCAAAATGTAAAAAAAAAAAAAAAGGGGGTTAGTATATCCAAAATTTGCAAAAAACACAAAGGGGTTAAAAACACATAGGGGTTAGTAAGTCCAAAATGTAAAAAAAAAAAAAAAAGGAGGTTAGTATATCCAAAATTTGCAAAAAACACAAAGGGGTTAGTATGTCGAAAATGTCAAAAAAACACATAGGGGTTAGTAAGTCCAAAATGTAAGAAAAAAAAAGGGGGTTAGTATATCCAAAATTTGCAAAAAACTCAAAGGGGTTAGTATGTCCAAAATGTAAAAAAAAAAAAAAAAAAAACAGGGGTTAGTATGTCGAAAATGTCAAAAAAACACAAAAGGGTTAGTATGTCCAAAATGTAAAAAAAAAAAAAAAACGGGTTAGTATGTCGAAAATGTCAAAAAAACACAAAGGGGTTAGTATGTCCAAAATGTAAAAAAAAAAAAAAAGGGGGTTAGTATATCCAAAATTTGCAAAAAACACAAAGGGGTTAGTATGTCGAAAATGTCAAAAAAACACATAGGGGTTAGTAAGTCCAAAATGTAAGAAAAAAAAAGGGGGTTAGTATATCCAAAATTTGCAAAAAACTCAAAGGGGTTAGTATGTCCAAAATGTAAAAAAAAAAACAAAAAAACAGGGGTTAGTATGTCGAAAATGTCAAAAAAACACAAAGGGGTTAGTATGTCCAAAATGTAAAAAAAAAAAAAGGGGTTTAGTATATCCAAAATTTGCAAAAAACACAAAGGGGTTAGTATGTCGAAAATGTCAAAAAAACACATAGGGGTTAGTAAGTCCAAAATGTAAAAAAAAAAAAAGGGGGTTAGTATATCCAAAATTTGCAAAAAACACAAAGGGGTTAGTACGTCCAAAATTTGCAAAAAACACAAAGGGGTTAGTACGTCGAAAATGTCAAAAAAACACATAGGGGTTAGTAAGTCCAAAATGTAAAAAAAAAAAAGGGGGTTAGTATATCCAAAATTTGCAAAAAACACAAAGGGGTTAGTATGTCGAAAATGTCAAAAAAACACATAGGGGTTAGTAAGTCCAAAATGTAAAAAAAAAAAAGGGGGTTAGTATATCCAAAATTTGCAAAAAACACAAAGGGGTTAGTATGTCCAAAATGTAAAAAAAAAAAAAAAAAAACAGGGGTTAGTATGTCGAAAATGTCAAAAAAACACAAAGGGGTTAGTATGTCCAAAATGTAAAAAAAAAAAAAAAAGGGGGTTAGTATATCCAAAATTTGCAAAAAACACAAAGGGGTTAGTACGTCCAAAATGTAAAAAAAAAAAAAAAAAACAGGGGTTAGTATGTCAAAAATTTGCAAAAAAACACAAAGGGGTTAGTTAGTACGTCCTAAATGTAAAAAAAAAAACAAAAAGGGGTTAGTACGTCCAAAATTTGCAAAAGACACAAAGGGGTTAGTACGTCTAAAATTTGCAAAAAACACAAAGGGTTTAGAATGTTCAAAATGTAAAAAAAAAAAAAGGGGGTTAGTATATCCAAAATTTGCAAAAAACTCAAAGGGGTTAGTATGTCCAAAATGTAAAAAAAAAAACAAAAAAACAGGGGTTAGTATGTCGAAAATGTCAAAAAAACACAAAGGGGTTAGTATGTCCAAAATGTAAAAAAAAAAAAAAAAACGGGTTAGTATGTCGAAAATGTCAAAAAAACACAAAGGGGTTAGTATGTCCAAAATGTAAAAAAAAAAAAAAAAGGGGGTTAGTATATCCAAAATTTGCAAAAAACACAAAGGGGTTAGTACGTCCAAAATTTGCAAAAAACACAAAGGGGTTAGTATGTCCAAAATGTAAAAAAAAAAAAGGGGGTTAGTATATCCAAAATTTGCAAAAAACACAAAGGGGTTAGTATGTCGAAAATGTCAAAAAAACACATAGGGGTTAGTATGTCCAAAATGTAAAAAAAAAAAAAAAAAACGGGTTAGTATGTCGAAAATGTCAAAAAAACACAAAGGGGTTAGTATGTCCAAAATGTAAAAAAAAAAAAAAAAGGGGGTTAGTATATCCAAAATTTGCAAAAAACACAAAGGGGTTAGTATGTCGAAAATGTCAAAAAAACACATAGGGGTTAGTAAGTCCAAAATGTAAAAAAAAAAAAAAGGGGGTTAGTATATCCAAAATTTGCAAAAAACACAAAGGGGTTAGTACGTCCAAAATTTGCAAAAAACACAAAGGGTTTAGAATGTCAAAAATGTAAAAAAAAAAAAAAAAACAGGGGTTAGTATGTCAAAAATTTGCAAAAAAACAAAAAGGGGTTAGTTAGTACGTCCAAAATGTAAAAAAAAAACAAAAAGGGGCTAGTACGTCCAAAATTTGCAAAAAACACAAAGGGGTTAGTATGTCCAAAATGTAAAAAAAAAAAGGGGGGTTAGTATATCCAAAATTTGCAAAAAACACAAAGGGGTTAATATGTCGAAAATGTCAAAAAAACACATAGGGGTTAGTAAGTCCAAAATGTAAAAAAAAAAAAAGGGGGTTAGTATATCCAAAATTTGCAAAAAACTCATAGGGGTTAGTATGTCAAAAATGTCAAAAAAACACATAGGGGTTAGTATGTCCAAAATGTAAAAAAAAAAAAAAAAAAAAACAGGGGTTAGTATGTCGAAAATGTCAAAAAAACACAAAGGGGTTAGTATGTCCAAAATGTAAAAAAAAAAAAAAAAAACGGGTTAGTATGTCGAAAATGTCCAAAAAACACAAAGGGGTTAGTATGTCCAAAATGTAAAAAAAAAAAAAAGGGGGTTAGTACATCCAAAATTTGCAAAAAACACAAAGGGGTTGGTACGTCCAAAATTTGCAAAAAACACAAAGGGTTTAGAATGTCCAAAATGTAAAAAAAAAAAAAAAAAACGGGTTAGTATGTCAAAAATTTGCAAAAAAACACAAAGGGGTTAGTTAGTATGTCCAAAATGTAAAAAACAAAACAAAAAGGGGTTAGTACGTCCAAAATTTGCAAAAAACACAAAGGGGTTAGTACGTCCAAAATGTGCAAAAAACACAAAGGGGTTAGTATGTCCAAAATGTAAAAAAAAAAAAAAAAACAGGGGTTAGAATGTCAAAAATTTGCAAAAAAACACAAAGGGGTTAGTTAGTACGTCCAAAATGTAAAAAAAACAAAAAAAAAACCAGGGGTTAGTATGTCGAAAATGTCAAAAAAACACAAAGGGGTTAGTATGTCCAAAATGTAAAAAAAAAAGGGGGTTAGTATATCCAAAATTTGCAAAAAACACAAAGGGGTTAGTATGTCCAAAATGTAAAAAGAAAAAAAAGGGGGTTAGTATATCCAAAATTTGCAAAAAACACAAAGAGTTAGTACGTCGAAAATGTAAAAAAAAAAAAAGGGGGTTAGTATATCCAAAATTTGCAAAAAACCCAAAGGGGTTAGTACGTCCAAAATTTGCAAAAAACACATAGGGGTTAGTACGTCCAAAATGTAAAAAAAAAAAAAAAAAGGGGGTTAGTATATCCAAAATTTGCAAAAAACACAAAGGGGTTAGTATGTCGAAAATGTCAAAAAAACACATAGGGGTTAGTAAGTCCAAAATGTAAAAAAAAAAAGGGGGGTTAGTACATCCAAAATTTGCAAAAAACACAAAGGGGTTAGTACGTCCAAAATTTGCAAAAAACACAAAGGGTTTAGAATGTCCAAAATGTAAAAAAAAAAAAAAAACAGGGGTTAGTATGTCAAAAATTTGCAAAAAAACACAAAGGGGTTAGTTAGTACGTCCAAAATGTAAAAAAAAAACAAAAAGGGGTTAGTACGTCCAAAATTTGCAAAAAACACAAAGGGGTTAGTACGTCCAAAATTTGCAAAAAACACAAAGGGGTTAGTATGTCCAAAATGTAAAAAAAAAAAAAAAAACAGGGGTTGGTATGTCGAAAATGTCAAAAAAACACAAAGGGGTTAGTATGTCCAAAATGTAAAAAAAAAACAAAAAAAAACGGGTTAGTATGTCGAAAATGTCAAAAAAACACAAAGGGGTTAGTATGTCCAAAATGTAAAAAAAAAAAAAAAGGGGGTTAGTATATCCAAAATTTGCAAAAAACACAAAGGGGTTAGTACGTCGAAAATGTCAAAAAAACACATAGGGGTTAGTAAGTCCAAAATGTAAAAAAAAAAGGGGGTTAGTATATCCAAAATTTGCAAAAAACTCAAAGGGGTTAGTATGTCCAAAATGTAAAAAAAAAAAAAAAAACAGGGGTTGGTATGTCGAAAATGTCAAAAAAACACAAAGGGGTTAGTATGTCCAAAATGTAAAAAAAAAACAAAAAAAAACGGGTTAGTATGTCGAAAATGTCAAAAAAACACAAAGGGGTTAGTATGTCCAAAATGTAAAAAAAAAAAAAAAGGGGGTTAGTATATCCAAAATTTGCAAAAAACACAAAGGGGTTAGTACGTCGAAAATGTCAAAAAAACACATAGGGGTTAGTAAGTCCAAAATGTAAAAAAAAAAAGGGGGTTAGTACATCCAAAATTTGCAAAAAACACAAAGGGGTTAGTACGTCGAAAATGTCAAAAAAACACATAGGGGTTAGTAAGTCCAAAATGTAAAAAAAAAAAAAGGGGGTTAGTATATCCAAAATTTGCAAAAAACACAAAGGGGTTAGTATGTCGAAAATGTCAAAAAAACACATAGGGGTTAGTAAGTCCAAAATGTAAAAAAAAAAAAAAAGGGGGTTAGTATATCCAAAATTTGTAAAAAAACACAAAGGGGTTAGTACGTCCAAAATTTGCAAAAAACACAAAGGGGTTAATATGTCCAAAATGTAAAAAAAAAAAGGGGGTTAGTATATCCAAAATTTGCAAAAAACACAAAGGGGTTAGTATGTCCAAAATGTCAAAAAAAACACATAGGGGTTAGTAAGTCCAAAATGTAAAAAAAAAAAAGGGGGTTAGTATATCCAAAATTTGTAAAAAAACACAAAGGGGTTAGTACGTCCAAAATTTGCAAAAAACTCAAAGGGGTTAGTATGTCCAAAATGTAAAAAAAAAAAAAAAAAGGGGTTAGTATATCCAAAATTTGCAAAAAACACAAAGGGGTTGGTACGTCCAAAATTTGCAAAAAACACAAAGGGTTTAGAATGTCCAAAATGTAAAAAAAAAAAAAAAAAACAGGGGTTAGTATGTCAAAAATTTGCAAAAAAACACAAAGGGGTTAGTTAGTATGTCCAAAAAGTAAAAAAAAAAACAAAAAGGGGTTAGTACGTCCAAAATTTGCAAAAAACACAAAGGGGTTAGTACGTCCAAAATGTGCAAAAAACACAAAGGGGTTAGTATGTCCAAAATGTAAAAAAAAAAAAAAAAACAGGGGTTAGAATGTCAAAAATTTGCAAAAAACACAAAGGGGTTAGTTAGTACGTCCAAAATGTAAAAAAAACAAAAAAAAAAACAGGGGTTAGTATGTCAAAAATGTCAAAAAAACACAAAGGGGTTAGTATGTCCAAAATGTAAAAAAGAAAAAAAAAAGGGGGTTAGTATATCCAAAATTTGCAAAAAACACAAAGGGGTTAGTACGTCCAAAATTTGCAAAAAACACAAAGGGGTTAGTATGTCGAAAATGTCAAAAAAAAAAAAAAAAAAAAACAGGGGTTAGAATGTCAAAAATTTGCAAAAAACACAAAGGGGTTAATTAGTACGTCCAAAATGTAAAAAGAAAAAAAAGGGGGTTAGTATATCCAAAATTTGCAAAAAACACAAAGAGTTAGTATGTCGAAAATGTAAAAAAAAAAAAAGGGGGTTATTACATCCAAAATTTGCAAAAAACCCAAAGGGGTTAGTACGTCCAAAATTTGCAAAAAACACATAGGGGTTAGTACGTCCAAAATGTAAAAAAAAAAAAAAAAGGGGGGTTAGTATATCCAAAATTTGCAAAAAACACAAAGGGGTTAGTATGTCGAAAATGTCAAAAAAAAAACATAGGGGTTAGTAAGTCCAAAATGTAAAAAAAAAAGGGGGTTAGTATATCCAAAATTTGCAAAAAACACAAAGGGGTTAGTACGTCCAAAATTTGCAAAAAACACAAAGGGGTTAGTATGTCCAAAATGTAAAAAAAAAAAAAAAAACAGGGGTTAGAATGTCAAAAATTCTCAAAAAACACAAAGGGGTTAGTACGTCCAAAATTTGCAAAAAACACAAAGGGGTTAGTAAGGCGAAAGTTAAAAAAAAACAACGGTAGCATGTCGAAAATGTCAAAAAAACAAAAAAACAGGGGTTAGTATGTCAAAAATTTGCAAAAAACACAAAGGGGTTAGTTAGTTCGTCCAAAATGTAAAAAAAAAACAAAAAGGGGTTAGTACGTCCAAAATTTGCAAAAAACACAAAGGGGTAAGTACGTCCAAAATTTGCAAAAAACAAAAAGGGGTTAGTACGTCCAAAATTTGCAAAAAACACAAAGGGGTTAGTATGTCGAAAATGTCAAAAAAACACATAGGGGTTAGTAAGTCCAAAATGTAAAAAAAAAAAAGGGGGGTTAGTATATCCAAAATTTGCAAAAAACACAAAGGGGTTAGTCCGTCGAAAATGTCAAAAAAACACATAGGGGTTAGTAAGTCCAAAATGTAAAAAAAAAAAAAAAGGGGGTTAGTATATCCAAAATTTGCAAAAAACACAAAGGGGTTAGAATGTCCAAAATGTAAAAAAAAAAAAAAAAAAACAGGGGTTAGTATGTCAAAAATTTGCAAAAAAACACAAAGGGGTTAGTACGTCCAAAATTTGCAAAAAACACAAAGGGGTTAGTATGTCCAAAATGTAAAAAAAAAAAAAAAAAACAGGGGTTAGTATGTCGAAAATGTCAAAAAAACACAAAGGGGTTAGTATGTCCAAAATGTAAAAAAAAAAAAAAGGGGGGTTAGTATATCCAAAATTTGCAAAAAACACAAAGGGGTTAGTACGTCCAAAATTTGCAAAAAACACAAAGGGGTTAGTATGTCGAAAATGTCAAAAAAACACATAGGGGTTAGTAAGTCCAAAATGTAAAAAAAAAAAAGGGGGTTAGTATATCCAAAATTTGCAAAAAACTCAAAGGGGTTAGTATGTCCAAAATGTAAAAAAAAAACAAAAAAACAGGGGTTAGTATGTCGAAATGTCAAAAAAACACAAAGGGGTTAGTATGTCCAAAATGTAAAAAAAAAAAAAAAAAAACGGGTTAGTATGTCGAAAATGTCAAAAAAACACAAAGGGGTTAGTATGTCCAAAATGTAAAAAAAAAAAAAAGGGGGTTAGTATATCCAAAATTTGCAAAAAACACAAAGGGGTTAGTATGTCGAAAATGTCAAAAAAACACATAGGGGTTAGTAAGTCCAAAATGTAAAAAAAAAAAAAAAAAGGGGGTTAGTATATCCAAAATTTGCAAAAAACACAAAGGGGTTAGTACGTCCAAAATTTGCAAAAAACACAAAGGGTTTAGAATGTCCAAAATGTAAAAAAAAAAAAAAACAGGGGTTGGTATGTCAAAAATTTGCAAAAAAACACAAAGGGGTTAGTTAGTACGTCCAAAATGTAAAAAAAAAAACCAAAAAGGGGTTAGTACGTCCAAAATTTGCAAAAAACACAAAGGGGTTAGTATGTCCAAAATGTAAAAAAAAAAAAAAAAACAGGGGTTAGTATGTCGAAAATGTCAAAAAAACACAAAGGGGTTAGTATGTCCAAAATGTAAAAAAAAAAAAAAAGGGGGTTAGTATATCCAAAATTTGCAAAAAACACAAAGGGGTTAGTATTTCGAAAATGTAAAAAAAAGAAAAAAAGGGGGTTAGTATATCCAAAATTTGAAAAAAACACAAAGGGGTTAGTAAGTCCAAAATGTAAAAAAAAAAAAAAAGGGGGTTAGTATATCCAAAATTTGCAAAAAACACAAAGGGGTTAGAATGTCCAAAATGTAAAAAAAAAAAAAAAAAAAAACAGGGGTTAGTATGTCAAAAATTTGCAAAAAAACACAAAGGGGTTAGTTAATTAGTACGTCCAAAATGTAAAAAAAAAAACAAAAAGGGGTTAGTACGTCCCATATTTGCAAAAAACACAAAGGGGTTAGTACGTCCAAAATTTGCAAAAAACACAAAGGGGTTAGTATGTCGAAAATGTCAAAAAAACACAAAGGGGTTAGTATGTCCAAAATGTAAAAAAAAAAAAAAAGGGGGTTAGTATATCCAAAATTTGCAAAAAACACAAAGGGGTTAGTACGTCGAAAATGTCAAAAAACACATAGGGGTTAGTAAGTCCAAAATGTAAAAAAAAAAAAAAAAAGGAGGTTAGTATATCCAAAATTTGCAAAAAACACAAAGGGGTTAGTATGTCCAAAATGTAAAAAAAAAAACAAAAAAACAGGGGTTAGTATGTCGAAAATGTCAAAAAAACACATAGGGGTTAGTAAGTCCAAAATGTAAAAAAAAAAAAAAAAAGGAGGTTAGTATATCCAAAATTTGCAAAAAACACAAAGGGGTTAGTATGTCCAAAATGTAAAAAAAAAAAAAAAAAACGGGTTAGTATGTCGAAAATGTCAAAAAAACACAAAGGGGTTAGTATGTCCAAAATGTAAAAAAAAAAAAAAAAACAGGGGTTAGTATGTCGAAAATGTCAAAAAAACACAAAGGGGTTAGAATGTCCAAAATGTAAAAAAAAAAAAAAAAAAACAGGGGTTAGTATATCCAAAATTTGCAAAAAACACAAAGGGGTTAGTACGTCCAAAATTTGCAAAAAACACAAAGGGTTTAGAATGTTCAAAATGTAAAAAAAAAAAAAAAAACAGGGGTTAGTATGTCGAAAATGTCAAAAAAACACAAAGGGGTTAGTATGTCCAAAATGTAAAAAAAAAAAAAAAGGGGTTAGTACGTCCAAAATTTGCAAAAAACACAAAGGGGTTAGTACGTCCAAAATTTGCAAAAAACACAAAGGGGTTAGTATGTCCAAAATGTAAAAAAAAAAAAAAAACAGGGGTTAGTATGTCGAAAATGTCAAAAAAACACAAAGGGGTTAGTATGTCCAAAATGTAAAAAAAAAAAAAAGGGGGTTAGTATATCCAAAATTTGCAAAAAACACAAAGGGGTTAGTATGTCGAAAATGTCAAAAAAACACATAGGGGTTAGTAAGTCCAAAATGTAAAAAAAAAAAAAAAGGGGGTTAGTATATCCAAAATTTGCAAAAAACACAAAGGGGTTAGTACGTCCAAAATTTGCAAAAAACACAAAGGGTTTAGAATGTCCAAAATGTAAAAAAAAAAAAAAAAAAAACAGGGGTTAGTATGTCAAAAATTTGCAAAAAACCACAAAGGGGTTAGTTAGTACGTCCAAAATGTAAAAAAAAACAAAAAGGGGGTTAGTATATCCAAAATTTGCAAAAAACACAAAGGGGTTAGTACGTCCAAAATTTGCAAAAAACACAAAGGGGTTAGTATGTCCAAAATGTAAAAAAAAAAAAAAAACAGGGGTTAGTATGTCGAAAATGTCAAAAAAACACAAAGGGGTTAGTATGTCCAAAATGTAAAAAAAAAAAAAAAAGGGGGTTAGTATATCCAAAATTTGCAAAAAACACAAAGGGGTTAAAAACACATAGGGGTTAGTAAGTCCAAAATGTAAAAAAAAAAAAAAAAGGAGGTTAGTATATCCAAAATTTGCAAAAAACACAAAGGGGTTAGTATGTCGAAAATGTCAAAAAAACACATAGGGGTTAGTAAGTCCAAAATGTAAGAAAAAAAAAGGGGGTTAGTATATCCAAAATTTGCAAAAAACTCAAAGGGGTTAGTATGTCCAAAATGTAAAAAAAAAAAAAAAAAAACAGGGGTTAGTATGTCGAAAATGTCAAAAAAACAATAAGGAGTTAGTATGTCCAAAATGTAAAAAAAAAAACAAAAAGGGGTTAGTACGTCCAAAATTTGCAAAAGACACAAAGGGGTTAGTATGTCCAAAATGTCAAAAAAACACAAAGGGGTTAGTATGTCCAAAATTTGCAAAAAACACAAAGGGGTTAGTACGTCCAAAATTTGCAAAAAACACAAAGGGGTTAGTATGTCCAAAATGTAAAAAAAAAAAAAAAACAGGGGTTAGTATGTCGAAAATGTCAAAAAAACACATAGGGGTTAGAAAGTCCAAAATGTAAGAAAAAAAAAGGGGGTTAGTATATCCAAAATTTGCAAAAAACTCAAAGGGGTTAGTATGTCCAAAATGTAAAAAAAACAAAAAAAAAAACAGGGGTTAGTATGTCGAAAATGTCAAAAAAACAATAAGGAGTTAGTATGTCCAAAATGTAAAAAAAAAAAAAAAAAAACGGGTTATTATGTCGAAAATGTCAAAAAAACACATAGGGGTTAGTAAGTCCAAAATGTAAAAAAAAAAAAAAAGGGGGTTAGTATATCCAAAATTTGCAAAAAACACAAAGGGGTTAGTACGTCCAAAATTTGAAAAAAACACAAAGGGGTTAGTATGTCCAAAATGTAAAAAAAAAAAAAAAACAGGGGTTAGTATGTCGAAAATGTCAAAAAAACACATAGGGGTTAGAAAGTCCAAAATGTAAGAAAAAAAAGGGGGTTAGTATATCCAAAATTTGCAAAAAACTCAAAGGGGTTAGTATGTCCAAAATGTAAAAAAAAAAAAAAAAAAACAGGGGTTAGTATGTCGAAAATGTCAAAAAAACAATAAGGAGTTAGTATGTCCAAAATGTAAAAAAAAAAAAAAAAAAACGGGTTAGTATGTCGAAAATGTCAAAAAAACACATAGGGGTTAGTAAGTCCAAAATGTAAAAAAAAAAAAAAAGGGGGTTAGTATATCCAAAATTTGCAAAAAACACAAAGGGGTTAGTACGTCCAAAATTTGCAAAAAACACAAAGGGTTTAGAATGTCCAAAATGTAAAAAAAAAAAAAAAAAACAGGGGTTAGTATGTCAAAAATTTGCAAAAAAACACAAAGGGGTTAGTTAGTACGTCCAAAATGTAAAAAAAAAAACAAAAAGGGGTTAGTACATCCAAATTTTGCAAAAAACACAAAGGGGTTAGTACGTCCAAAATTTGAAAAAAACACAAAGGGGTTGTTAGTATATCGAAAATGTCAAAAAAACACATAGGGGTTAGTAAGTCCAAAATGTAAAAAAAAAAAAAAAGGGGGTTAGTATATCCAAAATTTGCAAAAAACACAAAGGGGTTAGTACGTCCAAAATTTGCAAAAAACACAAAGGGTTTAGAATGTCCAAAATGTAAAAAAAAAAAAAAAAAACAGGGGTTAGTATGTCAAAAATTTGCAAAAAAACACATAGGGGTTAGTAAGTCCAAAATGTAAAAAAAAAAACAAAAAGGGGTTAGTACATCCAAATTTTGCAAAAAACACAAAGGGGTTAGTACGTCCAAAATTTGAAAAAAACACAAAGGGGTTAGTATGTCCAAAATGTAAAAAAAAAAAAAAAAACAGGGGTTAGTATGTCGAAAATGTCAAAAAAACACAAAGGGGTTAGTATGTCCAAAATGTAAAAAAAAAAAAAAGGGGGGTTAGTATATCCAAAATTTGCAAAAAACACAAAGGGGTTAGTATGTCCAAAGTGTAAAAAAAAAAAAAGGGGGTTAGTATGTCGAAAATGTCAAAAAAACACAAAGGGGTTAGTATGTCCAAAATGTAAAAAAAAAAAAAAAAGGGGGTTAGTATATCCAAAATTTGCAAAAAACTCAAAGGGGTTAGTATGTCCAAAATGTAAAAAAAAAAAACGAAAAAACAGGGGTTAGTATGTCGAAAATGTCAAAAAAACACAAAGGGGTTAGTTAGTACGTCCAAAATGTAAAAAAAAAAAAAAAAAAAAAACGGGTTAGTATGTCGAAAATGTCAAAAAAACACATAGGGGTTAGTAAGTCCAAAATGTAAAAAAAAAAAAAAGGGGGTTAGTATATCCAAAATTTGCAAAAAACACAAAGGGGTTAGTACGTCCAAAATTTGCAAAAAACACAAAGGGTTTAGAATGTTCAAAATGTAAAAAAAAAAAAAAAAAACAGGGGTTAGTATGTCAAAAATTTGCAAAAAAACACAAAGGGGTTAGTTAGTACGTCCAAAATGTAAAAAAAAAAACAAAAAGGGGTTAGTACGTCCAAAATTTGCAAAAAACACAAAGGGGTTAGTACGTCCAAAATTTGCAAAAAACACAAAGGGGTTAGTATGTCCAAAATGTAAAAAAAAAAAAAAAAAACAGGGGTTAGTATGTCGAAAATGTCAAAAAAACACAAAAGGGTTAGTATGTCCAAAATGTAAAAAAAAAAAAAAAGGGGTTTAGTATATCCAAAATTTGCAAAAAACACAAAGGGGTTAGTATGTCCAAAATGTAAAAAAAAAAAAAAAAAAAACAGGGGTTAGTATGTCGAAAATGTCAAAAAAACACAAAGGGGTTAGTATGTCCAAAATGTAAAAAAAAAAAAAAAAAACGGGTTAGTATGTCGAAAATGTCAAAAAAACACATAGGGGTTAGTAAGTCCAAAATGTAAAAAAAAAAAAAAGGGGGTTAGTATATCCAAAATTTGCAAAAAACACAAAGGGGTTAGTAAGTCCAAAATTTGCAAAAAAACACAAAGGGTTTAGAATGTCCAAAATGTAAAAAAAAAAAAAAAAAAAACAGGGGTTAGTATGTCAAAAATTTGCAAAAAAACACAAAGGGGTTAGTTAGTACGTCCAAAATGTAAAAAAAAAAAAAAAGGGGTTAGTACGTCCAAATTTTGCAAAAAACACAAAGGGGTTAGTACGTCCAAAATTTGCAAAAAACACAAAGGGGTTAGTATGTCCAAAATGTAAAAAAAAAAAAAAAAAAACGGGTTAGTATGTCGAAAATGTCAAAAAAACACAAAGGGGTTAGTATGTCCAAAATGTAAAAAAAAAAAAAAAGGGGGTTAGTATATCCAAAATTTGCAAAAAACACAAAGGGGTTAGTATGTCGAAAATGTCAAAAAAACACATAGGGGTTAGTAAGTCCAAAATGTAAGAAAAAAAAAGGGGGTTAGTATATCCAAAATTTGCAAAAAACTCAAAGGGGTTAGTATGTCCAAAATGTAAAAAAAAAAACAAAAAAACGGGTTAGTATGTCGAAAATGTCAAAAAAACACAAAGGGGTTAGTATGACGTAAATGTCGAAAAAACACAAAGGGGTTAGTATGTCGAAAAATTAGAAAAAACACAAAGGGGTTAGTATGTCCAAAATGTAAAAAAAAAAAAAAGGGGGTTAGTATATCCAAAATTTGCAAAAAACACAAAGGGGTTAGTATGTCGAAAATGTCAAAAAAACACATAGGGGTTAGTAAGTCCAAAATGTAAAAAAAAAAAAAGGGGGTTAGTATATCCAAAATTTGCAAAAAACACAAAGGGGTTAGTATGTCCAAAATGTAAAAAAAAAAACAAAAAAACAGGGGTTAGTATGTCGAAAATGTCAAAAAAACACAAAGGGGTTAGTATGTCCAAAATGTAAAAAAAAAAAAAAAAGGGGGTTAGTATATCCAAAATTTGCAAAAAACACAAAGGGGTTAGTACGTCCAAAATTTGCAAAAAACACAAAGGGTTTAGAATGTCCAAAATGTAAAAAAAAAAAAAAAACAGGGGTTAGTATGTCAAAAATTTGCAAAAAAACACAAAGGGGTTAGTTAGTACGTCCAAAATGTAAAAAAAAAAACAAAAAGGGGTTAGTACGTCCAAAATTTGCAAAAAACACAAAGGGGTTAGTACGTCCAAAATTTGCAAAAAACACAAAGGGGTTAGTATGTCCAAAATGTAAAAAAAAAAAAAAAAACAGGGGTTAGTATGTCGAAAATGTCAAAAAAACACAAAGGGGTTAGTATGTCCAAAATGTAAAAAAAAAAAAAAAAGGGGGTTAGTATATCCAAAATTTGCAAAAAACACAAAGGGGTTAGTATGTCGAAAATGTCAAAAAAACACATAGGGGTTAGTAAGTCCAAAATGTAAGAAAAAAAAGGGGGTTAGTATATCCAAAATTTGCAAAAAACTCAAAGGGGTTAGTATGTCCAAAATGTAAAAAAAAAAAAAAAAAAACAGGGGTTAGTATGTCGAAAATGTCAAAAAAACACAAAGGGGTTAGTATGTCCAAAATGTAAAAAAAAAAAAAAAAAACGGGTTAGTATGTCGAAAATGTCAAAAAAACACAAAGGGGTTAGTTAGTACGTCCAAAATGTAAAAAAAAAAAAAAAAAAGGGGGTTAGTATATCCAAAATTTGCAAAAAACACAAAGGGGTTAGTACGTCCAAAATTTGCAAAAAACACAAAGGGTTTAGAATGTCCAAAATGTAAAAAAAAAAAAAAAAAAAACAGGGGTTAGTATGTCAAAAATTTGCAAAAAAACACAAAGGGGTTAGTTAGTACGTCCAAAATGTAAAAAAAAAAAAAAAGGGGGTTAGTATATCCAAAATTTGCAAAAAACACAAAGGGGTTAGTACGTCCAAAATTTGCAAAAAACACAAAGGGGTTAGTATGTCCAAAATGTAAAAAAAAAAAAAAAAACAGTGGTTAGTATGTCGAAAATGTCAAAAAAACACAAAGGGGTTAGTATGTCCAAAATGTAAAAAAAAAAAAAAAGGGGGTTAGTATATCCAAAATTTGCAAAAAACACAAAGGGGTTAGTATGTCGAAAATGTCAAAAAAACACATAGGGGTTAGTAAGTCCAAAATGTAAGAAAAAAAAAGGGGGTTAGTATATCCAAAATTTGCAAAAAACTCAAAGGGGTTAGTATGTTCAAAATGTAAAAAAAAAAAAAAAAAAACAGGGGTTAGTATGTCGAAAATGTCAAAAAAACACAAAAGGGTTAGTATGTCCAAAATGTAAAAAAAAAAAAAAAAACGGGTTAGTATGTCGAAAATGTCAAAAAAACACAAAGGGGTTAGTATGTCCAAAATGTAAAAAAAAAAAAAAAGGGGGTTAGTATATCCAAAATTTGCAAAAAACACAAAGGGGTTAGTATGTCGAAAATGTCAAAAAAACACATAGGGGTTAGTAAGTCCAAAATGTAAGAAAAAAAAAGGGGGTTAGTATATCCAAAATTTGCAAAAAACTCAAAGGGGTTAGTATGTCCAAAATGTAAAAAAAAAAACAAAAAAACAGGGGTTAGTATGTCGAAAATGTCAAAAAAACACAAAGGGGTTAGTATGTCCAAAATGTAAAAAAAAAAAAAAGGGGTTTAGGTTATCCAAAATTTGCAAAAAACACAAAGGGGTTAGTATGTCCAAAATGTAAAAAAAAAAACAAAAAAACAGGGGTTAGTATGTCGAAAATGTCAAAAAAACACAAAGGGGTTAGTATGTCCAAAATGTAAAAAAAAAAAAAAGGGGTTTAGGTTATCCAAAATTTGCAAAAAACACAAAGGGGTTAGTACGTCCAAAATTTGCAAAAAACACAAAGGGGTTAGTATGTCCAAAATGTAAAAAAAAAAACAAAAAAACAGGGGTTAGTATGTCGAAAATGTCAAAAAAACACAAAGGGGTTAGTATGTCCAAAATGTAAAAAAAAAAAAAAGGGGTTTAGGTTATCCAAAATTTGCAAAAAACACAAAGGGGTTAGTACGTCCAAAATTTGCAAAAAACACAAAGGGTTTAGAATGTCCAAAATGTAAAAAAAAAAAAAAAAAAACAGGGGTTAGTATGTCAAAAATTTGCAAAAAAACACAAAGGGGTTAGTTAGTACGTCCAAAATGTAAAAAAAAACAAAAAGGGGGTTAGTATATCCAAAATTTGCAAAAAACACAAAGGGGTTAGTACGTCCAAAATTTGCAAAAAACACAAAGGGGTTAGTATGTCCAAAATGTGAAAAAAAAAAAAAACAGGGGTTAGTATGTCGAAAATGTCAAAAAAACACAAAGGGGTTAGTATGTCCAAAATGTAAAAAAAAAAAAAAAGGGGGTTAGTATATCCAAAATTTGCAAAAAACACAAAGGGGTTAAAAACACATAGGGGTTAGTAAGTCCAAAATGTAAAAAAAAAAAAAAAAGGAGGTTAGTATATCCAAAATTTGCAAAAAACACAAAGGGGTTAGTATGTCCAAAATGTCAAAAAAACACATAGGGGTTAGTAAGTCCAAAATGTAAGAAAAAAAAAGGGGGTTAGTATATCCAAAATTTGCAAAAAACTCAAAGGGGTTAGTATGTCCAAAATGTAAAAAAAAAAAAAAAAAAACAGGGGTTAGTATGTCGAAAATGTCAAAAAAACACAAAAGGGTTAGTATGTCCAAAATGTAAAAAAAAAAAAAAAACGGGTTAGTATGTCGAAAATGTCAAAAAAACACAAAGGGGTTAGTATGTCCAAAATGTAAAAAAAAAAAAAAAGGGGGTTAGTATATCCAAAATTTGCAAAAAACACAAAGGGGTTAGTACGTCGAAAATGTCAAAAAAACACATAGGGGTTAGTAAGTCCAAAATGTAAGAAAAAAAAAGGGGGTTAGTATATCCAAAATTTGCAAAAAACTCAAAGGGGTTAGTATGTCCAAAATGTAAAAAAAAACAAAAAAACAGGGGTTAGTATGTCGAAAATGTCAAAAAAACACAAAGGGGTTAGTATGTCCAAAATGTAAAAAAAAAAAAAAGGGGTTTAGTATATCCAAAATTTGCAAAAAACACAAAGGGGTTAGTATGTCGAAAATGTCAAAAAAACACATAGGGGTTAGTAAGTCCAAAATGTAAAAAAAAAAAAAGGGGGTTAGTATATCCAAAATTTGCAAAAAACACAAAGGGGTTAGTACGTCCAAAATTTGCAAAAAACACAAAGGGTTTAGAATGTCCAAAATGTAAAAAAAAAAAAAAAAAAACAGGGGTTAGTATGTCAAAAATTTGCAAAAAAACACAAAGGGGTTAGTTAGTACGTCCAAAATGTAAAAAAAAAAAAAAAGGGGGTTAGTATATCCAAAATTTGCAAAAAACACAAAGGGGTTAGTACGTCGAAAATGTCAAAAAAACACATAGGGGTTAGTAAGTCCAAAATGTAAAAAAAAAAAAGGGGGTTAGTATATCCAAAATTTGCAAAAAACTCAAAGGGGTTAGTATGTCCAAAATGTAAAAAAAAAAAAAAAAACAGGGGTTAGTATGTCGAAAATGTCAAAAAAACACAAAAGGGTTAGTATGTCCAAAATGTAAAAAAAAAAAAAAAAAACGGGTTAGTATGTCGAAAATGTCAAAAAAACACAAAGGGGTTAGTATGTCCAAAATGTAAAAAAAAAAAAAGGGGGGTTAGTATATCCAAAATTTGCAAAAAACACAAAGGGGTTAGTATGTCGAAAATGTCAAAAAAACACATAGGGGTTAGTAAGTCCAAAATGTAAGAAAAAAAAAAGGGGGTTAGTATATCCAAAATTTGCAAAAAACTCAAAGGGGTTAGTATGTCCAAAATGTAAAAAAAAAAACAAAAAAACAGGGGTTAGTATGTCGAAAATGTCAAAAAAACACAAAGGGGTTAGTATGTCCAAAATGTAAAAAAAAAAAAAAAACAGGGGTTAGTATGTCGAAAATGTCAAAAAAACACAAAGGGGTTAGTATGTCCAAAATGTAAAAAAAAAAAAAAAGGGGGTTAGTATATCCAAAATTTGCAAAAAACACAAAGGGGTTAAAAACACATAG
Organism: Urocampus carinirostris; assembly: GCF_059441175.1. Lineage (NCBI taxonomy): Eukaryota > Metazoa > Chordata > Actinopteri > Syngnathiformes > Syngnathidae > Urocampus > Urocampus carinirostris. Next base: position 710,533 of record NC_142352.1, on the reverse strand, counting down.
GGGTTAGTAAGTCCAAAATGTAAAAAAAAAAAAAAAAGGAGGTTAGTATATCCAAAATTTGCAAAAAACACAAAGGGGTTAGTATGTCGAAAATGTCAAAAAAACACATAGGGGTTAGTAAGTCCAAAATGTAAGAAAAAAAAAGGGGGTTAGTATATCCAAAATTTGCAAAAAACTCAAAGGGGTTAGTATGTCCAAAATGTAAAAAAAAAAAAAAAAAAAACAGGGGTTAGTATGTCGAAAATGTCAAAAAAACACAAAAGGGTTAGTATGTCCAAAATGTAAAAAAAAAAAAAAAACGGGTTAGTATGTCGAAAATGTCAAAAAAACACAAAGGGGTTAGTATGTCCAAAATGTAAAAAAAAAAACAAAAAAACAGGGGTTAGTATGTCGAAAATGTCAAAAAAACACAAAGGGGTTAGTATGTCCAAAATGTAAAAAAAAAAAAAAGGGGTTTAGGTTATCCAAAATTTGCAAAAAACACAAAGGGGTTAGTACGTCCAAAATTTGCAAAAAACACAAAGGGTTTAGAATGTCCAAAATGTAAAAAAAAAAAAAAAAAAAAAAACAGGGGTTAGTATGTCAAAAATTTGCAAAAAAACACAAAGGGGTTAGTTAGTACGTCCAAAATGTAAAAAAAAACAAAAAGGGGGTTAGTATATCCAAAATTTGCAAAAAACTCAAAGGGGTTAGTATGTCCAAAATGTAAAAAAAAAAACAAAAAAACAGGGGTTAGTATGTCGAAAATGTCAAAAAAACACAAAGGGGTTAGTATGTCCAAAATGTAAAAAAAAAAAAAAGGGGTTTAGGTTATCCAAAATTTGCAAAAAACACAAAGGGGTTAGTACGTCCAAAATTTGCAAAAAACACAAAGGGTTTAGAATGTCCAAAATGTAAAAAAAAAAAAAAAAAAAACAGGGGTTAGTATGTCAAAAATTTGCAAAAAACAACAAAGGGGTTAGTTAGTACGTCCAAAATGTAAAAAAAAAACAAAAAGGGGGTTAGTATATCCAAAATTTGCAAAAAACACAAAGGGGTTAGTACGTCCAAAATTTGCAAAAAACACAAAGGGGTTAGTATGTCCAAAATGTAAAAAAAAAAAAAAAACAGGGGTTAGTATGTCGAAAATGTCAAAAAAACACAAAGGGGTTAGTATGTCCAAAATGTAAAAAAAAAAAAAAAGGGGGTTAGTATATCCAAAATTTGCAAAAAACACAAAGGGGTTAAAAACACATAGGGGTTAGTAAGTCCAAAATGTAAAAAAAAAAAAAAAAGGAGGTTAGTATATCCAAAATTTGCAAAAAACACAAAGGGGTTAGTATGTCGAAAATGTCAAAAAAACACATAGGGGTTAGTAAGTCCAAAATGTAAGAAAAAAAAAGGGGGTTAGTATATCCAAAATTTGCAAAAAACTCAAAGGGGTTAGTATGTCCAAAATGTAAAAAAAAAAAAAAAAAAAACAGGGGTTAGTATGTCGAAAATGTCAAAAAAACACAAAAGGGTTAGTATGTCCAAAATGTAAAAAAAAAAAAAAAACGGGTTAGTATGTCGAAAATGTCAAAAAAACACAAAGGGGTTAGTATGTCCAAAATGTAAAAAAAAAAAAAAAGGGGGTTAGTATATCCAAAATTTGCAAAAAACACAAAGGGGTTAGTATGTCGAAAATGTCAAAAAAACACATAGGGGTTAGTAAGTCCAAAATGTAAGAAAAAAAAAGGGGGTTAGTATATCCAAAATTTGCAAAAAACTCAAAGGGGTTAGTATGTCCAAAATGTAAAAAAAAAACAAAAAAACAGGGGTTAGTATGTCGAAAATGTCAAAAAAACACAAAGGGGTTAGTATGTCCAAAATGTAAAAAAAAAAAAAAGGGGTTTAGTATATCCAAAATTTGCAAAAAACACAAAGGGGTTAGTATGTCGAAAATGTCAAAAAAACACATAGGGGTTAGTAAGTCCAAAATGTAAAAAAAAAAAAAGGGGGTTAGTATATCCAAAATTTGCAAAAAACACAAAGGGGTTAGTACGTCCAAAATTTGCAAAAAACACAAAGGGTTTAGAATGTCCAAAATGTAAAAAAAAAAAAAAAAAACAGGGGTTAGTATGTCAAAAATTTGCAAAAAAACACAAAGGGGTTAGTTAGTACGTCCAAAATGTAAAAAAAAAAAAAAGGGGGTTAGTATATCCAAAATTTGCAAAAAACACAAAGGGGTTAGTACGTCGAAAATGTCAAAAAAACACATAGGGGTTAGTAAGTCCAAAATGTAAAAAAAAAAAAGGGGGTTTAGTATATCCAAAATTTGCAAAAAACACAAAGGGGTTAGTATGTCGAAAATGTCAAAAAAACACATAGGGGTTAGTAAGTCCAAAATGTAAAAAAAAAAAGGGGGTTAGTATATCCAAAATTTGCAAAAAACTCAAAGGGGTTAGTATGTCCAAAATGTAAAAAAAAAAAAAAAAAAACAGGGGTTAGTATGTCGAAAATGTCAAAAAAACACAAAAGGGTTAGTATGTCCAAAATGTAAAAAAAAAAAAAAAAACGGGTTAGTATGTCGAAAATGTCAAAAAAACACAAAGGGGTTAGTATGTCCAAAATGTAAAAAAAAAAAAAAAGGGGGTTAGTATATCCAAAATTTGCAAAAAACACAAAGGGGTTAGTATGTCGAAAATGTCAAAAAAACACATAGGGGTTAGTAAGTCCAAAATGTAAGAAAAAAAAAAGGGGGTTAGTATATCCAAAATTTGCAAAAAACTCAAAGGGGTTAGTATGTCCAAAATGTAAAAAAAAAAACAAAAAAACAGGGGTTAGTATGTCGAAAATGTCAAAAAAACACAAAGGGGTTAGTATGTCCAAAATGTAAAAAAAAAAAAAAGGGGTTTAGGTTATCCAAAATTTGCAAAAAACACAAAGGGGTTAGTACGTCCAAAATTTGCAAAAAACACAAAGGGTTTAGAATGTCCAAAATGTAAAAAAAAAAAAAAAAAAAACAGGGGTTAGTATGTCAAAAATTTGCAAAAAAACACAAAGGGGTTAGTTAGTACGTCCAAAATGTAAAAAAAAACAAAAAGGGGGTTAGTATATCCAAAATTTGCAAAAAACTCAAAGGGGTTAGTATGTCCAAAATGTAAAAAAAAAAACAAAAAAACAGGGGTTAGTATGTCGAAAATGTCAAAAAAACACAAAGGGGTTAGTATGTCCAAAATGTAAAAAAAAAAAAGGGGGTTAGTATATCCAAAATTTGCAAAAAACTCAAAGGGGTTAGTATGTCCAAAATGTAAAAAAAAAAACAAAAAAACAGGGGTTAGTATGTCGAAAATGTCAAAAAAACACAAAGGGGTTAGTATGTCCAAAATGTAAAAAAAAAAAAAAAGGGGGTTAGTATATCCAAAATTTGCAAAAAACACAAAGGGGTTAGTATGTCGAAAATGTCAAAAAAACACATAGGGGTTAGTAAGTCCAAAATGTAAAAAAAAAAAAAAAGGGGGTTAGTATATCCAAAATTTGCAAAAAACACAAAGGGGTTAGTACGTCCAAAATTTGCAAAAAACACAAAGGGTTTAGAATGTCCAAAATGTAAAAAAAAAAAAAAAAAAAACAGGGGTTAGTATGTCAAAAATTTGCAAAAAAACACAAAGGGGTTAGTTAGTACGTCCAAAATGTAAAAAAAAACAAAAAGGGGGTTAGTATATCCAAAATTTGCAAAAAACACAAAGGGGTTAGTACGTCCAAAATTTGCAAAAAACACAAAGGGGTTAGTATGTCCAAAATGTAAAAAAAAAAAAAAAACAGGGGTTAGTATGTCGAAAATGTCAAAAAAACACAAAGGGGTTAGTATGTCCAAAATGTAAAAAAAAAAAAAAAAGGGGGTTAGTATATCCAAAATTTGCAAAAAACACAAAGGGGTTAAAAACACATAGGGGTTAGTAAGTCCAAAATGTAAAAAAAAAAAAAAAAGGAGGTTAGTATATCCAAAATTTGCAAAAAACACAAAGGGGTTAGTATGTCGAAAATGTCAAAAAAACACATAGGGGTTAGTAAGTCCAAAATGTAAGAAAAAAAAAGGGGGTTAGTATATCCAAAATTTGCAAAAAACTCAAAGGGGTTAGTATGTCCAAAATGTAAAAAAAAAAAAAACAAAACAGGGGTTAGTATGTCGAAAATGTCAAAAAAACACAAAAGGGTTAGTATGTCCAAAATGTAAAAAAAAAAAAAAAAACGGGTTAGTATGTCGAAAATGTCAAAAAAACACATAGGGGTTAGTAAGTCCAAAATGTAAGAAAAAAAAAAGGGGGTTAGTATATCCAAAATTTGCAAAAAACTCAAAGGGGTTAGTATGTCCAAAATGTAAAAAAAAAAACAAAAAAACAGGGGTTAGTATGTCGAAAATGTCAAAAAAACACAAAGGGGTTAGTATGTCCAAAATGTAAAAAAAAAAAAAAGGGGTTTAGGTTATCCAAAATTTGCAAAAAACACAAAGGGGTTAGTATGTCCAAAATGTAAAAAAAAAAAAAAAAAAACAGGGGTTAGTATGTCGAAAATGTCAAAAAAACACAAAGGGGTTAGTATGTCCAAAATGTAAAAAAAAAAAAAAGGGGTTTAGGTTATCCAAAATTTGCAAAAAACACAAAGGGGTTAGTACGTCCAAAATTTGCAAAAAACACAAAGGGTTTAGAATGTCCAAAATGTAAAAAAAAAAAAAAAAAACAGGGGTTAGTATGTCAAAAATTTGCAAAAAACCACAAAGGGGTTAGTTAGTACGTCCAAAATGTAAAAAAAAACAAAAAGGGGGTTAGTATATCCAAAATTTGCAAAAAACACAAAGGGGTTAGTACGTCCAAAATTTGCAAAAAACACAAAGGGGTTAGTATGTCCAAAATGTAAAAAAAAAAAAAAAACAGGGGTTAGTATGTCGAAAATGTCAAAAAAACACAAAGGGGTTAGTATGTCCAAAATGTAAAAAAAAAAAAAAAGGGGGTTAGTATATCCAAAATTTGCAAAAAACACAAAGGGGTTAAAAACACATAGGGGTTAGTAAGTCCAAAATGTAAAAAAAAAAAAAAAAGGAGGTTAGTATATCCAAAATTTGCAAAAAACACAAAGGGGTTAGTATGTCGAAAATGTCAAAAAAACACATAGGGGTTAGTAAGTCCAAAATGTAAGAAAAAAAAAGGGGGTTAGTATATCCAAAATTTGCAAAAAACTCAAAGGGGTTAGTATGTCCAAAATGTAAAAAAAAAAAAAAAAAAACAGGGGTTAGTATGTCGAAAATGTCAAAAAAACACAAAAGGGTTAGTATGTCCAAAATGTAAAAAAAAAAAAAAAACAGGGGTTAGTATGTCGAAAATGTCAAAAAAACACAAAGGGGTTAGTATGTCCAAAATGTAAAAAAAAAAAAAAAGGGGGTTAGTATATCCAAAATTTGCAAAAAACACAAAGGGGTTAGTACGTCCAAAATTTGCAAAAAACACAAAGGGTTTAGAATGTCCAAAATGTAAAAAAAAAAAAAAAAAAAACAGGGGTTAGTATGTCAAAAATTTGCAAAAAAACACAAAGGGGTTAGTTAGTACGTCCAAAATGTAAAAAAAAACAAAAAGGGGGTTAGTATATCCAAAATTTGCAAAAAACTCAAAGGGGTTAGTATGTCCAAAATGTAAAAAAAAAAACAAAAAAACAGGGGTTAGTATGTCGAAAATGTCAAAAAAACACAAAGGGGTTAGTATGTCCAAAATGTAAAAAAAAAAAAAAGGGGTTTAGGTTATCCAAAATTTGCAAAAAACACAAAGGGGTTAGTACGTCCAAAATTTGCAAAAAACACAAAGGGTTTAGAATGTCCAAAATGTAAAAAAAAAAAAAAAAAAAACAGGGGTTAGTATGTCAAAAATTTGCAAAAAACCACAAAGGGGTTAGTTAGTACGTCCAAAATGTAAAAAAAAACAAAAAGGGGGTTAGTATATCCAAAATTTGCAAAAAACACAAAGGGGTTAGTACGTCCAAAATTTGCAAAAAACACAAAGGGGTTAGTATGTCCAAAATGTAAAAAAAAAAAAAAAACAGGGGTTAGTATGTCGAAAATGTCAAAAAAACACAAAGGGGTTAGTATGTCCAAAATGTAAAAAAAAAAAAAAAAGGGGGTTAGTATATCCAAAATTTGCAAAAAACACAAAGGGGTTAAAAACACATAGGGGTTAGTAAGTCCAAAATGTAAAAAAAAAAAAAAAAGGAGGTTAGTATATCCAAAATTTGCAAAAAACACAAAGGGGTTAGTATGTCGAAAATGTCAAAAAAACACATAGGGGTTAGTAAGTCCAAAATGTAAGAAAAAAAAAGGGGGTTAGTATATCCAAAATTTGCAAAAAACTCAAAGGGGTTAGTATGTCCAAAATGTAAAAAAAAAAAAAAAAAAACAGGGGTTAGTATGTCGAAAATGTCAAAAAAACACAAAAGGGTTAGTATGTCCAAAATGTAAAAAAAAAAAAAAAACGGGTTAGTATGTCGAAAATGTCAAAAAAACACAAAGGGGTTAGTATGTCCAAAATGTAAAAAAAAAAAAAAAGGGGGTTAGTATATCCAAAATTTGCAAAAAACACAAAGGGGTTAGTATGTCGAAAATGTCAAAAAAACACATAGGGGTTAGTAAGTCCAAAATGTAAGAAAAAAAAAGGGGGTTAGTATATCCAAAATTTGCAAAAAACTCAAAGGGGTTAGTATGTCCAAAATGTAAAAAAAAAAAAAAAAAAACAGGGGTTAGTATGTCGAAAATGTCAAAAAAACACAAAGGGGTTAGTATGTCCAAAATGTAAAAAAAAAAAAAAGGGGTTTAGTATATCCAAAATTTGCAAAAAACACAAAGGGGTTAGTATGTCGAAAATGTCAAAAAAACACATAGGGGTTAGTAAGTCCAAAATGTAAAAAAAAAAAAAGGGGGTTAGTATATCCAAAATTTGCAAAAAACACAAAGGGGTTAGTACGTCCAAAATTTGCAAAAAACACAAAGGGTTTAGAATGTCCAAAATGTAAAAAAAAAAAAAAAAAAACAGGGGTTAGTATGTCAAAAATTTGCAAAAAAACACAAAGGGGTTAGTTAGTACGTCCAAAATGTAAAAAAAAAAAAAAGGGGGTTAGTATATCCAAAATTTGCAAAAAACACAAAGGGGTTAGTACGTCGAAAATGTCAAAAAAACACATAGGGGTTAGTAAGTCCAAAATGTAAAAAAAAAAAAGGGGGTTTAGTATATCCAAAATTTGCAAAAAACACAAAGGGGTTAGTATGTCGAAAATGTCAAAAAAACACATAGGGGTTAGTAAGTCCAAAATGTAAAAAAAAAAAGGGGGTTAGTATATCCAAAATTTGCAAAAAACTCAAAGGGGTTAGTATGTCCAAAATGTAAAAAAAAAAAAAAAAAAACAGGGGTTAGTATGTCGAAAATGTCAAAAAACCACAAAAGGGTTAGTATGTCCAAAATGTAAAAAAAAAAAAAAAACGGGTTAGTATGTCGAAAATGTCAAAAAAACACAAAGGGGTTAGTATGTCCAAAATGTAAAAAAAAAAAAAAAGGGGGTTAGTATATCCAAAATTTGCAAAAAACACAAAGGGGTTAGTATGTCGAAAATGTCAAAAAAACACATAGGGGTTAGTAAGTCCAAAATGTAAGAAAAAAAAAGGGGGTTAGTATATCCAAAATTTGCAAAAAACTCAAAGGGGTTAGTATGTCCAAAATGTAAAAAAAAAAAAAAAAAAAACAGGGGTTAGTATGTCGAAAATGTCAAAAAAACACAAAAGGGTTAGTATGTCCAAAATGTAAAAAAAAAAAAAAAACGGGTTAGTATGTCGAAAATGTCAAAAAAACACAAAGGGGTTAGTATGTCCAAAATGTAAAAAAAAAAAAAAAGGGGGTTAGTATATCCAAAATTTGCAAAAAACACAAAGGGGTTAGTATGTCGAAAATGTCAAAAAAACACATAGGGGTTAGTAAGTCCAAAATGTAAGAAAAAAAAAGGGGGTTAGTATATCCAAAATTTGCAAAAAACTCAAAGGGGTTAGTATGTCCAAAATGTAAAAAAAAAAAAAAAAAAACAGGGGTTAGTATGTCGAAAATGTCAAAAAAAACACAAAGGGGTTAGTATGTCCAAAATGTAAAAAAAAAAAAAAGGGGTTTAGTATATCCAAAATTTGCAAAAAACACAAAGGGGTTAGTATGTCGAAAATGTCAAAAAAACACATAGGGGTTAGTAAGTCCAAAATGTAAAAAAAAAAAAAGGGGGTTAGTATATCCAAAATTTGCAAAAAACACAAAGGGGTTAGTACGTCCAAAATTTGCAAAAAACACAAAGGGTTTAGAATGTCCAAAATGTAAAAAAAAAAAAAAAAAAACAGGGGTTAGTATGTCAAAAATTTGCAAAAAAACACAAAGGGGTTAGTTAGTACGTCCAAAATGTAAAAAAAAAAAAAAAAGGGGGTTAGTATATCCAAAATTTGCAAAAAACACAAAGGGGTTAGTACGTCGAAAATGTCAAAAAAACACATAGGGGTTAGTAAGTCCAAAATGTAAAAAAAAAAAAGGGGGTTAGTATATCCAAAATTTGCAAAAAACACAAAGGGGTTAGTATGTCGAAAATGTCAAAAAAACACATAGGGGTTAGTAAGTCCAAAATGTAAAAAAAAAAGGGGGGTTAGTATATCCAAAATTTGCAAAAAACACAAAGGGGTTAGTATGTCGAAAATGTCAAAAAAACACTTAGGGGTTAGTAAGTCCAAAATGTAAAAAAAAAAAAAAGGGGTTTAGTATATCCAAAATTTGCAAAAAACACAAATGGGTTAGTATGTCCAAAATGTTGAAAAAACACAAAGGGGTTAGTACTATATAAATATTACAGGAATTCGACAGAAATAATTGAAAAATACTACGATCTTAATACTTCAGAAATACTTCTGCAGATATACAAAAAAAACACTACGGTAATACCGGTATACAAAAATCCAGCTATAAAAATATTAGGACAGAATTATTACAGAATTACAAACAGAAAAATACAAGGTACAAAAAAGTACTATGCATGCAGCACGGCGGCGCAGTGGTTAGAGCATGTGCGGCACAGTTCTAAGGTCTTGGGAACCTCCTGCGTGGGTTCGAATCCAGCTCCAGACTTCCTGTGCGGAGTTTGTATGTTCTCCCCATGCTTGCGTGGTTTCCTCCGGGCACTCCGGTTTCCTCTCACATTCCAAAAAACATGCATTTCAGGTTATATGTCCGGTCCAAATTGTCCCTAGGTGAGTTGGCTGGCAAGCAGTTCAGGGTGTCCCCTGCCCACTGTCCGATGATTGTTTTGATGGGCTCCAGCACCCCTGCGACCCTACTGAGGATAAGCGGTGCAGCTGATGAGATGAGATGAATCTACTATGCAATTACTACCAAAATAGTAGTGCACTACTGCACAAAACTACAAAATACTACAGAAATTCCTTTAAAAATCAGACAGCAGATATACTAAAAGAATGTCCAAATATATATATACAGCTACTGTACAACAAAAAAAAAACTAAATGTCAAACTTAGTGCTTTTAACTGTGACGTCATATCTGATTTTCTTCAATTAAAATCAGGGACGCTGACATAAGGCAGCACGGCGGCGCAGTGGTTAGCGCTTGTGCGGCACAGTTCATGTCATGGGAACCTGTCGTGGGTTCAACTCCAGCTCCCGGACTTACTGTGCGGAGTTTGTATGTTTTCCCCGTGCTTGCGTGGGTTTCCTCTGGGCGCTCCGGTTTCCTCCCACATTCCAAAAACATGCATTTCAGGTGAATTGGCTGGTCCAAATTGTCCCTAGGTGCGAATGAGCGAATGAGTTGTCTGTCCCTGTGTGCCCTGCGATTGGCTGGCAACCAGTTCAGGGTGCCCACTGCCCGATGATTGTTTTGATGGGCTCCAGCACCCCTGCGACCCTACTGAGGATAAGCGGTACGGCTAATGAGAGATGAGACGCTGACATATTTGAAGGAAAATTGGACTTTTGATTATGCATTACATCTCCGTTAAAGATAGAGAGCAGTAATGCACCAAAGTGATGAATAAACTGCCGTTTAAATCAAAGAAGAAGAAAGTGTCTTCTCTGACTGGACGGAGAGTGACGTCACTGAGTCAAGATGGCGCAGCCCGAAGTGGAGCACGTCGTTGCGGATGCGGGAGCTTTTCTCAACAAAGCTCCTCTTCAGGTACGTTTTCTTCACTTTTATACTTTGATTCAAACTCTCTCGTTGCAGCTATTCGTTTTAAACGCGGCGACGACCGAACGGGCCTTTTTCAACGTTGCGCCACCAAAGCATCGTCGTTCGCGTGTTATTCCACTTCGATTTCTAAATTAGCTTACGAAACAAGACGAAAGAGCAACAAATGTCATTTCGGGTATAGAAACATGTCATCCGTCAAAAATATCGTAAATGTAAATATCAACAAATTTGTTTTTGGTTGAACCTTTAAAGGATCAGTGTGTCATTTAGTGGCTTCTCGTGGTCCATCAAAACCTTCCTTCAGTTACATTTTTTTTTTAATAATAGGCAAAAATACACAAACTATCACACCGCTGTTCATAATTCATTGTTGGACACGTTTTTATTTCTTTCACATAGCGGAATCCATACTGAGAGGTCGCTGTCACGTTTCTCTGGCATCTTGCTGCTACGTCGTGTTCTGTGGCACTGGTTTTCCTTTGCATTAGACAAGACAGTGCCCTCTCATCCGGAAATATTTCTTGATGTAACTTTACACATCATAAACATTCAAAATGTACAAATGCTATATAATGTACTGAAAGGCAGTGTGTTTAATTCCTCCTCATGATAAAAACAATTTGATTAATGCACAAAAACATGAACAAACCAAAACTATGATGCTGTTTTCTTATTTTCTCGTTTTTTATCCTTTCAGTTTTTTCCCTTTTCCCCTTTTGTTTTTTCTTCCTTATCCCCCTTTTGGTGCTTTTTTGATTTTTTTCAATAAATTCTTCTTTTTTACCTCTTTTCTTTTCCACCTGCTTTTTTGGGATTTTCTTATTCCGTCCTTTTTTTTTGAGGCTGTCTTCTTCTTTATCACTTCGTCCTCTTTCTTTTTTACATATTTGTTTTCTTCCTCTAGTCCTATATTTTCTGTCAGCCAAATTTTACCAAGCCCTTAACGTTCCGATGCCCGTAGAGAGGCAAATCCGCTTCTCTGACAGGTACGGACGCCGCGGGTAATCTAAAAAAGTGGTGCCAAGTCGTGTCGGAAAGTGCAAACTCTTCGGCTTTATTTTTGATTGTGCAGCATAAACAGAGGGTGGAAATGACGTTCCCCTCGAGCCAAAAGTGTCTAGAAGAGTGTCATTACAGGCATACGGGACCTTTGGAGGTGCGCATGTACGTATTTGTACCTATCGGAGTAACCTCAGATTCAGTCTGCAACACGATACCCCGAAACGAGAAAGCCGGGCTAGCTCCCCCAGAGGTGGTCTCGCGGCCTCCAACCTCCTCACATCCAGTCCATCCAAAATGACCACCGAGAAATACAAATCCGCCTAAAAGCATCTCTGCCACTGTGCACGTATAAAACGATTTCGCAGGCTTTGTTTTACAAATCCGCAACTTGCATTAACCTATACAGGCCTGTATTGCTAAAAAGGGACCCCCACCTTTACCTCCCAATAACTTTAGCCAATAGTGACCCATTCAAATGCTGATTGACACATTGGTTAGCCAATGAAACTCCTGTATAGTGGAAATCAAGTCGGCGGCTGCTTACCATCATTGCAACTCCGTATGTATCCTTGTATACAGCGCACCGAACTATAAGGCGCTTGGTGGGCTTTTGAAAAAAGGAAGGCTTTTAGGTGCACCTTAAAGCACGCTACTAGTTTTAGCTTTGTGACGCGGCCGCTCAGCGCTTTGGCAAAGAGCATACTCTAAAAGGAATAGTGATTTTTGACGGTGCGTTTCAGGACATCGGTAAGAACGTGTACACGCTGAAAGAGGTAGTGGACGAGATCCGGGACAAAGCCACCAGGAGGAGCCTGGCCGTCCTCCCTTACCAGCTCAACCTGCGCCCGTCTTCGGCCCGACACGTCCGATGGGGTAGCGGGGCCCGCTAACGAGGGGTGGGCGGGGTTCGCGGCCGCGCCCGCTCAGCCGTGCCTATTTCTGTCTCCCGTTAGTGACGGAGTTTGCCAAGAAGACGGGCGACTACGCCAGCCTTTCGCCCACCGACATCAAAGTCTTGGCCTTGACTTTGCAGCTGGAGGAGGAGCACGTCGGGACCGCCCACCTGCGCCGGGAGCCGTGCCTACAGGTGGGTCGGGACGCGGCGGGCTCCGGAAAAATCGATCCTTATTTCCCGGCAAAAACGATCACGTCGCATTGGTATCGAGCAGAAGGCCAGCATGGCGGGTACGGCGCCTCCTATTTCCGAATCGTCTTTTGTTCAGGTGGACGTGAGCAGCACCTGGCGCCACCCGGAAGCGCCCGTCGACGTGGCCGGTTTCCACTTTCCCTCCCAGGTTGGAAAGCGCCCCAAAGATGCCGTTTTTCTCGCGTGACGGGCTCCAAATTCGTCCTTTCCTTCCCGTCAGGGGTCCCGGCGCAAAGACGGAGCGGAGAGCCTGCCCCCGGCGCAGACGACGACGTCGCCGCCGCCAACGGAAGGGGAGCAGTTCGACAGCTTCCTGTTCTGGCGGACGCCGCCGGCCCCTGTCGACCGCCACCTGCTGGCTCTGCTGGTGACTACACGCCGGGGGAATTGGAGCCGGACTCAAGGCTTGACGTCCGTCTTTGTAGGAAGAAGATGACGGGGGAGAAGAGGACGACGAGGATGATGATGATGACGACGATGACGACGACGACGGAGGAGGCTGGATCACCCCCGGCAACATCGATCGGTTGAAGACTGACTCGTCCGATCAAACGACGGCCGCGCGAGTCCAAGTGGGATGCCTGACCACGGATTTCGCCATGCAGGTGAGCGAAAAGGAAATGCTCCCTCCCCGGCGTTGCGGTGACGCTCCCCCTCCGCGCTTCCCTTTCAGAACGTCCTGATCCAGATGGGCCTCCGCGCGCTGTCCGTCAACGGGATGCTGATCCGACAAGCTCGCAACTACATCCTGCGGTGTCACGCCTGCTTCGCGTCAGTGGGCCCGTCCCGTCGCCTCGGCCGACCGGAGGGGGGCTGACCCGCGCTCTGCTTTGTGTCCCGCTCCAGGACCACCAGCGACGTGGCCAAAGTCTTCTGTCCCAAGTGCGGCAATCAGACCCTCAAAAAAGTCAGCGTCAGCGTGGACCAGCAGGGCCACCTCACCATGCATTTCTCCAGGAACCCCAAAGTGCTCAGTCACAGGGGACTCCGGGTGAGGCGCCAAACGCACGCTTCGGGACACCAAACCGGACAAAAACCACATATTGCATTTGGTTAAATGAGCCAATCGCAAAGATTAGGAGGATTTGGGTTCATACTTGAAATCCTTGAAAATGCTTGCATTTTAACATTGCGTTTTCAAGCATTGAAAAATGCTCGAAAATGCTTGAAATTGTTGCCATTGCCATGTTTCTTGGGAGTCTGCGCCATAAATGCCCTTTTTTTTTAAGTGCGTGAACCTGACGCCGATACGCCCAATCTCAGTCATTATGGCATTGTCATGTGTAGCGACGGCTCTCTATGATCGTCAGATTGGATGCGGTCTGTTTCGAAACAAAACACTATTAGAATAAGTCCAAATTTGGCTCGTTTTTCTGCTCGCTACACATGCAGTTCTTTCTTTTTGAACTCGCAATTTTAGAGCCCTTTCCGTTTTTGTAAGCAGTGTTAAGGCAGAATTCATGTCAGTTTATAGCAGTCCATGGACACAAGTGGCGATCATAAATAGGAAATGCTCGAAATAGCACCAAGACGGTCGCTTTATATGAGTCAATCAGAAACTGTCCTTCGTCTCCGTTGACGCGTAGCTCTCTGTCGCCCCCTTCAGTACAGTTTGCCGGCTCCGAAGGGGGGCAAGCACAGCCGCAATCCTCGGCTGTGCGAGGACCAGCCCTTCCCCCAGCAGCGCTTGTCCCGCAAGGCCAGACAGAAGACGGACGCCTGGGACCCCGACTTGGCCGCCGGGGGGGCTTCCCCCTTCGCCGTCAACGACGTCTACAGCCGAGCCGCCGAACTCCACCTCAGGGACGCGCGCTGCGGCGCCGGACGACGCCGCGTCAACCCCAACGCCAACCGAAAGAAATTTGGATAGTTACGTTCCCGTTTTTTTTTCCGCCTCGGAGACGCCCCCCCTGATTCCGAGTTGTGTCGTTTGGTATTTGCTTGATCCTTAATAAAGGACAAACTTCTCTCTCTCTGACAAGAGGACAAGAACGGATCTCTAATTACTAGATAGGTGCTTCTCGAGCAGTCTTCCTCGAGAAGCCGTTCTTCCACCCTATTACCTAGCTGCCAAGATTTCTCAAATATACCATATGAAAATATTGTGCCGTCTAAGGCAGAGAGTAGAATAGGGTCCCCTTTGAAAAAACGAAATCGACTTCCTGTCTCGTAAATACTTGCGTATATATACGCAAGTATTTAACTGGACGCATAATTGCAAAGATAACTTTCACATACTGAATATGGTTAAAAAGATATCTTTGGAAATCATGTTCTGTCCCTTCCAGCAACTCAACATTATCTTATCTCACCCTGGTTTCTTTCAACTCGTTCCGGGTTTCCTTCCCCTCATCGCAAACCTTATGGGGAGCTGTATTACGGGAAGGAAATAAAACGCAGTCAATGGCAATGCAATGAAAAGTGTTCCCTCTCAAAACGCAGATAGAAAAGATTGGGCAGTTTTTCCTTATTTTGCCAACGCAGCCGCCCGTGACCCATCCGTTGAGAAACACGACACTTGTCAATGACTTCACGGACGGGGTCCCCTTTTTTAGAATCTCAAATTGCAGTGCCGAAAGATTTTTTCCGCGTCCTGGTGAGGCAGAAACGGAGAAGTCTTAAGATGTCGGGAATGAAAGCTAAGTCACAAGAGTTCGCTTGGTTCCTTTTTTACTCGTGTGTTAAGATGCAAAGAACTACGAAAATGAGACCATTTTAACGGGGGTAATCTAGCACATTTTCACGAGTTTGAATGTTTTCTACATACCAACGCTCTTTTTTTTGGACCGTTTGAGTTTAGCAGGCCGGGCTAAACGCTTCCGCTGGCTACTAGAGATGCAGCGCCGAAAGGTATTTTGTATTTATTCGTTTCGCAGCCGAAAGACAACAAAGGCAAAAATAACGTTTGTATAGCGCGGTGAATTGGCGCTGGTGTCAAACTGTTGAACTAAGCCAATTGACGTGTTCAGTGGCAAACATGAAACTCCTTTTCGCCGTTCTTTGTGAAGAAATGTCCCTTTAAGTCACGGAAGACTTCGCAAAGTCATTTACAATGTACTTCGGTTACCCATTCACACACACACCGATAGAGGGGAAAAAAATCCTCTTATACTTAAATTACATTTAAACACAATGTTAAGTTAGAATACAGATAAACCAAGATAAGCTGAAAAATTGTAGCCGCCTTTAAGGTTTTTTTCACCTTTCTCCTATTTTCTATATTTTGCGTCTTTTGTTATTCCCTTTCTATTTGTTTTGTAATTATGGATTTGATGTTTGGATTTGTGTCATGCTTTAGCTTTATTTTTTTCAAACATTTTGACGAGTTCCTTAAACGCACGAGGGTCACCAATGCTCCTCTGTATACATTTTTGTTTCCTTTTTGTTTTGTTTATAAATCATGGAATCTTTATGAAAGAAAACAAGAAATCCAGAGCCCGTGACAAAATTATCTACAAACCCAAGATAATTTTAGACCAAAAGAATCTTGTTTTAATGATCGATATTTGAATGTTTAGATATTTTTTGCGTCGCACGATAACTTTGAAAGTTTTCCAACAGAACCTCCGCAAACTGAGACCAAACTAAATCGTCTCCAAGGTGAATTCTTGCAGTTGGTATCGAATAACGCTCGCGAATCTTGGATCACTAGAACCCCGGTTCATCTTTGGAACTTCTTGAGATGAACACCCAAAGTGCCAGAAATTCTCTTCCCCCTCCAGAATGACCAGCGAACAGCCAAAAGGCCGCGTTATTTCAAACTCTCATTTAGCGACTGAGGGGTTTAGATACAACACGGGGCAGGAATATTGCCCAAAATATCCCACAAGTCGAGTAATACGGGCTGTAACGCTTTCCAAGTAAATAGTCTTTTTTCCACATCAGCATGCCAAGAGTCATTACCGAGTTGTTTGCCTAATCTGCAGACGAGTGGGCTGTCCTTTTGGGTATTCTATGTAGGAAAGCCAAACGGCGCTACACCGCGACTTCGAGTGTTAAAGGCTATTCAAAAAAATAGCACGACCCGAAATAGATTTTTTTAAGGAAATTTTTGGAATGAAGGGGACCACGCTCGAGAAAAGAAATACCGGATGCCGCCGCCCCAACCGAACTCGCGTCAGACACCCCTGGTCTGCCGCAAATGCTGAAACTCGAGCCCAAAAGTAGTAAAAAAAAAATTTAATAAGTAAAATAAAATGTACAAATGTTGCCTCGGGGTGTTCAGGACCCGTTGACGGGAAGATCCTGTTCCATGTTCTGGTCCATGGGTTCTTCGTCCTCTTCCTCCTCCACGCCGGCGCCATCTACGGGAGACAGGTTGAGGGGGCGTGACCACGAAAGAGGGCGGGGCCGCCGCGCACCCACCTTGCGTCGATCCCCGTCCCGGGATTTGCCCGGCCTGCAGCAATCCTTTGAGGCGTTCCACTTCGGCCAATGACGTGGCTTTGGCGATGGCGCTCTGAAAAATCAAAAACATGAATTTCCATGTGTCGTCGGCAAACGGGCTCTCTCTCACCAGCTCCCTTTCTTTGTTTTTTCTGTCTCTTTCTCGCCCTCTAAGTACCAGTCTGGCCCCCGCGAGGGTTTTTATTCCTACCATGCAGCCCCCGAGCCCCAATGAGCTTCTTAAAAGATGCGGCCTTCCCGCGAGCCCAAAACGTTCTTTTCCCTTTTCATCCTGCAGGGAGCGCCAGATCTCACCTTGATAGCTTCTACGTCAGCGTGCGAAGGCCCGCTCTTCTTCTTCTCCAGTTGCGCCGCCATCCCGGGCGTGAACCTGCGCGCAAAAAAAAAAGCGAGCGTTAGCCGACGTCGGCGCTCGCTCGCTCGGCAGCGGCCGCGACCCCTGTGTAGTATCTGCTCTCCGGCCAATAGGAGATACGCTTGACGGCGAGGGGGCGGGGCCCGCGGCGGCCCCTCCCCCTCCCGCCGGGGACCGCCCCTCTTACGTTTTGCTCTGCTTGGCGATATCCTTCGCCAGCTGAGCGCCGCGTTTGCCTTTGAACATTTTCTCCGCTTCCTGACGTTCCTGAGACCACAAGCAAACGGCGTTACGGCATTGTCGGCGGAGGCCTTTCGGGACGGAGTCCGGATCTGGCGGGACACGCCCCACCCCCCAATCACCTTGAGCTTGACCTTCTGAAAGTCCAGGACGCGGATCTGCGGCATTTTGTAGATGACGTAAAGGCGGTAGTGCTTCTTATTGGTGACGGGATTCCTCAGTAAGCTGCCGGGGTCGAGAGAACGTGAGCACGCGCTGCGGCACCGCCCAAGCCCCTCCCCCCCGGCGCGACACTCACCTGAGCAGGCTCAAGGTCTTGACGGACGCCAGCGGCTCCAAGTCGCCCTGAAACGACAAAAATTCCACGCTTGAGACTTAAGGACACCGTCGGTACGCTCTTTTCATGGCTTTCCCAGTACCCCCAAAGAAACCCAGCGCCGATCAAAAGAATGTTTTTGTTGACTTTGATGACTAAAATAAAGGGGCTATTTTGCTGCTAGCACCCACTGTGCTATTCCGGGCCGTGATCTAGGATCTTTTAGTGTCAAAGGGCTGCTATAAACTGACATGAATACTGCCATTCTGCCTCAATCTCAGAAATAGGGAAAGGGCTCTACGGGTGTTGGGTAATAATGGAGGTTATTACGGAAGACAAAAAGAAAGTGCCACATGTAAAAAGGAGAAAATGAGCCCAATTTGGATTGGTTTCCATGATATTGATGGTGCATCTATCAATTTTAGAGACTGCTGATTTTTTGCATTTTTTTTACTTATCGTCCAAAATGCACAACATTTTCCTGACCTTGAAAACACATTAAAATTTTAAAAAGTTTTCAGGGATTTCAAGCACCCATACAAATCCTGTAAAAAACAATTGTGTCGTGGGACTTGGGTCACCAAAAAGGCTTTGTTTGTGTCTTTATGTAGGCACGGCACATAAATACGAGATACTTTTCTAAAAACTGCAGGACTAACGTGTTACTACAACAAGATCCCTTGCACTTATTTGCGTTCATTGAAAATGCTTCGTGGCTCATCATGCGCACAACACGATGACCCGATAAGGTAATTAGTTGTTGACGCTTCAGTCATCTATTTGATCGATGTGTTGTTGCAGCCCTTAAGTAGGAAAAAACTTTGAATCGACTATTCCATTTTTTCCTTACACGGAAGAAGAAGACAGTACTTTACAACGCAAAAGGGACATTGGAAAACAAAGCTGTCCCTGCATTTTTGCCAAAAAAAAAACATTCGGGCAAAATACAGTATGGCCTCCTTGGAAAGCCCTTTTCATTTCCAAAATTCTCACGTTTGCTTTACCAGTTGGCTGCAGTAATGCCTCTAGATACAAGCTGCCCAAGATACCAGAAATTCAAGATACCAGCAGTCTTTTGAACAAATATCTTGACCGGCATACGACAGAAAGACCACCTTACGAAAAGAACGAGGTACAGCGCTGTGGTCATTTCATCATAGTCTTATCTCTTGTATGACTGCAATTTTATGTTTAATTATGATTTAAATGTGTCTTTAGTCATCAAGTAAATGTCTCTACAGCCGTTTAGTGTTAACTGATACCTTTGGGAGGCCTGGAACGAATTCATTGGTTTTCAATTATTGGGGAAAATAGGTTCCGGATACAAAATTGAGATCCCGACATGATCCGGGAACAAATTATTCCAGTTTGTAGCGGTGTTTCCCATGTCATATAGAAAAATCTTCTGAGATGGAGGCAGAATTCATCTCAGTTTATAGCAGCCCTTTGACACTGGATTTATCATACACTATCATATTGAAAAATATCATAATGAAAAATCTAATACAGAACACGTTGCCATTCGCAGCTCCTGGAGGTTCCCAGAACCTAAAAAAACTGGCCACGGCTTTGAATCTGCCTGCTGTGCTCCCAGCATGCTGCTCTTGGTGTCAACCGCCACAGTTCAGAGCTCAGACGAAGAGGCTGGGTTTCCCTCCAAGGTGGCGGGGAGGGAGACGCAGCCATCTTTCCATCAGCCCAAATGAAAGACATTCTAACAAAATTCCACAAAGTCTCGGAATCGGCCGGACAAAGTGTCGCCTCGGGCTATCGCTACGCCTGCCTGGCGCATATTCAACAGATTGTCAAAAGCTGGCAAAAGCGGACGTCGTTTGATCACTTTTTCAAAAAACGCCAGGCAAAAAGGCAGATATTTTGTTTTTTCCATCATGTGCCTCTGGTTTTACATTTATTGTGCAGTCATCTCATATCTGTTTCGTGTTCCAATGCTCCATTACGATTTATTTAATAAAATATATACTGTACTTTTGCGGGGCTCGGAACCGATGAGCACATATACGTACAATATGCCCCCCTCCGTACAAAGTTTTCAGGTTACGAAGCTACTCCCAGAACGAATTCAATTTGTGAGTACAGAAGGAGGGTTTTTGTTTGCCGAGAAGAGGAGGGAGGCTTTGGGGCTAACTGTTGCAGCAGAACGTTGAGCGCAAGAACGGTTCAAGAGAGATCGCAACACGGGGACAAAAAGAAGGAAAAAATAAATGTTCAAAAGGAGTCAAAGCAGGAAATTGATCCAAATTTGGATTCATTCGAATGATACCAAGGGCTCCAAAACATTGCGCATTGTCTATCACTGACCAAAGGGTCCGAATCAGTCCCCCAAAACTTAACATTTGGTGTTTCTAAACCAATATCCAGTAGACTTATCTCATCAGAGGTTCTGTGTTGTTAGAAGTTGAATTGTAAAACGTTTTTTTATAGCACAGAAAAGTTCACATTTCTCATGCTCATTTTGCTGTGTCGTTTTTTTCTCTCCCGGGGATTCTGTGTGGCTCGACTTTAAAGTTGCTTAGCGTTAAAATGATTATATTGAGTAAAAAAAATAAAGGCTAGTATAATATAGTAGTATGATACATTTTTTCTTCATTGGTTTGATGCAGAACATTACATTACTTAAAGCGGCCCGAATATCTAAAGAGCCGTTTGGGAGCCGAGCTGAAAGAGCCCGTTCTCACCAAAAGGTTGTTTCGCTGTCAACTTCTACATTTTTCCCCATATTCGATGCGTTTCTGGATCATTTCAAATGGCATACACCCAGTAACCACTTTTGGATGTGAAAATTCTTTTAGGGGTGGCATGCCCACCGGGGTCTCACAAAGTCCGATGGGAAACCGCGTAGAGGTACGTCCATATTTTGGCAATCGGGCTCGCTGCAAAACTCACCAGTTCCTGAATGTTGTTGTTGGTCAAGACGAGTTCTCGAAGGTCGGGAAGACACTGCTCCAGGTTCTCGCCGAGCCGACTGCAAAACAAAAACTCGAATTCTACCATTTCTTTACCCAAAACAAATACATTTCCCGACAAATCGGATTTAGCACATTTAATTGTAGCGCGCATATAATATAATAGCGGTGTATAATGCGCACACCTAATTCTCTTTGAAATGGGTTTAAAATCTCAGCTCAAACGAAGCACTGTAGTGACAAATGCTAAATACCCGCAATTGCGATCAAAACATTTATCGGCGATGTCAACTATGAACACAACGTCGACATAAGAGTTACGAAATTTCTTTCACGTCCCGGAAAGTCCGATTCATCATTAAATATATCAGAGTTGTCTCCATTCTTGAGTGAATTTATCATCGGTCCCCCAGTTGTCAGAAATAACCGTTTCATCAAAGTCTTTACTTTCTCAACATGTTTTTAGGTTTTACTGATCTCATTCGGGGCGACTTTTTCCTTTCTCCGACGCCGGCCCTCGGAATTTTCGACACGATCTATCACTTCTATCGGGTACCGATGCGTCAATAAAAAGATGAAGAAAATGAAATTGAAACTTACTCTAGATATTGACAATTGCGCTAAACTGCAAAGCTGCAGTGGAGGAAATGAAGCGTGAGCCATCGAGAATTACCATACATAGAGTATTACAATCGTCCGTGAGAACGATTTTGATATTGTCACTAAAAAGCGCGAGTGGAGAGATTCCACGTTTAGCCATTGTGGTCAGCGATATTTTCGACCGATAAATCATTGGGCAAAAAAACTACCATTGACCCCTTGACTTTGCCTTTCTCTGGCAGAATGAGAGCCACGACGGACAGCAAGAGGCACTCTAGCGGACGGCAATAAGCACTGCAGAAGAATACGAGCACCACTTTTTACAGTCGTGATTTTTTGTGCCGCAATAAGGTGTGCCGACCGGAAAGAGTTTCTCAAATTTCTTTAGATGAAGACAGAGTACAGCAATGTTATCTCTAATCAAACAGTGGTATTCCCAGATTTGCGGCAAACAATTTGTGACAAGTTATGTTTGATGCATGCGGGCACTGGAAAAGCTGCAGTCAATCATGGACAAGTCATCACATCCACTACACAGCATTATCTGCAGACAGAAGAGCAGCTTCAGCGACAGACTGCTGTCACAGTCTTGTACCACGGACAGACTGAGGAGATCTTTTCTTCCTCATGCCATGAGGCTCTAACTCCACCCGGCGGAGTAAAGGCCTACATTAAACCACACCCCCCACATCGCATATTACCGTATTTTTATTGCAGTGTGTATTCTGTGTAGCACTATCTAGATACTCTACATAACACGCTACATTGGGTATTAACACGTCACATTGGGTATTTGTGTATTGTATTCTTTTTGCTTTATCATCGTTTTGTTCTCCAGCGCAGAGATGCTGCTGGAAGTGTGAATTTCCCTGCGGGGATGAATAAAGTATCTAGCTATCATTTCCCAGAAATTTTAGAATAGAATAGAATAGAATAGAATATACCTTTATTGTCATTGTTACAAATGGGCTAACATATTGTGACAACGAAATTGGGCATGACACTCCAGTTTTACACATAGTGAGGGTATGAGCAAGAAGATAAAGGAACAGAGAAGATAATGTTATAAAACAAGGGGAATAAGGCTATAGTTATAATTTACATGGTATTTACACAACAATGTCAGCATGTGGGATGTTACATACAGGGTTGTCGTGATAACGTTGTATCGTAACGGTTGTGCAATATTGCATTTGGTGCAAAGTCATCATGGTGCAAAAATAGTCCGCATATACATTGGTGCAAGCATAGACATCATAGTGCAAAAAAAGGAAATGGTCAGACATTGTGCAATTTGAGCATTAAACGTAGTGCAGTCGACATGTGCAAGAACAAGACTTGAGTAACATTATTTTCGTATGAGGTAGTGTTGGCACGAGTTTTCAGTTTTTGTGCGGTGTCTGTTGAGCAGTGAACAAACATAGTGCAGACAGCATGTACGTGAGTACCATTTTACATACGTGTGAGGTATTTTTTTTTTTTTTTTTTTTTTTTTTTTGCAACAGTTTTCAGTTGTTTGTGCGGTGTCTGTTTAGGGTGGTAATGGCTGTCTTATCTTAGTGTCTCGCCCTCACTGTTCCTTACTATGTAAGAGTTACTTTTATAGTGATCAAGCAGTGATTCAAAACACTAATCTCCTCATTACCAAATGTATTGAAAACGGTGACATGCTCTACCACAACACGTATTTTACACAGAAGCAAAGCGCCAAATCTTAAATGAATAAAGCAGAAAAATGAACGTTAGGATAAAACGTAATTTCGGCAAAGTCAAAATTTTCAACACCCTCAAAAGTGACTTCTATACAAGTTGCAAATATGCCCATGCTTTACTGTTGCATTACATTTCACCAAGTCGCCTTAGTAACAAGCGTGGGGCAAAGAACTAGTAAGGATCCAGATGGTGTGGACTGAAGTCAGACAGACCGGACCGTTAAGTCAGATGTACGAATATGTCAAGAGGAAGACCTTCTGGGTCAGGGGCTAGCCCCGCTAATGCCATCTTCAGTTTCTCTAAATAGCAGCAGGTGAGCCACCTTATCCGCCGGCTGAACAATATGTCTGACAACTCATCGCCAACAGTAAATAGTTTGGACTTTGTTGCCTAGCGTTTATTTGCCCCAGGCACTTATTACTATGGTTGTCCGTCATGGTGTCCCCATGTGCCTAGGTCACCGGAGTGCAAAGGGTCAATACTAACGTGATATATCCAAGCGTACAATTACTTTGAGTTAGATCAAAAATCGCCGCGCGTTATACTCAATTAAATCCGCAACGGGTTTATTGCCGCGGACGTCTTCACACGTCACGGGCTTTGATTCTTTAGGTGCCAAAGATGGCAACGGACGTCGTTTGAAACGTGTTTCCTTCTCTTCGTGTTCTCACCAGATTCTGTTGTTGTTCATGAGCAAGGTCTTGAGTCTCTTGAGAAGAGGGAATCCGTCCAGCTTTCGGATTTCGTTGTCCGAAAAGTCCACCGTGTCAAACTGGTCCAGGGTGGCCCCGAGGTTCTCCAAGACCGGAATCTTATAACCTGAGAATCGTGCGAGGTATTCGTTAGCAAGCCCCCAAAAGTCAACTCCATTACTGCCTCTCTGTCTGTTATTCAGATGTGCCTGGTGAAAAGCGTACACTTACACTGTAATTTAGGGGTTAGGGGCTTAGTTTTGGACCCAAAGAGCCATACAAGCAAAAAATTAAAAAACAAAATAAAAAATCAGTTCATTTTAAAGAGCCACACTATGTATTTTCAGACAAAATTGCTCTCCAGACAAAATTTAATTCTTCAGCACATTTTATTTTAATGTATGATTTTTGATTATTTGTTCCAATCATTGAAATGCTAAAAATGGCTGTGTCCCACATCAATATAACACTAAAAATGTTCTTCCCTCTTGTAGTTACTTGAGATTGTTGAGGCTCATTTTGACCGTCTGTTCTAAATAATGGTTTCAAAACAAGATGCAAGGTCCTTTTGAAGAGAAAAAAGGCACAAAATACTCCAAACGAGGACGTATTTACCTTCGTCGTAGACGGTGACAACCGAGAGGGAAAAAGGAGTGCGTGTGATGTGTGTGTAGCTCTGCCCATTCCTATCCACCACCCAATCAAAATGGCTGACACTTCAATAGAGCTTTTGGACGTTTACAGTGTTTTCTGTGGCTTTTCTCCACAAACTATCAACAATAGACAAGGATTGTTCAATGAGCTTCTGTAAAGATTTTAGTTTAGCGATTTACAGCCAAAACGGGGTCTGTTCGTGGTGAATTCCCTTTAAGGACAACCGAGGTGCCTGCAGACCTCATCTAAAATAGCTCACCAGTGCTGGGCCGTTGTGATTTACCGGTAAAGGGATTTTAATGGTTGACTGAGTCCATTTAACCCGACTTCTAATGCTTGACCTGGTAATTAAATAGTAACGACATACGAATAGCAGAAATTAGATATCCATATCAAACTTGGTGCCCTTGGCACTGATTAGTATAGAAAAAGTAGCTCGAAGCATGAAAAAGTTGGAAAACCCTTGCTGTAGAACGACCAAGAGACGGCTGAATAAGGTAGCAAGTGGTTTTGCTTCATTTTGCATTCATATTTCGCCTTTCATTCGGGGCTTCCTAAGGGGGGACACAACAAAGATATTTATACGTGCTAAAATGAAAAAAAGAAGAACATAAAGGAAATAAAACATGAGCTAGCTAGCTGGCTAACTAGCATGCTAGCAAGCGATGTCGGCGGCGTGCGTGGCGCTCACCTCTGAGGTCCAGTTCTCGGTCCCTAACCGGGTTGGTGTACTGTGCCGCCTGCTCGATCAACTCCGCCGACAGTTTCACCATTTTTGCGTCAAATTCTGACAAAAAGTCAAAAAAGAAACCGCGTGGGAGCCGGCTAACAATCGCGGGCTTACTGACTGTTAGCGAATGCGCACTTCTTTCTTAATCCGGAAAAGATTGGAAGGGAAAATAACAGTGTCTAAGGCCCGCCCCTTTGTTTACTTCCGGGTCGAAAGACGACATCGCTATTTGTATTTATTTTTTCGAATCAATATTTGTGATGAAAACTATTTTAAATCCTTTGCCCTGCCGAAAAACCTCAAATGTCAAATACAGACACGCAAAATGATTCAAATGAAATGATGGCGAGAGGTTTAATGCTATACTCGGAAAAAAAAGACCCAATAGACCGCGAACATTTTACTGGATGCCAGAAAGGTTGAATACACAGCAGCAGGAGAAGTTTGTCTCATCGAAGAGAGTGTCTAGTCTTAGATACTTGATTCATCCCCGTGGGAAATTCACACTTCCAGCAGTATCATTTTGTTGTTTATTAACAGATAAACAGGATGGCCTCGGGGTGCTGTGTTGTAGTTTAGCAACAGCGGAGTGGATGACGTCACACTTAGTTCTAAAATTGTGAATAAATCTGCCCTTGTGTGAAATGTCGGCTTTCCTGATCATTTTTCTCTCAAGAAACGACTGTGCATAACTTGTAGGATGAATGTAGGTTGTGTTTGGTTACTGGAGTCAGATAACTAATTTGAGCAATTTGGTAAACGGTACGTTTTGATAATTAATTACCAACAGTACCCAGAAATGGAGAAGGAAATCTTGAGGGAAAAAACAAACAGTTGTCATCAAAAGCAGTCAAATCATCGTGGGTCAAAATAGGACTCGTCAAACGTCGTTACGTGCAACTGTGGGTAGTAATTGTGAAAACAAGGGGACGTAGCACTGAAAATCGGTTTTGAGATGGCTGCCTCCCAAAACATAAATACATGTTTTATTTCCATTTTTGTAATCGTTCTTGCTTGTAAAACGGGAAGTGACAAGTTCAGCCACATTGGTTGAAAAAAAAGATGACAAGCACTTATTCGATCTTGGGTCGAAAGGTGTCATGGGAGGTATTTTAGTTGTCTTGTTGACTTTGTAGCATATTAACGACATGACTTCTGTGAATCAATGTTTAATATTAAGATATCGCCCGTGTCCAAATACAATAGAAATATGAAGGAATACGGGGGCGCAATGTTGAAAAAGGGTCCCCGTGCGCAAAACGTACCCCGTGATTGATTTTGTACCGCACGAAACTGGTTACTTTGGAACCATTTTGAAAGAGGGCAGCACGGCGGAGCGGTGGTTAGCGCGTGTGCGGCACAGTTCTGAGGTCATGGGTTCAAATTCAGCTACCGGACTTCCTGTGCGGAGTTTGCATGTTCTCCCCATGCTTGCGTGGGTTTCCTCCGACCACTTCGGTTCCTCCCACATTCCCAAAAATATGAATGTCAGGTGGATTGGCCGGTCCAAATTGTCCCTAGGTGGGAATAAGCAGGCAAATTGTCTGTCCCTGTGTGCCCTGCGATTGGCTGGCAACCGGTTCAGGGTGTCCCCTGCCCACTGCCCGATGCTTGCTGGGATGGGCTCCGGCACCCCCTCGACCCTACTGAGGATAAGTGGTACAGATAATGGATGGATTTCGAAGGATTGTCTTTACTCTCTTTTGTCTTCAAAGTCTCTCGTGTCAACCCTGGAGTGCCGTGTCTAATCTCTTAGCATACAATCCTTCACAACTTGACGTCACTGACGAGAGAGACTTCTTTACTTGCGGAGGACATTTTTAAAGTCGCCCTACCGACCCTGAACGTCAGGGGTGACAGAAATATTCTCTCTCTCTCACTCCCTTTCTCTTTCTCTCTTTAAGCCCCCCTCCCTTTCTCTTTTCCTCTTTCTAAGACCCCACCTTTCTCTCTCTCTCTCTTTCTCTAAAACCCCCTCTCTTTCTTTCTCTCTTTCGCTCTAAGCCCCCTCTCTTTCGCTCTTTTTAAGCGCTCCTCCCTTTCTCTCTTTCTTACTCTAAGATCCCCTTTGTCGCTCTCTCTCTCTGTCTCCAAGACCCCCTCCCTTTCTTTCTTTTTCTCTCTCTTTCTCTCTCTCAAAGCCCCCTCCCTTTCTCTTTCTCTCTAATCGTGTGTTTCTCTACTTTTCATTCTCTCTCTCACTCTTTCTCACAATCTCTTTCACCGTTTCTTTCTCATTCACTTTTTCTCTTTCTTCCTCTCCATTTCCTTCTGTTTTTCTCCTGTCTCTCTATTCCTCAAACCCTTTCCATCTCCCTCTTCTCTCTTTTTCTCTTCCTTTTTGTCTTTCTCACTGAACGACTCGCCCGGCCCCTGCGAGACGGCTTCTTTTAGCACGCGGCCCTGCTGTGCGCGTCTCCTAACCAAGCGGCTTTTTAATTCGTTCTTTTTGCCAATATCTCTTAGGTTTCATGAAAATCAGAATGGGTTTTTAGCAATCGGGAAGACCGGCTTCGTAGTTATCCGGGGTTCACGTCGGACGATCTCCTCGGGCGAAAATGCGCTCGAGATAAGAGCGATCCGGGAGACGAGCGACGCTCCTATGTCGAGGTACCGGCGTGCTCGGGATCGGAAGGTGGCGTCGTCGCGGCAACAGAGGCGGGGCTACCGCCACTCGGGCAAAAAGGCCCGTCCCGCGCCGCTCGGAAAAATGGCGGGCGGCGAGGGGGCGAGCCAGCGGGGGGCGGGTCCGGCCCAGCGGGGGGCCCGGGACCCCAGCTTGCGAAGGGCCACGGGGACCTCCTCCAGGGACTCGGCCGAGTCCGAGTGATACTCGGCGGGTGGGGCGGCGGCTCGGACCGGGGGGGAGGGGCCCGCCGACGGTTGCCCCGGTAACCACGCGCCCGTCCGCTCCGACGGCGGTCCGGAGGCTCCGCCCATCTGCGCCTTCTTCTTCTTTTTCTGTTGTGTCGTCTTCTGGGAATAAATTGATTTCGCAGTTATTATTATTATTATTTATTTAACAGGTATTTTTTCTATATGCATTTAAGGCAGGGGTGTCAAACTCATTTGAACTCGGGGGCCACACCATAGAACAAACGTTCTCTCAGGGGCCGGACTAGTAGATTAGAGTGAAAGAAAAAAAGAGAGAAAGAAATAAGATGAAGTGGGGGGAGAGAATAGTAGAGAGGGTGGGAGAAAGAAACAGGGAAAGGGAGAGCAAGAGAGCATGAGAAACAAAAGAGAGAAAAAGAGAAATAGTGAGGAATGGGCAAAGAAAAAGAAATAACGGAATCAATAGAGAAATAGAAGGAAGGAAAGAGAGAAGGAAAGGGCAAGAGGGAGAGAGAGAGGAAGAGAGAAAAGCGCAAAAGAAGGAAGAGGGGGCAAAAGAAGGTAAAAAGACACAGAGAGAAAGAGGAACAAAGAAAGAAAAAAAAGGGACAGAGAGAGTGAAAGAGAGAGAAAGAGAAAAAAGGAGAGGAAAGAAAGAGAGAGAGAGGGTGAGAGAGAGAGAAAGAGAAATAAATACAAGTACAGCGTTTGTGGGAGGCACCTGGCTTTGGCAACATCAAGTGGATATATTTTTTTTCTTGCGCTTCTCTGAGTGTTGTCTCGCGGGCCGGATTCAATCCCTTAGCGGGCCTATTCTGGCCCTCGGGCTGCCTGTTTGACACCCCTGATTTAAATTGTATTTCTTTACGGAGGTGTACTACTCGTAGGTCAAGAAATGTGTATTTACACCTATGACACACTGTCCCTTTAACTAGGACCGAGCGGAAAATGTCGACGATTGTTTTCCTTTTTTTGGCTAATGCTAATTAGCGCTCACCTGCGCGGGCTCTGCCGAGGAACAGCGCGACAATAGGCCGGCCGCCGATTGGCCCTCCGGAACGGGACTGGCCACGCCCCTGTTGCCGTCTCCGCCCACGGACCTGACGACAAGCAGGGGGCGCCGTGAGAAAAAGGAGAAGGCGGCGCCCGTGGGCGGAGCTTGTCCTACCTAGGGCGCGCCTCGATGGCTGGAGGCCCGGTGTAGCCTAGCGTAGCCCCCGCTTCTTCCGTGGCCTGAAAAGAAAACCACTGGCTGTGATATCGACTCAAAGGGACGGCGCCTCCTAGTGGTGAAAAGACAAAGTCCGCTTCCGGTTTTGACGCGAGCGCTTGAATATTTTTCTCGGCTTTAGCGCCGTTAGCATACGCAGCGAGTGGATATATCAAACGTTTCTGTTAAAAGGGACAGTGTGTATTATTTGGCGCCTGCTAGTGGTAAAAAAGCTCGATTCATGGAAAAAAACTGTATTTATTTGAATTTTTCTTTTTTATTTCTAGATTACTGTCAATTCCAGACTATAAGCCACTACTTTTTTCCAAAACGTTCAACCCTGCGGCTTATTCAGTGATGCGGCCGATTGATGTCATTTTTCTAACGGCCGCCAGCGGCGCTCGACTACAAAAGGTCTATATGACAAAGTTTCTTTCCGACACTGAGGAAAACCACTTTGATGGCTTCAGTTCTAAGGAGGAAGATGAGGACGGTTTACCCTGATTTTTACAAGTACGGTATGTTTTTTTAACAGACCCGTTTACTGTGTTGCGAGCGTGTTGCTACCATTAACTGCCCTGTCACAGGCACCGTTTGGGATGAAAGTTATATTATTATTATTAAAGCTTTGAAAACTCTCTCGGTGTACCGTCTTTCTTTGTAAATATGTGTAACCCGTGTATGATATGTATTTGCAACCGTATATTTTTGTAATGTATTTAATTGAGACACTTATTCCGATATGTTTTGCACAGGCGGATGAAAAAGAAGGGGCGGAACAAACGCGGGGTGATGGGAAGTGGGGTAAAGGTGAGACCTGTTTGTGGACACTGCGGACAATAGCGGATATATATTTTTCCCACCCTCACCTTTGGAAATATACACTTTTTTCCTTGGATTACTTTCAACGGGACCCGGACTCTGCGGGTCTGCATCAAACCTTAAGTACCGGTATCATTTTCCGTTCATTTTGCCGGCTGTGATTTTTGGACTGTGGACTTTAATGAAGGACATTTAGTTTCAATCGCGGGACTTAAAGTCGGGTATGGGTTAATTTTGTGTTTGTGTTACATTTTTTTATGTGGGCGCATGCGGCTTATATACAGGTGCGGCTTGTGTAAGTACACAATCGGTTTTCCTCTTAAAATGTGGTGGGTGTGGCATATAATCAGGTGCGCTCTATATTCTGTAATTTATGGTATTTTTCTTTTTTTTCTCACTGTTTTTTCAGTTTAGCGTCTTTTTCCATGGCTTCTATACTTTTTTTTTCTTTTCTATTTTTCTTTCATTTTCTATATTCTTTCGCGTTTTTTCTTTCATTGTTTTTTTTCCTCTTCTGATGCTTTTTCTCTTATTTTTCCCTTTCTCTGCCAAAAGCTGGGCAAAAAAAAACAAAAGAAAAATGTGGGGTTTTGGTCATTTGGCGTCGCCGTAGTTTGTGATTCTTCCTTGTGCGTTTTAGCATTCGGTTTGAGTCGCACTGCGAAATACAGCGACATCTAGAGGTCAAATATTACACATTGTCCCTTTCATTTGAGAGAAAAGCCAAACGATCTCAGTCCAGGAGCGCAAGAGAAAATGTGAGAAATGCAAAGTTACCTCGGCCAACGAGGACGGCCGGCCGACCCGCTTGAAGCTTTGGCGCGTGGTCCTCCCGTCCTGACGGTGGCGCTGCCGCACGATGTATTCGTAGGTGCTCAACCTGTTCCACACTAAAAGCAGGCGTCCAAGCTTCAAAATCCTTTGCAAAAGTTGACATTTACCCGTGGCCTTTTCACAAAAAACACAATTCTGCAGAAATGGGAATAACTCGAAAAAAGAAAGCCTTTAAAAAAAAACGGCGATTAAGGTTAGTTTCACGCTGCATGGCTTTTTGTCGTTTTTGGGGGTGAAATGTGACGGGGGGGGTTTTTTGGTGTCGGTAACAAAATGCCACTCGCACATGAAGGCATCACACGCAAGTCTTTGCCAAAGTACTCATGGATGCCGAAGGATTTTATATTTTATTTATTTGACTAAGTGATTATATACAAATGACATTTATGGAATGCAATGAAGATTTTTCACAGAGGAGGCTTAAGTTCCATGACAGGTCGCGCCGTTCCGAGTGTGGAGTGTTTTGGCTGGGGAATTTTGATCGCGGGGCGCTGACGAAGGACTTAGGCCTTGTTTTGATAAACGCTTGGCATTGTTTTGAGTGTCGTAGAATATAGGCTTGTATTTGTAGAATAGATTTGCATACATTTGTTCAGGGGACTTGCCGACATGTAGAAAGACTTGCTTACAGTTGGGAGAAATGTCGCTTACATCTCGGGAAGGTCTCGGCGGACGAATTAGTATAAACAATCCTCCTTAAGGGAGGACAAGAGATCACGGCAAAGGGCAAAGTGACATAAACTGGCATAAACTTAAAAACATTTCCAAATAAGGACGGAACCCTGGGCATGTACACGTGAAAGGGTGTAGCGTGAAAGGGGGCGGGGCCAAACCGGGTACACGTGCTATGTTGAAACTCTAAAGACCCACGCATATCGCCGAGTTTCTTGTTGAAATTGTTGTATCAATAAAAAAGAGCTCCCTCTGACGTCATTTGATTCCTGCATTCTTTGAACACGTATGAGACGATTTCTCGACCTATCTTCAACAAATTGGTCTTATCTTCATCATGAGAAGCGCTTTGCTGATACGAGTTTCCTTTAGATATGGCAGTGCCTTTCGGCGAGGAGGTGGTGAAGCTGGCACCTGACCGGCCCCATGGAGGGGCCTTCGTGACGCACCGGTCAGACGAGGTGGTGACTAAGTGGAGGCCACGTGGGGAGTTTATGGCCCGCCCATGGGGGAGGAGCCAACACCCCAGCTTGTGAAAAGACGTGGGTAGAAGACAGAAGAAGAGATGGGAGATCAGATTGAGAATGAGAGAGGGGCTTGACGAAGACTAATTTGACAATAATTTGGCTAATTCAATGGAATTCACTTAGTTTTTCCATCAAGAAATGAGCTTGCATTGTTAGGAGAAAGCTGGCTTTCCATCCGTTTTGGTCCGCCGTGGTCGTTGATTTCTCCGCTTCCTCCTGCCTAGTGTGGTCCCCTCATGAATATGTTGTCGTGGACCATTTGTAGGACCCAAACGCAACCATTATGTTTGTGAAGTCCGGGCTAAAGTCCAAATTCGAGTCAAAAGTGGCTCGTAGTGCGTCAAATCCAGATAGATGCCCTTGACGGACTTTAACCGACGGGATAGGAACATTTCCCGCAGCGTGAAGCTAGCCTAAGCAGAAAAGCAAGATGGCGGCCTCAAGGCGCTCACTCACTGAGGTAGATGTGAAAGAGGAGCAGATGGCAAAGAAGGAGAAACGCCGGCAACGCCAAGGCGCCCGTCACGCCGGCCAAGGCGGGCACTGCCGCCGCCGCCGGAGCCTCCGGGGAACGCCCCGTGGGCGGGAACAGGAGCCACCAGGTCGTCCCGTTGGGCGCTGAGCGGCGAATGAGAGCAAGGGGGTTGGGTTAGGCACCAATGGCGACCGGCAATTTGCTCTGATCAGCGGGGGGGGGGGGGGGGGGGGGGGGCGAAACCCCTGTCTCTCGTTCTTTCTCCCTCTCTTTTTTCTTCCCTGTCCTTCTTTCTCTCGCTCCTTTTATTCCTCTCGTTCTATGCATAGATTCATTTTATAGCATGAGTTGTTTTTTTCATCCTTTTACATTATTTAAATGAAAGGAGAAGTCCTTCAATTTTCTTGTATAATGACAAAGGATCTTCATTCTATCCCTCTTTCTTACTCTCTCTCTCTCTCTCCCCATTTGTTTCCTGTTCATCTCACACTTTCAATTTACTACCTCTTTCTTTTTTCCCTCACTCGTTACTTTCTTGTTCAGTTTTGTTCTCTGTTTCCATGTTTCAAACTACTTTTATACCTTTATCTCTCTTTTTCTTGCTCTCCCTTAGTCTCTGTTTATTTCTTTCACTCATTCCTATTGCCTTTTCTCTCTTTCTGTTTTTCACTCTCTTTTTCTTGCTCTCCCTTAGTCTTCGTTTATTTCTTTCACTCATTCCTATTGCCTTTTCTCTCTTTCTGTTTTTCACTCTCTTTTGTCTTGCTCTCTTTTTCTCTTTCTATCCCTCTCTGTCTATTTGTTTTATTTCTCTCGCTCAGTTTATTTGTCTATCTCCCTGTATTTCCTTTCCCTTTTTGTCTCTTCCTATTTTTCAAACGATTTCTCTTTTTCTCATTCCTATTGCCTTTTCTTTCTTTCTTTCCGTTTTTCATTCTCTCTTTTGTCCTGCTCGCTTTTTCTCTTTCTATTTTTCGATCTCTCTCTCTCTCTATTTGTTTTTTTCTCTCGCTGTTTATTTGTCTATCTCCCTGTATTTCCTTTCCCTTTGTCTCTTCCTAGTTTTCAAGCGATTTCTCTCTCATTCCTATTGCCTTTTCTCTCTTTCTTTATTGCTCTTTTTCGTTCTCTCTTGTCTTGCTCTCTTTTTCTCTATCTATTTTTCAATCTATCTGTGTTTTTTCTCTCTCTCTATTTGTCCCTGTATTGTCTTTCCCTCTTTGTCTCAATCTTTTTCTTTTCCCATTTTTCAAACAATTTCTCTCTCTCTCTCTCTCCCTTTCTTTTTGCAGGGGACGCCAATATCTCCCCCGCCCCCACGCAACTGACGCAGACTGACCCCAGAAGCGCTGGCGGGCGCCGAGGTCTCGGGGTCCCGCGAAGAACCGGATCAGCGCGTAGGCCGAAAGCGCCAGCAGGACGCACACGCCCAACATGGCCGACACCACGCTGTACAGGAACAACCTGCAAAAGCGCAGCCGTCCGGGGAAAAATACAATGGCGGGAAAAAGAATTGGCCCCCTTTCCTGAATCTTTGCTTGTTCGTCACTCGCAAAGGTTTCAAACACATTAACACAGAGATGTTCCTCGTTGCTAGCCCTCTCTTTCGCCCCGTAAAATAATGTTCTCTTGCCCGTTGCGATCGACCTCTTTTTCTGCCAATCGCAGGTTGTTGTTTTTTTTACAAATCCACAACCCGCGTCAGCCTGTATAAATGCTAAAATAGACCCGCCTTCTTTACCCCCAAAATAACTTTAGCCAATAGTGACTCAGTCAAACAATTATAATTCTTTCACAACGTCTAAAATATTGTACCTAGGAAAAATGTGTAAATTACAATCTTTAGGTTTTCAGATTGTGCTCAAATTGGTCCCGAGACCAGGTAAGGCTTAAAGCTATCTGTTTTCCAGCTAAGATGCCCATGACACACTTATCTGCGGGCATGTGATTAGAAAAACCTATTCGCGTGTCATTGTGAGTAGCACTCGGGTTGAGAGTGTCCATATTCTCCAAACGCATGAGTTTTACTTTTGGTAAATCTTGGATCGGGATTTGGGGCGAACTTGACGTGAATTGAGGGATTAAAATAGGCTCGAAGTTTTGAAACCTTTGTGAATGCCGCCCCTCCGACGAGCAGAGGGCCCCAAGAGAGGTTTGAACTGGGCAGAGGTGCGTCCTATCCCCAGGCACCTGTGCCCCTTCATTTCTTAACCTTTCAAAAGGACATTTCTTTTCAAAGAGACAAAGGGCCACAGTAGAGCCCGATTCGAAGCTCGGTCGGGGCCCTCTGCCGGTAGGAGGTGCAAAAGACACACGGCCGTGAGGAAGGGGCCAAATTGTGGGCGTACTGACTTGTAGTTCCTGCTTCCCACGCAGTTGTTGAGCCATCGGCAGTGGTGGTCGAAGTTGGCCACGCATTTGTTGCAGGCGCTGCAGTGCTTGGATTTGGGTCCCCTGAAACGAGGGCAGACGACTCAGGTTCCACCGGAAAAAAAAACATCTCCTCCTCAAAAAACTTCATCACCGGGGCGCTCAAACTCCCGGCCCTCGGGACGAGAGTTTGAGGCCCTCGCCTTTGTGGGAACGTTATAGGGAGGGTGTGTATAACCCGACCACTACAGGACTCGGTGGCCTCGGGGTAGGGCGCCCGCCCCGAAACTGGGAGGTCGCTGGTTCAAGCCTCGGCCGGGTCATACCTAAGACATCGGTACTCATTGCCTCTCTGCTTGACACTTGGCATTAGGGGTTGGAATTGGGGGGTTTGCTCACCTAATGACTCCCAAACACATCAGTTGGGTTGGGCGAGGGGGCTGGGAATCCCCTCCTCTGAATCAATCTCCCAAAAAGAGTCAGAAATGACTCTAGCCACCTCCCACTAGGGGGACACAACTCTGGTATATATATATATATATATATATATATATATATTTAAAATATTTAGTCGGTTGCTCGATACAAAACTGTATTTAATCACATTATTTAGTGGAGTTGGCAATGAGATTGACTTGGTATAATTGGGAATGATTTGAATGCAACACAAACTTTTTCTTCTTTTTTTCCGTGTTTCTTTCCATTTTTTTTAATTTCCTAAAAAAAAGGTCATTTTCCGAGCTGTTACTTTTTATTTTTGTTCTCCATTTACTTTTCTTCCTTTGTTTCTTTCTTTTCTTTTTTTCTGGCTTTTTTTCTGAATTATCCCTCTTTTTTTCTCTTCCTTTGGTTACTTTTTTCTGAGCTTTTCACTACTTTTTCATTTTGGTGTTCTTTTTCTTTTTTGTTCTATTTCCCCTTCCTTTAAGTCATTTTGTCAATAATTTTACATAATATTTGGTCACGTTGGGATTAAAGAAGCAAAAACAACCTGAAGAGCCATTTGGAACCCGAAAGAGACGGTTCCTTTTATTGAGCCGAGCCGAAGAAGCCGGTTTTGACTTGACTCAACTTGGTTCTACTTCGACCTTGACTTCAAAATACCACATTTAGAACACAGCGTGAGGGGAACCCGTGTATTTTGACCTTCATGCACTGTAACTTTGACTTAATTGGCTTCTTAATTAGCAATTTCGAGCCCTGATTTTTGTGAGCTGGCAAGATTTTCTTGTCTGCGGAAAAGCACACACGCAGCTTAGAGGGAACATTGGTGCCCACCTCACCTAAAGTCATAGGTCGGCTCTCTTTGCTATCCACTGGTCATTTCTTGTTATAGTTTGTGGTTTCTGGGTCAATTTGGGCTGTTTTTTGCACTCATATTTGTTTGTCAACGAGAAGAAAAAGTGTTTTTTGTCACTCACACGTCGACCTGGCACAGGTAGCAGTGGCAGTTCTCGATGACGTGGGCGTGTTTGGAGCGGTCGAAGACGGGGGGCGGATCCCCGGGGCCTCCGGGGCCCCCGGGACCCTTGAGGCTCTTGGCTCGGACGTTGCGGTCGGCCGGGTCCACGCTGGCCGCCATCACGTGCGTGCACAGGTGGCACGCCAGAGTCACGCTCGTGCACTGAGCGACAGAGTATCGGAAAGACCGCCGTCCCGGGAATTGAGTTAGGGGTCCGGTTAGGGAGGAACCCGTGAGGAACCGAGAAGGAAGGACGGAAGGAATGAAATGAAAATGAAATGATCTGCATTTCTCTAGCGCTTTTCAAGTCAATGACTTCCCAAAGCGCTTTACAATGTGCTCCGCATTTCCCAATAGCGGCCTTGCAGCCATGTAAGGCGCTAACCTGCTTATTGGGGGTATTAGGGGTTCAGTGTCTTACCCGAGGACACTTCGTCAAGTAACACGGACGAGCCGGGATTCGAACTATTTACCTCCTGAGCTACTGCCACCTCCAGGAAGGAAGGAATCCGGTTAGGAAAACCTCGCTATGCGTATCGTGGGAGAACTTAACACAAACGTCCGACCGAAAGCACATCGGCGTGCCGTCAATCGGCAAATGATTCAAAAAGACGATTGATATACATCTTACTCATGTGTACACGTTTCGAAGACTTTTACAAATTGGGTTGAAGACAATGAAGGCCTGTTTTTTTCATGAATTCAGGTCAGGTATGGGAGTACCGACGCTAAGGCCCACGCAAGTCGCCAAAAACCTGGATTTTGGTCTTTGTGAATTCAAAACCTTTTAAGACTTTTCAAGGATCTGCAGGAAACTCGCTGTAGCGCAATAGAGCAGCAAGATGATCCTTTCAACGGTAACTCGACAGAACAGAACGTATTCTTAAATCAAATGGATCGAGTAGAATACTTTTGTTTTTTAAACAATTGTTTGAGCCTGAAAACAGGATTTTGTTTTTGGGTTTCAACTTATAATCGAGTATTTCATTTGAAAAAAAAAAAAAGAAAAAAGGATTCTATTGGGTGGGTTTCAACGCAAACCCCAGCAAATAAAGGCAGGGGCGTCAAACTCCTTTGAGCCGGGGAACTACACGGTCGATAAAACATTCTCACGGGGGCCCGACTAGCAGATTGAAGAAAGACAGAGAGGGAAATAGAGTAATAAAGAGAGAAAAAATGAAAGAAGGAGAGCGAAAGAAATAAAGAAAAAGTGAAGTGAAAAAGAGTGAGAGAAGGAGAAAATTACAAAAAGAAAGGGGAGAGAGAAAAACAGACAACAAGAGAAATAAAGGGAGAAAGAGGGTGAGAAAGAAAGAGGTAGAGATCAAAATAGAGGGGGAAATAATAAGGGAGAGAAAGCAAGAAGGAAAAAAGAGAGAACTAGAGAGAGAAAAAGAATGATGACAGAGGAAGAGGTAGAAAAAGAGAAAAAGAAGAGGAGGGAGCAAGAGAGAGAGTGGTAGAGAGAAAGGAGAATAAAAGGTAGAAAGAGAAACAATAAAAAGTTAAAAAAAAAAAAAAAAGAGAGAGAGAAACAGATGAAGAAAACCAAATTCAGCTCCGGCGGGCCAGATCCGAACCCTCGTCGGTCCCGATCCGGGGCCCGCCCGCCTCATTTTTGCCAGCTTCGGCCAAAAGGATACGATGTAGCCGGCGGGCATCCAGTGGGGGGGCAAAAGGGGCACCAGGACACCTAAGCCCACCAGGGCAAAGTAGGCGTAGAGGAACCAGGCCAACATCTGGAAAGGATGAGGAGGCCAGCTCCAGCCGTTGCTACGCGAGCCGTTGCTACGGGAGCCGTCGCCTTGACGACCGCCCTCCTCCGGACCCGTGCGGTTGGCGGGCTTGGCGCAGGCGGCCATCTTGGAAACGTCAGCTCCTCATCGCTAAAGAGAAAGGGGGGGGGGGACATCACCGGGTCAACCGACTTTACAATCTCCTTCACACTTTACCCATTCGCGCACGCACCGATAGTCATCCACGCCACGCCCACCTGCTTATCGGGGGGCATGAGGGGGTCGAGCGTCTTGCCCGAGGACACTTCCGCATTTGACTCGGAGGCGCCGGGAATCCGACCCGCCGCCTCTTTTGGTCCCGAGACGTCTCACGTCTCAGCTGTTATTGCTGCTTTTTAGCATTAAAGGGCCAGCGTGTATTATTACGCTGTTAAAAAAACAATACAGAGCACAAATACATGAACTATCATCAAAATCGAGGTTGAGACGTATCTTTATGCGGCATAAGACGAGGCTGACATCGTTGTCGGCCATTTTGCTGCTACGGGGACTTGGAAACACCGAAAGGCTCATTCCCGTTATTGGCTGCCATCGGAGTTCCACGCGGGACATCAAATGGTCTTAAAATGGCCTCAAATTAGACGGATACTTATGCAGGTTGCATTCCTTCGAAAGAAACGACTCCGATGGCAGCCTTTCCGGCAGCTCCCTGTTATCTCGCACTTTTTGTGATTTATTGTTTTTATTGTCTGCTTCTGTTTTTTTTTCATCCCGTTTGACAACGACACTTTGGATGACTTTCTATCCTATGGTTATGGCTTTTAACGCACAAAAATGCATTTATTCGAGGAATCGACTCTTTACTCTGAAGAATTTTCGTGTTGGCGTGATGAGGGGGCCCTATCGTGGATGCAGAGCTAAGGCTAAGCGGCTATTGGCGTTATAAGTCTTCTGTACTGTCTGTAATCATGGTACCAAATAAGACCGAGGAACTGGCTGTGCTGGTGAAAAACATCAAAGCGTACAGGGAGTGCAGTTTGCTGTCTTTTACAGAAACCTGGCTCACGTCTAGCATCCCGGACGCTCACTTGGAGCTACCCGGCTTCAGCGATGTTAGACAGAGACACAGAGACACTTTAGCCTGCGGGAAGCGGAGAGGAGGCAGACTCGCTATCTAGGTGAACACAAGGTGGTGTCACCCTGGGCACCAAGATTTTCATCTGCCGCAGGGACATCGAACTTTTGGCCTAGTGTGTGACGTCATCCACTCCGCTGTGGCTAAACTACAACACAGCACCCCGAGGCCATCCTGCTCATCTGTTAATAAAAAACAAAAGGATACTGCTGGAAGTGTGAATTTCCCTACGGGGTTGAAGAAGGTATCTATCTATCTATCTACAAGTACACGCAAATGCTATGTCCCCCGGTCCGCTTCGATTGACTTGTGATCCCGACTACAAGTGAGAAAAAGAAAACCGATTCATGATTTTTCATCAATACTCATAATGTTCCCCATCTCGTGTCAACTTCAGTTCTTTCATGTTTAGAATCTCTCAAAGAGTGGGAACGAAAACATCATTTGAGAAGACCGGTCACGAATTCGTCCAGGATCAGAACCGTTACTTGGACTCACCTTTCGGCAGGTAGCCACTACCGCCGATGCGCGACTTCCGGCTCTGAACTCAAGCAAAGCGAGGTTCTCGCTCCGGTCCCTCGGGTCCCTCGGGTCCCGGCTCCGGTCCACCGTGGCGATCAGAACCTTCTGCGAGTTTGGGTCCATTCGGGCCGCCCGGTAGCGACGTCCCGTACTTGCACCTCCGCGGACGCCATCTTGAAGCGGAGGTCGCACTGCATGTGTGTCGTTCGCGGACGCGAAGGCTCCAAGAGTTCAAAGAGTCGGTTCTTGACAGTGAAGGACGGGAGCCGGCTCCCTGCCGATCGACAGCTTACTTTCGAGGCATTTTTTCAGGGAGCGACCAAAATAAGATACTAAACAACCAAAAAATGAACTCAACTCGAGCAGGCAACAACCAAAATACAAACGGTCCCAAAAAATGAAGGACAATTGACTGGGAAACAACCAAAATTTGACAGGAAGAAATGACCAAAAAATGTCCCAAAAAACTCAAAACACATTTGACAAAAAACGAAGAAAAATCCTCCCAAAAAGAAACAACCAAAGAACCTCCTTTTACAACCAAAACACGTACAGATTTCACACTTCTTTTGTTTTTTCCCTTCTTTTTAACTGGTTTCTTTGTTGCTTTTCACTTCTCTTTTATTGTCCTTTTTCTCTCGTTTTCTTTCTTTTTCCTTTTTCCCTTTTTTCTAGCTTTTTACTTCCTTTTTCCTCTTTTTCTTGGATTTTTTTCACTTTGTTTTTCTTCTTT
Source organism: Urocampus carinirostris (assembly GCF_059441175.1). Lineage (NCBI taxonomy): Eukaryota > Metazoa > Chordata > Actinopteri > Syngnathiformes > Syngnathidae > Urocampus > Urocampus carinirostris. The sequence goes on along the minus strand of NC_142352.1, from coordinate 670,198 downwards.
TACTAAATTTGGAAAAGACATTGCTGCATGACGTTCTGCGCAGTCATCGTTCATTAGTGGATTCAAGCAAGAAAAGCAAGCTGAAGAGCCGGCTCTTTTTAGTCATCCGAGCCAAAAAAGCCGCTTCTCTAAAAAGAGACGGATTTCTCATCATTAATTCTCACTTTCGGAGCGCTGCAATGTGATTGGCTACAACGGTCGTTCTTCGAGAATATGATTGGCTGCTGTATGTGTCCGTCAAGTGATAAACTGCCCGCAGTATCCTTGCCACCCGTCAGCTGTCGCCACTCCCTATTGGCTGAGTTGTGCTAGTCCCGCCCATAATTTAAAGCGGGCGCCGAGACTTGCTATGAGCCGTTAAGTCTGTAGGGGGCGACCACCTCCCTCCCGGATATGTTTTTTTTATTGTAACTCGGAATCGTTCGTGTGGCAGGAAAGAAATGAAAAGTGAATAAAGGAGCACTTTCTTTCCTTATACATCCAAATACAAAGAAACAAAAAGCATTTCTTACATTTAAAAGCCACTAGAGCGACTCATTTCTTTCCGTTGCTGCAAGATGGCCGACACATACGTAAATTCCCTCCAGGTGAGACTCAAGTTCTATAAAATAAACTCCAATTTCTCCACCTACGAGTATCTCAAAAATGCACGTTTATATGATAGTGGATGCATTTTTTGCTTGTCGTTCAAGTCAATTGTTTTTCAATTCAGTTTTTTTTACCACTAGAAGGCGCCAAATAACACAACATTCTTGCGCTGTCAAGTTAACTCAGATGTAAACTGCGCTAAACCGGAAACAAGCACAGAAAATAAAAGCGTAAGGCCTCAAAACCGGAAGTATGGTTTTTAAATGTTTTCTTTTTACCACTAGGGGCCGCTAGAGTAGAGTCCCTTCAAGTAGACGAACAATAGCAACGCACAACACGATAAACAAGTGTGTCAACAAACATCTAGATAACATTTTAAACAATGCATGGATAAATAATTGCTGGCTGAGCACACACAAAATGCTCACAAGGCTGACGCCCCTTCGTCTGTTTCATAGCAAACGGGGAAGCGGTTGGGGTAGTAAATAAAAACTACATTCCAATCCCAGACTGTTATGACCTTAAAGGACCACATTCCAAACTCTCTTAGAATGTAGTAAGATGCGGACCAATCCAGGGATTTAATTGGAGTTGAGGTGGCTCAGGCACCCGCTTAAGATGCCTCCCTTGAAAGGTTTGGTGGACATGTCCACTGGGGAGAAGATATGTTGGAGAACTTTGGCCTGATAATCCTTCACGTTCCCTAGAACACTTTGCAGAGAAGAGGTTCGGGTAGGATAAAACATCTCCAGATTCCAGACTGTGGTCGTGACCCCAAAGAACCAGATTTTCCTAAACAGCAGGTGAGAATCCAGCTCATCCAGGACTGACTCTGATTTCAATCTGAATTGAAGCAGCTCGGGCATCTGCTCGGGACACCTCCTCAGAGACGTTTTGTGCCTATGTTCTCTAGTGGGTGGAAGCCCTAGAGAGTTTCTGGCTGAAGAATTTTCCACAATCATTGTAGCTCTTTGCAGCCTACTGCGAAGCAGTTGGGGTAGGGAAGAAAAAGTCTCCTGATTCCAGACTGCGGTTTTGACCCCAAGAAACTAGACTGTAATAGATTGCGGCGAGGTTTTTATTTCAAACTGAGTTGAAGCGGTTCGGGCATCTTCTCAGAACGCCTTCCGTGTCTGAGGATGCGCTGGTGAGATTCTGTCCCCGGGATCTTTTCCTCGAATGAGCCGGACGAAGCGGCTGGGGGTGGGGGTGCTCACAGGTTGATGGACGGAGCCACACAGGCTGCAAAACTCCACATAACATTTTTTTCGGCCACATAGGTCAGCGGGGGCCGATGAGTTTTGAGAGAGGGGGAAGCGGTCGAGGGGAGGCTTCGAATTTCTCGCAATAAGTCACAAATCAAGTTTTCGCGGTTAGAGCGTCAGCGCCAAAATCGGATCATCGGAGAGGAAATCCGACACCTGGGGAGGGGGTCGAAGGCTGTCCGTCTTACTTACGGGTGGGGAATCGGCTGGGGGGAATCGTAAATTACGGCGACGTTTGCGGTGAGACTTGACGTCTGTTCGGTCGGGGGGAGAAGGGGGGCGGGGGTCCGATTCGTTCCGCTGTCCTTGTGGACCCCGGGACTACACCTGACCCTATTTGCCCCCGAGCCGCCCCGCCCCCGCTTGCTCTTCTAATGGAAACAAGCTGACAAAAGAGTCGCTCCCCCACCCCCAACCCCGTCCCGCGAGCGCTCCTGGGGTCCGGACCACCTCCTGTTATGCTTTTTCTATGTGGTCTTAACGTGCCTGGCGCTGGGGAGAGGGGGTTGGGAGGGGGTTAGGGGGGGGCAGGACAAAAAAGAGATACTTGTGCTTGGGGGTTAAGGCGTTAGGGTGGTGGGGGGTGAAAAAAAGGGAATTTTCCATGGGGGGGCAAAAATCATGGCGTTTTGCGAAAGGGCGGGGCAGGTAATGAGGGGGGGGGGTAACAATATAAATGATAGTGAATGAAGTACTACTCATAAAAAAACAAACTAGAAAATTGCTACAAAACTAAATATAAAATTTAGTGCGAGGACCCAACATATGACTTTTATTCTGAAATAACAAAACAAAACATGAAAGAAATACTAGCGAAATTCGACCACAATGCAAAAATACTACCATAGAGAAATATTATGACTTTCATTTTTCCGTTTTTCCCCCTTTCCTTCATTTTTCTCTTCTGCTTCTTTCGCCTTTTCCCTTTTTTCTTTTCTCTTTTTCCCTTTCTCCTTCGTTTTATAGCCCCCACCATTTTTTTTGTTTTATTTTTCATTTTTCTCTTTGATTGACAAAAGACTAGGTAAAAAAATAAGAAGTCTCGGGAGGGAGGTCCTCCCGCTTTTCGTCCCTCGTTTTCTGTGCGATAGCACGACGCAGCGACATTTAGACACACTGTCCCTTTAAGGGCGTCGCAAATCAACATGACTCGACGTTCGACAGGCGGGAAAAGGAGACACCGGGGGTCGCGGGGACCGGAAATGACCTTCGAACTCCATGCAGACCCACGGCGGCCCGTGACGTCGCGCTCGCGCTCACGCACTCCGGGTGAAGGGCTCGGAGAGGCGCCGGGAGTCGCGCGCACGCGCGGGCCATGCCGCGGAGGCGCGAGACGGGTGGAATTCGTGCACGCTCGCGTGTACGCGCCATTTCCACGAAACCGATCCCCGGAGAGGGGCGCGCGCACGCGCACGCGCTTCGGCCTTCTCCAGCGAGGAAATGTCAAGAGCAGCCAAAGGACACGCATCTGCTCGCACTCTGATGCACGTGCGCGCGCACGCACCGGGTGGGCTGGGCGCGTGGGCGGGCGTGGGCGTGCGTGAACTTGTTCGGGGCCTGATAATATTTCGCTACCAAGGAACTTGGATGTCGCACCATGGGAAGTGCGGAGCGCCCATTAAAAAAGGAATTCTTCAGAGTTACTCGCTGCTTCTTCCTAAATCAGTAACCAAATTCTGGTGAGAGTCACTGGCAATGTTCCCTCTAAGCTGCGCATGTGCGCAATTGCGCACTACCCAGAGCTTTTCCGCGTACAAGAAAATCTTGCCAGCTCACAAAAATCAGGGCTCCAAATTGCTCATTAAGAAGCCAATTAAGTCAAAGTTACAGTGCATGAAGGTCAAAATACACGGGTTCCCCTCACGCTGTGTTCTAAATGCGGTATTTGGAAGTCAAGGTCGAAGTAGAACAAAGTTGAGTCAAGTCAGTAGAGTTTTTCGAGAACCGGCTTCTTCGGCTCGGCTCACTAAAAAGAACCGGCTCTTTCGGGTCCCGAGCGGCTCTTCGGGTTGTTTTTGCTTCTTTATTCCCTACACGACCAAATATGATATAAAATTGTGCACAAAATGACTTGAAGGAAGGGGGAAATGGAACAAAAAGTAAAAAAATACCAACATGAAAAAGTAGTGAAAAGATGGGAAAAAGAAACAAAAGGAAGAGAAAAAAAGAAGAAAGAATTCAGAAAAAAGCCAGAAAAAAGAAAAGAAAGAAACAAAGGAAAAAAAATAAATAGAGAACAAAAAGAAAAAAGTAACAGCTTGGAAAAAATAAACACAATGAGATTTTTTTAAAAGAATTTAAAAAAAAGGAAAAAAAACAGGGAAAAAGAAGAAAAAGTTTGTGTTCCATTCAAATCATTTCCAATGATACCAAGTCAATCTTATTGCCAACATTGTACTTCCTCTAAAAATGTAATGACACACAGTTGTGCAACCGACTCAATAAGCCCCCCAAAATTTTAGTATTATGCCACAAAAGATCCCAGGAAAAAAAAGAAATGGAAAACTTGCGGAAGAATTGTTGTAAAAACAAATGACGTTTGTAGACAATCGTATATGAGTCAATTCATTCAAAAGTAAAAATATTATTGCATTGCCGGAAATCTAACGTGATGTCAAGTTTTGCACATGTTTGATCACGGATGAGTTGCCACACTTGGGATTGCCGTCGCTCACTGTTGTTTTAAGCGTTGCTCACCCACTTTGTGTCAACGCTCAGACCCGCAAGAAAAATGAGCGAGAAAAAGGAGTATTTCTGTCATCGCGCGTGGAAGAATTGAACCTTTCGGCTCCGATAGAGGAGAAGGGACGGTCTGCCGCCTAGCGCCGTTTCTTGCACCCGACCGCCAACACCTTTCTCCTTCAAAAATCCACACGCACGAGAACGTACGGGAGCGCCGGCAAAAATCCAAGTATTGTACGTCAAAACACCCCAAAACGCACAAAAACGCATCCGATGTCACGAGGGGACCGGACCGGAACGGAGGCAGGAAGGGAGAACTCAATTGCGTTGACGATCAAAACTTTTATTTACCAAAATAAAAGTCGTCCAAAACTCAGGGACAAGACAGAACAAACAGGCTTTAACAAAAAAAAAACCGTGCGAACACAGGTTTCTTCCGACTCAAACAAAACAGGACAGAGCAAAACAGAACGGGAAATGCAGACGGAAAATGCAAAACAGAAAATGCAATGAGCCAGCACCCGCAAAACCCCAAACCCACCCTTGAGTAGCAGACGCGCAAATTAGGCGATCTGCTTCAGCTGGTGCCCAGGGGCGGGGCCAGCCGGTCGTCGCGGCGACCATGCTGGACACGACAACCGACCTACCTCAATATAGAGAGAAACACCTTCATACGCACAAAAACGCGGAAATGGCCGAAAAGGGACTGCATTTCCAAGTCACTGAAGAGCTCCCAAAGAGCTTTACGACATGTTTCACACTCACCTATTCACACACACGCGCAAAGCGACAGCAAGGTACCTACCTGCTTATCGGAGGCGTTAGGGGTTCAGTGTCTTGCCCACGGACACTTTGACAGTTCGTTCGGAGGAGCTGGGAATCGAACCTGAAACCTCTCAGTCGCAAGACCGGCGCTTCTCATTCACACACACACTCGCACAATAATTTTTCTTAGCAGGGCGTTTGAGAGTCTCGCTTGAGATCGCTTCCTCAGTTAACACGGAGGAGCCAGGAATCAAACCTGCGACCTCTCGGTCCCAATGGTCTGCATTTCTATAGCGCTTTGAGTCAATGAAGAATTCCCAAAGCGCTTTACAATCTGCTTCACACTTACCCATTCACACACTCGCATACCAATAGCAGCCATGCAGCCATGCAAGGCACCGACCTGCTTATTGGGGGCATTAGGGATTCAGTGTCTTGCCCAAGGACACTTGGACATATAACATGGAGAAGCAGGGAATCGAACCTGCAACCTCTTGATCCCAAGACGAGCGCTCTACCCCCTGAGCAATAGCGCTTCTCATCCCCAACCACGGGAAGCGCCTGTTGGTTATTAGGGGGTCGAGCGTCTCGCCTGAGGTCACTTCTTCAGTTGATTGGAAGAAGCGGGGAATCGAACCTGCGACCTCTCGGTCCCAAGACCAGCGTTTTCCATTCACACACACTCGCACAGTGATAGCGGCGTCAGCACCTATTGCTCATTAGGGGGTTGAGCATCTTGCTTGAGGTCACTTCCACAGTTGACTCGGAGGAGCTGGGGAATCGAACCTGCGACCTCTCGGCCCCAAGACGAGCGTGCTACAATGTACTTAGCACTTCCCGTTCACACACACCGATAGCGGCGTCAGCCATGGGAGGCGCCTATTTCTTATTAGGGGGTCGAGCATCTCGCTTCTTCAGTTGACTCGGAGGAGCCGGGAATCGAACCTGCCACCTCTCGGTCCCCGGCCGACGGCTCCGCCTCCCGAGCACGTAAACGCTCTCGACGGCCAGAAACGTTAACGGCGACGTCACGGCGGCAAAAACGACCCCGTCACCCCAAAACTATCCGAGTTACGTAACCCCCGCGCCGCTTGTGGGAGGGGGAGGAAAAGGCTCCGACTCGCCCCCCTCCCCCCGTCGGGTCATTCGAGGCGAGCGTCCCTGCAGGAAATCCAAAACAGGAAACAGGAAACGACCTCCATTTTCTTTCTATGTCGGGAGTGCGCGCGCCACAACAGGAAAGCGCGCCCGTTTTCGCCTCCCATGTTTGGATTTGCCGCTTTCGGGACAAAATCCGAGACCCCCCCCCTGCAAAATCCCACTCCCCCGCGCCTGAACACGTCCGTTGAAAGTCTTTTTCTGGGAATTTGGATTCGCGGGATTCCAACCCGATAGATTTGGAGTTTATCCGCACGTACGAACGTCAGGGACACCGAGGCCGTACTTCAGGAAGCCCTTTCATGAGTACATAGGTGCCGCGGACAAAATTTGATCGTAGCGCGTTTCTCCGCGCTGTCCTAAAGTTGAGTCGTTCGATCCCCATTTCGGTCCCCGTTTTGACAGTAGGTCGCCCGGAAGCTCATGAAACGACGTACACCTGAGTCACTTCATGACGAAAACACACCGAACAAGCTGTCAATACCCAGCAAACCATTGAGAGCAGTTGGTTTGCAGTATTTTGTGACATCTTTCCCCAAAAACTTTGCTTTCACCTAGTTTTGACAAAAAGAGTCGTTCGATCCCCATTTCAGTCCGCGCCAATCCACAGCGAGACTGAGTTTGTAGTTGGTTGGGAGCAATGTATAGGAAACAGGTCCTGGACTACAGTTCACAGTAAGGGTGTCGCACGACATACCCTGTTTTGACAGTAAGTCGCCGGGAAGCTCATGAAACGACGTACACCTGAGTTACTTCATGACGAAAACCCACCGAACAAGCTGTAAATACCCACAAAAACCAGCAAACCATTGAGAGCTATTGGTTTGCGGTATTTTGTGACATCTTTGCTTTCACCTAGTTTTGAAAGCAGTTTTGACAAAAAGAGCCTCAACGCTGGAAAAAAGGACAGATTTAAAGCCTTTTCATGAGTACATAGGTGCCGCGGACAACATTTGGTTATAGTGCGTTTTCTTGCGTGGTGCCCCTGTCGTTTGATTTCCATTTCTGCGCCAATCCACAGCGACACTGAGTTCATAGTCGGTTGGGAGCGGTGTATAGAAAGCAGGTCCTGGACTACAGTTTACAGTCAGGGTGCCGCACGACATATCCCGTTTTGACAGTAAGTCGCCGGGATGCTCATGAAACGACGTACACTTGAGTCACTTTATGACGAAAACCCACCAAACAAGCTGTAAAAACCCACAAAAACCAGCAGACCAATGAGAACAATTGGTTTGCGGTATTTTGTGACATCTTTACCAAAGAACTTTGCTTTCACCTGGTTTTGAAAGCAGTTTCGACAAAAAGAGCCTCAACGCTGGAAAAAGATTTAAAGTGGTATACTGATATTAATAATGATATGGGACGCAAACTCAAGCATTACTATTTTTTTGTGGTACTAAAATGCGCTTTTGTCTGGCGGTTTCGTTCAATTTGGTTTCGGAATATTCGGCGCGGCTCTCCGTTTGCTTTTGCAAAGAGGGTGGCCGGCCCCGCTATACGCCATATTATTTTGCATCCGACTCCCTCTCTCCCTCGACCCTCGCTTTTGAGAGAAACGTTCGAAACCCTTGAAAATCTTCGCGGCGACCGATGTAACTCCCACGACTCCGGAGATCCCCGTAGAGTCCGCCGATCGTAACGGCGATCGGCGTCGATCCCGACTCTGCCGACCGAATCGAAAGCGAACGTCTCCGAAACCCGACATCGCTTCGTAACCGCTTTCTGGCAGCGCTCGCTCGTCTTTCAAACCGGAACCCGTCGGCTAATGTCCGCAACACTTCCATTTTTGGAGTCGGTTGCAAAATACAAAACCAAACGGAATCACACTTTTCGGAAGAAGTACAATGTCGAGGTCGTACTTTGCGTCACGAAACGGAACGGGACTGTCTCGAAACGGGTCGGGAAGCGGGAAGTCGGAACTCATTTGCGTAGACGATCCGTCACTTTAATCGAGAAAGAAAAGTTGTCCGACACGCAAACGGACCGCAAACAAAACAAAGCGGGCTCCAATGCAGGCCAAACTACAGACGAGGCATTTAACGGGATGAAACAGAACTTACAGGAATCTCTCAGAATGTTACACCCGAGTGCAACAAAGTCCAACGAGCACAACAAGAATAAACAGCTATTAAACAGGTTTTCGACAAGGGTAAACAACGATCTGGCAAAGGGCAGTTCCAAAAGGCGCGTTTAAGTACCCATATTAGTCATCGAGAAATGCGGGTCAGCCGGTGTCAAGGGACGGGGCCGGCTGGGCGCCGTGACAACCGTGCAGGACATGACACTTTGAGCTGATATATTTGGAAGAATGCCAGACAAGAAAAATCTTTCTTATCTCTTTTTCTGGACTTTATAAAAATCCATTTTTCCTTCTTTTTTTTACCCCAGCTTTTGACTATTTTCTTGCTTTTTCTTTTAGTTGTTTCTTCCTTTTTATGGTGTCAGGACCAGAACGGAGACAGGACCACTTGCGTAGCGGTTCTCACAAGTTTTATTGGAAGAAAGAGAAAGGGTTGCGCCCACCATCCGGTGATCGCTGGACGCGGGAAGCAGGTCGCTCTGAACGCGGAAGTGGATCTCCCGTGGCGAGCGACGGCGGTGTCGGGAACAGAGTCAATAGCCAGGACAGGAGAGCAAAACGTGGTCGGGATCGGAAGCAAGTGATGAGCCGGGAAAGGCGAGTCGACGTGGTCTCGGACAAAAACGTGTCGAAGCCGGGGGAGAAACGGGAGCAAAAAACAGGTGGGAGTCAGGGTCGAAAAAGGCTGGCCTAGCGTTCGCTGGGGTTCGCAGACGGACTGACAAAAGGGGAAAGATAGGAGTGGGTTTAAATAGGGACAGGGAGCCAATCGGAGTCTGAGGCAGTTGCTGTTAAAGGAGGGCACAGGTGAATCATATCGGTAATCATGACATATGGCTTTTTTAAAATGCGTTCCCTTCCTTTCTTTTCTTTTCTCTCTTCCCCTTTTCCTCTTTTTATTCTCCTTTTGTTTCTGAGCGTTTTACTTTCTTTTTTATTTTCGTATTCTTTTTCTTTTTACTCCGTCCTGCCACTTTTTTTTAAAAGTCATTTTCTGCATCGTTTTACGTCGTAGCGAGTACGGATGAGAGCGACGAAAACAATCCGGAGAGCCGTTCGGGAGCCGGCTCTTTCTAGCCCGCGGGGCGGAAAGAGCCGCTTCTGGGAAAACTCGCTGCAACTTCCACATCGACTGCAAAATAGCGCGTTTACGACCCGGCACCTTACCCGGGTCGCGTTAACTTGTTTTGGACGAATTTGATGGCGAACTCGCAACGTTTACGACCTGAGTTTTATGCGCCGGATCGGTTTTCTCGTGCGCCGAGAAGGTCTGGCCGGCGGCCAGGGCGCGCAGCTCGCATCGCCGGCTCCCCCGCTCCACGAAATGACTCGAACTCCGCAGCCGTCGGGATCAAAGACAAAAGTCGAACGGTTTTGAGGAAAGTCAGTCAAAGTAGATCTGCGAAAGACCCACCAGGTAGCAGCCTGCTCCCAAAATGGCATCCACGTGTGGCCACTGTCAAATCACAGGCGAGAAATGACGCCTACGCAGAAACAGAGTGTTAGCCATTAGCCTAAGAGAAAAAGAAGTGAATATGATACTTGGTTAAGATGTGACTTTAAGGTTCTCTCTCTAGCATACAAATGTTTGCATACCCCCTCCTGTTCCTGCACGGGGCCTCCGGTCTACTCGTGATCCCAAGAGCCAAGAAGAAATCCGACAGTGTTTTCCATTGGGGGCCTTGGTGCTGTGGAACGCTCTTCCCCCTGAGATGGGATCTGCAACCTCAGTGGAAAGGTTTCAATCTAGACTTAAGACGTCTATTCAAAAGCTTATGATTGATGCCCACCTCATATTTTGTATTGTCCTGTCTTTTTCCGACCGCCTGGCTGGAGGTGGGACGAAGGAGAAGGACAATTTGAGACGAGTCGGCGAAACAGGAGAACCCAATAGCGTGACGTACTCACATGTTATTAGGGAGAGGAGGAATGCGCGCACACTCGATCCGGGGATCGACGGTCGCGGAAGTGGAATGAAATCCAAACAAAGGAGAGGTCAAAATCAAACAAATCGAGCCAAAAAGAAAACAGGATGGAACGCAGGCAAATTCACAGAACTAGGCTTTTCACAGAGTTTAACAGGAGTCTTGCAGAAGTTTTACAGACGCTCAGACAACTAATGGCTCAAAGGACCGCGTTTAAGTACTCCCAAGGAGAAAGCAGTCAAGGCGTCTCAGCCGGTGTCCATGGACGGGGCCAACTGGGCGCCATGGCAACCGTGACAGTTACCTACTGTTTGAGTTTTTCCTTGCCCGCATGTCGGTTTCAGATCAGGGGATGGCGTCAGTGCGATCCTGCGCAATCTATTTTGTGATTAATGGCATCACCAAGAAATGGGACTCGTGATCTCCCACCTCCAGTGTCATTTTCAGTGATATTTTCCTAGTGGGAGCTTGAGGAATGCGCCAAGGTGTCCTAGGTCAGGTGAGGTGTTCGGGGAAGGCTCCGCCCCCCAAGCCCAGAAAAACAATGGCGAGCTCGCTCGTCCACGCGCACTGCCGGGACTTTGATGTGGTCCCGTCTGAACTTTTAGTTTGTTTTTCTTAGCCCCGTTTGTGGCGCTTGACCAGAACCGCCCACCCAAGGTCGCTTTGACCCAGAAATGCCGACATCTTTTCCGACGCCGTCTTTCGAAATTCGGGTGTAGGTAGGTGGACGGCAAAAGGGCGGCACGACGTGAAGGAGATGGTTCGCCGCGAGAGAGCCGTGACGTTCACCGGTGACTCTGACGGGCCAGGTGACAGAGAAAGGGCCGGAAAGTTGAAGTCTCGGTGAGACCCTGGCCGAGGACGCTTCGTCTTATCGGTTCCATGCGGTGTGTGACGGTCAAGCCGAGCTGGGTTTCCCAAGGGTAAGGGCCTTCCCCCGTCCTCGCCCCCTTCCTTCCCCCTTCTTTCCCTGTCCGGCAATCATGCCCTCGTACCCGGTCGTCCTACCCGGGACCTTTTTGGGCTCTTTTGGTTCTCGAGCCGTTTCCCGCGAATGCGTCTCCCGAACAAAAGCCGCGTTTGTTTTGAACCAGGGGACAGGACAACAACCGGGAAGGGGGAAGGGGAGAGGGGGGCTCCGGCGCACGTGCGCTCATTTCCCAGAACAGGCAGTTCCCAAAAGTCCATTTTCTTCACGCTCGTAAACGCTTCAAGCCGTGGGCCGCACAGGAACGCGACGCGGAAGCGGGGTTAGGGTCGGCTGGCGGAACATCCCGTCCGGGACGGGCCCTCGTCCAGGAACACTTTCAGGTCTCCCCTTTGATAATCTCCAACCGTCCGTTCTCGGGTTTTCCAGCTCCGGACCGTCCAGGGGATTCCATTTAACTATGAACACACGCTTCAGAGGTCCAAACTCAAGATAGGATGACTGTTTGGAAATGTACGCATAGCAGAAACATGGGTCTGCAACGAGATACCCGAAACTAAAAACCCGGGCTAGCTCACCAAAGACGTGGTCTTGCAGCCGTCACGTTCCATGACCGTAGGCGACCGTGGCCTCCAACCTCCTCGTATGCGTGAGAGTCTATTGAATTCGAGTCTGTCCAACACGCCATAATGCCCACTGATAAAAAAAATCCGCCTAAAAGCATGACTGCATCGATAGATGTTCCTCATAGCAGTCTGTCAATTTCACCCCATAATTCCCTTTTACAAGTAAACGGATTCTTAAAATCATTTCAATACAGCGGTTAGCCTCTCAACCAATAGCAGGCTTTATTTCACGGACATCGCCTCCTTTAAATATCTCTAGCCGGTAGTGATTGAAACATTGGTTAGCCAATGAAATCCCCCAAATGAATGCATACTGATTTTTGACGAGTATTCAGATCAGAGCAGAAAATAAACGTGCTTAACGCCACTCGTGAATCATTTCTATGAGCCGTTATGAGGCGCAAGTGTGCGCCGCCTGGAAAGAGAAGTCAAACATTTACAACTCTTTCATCATATCTTAGAATTGGCTGAAGTAAAATACACATTTTGCAAATGTTTTAGTGTTGTAAACCGGTCGTCTTCATACGGCCACTTTTGGAAACGCCCCAAGCTGCAATCTGCAATCTGACGGAGTGCTATTTGACACGGAGGCCACCCGCTGGCTTGTGTCATCATTGCAGCTTCAGTTGTGATGCGCGTGCAAGTACGTGCATTTCTAAAATGCGCTTAAAAAAACGTCCCATTTTTGGGGGTTTTCGGGAACAGATCTTTTTCACGATGGGCTCACTGCAAAGATGGGCATAAAGTAAACTGGACCTGACTTAAAGGATACGCCGATCATTTTATGACAAAAAAAGAGGATCCTCCCTGGGGGGTGTGGTTGTCAAAGAACAGCAACCCGATTGGCCCATCGTGACGATGATGTCCAGGCTTCGTAAGAGTCCAAATCCCACGCCGTCTCCTCAGACTTCGTTCAATATTTGAAAGAGACCGACTCGGTTCGGCGGTCCGAAGCGGACATTTCTCGGACGAGAGGGGGCGTGGCCCTGCGAAAAGGGGGCGTGGCCTCAGCACGGCTCACCCGACCGAATCCGGCGAGCGGCGGGTCCTTCCGACGAGCGCAAAACGACCATACTTGGTTTTCCTCGCCGCATCCCCGGTCATTCCAGGGATTGGCCCCAAAAACCCTGATAAGGCCCCGCGGACGCTTTGGGACGGACACAAAAGGGGCAACGTAACCGCTATTCCCCCAACAATCCGCATGGACAAACCGTCCTCATGACACAGCAAGGACAATTAGCCGTTTGTTGAGGAGACCGACGAAAAGTTTCTTGTTTGAAGACAGAGAGAGAGAGAGAGAGAGAGAGAGAGAGAGAGAGAGAGAGAGAAAAAAGAGACACAGAAAGAGAAAGACAAAAGAGGGAGAGAGAAAGACAAAATGAAAATGAAATAGCAATAGAAAGAAGGACAGACAAAAATCTAGAAGAAGAATTGAGAGACAGAAAGACAGAAGAGGGAAAGAATAAGAGAAAATGGAATCCCTGGGGGGGGCTGGCAAAGAGTTGGATCCAAATTTGGAGACCCCCAAAAAGTACTCTTTTCACGTATCTCATATATAAGTCGCAATATCATGAGTCAAGGGTGTGCGACTACTTAGAGTCGCCAGGGGGCGCTGCATCAGGTTCCAAATATAGACCCACGGGCCCAAGCTTAAAGACCGATCCCCTATTTTCCTTCAGGAAGAAGTCTCCACGATTCCTTTCATCAAATGGCAATTCAAGCAAATATCATATGCTTTAAGTACTTCAATCATCGTGGACTTTTGTAGTATTACTGTAGTTCTATGTTTTTCAAGTAGTTTTTGGAATCGTTCTGCAGTCGTATTTTGTAGTATCTCCATAGTGGCGTTTTGGTATTTTTTCTTGCAGTATTTATGAAGAATTAGTTGTATTTCCATACAAGTATTTTTCAAGTATTTCCACAGTAGTATGTTTTTAGTACATCTGTAGTAGTTTTGTAGTATTTCTGAAGTAAAATTTCTTTAGTAGTATCTTTTTATTATTGTGGTACTGTAGTGGTAGTTCTGTTGTATTTTTGTATAATTATTTTTGAAGTCAGGGGTGTCAAACTCATTTAAGCTCGGGGGCCACACGAAAGAACAAACATTCTCTCAGGGGCCGGACTAGTTGATTAGAGAGAAGGAAATAAGAGAAAGATAGGGAGAGAAAGATAAAGAGGGTGGGACAAAAAAGAGAAAGAGAGAGAGAGAGCGTGAGAAACAAGAGATAAAAACAGAAATGGTAAGAGAGGGGGAAAGAAAGAGGAAGAATTAAATCCAAAGAGAAATAGAAAGAGAGAAAAAGAGGAGCGAAGGAGAGAAAGGGAGAAAGGGGAAAGACAGAAGGGGAAAGCAAGAGAGAAAGAGAAAAGAGAGAAAAGGAAAAAATGAAGAGAGAGCAAAAGAAGGTAAAAGACATAGAGAGAAAGAGCCAAAAAGGAACAAAGAAAGAGAAAAATAAACAGAAAGAGTGAAAGAGAGAGATAAAGAGAGTGAGAGAAAAATGGAGGAAGAGAGAGAGAAAGAGAGATTAGAGAGAGAGAAATACAAGTGCAGCGTTTGTGAGAGGCACAGCAAGTGGACCTATTTCAACCGACAGCTCTCTTTCTCTTGCGCTTCTCCGAGCGTCATCTCGCGGGCCGGATCCAATCCCTTAGTGGGCCCGATCCGGCCCGCGGGCCGCCTGTTTCACACCTGTGTTCTAGGTAGAGATTACAAATTTATCCACCTATCAAAATGAACATTTCTAAAATATTTTTTTTTACTGAATGAAAGTTCTTGGCACCACGAGGAGGCCCTGAATATGACACACTGTCCCTTTAACCACTATGCCCCGTCCGCCTCCTTTAGTGTGTCAGCGTTGCCACGGCAACCCTCCCCCCCTTTCTTAACCCCTACCCCCGAGTGACCTGGGAAATCCCCGTCCCACTGACCTCAATCGGCGACTAATTGGACCGGCCGGGGCTTGCGTGCCGACACTTTCGAGACGTTTTGTCCCGGCTGCCGTCACGGCTGCCGGAGGGCAGGACGGGGCGGGGACGGGACGGGGACAGGACAGATACCAGAAAATAGAGAGCTGCCGGCCAGCTGGCCCTAAGCGGATCACTTCCTGCTACTCTAGTAATCTCTAGCCCCGCCTCCATGGCGTCCAACAGCCAATGGAGCGACACGAGGAAACGCCCATCCGTTCGCAATAAGGAAGTGAGCCTCGCGTGCGGGCCGAGACATGTATATTCGCGGGAAGTGCCGCGGTCCACTTCCTGTTTGGCGGGAAGTCAACACGACGAGAAAGGAAGTGAGCCCGACCGGCGTCGCGTCCGCTCAAACTGCGTGTCGGTCACCGCGTCGAGACGCGCTAACGAGCTAAATCGTCGCGAAGATGATGTCAGCGTCCCCGTGAGCGAGAGGCGGGGCTCTCATTAGCGAACGGTGGCCGCAATCATATCTGGCAGCGCTAACTGCCGCTAACGGGCCATTGTCTGAAACCGGCGGCCTCGTTAGCGTCATGCGGCCTGGCCGCGGGCCAAAACCTGTCCGTCACGCAAAAAGCAGCGGGAAACATCCCCCCCGTCCACTTCCCGTTTGGCAGGAAGTCAAAACGGCAAGATAGGTAGTGAGCCCGACCCGCGTGGCACCCGGTGCGTCGGTTAGCGATCCGAGTTGCGCTAAAGGACTAATTCCACGCAGGGACGACGTTAGCGTGCCGACGAGCGAGGAACCGTCTCTCGTTAGCGGCCGGCGTGCCAAAACAATGGCTACGTAGCGGCGCTAAGAGGCCTTTGGCGAGCCGGGCGGCTCGGTGAGTGAGTGTCATGCGGCGCGGTTCACGACGCCTTTCGAGCGCCGTCCGTTACGGGGGAAGTGGAAAGGAACAACTTCCTGTTTAAGAGGAAGTCAAAACGGCAAGACAGGAAGTGAGCCTAACGTGCGGGCTGAGGGCTCTCTCTCACGCAGGAAGTGGCAGGCAACATCCTGCCGTCCACTTCCTGTTTAGCGGGAAGTCAAAACGGCAAGACGGGAAGTGAGCCTAACGTGCGGGCCGAGAGCTTTCTGTCTCGCAGGAAGTGGCAGAGAACAATTTCCTGTTAGGCAGGAAGTACAAATGGCAACGGGACGGAGCTCTCGTGGTCGCAGCCTCCCAATTTCCCCAGGAAACGCCACGAGTCGGCCTTCGCGCGTTGCCGGGACGTCTCCGCGTATTCCGGATCGGACTCTTGCCAATCCCTGCCGTTTTGCAACGTCGGCCGGCCCGGAAGTCGGAAAGTGTGACGGGCCGCGTCACGGCAAACTGACATTTTGACTAGCGTCAGCAGCGTAGCGAAACCGATTCTTCCCGCGCCCTGTAATCGTCGAAGCATTAGGAACGCCGTCCCGTCACGAGACGAGCGTTGTCCTCCCCCCGGGGCCGAAAGGAGCAAGCCGTGCCGCGTGTTGAAGTCCCCTCCCCCCACGTGGATTCCGTTTTCGGCAGCAAAGGCAGACGCTTGCTCGATTGCACTGATCTAAACTTTGCCGGTGCCGGTCTGAGCGCCCGCCCGCCTGCCCGCCCAAAACATAGCACCAACGACGAACAAACAAACAAACAAAAGCTGCCGTTAATTCTGGGGTTTGGTGCGCTCCATTTCTTGTCGGTTACACGTGCGCGCGTACTCGTGGACACGGCGCCTACTTCTAGACATTGTTACGTACGTGAAGAGCGCGGCACACGTGCGCCGTCACGTGACCGCCAGCCCGTCGTCTCCGTCGACGGCGGCCATCGAAAAGGACGGCCGGCGTGAAGGTCGGCCACTTTCTGAGACGGGTCCGTGCAAACTGCCGCAGGATGTTTGATAACCACGCAAACTGCCACAGGATGTCTACTAGGCATGCGAATCGTTTCAGTATATCCGCTCACCGTACAAACAGCAAACGGGCCTCGAAACGGAAGTTCCGGACACCCATCCGCCCGGACAGACGCTGAGGGGTCAGAAGACAAGATGGCTGAAGGGGGAATCGCTTCAGATGAGATTCATTTAGCTTACGATCGAATTCGGCGGTTACGGAGACGATCGGTGATTTGGATCGCGATTGATCAATCCGAAGGAAAAATAGATATACGCGCAAATAAATAACGCGACGTGCTTTGATTTGAAACAAACTACGATTTATTTACACTGCGCACACTCGAAACGCAACCGCGACGTTCTCCGATTCAAAGAATCTCCGATTCGTGACTTTCGTCCTACGAGCACACTTTGAGTTCAGCGGTCCGCAAACAATAATCCGATTCCTACCGCAACCTTGATGCGGAGCTCCATGATGAAGCGCATCCTCGCAAAATTCCCGACCCGGGTTATTTCACAAAATTTCTCGATCTGTCGTTCGCGGCGAACAAAGATCAAAAGCGTACCGACGCCGGGGTGTCGATTGTTGAAGCTCGGCGGCCATTTTGTAGGGAAAAACTATCCCACGAGCCAGGTTAGTATAACAAGCAGAAGAGAAAGAAGGAAAGAGAGAAAAGAAGACAGAGAGTGAGAGAGAGAGGAAGAAGAAGAGAGAGAAAGGAGACAAAATAAAAACAGAAAAAGAGTAAAGAGAGAGAGAAAGACAGAGAGTGAGAGTGAAAGAGTGCGACAGAGTTAGGTTTTTTTCCTTTTTTCTTGGGTTTTTCTCTCGTCTTTTTTTGGCCTTTTTTGTATTTTTTGATCCTTTTTTTCCCTGACTTTCTTCTCTTATTTCCCTTCTTTTCAAAAGTAACAAGGTGTGTTCTTTTGCAATTTCTGCTTTTAGCACTCGTTTCTGGCGACCTCCGGTGGGCAAGTAATACCCTTTCGCTTTCACGCGAAGGCGGGGGGCCTCGACCGCCATCGGTCCCCGGGCCGCCGGTTCGAGACCCCCGTTGGACGGGAGTCTCATCGGCGCCGATTTTCCCTATTAGCCGAGGCCGCTAGCGTAGCCGCGACCTTTTCGCCCGCCCCCCCCCCCCCACGACCTTGTGCAAGACGTCCCGAAAAGACAGAAAACAGACGGCGTTCCGTCAACGGTCGGAACGTCCCGAACTCCAGAGAGCGCGATGCCTTCGGGCATCCTCCTAAAAATCAGCTTTATGAGCCTCGCGCCGAGGGACCTCCGACACGTCTCCTCCAAATCGCCGACCTGGGAATCGGGCGCGTCCGGGGAGGGGGAAGCGCACGGTCGTCGTCTCCTCATTTTCCTCTTTGTTTTTTTCAGGCTTCAAAGGGACAGTGTGTAAACCAAAGGCAAATGACAAATCCTTAAAATCGTGTATAGATTTTTTTAACCATAGACTAGAGCCCCAGGATACAGTCGTCCCAGGATACAGCCACCCCAGGGGGCAGCCACCCTGGGATACAGCTGCCCCGGGATACGGCCACCCTGGGATCATGTCACCCCTGGAGACAGTCGCCCCGGGATGCAACCACCTCAGGATACGGCCACCCGGGGAGACGGCCACCCCGGGATACAGTCGTACCAGGATACGGCCACCCTGGGAGACAGCCACTTCGGGATACAGTCAGCCCAGGATATGGCCACCTCAGGATACAGCCACCCAGGGAGACAGCCACCCCGGGATACAGTCGCACCAGGATACGGCCACCCTGGGATCATGTCACCCCAGGAGACAGTCGCCCCGGGATGCGCCCACCTCCGGATACAGCCACCCAGGGAGACGGCCACCCCAGGATACAGTCGCACCTGGATACAGCCATTCTGGGATCAGGCCACCCCAGGAGACACCCGCCCCGGGATACAGTCGCCCACAAGATACAGACACTCGGGGAGACAGCCACCCCAAGATACGGCAGCCCCGGGATACAGTCGCTCCAGGATACAGTCGCCCCGTGATACAGTCACCCCGGGATACGGCCACCCAAAGATACGGCCGCCCCAGGATACAGTCGCCCCAGGATACGTCCACCACAGGATACGGCCACTCGGGAAGACGGCCACCCCGAGATACGGCTGCCCCGAGATACAGTGGCCCCAGGATACGGCCACCCAAAGATACGGCCGCCCTGGGATACAG
Source organism: Urocampus carinirostris (assembly GCF_059441175.1). Lineage (NCBI taxonomy): Eukaryota > Metazoa > Chordata > Actinopteri > Syngnathiformes > Syngnathidae > Urocampus > Urocampus carinirostris. Next base: position 651,150 of record NC_142352.1, on the reverse strand, counting down.
TCGCCCCAGGATACAGCCACTCTGGGATCAGGCCACCCCAGGAGACAGCCGCCCCAGGATACAGTCGCCCAAGGATACGTCCACCACCACAAGATACAGACACTCGGGGAGACGGCCACCCCAAGATACGGCAACCCCGGGATACAGTCGCTCCAGGATACAGTCGCCCCGTGATACAGTCACCCCGGGATACGGCCACCCAAAGATACGGCCGCCCCGGGATACAGTCACCCCAGGATACGTCCACCACAGGATACGGCCACTCGGGAAGACGGCCACCACAGGATACGGCCGCTCCAGTAAACGAGCACCCAGGGGTACAGTCGACCCGGGAAACGGCCGCCCGGGGATAGCCACCCCGCCTTGCCACATTTCCACTTAAGGGTGTCTTTTGGCCCCCTCTTTACGCCATTTCCCCCACTTGACCACAAACTACTTTTCTAGCAAAAGAAATCCTGTCTATAGGAAGCCCGTCTACTGTCGGTCCAGCTCACATCAGACGCCGACCCGCCATCGGTCGTGTCGGGAAAAGGCCTATACGGCCGAAGTACCTCCCACAATGCCTTTCCCTTTGTTCATTCACCGGAGGATCTCGTGCGCACGGCAACACAATATTGTATCTGTTGTACGTTTTTATTGGCCGCGGTCCCGAGACTCGCGCTCATGCTAAAGCCAGATGCAAAATCACGATAACCGTGGAAACGCGAACGGCCGTGACCGAGGAATAAGAAGATCCGGGTAGTGTGGCCGGAACCCGTTCGCCGTGAAGATGATTCTTGAAATCGAAATGCGAGTTAAAGCCGGGAAAACATCCTCACGAGCGGAAGCTGAAAAATCTGTTTTCGTTGAAATGTACCGTCGCCTTGCCCTTTTTGCATCCGCTCGTTACTTCGCTGTACCAGTCCCTTCACACCAAAGGTAAATCAAATGTCTCTTTTCCTTTCCATGAGCTTCATTATTTTGAGGGACTTCATCCAATCATAACTTGTTTTATCTTAATACACCGTCACCCCCTCCTTCTGCATCAATCTGTTACTCTACTGTACCAGGTCAAGTCCCTTCACACCAAAGGTAAATCAAATGTCTTTTTTCCTTTTTATGACACGATCCCTTCGGAATCCACCGTCTCCTCCGACCTATGCATCCGCCCACTACTCCGCCTCACCGGCTCAAGTCAAGTCACATCGAAGGCCAATCGAATGCTACCTTTTCTTGACGCGCAAAATCGTGTCATTTGTTTTCTTGACACAAGTTCCATTTTTTTCAGGACCGCATCCATCCAGAACATCTTTAAATGGAATCGACTATTTCCTACCCCTCTGCATTCACCCGCTACTCCACTTGACCAGCTCAATGGAAGTGACACCCGAGGTAAATCGATTGTCACTTTTCCTTCGCACGGGTTCCATTTGTTTCAGACCTTATCCATTCCAATCTTGAATAAAAAGTCAACCCCGCCCCCATTCTACATCCACCTGTTACTCTAACATACCAGCTCAAGTGAAAACACACTGAAAGTAAATCAAAAGTCATTTTTTTGTCTTGACACGCGTCCCGTTTTCTTTTCTTTTTTTGAGGGCTGCAATTGCCCCCCAGGCTGCAAGTTTCAGACCCCTGACGACTTTCGGAAAACAAACCCAAACAAAAAAGACCTCATTGCGCCTTATAATCGTCCACAAAGTGCACGACAAGCGCACACGCGCATTCCCAAAACAGGCATGGTACATGACGAGCGCGCACACGTGTGGTCACGGGCGGGCGCGTGCACCCACGGTGACATGGATTGGAGGGAATGCGCGCGACCGATTGGCGCACATTCACGCCGACGCGCACGCGCAAAGTCAAATGAGCGCAAGAGCGCACACACTTTGCCTTGGATTGGAGGCGTACACGCGCACCCGCGCACTACCACTTCAGGGGGCGCGCACGCGTGCTCACGAGCGTGACAAGAAGTGAGCGCTTGGCGTCGGGTGCGCGCATTTGGCCGTGCGCACGCGGCCTATATAAGGGGCGTGAGCGCGTCCACACTGACAGTCCGGCAAAGGAAAGAGGACGCCCAGGAACGGAACTAGAAGCAATACCTGAACCAGGACCAGAACCAGGACCAGGAGGAGGTCCGAGATGGAGGCCCGGGCGCTGGCATGGATGGCGGCGGCCCTGGGGCCCTTGGGGGCCCTGGCGGCCTTGGCAGCCTCGGCAGCGGCCTCGGCGGCGGCCTCCTTGGCGGCCTCCTTGGCGGCCTTGGCGCGGAGCGTCCTCGGCCTCGGCCGCACGCCCCCCCGGGGTCCGAAAGCGCGCGACCCCCGGCTACTTCCCGCCGGCGGGAAAGCCGTCGTCATTACAGGTGAGAATTACGCGCGTGCCCAAACTTTGGACTTTCCTTCGCTCTTCTTGGACACGGTTTAGTGCGCAACCAATTCAAGATTGGATGACATTTCCAAAGTCAAGAAAAGAGAAAAATGACGTCCGAGGGGGTCGTTTGTGGTCATTTGTCATGGAAATGACGCTACTTTTTAGGAAACTGGCTCTTTTAGCCTGATTCACTCATAAAAGTCGGAGCCCAAACGGCTCTTCGAGTTTTTTGAGGGGATACTTTCATACATATATTACCATTAATAATGAGACATTGTGCAGATATTTAAATATTTGTGCAGAAAATTGAACTACACCCTCTTTACAACGAGTGACTCAAAAATCGTTTTTTTTTGGCTCGGCTCACTAAAAAGAGTCATCTCTTTTAGTCACGGTCGGTATGTTACCAATAATAATGCAACATGATGCAAAACATGAAAAAATATCTTGAAAAGAATGTATTATACATTTGCACAGCGAGTAATGGGAATTAAAACTCATTTTAGTGTCCTGGCTCTTTTGGCTTGGCTCGTTCGAAAGACTCAGCTTTTCACATTTTTATTGATACTTCAACATTGTAACGTTTATTTAGTTCGTCGTTTTAAAAAACTAGACGACGCGATCTCCACAATGAGGGAGGGGATTTCCAGCTGGCTCGGCTCACTTAAAAGACTCGTCTTAGTTTTGATCTGTATATTGCAAATGATAATGTCACATTTTTCCTTAAATGGAATCATAATATTACAATTGGATTACACAATATCCACGATTTGTAATGGGAATTGTAACTCTTTGTAAGGTATTGGCTCTTTTGTCTTGACATACTAAAAAGAATCTTCAGATTTGTGTTGTTACTTTATTAAATATATTACCGATAATAACGTATCGTTATTTAAGTCATCGTTTTAAGAAATATTCGACAAAATCTCAACAATTAGCGATAGGAACTGTAGCTTTTTTAGACAATGGGCTCTTTCGGCTCAACATACATCGGTACATCTACTTCCGTAACGAATCGGCTCCGGGAGTTGCTTTGTAACCTGAAACATTTGTAAGTAGAGACGCCTTTCCGACGTAAATTTGTTCCGAGCCCCGCAAAAGTGTGTTCTTTTTTTAAATAAATCATCAAAGTGCATCAGAACATGAAACAAATACGTATTCAAATGAGATGACTGCACAATAAACATGAAAGGGGGCATATCAAAAACAGAAAATCCAAATATTCAGGTACCTTTTAACCTGTCTCCTTGTTTACTGGTCCTCAGCAGTGTTTTTTGCCTGTCCTTTTTTGAAAAACGGATCCAATGACATCCGCTCTTTTGACAATCCACGGGAAATCGTAATGAGCGATAACCCGATCCGCCAACACTATTCTGGGTGCTTCCTCTCCAAAAATTCCGAGACTTTTTTTGCCAAAACGTCTTAAAGACGTCTGAGTCTTCCTCCTTGTCCACACACACACACGCTTCCATTTTTCACACCTGGCTTTGTTTGGATGGCCAGAAAAAGTCTCTTCCTCTTCTTTTCGACATTTCTCATATGGCGTCTGTTGTGAATGAAAACTCCCGGTAGCGCTACTACCCGGTAGAGTATTCACGTAGCATTCCGGGATTTCCGCGTGTGCACCGGGTAGAACTCCGGTAACAGGCCTTGTATCCTGCAACCACTTTGTAACTAGAGGCAATATTTTCCGGTTCAGGTATTTTTTCACCCGAAACTTTTGTTTGTAAGTAGAGGTCCCGCCGTACTAAGAAGAGTCGTCTTTTGATACTTGAATAAAAAGACGACCGAAATATGAAGACGTTTTCCTTTTCATTTAAAAAAAAAATGGACTAGACGATCTCCACAACTAGGGATGGGATTTCCAGCTCTTTTTTCAGGGACGGTCTCTTTTCGAAACGAGACGTTTTCTAAATGGTTCTTGTTTTGTGTTGGGCGTACGAGCGATAAGAAGGTGGCATTAAAGGCGAAAGGAAAAAAACGATTTGGGGAAAGTTCTTCTTTTGTCCTCGTTTGACCGACGGACGTGCGCGTGCGGGGGCGCCTATCTTTACTGCCGCCGGGATCGTTTCCTCTTCGCGCTCTTAAAAAGCTTTCAATTATTAAACCGTCCCTGCAAAAGTACTACGGGTCGAGCCACGCGCCACCATGCCACGCGCCTTCGGGAACATTGTCGATATTCGTTTTAATAAGAAGCAAAAAAAATGAAAGTCACGTTGACACGCTAGCTACATCCAATTCAACATAGATCTCAGTGAACAAAACTTTTCTGTTGCAGGACCTTGACACACTACATCAGGGGTCAGGAACCTTTTCGAGCCAAAGAGCCATAAAAGCAAAACATGTTTCAAAAAGAAATGGAGAGAGCCACATCATATCTTTTCAGACAAAATTGAAAAAACTGCCAAACACGCTCTCTAGACAAAAGCAGATTTGATTTCACTGTGTGTCATTTAATGATTTCATCAAATGTATGAAATGATAATCATGCCAAATCCTGTGTCCCAAATCAATGTCCATATGCCATTTACAATTTGCCACCTTCAGTTAAGAGTGTTGATGCAAATTTTTGCCATCAAAATTGTTCTTTAACAGTTTCAAAACAGTGTGCATGCAAAGTTCTTTGGTAAAAATGTCACAAATGACTGCAAACGATAAGCACATGGTCATATTCACTTGCACTTAGCGAGAGAGAGAGAGAGAGAAGGAAGTGCCTTGCACTGTGTGCAGGGATCCGCCCACCCGTACTGCTCACCCAATCAAAGTCAGCGTTTTTATTGATCAGTTTAATGGTTTCTTATCAAACTCCTCCATTATATGGAGCAAAATGGGGATGAAATCACTTGACTTTGGAACGCCACAGAGAGATGTGCAATAGTTGCATTTTATTTCGGAGCCATACGTACTCATGAAAAGAGCCATGTATGGCTCCCGAGCCATAGGTTCCCTACCCCTGCACTACATAGAAGTGAACAAAACATGACAGTAAGACGCAATATTCCCGGTAAGCCACTAACCCGATCTCATTGATGAAAAACACAAGACCCAACATCCTTTCTTCTTTAGCTTGAAACACTATTTACATCTAAACCAACAAAACATGAAAAGAGGTGCAACGTCCCTGACCGCTACAACACTATCTAGATCTAAATCCACAAAACATGAAAGGAAGGCTAACCATCTGTGTTGACATGCTAACTAGCTCCAATTGAACAAAATATAAAAGAAAGATGCGACACACCCTCTACACCAATAACTTCATCTAAACAAACATAACATGAAAACACGAATCATCCCTCTTAAATCACGTACAGAAAGTAGATTTTACTGAACAAAACCTGAAAGGGAGACGCGGCATCCCTAAAAAAATAGATTGTCATACTATCTAGATCTAACTGAACCAAACATGAAAGGAACCTAATTCCCCTGCTAAATGTGACTCTCGGTGAGGTCATCAGATGTTTACAACATGAAAGAGCAAGATGAGCGTGTAAGGGGAATGACCTCATGTGTGGTCCCTTCTTTAAGGTTTCTGAGGTTTTTCCTTGCCCTCATGTAGGTTGCAGATCAGGTGATAGTGTCATAATAGTCCGTGGTCCTTGCAGCCCTTTGAGACTCCTTGTGATTAGGTGCTATCCAAATAAGCATGACTTGACCTGGGCCCCGCCCCCTTTTCTTTTCTTCTTTATGTAACGGAACCAAACCTGAAAGTTAGACCCAACACCTCGCTTAATCTGAAACGACTCGCCATATGTTTAGAACACGAAAGAGCAAGCCCGAGCGCGTCTTGCCCCCCCTTTCTTCCTTTTCTTCCCTTTTTTTCCTTTTCCTCCTTAGGCTGCGATTCCGGTTTCGGCCTAGCGACGGCGCTGCACTTGGACGGTTTGGGCTTCCGCGTGTTCGCTACGGTCCTCCGCCAGGAAGGAGAAGGGGCGCAAGAACTCAGGCGGAAATGCTCGCCCGCCATGACGGTCCTGCAGGTGGGTGGGCTCTCTCTTTCTTTCATGTCCTTGTTCTTTTCTTTCGTCCTCCCTCAGAAAAAAAGTCCTTTTGACGCTTTGCGCAGGTGGACATCACGCAGCCGGCTCAGGTGCGCCGAGCGGTGGAGGACGTGACCTGCGCCCTCGGCACGCAAGGTAGGACCCGCCCACCGGGCCACGCCCACCCACGCTCACTCAACGTAAAAAGAACGAGCTCCAAATAGACAATTACAGTATTTCTGTACCCTAGTATCACTCAGGTCGGGTTTTTTTTTGTATTTCTGTGGTATAACCTAAGCAGTATTTGTTGCAAGAAGTATTTCTGTAGTAGTAGTAGTAGTAGTATAGGGTATTCCTCCGGTATACAATGTAAGCGCGACCTTTTCTACTGGCTTGGCAAGCGCCTCAGATTGCCTGGTGCGCATGCGCAGCAGTAAACAAACCAAAAGACGTCCTTCCAGTATGTAGTGAATGTGCGGCCTCTAGCGGTTCTTATCGGGATTATACCACCAATTTGAGATAGAGAGATGGAAAGAGAGAGAGATAGAGAAATAGAGACAGATAGAGATAGAGATGGATAAAGTAATAGAGATAGAGAGAGATGTCCTTCAAGTATGTAATGAAGGTGCAGCCTGTAGCGGTTTTTATCGGGATTATACCACCAACTTTAGATAGATAGATGGAGAGAGATGGAAAGAGATAGAGATATATAGACAACTAGAGATGGAGAGAGATAGAGAGAAATAAAGATAAAGAGATGGAGATAGTGAGAGATAGAAATAGAGATATATAGAAATAGAGTGAGATAGAGATTCATAGAGAGAGATAGAGAAATAGAGAGAGATAGAAAAAAATAAAGAGAGAAAAATAGAGAGGGATAGAGATAAAGAGATAGAAATAGAAAAAAATAGAGATAGAGAGAAAGAGAGAGAGAGAAATAGAGATAGAGAGAGATGTCCTTTCAGTATAGTGAAGATGCGGCCTCTAGCGGTTCCAATCGGGATTATACCACAAACTTTGTCGATTTTTATTGCTTATTGCAAATCGAAAAACATACTGGATTCCAATTTTTCGAGAAAACAAAGTGCTGGAAGAATACAGAGAAAAAAGACGAATGTGTAAAGGAATACAAGGGGGAGATTCTCAAGTATATTCGAAATCCCTTGGACAGCCAGAGTCTCCATCAAACTTATTTTCCTGGAAAAGCAGACCCTCTCCGAGCGCCCCAGACCCCCAAATGCATAAAACGCATATTTTAAATAGTGTAAATAGACTATTGACACGAAAACGGCGTCTATTGATTGCAAATTGTGAAGAGAAGAGCCATATCGAATAATAACCGCACTCCGGATGACGTCATCATATCACGACAAGAAAACGTTTCCGGGTTTTCTCGATCCCGAAAGGCGGATAAAAACGGGATCCGCCATTTTTATCGTTTGCGCTGTTGGGAGAACACAAGGCCTCGTTTTATGTAGGGCCATTGCGCCCCCTGCCGTCGAAGGCGTCCTTTTCGCTCACCAGTCCGGGATGCGGTCGCGGGTGTCCACCGGGGGGCGCTAAAGTCTGCTTGTCGCCGTCAGCTCTGTGGGCCTTGGTGAACAACGCGGGGGTCTGCGTCAATTTCGGGGAGGTGGAGTTGTGCCCCCTGGACGACTTCCGGGGCTGCATGGAGGTCAACTTCTTCGGGACCCTCCACGTCACCACCGCCTTCCTGCCCCTCCTCAGGCGACACCGGGGGAGACTCGTCGCCGTCTCCAGTCCCGCCGGTAAGGAAAAGGGGGAGAGGGAGGGAAAGGGACTGAAAAAGAAAGAAAGAGCGGAAAAAAGAGAGAGGGAAAGAGACAAAAAGAATGAGACAGTAAAGAGAGAAAGAAAGAGATAAGAGAAAGAAAGAAAGAGAAAAAAAGTGTGATGGTAAAGAGAGAAAGAGCGATAAAGGGAGAGGGAAAGAGACTAAAAGAAGGGGAGAAAAAAAAGACTCATGGTAAAGAGAAAGAAAGAGAGAGAGAACAAAAAAAGAAAGATAGAAAAAAAACTTTCATGGTAAAGAGAGAAAGAAAGAGAACAAAAAAAGAAAGAAATTAAGAGAGAAAAAAAGTGTCATGGTAAAGAGAGAAAGAAAGAAAGAGAAAGAAAGAAAGAGAAAAAAGTGTGATGGTAAAGAGAGAAAGAGAGAAAGAAAGAGCGATAAAAGGAGAGGGAAAGAGACTAAAAGAAGGGGAGAAAAAAAAGACTCATGGTAAAGAGAAAGAAAGAGAGAACAAAAAAAGAAAGATAGGAAAAAAAACTTTCATGGTAAAGAGAGAAAGAAAGAGAACAAAAAGAAAAATAAGAGAGAAAAAAAAAGTGTCATGGTAAAGAGAGAAAGAAAGAGCGATAAAGAGAGAGGGAAAGAGACTAAAATAATAGGAGAAAAAAGTGTCGTTGTAAAGAGAGAAAGAGAAAGAAAAAAAGGAAAAGAGAGAAAAAAAGACTGCCATGGTAAAGAGAGAAAGAGAGAAAAAAAAGAAAGAGACGGAAAGAAAGAGAAAAAAGGAAGGAAGAAAGAAAGAGAGAGAGGAAGCATGTGAAAAAAAGAAAGTGAGAGAAAGACAGAAAAGGAAGCTCCTCAGCGGGTCCACCCCAAAGCTGCTCCTTCGCCGAAACGCCCGATCGGAAACCCGAGCTTTTGATTGAGGGGTGACGGAGGAGGGAAAAAGGCCTTTTTTTTCCAGGTCCTTAAAGGGACAGTGCGTAATATTCGACCACTAGCTGTCATACGGAGTGCTAGAAAGCAGGAGGAAGCTCTTTTTGAGTAAGCCCCGCCCCCCTGTCCTCAGGCGACCAACCGTTTCCCTGCTTGGCGGCCTACGGGGCCTCAAAGGCGGCCCTCAACCTCTGCATGGAGACTCTGAGACACGAATTGGCCCCCTGGGGCGTCCACGTCTCCACCGTACTGCCGTCCTCCTACAAAACAGGTAAGACTAAACCGGGGCTGTTCAATAAGGGCCCGGGGGCCGTCGCGAGATCAAACGGGCCGCCTTTCATATGCGCTCTGTACCGCCGGCGGTCGGAAATCGGCGCCGACGCCGCAACGACCCAGGTCCGATTCCTGTTGCCTCGGGAAGCCGCGTTTATTTTCAGAATAGACGATTAAAGCCATTATATCTCAAAATAATTCGGGTGGGCCCGGTGAAACCCTGGAACCCTTATCTCTTTTCATTTAAAGCGGGGGTGTCCAACTCGTTTGAACTCGGGGGCCACACCATAGAACAAACGTTCTGTCAGGGAGCCGGACGAGTAGATGAGAAAGAAAAAGAGAAAAGAAGAGAGAGGGTGGGACAAAGAACAAAAAAGAGAGAGAGGGAGAGAGTGTGAGAAACAAAAGAAAACAAGTTGTGAGAGAGGGGGAAAAGAAAGGGAGAGGAAGAAAGAAATCCAAAGACAGGAGGAGAGAAAAGAGAAAAGAAAGGGCAAAGGGTAGGAAGAGAGAAAGAGAAAAGAAAAAAATGAAGTTACAGCAAAAGAGGTTAAAAGACACAGAGAGAGAAAGAGACAAAGAGCAACAAAGGAAGAGAAAAAGAGAGACACAGAGAGTGAGAGAGACAAAGACAGAGCGGGAGAAAAGGGGTGGAAAAGAGAGAGAAAGATAACGAGAGAGAGAGAGAAAACGAGAGACAGGGAGAGAGAGATAACGGGAGACAGAGAGAGAGAGAGAGAAAACAAGAGAGAGGTAACGAGAGAGAGAGAAAGAGAGAGAGAGAGAGATAACCAGAGAGAGAGAGGTAAACTACGTCATTTAAATGAGTCGATGGTTTTCGCTGCGCACCTTGATTAAATCCTGACTGAGAAAAAGCGAGAGATGCCAAAGAGTAAATGCTAACAGCTGCATGCTAACAAACACACGTTAATGAGTAGATGCTAAGGACCACACGCTAATGACTTCATGCTAACGAGCCACGCTAACAGCCACATGCCAACGAACACACGCTAACGAGTAGATGCTAAGGACCACACGCTAACAACTACATGCTAACGAGCCAAGCTAACAGCCACATGCTAACAAACACACGCTAACGAGTAGACGCTAGCGAGTCACACTAACGTGCCACATGCTAACAAACACACGCTAACGAGTAGATGCTAAGGACCACACGCTAACAACTGCATGCTAACGAGCCACGCTAACAGCCACATGCTAACAAACACACGCTAACAACTACATGCTAATGAGCCACGTGCTAACAAACACATGCTAACGAGTAGATGCTAAGGACCACACGCTGACGTTTCTACGCCCACCTCCCCCGAAGGAATAATAGAAAGCCCCAACCGGAACAATGTTGTCGTTTCTTCCGGTCCACATTTGGCCCCGGGGGCTAACCCCCTTTCTTTTTTGTGTTTTTTTTGGGGGGGGGTCGGAGCAGCTCACTGCAGCGACACGGCCTACTGGGAAGCTCAGCACCGGCGTCTTTTGGAGTGGCTCCCTCCGACGCTCCTGGAGGATTTCGGCCAGGACTACGTGGCGGAGAGCCGGGCCCTCTTCCGGGACTTTGCCCGTCGCGCCGAGCCGGACCTGGGCCCGGTGGTGGCCACCCTGGAGCGGGCCCTGCGCGAGCCCCGGCCCCGCAAACGCTATTTCGCCGGACCCGGCGTGGGCCTCATGTACCTGGTGAGCGGCTACGCCCCCGACGCCGTCCGGGACCGCTTCCTGCAGAGTCTCTTCATCAAAAACCGCTCGGCGCCCCGGGCCCTCCGGGGAGGGGGCATGGTCCGACACGGCCACGCCGAAGAGGGCCCGCCCTGCCCCCGCCCCGCCCCTCCTCGCCAAGACGACAACAACAACGACCGGGACAAAGTCGAGTGACGGGAACGTCCCGTTCCTGGACGTTTTTCCCATCCGTTTTGAGGGGCGGGCGGGCGGTCGAGGGCGGGGCGCGCTACCCAGAATGCAAAGCGGTGCCGGCCGACGACAAAGGCCTCGCGTCCCATTGGTTGTGAAATCCTTCAAGCCGCGGCGTGTCCTATTTAAGATTTTCACGGGTAAAGGCGGACGCTTAGCGATGGAAAGAACGGGAGCCTAAACTCTAGCCCCGACAGAATTCGGGGACCCTCAAACCCGAGCTCCCGACCCATTTTGGAACCCTACATTCACTTCAGAACCCCAATATGGAACTCAAACCCTAGTTCCTAAGCCTACACCGAACTCCAGCCCCAACCCCATTTCAAAAACCTATATTCAGTTTAATACCCTAATAAGGGGCTTAGACCTTAGTCTCCAACCCTAACCCTACCGTGGAACTATGAAATAAGTTAAACCCTTATTCAAAGCTCAAACCCAAACCCCTAACCTAAGAAACATGGCAACGATTTCAAGAATTGACAAGTTCGAGCACAAACTTTGCAAACCCCACATTCCAATTCAAGCTTTTTTTAAGGATACCAAGCACCCGTACGAACCCTGTCGACGGCACCGTCGTCTCATGCGAAGGAAGGGCCGTGCCACAGAGCACAGTGTAGCAGCAAGATGACAGACTTCTAGAGAATTCACATTTCTCCACCTATGCTTTTTTTATGATCAATCTTAACACTAGTACGATGGTTTGTGTATTTTTGCCTAGTTGATTTTTTTTTCCACGAAATGAAAGTTTTGTTTTGTACCACTAGGAGGCGCTCAAGATTAGACACTGTCCCTTTAAGAGGACAGTTCTGTCGTGTTCTGCAAACGGAACTTTTTCTTCTTCAAAATAAAAAGTACCTAAAAAATAAGCAGCTATTTAAATGTTGGCCTTTAGCACAGAAGACATTGAAGGGGCAGTGTGTGTTTTATTTGACCACTAGATGGAGCCGTATGGTGCAGTGCAACTGAAAGCCAAGCGCTAAAAAGCCCAAGGAAGAGTACAAACTACGGAAGCTCAAGGTGACCAAAAGGTATTTTTGGCCCGGTCTTTTTGAGGCGTTTGGGTACCCGGAGCAGCAAGACGGCGGACAATGATTTCAGCTCCTCGTGTATAAAAGAAATGCTTATTTCTCAACTGAAGTGTATATAAAAGTATTTTGATAAGTATTTTTGTTGATTATTGAAATCAATATCACACTGTCCCTTTGATGCTTTATGAAAAGCATATTTTCCGTTTAAAGCCGAGGTGGGCAAACTACGGCCCGAGGGGCCACGTGCGGCCCCCCTCAGGGCTGCCGAACCAAAACGGTCAAATTCTAAGGACAATTTATATGATAGTAAATGAAGTACAACAAATGAAAACGTTTTTTTTTGCCAATTTGGTCTGGATTGTCAAGAACAAAAATACTACTACAGAAATACTACAAAATAGTCTATAACTAAATATCAAATTTAGTGCCTAAAACAGAGAACCATATATATATATATATATATATATAGTATATATGAATATCTATTTTGCTTTCATTCTGAAAAGAAAAAAAATACCATAGAAATACTACAAAAATACTACTTGCAGTAATACTGATACAAAAATACTACTACCGAAATACTACAAAATAGTCTAAAAATAAATATCAAAATGCGGTGCCTAAAACAGGGAACCATCTCTCTCTCTCTCTCTCTTTCTGCTATTATTTTGAAAAGAAAAACAAATACTATAAAAATACTACAAGAATACTACTTGCACTAATACGGATTCAAAAGTACTACTACAGAAATACTACCAAATAGTCTAAAACTAAATATCAATTTTAGTGCCTAAAACAGGGAACCATATATATATTTTTTGCTTTCATTCTGAAAATAAAAATAACTAAAGAAATACTACAAAAATACTGATAGAAAAATAAGACTACCGAAATGCTACAGTAATACTTTCATTGAAAAATATGACGACAGAAACAAAAATACAACAGATGTACCGGAAAAATTATTCTGTGGAAAAACTTGAAAAATACTACAATCTTACTAGAAAAACACAACAAAAATTCTCAAATCCAAGCACAGTAATACTAGAAAAGTTAAGATATTGAAAGGGAGAAAGCCAGACAAAGGGAGAGAGAAGGAGAAAAAAACAGGAAAAATGAGTGAGGGTGAGACACTGAAAGAGAGAGAGAAAGAAAAAGAGTGCGGAAGAGAGAAGGTGAAAAAAAAGACATGGCGGAAGAGAGAGGGAGAGAGAAAAAAAAGAAAGTGAAAGTGAGGAAAAAAATAGTGCAAAAGAGAGAAATAAAAAGAGAGGGTGAGAAAGAAAGAAGAGAATGAAAGCAAAGCAAGAAAAAGAGAGATAGAAAGAGGGAGTGAAAAGTGAGAAGAAGATAAGAGAGCGTGAGAAAGAAAATGAGAGGAAGAAAGAGGCCGCTCCAGTTGTTTTGTGAGTGGCACCTGGCTTTGGCGACATCAAGTGGCCATATTTCAAACTTCAACTCATTGTTCTATTGTGCTTCATTTTGGAATGTCTCACGGGCCAGATTCAAAACCTTGGCGGGCCCGATCCGGCCCGCGGGCCACATGTTTGACACCCGTGCGTTCGTAGAAGCTAGCCTCACCGCGCAAACTGTGATTCTATTCTCGCTCACTATGTGATCAAAAATAAACTTTTGAAAAACCAGGTTTTTTCGGCACGCATTGCAAAATCGAGTCCGGAATACTTTGGATGCGGGGGTGTCGGAGGACCAAGAACCGCTGTGAGAAACTTACTCGGGTCTTTGCGAAAAACAGAACTCGGACCGGTTCCCGGATTCGAAAGCTGACCGTCGAAAACGGTGCAACGTTTCCCGCTTAATCCATCATTGACTCAAATACGGCACCTTTATGATCCGGTCGCCGTTGTTTTGGGATGAGACCGCAGTTTCGAGGGCGTTTTCCATTCGTGTCCTAGTGCTGTGGAACCTTCTGGCCTCTGAGATTCCAAGTCTTTCAATCTGGGCCAGGGGTGTTCAACTCGGGGGGCCACACCATAGAACAAACATTCTGTCGGGGGCCGGACTAGTCGATTCAAGAGAAAGAAAAAGAGAGAAAGAGGGAGGGAAGGGACAGAGGGCGGGACAAAGAATGAAAAAGAGAGAAAGAGGGAGAGAGCGTGAGAAACAAATGCTAAAAAGTCGTGAGAGAGGGGGAAAAGAAAGGGAGAAGAATGAAATCCAAAGAGAAATAGAAAGACACAGAGGGAGAGAAAAGAGCCCGAAGGGTCGGAAGAGAAAGAGAAGAGAGAAAAGGAAAAAAGGAAGTTAGAGCAAAAGAAGACAGAGAGAAAGAAAAAGAGCAACAAAGGAAGATAAAAAGAGAGACACAGAGAGTGAAAGAGACAGAGAATGGGAGAAAAGGGGTTGAAGAGAGAGAGAGAGAGAAATAAATAGAAGTCCAGTGTCTTTGTTGGAGGCACCTGGCTTTGGCAACATACAGTTGCCATATTTCAACCCGCAACTTGTTTTTCTCTCGTGTTGTTGTTTCGGTGGCCGGATTCAATCCCTCGGCGGGCCTGAACTGGCTCTGGAGTTTGACACCCCAGCGTTAAGCGCACAGGCGGGTCGGGGCAGCGTTTCCTGTGTTGCATCTTGGGCAAGTACAGCCTGGTGGCGCCCATCCAGAAAAGTGCAACATCAACAAACAAGTGTGAACAAATGAAATGGCAGGAAACGAATCGACGGACGCGATTGAAGGCCCGGCGGCATTTCTTCTTTTCCTTGCGAGCGTTCCTTCACTCCTTGCACCCGTTTACTCTTCAACATAACGCACTCCTAGATGAATCGTGTCCATCCCGGTTTCAATGAGAGATAACGAGGAGTCCCAGAGCGCGTCGAAAATGAAGAATCGATTTCGGCTTCTCGACGCGCTCTTCGTGCGATCTCGAAGGAAGCGCGTCCCGTCCGTCACCAGGAAAAGAAGGTTTGGGTTCGACTCCGCAGACGCCGGTTCAAACTCGAGCACTTTTTGTTGCCCGATCTCGGTTTCCTCCGTTTCTTTTCCTAGGTCGCTTTAAACACAATTTGGCAATTGGATTTCGGTCTTCTTACCGGAGTCATTCAAAAGTCATCCGGAGTCATCGACTTCCACGACTTTCAAACGAGAGTATCGGGAAGACGTTACCCGCGATGTTTTTCAGCATATCGGACGCCGTTTGAAAAGTCGTCCTCTTCGCCCCGGCCGCGGGCAGGCGGGCCTAAAACCTGCGTCTGCTCCGAAAGGCCCGACCGAGAGCGCATGTTGCAGATCGGCGAATTCTTCAAAATGTTACAAAATCTTTTGACTTCAAACACGTCCATCCATCCACCCGTCCATGATCTGCACCACTTAACGTCTATGTCTATCTTATGGTTAAGTTTACCTTGTTACCTTATTTATTATTTTAGAAGGTTTTTTACGGGCAATACTGGGAATTTTGGTATCGGCCCGATCCAAGTAAACACAAAGTAATAAAGATCTTTAACGATAGTTATTGCTTAGAAATGTCATGATCATTCAATATGTGAACCCCGCTCCCCCTTGAGTCAGTTTATAATTTTGATCGAAACAGTACAAAGACTTGCACTAAAAAAAAAAAAAGTTCTGTTTTTGATTAAATAACTTCATTAAGTTTAAACTTGTGTCGACATTTAAAACGAGAAGAGAAGACATTAATGGATGTTGAACTTGCTAGGAGGGCTGTGAGAGAAGCCTTCAGATAAGAGAATTCCATCCCTGCTCTCCCTGAGCCATCTTCCATCCATTATCTGCACCGCTTATCCTCAGTAGGGTCGCGGGGGTGCCGGAGCCCATCCCAGCTCTCTTCGGGCAGGGGACACCTAGAGACAATTTGGTTAGGCCAATTCACCTGACATGCATGTTTTTGGAATGTGGGAGGAAAGCAGAGTGCCCGGAGGAAACCCACGCAAGCACGGGGAGAACGTGCAAACTCCACACAGGAAGGTTTGATCTCATCACCTTGAAACTGTGCCGCACACGCGCTAACCACTGTGCCACCGCGCTGCCCACTTCAAACACGTACCATTCTTATTCACAGGTTTAAGACTTTGGAAAATCGGATCGAAGATATTTGGATCGAGTCCTTATTTCTACAATCACGAATTCAATGCCTTTGGAGACTTTTCAAGGATCCGCCGGAATCCTGACATCAACCCGGAAAATCGTGGATCGGTCTGTTTCTCACCCTGTTTTGGAGGCACGTTTAGTCAAATCGGAATGACTCCACCTACAAGTGGTAAAAAATGCACCTTCGGATGAGAACTTGTGTATTTTATTTTTGCTTATTCTTCTTTTTACCACTAAGAGGCGCTAAATAACACACAATGACTTTTTAGAATAAAGTGTTCTGGTTTGCCCGCGTCCCTGCGTCCTAGACGCGTCATTTTTGCAGGGGACGCATCGTCGCAAATCAACGTGCGTCCCCAGGACGCAACTTTTTTGACACAAAATTGTCATTATTACCCGATTACTTTTTTTGTTTTTGTTTTTTTTAAACACAGATTTACCTACCGCACTCCAAACTTTTCGTCAGGCAGATCCGCCATTGTTGTTTTGATCTCGCGCCGATCTCGGCCAACGAGAACTCGTTGCTTCGAGATGACGTCATTGTTGTGGTGGTTGTCGTTGAGTGAAAGATAAGTATGCCTCCGTAAAAACAGTTGGTATTAAGTGCAAATCAACAAAAAAATTGTCATTTCTTCAGTGTCGGTAATAAGTCGAAACATAACACAGAAAGTGGTAACAACGGCAATATTTCCGGCACGAAAAAACGGCAGAGAAATTCTTCAGAAGACCGCGAAGGCAAGGAAAACACGTGTTTTGAAGCCAACGATTCCACGAAAGATAAACAAAAGAATACTCCTCGCAAGAAATGGACTTTTCTGCCAAAATGGACTCAATTATATTCCTGGTGACGCTATGAGGAGGATGATAATGGAAGCTACATGTTCAGTGATGCGTGCACCCAGCGTGACAAAAAAACTGGATCGCATAAATCATTTCGCAATACGAACTTTCAGAAAAGCACAACAACGACAATGAAAAGCACAAATTAGCTATGGAAATTCCCTTGCTGCAATTGGACCTTGAGAAGGCATTACAACTGTGGCGGGACAGCAAACCACCAAGAATGTATGAACTGAAAAAGTGATTGAAACTGCATGAATATATAGACTAATATTTCAGCAATGTTATTTTGAATAATGTACAATATTTTTGTGGACTGAAAAATTTGAAGTGATAACTGCTTAGTATTACCAATTGAGTGCGATGATTAAAAGTGAATGAATATATAGGTTTATATTATATATTTGTCGCCGATTTACAATTTCAACCTCGCTAACGCTAAATTTTGGGGAGCCGTAAATCTCTGTCGGGACCCGTAGATTTTTGAGCACGCGAGTCCCCGAGACCCATCGCTTTTCACAGGTAAAATGAACACTGATAAAGCCCCGGTCAAAAGTCCGATTTTTCTTTTAGTCATACTCGGAACCATCAAAAATGTGATAACGCGTTTTATCGTTTTCTAAAATTGTGATCCATTTATTGCGGGGATTGGGTTTGCACGTGTGACTCTCCAAAAAGTACAATTGATTTTGGGAGAAAAATGTGAGTCTTTTGAGTTTCCCGAGAAAGAAAAATAAAAGTCGCTTGGAAAAAGGTGGAAAAAAGTCACCTCGTCCTGCTGACAAATCCAAGCTGTAAATGGCGCCAGAGCTTTCCTTATTTGGGGGCGTCGGCGAAGACGAAGGGGCGGGGTCACCGAGGCTCCGGGGGGCGGGGTCACCGAGGCTCCGGGGGGGCGGGTCAACGAGGCTCGGGAGGGCGGCGTCACCGAACGTCGGGGGGCCGCGAGCCCTTCAACCTGGACAGAAAGCACCTATGTCAAAGGGGTGGCACGGGGGCTGGAAATGGCCCGCGGGAAAATTTTCTACGGCTTCTGAAACGATCTCGATCTGGGGTGGGCAACTCGTCGGGGGCCTCATCGGGTTCCAAAAAGGGCCCGGGAGACCTATAGCATTTTTTCTTGTATCGAAATATACAAGCAGAACTCTACATGGTATATATTTAGATTTATTTTGGAATAGATGAGTTTCGAAATGCACACAAAGCAAAATCGAAAATCAGGTCCCGGTTTTAAGCACTACACGAGATATTTAGTTGTGTACGATAACTGAAGTTGTTTTTTTTTTTTTTGCTTTTTGATTTTTTGTAGTATTTTTGACCTAGTATTTTTGTATCATTTGCATAGTCGTCATTTTGTAGTATTTCTGTAGTACACTTGAAGTATTTTCATAGTTTTTTGTAGTATTACTGTAGTTGTATTTCTGAAGAGGTTTGTCGTATTTCTGTAGTATTTTGTAGCATGAATGTAGTTGTATTTTTGTAATATTTGCATGTTGGTAACCTTGTAGTAAGCATTAAAATATATTCGCTTTTTGTAGTAACTTAGTACAGACGCTGCCCAACTTATGGATGATCGTCTGGAACCGAACTCGTTCGTAAGTTGAATTTGTTGGTAAGCTGCTCCGGTGCTATATTTTGTATGTTTAAGGTTTATAGAAGTATGTTTAAGGCTTGTACAAGTAACCTGTATTGTTTTGTACTCAAAAATAAACATTTCATCAAATAATATGCTTTATAAAGATACATAAAGTTAAGTTTAACTTACTTTTGGAAGATGGGCCTCAAGAGGTCCTCCTCCGTGGTAAAAAGTGGCCAAAGAAAAGCGCTCCGACCATTTTCTCAACCGCATCAAGCTTTCTTATTCCACTTTCATTTCAAATGAAACGCTTTGCCTCTTATATCACTTTACACCAACCATATCGAATGGTTGCACCAGATATTGAACAATAAATATGTCAAAGTTCATAGCACACTGGAGATACAGTATAGAATGTTTACAAACGAACTAGGAAGTAGAAGGCGGATTTCTTCTTCGTGGTGGATGCTTGGTGAGCTTTCACAGCGCCACACGCCGGTAGTGGCAGAAAGAAGCACTGCAGTAATGTCCTGTACTCGGAAAAAGGTGCACACGATACAAAATCGAATTGACAGCAATGTCCTGATACTCTTCGACATGTTCATATCTGCCGTTTTACGTAAGTCGAATGTTTGCGAGTAGAGGAGCGTCAGTCGTACTTTATTCCCTTTTATTCCTACGCTCATTAAATGCCCGCTGGCCATATGTTGACATAGCCCTCAGCTTGAAAAAGGTCGGGGTATTATGTCGTGTATTTCTGTCTCTAACCTCTTGATCAACTCTTCTGTGGTCCTGGCCTCGTCTTCCTCTTCTTCGCTCTCCTCCGACGTGTCCTCTTGCTTTTTCTTCTTCTTCTCTTTTTTTTTCTTGCTTTTCTTCTTCTGTCCCCCCAAAACACCAAGCAAACGATGCATCACCGTCGTTTTTTGGTGTGTGTTGTTTTGTACCTTTTTGTCTTTCCTGGCTTTGTGCTGCTTCTTGTTCTTGTGCTTCCTGACGCGCGGAGGCGAGGCGGCGCCCCCCGAGGCTGCGTCGGGAATCGCAGCGGCCAATGAGGACGGAGCGCAAAAGAGGAGGCGGGGCTACGATAACTTACCCGGAAGTGGCCAGGGGGGAGGAAGTCTGGGACCGAACTCAGCAGCTTCCTGGGAAGGCGGCGCAGCTGCGGAGAGAGGAAAAAGAAGAAAAGCAAATAAAGCTGGCCATCTATCAAGGTATGGAAGGGAAAACCTGCATGAGGTAGAAATAAACGTGCAAATCAAGATTGCTACAAATATATTGCTTTTGTTGTAAGTTTACGTTTTGTAGCGTCATCAGTTTTGTTAGCTTCTTTTGAATCTGTCTTCTGGGGCTGAGGTTTTGGCTTGATTCCTAACCACTTCTCCATTTTTCTTGCGTTTTCTGTGCGTCTTCTTTGGAAAATGATATGCAAATGAACAACTTTATAACGCTCGGGAAAGTCCGGAAACACGAAGTTATTCGATGTCTTCTGATCGGCTGCCGAGTATGCAAATTGCTAAACGAACCGAACACATAGATAACTGATGTTATTCCTCAAGTAAATATATGACATAAATTAATTTATATCTTCATGCATTTTGTCATTTTTTTTGTTGCGCATCGTGTCGTTTTATTTATTTATGTATTTTTGGGGGGTCATTTATTTTGTCGTGTGTATTGTCTTGTAATTTGTTGTCTAATTTGTATTTAGTCTTTTTTCCATGTATTTGGTCATTTATTATTATTTTGATGTGTATTCTGTCAGAAATAATGTCATATATATTGTCACGAGAAAATGTTCAAATGAGGGGGCGTGTCAAACTGGCTGAGCATTTCACCTATCGGTTGATTGCGACAATACACGATAAAGTACACTTTAAAATACACGACAAAACATATGACACGTGGAGACCCGAAGGAGGGGCCTGGTTGGCCTTTGCCCCCTTGGAAAATGGGAGACAAAGATGGCCGAGAGCCACAGCCTCTGCCCCTCCACGAGGAGGCCTGGCGCACTTCAGTCACGACGCGGGGTATGCCCGTTTCTTTCTCTCTCGATTGACTGAAAAAGTCAAGATGAAGTCGACAAAGGGATGGAGAGGTTTTTTTTTTGCGGAGGGGAGGGCGGCAAGCAAACCCCCCCAGCCCCCTTTCGTGAGGCTCCATCTGACCAAGGTACGCAACAAAAGAAATTTGCAACAAACTGTCTTGGTGCTGGGTATAAATATCAATCTGACACGCTGTGAAGTCATTTCTGATCATGTCTAGTCATATTTATTTGCCACGCCCTTCATCACAAGAAGTCTCAAAGGGCTGTACAGACAACAGACTATTATGATACCATCCCCTGATCTAAAACCTACATGAGGGCAAGGAAAAACTCCAAAACGTCAGCATATGAAAATGAATAAACCTTAAGGGGAAATGAAGAAACCCTAAGAGTTGAGGCTTATGGATCAGTACTTTTAACCCCTACAAAGCCCCGCCCCCTTCCCCTCTAACACTTCGAGTTCTTTATCAACTATGTCCTGTTCTTTTTTTTGTATTTGACTTCGCTTGCAATGTAAATAAATCAAAGTTTGTTTAGAATCAAAGCACCTTATTTATTCGTGCGTGTATCTATTTTTCCTTTGGACCCATCGTGATTATCGACATCCATGAACTGCAAAATCGATCGTTCGGAGTTCAAATGTTTGGAGGATTGCTTCTTTTGGAAAAGAACGAGACTGTGTTTTGGGGACTCGTTCGGGTGGGGAATCGTGAGCGCCCTCTGCAGGTCCACTCTGTAACCAGCGAATTAGATTCCAAACCCTCGATGATAAATGAGAAAATGCATAAATATATCAATAGATTGCGTTGATTTCTTTCTATTGCATATATTTGTAGCTCTTTATTTAAGGACATAAATGTCAGAAGTCACCTGACGGTTGGGAGGAAGTAGCGATTGGAGGAGGAGGAACAGGAGGAACAGGAGGAGCGGGGATGTCGAAGAGCTTTTTTGGCTGGGCCCCCTCCTCCATTTCCGCGTCCTCCTCGTCGTTTTCCGACTCGTCGTCCTGGTCGGAGGAGGCGAAGATGGCCTTGAAGACGTCCATGGGAGGTCGCACCTCCTCCTCCACCTCCTCATCTTCATCACTGTCGTCGTCTTCATCATCTTCTTCCTCTTTGGTCTGGGGGAGGTCCGCTTGGGCTTCCGCAGCGTTCTGGAGATGGAAAAAAAGAGGACTGTTTCATGTTGCAGGGGGACCCCTTTTCATGTCACGCACGCTACCCGCAGCATTGTCAGGGTCAAAGCCAGATTCAGATAGAGATAGATAGATCTTTAGTTAGATATAGATAGAGAGAGAAATAGATAGATCTTTAGTTAGATAGAGATAGATATCTAGATAGATGTCTAGATAGATAGATGGATAGATACTTTATTCATCCCCGTGGGGAAATTCACACTTTCAGCAGTATCCTTGTGTTGATTGTTAACAGGATGGCCTCGGGGTGCCTTGTTGTAGTTTAACAACAGCGGAGTGGATGAGGTCACACGCTAGGCCAAAAGTTGGACGTCCCTGCGGCAGATGGAAATTTTTGTGCCCAGGGTTACACCGCCTCATGTTCACGTAGATAGCGAGTCCACCTCCTTTCTTCTTCCCACAGGCTTTTGTGTCTCTGTCTAACAGCACTGAAGCCGGGTAGCTCCGGGTAGCTCCACGTTAGCGTCCAGTATGCTAGACGTGAGCCACGTTTCCACGGCAAACTGCACTCTCTGTACGCTTTGATGTTTTTCACCGGCACAGCCAGTTCGTCAAAGCCAACTCAACAATTTCTTATAAAAGAAATTGTGTATTTTGCAGATCCGTGAAAAGATCTGCCATTTACCAATGCCGTTTTTAATCTTGCGTGTGCGATTACCGAGACGTATCGTTTTCAGATCTTGGGTACATCGCCTATTTATTGGTGTCAATATTTTTGAGACGGATCTCTCTCTCTTTGTCGGTGTTGAGTAAATAGCTCCCATTTTGAGATTCAGGAAGTTCTTCCCTTTCCGATCCGTCACTGGGAAACGCTACCTTCCTTACTTGCACGGCCCAAAATGAATGTCCAGAACCGAGACGTAATCTTGCAAATTTCATAGTGACCTGTTTAGTTTCAGCGACCCGTAGGAGGCGATGACGTTTCATAGGCGAATGCCGTACAAACTCATGCCAACTGCCGTTATCCAACAAGACGAAATGCAACGATAAAGCCACCGTAGTCATTTTTAAAGAGATGTGTTGTGAAACACGGCATCAAATTCAAAGGCTTTTCAATCCTGGGAACACACAAACTTTAAAATTCAAACATTTTTGAGTTAATAAAGTAAAGTATCGCATGAATAAATCAAGTCATCTATAAATAGATATTTTTTCCAAACAATATAGACGTAGACAGTGAGGATTTTAGTCTCAGTCTGTTTTATCTTTGGCTCTTTCATTGTTAGATGCCGGTGACCCCGCAAAAAGGGAAACGCCTACGAAAAATGCTTCAGCCGTTTCTTGATCTAGACTGGTTCGGACTTCTTAAACGCCTTTTGAAATCAAATTTAAGACCGAGCCGACAAAGGAAAAACGCCATCGGGAGAATACCCCAAACCGCAATCCACGGGGCCTCCTACACCAGAGCCAAAAACATGAAATGTCCGCTTGGACAGAAAGGTCCGAAGTAAAGGTCGCTATTGAGACACGCGTCCGACCGAAAGCGCGTCGCCGTTTTGATAGTTTGGTCTTTGTGGTCACGCCGTGCCGTCAATCTGCCAATTTTCAAAAAGACGATCGATAAACGCGTTTTGAAGACTTTTGCAAGTTGGATTTGAGGATAATGAAGGCCTTGTTTTTACAATCATAAAGTCATGCCTTTTGTTGGAATAATGTACACAAGTTATTCAACTTTACTATAATCTATGCGTGTTATATGTTTGCTTAAAATATTGTGCTTCCAAAATAGGATGATTCTCATAGCAAAAGTTTTCCACTGCACCCTGGCAAGAACTAATGGTGTGAATCAGATACAGATTTGATTGCAGGCCAAGGTTCTTTCCTGAAGATAGCGTGAAGAGAGTTAATCGGTCACATTTCAAATAACAAGTTGTTGTGCAAGAACTGGTTTCAACTGGAACATTTAACCTTCAAACCGCACCCCTTCCGTTTAGCAGTCGAAACCACCTTGTAACTCGGGCGTTCCTGTCTAAATAAAAAGGCAAGCAGAGGGAAGACTGCTTGAGAGTGCGAGGAGGATTGTATGAAGCAGCCTTCCTGTCACTTTCCTTGCAAGAAAACCATACACAATTCTCTGTGTCTTTTTTGTATGCAGGTTTTTGTTACAAGTGCTGGGTTGAACCTGACACCTTTTAAGACTTTTCAAGGATCTGTGGTTCTGTAGTCGATATTTGGAGTATGACTGTAGTATAAGTATGAGTTGAAGCTTTCCAGTGATATGTGCGAGTGACCGGCGACAGCGTTAAAGAACGAGTCGGCTTTATCGATGAGTCGTCGCGGCCCCACTCAGAAGCCTCGTTACCTCGGAAGCCTTTCGGGCCGACTCCGAAGAAGAGGGTTCGGCGTCGCTCTCGGTCGGTTCCGTCTCCCGGTCTGGCTCCGCCTCCCGGTCGGGCTCCGCCGCCTGGTCCCACCTGGACTTCTTGACGGCGGGGGCTGAAGGGAACGGGAAATTGAGGGTCAGGGCAACGGGAGAACAAGACGAGCGCCGCGTCGGGGACGGACGGTGTCGGGCGACGGACGGTGTCGGGCGACCTGCTGGCGGGGCGCCGGGCGAGGCGCCGGGCGGGACGGTCAGGAAATTGAAGACGGAAAACTTGTCCCGCTTGACTTTGGGGACGCCCACCGTGGAGGACCTAGGGTGAGACGAGAGGCAGGTAAAAGCGGGCAGGGTTTAGCAGGGCGGGGTTAGCGGCGCGAGCGTACCCCGGGTAAGGGTGCGGCACGTTGAAGCGCCGGCAGAGGACTTTGTCGGGATGCCACTGGAAGGTCTCCCGGGTCAGTTGGCCGAACATTTTCATCTTGACCGCCGCTTCCTTGTCCGCCGCGTCGCCCTGACCACACAAAATGTACCGGAGTTCAACCGCGTGGACCTTAAAGGGACACCGTGTCATATTCAGGGCCTCTTGGTGGATTAGAATACGAGGCCAAAATACACGTACCCATAAAACACATGACTAAAATTTGGAATCCCCATCTAGACGTGGCCAGGCATCTCGCTGCTACGCTGTGCTCTGTGGCACTGCTTTTCCTTCCGATGAGACAATATAGTGCCACCTAGTGGCCATATATCACACAATGTACCGTAATACAAGTTCTTTGCCACTAGCGGGCACAAAATAATACACAGTGATATTTGATATTTACTTATGTAGCCATTTTGTAGTATTTTTGTTGAAGACACACAAAGGGACGAGGAGGACTCATTTGGAATAGTAGAACTTGACTTTACGTTTTCTATATTGTCATTATATTTGGACCGTTTCCAAAATCAAAGCAAAATCATACATTAGAATGTTGTAGTATATCTGTAGTACAGTATACCTGTAGTATTTCCAAAGTAGATTTATTTGTAGCTTATCTGTAATATTTTTTGAAGTATTACTGTAGTTTTTGTATTATTTATGTAGTAGTATTTTTATAGTATTACTTTCATAATATTCATGTAGTAGTATTGTTGTATCATATCATGACTGTAATGGGATTTTTGGGTAATATTTTTGCAGTAATATTTTGTATTCTAGGATGACTGTCGTCGTATAGTGTAGTATTTCTTTAGACAAACTTTTGAGATATTTCCATTTCAGTATTTTTGCATTATTTCGGGTAGTATTTCCACAGTCCTATTTTTGTAGTATTTCTTTTGTATATTTGTTATAATACCGTAGTTGTAGTTTTGTGTGGAAATATTTTTGTAGAAGCATTTTTGTATTGTAGTATTACAGTAGTCGTATTTCTGTCGTATTTTGAAAGTTTAATCATATAAGAGGTCCGTGTACCTGAGTACTAAACTTTATATTTAGTTTTGTTGTCATTTTGTAGTATTCCTGTAGTAACCTTTTGTAGTACACACACAAAGAGATTGACGCCACGGACAAAGTCGGCAAGCGTAAAAAGCAGGTTTAT
Organism: Urocampus carinirostris; assembly: GCF_059441175.1. Classification (NCBI taxonomy): domain Eukaryota; kingdom Metazoa; phylum Chordata; class Actinopteri; order Syngnathiformes; family Syngnathidae; genus Urocampus; species Urocampus carinirostris. The sequence goes on along the minus strand of NC_142352.1, from coordinate 625,278 downwards.
TTCGATCGGTAGTAATCGACTTCCTACAATAGATTCGCTCGTGATACTTTGAGGATTTTGCGGGCTGGACGTAAAAGCCCAGCGGGCCGCGTGTGGCCCGCGCTCCGTAGTTTGAAAGTGTGGCCGCGATCGCCAAGAAAACCACGACGCTAAATTCGAACCACCGTCGTTCCCGGACTAGAAAGGCCACCGAAAAAGCCCCGAATTGGCCAGAAATTCTAACTTCAGACTGGAAATCGGATGGGAAGACGTAGAAGAAGAAGACGCTCATTTCAGCGTAGAAGAAGAAGACGTTCTTTCTCAGCGAAGAAGGAGAAGAAGACGCTCTTTCTCAGCGAAGAAGAAGAAAAAGAAGAAGACGCTCTTTCTCAGCGAAGAAGAAGACGCTCTTTCTCAGCGAAGAAGTAGAAAAAGAAGATTAAGAAGATGAAGAAGGCAAAGAAGACACTCTTTCTCAGAGAAGAAGAAGAAAAAGAAGATGAAGGTGAAGATGAAGGTGAAGATGAAGGTGAAGATGAAGAAGAGGATGAAAAAGATGAAGAAGATGAAGAGGATGAAGTAGATGAAGAGGATGAAAAAGATGAAGACGAAGAAGATTAAAAAGATGAAGATGAAGATGAAAAAGAAGATGATGAAGAAGATGATGAAGAAAACGCTCTTTCTCAGCGAAGAAGATGACGCTCTGTTTTAGCGAAGAAGAAGTAGTAAAGAAGGAGAAGATGAAGCAGATGAAGAAGAAGACGCTCTTTTTTAGCAAAGAAGAAGGAGTAAAGAAGGAGATGAAAAAGCTGAAGATGAAGAAGAAGATGATGAAGAAGATGAAGATGATGATGAAAATGGGGTTGGTTTACCACATACAACAAAACAACACTCGTTTGGGTTTGCGCTCGAATTCCAAGCTGTTTTTTCTCCCAATTTCAGAGGTCCTTTTTGGGGCTTTTCCTGTCCCGTCTCCAATCCCTTTCCATCCTTTACATTTTTGTGTGTTTTTTCGGGGCGTCGTTTCGGTTTGTGTCTTTCGGGGGACATTTTCGTGTGTTTTTTCCTCCCTGTGAGTATAAGCTGCACCCCGATTCATGAAAAGAAAAAAAAACGGGAAAAACCTCGTTACCTCCCGCCGCTCGGGCACTTCCACGCTCGTCTCGTCGTCATCTTGCTGCTCCGCGCGGGTGAAGCGGCAGGCGAGGACGGAGGAGGTGGGCCGGTAGAGCAGCGAAGCCCGGACAAACTCTTCCTTTTCTCGGCCGCGCTCCCACTCCGTCATGCCGGGGTCCAAAACCGCCTCCAGGGCGTCTGCCGGACAAAGAAAACGTAGGCAATACGCGTCACGCGGCCCAGAAACGGACACCTTCTACTCCTTTCGGACCCCTTAACGTCCAACGGGCCTCAAATCCCCAGTCCATTGAATGCTCTTCTTCAACTCTTTGGAGAATACGATCCCTTTCTGTCTCTTTACAAAGGAAAGACTCTCGACGTTTGGTTCTAAGACATTGCGAAAGAGTTGTAAATGTTTGACTTCTCTTTCCGGAAGTCAATCAGTTGCACGGGTGGCGTTATGCACGTCTATTTTCGCCTCTGATTTCAATGCGCATTGAAAACCCGTAAACATTTATTTTGGGAATTTTATTGGCGAATTGACGTGTCAATCGTCCTTTGAATCGGTCAATACTGACTAACGATATTGAAAGCTGAAGGAGGCGATGTCCGTTTATCGATATATACGAAACGATTTTAAGAGTCCGTTTACTTGTAAAAAGGAATGATGGGGCGAAACAGACGGATAGCACCAAGGAACGTCTAACGATGCAGAGATGCTTTTAGGCGGATTTTTTTCCCCTGTCTGTGGGCATTCTGGTGCGTTTTGGATTCTATATTTGACACATTTGCATTCACGGGACTCGTGTGGATGTAACGATACCGTGTTTTGTTTACGGACACGGATTTGAGTCTTAAGAGTTGAACGTTAAGGGGTGAATAAGATTAGTTTCGTCAAATTGATTTGGGGACACTCACAGTTAAAGTAATATATTACGTCCATGTTTTTAGGCACTCAATTTGATAAGTTAATTTGGTAGTATTTCATACTTTGTCACGTTATTCCAGTATGACATAGTAGTATTTTTGTACCATTTCTGCAGTATTTCTACTCATATTTCTGCATAAGTTACTTTGTAACGTTTTTCTAGTATTACTAAGAAATGTTTTTTTTAGTATTTCTGTCGTATTTCTATAGTAGATTACTATAGTATTTCTGTATCATCGTATTTCTGTAGTCGATTTTTGTAATATTTCTGCATATGTTCATGCATACGTTTTTCTAGTATTACTTAGTAGTATGTTTCGAGTATTTCTGTAGTATTTCTATACTATAGCATTTCTGTAGTAGATATTTGCAGTATCTTGTTGGATTTATTTCTGTAGTATTTAAATAGTAAGATTTTTGCAGTAATGCTGTAGTAGATTTTGGATTAATTTGTGGTATTTCTGTATTCATTTGTGACGTATTATTTTGTTGTATTTTATAGTATTTTGTGGTATTTCTACATTATAGTGTTTCTAAAGTAGATATTTGCAGTATGTTTTTGGATTTATTTCTGTAGTATTTCTATAGTAGGATTTTTGCTGTATTTCTGTAGTAGATTTTGGATTTATTTCTGTGGTATTTCTGTATTATTTCGTTGTATTTTATAGTATTTTGTGGTATTTCTACATTTTTATCGTATTAGTAATATATTTTGAGTATTTCTAGATCATAGTATTTCTGAAGTAGATATTTGCAGTATATTTGTGGTATCTTTGTTGATTTATTTCTGTAGTATTTCTATATAGTAGGATTTTTGCTGTATTTCTGTAGTAGATTTTGGATTTATTTCTGTGGTATTGTATTCATTGGTGACGTTTTTCTAGTATTATTTTGTTGTATTTTATAATATTTTTGTGGTATTTCTACATGACAGTGTTTCTGAAGTAGATATTTGCAGTATCTTTGTGGATTTATTTCTGTAGTATTTCTATAGTAGGATTTTTGCAGTATTTGTGTAGTGGTATTTTTGTTGTAGGTTTTCGAGCTTGTATTTTTGGATGATTTGCACTTTAAACGATTGAAAAATATGGCACTACTTTCAGGAGAGTCACCGGATTACTTTGGAGATACCTTTCTCTCCGAGTCGCAGTCGTCCCAAGAAAGCTTCGTATCTGGCTTGTTTGCCGGCGTTTTTCTGGAAGGGTTTGAACCCGTGCGGCTCGGCGCGGCGCCCCCTCCACGCCGCCGCCGCCGCCTCCTCCTGCCGGCGTTGCAAAACGGACGTCCCCTCCTGCCGCTCTCGCAAAACCGCCGCCGCCGCGTCGGAGGAGGAAGACGGCGGCGCCGAACCGGAGGAGGAAGCCCGCAGGCCCTGCAGTCGGAGGCGGTCCTCGGGGCGGAGCAACTCCATCACGGAGGCGGGGCCTAAACAGGAAGCGGCAGAGACAAACAGGAAACAGGAAAGACATTATTATTATTATCATTATTCAGCTGCTCAGTGTCAGAGAAAATCTTAATTCAGATTCAAAGTGACCGAAAAGCAAGATTTTTCTTTAAGGGACAGTGTGTATTATTTGACCACTAGATGGCGTTGTTCTGTGTGCAAACAAAAACGAGTGCTACAAAGCACAAGGAAGAATACAATGTAAGGAGAATCAGGGAGACCAAACAGTAACATTTAAAATATCGTTTTTGTACGGCCTTTTGTGAAGGCGAAGAGAAAAAAGAATTACCTAGAGAGAACCAATAAAAAAGGAAAGAAAAAAAGAAAAATGAGAAGAAGGAAAACAATGAATAAGAAAACGAAAAAGAGAGATTAAAAAAAAAACAATAAAAACGGGAAAAAGAATAAGAAATAGAAAAGGAAAACAAAAGAAATAGAAGAGGAAAAAGAGAAACGGAGGAAAAAAACAGACAAAAGAAAGAATGAAGGAAAACAGAAAAACAAAAAATGGACAGGAAAATGCATGAAAAGGATTCAAAAATAAAATAAAGAACAAAGAGAAAGTATAACAGAAAAAGAAATAGAAAAGGAAAACAACACACAAAAAAAAAGAAATACAAGAAAAGGACCAGAAAAAGAAAAAAAAAGGAAGGAAGAAAAAGGGAAAAAGAAAAAATGATTTCAAGAAGAAAAAAAAGAGAAATAGACAAATGCTACCTTTAAGAGCGTCCTCCCCCAGCAGCGCCCCCCTCTGGTCAGAGGCCATGTTGTGGCGCCCGGCGGCGGCGGGAGCCTGGTCCTTTTGCTGCCCCCGGGACGAGCTCAGGGCCCGGGCCAGGGCGGCGCTCACGCCCGAAACGTGCGAAACGGCCACCGGGGGGCGGAAGTGGTGCACCGGACGGAAGTCGGACGGCAGCCGCGGAGGGCCAAAAATCTAGGGAAATCGTTTTCAGGAAGGGGCGGAGCCGAAACCTCCCGTTTATCCTCACCACAACGTCACTCACCGTTTTCTCGTGTTCGGCGTTCCGCGCCAAGGTGAAACCTTCCAGGATTTTGCCCAGGTAAGACGCTTCTTTCTCGTCTGAGAAAGGGAAAAATACATCAGAGTATGGAGGAATCAGGAAAAATGCCATCGAAATTTCAAAAATTACGTCATACCAAAACATATGACACACGTGCAATGTATTGACGGATATCCGGCCGCAACAACTCATCGATAAAATTACAATCGATGATGAAAAGCGTCGGCGACCAATTAGCTCCTCGATTGGTTATTTTCCGAGCCACAAAGTCGATGCAAATAAGAGTGCGCACAATTCCGTTGTGACGCTGAGAGTTTTAGTACCAATTTGGTCCGGTAGAGGGCGCCGAGACCGGTTTGATAAAAAAGTCACTTCCATTTTTTTTCTTGAACGTAAATTGGCTTTATTGTTTTAACTTGCGTTTGACGGTTTCACCATAAAACAAAGGAACAGAAAGTAAAACAAACACAAAAATGAGTCAACATGATAAACTAAAAAGAAAAATAAGAATTATGACATGTTTAACTCCACACAGGGGGCAGATTCTTAAGCATATTCAAATATCGTTTACATAATTGAAAGTTTCATAATATTCATCGACAACATTTTTTTTGTGGCTGAAAAATGTTTCTACGCATAAAATGAAACATTTTTTCAATTTTGTATGATAAGTCTGAATATAACATCATGTTTCGATAAGGTGCAAGAAGAAATAAAAATCCAATTTATCAATTAGCTTAACGCGAACATTTTCTTCCACTATGGTGCGGTGCCCCGTTTGTGGGATAAAGCGGCAGACTAGAGACCATCTCAGTGGCCTTAGAGTGGGGCGCATGCCTCGAGACCGGGAGGTCATCGGTCCGAGCCCCGGCCGAGTAGACTTACGACGTTTTGGGGCGAGATGACGTCTTTTTGTCACGTCCTTAGCACGTTTGACTAAATGTGATTCGGATGCCTTCTCCTGTGGAAACACCACGGGTCAACTCACGCGAAATTTGCGGAATCACTCATGGATGCGGAGGATATGGCGCATCTAGCTATTCGAAAGTGATTGTTATCGCCTCTGTGCGTTCGTTTCATGAAACGGTGTCATTTCCGTATCCGGACCAGGACTACGGCGGGGCAGGAAGTAAAAAAAGAATGGATCGTCCACGCTTGGGCAAAGGTGCCTGCCGGGACTTTTGTTCCAGCTTTCGCAAAGTGACTCTCTCTTCTGGTCCGAAACATTACCGAAAAAAAAGGAAGTGAGCACCAAACTCTGCCCATTTTCCCCAAAAATATTGTTTTATCGGTGTTTTTATTTGTCATCGATCCTTTAATAGACCGCAACCAAACTCCCGATTCAGCGATTATTAAAATACAAGGGTACCTCTACTTACCGATGTTTCAGGTGACAAAACACCCGAACGAGACAATATCGCCTGGAGTTACAAAACCCTTTCAGGATACGAAGAAGAAAAAACAGTCCGGGATGCCCCCTAGAGTCCTACCTGGCAAATGGGTGCGTCCTCGCGAATCCCGGCACGCTCAACTTTACGGTAGCGCTTCGAAGAGCTAGCGTTTGCGACCAGACGCAGAAAAGAGGAAGACACTTTTGTCTGGTCATCGAAATGAAGAAATCAGAAAAAACGCAAGCGTGCGTGTGGAAAAGGAGGCGACGCTGCCATCGATTTCAAGAGAAATAAAAAGTCCGAAAGACTGTCGACGGGTCGGGCCGTCGCTCGTTATGCCTGGCGCATTTCCGGCGGATTGTTAAAAGCCTGCGGAAGCAGACGTCATTGGAACAGTTTTTCGAGAAACAATGCTGAGTACCGGTAAACAAAGAGGCCAGTTCCAAAGGGATTTGGATCCCTTCGTGCCTCTCGTTTTCATACGTCCTTAACTTCTTTTATGATTTGTTAAAAGAATATCATCAATTCGCGGGGCTCGGACGGATAAGAGCATCGACCTTCGACTTACAAATGTTTCAGGTGACGAAGCACCCGAACGAGAAAATATCGCCTCGAGTTACAAAAGCCTTTCAGGATACAAAGACCAAAATACAGTACGGGACGCGTTGCCATATGTCGCCCCCTAGAGTCTTACCTGGTAAATGGCCGCGCTTTACTCTATGGTAGCGCTTCGAAGAGCTAACGTTCGCGACGGACCCCACCAAAGAGATGCAGAAAAGTGGCGGAAGAGGAAGAGACTTTTGTCCGGTCATCGAAATGAAGCGAGAAAATCAGAAAAAACGCAAGTATGAGTGTGGAACGCTGCCGTCAAATCAAGGAGATTCAGGCAAAAAATCTATCGCTCATAAAGACAAGGTCTGCCTGGCGCATTTCCGGAGGATTGTCAAAAGCCTGCAGAAGCAGGCGTCGTTGGATCAGTTTTCCAAGAAACAATGTTGAGTACCGGTAAACAAAGAGGCCAGTTCCAAAGGGATTTGGATCCTTTTACGCCTCTTGTTTTATGTTTATTGTGCGGTCATCTCGTTTTCATACGTTTTGATCTTTTACGATTTTTAGAAGAATATCAGACATTCGCGGGGTTTCCGGTCACGTGACTACTCCCAGAACAAATGAAATCGCTAAGTAGAGGTACCGGTGTCACCGTTGGTGGCAGCCATTTCTTCAAGATGGCTACCTCGTCCTCCAAAACCCTCCCCAAATATCTTACGGGTCTTCTTTTTGCCGCGGTCGGGCGCCGTCCATCCGTAAAGTCCGTCGCCGGTCTCGTCCTCCAGCACGGTGTCGTACTTGGACATGGCGTCTCGGTGGTAAACGTCTTCGTCGTCGTCCTCTAGCGCCCCCACGCCGAACGCCTGCCGAAGATAGGACACTGGCGTTTTACTCTTGGTTTTCGGGGCAAAAATGAAGAAATCGTTGACCGACTGGGTGGGCACATGACGCCCCGGGGGCCACGTGCGGCCCGTACGGCTTTTTCATCCCACCCGTCAATATAATGACGTTAGAAACGACAGAAATAAATCAAATTTAGTGCTTCAACACAGCTACCTCTTATCTTATTTTGCTTTCCTTCCAAAAAGAAAAACAATACGATAGAAATACGAGCGCCGCCGTATTTCTATCATACAAAAATACCACTAAAAAAGAAATACTGGAAAAATACAGCGCCGGTAATATTACAAAAATACAAAAGAAATACTAGATGAAAATAAGACTTGAGAAAAATTCTACGACTAGAATACGACCAAAATGCTACCATGGTAATTGTAGAAAAATGTTTGGTTGGTTGGATCCCTTAAGCACAGGGGTGGTAGACAGGCACCACTTCCTGCAAGAACAGCCTGGGGGCGCCCATCTCTCTCCAGGCCAGCATACGTTTCTACCTGGCCTTACCGTAGTTTTAGTTTTGGGGGATTTCTGCAGTAGTATACTTTTTGTTGCCTAGCCGTAGTTACATTTTTGTAGAATTTGTACTGTAGAATTGTTGTCGTATCGGTTGGATCGACTCGTAAAGTGCTATACCAGTGTCGGGCCAGCTTTTTTTTTTTCTTTAACTTTATTGGGATGTAAATATGTACATATCGTGTAAATGACTTTGAGTGCATCTGGAAAGTGTCCAGAAGATGGCTTTTTATACCTCTCACATGCAAACGTTTTTGCATCTTTTACTTTCAAAATGTCTCCGCCCAGGTGGAACAACACTTTCAAAGAATTTTTTTTTTTTTTTTTTTAAATGAAACGTTTGCTTTATTCCGATGTTGAAATCTTCGTTCAGTTTGGAAATTTCGGTTAGTTTGGCAATTTGGATACTCGGCAGCAAATCAGAAGCCTGCATCGAAATAACTTCCGGACCTTATAAGTTCGCCCATTTATACAGTGGGACCTCGGTTATCGTGGTTAATGGGGACCAAAATCACCCGCAATAAGTGAAAATCTGCGAAGTAGCGACGCCCCTTCAAAAATGCTTATATATATATTTTTTTTTTTTAATTATTTTATTTTATTATTATTCATTTTTAGACCTGCGAAGCTCTGAACCCGTGAACGTGGAACCACGAAGTAGCGACACCCCTTCAAAAATGCTTAAATAATAATAATAATAATAATTTAATAATTTTTTGATTTTTACTTTATTAGGCCCGCGAAGCTCTGAAACCGCGAACGTCGAAGCGCGAAGTAGCGAGATCCCACTGTATATCATTTTCCAAAGTAGACGCACAGAGAACGCAAGAAAAATGGGATAAGTGGTTAGGAATCAAGCCAAAACCTCAGCCCCGGAAGAAAGATTTAGAAGAAGCGAACCAAAAGGATGACGCTACAAAACGTAAAGGTACATTTAAAAGCATTGTGAAAAGAGGAGTTCACGTGGCTTGTAGCAGACGAGGCAACGCAAAAATTGCACGAATGAAGATGAGTCAATACAGGGACATACTGATGACAGATGGAAAACATACATGCAATGAATGTTAGAAGTAGATCAATAATAAACTTCATTTTAAAGTGTTGTCCTGTTATATATTCTGATGATCAATCCTTAATACTTTGCAACAATGTTTTTTTGCGATGAGTCGTCTTATTGTGTTTGAAGTTGTGGCAACTTTATGGGTGGGGAGGCAACTTTTCAGAGTGGTCTGCCCCCTGCTGTCCGCTCACTTTTTCTCACGACTTTCAGACACTGGCTATGTAAATGCAGACCATTTACATTTTCCATTTTGAAACTCCTCACGATTACAAATAAACAGGACTTGACTATTTCAAAACAAAAAGAAATCGAACGTGTAGATGTCCGCATGGATATTTATTCATGAACGAAAAAACGGGATCGGCCTTTAAGCTTGGGTCCGCGGGCTGAATTTTGGAGTCCGACGCGTCTCCAAATAGTCGGCCACACCTGCCCTAGGAGATAGCGACGCGTCCTTGGCGAACGTAACGGCTTTATGAACCGGCTCTTTAAAGTCAATCGCGGGAGTCGGCTCCCAACCCACCGGAAGCCGGTTTTGAGACGGCGCAAATGATCGGTGGCGATGCGCCGTTAGTAAACATAACGGCTCTATGAGCCAATTCTTTGAGGTGAATGAGTAGCAGCGAGACGTCAGACAAACATGGCTGCGACTTTTAGGTAGGGATCCCGCCATGTCAAAGAAATAAAAACGTATCCACCTAGGATTTCTTTTTTTATAAAATGGACATTGCATTTATAAATCACATATTTTGGACTAGTATTCCGAGTATGACCGAATGAAAGATTTTTCTATCACTGAGGGGAACTAAATAGTACACACTGTTGTCCCGCCCAGTCAAGGAAGGGGAGCGTCAAACTCACCTGCCCGGCCACGCCCCCTCCCCTGCGCCATCCCCGGGGCGCTTCCCCGAACAGCCTGCTGGTGGCGTCCGAGTGGGGCGAGAACAAGTCCACGTGGCCGTCGCCTCGTCCCCGAAGCGCCAGTCCCGGGTCCAGACCGCTATAGCCCAGACCCTGAAGCCCCGGCCTCGCGCTGAAGTCCACCGCCACCACGTCTTTGGGCGCAAAAGTCACGTTCTCCGGGGCGAACTCGCCGTCGTCCTCCTCCTGAAAACACGCCGCTCGCGCTGTTAGCATCCTGGAGCTAACGTTATCGCTGTCCTGGCGGCCGCCGCTAACGTCATTAGCGTCGACGCGGTCCGCACAAATCGATAATTCGAATTTCCCGTTTATGCCACAGGGTGAGGCATCTGACACGACCGAAACAGCGTCTCTTTTTCGAGCGCTAACGAGAACATACGCAAACGGCGGCATTCGCATCAGCCTACCAGAACTTGTCACGTTTAGAGCATTTTAGTCTTGGTATACCTGATAAAAAGTCGACTTTTTCTGGATTAGAAATCGCACCAGCCAAAAAATTGTATCACTAAGAAAAAACAAATATATTGCGCACTGGAGTATAAGTCGCATTTTTGGGGGAAACGTATTCGATAAAAGCCAACACCGAAAAACAAACATGTTATCTTGAAAGGTAATCTATAATAGTATATTAAGGTTTGGCGTCGAACGTGCGAACACCGGACAAGCTCGTCGGTAACGAAAAAAACATCTAAGGAGTTATTAGGATAACTCGAGTTTGAGAACTACTGGTTTCACTCCGAATCCCAAAGGTGAGAACCACCGGGAAAAGTATGTGTGTGTCTGTGTGCGGAGTCAAACTTTGGAACAATTTACAGATCAAACGATGTCAAACTATTCCCGTGTTCAAATTTAAATACAAAAAAACATGACTGGCGGAATAGAGATGAAGAGAATGGGGTAGATTGGGAATAGTGCGTCTAGAACTATGGTTAATTTTGTGTTATTGTTGCTATTGTTATATCATAACCGTTATTATTAATATTATTACTATTGTTGTTATTATCATTGGTGTATTTCATAGGGAAGATGAAGGGAATATAAGCATCTGCTTTTTACTACCCCTTTTCGAACATATTATGCGACATTATTTTGTTGTTGAGTTATTGTTTTAATTTGAATGTTCGAAATAAAGATTCAAAAAAAATCCAACGAAATATTCATCCTTCTGTGTCACGTGAACCGGTTAACAACTCCCGGTAGGTCACAGAAGTAGACCGCGTGCCGGCTTCCGCTTTACGCTTTGACGTCCGGGTTAAAATGATCAACACGGGGTTAGGGTTAACCCTCCGACTTATAGCCTGGGAAATACATTACTGGCAAAGTTTGCATAGCAGATCTTGCATATTACGGCAGTAGCTTGGTCAAGAAAGGTTTAAAGCGAAAAAACCAAAGGGAGTCTGACTCGCCTCGGTAGGATTCCGATACGCTTTCGACGACGCGCCTTCAATGTTTTATACGCGTATTATTTCACTACAAAAGAGAGCTAAAGCGTTATGCCGGACCGTGCCTGACAAACGGCAGTCCGTAGATGAGAAATTGTTAAAACCTTCAAAAGTTCAGCGATTAAAGGCGTTTCTTGAGAATCGTTGGGTTCTTTTGTGACAGACTTTGCAGCTGACCACCGAACGTACTCGACGAAATCGTCTTCGGTTTGTTTAATGTCGTACTGCTGCGAACGAGCCCGTTCTTGGTTTAGAGGAGAACAAAATGGCGACTTGATTTTTGTTTGCCTTTCCCTAGAAAATAGACTGACACTTATTAATGGTTTCATTTCTATACCTGGCGAGCAGTCGAGCACTGTGCCGAATCGGTTTTGGTATTTTGTTTTCTATTTGGTATCGATCCGCGGCATGTTCGATAAAAGATGTCGTTTCGCTGTACCGCTTTGTTCTCGTCTTTCCTAACATTTGCCACATCATTCAATCGACTTGATGCTAAGATTTAAGAAAAAAATTGTTCGACGAATCGTTTCAATCGCGGGTGACTATTAAAGCAGTCAATAGCCCTATTAGCATCCTGACTAACGCCATTAAGGTCATGAGCGTTTTGCCGACCGCCGCTAGCGACATTAGCATCCCGGCGAGCGCCGAACTCCACCCACCTCCGAGCCCTCCGAACCAGCAGGGGGCGGGGCACAGCCGAAAGCGCGGGCGCCGCCGTCCGCTGCGAAGAAAAAGCCAACGGCGTTAATGCTTACTGTCGAAAAAAGTGTCGTCCGCGCCAACTTACGTGAGCGCCGTCGGCGGGCCCGCCTCTTGACACGAGGCCCCACCCCCTGACCCGCCTTCCAGCCCATCCGAGTGAGGAGCTCCACGCCGATGCACGACCTGACGAAAACCAAAAAAAAACAAGTGAACTCTTTCAGACTGATTGACAGGCGGCAAGCGTCCCAGACGCGGGCAACAAATTGAGTATTGTCATCTGAGATCAATTTAAAAAGAACTAGTGTGTAATTTCTAGAGCTCTCGGAATGCTCTTGAACCTGTGGATTTCTTCTTGGCTCTTGGAATCACTAGAAGTGTGCAGGGACACACTAGTCCAGGGGTAGGGAAGCTATGGCTCGGGAGCCATATATGGCTCTTTTCATGAGTACGTATGGCTCCGAAATAAAATGTTACTATTGCACATCTCTCTGTGGCGTTCCAAAGTCAAGCGATTTCATTCTGATTTTGGTTAGAAAGCCGAAGCAACTTCATGCAGAAGTTCCATAAGAAACCATTTCAACTGATAAATAACGACTTTGATTGGGTGAGCAGTACAGGTGGGCGGATCCCTGCACACCTCGCTCTCTCTCTCTCGCTTTCTCTCTCTCTCTCTCCCGCTTTCTCTCTCTCTCGCCCTGTCTCCCTCTCCCTCTTTCTGTCTCCCTTCTCTCTCCCACCTCACTTCCTTTCTCTTTTTATGTCTCTATTTTTCTGTCTCCCGCTTTTCTTTTCTCTTACACTCTATTTCCCTTTCACATTCTCTCTATTTTTCTCTCTCTCTGTCTCTTTTCTTCTATATACCCCTCTCTTCCTTTCTCCCCCTTTCTCTTTATCTCCCGTTCACATTCTGTTCTCTTTGTCTTTCTTATTCTTTCTCTCTCTTGCTCTTCTTTTATCTATCTTTTGGTCTCCCTTCACATTCGATCTCTCTCTCTTTGTCTTTCCGTCTCTCTCTCTCTCTAGTCTACACCCAAAGTGAATATGACCATATGCTTATCGTTTGCGACATTTTTACAAAAGAACTTTTCACGCACATTGTTTTGAAAACGTTATTAAGGAAAATGTCATGGAAGAAAATGGCCTCAACACTCTTAACTGAAGGTGGAGGACAAATTGTAAATGGCATATTGACATTGATTTGGGAGACAGGATTTGGCATGATTATCATTTCATACATTTGATGAAATCATCAAATGACACACAGTGAAATCAAATGTGCTTTCATCTAGAGAGCGTGTTTGGCAGTTTTTTCCAATTTTGTCTGAAAATATATAATAATAATAATAATAATTTCCTTGTATTGTCATTCTGTGTAACAATGTACACAGAACGAAATGTCGATTGCACCTGACCCGTTGTAGCAAGCCGATGCAGCCGCAGCCAACAGAGGGCGCCGCCGACCACTTTTTAAGTCTTAGGAATGACTCGGCCGGGGCGCGAACCACCGACCTCCCAGTCTCAAAGCGGGCGCCTTACCATCTAGGCTACTGAGCTATAATGTGGCTCTCTCAATTTCTTTTGAAAACTTTTTTTTGCTTTTATGGCTCTTTGGCTCAAAAAGGTTCCTGACCCCTGCACTAGTCTGACGTGATCATTTGATAAATGCGCTGCAGGAATAGCCCAATTTTGTCTTTGCAAACAAAAGAACATGTTAATTATTTTTCCTGGTGATCAAGTAACTGTAACTTTCATCCATATCAGTAGGTGGCAACACGTTACATTTATTCTTTTTGTATACTAATGATTTCCTATGGATGTAGTACAGGGACACATATTTCATCATTTCTTTTGTTTAATCGCCTGTCAAAGAAAAAAAGATATGGACTCAATTAAAAAAATAGTGCAGAATATTTTAATGATTATTTTACTACGCATAAAAATAGAGCTAGTCCACGCAAAATTTTGTATGTTACCAAAAGATCTTTAAAATCACAATTTTATCTGACCGGGAATCCATGGAGCTCAGCTAAAATCGAGTTGATGGAATCAAACTTTCTCTTCCTGGTTAAAAGCCCGGCTGCAGCATTTTGCACAGGCGGCAGCCTTTTGATGCAAGTTCACAGGAGACCGGAGAGTAGGGCATTACACTCATCGAGACGGAAGGTAACGAACGTATACGTTATAATCTCAGCAACAGACCGGGACAGCATTTGTGCCGCAACTACCGATTGTTTTCAGAACAGACCAACGGGTCCATGATTTTTTTCGATGAACCGGACGGTACGACTCACTGCGTCGCAACGGAATTATGTGCACTCTTATATGCATTGATCGAACTTACTTAGAGCTCATAAATCACGTGATGCAACAAGTTGATGATATGGTGCACGGGTGTCAAACAGGCGGCCCGCGGGCCGGATCAGGCTCGCTAGGGGATTGGATCCGGCCCGCAAGACAACGCTCAGAGAAGCGCAAGAGAAAGAGAGCTGTAGGTTAAAATAGGTCCACTTGATGTGCCTCTCACAAACGCTGCACTTGTATTTCTCTCTCTCTAATCTCTCTTCCTCCATTTTTCTCTCACTCTCTCTATCTCTCACTCTTTTTCCTCTTTCTTTGTTCCTTTTTGTCTCTTTCTCTCTATGTCTTTTTACCGTCTTTTGCTCTCTTCATTTTTCCCTTTACTCTCTTCCTGTCTCTCTTGCTTTCCCCTTCTCTCTTTCCCCTTTCTCTTTCCTTTTTCTCTCTTTCTATTTCTCTTTGGATTTCATTCTTTCTCTTTCTGTCCCCCTCTCTCACTATTTCTGTTTTTATCTCTTGTTTCTCACGCTCTCTCTCTTTCTCTTTTTGTCCCACCCTCTCTACCTTTCTCTCCCTCTTATTTCTTTCTCTCTTTTTTTCTTTCTCTCTAATCTACTAAACCGGTCCCCGAGAGAATATTTGTTTTATAGTGTGGCCCCCGAGCTTAAATGAGTTTGACACCCCTGATCTAGTGAGTCGCCAACACTTTTAATCATCTATTGTCATCGATATTATCGATTAGTTTTTGCAGCCCTAGACAGCATAGGGCGAATTTTTTTGCAAAGATGAAGACAAAATGGTTCAGTCATATTCTTAGGGTCCAATAGGACACCTTGATTTTTGAGCCAGTCACCCTGGGTGATATTCCGTTTGTCAAGGTTCAGAGCAGCGTTTGAGAACGAGTCACGATATCGGAAATTTTTCGTTCCCAAATTTTTTGTCTTTGTATAGATAAATCTTTTTTTAGTTTTGTGTTAGACGCAACGTTTGAGGTCTCCCGACCTGTTGGGGGCGATCTCGTGGTAAAATATCACACACTGTCCATTTAAATGTATCGTTACTTTTCTTTGTATTCCTCATTTCGACAGAATCGAAAAGGATTTTTGAGTCCTTGCGTGACAAAATCCTCTTGTTCGTTTTGCGTTCACGGCGCCGTTTGCGGCCTCCCCACCTGTTGGGGGCGATGAGTTCCTGCAGGATGTTGTCTCCGGGGATGACGGCGTTCTGAGAGCGAATGGCCTTGGCGGCGTCCCACGTGGTCGCGGACGGCGCCGCCCGAGGGCCGAAAGGCTGCGTGGTGCTGATGCGAGACGGGGCGATGCCGTGCTCGCCCACGTCCTGGAAACCCACACCACAAAGTCAGCCCTTTTCAAGGGAAGAGAAAGAGCTGCCGAAATACAGACGAGTACTAACTAAAGTAATAACCATGAGGTTTTCATCCCAACACTGGGGGCATCCTATTAAGCATATAGTTTATTATTTGCACATTCAAAGATTTACCCCCAAAAACGAATCGTTTGATATTTTTGGACGGATGAAAAATGTTGCTCCACACAAATTTTGATTCATTGCCAAGTCTCAATGTGATATGATATTTGGGAAAAACATATCTGATACATCTTTATGTATTTTTGTTTATTGTTATTTGTCAAACAATTTGTATTGTTTTATATAATAGAATATTCTGTTTTGGTATAACTATTTTTCCATCTGACCAAAAGATAGATATTTGAAAAGAGGAGAATATCGAAACAGTTTTTGAAAAATCGGATTGGAATGATGGAACGAATAATGGACCTATTCATCAACGATTAAAATAATTGTGAGTTGCAGCCCTGGGTAGAGTCCTCCCTCGCTGTATGCCATTTACTTATGAATGGTTTTCTGCATTCTGATCGGTCTAAACTCTCATCGAATATCAAACAGCTCGAGAAAGGCGCCGATCTTTTTCAATTTTTGGCGGTATGCTGGGAGCACATCAGCGGACAAGAAAAAAATGGACCTAGAGCAATCAACACGGCCCAAAAGATCATCGACCGCGAGACAGCTTATTCCCTGGGCTCCATCACCACCCCAAACGAGCAGGCAAAACTGTGAAAAGATATCTTTTACCCTTCTTTCTCCAACCCAGAGTGGTGTCAGGGGTTATATTTGAAATCATTTTCCAAATCTCTTTTGTTCCATCAAACGGGAATGACGGGGCGAAACAAGGATTGACAAACGAAGTAGGAACGTTTTAAGGCGGGTTCGTTTCATCGGTCGGCATTATGCCGTGTTTTGAATTCAATATTTGACAGGGTTGTATTCTCTGGACTCTCCTTGATGTAACAAGACTACCATCGCGTGTAATCGTTTCGTGGGTGGTCGACTACGGCACTTTTGGGTGAGTTAAGGTTTTGAGGTGTCTTGTTTAAGACCGATGGTGATGTTTCTGTGATGAGTGCGTTTTGAAATGGTCACCCGAATCCCAAGACTTGAAGCTGTCCGATAACACGCTATATTCTTTGTGTCCGCGTCTAACGGGAGTATTCGACTTGTCGGGTTTTGACTATCGGGGGTCTCTGTCAGAATGCGAAAAACGAAAGGCGAGCCTACCTCGTCGTCCATAAAGTCTCTGGGCGTGGCCTGTTGTTTCTCCGCCTTCTGTTGCCGCGACGACACAAACGTAGACGGCGTCCATCCTGCCCGACCAGACGAACGAGATGAATCATCGCCACGCCGACAGGAAGCGATGCCGTCGATCGCCGCGGCGACCGCGACCGATGTCGTCCGTCCCCGCGGCGACCGCGACCGATGTCGTCCGTCCCCGCGGCGACCGCGACAAGAAGCCATGTGGCCGATCGGCACGGCGACGGGAGGCGACAGGACTCACCTTCCTTGGATCCGACGGTGTTAAAATATCCCGCCGAGAAGCCGCCCGTGAAGGCGCCGTGAAACCTTTGGTACCGCCCCTTTTCGTCACGGACCGTCTGCTCGTGGAGGGGGAGGGGCTTGCGGGGGGTCTCGTCTGAATCGAAAAAAATACACGAAAAATTTGATATGAAATATATGCCATCAAAAGAAATCGACGCATCAATAATTCAGGTAACACGTAAATATATGACATCAATGTAATTCTTTTATATATGTGTCTGGTCATTCCTTGTATTCATTTTGTTTTGTGTTTTGCACGTATTTCTTATCGTGTACTTGTTGTACTACGTCATATATTTCTTTGGGAATTTGTCACGACGAAATATTATCGAAAAGAGGGCGGTTCAAAGCGGCTGAGCTGTTCACCCATTGGCTGATCACTGCGGAAACAAATGGGCTACGGGTGAAAAGCTCAGCGGGTTTGACCCGCCCCCTCATTTGAATAACATTTTGTTGTGACCACAAGTTGACACCAAAAATCCACAAGAAAATAACTAGCTGAATAAACAAATAAAAGACAAAGTGCATTAACAGAGCAACAAATTGCATTGATATCATATATTTAGCTATGACATGGTCTATTTATCGGTCCGTTTATTGATTATGGCATATTTTGTTTGTTTGTTTGTACATGATTCAAATTGAATCTTTTCTTCCGGCGCCGTCACGAATGGCAGCCACTCCAGCAGCTCCCGTGTTATTTTCGATTGTTTTGTTCTCGATTGTTCTCAGCTCAGGGATGCTGCTGGAAATGTCAATTTCCCTTCGGGGATGAACAAAGTATCTATCTATCTATCTATCTATATTTAAAGCTATTTATTCATTTCTATATTCCTTGTAGGTATTTATATATTTACACATTTATTTCTACATACGGCAGGATGGATCCTCCGTATACTGGACACAAACTGAAAAGTAGTTTCTACCTGACAGCAGTAATCTAATAGATTTCCTATCTATCTCTCTCTATACATATCTTTCTATTTCTTTTTATTTCTCTCATGCCATTTGTTTCTATTTCTCTCTTCGTTTCTCTCTTTCTTTCTTTATATTTCTATTACTTCATATTTCCCTCCCTCTTTCTTTCCATTTTCTCTCTCCCCTTTTCTCTTTTTTTACATTACTCTATCTCTATTTCTTTTTACCTTCTCTCTGTCTTTTCATTTCCCCCTCTCTCTACCTCTTTCTATCAATTTCCTTCCCCTTCTCTCCCTCTCTCGATTTCCTTTTCTTTCTATTTATCTCTCTCTCATTTTTATTTCTAAGAATACAAAAAAAAAAAAAAAAAAAAAAAGCAACCATCCTTTACACAAGACGGGGATTGTGCAATAGTAATACTTCAGGCTTTTATTTGGATTAACTTTCATATTTGAGCCTTATTATCACTGCTGTTAAACTGTCTTCAGCACTACTTTATCTTCTCTTCTCTTGCACTTGAGGATGACGTGTTTTCATTTCTTTGTGTATTCAACACATAGGCCACGAGAGAGGTAAGCGGGCGCTTAGGGCCCAGTAATCACTAGGGGAACTCCAAAAGCCGTTAACTTCTATTTCATTAAAACATTTGTTGGGTGTTGGTGATGATTACTCTACAACAAAAGTACTTGTACAGAAATACAACAAAATAACTTACAGAACTAAATATCAAATACAGTTCTTAAAAACAGGTACCTCGTGTATTATTTTGCTTACATTTTGAAATAAAAACATAAAATCAAATAGTGTAGGAATAGAAAAATACCCCATAAAAGCATTACTATCATACAAAATACTACTACCAGAAATACTACAAAAATACAACTACAGTAATATTACAAAATACTACAAAAATACTACTCTGGAATTACTTCACAAATACCTCTACAGAAATACTACATAATACTATTGTACAAAACCCTAAATATTACTCTATAAATACATCTACTAAAAGTCTGACAACACAGATACTACAAAAATCTACTATGAAAACTGCCTAAATAAATAATAATAATAATAATTTCCTTGTATTGTCATTCTGTGTAACAATGTACACAGAACGAAATGTCGATTGCACCTGACCCGTTGTAGCGAGCCGATGCAGCCGCAGCCAACAGAGGGCGCCGCCGACCACTTTTTAAGTCTTAGGAATGACTCGGCCGGGGCGCGAACCACCGACCTCCCAGTCTCAAAGCGGGCGCCTTACCATCTAGGCTACTGAGAACTACAGTAACATAAGAATTCTACAGAAAAAAATAGATATACAACAAAGCAACAAGGAAACACTACAACACACAACAGAAATAGCACAAAAAAGGAATACTACAAACCTAAAACTACAAATAAATAATACAGATAAACAACAACAAAAAACAACTATGCAAATACAACAAAAATACTACAGAAAAACTAAGAAAATACTACTATTGAAATACTACGAAAATAACGACAATAATAAAACAAAAATACAACAGAACTCAGCCAAAAAACTGCAATTTTTTTTTAAAAAAGATACTAAACAAAGTACAACTACAACTCTAATACTAAATATCAAATAGATTGCTCAAAACAAGAACTTAATATAATGTTTTGCTTTAAATTCGAAACCAATTTGATGAGATTCATCTCATTAGGAAAAAATATGACATGTCTGCATGGATATCTATCTGTACAGTATATGAATGAAAAAACTGGTACTGGTCTCCAGGATGCGCCTCATGGCGACTCCAAAGAGTGGGCCACCCCTGGAG
Source organism: Urocampus carinirostris (assembly GCF_059441175.1). Classification (NCBI taxonomy): domain Eukaryota; kingdom Metazoa; phylum Chordata; class Actinopteri; order Syngnathiformes; family Syngnathidae; genus Urocampus; species Urocampus carinirostris. The sequence continues at coordinate 605,377 of NC_142352.1, read as the reverse complement.
TAGAGCGTGGGACGAGTTGTAATAAACCGTAAAGGATCAAGGTATAGGGGGACCCCATTTTTCTTAGGGTCCCAAGAAGGCGCAGGCTCACAATGATAATAAATGAAAGAGTGATGTCATCAGAGTGCGACTTAGCCATTCTTGACTTCCTGGGCAGAAAAGCGATGTATATTGTGAAGATTCGTCTTTTGAATGAAACGTAAAAATCCTATTCAGCATTTGACTTTTATCGACACGTTTCCAATACAAAATACCTCTAAATAATGTGAAGAACGCGAGCTAGTGCGGCGAGCGCGCGCTCACAGAAGTAGCAAGAGCACAGCGCAACAGTTTGCGGTTTTTTGGGGAGAAGAAAAACATCTTTAAAAGAAAAAGTAAGCTGAATACGAATGAAACGCGACCTTCGTCGAGAGGCTCGAGCGGTGTTCCGTAAGTCACAAAGTCCGTCGGCTTGGGTTCGTTGAGGTTGAGGTTCAGGTCTTCGTCCGGGCTGTCGTCCTCCATCTTGCTCCAGTGACGTCAGCTACGGTGGCCGAAAAGGGAAAACGGAGGGAGTATAGCCTGCTCAGAGCCCCCTAGCGGCGGACCTTGTTACATCCATCCATCCATCGATTACCTGCGCCGCTTATCCTCAGTAGGGTCGCAGGGGTGCTGGAGCCCATCCCAGCTATCTTGGAGCAGTGGACCACCTCAACGGCTTGCCAGCCAGTCACAAAGATTGACAACCCACTGGCTGATTCCCACCTAGGGACAATTTGAAGCGGCAGAGAGAGAGACAGAGAGAGAGAGAGAGACTATTACATTTGAACAATTTCATGCTAACGACTACATGCTAACGATTAAATGCTAACGAGTAGATGCTAAAGTCGAATTGTGTTTCTTGGTTCGTCCCTCGAAGGCAACCCGTTCCAAAGGGCTGCACAGACCACCGTTAACCCATCCCCTGATCTGAAACAGATAAGCTAACGAGTGGATGCTAACGATGACATGCTAACGAGTAAATGCTAACGAGTAGCTACTAAAGTCACGTTGTGTTTCTTGGTTCACCCCTTAAGTTTCAAAGGGCTGCACAGACCACCATTACAACATCCCCTGATTTGAAACTGACAAGCTAACGATGACATGCTAACGAGTAAATGCTAACAAGTAGCTACTAAAGTCACGTCGTGTTTCTCGGTTCGGCCCTGAAGTCTCAAAGGGCTGCACAGACCACCATCACAGCATCCCAATTACAGCATGCTCCTTCATGTGAGCATCATTAGCGGTTCCTCAAATGTTCTCGGGTTGATAAATGGTAGTCGGCAAACAGAGCTGTAGCACATGTCGTTTATATTCGTGCGTTATTTGCTGTTTTTTTTTTACATCCTGTATTTGTCATTTATGTCGTGTATTCTATCATGTATTTGCTGTGTATTTTCTCATTTATTTTGTATTTTGTTGTTTATTTTGCCACATATTATTCATTTATTATTTTTTCATTGATTTTATCTTGTATTTTGTCATGTATTATTTCGTGTGTTGGCAGTTTTTTTTGCCGTGTCATTTTTGTAAATTCCGTGTAGTCTGTCATGTATTTTGTCATGCATTTTATTGTGTATTTTGTTGTGTATTGTTTGGTGTATTGTATTAAATCTTTTGTTTTCTATTTTGTCTCATATTACCTGTTTAGTATGTCGTGTATTTGCCATTTATTATGTCGTGCATTTGGTCATGTACTTTGGCGTTTATTATTTTGTGTATTTTATCATATATTTTGTCTTCTATTTTGGGGTGTATTTGGTTGTTTATTTCGCCCTGTACTTCGTCTTGTATTTTGTCTTATATCTTGTATTTGTCATTCATTATGTCCCATATTTCACCCAGTATTTTGATGTTTGTCATTTTGAGTTTCAGTAGTTCCTATCCTTCCCTGTACCTTGTAGCACTTGATTTTGGTTGTGCCACACAATCCAGAGACATGTAACAGTCAAATATGACACACTGTTCCTTGAGTTGAAAACATTTTAAAGCGCAAAAAAATCTCTCGGAAAAAAAAACAATCACGCCTAACCTGGTAAATCTGAGGAATCAACAGGGGACGGTGTCGTAATACTCTGTGGTTTGCAATAGTCTGTGAAGCCCTTCGAGACTCCTTGGGATTAGGGTCGTCAAAGATGAACATGACTTGAGGTTTTTGAGTTTTTCCTTGCCCTCATGCAGGTTTTAGATCAGGGGATGGTGTCATAATAGTCTGTGGTTTGCAATAATCTGTGGTCTGTGAAGCCCTTTGAATTTCCTTGGGATTAGGGTCGTCAAAGATCAATATGACTTGTGGTTTTTGAGTCTTTCCTTGCCCTTGTGTAGGTTTTAGATCAGGGGATGGTGTCATCATAGTCTGTGGTTTGCAAGTCCTTTAAGTTTACTTGGAATTAGGGTCATCAAAGATGAACATGACTTGACTTGAGGTTTTTGAGTTTTTCCTTGCCCCTTGTGTAGGTTTTAGATCAGGGGATGGCGTCATAATAGTCTGTGGTTTGCAATCATCTGTGGTCTGTGCAGCCCCTTCACAAATATAGATGACTTGACTTGAGAGAAAGGTCACATTTGATAACTTTATTGTACTTCTTTGGATATATATATCTATGTACAGAACAGAAACGCAAAGTTCTCGCACGGAAAGCAGACACCAAGAATGTTTTTCTTCAGTCGCGGTGACGCGGGAGGAGGCGGGAGGTCGGGACAATAGGAAGCGTCGGGCGGGGCGACGCAGGACGAGCCTAGAGGCCGGGTCAATGGGAGGCGTCGGATGGGGTGCGGCGGGAAAAGCCGGGATGCCGGAACGACTCGGGAAGAGCCCGGAGGCCGGGTGGATGGGAAGCGTCGGCCGGGGCGTGGCAGGAGGAGCCCGGAGGCGGCTGCCGGGGCGACGCGGGAGCAGCCGGGCCGACGGGAAGCGGTCACGCTACGAGGTCAGAGCTCTTCGGCCATTTGCAGCAGCGAATTGACGGCGGCGTTTTTGTGGCCTTGCTGGGCTTCCAGGACGCTTCGGATGACTTCCTGCTCCACGTTGGGGAACATGTCCGCCAGGGCCTTCAGGTCCTCCTCCGTTGAGGCCGGACCCACGTCCGGGGCCACGCCCACGCCGGGGGCCACGCCCACACCCGGCTGGTTATACACCGGCGCCACCCCTGTTACAAAAAGACATAGCTGATTCTCACTTTCATATTGAACAATGCAAAAGAAACTTTTATTCCGGTTCCTTATTTGGACTATTATTAGTCGGGCCCGGTGACGCCTCCAAACAGTGCGGTACGCCAGTTTGGGCCAGCAAGTAGATGCCAAGGACTACACGGTAGCGACCGCATGCGAACAAGTAAGTCCTAACGACAACATGTTAACGAGTAGATGCTGGTGACTACATGCTAACGAGAAGGTAGATGCCAACCAACAAATGCTCACCAATGGGTGGATGCTAGTAAGTGGATGCTAATGACTCCATGCTAACGAGTAAATGGATTCTAACGACTACATTCTAACAAGTGTGCGCTAACAGCTACTTGTTAACAAATAGATGCTGACCACTATATGCTAACGAGTAGATAGATGCCAATAAAAACATGCCAACAAACGGGGGGATGCTAGCAAGTAGATGCTAACGACTTCGTACCAACAGGTAGATGCTAACGACTGCATTCCAACAAGTGTGTGCCAACGACTACATGGTAACGTGTAGATAGATGTTAACAAAAACATGGCAACGAACAGTGGGGATGCTAGCAAGTAGAGGCTAACGGTTCTTACTAACAGCTTCAAGCTAACAGGTAGATGCTAACACCTTCGTACTAACAGGTAGATGCTAACACCTTCGTACTAACAGGTAGATGCTAACAAGTAGATGCTAACAAGTAGATGCTAACGACAACATGCTAGCGAGCAAATAGATGCCAACAGTACATTCCGACAAGGGTGTGCTAACGACTACATGGTAACGAGTAGATGCTAAAAAAGATGATAAGCTTTCAGTTGATTCTTGTCAGATTGAAGTATTTTCCTGGTCAATAGTGATTGGTCCATTTATGCTCGTCTTTTGTCACATTTTGGCAGTTGTCTGTTGTATTTTGGTGAAGTTCTTCATTTGTTTGTTTGTTTTTCATTTTGGGGTTATTTGGAAGTCGTTTTTTGCCAATTCATGCTCCCGTTTGTTTTTTGCCCTATTTTAGTCAATGTTTTGGTAAGTTGCTTTGGTCCATTTTTCTGTTGCTTTTTTGTCTTTTATTGATTGTCTTTTGTGTGTGTGTGTTTTTTTTGGCTTTTGTAACTTCGGACGTTTCATAAAAAGTACTTCTCTCCCGGTCCTCCTCGCAAGCTCACAATCGCTTCACGGATTATCTTTCATTTGAGCGTCGTTAGACCATTCAAACAGGACACTGAATATGAGTTTTCCACTCATGTTAGTTTTAAAACTTACACATCACTTTAGTTTGAATGACCTTCATTTTTCTTTTCCTATTTTTGCTTAGGTTTTACTTTTCGTCATTTTTTTGGGTCCTTTTTTCTCGATTCGTTTTTTTCTATTGTCTAAATGAACAAGGGTCGTTCGGGTCACTTCGAGTATTTCGTCATCTTCCGTTGTGCTTTTAGCACTCGTTTTCGGCGGCGCGACCAAATACGGCAACGTCTAGTAGGCAAATAATACACACTGTCCCTTTAGGTTTCACAAGAAGGCAAGGGCCTCAAACCGTCGCCCCGGGGGCCGCGAGTTTGAGAGCCCCGACCAAACGTGCCGCCTTTCGAGTCAGGCCGCCGGGAAACGATTTCGAGCATTCGCAAGCGCTTCGACCAGAATCCGAGCGCTTTCCAAACCTCGAAAACACACGAAATTAAAATAGAAAGGCACTGACCGGCGATGGGCACGTAGCCCACCCCCTGCTGATAGACAGAGGGCATGAGGACCACGGGCTGCGGCACGGCCCCCCCGGCCGGGAAGGACTGCGGGAGGGGGAAGAGAAGAGAGGTGTTAAGCCCCGCCCCCTCACGCCCCGCGACCCCGCCCCCTCACTCACGGAAAAGGACATGACGATGTTGATCATGCCCTCCTTGTGGTCGCCCTGGCGACCGCTCAGCGTCAGCCATTGGTCGGACGTGGCGCCCTGCCGTACCGATTCGGGGATGCTCACGTGGGTCCACGCGATGCGGTCGTCCATGGAGAACGCCCGCTGGGAAAAAGAAACAAAAGCGCAATTCTTGGCCGCCCGCCCGCTGACCCCCGGAAAACAAAGGCAAAAGAAAGCCAAGAAGGACGAGCTGACCTCGTCGAAGATCTCCAGGTAGAAGGAGTCGACGGCAGGGGGCAGCGTGCACTGGATGACTTTGTTCCATCTCGGGTTTTTGGCGCCGTTGTGCGCCGTCGGCGTCTCGTAGACGGCGTAGCCCATTCGCACCCGGCAATACGGGTCCATGCGCGTCATGCCGTAGTTTTTAGCTAGCTTCGCCTGAACAAAAACACACACGGGCCCCGGTCAGTAAAGGGGGGGCAGATCGACCCAAATATTGATCTCATCGGGTCTGCGACGAACCATTATTTTCATCGTCGATAAATCGCTCGATTATTCCTTTGAATCTGATTTTTAATGTCCTGATCTTTATTCAACTAGTGGACAGAATATTCTGTAATATAAAACAATAGAAAATCCGAGTGTTTGTTAAAGAAATTGACAATAAACATGCTAACGAGTAAATAGATATCAACAAAAACATGGCAACGAACAGGGGGGATGCTAGCAAGTAGAGGCTAATGCTTCATACTAACAGGTAGATGCTTACAAGTAGATACTAACGACAACATTCGAACGAGCAATTAGATGCTAACGACTACGCGGTAATGAGTACATGCTGATGAGTACATGCTAACGAGTAGATAGATGCCAACAAATACATGCCAACGAACGGGGGATGCTAGCAAGGAGATGCTAACGGCTTCATACTAACAGGTAGATGCTAACAAGTAGATGCTAACGAAAACATGCTAGAGAGCAAATAGATGCTAACGACTACATTCCAACAAGTGTGTGCTAACGACTACATGGTAACGAGTAGATGCTAATGACTAAATGCTAACGAGTAAATAGATGTCAACAAAAACATGGCGGATAGAAAATCCAAGTGTTTGTCAAAGAAATTGACACAAAATGCTTACAAATACATGTAACAGATCATATGACACGAATACTTATCATACAAAACAAATCATTTTATGTGTAGCAATGTTTTTATCCACAAAAAAAAAATTCTAAAATGTAAATCCACTTTTTTTCTGAATCTTTAAATATGATAAACATTCCCGATATGAAAATGATTAATAATATGCTAAAGAATCTGCCCCTTGTGTCGAGTTCAACATCTCATTGATATTGTTTTTTACTTAATTTTATTGACTTATATTTGGATTTGTTTCATGCAGCACTTTCAGTTCCCCTGAAAATGCTTCACTTTGTTTCACGATAATACAGTCAAACACGACAAAGTTGAAACTTTCACACCAATTTTGTCATGTTTATAACAACGCTATTGGCGCCCCCTTCCGGCTCAAAGTGGTACTGCAACTCTCAGCGTCAGAGCGGAATTGCGTGCGCTCTTATTTGCATAGATTTAAATCACGACCGGCCCCGTTAATCGATGAGTTGCCGCGGCCCCGTCCGGGAAACCCCTGCCGAAGACGAAAGAGCAACGTGACGGCGGCAAAATGTTTCTTTCCTACCTGTACGACGGTGATGCTAAGGCGTCCGCCGTTTCCGATGGCGCCGGCGTACTGGAGTTGGCGCGCCGCGCGCTCGTCCGATAGGACCTGGTGGTCGTGATGGTCGCGGGCGGGCCAAATGCGCAAAAAGTCCTGCGGGAGCTCGCCCACGTAGACCTGCGCACATCGATTCAAATTCCTCACTCTCGACAAGTGGCCATCGCGGCGTGGCTAAGCCCCGCCCTCGAGCGCCGCCAGCACTTTCAGTGTTCTGGTTTGCCGGCGTCCCTGCGTCCTAGACGCATCATTTTTGCTGGGGACGCAGTCTTAAATCAACGTGCGTCATCGGGACGCAACTTTTTGGACACAAAATTGTCATTGTTACCCGATTACATTTTTTTTAGATTTACCGCACTCCAAATCTTTCGTCAGGCAGATCCAGCAGATGTTGTTTTGGTCTCGCGGTCGAGTTTTCGTCTGCACGCCGATCTAGAGTTGTGTGGTGAAAAGTCCGTCTCTTTTTAGAGAACCGTCTTTTTCGGCTCGACTCATTTAAGAGAGCCGGCTCTCCAACGGCTCACTCGCTTGGATGCATTATATTACGAATGATGATGTTGTATAAAGAAGTTAAGAAAAAAAGGAAGTATAAAAGGAGAAAATGAAAAAAATACAGGTTTGTGGTTATCCCTTTAATAACCAACAATAATTTGATGCAGAAAATGGATTAATAATTTGATGATTAAAACTGAATGAATATATAGATTATTATTATATATTTGTCACCAATTTACAATTTCAACCTCGATAACACTAAATTTTGCCCACATTTCTTGTGCAAATATTGTGTAAATTATAACCTTATCTCCTTTGTTCCTTTATCTTCTTTGTTTTTTTTTATCCTCACTGTTATATGTGACACTGGAGTGCCACGCCCAATTTCGTTGTCAATACGTTCAACCCATTTTGTAACAATGACAATAAAGGTAGATTCTATTCTAGTATTTTAGTAGTTAAATTTTTGTGGATTTTTTTTATAGTTTCATATTTTGTCGTAATAGTTGGTAGGAGCCCTCGAGCAGACGGCAGCATTTCCCGTGGCGTGTCTTGGGCAAGTACAGCCTGGTGTCGCCCATCCCTCTCCAGGCCAACAATTCTTTTGACCCGGTCTTGAACCGTATTCTTACAGTATACCTGCCTTGATACTTTTGTAGTCGTCATTTCGAGCATTTTGATGAAATATTTCTGGAGTAATCTTTTTATATTATAGTAACACTGGAGTGGTATTTATTTTGTAATTCTGGAAAATGATTTTTGAAGTATTTCCATAGTTGTATTTATGTAGTACTTCTGTAATATTTCAGCAGTAGTATTTTTGTGGTACTTCCTCTGTAGGAATTTTGTAGTATTTATTGAGTACTCTTGTATACTTCTGCATTAGTATTTTTGTAGGATTCTTTTAGTATTCCTGCAATAGTATTTTTGTAGTAAAGTAGGGTTATTGGAGCAATTCTGTAGGATTCTTGAAGTAGTTTTGCAGTAATACATTTGTTGTATTCTTGTTAGTATTTCAGCAGTAGTATTTTTGTGGTACTTCCTCGGTAGGGGTTTTGTAGTATTTATTGAGTACTCTTGTATATTTATGCATTAGTATTTTTGTCGGATTTTTGTAGTATTTCTGCAATAGTATTTGTGCAGTAAAGTGGGTTTTTTTGTAGCACTTTTGTAGGGTTCTTGAAGTAGTTTTGCAGTAATACATTTGTTGTATTCTTGTAGTACTTCAGCAGTAATATTTTTGTATTATTTCCAAAATAGGATATTTGTAGGATTTCTGTAGTATTCTTGTAGTAGTTCTGCAATAGTATTTGTGCAGTAAAGTGGGTTTTTTTTGTAGCACTTTTGTAGGACTCTGGAAGTAGTTTTGCAGTAATACATTTGTTGTATTCTTGTTAGTATTTCAGCAGTAGTATCTTTGTGATACTTCCTCGGTAGGGGTTTTGTAGTATTTATTGAGTACTCTTGTTTATTTATGCATTAGTATTTTTGTCGGATTTTTGTAGTATTTCTGCAATAGTATTTGTGCAGTAAAGTGGGTTTTTTGTAGCATTTTTGAAGGATTCTTAAAGTAGTTTTGCAGTAATACATTTGTTGTATTCTTGTAGTACTTCAGCAGTCATATTTTTGTATTATTTCCAAAATAGGAGATTTGTAGGATTTCTGTAGTATTCTTGTAGTAGTTCTGCGATAGTATCTTTTGTAGTAACGAATTAAGAAAGAGGCTGAAATAATGGCTTGAGTTTTTTATTTGGAAAAAATAATCTTCGTTTTTATTCGTCTTGGTCTATCTTGCTGTGAGTAAATGGGCGCCGCTTTGTGTTTATGAAGTTTGTGACCGTTTAATAAGGAGATTTATTCAAAGAAGTCATTAGCTGAGCTGCAAAGAAATGCTATTTTGCGACGAGGCTAATAACCACGGCCACTCAAATCTTTTTCATTTCGCTATCACTTCTTTTTCTTACCTGTCCCCGCTGCGTGCTGAGGGTGGTCGCCATCCTTCCTTCTTTTCCTTCTTTTCTTTCTTTTCTTTCCTTTTTTCTGACAACTGTCGGAATGCAGAAGATGCTAACGTCAAAATTAAAAACAAATCTCGAGACTTCCGGATTGGGCGCTGACCCGGAAGTTTAAGCGGAAGTGACGCAGACGGTCCACCCTCCCACATCAACAGTTCAATAAATGCCCTCAAAGAAAATATTTTCACTGGACCTAATATATTATAATTACGAACGAAATACTACAAAAATACTACTACACAATTATCATGACAGAAATATTACAATATAAGTAGTACAAAATACCACTAAGGAAATACTACAAAAGTACTACAGACATGCTACAAAAATACTACAATGGAAACTTTTTTTAAAAAGTCTACTAAAAATGCCACTACAGTAATACTAAAATACAAAAATACTACTAAAGAAACATTAATAAACATTAAGAAATACTACAAATTAGCAACTACAAAAAATCTACTAGGGGAATAATACAACAAAATGAAAGAATTACAACAAAAATACTACAAAAATGCAACTACTGTTAATTACAGAAATAGGAAATGAATACTAAAATATTTTAGTGAAACATTGTAATAATACTACTATGGAAATACTAAATCACAAAAAAACTACGACAAAAATATTACAACAGAAATACTGTGAAATATGACTATACAAATACTACAAAAATGGAAATACTTCAAAATGACTTTGATAGATAGATATACAAAAATATAACTACATTATTAATGTAATACAAAAATACGACAGAAATATTAGGACAAGAAAAACTATAAAAATGCAATGCAATTCCACCAAAATACGACAAAAACAGGACTTTAGAAGACTTCCCAAATTTTCCACAGAAATACTACAAAAATACCTCTCGAGTGACAGTAAAACAATACAACATAAGTATTACTACAGAAATACTGCATAAAGGCAACTACAGTAATACCACAAAAAATATGAGAAAGTACTACCATGGAAATACTATAAAAATACAACTACAGTAACACTACAAAATGAAACATCAAACGGGGTGCTTAAAACTTGGAGCTAATATATATTTTGGCTTTCATTGTGAGTATTTCAAAATAATTTTGATGGAACTATTTTCTTTATAAATATAACATGAGATATTTTCACATTTCATTATTCCTATTTGAAAAAAATGGGATTTATCTCCAGGATGGGCCCCATTTTCGAACCCAATACGGCCTCCTACTCCTAATAGTTGCTCACCCCTGCCCTAAATGCTATTTGATTCATTTCCTATAGCAGAAAAAAACGAATGTTTTAGTCCCATTCCCGTCGCAGTTCAGCGACTGCAGTCCCCCCTTTCTCCGAAAGGCAGCGCTATTTTCCCATTTTCCAGTCTCCTTAACTCCTCTGTCCAATTCGCCAACCTCTGCAATAAATACTCCAGTTTCACAATTGTCGCCGCCGACTCGTCTTCGAAGCTTGCTCGAGACATTCACTTGCCAAGACGACAAGCTACTCTTCCCGAGACTTTTTCCGACGTCCCCAAACCTTCTTCCCCAGGCATTTGCTTCAAAGTACTCCCGTCTCTTTTTTTAAGACTTTCTCCATCCGAAGACCACCTTACCAAGGTTCTCCCTCAAGTCTTCCTCTCAAGTTTTCCCTCCTCAGCCGTCCTGGTTCCACTCTCTTTGGTGAATACCGTTTTTGTTTACGAATCAAGGTTCTATCGCATCCTGTTTTTTTTTTTGGTCTCCTTGGTGTCCTGCATTTGGGTCTGTCTGACATCGTCTGATACAGTTCAAAGGATTTTATACATTTGACTATAAAGGATTTTATACGATTGACTACAAGTTACATGTATTCAGTTTAATGCAATAAAGATATTCACCGACTGTGCTTTAGTTCAATGTACAATAAAAGGTCAGGGCAGGCTGTGTGGAATGCATAAATGGAAGTTGTTTTGTCTAGGACACTTATGAGGCCTGGGTGTGCTGAAACAGGACGACCAGAGATTGTTGGGCACAAAACAACTGCCTTGGCACGCTCATGGGAGGAGCCGACACACCAGCATGCATGGAGAAGATAACCGATAAGAGAAGGCTAAAGTTAGCTGTAGATGACACATAGCCCATAGAGGAATAGTAGGATGTCTTTGCTTTGTTTGTTGAAATGTATAAATGATCCCGGGCAACTCGGAGGGGGGCCGTCTCCTGTTTACACTTAGATCTGCTGTTAGGAATAATAAAAATCCACCCCAGTGTGGTCCTTCCTGGTCATTTCTCTCTCAAGAAACGAGCGCGCATTATTGTTGGATGAATGTAGATCATGTTTGGTAAAACGGTACATTTTGATAGTTCAATTCCAACAAGTTCTACGTCAACTTAAAAAGTAAAAACAAGGTCATTAAAATGAGCGCAACAGGAGTCAGTAACAATATCGATTTCAAACACCGCACAATTTATTCTTTGGGATTTTTATGACGTGACAAATTTAGGACAGCAAATAACGGAGTCTGCCGAGCATCCTGGAATCGGCTCGGGCGACGATGGCGCTTTTCTTTTTTCTTCGTCCCTTTTAACAACTTTTTGGCAATCCCGAACAAAGTCACCGCTGCCGTAAACTTGTACAAAAACTCGCAAGCGCGAGCAGGAAGACAAAAACGACAATAACGAGGTCATTCCCCCCGAAATTGTGAGAGTCGGGGCCGGGCTCCGGCATACAGTCGTTAGCATGTTGTCGTCGGCAACTCCTCGTTAGCATCCAGTTGTTAGCATCTACTTGTTGGCATATAGTGGTTAGCATCTACTCATTAGTTAGCATATACTCGTTAGCATGACTCGTTAGCATGTATAAGTTGGCACGTAGCCGTTGACATCTACTTGCTAGCATGCATTTGTGGTCAGTATAAGGGACAGTCTCAAAATCACAGCTACCGTAATAACAGAGTAGTAACAGTGTTATGACACAGTGTCATAACACAATAAGAACTGAATGACGCTAAAAGGAAAATTGGTCATCATCAAAATACGAACAGGGCTCTCATGTTCTAAACTACTGAAACGGGAGCGATTTAACTCATCTTTTCAAATTGGAAAATTGCATTAAAATATTGAAAGACATCTGTTAAAGGGACAGTGTGTCATGTATGACCACTAGATAGATAGATATATGTGTAGATAGATAGATAGATGTCTAGATAGATGTCTAGATGTCTAGATAGATGTCGAGATAGACAGAGATAGATAGATAAATAGATAGATCTCGAGATAGATAGATGTGTAAATAGATGTATAGATAGATAGATGGATAGATGTCTAGATAGATAGATAGATCGATAGATAGCTAGATAGAAACTTAGACATAGATAGATAGATACTCGATTCATCCCCGTAGGGAAATTCACACTTCTAGCAGTATCCTTGTGTTGAAAAATAAAATAATAAAATAAAGATATGAAATTCAAAAATACCCAATATAACGTTTTGCTATAGAATATTTAGATAGTGCTACAGAAAGTTAATAATATGCAAATGTGGGGTTAGGGTTTAATGTGGGCTTTTACTCCCTCGGGTGGAGTTAAAGAGCCTCATGGCATGAGGGAGAAATGATCTCAGTCTGATCTCAGTGGAACAAGACTGTGATGGCAGTCTGTCGCTGAAGCTGCTCTTCTGTTTGATACTAGACCGTATCGTAACCAAAAGCGAGTGCTACGAAGCACAACAAAGAATACAAACTTCAGAGACTCCAGGTGACCTAAAAAGCAACGGTTTTTCTTATTTTTTTGCCTTTCACGAGGTTTTTAGGTCTTTGGGGTCGCAGCGAAATGGCTGTTAATGATGTCAGCACCCTCCTCATTTTATAGCAAATCTTTGTTTTTTTTTATTGAGACGTATTAAAAAATCTCATCTCTCATCTCATTAGCTACACCGCTTCTCCTCAGTAGGGTCGCGGGGGTGCTGGAGCCCATCCCGGCAATCATCGGGCAGTGGGCAGGGGACACCCTGAACTGGTTGCCAGCCAATCGCAGGGCACACGGGGACAGACAACTCACTCGCTCATTCACACCTAGGGACAATTTGGACCGGCCAATTCACCTGAAATGCATGTTTTTTTTAATTAAAAAATAGTTTTTTAAATTTGTTTTTTGTTTTTTTTGGACGAATTAAATTTTTTTGACCACCAGGAGGCGCTAAATAATACAAAGTATCCCTTTAACATCCTTTTTGGGTTAAAATACAACAGGATTGATTTCCTCCTCAATGCCATTTGAAACAATTTACAGGAGCTAAGAAAAGGAAGAACATTCACAAGGATTTGCTTCCCTCGAGGTCACCTATCCCTTATTTTACGAGAAAATGACATTTCTAAACGCCTTCCGCTCCTCTCAAGTATTATTCAATTTCCACAAATAAGAAGGATATAACGGTGGGCCTTACGTACGGGAAAACTCGCTAAATAACCTCTTAGAGTTGTTGTCGGAAAAATAGGGGACTAGAGTAGGGTTTTAAAGTGTTGGGGCCCGGTATTTGTGGCGATACTCGGGACTTTTTCTACGGCGGTCCGAGGTGGGCCAGGTCCACGAGCGAGGCGGCGGCACGCGGCGCCCCGGTCGTTGGCACCGCCACCGTCTTGTTCTTCTTGTTGACGTTGAGACTTTTGGAGCGAAGCGGCGGAAAATCGAAGAGGGACTCGTCGGCCCCCTCTTGTGGCGCCTCCCCGCCGGGCACGGGACAGGCCGGCTCCGGGTTTCGGTCGGCTTCCGCTTCCGGGGGACGGGGGGGCGTGACGCCCAAAACGGCCATCGGGGCTGCGAGCGTCGACCCTGAGGAAAAAAACCATGAAAGACCACCCAAAATAGGACCCCCAAAAAAACACCCCAAAAGCAATGATTGCCCCAAATAGGACCAAAAAATGACCCCAGAAAATGAGCAAAACCTTCTGATCACGTTCCAAAAGGAACAAAAACATGATCCCATAAACCTTTTCTATTGATTTGTAACTGGCGTTACGTTTAGCGGTCGACTGAGCCTATTTCAACTATCCCTGAAGAAAAACGAAACGTGAATTGGAACACGAATTCCCCCAAAAACGACCCCAAAAATGAAATAGCCCAAAAAACAAAACACCCCAAGCGATCCCAAAAAATGAAAAACAAAAAGGACGGGTAAACTACCCAAAACAAGTGAAAAAAGACCCCAAAAACCACCCAGCAAATGACCAAACAATGGTCAATACACCAACCCAAAAATCAGAAATGATCCCTAAACATCCTGAACACTATAAACGACCCCTCCTGAAAAACAACTGAAAAAACACACAAAATCCTCGAAAAAAAAGGCCCAACAAACATAAAAGACTGAAAAAAAACACCCCAAGATACAGTATAGGAAAAACGACTGAAAGACAAGCAATTTGACGACACCCAAAAACACAGAAAATGATCAAAAAAATCACCCTCAATAAAGCAAAAACTAAAATAAACATTGAATAAACCGTGAGAAACATATGAAAAACAACGTATAATGGTCCAAAAATATGAACCAAAAATGAGCCGAAAACCTAAGAAATGGTGTGGATTTGCTTTGGTTTTTCCCTACAGAGTCATTTTTCAGTAAAAGATTTTGGTTGTTTGACTTGTTATCAGTTGTGATTTTTTGGTTGTGTTTTTGGGGTCTTTTTTTTCCTTTTAGGATTTTTTCTGTTTTCTCTGGTCTTCATTTTTTGGGGTCGTTTTTTTTTTTATGTTTATGTTTTTGTGGCCTTTTTTTCCCCGTTTTCTCTGGTCTCAATTTTTGGGGGTGTTTTTTTTGCCCCGAAACGCGGTCATTTCCGTCTTTCGGTTACCCGCGGGCGTCGCTTCCGCCGCGGGCCGGTCTTTGTCGCGGCACTCCAGGCGAAATCGGTAGAGGCTGGCGCCGTCCCAGCTGGCCGTGCTCCAGCGGCGGGCGGGCGATTCGACGCCCGGCGCCTCGCCGCCTCCCGCCTCGCCGCCCGGGAGGCCCTCGGGTTCGAATCCCGCCATCTTCTCCAAGGCTCGGACCATGCGGGCCGAGAAGTCCTCCAGTTGGGCCAACCGGAGGTCCACCGTCTGCAGCGAGGCCTTCATGGCCTGCTCCCGCTCGTTGACTTCCTCCAGACGCATCCACATGTTCTCCACCCTACCAAAATAAAAGCAAAGTCAGCACGCAAGATGCCATCCCGGGGACTTTCCTTTCTCCAACGGACTGCGTTTCCGTGGCTTTACAATTCATGCGCTTTACAATGTACTTCACACCTTACAGCAGGGGTGTCAAACTCATTTGAACTCGGGGGCCACACGATAGGACAAACATTCTGTCGGGGCCGGACTACTAGATTAAAGAGAAAGAAATAGAGAAATAAAGAAATAAGAGAACGAGGGAGGGAAAAGGAGAGAGGGCGGGACAAAGAAAGAGAGAGTGGGAGAGAGCGTGATAAACAAAAGAGATAAAAAGTCGTGAGAGAGGGGGAAAGAAATGGAGCGGAAGAAAGAAATCCCAAGAGAAATAGAAAGACAGAAGGAGAGAAAAGAGAAAAGAAAGTATGAAGGGTAGGAAGAGAGAAAGAGAAAAGAGAGAAAAGGAAAAAAGGAAGTTGGAGCAAAAGAAGTTAAAAAGACACAGCGATGAAAGAGACAAAGAGCAACAAAGGAAGAGAAAATGAGAGACACAGAGAGTGAAAGAGACAGAGTGGGAGAAAAGAAGAGAGAGAGAGAGAGAGAGAGAGAGAGAGAGAGATACAAGTACAGTGTCTTTGTGAGAGGCACGTGGCTTTTGCAACATCAAGTGGACATATTTCAACCTGCGGCTTGTTTTTCTCTTGCGCTTCTCTGAGTGTTGTCTCGCGGGCTGGTATCAATCCCCTAGCGGGCCTGATCTGGCCCGCGGGCCGCCTGTTTGACACCGGTGCCTTACAGGCTCACACACCGAGAGTAACAGTGGGAAAGAAACAGGAAGAAAAACGACTGAAAAATGACCAAAAGGACAAAAAGGAAAGAACACAAAAGGGATAAAAAGACGAAGAAAAACTTAAAGGTAAAGCAAAAAGCAAGAGAGAATAGAAAAAGGAAGAGCACGAAATATGGAAGAAATGGAAAGAAACAAAAGATAATTAAATCAAATAAGAAAAAAGAGCAGAAGGTAGCAAGATACGGAGAAATGGAAAGAAAAACCACAACAACATAAATGACAAAAAGAAAGAACAAAAGTAAAAAAAAAGAATAAATGAGGAAAGGAGATGAAAAGAAAAAGAAACGGGGTGTTTCCCCACCTCTCCGAAGTGACTTGTATCCTCTGGTCATTGGAGGACTGCTTTCGTTCTTCCCTCTCCCGGAAGTAATCGTCCAGGCATTGCTCCTCGAACTCGTGGAGGCTCTTCAGTTCCTCCGCGTTGAGGAGGAGCTCTGAGAGAAGAAGGGAGGCTCGAGGTCAGAACCGGGTTTTCCCGGGAGTCGGCGCGGGGGACTCACGGAGACCCCGGTCCCGGCGTCGGCGGCGCAGGCAGGGGCAGCAGAGCCTCTCCAGCAAGATGGCGGCGTGGGGCAAGACGATGAAGGGGGGCGGCAAAATGGGACGGTCGTGGAAGGTCATGATCAACTGGTAGCGCTGGAACTTCCACACCTGGTTGGAGATGGACTTCACCTCGAAGAAGGTGTTGCTGAAAGGGGGACCGACGCGCTTAAATCAAGACTTTTGGGGTTGAAGGTCGGGCGACGGCCTCGCTGCACCCATAACCCCGACCCCGCCCCGGCTACGCAGGCTATACGGAGGGAGGAACTGGCAAAGACGGCGTTTGTCCCCCGGGATACCCTTCTCTCTTGGGTACTGGAGAAGCCATGCCCGTGCCTCATCTCTCTTCGCCCTCTCTATAAAAAGTGTAGTTTTGGAGAGGACGTCGTTGGGCGTCGCCCCAAAATATACGCAGAGACAGAGATACGGCCAAAAGGGAACGTCCTTTATTGCGTCCGTTCAACAACACTCATTCACGCCACGTTCGAAGTTCGTCGAAGAAACGCTCGGCTTTATACTGGGCTCAAAAACATCTCGTGATGTTTTTCTCTGAATCGAAAATGTTTTTTTCGGCCCTGACATGCTCAGTCAACAACTTGTGACTTACTGTAACAACATTATCTCATGATTTATGACTCCCGCCAGATGTCTTCACACCACTGTCAGCTCGAAGGCTGTTGAGTTACAGGTAATCCACAACAGTAACGCTTTCAAAATGATGAGACCGGGTTCCACAGAGTGGACATCAAAGGTCCTCCTTCGTTCATCCGATCATAACAACTTCCTTTTAAAAACAAGATAAAACCCTGAACGTGCTAGTGATGATGCAGTACAAGTAAGATCTTAAGCCTCCTCCTCCCAAGTTCTCACAAACATAATATGAAATTTGGGGTTCGCTCGGGGCTCCATCCCTTAAATCGAGTTCCATGGTCGTGTCACGGACCAGGAACGGAGATGGGACCCAATAGCGCTGGTTTTACTCCGTTTTTATTAAGAAAGAGAGCAGTGCTTGCATCCACGATCCGATGATCGTCAATCACGGGTAGCAGATAGCAGGAACGCGGAAAGCAAAGACGGAAACGAGTCCAGAAAAGAGGTCAGCAACAGGTATCAGGCAAGAAACAGGGCAAAAACATGTCAGTGGCTGGTACAAATGAGCAAAACAGAAACAGGTCCAGAATAGAGGTCGGCAACAGGTATCAGGCAGGAAGCAGGGCAAAAACAGGTCGATGGCCGGGGTGGAGGAGCAAAGACGGAAATAGGTCCAAAAGAGAGGTCGGCAACACGTATCAGGCAGGAAACAGGGCAAAAATAGGTCGATGGGCGGGACGGTGGAGCAAAATAGAAACAGGTCCAGAAAAGAGGTCAGCAACAGGTATCAGACAGGAAACAGGGCAGGATAGTGTCGTAGAGTACAAAAGCTTGCCTAGCTGAGAGCATAGGTCTGCAGACCGTCTGACAGGTTCCTTTCGGAAGACGGGAGTTTAAAAAGAGTCCAACAGCCAATCGGGTCCCGTGGCTACCCACTTATGGACAGCAATGAGCGGGTTGATCAGAACTTTTCGGGCCCGTTTCCCTGAACTGGTTTTGCCGTTTCCGTGCTGCCGATCACACTCATCAAACGCATCATAGAAATTCTTGTTTTCCTGCACGTTTTGGTCCATTTCCCTGCAATATCATGTTCTGTTTCCTCACACTTCTTTGGCCCGTGTCCCCGCTCTTTGGGCGCCGTATTCCAACACTATTTGTGCCATTCTGCCTCACTTTTCGGGCCCGTTTCTTCGCACATTTTTTGCCGTATTCCAAAACGATTCGGCCCCTTACCCTGTAACGATATGGCCCGGTTCCGTTCACTTTTTAGCTCGGTTCGCTGCACTTTTTGGCCCGTCTCGCCACACCTTTCGGACCGGTTTCCGCTTACTCTTTCGGGAGCGTTTCGGCCCGTTCGCCTGAACCGTTTCGCTCGTTTCCCCGTCCCCGTTTAGACTCTGTAACGCGAGGCCATCCCGAAAGGTTTTCCCTCTAGGGTAACGACGGGTACTGACTTGAAGACGGCGATGAGCAGGTTGACCAAAAGGATGTTGGCCACCAGCAGGTAGCAGGCCATGATGGCGGGCGTCAACCAGGCGCCGGGGATGCAGGGCGGCAACTTTTTACCGTCCTCGTCGTACATGTTGTCGCCGCAAGGAGCTGGAAAACAAAATGGCCGTCAGGGCCTTTCCCGGACGACGGGCGGAGGCGGCCATGCTTACGGTTGATCTCCATGGCGTAGACTGAAGGCATGAAAAGAAAAGACAATCTGGGTGGGACGTCCGTACAAAGACCAAAGCCAAGATAAAATAGTCGGTCCGGCTTTTTTTTTCGAGAAGCGGCTCTTTCTGCTCGCTTCCCCCCAAAAAGCCGGCTCTTTTGACTGCCAAACGCTGCAAAAAATGTCTTCTTGACTCCTATACTAGAATAACTTTTCACTCGGCAGAGAACCTTGAAATCGTTTGAACTTTTGTATACGAAGTCAAGGAAAATCCCAAATATGTACGTTTTTTAAATACAAGAATCCACTTTTCGTTTTTCATTCAAAGTAAAGGCTCCCTAAAGATCTTCTCGAATGACTTCAAAATCGACAAAAATACCCCAAATCATTGAATTCAAATGTGTAACAAGATAAGATTTCTAAAGTGCCGACCGAGTCGATGACAAAATACAAGACGAAGCACACGATGAAACACGGGACAAGATACCCGACGAATACGCCACAAAAAAACCCCACAGAAATGAATAATACTCGTCGAGTTTCGCTACAAGATAAAGGAAAAATAAATACACAAATGAATACGTGATGAACTACACGACTAAATAGACGACAGGATCCCGGAGAAAATACTGAAAATGAAATGATAGGTATAGTAGCCAAGCCAGTAGAGCGCTCGACTTGGGACCCGGGGGTCGCATGTTCGATTCCAGGCTCCGAGTTAAATGTGGAAGTGACCTTGGGCAAGACCCAGGTAGGGGCCCTGCATGGCTAACTCCGCTGTCTATGCCTGTGTGTGTGTGTGAATGGGTAAGTGTAAAGCACATTGTAAAGCGTTTTGGGAAATCTTTAGTGACTCGAACGGCGCTATATAAATACAGTCCATTTTGGAATGAAATATTATTTACATTTATTTGTCCTCTGTATTGAACACTCTGTCCTCTAGACCAGGGTTGGTCAACCCGCGGCTCACGAGCCCCATGCGGCTCTTGAACTAGTTTCATGCGGCTCTTTAGGAGCTGTAACATGACATGCATCAAAAATGTTAAGCCGGCGCTGTCATTTGCCTTCCCTACAGCTAGATGGCACACCGACAATGTAAGCCTGTTTGAGTGACGTAAAACGAGCGACGAGAAAAGATTTGCTTGACAAAACGTATCGTAGTCAATTTACGTGAAACGACCTCTTGAAGTGGCAGGTAAAAATGCACAGCCAAACGAAAATATGAAGAAGAACACATGACGTTTTTGCCAGAGTGGGAGTTTATATTTTTTTATTCAACGTAACGGCAAGCCGATCCGCCTTATATGTGACGCAGCATTTGATGGATTTAACCTGTAAATAAGTTATTCTACTGTTGCATACTGTGTATATTCTTGCTTAGTGAGCCATTCTCACCTAGTTCAATAGTAGTAATATTGTTGATACGATAACATGTTGTTGTAAGTTTAAACAGGTGTCGATACGATTAGATGTTGTGAAAACAGATCTCAAACTGTTTTTTTGTCACTCCCCCTCCCTTTAGCAGAAGAAACATGTAAACTAGGGCGTTCCTAATACAATAAAAAGGCAAGGACGAAATAGACTGTTTCAGAGTGTCTAGTAAACTGTAATAGGCAGTCTATGGTCATCTCTCCTTGCAAGTAAGTCATATTCATGTCTCTGTGTCTTCTTTGAGTGCAGGTTTTTATTACAAGTGTTGGGGCTAACCTAACAGCATTAGCACATTTCAATGCTTCTAATCTTCAGCGTCACTTCAGCTCACTCCACCCTAACATCGAACAGGAATTTCCAAGAGGGACTGAACTTCGTAAGAAAAAGTTTTTGACTACGAAAAGCAAGGTAGAAAAACACTTGCATATTTTCCAAACAATTATAAAACATTCGCAGACCCTAACGCTTGCATCATATCAGTTAGCTTGGAACCAGGGTTGGGTAGGGTTAATTTAACTGGATAACTTTCAATTACCTTTGTATTACTCCAATACCAAATATGCTAATAAAAGACAAAAGAAAGTAAATAGGAATAAAATGACTACATTTTGTGCAGGCTTGGGGAGTAACGGAATACATGGAACGGCAAAAAGCTGTTTGGATTTATTTTAATTTTGTTTCTGTAGCATTTGATGTTCGTTTTGCCGGAAATCGAAGAGGTAAAAGCCAGGAGAGAAAGCTTACCAGGTGTTGTGAGTCATCATTTTATTCATATTTAGTTTCTTTTGTCGCTTTATGAGCATATTTGGTATTGGAGTCATCCAAAAGTCATTGAAAGTAATCCCGTTAAAGTAACCCTACCCAACCCTGCTTGGAACATAGCACGGGCTAAAAAATGCCTCATTAACGCTTTTGAAATCTTGGCTCCTGGAGACAACATACTAAAACGGAGCAAGGGGATCCGGCTCCTTATCGGCCAGCTCTCGTTAATGACTCCAAAGAGCCCGCCGAAAGAGCCATCCCGTTGGCGAACGGCACACGGCTCCTCTTTGAGTTCCCATCGAAACAATACGACGCGCGAGTGGCATTTAGAGCAGTCCTTCCCGATCGGCTTTCACTCGATCGGACGTAGCGGCGCTTCCTTTTACCCGAGCGTCCTTCCACGGATCGCGTTCGAGCCCCGGTGAGCGACTGCCGCCGTCCCGCCGAGTGGCGCCTTGCTCGAGGAGCCTACCGCGTCTCGCAACCCTCAAAGCTTGTGTACGGACTCCCTCTTTTTTTAAAGTCATGTCAGGGATTCCAATCTTGAAGTATTGGGGAGCAATGCTTTAGAAAACCGAAAAGGAGCGCTGCTGCCACCTGCTGCAACGGAGGCCCAAATGCCAACAGCACGTAGACTCCAACCAATCTGGCGCTCTGACAGAAACCAACGAAAAGAAACTCGTCCGGCGGGCCTCACGACCCGCAAAATACGCTACATTATAATATAATATTTACCGTTTTTATATAAATGTAGCAGGCGGCAGCAGAGTCTCCTGGGCGCGCGAACGACAAGACCGAAGAAGGAGAACGAGGGCGGGGGGAAGCCTTACTATGAATTCTAGTCTTACGGTCTATGGAGTCGGCAAAGACCTCGCCGTAGATCATCCAGTAGGGCATGTAGAAGATGTTGCGCGCCAGGCGCCAGGTGGGCTCCTCGTCCGGGTGCAGGATGGCCTGCCGGGCCACGCCGAAGCTCATCAGGACCACCAGCATGATCACCACAAAGTACAGCATGTCGATCATCTGGACGGAGAAGAAACCCGGACCGTCGTGTCAATAAACGGGAAACTGGACGATCGGTCGAGCGGAAAAGAAATCGAACAATTATGTCATTGGAAAAGAAAACGGATGATCGGGTGAGTAGAGAAGAAACCAGACGATCACCATCTTGCCGATCATCATGACGTAGGGCCCCAGGTACTTGTTGACGCCGAAAATGTCCAGCACGCGGATGTACCAGAAGATGATGTCCACGCAGTAGATGACCCGTCCGTAACCCATGTAGGGCTCGGCCTGCAGTCGCAGGAGAAGGCCCAGTATGAAGACCAAGATGGCCGCCAGGTCCGTCATATTCCAGTAGTCCTCCAGCCAAACGTTCACCTTCTGCTTAAGCTTGCCCGGCTCCGACATCAGGATCTGAGAAGCGACCGAAACAGAAAAAACTTTTAATACCCCCACGCGTCAAAGAGTCCACATCTAAAAAAAAAAGTTCTTGTTTTATCAGCAGATTAGCGGAGGAGGAGGAGGGGAAGTCAATATATGAAGCGGGTACCTGTCGGACCTTCTCCAAGCCTAGCGTGATGATGTAGGAGATGACCATCCACTCCTGGAGCGAGGGCCAGCGCTCCATCTTTACCAGGATGATGTAGTTGTACAGCATCAGGTAGACCAGGTACGAGATCTGGAATAATACGCGACCGGCGTTGACAGGTGATACCCGATACTGGCCGCCAAGTCCAATCCTGTTTCTTTGTTTGGCCTGTGAAGTTGCTTAAGAATGTTCTATATATATATATATATATATATATATATATATATATATATATATATATATATATATATATATATATATATATTTTGTGTATTTCTCTGAACATTTCCCTATTATTCACTGTCTATATATCTTTTGCTGTTTTAGTCTAATGTCCACCCAATGATGTGTCAGTCTAAAGTCCACCATACTTGTACTAAATAAAGCCAGCTGCGGAGGGGAAGAACCAGGAGGACGATTGTGGAGCCGAGAACACATCCCCTGTGTTTCCCCCCGTTTCTCCCCCGCTGCAGCGGAACGAAAATGTATTGTCGTTACCTGAATTCCTTTTTAGATCTGATGAACGGCCACACGGGGTTTGCCCATAATTTGGACCCAACGGGCCCTTCATCCCGAAATGTCTCAAAGGACTGGACAGGCCACATTGACACAATCCCCTAAACTGTTTCTGACGCCTTCACAAGTAGATGCTAACCGCTAGATGCAAAAGTCAAGTCCCATTTCTAGTTTGGTCCTTAATCAAGTCAAGTCAAGTCAAGTCATTTTTATTTGTATAGCCCTTAATCACACAGAGTCTCAAAGGGCTGCACAGGTTATTGCACAGACTATTATTACACAATCCCCTGATCTAAAACCAACATGGGGGCAAGGAAAAACTCAAAAAGCTCAACATGAGGAAAATGAAGAAACTTTGAGAAGGGACCGCACATTAAAATTAGATTATTTAGAAATGCAAATCATTTAGAACCCTAATAAAAAGACATTTTAGTGATTAAGTAGTCGGTTATAATTCAACTTCACATAAGTACAACCTGATAATGACAGTAATAACACAATAATAGCCCTCAGAGCTTCAAGTAATAAAACAGTAGCTCTCAGCTTCAAAACGGTTGGCGACAAAATCCCAAAATGTCTCAAAGGACTGCGCAAGCCACGATGAACCTATCCCACCGATCTAAATCAGACATGCGGGAAAGGAAAAACTCCAAAATCCCACCAACAATGTTTCCTGTAAACTTCCCCGGATTTGAGCAGTCACGCAGTCTTTGAATAAGAACGGTGAGCAAATGATTAGCAAACGTGACCATAACCCGAGATCACTTGACATTCTGCCGGCTCTCTGGCGGCACTCGTTAGTCTTTCCAATTTGGAAGGAATTGTTTAACGTACTATTGGAAAAGTTGCACGGCCCACACACGACACTTGTTTTGTTTGTTTCTATAAAAAAGTATTTCTTGTTACGTAATACGAACATTTTGTGGATTTATGGAATTGGTGGCACAATAGAGTGATCCATGAGAGCCCCATATATTTTTTTTTTTAACTTTTTTCTTCTTTTGTTCTCCAATTTCCTTTTTAATATAATTTGTTAATTCAGTAGCTTTTTACTTCTTATTTCTTTTTTCCTGCTTTTCTCCCTTTTTCTCTTGTTTCCTTCATTGAATTGTGTTATTTGTTTTTCTTGTTCATGTTCTCCTATTTTATGTCATTTTGTGACACGGATAAAAGCGACAAAAACAATTTAAAGAGCCGTTGAGGAGCCGAAAAGGCCAGCTCCTTTTAGCGAGCCGAGCTAAAACAGCCGCTTCCTATAAAGGGACGCGACCTATCGCAGCAACATTGACATAGTCACGTTTGTAGTCTAACTTTGTAGGCGATCATTAAAGTAAACCACACTTAACTCTCTATTTAAAGTCCTACGATTAAAAAAAAACAAAAAACAATAATAATATTTTTTTAAAGCAGACTACTCAGACGACCCTCGCTAGCCTCTCTTTCACAATAACTTGCTTTCATTGACTCAATCTGGTGCCGATATGGACTGGAAAATACCGCGCTTATAACACCGCATTGGGAACCCGCGTTGTTTTGGCCTTCGCGCGCCGGATTAGCTCGCAAATTCATTTCGGAATAACGAGCCCCCGTTTTCGGGCGCGGGATAGATTTTCCAGACAATCTGGCCAGACCTCAGGGGGGGGGGGGGAACATTGCTCGGCAACCCGGCGATACTTGCCGTGTTAAACCAGAACTTGGTGTAGGGCGCGTTGTAGAATTCGTAAATCATCTTGCCGACGGGAACCCTCCTACCACCTTTCTTCTGGTCGTCTTCCTCGTCCCCTTTTTTGGAGGCGGCGTCCATGTTGGAGGGGGCGTCCTGCAGGTAAACAGCGAGTGGTCAAGGCTGGGAAGGAAGCCAATGGCGGCGGCGCTAGTACTTTTCCGTGGTCCTCTTTGGCACTCGCGTTGCCCCTGGACGAGTGGAAGGAGGACTCGTCGCCGAGGCCAAAGTCCAGTAGAAGAATAGCGGGTGGGAAGACGATTCCTAAAATCACCTGGGGGACAAAACAAACACTGACAAATTTGTTGTTGCTGATTTCGAGTATGGTTACTTCATATACTGTTTATCTATATCAATGATTTCCCGAAGGGA
Source organism: Urocampus carinirostris (assembly GCF_059441175.1). Lineage (NCBI taxonomy): Eukaryota > Metazoa > Chordata > Actinopteri > Syngnathiformes > Syngnathidae > Urocampus > Urocampus carinirostris. The sequence continues at coordinate 579,953 of NC_142352.1, read as the reverse complement.
GGCGTGGTGCAGCGTGGCACTGCCGGGATAACAATGTCAAGTAAAAAGCCCACCAGGGCTGCGCGATGAACCCGAATCAAATCGATACGGCGGCTTGACCTAGCGCGATTGCGTCATTGTGTTTTTCCAAGGATCTCGAGTTCCAGTTTGTTCATTGAGCGACAGAGTGTTTGGCCAACAAGAATCTCAGGTTTTAATGTCAACAGCCAATAAAGGCCATGCTACCTTCGCGAGAGGTGTGCGCTCGACCGCGATAGGCTGCTAAAGTTGCAGGTCGGTAAAACCGCCGGAAGCACAACTGGCCACCAAAACAAAGGGGACAGCTCGTAGCTTTAGCGGCTCGTTACATTGAAAAGGAATTCATGGATGAAACGGGACTCTGGAGAAAATCAGAAGAGCGTAAGGAAATGCCGATCGCAACCGGTTGTTACTACATCCATGAATCGACTGAGCCGGCGTCGGAAGAGAAAGCTAACAGCTAGGTTAACAATTCTTAAACCACCGCTGCCGAACGCGTCTAGTTACCGACGCCAAATCCATTACCCATGAAATGGACGACTAGGAGCTACTTCTCGTGGGAAACCGCTACATTTGTGACTCTTGCATTTGAATCATCGCAGAGACATTGCAGAAGTTGCGGTGACCCGACGCTAACGTGTAGCTAGACGGCTGCTCTCTAAATGGCTTTCTTACACTGAAAGGAGAAGCCTTCCAATTCTTTTATACATTAATATAATAATAATAATAAAGACCATTTATTCAACTGCAAATCTGTTTTGATGTGGAGATCTATTTTGTTACAGTTGTATACTCTGTGTCTGGAAGCAATGTTCCCTGTCGTTTTCCTTAGGGGTCAGAGCGTTGACACAAAGTGGGTGAGCAACGCTTGAAACAACAGTGAGCAACAGCAACCGCAAGTGTGGCAACTAAATCAATATCAAACATGTCCAAAACTTGACATTACGTTACATTTTGCTGAGTTTCTGGCAATGCAAAATTATTTGTCTCTTTTGAATGAATTGACTCATGTACGATTGCGAAGGTTGCAGGGCCGACACACATCATTTGTTTTTACAACAATTCTTTCACAAGATTTCTTTTATTCCTGGTATCTTTTGTGGCACATTACTAACATTTTTTGGGGGCTTTTTGAGTCGGTTGCACCATACACAACTGTATTTAATCACATTTTTGAGTGGAAGTACAATGTTGGCAACAAGATTGACTTGGTTCTTTTTTCCGTTTTTTCTATTCTTTAAATTCCTTTAAAAAAATCTCATTGTGTTTATTTTATCCGAGCTGTTACTTTTTTCTTTTTGTTCTCTATTTCCTTTTTTTCCTTTGTTTCTTTATTTTTTTTGTTTCTGGCTTTTTTCTGAAGTTTTCCTTCTTTTTTCTCTTCCTTGTGTTTCTTTTTTTTCTCAGCTTTTCACTTTTTTTTCATTTTGGTATTTTCTTCTTTTTTGTTCTATTTCCCCCCCTTCCTTCAAGTCTTTTTGTGCATAATTTTACATAATATTTGGTCATGTTGAGATTAAAGAAGCAAAACAACCAGAAGAGCCGTTTGGGACCCGAAAGAGCCGGGCCTTTTTAGTGAGCCGAGCCGAAGAAGCCGGTTCTCGAAAAACTCTACTGACTTGACTCAACTTCATTCTACTTCGACCTTGACTTCAAAGTACCGAATTTGGAACACAGCGTCTGGGGAACGCGTGTAGTTTTACCTTCACGCACTGTTATCTATCTATCTATCTATCTATCTGTAACTTTGACTTAATTGGCTTCTTAATTAGCAATTTGGAGCCCTGATTTTTGTGAGCTGGCTAGATTTTCTTCTGCGTGGAAAAGCTCTGGGTAGTGCGCAATTGCGCACACGCGCAGCTTAGAGGGAACTTTGTCTGGAAGGGCGTCATCTGGAGGTAAATTTCTATGATTAAGTTCTGGCAAAACTATCACAGAAAATGCACTTTTCTTTTCAAATGATAAATGGACATTGCAATACAGGTCTGAGAAATCATGCAGGCCTAATGCCAACTTTGGACCGTTTCCAGGCGGACAATTTCCACAAACGGACATCAACTATGCTTCTGAATCTTGTCCCGGTTAGGAGACTTTCAAGTCAGATGCATGGCTGACTCTGCAATCGGTGTGTGAGAGTGTGTGTGAACGGGTTAGTGTGAAGCACATTGTAAAGCGTTTTGGGGGTCTTTATTGACTTGAAAAGCGCTCAATAGATGCAGATCAAACGTTGTCCCCTCGCGCCCACCTTGAGGCTGTTGCTCTTCCCGAAGCGCAAGCATCCCATCCACATGTCGGTGAGCAACATCTGGCTGCAGGTGTGCGCGATGAAGTCCCGATGTTTGGCGGCCACGGCCAGCTTCAGGCAGGTGGAGTTGCTCCAGTTCTTCAGTTCGTAGGTCAGCAGCTTCATGGCCACTTGCTCATCGCGCTTGTACGATTGGTCCAGCAGCTCGTAGGCCAGACGCCCGAACTCGCTTGGGAGGATAAAAAAAAGGGACGCGGTCACCATGCCGAGAAGGGAACCCCCCTGCCGGACCTCACCTGGAGTTGTTCTCCAGGTCCTGGTAGATGTCGTCCACCAGCTCGCTCTGCGAAGACTCGTGGGCCATGGCCTTGTAGAGCTTGCAGGCCACCAGCGCTTTGGCCATGGCCTCCTCGCCGCGCTGCCACAGGAAGAGCGCCATCTGCTGGCGCTTCATCAACACGGCCCAAACCATCAGCTCGTGGAAGGGGTACTGGAAGCGGCTGACTTCGGGGTCTTCGGCGTCCACCTCCACTTCCTCCTCCTTCTTCTTGCTCTTCTTGGCCTTGCCTTTGGGCCGGGGCTCGTCGTCCTCCATGCCCAGCAGCTTCAGGGCTTTGGGCTTACCCCAAAAAACAAAGACACCCGTAAACCTCGGACTTTTCTACGTACGATATATATCTCTTAGAGCTGGGGTTGTGGAAGGGCCGACTAGGAAATGGTTGAGGTGTTTTATCAAACAATGTGTGTGTCTCTTTGACCAAATGAGTCATTCATCATCTAATCAAAGAACTGCATATTGATCAAGAAAAGCGTCGCTTCAAAATGATAGGACGTTATCTGGAGTGATTATTTGGGGTCCTCTATCTAAAATAATTGCAATCAAGACTCAGAAGTTCCAACACAATTTCCTTCTTGTGGCAAAATTAAAAACACTATAAATTGTTATATCGGAATCTGCCAATTTTGCTTCTGGTGTTTTGATTGAAAAAGGTTCTTACCCGCTTGAGTCCGTACAAGTTGTTGTAGAGCGCCCTGAAACTCTTCCTGGTGTAGTTGCAGCGGTAGGCCCCGCCCATCAGGAACTCCAGCACCAGGCCGATGTCGATCAAGGTGATCTGGTAGTCGGGCGGCAGGTTCCCCTTCGACGGCGGTCGCAAACGCGCTCGTCAGACCGCAACGCCTTCCTCCCGACCCCCCCACCTATCGAGCAACTCACCTTCTTGACATCGCGGACCACAAAGTGCAGCGTGTTGGCCGGGCCCAGCTTCTGAAGAACCCCGGAAAACGGACGTCAGGAGGCGGGGCCACAAGTGCGGAACGGGCAGACATATGTCTGGGAATTGTTTTTTTGCCGCTTTTTGTTACCGTCTACTCTTTTTACAAGCACTAACCCTGAAATGATTTTGCTACTTTATCCCGGCATAATTTTTTCTAATTTTTCTCTTTTAAGTGTTTATCCACGAGTGCCACGTCTAATATCGTTGCCTACAATTTTTCACTACGCCGTTATCAACAATGATAAAAACAATCGATCCAGTTCAAAATGTCAGTTGCGGTTCCACGGACCCTGATTGGCTCTTGTACTCTTTTTAAACTCCCGCCCTCCTGAAAACACTCGTCGGAGCATCTGTAAACCTACGCTACACGCTAGGCATACTTTTGTGACTCCTCACTCCATCCTGCCCTGATGTTCTGTCTGATTCCCGTTGCCAACCTTTTTTCTGGACCCATTTATGTTTTTGCTCCTCCGTCCCAGCCATCGACCTGTTTTTCCTCGCTCTCGACATTGCCTGCGCTCGACACGGAAGCGTCACTTCCGCGTTACGAGCGATCTGCTACCCGTGACTGACGATTCCCGGATCGTGGGTCCTTCTAAATAAAATTGAGTAAAACAAACGCAATTGGGTCCCGTCTCGGTTCCTGGTACGTGACACCGCAACTCAAATGGTCTACAAGGGATTAAAGATGGAATATCATTCAGTATACGTTTTGCGATAGGTACTTTTACACGTTGGTCTCTGACACTAAACAGGTGAGGAGAGGTTAGCTTGCACTTGAAGTAGTGCTGCACTTAAAAAGCTAAAGATTTGGGCAACGTTTGTGACACTTATGCTAGCTCAAGAACGTTTTACAACCTCTAGCTAAGCCACTGAGAAGAAGCCGCGGTATCCGAGTGCGACTGAATAAGCGTTAGCGTCCGCGATGGCGTGCTCACCGTGTTGTAGAGCTCCTCCAGCCTGGGGATGGTGAGGAAGTGATGGATGTTGACGCCGTTCTCGATCAGGAGCTTGACAAAGTCCACCCGGTCCAAGACCAGAGCGTCCATCATGGCTTGCTCCAGGGAGTTCACCTGCCGAGCGACAAGCGTCGTTAGCCTCTGTTGGCTTCGGTTAGCCGGGTTAGCCTCACCCAGCTGAGCAGTTCCAACTTCCTGGGGTCCGTCTCCTCCGGGGGCTCGGCTTTGGCTTTGCCGGCTTTCCCTTTCTTGCCTCGGGCCGCTTTCCCTTTGGCCTGGGCCGCCGCCGCTGCCGCGCGCTGGGCCGCCGCGGGGCTTCTGGGACCTTCGCGCAAGCTAGCTGGCTGCGCGCAAAGCAATTCATACCTAGTTTAGAAGTCACTTCATTTTTCTGGTTTAGACATTCTACAGGAGGGGCTTCGATTGGCCAGCTGTTCTTTTCCTTGATTTAATAATTCCGCGTGTTTAATAAAGCTTTAACGCGGTCGTCATTTCAAATGTTCGACATCAATTTTGGTTCCGGGAGTAGCCAACGAGTGAACTTAATTCGAGAGATTTGGAGGATAACCGTAAACTGCTCCACTATTCCATTGTAGGCGCTCCGCAGACTCCACGATAGCCCATGTTTCTCGATTCAATGGACAGGTGCCCCCAAAGACCTTAACTCCCAAGTTTTGGTCTAAAACCGATTGAATATCGGAGATTGATTTCCCATATTTTTGGAAATGCTATCTTTCCGTGGCCCCCCTGATGATCTTTCCACAATTGTTATTCAGGATATTCCTTTTGTGGAAGTCTTTAGACTCACCCGCCTTTAAAGCATGGCAGCATGATATGCTTTTTTTGCACCTGCGACTGCCCCGTTGGCGCCAACAGCCCCGGTCGCTGATTGGCTCCCTGACTCTTTTTAAACCCCCGTCTTCCAAGAGGAAGCTGTCAGACCGTCTGCGAACCTATGCTTTCAGCTTGGCAAGCTCGGCACTATCTGACACCTGTTTTCTCCTGCCTGATACCTGTTGCCGACCTGTTTCCGGACCCGTTTCTGCCTTGCTCCTCCGTCCCGGCCATCGACCCGTTTTGCCTCGTTTCCCGCCTGATACCTGTTGCCGATCTCTTTTCTGGACTCGTTACCGCCCTTGCTCCCCCGTCCCGGCAATCGGCCAGCTTTCCTGCCGCCCGCGAATCCCCTCGCTCGACACGGAAGTGCCATTTCCGCGTTCCTGCCATCGGCTACCCGTGACCGACGATCATCGGATCGTGGAAGCGAGCACTCTCTTTCTCCATAAAACCGAGTAAAACTAACGCTATTGGGTCCTGGCTTGTGACATTTTTTTGCTCCAATGGGAAAATAAAAACAAATTTCATCTCATTCTATACTCAATGGAATGCGCCCACCGGACAACATAGTGTAATAGATTTGGACGTCAGGTACTGCTAATTCTAAATTGGCTTTTATTATTACAATTATTATAATCATTATTATCCTTATTGTAGTGTGAATTTCCCTACGGAGATGAATCAAGTATCTATCTATCTAGCTATCTATATTCTTTCACAGGTTTTGAACCTCGTACCAGGGAAAAATTGTTGTATATCAGAAAGTCTTTGACATGAAGAAACTGGAACTATTTTCAGTTTTCAGTTGAAAATGACTTCCATGTTCTTGCGCGACTTTCGGTTCTGGGCTTCTTTGAATTCTTCTTATGAAATAACATCATCCGCGTGTATATTTTGTGTTTATGGGGGCCCGGGATCCCGAAATAACGCTACTCCCGGTTCCGAAGTGGCGAGGGTGCGCGCTCACAGGCCAAAGACGTCCGTGCACGAAGATCTGACTGCGGGCGATGTCCACGCGGTTCCACGCCAAGGCCAAACTCAGCTGGTCGCAGGCCGAAGCGTTGGTGCCTGCCGACGCAGTGGGGTCAGCGGGTGAGCCGGGCGGACCGCGGGGTCCCGGCGCGGCCGACTCTCACCTTTGAGGAGCGCGGTGAGGATGGACATCTCGATGTCCTGCTGGCCTTCGCCGCCCATCCGGAAGACGGTGATCTGAAAGACAGAGGGTCTCTCAATGCTTTTCGTCTCGCCCGGGTGAGATTTCGGGAGCCTTCGCTTCTATCGCGTTACGAACGATATTAGGGAATCCTCCGTAAGGATCCTTGCCCCCCGCCACCTGAAAAGCCAACAGTCGCCACGGAGGCCAGCGACGAAGGACAGCCTGTCGCCGAGCGGCGCATTTGAGCGGCTTGAGAAGGAAACCGTGGAAAATGACGAGCGCCAGACCGGTGACGTTCGTTCGGGGAAGGCGAGTGAGACCAAAGGACAAATCGGGAGCAGCTAAGGAGGATGACGTCGGCTAGCACTAAGCCACAGGCTGCAGCCCATTGGCTAACATGAGTGGCTTGAGCAGGAAACCTTGGAAAAAAAGGGTAAGATGACGAGTGCCAGACCAGTGAGGTTTGTTTTCGTGTGCAGCTGTGAAAGGCGAGTGAGACGAAAGAATAATTCAGGAGCAGCCAACAAGGACGATGCCGGCTAGCGCTAAGCCACAGGCTGCAGCCCAGTGGCTAATATGAGGGAACTAGAGGAGGAAACTGTGGAGAATAAGTATAAGATGACAAACACCAGATTAGTGACGTTAATTTGCATGAGCAGTTGTGGAAGGCGAGTGGGACTAAAGAATAATTCAGGAGCAGCTAACAAGGACAACGGCTACTAGCGCTAAGCCACAGGCTGCAGCCCATTGGCTAACATGAGTGGCTTTAGCAGGAAACCTTGGAAAAAAGGGGAAGATGACAAGCGCCAGACCAGTGAGGGTTGTTTGCGTGAGCGGCTGTGGAAGGTGAGTGGGACTAAAGAATGATTCAGGAGCAGCTAACAAGGACGACGGCTACTAGCGGTAAGCCACAAGCTGCAGTCCAGCGGCTAATATGAGAGACTAGAGAAGGAAACTGTGGAGAAAAAAGTGAAAGATGCCTGTGTCATGTGTCTTGACTGTGGAAGAAGAGTGACACCAAAGAACGAAAGAAAAGCAACCAAGAATAAAACAGCAGTGAGCCATAGCCTGTCACCGAGCGGCGCATGTGAGTGGCTTGAGCAGGAAACCTTAGAAAAAAGTGGAATATAACAAGTGCCAGACCGGTGATATTCGTTTGCGTAAGAAACTGTGAAAGGCAATTGAGACAAAAGAATAATTCAGGAGCAGCTCACAAGAATGACGGCGGCGAGCGGTATTCCCCAGGCTGAAGCCCAGTGGCTAATATGAAGGACTAGAGAAGGAAACTGTGGAGAAAAAAAATAAATGATGCCTGTATCATGCGTCTTGACTGCGGAAGAAGAGTGACACCGAAGAACGAAAGAGGAGCGACTAAGAATAAAACAGCAGTGAGCCATAGCCTCTTGCCGGGCGGCTCGTGCAAGTGGCTAGGGAAGGAAACTGTGGTGAAAAAACACAATTTTGCACACCTACCAGCGCTTTCTTCTTCATGCACTCCATGACCATGAGGAAAATCTGCTGGGCTTGTCCGCGGCCGTAATTGAAGGTCTTCTGGATGGTGACCAGAAGCTGCTCCTTCACGCCGTCGCTCAACGACCTTGAAAATGGCCAACAGAGGTCAGTCGGACCCATTTTTGAAGCGTGCGAAGAGGGAGCAAAATACAAGGACTCATTCAAATGAGTCCAAATAAGACTCTATTTTGTCCCCGTTTTGCAAAGAACCGTTTCCTCTATTTGTTTCTTTTTTAATTCATGTTGGAGACCCCGGTGGAAACCTCGCCAGAGTTTTTCTTCTTCATTGGTTTTTCAGTGGAATCGACAAGATTTATTCTACTAGGAGAAGTGAAAGTAACGGGCCAGCGAGTATAATCAAGATTCTCGGAATGAGTGCAGACCGTCGTGTGTTTGACGTGCGCCCGGTGGTCTTTCTTTTCGTTCCGGTGAATTTTTCCTGCCGGTGTTTTTGTCATGATTACCGATGCGAGGCACCTGTGCCCGCTCCTTTGGCGCCAACCGCCTCGGTCTCTGATTGGCTCCCTGTCACTATTTTAACACACTCCTTTCTGTCACCTGTCGTCAGTCCGTCTGCGAACCTCAGTTTACTCTAGGCGAGCTTTTCAACCCTGGCTCACTCCTGTTTTGGCTCCCGTCTTTTCCCGGCTTCGACCCTTTTTTTGATCTTGACCACGTCTTCTCTCCTCTCCTGGCTTCAACTCGTTGCTGATCCCGACCACGTTTGGACCCATTTCTGGCCCTGACCACGTCTACTCTCCCGTCCCAGCTTTCAACCTCTTTTTGTCCCCGACCACGTCTTCTCTCCTCTCCTGGCTTTCAACCCGTTGCTGATCTCGACCACGTTTTTTTGCTCTCCTGTCCTAGCGACTGACCTGTTTTTTCCACTCCCGCCACAGAAGTGCCACTTCCGCATTCGGAGCGACCTCGTGTGTGCAATCCTTTCCCTTCTTCCTAATAAAACTGTGAGTAACGTTACGCGAGTGGGTCCTGTCTCTATTCTGGTTCTGACACTTTTACCCAAACGGCGTAATGCCACCTTGGCGAAAAAAAACTCTAAGCGGGTAGATTTAAGGTAAAAAGATGGAAAGAAAGAGAACAAGAGAGAGAAACAAAGGGAGAAAAAGAGAAAACAGAAACAAGAACAAAAAAGAGAACAAGGGTGAGTACTAGAGAGAGAGAATAAGAGATGGAGAAAAAAAGAGTGACAAAGAGAGAGAGAGAGAAAACTAGAGAAAAGACTGAGTACTCGAGAGAGAGAGAATAGGAGATGAAGAAAAAAAAGAGTGACAAAGAGAGAGAGAGAAAAAACTAGAGAAAAGACTGAGTACTCGAGAGAGAGAGAATAGGAGATGAAGAAAAAAAAGAGTGACAAAGAGAGAGAGAGAAAACTGGAGAAAAGAGTGAGTACCAGAGAGAGAGACTTAAGGATGGAGAAAAAAAAAGAGAGACAAAGAGAGAGAGAGAGAGAGAGAAAACTAGAGAAAAGAGTGAGTACTCGAAAGAGAGACTAAAGGATGGAGAAAAAAAGAGTGACCAAGAGAGAGAAAACTGAAGAAAAGAGAGCAAGGCATAAAGACAGAGACAAAGACGGAAAGAGACAGCTATACAGAAAAATAACAAGAAAAAGACAAACTGAGAGAGAGAGAAAAGATATGGAAAAAGCGAGGGGAAGAAAGAGCGCCACCTACCCGTCGGGATGGCAATAGCGGTGGGCGAAGGAGATGATGTCGGAGGCCCGCCCGCTGCCGTCGCAGACCACCACCGGGACGGGTGGGTCGTCCCGAAGACTCTCCAGGACCAGCGAGATCATGTTGGGACCCCCCTCCAGGATCAGGCACACCACCGGGACCCCCTGACCCAGACCTGCAAAGGGAAAGGGCGTATTTAAGACCTCATATTAAATACAGTAATACTATCAAATAAAAGTACTACAACGATGGAAATATTGCAAAAATACGACAGAAGAACGAAAAATATACTACGATGGAAATACTACTGCAAAATAATACAAAAATACTGCCAAAATAAAATCCGAAAAGTACTACAAAAATATAACTACGATGGAGATACTTCAAAAACACAACGATGTAAAAACTACAAAAATACGACAGAAATACTAAAAATATACTACAATGGAAATACCACAATAAAATACTACTGCTAAATAATACAAAAATACTGCCAAAATAAAACCCCAGTCGTACTACAAAAATACAACAATCTACGATGGAGATACTCCAAAAACACAACGATGTAAATACTACAAAAATACGACAGAAATACAAAAAATATACTACATTTGAAATACTACAAAAAATTATACTGCAAAATCATACAAAAATACTGCCAAAATAAAATCCCAGTCGTACTACAAAAGTACAACAACCTACTCTGGAGATACTCCAAAAACACAACGATGTAAATACTACAAAAATACGACAGAAATACAAAAAATATACTACGATGAAAATACCACAAAAAAATACTTCTGCAAAATAATACAAAATTACTGCCAAAATAAAACCCCAGTAGTACTATAAAAATGCAACAATCTACTCTGGAGATACTACAAAAACACAACGATGTAAATGCTACAAAAAATACTTTAGAAATACTAAAAATATACTACATTTGAAATACTACAAAAAAATCTACTGCAAAATCATACAAAAATACTGCCAAAATAAAATCCCAGTAGTACTACAAAAGTACAACAACCTACTCTGGAGATACTCCCAAAACACAATGATGTAAATACTACAAAAAATCGACAGAAATACTAAAAATATACTACGATGGAAATATTACAAAAAAATACAACTGCAAGATCATATAAAAATACTGCCAAAATAAAACCCCAGTAGTACTACAAAAATACAACAACCTACTCTGGAGATACTACAAAAACACAACAATGTAAATACTACAAAAATACTACAAAAATACTGCCAAATAAAAGCCCAGTAATACTACAAAAATACAAGGATCTACTATGGAGGTACTACAAAAACACAATGATGTAAATACTACAAAAATACTACAGAAATACTAAAAATAAATGACGATGGAAGTCCTACAAAAACACCACAGCAAAAATTCTACATAATACTGCAAAATCTGACACAAATACAGTTCTATTGTCGCTTGTATTATGTGGTGCAGTTTACTCACGCGTGTTGATCTTTTGCAGCGCCACGTGTTTCTCCAGGTGGCGCCGCAGAGGCACCTCGGCGCCGTACTTGCCGTGGGTGCCGTCGTCGGCCAGGATGAAGTGAGAATGGCTGCCGCTCAAAACCGCCAACTTGCTCAAAGGGTTGCCCATGGTCCCGTACGGCCGAGACACCTGCCGGAAAAAGCCCGCCTGCTTACCTGGCCTCGGGGCTGATCCGACTCATCGATAAGGTATTCCTTCGTAGGTATTCGCCTTTATCCTCGAGTCCGTCGACCGACACTTTGACGTTATCGAGTATTTTGTTGTTCGAAGCGCTCGTTTCATCGTTTTCTTGACTATTTGACGCCCGCAAAGGAGATCGCATAGGACGCCGCTCCTGTATTTGGACTATGACACCGACTGCTGTTCCTTATTTGGACTAGGGGGGCGCTGTTGACATCGCTGTCAATTTCTGTTATTTTTTCTAGCACCTTTTTCCCGGACATATTTGCGTCGTTTCCCGGTTGTTTACTCGCTCGAATTTTCGGGCCGATCAAGGCGCTGTTCTTTGATAGCCGCAACCTCGTGGGCGGCTCTGCTTTTTGTAACCTAGGATATTTCGTTTAAAGGGAGGGCCGCAAGAACGGGTTGGAATTTTTTAACCAAGGTTCCCAGAATTCATTGATGTCTTCTCTCCTGATTGCGTCTACTAAACTATAAACAAAATCAGTCCCTTGAGCCAAATACTGAATACTTTGTGTTTCTTTATACAGTCCTCTCCTGTTTTCCTCGCAAGTTTAAAATTCGTTTACGTTTTCTCCTTATTTTAAGTGCCTGTTAAGCTAACAATTGGTACTTTGAGTTTATAGTGTTCATCTTGTGTTTTTTGTACAGTCCTCTCCTGTTCTCTCTGCAAGTTCAAAATCAATTGATATCTTTTCTTCATTGAAGTGTCTGTTAAAGTATAAACCAAATAATTAAGCCGGAACATCTTGCGTTTTTTTGTACAGTGCTCTCCTGTTTTTGTTGCAAGTTCAAAATGATTTGTAGTCTTCTCTTCCTTTTTGTACAGTCCTATCCTGTTCTCTCTGCAAGTTAAAAATAAATTGATATCTTTCCTTAATTGAAGTGTCTGTTAAACTATAAACCAACTAATTAGACTAGAACATCTTGCGTGTTTTGTACAGTGCTCTCCTGTTTTTGTTGCAAGTTCAAAATGATTTGTAGTCTTCTCTTCCTTTTTGTACAGTCCTATCCTGTTCTCTCTGCAAGTTCAAAATCAACTGATATCTTTTCTTAAGTGAAGTGTCTGTTAAACTATAAACCAAAGAATTAGGCCAATACATCTTGCATTTTTTTGTACAGTACTTTCCTGTTTTTGTTGCAAGTTCAAAATGATTTGTAGTCTTCTCTTCTTTTTTGAAGCGTTTGTTCGACCGTACACCTGACACTTGATCCTTCGGGCTGGATACCGTATACCTTGTTTATCATACAGTCCTCTCCTGTTCTCCCGGTGATGGTGAGTTCATCTTGTGTTTTTTGTACCGTCCTCTTCTGTTCTCTTTGCAACTTAAAAATTATTTGTAGTCTTCTCTTCTTTTTTGAAGCGTTTGATCGACCGCACGCTTGACAATTGATCCTTCGGGCCAGATACCTTTGTTTCTCGTACAGTCCCCTCCTGTTCTCCCAGCGAGTTCAAAACCCATTGACGTCTTCTCTCCTCATTTCGAGTGTCTACTCAGCTCTTGATAAATAAGCCAAACGTGTAATAAAGTAAGTACTCACGTCTCGTCCAATCAGATCTTGCTTGTTGTCCACGATGCCCCAGGGGGCCACGCCCACAGCGCAGACTTTCCCTCGAGATTTGGAGGAATGCTCCTTGAGGGCGTCGCCCACGTGGCGGATCACGCCTGCCGAGCACCAATGGCGGAGGGGGGAGGGGAGGGGCGGAGCTTGAGCGGGGGGGGCGGAGCTTGAGCGAAGCTCAGGCGGCAAGAGACCTACCGGTGTTGACGCCGCCGGTGAAGATCCAGGCCCCGGTGGTGACGGCGGCCTTGATGAGACCCCGTCCGAAGACCTGTCGCAGTTTGGGGGCCAGATGGAAGTTCTGCAGGCCCCCGTGGACCGAGATGAGCAGCGTGGGAAGCTCCAGGCACCATTCCTTCAGCATGAGCTGCAGCAGGAACTCCGGCTTGGAGTCGTACGAGGCCCGGATGTACTGCCGCCCGGTGGAGGAAAAGGACCGTTTCAAAAGAAAAATACTGCTGAACGGCCTGCCCGAGGACACATCTGGGTTGCAATTTGGCACTCTTCTCCACAGTAGGGTTTTCCCGGTGCTGTCGTCAAGATATCCGCTGGGTTTTTGGGGCACGGCAGTAAAAATATATGCTCGTCTTTGTTATCAACATCTGAAACGATCATGTGATCCGAAAGAGTTGGCACCAAATTCCCTGCCAGGCTTAAAACTTAAGAAATGGACACGAGTTAAGTGAACTTTTCTGCCTGCCGCTTCAAAACTGGTGCGGCTATTACAAAATGTGAGTCTGCACTTTGAATCGGGTCAAGTCAAGTCCTGTTTGAAATCCCAAGGAGTCCCTTTGAGACCACAAGCTATTACAAACCACAGACTATTATTACACCATCCCCTGATCTGAAACCTGCATGAGGGCAAGGAAAAACTGGGTCCTCTGTCATTCAGAAATCACAGGACTGTATCTCTGGGGATAACCGTAGCATAGTTGTTAGCCTAGTCTGGAGCTTGTTAGCTTTAAATCACCACAGTAACTGATTCCAGCTAAATTGAACCTGCTTTCGTACAACCGACTAGAGGATAAATGAAGCCAAGATGAACATATTCCGACTTAATCCCTTACGTTAGTTTGTTGCTCACCGAGTCCTTGTCGACATGTCCCCCCGTCCTGTGACCAGGTGACACCGTAAACTTTATAGTAAGTGAGACACACCAAAAGGAACCCACTTTCATGCAACTGACTTGAAGCTAAATTCAACTGAGATTAACAAATCTTATCTTGTTTTTGACGGCACCATGGCTTTTTTGACGTGTAGCCCCTCCTGGAACTCGATGGCGCCATAGGCATTATAGTCACTGAGCCCGGCTAAATTAAACCTGCTTTCGTGCAACCGACTTGAAGCTACTTTGATCCGAGATTAAAATATTTGATCACGTTTTTTTGTCAGTACCATGGCTTTGTTGACGTGTCCCCCCTCCTGGAACTCGATGACGCCGTAGGCATCGGTGGGGGATGTCCGTGTGTGTTTAAGCGGGGTCCAGCGTTCCGGGGGCCCGACGTCCAATCGCAGAAGGGGCACGCCCCCTTCCGTGTCCTCCGGGACGGCCGAGTGCTGCGCCACCGACTGGCCGCAGCCGCATCTGGATCACGAAAAATTCATATTTGACGCAACACCTTTGCACATTTTTGAAAAGAAAGATGGGACATTTGAGGAAAGGTTTCTACTTTTTGACCGGGGCTCATTTCAAAAGTCCAGACTTGCATGACTATACCGTAAGCATTCTTCTCAAGACATTAGCATTAGCGGCTACACTGCTAGCATCAGTACCTCGTTTCTGAAACTCTCATTAGCTACTAAATGAATAAGCATTAATGGCTAAAGTCATGCAGGAGCAGGGTAACTTTTTGTAGTGGTTGGCCACATCGGGTTCCAAAATTTGGTCCAGGGGCCCATCTTGGAGACCGATCCCCTTTTTTTTTTCATTCATGAATATACAGGCCGACGTTTACTTGTTATATTTTGTTATACTCTTATGAAATTGGTTTTGTAACACTCACAATTAAAGCAAAAATAACAATTAGGTCCTTGTTTGAAGTACTTTGTGAAATGATGTCGTTTTTTTAGTATTACTGTAGTTGTCGTTGTTGTTTTTTTTGTATTTTTTGTAGTATTTCTTTAGTTGGATTTCTCTTGTAGGTCTGCAGTCTGTATTATTACTGTAGTTGTATTTTTTTAGTATTTTTGTAGCATTACCATAGTTATGTTTGTAGTATAACTATACTGTTATTTTTTTGGTATTTTTGTCGTATTTTTTTGGAACAGTATTACTAAGTAGTCATATTTTCACAGTACAATTTTTGTAGCACTGCTATAGTAGTATTTGTGAAGTAATATGTCTCTAGTAGTGTTTTGTATTCTAGTAATATGTAGAAACATTTTGGATTCAGAAGCCTGCTGGGCCGCGTGTGGCCTGCGGGCTGTAGTTTGCCCGACCCTGTGCTCGAGGCTCAAGTGCAGCTAGCCACCAAAATTAAGCTAATTGTCAACTCAGTTAGCAGTGGCGTATACTCAAAATATGTGGAAAGAGAAATGCTGGAACACAAAAGAAGAGCTCAACTTTTGGTGCTTGAGCGCCATCTTGACGGCTAAGCTTATGATGCGTCGTTGGAGAACTTAACGGCTCCATGAGCCGACTCTTTGAAGTAACCAACGGGAGCGGGCCCCCTCTAATGATGAGTTTTCCATGAACGTAACAGCTCTGTGAAGCGATCAATAGGGTCTGGCTCCCCACCAATCAGGAGCCAGATCCCTTCGAGGGATGTGTCATGGGCCAGTGTAACGGCTCCACAAGTCGGCTCCCTCTCCTGATTTGTCGTTTGTGAACGAATGTATCTTTAAGATGGCTCTTTCAAGTCAAAACAGGAGAAAAAAACCGATAACTTTTTGAAATGACTGAGGGGAGTCTGCTCACCACCAATCATGTTTGCAAACATAACAGTCCATTGAACCGGCTCTTTGGAGTGAACAACGTGCCGGAATTCCCATTTTTCCTGTCTTTTTAGTGAGCTGAGCCAGAAAGAGCCCGTTGTTTGAAAAGAGCCGGACTTCCACGAGTTGGCTCTTTTTAGTGAGCCGAACTGAAAGAGCCAGTAGGCTAAAAAGATTTCAAGATGGCGACTGCGCATGGATACATGCTTGCGGCGAGCTCTCCAGCTAATCTTCTATTTATTGCCGTTCTCTTGTCTTTTTTGCTTTCACTTTTGGACACATGTGTGGCCAAAAACACTTACAGTAGGGACGAACTTATTCGGTTGGGTGGGCGTCTAAATTTCGATTATTCGGGCACTTTTTATACCGCCCATGATATACCGAGCGAACTTCAAAGAGACCCGGCATCCTTGTGGACAGCTATTCCTCTTAAAAAACGGCGGCGGCGACCCCGTAAAGAAAGAAAACAGAAACGTGGTTGCCGTGCAGGTAGATGTGTGAAGCGTGTGAAGTCCAAGCAGCAAGATGGACGCGAGGATGTAACTAATTCCACCATTCATTCCTCGCCGGACAACCGACGCTTTGAACTCAGCGCTCACGAGCGGCCACAACGCCGGGAGCTTTTGATGATCTCGACAAAGACTACAAAGAGTTCAGCTAAGTCAAATGATTCAGCAAAGCTGAAATATGGTCTTTTGAATGTTAGATCGCTTGCTCCAAAAGCTTTACTTGTTGATAACATTATTCGTGATTATAAACTTAACTGTATGGGTCTTTGTGAAACGTGGTTACGCCCGGATGAGCACTTAGCGCTAAATTATGCCTCTCCCCCAGACTACGAGAGTAGTCATATAGCACGCACGCTGAAAAGAGGTGGTGGTGTTGCGCTAATCTCTGAAAAATCGCTCAAATTTAATACACGTACCTCTAATAATTACAAAACGTTTGAGGCTCTTGTGATGCGGTCCCCTCAATTGTCAATTGATGTAATAACTATCTATCGTGCACCTGGGCCATACACAACTTTCTTAGACGAATTTGCTGAACTTTTGTCTGAACTAGTAACCTATGCAGACAAAATAATAATTATGGGAGACTTTAACATTCATATGAACTCCCCACACAGTTCACTTACTATTGCGTTTAGTTCTCTAATTGATGCATTTGGTTTTACTCAACTGGTTGACTTGCCAACCCATAAAAATGGGAACACGCTAGACTTGATTCTGACTCGAGGAGTTTTAACCTCAAACATTATGGTGCTACCGTGTACTACTGTTATCTCTGATCATTATTTAGTGACATTTGAGGTGCTAACTAAATGTAAAGTTAATAAAGCTGAGGGATCTAGCGGACGCAATATAAGCACTGGCACAGTTTCTGAGCTCTTTGAACTCCTTCCTGGAGCAGTTGCGTCCTTTCCTAAATACAATGGCTCGATTGACTCACTCATGAATGAGTTCAATACCACCCTGACTAGTGTGCTGGATTCAATAGCGCCCATAAAACTAAAATCACGTCCTAAAAGACGCACACCTTGGTTTACTGAGGAAACTAGAACCCTTAAAAAAGAATGCAGGAAATGGGAGAGAAAATGGCGCGCTACCAAGCTTGAGGTTTTCCATCAAACCTGGTGTGACAGCTTGTTAAAGTATAAAGCGGCCCTTGCCTCTGCAAAATCGGCCTACCTTTCGAAGGTGATTGCGTCTCAAAAGAACAACCCCAAAGCCCTTTTTGACACTGTAGCATCGCTTACAAGGCAACAGCCTATCGCAGACAGTTCGACACACTCTGCTCAGGACTTAATGGTCTTCTTCACTAAGAAGATTCAATGCATACAGGAAGAAATTGCAAAAGATATTGTTAGTACCACACGTATTAAAGGACTGAAATTTACAGATGCACGACAGGGTGGCTGCCCTGGGAAAATGGCCGGTTTTAGTGAACTGTCACTTGATGATCTCAAACAAGTGGTGAATGCGGCCAAACCGACAACTTGCCAGTTCGACCCGCTCCCAGGTTCACTTATTAAAAGTCTTTTTAGCGTCCTTGGGCCTTCAGTTCTAAATATTATAAATACATCACTCTCCTCAGGTGTAGTTCCAGCAGCTTTTAAGTCCGCCGTTATTAAACCCACACTGAAACGACCCAACCTTGATCCAGAAATATTAAGTAATTACAGACCTGTGTCAAACCTACCTTTCCTCTCTAAAGTACTCGAAAGAGTAGTGGCACAGCAGCTGAATGCTTTCATATCGGAGAATAACCTTTTTGAATCCATGCAATCAGGATTCAGGGCTAACCACTCTACTGAGACAGCTCTGATCAAGGTAACAAATGATCTCCTAATGTCAATGGATTCTGGCGCTTCATCACTTTTGCTGCTGCTGGATCTTAGTGCTGCTTTTGACACAGTGCGCCACAATATCCTACTAGAACGGTTGGAAAAATGGATTGGTCTCTCAGGAGCTGTCCTCTCGTGGTTCAAATCCTACCTCTCAGATAGGACACACTGTGTTAAATATGGTGAAACGACATCTGAGCCCTTTAATGTTACCTGCGGTGTTCCGCAGGGTTCAGTGCTCGGCCCCCTACTTTTCAACATTTACATGCTTCCGTTAGGTGATATTATTCGCAAGTACAATATCAGCTTCCATTGCTATGCAGACGACACTCAACTATATCTTCCGTTGGAGGAATCTTCCACACTAAACTGTGGAAATTTGGAGGCCTGTCTCACTGAGATAAAAGAGTGGATGTCACTCAACTTCTTGCGTCTTAACTCTGAAAAGACTGAAATGTTAGTCATTGGTCCTTCTAAATGCCGGGACTTATTCTCAAAAACTGCTGTGAACATTGACAAATGTCACATCACACAGAGTGACTCAGTTAAAAATTTAGGTGTCATATTTGACCCTGAACTATCCTTTGAGATGCATGTAAAACAAATTACTAGAACTGCCTTCTTCCATCTTCGCAACATTGCTAAAATCCGTTCAATACTGTCTCAGTCTGATGCGGAAACATTAATTCATGCATTTGTTACCTCCCGTCTCGATTACTGCAATGCACTACTCTCCGGTCTCCCGAAGTCCAGAATCAAGTCTCTTCAGCTAGTACAAAATGCCGCAGCGAGGCTCTTAACCAGGACAAAAAAGTACGATCACATAACACCGATTTTGGCTAACCTGCATTGGCTCCCAGTTAGCCAAAGATGTGACTTCAAAGTTCTCTTAGTATTGTACAAAATCATACATGGACTTGCTCCCTCTTATCTTTCAGATCTGATCTGCCACTATGTCCCGGGCCGAAGCCTACGATCTGAGAGTGCTGGTCTTCTGATGATCCCGAGAGCAAAGAAGTCTTCTGCTGGTTCGAGAGCGTTCTCCATCCGGGCACCGGTGCTGTGGAATGCTCTTCCCCCTGAGATTCGATCTGCAACCTCAGTGGAAATGTTTAAATCTAAACTTAAAACTCACTTCTACTCCATTGCATACGAATAACCTACTCCTCTTGTCGGTTGAAAATAGTTTGTGTAACATAGTATACTAATCTGTGAAGCCCTTTGAGACTCTTCGTGATTTAGGGCTATACAAATAAAAATGACTTGACTTGACTTGACTAAAAAGAGCCGTAGGTCCCATTTTGACGACTAAAGCACATACAATGTACACATTTCCCATTGCCAAGTTCAAGCACTTTAAAGGACTTTCAAGGCCAAGTTTTCAAATGATCCGGGACCATTCTTTGAAGAAATCTGGCGCCATTTGTGTATTTTGCAGAGCCAAATATCTTTATGCCGTTTATACCTGGATTTTCAATCATGCGTGCAAGACACAGGATTTGGAGATCATGAGTTCATGGCATCGATCAATTTTGGGGGGAGAAAAGTCTCTCCCCGTCTAGTTGTTGGGTCAAAATGGAATTTTCCGTTGCAGGGAGTTCTTCCCATTGAGACTTGCTACCCTCATTTTTTTTTCCAGAATGGAGACATAATCATTCCTTGCGCTACTCCGCTTTTCCTAGTTTAGGTGTAGCGTGCCGCATTGGTTCCGTCCTCTTGGAAAGGAAGAAGAAACGCAGTGGCAAAGCCAAGCCACCAGAGGGCAGTGTCGGCCACGATTTCAAGCATTTCACCCCAAATGCGAGCACTTTCACCTCCTTGAAATTCAAGCCATTTTGTGTACCTGGTGGCGTCTTTTCCCGCGATGACGTGAACGCATTCTCTCTTCTGGAAGGTTTTCTCGATCCAGGCTCTCTGCAACTGAAAGAGAAAACGTTCGAGTGACCGGAGGGCGTCGGTTCGCCGACGATCGGGAGCCGGCTCCCTACAAGTGATGCTTCGTGGGCCAACAGAACGGCTTTATGGACCGGCTCTTTGAAGCGAACGGCGAGAGCCGGCTCCCTATTTTCCCTGGCTTCTTTCTTTCGCGTTCACAGCCACAGAGTTCGAGTGCGCGTGGAGCGATCGGCCTAATTATCAGCGGCGGAGCGAAGGCTTCCATTTGGCGATGGTTCCGATCCTCTTCGGCAAATGTCATAAAAAAAGGAAGTAATCCCGCCTGGCTTGGAAATGGCGGTGCCTGCGTGACATTGCACTTTACATAATGGGGGATTAACGTCAAGCCGACTTAAGCCCGGCGTACATTGTTTTATGACAAACGCAAAGTGCCGCCTTCTATACAATAGATGGGCCCCCGGGGAGGGGGTCGACCTTTTCCTAAGCTGGAAAAACCTCCCGGCTCTCGGAGGCTCTTTCCCAAAGGTCGACCGACGTTAGCTCCAAAATGTGATCGGAATGACTTTCCGGTTTCAGAGCAGGTGTTACGAAAGTTCAGCCTGGGGTCTGGTGTCGGCACGCGATCCATTTTTTTTTGGGCCTCTGACCTCCGTCATGGATAATACGTGGCCCAAGGGGTAATAGAATAAAATAGAATCTACCTTTATTGTCATTGTTACAAAATGGGTTGAACATAATGTGACAACGAAATTGGACGTGGCACTCCAGTTTCACATTTGACAGTGAGGATAAAAGAAAACAAAGAAGATAAAGAAACAAGGAAGATAAGGTTATAATAATGTTGACAGCGCTATGAAATACGACTTTTTTCACCATCCGACCAGAGGATGGCGGTAGCCCTTTGGCCACCTCAGTTTCCCATGAGAATTTTTTCCTGCCCGGTTTCTGACACAGTGAAGGAAAGTTGACTGCGAGGGTCTTCTCTCACCCAAATCTAAAACAACTGCGTCTGCCTAACCGACTGTAATATAATACGATCAAGAGAAACTTCCGGGCGAAATACGCAGACGACAACTAGCGAACTGGAAAGGAACACTGCGAAAAAGTGAAGCCACGGAAAAGGGCTTCAACGGCACAGCGGCCCCTTTTGGCGAGACCCGGCCCATCAAATGAAAATGCTACAATGGCGAGCGAGGAGGTGGCACTGCAAACCTTTGACGGAGGGGGAATCCGTGAAAAAAACGCGTCAATACAATTGGTCCTGCGAAGAAGAGGAAGTTTGAATAAAAACGGAATACATTTGTTGACTTATTTTGACTAGCCGTTTTTTTCTGAACTTAGGGTCACGTGGCCTGCTGGTAGTGTATCCCCGCCTTCTTCGATGGAAGGCGGGGTACCCCCAGGGTGAGTCGCCGGTTCATCACAGGGTCAAATAGACCTAGACAACCATCCACTCTTATATTCACACTAACGGACAATTTAGTGTCCAATTAGCTTCTCATGCATGTTTTGCCTGTTAGTATTTTTGTATTGTAGTAGTATGGTAGCGGTCATTTTTGTTGTATTTCTGTAGAAGTATTTTTTTAAGCATTGCCATCGTAGTGTTATTTTAGTATTTTACACCTATTTTCTTCACAGGGTCACTTGGAGGTCTGCTTCAGATTGTTCCTACACTTCATGCTCAATGCTTATACTCTGCAATTTGAAAAGCGTGGAAACCAAATGTCAACAAAACACTTTGCCACTGAGAACGCCGCTGCGCCCTTGCGTAGTGGAGGTGCAATAGCACTTTCTTTTAGGAATGATTAAAAAACATTTAAAAAAGTTTCACCCCTGGAGGGGGGGCTGCCCCACTATTTGAGAATCACTGGTTTACAGGGATAAAACGGTGGCTTGATTGTAATGTATTATTTTTTTTTCCCCGTCCTTAATAAAGGACGAAGGTTTTTCTAAGGACCGAGGGCTGCGCCTCGTCTATTTTAAAAGCATTTGTCTTTCATTTTTGTACGAATCTGCAGTTTGTTTCATAAAAGATCATTTTTATTGTTCCCGGTTTCCTCATTTGCCATATCGTTAAATCAACTTTATGCTCGAAAAAATTGAATCATTGTCATGATTACTGATTTGACTCAGCTGTGCCCGCTCCTTTGGCGTCAACTGCCTCGGACTCTGATTGGCTCCCTGTCACGATTCAAACCCACTCCTTTCTGTCACCTGTTGTCAGTCCGTCTGCGAACCTCAGTGAACACTAGGCAAGCCTTTTTCGACCCAGACTCCTTGTTACCTGTTTTTTGCTCCCGTCTGTCCCCGGCTTCGACACATTTTTGACCCTGACAATATCTACTCTCCTGTCCCGGATTTCAACCTCTTTTTGTCCCCAACCACGTCAACTCTCCTTCCCTGGCTTATGACTTGCTTCTGACCACGTATTTGCACTCCTGTCCCGACTCCTGACCCGTTTTTCCGTCCCGGACACCGCCATCGCTTGCCACGGAAGATCTGCGTCCGCGCCTAGCGAACACCGGATCATGGGCGCAGCCCTTCCTCTTTCCTTTCATAAAACTTAACGCAATCGGGTCCTGTTTCCGTTCTGGTCCTGACAATCATGATCAGATTATTTTTGCTATTAATTGAATCGGGATTCTTGCACATTTTTAATTTCCCTTTTTTTTATTCCAATGTTGAAGTTTTGGATGGATAACAAAATAGTGCACGGAATATTCTGGAATCTAAAAAAAATCCAAGTATTTGTCAATGAACTTGATGAACAAAAATACTTACATATGCCACACACATGCAAATACGTTGTTTTCCTACAACCGTAAGCAAAAACCATATAACATTTGGACTGACCATACTAAACAAAAAAGCAATAAAAGAAATGTTATATGTCGTAAAGCAATTTCTTTTTCTTTTTTTTTTCTTTTTTTTTTTTAAAAAAGGGGTACTACAACTCTCAGCGTCACAACAGTATTGTGTGCACTCTTATTTGAATCGCAGCGACGAACTTGGAGGCTCATAAATCACCCGGTATAACCAATCGATGATCTAACGCAGGGGTGTCAAACTCATTTGAACTCGGGGGCCACACAATAGAACCGGACTAGTAGATTCAAGAGAAAGAAAAAGAGATAAAGGAATAAGAGAAAGAGGGAGGGAAAAGGAGAGAGGGCGGGACAAATAAAGAAAAAGAGACAGAGAGCGAGAGAGCGTGAGAAACAAAAGATAAAAAGTCATGACAGAGGGGAAAAGAAAGGGAGAGGAAGAAAGAAATCCAAAGAGAAATAGAAAGACAGAAGAGAGAAAAGAGAAAAGAAAACGCGAAGGGTATGAAGAGAGAAAGAGAAAAGAGAGAAAAGGAAAAAAGGAAGTTAGGGCAAAAGAAGTTCAAAAGACACAGAGAAAGAGACAAAGAGCAACAAAGGAAGAGAAAAAGAGAGACACGGAGAGTGAAAGAGACAGAGACAGAGAGTGGGAGAAAAGGGGTGGAAAAGAGGGAGAGAGAGAGACAAAGAGAAATAAATACAAGTACAGTGTCTTTGTTCGAGGCACCTTTCTTTGGCAACATCAAGTTATTTCAACCTGCAGCTTGTTTTTCTCTCGCGCTTCTTTGAGTGTTGTCTCGCGGGCCGGATTCAATCCCTTAGCGGGCTTGATCTGGCCCGTGGGCCGCCTGTTTGACACCTGTGATCTAACGCGTCGCCAGCTCTCTCAATAATCGATTATATCGATGAGTTGTTGCAGCCCTAATAGCCGGTGACTTTCAAAATAGTGGTGAGTCGCGGCCCAAATTGTAAGTATAAACGGATGGCCCGAACGTGCCCTATGCCGGATCCAATCGGGACCAGTTCGGTCCCAGGAGAAAAATCGGAGCTGTTTGCAAAAGTCTGTCTTACCCGCTGCGATCCAGAGGAGGCGCTGCGTTTTACCGAGGAGCGCTTGAAGGAGCCGTCCGTCCCCCGTCGACCTCTGCCGTCCATCCCGGTCTACATAGTCCCGGTCTTCCACGTAGACTCCCGGGCGGTCCGGGCCATCCGCGGGACCGTGCGCCGCCGGCGTTTCCTTCGGGCGTCCGCGCGGAGCCGGGACGTCCGAGTTTCCCCGCTAATCCCGACGAGTTGCCTTTAATGCACGACGGGGATTTGCCCAATCCCGATTGCGGGGAAATCCACTTTAGGAGCACAAAAGGCCAAGCGCCGCAGGCGAGCACGGCATTCCTAGATTGGATTTATTGACTCGCTGTTGGATTATACAAATGCGTCACTCAAATGTGATCACGATCGCTTTAGTTTTACAGTTGCATTAGTTTTATCATGACATCATGAGTTGATTTAAATGCATTTATGTTCATCCACATATTCCAATGAAGTATTGACTCGCTGTTTTCGTAGAGTGTTTGAATGTATCCTTTCATAGCAGTACTTTCTTAGCGACAGTCTTCCCACGCGTCAGTCCTTATCTTTTCGTACAACCTCGAAAATGCAAATAGGGACCAAATCTGCCGCAGAGGTCGGACTAAACATCTGCAAAGTAATGCTGGTGTCTATTAAAGGATTTTATACTTTTGACTGTAAAGGATTTTGTACAATCAAAAACAAATGACATGTAAATGCAAAAGATATTCACTGGCTGAGCTGTGGGGCGAGGTCATTGTAACCTTGTGAAGAGGGATGTTTACAGAAGCAACAGGAACTGGGAGAAGGGCTGATACGATAATCAGCACTTCCCGGCGCGAGAGGGGGCCTGGTGACGCAGAGACGCTCGGGGTCCAGACATCGAGGCGAGGGGGCATATCTGTCACGCCCATGGGAGGAGCTGGCACACCAGCTCGGGTCGAGGGAAGAACTTCAGAAGATTGAGAGGATCGAGAGAGAGAGAAGGCTTGACAGAGACTCAAGCGACACTAATTCGTCGAATTCGATGGCGTTCACTTAGTTTAATACTTTAAGAAATGAAATCTGTCCCCGTGTGGAAATGCCGGTCTCTTGTCCGTCACATCGAGAAACGAGCACGCATTGTTAGGTGAATGAAGGTTGTGTGTGGTTAATGGAGTCTGATAAGTCATTGGAACAATTTGGTAAACGCTACATTTTCGATATCGAATTCCTAACACTATGCACAGGTGAATTCATGTCTCAGAATATCCTACCTGCCTATGTCTACGCATATACAGGGAGTGCAGAATTATTAGGCAAATGAGTATTTTGACCACATCATCCTCTTTATGCATGTTGTCTTACTCCAAGCTGTATAGGCTCGAAAGCCTACTACCAATTAAGCATATCAGGTGATGTGCATCTCTGTAATGAGAAGGGGTGTGGTCTAATGACATCAACACCCTATATCAGGTGTGCATAATTATTAGGCAACTTCCTTTCCTTTGGCAAAATGGGTCAGAAGAGGGACTTGACAGGCTCTGAAAAGTCAAAAATAGTGAGATATCTTGCAGAGGGATGCAGCACTCTTAAAATCGCCAAGCTTCTGAAGCGTGATCATCGAACAATCGAGCGTTACATTCAAAATAGTCAACAGGGTCGCAAGAAGCGGGTAGAAAAACCAAGGCGCAAAATAACTGCCCGTGAACTGAGAAAAGTCAAGCGTACAGCTGCCAAGATGCCACTTGCCACCAGTTTTGCCATATTTCAGAGCTGCAACATCACTGGAGTGCCCAAAACCACAAAGTGTGCAATACTCAGAGACATGGCCAAGGTAAGAAAGGCTGAAAAACGACCACCACTGAACAAGACACACAAGCTGAAACGTCCTTGCAAAGAAAGGTGGCTATATTGGTCACTGATTTGTTTTTGTTTTGTTTTTGAATGTCAGAAATGTATATTTGTGACTGTTGAGCTGTTATGTTGGTTTCCCTGATGAAAATAAATCATTGAAATGGGTATACATTTGTTTTTTGTTAAGTTGCCTAATAATTATGCACAGTAATAGTCACCTGCACACACAGATATCCTCCTAAAATAGCTCAAACTAAAAAAGCCCCACTCCAACTTCCAAAATATTCAGCTTTGATATTAATGAGACTTTTGGGTTCATTAAGAACATGGTTGTTGTTCAATAATAAAATTAATCCTCAAAAATACAACTTGCCTAATAATTCTGCACTCCCTGTATATACTCTAAAAGGGTCAATCTGGGGGTCAGAACTTCCTACTGAAGCATACTCTTCCAGGGTGAGTGCAGCTATCAGAAGGTCCTACCGGTTTGTACCAATGTATAAATGTACTCTTAGGAGGTCATTAGACCTGTCAGAAGGGCCTACCTACCTGCATCTACTTGTAAGTATTCTATCGAGGGATTTTGAAGAAGGTTCTACCCGCATGGGTCTCAAAGAAGCAAGCGAGTACTCAGGCTGTCCAATCAGGGTCCGCTAGAAGGTTTTTCGCCAGAGTAGAGCGTTTCAGCGGGACACAATCATGGGGGCATTGGGGCCTCAGTGTCTTGCCGGTGGACATTTAATACGGAGGAGCCGGGAATCCAACCTGCGACCTTTCGGTTCCAGGACGAGCGCTCTACAATGTACTTCACACACCCATAGCGGCGTCAGCCGCGCAAGGCGCCCACCTGCTTATCGGGGGCTTCAGAACGCAAACGCTGACAAATTTTCTTTCCAAGTCGAGTCAAGCATCCGCTCCAATCGGAACGTGAGAACTCCCCCGCTGATAAGCAGCTGCGGGCGGCACGGAAGGTCGCCATTGGTCCAAACGGGACCCTGGCCTCCATAAAAGGGGACGGGGGCGAGCGGTCGGCATCAACGTGGTCTTCGTAGTCATGGCTGTCTTGTGGATCGTCTCAGTCTTCGCTCTCGTCAGCGCCGCCTACGGTCAGAAAAGAGAAAGCCGCCTCCGGCGCTGCGCCCCGATGGGCTACTGAACGCAGGTGTTGTTGTGTCCTATAGGTTGCGGGAAGCCCGAAATCCCGCCCGAGGTGAGCGGCTATGCCCGCATCGTCAACGGCGAGGAGGCCGTCCCGCACTCCTGGCCCTGGCAGGTCTCGCTGCAGGTGAGACACCGCCTCCTTATTTGACCCGGCACCGGTCCGGCTGTCGGGATTCGGCTCTCATACCGGACCCGGGTTCGATTTCCGTTGCGGTCGGAGATATATCGCCGCCGATCAAAGACGGTCATCTACGACTGTAAGATCTCCTGTATGACGCGCACCCAAACTTTGTTTTTTAAACCTAAGAAAGAACTCAATCAAACAAAATGATAAACAAATAAATACCGAACGTCAAAATCGAGGCCCGGGGTCCTGATGCGGGCTGCCAGAAGGTTTTCTGCGGCCCCTGAAATGATTTGGATTCATTATTGCAAGGGTGCCAAAATCAAACGGATGTACGGCCGGATCCAAGATCGGACGACAAGCCTTATGGAAAACTTATGGAAAAAAAGACATGACTTTTTTCCAAATGCCGCACAAAACGGAGTGCGGATGTTTCTCAAGCGGTCCGATTTCAGGCGCGGCCTCCCACCCGAATGACAGGCCGCGACCCGAATCGATACAAAAAATCTGCTCTCAAATGTATTGAATGTCAAAACTCACAGTTCAAACTAGGGCGGCACCATTTAGCAGTCTTCCTTAGAGATGACGACATTACTGACTGAGAGTATGCGGCGGTATCAAAATAACAACTATAAATCAACAAATAAAAACAGAATCGCAGTTCAATAAATAGACTTTAATGTCATTATACGAAACTACAATGAAATTGGTGGGCTCCTTTCAGTGTAAGAAAACCATTTAGAGAGCAGCTGGCGAGCCGCAGGCTAGCATCGGGTTACCGGGACTTCAGCAAGGTCTCCAAATGTCCGGTTCTCCCACAAATAGTAGCTCCAAATTCAAGTTCCTTTCATTGGTAACGGATGTGGCTCCGCGGGGGTAACTTGTGAGGGTTTCTACGTAGCTTAGGTGTAGAAATGCGCCGTACCTGCAGTCTTCTCTCCCGACGCCGCCTCAGTCGATTCACGGACACGATAACAAACCACGGAGCACCCGCTGGTGATCGCCGATTGTATTTGCGCTCTCGCGACTTCTGTCCGAGGGGGATCTAATCTGTGAATTTCTGTTCGACGTCACGAACCGCTAAAAGCGAGCTGTCGCGTTTGACCGACAGCGCACACCGGCCTATGACAGTCACGCGCAGAGTCACGCCCACCCAAAAAACACCTCTGATTGGCCGGCACGGTGACAATTGCGGTTGGCCAAAGACTCCGTCACTCAAACAACAAACTTGAAATCTTGGAAAGAACCGCAGTGTCGTGCGAAGACAATCGCACGACGCCACGCGGAAATATCGATTCCATTTCGGTCAATCGTGCCGCCCTGCCGGCCAGCGTCCTGCCCGAATTACAAGCTGTGACCCAAATCCATCAAAAATTCTTCTCTTACAGATAGCAAGACGTATCCAATCGCAGCTAGTGGGCTGAATTTGATCTGTAGGCGTATGTTCGATACCCCTGCTCTAGTTTTTTCCAAACGTAGGCGCTGAAGGCTAGGTTCAATCCACATAGTCTGAGACGGAAGAACCATTTCCGTCTTATAAGGATCGAGCGTGGTGCTTATGAGGTCTCGGATGACCAAAAATGCTGTCCCGTTTGAGCTCCCGCCGGCTTTCCCCTCCCGGTCCTTTTCGCCATTTTCCCGGTTCCCGCCGCTAAAGTTGTCCTTTTCCGGTCAGCAATCCAACGGCTTCCACTTCTGCGGCGGCTCCCTGATCAACGAGAACTGGGTGGTGACGGCCGCCCACTGCAACGTCAGGTAAGCGCGGTCCTCCGTCGCCCGGCCCGCTTCTCGGCTGACCCCGCCTCTCCTTGCCCCGCCCCCGTCCAGGTCCTACCACCGCGTGGTGGCCGGCGAGCACGATAAGGGTTACGGCTCGGACGAGAAGGTCCAGATCCTGCGCCCCGCCAAGATCATCACGCACCCCGGCTGGAACCCGCGCACCATCAACAACGACATCAGCCTCATCAAGCTGAGCTCGCCCGCCCGCCTGGGCGCCGACGTCTCGCCCGTTTGCCTGGCCCAGACCGCCGACGACTTTGCGGCCGGGACCGCCTGCGTCACCTCCGGATGGGGACTCACCAGATACAACGGTCGGTACCGTGACCCTCTTTCCGGTACGCGCCGCGCTTAAAGTCACGTTCGACGATGGAAACGATAGCATCCCCCGAACCCCGCCGACCTTATCTATCTATTTTAACTACGGAAGCCACCCCCCCCCCTAGTGGGGCTAAAGTCAAGAACATATTCACCAAAAATTCCTTCCCCTTTCTCTTCTCAACCTGAGAGCAAACATGAAGCCATTCTACTATCGCATCTCGGTTCAGGCCCGCTAAGGGATTGGATCCGGCCCGCCAGACAACGTTGAGGGAAGCGCAAGAGAAAAACGAGCTGCAGGTTGAAATATGTCCACTTGATGTCGGCAAAGCCAGGTGCCTCCAACAAATGCTGTACTTGTATTTCTTTCTCTCTCTCTCTCTCTCTCTCTCTCTCTCTCCCCCCCTTTTTCTCTCTCTCCCTCTCTCTCTCATTTCTCTCTCTCTCTCTCTCTCTCTCTTTTTTTTCTTTTTCTTTGTTTCTCTTTCTCTGTGTCTTTTCACCTTCTTTTGCACTCTCTTACTTTTTTCTTTTCTCTCTCTTTCTCTCTTGCTTTCCCTTCTCTCTTTCTCTCGTCTTTCCTCTCCTCTTTCTCTCTTGATTTATTTATTTTTCTTTCTTTCAGAATAGAGATATGAATTGAGAAGGGGGAAATGAATATAGAGAAAAAACGAAAGTGAAAAAAGAGAAAGATTAAAAGAATAAGAGAAGTGAAAGAAAAAGAGTCAGCAGGAGATAAAGAGACAAAGTGAGGTGAGAGAGAGAGGTCGAAAAAGGGAAAGAAAGAAGGTGAGAAAGAAAGAGAAAAATAGAAAGAAAGAGAATTAAAGTGTAAATTAGAGAGAGAAAATAGAAAGAGAGCAAGACAGAGAAAAAGAAAGAGTTAGAGAGTGAGAGAGAAATAGGGAAAAGAGAAAAAGAGAGAAAGAGAGAGTGAACAGGAGAAAGAAAAAGAGGGAGGAATAAATACAAAAGAAGTGAGTCAGAGAGAAATGGAGAAATACGACCACAATTGTTTTGCAAGCGTTAACTGGATTGGGTGACATCTGGGGGAAATATTTAAAACGACAGCTCATTTTCCTCTTGCGCTTCTCTCACGCCGGATTTAAACCATGAGTGGGCCTGATCTGGCCCGCGGGCCGCCTGTTTGACACCTGTGCCTTAAGCTATCCGGTGGTGTCACATGACGTCACACACGCTACGTAAACCTCTCATTTCAAAGACATTTAAGCTAAGACGTCGATGAAGTCTCGAAGCCTCTGAAGCGTACATCACTGTAAAATGTCATGTCAATTTAAAATGTCATACATATATATATGTATTTATATATACGTTAAGGGCCCTCGAGGCCCCCAAGTGGTCGCTGGGCCCTCAGCATAGCCCGCTTATGCCCAGGCCGCCGTGGCTTTCTTTCCGATACTAAATGGACGAACTGTACGGTTTGAACAGCTCCCAGCACTCCCAACAAGCTCCAGCAGGCGGCGCTGCCCCTTCTGTCCAACGAGCAGTGCAAGCGTCACTGGGGAAGCAACATCTCCGGCGTGATGATCTGCGCCGGAGGCGACGGTGCCACTTCTTGCATGGTGAGGACCCCGCTCGACGGGAGACACCTTTATTCCCTTTTCCCGCGTGGATGTCGAACATTTGCCATTTCAAGACATCTCTTCGCTGCTAAATGTTTTGGCACGACGGTTGCGATACACTATTTTTTTCATTGCGCCATTATTCGTCTTTTTGCTTATCTAAGCTGACATTGATCTTATTTTCTCATTCATCTCATTGCATGCAAGGTTTCGCTAGGTTTCATAGACAAAAATGTCTTCAAAACAATGTTTTAGTGGTTGACGGTGATTATTTCGAGCCCACTTCCTATAACTCATCATAATATCCATCCATCCATTCAATTGTCTTCCGCTTATCCAGGGTGGGGTGGCGGGGGCAGCAGCCTTAAAAGGGAAGCCCAGACGTCCCTCTCCCCAGCCACCTCCTCCGGCTCATCTGAAGGGATCCCGGGCTCTATTGACTCACTAATGAATGAGTTTAATGCTACCCTGGCTAGTGTCCTGGATTCAGTAGCGCCTAAACAGCTTAAATCACGACCTAAAAGACTCTCCAGCGCGTCCTGGGTTGTTCCCGGGGCCTCCTGCCAGTGGGACATGCACTGAACAGACGTCCAGGAGGCATCCTTATCGGAAGCCCGAGCCACCTCAACTGGCTCCTCTCAATCTGATAATACTAATAGTAAATATACATTCCATTACATGGTAACAGGTAGGCGCCTTGCACGGCTGCGTGAATGGGTTAAATGTGAAATAGGTTGTAAAGTGCTTCGGGAGGTCTTCAGTGACGGCTTAAATGCAGTCCATAGAGCATTTAACGTCATTCAAATTTTTAGCGCTAATGCTAATTAGGGACAAAAAGTAGCCCCCAGGTTCAAAAAGGTTGGCTAGGCTTTGTACCCGATCTTTCTGGCATCCGGTAGATCGTCTGACATCCTTCTTATTTCTAGTACGGCCGGCATATAGGACGGCTGTGTCCGAAGTCCGCCCGGGGGGCCAGTTTCAGCCTTTGATCCCATTTTTTACTGTCCCGTGGCCTCTGTCACAATGGATCAAATATATTTCTACACAGAAACTAAAATCACCATTTTACCAGGTGATAGCCCTTTGTCAAGTCCTGTTTATTTGTTTTGCCCCTAATCACAAGGTGTCTAAAAGGGCTGCATAGACCACAGACTATTCTGACACCATCCCCTGATCTAAAACCTACATAAGGGCAAGGAAAAAGTCAGAAAAATGAAGAAACCTTGAGAAGGGACCGCACATGAAGCCATCCCCCTTCCAGGATGACCGGGCCAAAATGGATGTTGCGTTAACAAACAATATAATTCAAAATAAAATGTAAAACAAATAAAGTATAATATGCCATATAAAATCAAATCAAAAGGATGACCAGGTTGCGATGGATCTAGCATTAGCGAACAATACACAGACATTGAAATCTAGGTCATCCATAAGCTATAGAGAATAAGTGTGTTTTAAGCCTAGATTGAAACACTTCCATTGAGGTTGCAGATGGAATGTCAAAGGGCGGAGCGTTCCACAGCACCGGGGACAGAATGGAGAACGCTCTCCAACCTGTGGATCTTTTCTCGGCTCTTTTATACCACCTATCCTTGGACTTTCTGTAAAAATTCAAGCCCACCTCATTTCCGACATGGCAACTTCGATGAAAAAAGGAAAGTTGACTGCGAGGGCCGCTGCGTTGAGAACAAGAGGAAGTCTGAAACAACGGCCTAATTTGCTAACCGGAAAGGAACGCTGTGAAAAGCTCATGTGTGTGAATGGGTAAGTATGAAGTCTGTTGTCGGTCTCAGGACCGAGTGGTAGCGGGTTGGATTCCCGGCTCCTCCCGGTGAAATGTAGGAGTGTCCTTGGGCAAGACACTCAACCCCCTAATGCCACCGTGGGCTGCCTTTCAGTGTGTGCGTGCGAACAAGTGAGTGTGAAGCCCATCGTAAAGCATTTGGCCTTTGGTGACCGACGTACCTCCCGTTTTTTGCAGGGCGACTCCGGCGGCCCCCTGGTGTGCGAGAAGGACAACGCCTGGACCCTGGTGGGCATCGTGTCCTGGGGCAGCAGCCGTTGCTCCACCTCCACGCCCGCCGTCTACGCCCGCGTCACCGAGTTCCGCGCTTGGGTGGACCAGACCCTCGCCGCCAACTAAACACCAAACGCAATAAAAAGAAAATGGCATGATTAGCTTGCGTCTCCGCTCTCGTGTGTTTGGCCCGCCAGAATTTTCACTTTTGGGGGTTTAACGGCGTCGGCCGATCGGAAGCAGGGCCGGGAAGCTTTTCGACCGTAAAAGCAAAAATATTTTGATTTTCTGGGAAAATATTGGAAGACAAAATATAACAAAACCAGCAAAGCCGCTCTCCAGACCAAAGCTAATTCTTTAGCATATTTGATTTTTTGATGATCAGATCAAATCTATGAAATAATGCCAGAGCCTGTGTGCCATATCAATATAAAAATAATGATTAAAAGTCCTTAAGAGTGCTAAATGTTGAGTCTTATTTTCATCCTAAATAATGGTTTCAAATAAAGTGCAAGTAAAGTTCTTTTATAAAACCGTCACCAAATACTGCAAACGAGGATCCTCACGTATTTACCTTCCGTGTAGACGACGCCAGGCCAGGGAAAGAGTGCGCGCGCCTTGTGTACAGCTCCGCCCATTCCTACCGCTCACCCAATCAAATGGCTCTAGGTGCTTTGGAAGAGCTTTTGTGTAAAACGTGTGCTTTGGGTTACAGTTTGTTCGGTGGCTTTGTAACGGGACCCAGGTGGATGGGCTAGCTCCAGCTGGTATTACACATTTGTTTTATATATTTTTTTGTTTTTTGTTGTTTGACCTTTTCTGCAAAATAGATGCTAAATGTCAGTCTCACACGACACCATTTCATTGTTGACATTTAGGATCATTTATTGAGCAAGTCTCACTTGATTACATGAGGTCTCTTTAACATTTAAATCCCAAATAACATTTCCATCAATTGGTAGTTTTTAAGAATCAATGAACAAATAACCATAACTGTACCTTCCAAAACGACTCACCTTGTGTTATTTGGTATCAAAATATACAAATGAATATCACAGTACACTTTTAAATTAGTCCAGCATAATATAGCATACCTCACCCAAGGCCCCATTTGTTGCTAATGCTAACGGGTGACTCTTGCTAACCACTCTTACTATTTCACTTTTTGTAAAGTTTACAGACATCACAAACAACCTTTACACACATATTTTCACATATTATCATCCTCACAGTAAGTGTGTTAACAGTATATACATCTCACCTGCAAAATTGATGCTAAATGTCAGTCTCACACAACGCCATTTCATTGTTGACATTAAGGATCATTGATAGAGCAAGTCTCATTAAATCACGTGAGATCCCGTGAGACTTGGCCCAAGCACCCTTCTTTGACCTCTGAGACTTGGCCATCTAGTGGTGATACACTGGTACTTCCCTTACCCTTTCTGCTATACAAAACTCAATACCCTGAAAAATACTAATACACTTCCCCTGACAGTCAAATACGGATTAAAGAACATAAAAATCCCCAAATATATCATTTGAACTCATCAGCACCACAGCTTGCCATCATAAAGTGTCTTAAAAATAAGCTTCCATATAGAAGATTATTTATTCATTTTTAGCCGCAACGGGGTACGTTGGTCTGACACCTCGTCCCTAAACTGTTGTCAAAATGTTTTTTTATATCCACTGGACCGGACTCCATGCCAGGGTAGTATCGTCTCTGGCAATAGTGGCTAACATTATCAATACACTAAATAATTGCACGAGTCCAGTTTTATCTCAGAGCCAAATGTACTCATGAAAAGAGCCATATATGGCTCGCAAACCATAGGTACCGGACTCCTGCACGAGCCAATAAAGGCGGGGCAAAATGCCCGCAACTGTGATTGGCTGGTGTGAGTCAAACCACCGGGCGCAAAAATGGCCACCAAATCAAACGCGACAGCTCCTAGCTTTGGTGGCTCCTTACAATGAAAAGGGATTCATGGATGACTCTGAGGAAAGTCAGAAGAGCGCCAAAAAGTGCTGTTCACCAGCGGGTGCCCCGTGGATTGTTACGCCGCCCGGAACTCAGAAGAGAAAGCTAACAGCGAGGCTAGCAACTCTTAAGCCTCCACTGCCGAATAGGGCTAGTCACTCATGCCAGATCCATTACCTGTGAAACGGACGACTCGGAGCTACTACTTCGTGGGAAACAGCTACATTTGGGACTCCTGTATTTTAATGGTAGATGCTAGCGCGCTGCTAGCCAGCTGCTCTCTAATTCGCTTCCTTACACTGAAAGGAGAATCCCTGAAATTTGGTTGTACTCTAAAGGCCATCTATACAGTGGAAGCGCTACTCAAAAATTGATTTGGTTCATGAAGTACTTTGTCACCTAAAATATTGGCAGGTAGAGACGCCTTTTCCGTGTAAACGCGCTAATCCGTTCCAAAAGTATATATTTTTTGAATAAATCACATAAGAGCATCAAAACATGAAACAAATACACGTAAAAATGAGCTAACAGCACAATAAACATAAAACGAGGGGCACGTCGTGTCAAAAAACGGAGAATAAACAGACTGAGGCTGCAATGATGATTTTGGCCAGAAGATGGCGGCAGCACATTTTCAAATTCCGTACAGCACCTTTCAGGTGGGTGCGAGCCAGAGAAAGTCATTTTTTTTCTTAACTTTAATTTATGTGTGAAGTAAGCTACTGTCAATAAGGACAGATTACCCGAGGCATTATTTTCGTCCTGGCGAATGAAAAAAAAGGAAGTAAAATCCATTTGGGCTTTTGGGGGGTACCCTCAGCTGCAAGATGGCGGACGATTAGGTTACATTTAATAAGCGCAATTTTATGGACCTACAAGTATTTTAAATATGCACATGTATGTAATCGTTCATGTATTTTCGCTTATTTTTAAGCATAGGCTTTTAATGATAGACACTGTCCCTTTAAACATTCATATTAAGGTAGGGGCCTCACCCCGTCATCCGGCAGCCCCCGGGCTGGAGGTTTGAGACCCCCGTTCAAAAGGGATCCTTATGAAAATCGAAATGTTCTTACTTTCAATGTTTTGCCTAATTTACTTCCCAAAAATGGAAGTATGTCAGAAATTGTAACAGAAATGTGAACGTTGTCCTCTTCAAAAGCTTACTTTTGAAGGAAAATGCCTTTCGATTGTTCACAAAATCAATTCAATTTGCATTATTTGGACTTTTCGATGTAGACAAAAACATGGAAGAGAGAGAAAGAAATAGAGAAAAGAGAGAGAGAGAGAGAAAGAGAAAAAGAGAGGAAGATAGAAAATAAATGGAAAAAAGAAATGAGAGAATGTAAAAATGAAAGGGGGTAAAGAAAAAGAACATAAAAAGAGAGAGAAACAAAGAGAGGGGTGAGAGACACACAAATACAAAGAGAGAATGACAATCACAGAGAGATAGAGAGAGAAAGAGAGAGAGAGAGAGAAGGCAGAGAGATAAGAAAAGAAAGAGAATGGGGGAAAAGGAAGAAAGTATGAGAGAAAGAGCAGAAAAGAAAGTAACAGAAAATAAAATAGAGAAGGAGAGAGAGAACCAGAGAGAGAGGGAGAGGGATGAAGAGAAAAAGGAGAGAGAGTTAGAGAGAACAAGAGAAAGAAAGAAAACTAAAAAAGTAAGAGAGAGAGAGAGAGAGAGAATACAATGACAGAGAGAGAGAGAGAAGGCAGAGGGATAAGAAAAGAAAGAGAATGGGGGAAAAGGAAGAAAGGTTGAGAGAAAGGGCAGAAAAGAGTAAGATAAAAGAAAATAGAGTAAGAGAGAGAGAGAAACAGAGAGAGGGGGAGAGGGAGGAAGAGAAAAAAGAAAGAGAGTTAGAGAGAACAAGAGAAAGAAAGAAAACTAAAAAGTAAGAGAGAGTGAGTGAGAGAGAGAGTGAGGGAGAGAGACAAAGATCGAGATAGAAAGAAGGAGAAGAGAGAGTGATGGACAGTGGCCATAGGAGCGGTGGCCGGCTTTGGCGCCATCCACGGCAGCTCTCGGTAATTGCGGCGGCTTTTCCTCCGGCGAGGGTCGTCTCGCGGGCCGCAGGTTGGAGACCCGTAGAAGCGACAGGCGACCTTGGAAAGAAGGCGGCGCTGGGAAAAAAGGCATACGGGCGACCTTGAAAAACACACTGGCTCTTTTTCCTTTGAATCCCGGGCATCGTCTCCCCCCCGGGAGAAAAAGTATTTCCTGGGAATTCTACTCGTATCGGGCCCGGGTTAGGGTTAGTATAATACCACTAATACTACAACTCAAACACCACAAAATGACACTCATAATACAAAAATACTTTTACAGAAAACAATAAGAATACTACAAAAATACTACTAAAATACTAAAATAAGACTACTTTGGAAATACTTCCAAAGTACTTCTACATCAATAAAGCCAAAAATACCACGACCACTAGAGAAATGTTACAACAGACATACTACCAAATACAGCGACAGTATTATTCCAAAAATACTAGCGAAATACTACAATAATACTATTATGGAAACACTATAAAAATACGAGAGAAATACTACAAAAGTATTTCTACAATGGAAATACTTCAAAAATACCACTACCATAGTACTATAATACAAAGATACTACTGCAAGACAAAAATACCACCGCAGAAATACTACAGCTAAAACAATGCAAAATTACACTAATAATACTAAAATAGGACTACTTTGGAAATACTTCAAAAGTACTTCCACATAAATGAAACCAAAATTACCACGACCACTAGAGAAATATTACAAAAAACATACTACCAAATAGAGCTACTTTGTTATTCCAAAAATACTGGAGAAAAACTACAATAATACTATGATGGAAATACTATAAAAATACGAGAGAAATACTATTTCTACAATGGAAATACTTCAAAAATACCTCAAGAGAAATACAACCAAAAATACCACTACCGTAGTACTAAAATACAAAAATACTACGACGGAAATATTACAACAGAATTT
Organism: Urocampus carinirostris; assembly: GCF_059441175.1. Classification (NCBI taxonomy): domain Eukaryota; kingdom Metazoa; phylum Chordata; class Actinopteri; order Syngnathiformes; family Syngnathidae; genus Urocampus; species Urocampus carinirostris. The sequence goes on along the minus strand of NC_142352.1, from coordinate 542,123 downwards.
CGACTTAGTACAGCTACAGTAATATACCAGAACTACTAGAGAAATACTACAAAAATATTTCTACAATGGAAATACTTCAGAAATACCTCTAGAGAAATACAACCGAAAATACCACTACCGTAGTATTATAATACAAAATTACTTCTACGGAAATATTACAACAGAATTTCGACTTAGTACAGCTACTGTCATGTACCAAAAGTACTAAAGAAATACTACAAAAGCACTACAATAGAGATATTGTAAAAAGATGACAGAAATACTAAAAGAATACTACTACGGGACTACAGAAGTACTGGATGCGATGTTAGAAAAATCTATTCCGGTGAGATGCTGGAAAATCAAATCACCATATGCGGTATACGTCAACGGATTTTTGGTCCTGCGCCAAACTCATTTGTTGTGCGGCGAGCCTCAATCAAACGAAGCAACGTTTCGTTGCCTTTTTTGTTTTTTTCTTATTTTTTAGTCGTCCCGACAATCCGCTTTCTCTTCAGTGTCTCTATATGACGGTCACGAACCAGGGCAGGAAACAGGAACGAGAACCCGATAGCGTAACGTACTCACAGTTTATTAGGGAGAAGAGGATCCGGGGATCGACGGTCGCGGAAGTGGATTGAAATCCCAACAAAAGAGTGGTCGAAATGAAATAGATCAAAATAAAATAAAACAGGATCACACACAGGCAAATTCACAGATCTGGGCGTGTCACACAGAGTTTAGCAGGAGTTCGGCAGACGCTCCGACACCAGGCAACTCACAAGACACCGTTTAAGTAGTGACAGGGAGCAATCTGTCAACGCGTTTCAGCCGGTGTTCATGGGCGGGGCCAATTGAGCGCCGCGGCAACCGTGACAGAACCTGGCGCCACACGGAGGGGACCGATTGGGCGCCGTGGCAACCGTGACAATGACATCATTTACCCTGGAGGGCCATGTCTAATCTCCTTGTGTGCGTCTCTTTCACAACGTTGAAGAAAGACAATTCTAATTTCAGCAGTTATGGTTTTCAATCCGTCAATAATAACATATCCTGGAGGGCTGCAACAATTCATCGCTGAAACGGATTCAAATCAATTGTAAAAGCGTTGACGACTTATTCGTTTATGGATCGGCTTCATCACGTGATTTCAACCGCTAAGTCCGTGAAATCGATGCAAAAAAATGCGTTGAGGATTGTACTACCTCTTAGGTCCAGCAGAGGGCGCCTCGACGCCGTTTTGATAAAAGTGTCACGATTGCCGAATGAGCGCAGAACGGCGGCTTCATTGGCGCCAACAGCCCGGACAGCTGATTGGCTGTCACTCTCTTTTCAAACCCCCGTCAGATCGTTATGCGAACTGTTACCTTCAGCTCAGTAAGCCTTTTCGTCCGACTCCGTTTTTGCCCTGCTTTTTTCCTGCCTTATTTTTGTTGCCAACCTGTCTCTGGACCTGACTATGCCCCGTTCTGCCTGCCTATTACCCGACCTGTTTTGCCCCGTTACCCGCCTGCCTCCTGCTACCGACCTCGCTTCCGAACTCGACACCGCCTTTGATCTCCAGTCCCGACTCGCTATTCCCGCCTGTCTCCGATCCTCCTGGCCAGACACGGAAGTGCCGCTTCCGCACCGCTCGCTCTCTTTGTCCGTCAGCCATCGTATCGTGGAAGCCAGCCTTACTCTTTCTCTTTTTCAATAAAAACTGAGAAAACGAGCGCTATTGGATCCTGTGTCTGTTTCTGGTCCGTGACAAAAAGTACCTTACATTTTTCGAAATCCTTTTTTATCGAACGTGACATCGTGACAAACAAAACGGGTAGGAACGTTTCCACTTTCTGCTGTTTGACGAAGAAATCAGAAAATAAGTCGACGACATAAAAAAGACAAAAAAGAAAATTATAGATAATAATAATGACATGTTTAACTCTACACGAGGGGCATACTTATACGTCATTTATGACCCTAAAAAAGAATTGCATAGCATACATTTGTATAGTTTTTGTTTATTGTTGTTTGTCAAGCACTCGTTTTTTTTCTCCATTTTTTATATATATTTTCCGATCTTTTCAAAACAAGACGATTTGGATTAAGAGGAGGAAACCCAAAATGTCTTTAAGATCTCCGACGCATCGAAAAAATAAACCGACCCGTTCGTGGATTCGGAAGATAACGCTGAGTTGCAGCTCTAATATCCTTGCTTTCACGTTATTATTATTGGGGGGATTATTTGGGTTTTATCGTTCTCCTGAAAAAGAAAAGTGTTATTGATTTAAAAAAATCTGTATAACATTTTCTTTCCCTTTTTCCCAGCTTAAACGAATCTTTCTTGACCTTCTCCAGTTTTTTTTTCCCACAAGCTGGTGTGCCGGCTCTTCCCATGGGCGGGCCAGAAAAAGCCCCCCCTAGGCCCCACCTTCTCGCCTCGATGTCTGGACCCCGAGCGTTTATCAAATCGGTGCCTGGCGTCCTGCGTCTGGCCTTCTCCGTCAGAGTCCTGTTATCAACAGAACTAAACAAATCATTCGCATTCGGACGAGCGTGACCCGTCGTTGAACTGAAGCCTTCTCTGTTAAAATCTTCATTGCGTTCAATAAATGTCACTTGTATAAAATCCTTTATAGTAAAATGTATCAAATTTTTCAACGGCAAAGAGTTGTTTTCCTCGTTGTTGCCTTCATTTCTATCTTTCGAGACGACTTTGTTTTCTCTGTTCTCTAACATTTGTCTCTGGTACCGCGAACCCAAAAAGTTTGATACCGAGATGCGATGGAAGGCCTTTACATTTGCGACCCGATCGACGGAAACGAGTCGCCATGAGGGGAATATCGAATTTGGGTGATGGGTATCAATGGAAAGTGGAAGAAAACAACTTTCAAATGATACTTTGCTCTGCGATAACCGATTTGGGAGATTTTTCCATCGGAACCAGGGCCTTTTGCAGATTTCTTTGCTTTTTTTTTTGTTGCCGTGATGTCATTCAACAGTTTTTCTAGTTAAAGGGACAGTCGAAGTTGAAAGTTTCGTTCGTTGGTGGTGGGTGGATCCCTTAAGCGGGCGGTGTCATGAACCGGAACCGGATCAGGACCCAAATTTGTGACGTTTCTCAGACAAGCTTTTATTTTACGGGAAATGGGGAGTCATGCACGTTAGGCCGCGGTCTGCCGTGGAAAGACAAGAAGCCAGAGACCGACGAGATCGATACCAATTGTCCGACCAGATATCAGACAGATGGGTCGATACCTGACAGGACCGGACAGACGGGATTGATATTGAAACAGGATATCGAAAATAAACAGGACAAACTAGACAGAAACATAAAACTGGAGAGAATAATAAACAAAACAAAAATACACGGGAACGAAACTGGAAACCGCCATTAAACAGGACAAAATAAACGGGAACAATACCGGACAGGAAATACTAACAGGGAACAGAACTGAGTCAGAACCCACGTCTTTCGGGGCAAAGGTTTGTTGATGCACTGACAAAAGGAGTGACAGAACTGGGTTTAAATAGCAGGAAAGCCAATCTGTCATCGAGCCATATGGGCAGGAACAATTGGGCACCATGGCAACTGTGACTGACAGGCAGGTGGTGTGTCTTGGGAAATGACAGCCTGGCGGCCTCCGTCTTTCGCCAGGCCGACAAATGTAATACTCGAAAACTAAAAATCAAATTGTCTGCTTAAAAAAGGGTACTATGATTTTGCTTTCATTGCAAGTACAGCCTGGGTGCGCCCATCCCTCTCCAGGCCGACCGGACCGAAACTCCGCATGAAAAGAAATGTGATTTTGTTTTGTCCAATCAGAAATATTCAACTCGAATGGCTGTTATCGTTACCTTTAGGAAACTCGTGCCCATGATTTTAAAAAAGGATTTTTTTTTGCGGTGGGTGACGATTTTTTTGGAACTAGAAATTTGCCACCTGATTGGGCGCTCACCTACCGTAAAAGCAAATGCATAACAGCTTTGAGTTCTTTTTCAGGTTAAAAAAAAATCAAAAAGTGCCCGGTTAAGGGAAAAATGGGCTCAATCAGCCCAAAAGTCAATCAATGACCCATTTGTCAATAACGCAAGCAGAACGCCATGCGGCCGGACTCTCACGCCGCCGATAGGGAGTCTCCGCCCCCATCGCCGCACTCGACCAATCGGGTGCCGGCGCGCCAGTATAAAAGGCGGGCGCGGCTTGGGAAAAGTCAAGCTTCGGTCATGGCCTTCCTGTGGATCCTCTCCTGCCTCGCCTTCCTCGGTGCCGCCTACGGTGAGTTAGCCTTAGCACGCTAGCACCCGCTGTCGCTTTTTGCGCCTTTCATCTAGGGGTGCGCTACCGTTCCGAGTCGCCAGGGGGCAGCGTTGGGTTCTGAGGGGTCCATCATGGACACCCGTACCGTTTTTCTCTCTATTAGACGTAAATACATGCATATTCTATTCCCTTCACTTCTATTTGCTGAGAAGAGCCTGATTATTCTACCTTAAAATCAACTTATTTATACAATCCCCGTTTTTATACTAAGGGACTTTACAGTCAATCGGCACAAAAAAATGCAAATGATGAACTCATCGGTGCTTTAAATAATAAATGATAAATGTTATGCGTTTCTATAGCGCTTTTTAAGCCGATGAAGAGCTCCCAAAGCGCTTTACAATGTGCTTCACACTTACCCATTCACACACAAGCTCACACACCAATAGGGAGTCAGCCTCCAAACGTTTTGAGGATAATCAAGATGCTAAATGGTAAATGGTTTTCATTTATATAGAGCTTTTCAAGCCTATGAAGAGCTCCCAAAGCACTTTACAATGTGCTTCACACTTACTCATTCACACACACACTCACACACCAATAGCAGCCATGCAGCCATGCAAGGCGCCGACCTGCCTAATGGGGGCATTAGGGATTCAGTGTCTTGCCCAAGGACACTTTGATTTATAAATAAATACAATTTCTGGTCCCCGTTTTAGTCAGGAATTGTGATATTTAGTTTTTCAGTATTACTCTCGTATTTATATATATATATATAACTATAGTTATATTTTATAGTATTTATGTTGTAACATTTTTTTCGTCGTATTTTTGTGATTTAGTATTTCCATAGTAGAATTATTACAATATTTCACTAAAATGTTTTGTATTTCTTTCCTATTTCTGTAATGAACCGTAGTCGTATTGTTGTAGTATTTAAGTCGTAACGGTTCTGTCATAATATTTTTATGTTTAAGTATTACTGTAGTGCTATTTTTATTATTTCTTAGTAGATTGTTTTAAGTATTTCTATTGCAGTACTTTTTTTAGTATGTCTGTAGTACTTTTGTGGCGGTGTCGGAAAACCGGTACAGGAGGGCAAAAACCTGGTCGGGGTCGGAAGCGAGTCGTAAGCCAGAACGGGAGAGCAGACGTGATCGGGATCAAAACGGGTTGTAGCCGGAGACAAACGGGAGCAAAACAGGACAGGAGTGAGTCAGGGTCGAAAAAGGCTTGCCTTGTATACACTGAGATTCGCAGACGGACCGACCACAGGGGATTGACGGGACAGGGTTTAAATAGTGACAGGGAGCCAATCAGAACCCGCGGCGGTTGGCGGCAAATGAGCGGGCACGCCCGAGTCACATCAGTAATCACGACAATCGGGTCGGACTGCCGGAAAAGGTGGCGACCATTTCAAGCATTTACATACACGTCGTCCAAAATTCAAGCCCTTTGCAAACCTAGAAAACATTCAAGAATTTTCAAGAATTTCGAGCACCCGTACGAACTCGGTCAAAACATATTTTGTTTTCATGTAAAAATGTATATGTATCATTTCCTCCGATCTTGGTTTTTGAACATGAATTTTACATGCGAAAGGCGTCTCGACTTACAAACGTTTCAGGTGACAAAGATACTTTGGGAAACCGATTTGTTTCAGAAGTAGATTTGAAAAGTTATTCCGGGATAATGACTTTCTGGTCCTGTCCCGTCAGGTTGCGGCAATCCGGCCATCCCTCCGGTGGTCACCGGCTACTCCCGTATCGTCAACGGAGAGGAGGCGGTGCCCCACTCTTGGCCCTGGCAGGTGTCCCTGCAGGTACGTACGCTAGCGAGCGAACCGCCACTCCATCGTAGGTCCCTACACTTTTTTCAAGGCCGAATTCAAGCACTTTCAAGGTTTCCATTTTTCCAGTATCAAGAAAGGATTCCGGCACTGATCAAAAGAAGGTTTCTTTGTTGACCTCGATGACTAAAATCAAGCATCTATCTCGCTATTAGCACATACTTGGTGCTATTTTGAGCTGTTCCTACGGATGATCTCTGCTATAAAGTGACACGAATTCTGCCGTTGTGCCGCAGCTTGGATACTTCACATTTGTTTCCAAACAAAGAAAGGGCTCGACGGTTACTGTTGGCTCGTTACGGAGTTTCAATATGTAACCTCGGTGTAGCCGTCCCACCGAGGATCCCCATTCAGGCTGGACTGGATGATGAGGCTTTTATAACAATTGCTGCCTTGAGCGACAAAACATACACACACCCTGGGGTTAGCACCTCCGCTGGTTCTCAACATCTATAAGGGGAATTAGCATTTTAGTACAACGTACGAGCAAAACATATAATGGCGACAGAAACAAAACGAAAATAAATCCAAACCGCTTGACAACATCGATTGCATTACTGTGTATTTTGCAAGATTTGTCAGCTGTGGTTTTAATGGACTGTGTGTACAGTAAGATCAAACATCTAGTTGGGTCCGCCCATCTCTGTCTGTCCCTCACCCCCTCATACACCCCCCCCCCTGGAGGAAAACAAAGGACAGTACAAACATCTTCTTTGTTCCTTTATCTTCTTTGTTTTCTTTATATCCTTACTGTAAAATGTGAGACTGGAGTGCTGCGTCCAATTTCGTTGTCACAATATATCCCATGTTGTAACAATGACAATAAAGGTATATTCGATTCTATTCTATTCTAATGTTATCGATAAACTTTTTGAGGAGCACCAAAGGATCGTGGCTCACCGTTAGCAGCGCGCTAACAATATCTGCCTTCCGGTCATAAAATCAGAGGCTCGACTAAACCTTACCCCATACCAGCAGGTGGCACTGTTGGGCTCGTCATTGCAGGATGCAACCTATCCAAATATATTTCAGCAGCAATTTCAGCAAAACTAAAGTTATTATTACATCCATAATGGATTCTCATTCTACGATCTTAATTGGTTGCTTAAAATCCTTACTGAGACAACTTATCGCGTTATGACGATGTTATTAGCAGGTTGATCGTGGGAAGTAGAGTTAAACGCACAACCGATACAACAAATCATTTGACTAGAAAACGGGAAAGCGCTTTACCTGAATTGTCCTCAGGGGGGCGCTACCTCGGAGAGCCCAGGTCTAATAAAACTCGTGATGAGTAATGAACGGCCTTCTCTTCCCCAGGACTACACGGGTTTCCACTTCTGCGGCGGATCGCTGGTCAACGAGAACTGGGTGGTGACGGCCGCCCACTGCAACGTCAGGTCGGACCGCAACCAGACATTTTACGGCCGTTCGTTCTTCGGGGAGCCCTTTCCGTTCCCGTCTTGCCGCTACGCCTCCTTTTATTTCCTGCGCTCGAGAGAAAGATTTCATTTCTTTACCGTAAAAGGCTTCGAACGTTTTAAACAAATTGGTAACACGTATTCTTTGTTTCATTTTGCATGATTAGAAATTTCTTGCGCCAATTTTGAAGTTTTACGGTAAATATGGTTTATCGCAGGGGTGTCAAACTCATTTGAACTCGGGGGCCACACCATAGAACAAACATTCTCTCGGGGGCCGGACTAATAGATGAGAGAGAGAGAGAGAGAGATAAAGAAATAAGAGAAAGAGGGAGGGAAAAGGAGAGAGGGTTGCACAAAGAAAGAAAAAGAGAGAGGGAGAAACAAAAGAGATCAAAGTCGTGACAGAGGGGGAAAAGAAAGGGAGAGAAAGAAAAAAATCCAAAGAGAAATAGAGAGACAGAAGGAGAGAAAAGAGAAAGGAAAGCCTGAAGGTTAGGAAGAGAGAAAGAGAAAAGAGAGAAAAGGAAAAAAGGAAGTTAGAGCAAAAGAAGTTAAAAAGACACAGAGAAAGAGACAAAGAGCAACAAAGGAAGAGAAAAAGAGAGACACAGAGAGTGAACGAGACAGAGACAGAAAGTGGGAGAAAAGGGGTGGAAAAGGGAGAGAGGGAGAGAAATAAATACAAGTCCAGTGTCTTTGTTCGAGGCACCTGGCCTTGGTAACATCAAGTTGCCATATTTCACTCTGCAGTTTGTTTTTCTCTTGCGCTTCTCTGGGTGTTGTCTCGTGGGCAAGATTCGATCCCTTAGCGGGCCTGATCTGGCCCGCGGGCCGCTGTTTGACACCCGTGGTTTATCGGCTTCCTCTTGATACTTAATCATGGTTCGCCCCTATCGGTCGATCCCTATGTTCGGCCACACGGGGGAGCACTGACTCAGTCGCCGGTCGTTGCAGGACTTCCCACCGCGTGGTCGTGGGCGAGCACGATCGTTCCTCCAGCGCCGAGGATACCCAGGTCCTGAAGGTGGGCAAGGTAAGAGAACCGGATCCGTTTTTGCTCTTTCCAGTCTTACTTAGGGAGACTTTGGCGGGTTTCCCCAGAGTCTCATCAACTCGTATGAGGGTTTTGAATCCATAGCGACGCAAAATGAGTCCAAATAACTTTATTTAAATTGTGTAGGGACAAGCTACGTCCCGCGGGCCACATGCGGCCCAGGAGGCTCAAACTCTCTTTTTTGTTGTCTCTCTTACTTTCTTCATCTCTTTTTGTCTGTCTGTCTCTGTTTATCTTTGTCTCTCTCCATTTTGTTCTCTCTCCCCCTTTGTTTACTCTTTCTTTTTCTCAATTCCATCTCCCCTTCTCTCGCTCTTTCTCTCACTTCTTTCCATTTATCCTTCCTCTCTCTCGCTTACTTTTCTCTCACTCTCAGCTTCTCTCATGCTTTAACTTTATATCCCTCTCTTTTTGTTTCTTTTAATCTTTTTCCTTCTCTCACTTTCTCCCTGTCCTCTGTCCTCCCTTTTTTCCTCCCGCTTTCTCACTTTCTTTCCATTGTCTCTTTCTCTCACTCTCTCTTTCTTCCTGTCCTCTCTGTTTTTCCCTGTGTTGCGCCTCTCTCTCTTTCTCCTGCTCCTTTTCTCTTGTTCTCCTCCTTTAATACTCTCTCTCTCTCTCTCTCACTTCTTTCTATCCTTCCTCTCTTTGTCTTACTTGCCTCTCACTCTCAGCTTCTCTCTCTCTCTCTCTCTCTCTCTCTCTATCGCCTTCTCTCATGCTTTAACTTTATATCCCTCTCTTTTTGTTTCTTTTAATCTTTTTCCTTCTCTCACTTTCTCCCTGTCCTCTGTCCTCCCTTTTTTCCTCCCTCTTTCTCACTTTCTTTCCATTGTCTCTTTCTCTCACTCTCTCCTTCTTCCTGTCCTCTCTGTTTTTTTCCCTGTGTTGCACCTCTCTCTCTTTCTCCTGCTCCTTTTCTCTTGTTCTCCCCCTTTAATACTCTCTCTCTCTCTCTCACACTTCTTTCTTTATATCCTTCTTCTCTTTGTCTTACTTGTCTCTCACTCTCAGCTTCTCTCTTTCTCTCTCTCTCTCGCCTTCTCTCATGCTTTAACTTTATATCCCTCTCTTTTTTTTCTTTTACTCTATTTCGTTCTCTCACTTTCTCCCTGTCCTCTGTTTTCCCTTTTTTCCCCTCTTTGTCACTTTCTTTCCCTTGTCTCTTTCTCTCACTCTCTCCTTCTTCCCCTCCTCTCTCTTTTGTTCTTTTTTCCTGTGTCGCGCCTCTCTCTCTTTCTCCCGCTCCTTGTCTCTCGTTCTCCCCCTTTAACCGGTCCGGGGCCTGCGAGAGTTTTTGTTTTTAGGCAGGCGGCCATTCTTAGCATAAATGAGACAACCTAGACCAAGGGTGACCAACCCGGTCCTGGAGAGACGCACGTCCTGCATGTTTTGGAGGTTTCTCCGCTCCAATGCAGGTCATTCCAATCACCTGGATTATTATCAAGCTCTCGCAAAGCCTGCTATCCATCCATCCATCCATTGTCTTTCGCATATCTGGGGTGGGGTGGTGGGGGCAGCAGCCTTAAAAGGGACACCCAGACGTCCCTATCCCCAGCCACCTCCTCCAGCTCATCCGAAGGGATCCCGAGGAGTTCCCAGGCCTGCCGAGAGACAATGTCTCCAGCGTGTCCTGGGTCGCCCCTGGGGCCTCCTGCCGGTGGGACATGCGTCCGGGAGGCATCCTTATCAGATGCCCGAGCCACCTCAACTGACTCCTCTCAATGCGGAGGAGCAGTGGCTCTACACAGAGTCCCTCCCTAACTGTGTTGGAGCAGAGAAACCTCAGAAACATGCAGGACCGGGTTGGCCACCCCCGGCCTAGAGCGTCCACACCCACCAGAGTCTCCAAGAGAAAGAGCCATTTTTTGGGGGGGCCTTGACCGACGTGCCATCTGCGTCTCCGTCCAGGTGTTCAAGCACCCGCGCTACAACGGCTTCACCATCAACAACGACATCCTGCTGATCAAGCTGGCCAGCCCCGCCCAGATGAACATGCGCGTCTCGCCCGTCTGCGTGGCCCAAAACGGCGACAGTTTCCAGGCCGGCATGAAGTGCGTCACCACCGGTTGGGGTCTGACCCGACACAACGGTGAGCGGACCGCCGCCAAGCCGTCGGGTCGGGACCGTGCGCCGTTCCCCCGTATCGCGATACCGATCGATATCGCCGTGCTTCGGGATTGCCGGTCCGCGAACGGTTTCGTTTTCTTTCCTAAAAATAACCAAACCCCTTAAATCTTACGCTTGCGGGACAATAAATCACGAAAAGATGTTCAAACGATGCACGTCAGTCAGTCAGTCTGAAAACTGAGGTCTCTTTCAACGGAGACCATGAGAACATCACATTTACTCAGGTTCACAGCCACAAAATAGCCTCGACTCAAACGTCGCAGCTTAAAGCCGTGGCCAAAAACGTGACGCGGGCACAGTCCAAGGATAATGTCTCGGTCCCTAGTTCAAAAGTCTATCCTGGCTAGACCGAAGTCCCACGCGTCCGACTGAAAGCACATCGCCGTTTTGATAGTTCCGACATTGCGGTCACGCCACGCTGCCACCAAAGTCAATAGGTGACTTTGTCAAGAACCAGAACAGGATCAGGACCCACGCGCGTTTTTACAGGAAATGGGGATTCATGCACGTTAGAGACAGGAAGCCAGAGACGGACAAGATTGATTCCAATTGCCCGAGCAGATACCAGACAGAAGGGGTCGAAACTGGACAGGACAGGACAGACAGAATGAAAACCGGAGAGAATAATAAATAGGACAAAAATAGACAGGAACAAAACAAGAAACCAGTATGTAACAGGACAAAATGCGTGATGTTTCTCACACAAGGTTTTATTTTACGGGAAATGGGGAGTCATGCATGTTAGGCAGCGGTCTGGCGTGGAAAGACAGGAAGCCAGAGACCGACGAAATCAATACCAGGCAGGACACGACAGACGGGATATAGAAACAGGATTTCGAAATTAAACAGAACAAACGGACAGACGGGAATAAAAACTGGACAGAATAATAAACGGTAAAAAAATAGACAGGAACGAACTGGAAACTGACATTAAACGGGAACAATACCGGACAGGAAATACCAACATGAGAACAGGATTGAGTCAGAACCCACGTCTTGTGGAGCAGAGGTTTCGTTGGCGGACTGACAATGGAAGAGTGAGAGCACTGAGCTTAAAAAGACAGAAAGACAATCCGTCAACAAGCCGCAGCCCGCGCCACACGGGCGGGTCCAATTGGGCGCCATGGCAACCGGCACAGACTTATTGACTTATCGATAAATGTAACACATTTATTTGACCTGGAAAAAATATAAATCTTATTCAAGACTTTTGAAGTTTAGATGACATTTGAATGCCGATGAATTCAATGCCTTTTCAGGACTTTTTAGGGATCCGCGAGAAAGTTGTAAAAATGCTGTCATTTGGGTTGAAATGGAAAAGGGGCGCGTTTGGAACAGGAACTATGGGGTCGCGGGTCCGAAGCTAACGGCGAGCCTCGCTTTCCCTTTCAGCCCCGGACACTCCGGCTCTCCTGCAGCAGGCCTCGCTTCCTCTGCTGAGCAACGAGCAGTGCCGTCGCTTTTGGGGTAACAAGATCAGCAGCCTGATGATCTGCGCCGGAGCCTCCGGAGCTTCCTCCTGCATGGTGGGTTCCCAAAGGATTTCTGGCGCCACCTGTTGACTCAGCCGGCTCACTGCAAAATATGCTCCCTTTTCGAGTCTCTTCCCGCCAGCCTTTTCCTTAGTCATCCTGAGATTTAAAGAGACATTTTGTATCATTTAGCGGCTCCTGGCTGACACCATTGTCCGCCATCTTGCTGCTACGAGTACCCCGTCCCTAAAAAAGACCAAGCCCGAGAATAAAGGAAAAATAGTGCTTTTTCGGTCAGTTTGAGTCTTCGTAGTCTTGTAGCACTCTTCTTCGGGTTACCATATAACCCAGGAGCGGTTCCCAAATAGTGCGGCGGGCTCCCCCTGCTGGCCTGTTTACTGGGGGGAGTTTTTTTTTTAAAAATTCCTAGAATAAAGTGCACGAGTTACAGGGTAAAGAGACGAAACAAAAGTCTCCTCCCAAAAGCTAAGAGGAGGAAATTTGAAGAAGCGTACTTAGCACTTAGTTTTACTGCGTCTTTGTAGTCGTATTTTCGTTGTAATTCTGTAGTGTTTTTTAAATATTTCTGTGGTAGCTGTTGGGAAGTATAGCCTCGATATATATTGTCATGCTAATTTGACTTACAGAGCCGGCCCGCGGGCCACAGTTTGCCTAACGATCCAGCTTTCATGCGGCGTGTTTTCAGGGCGACTCCGGCGGCCCCCTGGTGTGCCAGAAGGCGGGCGCTTGGACCCTGGTGGGCATCGTGTCCTGGGGCAGCGGCACCTGCACCCCCACCATGCCCGGCGTCTACGCCCGCGTCACCGAATTGCGCGCTTGGATGGACCAGACCATCGCCGCCAACTAAAGATGACGTCAGCTAGGAAAATAAAAAATGGATGAAAAAAAAATTCTGAATTTAATGTCCTTCGTTTGGGATCCGGCCGAGGGGTAGCGAACATGAACGAACCGGCTCTACTGACATGTCCGCCAATGGAGAGCCGGTTACCCCCTTCGTTTCGTCTTCCGCGATGGCTCCATAAGCGCTTTCCTGTTGAATGAATTGAAAAACAAACAACCCAAATCTGACTGGAAATGATTTTAGAAAAAAACAAAAAGAAAAAAAAGAAAAACAAAACGGTCAAAAAAGAAAAAACAACAACAATTGACCGAAAAATCCACCAAAAAAAAAAAACAATGACCAAAAAACAATCAACCAAATGATGACAAGACCAAAAACAAATAAACAATATAACAGCCAAAAAACTAACAGAAAACAAAACAAATAAAATGAACAAAAATTGCCCGGAAAACCACCAAAAACGAAATGATGATCAAAAATCCAACGAGAAAACAACACCGGGAAACAAGGAATATACGACCAGAAAAGTCCAGAAAAACACTCCAATTAATGACTTCGAAACTGACACAAAATCAACAAATATTCACCAAGAAACAACTAAAACCTGAAATGAAAAAATGACCAAACAACAAACAAAAAACAATCAACCAAATGATGACAAGACCAAAAACAAACAATGTAACGACCAAAAAGCAAAAACAAAAAAATAAAATGTGCCTGGAAAAAAAAAAAAAATTAAAGAAACAACCAAAAATCAAATTCTAATAAAAAATTCAACAAGAAAACAACACTGGGGAAACAACGAATACACGACGAGAAAAGTCCACAAAAACACTCCAATTAACGACCTGGAAACTGACCCAAAGTCAACAAATATTCCCCAGGAAACAACTAAAACATGTCAAGAAACGACCAAACAAACAAAATACATTTCAAATCAATATTCTCTTTTAAACAAATGGCATTTTTTTTACCACAAGGTGGCGTTATCCGACACACACTGTCCCTTTCAACAAATCTTATTGAGCAACACAAATTTCCTGATTAAATGTTTTACTCAAAAGCGAGGGCTGTTTTTGGTTCAGAGCTTTGGGGGGCCGGAAACGACGGCCCGCGGGCCGCGTGTGGCCCGTCACACTTCTTCATCCGACCCTCCGAACCAAAATGCTCAAAATATAAGGACGATACATAGAATAATAAATCAAGTACGACTAACAAAACTTTCTGCAAGAAAAATACTCCAAAAACGTTACAGAATGACTTCAAAATTAAACTTGAAATTTGGTGCTCCAAAACAGGGACTTGATATATTATTGGCGATACACAAAATACGATAGAATGACTACAAAAATACTTCTACAGTAATACTACAATACAAACATACAAATTATGACAGAAATACCACAAAAATACTTCTAGGGAAGTATCACGACACAAATACTACCAAAATACTGCAGATATACTAGGAAATATCTACTATGGAAATTGTACCAAAATACTCTTGGAGAAATACTTTTACAATACAGTCATACTACAAAACTAAATATCGAAAGCGGTGCTAGGAATGTAACGGACTGAACCATTTCAAGGCAGTGGGGTATTTCTGACACTTCCCTTGTTTATATTTTTCTTTTGTTTTACTTGAAAAGCATCATCCTGTCCTTTACTGAGGGAAAGAGAATTCGAAACGGGCCATCGCGCCATCAAAACGGGCGAGCCTGAAAAAATTCGCAAAGGAAGGTCGTTCGAAGGAGGGGGAGCGATGGGGGAGGGGGAGAGAGAGAGAGAGAGAGAGAGAGAGAGATGGGTGAGCCAGCTCCCGATCGATAGGGAGTCGGTCCACGGAGCAGTTCGTTTCGCGAACGACACCTCCCGCGCGGTCATGGATCCCGGTCGGAGTTGGAACGAGAGTGAGCTCCTGAGGCGCGTGCTCGCGGATCTGGGCGCCCGGCACGCGCACCTGTCCGAGGGTGAGCTGCGCGCGTGGCTGTGCGCGCGCATGGACGCGGCGCACCTGACTCAGGTGGGCGCGGCCGGTCCGGAGCCGCGTTTTCCCGCCACGCTGTCCCGGGACCGGATGCGCGCGCCCGCGGGACAGGCGCGGTCTGAGAGGCGCGCGCTCGCGGACCGAGTGGTCGGCGTGGGCACGCCCCCCTCAGCGTCTGCGGACACGCCCCTTCGCGAAGCAGCGACCTTGAAAAAAGCCGGCCACCTGCCCCGGGACTGCTCCTTCGGCCCCCGGTCGGGGCCCCTGACGGCCCCCCAGGTGGGGGCCCCTCGGAGCCGATCCACTACGCAGAGAAAGAACGACTTTTTCAAGATGGCCGCCCTACGCCAACAGGTAAGTGGTGTTCAAATTGTGACTGCACAAAGTAGTTATGACAATAGAGTGATACATTTGAATTCATATCTCAATACTGAGAAAAGTATTTGCATTCCAGGAGCGCATTCCTTTGTAACTCCTTAGTCCCAGTCACCAGCTAAGCTAAGCCAAGCTACGCTAAGCTAACCCGAACCCGTGTTCCGCAGGGGAAGGCAAACGGTTGCGGCTCGCCTCGCCGACTCGGCCCCGTCTCTTTCTCCGACCGCAGCTCGGAGCCGGCCGACGGGAAGGCGTGGCGGGCCCCGCAACGTCGGGTCCAGCGCCGAAGCCCGGACCGCCCCCGAAGTCCCGTCCACCGAGGGCCACCTATCGGCCGCCAAGCCCGACCCGGTAAGAGCCTCAGCTTTGGCGTGGATGATCCGGCGGCAGCGTCACGGCGGAACACCCGGGTCAGCGTCGGGACCCAAACGGAGGGCGGCGTCGGGCGGGGGTCTGACGAGGAACCCGCGGCAGACGACATCAGCGACATTTTTCGCTTCCTGGACGAAACCAGCGTCTGCGATTCGGTCGGAGTGCTAGCATCCTCCTGCTACGACTCATTTGGGCGAGTACCCGGCGGGTGGCGTGGCAGCAAAGTCCACAGCCTGAAGTTCTTCTGTGGCCCCTAAACCTGAATTTCCCGCGGCAGGTCAGACAGCGGCGAGAGTTCGGCCGGTTGCGTGGAGTGGCAGGCGGGCACTGTCGGGCAACATGCGGGCAGCGTGGGGCTTCTGGGGTCCGGGTCACGCCACGCGGAGAACCAGTTGGAGGCGCTCGCCGCCGTTCGCGCCGACGTCTGGCGAATCCTCAGCAAGCTCAATAAATTAGAACGCAAGATGACCTTGCCCCCGCCCGCCGCCGCCGGTGAGTTGGCGGAACTCATCGCCCAAAGTCTTTCTGGGGGCAATTCCGAGGGTCTGGTCTCCGATTCATGTCCGTGAGGGCTTTGCGCGATAGTGGAAATATTGTTTCTCTGTATAATTACAGCAAGGCAAATAAGTATCTAGTCATTTAAGTTCTCCCGTTTGAAAATATTAGAGAGAACGAAAATTGGCAACATGGGTAAACCTCAACCATCAAAGACAGAATAAGAAAGAAAATCCCAGAAAATCACATTTTTAAAGAATTGATTTGCAAATCGTGGTGGAAATATTTGGTTAATACGGAGGCCAAACGTTTGCTGTGACTCTTCACGAGCTTTCCACACACGGTTGTTTGGCCCATTCCTCCCTGCAGATCTCCTCTAGAGCAGTGATGTTTCGTTGGGCAACACAAACTTTCAACTCCCTCCACAGATTTTCTATGGAGTTGAGATCTGGAGATCGAGTACCTTGAAATGCTTTCAACAAAGACGCTCCTTTATCACCCTGGCGCTGTGTTTGGGATCATTGTCATGCTGATAGACCCAGCCATGTTTCATCTTCAATGCCCTTGCAGATGGAAGGAGATTTTCAAACAAAATATCTCAACACATGACCCCATTCGTTCTTTCCGTCGTTCAGGTCCCTTTGCAGCCCCTAAGCATGACGTTTCCACCCCCATGCTTTACAGTGGGTGTGCCGTTCTTCAGTATTGTTTTCTCCTGCGTAAGCGAGAATTTCTATTTCTACCAAAAAGTTATATTTTGGTTTCATCTGACTATAACACAGTCCTTTTCTGAATCATCCAAATACTCTCGAGAGAACCGCAAACGGGCCTGGACACGTACTGGCTTCGGCAGGGACACGCATCTGGCAGTGCAGGATGTGTTCCTGATAGTTACTGTGGTCCCAGCTCTCTGTAAATCATCTAATAGGTCTCCCCATCCGGTTCCAGGATTTGTTCTCATCATTTTGAAGCCGCAGGGTGAGATCTTGCACGAGGCCCAAAAATCGAGGGAGATTATCAGTGGTCTTGAATGTCTTTCATTTTCGAATCATTTCTCCCGCAGTTGTTTTCGAGACACTGAGCCTTTTACCTATTGCAAAGGTAGTCTTCACAGCTTTGTGCAAGTCTACAGTTTTGTCTCTGGTGTCCTTGGACAGCTCTTCAGTCTTGGCCATAGTGGAGTTTGGAGCGAGAGTGATTGAACTGCGGACAGGTGTATTTTATACCCATAATGCATTGAAAGAGGTGCCCTTAATACAGGTAACGAGTGGAGCCTGCTAAGTAGAAGTTAGACTTCTATGCAAGCCAGAATACTTGTTTGTTTGTAGGTGACCGAATCCTTTTTGTTTATTCCATTAAGATTTGGAAATCAATTCTTTAGCCCCCTCTCTGGTACTCCATTAGGGCCGGCCGCCTTCCTGGGGTGGGCAGTTTTCAGCACAAATGACTTGATGCTCCGGTGACCTTTCCTGGTCTGCCAACATCAGGGCCCAGCAAGGACTCCACTCCCTGAGGGTTCTCAGGAGGAACAACCTGGAACCGGAGTCGCCGGTGTCCTACAAAACAACGGTGGAAAGGATTCTGCCGTACGGAATCACAGTGTGGTATGCTGGGAGCACGGCGGCGAACAGGAAAAATAGAATAGAATAGAATATACCTTTATTGTCATTGTTCCAACATGGGTTGAATATATTGTGACAACGAAATTGGACGCGGCACTCCAGTCTCACATTTTACAGTGAGGATAAAGAAAACAAAGAAGATAAAGGAACAAAGAAGATGTTTGTACTGTCCTTGTTGCAGGCTTTGTTTTCCTCCGGAGGGGGTGTGTATGAGGGGGTGAGGGACAGACAGAGATGGCCAGATCCAACTATGTGTTTGATATTACTGTACACACAGTCCAATGTTTCCCCCCTGGTTGCTCAGTCCACGTGTTGAATGAATTAGGGAAGTACATTCCTTAAGCACGCCTGATTAAAGTCGCCGGCGACGATAAAAGCTCCGTCGGGTGTGCGAGCTGTTGTTTATTGATAGCAGCGGACAGGAGATCTAACGCTATGCTAACATTAGCATATGACATAACATACAGAGAGTAAGCACCACAGCCCAAAAGATCATCGGCTGCTCTCTGTCCATTCTAGAAGACATTGCCCGCTCGCGATACAGTAACAGTAATTCAATTTATAAAAGACAATTACCCGGCCACCGCTGTGAAAACATTTCATGCGATTCCGAAAAAACTGAAAATGGATTAATAATACTATTGCGTTATTATTATTATTAAGCAACATGTGGTGATTTTTTTTTCCCTATTTATCCCGATCGTCTTCTTTTTAGCGTCAAAGACACCTCCATTATTCATGATTAGACTTGGACTCTATCAGGGGCAGGGTTTGATATCTGCCCTTTGTGGTCCTACCAGACGGCGGTGCCCGGCCGCAGTGCGTGCCCGGACGGTGCCCGCCGCGACCGGCGTCACCGGACCCCGCCGTCGCGCCGCAGGTTTTCGCCAAATGCCGCCCGAAACCGGAGACGCTCAAAAGGGCGCCGACTGGCGACCGGGACGGCAGAGGTGGCTCCTCCAGAGACTGGACCGCATTAACGTACAAACGACACCGCCAACAGGAGGCCGTCTACGTGGTAATGACCGTGTATATATAATAATATAAATTAAAAGTAGCAAGATGAAGAAAAAAGTAAAAAAAAAAGAAAAGGTAAAAAAAAAAAATAACAGGGAAAAAAAAATCGTCTCTACCTTCAGTAGGATGAGAGCGGTGCTTGAGTCCATCCCATCCAACTTCAGGCAGTGGGAATGGGACGCCCTGAACCGGTGGCCAGCCAGTCGCAGGGCTCTCTATTCAGTAGCTTGCGAAACTATTTGGCCCCCTTGAATGTTGTGACCTTTTGCCTCATTTCAGACTTCAAACATCAAAATATCAAACTGCAATTTCTTGTGAAGAATCAACAATAAGTGGGACACCATCACGAAGTGGAATACACTTCATTGGATATTTGAAACTTTTTTAACAAATAAAAAACAAAAAAGAGGAGGTTCGAAATGATTCAGCCCCTTTACTTTCAGTGCAGCAAACTCTGTCCAGAAGTTCAGTGAGGATCTCTGAATGATTCAATGTTGATCTAAATGACTAACGATGATGAACGGAATCCACCTGTGTGTCATCAAGTCTCTGTATAAATGCACCTGCACCGTGACGGTCTCAGAGGTCTGTTTAAAGCGCAGAAAGCATCACGAAGAACGAGGAACACACCGGGCAGGTCCGAGATACTGTTGTGGAGAAGTTTAACGCTGGATTTGGATACAAAAAGATTTTCCGAGCTTTAAACATCCCATTATGTTTTGAAGTCTGAAATGTGGCAAAAGGTCACAAAGTGCAAGGGGGCCAAATACTTTCGCAAGCCACTCTAGGCTGCCCATTGACTCAATGATGTTCATGGGCGGTAGCTTAGGAGGTACCAAGAGGACGCAGGTTCCATTTCCGGCTCCTCAGCGTTAGATGAGGAAATGCCCTTGGGCAAGACACTGAAGCCCTAATAACCCCGATAAGCAGGTAGGCCCCTTGCATGGCTGACGCTGCTATCGGTATGGGTGTGGGTGAAGTACATTGTAAAGCACTTTGGGAAGTCTTTCGGTGAGTCCGTTGACCATTTTTACCATCTTCTTTTATTTGTGAGTCCAATCCTGGATCGGCAGGTGCAGTTCCGGACGGGTCACGTCCTGGGCTGTTGTCCGTCCAAACCGCTATCCAGGAGTATCCTAAAACCTCCGATTCCTTGTTCCATGCAGCAATTCTAAATTCAATCGTTTTTTGACCGCATGATGGAATGTCCAGTGGCACGACGGGTAAGTGGTTAGCGTGTCTGCAGCACAGTTCTGAGGTCATGGATTCAAATCCAGCCACCAGCCTTCCTGTGCAGAGTTTGCATGTTCTTTCCATGCTTGCGTGGGTTTCCTCCGGGCACTCCGGTTTCCTCCCACGTTCCAAAAACATGCATGTCAGGTTGATTGGCCGGTCCAAATTGTCCCTAGGTGGGAATGAGCGAGTGACTCGTCTGTCTCTGTGACTGGCTAGCGAGCAGTTGAGGGTGTCCCCTGCCCATTGCCCGGAGATAGCTGAGATGGGCTCCAATACCCCGAGACCCTACTATGCATAAGCGGTGCAGATAATGGATGCATTGATGGTTCAGAATCTAGTTCTGTGGTTACCGATTCTGCCAGCAGATGGGGCTGACGACTCACTATCAAAAATAGTCTAAAATAGCTTCTTTTTGTCAGTAGTATAAAGAAGGTTCTTACAACGTATTGTATTTTTTAGATTTAAATGATTGATTTTTCAGTTTATTGATATGGAAAAAGGTTGATCAGTCTAGAAGGAAAATAATATCCACACACCCTTCACCCTCAAGGTTTCTTCATTTTCCTCATGTTGAGGTTTTTGAGTTTTTCCTTGCCCTCATGTGGGTTTTAGATCAGGGGATGCTGTCATAATAGTCTGTGGTTTGCAATAATCTGTGCAGCCCTTTGAGACTCTTTATGATTAAGGGCGTCACAAATAGACTTGACTTGAGGTTCTTGAGTTTTTCCTTGCCCTCATGTAGGTTGCAGATCAGGGGATGGTTTCATAATAGTCTGTGGTCTGTACAGCCTTTTGAGACTCCTTGTGATTAAGGGCCAAACAAAGAAACATGACTTAACATGACTTAAGGTTTTTGAGTTTTTCCTTTGCCCTTATGTTGGTTTTAGATCAGGGAACGGTGTCATAATGGTCTGTGATTTGCAATCGTCTGTGGTCTGCGCAGCCCTTTGAGACTCTTTGTGATTAAGGGCCAATCAAATAAACATGACTCGACTTGACAAATAAATATTGCACGTGGTTAGATCTTAACAAACTACGTTTTATTCACACGACTAGTTAAATTGTACCGAACGAAAGAATGAAGCACATTGTTGACACAAGCACTCGCAATCTTAGCAAAGGGGGAACGGGGAAGAAACTCAGTAGCTATAATGAAAGTACTTATCAATAAACCCGCTTTCAAGATAATCAACTCACTTAAATAAGGATTTTCCTAGTGTGTCACAATGATATTTATACCCAGCACCAAAACAGTTTATTGTAAAATCCTTACTTGCCTAAATTTGGGTCGGACGAAGCATCGTGCGGCGATGAATTTGAAGTCAGGACCTTTGAACTGCGGGACCGACGCGCTAACCTTGATGAGAAAAGTAAAAGATAAAAAAAAAGGAATAAATAAGGGTCATCTCAACGAGTATTAAAACAAATGCACATCAAATAACCTCAAAATGAAAATATTCCCGTCAGTAAAAATCAAACGCACCCAGTCATAATTCAAATAATAAACGGAAAAAAATCGGAATTTGGATTGCAGGCGCGCATTTTGCCTGTTCAATTCTGTCATTATTTTCCCACTTTTTTGTATTTCAGGCATCGGGGTCCCTCCACCAGGCAAGAACTCGGCTTTTCACCCACCCGGGCGGCGCCCGATCCAGGGATGCCAACGTGCAGGTATCCCTCCAGAATCTAAAGGGGTTTTCAGAAAACGGATACCCGGGTAGCGCCGCCCTTGGTATTTTGCCAGTCCACCAAAAACTAAAGCAAAAAATCAACACAGAAACTGCTAAAAAGTAGAAGACCTCGTTAATATTCACGAATATGCTACGGCTAAGGCTCACTATTGTCGCTAATGCGCGTTAGCTAGGGGCGACGGCGCTCACATCCTTGACGAATGTCGGGGTGCGTTCATTTCCCTGTTTTAAAATCTCCGACTCGTTTCACACTCTAGGCCAGAGGTGGGAACACTACAACCCGAGGGCCACGTGCGACCCTCGGGCATTTTCACCCGGGCCTTCCGCCAAACTAAAAGGCTGAAATTATAATGACAATATTCCCTTCTCAAGGTTTCTTCATTTTCCTCATGTTGAGGTTTTTGAGTTTTTCCTTTCCCTCATGAAGGTTTCAGATCAGGGGATGCTGTCATTGTAGCCTGTACAGCCCTACGAAACTCCTTGTGATGAAGGGCCAAACAAATAAACGACTTGAATAGTAAATAAAGTACTAGAAATAAAAAATGTATTTTGCTCTCAACTTTGTCCCCGTTGTCCTTTGATGTGTCTACAGAAATACTACAATGATCAAATTTAGTGCTTAAAAACAGGGACCTCCTATATATACTTTTTTGTTCTGAAAAGAAAGTACCACAGAAATAATACAAAAATACTTCTAATTCTATGATACAAAAATACAGAAATGATACAAAATACTCCTATGGAAATAATTAATAAACGCTTCTGCTGAAATACCACGACAGTAATACTATAATACAAAAAAAACAAACATTTTTTTTTACAACAAAATACATATACAGTAATATCATAAAAATACTACAAATATACTACATCATTCTACCATGGAAATACTTTCAAACTCTACAGAAATACTACAAAAATACTACAATGGAAATATTTCAAAGCACTTCTGCAGAAATACAACAGAAATACTATAAATATTCTCCTAGGGAAATACATCATGAATACCATGACAGTGATACTATAATACAAAACCATTACTACAGAAATATCTCAACACAAATACTAAAGGTATATGCCAGAAACTCTACTATGGAAATTCTTTAAAAATACTACATGCAAACTACAAAATAGCACTGTGGAAATACTACAAAAACACTAATACATTAAAACTGCAGTCATACTCCAAATATACTACATAAATACTTGTGCAACTAGAAAAGTGAATATCAAACGAAGTGCTTCAAACAGGGACCTTCTATATCATTGTGAGTATTTCAAAACCGATTTGATCAAGATGTCTGCCTCATTTTACACAGAAATTGGGTAGGTCACCAGGACGGGCCCCCGAGCCACATTTTTCAAACCCAGTGTGGCCCCAAACTCCAAAACGCTGCTTCTCACTGGCTGGCTTTTTTTGAATGGGAATGCACGCTAGCTAGGAGCTAGCCTTCAGGCGGCTTCATCGGTTGTCGGCGGCACTTTTCTATTTCCCATTTGAAATTTCCAGCTTATGTTCGTTAGCTGGGTCACTGGCGGTAGCTCAGGAGGTACCAACAGGTGGCAGGTTCCATTTCCGGCTCCTCAGCGTTAGATGGGCAAGACACCCAAGCCCTAATAACCTCTCTTTGCGCCGCAGGGGGCGTCGCCGTCAGCCGACGAGCTGGCCTTCTGGTTGGAGGACGTCGGCACGCCGGGATACGATTCGCTGCTGAAGCGTCGGCAGGCGGAGCTCCGCAGGGCCAGGGTCCGCAAGATGGCCGCCCTGGTGGGGGCCACGTTGGCTGTGGTCCTGGTGGTGGTGGTGCCCGTCTGCGCCATCAAGACCTGAAGCGCTCGCTGGATAGCCGCCAACGACGGGGAGCGCTCGCTGGATAGCCGCCAACGACGGGAAGCGCTGGCTGGCTAGCCGCTAACGACACTGAGCGCTAGCTGGCTAGCCGCTAACGACACTCACGACACGCTAGCCGGCCGATTTATTTTGTTCTGACGGAATACATTCGTTCGATATCCTGATTCCGTTCCGCCTATTCCGTGACTCGCCGATCCCGGTTGACGCCGACTGCCCGATCGCTGTTAACGGCCTGACCTTCAGCTGACATTTACGCCGGCGACCTTTCAGAATAAACGGAAAAGCTTTTCAGGCGAAGCCGGCTCGTAAAACAACGCATTTCGGTTAACGGAGCGAGCGCAATCGCGTCCAAGGAAATCTGGGCCGGCGAGCTAGCAGATGCGTGGCAGCCATTGTTTTTCTGGCCAAAAGATGAAATCTCATCAATTATTGCAAGACTTTAGCGCAAAAGGGGAGTGTCACCGGGACTGCTGAGGAGGGGACTGGTCTGGGGGTGGCGTACCTTGAGAAACATTTCGGGTTAAGAAGGTCTTGGGGGGGGAAGCACCAACTGAGGCAGGGGCGCTCAAGAATAAAGTAGTATTTAATAACAAAACCTGTACCAAAGTAGCAACTAACGATATGTCCAAAAAAGAAACAATAAACAAACCTTGCTGAGTTCAAAATGGAAACCAAGACGATAACAGGAAATGGAAACTGCAACGAGCAAAGTAACCAAGACAACCAGAAACTCGGCGTGCTGCCGAAATGAATGACACAATGAACCGACAGCGTGTAATGTCCCAAATCTCCTTTTGAAGAGTTCTGGAGAATCAGGCAAACGTGTTGATAATTGGACACGCCTGTGTCCAGTTCAAACCCTTGTCGGGGGCCTCTGGTGGTAGGACTTATGTCAGATTTTTCCGTTACGTTTTGGAGGTGATGGACTCTCGTTGGGTAGGCAGGAACTGGAAACAGGCGTGCTGAAGAAGAGGGATCGTATTACATAACAAAAGAAGGTACCAAGTAGCAAACAAACAAGGCTTTACTAGACAAGGGAATGCTCAAACCGGTACTGAAAAATACATGGCGCAAAGTAACAAAGAAACCTGGAACAAAACACAAACCTGGCATTACCTGCCGTTGTTGGGGTGGAAATGAAATGACACAATGACTCGACAGTGTGTAATGTTCAAAATGTCCTTTTAAAGGCTTGTGAAAAATGGACACACCTGTGCCCAGTTCAAACCCCAGTCGGGGCCCTCTGTCGGTAGGAGGTATGTCCGACCCCAACGGTACTTTCCTCCCTTCAAAGAGTTTTATCTTGTGAACTACTCAAGCTTATCAAGCATTTGCCTGAGGAAACAGGCTGCATTATCATGTCGGTGCGATGCCAGAAGCGGTTTGGTGTTTCCCTTTTTATGATTGTGTCCCCTTCTGGTGTTTATTCCTCCCACAATCCCGTGACTGAACTATTTGCAATAAAGAAGGGGAGGTGTCGATGGTCAGGACTTGAGCTGATGGCATCTGCGCGTGAGCTGAAATCGATGTCTCTTGTCTCATCGTGTATTTTATTCTGAAATGTCAGGCGATAGACAAAACATCTTCTGGCCTTTGCCCTCCAAAATAAAAGCAAAAGTTTTAAGGTTAAATGAGATTTTATTGGTTATAAGCATCAGGAGGAAAATACAGTTATTGCTGTTATCTAAGTGCACACATTGATTAAAGTACAGATTATAAGAGACTTGAAAAGGGATGGTATTTATTTATCACTTGAAGATGAGCTCCCCCTAGTGGAAATCTGGCAGCTTGTGCCGGGCTTTCTGGTGAAGGTCGTAGGAGGTTACAGATCGCGAGCGTGTCGCGAGAACCGATAAACGGCGGGCGGCTTGTCGTTTTTCGCAGCCGGTCTGTTGACCCGTGCCGGTTCGGGGTTTCTGGCTTGGCTCGCTGCCGCCGTCGGGTTGGTCTTCACGGGCAACTTGCTAGGACGCGGCAACTTGCTTTTGGTTTTATCGACGGCCGCCGCCGCCCCCGGTGCCGCTGCCGCCGCTCCTGATGTCTCCGGCGCCTCGGTTTTTCTGCCCGTCTTATCGACTTGCACAGACTTTCTGGCGGCAGGAACTAGCGGCGGCTTGCTAGCGAGCGCGGTTTCCCGTTTGAAAGGGAAGCAGGTGACTGGCAACGGCGCTACCTTGGAGGTGACGGCCATACGCAGCTTAGGTCGGGCGGAGCGCATCTCCTGAGAGGACGTCGGCAACTTCGGGACGTCCTGGGAAGTCGAGGGCAGATCCCGGACGGAGGTCGCCGGCGGATCGACCGACGCCTTGGCCTGAGACGGCTCGTCGCCAGATTTGTTGATCCTGGAGGTCTTGTTCAAGCGCCTCGATCCGGCGGACGATCCCTCCGGTTCTTCGGGAACCGGGGTGTGGATTTTAAAACCGCGATAGCGATCGGGGTGCATCCGGACCCGGACGGAAGCCTTCTCCTGCGAGTCCTGACTTTGGTTCGGTAACGGAACGATCCTATTCCTCCCGAACAAGAGCTTGACTTTTTGCCACCAGGCTAACCCGGAAAGAACTCTAGGACGGCGCCTGGCCCAACGGGGGAGAAGAACCGGCTTCTTGGTGAGCCTGAAGAAGTCTAACAGTTTCTGCCACCAGGTTTTTGGTTTGGTCCTGGAGAGGAACTTTCCACGCCACTTCTTGGACTTGAGCGTTTGAGCCAAGTCCGCTAGATTCTTGGCGTCCTCCTCCACTTCCTTGTCCTCCACTTCCTCATCCTTTTCTTGATCCTCATCCTTCTCGTTCTTCTCTTCCCCATCTTTTTCTTCATCTTCTTCTGTTTCCTCTCCCTTATTCTTTTCTGGATCTTCTTTCCTTTCCTGTGCCTTATCCTTTTCTTTATCTTCTTCCTCATCCTCCTCGTAGAGGTTGTCCTGGCAGAACTTCATTTTTTCAAAGGCTTCGCTAGCACTGAAAGAACACAAAGACACAAGGTTTAACGAGCAGGGACGTGGCCTGTTAAGGCGCGGCCTTACGCCAGCTATGAGGGGCGGGGTTCGGGTCATCTCAGTTCCACCGAGAGGAAAACCCAAGTCTCGGGTCTCGTCTAAACGTGAGCAATTACTTGCTTCGTTTCCCATAGCGTTTGATGTTCTGCGATCCTAGCCAGCGATATTTTCTACTGATCAAACATTGGCCGAATAACGCGGACCCAGACATTGAATTATTTTTTGGAATGAACAAAGAATGCTTGTTATACACAAAGAAATATAGTCCTAACCTTGTGTTTTTAGATACTAGTTTGGTCATGGATGAACAGAATGTCATCTCCATCTATCATCTAGCGCTTATCCAGGGTTGGGTCGCGGGAGCAGCGCCCTCAGCAGGGAAGGCCAGACCGACATAGCTCCAGCCACTTTGTCCAGCTCGATCGACAGGATCCCAAAGCCTTCCCGGGCCAGCCTAGAGACAAAGTCTCTCCAGTGTGTCCTGGTTTATCCCTGAGGACTAGCTAACCAAGTCCCGGAGAGCCGCATGTCCTGCATGTGTTTGGAGTTTCTCTGCTCCAATGGAGGTGATTCCGGGATCCTTATCCAGCGCTCACAAAGCTTGCTAACAAGCTGAAAATTGGCATCACCCGTGTTGGAGCAGAGAAACCTCCAAAACATGCAGGACATGCGGCTCTCCAGGACCGGGTTGGCCATTCCTGCTCTAGGACATACCTGAAACACCTCCTGTCCATCCTTATCAGGTCCACATCATCCATGTTCCTGACCCTAAGCGAGGGTAGGAACGTCAATCGACCGCTAAATCAAAAGCTTTGCCTTTCGGCTTAGCTCTACGGTGGACCGGGACAGGGTCCGCACGACGGCAGACTCTGCACCGATCCTTCTTGTCGATCTACCTTTCTGTCCTAACCTTACTTGTGAACAAGACCCAGAGATACTTGTCCTTCACGAGGGGCAGGATGTATTCCCCGACCAGGAAGGAGCACGCCGCCTTTTTCCGGCCAAGAACTGTGGTCTCAAACTCGGGGGTGCTGCAAACCGCTCCGGTGAGGGCTAAAGATCACGGCCTGAGTGAGCCAACAGCACCACATTTTCTGCAAAAAGCAAAGATGCGATGCTGAAGCCTCCCCAACCGTACCCCTTCAACGCCGCGGGTCGGCCTAGAAATTCCGTCCGTAAAAGTTATGAACAGAATCGGTGACAAAGCCTTGACTGGAAACTACTCCGACTTCCTGCCGCCAATACGGACCAACCTATGACACCTGTCGTACAGGGACCGCACAGACCCGAATAAGACTGGTAGCCCTCGAAGCCGGAACGTGGTTAATGGACTTACTAGGAGCTGGTAGCCCGATGGCCATTCAGGTGACTCATCGTGAGGAAAGGGTGGTCGAGCGCCTCCCCGGGCGTGATCCGGCGATCCGGGTCCATCTGGAGCAGACGCTTGAGGAGGTCCACGAAGGCCCTGCGGTCCTCCAACTCCAAGGGATCGCTCACTTCCGGTTTCCTCTGCGAAAAGATCTCTCGTATTACATTAGCTTTAGCATCGTGCTAACAGCGAGGCGGACCTACATCGATCAGGTTGTCCAAGCAATTGAAGGACCAGGGCAGCGCTTCAAACTGAGTTCCGGTCCTGTCCCGGTATTCGTGCTCGTTCTACAAACAAGACAATGAAGGCAGGTGACAAAAGAGCCGGATTAGAGCACGGGTGCCAAACTCGTGGCCCGCGGGCCAAATGTGGCCCGCCGCATTGTTTTATCCGGACCGGGAGACATTGCTGAGAGAAGCGCGAGAGAAAAACGAGTAGGTCGTCAACCTGCAGTTGGAAATATGTCCGTCGGATGTCCCTAAAGCCAGGCGACACTCGCAAAGCAGCCGTTGTAGCTGTATTTCACGACTACCGGACAACATTGAGAAAACCGATCCCGATCGTTATTTTTACTTTAGATAAAAGTCTTGGACTTTGCTTTTTAAGGCCAAACGAAAAACTGAATAAATAAATCAATTCAAAATAGTTTTAGCTCCTTTCTATAATACATGTTAAATATAACAGCATCTTTCGAAAAACTTTCATGTTGTCTTCATTTTAAGAACCATTTTTGTACTTTTCTATCCAGCTTTCTACAATTAGGACCAATCTCGGAAATATCATAACATTTAAAGTCAAATCAAATTTAATTCAAAGATTTTTTTTCAGCTTTTTAACGGCTCATTTGGACCTATTGACAACAGCAGCGATAAATCCTAAAATCCATGATTTAAAGGAATGTTTGTGTGCTATTTTTTTCACTTTCCAGTCTGCGTTGGTTTCTCAGAGTTAAAGAAAAAGTCAAATTGTGAGCCTCCAAAAGGACCCCAGCCTTCCAGGAAAGTCACACTTTTGATGCCATTCGTTTAATAGCATGTGGCCCCGAGGCATAAGCCAGCTAATTGACTAACGACTAGGGAGCTAACAAGCTATATATATATATATATATATATATATAAATACATATATGTGTGTGTGTAGTGTGTGTATATGTATATTTTTGGGGGGGTATGATTGATGATTTTTTATCTGTAAATTTACAAAATAAGAAGAGGTGACTAGAGATTAGTCTCCTACAGCCTCTCTGCTGTGCCACGCGCATAAAAATAGTGCAGAAATACGACACTAATACTTTACTACAATAATACAGCAGAAATACTACGGATAAACTACATACATACTGAAAATGAATACTACAAGTCATAAATCTACAAAAAGACTACAAAAAAAGACTACCGATATAAAACAAAACCCTATCGTACAAAAAATACCCCAGAGATGCTACTATGGAAATACTGCAAAACTAAAAATACAGTTATACTAAAAGAAAAACTACAGAACTCAAAATGCAATACAAATACAAAGATACATTGGAGTAGAACATGGAATGAGTTCTAGTAGGTAGTAAAGGATGGCCCCGAATCTTATTTTACTGAGGGCCCCATGAAAGTGCGGGGCCTTTGGGGCCAGGGGCCAAAATGAAAAAAAAAAAAAACGAAAAAATGACTTTGTGGAGTTTGGTCTTACCAAGAGGCGCCACTTTTGCGGAGCTCCCGGGACTTCGGCGAAGTACTTGTGCGTGTTCTTACTGGCTTTTAGCATATGGTTGGGAACGGGGCCCACCACCGCGATGATACTCCGCAACTGGGAAAAAATACACCAAGAAGTCAACTACAAATATACAGACGTACTACAGAAAGAAAACGACAGAACTACTAAAAAGTACTTCATATACAGAAAGTTACTATAAAAGTTCTAGAGAATAAAAAGAACACAACCATACGACAGGTGTACAACAAAATACTACTATGGAAATACTTCCAAAATACTACTGTAGAAATACTAGAAAAATAAGCTACGGTAATACCAGGAAAATATGACAGAAATACTACAAAAATACGACAGGTATACAACAAAATTCTACTGTGGAAATACTAGAAAAATACGACAGAACTACTAACAAATACTACTACGGAAATACTTCCAAAATACTACTGTAGAAATACTAGAAAAAAAAGCTACGGTAATACGACAAGAATACTACAGAAATACTACGTTACGTAACAGCGTTTTTTTCAGTAACACTCTTGTATTCTCTCCTTTCTCTCTCCTTTTGTTCCTTCTCGCTCTCTTGTTCTTTCTTTTTCTATCTCCTTTCATTCTCTCTCTTTCTCTCTCTCTGTAATTATATATCTATATGTATCTCTATCAATCTATATCTATATCTTGATCTTTTACTATCCATTTCTCTGTCTCTGTTTCTCTCTAGCTCTGTCTCTCTCTCTCTCAACGGCTTTGCAGATTTTCCCTTTGGGAGCGATGTCCCGGCCCCCCGGTCCCTTGCCCCCGGGATCCACGCCTTTACAAATAGGATTCAGTCCTCTCACGACCCCGCTATTGGGCTAGGGTCCACGGTGGAGAGGCGGGGGGGCACGTACCATGTTGAAGTTGGATTTGGCGGAGAAGAGGTAGTTGCCCAGGTACAAGAAGGAAAGCACGCAGCCCAGAGACCACATGTCGATGGCCTCGCTGAAGGGAAGACCCAAGACCACTTCGGGCGACCTGCGCAAAAGCACAAAACCACATTTTTCAGCGGGGGGGCGGACGCCAATCTCCGGCCTCTCGTCCTCGCCGGGGACGGGCGTGCCCCCCGGGGAGGAGGAGAGGCGGCGACGGGGGTACCTGTTGCCCATGGGCTGCAAGGTGACGCCGTAGCTCCGAGGCGCCTGGGCGGTGGACATGGCCAGACCGAAGTCGATGAGCTTGACCCGGAAAGGTTCCGCCAGCCGGTCCACCAACATCACGTTGTCCGACTTGAGGTCCGTGTGGATCACGCCGATGCTCTTCAGGGCGGCGAACGCCGTCAGGAGCTAAACGACAACCGGACCCCGGAGTTATTCGGAGACGGAGCCCTCTCGGATATTAGACCGATCGCGGGGTGTCCCGCGGACCCAAAGAGGGGTTGCGATAAAAGCCCGAAACGATAATTCACGATAGATCGGCGAGAGGGCGGTCGAGACGTGACGGCGGCGTGAGGTGGGAGCCCGGAGTATTTATGGTAGAAATGACTAATTGTCTGAGAGTAAGGACCTGGGGGGATTGGAAAAGGGGCTAATGCTGCCACCTCTTGGAGTGGAGAGGGACGGCAGGCGCCACAACTTGTCCTTACTCTGCTTCGACCCCGGGTTGGTCCACTTTTTTCATGGCCAAATTCAAGAACTTTTAAAGGTCTCTCATAGTCAATTTTGAAAATACCGTTACCAGAAAAAATCTGGAGTGTTGTTTACATATGCTGTTTTTAATCAAGACATGGATTTTTAGATCTCGAGTAAACGGTTGAATCGACTGGACCTGTTCTAGCGAGTCAAACAAATGTGAGTTTTTGGTTTCGACGGAAAGCGGAAGAGGGGCAGCGCGGCGGCGCAGTGGTTAGCGCGTGTGCAGCTTCCATTTTCAGTTGCAGGAAGTTCTTCCCCACGACCACTTGGAAATGCTCATTCTTTGCATGGCCCATAAAAAACTCATACACGTTTCGTAGTGCCCTTTTTAAGTGTGGCATGCACCCGTCCCCTAGGAGGCGATGCCACTTCGTGGCGTAAAAACGAATGCCAGCTGCAATCGAGGGAAGACGCAAGGCAACGGCAAAGGGAAACCACCGGAGAGCAGTGTCGGTGTCATTTTAAAGCAGACTTGTGGCTACAAATTCAAGCATTTAAAGCCCTTCGCAGTCGGTCCCTAAGAAACCCTTCAAACGGAAGCTCGTGACACAAACTGCAAATACCCAAAACATGCCAGTAAACCAATCAGAGCAATTTGAGGTTGGCGGATCTCTGCACATAGCGCAAGGAACTCCCTTCGCTCCCTTGCTCAGTCTGCGCCCAAGGTAAGTATGACGATATACTTTTGGTTTGCAGTGTACATTTTTACAATAGAACTTTGCTCGCACCTTGTTTTAAAACCATGATGTAGGACGAAAATGAGCCTCAACACTCTTAAACGAGGGAGAGTAATTTGACGTGGTACGTTTCAATTGGAACGGGACACGGGCTCCGGCATTATTTCATAGATTTGATCGAATCGGCAACCGTGACAGTGAAATCCACTGTGCTTCTGTGTGGAGAGCGGCTTTGTCGAATTTTGCCGAGTTACGGAGAGGCTAATCCTTTTGCTTTGACGGCGGGGGCCCACCTGTTGTGCGACGGGTCGGATGTGGTTGGGCCAGGCGGTCTTCCACTTCTTCCCCACCACCACGCTGAACAAGTTTGTGTCCAGGAGCTCAAAAACCAGGCAGGGAAGGCACTTGAAGGTGAAGCTGTCCAGGAAAACCACGATGTTCTTCTTTTCCGGGTCCAGGACGCTCACCAGCTCCTGCATCTCCGTCTGAGGACAGGACACGCGTGGATTAGAGCCCCGGTGTGGCATATTTGACCACTAGATAACACTGCGGTTCGATGCGAAGGAAAACCAGTGCAGTCGTGATGCATACGAAAACCACATTGCGATCTGTCAAGCGTTTAAAACTCTTTCACGATGTCTAAAAATTGGCCAAAGATTTACCGCACTCCAAACTTTTCGTGAGGCAGATCTGCCATTGTTGTTTTGGTCTCGCGGTTCGAGTTGTGTAGTGAAAGTCCGTTTCTTTTTAGAGAACCGGCTTTTTCGGCTCAACTCATTCAAGAGAGCCGGCTCTCAAACGGCTCACTTGCTTTGATACATTATATTTCGAATGATGATGTTGTATAAAGTTAGGAAAAAAATATAAAAGGAGAAAATGAAAAAAGACAGGTTTGTGGTTATCCCTTTCATCGGTATATTACCAACAATAATTTAATGCAGAAAATGAATTCATAATTTGAATAAGAAAATGTATTATTCTACTTCATTCTATTTGCATCTATTTTTTCCTTCTACAGTGAACATCCAAGCGACTTCATTTTTGAACTTTTTTTATGATAAACCTCATTCATGTCGAGCAACTCGGTGTCTCACAACAAAATGTTCATTAACAATATATATGATATAAGGAAACACGTGTACAATATAACATGTTACACTACATAAATAAACATGTTGGAAAAAAAAAAAGAAGATTTTTTTTTGTATTTTGTAAGGGAAAGTACGACAGTTTGTAAGGGCATGGGAACACTAAATTTTGGGGACCCCTAGATCTCTGTTGGGACCCATAGACTTTTGAGCATGCGAGTCCCCGGGACCCATCACTTTTCACAGCTAAAATGAACACTGGTGTAGTGTAGTATTTCTGCAGTAGTATTTTTGGAGCATTACAGTAGTTTTCTTTTAAATTTGGTAACTTGTAGTATTTCCATTGTCTAATTTTTGTTGTATCTGTCCGATTTCTCTCGTATTTTTGTTGTATAGTATTACTGTAGTTTTATTTTTGAAGTATTTTTAATATTTCCATAGTAGAATTTTTCTAGTATCGCTGCACATATACAGTAAATATACCCGTCACTTGTGGAGCTTAAATATTTAGAGTGGCCGGCGGAACATTTTCTTATTTGTAAACTAACGTATATTTGATAGTATATAGAAATAATAATCACTCACACACAAAAAAAATACATAAATAATGAATTATATATATAAGTTAGCCACTGTTGGGGACTCCTAGGCAGCTGCTTAGCTCACCTACGCCTTGGGTTTTGGGAAGGCTTAGCTCACAAGAAGACCGAGACCCACCTGGTTTTCATACAGCGGCCAGTTCTTGACCTACACCCACCTCGTTCTCATACAGCGCCTGGTTCTTGTGGAATTTGAGGGCCACGTTTTGGGACGTGGACAGGTTCCGTCCCTTGAAGACGTGGCTGCTGGTGCCTCGGTCCAGGAGCTTGCCCACGTGGTAGAAGCCGCAAGCGCTCTCGATGACGCAACCCTCCATCCGGGCCGGATCTCGGGAGTCCACCTCGCCAGGAAATGCCGAAGAACTGGAAGACCGACTTAAGAGTTTTCAGAAGGGACGAAAATTACCTGAAGGTGGCTGCTGACTCGCTCGGGTGGATCTCGCGTGAAGGAATTCGGAAGGTGGCCGATGCGGAGGGCGGCTGAAGATACCAGAAGGCGACCGTGCCGCTTCAAGATCTTTGTCATGAGGGATCTAGCAGAAGGTGGACTTTATATCACACCGTTGTCATCGGAACGCTGAGATGTCATCAGAGCGCAATCGTGACGTCATCCTCCCATGACCGACTCCGTGATGTCGACAGAGCTCTCTACCCGTGACATCATCGACCCGCATCACCGAGTTTGGAAAAGAAAAATTAAACAATTTAAAAACATTTTTTTAAAATTAAATTCAAAAGTACATAGGAGGAGGAAAATAATAGGGTCAAGTACTAGAAATCTAGTGAAAAACGGTGAAAACAATGTCAAAAGAACTGAAAAATATGAAAAAGTACTTCAAAAACAGGGAAACGCTGAAAAAAGAACAGAAAGTACTTAAAAGTGTGAATGAAAATAGTGAAAAGTGTGTTGGGGGGTGGTAATACAGTCAAGTATTGGAAATGAAAAGGAAAACTGGTGAAAATGAATTCAAAAGAACTGAGAAACATTCAAAAATCTGAATAATGTGAAAAGTAATGTATTGAAAAGTGTACTGAGGATCAAAAAGAACTAAACCTATCAAAGCGTACTCAAAACACGATAGAAAGGTGCATATAAAGTAAAAACTAGTGAAAAAATAGTGAACAGTATAGAAAATGATGAGAAATTGAGTGAAAATCTTTTAAGAAATACACCTGAAAAATAAAAAAGTACTGAAAAATGATCGAACAAATGTGAAATGTATATGAAAGTATTGGAAAAAATAGGGAACCATGTTTAAAAGAGTACTTTACTGCAGGGTATCAAAAGGAACAGATCATATAAAATGTACTGAAAAATGAGTGGAAACATGTTCAAATGCTGTCAAAAGTACTTCAAAGTACTCAAAATAGTGAATAGTAGGCGAATACTACGGACAAGTATAAGAAATGAAGTGAAAGAACTGAAAAACATTCAAAAGTACTGTGATTTGAGTGAAAATAACGGATACAAGTATTTGAAGGTAGTGAAAAATCGTGAAAAGTATGGGAACAGTATAGAAAATGGAGTGAAAATTTTTTAAAAAATATGTAAAAAGACCTGAAAAATAACTGAAAAATGATTGAACAAATGTGAAATGTATGTCAAAGTATTGAAAAAATAGGGAACCATGTTTGAAAGAGTACAAAAACACTACCGATGTGCAAATAATGTAAACAGTAGTGAAATATAGTGAAAAGTATGGGAACAGTATAGTAAATGATGAGAAACTGAGTGAAAATCTTTAAAAAAAAATACGTAATAGACCTGAAAAATAAAAAAGTACTTGAAAAAATAGCGAACCATGTTCAAAAGAGTACTGTACTGCGGGGTATAAAAAGGAAGAGATAATATAAAACCTACTGAAAAATGAGTGGAAACATGTTCAAATGCTGTCAAAAGTACTAAAAATAGTCAACAGTAATAAGGTCAAGTATCAGAAATGAAGTGAATAATAGTGAAAATGATTTTCAAAGAACTGAAAAACATTCCAAAGTACTGTGATCGAGTGAAAATAGTGGATAAAAGTATTTCAAAGTAGTGAAAAATAGTGAAAAGTATGGCAACAGTATTGAAAATGATGAAAAATGGAGTGAAACTCTTTGAAATAATATGTAAAAAGACTTGAAAAATATTTGAAAAATCATCAAACAAATGTCAAATGGATGTCAAAGTACTGAAAAAAATAGGGAACCATGTTTAAAAGAAAGAGTATTGTACTGCGGGCTAGAAAAAGGAACAGATAAAGAAACATGTTCAAATGCTTTCAAAAGTACTTCAAAGTACTAAAAATAGTCAACAGTAAGGAAATACTACGGTCAAGTATCAGAAATGAAGTGAAAGAACTGAAAAACATTCAAAAGTACTATGGTTTGAGTGAAATTAATGGATACAAGTATTTGAAAGTAGTGAAAAATTGTGAAAAGTATGGGAAAATGACGTCAACTTTCGAAATATTGAAAAAGAACTGGAAAAAAAGTGAAAATAATCTCAAAAGGATTGAAAAGAGTCAACTGTATCGAAGACGGTCATGCAAAGTAGGAAAAAGAACGGAAAAATATCGAAAAGTACGCAAAAATTATACTCACGGCATTAGCTCAGAAGGTAGAGCGCTCGTCTTGAGATCAAGAGGTCGCAAGTTCGATTCCCGGCTCCTCCGTGTTATATGTCGAAGTGTCCTTGGGCAAGACACTGAATCCCTAATATCCCCAATAAGCAGGCAGGCGCCTTGCATGGCAGACTCCCTATTGGTGTGTGAGTGTGTGTGTGAATGGCTAAGTGTGAAGCCCATTGTAAAGCGCTTTGGGAGCTCTTCGTTGACTGGAAAAGCGCTAGAGAAATGCAGAGCGTTTACCATTAACCAACACGACTGCTTTTCTTAGCTCCCCATTTTTTTAGAAAATCAATTTTTTTTCCAAATCGAAATCACAAAAAGCTCGACTCCAGAGACGTATTTAAGTCGAAGGTCGCTTTATTTTCGCTAGTGCATAAACGAAGTGCATACATTTGTGTTTTGGCTTATCCACTTACTTCCACTCACTATACTTTTTGAATATTCTGTGAGTAAAAATAGAAATCAAATGGACTGCTTTTTATGTCAAAAGGATAACAAAAATGGTCAAATAACAGGACAAGACAAAAAATGATAAGACTGAAAAAGGAGCTCAAAAAGACCCCAAAAATGAGGCAAATACGCCCGAAATCAACTGATGGATGACCCCAAAAACCACCAAAAACAACCCCAAAAATCCTGAACCACTCCCAAAAATACGATCGAAAAAGGCATCCCGAAAACAACGGAAAACCTGAACTGACAAGGGACAGAAAAACCGGCGACGCAAAATGCACCCCAAAAACAAGTATAGTAAGTGGCGTTTTGACACAGAAACACAAAAAGGACTCGAGACGAATCGAGAATCCGGTCGCCGACGGAGCAAAAGTTATCGCGCGCTGTTAAGTCTGAAAAACTAGAAAAATTGGCGTACGGGTAAACCGTGGGTTCCAGTGCGAGTGGGCGTGTATGGTGGGCGGGGCTTAGCCAGGAAGCAAAAGAAAACTCGCGTGGTCAGAAGACAGAGGAGAAGAAAGCCGTCCTCGTGTTGCGTGTCAGAATCGGAGAAAAATCATCCGTGACGGTAAATAGTTTTACGGGATCCCGGCGGTTAAATACCACGGAGCGAAAAGATTGGACCGGGGCACTCGTCCAAAAGGCTGGGGTTTGCGGCGCACCCTTCATATCAGGTAAGAGAAATGAAACGCTTCCGATCGTTGCCATTCGGTCCATAATTCCTGAACCATAGCGGCAAAGTATCTTGTTATTTTCGTAGCTTAAGCTAACTGTTAGCGTGTCGCCGAAGAGCAGACGCTCGCCTCGTAAACGTCGAAATGAAAAACAATTTATCTCGATCTCGCGGCTTTATTGCGTTTCATCCCGTAAAACTTTTACGACGGCTAAGGTTTTTTTTTGTTCTCTGATTCTGGCACACAAACACACAAGTGCACTCTTTTCCTCGGTCTCCTGACCAGCGCAAGTATCCTTCAGCCTCCGGCTTCCACGTCGCGCGACGTGGGCTACGAGCGGGTCCGGCGCGAGCGGGCGCGGTCGGGGCCCGGACTTCACGGCCCCCGGACTTCACGGCCCCGTCCCCCCGCCCCCTTTCAGGAAGCGGTCGGATTTTTGTCGGCTCATCCGAAACTGCCGCCGAGCCGATTGCGCTTCCAAAACGGAGGCGAGCATCCTCTGCGGAGGGAAAAACAATCTGGTCTCGTTTCCAATATGTGAGAAACGGGGAAAAGGGAGAAGGGCGAGCACCTGCGCCGTCTTTTCGTCCTTCAGTTCGACGCTGCGAGCGGATTCGTGGAGGTTTTCCTTTTTGGGCAGTTTCAACTTGGGCTGCTCCTGAAAAAACGCAAACCCCAAAAATATCTTTACCCGACGACGAGTCTACCGAGACAATTACCGCGGCAATTCTGAGAGTTGGGACTGGGCTCTGTCGTGAATTCGTTAGCATGTAGCTGTTAGCAACACTCGTTAGCACGCGACCATTAGCGTCACCTGATACCACGCAGCCGCTACGTGACTTGTTAGCATGTAGCCTTTCAAATGGCTTGTAAGCAAGTAGCCATTAGCGTGACTCGTTAGCATGTAGCCGTTAGCATGACTTGTTCGCATTTAACCATTCTCAGGTCGCCATTAGCGTGACTTGCATGCATCTACTTGTTAGCAGTAGCAGATACTGTGAATTGTAAACATGACTCGTTAGCGTCTACTTGTTAGCATGTCGCTGTTAGCTTGAATCGTTAGCATATAGCCGTTAGCATGACTTGTTCGCATTTCACCATTCTCAGGTCGCCATTAGCGTGACTTACATGCATCTTCTTGTTAGCATGTAGCCGATACCATGAATTGTAAGCGTGACTCGTTTGCGTCTACTTGTTAGCATGTAGCTGTTAGCATGACTCATTAGCATGTAGTTATTTGCACGAAGCCCTTAACGTGACTCCTTAGTATCTACACATTAGCATCAAGCAAGTGTTAGCACAGAGACATTCGCATTTGGCCTTTAGCATGACTCCTTAGCATGTAGCCTTCAGCGTAGCTCGTTAGCATCAACCCCTGAGCACGTCGTTGTAGCCATTAGCGTGCCTGTCTTTTGGCATGCCTTTTGCCCCACGGTTCAATTTCACGCAGGTCAGTGAACCCCATAAAAGGAGCTCCGAAAAAAAAAAAAAGGCGAGCTGAAAGTAAAGAAAAGCCCGCAGGAAAGGCGAGGCGGGGGGTCTTACCTTGCAGGAGATGAGGAGTTTGGTTCCGTCCAAGCGGGGGGGCCCCGTCAAATTCTCAAACAGACATTCCCAATCTTTGTGGAAGTGACCCAGGAAATCCAGTTCCTTCACGCACAACACGCGTCTAAACACAGGAAAATGTCAAAAGGGAGCCGTTCCGGAACCTTCAAAAGTTTAGGCCCGCGCTTTACCTCCTTTTTCAGTCTCTTGATGTTTTTTGTTTTGTTTTGGGGGGGGGGTACATTATCAGGTCATTTTTTTTGTTCACTTTGATTATTTTTGGGTCCTTTTCAAATTTTTATCGGTGGATTATTTTGTTTGATTCGAGGTCATTTCTCAATTCTTTTTCAGGGTTGTTTTTGGCCCATTTTTCTGTTGATATTCTTTTAATGGGCCGTTTTTTGAGGTCGGTTTTCGGTTATTTACGGTCAGGGGTTTCTATCCATTTTCAGGTTTTGGAGTCATTTTTCAGTGTTTCTTTTCCGAATTTGCTCAATCTTTGGTCGTTTTTCTGTCATTTTTCTCTCAAAAGAAGATCAGTTTGCTAGGGGTTTCCGAATTTTCCGTTAGCCTTCTGACACAATCTGCATACACCATGTACTTTTAGAAGACTGTCATGCTGCTTCGTTAAAAAGCAGCTAAAACAGTCACGGATCACATTAGCAAAGAACTGGGGTGTATTTCCGATCTTTTCCTTGAAAGAGGTTTTGGAAGCGACCTCAAACTTTTGAAAGTCGGTATACGGACGAAGGGCCGGACGGAGGGCCCGCCCACCTGCTGGTGACCAGGATGTTGCACTTCCTGTGTCCGGGGTAGGGGCAGTGGTCCCGGAAGACTTCGCCCTCCAGAAGCTTGAGCTCCGAACGCTGCCGTCGCAAAAAAACGTCGGCAAAA
Source organism: Urocampus carinirostris (assembly GCF_059441175.1). NCBI lineage: Eukaryota > Metazoa > Chordata > Actinopteri > Syngnathiformes > Syngnathidae > Urocampus > Urocampus carinirostris. The sequence continues at coordinate 502,183 of NC_142352.1, read as the reverse complement.
ATAGAAGACAAGATCACAAGATGCTATGGTTTCAAGCACTTTTTCCCAGCACTTTTGAAGTACGTTGAAGGCCAGTTTTCCAATTTCTCCAGTACCCTGCATTTTGGTCTCTTCACCTGTCCTTTAGGGTGCGACGCATGAAAGGGGATGACGCATCACAAGAAAACGTCATACAAGCTCATGCCAGTTGCCGTTCATCACCAGGGAAGATGAAATCCAATGTCGATCGTCCGGTCGATCCAAAACAACCAGAGAAATACAAATCCGCCCAAAAGCATCTCTGCCGCCATGGACGTTACTCATTGCTCGCTGTCTCTTTTGCCCCATAAAATGATTTTTTCTAGCCCCTTAGCGGCCTCGCTTGTAATTGACATCTTTTTTTTAGCCTGTTAGCGCCAAAAATGACCCACCTCATTTACCCCTACCTAAATAACTTTAGCCAATAGTGATCGATTCAAATGATGATTGACACATTGGTTAGTCAATGTAATACCTGGATAAATAGATACAAAGATGTCCCTATTGTATTCAATTACACCTGGAAATGAGTGAGCGTTACCCCACTAGTGATTCATATTTACAGACTCTTTCACGCACAAATTGGTACATACGTGGATTGACATCTGGAATTCGAATTTAAACGTTTACAACTCTTTCACAATGTCTAAAAATTGGCCAAAGAATAATACACAAATACAAAGTTTTTAGTGGCGTGAACTGGTCGTTTCCAAACGACCACCTTTGAAAAAAGCTTAGTTTTTCAGATTTGATCTGATATTGTCGTGGAATAATGAAGTCAGAGCTTATCGACATAATGAGGACACATTTGTTTGGACAGGAAATTCCAGGCTTGTTTCTCCGAGTTTAAATATCAGCGCAGCAATAATACTCGGCTTGGTTTGGAACAGCAAAGGGAAGCTGACGGGAACTTGGCTGGTGACTTTTGATGAGAAACATGTGGACGATTGCAAAACGGTATTGGCTGAGATAGTTCAATTCTGAGAAACACTGTCAATTCCGGGAAGTTTGCGCCTAGTAAGAGAAATACGTGATATTTCTGACGTGATGTTTCTGCTCCGGAGGGTATAAGAAAGCCGATTGTCTCTGAGACGAAGGAGAACGCTGTTTGAACGCTGACAAATATCAATAAACGACGTCTCCCTCTCCGTCAGACTTCTCTGCTCTTTGTGTATATTTTTGGGGGCGAGGCCCAGATACGGTCTGCTCTGAAATTTTGTCAAGGTACCAGGTAAGGTTTTGAGCCACCGTCTCACCCGTTTCCCAGGTAAGATGCCCGTGCTAGACTCTTCTGCAGACATGCGAATGAAGCCGAAAATGAAAGCAATTCGTGTGTGTTCCGACTTGGATGACTCCATGTCAGTAGCACTTGCACTTGAGAGTCTTCCCTTGGAATAGAGACCCCGAGGGTCCGTACGATTCGAGAAGAGCAATCGATTAGATTAAGATTTTAGGCAAATTTGACGGGAACAGTAGCGGGTTAAGGGAAAGACAAGAAATCCCATGTCTACGTATATGGCTTTGTTGCCCCGAGACCCAAACCATGTCGCTTCATTGACGGGTAAATAAGCCCCAGCCCAGGTCACAGCTCCTTTTGGCCACTTTATTGACGTTGTCACTAAAAAATAGAAGAGAAATCTATCTCCCGACACGGACGGAAGAAAAAAACAAAGCGCAAAAGGCATGCGGACGCTTGAGCAAGAAAGGAAAAAGAAAGTGGAGATCCCTTCTAGGGGGCGCTGTCCGGCTGCATGTCAATAGAAAGAGAAAAAGGCTTCAGTTGGGTTGGAATGAGAAGAAATCGTTTTTCAACACTTTTCATGCTCCTTCTTTGCACGGAAAGAAAAAAAGGAAAGTAGAAAAAGGAAAACAGAAGAAAAAGAAAAGAAAATATAAAAGACTACGAATACGAAAGAAAGGCAAAAAAGTGAAATAGGAAAAAATGAATGAAAAGATGAAAAAGGAAAGAAAATAAAAAGACTTCTTTTTATAGCATGGGGCTTCCCGACTCACCCGGAAGAGATCCAAGCCCTGCGCTTGGGTCAAGTGGTAGGGTCGGATGACGCCGTCCTCGCGGATGAGACGGGCCGGACGGAGTTTGCCCACGTCCTCGGTGGATTCGGCCGCCCTACCGAGAAAAAAAAAAACCCAAAGGTCCGCCATTCAAAGCGCTGGGGAAAGATGACAGGCAGGGGGCGCCCGAGAGGGCCTCACCTGATTTGGCCTCTGGGGGGCAGCGTGGGACGGGCACACAATCACGTCACACGTAAGGAAGACGGAAGAGGCGCAAATTCCACAAGAGAGCAGGGGGGGGGGGTACAAACGCTGGCCCGTGGGCCAAATGCGGCCCTTTCCCACCCCGAAAGACTCAAAATATAAGGACGGTATATAGAATACGAAATAAAGTACTACTGATAAAAAACGTGTTCGTCTACAACTGAAATAAGACGCTAAAATATCACAAAATGACTACAAAACTAGATATCAAATTTTGGACCTAATATATTCTTTTACTTACATTCTGAAAAACAATATGGAAATACTCCAAAAATATGACTACAAAAATACTACGATAGAAATATTACACCAGGACAACTACAAAAATTAAAATGCAGTAACATTATAAAAATACTAAAGAAATACAACAAAAATATGACTACAGTAATAACACAAAAATACTACTATAGAAATATTACACTAGGACTACTACAAAAATTAAAATGCTGTAACATTACAAAGATACTAAAGAAATACTCCAAAAATATGACTACAGTAATAATAAAACACAAAAATACTACTATAGAAATATTACGCCAGGACTACCGTATTTTCCGCACTATAAGGCGCACCGGGTTATAGGGTGTTTTGCCCCTCTAGCCTATGCGAGCCTGTAAATGATAAAAAGGAACCGCCCTCTTTACCTCCGAATAACTTTAGCCAATAGTGATCGATTCAACTGATGATTGACACATCTTTTTCAGCCAATTGCAGGCTTTGTTTTGCCCCTTTAGCCTATGCGAGCCTGTGAATGATAAAAACGATCCGCCCCTTTACCTTCGAATAACTTTAGCCAATAGTGATCGATTCAAATGATGATTGACACATTGGTTAGCCAATGAAACGCCGGTATATAAATCCCAGCATACACCGCGGACTACCTAGCGTTCGGGGGAAAATCGAGTCGGCGGCTGCTTGCCTTAGTTGCGAGACTTTGCGACTTCATATTGATCCATATATAAGGCGCACTGTGTTATAAGGCGCATGGTCAGCTTTTGAAAAAAATGAAGACTTTTAGGTGCGCCTTATAGTACGGAAAATACGGTACTACAAAAATTAAAATGCAGTAACATTACAAAGATACTAAAGAAATACTCCAAAAATATGACTACAGTAATAATGCAACACAAAAATACTACTATAGAAATATTACACCAGGACTACTACAAAAATTAAAATGCAGTAACATTAGAAAAATACTAAAGAAATACTACAAAAATATGAATACAGTAATAATATAACACAAAAATACTACTCTAGAAATATTACACCAGGACTACTACAAAAATCAAAATGCAGTAACATTACAAAAATACTAAAGAAATACTATAAAAATAATACAGAAATACTACTTTGCTAGATAAACTATAAAAATAACAGTACACTATAGTAAAATAATTAAGAAATACAACAAAAAATAAAACTACAGTCATGTGGAAAAAAATTGCAAGAAAACACAAAAAACTAACAAAATAAAACACTATGGAATTATTACAGAAATATGAAGAAAAAACTACAAGAATACTCAAAATCGTCCAAATTCGATTCCAAATCTATTTGATGAAACTCATCTCATAAAAAGAAAATAATATGTAAGTGTTTGCATGGATATTAATTCCTAAATGAAAATATTGGACTGGTCTTCAAGCTTGGGCCCGCGGGCCGAATTTTGGAACCGACCGCGACTCCGGATAGTTGGCCGCCCCTGAGCTAAGGCCCCGCGTGGTTTGTGGCCCCATGCGCATTTCCATGCAAAACGCACTCCATTAAGGGGAGGGGAGGGGATTTGTTAGAGCACCGGTGTCAAACATGCGGGCCGGAAGCCGGATCAGGGGTATTAATCCGGCCCTCGAGACAACGCTGAGAGAAGCGCGGGAGAAAAACAAGCTTCAGTTTTAAATATGTCCACTCGATGTCGCCAAAGACACGTGCCACTTGCAAAGCAACTGGAGCTGATTTGCTCTCTCTCTCTAAAAGGAAAAAACCACAAAGTCACCCCGGCCGGCGCTAATGCGCTAATGCTAAGAGCTGCGTTGGCAACCGGTTAGCTCATTTCTCTTTTTTCAGACTTCACTCAAAACAACGGCTAACGTTGTCGTTTGGAGCCATTTTTTCTCCACTGCTCTAATTTCTGAGTCCATTATCTCAACCTGATTGACCTGTGGCTAGGCCCCGCCCTCAAAAGCCATGAGCCAATCACAGTGGACTCTGACAAGCGGAGTTCCCCCGTCCATAGAAATGCTTGCGGTTGGTCAGTTTTCCTTGTTTTGTTTTTGAGCGCGTTTTCTTACATTTCAAACTTATAAACTTTAAAATGCTCGTAGGTACAAATCTGATTCGAGGTATCCTTAGAAACCGGGCCACAGGGTGTATTTTTTACTCTTCCCGGGCGACATCTAAATCGCGTTCGCTTTGGATCCAGTTACCGGTATGGGACTCAACGTGAGTCAAGTTTATAAGGACGTCTACATCTGTTCTAAGTCATTTGAGGCAACGTATTGTTCCTTTGCCGAAGAGAAATATCCCGTTTTTTAGAATGTTAACCTCTCCAACCAAAACTCAGGTCAATTGGTGCGGAAGGTTTGCTCAAATTTAGCTCTTGGCTGCGACACACGCATGTCACTTTGTTTCCTGGGGCTGTAGTGGCCAGTTTTTGCTGTTTTTGTACTTTGGAAATCCTACGGGAGTGAAAAAAATGAAGCGAGGCTAATACAGAACTTTACTTAAAGGGACAGTGCGTATTAATTTCCAACAGAGGTCGCCGTATCCCGCTGTGCCGACGAAAACGAGTGCTAAAAGCACAACGGATGAAGACAAAATGCGGAGACTCAAAGGGACCGAAAGGCACCTTATTTCTTTTGAAATGAAGAAAAATGAGGAAATAAAAAAGGGGAACAAAAGAACCCAAAATTGACTCAAGAAAAAAATTAAATGACAAACGAAAAAAGAGAAAAGGAAATTAGACAAAAAGTAGAACTAAAAATGAAAAGAAAAAGAGATTTGTTTATATTTTACTTAAATTCCTTTCTTTTCAATCTTTTTTAAAAAATGTATGTTCCCCTACTTGTATTCTTATTCCCCATTTTTTTCTTCCCTATCATTTTTTTCAGAATTCTTTTTGTTGCATTTTTTTTGAAAAAGGCTGGACAAAATGAGATGAAAACGCCTGCTTGCTCCCTTTCATTCTCCGTAGTTTGGAGTCTTCCTTGGACTCATTTTTGCTTGCGCTCCACATAAGAGCGACATCTAGGGGAAAAATATAAAAGACTGTCCCTTTAACAAGAGTGGAATGTTTGTTGTGAAAAAGCCCATTCGGCCCCTGACTCGTTTGACTCCGAGACCCCCGTTTAGACCAAAGCACGGCGTTTCAATGGAAAAGAAATGGTCGAGAAAGAGAGACGAGAAATTAAATTTCAACGAGAGGATGAAAGTCCTGTTTTCAGAAGCGAGTCGAGGACGGAAGCGGGGACAAAACGGGGACAGACGGGGACAAACGGGCGACAGACAGGGACAAACGGGGGACGCACCTCTGGATGCCCTGGAAGGTGCTGCTGGCCATGTCCACGATGCTGCCGGTGGGCCGGGCCACGGCGCCCACCAGGCCTTTGCCGATGCCTTTGAAGAAACCGGCGGCCCCTTCCTTCTTGGCGCCTGTGCCCGAAAGAGAGCCAGAAAAAGCTGTAAGCCGGGGCCGGAAACGAGTCTCGTTTATTTCCAATGGAAGGTCCTCGCGTTTGGATGGATCTTTCGGCAGCGCGCCGAGAAGTGGACCGCGCGGGCGGCTACTCATCGGCTGTGCGAGATTATCAAGTGACAAAACGGGAAAAAAACAATCATCGGATAACTGTAGTAGCACGCAACTACTATCACTCATTTGACACGTATTCAAACGGTCGTTATGAATCTCTTTCAATCTTCTTCTTAAAGAAGACCGTGGAGTCACGATCGGAACAAGCATCCGGAATAATCTGTCGCCTCGTGAGAGAGGCTACAGTGTCAAACAGGATTTTGGGGTTATTTTTATGTGCAGCAATGACTTTAGAGAAAGAGACTCGGTAGCGCCATTTGTGTTCAATTTTCCTGCAATTGAAGTGATCTTTCCAGAGAAACCCAAGGTGTGCGTGTTTGGACCGACATTGTTGCCAGGCAAAATCGCCAGGCCCTTGATTTTCTCTTAGCCAAGTAAAGGAGGCGTGTGCCATATGATAAAAGAAGAATACTACATCAACATTTTATAAAATAATATAAATATATAAAATATATAATTCCAGTATTTACCAAAAAAAAGGGGAACTATTGCAGGGTTTGTTACACAGGGTTTGAAGTGTTTAAGTAGGTGTTTGAAGTGTCGGAAATGTTTTTAAGCAAAGCGTTAACAAAAAAAAAGTGAAATCAATTGCAGCAAGATGACGCGCCAGCAGCTAAGAGTACAATTCGGGTCATTATGTTTGTGTATTACAGCAATGATTTTGTTTATTTTACCTTTAGTCTATATTATTTTTTAATTTTATTTCTCGGTTGTTTTTTGTTTACAGGGATCAGAATGGAGATTTTCATTTTCAGCTGAAATAGCCAGCGTCCAGGAATAAACCAGGGCAATGACTTTTGAATGATTCCATATCGGGAAAACGTACTCATGACACGAGCAACTCGCGCTACAAGCAAGATCCCGGAATGAACGAAACTGGTAAGAAGTGGCGGCGCTGTAAAAAGGAGAGACCTCGCATTGGAAAAGCCGGATTTCCTAAACGCAAAGACAGAAACGTTTGCTTACCCTCCACCGGCTTGGTGACGATCCCCGTCACGCCGCTGACCACGCCCTGCACACAAAGAGATGAGTGACGGGTGTGGAGCCCCGCCCCCTGGCGTCCAGTCTCCTCCTACCTTGAGAAGTCCTTTCCCGCCTTTGGCTAAGCTCTCTCCGAAGTCTTTGGGTTGCCGGTTCAACTCCTCGCGGCGTTTCTGCTGGAACTCTTTATCCATGGTGATGGCCGCCAGGCCTTTGCCCACCGAGCCCGTGATCCTGGACACCGCGCCGGCGGCGCCACCTGGTGGAAAGAGTGGCAGGCGGATGAAAAAGGTTTTTGGAACGGATAAATGGCCCTTAGACTCGTCATACCATCGTACTGCCAAATTGGAAAGCAAAGACCAAATAAAAAGGCGGAAAATGGAAAAACGATAAAAATGTATATGTGTGTATTTTCTATGTATTTTTCTAAGTCAGAAAACCGGAAAGACATTCTGAAAAATGAAAGTCGCTTAAAAAATAAATCAGGAAAAAGAAGAATCCGTACTAGATTTGGGGTTTTAGTTTTGTGTTTCAGCTTTCGAAACACATCCGAGATCATTTTTCTCGTCGGGCTCCTTACCGACAGTGTGTCCGAGGAGGCTGCGGACGCCGATGGCGAACCCTTCGGCGAACTCCTCCGGACCCTGGACCGCACCCTGAGACCCCAAAAACCCCATCCGTGTGAACTGTGTGAGCCAGGTGGGGCGTGGCCTAGACGGGCGCCTACTACCTGAAAGGGCTCGTAGAAAAAAGCCTCCACACCCTCAGACAGGCCTCGGATCAGTCCGAAGGGGTTCCCCAGAACGTCCAGACCCAAGACCAGAACGTACATCTGCTTCAGGAACTGCAAAACAAGCAAACAGAGTGGATGGGTGAGGGCCGGGCTCAGCAAGCCTAACCCTAAATTGGAATCTTTCTCAGTCCTGACTAAGCATCGTAAGGGACAATCCTTGTTGGAGACGTGCAGCCGAGATTCAAATAATTGATTGACAATGTAAACAAGGGACACAGTACCGACATAACATTTACAACGTATTTATCGAAAGCCCTTTAAAGTCAGGTACACCGGTGCTTCCCACTTATCTCCTGTCATGCCCCCCACAGGAAGAAGAAAACCTCTATCGTGTTGGTTTCCCGATTTGCGATCATTGCACAAATACGGTCAAATATTGTCGTGGAAGTAGGAGCTTATCGACATAATGAGGACACATTTGTTTAGACAGGAAATTAAAATGTGGTCTGGAACAGCTTGCAAGCTGACAGGAATTTGGCTGAGTCAGGCCTACTCCAACGAGAATCGAAAGAGGACGAAAACATTCCTGGAAGCATGCACTTTGAGAAAAACAAGCGCGTCATCGCAAGAGGACGCACTAAGCAACATGTGATATTTCTGACGTGATGTGTCTGCTCCGGAGGGTATAAGAAAGCTGATTGTCTCTTAGATGAATGAGAACGCTGTTTTGAACGCTGACGAATATCAATAAACAACTTCTCCCTCTACGTCAACAACTCTTTGTGCATATTTCCGGGGCGAGACGGATAAACGGCCTGCTCCGAAAATATTACCGTAAAACCTGGTGTATCACTTGCACTCCGACTTTGAGTTCTTTTTTAGGTCGGTTGTCTTGGGCCGGTTCTGGTTCTCGGGTTGCCGACGCCGTAGTTAGGGTTTCTCACCTGCTCGCTGTAGTGTCGCGCTGCCGCCCGCATCAGCTTGTCCCTGCGGTAGAACTGGCATCGGACCTCGAAGTAAGCCAGCCTGTAGGGGGCGCCGAAACGTTAAAGAGCGTTAAATAACGTCCTTGTAGTGCCCGGCAGGCACTTTGCAGCCTGCAGGAGGCGCCGAAACGTTAGGGAGCGTCAAATGTAATCCTGGCGCTGCCCACTAGGCACTTTTCGACCTTCAGGTGGCGCAAAAAGAACGCCCAAAAGACAGCCTACTGATCTGCAAATCAGGCAAACTCTGGTGTGAACAACTCAGTAATGACCCTTTGCAGGCTAATGTGAAGAAAAGAATGTTTGGTGGGGGCATAACCAGCCCTTTTTGTAGTGTTACTCTAGTTATATATTTGTGGTATTTTTGAAGTATTTCTGCACTCTGATTTTTGGAGTATTTCTGTAGTATTTTTACAGTATTCCTGCACTTTTATTTCGTAGTATTTTGTAATATTTCTACAGTGTTTTTTGAAGAATTTCCTTAGGATATTTTTTTGTGGTATATTCGTAGAATATTTTTTTAGTATTGCTGTAGTTTCCCCGTATTTTTGTCGAAATCGGTCTAGCAGTATTTTTGTATTATTTCTGCCATAATATGTAGCAGTATTGTATATTAGAGTAAAACTGTAGTGCCATTTTTGGAGTATTTCTGTAGAAGTATTTTGAAGTATTTCCATACTGGTATCTTTTTAGTATTTCTTTGGTCATTTTCACGATCGTTAGAGTTGATTTTTTGTAGTATTTATGTTTTGTAGTTCTGTAGTATTTCTATAGTTATTTTTTTTCTGTTCAGAATGAAGACAAAATCATATATTACGTCCCCGTTTTGAAGCACTAGATTTGATACTTACTTTTGTAGTAAATTTGTAGTATTTTTGCCAATGAACTGGATTCATTGTACTATTGATCCTGTACCCAAGCTCTTTATGCATCTATCAACAACCCACCCAGCACGTTCCATTTGAACAAGCCCACCTTACGGCATTTACAGAACAACTGTCCAGATGTTCCTTAGAAATAATACAGCCTTTTGGCTGTCCGCTGGTCCTTCTGGAGGGGTGAGAGAATACCTGGAACTTCTAGTGTTAAAGAGCGTGAAGATAGAGCGCTCACTTGAAGACGAGATCGTCCACGTCGGTGAGCGTGGCGCCGAGACTCTTCAGAAGAAGATTGAGCGACTCGACGGCGGCGCCGCCCTCGTCCGAACCCGGGTCCAAAGACAAACTCAGGTGCAGCTGGCGGAGAAAAAAATACAGCCATATAAGGATCCACCGACACGGGTTTTTTAGGACTGATACCGATTATTAGCGTCACTAGGAGGCCGCTAACCGTTATTTCTTCAGATTTGGCATAAGAAATTTGTAATCATGCAAAAAGAAACCAAGAGGACTTGTTGTGAATTCTAATCAAACATGAATAGCTCTCTGAAACCTTTTACAGATAACAAATGAGAATTTCAACACAACTCACATGACTTATATTTGATTTTAACCAAGAACTAATTTTAGAGAGATTGTCGTTGGGCCCCAAAAATACGCAGAGAGAAGATATGGCAAAAAGGGAACGCGCTTTATTGCATTCGGGACACGTTCCAAGTTACAGACGTTTAACATTGGTCATTTATAGTCTTCTCAAATAAGGTTAAGATATCTCGGGAAGGTCGTCCGCCCCGGCTCCCTCAACATATCAGCTTGTGACTTCTTGCTACAACGTCATCCCACGACCTTCACCAGATGCCTACATCCTTATCACGAGTTATTATCCACATTCCACAACAGTAACAGTGCAGGAAATAAAACTAGACTTAACAGCAACTCGTATAAAAGGTACATAAACACTTGGGTAGCGCTCTGATTTTTTTTTACAATAAATAAATACAAACGTCACGGCAACCAACATGACTCGAATGAACTAAAAACCAAAACATTTCAACGGAACTGGCAAAATACAAAAGTGAACACGCTCCTGCTTTGGAGCCAGATTTACGAAATCACGTTATGATAAGAGCTCATCACGTCCACTTTAGCATGCTTTTTATGTTCTCTCTCAATCACAAACACACACGCTTGATCGACCAACTCAGGCTATGATAAGAGCTAATGTATCAGTCTCCACCTGAACATGCCACCCTAAAACAAGTTTCTACAATTTTATGCCATCTGTTTATCACACAAGGCTTTTCTCCAAATAAATGCCATAGAAATAAATGAACACATCAAGAAATCACACACTACCGTGAATTGTGGACTTAAAAGCGCACCTGATTACAAGTCGCATGCTAGATAAGAACAGTGAACATTGTTGTTTCTAATATGAAACTTAATTTTGTTGTCGTACAAGCACCCTCAATTTTAGGCCACAAGCCCGAAAAGCCTTAAAAGTCAACTCATTCAAGTCCATTTGGCAGATCTCAAGGCCGACGCACACCTCAGCGTTGTTTACGTCGCATTATTTCGGATGACGTGGCTGTTCAAGGTGGCCATTACAAACACAAGCACATATTTACTACTGCGCTGCAAAAAACATTCCGTGGCATAAAACGTGAGCCCTTCATTTCTAGACGACGGTGCTGGGGCTACCACACTGTGGAGAAGAGTGCCAGATTGCAACACAGACGTGTCCTTTTGTTTTGGTGTCATTGGCAGATGCCGCACAACAGAGCAAACTGCATTGGCTTGTCATCGTTCCTCAAGTATTAAGCGAACTTCAGCGAGCTGACATCGACGCCTTTGATACAAAAGTGTACGTATTTTTGCATATAAGTTCCACGGCTATTCAATTCAAATGTAGAAGTCGAGGATTTGGTTTGATTTGTGGTTGAAAAAGTCGTAACATTGTTAGAACGTCATAACTAGACTAAATCAAATTGAATAGTTTACATTGTTGGCCGTTTTTGTGGGACTATTTTTTTATAAGTCGTCATTTTGACGTTTTTTGTCTGTATTTTGGGCCTCACTTCTTGGTTCTTTTTTGTTGCTGTTGTAGTGGATGCTTTTGGGAAAAAAATAGACTCATTTCTTTAGAAAACACAAACGTTTCCAGACGTCACGTGTTGTTTTAATGGAGCGCACGTATTGTGGAAAAAGAGCAGCTTGCCCTTTTTCTCGGTGCCACAAAAAAACAAGAATTATCCATAGAGTGTTTAAAATGTAATGAAAAGTCACGGTGGTTTGTAGTAGAGGTCGACCGATTATCGGACAGGCCGACCGATGTTTGGGAATTTGACAGAAATCGGTATCGGCATTTTTATTTAATTGACGGGCCGACGATTTAGGCTCAGATGCAGGCGAGCCTCTCTCTCCCTCGTTCCCGCACCTCTCTCTCCTCAGATGCTACCCACCCCACACCTTCTGAACGAATAAGCGACCTGGGAGAGGGCCACTGGAGCACAAAGAATACGATTAGAGAGGCAGCTCCGCTAACTCGTGTCGACATGCCCGTGAAACAAGACTGCTGAGGTAGAAAAGCATGTGTGCGATTAAGAAATAGTGTAGAAAGTGTGGTTAATTTGTTTTAGAGAAGCGCACTTAGGTGGAGACTGATTTATTAGCTCTTATCATAACAGGAGTTGGTCAATAAAGTGTGTGCGTGTGTGTGATTGAGAGCATAAAGAGCATACTAAAGTGGAAGGCTGAGTGATTAGCTGTTAGCATAACACAAGTTTGTCAATCTGTCTTTAATATAGGAGTGACTACAAAACTGTTGTTTTGGTGTCCCTTTGCGCGTACCTTGATGGGCGAGATGTGGAAGTGCTCGAAGAAGTTGAGGCCTGAAGCGTCGCTCAGAGAACTTTCCATCAGTTCTGCCTGGAGAAGCTCCATGTCTTTTTGGAGGGCGTTGCGCTGAAAAAGTTACAAAAACGTTCCGTCACCGTTTGCCCATTTTCTGGCTGGGTTGGCTCCAAATTTGACTCTAGAGGAAAGCCATTTGGCGTTCCTACATAGAATGCCCAAAGGACCGCCATTTGACTCGATTCGTTTCGGGACTGATATCAGGCAAACTCTGGTGTGAACTCAGTAATGAGCCTTCGCTAATGTGAAGAAAAGAATGTTTGGTGGGGGCGTTACTAACCCATATCCTTTTTTATTACTCTAGTTGTATTTATGTGGATTTTGGAATATTTCTGCAGTCGGATTTTTGAAGCATTCCTGTAGTATTTTTACAGTACCACTGTACTTTTATGGTGTAGTATTTTCCTTAAGATATTTTTGTAGTGTATCTATAGTATTATTGTAGTATTAGTGTGCTTGTACTTTTGCAGGACGTTGTCCGAATATTTCTGTAGCAGTATTTTTGGAATGTTTCTGTGGGCTTGTTCAAATACTCTTACTTTTAAAGTTTTGTCTTCTTATCGTTTTTTCTGTTTCTGTTCTTTTTCACATTATTTTCCTTTCCTTTTTTTCTTTATTTCACAAAAGGCTGAGCAAAACGATCAGAGGAAAAATTGTGTTGGGTCGCTTTGAGTCTCCATAGTTTGTGTATTCTAGGTGCTTTTTAGCAACTCCTTTTCAGTTGCACTACACAAAACAGACTTGTCTAAAATTCAAATATTACACACTGTCCCTTTAAATGAGGGCTCTACCTTGCGTCCTTCGGCGAGGGGATCGGCAGCAGGCGAGAAGAGAGCCAAGATGGCCGACAGGAAGCCCTGATCGATCTTGAGCGCCATTTCCTGGATGAGGGCCATGAAGTACCTGTCCGAAAGGAGGCGTGGCTTCGAGTCAGGGGGCGGGGCTTCAGGCGAGCAAACTCCGCACACTCACTTGAACTGCGTGACGTTGCTATGCTGGTTGAAGCGCGTGATGACGGACACGTCCATGAAAGGCTTGGGCTCTGAGGGAGGCCAAGGGACAGGAAGCGGTGAGCGCACGGACAGGAAGCCACGACCGCAAAAAGGACAAAGAGTGACGCTGCCGACGCGAGTGACCACGACGACAGGAAGTGACGGGAAGTGACGACGACAATGACGGGAAATGGTGACGACCACACCCACTGACCGGAATTGACGACGACAGGAAGTGACGACATGGACAGGAAGTGACAACGACATGAACAGGAAGTGACAACGACGACACGGACAGGAAGTGACGACGATGACAGACAGGAAGTGACGACGACAATGACGGAAAATGGTGATGACCACACCCACTGACAGGAATTGACGACGACACCGAGAGGAAGTGACGACACGGACAGGAAGTGGCAACGACACGGACACGAAGTGATGACGACAATGACAGGAAGTGCCGACGACACACAAAGGAAGTAAGGACGACAATGACGGAAAATGGTGATGACCACACCCACTGACAGGAATTGACGACGACACAGAGAGGAAGTGACGACACGGACAGGAAGTGGCAACGACACGGACACGAAGTGATGACGACAATGACAGGAAGTGCCGACGACACACAAAGGAAGTAAGGACGACAATGACGGAAAATGGTGATGACCACACCCACTGACAGGAATTGATGACAACAATGACAGGAAGTGACGACATGGACAGGAAGTAACGACGACAATGACGGGAAATGGTGATGACCACACCCACTGACAGGAATTGATGACGACAATGACAGGAAGTGACGACATGGACAGGAAGTAACGACAACAATGACGGGAAATGGTGACGGCACAGACAGGAAGTGAGGACGACAATGATGGGAAATGGTGATGACCACACCTACAGGAAGAAATGACGACCACACCCACTGACAGGAAGTGACGACGACACAGACAGGAAGTGGCGACGACAAAGACAGGAAGTGACAACGACAAAGACAGGAACTGACGACGACCCGGACAGGAAGCGACGACGGCCCGACAGGAAGCGATGAAGGACCGACAGAAAAGGATGACAAACCGACAGGAAGTTACGGCCACAACGACAGTATGCGGGTCGGGTTACCTGAATCCAGCGCGATGGACTTGGGCGGCGGCACTGGGTGAAAAGCGATGGGAAAGATGGCCCCCGGCAGCTGGTTGTCCATCTGGACATGCCCGAAGGTGAGTTAGCAAACTTTTCCAGATTTGTTTGGGTTTTGTTTAAGAAAGAGTTGTGTTTTACTGAAATATTTTGGGGTTAGCGTGCGCCCACCTGCAGCCAGTGCAGTTGCGCCCTCAGGCTCCGTTGGTGGCGCGAGCGTTTGAATTCCACCTGGACGGCCGACAGGAAGTTCCTCCTTATGGGGCAGGAGAAGGGCCGGCGCATGCTCATGATAGCCGCGCCCAGGTTGACCTAGCACAGGGAATATTGCAACTCGGGACAGCGTTCCGTATCGCTTGGGGGAGGGGGACGTCAACCACGTCTTTGAAACAAAGGATATGGGGGTTGTATTGGCAAAAAAACAGGAGAACTTGACCACCCCTCACTCTACCGGCTATCAAAATAATCTAACCTGCAGACTCCTTCCATATGGAGCTGAAAGTTAGCGTAGGTACGCTAACATATGCTGCCAGAAACACCCTGGAGGACAAAGAAAGGACCCACCGGTAGCCAACAAAAGCGACGTCTTACTGAAAAAAACAACCAGTGATTTTTAAGGGATTTCCCGCCCGGTCCCTCGGCAAACTGGCCTCAACCGTCATCCCATCAAGGCACCACAACCAAAATGAATCTCAATACTTACAGGTATTGATCGGTGTGATCAAAGAGAAACGATATCCAATTATAAGAGAATTTTTACTCCATTGACAATACCCAACAGAGTTCCAATAGCCTATATCTTTCACTGTCTGCTCTTATCTTACTTTTAGCACCGCTGTTCTGGGACTTCACATCAGGAAGCAGGAAAGAGGTGGTGAGTGATTTTACACTTGTTCCAGGGGTTTTTGTTAGTGTAGCCTGAACATGGTAAACGTAAGAAAAGGAAAAAGTACAAACACCAACCCAAACCCCCCAAAATATGAAATAAGAGTTTATTAGTACTTTAAGCCAGGAGATGACGGCAGAGATGTTTTCCTGATAAAAGAAGGCCAGACAGGTGGAATAGATTCCATCGCCTCTTTCGTTGAATTCATCAATCGATTATTTATTTAAATTCAGGGTTCCTTCACCGTTTTCCTGACCAAATTCAAGCACTTTTAAAGGACTTTTAAAGCCAGTTTTCCCAGTAACATTAAAAGGAGAAATCCAGTGGCCATCAAAACCGTATTTCAGAATAATAAAATGGGTTTAAAACCCGTATTTGCAGCCTAAAGCCTAGCTCCTGAACCTAGCCTTACACCTAAACCTACCTAGCCGTAATCTCGTTTTAAACCGTAACCCTTGCTCTAAACCTATTTTGGAACCCTAATATGGAGCTCAAAACCGAGTGTAACCCTAAATTCAGTTTAATACCCTAATGAATAACCTTAGTTTCTAACCCCTAGACTCAAACCTATTTTGGAACCATAAATAAGTTTTAAACATTTATTTGAAGGCCAAAGCCTAGCTCCTAGCCCTAATCCTGGTCCAAACTGTAACCCTTACTCTAAACCTATTCAGGAACTTAACATTCAGTTTAGAACCCTAATACGGAGCTCAAATTATAGTTTCTAACCCTATACCTAACTCTAAACCTTTCGTAGAACCCTAAATTCAGTCTAGTACTTAACTAAGGAGCCTAATCCTCAGTTTCTAACGCCTATCCCCAATCCTGGAACCATCGTTTAAAACGTTTATTTGAAGCCAAAATCCTAGATCTGACCCTAGCCCAACACCTGACTTAAGGAACACGGCAATCATTTTAAGCATTTACAAGCTCTTTGCCTCATATTCAAGCACTTTTCAAACCTTGAAAACACAACACGAAAATTCAAGCACTTTCTAGGATTTCAAGCACAGACCCTGCAAATAATCATTTGAGCCCCTCATTTGCGAGACTTGGCACAGGGAAGGAGGTTGTCCTCGGACGGGCGCTCACCTCCATGTTGGCGTCGATGGAGGTCCATCCGGGCGGAGCTTCTTTGGCCAACACCTTCTGGTAGGCCTTCTCCAGAAGGTTGATGTGCTTGCGACTGAACGGCTTCCAGCGGTTCTTGGGCTTCATCTCCCACACAACGCCCGAACTGAAAGCAGAAGAACCTGAAAACGGTGCGGTGCCACAAACGCAGGTGATATTTTGGAACTCGACACCAAGTTCAAAAGTTTGGCTTCACACAGATCATTTTGAGCTTCCCATGAAAAAGCTACATGTATCCTTTTGGGTCGGGTTTTAGGTCCGTTTTTGTTTACTCTTAGGGTCTTTCTCTACTCTGGTCAGTGCCCGTTTCTGAAATTTGCAACTAAAATAGACATTGACCACGTTAACAATGTATGGGTTGTGTTTCTGATGAGTTCCATGTTATCTTCATACAAAGAAAAACAGCGCTTCAAAAATAAAGACATTTTCTAAAAATAGACTTTTGAACGTTGGTGTTGATTCAACTCTTATTCCTATATTTAAATTGTCTATATATATATAGACACATAAACTAGCTTGAAAAATGGACCGGGCTAATTTTTGCCACAGAATAATATTTTGGTTTTCCTTCCTCGCCCCAGACCTGGGAACGCCGACGTAGGCGACTTCCTGGCGCTTCAGATCGTCCACCAACGAAAGTCCGAGGTTCTCCAGCGAGAGGCCGACCTCCAGCTGGAACTGCTCCAGTTCTTCAGCCTGCCGGGCTTTGCCGACCACCGCCACGTCCTCGGTGAAGATCAGCACGCGTTGCCGACCGTCCAGGAAGGAGGCCCAGTGGACCTCCGACACGCTGTCGTAGGAGAACTGACCCACCTGGTCCTGGACCGACACATTCGCTGAGGGATTGCCCACGTGGCCGATCAAACTCATTTCTCACCAACCTTGAGGAGGTCTGTCTCTCCGGAGTGTTCCGGGCAGCTCCAGCTCAGCGTTCGGACGCCGGTCGGGTCGTCCCAGGTGAAGCGTCGCATCTCGCCGGGCTTCAGCTGGTGCACGGTAGAACTGCCACTAAGGGCAAACCGGGTTAGCGAGCAAGCGGGTCCGCCTCATTTCAGGCGAAAGGAAAATAAACGGACCTCTGCTGGTAGCGGATGTCCACCCGGGGCGTGTGGTTAATGAGGAGAGCGGGGGCCGCCCCTTCGTAGTAGTCGGCGAAGCTAACCACGACGGAGTGGTCCGACACGTTGACGTCCACCACGATGCCGCCGCACTGTCGACGAGGTCCCGTTTGAAAAAAAAATCGATCTGATGCCCGGCGTCCGTGCCCACACCGCCTACCGTGTCCACGCGCAGCAGCGTGCCGTTGTCCTGCCGGTCGAAGAAGAAGGGCCGGGAAGCTCGATCCGAGCCCACCGCCCGCACGCACAGCTTGCCGGCGCTGCTCTCGGGCCAGAGTGGCAGGCACTGCGACCGAAAGCAGACCAATGGTAAAACCTCCTCCAGAAGATGAAAGACGGAAACCTTATCAGAACCTTCCCCGAACGCCTAAAAAGAAATGACTGGCGCAGTTTTACCTCCCCAATCCTCTCCTGACTGAATCTTATACCGATTGCTAATCTTAATCAGTTCACACCCTCTTCCCTTTAGCCCAGGTTTACCCCCATTGCTTGCTTGCAGTGGTAAATGGTGACATCCACTTTTATTGGTGAGTTAGTTGGTGACTTTAAAGTCCTATCCTGGTTGCTGCCGGTGTGTTCCTCCTGAGTGTCTTCTCCTGGCTGTTCTGGTCTCTTCCGTTATACGTGTTCCCTCTTGACACTGCCGATGCCATGAGCTACGGTTAGCAGCAGCATCCTCCAGGGCCTCAGGTCTAATCCTACACTTCCTCTACGCGGTCTTCGTAGCGCTTCTTCTTGCCCCCACCAAAGTGGCGGCCATGATGTAGTTGGCCATAAAACACCCTGAAAGGCAGCCGGTTAGCTGACATCCTCACTACAAGGCCCGGCCATCGTAGCCGGTGCTGTGTAACCTCGTACTCCGATCGTTGGTATTTGCGAGTATTTCAGAACAGTACTCACGTGAGTTCTTTCTAAACATAAGATCAAATGGCAGCGGGACACTGACCTCAGAGGAAGGCACGTAGTGCCATTTGGTGACGTCGCCCAGCGCCTCGCCGACCTCCAGCTCGTAGGACGACTTGTTGACGAGCGTGTAGAAGGGGCTGACGGTCACCATCTTGGTCAGGTTGAAGCCGCTCATGCGGATGCTCACGCCCACCTGCGGACGGACACGCCGTCACCTTCCTCTCGACGGCGGGGGCGGGGTCGGCGGGCGGCTCTCACTTACCAGGAAGTGGCTCCCGTTTTGGGCGGGGCAACGCACGCAGCCCCGACTGCCCGCCGCGTCCAGCGAGAAGCTGTCCGACCAGGAACTGGTGGACACGCTCAGCTGAAGCTGCAAAAGACACAAGGCGGCTCGTCTTACAGGTCCCGGGCGACCCCGGCTACAACTGCGTTGATTTCAAGTGGCCGAGGCCTCACCCGCAAAGTTCTCTATAAAACTGGGGTCCTGGGTGACCCCAGGTACTGCGCAACTGAATTGATTTAAAGTGGCCTCGGCCTCACCCCCGGGGCCTTTGTAAAACAGGGGCCCCGGGTGACCCAGGGTACAGCGCAACGACATCGATTTAACGTGGCCCGGACCTCACCCGCCCACACACCAACTGGCGTCAAAGGGAGCGTCTCCTCACCTTGTGGTTCTTGCGCAAGGAGAAGAGGACAATGTCCCCCGGGTGGGACGCCTGTTCGAAGCTGAGGTCCTGGGCCCGGTAGCGGAGGACGCGCCCCGTCTTGTTGAGGATCCAGAAGGGGGCGAAAAGGGACAGCAGGGGGCGTCCCCGCGTCCCCGAGGCGTGCGCCCTCAGTTCCAGCGTCGAGCCGGGGTCCGAGTCGCACCTCAAGCGGAGCGCCTGGGAGGCGCCGGCTTCCAAGCGCAGGTGCCCGTGCCAGTCGTCGCCCCGGTAGCCGCGGAGCGCCAGCGCCAGCGTCTCGCCCGAGCCTCGGGCGCTCAGGAGATCCGACGTGCCGCCCGCCGCCACCTCGTAGGACTCGCCGCAATTCTGGAAGGCGTTTAACAAGCGTTTCCTTCGGAACCGTCTCGTTTTTGGTGTGCTTTTCGAGGGTGGGATTTGCTTGCCCCTTGGGTGGCGCTTTCTCCTTTCTTGGGTGGTTTTTTGTTTTGTTTTTTTCTGGGGTTTTTCAGTCGTTTGAAGGTGTTTTGGGAGGTTGCTTTAGGGTATATTTTTGGGTCGTTTTGGGGTGTTTTTTGTTTGAGGTTGTTTTGGGCTATATTTTCATCGCCTTTTGGTCGTTATTCAACCATTTAGGGTCGTTTAGGGGTCTTTTTTGGGTCGCTTTTGGCGTCATTTTTTTTTGCTTTTTGATGGTTAGGGGGTCAAACTTGGTTTGTTTATGGTCGTTTTCAGATGTTTTGGGAGATTTTAGGGTCTTTTTGGGTCGTTTTGCGTCTTTTCAGGGTCTTTTTTGGGTGTCATTTACTGGTATTGTTTTAAGGTTGTTTATTCTGTTTTTCTGGTGGTTATGGGGTCATGTTTGGTTTGTTTCTTCTGTTGCATCCATTGGTCGTTTCGGAGTGTTTTTTTTGTTTGACGTGGTTTTGGGGTGCATTCTGGTTGTTTTTTGTTTATTTTTCAATCGTTTTGGGGTCATTTTCAGGTGTCGTGATTTTTTTTCTGGGGTGGTTATAGGGTCTATTTTGGTTGTTTTTGTTTTGTTTTTTGAGTATTGCTGTTTTAAGCTGTTCAGCAATCATTTTTGAGTCTTATAGGGGTCGGTTTTGGGTCATTTTTTGAATCAATTTCTGAGGTCATTTTTTAAAGCAGTGTTTTCCATCCTTTTTGAGTCATTTTGCAGTTATTTGAGTCTTTTTTTGGGAGGGATGTTTTGGGTTTTTTGGTCAGGTCGTTTTCCTCTGTGTCCTTTTTGTGTTTGTTTTCGGGTGGGGATTTTTTCCACTCATGTTTGAGTCGTTTTTTGATCGTTTGAATTGGGATCGTTAGTGGGTCATTTTTCAGGTCTCTTTCTTTTCTCGGGGGAGTCTAATTTCAATCGGTTTTGGGGACGTTTTTTTGATCATTTTTATTGAGGTTGTGAGTGGATTATTTTTTGGGGTAGTTATAAATTTCTTTCTCTGGCTCATTTTTCCGTTTTGTGGTCGTTTTTCAGTGATTTGAGAATTTTTTATGGCATGTTTTGGGTTGTTTTTGGTTTCTATGGGCCTTTTTTTTCCAATTGGTTTTGTGGTCATTTTTTGGGTCATTTTTCATTGAGAGAAAAAAAGCACTTCTCCTCCAAACTTTTGAAGGGTATCGTACGGATTCTGCAAAAAGACGATCGGCCACCGGCTTATACCTCCATCATGTAGGTCAGCGTGTAGGGCAGCAGGTTCCTGAGCGCCGCCACGGGATGCAAGTGCAGGACGTAGGCGGGGTCCCAGTCCTCCTCGCCGCGGCTGGCGATGTGGTCCAGGGTGTCGGGCGTGGCCAGCGTGCCCACCATCAGGGGCAGCGCCCCCCCCTCCAGCCGCGGGCACTGCAGCAGGGAGCGCACCTCCGAACTGCGGTGGACTTCCTCCTTCCAGGAAATGCAAGTGGACGAGGGTCCGTAGCGGCCGGACAGGTCTCCCGCCGGCTGGACGAACAGCTGGCACCTGCCGGCGCACATTTATCTTAAAGTGGCGTTTTCCAAAATAAACCTTCCGATAAAAAAATCCCATTAAGAACATAAATGAAGATCTAAAAGAAAATTTAAAAAAAGACATTCCACCAAGCGATTGCGCCACCTGTAGGCGTCCAAGGGGACATGAAACTCCTGCTCGGGCCGGGCCAGTCCGATGGCTTGCAGGGAGCGGGTCGAAGGGCAGAACTTGAGGATGCCGAACGCCACCGAAAAGTGATTCTGGATCTGGAAGGCCCAGAAAATTCATTTCAGGACCGATGTAGAAAACAAGGACGGATGAGGATGGACAAGGCCAAAAAAGATGGACGAGGACAGATGAGGATAGAACAAAGACGGGCAAGGACAGACAAGACTGAAAATAGACCGATGAGGACAAATGAAAGAAGATGTACGGATAAAGGAGGACGAAGATGGCTGTGGACGGAGGACAGACGCGTCACCTGCAGCGGCGATCGCACGACAACCGTCTTGCTGCCGTCGGCGGCGTCCACCTGGAGCACGAGGGACACGGCCTGCTGCAGCTGCGGTCCTCGGACGTTGTAGAGACGCCGTCCCGGCTTGTCCACCGGCACGTTCGCGATCTCGCTGAAGCCCGACGGCACTGTCCGCGCAAACGCAAAAATGGGACACTCGCCCGCCGGAGAATAAAAAAAAAAAGACGTCCCCCCGCCCCTTTACCTATGGCCAGGTGAAAGAAGCGACTCTCCTGGCGCTGCAGGGCCGACAGCGTCCCCCGAGACGAGGACCCCCGGACGGAACGCTCCAGGTCCAGGCTCCCGTCCGCCGGCAGCTCCAGCAGTTTTCCCTGCTGCGCGTCGCCGGCCGGCCTGAGGGTGGCGCTGTGCTGCAGCAGCAGAGGGATGCCCAGCGCGTTGAAGACGCTGAACGGCGCCTTCTCCTTCATGGACGGCGAGAAGGCGGAGGCCGCGCCCTCCGAGAAGGCCTGAAAGTCACGCAAGGACGAGGTCAGGCCACCGACTGTTCCCTTTTGAGTACCCCACGCGTCGCCCTCTATCATATAGTCCCGTCATCCGATGATGAGCATTATTTCCTTTGATTTAGCACACAGGTGTCAAACGGGCAGCCCGCGGGCCAGATCGGGTCCGCTAAGGGATTGAATCCGGCCTGCCAGACAACACTCAGAGAAGCGCAAGAGAAAAACAAGCTGCAGGTTGAAATATGTCCACTTGATGTAGCCCAAAGCCAGGTGCCTCCAACAAAGACACTGTACTTGTGTGTGTGTGTGTGTGTCTCTCTCTCTCTCTCTTTTTCTCTTCCTTTGTTGCTCTTAGTCTCTTTCTCTGTGTCTTTTAACCTCTTTTGCTCTAACTTCCTTTTTTCCTTTTCTCTTTCTCTCTTCATACCTTTCGCGCTTTCTTTTCTCGTTTCTCTCCTTCCATCTTTTTATTTCTCTTTTCATTCTTTTCTTCCTCTCCCTTTCTTTTCCCCCTCTCACGACTTTCTATCTTTTGTTTCTCACGCTCTCCCTCTCTCTCTTTTTTTTTCTTTGTCCCGCCTTCTCTCCTTTTCCCTGCCTCTTTCTCTTATTTCTTTATCTCTCTTTTTCTTTCTCTTTCATCTACGAGTCCGGCCCGACAGAATGTTTGTTCTATGGTGTGGCCCCCGAGTTCAAATGAGTTTGACACCCCTGATTTAGCACGAAGTGGATTTACTATTTTGTGGTACAAGGAAAAAAAAACCTTTCACTCAACTTACTGCAAATTGATACAAGAATAAAAATGCCCTCTCTAAAACCAAATGAGGGACGGAGAAAAATGGAGGACAGACAAAGATGGAGAACAGTCAATGACAAAAGAGGACGGATCAAAAGAAATAATAATCGGATAGTTATTCCGTTTTTCTTCAATTGAGCATGAAGTGAATTGAACGATGATTTGATTTTTGGGGGGATGTCGAGTCGCATGATCTTAAGCTCTCCCATCCACAGCGCACAAGTCATGGAGAGGAAACCAAGTATTGTTACTACTCCGTCACCAAAACTGTGCTTGGAATCTTTCTAACAAGTGGTGAGGGCCCATCCAATATGGCGTTTATACTGCCTTTAGGGCTGACATCATATGGGACTGTGGTCACTTCCATAAACCTTGGAATTATCGTGTACTCCTCCTTCGTAGTTTGTCGGTATGTATGTTTTTTATGACATAGTAGCAATACTTGGTCCTGTGATTTTGTCGTGTGCGCAAAGGATGGGAGAGCTTAAGATCAGTCGCGTGGCTCAGCATGTGTACTGTACAGGCGGTATTGATTGCGAAAATAAGAAAAAAGAAAAGTACCGTCGGCTGCAGTGTTTAAAACGTGTGGTTAAACTGCGCCCCGCGGGCCACATGCGACCCATCAGGCTTTTTCATCCGGCACGAAAATACTCAAACAGAATAGTAAAAAAAATACTACAAATGAAAAGAATGTTTTTGGTGCCAACATGGTCCCATTCTACCTTTGTGTGTGTCAAAAACAAAAATACCACTACGGAAATACTACGAAAAGGCTAAAAATTAATTATTACTAAACCAAATATAAAATTGAGTGCTTAGTCACAGGGACCGGGCATATATTGTCGCTTTCATTCTGAAAAGAAAACAAATACTATAGAAAAAACACAAAATACGACTACAGAAATATGACAACAGAAATACTACAAAAAGAAATCCTACATATTTATAACTACAGTAATATTATAAAAATACGATGATGTAAATACTATGAAGATACTACAGAAATATTTCAAAATGAATACGAAATTAAATACAACTCGTAATATTATAAGAATACTAAAGAAATACTGCTAATACTACAATGGAAATACTGCATAAACAGCAATGAAAATATCACAAAGAAATCTGACAAAATTACCACGACAGTAATACTGAAATGCAAAAATAGTACTTAAATGCTAATACAGTAATGCTACAAAAATACTGAGGGTATGCTACAAAATTTTACGATAGGAATACTGAAAAAGTACTGCAGAAATACTACACAAAATACTAATATGGAAATATACAAAAATACCGCTGCAGAAATATAAAAAAAAAAAACACTCGAAATTTGCAGTTATTCAACAAAAACAAGGAAAACACTACGAAAAAACGAAAACATCCAATTGAAGTGATACTACTAAACAAAATATCAAACGCAGTTCTGAAAACAGGTACCTGATATAGGATTTTGCTTTAATCGTTTTGAAACTAAATTTGATGGATGTAGATGTATTCCTAAACAAAGACATGAATGATGTCTCCGGGATCTGTATTCCGGACGGCACGTACTTTGGCCAGGTGGGTGAAAACGGCGATGGCGCATCGCGACACCGTCACGTTGAGCGCGTCCCCGGAGCGAACGCTGACCACCGTGCGAGCCTCCGGGAGGATCACAAAGTCGTCTCCGTGGACCGGACTCTTGTCCTGGAGCGGGTTCTGCTTCACCTGCGCGCGCACACACCACACCTTTCAACAACCGGTAGTTAGGAGGACACACGTTGAAGGATTTTAGACATTTGACTCTAAAGGATTTTAGACAATTGAATACAAGTTACATTGATTGAGTTTAATGCTATGGTTATTTACTGACTGTGCCTTTCTTCGATGAGCAGTGAAAGTTCAGGGCAGGCATAAATGGTGGATCGGGACGTACTGCTGATAAGATAATCAGCACATCCAGACGTTGTTGACGCAGGCATTGTTTTGAGAACCCCAGACATCGAGACGCTCGTCTACGATATGGTAAAGCCCGGGGGGCTTCCTTGGCGCGCCCATGGGAGGAGCCGGCACACCATTATGCGGGGAGAAGATGGCCAATAGGAAAAGGCTAAAGGACTTCAGAAGAGGGCTTCCCAGAGACTCCAACGTCACTAATTCGGCCGTTTTCGATGGAGTACACTTCAATTGTTAGGGAAAATAAATCTGCCCAGCTTTTCTGTTCATTTTTCCCTCAAGAAACGAGCGCGCATCAATTGTTGGGTGGATGTAGGTTGTGTTTGGTTAACGGAGTCAGATAACGCATTCCAACAATTTGGTAAACGATGATTTGCGGCCCGCGAAGCCAGCCTGAGCTCGTAAACGCATCAAGAAACCGTGCAAAAAAAAAAAAAGGCAAAAAATGGTTTTAAACCACATTGTCAAATCAAACGATTGATGTTTAAAATGAGCTAAAGTAGCCTGTCCAAACGTTTTTGTTTCTCGCATTAGAGTAGGAAAAAAAAGCCGTTTCTTGATGAAATGACCTCCAGTTGGAGGCTCCACCTGCGGGTTCCGTCCTCCAGCCGTTCAATGAGCGGCTCCCAAACGGCGTGGCGCTCGTTGAAGTAGTTGACCTGCAAGGTTTGAAAGCTCAGGCGGGAACTTTTTGGCAAAAAACCCCCAAAAACCGCTTGGCTCCAAGGCGCTTACTTCCAGGCTCACGCTGGCTTTGAGCTGCAGGAGCGAAGACCAGTTCTCGGCCGAGCCGCTGAAGGAGGACTCGGCCAGCAGCAACGGGACGGTACGGTGACCGGAACCCGATTCCAGGGTCACCTGGATCACCTGGCGACGAGATAGAACACCAAAGCCGTTGAGACGACCCACGGCTTCACGGCGGGAGCGGCGTACCTCCACTCGGGCCGCAAAGCGCTGGCCGACGTCCCGGCGTTCCTGTTCCTCCGGGTCCCTGAAGTTCTCAGTGACCTCGCTGGCCTGCTCCACACCCAGGAACCAGTAGTTGCAGGTGTGGACATTCTTGGTGAGCCACAGGTCTTGGAGGTCCTCCTGCTGGTCTTCTGCTTTGCCTCCGTCCTCTCGGTGGACCGTCATAGCTTCCATGATGGTGTTGACCGTGTTGAGAATGAAGGGGGAAATCTGGAAAGAAAATCCACTTAACGTGGACTCTGAGCCGAGATCTCCACCCGAACCGACTCCTTACCTTGACGATGACCTCCTCCACCGTGACAGAACCGCTCAGCGGCTGGCCGGGACCTCGGCGGGTTCCCAAAACGACCGAGCAAGGCCTCAAAACGGTGGTGACGGTCTTGTCTTCTTGCTTGTGGATGAAGGGGCAGGCCAAGACCTTAAGGTCCCTCATTTGGGCCTTGAGACTTTGGATCCCGCCAAGGTCCTCCAGGCTCAAGTCGCACTGGAAGGACACCAACAGGGACGGCGCGTCCGCCTTCGACAGGCTTGCCACAAAAACCACCCGCGGGTCCACCACCACCGCACGCACCGTCGTCTTCACTGAATACATGAACAGGATTAGCGGACGGAGCTAGCGGTTTAGCTAACGGTTTTCCTTACCGTTCTCGGTCTTGTGCGGCACGGCGGCTCTGGCGGCCGGCCTGTCGCTCGGCACCGCGCCCAGGTTTTGAGGCAAGCGCTGCGGCACCGCCCCGAGGAAGAAGTCGGCCACGGTCACGAGGAACTCCACGCTGGCGCAGACGTAGAGCTTCTGCAGGACCGCCACCACCGAGCGCTCGCCGAGGCTCTGACGGTAAACCACGTCCACCATCACCTCTGAGCTCTCCGAATCTTGGCGGCTCACCATCCTGAGGAACCGGACCGGCAACGGCTGAAAATGCCCAACTGGGCCCCTCAAATACTGCATATATTTAAAATGATCCCTGTTTTGATTTTACTAGCCTGACTCTTTTGAATCAGACTTACAGATTCAGGACTTACCATATAAAAGACAGACTATAAAATCCAGAACTTAAGTCAGAGGGCCGATTTATATGCGCAAAAAACACAATAAACACATGGGGGCGTAGGACAGGCAGAGACATCCAAGCAGGTTCACTGTCAGTTTAGCTAGCTCTGCCGATGTCAAACCACGTAAATCTGGCCGACTCAGGTGCTCGGCCTGTCCCCTGTATCAAAGTCTCCATCTTGAGTCCACATTGTCCTCATACTCTCCCCATCTCGTCTTCCAGTTCGGTCAATTGTCCGTGTTAAGTTTTTTTGGACAGGGACCATACCTCATTTATTTGTGATTGAGTGTGTTTTATTTATTTTTTTGCCAAGAACAATGGGTGTCATCTCAATTGTGTTCGAAAGGGATAACGTCTTATTTTATTGTCATTTAGTGTGTTTTATTGCCGTTTTTTTGCCTATAACAATGGGTCCCAAGAAAGTTATTGAAAAAAGGTGGAAACCGGTGACAACAATTGAGTCAAAGAAGTTCTGCCCTCGCAGGACTGCTTAAAAGTACAGTGAGTAAATGGTTGCAATTTTTAATCTTTATTACTAGACTTATTACTATGAAATGATTGATCATCTACACTTTTAAATATTTATTGTGTTTCGGTACACGTTTTTGTATTGGGTAATATTCTAAGGCAGTCTGAGGGGGTCTGCTCAAGTGGTCTGGACTAGACCCACATTCAGAAAGTGGCAGATTTGGGAGCTATGGGGTGACTCACCGCGAGGTGACCCTGTTCACGCCCGTCCTGTGGTCGTCCAAGGTGCAATCGGTCAAGACGGTGCTCAACTCCATGCTGCCGTCGTTCCACAGCTTACCCGAAGCCTTCAGCAGATGAAAGGCCAGCTCGCCCAGACGGAAGCTCTCCTGCTCGGAAGACTGCAGAAGGTCGCACACGATTACAGAGACGCGACCTCAAAAAGATCACGAATTCATTCAAGTGGAAAAAAAGTGAGATAAGAGTTTGTATTTCAGAAGGGTTCTCGAAGTCTCCGGATCAGATGTTCACCGACCTTTGCGGGTCGATCCGTGTACAGAAGCAATCCGAGGGACTCGATGCTGAAGTTGAACTTGACGGACTCCGCCTTTTGATCCTCATCCTCTTCCACCTTCGGCGAGTTCCTTGTGCCACCTGAAACCAAAAACCGAGATACGGTATGTGTCCATCTTCTCCATGTAGAGTTATGTCTCTTGCTACTCGGATGTACGAAAACCCAGCTACAGGCAAGATGTCAAAGAGATGGACCTGTGCTTCTCAGACTATTGGACTACTATTTAGCCCCTTCAGGTACCACCGCAGTATTTTTCAAAACTAGATGAATTCGCTACATTCGCTAATTCCACAAGACGCTTTTGTAGGTAACGAGCGGCACGCTGACCTGTCTGAGGCGTAAGCGGTACATGAACACCAGGCCTCGGCTCACTTGGTGGCAGGCTGCCAGCCTCAGCCATGTTCTCCGTCAAGATCTTTAGCAACGCCGTCAGATCTTGCTGGCTCAGCGCCACCTGCGGGCCCCAAAATGTACAGGTCGGACTAATGCAAACAAGTGGTGGACTCGCAGCAGGTAATTTTGACAAACTCCGTCTGAATGCAAAAGTCATCCCCGAAAGATCTTGGTTACAGTCCCACCTTCATTGGCTTGAGGTCGCCATCCACCTCCACAGCAGCCATCTTCTTGTACCAGGATGCGGCCAAATTCCTGTTGACCCTTAACTGGAAGTTGACGGGCTGCAGGAGCTCGCCGGTGTCCCCACCTGAAGCCGTGTCCGAGCTAGTCCTGATGGACGACACGTTCAAGACGTCAAGTGCGCCCCCTGCGGTCTGTCACAGGCAATGACCGACCTGGACAACTTCAGCTGCGTCAGCTGCACGTCCATGTTGTCGATGACGACCGGTAGGGGACATCCGTGGGCAGGCAGCAGCGAGAAGGCATTGGCCACGGTGATCAGGCCGAGGTCGGCCATTAAAACTTGGTGGGACGTGGACGACTGCGGGATGACGATGAGGGGCGCCTGCAGTCTGATGTCCATGGACAGACGGAAGCTTTTCTGAGCCAGGTCGCGGACGCCGGACGCCGCTTTCTCCGCGACCTGCGCCGTGGCGGCGCTCAGAGCCGCTTTGGCCGTCTGGAAGTTGTTGCTGAAGTTCTGCGGGGAGCACAATAAACCTCAGATACGATCGTCAGGTTACTGCAGATGAGGAGAGCGATGACGACTTACCAGGAGAGCCATGACCAGCTTGTGCAAGTAGACCACCTGAATGCGGCCTACGTTGAGCTTTAAGCGGCCGTCCGTTTTGGACGTGTCAGCGTAGGCCGGGCCCTCTGTGGCGTTCGGGGTCAGACTGAGGGAGAAGCTAAAGACCTCGTCCCCCACGATGGAGATGGCCTGCGTGGACGGTCAGCAGATTGCAATGCTGAGATTCAAGCCTCCAGTGAGATTCAAGCCTCCAGGACGGCAGCAAGTATATAGGATGTACCTTCTTGTGGACGCTGGCAGGATCCACGTTGAGGACCACAAAGTCCTTCAGGCGCGCAGACATGTGTGTTTGAGGTCCCTGCACCAGGAGAGAGCCCTGAAGACCTGCGGGAGGAGGGCAGCTCCTTCAAAACGTGAACATGCAAGCGGAAAAGGAATCTGTGACGGGGTTTGTACCCTGGATTTTGATGTCAACCATGTTGCTGCTTTGGTCGCACACCAGGACGTTGAAGGCCCCTAGGGCCACCATCACCTTTAAACCGATAACTTCACCAGCCTCAGGGGATGCAAATGATTCTGCTGGCAAAGGCAGAGTAGGGTGATGCCACTAGGACCAATCTTTCCCAGGACACCGGGACCGCAAGCGCCCGTATGCTCAGGTGCGCCGAAAAACGTCTCAAAGACGAGTCCTCCTCTCGCTCCCCCTCACACCAGATAATGCTGGCGACCTCCAAAAGCTTATAAGACAGTTCCACTATTTTGGAGATGATTCTATTACAAATATGTAACCCTAACCTCAAATAGCTGATACGAATTGTATCTATTCTAATTGATGATGATATTTTACAACTCTCCTTGACTGACTTTATGCATTTGTGGTTTCCCAATACAAGAAGATCAATGACAGTCTGAGGGGTCTCCGTGCTCCATTGTCAACACATGGCTGAGCTGACTTTACGAGCAAAAGTCACGCATTTGTTTGGAGTATGACGTGACCTGTAACCTTCTGGAGACGGCGTGCGTCATGCTAAAAGACATTCGACAAAAATATATTGTGTTTATTCCTTTCTCGCTCCCTGTCGGTGCACTCACCTGGCTTGGCGGCCGCCGTTTTGGCATCTTCGGGCTTGGGCTCGAGCGCCTTGCCGGGAGGGGCCGCGGCGGCGCCCGGCGATAGCGCCCCCAACAGGAAGTTGACGGCGGACAGAAGAGCCTGAGTATGTAGCACCAGGTCCAGGGAGGTGAGGGTCACCTGGAGGACAGACAGGCTTTGTGTTGGTTGAGGTCATCCCAAAATTTTCAGCAGAGGTCGCGGGACATGTCCCTCGGTTGTTTGAAACATCGGGGGTAAAGAAAATCGAGGTTAAGCTATGATAAAAATGCAGTACAATGAGTCCAAACAGAAAATGGGACTCAAAACATGTCAAACTGAAAATTTGTGTATGAGAGTAATCCTCAAAGACCCTGTCCCTATGACCAAGAAAATCTTGTAGTCTTGGTTTATTGTGGAGGGCGCAGTCAAATTAGAATGGACTTTCGGAAAAAGCCGGTGGAACGGATGTGTTGTATAACTGAGCTGAAGACCTTGTGAGATTAATGGAGGTCTCGAAGCCTCGATTTTCCAATTTATGTGTTGTTGATTGGAATTTCTTCATGACAAATCAGTGGAATACAACCAGAACTTTCTGATTTTCCAGGTCCCTGCAGTCGAGCCAACTATCTCGTCCTGCATTTAATTAGGACACATTCAGCTTGGAGGCGAGACTGGTTTGTGCAGACTTTCCAACTTCCAAATGTAAGTTGGCAACCCTCACTTATCGGACTTAGGAACAAAAAAACTACAGGTAGGACGTGTAAAACAAAGACTCCTGGGATTTTTGAAATAGCAACGATAATAAAGAACTGAAAACATCCTCACGTTGATCATTTGCTCCGTGTTCTTGTACGTGCTGGAGAAGTTTGGAGTCTGACGGTCCACCTGATGGAGCATGATCAGGTCAGGACGAGCAGAAAAGGAGAAGAAATTTTGCCACGCCCTGACCTTGAGGTACTGGACTTTGAGCAGTTGGGCTCCGGGCCGCGCCGACGAGCTCACCAGGCATAGAGGATCGCCGCACGAGTCTGGACGGCAATGGCAAAAAGATGGAGAAACCACAACGAGGAAGGAAAAGCAACCACGGAGGAAAAGTGGCGCTGTAGCTGCTTAACCCTTGGGCTCGGAGACAACTTTATCTTTATGCATTTGGGTTTTTCATCAATGATTTTTCTTTGATGAGAACTCATCAAAATAAGGAACAATAGCTCCCAAGGGTTAGGTTGGCTTAGCTTAGGAAAGGAGGACAAGTGCGACAAGCTGAGAGAAAAAGAGCAGATGGTCGGAGGGAAAGAAGGTCCTGATGTATGAAGATAGAAGCAGGCTTAGACGTGCAGCCTAACGCCGAGAAAGGAGGAGCGCCCCCGCGTTACCTTTGAACTCCAGACAGGTGAGCGCCACCTCCTTGATGTAGGTGGTGGCGCAGGTGTCGAACTTTCTCACTTTGGTGTCCACGCCCAGGCCGCCCAAACGCAAGACCAGGAAAGGACCTTCCGATTCGTCGTTCACTTTCTTCTTCAGGCTCAGCTCCACCTTAGAGAGACAGAATAGTCAACAAGGACATTCCAGGAGGAACCCATCTGCAACGATTTCAGGGTAGAGAAAGATCTGGACACTCCATATCCAAATTTGGCTTTGTACACCAGATTACCGACGTCGTTCTATAAAGATTAGTCAGCTCGGCACAAACTTTGCGTGAAAGAAACGATGTGTCGTGTAAAGGAGCTGAGGAAAAGTTCCAGACACTCCGAGATCACCTCCGAGATTTCAAAGTTGAGGAGAACGTTGAGAGCGTTGTCGCCAGGTTCCGCGTTGGCTACTGAGTTCATGGCGCTGTTGCTGGCCTGGGCTGAATCTGCCATCGGGTCCGTCTTTGGTCTTGTTGATAGGACTGCAAATTTGGACAACGGTCAGATCACTGGAGTCAGTCTCTCGGCAGACGAGCGCACCTTTTCCCGGTCACCTGACTTTTGACAATATTTTTTAGCGGACAACGGCGTCGATCACCTTGAACCTGGTCCGTACGCTCCACTCGGCGCAGCTCCTGCCGGCCTTCGCCGATATTCTCCAGCAGGACCTTCGTCAGCAGCGCCAGGTCTTCCTTGCCGGCGCTCGCCTAACAGACGGGCCGAACGTTAGCGAAGCGACACCCGACGGCGGCCAGGGGCTCACCTTGAGAGAGCGCAGGACGCCTTGCAGGCGGGTCCCGGGAATGGCGGTGAACCAGGGCCAAGCCAGGTTTCTGGTGATCTCCAGTTCCACGTTCATGGGTGCCAGGATCTCTACGTCCGGGCCTTCGGAGGAACCTCCGCCCAGGGTCGTCCTGCGAAAGGACGTTCCCGTTTCCGTTGGCAAAAGGGGCCGACCCGGAGGGCGCTCACCTGGAGAGTTTGAGCTGCGTGAGCCTGACGTCCATCTTGTCCACCACCACTGGCAGCGAGACTCCGTCGGCGGGGTAGACGGCGAAGTGGTTGGACGCGGTGATGAGGCCGAGGTCCACCAAAACGGCGCGGCGGGACGTGGAGGACTGAGGCACCACGACGAGCGGCGCTTTCAGACGGACGTCGGTGGACAAACGGAAGCTTTTGCGGGCCAGGTCTCGAACGCCGGACGCCGCCTTCTCCGCCGCCTGAGCCGTGGCCGAACTCACCGCCTCCTTGGCCGGCTGGAAGTTGTCGGCGAACGTCTGGCGGGAAACGGGCCATATAACACAACTAGAAACGAGTCCCTCCAAACTGGGGCTCAGTTGACGTTGTGGACGGAATTCAAAAATAGCGTTTAAGGCAGGGGTCGGGAGCCATATATGGCTCTTTCTATGAGAACCTGTGACTCTGAAACAAATGATTGCATGCAAATTTTCTCCATCTCGTTCAAAACTTGAGCCGATGATCCGGTTCAGATACAGCAGTACTTTGCAGAATATATAGGGCGCGTTTTTCACTACAATTTACAGTCAAGGTGTCACACCCAAAAAAAAATACTTGTTTTGGCTGTACAACGCTAAAGAATCCTTATATAAAAGCTCACTATATAATCTGTGGTTAGTGTTCAGATACCTTATGATGAAATCCACAGAACAAACTGTAAATACCCCAAAACACCGGAAGAAAACTTAGTTATTTGATTGGGTGAGTGGGAGGGATGGGTGGAGCTATGCAAAAAGTGCAAGCACTCCCTCCCATCTCTCGCCCTACTCCGTCTGCGCCAAAAGTAAGCACATCAGGCTCCCTGTTTGCAAAATGTTGTGACGTTTTTACAAAATAACTTCTTGCATCTGGTTTTGAAACCAATTAGTATGGAAAAAAAAAGGGTCTAAATGAGTTGAACCGACCTTGAGTCAATGCAAGAAAGAGACAAGTTTCAAGTGGTATGTTTGTTGATTTTGGGACACAGGCTCTGGCATGATTCTCTTTTCATCATTTTGATCAAATCATTAAAAATGTATGTGCTGAGCACTAAGCTTTTGTCTGGGGCGCGGGTTTAGCAATTGAGTCAATTTGTCTCATAATATATGGTGTGGCTCTTTCCCAAAATAAAATGAATATATTTTGCTTTTAAGGCTCTTTGAGTCAAAAAGGATCCCGACCCCTGGTTTGAGGAGTTCTGTACAATACAGAATTACTGAAGCGTATCGATAGTCGGTGACTAATTTACGATTAAAATAGTCGTTAGTTGCGTTTCTTGTTTTCTAGTTAACTTGGATGCTTTTGGGAGGCCGGGAACGGATTCATCCTTTTTCAATGATTGGATATGGGAAAAATGCGCTCATGAAAAGACGAGCACGGTCTTGTATGTAGAGAAAATGCAGTTTTTCTGACCAGCAGCGAAACCAGGAACTTGTGCAGGTAGACCATCCGGATGCAGCCCAGGCGCAAAGTGACTTTGCCGTCCACTTTGGACGTGTCCCCGTAGCCGTCCCCTTCCGTGGCCCCCGGAAATAAGCTCAACTTGAAGCTGAACACCTCCTCGCCCACGATGGACACCGCCTAAAAAAAGCAAAAAAATGGAAAAGGCCTTAGAAGAAAATCCCCCAAAAAGAACCGGGACAAGCCAAGGAATTTTCGGACATCTTTGTGAACGCAGGCGGGGTCCGCGTCGGTCACCACGATGTCTCGGAGGCGGGCGAACACTTCCGTCTGCTGGGCTTTCACCTCCACTGACGCGTCCATGCCTGCGGAGGGCGCCCAAGTCAGAAACGGGGTTGGGTACGCCTTTTTTGGGCCAAGTCTAAAGACTTTTCAACCCCTTAAATTGGCCTCAATTCCCGATCCAAGACACACCCAAAGCCGATTGAATTCCGTTTCTTGAAGTGTTTGGAGAAAATGGACGCTTTTGAAAGGTAACACGCTCAAGTTTTGTCCCAAACTGAAATCATCACTGCAAGTGCTACTCACCTTGAGTCATTTTAGTCAGAACACACAAAAATAGAAGGTTTCTATTCTAGCCCAATTTATTTATTTTTTTGCAATCACATGCATTCAGCAGAGTGCAGCATGGGCATCTTAGCTAGAAAACAGGTAAGACAATAGCTCGAAGCCTTACCTGGTCCCTTGTCAAATTGGATCACAATCTGAAGAACTAAACTTGGTATTGGACACATTTTTCTAAGGGTAGGTTTAAGTGTTTTCAAAAGTGGCCGTTTGGAGACGACCAGTTCACAGCACTTTGGCCGTTTTTAGACATTGTGAAAGAGTTGTAAATGTTGCCTTCTCTAAGTAAAAATCAATGAATGCTTGTGCACACTTGCGTGTAAAAATAAATCACGATTTGCTTTGCACACGTTCACCATTGGGTTGATTTGAGTAAAGCTTGTAAAATGGTATAAAATTGCGTCGGGAATTTCATTGACTGACCGATGTGACAATCAACATTTGAATTGATCCCTGGTGGCTTAAGATTTTTAAAGCCCAAGTAATTTGGGACAATTTTTTTGTAATACAGGCCCTCATAGGTTGTCACGGGCTAAGAACCGGGAAAAAGAGCTTGAGATTGGCCAAGTGTGCCGATAATCGAAATGAAATGAAATGATCTGAAATGAAATGATCTGCATTTATATAGCGCTTTTCAAGTCAATGACTTCCCAAAGCGCTTTACAATGTGCTCCACATTTCCCAATAGCGGCCTTGCAGCCATGTAAGGCGTTAACCTGCTTATTGGGGGTATTAGGGGTTCAGTGTCTTACCCAAGGACACTTCGACATGTAACACGGACGAGCCGGGATTCGAACTGGGATCCCTTGATCCCAAGATGAGCGCTCTACCTCCTGAGCTACTGCCGCCCCAAAATGTCAGAGGCAAACGTGTCTGTTTATAAAGGCCAAACATACGGATTACAACAATGCAGGAATTCTTTTAGGCGGATTTTTTTTTTAATCCTGTGGGCATTACGGTGTGTTTTGGAGTCAAAATTTCACACGGTTGGATTCCCTGGACTTTCGTGAATGGAACCGCATCGTGTTTGCAGGATATGTGTCATGGGTGAAATATGACAAGACTTTTGGGTGAGGTACGCCGGCTTTATAGTTTTGGGGTATTTTTTCTGCGGAAAGTGGGCGGGGCCAAGGTTATTTCAAAGCGGGCGTGGCCGGCGGAGGCAAGGCTCACCTTGCACTCGTATGTCGGCGACGCGGCGGCGCTGGTCGCAAAGTTCCAAGTGGAAGCAGTCCAGAACGGCCAGCAGCTTGAAGTTGGACGCCTCCGACGCCTTCCAAACTCTCGGCGCTGAACAAAAGAAACCCCATCGGGCTAAAGCTGACCCGGGACGCGGCGTTTCCCGCATGTAGGGAGATCCTGGCGGGCCGCCGGGGTCCAAACGGTCCCACCGGGGCAGGGGTCTCCGACCCTTTTCCAGTGTGGAGCTACTTTCATATCCGTTTCTAAAATAGAAACTTTGCTAAATGGATTGCTAATAGCTAAAAAACAACTAAAAGGGAACTATATAGCTAGCAAAAAAGCCAACTAAATAGCCTGATAGAAAGTTAAAATAAAGCTAGATATGATGCTAGAAAAGAGGCCAAAATGTTGCTTGATAACTAGCTCAAAAAGGATCAAATGTTAGCTAGATAGCATGGAAAAACTGTAAACGGCTAGTTAGATCGCTTGCCAAAGCGCTAAAACAGTGGGAAAATAGCTAGCTACAAGGCTAAAAAGTTAGCCGGATAGCTAGCTAGAAAAAGAAATACATTTACTTTATAGAACCCATCAATTTAAATTGAGTTTGTTGTAAAATAAATCAATGTAAAGATAAATAAATACATCTATTTAATAGATAAACAATTTATTCTTTCAATTAAATGTTTAAAAATAATGATCAATCCTTTAAACTGTATTGATTTGAATTTCTGAAATAACGTATCAGTTTATGACTATGTATGTTATTCCCGGGTTAATTATTTTGACTAGAAAATCACAATGACCTAGCACTGGTGAGCCAGTGACAGAAGAGCTGCCGCATCGGAGACGCCTGCCCTGGCCTGTCCACCAGCCAGGGTCCCCCTCCGTTCGACAGGAACACCGGGGACAAACTCTCTCTCGTTTGGAAAATCACCTGTGGCGGTACCTGCAGTGGGCGGGGTTTTCTCCATCACTTTCTGGGCGTGGCCAGCTGGCGTCGATGGCGGTCGCGACGCGGCGAAGGTGCTGGACAGGAAGGCGGCGGTGGACAGCAAAGCTTTGGCGTCCAGAAGGAAGTCCAGGGACGAGAACTTCACCTGGGACACAGCACACCTTTTGTTTTATAGCACAAGTCTCAAACGCTATTTCCTGTGGGGGGCGCTGGAGTTGAGGTAAATGGTAAGTGGGGAGGGGGTTTGAGCCAATTTGGTCCCCGTTCTCCCGTTTCAATTCGAGTCATATATTTCGAAATCAGATTGCAAAAAATAAAGAATGATCTCGTGTCAATTCCATGGGTCAAACCAGGAAGTAGCCAGCCAATCGTCTACCGGGGCAGACATCCGCCGATCTTAAAGATCAGAGTGTGAATTTGAAGCCTTGCCCAACTGACAAGCAAGGAGATAGAATCCATTTATAACTCGCACAATTCATGCTAACATTGAATTTATATGAAGGCAGTGGCCATAAATCGTTTTGGGGGCCGCAAATGGCCTACGGGCCGCAAGTTGGAGACCCCTACTTTAGAGGTGTCTCACTTTTTTGTAACACTTCGAGTG
Organism: Urocampus carinirostris; assembly: GCF_059441175.1. Lineage (NCBI taxonomy): Eukaryota > Metazoa > Chordata > Actinopteri > Syngnathiformes > Syngnathidae > Urocampus > Urocampus carinirostris. The sequence goes on along the minus strand of NC_142352.1, from coordinate 464,595 downwards.
TTCAATTCACACCGGTACACAGAACAATAACTGTGATTAATTGAACACTACAGTAATATAACAAAAATACTATAACAATACTACTATGGAAATCCTACAAAAATACTACAGAAGTATTATACAATACAATACTATTATGGGCAGCACAGCGGTGCAGCGGTTAGCGCGTGTGTGGCACAGTTCTGATGTCAGGAGATCGAACCCCCTGTGTGGAGTTTGCATGTTCTCCCCGTGCTCGCGTGGATTTCCTCCAGGCACTCTGGTTTCCTCCCACATTCCAAAAACATGCATAGCAGGTCCAAATTGTCCCTAGGTGTGCTAATGTGTCCCTGTGTCCCCTGTGACTGGCTGGAAACCACTTCAGGGTGTCCCCTGCGTGAAGATAGCTGGGGTGGGCTCCAGCACCCCCGTGACCCTACTGAGGATAAGCGGCGCAGATAATGAATGGATGGATGGATAATACTATTATGGACATACTTAAAAAAAAAACATTCAACAGAAATGCTAGAAAAATATCACGAGAGTAATACCATCCATCCATTCATTCATTCATTATCTGCATCACTAATCAACAGTAGGGTCGCGGGACAGCTAGAGCCCATCCCAGCTCTCTTGGGCAGTGAGCAGGGGACACCCTTAACGGCTTGCCAGCCAATCACAGACAACCCACAGGCTCATTCCCACCTAAGGACAATTTGAAGCGACCTGACATGCATGTTTTGAAACGTGGGGGGGGAACCGGAGCGCCCGGAGGAAAGCGATGCAAGCACAGGGAGAACATGCAAACTCCGCATGCGATTAACCACCCGGCTGCCGTGCCGCCGACAGTAACACCATAATACCAAAATACCAAAGATTTACGACAAAGACCCTACAGATACACGACAAAAATGACGATGAAAAGATGTCATTAGAACAAGAAAACGGGAGAGAAATACGACAAAAAAAATCCTGCGGCGGAAATAATACGAAAATACGAAGCCAATATCAATCGTTGTGCTTAAAACAGGAATCCGCTTTTTTGTTTGTCTTTCATTGGCAGCGGTTCAAACCCATCGCATGGAAGAAATACAACATCTCAAAATGCGGCCCTGGTTAGCACCTGTGCGGCACGGTTCTGAGGTCATGAGATCAGACCTCCTGTGTGGAGTTTGCATGTTCTCCCCGTGCTTGCGTGGGCTTCCTACGGGCACTCCGGTTTCCTCCCACATTCCAAAAACATGCATGTCAGGTTGATTGGCCTCACCAAATTGTGTGAATGAGCGAGTGAGTTGTCTGTCTCTGCGTGCCCTGGAAGTGGCTGGCAACCGGTTCAAGATAGCTGGGATGGACTCCAGCACCCCCGCGACCCTACTGAGGATAAGCGGTGCAGATAACGGATGGAGGGATGGAAAATGCGGCCTCGACTCCAAAGAGTCGCCCGCCCCTGACGATAGATTGTGGGCGAAACGAGCAGACGAGGACGTTGGGGCTATTTTGGGGTCCCCACCTTGAGCGTTTTCTCCGTGTTTTGGAAGAGCGTCGGGAAGTGTGGCCCTCGGGGGTCCGCCTGGAGAGAAAGAGAGAGAGAGGAAAACCTGGCTTTTTGTCCTCCTCCTCGTCACGGCAACGGCCGGTCCACAGACCTTGACAAAGTCCACCTCCAGGAGGTCGCCGTCGTGTTGCTCCGAGCAGCCGATCAGGGGGAGGGGGGGCCCGTCTGAAATGTCCAAAAGTCGCCCGACCGATAGCTCATTGTCAGTCCACGGAGGACCGTTACCGATCGGAACGACGGTACAGATATATGCCGTCGAAACCGACAGGGGTGGGATTTTCAAATCACCCCCACCTGACCTCGTACTGTTGTGCAAGTCGGAACTTATCGGCATAATGAGGACACATTTGTTTGGACAGGAAATTCCAGGCTCGTTTCTTCCGAGCCTCAGTTTGGAACAGCTTGCGAAGCTGACAGGAATTTGGCCGGGTCAGGCCGACTCAAAGTATTTTCTTGGAAATCGCGTCATTTTGCAGAATCGAAAGAGGACGAAAACATTCTGAGAAAAACATCGTCAATTCCAGGAAGTATGCGCCCAGTAAGAGAAAAACAACACGTGATATGGCTGACATGATGTTTTTGCTCCGGAGGGTATAACAAAGCTGATTGTCTGTTAGACGAATGAGAACGCTGTTTTGAACGCTGACGAATATCAATAAACTATTATCACGACCCCCAAAATTCAAAGCAATTTTCTCTACACACAAATTTGATCGTTCCTTGTATCGTTTTCGGAATCGAGCGAATTTCTTCGCACGGCATATATTTGTGGCTATTTCTCGATATCGGGGAAAAAGTGAGAAACGGACCGTTGACGTCGCAGTAGTGGAGCGCGATCTTCCTGAGGTAGGCGCTAACGTTAGCGTCGAAGGTCCTGATCTGGCCCCGCGCCCCCAGCCGGCAAACACGGAGCGCCAGCACAGTTTTCTGTCCGTCGGCGTGCCGGCTCAGCTCCAAACGCACCTGGGGGGCGGAGGGGCGCACTTTAGCAGACGGGCAAAAGGCCCCGCCCCTCTACCATCAGGTGCCGCCCACCTCTTTGACTTCAAACTGGAAGCGGAGCTCGGTCAGCTCCTCGCCCGCCAAACGGGCCTTCTCGTCCTCCGCCGAGGCCTCGCTGCCGTCCGAATCTGAAGCGGAGAAAGCGTTAGCGCCGGCCGGACGGAGCTAGGGCGAGCCTTACCCGTCTCGGTGATGCTCGGCGTGGCGGGGAGGAGCGAGGGGCCCCGGAGCCGAGACTCGGCCAATGGCGCCGTCTACAACGGGAAGGATGTCTCAAAACGGAGAAGTCGATTCGAAATTCTTTCGATCCGTTTTCGCGTACGAGAGAAATTCGTTTCCGCTCCAGTTTATTGAACCCCTCACGCAGACAGGAAAGCGGACGAGAGTTGTAACGACTAACATTTGAGTGCTTCTGGAAGTAAATTCAAACCACTCCACTTTTACGCGAATCGATTGGTGGAGACGAAACTGTTCTCTTACTCTGCAACATTAGGCTTCATTGAAGCCGTTACTTAAGCACGCCCGTCCGTTCTTTCACCTGTTTTTCCCTCTTCCGTAAGCTTTGCAGCCCAAGCCCCGCCCCTTTTAAACCGTATTGATGTGAGTAGATTCACTTGAACCTTTTCAAAAGTGTGTTGCATTCATTGTGAGACTTATATAAGGCTTCGCATTTTGTTCCTTTCGTCCAATACAGCTCTTTCAACATTTTGGGTTGCAGACCCCTGGGCTAGCTTAAAAATAAGTACTGGGGCTTTAAATGTGCAACTTCAATTATTTCTTGGATCTATACTATAATGATTTTATTGTTTATTAAAGTTCTTGTTTAAATGAAATGAAATGTCATTCATCGTTGATTGGATGGACTTTGCTAATCTGATCGAATAAGAAGTTGCTACAGTTACTCATTACTTTTTTTACGTTTACTCGAGTCTTTTTTTTCGGGTGACTACTTTTGATTCCTATTATTCTGAGGTATCACTATTTTGACTCGAGTCCCATTTTGGGCTACTCTACCCACATTTGAATGAGCCCATCGTACTCGCGTCCATTACAGTTTTTGCCACCGGGCGGCGGGCTCGTTTATACCGCTTCCGTCATCACGAAGCCATTTTGAATTTTTATTTGATTGACATATTATGAAGAGACACGATCGCCAGAGACGTAGAGTAAACCTGCAAATAAAAGCAGGTTTTATTCTGAAGTCAAATTGACTTGAGTAAACTATTTGGCTACTCTACCGCCCCCTGCTGGAAAAGTGAGCCATAGAGCATAAAACAGTCATTTCAATGAAAACTTGGTTGTTCGATTTCATATCTATTCCAGAAAGTACTTGTGCGAGGACACCCCGCTGCCATTTCTTTCATTTCGTATTTTTGACGAGCGCTTCCGTGACTTTGATTTGAAAGCCCCGGTGTTTCATATTTGACCACGAGATGGCGCCGAGTCGCGAGGGCCTGTAGCACAGTGCACAAACGTGGCGGCCACCCAAGAAATACCAATTTCTCACCCAATTGAACAATGGTAATTTGCCTGGTATTCAAATCGATGGTTTTTGTACCACCGGTAGGCACTCGATTTTACACGCTGTCCCTTTAAGGAAAAAAAAACACAGGATGGGTTTCCTTGAAGTTGAAGACAGCCGATGCAGTTACACGAGGTGCTTTCATACATCTGGTGACATATTTATGACAGGTGTCTGTCGTTGTCAAGGGGTTGTTTTCCTCTTGCGCTTCTCTCGGCATCATCTCGCGGGCCATCTAAAAGGAGGAGGCGGGCCGCATTCGGCCCACGAGTTTGACACCCGCGCTTCCCATCAATGGCTACATTTCGTGGGCGAGCCTTAGCTAAACGCGCTACGCCGCGTTGACGGAAAACGGACCGTAGACGGGTCGAGGACCGAAACCCCGAATCGAAAAGAGGCGCCGGATTGGCCGTACCTGCTCGGTGGGCGTGGAGGGGGCGGAGGAAGGGCGGGGCAACGGGACGCTCCGTAAAAGCTCCAGAACCCGTCGGATCTTCTGGTCCGACATCTTGACGTGCACCAGCGGGAGCTCGCCCGAAAGCTTCAACCTAAGACGCAAAGTGAGCGCCCGTGACAACCGAACCGGGGCTGCAACAACTCATCCAGAAAATCCATTGCAAGGATATATTCAAAGCCTTTGCGACTCAATAGATCGAGGATTCTTTTGATCGCGCGATTCGAGTCGTTCACTTTGTCGAATCGACGCAAATAGGAGTGCGCGCCGTTTCCTCCTGACCTTCGGAGTTGTAGTACCACTTTGGTCAGACAGAGGGCGCTCAAACATCATAATCATATCGTAATGTTACATTTTGTCATTGAGTATCGCATCATTACAAACAAGATTGGCATGAAAGTTTCAACGATGTAAAGTATGTCTCTAAGAGAAGTTTTCAAGGGAACAGAACGTTTTGCACAGGTACCCCCCATTTTTGATATCATTTTTGTGGATAAAAACAATTTTCGCACATAAAAGGAAACGTATTGCGATTTCCTTTTCTGTTTAGTAGGATAGCATGATAAATTGTTGGTGACAGGAATGAGTGGAGAGGTGTTGTAAAAGGATAGTGGGATGTTTGGACGCGTTCTAAGGGATGGGCAGGGAATCCGTATGATGCGGCAGGGGTAAACCAGCGAAAGCTGTCGAACAGAAGAGTGTTTTGTGTTACCTGACCCGGGTGACATGGCCGCTTTCTGGTGTCCCTTTTCATCTGGTGGGACGAAAGCATGACCAACTTGGGTGCTGAGGTGCCTAACTTGTTTGGGTGTTTGGAGATTTGGGTTGGCCATGGTCCAAAAATGCTTGTTTGTGTTTTTTTTAGCTATTTTTTTCCCTTTTTTATTTTCTTTGTCATTGTATGTGTTTGTCTTGCCGTCGGTCACCCCTCTCGAGGGATATGACCAAGGTAGATAGCTAGAATAGATGATAAGTTCAAAAATAAAATGATCTTTGGAAAAGAGTGTCTTACGTAGGTGTGTCGCAAGTATTTTTGTTTCTTGTGGAGTGAGTTGACAACCACTTGGCTTTTTCTTGTTGTTTATTGGATGTCACTTGGCTTCCGTACCACTGCGAGCTTGTGTTGTTCAAAGAAGACGTTTGCTAAGGTGGTCTCCGATTTTGTCTCGTCATTGGCGCTATTTCACCACCGTCCGATCGCGTGGCCCCCTTTTCGTTGCCTGGAAGACGGGGGGGTTTGTTCTGAACAGGGATTCGAACCTAAAATCCACGTCTCCTCTCCTCGTTTGGGGAACGTGTTTCCGACTTCAACTTGACATTCCTATTCTATTCCTATTCTAGCTTCAGCGACAGACTGCTGTCACAGTCTTGTTCCACGGACAGACCGAGGAGATCATTTCTTCCTCATGCCATGAGGCTCTTTAACGCCACCCGAGCGAGTAAAAGCCCACATGAAACCCCACACCCCCACATTTGCATATGACCCTATTTTTACGACAGTGTGTATTTTCCGTAGCACTATTTAAATACTCTACATCAACACCTTATATTGGGTATTTTTGTATTCTATATCTTTATTTTATTGTTTTATTTTTCAACACGAGGATAAGTGTGAATTTATCTACGGGGATGAATACAGTATCCATCTATCTATCTATCTATCTATCTAGACATCTATCTATATATCTAGAGTGTTGTTTTGCGCGCAATCTTTCCGAAACCTCGAAGGACATGAACAAGAAATCCGATCCATGGAAAAAAGAACGGATGTTGAAAAGAATGGAGAGTTGCAGCCCCTATTCCAAAGCCCAATGTCTTCCCCCGGAGAGACGGTACCTCGGCATGCGGGCGTCCTTGTCCACCATGCACTTGGACAAGGCGAGCGTCAAGTCTAGCGGCTGAAGGATGTGCTGCTCCGAAGGCTCCCGCGAGCGCAGCGACTTCCACTCTCGACCTGCGCGGCGAAAACACAAATCTTCTGGTGAGGAACGCGAATGCTTTCCGACCGGTCGCGGCGGCCATTTTCATATCAGAGCCCGGCGAAAAGGGACTCTTGGTCTCGTTTGAGCTAGAAGGAAGGAAAGGTAGGACGACCGAGGTTTTCGTTACCGTTGAAGGAGAAAGGTGTTGCAGGTCTGGTGCGGAAAATGGCGCCAGGTGGCAGCCCGTCCCTGCTTCTCTATCTGACCAAAAAGCTTCAATTTCTTTCTAGTTTGGCCCTTGATCACAAGGCGTCTCAAAGGGCTGCACAGACCGCAAACGAATCTACCGATAACTAGCATTTCGGTCTTTTCAGAGTTAAGGCGCAAGAAGTTGAGGGAAATCCATTCTTTGATCTCAGTGAGGCAGGCCTCCAAATTTCCACAGTTTAATGCGGGAGATTACTCCATCGGAAGATAGAGTTGAGTGTCATCTGCGTAGCAATGGAAACTGATATTATACTTATCACCTCATGGAAGCATGTCAATGCTGAAAAGAAGGGGGCCGAGTATTGAACCCTGTGGAATACCACAGGTAACACTGAAGGGCTTAGATGTCATTTCACCATGTTTAACACAATGCATCCTATCTGAGAGGTAGGATCTGAACCATGAGAGGACGGTTCCTGGGAGACCAATCCATTTTTCAACCGTTCTAGTAAGAATTATGGTCCGCAGTGTCAAAGGAAGCACTAAGGTCCAGCAGCAGCAAGAGTGATGAAGTCCATTTCCAGTAGAAGATCATTGGTTACCTTAATCAGGGCTGTCTCAGTAGTGGTTAGCCCTGAATCTTGATTGCATAGATTCAAAACGATTGTTCTCGGATATGAAATTATTCAGCTTGCTGTGCCACTACTTTTTCAAGGGGATGGTGTCATAATAGTCTGTAGTTTGCAATAGTCTTTGATTGCAGCCCTTTGAGACTCCTATACAAATAAACATGACTTGACTTGAATCGACTTTCCCTGGTAACGAGTTGGACTATAGAGTCGTTCGGTGACTAATTCACTTTTGGAAGAAGTCACTACAACTACGTTTTCCAAAGTAACCCGCCCAACACTGAAGAAGAAAGGAGAGCGACTTGTGATACTCCTTCTGTAGAAAATCCAAATCTATTATCCTGAGGAAGAGAAATGCTTTGAATCGAGATTAAATACTACAGCTAGGCTAAAAGTGACTCTTCAACACTAGAAGTACTGTCGACAAGCGCTTTGGCTTTCCTACGCAAAATGCCCAAAGGACAAGCACCTGACTGGATGAGTTTCACCATTTACCTTCAAATCAGGCAAACTCTGTCTTGTAATAGGTGTGCTTTCTGCTCTTTAACACCGTTGCTACGCTATGTTTTCAGCTTTGTGTAAAGTAGGCTTAAACTATTTCCTCAAAAGTGTGTATTTCTAACCAGAGGGTATCACGTTTCTCCGTTTCAAATATTGGTACCGCCCAAAGGGGCGTTTGTTTCTTCCTCTGTCTTTGTCCTACTTCAATAAAATACAGTTTGAGGGGGGAGTAAAGGAGCGCGCCCAGGGAGACCAACGCGGGTACATTCCTCCTCTCCTGGCCCCTCCCCCTCTCCAACTGCCAGTTGTAAAAAGTCTAAATGCCTGGTGTATCTTTAATAGCGGTAGCCAACTTTTAAAAGAGCTCTCCCACATCATGTAAGAGGTCGATATAGAGCCCCACACTCTGCTTTCTTTCCACTTTCCTATGTCACAAGCTCTTTCTGAATCTATTGAAAGCAGAGCCACCAAAGTTCATTCCAACAAGCTCGCCTCGCCGCATTTACAGATCAATGTTGACGAGACGGGCCGTCGAATTGCTAGTTTGAATTACACGGCCTTTTGGCTGTCTGCTGGTCATTTTCAGGCGGTAAGTAAATCCCTGGGACTTCTAGCGTCAATAGTTCTTCTTGTCTCGCATCCCAAATACGTAAACGAGCCGTTTCCACCCACCGAATTCCAGTTTCCCGCGTGCGCGCTTACCCGACCGGCAGTAGAGGATTTGCACTCGTCGGAGTTCCACGTCGTAGCGCTCGTACGCCCGGTCCATGATCTCTTCCAGGGACGAGAAGGACGAGACGGACGAACGGGCGTCGTCCTTCGCGCTGTTCAACTGCGGCGCAACGACACGCGCGTTGAAAACCCTTCCGCCCCGCCTTTTTGTTTTGCCGGGACCCGTCGCCGCCACCGACCTGCAGGCTGCCGAAGTCCACCACCACCAGTTCCGAGGCGTCCGAGTAGGCTCCGTCTTTGGGCAGCAGCAGGTAGGACGGACGCAGGTGGATCCTCAAGTCCAGGACTTTGCGCGTCTCGATGATGTGCGACAAGCCTGCGAAAACCGCGCCGGTTGGTTCGGTCCGCGAGAGAAAAGGGGCCCCCGACCCCGAACGGTCCTCGTACCCGTCGCCGTCTTTTCCTTGATCTCCTCCAGCTTGGAAAGCGTGGCCGAGGCGAGGACTTCCAGGTCCACGCCTTTTCTTATCCTGAAGAACTCGACCAGGCTGTTGACCGTTTTCTGGATGGTGCGTACGACAGGGGGGGGGGATTAGAAGGCGGAAAATGTCTAACACCGTACCGTACTGGGGAAAGGGCGAGGTTCCGTCGTTGTTAGCGATAGCCGTTACTGCAGCGAAATAGACACCAAAATAACGGGCATCAAATTTTCCCATTCAAATAGTAGGCCCCATTCATTTGAGGCTTGGGGAGGCTTGGTCACCATGGTAACCACAGAATTTTTTCAGAGGTGGCCCAAGTGGGTTACTGACCCACAAGAAGTGGAACCATGAGCAAAAGGCATGCTAACGACTAGATGCTAACGAGTGGATGCTAATGAATTATGATGACGGCGCGGAATAGAGGGAATGTGCCTACGATCTTTTCGCTTTGTGACTCCTGTAAAGCGGAGAAAGGTTTTCTTCTTCCAAGGGGGGTCACGACAGAAAATGACGGAGGCTTACGGCGTGGTAGACGATCTCCACGGGCTGCGAGTGGACTCTGACGAGGTGATCGGCCGGATTGTCGTCGGGATTGATCTCCAGGACCGCGGTGAGCAGGGACGTGGCGGGGTCGCCCGCCGAGGAGATGAGAGACGGGGGGGCGCCCCCGCTGCCGTCGTCCTCGTCCGTGCCCGTCACGCTCCATTGCTGCAGCGACGCCTCCACCCTGCCTCGAAAACAGCATGGCCGACGTTCAGCGGAAATAAAATCGAAATACCACCAAAAAATACAACCGCAGTGATACTACCCGAATAAACATCAAATTTAGTGCATAAAAAAGGGACCCGGAGGATGATTTTCTAAGTGATTGTTTCAAAGTCCATTTGATGAGACCATTCTTATCACGCCTGCGGAAAGCAGAGAGGAGGCGGGCTCGCTATCTACGTGAAGACGAGGCGGTGTAACCCTGGGCACAAAGATTTCCATCGGCTGCAGGGACGTCCAACTTTTGGCCTAGCGTGTGACCTCATCCACTCCGCTGTGGCTAAACTACAACACAGCACCCCGAGGCCATCCTGTTCATCTGTTAATAAACTGGAAGTGTGAATTTCCCTACAGGGATGAATGAAGTATCTATCTATCTATCTATCTATCTATCTATCTATCAAAAGTAAATAGAAAAAGGACGAGGAAATTCTGGCAGCAATTATGACAGTTGGGCCTAGGCTCTGGCGTGCCGTCGTCAGCACGAAGCCGTTACCACGACGCCTTAGCATGTAGCTGCTAGCACAACTCGTTAGCATTTACACGCTTTTTGACGGCGATTACACTTCACGCAGGCCGGTAACCCACCCGGGCCACTCCCGGACACTACCCCGGTTACCAGAGCCCGATCGAGAGCCCATTCGTTGGGAATGGGACAAAATCTGTGTTATCTAGGAGACTTTATCGCCATGGTCATTTCTATCACTAACAAAAAACATCACTGAGGATTCCCTATTGAGCCGGGATTTTTGATACAGGAACGTAACACGTAGATTTATTTCTCCTGAAAAGACGTCTCGGGGTCGGGCCCCGTACGGTCGGCGGCCCCACTTGCGCTCGGGATCAAGACTGGAATAAGCGTCGGGCACCCCCACCTGAGGGCCTGCGCGCCGGGCCTCTGCGTGATCCTGCTGCCGAGACGGATCATCTGCACCCGTAGGATCTCCGGAAGGCTGGCTCCGTCTCGCACCGTCACCGAGGTCCGGTGCAGCTGGAAGTCCACGTCCACCGCCACGTACTGACCAAAAGCGTATAAGGAGCAGCGTGTTAAAAGGTCCGGTCCCCTGAGCTGCTTTCTCTATTTAACGCTACACGGTAGGGCTGCGCCGCGGACCCGAATCCGATCCCTAGCGCCACGTTACGTCGTGCCGAACAAGGATTTTGGTCCCGATTCCGGTGACGGAGCGTTTGGCTATGGAGAATTGTCACGTTTCGGGGTTAGGCGGCAACAAACGCGACAGCTCGTGGCTTTAGCGGCCCGTTACGTTGAAAAGGAATTCATCGATTTAATCGGTCTCAGAGGAATTTACTCGCGTCCCGGAATGCAGCATCGGAAGGGGCAACCAACATTGCCGAACGCGGCTAGTCACCGACGCCGAATCCGTTACCCGTGAAATGGATAGAGCTACAAATTGTGGGAAACGGCTACATTCGCGACTCTGGTATTTAAATCAATGCAGAAGTCACGGTGACCTGACACTAGGGTGTAGCTCGTGTAGTTATATTCTATTTTATACACCGTTTTATCTTACGTAAAGTCAAATATACTTGTTCTAAAATCTGACTTCAGTGTTTGAGGGCAAACTCTGAAAGAAGGTTGTCGTAAACCGCATTTGCATTCGAATGTGCGTTTTGTTCCATTCTGTGCAGATAACAATGACTCATCACCTCGCCTGGGGTGTTACATGTGTGCCTGGCACCATTCTGTCTGTAGGACGATGACCTATCACCCCTCCTCCCATTCTTCAAATCACGGTTGGGAAATTTGCATCGACGACGGCGCGGACCAATCGGCAGAGGCTTGGTCATGGGGCGTGAACATTTCATCGGCATGGGTTATAACATGGGACGACGCCGGAACCCCCTCGTCTTCTTCTGCACACAATTGTGATTTGGATCGGCAGAAAGATCTGATTTGTTCAACTCTAGGCTAAATAAATTGATATATGGACTATACTCGTCGTTCGGCTGATTAAATTTATCAGACTTTTGAACATGCTCCAATTGTTCCTATTTTGGGGACGACTCAAGAATTATCAACTTGATATGAAAGCGACGGCGTTAGCATCCATGAGTACTTCCGCAAACGACGGAGCCATCGGGTGAAGCTAGCCCACACTTGGTGGTGGCTTTACACGAGTCGGGAAACGGGAGACTTTGACGTGCACCTTCTTTCCGAGTGGGAGTCGGGCTCACCTGCTTGGGCAAGGCCAAGTTGCCAGAGGTGGCGCTGTATCCGATGGCCGTGTACAGCTTCACCTTCTCCTCCGCCGTCAGGATGCCGTCCAGGGCCCAACCTGAGGAGCAGGCCGCGTAGGTCAAGTCTTCTGAGCTCTGCCCCCGGAGGACAGCGGAGGTGATCGCCGACCGGTGCCGGGTCATTGGGATTTTCTGGTCAAATCTTTGGTTTGTTTTTTGTGGGGACGACTGAGTCGATGGAACACGGCTTTTTTAACTTTACTTTTTTCTTCTTACCCTTCTCTTTCTTCCTCTTTTTTTCTTTTATTTCTTACCCTCCCCGTCTCTCTCTCCCTCCCTCTCTCCGTCCATCTCTCTCTCTCTCCCCGTCTCTCTCTCTCTCTCTGTCTCTCCGTCTCTCTTTCTCTCCGTCTCTCTCTGTCCCAGTCTCTCTCTGTCTCAGTCTCTCTCTCTGTCTCAGTCTCTCTCTTTTTCTCCATCTCTCTCTCTCTCCGTCTCTCTCTCTCTCCATCCCTTATCTCCGTCTTTTCTCTCTCCCTCTGTCTCTCTCTCTCCCTCTCTTGGTCTGTCATGCTCTCTCTCTCCCTCTCTCCTTGTCTTTTCCACCTTCCAACAATGCACCAGGTAAAAACAGAAATGCATACGGGAACGGTGCCCTTCAAGCCCTGGTGTGGAGTGGGGTCCCAGACAGGACCACGCCAAAAAGGACTCTGGGATTTTGGGACAGCAAGCTGGTTGTATTATACGGTTGGTTTATAGAATAGATCGAGTGTCATGGTCAGGGGTGGGCAAACTAGGGCCCGCGGGCCCCTTGCCCCTCAGGCTTTTTTATGTGCGGCCCACGCCTGAAAGCAGAAGGTCGGCGTCTTCTACTTTGCCATCCTTCTCAACAAACTCTTGGGTTCCCGTAAGAAAGAGAAGTGGGAAGCGGGGTTCAATTGACTCAGTCGACCAGTGACCAAATCCTTTTACTAGAAAATCCCAACCACCCAGGACCGGTGAGCTATCGGTAGAACAGGTCCGCGGGCACCTCTGATGTCCTCAGGGGGGCAGCACCTCGGAGACTCCCGATGTCGACGATTTGGCTTCACTCACCTTGGGTTTCCCCGCCCTCCCGGGGCCCCTCCGGCTCCTCCGGCTCGTCCCCCTTGGCTTTGCGGCCGAAGAAGCCGCTGAAGAAGCCTCCCCGCTTGTGGAGCGACGCCTTCTTGGCGGAGGCCACCTTCTGGCCCGAACGCACCAACTGCCGGGAACACCTTGTGATTCGGACCCCATTCTTTTGGGGTAGGCTTTATTCGCGTCGGGTATACCTCTACGTGGGCTTGCTGGCGTGCCAGGGTGATATTAAAGACATCCAGAACCTTCTCCAGTTCCTACCGCGAAGCACAAAGTGCGAAGGTGAGCGCCGACGCCACCGGGCGGGATCGGCGCTTCGGGAGCACGCGTACCTGAAGCTGGCCCTCGGCGTCAGGGCCGGGCTTGTTCTGGCTCAGGACTTTGGTCTTGTAGGCCGCTTTGTAGGTCTTGACTTGTTGGCGGTGCAGTCTCATGTTGGCCCAGGACCACATACGGCTGGAGCGGCGGACGTGAACCTCCAGGATGCTGGTGAAGGCGTAGCGCCACCTAAGCAAAATGGGGAAACACGCTCAGGTCCTGGCGAAACCCAACAGAGTACGAAGTATGAATGTGAACGGACCAGACAGAACCGTGGGCGTGGACCGGGACGTCGGGTCGGAACTTCCTGTAAGGGGCGTTCTTCACCATGCGGTCTACGGACTCCAGCATCTCCACCATGCTCACGTACTTCAGAAGTAACAAGGAAATGACAGAATCGAACGGTCTTCGGCTTCCGTCGGCTCAACAGATTTCGGACGTGGACTCACCTGCAGTTTGGTGATCTGGAGGTCAACGTTTTGAACCTCCAGGTGCAGCTGGAGTTTTGGAGAGGCCAGGTCTTGCTCGGCGTTGGGGTTGATGCGCATTTTTGCAGAAGCAAAAATGGGCTTGAAAACTTAGACCGCAGGGAAAAAAAATTGTTAGAAATGCTAATATCAAAAACATGGGTCAAGTTTGGTTCACGGGACGTCATGAAAATCCTTTTTCCTTGATAAAACTTCTAGGTCCGCTAAAAACCCTGGTTGCAAATGTATATGTAAGATGGAACTTGTCTAATTCATGGTTGGGAAAAGCCTGTCCTGGAGATTTCTCTACTCCAACTCAGGTCATGCAAATCATTAGCTTGTAAGCAAGGCGGGCAGGAGGATGATCGGAATGACCCGAAACGGTGCGGAGAAACTCGAAGCCCAGGCAGAACCAGGTTTGCTGGTCTACTCACTCTGTTTTCGTCGTATGTTTCGGTTATGCTCCATTTTGGGTTCAAGTGGAACTTGGACACTAAAATCAACGTTTTTTTCAAGATACTGCTAAATTGTGTACCAGACATTCAAGGATAACAAATCACGGTCTCCGTACAAAGCCCAAAGGTCCGGTTCTAGAAAACACTGACTGTAGTGGTAGTGCGGAAGCTCCTGGTCCTTGGAGCTGATGTCGGACTTGAGCCGGTTCTGAAAAACAGCAGAAACTGGTACGGCTTCCGCTTTTGGTGTCGGCCGAAAGAGAAAAGAAGCTGACCACGATGTCTTGCCGGGATCCCCGGTAGAAAATGGGACTGTTGACGTTCCAGTAGGCGCACAAACTTTCCAGGCGGCCCAGCTAAAACACGGTTCATTTCCCGTTAATCGAGAGCGGAGCAAATTGAGGACTCCGCCGGCAGAACTTCACCTTGTAGATGATCTTTGCGGCTTCGTTGAGGATGCACAACCTCCACTGCTCGTCGCTGGTCTAAAAAACAAGCCAAACGTCCTGACTCGATGCCGGGGCGAGTCGAGATCTCGGACGACTCACCTGTAGGCTGAGCTCTGCCAGGGTGACCCCCATGGACAGGGGGCGCTGCGGCTCCGTCACCTGAAACGAGCGAGATGGTCGGCCCACCCGCGAAGCGCGACCAAAGGGAGCAGCACTTACGTCGTCTTCGTATCTCAGGTGGATGCTGCTGATCTTCACCTGCAGGTTCTTAATGACCTGCGTGGCCAGTTTCTCCATGAAGGAGTCCTTCTTCTCCTCTGCGGCTTTTTCTGAAAGCGAGCGGCACAATCATTATCTCGGTCCTTTAAAGCCGAAGCCGCTCCGGGACGACGAGACCGAGACGGTTTTAGAGAAACTCTCGGATCGTTCCTCTCTTTTCTAGTTTTGTTTTTCGACTCACCTGACTTGCCCTCGCGATTGCGCTTCAACTTCCTGAAGGCTTTTTTGGGCTTTTTGCTCTTTTTGAATCCTTTTGGCAGCGTTCAAGAAAGAGAAGGGAGTTAGTAGCGGGACTTAGGAAAGGTGGAAATGGAAGCGGCACAACCAATCACTGCACAACGATGGATGTTTGACGGCCAAACCCCGCCCCCCTCCCCTTCTTGGAGCTACAAGTCCAAGTCAAAACACAAAAGAAAAATATTCGTAGAAGAAGAAATAGAAAACACAAATGTCTTCATTCTTCCTATTAACTCTCAATTATATATATTTTCCTACTCTCTTTGTTTTTTATCAGAGAGTTTGCCGCGTGCTACGAATAACTAAGTCAAATCGGGCCAAAAAAATCCAACCCGACCCGACCCGCAAGTATTAAAACCCGACCTGGCCTGAACCCCGCTAATTAAGTTGATTGGCAGGACCGCGCCCAACCCATTTCTGTGATTTTGAAGGATGGAGTCCAACCCGAAATATCCTATTCTATTTGTACGAGTTTTACACTTTTCTTGCTGAAAATTTTGTGGCATTCCATTTTTGAGTGTCACTTTATTCCGTTGTATTTTGGGCAGATCAAATTTTTCTTGAGGTTAGAATAAAGCATCAATCAATGCATTTTAGGAACTAAATAACGCCGGGACACAAAATAAAAGATCTGTGCGGATTTATCTATCCATCCATCTACCCTGGTCATATCCCTCGAGAGGGGTGACTGACAGCAAGACAAACACATACAATAACAAAGAAAATAAAAAAGGTAAAAAAGTAGCAAAAACACACACAAATATTTTTAAACCATGGCCAAGCCAAATGCCCAAATACCCAAAAAAGTTAGGTACCTCGGCACCTTAGTTGGTCACGCTTTCGTCCCTCAAGATGAAACGGGACACAAGAAAGCGGCCATGTCACTCACACTCTTCTGTTCAACAGCAGGGCCCGACAGCTTTTGCTGGTTTACCCCTGCCGCATCATACAGGTGCCCTGCTCATCCCTTAGAACGCGTCCGAACATCCCACTATCCTTTTACAACACCTCTTCACTCATTTAACACGGTGATTGTATTCGATTTTTCGTTCTGTTAAATGTTTTTACGCTTTTTTTTTTTTTTTTTTTTTTACAAAAGTTGACAATTTGACGACATTTCAAAGGAATTTTACAAATGGACAACATTTGAGTTGTCATGTTTGACTTTGTTACCAGTTAAAGTGCAATAAACACTTTCTATTATTTCCTATTTCTGAGTCTTTATGTTGTTTATTCTGCCAACGGGAGTGTCGCCGTAATTTCGAAGTGGCAATCTAATGACGACGAGAGTTGGGGCCAGGCCGGGCGCTGGGGAAACGGGACTTTGCGCTTCAGTCTCAGACGAGTATCGTTTATTCATGGTTAGTAAAGGGAAACCGATAGCATGTAGCCGTTAGCGTGACTCCTTAGCATGTAGCCGTTAGCATGTAACCGTTAGCGTGTAGCCGTTAGAGTGTAGCTGTTAGCGTGTAGCCGTTAGCAAGTAGCTGTTAGCGTGTAGCCGTTAGTAAGACTTATTAGCTCCCATGCCAGCGCTTTTCCTCTTCGAGATGCGCTAACCGCAGGTAAATCCGATGACAACTAGACAATCGTGAGAGTTGGGGCTGGGGAAACGGGACTTTGCGCTTCAATCTCAGAAGATGTATCATTTATTCATTCGTGGTTAGTAAAGGGAAAACCGATAGCATGTAGCTGTTAGCGTGACTCCTTAGCATGTAGCCGTTATCATGTAGCCGTTAGCACGTAGCCGTTAGCATGACTTATTAGCTCCCACGCTAGCGCTTTTCCCTCTTCAGGATGTGTTCCGACAGCAAGCGTGCGGGAGCATGCATGATCTCCACGGGAGCAAGCGAGGACGCAGGAGCAGAGTTACCGCCTGCCGTGTCCTTAGAAAGAAGCGTCTGCAGGTCCCGGAGCGCTTGGCCGCTCGGACACGCTGACGCCAAAGGAAGCGGCACGGGCACAGAAAAGTAGACAAAGTTATCCAGTGTTCGAAAGCGCCCCCCTTCCCGTCTCGCCGCCAGCAGTTTCTTAAAGGGTCCGCGTCCAGGGGTTTCCGACCTGGTGGACTCGTTCCCGTAGTCTAGGTGCTTGAGCGAGTCAAACTAACCATACTCTCTCTCTCATTCTTTCTTTCCTTCCTTCCTTCCTTCCTAACTGTCTTTCTTTTTCTCTTCCTCTCTCATCATCTTCTCTTTTTATTTCTTTATTTATTTTCCCTTTCATTCTCCTTTTGATTCTCTCGCTCACAACATAGTAAGTAGTAAAAGATAAGTTCTTATTTTAGAAATCCAGATCAAACGAAGTGCCCTTTGCGCTGATAGGTAGTAAACTAGAAAAAGCTTGAAGACCCCTGCTCCACAACCCATAAAGTGAGATGTGGAGTTCCCCAGGGTTCAACTCTAAGCCCGGTGCTTATTAATCCATATACGTTTCCACTCCATTTCCATAGCGACGCTGACATCACATGACACCAGTTTCAAAATGGCTGCCATTTCAGGATCCATTTTTGTCTTTGAAAGCAGACAAATATGGGCTTCAAATATGGGGAATCGGCCTCCTCTCAATACAGTGATACCTCTACTTAGGAATCGAATTGGTTTTGGGAGTAACAAAGTCAACTGAAACATTTGTAACTAGAGACACCTTTTCAATGTAAATGCTCTGATCCGTTCCACGACCCGCAAAATATTCCATTTTTAATCAATCATAAAAAGGCATCAGATCATGAAAGAAATACATATTAAAATGAGATGACCTCACATTAAACATAAAACGAGAAGCACATAGAATAAAAGAAATAAGGCGTTTCTTAAAAAAACTGATCCAATGACATCTGCATTGGCCGGCTTTTGACCATCCGTGTGAAATGCGTCAGGCTGACGTAGCGTTAGCCCGACTTGTCAACACTTCTTCTGGTCGATTCCAAAACTTCATGAAATTTTACCAATATGTCTTTCGTTTGGCCTGATGAATGATGGCTGCGTCCTTCTCTGACCTTCTACTGCACGGCAGTGTGTGTTTTTATACATTTCTATTATCTCCTGCTTTGTTTGGATGGCCGGAAAAAGTCTCTTCTTCTTCTTTTCTCCTTGTCCTCTTCGTGTCTTTGGTGGGGTCCATTGTGAATGATAGCTCTTCGTAGCGGTACTATACAGTAGACTGTTGACAGAGCGGGAAGGGGACACGAAGAGCATGCCGGCATAGGCACCGGTTTTCCAGGTAGAACTCTGGCAGCGCGTACTGTATTACCGACTTCCTGAAAAGGCCTTGGAAACTAGAGGCGACATTTTCGTGTTCAGGTACTTTTTCGCCCGAAACATTTCTTTGTAAGTAGAGGTAGCGTCCCTGAAAAAACCCGTACGGCTGGACACAAGGGTCTGGGTGAGAGTCTCACCTCTCCTGGCGGCCATCTGAAGCGCCTCCTCGATACGTTGCAGTTCGCGTTGCTTGGCCTCCTGCTGGTAGCGCTCTTCTTTGGCCGCATCGTACTCGATGGCTGGGCAGAAAACATCAGACATCATATGTTTCCTAGACAGTTTTTTGTTCGAATTACTCCAAGACAAAAAGAAAAGCTTTTCAGGAAAGGTTTGGCCTCTTTCGAATTCCCCACACCCCCCAAAAAATCATCAGTGCCGACCAGTGTTGGGAATCACGTAGGGGAACCTATGGCTCGGTAGCCATATATGGCCCTTTTCACGATTACATATGGCTCGGAGATTAACTATGGCTGATGCACTTTTCTCTACATGCAAAGGCGAAGCAACACGACTCTCGCTTCAGTCCAGTCTGTATAGGGCACGTCCGCCACTACAGTATACATTCACTGTGTCACACCAACAGACCACGTTTTTGCAGTCGGACTCAAAGAAATCCCTTAAATGGACCTAACTATGTAGTTTCACTGTTCAGATACTTGAAGATGAAAAACCATAGAACAAACTGCAAACAGGTGAAAACGCCAGCAAATCAATCGGTGCAATTTAATTGGGTGAGCGGTAGAGGTGGGCAAATCGCAAGGAACTCCCGAAGATAAAAAGGACGAAATTTTTCTCGTTTGCAGTATTTGGTGACATTTTTACAAGAGAACTTTGCCTGCACCTTGTTTTAAAACCATTATTTTAGAAATAGGAGCCTCGACGCTCTTACAAAACTGATGGAAAGAGAGATCTATTTTAAGGGGTTCATTTATTTATATTGATATGGGACACAGGCTCTGGCATTAATACTAGGACATAGATTTGATCAAATGTCAAACCTGTGAAATAAAATGAGCTGAAGAATGATTTTTTTTTTTTCTGGAGAGCGGGTTTGCGCTTTCCCTGGAATTTTGTCTTGACGCTAGAAGTACCGTGGCCACGCCATTTGTCTTTCCTATATAGAATGCCCAAAGGACAGCCAAATGACTGGATTTACTTCACCATTGATCTGCAAATAAGGCGTCAACAAGTCGGTCATGACACTTGGCATAGATTTCAAAAGGATTCCTGGTAAGGAATTTCAAAACCATTTTCAAATACCACATAAATACAGTCCCTTGCAAAAGTACCTTGCCGCATTTACAGAACAACGGTGACAAGATGGTAAAGGATTTAATACATTCGACTATAAAAGGATTTTATACGATTAACTCAGTTTAATGCAAGAAAGATATTCACTGACTGGCCGTTAGTTCAATGTCGGGGAAGGCTGTTCGAAATGCGTCATATTTTGTCTAGGGAATTTAGATAACAGGACTCGTGGATTTGCCGACGCAGGACGACAGGCGCCGTTTTGGGGAAACGAGACATCGAGGCGCAGTGTTGTGAGATCGTTGGGGGCAACCAACAGCTCGGCACGCCCACGGGAGGAGCAGAGACGCCATTTTGCGGGGAGACGCGGGTCAATAAGAGAAAGCTAAAGGACTTCAGAAGAAGGCTTCCCACGCACTTCAACGTCACGTCGGCCGTCTCCGATGGAGTACACTTCGTTCTTCTGTTAGGAAAAATAAACATCCGCTCCCGTGTGAAAATGTCGGCTTTCCCGGTCATTTTTCTCTCAAGAAACGAACGCGCATGATTGTTGGGTGAATGTAGGTTGTGTTTGGTGAATGGAGTCAGATAACTCATTCCAACAATTTGGTCAACGCTAGATTTTCATATTCAATTCCTAACAGGGGGAAGAAAATTCCTGGTGTTAAATGCAGGAACGGAAGCAGCTCCGGAGACGGCGCATTTTAACTGGTTGCCCCCTATGCTCATGAAGGTATGGTAACTGGGGGCCTCCCGGGTGAAATCAAATGTTTGGGGACACCAGAAGCTGAGGAGCAAGCTCCCAGGTCGGGTGGTTCCTCAACCTTCTCCCTGCTGGACAAATATGCGTCCGCACCTCTTCTTTTTGCTATTTTTGGTAGAAAAATGTCTCAATGAAGCTGTAAATTTTCAGTAACGCGCCCAACACTGGTGTCTAAAACCACCGGGTTCTCCACATGATTGTTCTCCCGAAATTGCCCAGGTGAAAGGTTTGCCCCCGCCGGCTCCTTGGCGACATCTCCGGGCTGCAGGACAAACACAAACATGATTCGTTTCTCGGACTTCCGAAGATGATTTTGAGCCGAGCTGAAATTCGCGTCTGTCGTGCAGCCCGACCAAAGCCGCAGCAAAACAAGCGCCCCCACCGTCCATTTCGGGCTTACCGTTCAACGGGCACGTCTGGAGAGCGCCCCTGGCTGGAAAACCCGCACAAACATGTTGAGGACGCAGGACGTCTACGCTGGCATTCACGCTAATTTACTAGCATCTGCCCTATTTTGCTAGCATTCAGGCTAACTGGATAGCATTCAGGCTAATTTGCTAGCATGCACACAAACAGGCTTGCATTCCTGCTAACTTACTAGCATCTGACCTATTTTGCTAGCGTTCAAGCTAACTGTCTAGCATTCACACTAACAAGCTTGCATTCACGCTAACTTACTAGCTTCTGCCCTATTTTGCTAACCTTCAGGCTAACTGGCTAGCATTTACGCAAATTTTCTAGCATGCACACAAACAAGCTTGCATTCACGCTAACTTACTAGCATCTGCCCTATTTTGCTAGCATTCAGACTAACTTACTAGCATCTGCCCTATTTAGCTAGCATTCAGGCTAATTTTCTAGCATTCACACTAAAAAGCTTGCATTCACATTAACTTACTAGCATCTGCTCTATTTTTCTAGCATTCAGGCTAAGTGGGTAGCATTCAGGCTAATTTGCTAGCATGCACACAAACAAGCTTGCATTCCTGCTAACTTACTAGCATCTGCCCTATTTTGCTAGCGTTCTGGCTAACTGGCTAGAATTCACACTAACAAGCTTGCATTCACGCTAACTTACTAGCTTCTGCCCTATTTTGCCAACCTTCAGGCTAACTGGCTAGCATTTACGCTAATTTTCTAGCATGCACACTAACAAGCTTGCATTCACGCTGACTTACTGGCAACTGCCCTATTTTGCTAGCATTCATGCTAACTTATTAGCATCTGCCCTATTTTGCTAGTATTCAGGCTAAATTTCTAGCATTCACACTAAAAAGCATGCATTCACGCTAACTTACTAGCACCTGCCGGATTTTTCAAGGATTCAGGCTAACTGGCTAGCATTTCCGCTAACTTACTAGCGCCGGGAACCAGCAGCAGGTAGAGGCCGTCTAGCGTGGCCACCACCGCGTCGTTGTACAAGTTCTTCCAGGGGATCTTCAAAGTCAGCGTGCCTGGACCCATCAGAAGCTCTGTTCAGATCTGCTCACGTCTCGGAGAGACACAAGGGGGCGCTCTTTTGAGCACTCACCGATTTGGCCCGCTTTCACCTTGAAGGGGATGTCCAACTCGCTCTGGCGGGGACGGAAAAAGGCTTTTGGACGCCATCGGAAAACAAAAAAGTAGACCACTTACCAATGCATTTTCCTTCACTCTCAGGTTCTCCAGAACGACGTTGCCTACAAAAAAAAAAACACAACTGACTTGAGGAAGTTTCCGACACTTAAATTGACCAAATTTGGTTTTGTTGACGAGATTCCTGATATAGAACGATTCCTGATATAATGAACCAGTTTATTAACCCCTTAAGGTTCCTGGGGCCCGCCTTGTGGTCGCCGGATTCAAATCCGAGCCGAAAAAACGGGCGCAAGGCTATCTGTGATTTCTTTTCACACGCCATGATTACGCGCAAGTGTGCGCAATCATTGGCTTGACTGGAGGAATACTGGAGGAAAAGAATGAGATTGAAATAGAGAAAGACAAAATGAAACAAAAAGAGTGAGAGAGGACGGAAGTGAGAGAGAAAGAGCAAAAGAGTGAGGGAAAGAGATGTGAAAAGAGAAAGTGAACACTGAAAAGACCGAATGAGGAAACAGAGAATGTGAGGAAAAGGAAAAAAGGGAAATTAAGAGAGAAAGAAAAAAGAGGAAGAGATAAAAAGGAAAGAGAAAAAGAGAGATAATCGAAAATCAGAATTAAGACAAAGGAAGAGAGGGAAAAAGCAACCGGTCAATTAATGTATGCAAAAGGAAAAGTGTGAAGCCCATTGTAAAGCGCTTTGGGAGGTCTGCATTGACTTAAAAAGTGCTATATAAATGTAGACCATTAGACCAATAAACTTCTGGAAGTCCAACCTTTACAACTCTTTCAAAACGTCTAAAATATTGGCCAAAGTCAAATACATTTTGAAAAGGTGTTGTAAACTGGTCGTCTCCAGGTAGCTTTTTTGGGGGGAAACGCCTTAAAGCTGCCCTTGGAAAAAAAGATGTCAAATACAATGTTTAGTTTTTTTAGATCAAACTTGACCAGGTAAGGATTCAAGCTATTGTCTTACCCGTTTTTCAGCGAATCACTGTACTTTGGGGATGTCTAGGAACGGGATTGTGAGCAGGAGCGTTAAGGGGTTAAGGATTCACACGTCAAATTTTGGGCTACTTGCTGCAGAAAAAAATGAATATGTTTGACCCCTTGGCAGAACTTTTTACTCAAAAGAGAAAATATGAAAAATATAACTTTTCATGATTTCGTCCCCCCTTTTTATTTTAGTTTTGTCAGATTTACTCTTTTTCTATTTTTTCTCTTTCCTTCCTTCACAAAAAGCGAGGTAAAAAAGTGAGGGAAATTCATACTGTGGTTTGGTCCCTTTGAGTTTCCGTAGTTTGAATTTTTCCTTCTGCTTTTTACACATACGCGGGTCAAATAGTACACACTGTGCCTTTAATTAAATTTCTTTGATATTTCCATATTGATTTCATTGGTGCCAACGTCGTAGCGCAACTTTGTAATTTCCTTACAATGTGGGCAAGTGTCTAAGCACAAAATAGGAAATATGTTCAAAATGAGTTTTCTCTTGGAAGTCTTTAAAGGGCCAGTAACGGCAACCAGTTTCAAGAGCACAGCGTAGCAGCAAAATGACACACAAACATGGCAGCAGCACTAGGTAGGGATTCCTACTATGTCTAAGTTTCTCCGCGTATGATTTTTTTTAAATAAAATGAATATTGGTGTGACAGATCATGTATTTTTCCCTAGTATTCAAATCAACATGTTTTGGTACCACTAGGAGGCACAAACTATGATACGCTGTCCCTTTAAAAATGTATGTCGTGCCATATCTGCACGTAAACAGAGTCGACTACCCTGATATCAATGGCAAAAAAAGACCCATTATATGACGGGGAGACAGCAAAATCTGATGGAATGCGAATTGAAAAGGCAATATATATTCGTTCTGATTTTAAAGGAAGATTGTAACGTAAATGAGGGTTTGATGGCGCAACCTCCAAAGGTCAGTTTCGATTGACGTCACGTGGCCATTTGCATCCTAGCTAAAGAATGAAGGCTTTCCAAAGGGTGAGAACAGCGCCGAAGTGCAGAGGAAGGTTGCTCGCGTGGGATCCACGAACGCAGATCGCTTGTCAAAGGACACTTTCTCGAGCAAAGACGGGCGAATTTAAAATATGCCGGAGGAGTGAAGGGGGTGCGGTTAGCCTAGCTTCAGTTCACTGACCTCCCCAGATCCCGATCTTCAGCTGGGACTTGTCCAAGTTCTCCACGTAGTCCCCGATGAACCTGTTGAGGAGGTCGCTCACCAAAGACTCGAAAACCATCTTGAAAGAGCACCCGAGTCACGGGACGCCCGACTTCTGCGCGCGCTTCCGCGTTCGGCTGTCAGACGCGGAAGAGCGACGCCTCTGCGCTCGACTAGTCGGGTCTGCGCGGGAGTCGCGTGTCGTTCGCAGAGCGTCGGGTTCCGTGAGAGCGAGAATGAGAGCAAAAGAGAGAGAGAATGGGATAAAAAAGGGGAGTGAGAGAAAGAGAGAGAAACATTGGAAAGAAGAGAGAGCAAGAGAAAGAAAGAGAATAATTAAGAGAACAATAGAAAGAAGAGACAGCGAGTTAGAGAAAGAAAGGGAGGGAGGGAGGGAGAGAGAGAGAGAGAGAACAGATAGAGTGTGAGAGTGAAACGGTGGAGACAGAGACAATAAACAATAGAGAAAACAAGAGGGAGAGAAAGAGAGAGGACAATGGAAAGAAGAGAGAGTGAAAGAAATAAAGAGAATAATTAAGAGAACAAGAGAGGAAACAACAGAGAGAACAATAAAAAGGAGAGAAAGAGTGTGAGAGAGAAAGGGAGGGAGAACGTTAGAAAGTAAAGAATAAAAAAAGAGAGAGAGAAGAGATAGAGTGTGAGAGTGAAACGGTGGAGAGAGAGAGACCGTAAACAATACAGAAAACAAGAGGGAGAGAAAGAGAGTGAGAGCGGAGGGGAAGGAGAGAGACAGAGAGAGAGAGAGAGAGAAGAGCTAAGGTGTGAGAGTGAGATTATGATGGAGAGAAAGACAGTGAACAATAGAGAAAACAAGAGAGATAGAAAAAGTTAGAGCAGACGGCAGAGAGAGAGAGAGAAGAGAAAGAATGTGAAAGGGAGAGTGAGAGCAGAGGGAGAGAGAGAAAAAACAATAGAAAGGACAAGAGGGCGAGGAAGAGAGACAACAAGAGAGGGGGGGGAGAGAAAGGGAAGGTGAACGCTAGAAAATAAAGAAGAAATAGAGAGAGTGAGTGAGTGAGAGAGAGAGTGAGAAGAGGTAGAGTGTGAGAGTGAAACATTGGAGAGAGACAGTAAAAAATAGAGAAAATGAATGATAGAAAGAGTGAGAGCTTAGGTTGGAGAGAGAGAAGAGATCGAGTGTTAAAGTGAGAGTGAGTGAGAGCGGAGGGAGAGAGTGAGAAAACAATAGAAAAGACAAGAGGGAGAGGAAGAGCGAGAACAAGAGAGAGAGAGAGAGAGAAAGGGAGAAAGAGTGGACGTCCGCTCGATAAAGAGCCATTTGGGAGTTAACTGTTGTGGAATGCCGATAAGAACTCAAGATAAGTATGTAGGCATCTGGTGAAGGTCGTGGGATGACCTTGTGGCAGGAGGTCACAAGCCGATATGGGCAGGCGACCTTCACGAGATATCACGACTTGATTTGAGGACAGTATAAAAGCTAATGTTAAACGTCTGGAACTTTGAACGTGTCCAGAATGCAAGAAAGCGGGTTCCCTTTTCGCCATATCTCCTCTCTGCGTATATTTTGGGGTGACGTCCAACGAGGTTCTCTCCAAAATAAGGCCCCACATACTTATCATGAGTTATTATCCACAACAAAACAAAGACATCTCGATTCATTCGGACTCATCCAAAAAAGAGAGGGCCGATTCTTCCTATTTGAGAAAATTCCAGCACGGTCAACTACACCCCAAAACTGTCAAATATTTTATCAATGTGAAAGAAGGACAAGACAAACGCATGACTTCTTGAGGGGGGGGACAGTTCCTACTGGCTTTGGTTTGAACAATTTATTGACACTTTTAACAGCAATTCAACACATTCACAATTTCATTTTTATCATATTCTAACAATACGGATCATTCTGGAAATACTAGGACACAACCTATTCGAGAGATTTTAAACGCCAACAATGCACAAACAACTGAAACAGACATGAAGTGAGGAATATGATCATGGAGGCAATACATGTCTGGACCAGATCGGAAACAAGACCCAGTTGCGTAGCGTTTACCACAAGTTTAATCGAAGGAAAGAGGAAGGGCCTTGTCCACGATCCGGTGTTCGCCGGGCACGGGAAGCAAGTCGCTCGCGTCCTCGGATTATGATCCGAACACGGAAGTGGATCTTCCGTACTTAAAGCACACAAGAAATAAGTAGGAGCCCCATTTTGACGTCACTGGGACTCAAACGGCATCGAATAACAGGAAGGACCCATACGGTCATTTCAATAAAGCAAAATGGATAAAGGCTACATGATTAAAAAGGATTTCTGCTCAAATATATATCCGCATCTCCTCATAACTGCGATGTTCTTTGCTAGTTCAGCTCGTCATGGCTAATAAGCACTCTGAGTCACTTTAAAGCGGAACTTTTTGTTTTTGTTTTGTTTTTCCAAACGGTGTCATTGTGAATATCCCTACCACATAGGATAAATAAGGGCAATCAATTAGCGAATGAAGTTGCAGTTTAGCGCTGATTTGTTGTTGCGCTACGATGAAAACAATTCATTTCCTCGAATTAGCCGCCGTAGTATTGGCGATGACGTCATCGGCGGGCGCCGCTAATCCCCCAAATGAGGGAAGCGCGCGATGACGTCATCCACGAGCGTCGCTAATCCTCCCAAATGAGGGAAGCGACGCCGCTCCGTTCCAGAAATCCGGGTTGCCATAGCGACGTGAAGTACGTTTACAGTCTGCGCGTTGAAGTGCAATTTTCATTTGATCTTTTGTTGACAAATAAATACAACTCTTCTCAAAAAAGGCAGATATTTAGATAGATATTTCCCCTTTTATATGCATTGACCCGTTGCACACTCACACGCGTGGTCTGACCACGTGACGACACCATGACGGACGGCAGGAACCCTAGTAAACTGTAGTAAACAGTAGACAAGGGAAACGGCTATACTATTCAACAAAGGAATATGGAGCGGCTGTCGGATGAGGTCGAAAAAACACAAACGGCGCTATTTAGAGCAGGGTTCTTAAAATCAGTCGAGTCGGGGGTCCCTAAAGCAAGGTTCCAGGTGAGCTTGGGGTGAACGGGATTCTCCACCAATAAATATTTTGCTCTTCTTACTGGGACAGTCTTTTATAATCGTCTGCTAGATGTCGTTGTAACGTGTAGCGAGAGCGATGATATAGACGACAAACTACGGAGACTCGAAGTGACGTCAAATCACCATTCGGCTTCCCGTTCATTGCCTGTCTTTTTGCTGAGGGAAAAAGAGAAACAGAAAAGGAAAAAAGAGAAAGAGCCAAAAAAGGAAAAATAATAAAATGATAAAAGCTATGAAAAAAAGAGAAAAAAGGAAGAAAAGGGGAAAATAGGTGAAGTAGTCAAACCTAAATGATAGGAAGAAAGATAAAATGACTAAAAAACAAATGGGGGATTAAAAAAACAGGGGAAGAAGAAAAGATGAAAAAAAGAATGAATGAATGAAAAAATAAAAAATGAAGAAAAAGAATAAAGGAAAAGGGAAGCAAAAGAAAACATTTCAAATAAACAAAAGAAGAGAAAAAAGGAAAAAAAGGAGAAGATAGGAAAAGTAAAACCTAAACGATAGGTAAAAAATAAGAAAACTAAAAAACAAATGGGAGAACATTTAAAGAAGGGAAAAGGGGAAGAAGAAAAGATAGTAAAAAGGAGAATTTGAAAGTAAAAATAAAAAACGAAGAAAGAGGAAAAATCTGAAAAAAAGAGAACAGGAAAAAAATAGGAAAATAGCAAGAAAAAGAAGAAAAAGGTTTCTAAATGCCATTGTCTCTGCCTACAAGTAATTCAAAAAAATAGTTTTTGCTCACCAATAAACGAATGTTTAGCGTTACCGAGGGGAGGCGCTAAATACTAGACGCTGTCCCCTTAAAAAAGCGGTGTGGCGTCGGGCGGTTGCCACGGTAACAGGAGCCGAGAGAAAGAAAAGAGAAGACGATCGCAGAGCCATCGATCGCAGACTCGACGCATCGCACGCCGCATCACGCATCTCGCCTCTCGCTGCGTCGCTGCAGGTGAGGACCCTTCCCTACTATCTATTGAAATCCCTTTCCAGACAAAAACTTGCAAAAAAAAACTTAGAAAGATATAGAAATATTCATCTATTTCTGATCTAATTGAAAAAAATAAAAGACATCAATATTTCTTTATTTTATATACTTCCATAGAAATATGTATCTACTTGGAAAAATGCTGAATATAGGAATATACGTATTTGTATACAGGCAGGCAAGCAGAAAAATAGATGATACACTTGTAAAATATCATAAATAAACCAAGACAAAAATAAATTATATATTGATATCTTTGTAAAATCTCACAGATATTTGTATACATGCAGGCACAAAAGATCTATTTATATAAGTAGGAAATTTACATTGGAAGGGATGTTTTTTCCCAGCCTGGCGTTTTCATTCAAAACGACTTGATTCGAGAACTGCTGTTTTTTCTTTTTTTTTGTCTCCGTTTTGAATTTTTTCAGATGAAAAGAAAATCAAATTGACAGTTTTCCTTATAGCATAGAAAGTTTTAGGGTCTGACATAACCCCTACCACCGGAGGGCCCCAACCCGGGTTTTAACTAGACACATGCGTTCCAGAGTATCCCGAACACTGTACTCTGTCGTGTCATTTTGAGTTCTTCTGCCATCCGTGAGTCGTTTCAGTCCACTGCTACGACACGTTGGATTGTTTGCTCATTGCAGTTTCTGTTTCCAGTTTTGGCCCTTGTTCTCGTTTTTGTTCGGATATTGGCTTTGTGCCCACTTCTTTGTTTGCTACTTTGGCACTGGTAAGTTATGAAATACAATCCCTTTTTTTAGCTGTATTGTCTGCATTTCCTGCCTCCCCCACATGGGTCCATCTGCCTCAAAACCTTATCAGAAAGAATTTTTTGTAAAAAAAGGAAAAAAAAATCCATCATTGGACTCTCTGATTTTGATGACCATCTGCTTTTCTTAAGGGAAACAACTTGAAAGAAATACTGTTTTTATAGGGCTTTTTTTTCTTTTTTAATTTGATTGTCTTCCTCAAATAGAAAATGTCATTTTGGAATATTCTCCGGGTTGCTTTTGATTCAGATAAACAAAACATACGTATGTGGACATACCTCACAAAAGTATTGAAAAAAAGATAAAACAATGAAGTTTCATAAAGCATCTCTTTGGAACCAATATTGTCAGGAACCAGAACAGGATCAGGACCCAAACGCGTGGAAATGTTTAAATCTAAGCTTAAAAACACACTTCTACTCTTTAGCATATGAATAAGCTTGTTTTTAGGTTGACAATATCTGTGTAATATTTGCCCTCATGTAGGTTTCAGATCAGGGGATGCTGTCATAATAGCCCGTTGAGACTTCTAGTGATTAAGACAAACTGTCAAAAACCAGAAACAAGAAGCAGAACCCACTCGCGTAACCAGGGATGTGATTTGACCAAAGTGAAATTATCTGAAAATTAGCGGGGGGGGGGGGGGTGATTGCTAGCTGGGGGGGGGGGGGGGGGGGGGGAACCAGGTAGGACCAGGGCAGTGCCCTGGTGGGGGGAAAAGTGGGGCGAAGCCCCCCCCCGGAGCTCATGGGTTTTTTTAAGTACTTTCAATGCACTCAGATGACAAAGAAATAGACAAGACAACAGCATAAATTTTCAATGTATATTGAACTATCCCATATAAAATTACAGTTTAAGTCAACTCAAAATCAGTCACATTAAAAAACATTTCCCCAACGCCACTATCTTAATTGTAAAGAAGATGGTTCCAGTGGCAAGGGAGACCCTAGACGACCGGCATCTTTCTACAACTGCAGGCGGCTAACGGGATCCAGGTCTGTAGGAAACCGCCTCAAAGCGTGCCGCCACCAGCTTTTGGGATCACTCTTAGTCTGGACTCTACCCTTCGACCTGTTCGGCTTGGGTAACCCTACCAGGAGTACGAGACTCTCTGATAAAAACAAGCTCTGATAAAAACACAATCATGCATTCGACTAAGATCATCTCTGTAACTGCATACATCAAGACACTCAACATCTTGAAACCTAAAAAGTGCAAACATGCAGCATTCATTTGAGTTTGTGTCAATGATTAACCATGTTATTAATATTAAGTAAATTATGTACCATAATAATATCGTGGCCATTAAGAAAATCAATGGTAGAATATCATACAAGTACTTAATTTAAAAAATATAAATACTGACAATAGTTTTGATTACTATTAGGCTTAATAATATTTTTAAATTTCCTAAATCATATTTTAAATGTAATAATTTATTTCTTTAATAGCAGCGTATCCAAGTATTTGATAAATGAAAGTACAATAAGTATAGGCCCTACAGTAAAGTGTTGGTGTAATGTACACATGAAAATCTATTATTGTAATTGTTAAATATTTATGGCCATTTTTATTACGTTATAATATTTTCGAAAAAAATGGGAAAACTGTCAAATAAATTTGAAAAGTTTACCACCTACCTCAAAATTCACGACTCTATCAGCAACTGGTACAGGTTGTTGGGGTGGATCACGTCTCTTTATTACCGCTTCCGATTGTGATGTCAATAAGGGATGGAGGCCGTAAAGTTTTGGAGTTTTCGTTTGGGCACCGAAACTTCCAGCGATGGAATAATTTGTCGTTCTTGACTGGAGTTCTTTCACGTGTTTTTTGCTCTTTGCGTGACTTTCAAGAGCTTTGAAACCTCTCCCACCATAGTCGATGGTATCATGACACCAAATGCAAAGTGCTTTCCCGGCACGATCGATCTTCCGAATAAAGTCATTGAACAAATTCGTCACAGTCTTCTTTCCAACATTCGTAGATAATTCCTTCTCCAACCAGTCCCATCGAAACTTGTTTTTTACAATCTTATCAATTTCTTTAGCTCGCGGAGCATCTTTGCGTTCGATCACGGACATCTTTCTTTAAACACCCGGCAAAAACGTGTGAGAAATGAACAATGGCACACTCCTATAACAAGCGCGTTTATTGGTCAACACGAGACTTCAACCAATCGCAAGTACGTTTCATTTCAGTTACGGAAACACTCAAATGGCATGCTGTCGAGACGAAATCGTTTTTTTTTACCAATTAAAACACCGGAAATTTTAAAATTTTATTTTTGGAGATAAAAAAAGCGGAATTCCGCGAATTAGCGGAAAAATCACATCCCTGCGTAACGTTACTCACAGTTTATTGGGGAGAAGAGGAATGAGCGCACACTTGATCCAGGGATCGTCGGTGGCGGAAGTAGTTTGATCGGAACGAGGAAGTGGTCAAAATCAAACTGATCGGGGTGAGAACAAAACAGGAGCAAAACACAGGTAAAAACGGAGATTCACAGGGCTTGGCAAAACAAGAGAAAAAAAACACAGGCAAAGGTGACTCACAAGACAGCGTTTAAGAAGTCACAGGGAGCAATTTGTCAACACAGCTGGTGTCCATGGGCGGGGCCAATTGGGCGCCATGGCAACCGTGACACAAACAACAACAATTAAAGATGAATTAACTTGACTTAAAAAGTGTCCCCCTCTTTTTTCTCCCCCTAGGAAGTGAAAGGGCGCCCCCCACTGTCCGGTGCGGTTCGGCGGTGGTGTTCGGGATGCGAGTGGACGCGGCTTCGGCCGCTCGCTGCGGCATCTGCTTCCTCTTCCTATTGGCCGTCTCCTCGGCGTCCCCGCCCGGACTTTTCCCCGCGGGGGCTGCCGATTGGTCAGGCCTCGGTCGGTACGGGGGAGGACCGCCCGCCCGGGGCGGAGACTTCGACGACTTCCGGCTGGAGGAGGCGGAGCCTTTTGATCAGGTGGGCGTGGCCTCGACACATCTAAAAAGTTGAGACAGGAAACGCTTTTTCCGCTGGACCGAAAATAAAATAACCTTGATTTCCTTGACTCTTATTTTGAAAACCTGTTAGCGTCATTGCACCTACTGCGCTTCCTTGAGAATATTGACCATTCGTCATAATTTTGATTTCTTCTTGGTTCTCCTGGAGTGTCGTGGTCAACGGTTTATGGTCTGCATTGAAATAGCGCTTTTTCTTTACAATGCGCTTCACACCACTCCGTTCATGCCAGGCTTTTACCTGCTCATCAGGGGCGTTCGGGGTTCGGTGTCTTGCCCGAGGACATTTCGACATTTAACTCAGAGGACCCGGGAATTGAATCTGCGACCTCTCGGTCCCGAGACCCGACCTCTGCTTCCTGACCTACTGCCGCCCAAGGGTCCAATCTCTTTGGGAACAAGGACAGCAAAGTTCATTCTGATCTCGTTCTGATCTTTTCACCTGTGTCAGGACCAGAACGGAGACAGGACCCACTTGCGTGCGTTTCTCTTGGTTTTATTGGGAAGAAGGGAAAGGATAGTACACACGATCCATTGATCGCTGGTTGCGGGGAGCAGAAGTGGTATTTCTGTGGCGAGCGATGGCGGTGTCGAGAGCGGAAAAAAAACAGATCAATAGCCGGGACAGGGGAGCAAAATCGTAGTCGAGATCAGAAAAGGGGTCGGAGCCGGAAAACAGACGGGAATCGGAACAGGAGAGAGTCAGGGTCGAAAAGCTTGCTATGCGTAAACTGAGGTTCGCAAACGGACTGACAACCGGTGACAGAATGACGGCAGTATAAAAAGTAACAGGTAGCCAATCAGCGTCCAACAACTTGCGCAAAATAGTAATACAATAGTAAGTAGACATTAACCTCCGGAATAGAACTGAAACATGATCAAAGGAAAGAGTTTTTGTTGTTTTAGTTCACAAAATTTACGACAAATACGTTTTTCTAGTTTGACCGCGAAGCTTTTGTCTTACTTCCGGGCGACAATCATCGTAGACGTAAAAATATGTTGGCCTGGAGAGGGATGGGCGTCACCAGGCTGTACTTGCCCAAGACGCACCACACCCTAACCCAACTGAGCAAATAATATACATACATATATCTATCTCACCCCTAGTGTAGTGGTGCCTGTATCATCCTCAGCCTGGGGTCCTCTAGCAGAGGTCTGGGAGTTTGGGGGTTCTGCGTAGTACCTGAGCTCTTCCTAGGACTTCTCTCTTCTGGACTGAGATTTCAGCTTTTGTTCCTGGGATCTGTTGGAGCCACTCTTCCAGTTTAGGGGTGACAGCCCACCTTGATTGCCCCCACTATCACGGGGACCACGCTGGCCGTTAACCCTTGCTACTTCTTCAGTCTCTCGGGTTCATTCTTCCCGATGTTGGCGTCAGCTAAGATGGCCACATCTATTATCACAACCACTATGTTCGCTCGGTAAGCCAGGGGCCGCTCGTCAGTCTGGAAGCCCAAGTCCCGCAGGATCTCGGCCCTGTTTTTCCCGGCGACCATCTGTGGTATGGTCCACCGGGATTCAAGTACTTCTATGCAGTACTGGTTTCAGGTGTTCCTGTAGACTATCCTAGCTACTTGCTGGTGCCTCTCCGTGTACGCTGATCCATCCGGCATGCAACACCCTGCCACCATGTGCTGGACTGTATCAGTCTGCATCTCGGTCTGGTCTACTCTGGTAAATCCTGGCCTCTATGGCTCTTGTGCTCATGACCTGCTCTTGTGCTTGCCATGTTCAGAGCTTCCGTGCTGTATATCAGTCCGACACGCTAGGATTTCTTGACGTCGGCCGCTTCCTCTATCTGACGGCGGTGCATTCCGTGTAGGGGCTTGTCCTTCCAGGAGGTCTGCCCTCCACCTCTACATTCTCATCATTTTGGAGAGGACGTTGTCAGGTGTCGCCTCAAAATATACGCAGAGACAGAAGTATGGCAGAAAGGGAACGTCCTTTACTCTGCAACATTCAAGCCACGTTCAAAATTCGCCCAAGAGACGCTGGGTTTTATACTGTGTTCAACAAGATCGCGTGATGTTTTTCTTGGAATTTAAAGTGTTTTTTTTCCAACAACTTGTGACTTCTTGTATCAATATTATCTCATAACATCCTGCCAGATGTCTGCATACAACAGGCCACCTTCAGCTCGAAGGCCGCTGACTTACAGTTAATCCACCACACTGCCCTGAGACATCCACACAGCCGGTTATCGTTTGGGGCCATTTGTTTTGCAGTCGTTCCGGAAGTTTACCGTGTAAAGATGATTTTGTTGTCATTGGTAAGTGCCATTGCCCTCATTCTTTTGCCCCTTTTCTTAGGACGAGCGGACGTGGCGCGGGTCGCGTTCGGCCGCGGTTCCGGGGAACCGGCGCTGCGTCCGCCACCAGCAGTCCTGTTTGGGCCTGGCGCTGCCCTGCTGCGACGCTTGCGACACCTGTTACTGCCGCTTCTTCAACGCCATCTGCTACTGCCGACGCTTGGGCGCCCGTGCCCGCCAATGCCAGGCCGCCCGTCCCTGACGTCCGGACCGATCGCTCCGCTCGCCCGACCATGCCAAACCGTCGGCCCCGGAAATGCCCGTGACGTCTCGCTATGCTTCAAATAAACAAAGTCGTTAAAACGGCCCACGTGTCCTTATTCCGAGTGCGGTGTTTCCCATACCGTCAGAAGATTCTGGCAGGCCGCCAGGGTTTGATTGGTCCTGCTAGAGTCTCATCAACTTATATCATTAAGGGGCTTGTCCTTCCAGGATGTAAAACATAAAATATAAAAAGAATAAACAAGACCCCCTAAAAAAAGGAAAAGAAAAATGAAAAAAGAAAGAAAATTGCATTTTTTGTCACGGTTGTCATGCCGCCCAATTGGCCCCGCCCGTGTGGCGCCGGCTGCGGCTCATTGACAGATTGGCTTTCCGTCTTTTTAAGCTCAGTCTCTTCCTTTGTCAGCCCATCAACGAACCTCTGCCCTGCAAGACGTGGGTTTCGACGAGGTCCTGTTTCCTGTTGGTATTTCGTGTCCGGTATTGTTCCTGTTTATTTTATCCCGTTTGATTTCAGTTTCCAGTTTTGTTTCCGTCTATTTTTTCCCGTTTATTATTTTCGCCAGTTTTCGTTCCCGTCTAGTTGCCCTGTTTATTTTCGATATCTTGATTCCTTGTCTTTCCTGTCTGTCCCCATCCGTCCAAAATCAACTCGGGCAATTGGAATCGATCTCGTCAGCCTCTGGCTTCCTGTCTTTCCACGCCAGACCGCTGTCTAACGTGCATGACTCCCCATTTCCCGGAAAATAAAAGGCTTGTGTGAGAACGTCATGCATTTGGGTCCTGATCCTGTTCTAATTCGTGACATTTTTAATTGAAAAAAAATGCAAAACATTCTTTTTTTTTTCCTCTTAATTGATTTATTTTCTTTCTTAATTATTATCTAATGTTTTGCTTTCCTTTCCTCTACTTTTCTTTATTCCTGTTTTCCTTTTTTTGCCCCCTGTTTCTTATTTCTTCCTCCCAATTTTCTATTCCGTTTGGCTTTGTGAGAGGCCAGAAGAGGAAGTCTCTTTTTTGCTCACTTGAGTCTCCCTAGTTTGCGAGAGCGACACCGTGTGGACGACTATAAAACACTGTCCCTTTAAGAAGAGCGGAACATATTAGCAGAAAAGTCCACCGACCCTAACCTCCAGTGGGAGAGCCCAGATTTAAAGAGACAGTGTGTATGATAAGGGGGAAAAAAAACGGCGAAAATGCACGGCTGAAATCAAAAAGCCATTTTGTCTGCCGGAGAACTTTTATTGTGAAGGGCACCGTCCGACGCGTAGCTCAAGTATACAAAGTATACAAAAGTATACAAAAGTCAAGCAAACAGCCATACAGAAAATCTCCGTCCGTGAGTTAAATAATCACAATAATACAAAAAAAAACAGAGAGAAGATAGCACCTTCGGGGGGAAGGGGGAGGAGCCAATGCAGGATGTGGTCGCCGATACAAGCTCGGTCCCGCCCCCAACTTCCTGTCTCAAAACGCACTCGGATGTTTTGTGCAAAAGCCTTCCGGGGGTTTTCCAATTCCTCATCTTTGCCGCGTGAAAGGGACATTGTGTAGCATTGAGCGCCTCCTAGTGGTTAAAACATGAGGCTCCCCCGGGGCAAGGCCGGCCAACTCTTTGGGGTCCCGAAACGGGGCCCGGGGGCTCATCTTGGAGACCTGTCACGTGTTTAAATTTCTCAAAAAAGTAGTACTTGAAGTTGTTTACATGTTATATTGATTTCTGTAGTATTTCAATCATAGATGTTTTGTAATATATATATATATATATATATATATATATATATATATATATATATATATATATATATATATATATATATATATATATATATATATATATTTATAATAGTATTACTATATTGGTATTTTTGTAGGTTTTGTGTTGAAATATTTTGTCGCATTTTGTAAGTATTTCCATAGTAGTATTTCTTTAGTATTTTTTGTAACATTACTGTAGTTGGAATTTCTTCGTATTTTTGTTGTCGCGTTTCCTTAGTAGTATTATTCGATTATAGTATTACTGTAGTCATATTTCTGTTGTATTTTTTTAGCCATTTTGTTTTCAGAACAAAAAAAAAGAGAAAGACATAAAAAAGAGAGAAAAGGAAGAAAACGAGAGAGAGAGAAAGAGATAAGTAGGATGTAGGCTTATTTTGACTCATTCAACCGCAAAAAATAATTTGATCAGATAATCACAATGACCCAGCACTGGTGGGGTACTTTCAGAACAGGTCCGCGGGCACCAGGTTGGAGACCCGTGAAACAACTCAATTATTTTTCATTGCGTATATTGTTCAACCAAGCGATAGCGACTTTAAGAAAAGGAAATCTGTTGTGATTTGCAGCGGACCCAAACGCGGCGAGGTCCTCGAAAGGATGGCGTTTGAACGAGACCCTCGACAAAAAACGGAAGCAGAAGACAAAAACCAAACCTCACAAACAAGGATGGAACTGTGTAAAGGTGATGGCGGTATTGATGGTGAACACTGACAGTGGAAAAAAAGACATGGCCAGACAAAATATCCTTGTGAAGGCTCTGGGTATTTAGGGGCAGGTATGTAGTGTTTGGAGACACCTGTCCCAATTCTGAACCCACTAGGACCCCACTGGTGGAAAGGGGGTGCGCCGGATGCCTGCAAAATATATTCTGGAATGCTATCCCAAGTATAAAAACGCAGTAAGAGTGCAAATGACCAGAAGCACATGTTTCCATCCCTCCGATCACAGATGTTTGAAGCTGAGGGAATTGTTTAGGATGTCCTTAAGGAAGACGGACAAGTCCCACAAAAGAAGAGAGATTACTGGATTGTCATCTGGCCTGCCTCTTGGGGGGATTGTCACGGCAACCTGGGATGTTCCTTTCTTTTACACGTGCGATTGTTTGCACGGTTTTATCCTTTTTTGAGATGGCAAAACAGAATTCTGACCCGATGTTAGGTGTCCTACTCTCGTGCTGGTGGTTCTTTGTTAAACTTCCTCCCAGATTTGCAATTCTACAGCGTTTTGATACTTTTAGTAGCCTTCCCTTTTTTCAAAGTCAAGTCTGGCTGCAATCACTCTATAAGAAAGAATAAATATTGGAGCAATCGGCTGCTAAAATGTGTTTTCTGAGTAGGAGCCGGAGCTTCACCGGATCGCGGACAACCGCTATACCGGGACAGAGGAAGTGCAAACGGGAAACAGGAAGCAGAAGCCGAACCGGAAACGCACACAAAGACCCGAAAGACGACGAGTGGAAATCGAGAAGGTCCGGAGCACCCGCTTCGGCTTCGCTTTTGATTTCCGGGTGTTTGGTCTCACTGCACGTTTTCGAATCCGGTCTTGGTCCTGTTGGCGTAAAAGTCCCGGCAGGTCTGGCAGCAGCGTTGGTACCAGCGCATGTCCCGGCACAGGTTCTTTTGGCCAATCACGCGGCAGTAAACCGCCCATTGGTCGCCCGAACACTTGAAGGTCAGCGCGGCTGAGGAGAAACAAAGCCATCACACGAATCAACGCCGAAGACCTTTTCTAGCCACGGGATCCTCATAAGCCCTTCGCTATTTCGTCCGAGGGGTTTGAAAAATCCAAGATGTCGCCAAAGTACATTAAATCCTGGTCTCGTTCTAAAGGGAGCGCTCTCGACGTTCCGTCCCAATCACTGCAAGCGCTACTAGTGTTAAGTCATCCGAGTCAGAAAAACACAAATAGAAGGTTTTTATTCTCGCCTGAATTTGTTTTGCAATGAAATGCCCGCAGGTGAGTGTTGCTCGGGCATCTTAGCTGGAAAACAGTCGCTCAAAACCTAACCTGTTACCTTGTCAAATGTGTTCACAATCTGAAAAGCTAAACATTGTATTTGACACCTCAGGCGTTTTCCAAAAGTAGCTATCCGGAGACGACAAGTGCGCAGCGCCAAAACCTCTTCGACCAATTCTTAGACATTGTGAAAGAGTTGTAAACGTTTGACTCCTTTTTCCAGGAGTCAAATAAATCAAAAACTGCTTCGCGCAAGTTTAGTTTTAGCTCTGATTTGAATGCACATCCAAATGTCAGTTACATTTATGTTGCGAATTTAATTGTCTAACCAATGTGGCCATCATCTTTCGAATTGGTTACTACTGGCTGAAGATATTCTGAGCTAAAGAAGGCCATCTCCCTTTTATCTATACCGGCTCTCGTAGGCCAATGCGGGCTGTGGACCGTGGGGAAATGCCCGCTATTGGCCTAGGCTTGTGTCAATCACACGTTCCTTTTATGTCTGCCGAACGAGACGTCTTTAGATCTGTTCGGGCGGGAAACCGTGAGCGCTACCCACTGGCCGAATTGGTAAGCGCCAAATTCGATTCTGAACCAAATAAGTGTATTTGAATGCAAATTTCTCTACACGTGTCCGGTGAAGTTATTTTATACGCTGTTTTATTCCACTTATACTCAAAAATACTTGTCCTTCTTTGTGTCGCCTCAGCCTTGAGTACATTTCTTTAGAAGGGTGTCGAAACCGCATTTCCTTTAGAATGTGTCTTTGTAATTTTGTTCGTGTGGATAACAATGACTTAATCACCTCTCCTGGGGGCTTCTCACAATGTTTCAAAGGACGATTGGGATAATTGCTTCGACGCGGCCCGGAACAATCAGCCAGAGGCTTGGTCGTGGGGCGTAAACATTCCATCGGGATGAATTATAACAGAGGAGCCCCCGGAGTCTCGTCGCTCTGTCTCCTGCACATGATTGTAATTGGCACAGGAAGAGGCCTGATTTGTTCAACTTTGTGATTCGGCTAAATAAATGAATATGCGGACTATACTGGGCTCAATAACTTCCCCGGCTTTTGGACATGCTCCAACTGTAAGGGTTTGGACAAGACACGTGAAGCGTCTTGGAGTCAGATTGCAGTTTAGAAAATGTTCAAACCTTATATAGTCCAAGCGTTTCCACGATTCCGTTTGAGTCGATCAGACTCATCGTTTCTATAGTGGCTTACTAGCGGAGCGTAAATACAGTGGTTAGTGGCAGTCCTAGACGTGAAAAGAAGAGGCGGACCCACCCAGCCTCGGCGAGGTGATGGTGTTGGCGTCGGGTCTCTGCGGCAGGCACGGGTCTTCGGCCTGGCAGGGCCGGTAAGTGGGCGGGCGTCGCTCGGAGGGGCACTCGTCGCCGTGGCGGCCCGTCACCTTGTGCATGCACTGCACGGCTCGCGAGCGCAAGCCCCGCCCGCACGTGGACGAGCACTTTTGGGGCCCCGCCCCCAGAAAGCGGCGTTAGCGTTAGAAGGGTCGGACGGGAAGGCTCCCCTTACCTTGGACCAGTTGGCCGTCCGCCACTCGTAGCAGCGCGACAGGTCCCGGCAGGGTTCTTCCCGGGCGGGCCGGCCCGTCGGCTCGCAGGGACCGCCGGCGCCGCCGCACGTCACGTTGCGAGTCCGGACGCCGGAGCCGCAACCTTCCGAGCACTAAAAAGAAACCCGATCGTAGATGAGGCGCAGGAAATTTGCGTTACACACTAAGAGTCAACAACTGCTGTTTAAGGTCCACAAAAACATAGTGCCAGAAAACATCCAAAAATGATTCATTCGGAAAGAGGGAAATGATAATTAAGGGGCTGTCGTCAATTCATGACCCCAAAGGTGAGAACCACCAGGAAAAGTATGTGTGTGTCTGTGCGCGGAGTCAAACTTTGGAACAATTTACAGATCAAACAATGTCAAACTATTCCCGTGTTCAAATTTAAATACAAAAAAACATGACTGGCGGAATACAGAGAAGAAAATGGGGTGAGTGAATGAGTGATACGAGAGATTGGGAATAGTGCGTCTGGAACTATAATTAACTTTGTTGTTATTCTTGCTATATCATAACTGTTATTATTAATATTATTACTATTGTTGTTCTTGGTGTATTTCATAGGGAAGATGACGGGGTATTGAATACAAGCATCTGCTTCTGACTAGCCCTTTTCCAACATATGATGTAACATTATTTTGTGGTTGAGTTACTGTTTCTGTTCTTTTATTTTAATCTTGGAAATCAAGTTTTCATTCATTCAAGAGTTAAATGAAGTGGTGTATTTTGCAACGACACCATCCTGTGACCTAAAACCTACACGAGGGCAAAGATAAACTCCAAACCCTCGGCAAGAAGAGAATGAACAGACAGGCCGCTGACATCCCCATGAAATGAAAAATAATTGATCCAAATTCAAATCGCAAAACACGATTGACAACGGGAATCGAACCCAAATTGCGGCGGAGAGCGCTCCGACACTTTTCCACTAGGACACAGGTTCCGATAGCTTAAGCGGTCTCTCCGCTTTTGCACCTCCTGGTTTAATATGTACGTGCATCAAAGAATTTGTATGTGTAACGGGCGTAACAATAACTTTTGTTTTCTTGAAATTCCTGCTGAAATATCTTGTATAGTTTGTGTATAAGTGTCCGGCAAGGATGAGTCCAACAGTGCCACCTGCTGGTATGGGGTAAGGTTTGGTTTGGCTTTAGATTTTGCGACAGGAAGGGGAGGGTTTTTGGCAGTCTACGAAGAGCTGCCAACGGTAAGACACGATCTTTTGGTGCTCCGCAAAAAAAGTTGATTTTAAACATTCAAACCACCGCTGACAAATCTCTCAACATGCGCAGTAATGTGATTGATGTCGTCAAGCGGTTTGGATTTATTTTCGTTTTGTTTCCGTCGCCTTTTATGTCAGTTTTGCCGGACGTTGCGTGTTGTGCTAAAATGCTAATTCCCCTTGTAGAGATCAAAGCCAGCAGAGAAGCTTACCACGTGTTGTGTTGTGACCCATTGTAAATTGTACCCATTTTTATACTCATTATTGTTATTATTTCTATTTTCTCATATATATAAAAAGGATGATGTTGGTTAAAATTCAGTTGAAAGAAAAATATGTTGAATTCATTGTAAATGTAAAAAAACCCGCTATACGATCTCTTGTTAAAAGTATCTTGTTAAAATGGATGTAAAATGTATTGAGATGGTTGATATTCTAATATGTATTTTATGTCAACAAAAAAAAAACCTCTTTGATATGTTTAGGGCAGGCGGCAGCACGGCGGCACATGTGCGGCACAGTTCTGAGGT
Source organism: Urocampus carinirostris (assembly GCF_059441175.1). Lineage (NCBI taxonomy): Eukaryota > Metazoa > Chordata > Actinopteri > Syngnathiformes > Syngnathidae > Urocampus > Urocampus carinirostris. The sequence continues at coordinate 422,911 of NC_142352.1, read as the reverse complement.
CGTGGGAACCTCCAGCGTGGGTTCAAATCCAGCTCCCGGCCTTACTGTGCGGAGTTTGTATGTTCTCCCCGTGCTTGCGTGGGTTTCCTCCGGGCACTCCGGTTTCCTCCCACATTCCAAAGACATGCATTTCAGGTGAATCGGCCGGTCCAAATTGTCCCTAGGTGTGACTGAGCGAGTGAGTTGTCTGTCCCCGTGTGCCCTGCGACTGGCTAGCAACCAGTTCAGGGTGTCCCCTGCCCGATGATTGCTGGGACGGGCTCCAGCACCCCCGCGACCCTACTGAGGATGAGCAATGCAGCTGATGATGATGATGATGATTATGATGTTTAGGGCAGTCTAACAGCGTGCTGCCAACAAGATCAAAGCCAGCAGAGAAGCTTACCACGTGTTGTGTTGCGACTCATTCATTTGCAGCAACTGTAATAAAAACCTCATCATCCGGTCCAGCCTGAATGTGGATCTTTGGTGAGACAGATACACGGCGGTTACATGTATATATGGAGATTCCAGACGATCGTCTGTAAGTTGAATTTGTTGGTAAGTTGCTCCGGTGCTATATTTTTGTATGTTTAAGGTTTATAGGCTTGTATACGTAACCTGTATCGTTTTGAAACAATACATCTTTCATCAAATAATATGCTCTATAACGTTACAAAGCAGGCCGAATGATAAAGCATAGTACTGAAAAACAAAGCTACACATGAGGCGTTGACATTCCGTGGTCTGTGAAGTCCTTTGAGAGTCCTTGTGATGAAGGGCCAAACAAAGAAACAAGACTCGACTCTAAAGACAAATCAAGTTCAGTTGAACTTACTTCCGGAAGAGTCAGGCGACTTTTTCCTCCGTGGAAAAAAGTGGCCCCAAAAAAGCGTTCCGGTCATTTTCTCAACCGCATCACGCTTTCTTATACCACTCCCATTTCAAAAGATGGCTTTTTCCTTATACTTTACACTCACCATATAGAATGGATGCACCAGATATTAAACAATCAAAATGTCAAAGTTCTTAGCGCGCTGGAGGTTCAGGATAGAATATTTAAACACGAATTTGGAAGAGGAAGCGGATTTCTTCTTCGGTGTGGATGCTGGGTGAGCTCTCACGGCGCCACCACATTTTGAAGCACTACAGCAATGTCCTCTACTCGGAAAAAGGTGCACAGGATACAAAATGGAACTTACAGCAATGTCCGGATATTTTTCCACATCCCGGAAAAAAATGTTCATATCCACCGTTTTTTCGTAAGTCGAATGTTCGTAAGTAGGGGAGCGTCTGTACTGTATATTTATATATATTGGATCAATAATGATTGGAAAACATTCATAATATCGAAGTTGTGCTTGTCCTCCTCCTACAGAAACCATATCATTTTCCACGATCAAACATTTTTGAAAAAGCGCCGAGGTGCCATGAGGCAGCGCCAAAGAGCCGCCTGTGGATCCAGAGCCGCTTGTTGCTCACCCCAGGTTTATGCCTTAAACTCGTGTGATCATGGGACAAGCTCTAATGTCTTTTTTATGGTATCCATAACACCGGTGGTCTAGTGGTAAAGTATTGTCGCTTTCCCTGCCACGACTCGGGTTCGAATCCCAACACATTCTACGCTTTACGATTAAAGTCGGCGACACTTGTAGACAGATCAATCGTCGCTTCGATAGTGTGAAAAGATATCAACGTTTATACACAAATGCACACTATGACCATAGCCTCAATTTCATGTGCCCAATACTCCAGTGCGCCTTGTGTACACAAAAATAAGACTATTGTATTGGGATGCGCCCTATAGTGTGCTAAATCGGTGTTCGGGGGCCTACCTGGGACCACTCGGACGCCTCCCAGACGCTGAGACAGAGGCGGCCCTCGCAGGCCTGCAGGTCGGGTGGGCGTGGCTCCGGGCAACGGGCCCCGCCCTCCCCGCCGTCTTCCTCTTCCTCGCCGTCCCGGGGCGAGGCGTGTCGGCGCTGGCCCACGCAGGCCACCCGACGGCGCTGCGTACCTCGACCGCACGTGGACGAGCACGGGCCCCACTCCCACGCGCGCCACCTCCAAAACACAGACGTCAAATGGGTTATCCGTCCGTCAAAACGGATCGTTTTCGTGTGACGTGGCGTGTATCCCTGTGTGTAAGAGGTCAGCCATATTGGACGGGTCCACCAGAAGTGGCGGGATTTTGTTGGAAGGTCAAAGGAAAGGGGAAGGTGTAGGGTATAAATCCCTGGCCCCCTTTTGCAGCACCAGAGGAACCTCTAAAGACTTACCATTCGTCCCACCGGTCTTTTTTCTCAGGGGGACGAAACCTATTGAAGGATTTGATACATTTGACTATAAAGGATTTTTTATGATTGAATACAAGTTACATTTATTGAGTTTAATGCTGTAGTTATTTACTGACTGTGCCTTTAAATTCTTTATTCAATGAGCAGTGAAAGTTCAGGGCACCCTGGTAGGAAATGTTGTTTACAGGAACAGCAGGAACGGGACGTAAGGCTGATAAGATAATCAGCACATCCAGACGCAGAAAGGCCCTTATGACGTAGAAACGTTCGGCGTTGTTTTGAGAACTGTGTTGTGAGAACGATGGGCGCAAAAAATTCCTTGGCACGCCCATGGGAGGAGCCCAGACGCCGTCTTGCGGGTAGACGGGGGCCAAGGAGAAGAGAGCTAAAGGACTTCAGAAGAGGGCTTCCTAGAGACTCCAACGACACTAATTCGGCCGTTTTCCATGGAGTACACTTAGTTGAATTGTTAATGAAATTAGTTCTGCCCTCGTGTGGAAATGTCGGCTTTCCTGTTCATCTTTTCCGTCAAGAAACGTGCGCGCATAAATTGCTGGGTGAATGAAGGTTGTGTTTGGTGAATGGAGTCAGATAACGCATTCGAACCATTCGCTAAACGCTACATTTTGATAGTTAATTTCCAACACTATCCACAAAGTAAAAGAATCCAAGAACAATGGCGGGTGGATCATTTCAATAAAAACAGCAAGAGAGAAGTCCGGCCTTAACTCGAACGTCGTGATTGAATCGGAATGAATTCCGAGCAGGACATGCGGCTCTCCAGGACCGGGTTAGCCACCCCTGTGCCAGGTCATTCTCAGAAGAACTTGTTTTGAATTGTTTATGAGGATTGTTTTGCGAGATTCCACAACTGTATGCCGGATCGTCTCACGTCTACACTCAAAAATGGCCAGACGAGGAATGATGGAGTCAGCATGTAGGCTGCAGTAGGTCCAAAAGGTGAGTAAACACCTCACATTTCCTTCTAATGTTGAAGCAACATGCCTTTGACACAATGAAAAGAAGTCTCTCAGCAAAGGCCACGGCTTACTGGAAAGACATCCTGTGATCTGATTGGACAAAGATAAATGGATTTGGCTCAGATGGTGTGAAGCAACCGAGTGAGGAGTACAAACATGTCTCCGGTCAAGCATGTCATGGTTTGGGGCTCCATGAGTGCAACTGGAGTATGGCAATTGCATTTCATTGAGGAAAACATGAACTCAAGCATGTACTTTAAAATAACGGAGCAGGGAATGATCGCCTCCCTCCAGAAACGGGGTCACCGCCTGAGAGTAACCCAAATACACTTCTAAGAGGATCAAGGTTTTTCTAAGGGGGATGGACCGGCAAATAGAACATCTTTGGGGCATCCCCAAACGGAAGGTGGAGAAGCACCAGATCTTGAATATGTTGTGGTGGAGGAGTGGAGAAGGATTATAGTGGCAACCTGTGAGACTCTGGTGTAGTCCATGCCCAGGAGGATTAAAGCAGTTCTGCAGAAAGATGGCGGCCTCACAAAATATTGAACATTAACTTAAGGGTGTACTTTTGTGAACAGGAGTTGAGCTAGCGATGGCTATATTCGTCGATTTTGGAGGGGAAAAATAAATTGACACAAAGTTTACCTTTGTGTCAAAGTTTGTTTTGTGTCAAAGCGTACAGGGAGTGCAGTTTGCTGTGTTTTACTGAAACGTGGCTCACGTCTAGCATCCTGGACGCTAACGTGGAGCTACCCGGAAATACCCAGCTTCAGCGATGTTAGGGACAGACGCAAAAGCCTGCGGGAAGAAGAAAGGAGGTGGACTCGCTATCTACGTGAACATGAGGGGGTGTAACCCTGGGCACAAAAATTTCCATCTGCTGCAGGGACGTCCAACTTTTGGCCTAGCGTGTGACGGCATCCACTCTGCTGCTGAACTACAACACAGCACCCCGAGGCCATCCTGTTCCTCTGTTGATAAACAACACAAGGATACTGCTGGAAGTGTGAATTTCCCTATGGGGATGAATCAAGTATCTATCTATCTATCTATCTTCAGTGTCGCTCTCCGTATTTAAACGCGAGAGCTCCTCCTGTTCGGGGCCGACCTTGTATGCTGTTATGAAGCCTCTGTTATATCTGAGTGTTTCATCAAGATCCCCCCCCCCGAAAGAGTGCGCGTTCGTACCGGTACGGGCAGGGTTGCGTGTTGCAGGGGCTGACCCTGGGCGGGGGTCGACGCTCCGCCGGGCAGTACGCCTCGTCCACGGCTCGCGTGGAATTGCCGTCCAGACCGAGGCACAGCACCGACGTTCTCCGCTCACCTGGGGCCCGACACAAAAACTTTCGTCACCAAAAAAAAAATCACAGTGCCCCCTGTCACACCTGTTAAAAGGCGGCTAGGAATAAATAGAGAGAAGCATCGTCCGACGTCCGAGAGGAGTTTTGGATTGTTAATACGAGGGGATCTCCTGTCATAAATGCGTTTTGTTTGTAAAGGATTTCAATAAAGTTTTGTAAAGAAAAAAAACCATCATAGCAATTGCTGTAAGTACGTCATTGCTGGATGCAATTTCCTAGCCATTGACATTGCTTAAAAAAAACACAAATCTTTCCATAATAACATTTGTTTGGAGTCCGCCCGGCGGCAGTGGAATTCAAAAAGGACATAAGACCAGAACTAGGTTTCGGCGCGTTTCCTTTTCTATATGCGGTTTGAACGCTGGAGGAAACAAATGATCCTATTCCTTGGCGTATAACGCCCTCATTTTTGGCTCAAAATCGGTTGAAGTACGATTTCCCTTTTTCTCAGCTCAACAAAGCATCCAAAGTGACGATAAGTGCGGCCATGATGAAATCATTGATTGACCAGGTCAACTATGGACATAATATCTAGACCACAGGTGTCAAACAGACGGCCAACGGGCCAGATCAAGCCCGCTAAGGGATTGAATCCGGCCCGCGAGACAACACTCAGAGAAGCGCAAGAGGAAAACAAGCTGCAGGTTGAAATAGGTCCACTTGATGTTGCCAAAGCCAGGTGCCTCCAACAAAGACACTGTACCTGTCTTTATTTCTCTCTTTCTTTTCCACCCCTTTTCTCCCACTTTCTGTCTTTTTCTGTCTTCCTTTGTTGCTCTTTGTCTCTTTCTCACTCTGTGTCTTTTAACCTATTTTGCTCTAACTTCCTTTTTTCCTTTTCTCTCTTCATACCCTTGGCGCTTTCTTTTCTCTTTTCTCTCCTTCTGTCTTTCTATTTCTCTTTGGATTTCATTCTTCCTCTCCCTTTCTTTTCCCCCTCTCTCACGACTTTTTATCTTTTGTTTCTCAGGCTCTCTCCCTCTCTCTTTTTCTTTCTTTTTCCCGCCCTCTCTCCTTTTCCCTCCCTCTTTCTCTTATTTCTTTATCTCTCTTTCTTTCTCTTGAATCTACTCGTCCGGCCCCCGACAGCATGTTTGTTCTATCGTGTGGGCCCCCGAGTTCAAATGAGTTTGACACCCCTGTCTTAGACAGTCCGATTCATTATTAGAGCTGTTTGTGCTTCTTTGCCTGTATTTCTATCTTTCAGGACCGCTTTATGTGTTCTGCATTCCCAAACATTGGTCTCTGGTACCGTCAAAATAAAAGGTGTGATCGTGAGACAAAATGCTACGCCTATTTGTTTGTCATCTATATCACCGGCAGTGTCCCGGTTAAGATTTGGCGCTCTCACCGCCGGAACCTAGGTCCGAGTTCCAATAACCGGTCGAATGAATACAAACGCCGATACCGATACCCGGTGCCGATAATGTCATTTGTATGTGAAACGTAAAGATAAAACCCAGCATAAGTGCTACGCGCCTCCTTCGCATTGCGCACTGCAGCCGCTCCATCCGCCGTGCGTCCAAACGAAAAGACGTCCGTCGGGACGGCGTCCGTCCTCGCCGTCTCCCGCCGGCCCGGCGGCGGGCGAGCGTGGCGGCGTGTCGTGGGACAGCGTGTACTCGTAGCGGATGGCGTAGGTTTGGTCCTGGAAAAGCAGCACCTGCCCGGACATTTTGGACAACATGAAATGAAAAATCCAAAACTTCACAATAACATTGAGATGAAAACAGAAAAAACAGGACAAATCTTCATCTCGGTACGGCCTGTTCTTGTCACGTTTCACAGTAGTACATTTCAGGGGGACAAACTTTTGGAGTCACGGGTGAATCACTTGCTACAAAGGCATCTGCCCCCTTTTGCAACCACGGAACAAAAAGAAGGAACCACCAGCGACACACTGTTCATCCCATTCGTGAATTATTATTATTGTTATGAAGTAATAAACTGAGCTATGCCCGCTATGCTCACAATGTCATGATAACTGATAGGACTCACCTGTGCCCACTCATTTGGGGCCAACCACTGCGGGTTCTGATTGGCTCCCTGTCCCTATTTGAACCCAGTCCTGTCTGTCCCCTGTTGTCAGTCCGTCTGCAAACCTGAGTGAATACTAGGCAAGCCTATTTCAACCCTGATTCCCACCTGTCCCGTTTTTGCTCTTGTCTGTCCTGTTTTGATCCTGACCACGTCTGCTCTCCCGTCCTGGCTTACGACCTTTTTTGTCCCCGAAGACGTCTACTCTCCCCTTGTGGCGTACGACTCGTTTCCGAACCCTGTTGTGGATTATTGGAGTCAAGTTGACATAAGGAGAACGCATTAGTTTAAAAAGGGATACTCCCGTCTAGTTTCTCCCGAGTGTAAATGTCAGCGAATGTTATTAATAATCGCCTTGGGCTGCCAAGGAATAAGTTTCTTCTTTGCCAAGTCCTTCTTGGCAGGGAACATGCGGTCAAGCCGACCTCAACAGTTCTCAGAAATTGGGAAAATCAAAAGAGCACAAAACATTCTGTCTGGTAGCATTCATTTTGAGATAAACACGTGCGTCATCGCGAGGGGGACGGGCAAAAGTAATACGAGATGTTGTATTAGGATCTAAAAAGCCAATTGTCTCTAAAGATGAATGAGACCTCGGTTTTGTACGCTGATGAAGATCATTAAACAAGCTCTCCCTCTCACGCCACGACTCCCTGCATCTTGTTTTACATATTTTGGGGCATATTGCTCGGGCTGCTCCACGATACCCCGACCACGCCTTGCTCTCCCAGTCCCGGCTACCGACCCTTTTTTCGTCCCCGACACCGCCGTCGCTCGCTACGGAAGATCCACTTCCGTGTTCGGATTACAATTTGAGTACGAGAGCGACTTTCTTCCCGCGTCCAGGAAGCATTTGGATCGCGGGCGCTGCCCTTCCTCTTTCTTTCCATAAAATTGTGAGAAAACGTTACGCTAATGGGTCTACCCTGCGTGTTGGCCGTGACACACGGACGACAGCGTTTTTCAGTTCCGAGAGATGAACAGCCTCTCCAGATGTACACTAAAGAGGGAAATCACCAAAGTGTTAGCTTGTCAAAAAACATGATTAATTTGTCTTAGTGTGCAGAGTCATGATTTATGCTCGTTTTGATGAAATTGTCCCGGTCTAGAAAACCCAATTTAGTCCAAACCCAGTACCTTAGGAGGAACACACACAGAGGTTTCAAATGACACGCTTACAGCGGTCATTGACGTTACCAGAGGTTTAAAAGCAGGCGCCAGCCAAAGTCCACCTTGCTCTCTTTTTCCTTCATGTGTCCTAAATGTGTGTGTTTGTCTGACACTTTTCTTCAAATCAACAAATGAACTGCAAAATCAATCATTTAAATGTCAAATAAAACGTACCTATCAAGTGTTTGCCATTCACAAAGACTCAAGTATTTCAGACTGATATGACATGAATGAATGAGACGGATAAAGTAATTCTTATGGTCGACCTCTGTCGTCCTGTGCTGGTTATCACCATCATTGCGGCATCACCCGCCCCCTTTGCCCTCAAGTTATATTCTAAACAGAAGGAAACTTAAACAGTTCCTGGAAAGCAATGAATTCTCTCTGTAACAAGTGCCGTCACGCGTTATAAACACAAATTTGTAACTGTACCTAAAGTAGGCTTGGGCGTATTTCCTCAGGGGTGTGTATTTCTAACCAGATGGTATCACGTTTCTCTGTTTCAAAAATGTTGGTACCGCCCAAAGGGGCGTTTTCTTTTCTTCTTTGTCTTTGTCCAACCCGTTGTGACTTCAATAAAATACAGTGTAGGGGGGAAGGGCTCCAGAGTGAAGGAGCGCGGCCAGAGGGACGAACGTGGGTAAATTCCTCCTCTACTGGCTCCTCCCCCTCTCCAACTGCCAGTTGTAAAAAGTCTAATGCCTGGTGTATTTTTTAGCGTTAGCCAATTTTTAAATAGCTCTCCCACATGTAAGAGGTCAATTTAGACCCCACAGTACCTTCGATCGTGGTGCGCTACTCTGCCAATTATTAAAAGCGGATCATAGATCGCGACATCCTCCGATGGCCAACTGTTCCTGACAAAATTTGTCTGTCGGCAAAACGAAAGGGTTGGCATTATTACATTAACCTACAATGTACAACTCAATGCAGTTACGGTGGCGCTGTCTCCACCACAGAGTACAAGTAGGTCAAGTCAAGTTTATTTGTGACGCCCTTAATCACAAAGAGTCTCAAAGGGCTGCACAGATCAAAGACTATTGCAAACTACAGACTATTATGACACCCTCTCCTCATCTAAAACATACATGAGGGCAAATAATTTTTCTCATGTAGATACTCTGAAATGAAAGCGTCAGTTTATGTGAGTAACTTTGCTTGTGTGTCATTGATAGCCAATGGTAGGCGGTACATGGGGTGGGGGGCGTGGCTTATACAATACCAACAAACTAACAGAAAATAAATAGGGCAAACGTGAGCACAGAATTGAAGCTAAAAGTGTTTTTTTTTGTATCTATGTTTTTTTTTTGCCCGGAGGAAAAAAAAGAGAAGATCTCGGACAGGAGTAAAAAATGAAAATCTTTGAGTTTTCTCGCTTTACCATGAGGTGCAAGGGTGAGCGGGTGGGTCCCCTGGCAGACATCTTTTCCCACAATCCCCTGCGGACGTATCGGACGGTGGTGCCGCCCAACTGGAAGTCGCCCGGGAGTTCGATCTTCCAGTCGCTGTTGATGGTCTGCCCGCCGCCGCCGCCATCTTTCAGGGCTGAGGGCCGTCAAAAGGGAAGTAACCTCTCCATTTCTTAAACTCTTTCGCATCATTCTCGTTTTTCTTTCAGGGCCATATGAAAAGGTGGGGTGCGGCATTTGAAAACTTAAGGCCGCAATCGAGTCAGAAGACGGCAGCAGAGTAACACATCGTGTACGTGCGTTTCTAAGACGCGCTCGAATGAACTCTTCTTTTTTCATCTTTTTGGGCGTTTGTTCCGTCCCCAACCAACGCCCGATAAAAGTCAAGTAAAAGCAACTGGGCGGAGTAGAAAATAAAGCATAAGGGCTCTTTGAACTCCGTTGGGCATTGTTAACACTTAATACGGATAATATCTAACTGTCATTTTGCGAGGACACTGTAAACTACGCACCCCACCTTGAAGCCCTTCTTAAGCACTTTCAAGGCCAATTTTCCGTTTTTTTTCCAGTACCGTGAAAAGAAGAAATCCAGAAATAATGGAAATTATATATCCATTATATGTGATATATAATCTTGCTTATGCACCGTAGGGCTGCAACGAATGATTATTTTCATCATCGATGAATCGGTCGAATATTTTATCGATATATCGATGAATCGTATTTCTTAAACCTTTTTTTCCCTCCTCTTTCTTCAAATCCTGAAGTTTTGAACAAATCGAAAAATAGTGCACGATATTCCAATATATGTTAGTCGATGATGCAATGTTCAATAAAAAAATATGAAAAAAAAAAAAACGTAAGAGAACTTTGGTGTTTTTTTTTTTTAAATAAAAAGTTTTGGCACCCTCTGCTGGATACAAGTGGTACTACAACCCTCAGCATCACAACGAAATTGCATGCACTCTTATTTGCATTGATCTCCCGTTCTTAGAGGCCCATAAATCGTGTGACGCTCAGCATTCGATGAGCTCCTCGGCCGCCGACGCTTTTAATCATCGATTTCTCGATGAGTTGTTGCAGCTCTGATGCAATTATCAAAACATGAATTGAAGATGTTGTGTAAATCGCAAATACATTCGGGGATCTTAACAATATGTGTGTAAATATTTAAGAGACAAATCTCTCCTCGTGTAGGTGTTGGGTAAATTCCTGAAGTGTACGCGGCCCCCAGGAAAACGGCGAGCTGCTCTTTTCTCCGCTTACCCGAGGCCCTCTTCAGCTCCACTCTGTTTTTGGATGGTGCGACCGTTCCGGACGGCGTATTGTATTTAGCGCGCATGCGTTGGGGAAAAGAGCAGTTTGCCGTTTTCCTCGGCCCTGCCCCGGTGAAAAAGACAGGAAGCCTTATTTAAAAGCGCCGTGTTTCAAATGTAGTCCAGAATTGACGGTACCGGCCGTCTAAATTCTTCTCGTGGTCGATTCGGGGCGTGTTTCTTGTCGTTTTTCGGGGAATTATCTTTGGTGACTCGTTTTTTGGACGTGGTTTGAAAATCTTTGTCTGCTTTTTGAGTCTGGGCCGTCTTTAGCCCTTTATTGGTTCATTGTCGTCGTTTTTCAGTCGTTTTCAGATTTTGTTTCGTTTTTCATCAGCGATTCCGAAGTCGTTTTTGGGTGGTTTTCATCATATTATGGGTTGTTTTTTGGGTGTATTTCTGGATGCGATCTTTGATCTTTTTTGTGTTTTTTTGGGGGTATCTGGATAAATCGGCAAAAAATGTTCAACGACGTAAAAATTCGAAATCAAGTAGCGTCAAACCTCCTTTTTTGCTCCCGTTACGAATCGTATGAATAATGTTCGCTAAAACGTGGACCTATTTCTCTGGAAGGGCATCATAAATGTATTTATGGAATTGTGGGTTTTGTTTTCTTACCCAGGAAGCTGTGCCAGGGTTGGTCCTCCACCACCTTGATTCTTTGCGCTCCGGCGGGAATGACGGCCGCTTCCATGTAGCCTGCAGAGGGCGCCAAATACAGTGGTACCTCTACTTCCCAACGTCTCTACGTACAAAAGTGTCAGGTGACGAAGTACCCAAACAGGAAAATATTGCCTCGATTTACAAAGTCAAATATACAGTATGTGCTGCTATTAGCCGCTTCCAACCAACTGGTGATCGCTTCAAATCCGCCCGGCGACACGATGCGCACGCGTCCATCCCAGCATGCTCTTGTCAGGGAGGAGGACGCGGCCATCATTCGTTCAGCTCAAATGAAAGACATTTTGGCAAAATTCGGTAAAGTCTCGGAATTTGTGGTACGGGATCACCCGGAAAAAGTGTTGACAAGTCGGGCATTTCCGACCGATTCGCTAAAAGCGGACGTCGGTGGATCAGTTTTCCAAGAAACGAAAAAAGAATATTTGTATCATTTCCTTTATTCTTGGTTTTTTGACATGACGTGCCTCTGGTTTTATGTTTACAACGCGTTTGTCTAAAATGATAATACATTTGTCTCATGTTCCGATGCTCTTTTATGGGGCTTGGAACCCATCAGCGCATTTATATTCAAGAAGCGTCTCTACTGATCAAGTTTTCAGTTGACGAAGCAACTCCCGGAACCAATGAAATTCCTAAGTAGAGGTACCACCGTATGGGGAGGGACGGACGCGAAAGCGCCCCCTATGGCGAAGGCCCGTATCCTACCCATGCCGCCGGTGTGGTTGAAGCCCCCTCGGACCAGGGCGCAGGAGCGTCCGTCCCCGTTGCAAACGCCGCAGACGTCCTCCTTGGACGAGGAACCGATGACGCCGTCGCAGCCGATTTTCTGCCGGACGGCAAAAAAGGGAAAAAGGAAATTGAGCTCCCCCTCATTCTTTGGCGCTTTCTCTTTCAGAATGCTGAGTCGATGAGTGTGAAATCAGGTGTCACGATCCTGCATCTACTATTCGCCTCTGTGGGTTTCCTGTCTGCTTGAATCAGGTAGGAGTCAGAGACGCACGGGAACGGCCGGAGTATTATGAACAAATATACCGAAGAGCAGGTTAAAGAAGGAGCGATGATGCCATAACGTAGGATCTCAGATCAAGTACACCGAGTTCAATGTTTGGCAAAAAAACCGAGAAAAAATCCCTTTATCACAATTGTATGATTGATGATTGGGAGCAGCAGTAGCTCAGGAGCTAGAGCGCTTGTCCAGGTCGCGGGTTCAATGCCTGGCCCTTCCGAGTTAAATGTGGAAGTGTCCTCGGGCAAAACACTGAACCCCCCATGATAACAATAAGCAGCTAGGTAGGTGCCATGCATGACTGACGCCGCTATCAGTGTGTGCGTGAATGGGTAGAGTGTGAAATACATTGTAAAGCGCTTTGGGAGGCCTTCAGTGACTTGAAGAGCGCTATAGAAATGCAGACCATTTACCATTTACTCGTTACCATGTAGCCGTTAGCATCTACTCGTTAGCATGAAGTTGTTAGCATAGCGCAGGAGGTCAAGCGCTCGTCTCAGAAAGAGACGTCGCATGTTCGATTCCCGGCCCTTCCGAGTTTAATGTCCGAGTGTCCTCGGGCAAGACACTGAACCCCCAATGATAACAATAAGCAGCTAGGTAGGTGCCTTGCATGACTGACATTGTAAAGTGCTTTGGAAGGCCCTCAATGACTTCAAAAGCGCTATTTAAATGCAGACCATTTACCATTTACTCGTTACCATGTAGCTGTTAGCATAGCGCAGGAGGGCAAGCGCTCGTCTCGGACCGAGACGACGCATGTTCAATTCCCGGCTCTTCCGAGTTAAATGTCCAAGGGTAAGCAGGCAGGCCCTTTGCATGGCTGACGCCGCTATTGTTGTGGTTTATTGAAGTCGAGCTTGACATAAAGAGAACACATTACTTTAAAACGGGAAATTCCAGGTTTGTTTCTCCCGAGTTTAGACATCAGCGAGTGTTATTAATTAAAACACCAACTTGGTTTGGATTAGCTTGCGAAATAACAACATTCCCCTGGCAAGCCGACTCCAACGATTTTCTTAACTTTGGAGAATCGGAAGAGGACGAAAACATTCTGAAAAAACATTGTCAATTCCTGGAAATGATGAATATTGAGGAAAAAACAAGTGCGTCATCGCGAGGGGACGCGCTAAGTAACATCAGATGTTGTCTGAGGGTATAAAAAAGCTGATTGTCTCTTAGAGGAACGAGAACTCTGTTTTGGACATTGACGAAGATGAATAAACGGCTCTCCCTCTCCCGCCAAGATCTCCCTGCATCTTGTTTTTATGTTTTGGGGCGAGGCAATAAGGTATGCTATGAAACTATCGGTGTGTGATCGGGGGCGTGAACGGGCACGTTATAAAGCACGACGGGAGGCGTTCCGTGACTCGAAACGGAGCGCATTGACCACCTTATCCGACATTACCTGGCACCTGCCGTTGACGCAGAGGTCGGACTCGAAGGGTCCGCAGGGGGTGCCGTCCATCACCCTGTCGGCCGTCGCCACGGCGACGTCGCCGCCCACCGGACTGCAAAACAACACGCACGGCTTCTCTGAGCGCGCACACAAAAACATAAAGACGCGGATCAAGATGTCTTCTAGCCCTCTCCTACAACCGGACACACACACCAATCGGAAAGTGGCGTCACCGTCGTCGACGACGGCCGTCAGGACGGCGTTCTTTTTGTGCTCGGCGTTTTGGCGCTGGAAGGACAAACACTGGAGGTCCCGGAAGCTCGGCGCCCCCTTGGGGCAGGGAGGACCGTCGCAGGCTTTGTGCTCCACGCTGGCCTTCTGGCACGCCTGCCCGCCGGGACCCGGCCTGAGACACAAACGCATCAAAGGTGAAGAGAACTTTTCAGTCTTTGTATCGCTGACGTCGTCCCCGCGGGGCGGCATTTTAGGCTAAACGCTAACAGGTTTACCTATTTTGTGCAAAAGTGGTGGGGAATAGGCCCAAATAGTGTTGGATGGATGGGGTGAAACGTGCTCTGGATGTGAGCTCTGTTCATTTAACGGATGCGAGAGTAGGTGCTAGGGATAAACGAGAATGGCGAAGGATTATCGAGAATGACTGTTATGGACGCATATGATGCGCAGGGGGTAAACCAACATATGCTGTCCGGCCTCTCTGCTGATTGCTGGTTGAATGGCAGAGCCACTCATCCCCTGTTGTGCTGTGGGTTTAATGTTCTGTGTCAGGTTGGGAAGAGCGAAGGGCAACGGATGTTTGGTGAATGTGAGTGTGTTCTTAACTCTCGTCACCTTCTACTATTGGGATAAATATAGACAGAGATAGATCGAAACTATTGTTGTAGTATTACTATTGGATATCATGGTCAAGATAGCTCAAAGCACAGCCGCCGGTGACTTCCATCTTCCTCCACGCCAGCGAGACATGGACTCTCACGGCAAAACTGTACAAGAAAATCCAGGCCGCGGAGATGACAACTTCTAGGCATTAGCTACCTAGCCCAAGGGACAAACCAAACCATCAGAGGGCACGTTGGACCCCACCAAGAACTGTTGTCAACTGACAGAAACTTGAGTGGTATGGTCATCAGGACTGACCAAGAACATTCTCCAAGGCACAGTCCAAGGGGGTAGAAGAACTGGGCCCATAACGTCAAGGAATGGAATGGTGCCAACTTTGCAACGACCCAAACGGAGAAAGCTGTCCAGAATTGTTGGATCCGTCAACCGTGAACCGTGAGTATTACTATTATGTTTTTGTAGTATTACTGTAGTTGTATTTTGATAGATAGACTGAGAAAGAGAAGGAGTGGCGCTGACCGGCCTTTGCCCCCCTAGGGGCAATGGAACTCAGAGAAGCCCGTACCCGTCAGGGCGGACCAGAACAGAGCAGGAGACCCCAGAGCGTTCGTACAGTTCTTTATTTGGGGAAGCGTAAGGGTTAGCGGGAGACGTGATCAATCGTAGCGTGGGACGAAGGCAGGTCGAGTTTACCAGGACTGAAGAGAAGATCGTAGCGAGTCAAACGGGGTAAAAAGTATCCTCCCACCAAGAGTGGCCACAGACCAGAAGAAGAAGGTCCAGGGTGCAAGAAAGGATGTCTTTTGTTCCTGTGAGGTAAACCAAAATATAGAAAGCGTAGCAAACTGTTTTGGGGCGGCAGTATCTCAGGAGGTAGAGCGCTCGTCTTGGGATCAAGGGATCCCAGTTCGAATCCCGGCTTGTCCGTGTTACATGCCGAAGTGTCCTTGGGTAAGACACTGTACTCCCAATACTCCCAATACCCCCAATAAGCAGGTTAGCGCCTTACATGGCTGCACAGATCACGGCCGCTATTGGGAAATGTGAAGCACAATGTAAAGCGCTTTGGGAAGTCATTGACTTGAAAAGCGCTATAGAAATGCAGTTCATTTCATTTCATTTTGGTGCATAGACTAATATTTCAACAATGACTGTTGTCGAGTCAGCTTGCATAAAGAACGCATTAGGATACTAAGAGGGGAAATTCCAGTTTGTTTATCCAGAGTGCAAATTTAAGCGAATGTTATTAATGATCGCCTTGGGCCGCCAAAAGAAAGGCTTCTTCTTTGCCAAATCTTCTTTGCCAGGTCGAGCCGACCCCAATTAATTCTTGGAAGTTAGATAAAGATTACAAAACATCCTGTCTGGTGGCGTGCATGTACACGTCACGTGCAACGGGGACGGGCGAAAGTAATACGAGAACGTTGTATTAGGATATAAAAAGCCAATTGTCGCTGAAGACGAACGAGACTTCGAGATTTCTATTGCTGAAGTGAAATAAAGGAAGTCTCCCTGCCACGCCAAGACTCCATTGTACCTTGTTTTTCAAGTATTGTGGGGGAAATTGCTCGGGCTGTTTCCACAATATGACACGCTGTGAAACAATTCCAGATCCTCTAAATATTTGAAAGGCGGGTGAATACTATTTATCTGTACTTCCATTCCTGCTGCAGACTTTCTTACCCGAGATTCCCACACGCTGCCTTTTCTTCTGTTAATTGGAAGCGCGCGCGACTCTATTTGGATATGTTCTCTTCGTCGATTATTTGTTCAAATCATCGATGAACCATCCAAACATTGTTCCACGGCGGAGAGCCAGCTGACCTACGTTGTGTCAGTGTGGCACTGGAGCTGCGCACTCGCGGGCAGGAAGAGGCTGCAGAGGGTGACTAACGCTGCGCACAAGATCATGGGCAACCCCTGTGGTGGTTTATTGGAGTCGAGCTTGACATAAGGAGAACACAAAACGGGAAATTCCAGGCTTGTTTCTCTAGAATTTATAATGTCAGCGAATGCTGTTATCGCCTTGGGCTGCCAAGTAATAACATTGGCTTGGCGTGGAGCAAGCGGTCAAGTCAGGAATTTGGATGTGTCAGGCTGAACCCAACGATTTTCTTGGAAATTGTGTAACTTTGGAAAATCGAAAGAGGACGAAAACGTTCTGGGGGAAAAACATTGTGTCTGGTAGCGTGCATTTTGAGATAAACACGTGCGTCATCGCGAGGGGGACGCGCTAAGAAACATGAGATTTTGTCGGAGGATATAAAAAGCTGATGGTCTCTTCGACGAATGCGGACTCTGTTTTGAACTCTGACGAAGATAAATAAACGGCTCTACCTCTCCCGCCACGATCTAC
Source organism: Urocampus carinirostris (assembly GCF_059441175.1). Classification (NCBI taxonomy): domain Eukaryota; kingdom Metazoa; phylum Chordata; class Actinopteri; order Syngnathiformes; family Syngnathidae; genus Urocampus; species Urocampus carinirostris. Next base: position 406,059 of record NC_142352.1, on the reverse strand, counting down.
CTGCATCTTGTTTTTATGTTTTGGGGCGAGGCAATAAGGTCTGCTCCGAAACCCTTGACTGACTTGAATAATCCCAGATGTCTGAACGCAGCAAAAGGCAAGGACGTGACTCACTTCCAACTGTGCAACGGATCCATTGTATATGTACAATATGTGGGGGGGGGCTTTGAATTTCATGACACTAAGCAGGTAATGGCATGAAGTGCGTGTGTACTTTTGGAGTATTTCTGCGGTATTCCCTTACTTTTTAACACCTACAGGGGCGAACCGGCCCGAAGGTGCCGACTTACGGGGGGTTGTCGCATTTGCGTTGTCGGAATCGAACGCCGGTGGCGCAGGTCCGGCTGCACGAGCTCCAGGAGCTCCACCGGCTCCAGTCGCCGTCCGCGTGCTGCGCTAGCGGCGTCTTGCTAACGCACTCGCCCCCGCGGCACCACTGGCGGGAAAAGGAAGGAATTGAGACGGTCGCGCAAAAGGAGGCGGGCGCACCGAGAAAATCACCTTGTCGGGTCCGCATTGGGTGCCGTCCAGGGGCGGGTCCAGTTTGGTTTTGCAGGAGGCGTCGCCCTCCACCAGGCACCACAAGCCCGTGCACATCAGGTGCTGCCATTTCGAAAAAGTTAGCGTTAGCCACCTTTGCGTTAGCATACAGTTGAGGACCTCTATCGAGAGAGCACTGTTTTTGAGCCACCAACTTATTTGGACTATTAGCTACATTAGCATTAGCATACAGGAAAAGACTTCTAGCTGGTTAATGCTGGTTTTTTTGACACTTTTAGCATTGACAGCTCTAAATAATATGCCATGTCTTGAGGTTCATTGTTTTTTGCCAAAATATGACTGGGTTAGCTCATTTGAAAACAATAGCACCTCGGTGCAAAGTTTTATCCCCTTTCAGTACCCTGCTCTCCGGATCCCCAGTTTCGAAGGCGTCACCTCCGTGTCGGCGCAGAAGGTGGCGTTGTTGCTGACAAGGATTTGGTCCCCTTGAGACCCTCAAAACTTGGACTTTATTTTTTGCCTACCCAAAATGTCATTGACATGGCATTTAATGGTGCAGGCTTCAATTCCCTGCTCTTGGTTTGGAAGTGAAGGATTTTATATAATTCTGACTATAAGGGATTTTTTACGATCAAATACAAATTACATTTAAATGCAAAAGATATTCAGTCGCTGAGCTGTGGGGCTGGTCATTGCGACCTAGTGAAGGATGATGTTTACAGAAAACAGCAGGAACTGGGACAAGGGCTGACACAAGAGGAGCCTCTGTGATGCATTGTTTTGATAAATGCTCTGCTGATATGAGTTTTTTGACATCGCGACGCCCTTCGGCGAGGAGGTGGTGAAGCTGGCACCTGGCGCGCCCGTGGGAGGAGTCGGCACGCCCACGGGAGGAGCCGGCACGCCAGCTTGCGAAAAGACGTGGGCAGAAGAACTTCAGGAGATCGGTCGAGAGGGACAATCGAGAGAGAGGCTCGACGAAGAGCGACACTCGTTCGGCTCATTCGATGGAATTCACTCAGTTAAATACTTGAAGAAATGAAATCTGCCCCGTGTGAAAATGTCGGCTGTTCTTGTCCATCTTTTCCCAGAAAGAAAGGAGCGTGCATTGTTAGGAGAATGAAGTTTGTGTTTGGTTAACGGAGTCAGATAACTCATTGGAACAATTTGGTAAAGGATAGATTTTGAATGGATTCATTTCCTAACAGAAGGCGTCACCTCCATGTCGGCGCAGAAGGTGGCGTTGTTTCCGAAGAGGATCTGGCACTGCTCGTCCACGCTGTAGTGCATGCCGGGCAGCTTAGGCGGCAGGCTCAGCGGGTACACGCCGCCGGCCGTGGTCTCTACCAGGCAAGCGCTCGACTCGGACCTGGAACACAGACCCAAAACCGGACCCGGACGCGGGAGTCTCCGAGTCAAACGAGGAACGTGACCGAAATGGCCGTACCGGGCAAGGGGCGGACTTTTCAAATGCCGCCGGGGAACGCTACAAAATTCAAGTGTGTGTGTGTGTGTGTGTGTGTACTTAGGGCTTAGGGTTAACCCTAACCATGTGCAGTAGTTTTGTAGTATTACAGTAGTTGCGTTTTTGCAGAATTTTTGTCGTTATTCTGTACTATTTTTGTAGTATTGCTGTAGTCGTATTTTTGGATTTTAGTATTACTGCAGTAGTATTTATGTGGTAATACAATACTATTTTGTAGTATTACATGAATGTTTAGGTGTGTCTGTTCTTGTAGTATTTCTGTCATTGTACTTTTGTAAAACCTGTATCACTTTTGTAGTAATACTGTAGTTGCTTTTTTGTATTTTTGTAGATATTCTGTAGTATTTCCGTAATAGTATTTTTTAATAATAGTATTACTGCAGTAGCATTTTTGTGGTAATACAATAGTATTTTTGAAGTAGTACTTTTATAGTTTTGTAGAAATTCTGTAGATGTATTTTTGTTCCTGAAATATTCTACTAGCATCTCTGTAGTTGAATTGAGTTGCTTTTCTGTTGCATTTTTGTAGTATTTCTGTAGTAGTATTTTTGGATTTTAGTATGACTGCAGTAGTATTTATGTGGTATTACAATAGTGTTTTGTAGTATTACATGAATGTTTAAGTGTATCTGTTCTTAAATGTACTTGTATGTAAAACTTCTGTAGTACTTTTGTAGTAATACTGTAGTTGCATTTTTTTGTATTTTTTTAGTTATTCTGTAGTATTTTTGTAGTATTACTGTAGTAGTATTTTTGTGGTGATACAATAGTATTTTTGAAGTATTACTATTATAGTTTTGTAGATATTCTGTAAATGTATTTTTGTGGTGTTTCTGTAGTATTGTGTCGTTTAATTTAGTTGCTTTTCTGTTGCATTTTTGTAGTAGTATTTTTGGATTATAGTATTACTGCAGGAGTATTTTTGTGGGATTATAATACTATTTTGTAGTAATACATGAATATCTAATGTGTGTGTGTGTACTTTTGTAGCATTATTGTAGTTTTATTTTTGGAGTGTTTTGTTGTGTTTCTGTAGTGTTTTGTATCATTCCCGTTGGTGATATTTGTAGAAATTCTGTGGTATTTTTGTGGTTGTTTTGTAGTATTTGTGTAGAGTTACTTGTAGTTGGACAAGTCAAACGCCACTAGGGCCGCAACAAACAATCGGTACAATGGATCGGAATGGATTCTACGGATTCGAATCGTATTTCAATATTAGCTTCGGCAATTCATTTCCTCCTCGGGCGATTCATCGGGTGCATCGGATCTCAGTGTGAAGTTGTAGGGTTGAAGTACCACTTTGTACCACCGGGTGCTTTGGCGCGCTCGATTTCTATCCGTCCGAAACGTCAACATTTGAATAGAAAAGGAAATCAAAAGAGTCGATTCTTAAAATAAGGGTTGCGGGCCTAAACGCCACGTGTAGTTCCGTAAAGCAAATCGAAGTCACAGAAAACCTAACAAATCATTATCGAGATTAGCGGCGATCCCTCGCTGTATCACAGTTTTGCTACTTTGCCGATGTTCATCCTGATTGGCTGAACACTGGCCCCGCCCCCTGCTCCGCCCGCACATCCGTAGCTTGCCGGTCTACGTTGTACAGGTACGTAAAACGACTCGACCGACATATAATACGGGGGTTTGCGTTTCAGTTGTTTCAAGTCACATTTCTTTGTTGTTTTTTGGGGTTATTTTTTGGGCTCCTTTTGTAAAGTAGGCTTGGGCGTATTTCCTCAAGGGTGTGTATTTCTAACCAGATGGTATCACGTTTCTCAGTTTCAACATTGGTACCGCCCATAGGGCGTTTCTTTTCTTTCTTTGTCTTTGTCTTACCCGTTGTGACTCTAATAAAATATAGTGTAGGGGGGAAGGGCTCCAGAGGGAAGGAACGCAACCAGAGAGAAGAAGGCGGGTAAATTCCTCCTCTCCTGGCTCCTCCCCCTCTCCAACTGCCAGTTGTAAAAAGTCTAATGCCTTTTTTAGCCAATTTTGAAATCGCGCTCCCACATGTAAGAGGTGGATTTAGATCCCACACCTTTTTACAGACTCTCGTGCCTTCGGGCTTTAAATACAAGACGCGAAACCGGCGCCGGGATTACATTTTGAAAAGAGGCGGGGCCGGAGGCGCGCCGGCCAATCACCTGAGGAATATCCGCAGGTCGTCTCGGCTGCAGGAGGACCAGGATAGGTCGCTGGGGTTGCGTCCTTTCACCCATTCGCCGGACATGATGTAGGCGTGGCCGACGCAGGAGGCGTGGTCGTCGTCGTGGCTCATGCCCATGCTGCGTACGAAAAGGCGCGCCGGTGACGCCGGCTCCCGATCGGCCCGCCCCGCCGCCGACCCCGCCCACTCACGTGTGTCCGAGCTCGTGAGCGACGGTGAAGGCTAAATTCAGGCCGTTGTCCTCGGCGAGCACGCATTTGCGTTTGGCGCTGCAGGCCCCGCCCAGGTACGCCATACCTGACGGACAAGCATCGAAACTTTGGTCAATTTTGAGGATCTCGGCGACCGAAATGTCAAGAGAAGGAAACTGTAGAAAAAAGAACTTGGCGACGTTGGCTAGCACGAGCGGCTGCGGAAGGCAAGTGACAATGAAGGACAAAGCAGGAGCAGCTAAAGATCACCGCTAGCGATGAGTCACAGCCTGCGGCTGACCCGAGTGGCTAGAAAAGGAAACAATGGAAAAAAGGGGGAATAGTGAAGCTTACCGACAGTGTCGCAAGGTTCCTCCTTATGCACGCAGAAGTCGGTCCTAAAAACACAGCAAAAAAAAAAAGCATCGGGGTGGGCAAACTGCAGCCAGAGGGCCACGTGCAAGCTTTTCAATATGGCCGCCAAACCAAAATACTCAAATGTAAGGATCATACAACGGGGGCGTCAAACTCATTTTAGCTCGGGGGACACACGCTAGGACAGACATTCTCACGGGGGCCGGACTAGTAAACGAACGGCATATGATGTGTGCCTTGGATGGAGGCTTGGGGGTCTTTGAGAGGCTCCCGATGAAATAATGAATCAGGGACGTACCCTTTTACAACAAAACGATCATTGCGGACTGTGTTGCTTCACTACGATTTTGGTTCTTCCAATTTCATGATTTCATGAAAGCAGGGGCGTCAAACATGTGGTCCGCGGGCCGAATCGGGCCCGCAGACGAATCGAATGAACCCGACGCTGAGAGAAGCACAAGAGAAAAATGAGCTGCAGTTTCAGATACGTGCACTTGATGTCGCTTAAGCCTGGCGCCGCTCACAAAGACACTTTAGCCGTATTTCTCTTTCTAGTTCAATCTATCCCCTTTTCTTCTTTTTCTTTAATCTATGTACTAGAGTGGCCCCGGTGAGATGAAATTTTGACCTTGTGGCCCCCGAGATCAAATGAGTTTGACACCCCTGATTTCAGATTTTTAAGAGCTGAATATGGAAATTTTGCATTTGGATATCCTATGCTTGTTTTAAATGAGGAAATGTCCCCGGGAAAGAATACAATCTTTTTCTAAAATCGTACGCCACAAGGGGTCCGCGGCTCGGCCGGCTCACCTGGTGACCAGCACGGCGGCGTCGACGGGCGGGGCTCGCCCCCCGGGTAGACGGTTGCCCCCCCGGTCGCGATGGCCGCCGAACTCTTGCTGCTGCCACTGGCAGAAACTCTCCAGCGAGCGCTGTCCGTGGTGGCTGACCTTCAGTTTCTCCTGAGGACCAAAAGATACCCGCGCTCGGTATCGGGATCGGCGGCGATACCGGAGCGTTTCGAACGGCGACGCGGACCGCCAATACGGTCAAGCGGGCGTGTCAAACTCGTTGGAGCTTGCGGAAAAAACATTCTGACTCGTAGATTGAAGAGAAAAATAAAGAGAGATTGAGACAGAAAGAAATGGAGAAAGACAAAGAAAGAGAGAAAAAAATAAAGCGAGAGAAAAAAAGAGCAAGAGAAAAAGAGAGAAAAAAAAAGGAAAATGAGAGATCAAGATCGCAGATTCCATTTCCAGCAATTCCAAGTTACATGAGGAAGTGTCCTTGGGCAAGACACTGAACCCCCCATGCCTTCGATAAGCAGGTAGGCGCCGCTATCGGTGTGAGAGCGCGTGCGTGAAGTACATTGTAGAGCGCTCATTTTGGGACCGAGAGTTCGTCGCAGGTTCGATTCCCGACTCCTTTCTTTTAAATGAGGACGTGTCCCTGGGAAGGACATCGAGCCCCTAATGTCCCCGATAAACAGGTAGGCGCCTTGCATGGCTGACTTTGGTGTGTGAGTGAATGGAAAAGAGTGAAGCATATTGTAGAGCGCTCGTCCCGGGACCAGGAGGTTGCAGGTTTGATTCCTGGTTTCTCAGAGTAAAATGCGAAAGGGTCCTCGGGCAAAACACCGAACCCTTGTACGGCTTACGCCGCTTTCGGTGTGAGAGTGCGCGTGCGAAGTATATCGTAGAGCGCTCGTGTCGGGACCGAGAGGTGGTCTCCGGTTCGATTTAAATGAGGAAATGTCCTCGAGCGAGGCATCGGATCTCCAATGCCCTAGATAAGCAGGAACGCACCCCGCATGTCTGCTATCGGCGTGTGAGCGTGTGTGTGAAACTGTAAAGCGTTTGGTGAGGTCTTCAGTGACTGGTTAGAAGGGCTTTCGCAAAACAGTCCATTTAGCATTTAGCAAAAAAAGCGGAGTGAGCAAAGAAAGATTTTTCAATTTGGAAGTTTGGAAGGATTTGGGGCGCTTTAGGGAATCGAAGAAGCCGAAGTGGGACTGACCGGGCGACTATGAAGCAGAAGCAATTTGGTGAGGCGGATGTTGATGAGAACGCCCAAACTTTGGTGCTGGAACATGTTGTACACCTGAAGCACAAACAACAAGCGCAAAATTTCAAAATAAGAGCACAAAAAAACAAATGTTCCAACCGGAACGGAAATAACCTCTAAAATATCCGATCAGAAGGAGAAGAATGATCCGCTGTCGGCTATTTTGCCCGTCTAATTTTTTTTTTTTTTTCTTAACGGCAAAAAAAAATCATCGACAGTCAAACCAGGAAAAATATTGACATTTATTTTGCCGAGACGAGATCTCCTCCTTTATGTTGAAAATGAGTTTTAAAGGTGCCGAGAATGAAAACCTCGATCTAGCAAAATGACTTTTGGTCCTAAAGCCTGCAAAATCAAGGAAATGCAGATTTTCCCTTCACTTGTTCAACTGTTGTCGTTTCGTTTCTTTTACCCGCCTTTTTTGGTGATTAAAAACAAAACCGAACGATCGGTTCGAGTACGAGAACTTCGATTGTCTCTTCTCCTTCGTCGGTGCGTCGGGGGGGGGCTCTCGGGTCCCCGGTCTTACCATGTTGACCACGGTGAGCAAGAACCTTTTGGCGGCCTCGGCGCCGTGGTAGCGGACCATGCTGGAGTCGGCCACCAGGAGGGTCTCCAGGGTGTAAGCCTCCCGGACGCTCGACGGCGCCCTCTTGCTGCGGACGTTCGCGTTCCTCCGCTCCGTTTCCTTCCCCGTTTCTAAACAAAGCGCTGAATTAGTGTCAGGAATTAATGATTAGCCTTTACTAAATTGTTGGAATGAGTTATCTGACTCCATGAACCAAACACGACAGACATTCACCCAACAATTGATGCGCGCTCGTTTCTTGAGGGAAAAGATGAACAGGAAAGCCGACATTTTCACACGGGGGCGGATTTCATTTCATTAATAATTTAACCAAGTGTACTCCATCGAAAACGAGCGAATTAGCGTCGTTGGCGTCCGTGGGAAGCCTTTTTCTCAAGTGCTTAAAATAATCATGGAATGATAAGAAATGCAATCGCATTGAAGATTCATTTTGCTCGTCTTGTATAATTTTAACGGCTCTTCTACAGTATGGCAAGCCAGCCGCGTCCTTGAGACTGGGCAGGAGGCGGCCGATGATCTTTTGGGCTGTGTTCATGCGGACGAAACCAGAAAAAAGGAAGCCAGTAAACATTGGATCACGGGCCGCAACCGGCCCACTGGCCAGACTATGGACGTGACCAAGGTAACTTGTGGTCTTTGCCCTGTGCAGCCCCTTTAGACTTGTGATGAAGGCCCAACCAAATAAATGAAATGAAATGAAATGATCTGCATTTCTATAGCGCTTTTCAAGGCAATGACGCTTTACAATGTGCTCCACATTTCCCAATAGCGGCCTTGCAGCCTTGTAAGGCGCTAACCTGCATATTGGGGGTATTAGGGGTTCAGTGTCTTACCCGAGGACACTTCGACATGTAACACGGACGAGCCGGGATTCGAACTGGGATCCCTCGACCCCAAGACGAGCGCTCTACCTCCTGAGCTACTGCCGCCCCAACCGGACTTGACTTGGCTGACAGGAAATCAGGCTCCATTTTAATATATAATAGAGGAGGTTGGACTTTCTTGTCTGAAGGCTTCTCTCCCTGTCCTCCTCGCAAGTTCCAATCCCGCGGATGTCGTCTTTCCTAACGGATTTTATACGATTAACTACAAAGTACACGTATTCAGTTCAATAAAGATATTCACTGACTGTGTTTTTATTCAAGGTAAATTAGAAGGTTAGGGTGTGTGGAATGCATCAGACGTATTTCCGATAACAGAAGTCCTGTGAGTGCTGACGGAGAAGGCCAGATGCACAAGGACAGACATCGGGTCGCCGCGGGTATGCGAAGATTGCGGAGCCCGGCCGACACGCCCTCATGCGAGGGGAAGACCAATGAGAGAAAGCTAACGTTAACTACAGATGACACATAGCACATAGCCAATAGGATGTCTTTTCTTTGTTTGTGAAATGTATAAATGATCCGGGGCAACGGGGAGGGGAACGCGGTCTCCTGTGGGCACACTTAGATCTGCTGTTAGGAATAATAAGAATCCGCCCCCGTGTGATCCTTCTGGTCATTTCTCTCTCAAAAAACGAGCGCGCACAATTGTTGGATGAATGTGGGTCGTGTTTGGTTAATGGAGTCAGATCATTCATTCGAACGATTTGGTAAATCGATAAATTCCCAACACTCCTTATTTGGAGCTTCGACTAAACTGGATAGCAGAGTTCTCATTTCTCAGGGACAGCGGAGGAGGGCGGGCGCGGGACGACTCACCTTGCGGGCGCACTCCCTCCGACAGGTGCCGGCGCCGCAGCAGATGCGGGCTTCGTGGGGGCCACCCCGGCGTGTCCCGCCGACGCTGCCGTAGGGGGCGCACCGACAGAACCTCTCCGCCCACGTGGATCAGCCCCGTCTGCCAAAAAGGAGAAACGGGAGCTTGAGGGTTCGCCCGCCTTTCTCGATAAGCGTAAACGAGGGCAGCGAAGAATGGAGTCGAACCCCGAACGTCAACGTACCAATCCTCCACAGACGGTGACGGAGACCAGAGATCCCGGTCTGTCCAGGACGGAACCCGAATAGAGGCAGAGGCTGTCGCGCGCCACCCGCCGCCGGTCCGGCGAGGCTCTCCCGGCCCGGTGCTCTTCTAGCAGCAAATGAGAGGGCAGGGGTCCGCCGCCCCCCCTGGTGGCGAGGAGACGGAGGTTCTGCCCGAAGGCCGGAAGCGTCACCAGCAGGCGCTCCGGATCGCCTGGAGCCGAGCGCAGCACCGGGAAGACCTGCGCCGATTCTTCCGGATACGCCTCCATGCGCAGCGCGGACCCTGAGCAAACGCGCCATTTTAAATGGGAAATAAACTGCATCTGTGTAGCGCTTTAACCAGGCGCTGAAGACCTCCCAAAGAGCTTTACAATGTATTTCACACTTACCCATTCACACTCACACACCGACAGCCGAGTCCACCGTGCAAGGCGCCTACATGCTTATGGGGGACATTAGGGGTTCAGTGTCTTGCCCAAGGACATTTCCGCATTTAAATCAGAGGGGTGATGGGAATCGAACCTGGAAAACCTGTTCTTGGACTCACAGCGCATTAGAAACCAGGAAAGGGGTCGGAAGCCGTTTCACGTCAGTGTCCAGGTTTTTTGTGAGTATAGCCTAAACATAGTCAAAGGAAGACTGTTTGGAGTGAGAGTCCAATAGCCAAACCTGCCGATTGAGCTGATTGAGGCTGCGATCATGACCTTAAGCCAGGAGATGGTGAAAGAGAGTAGCCATTTTGAGCTATTATCTTGTGAATCTCGGCTTGGGACCCAAAGAGACCTTAGAATCACCACTGAGCCTGTCTAGTGGTCAGTTCTGCTGTGCTTAGTAACAGAGAAAACGAGAACGCCTAAGCGAAAGTACATCTTCGCAGATGAGCTGCAAAAGAAATTTCCCACATATCCTCCCAGTAGAAACAAATGGGAGGCGGAGCCTACTGTGCGCGAACGTGGACACAAAGAAACACCAAAAAGCTGCGCGTGGTGGAGAATTCTTCTGCTAAACTGACCGACTTCCTCGTAAGACCCGGGAAAACAGAGGATGCCGTCAACCCAGCGGGGCGTGGTTTGCATTTCACACTGTTAAAGACCACAACAGTTCTCGGTCCACAAATTGCACGAAAACCTCATTTCCAGACTCACACAAAAGGTTCAGTGGTGCGCTCACTAAGACCGAAGCCATCGTGAATGCCGTCATAGCTCCCCACTCAGTTGAAGTCGTTCGTGAAGCCCTCAGAGACATTCTCTACGGTGGCGTTTCTACGGACGGGAGACACCGTGGAGCAGTGTTATAATCCAGTACTGTCACAAGTCAGAAACGGAGACAGGACCCAGTAGCATTCGTTTACTCAGTTTTATTGATAAAGAGAGAGAGCAGGGCTTGCTTCCACGATCCGATGATCGACAGATAAGGGTAGCAGGTGGCTGGAACGCGGAAACGGCACTTCCGTGTCGAGCGAGGATAAACGTAGGCAGCAGGAATACTGGTCACTAGTCGGGACAGGAGAGCAAGGGCGGTATCGGGTCCAGAAAAGAGGTCGGTAACAGGTATCAGGCAGAAAACAGGGCAAACAGGTCGGTGGTCGGGATGGCAGAGCAGGGCAGAAACGGGTCCAGAAACAGGTCGGCAACACGTATCAGGCAGGAGAAAACAAGGCAGGAAAACGTTGGAAGGTATCAGCTTGCCTAGCTGGGAGCATAGGTTCGCAAACGGTCTGACGGCTTCCTCTTGGAAACCGGGGGTTAAAAAAGAGTCTTTGAACCAATCAGCGCTCAGAGCTGTTGGTGCCGTTTGGGCAGTCACAGGTGCCCCGAATCAGCAATCAAGTACTTTGACTGGAAGAAGCCAAATGAATTGAGATTAAAGACATACCAAATGAGACCGTCGCATAACATCTCATTAAAACATTGGCAAAAAACAAAGGGTCTGAAAAACGGATCGCATTTACTGGTGACAATGGCAACACAAATTTCGGAGGAGTCCGGCGTGATGAAGAGGGAAAGTATGTGCATGTTTGATTGGTGGGGGTTGTCTATCTACCTTGGTCATATTCCTTTAAGAGGGGTGACCGACAGCAAGACAAACACATACGATAACGAAGAAAAAAAAAAAAAGGAGCATAAAACACACAAACGTTTTTGGACCATGGACAACCCAAAAGCCCAAAGACCCAAACAAGTTAGGCACCTCGGCACAAGTTGGTCATGCTTTCGTCCCTCCAGATGAAACGGGACTCAAGAAAGCGGCCGTGTCACTCGGGTCGGGGTGACACAACACACTCTTGTTCAACAGCAGGGCCTGACAGCTTTCACTGGTTTACCCCTGCCGCATCATAGAACGCATCCAAACATCCCACTATCCTTTTACAACACCTCTCCACTCCTTCCTATCACCAACAAGAGCTCTCGCTTCCACTAGATTTAGACCTATTTCCCGCACCATCCATCCACGTCAATCGCAGCCTTCCTCTTGGTCTCCTTCTATTGACTTCTGCTCTGTAGATCCTATTCAACATTGGTTCCTCATCCATCCTCTCCATGTGTCCAAACCAACCGAGTACTCTCTTATCCACGCGCTTGCTCAGTTCCGCTACTACTCCAATTCTGTCTCTCATAATTTCATTTCTCAATCTATCTAATCCCTTCACTCCCAACATACTCCTTGAACACTTTATCTCAAAAACATTTAATTTCCTTCTCACCCTGTGGTGAGGGGCCCTCTCCTCACGAGAGGTAAGAGAATTCTCCCACCGTGGTCCGCGGCGTGACGTAAGAAGCGACTAAAGTGGAGGGAGCGAAGGGACTGGGAATCCTCTCCTCTCTATCTCTACTTCCTAAGAGACAGTTGCCCAGCACACATATTGAATATTTGCATTCATCGTGGGGCAGACGCCATAGATGTTGACCTTGAGAATGTGTAAAATCTACCAGCACTTCCATATTTACACAATGCACACTGAGAACCTGAAGGAGTACTGTGACTTTGTTGACATTGAATACAGAAGGATGCTTTCTCACAGTAAGACAAGGTCAAGGGCAGTCATTGTTTCAGTCATTGTTTCCAGACATTAAGAGGACGATACAAATAATTAAAAGGCATTCTTTCTGTCTCAGCAAAAGCCAACCATAGTGATCCAGAGGTTTTTGGAAAATAACTTCAGTGAGATCGACCTCTGGCACATGCACTCACTTATGTCTGTGTTCCAAACCCTCATTCGAGAAACGGAGGCGAAGACAATTCTGAACAAAAGCCACGCCGTTCTTCATGAACGCAAGAGCAGCAACTTCTTGTCTCTTCAAGTTAAGGGACTGCTGGCACAAAAGCGCAGCGACGGACTTGGTGAGGGGCTGTGACCCGTTCTGTGCCGATGTGCAAGGCCGGTACGGTGCATGTCTGGACTATCTGGAGAAGTGGATGACTCCCATGGAAGAGTTCTCAACATTTATGTGGATGGATCTGAGTGAGCCACCAGATGGTGGAGGCCTGCATCCAGTACCTAGGAGAAAAGGGGGTGCCAAGTGATAATGGGAAGTGTTTTGACCAGGTCACCAATCTGAGGAAATCCACAGAAAGGTGCAACAGTGATGAGGAGTTGCGAGTGCACTAGAAGTGGACCAAATAGTTTAGGAAGGCCAAAAGCATCGCATGTTATTCAGAGCTCCTGAAGATTGCACGGTTCGTCTTTGCACTTCCTTCTCATCATGCCGATGCTGAGAGGGTTTTCTCATTGATGCAGAGCCGGTGGACCAGTGAGAGGAACAGGGTTTCTGTCATTGAAGGGGATTCATTCATCCATCCATCCATTGTCTTCCGCTTATCCGGGGTCAGGTCACGGGGGCAGCAGCCTTAATAATAATAATAATAATAATAATTTCCTTGTATTGTCATTCTGTGTAACAATGTACACAGAACGAAATGTCGATTGCATCTGACCCGATGCAGCCGCAGCCAAGAGAGGGCGCCGCCGACCACTTTTTAAGTCTTAGGAATGACTCGGCCGGGGCGCGAACCCGAACCTCCCAGAAGGGAAGCCCAGACATCCCTATCCCCAGCCACCTCTTCCAGCTCATCCGACGGGATCCCGAGGCGTTCCCAGGTCAGCCCAGAGACATAGTCTCTCCGGCGTGTCCTGGGTCGCCCCTGGGGCCTCCTGCCGGTGGGACATGCGTCCAGGAGGCATCCTTATCAGATGACCGAGCCACCTCAACTGGCTCCTCTCAATGCGGAGGAGCAGTGGGTCTTTGTACAATTTCAAAGACACTCCTTGCAAAGACTTTCATACTTATTTGTTTAGGAATCGAAAACTTCTGGGAAAGGTCGGCTCAACGGCAAAATAAGGATTGGCAGACGAGGAAGATGAAGATGAAAAGCAAGAAGAATAAAACAGGGATGAGGAAGAAAAATAAAGGCTTTATTGACTGTTTTTGTTTGTTAATTTAGTATCATCGTGAGGCCACGGTTTAATTGACATCATTTCACAGAAAGGAGAAAAGAGTTTTTTGTTAAAGCTGGATGATCTACAGAATAAGTTTTATCGAGAACATGATTTCAGATCATTTTTACAATAAGAATTCAAAAGACAGCTATTATTTTGTTCAAGGTTTATCTGCTAATACAGAGAAAGCATATTTTTATAAGTATTTCATTCAAGTTATATACGTTATAATTGTTCTACTATTTTAAGAATAATAAAGTCTGTTGAGAAACCTCTGAGAATTTGAGTCTCTGGTTATTTCGTTATTATTTTGTAGTCAAACTAGATTTTCAATCCATATGGAGGAGGCTGACTGTAAGTATCTTTGAGTGAACTTCAAGTATATTTTAAGGATCCCAAGGCCGGGCCGAGTGTCCTCTTTTTTGGAAATCAGACCAGGGTCACCCTATCTCATGAGTCGAAAATTAAACAGATGAAGGAAATCCGCCATCTTTTTTGTTTACATTGGCCCCAACCGGAAGTGGGGCGTTCCCACCTCAAACTTTTCTCCAATCGAACGAAAGAATGATAGAATAGAGCGACAAGCCCCGCCTCTCATTAACAATCGTCCTTTACAATTTGTTCCTTTTCTTTTTTTTGTCACTTGAAAGAAAGAAAAAAGGACAAAAAATGACTAAAGATACCAATTACAGAACTTGTTTACTTTTAGGGCTCTCTTTGCAATAAAGGGGGCGACTGGTGACGTCACGCCGGCCTGTCAATCAATCCATCAATCGGACGCAAGTTACATGCCTTCGAGTAAGAATTAAACAAAACCAAAACGTTTTCAAGTTGTTTGCTGCTTCTCTACAGCGCATAAAGGACGTCGAGTCCTGGAGGACAACGTAATCCCTAACTTGGCTTTCGTCAAAAGTCGCAATTTAACAGAACTTACCGGCCATTTGCGCGCACAACAGCGCCACCAGCAGGCTCGACACACGCCGCATGCTGAAGCTGAGAAGCCGAGGAGCCGTGAAGCGGACCGGCACCCAGACCGCAACCGCAACCCGGACGGACGAAAGTCTTGGAACCGGCAAAAGAGTCCGCCACACTTTTGGGCTTTTTTCTTTTTCGGTTCAGTCCGCCATGGGCACGCCCACGACATCCAGCTCCGCCTTTTCGGGTTTAGGATTGGCCGACTGGGGCTTTGTTGCCGCGGCTTATAGGTCGGCTTGCTTGTCAATCACAGCAGGGCGGGAAGTGAAACCCTACACGTGCTTTGCGCCGGTCGCCTCCGAGGGAGGAAAAGGTGTCTTTTGCGCATGCGCATCATAACACGATATGGCCCGGCAGGCGTTTTAATCAGGACCCCCAACCAAACGGGTCAAAATATACATTCATCCATTATCTGCGCCGATTATCCTCAGTAGGGTCGCGGGGGTGCCGGAGCCCATCCCAGCCGTCTTCGGGCAAGGGACACAAAGATACACTAGCACACCTAGGGACAATTTGGAGCGGCCAATGAACCTGACGTGCATTTTTGGAATGTGGGAGGAAGCTGGAGTGACCGGAGGAAACCCACGCAAGTAGGGGAGAACATGCAAACTATGTCCCCACTCACCCTTATTGTGTCCCAACATAAAAAACACACAAAATCATTTTTTAAAGCAGGGACCTCATATATTTTCTTGCTTTGATTCTAATAAGAAAAACAATACTATAGAAATACTACAAAAATGACTACTATATCGCAAAAATACTGCCCAAGTGGCACCTCATTCTGTGGTTTGTCTTGGGCAAGTACAGCCTGGTGGCGCCCATCTCTCGAAATATTCCGACAGAAATACAATCAAAATACAACAGGGGTAATATTACAAAAATACTAAAGACCTATGATTAAAAATATGACTATGAAAAAACTATAGAAATACTACTAAATACTAGATTGGAAATACTTCAGAAATACTTCTAAAGAAATACTACAAAAATACCACTCCAAATGTATTACATAAGAAAAACTGCAAAAATACAACTACAGTAATACTACAAAAAATGTACAATAGAAATACTACCAAAAATTACTACGGTAATACTACAAAAATACTAGAGACAGACAACAGGATTCTTTTATGAAAATACTACAACTATTCTACAGAAACACTACTAAAATACCACTGAAGAAAGTATTACAAAAGAAAAAGTGTAATACTATAAAAATACCACTTCAGATGTATTCCAAAAGAAATACTGCAAAATACAACAACAGTAATACTACAAAAAAATCTACAATAGAAATACTACAAAAAAATAAAAAATACTGTGATGGTACAAAAATAGAGCTACGGTAATACTACAAAAATACTAGAGAAGACAGACAACATGATTCTGCAATGAAAATACCCAAAATATTCTACAGAAATACTACCAAAATACTAGATTAGAAATACTTTAGAAACACTTCTACAGAAATACTACAAAAATACCACAAAAGAAAGAATTACAAAAAAAGTGCAAAAAATACAATGACAGTAATATGACAAAAATCCTACAATAGAAATACTCCAAAATACTACAAAAATAAAACTACTGAGATTGTACAAAAATAGAAGTAATACAACAAAAATATTAAAGACAGACAACAGGATTCTGCCATACAAATACGACGGAAATACTGACAAATAGGACTTTGGAAATACTACCAAATGATCACTACAAAAATACAAGGTACTAGGAATGGAATGGACTAGAGTCATTTTAAAGCAATGGAGTATTTTTGACGCTGTGTGGTTTTAATATCTACTTATGGTTTTGATCCCGTTGGAGCCTTTCTTGTCCTTTTACATAGGATGAACTACAAAATCCATCATTTAAAGCTGATGTGCGGATGGCTTCCTTCACCGCAAATACTAGAAACAAAGTCACCTTTGAAAGCCCATTTCTTCGATCGCCCAAATCATTTTTCCCATTAAAAATAATGTCAATCGTTTTCATTCGTTCCAACACCCTGAATGTTTACCTTGAATGTTGAACGTAAACATAATACTAACCCGGGCTCATCGTACGTTCGCGCTATCGTAATCTTCCGTACGAAAGATGACGCTAACATGGACGTGTCAAAATAAAATAATCCGGGTCTCCGCAACAAGTGGTGAGCGGGTCATTGGAAAGGGGGCTCCGTTACAACACCCTGAATGTTTACCTTGAATGTTTAACGTAAACATGAAGCTAACCCAGGCTCATCGTACGTTCGCGTTATCGTAATCTTATGAATAGGATTTCTTACCTTTGTGATGGTCAGCAGAAGGCGCTCGCACACCTCCTTCCTATTTGGCTATTATTTCTTTCTTAAATGCAATAGTTGTACGCACTACTTTTCACCTGTAGCAACTTTGCCGCTCGCACTGACTTTCTTGGGAGGCATAATAAGGGGCTAAAACAGCCGTACGCCGCTCAGCATGGCACCCTAGCGTACGCACTCACGCGTTACCGGCGTTCCAACTCTGATTTTTTGACCGAACAGCGAAGCAAAAATTTCTCAAATTTTTGGTCGGACACCGATTTGTTCGAACTGAGAGGCGTTCGAAAACCCAGGTTTCACTGTATCGTGAAAAGCGATTCTCCCCACAGAAACAAAACGTTCCGGCAAAAAGGATGTTAAAAAAAAAAAAAAGACACGTGGTCTGATAAGAAAGAACTTTATGTGCAAATATAGAAAATGTCCTACAAACAACATGAAATGAGTGGCAGTTGTCCCCAAAACAAGCAGGAGAGGGCAACCGGTGAGAGTGCAAACTAATCCACTAGCTCTCTCGTCCAGACGGACCGACAACTTTTGCGGTCCACCGAAACGGCAAACCCGAAACTCTATTTGGCGCGAAACTGGAAAAAGTCCTCGGGCAAAAGGTGGAGGGTCCGAAGGGTCCGGAAGAAAAGCGGCGAAAGGAGAGAACGGGGAAGGGCCCCCGGGACCCCTTCAGAGGGCGGTCGTCGGGGAGCGGGCCTCGGGACCCGAGGAGGCGGAGCCGGGGTCCGTTTCGGGCCCTCGCCGGGAAAGGCGTCCCGAGTCGGAACCGGTGGAACCCGACTGCCCGCGGGAGGACGAGTCCGAGCTGCCGCTGCCTGCAACCGCGGATGCAAAATATTAAAGGGACAGCGTGTCTCATCGGATCGCCGGTCGCATCGTCTGCCTTTTCCGGCGTCGGCTACTTTTGGCTCTCCCGCTCTCCTTTCCGGAATAAAAACTTCTACCTTGTCACTATCTCGTTACGGGGTTCATTAATGCGAGTAGAGAGAGAGAGAGAGAGAGAGAGAGAGAGAGAGAGCGAGAGAGAGAAAGAAAGAACTAAAGAAAGACAAAAAAACAAAGAAGAAATAAATAAAATAAGGAAGAAAGAGAGATAGAAAATGAGAATGAATGAAAGGGACAAAGAAAAAATTAAAGACAAAAAACAAAGAAGAAATAAATAAAATAAGGAAGAAAGAGAGAGAGAGAGAGAGAGAGAGAGAGAGAGAGAGAGAGAGAGAGAGAGAGAGAGATAATATGAGAAAGAATGAAAGGGACAAAGAAAGAAATAAAAAAGTAAATAAAATAAGAAAGATAGAGAAAAGAGGACAACAGAGTCATAAAGGAAGAGAGAACAAAGGAAGTGGGAAAGAGAGAGAGACATTAGAGAGAGAACAAGAAAGAAAACGAGAGAGAGAGAGAGAGAGAGAGAGAGAGAGAGAGAGAAATGGGAGAATAAAAGCAACTGGAGATCTATGACTTTGCTCTTCTCTCTTCTTTCTTTTTCACTTTATTTTCTAATATTCTCTCTTGATCCTTTTATCCTCTTTTTTGTCTTTCACCTTCTCTCTTTTTCCTTTTCTCTCCCACATCTCTCTTCTTTTATGTTTCTCTCTTTTCTTTCTGCCCCCTTTCTCTCTGTCTCTTACAATTTTCTCTCTCTTGTTCTCTCTTTTGTTTTCTCATTCGGTCTTTCTTTTTTTCTTTCTCTCTCATTATCTTGAATTGATGAGTTTGGCCCCTGTTATTTTTCTACGGCGTGGCCCTCCGCCCACCGGAGCTCAAATGAGTTTGTCATCCCCAGGCTCGACATATCTAGATAGATAGATAGATAGATAGATAGATACTTTATTCATCCCCGAATCCTTTCTTACGTTGGAACTGATTTTAGCATGTCACACTCACGTCACATGACTATAGCGTACACTCATTGTTCTCTATTTCTTCTTCCTTCCGTTTTGGATTGGATCCAATACATTTCCCCCAAAATGCCACTCGAGTATGCTTTTTCCTTCTCAACCGGTGCGACAAATTCTCCCGTGGGGGAAACGGGCGACTCGAAGAACAAATGGGGACGTACCGTGGGAAGGCGGGCAGGCGCCGAGAGCATCTCCTTCGGCACCTTTGGCCGTGGGTCGACCTCGGAAGGCGTGCAGGTCCAGGGAGCCCAGGAGGCCGGAGCGGGAAAACGCCGCCGGACGCCGGAAGGGGTCGGTCGCGTCTGAGGCCGAAACGGCGATGGACGCTCGTGTCCTGGCGCCTGACCCGGAAAAAGGAACGTTTGCTGATTGATAGCAAAATCGGGTCCCGGGAGGAAAACGGGACGCTTTTATATTGTTTTCGGAAGAAAGCCGTACGATCCCTTGTCTGGCAAAGAGAGTCTGCCATAGGTCAGGGTAGGAACATAGAGCAATAGGTGAAGGAAGGAAAGAAGAAAGGAAAGAAAGGGAGGAATGAAGGAAGGAAACAAGAAAGGAAAAAAGATGGAACAAAAGAAAGGATTAAACAGAGATAATAAAGAAAGAATGGTAGGAAAAAAGAAAGATCAAAGCAAAAGAAAGGAAGAAAAGAAGAAAGAAAGAAAGAAAGGGAGAAAGGAAAGAAGGAGGAAAGGAAGGGAGGGATGAAGGTAGGAAGGAAGGAAAAAGGACGGAACAAAAGATTAAACAGAGATAACAATAAAGGAAGAAGGGTAGGAAAAAAGGAAGATCAAAGGGAAAGAAAGAAACAAAGAAAGGAAAGAAGGAGTAAAGGAAGGAATGAATGAAGGAAACAAGAAAGGAAAAAAGAAAGATTGAATGGAAAGAAAGAAAGAAAGAAAGGAAGGAAGAAACGAATGAATGAACAAAGGAAGGAAGGAAGGAAGGAAGGAAGAAACGAAGAAAGGAAAGAAGGAGGTAAGGGAGGAAACTAGAAATTCTGCCCATAAAAGTGATCAACAGAATCGCCAACAAAGGGCAGCCCCGGCAGAGTCCAACTTTCACTGGAAAGGGATCCGATTCACTGAGCCGGCAATGCAGACTGACCCGAGTAAGACTGTGCGGTACCCCGTACTCCCAGAGCACCCCCCCGTAGGGCTCCCCGAGGGACGCCATCGAATGCCTTCTCAGAGTCCACAAAAGACACGATAGACCGGATAGGCAGACTCCACTGTCCACTGTTCCACAGCCTCGGACTTCCTGACGGAGCCTCCCCTCCGGTACCCCTGAATATACCCGACCGGGAAGACCGAGAAGCGCCGTTCCCCTCGTCGGATCCAACGTATAAAAGACGGGACGCGACAGGACGCACCTCTCAGGCGGGCGACGTTCTGTACGGCCCGATCGCTGATGGCGGCGGCGCTGGGCCGGATGTCCAGATAAGGCTTGTTGCCGACCCCCATGGACAGCAGCTCCTGACGCCGCGACTCTGGACACACGACCGAGGGAGTAACCGGGGGAGTGACCAGGGGAGTGAGGGAAGCCTTACCCTTGTTGCGCGCCGCCTGTGTCCAGAGTAGGGCGGCCAGCTGGCGGGTCCAGGCGCTTTTGATTTCCGGGTTGGCGGCCTGCAGGGTGAGGGTCTCGGTCTTGGACGTCCTCTTTCGGAACCAGATCTCGAAACTCAGACCGTCGGTCCCGCTCGACTCCGTCAGGCCCAACTCGCGAGTCTGAGGACCGGCAAAAGAAATACATACGGTACTACGTGTCCTGTATCTCCAGCGCGCTAATAACGTTGACCTTCTTATTGATTAATATCTGGTGCATCCATTCGATATGGTTGGTTTAAAGACAAAGCCAGCCGTTTCGTTTGAAATGAACGTGGAATAGAAAAGCTTGATGCGGTTGAGAAAACGGTCAGAGCGCTTTTTTTCGACCACTTTTTTACCACAGAGGAGGACCTCTTGAAGCCCATCTTTCAAAGGTAAGTTAAACTTAACTTTATTTATCTTTATAGAGCATATTATTGGATGAAATGTTTATTTTTGAGTACAAAACAATACAGGTTACTATACAAGCCTTAAACATACTTCTATAAACCTTAAACATACAAAATATAGTACTGGAGCAACTTACCAACAAATTCAACTTAGTTCATAAGTGGGGCAGCATCTGTACAGTGTTACTGTAGTGAGATTTTTGTAGTATGTTTTTAGTATTTCTGAAGTAGTATTTTTGTGGTTTTTTGTCTTAATCATTTTCTAATAGTTTTTTAGTCTTTGTGTCGTAATTCTGTAGAAATACTTTGAATTTTTTTTTATTGTAGTATTTTCTAGTATTTTTTGAAATATTACTGCAGTTTTGTACTCACTGAAGTGTTTCCGTTGCAGTATTTCTGTCAAAACATTTCTGTAGTAGTATCAATGTATGACATTATTACTGTCGTTCTATTTTTGTCGTATTTTGTAGCAGTATATTTGTATAATAGTATTAAAGTAGTAGTTTTTGTTTATTAGTATTCTTTTCAGATTGAAAGCAAAGTAGGCGGGGCTTAGTTCGGGGGCGGGGCCTTTGCGCAGGGGGGGGCGGTACTCGGTCGTACCCGGAAGGAGCCTTTGTACTCGAAGACGTCCATGCCGCCCTCCACTTTCTTGGCCTTGCTGAGGAGGAGGAGCTCCTCGAACAGGAAGACCCGCCTCCGACTCCGCCTCCTCCCGCTCAATACGGTGAAGCCGTCCTGGCGAAGGAGACGCCCCTGCTCCTTCAGGTTCACCTGGGAAGGAAGGAGGGGGCGGGGCCATCAGTTTTCACATTTTAAAGGGACAGTGTTTCAAGTGTAATACTCCGCTTGTGTACTGCTTCTAAAACGCTTGTTGTTCTACCTGCTCATAAAAAAATACAGAGTGGTCTAGAGCGCCCTCTACCGTTCAACATGTCGATTGATTTGAAAGACAAAGCGCAAGCAGCAAGAGCACGACGTTTCGCTCTGAGAAAATCCCTCGATTCTCTTCTGGCGATGACTTTCTGGATATACGATTTTTTCTTTACGGTAGGGTTTCGTAGCCGTTTACGTACTGAAGTTATAAACTATTTTATACACCGTTTTATTTTATGTCAAGTCACATATACTTGTTCTAAAAGCGGACTTCAGTGTTTGAGGGCAAACTATGAGAAAAGGTTGTGCCTTTTCATCCTTTGCGTTTGTGTAGATAACAATGACTTAATCACCTCGCCTGGGGGCAAGGGCAATGACCTATCACCCCTCTCCCAATGTTTCAAAGGCCAAATGGGAAAATTGCATCAACACGGTGCAGACTAATCAGCCAGAGGCTTGATCATGGGCCGTGGACAGTTCAGATTCAGATATACTTTATTGTCATTCTTGTACACGTGTATGCAGCATGAAATGTCGATACATCTGACCCGCACAGTTTTCTTTAATGCACAGAAATAAATAAATGTTGTACTGAGTTAGAGTATTGAAGTACTGATAATATGCTAAATAATTTATAGCTATGTATAGTATTATACAGAAGTGCAAAGAGTGCAAGAAGAGCAGCTAACCGGATGTGCAAAATGGGCAGTCAGGTAAACAAGTCGTTATACAATAACAATAACACTGGAGTCCGATAGTGCAGAGGAGAACAGATGTGCAAAGGAGTGGCTAGGTATAAGAGAACTAAAATGAAATGATCTGCATTTCTATAGCGCTTTTCAATCAATGACTTCCCAAAGCGCTTTACAATGTGCTCCACATTTCCCAATAGCGGCCTTGCAGCCATGTAAGGCGCTAACCTGCTTATTGGGGGTATTAGGGGTTCAGTGTCTTACCCGAGGACACTTCGACAGGTAACTCGGACGAGCCGGGATTCGAACTGGGATCCCTCGATCCCAAGACGAGTGCTCTACCTCCCGAGCTACTGCCGCCCGAAGTGTCATAAAAGGGGCAACCCGGAAGCCCCCGTCATCTCCTGCACACGACTGTAATTGACACGGACAGAGACCTGATTTGTTCAACTATGTGATTCGGCTAAATAAACGAATACGTGGACTATACTCGGCTCAATAACTTCTGCGGCTTCTGGACATGCTCCGACTGTAAGGGTTTGGACAAGACACGTGAAGTGTCTTGGAGTCAGATTGCAGTTTAGGAAATGTTAAAACCTTACAGTACTTTTGCGTCACTCTGTATGACCTCGGGTTAGCTCGGCGCTAAATACTTAGTTGTACTTTTCAGTTTTCCGACAACTTCGTCACGGTCGAGGCAGTAAACAACCAAGATGTCCGCTTATCCGGGACGTCGTTCGTCCGCATCGGTGAAACTTGGGAGCGAGGGGAAGCGTCGTTATGCCGTGCAGTATTTCATTTGCGGCAGTAGTATTTTGGCTTGATCTTATTTTCATTGTATCGTTTATTTTATATACACTTGACTTCATTTCTAGAAGATTGTCCATTTGGAAGGTTCTCAGGATTACAATTGTATACTGGACATTTTTTTTTTCACGTGCAAATACTTTACATTAGAAAGGAACATTTTTGTATTTTTCTGTTTATGAGGTCTTGATCTAGATTTCTGCTCACTGGAGTAAAACCCTGATTTCGTCGTAGCAATACAATGATAATAAACGTGATCAGGATTCTGATTTAGTGAGAGTTTTTGGCGCCACCTCCTGTTACAAAACACCACAACATTGATTTGATTACTAGGGCAAAAATACATGAACTATCAATTTGAATAATCCTGAAAGCTAACCCCTTAAGTTTTGTCCCAAAAGGGAAATCTTTATTTTCGCCTGAATTGATTTTTGTCTGCGAAAGAGTGTAAGATGGGCATCTTAACTGGAACACAGGCGAGACAACAGCATGGAACCTGAGCTGGTTCCAGGTCAAGGTCGATCACAACCTGAAAAACTAAGCATTGTATTTTGAACATTTTTCCAAGGGTCATTTCAAGAGGACCACTTTACTACACTAAAATCTTTGCGAATATGTATTGTACTTGGGCCGATGTTTTAGACATTTTGAAAGAGTTGTAAATAATTGACTTCTCTTTCCAGACGTCACATTACACCCGCTTATTTTTTGGGACAAATCTGATTACATGGTGTATAGCGTTCTTTCCAGAATTTCATTGGCGAACCCATGTGTCAATCGTCATTTGAATCGGTCACTACGGGCTAAAGGTATCCGAAAGCTAAAGGAGGCGATCTCCGTTTTAGCCGTACAGGCGCTCTTAGGCTAAATTGGGCTGAGGAGCGCTGTCAATCAAAACGTCAGAGACAAACAGCCATATCGAAAATTATTTGACGAATCTGTTTCGTCGTAAAAGCCAACTCTAAGGCGTAACTAACAGGAATCGTTCGACGGTGCAGACATGCTTTTAGGCGGATTTTTTTCATATTTTTGGGCATTATTGTGTGTGTGTTGGATTCAATACTTGACACGGTTGGATTCACTGAATTCTCGCAAGTGTAACCAGACTATGTTTGCGGAGAATGATTTCATGAGCGGAATACTACGACACTTTTTGGGTGAGTTATAGTTTCGGGGTATCTCGTTTCAGACGCGTGCCGATGTTTCTGTGACGGAACGGAACGGTCCCCGTTGCCTAGCGACCGCACCGGCAACACTCACGTCACAGCGTCGGATGGCGTCCATGGCCAGGAGGTCGTTGCCGTGGCGGAGCTGGAAACGAACGGCGGCGGCGGCCGAGCGCAGGGGCCCCAGCTCCGCCTCCCGACCGGGCCCCGCCTCCTTGATCAGGTCGTCCAATAGCAGCGCGTACTTGCTCATGCGCTGGACGGGCTTCAGCAGGTACGAGCAGACGTCCATTTTGTCGCCCAGCTCCCGCTGCTTCCTCTGACCGGCGGAAAGAGGTCAGCTGATCGGAAATGGGCGGGGTCAGAGAGGGCGGGGTCTCACCTTGAAGAAAGCCAGGCCGTGACTGGCCAACAGAGCGTCCGATTGGGGCTTGTTTTTGCTGTACAGCGCGTAAAGGCCGAACTGCTCCTGCTGCAAAAGAAAAAACAACACTTTTCGGGGCTGCTACCAAAACACTAACCCTTTATTGATCACTGTGGCGAGTTGTAATGGTGAGCGGGGGCCCGCAACGGGTTCCGAGACCGATACCTTCCTTTTTACCTTAATGGGATCGGTCTCATCACATTTTTAGCACTTGTTTGATATTTACTTTTGTAGTAAATATTTATTAGCATTCCTGCAGTCAAACGTATGTCTCAGTTTTGTAGTATTTTCGTAGTGATACTGTTCTATGTCGTCATTTTAAAGTACTTTAAAGTACAAAAACATAGTGCCAGAGAACTTCCGAAAACTATTCATTCGGAAAGAGGGAAATGATAACTTAAGTGAATTCCTAATCCCAAAGGTGAAAACCACCAGGAAAAGTAGATGTGTGTCCGTGCGCAGAGTCAAAGAACAATTTACAAGATAAGATCAAATAACTATTCGCGTCTTCAAATTTAAATACAAAAAAACATTCCTGGCGGAATACAGAAATGAAGAAAATGGGGTCGATTGGAAATACTGCGTTTACAACTATGGTTAACTTTGTGTTATTGTTGCTACTCTTATATCATAACTGTTATTATTAAAATTATTACTATTGTTGTTATTATCATTGGTGTATTTCATAGAGAAGATGAGGCGGTATTGAATACAAGCATCTGCTTCTGACTAACCCTTTGTGAACATATTTTGTAACATTATTTTGTTGCTGACTTATTGTTTTTGTTCTGCTTTTATTGTAATGTTCGAAACAGAGTTTTCATTCATTCATTCATATTTTCATAGTCAAATGTATCCGTAGTAATTTTGTGGTGATACTTCTGTAGTACTTTCGCATCGTAATATTACTATAGTGGTATTTCTATAGGGTTTCTGTAAAAAATTTTATGTAGTATTCCCATAGGAACATTTTTGCCGTATTTCTGCAGCATAGTATTTTTGCTAAAGTATTTTTGTAGTATTTGTCTAGTAGAATCTTTAGTATTTTTATAATACTAATGTGGATATATGTTTGTAGTTGTGTTTTTTTATTATACTATTACTGTAGTGGTCCATTTGAAGTATTTCTATTGGAGTTTTTTTTCTGTAGTATTTCTGTCGCCGTATTGAAGTACTTTTTTGTCATGGTTTTGTGGCGAAATCTTTTTAGAAAGAAAGCAAAATAATAAATGTCTTTGTCTTCGGGCACCAAATGTGATTTTTGGTTTGGGGATCATTTTAGTAGTATTTATGTCGTGATATCTGTGTAGTAGTACTTTCGCATCGTAATATTACCATAGTGGTATTTGTATAGGGTTTCTGTAGGATTTCGGTAGTATTCCCATAGGAACATTTTTGCAGTATAGTATTTCTGCAAAAGTATTTTTGTAGTATTTGCATAGAATAATTTTGTAGTATTTATATATTACTACTGTAGATATATTTTTGTTGTCGTGTTTTTTTCTTATAGTATTACTGTAGGGGTCATTTTGAAGTATTTGTCTTTTTTCCGTAGTATTTCTGTAGCCGTATTTAAGTGTCATGGTTTTGTGGTGTTTTCTTTTCAGAATGAAAGCAAAAATGATACATTGCGGTATTGAGTTTGGAAATCATTTTTGTGGTGATATTTTGGTGGTAGACACGTAAAGTCAGCACCCAAAAACATTTGTCTTAGTAGTACTTTAAGAAATGATATATTTTAATCTCCCGAAAAGCACTTTGTCGTACTGTTTTGAGGAATAGTTACTGTGATGACCTTGACATGTTTTTATTTTCGAATGGTATTATTTTGAATTTGGGAAGCGTTTTTATCCAAGCAGAAGGCAAATTTAAGCACGGGTGCGCAAGGTTTTACCGTAGTATCGCAAAACCGGAATTGAACCCGGGTCCAAACGCTGATACGGACGTTGTACAAAAAAAGCATTAGGTTTTATCCTTAGTCACGGTACCAGAGGCCGATGTTATTTCACATGTTCCAGTGACGAAACATGTGTCACTTTAGATGCTTAGAATGGAAAAAGTTGCCAGGCGTAAGATGTAGCGTTTCGGGTGGGGTTTTTTTTTTTTTCTTACGTGGGCGAGGAAGCATTGGGCCACCCCTAGGGGGCGCTTCAGACAAGCCTCCAGTTCCCCGAGGAAAGATCCGGCGTGGAATTCCAGAATCTTCTCCAGATTTCCGAAGAGGACGGCCCGCTGGCCGCAGAGTTCCGGAGGCAGGTCGCGCCGATCCATTTCCGGCAAATAATTTTGCGTCACGAAGGCCAGCGAGCGCACGTACTCGCGCTCCGTCGTCACCATTTCCTCCACGATGCGGCGCAGCTTCCTGTCCCCCCGCAAAAATAAAACCCGTTCAAAAAAAAAAAAGGACCCTTTGTCGAGCGTGCGGCCCGCGGGCCGGATCGGGCCCGCGGGATGACCCTCAGAGAAGCAAAAGAGAAAAATGAGATGCGGTTTCCAAACGACGATGCCCAAGCCAGGTAACACTCGCAAAGCAAACGGAGCTCCGTTTCTGTCCTTCTCTCTCTCTTCTCTCCCACTCTCTTTATCTATTCCCTTTTCCCTCTTTCTCTATCTTTCTCTCACTCTTCTCTCTGTCTTTCTTTATCTATTCCAGATTCAAGTCTTATTTTCAA
Source organism: Urocampus carinirostris (assembly GCF_059441175.1). Lineage (NCBI taxonomy): Eukaryota > Metazoa > Chordata > Actinopteri > Syngnathiformes > Syngnathidae > Urocampus > Urocampus carinirostris. The sequence goes on along the minus strand of NC_142352.1, from coordinate 378,470 downwards.
GGCCAAATATATTGCAAAGAAATAATAACAAACACTGTACTGTGTCCCGTGATCTGCCAGTACGACTTCTGGGATCCACCAGTAGATCGCGATCAACATAATGAGCACCCCTGGCTTAAAGCGTGTGCTGTTGGCCAACTTCACGGCTCACGGCGCCGTCTCATTCGCGAACGACAAATAGCTAGAGGCGAGATGGCTTCTGATCGATAGGGTCGTTGTCTTTAAAGACATTTCATTTCATTTCAAGAGTTGGCTCAAAGAGCTATTATGTCCGTGGATGTTGTATGAATCGAAGCGAGTCGGAACCGTTACAATCAAAAAAGACGCGTCACTGGAAAGGAGTCGGCTCCTGAAAAAGGGTTAGAATTCTTTTAGTGAGCCGAGCCGAATCATACGGTTCCTATAAAAATAAAAAAAATAAAGAAACAAAACCGGGATTTTTGGTGGTCAGCGTTTTTAGTGACCTGGGCCAAAAGAGTCGGTTCTCAAAATTGAGTTAGAAAAATATTGGTTCGCTTTATGAGGTGAGCTGAGCCTAAACAGCCGGTCCTTGAAAGAAATTTCCAAGAGTTTGCATTTCAAATGAGCTGTGTCGGAAGTTCTCGAAAGGAGTCAGAATTCCGGTCAATTGCCTTTCTTAGTGAGATGAGCCGAAAGGGACGGTTCCGTAAGAGAGTCGGGATTGCCATGGTTCGGCCTTTTGAGTGAGCCGAGCCAAAAGAGCCGGTTCTCTAAAAAAGATTCGGGAGTTGAAAGAGCCAGTTCCTAAAGAGGGGTTCGAATTCCCAACGGTTGGCTATGGTGGTGTCGGTGTTACTATGGCAACGTACAACTCACCTCCCGTCGCCGCGGTTTCCGGGGGCCGGCCCGTCAGCCCCCTGGGGCCAGACCCGGGCGGCGGTCCGCTCAGCCGCCTCGGCGCCGCCGCCCACCTCCAATCCTCTGATGAACACGCCCGTGTTTCCCCTGCGCGCCAATCCGCCGAGAGCCCGGGTCGCGGGCGTGGCCGTCGGGCCGAAACGTAGCGCTTCCGGGGCGGCGGCGGGCGCGCAGTCGAAACTCTGAGTCTTACGGAGCGGGCGGGGGAAGAAGGAGAAGGCGGAGCTAGAGGACGAAAGGAGGCGGGGCCTGCCGGGATCGACGCCAAAAAGGCGCCGGAGGAGCGGCGTGCGCTCGCCGTCCGACGGAACGGGGCCGTCCGTCCGGAGGGAGCGTCCGTCTCCCGGCAGCGTCTCTACCGAGACGGAGCTCAAGCGCGAGCGCCGCCGAGCCTTCGCCGTCTTCAGCTCGAACGCCGCTTGAGCTCGGGCGCAAGCGTCGCGGGCCCAGCTGAGTTTTCCGGCTCCGCCCTCGTCCTCCAACGTCTCGGCCAAGGACGCCATCTCCCGGAAGGAGGCCTCCGGGAACGGAGGGTGGCGACGCCAGTGCTCCTCCAGAGACTGGACCGCCGCCGCGCCTTCTCCCGCCGCCGTCTCGCCTGCCGCCGCCTCGCCCGCCGCCGCCAAACGCCGCCGGCCTTCTTCTGCCCAGTCCGACGCCTGCGCAAAAATGAGAGATAAATGATGCCGTTGTCGACAAAAATCGCTCATAGATATAGTGGTCAATGAATTCCATTGTCCACCGGAGCCAACAGGCCGGGGCATCCCTACTCGAGGGGGTCCGATCGGGGAATCGGACAGATGCCGGTATCTGCATTTATTAAGTCTCAGATGCGGTGGAGACTCTTTCCCCCTGGAAGCGGGGGCGGAGCCACATAAGCCGGAACCCCGACGTTCCGGCGTCAGCTCAGCTAACTTTTCCTGACATGACGTGTAACTTTTCCCAAAATGGAGAAAGGAAATACATTTTTCATGACACAAAGGAACCTTGTCCAATGTTAAATATTACATTTCAACCCCTAGTGTTACGACGTAACTCCAAGACAAGAGCAAAATCATCTCCTTTGCGCTCTCCCGTCTTTCCTGTTTGAGCTGAGCTCCGCCCCTTTTAAAGAGACAGCGTCACGATATAACGCCGCACTTAAGCTCTATTTAGCAACAGTTTTATGAATTGATTTGAGATTTTTGGAAGTACATGTTTGAATGACCCCTGGGGACAGGATTTCTGTTTTGTCTCTCTCTCGTTTGAGGACGGCCACATTTTATATCGAAAAGAGAGAAGATGCTGTCGCCACGTTTTACCCGTTTACCGACTTGTTTGGCAAATGCGCAAAAAAATAACAAAAAGTTTGATTGACTTTACCTCATGAAAGGGATTTGATTCTTCTAAACGCACGCGGGGTTTCATTGCAGTCTTTTTGTTGCCCGGACGAGGGGCACGTTACGCACGTTCCATTTGCTGGTTTTTTTCTGATGCACAAAAATCAAAAATTGGATTTCTTTCTTGCCTTTTTTATTTGATCAAACAAATGAAACTTATTGTACTTTGTTAATATTATAATGATAATTCTATTGTGCAGAAATCTGGGGCAATCGTTGACTCCGGTCCCTTTTAATCCTCCAAAAACGTGCAATGAGAAGCATACGCAGGGTAGGATATCCAGATCATACTCCTATTTTATTCCTGCAGTCCAAATCATTAAAATGAGATCATTTAGTCCAATTTTTCCCTGCACAACTGCTATTTAAGGTCAACAAAAACATAGTGCCAGAAAACATCCATATATGATTCATTCGGAAAGAGGGAAATCATAACTTAAGGGGCTGTCGTCAATTCATTATCCCAAAGGTGAGAACCACCAGGAAAAGTATGTGTGTGTCTGTGTGCGGAGTCAAACTTTGGAACCATTTACAAGACCAGATCAAACCATGTCCAACTATTCACACTATTCAAATTTAAATACAAAAAAAACATGACTGGCGAAATACTGGGAAAATGGGATAGGAGTGAGATTGGAAATACTGCGTTTCAAACTATGGTTAACTTTGTTGTTATTGTTGCTATTGATATACCATAACTGTTATTATTAATAATATTACAATTGCTGTTATATAATTGATGTATTTAATAGGGAAGATGAAGGGGGAGGGAATAGAAGCATCTGCTTCTGACTACCCCTTTTCCAACATGTTACGTCACATTATTTTGGTGTTGAGTTATAGTTTTTGTTCAGTTTTTATTTGAATGTTCGAATCAAGTTTTCATTCATTCATTCAAATATTGTAAAGTTCTTCAAATTGAGTAGGTATCCTAGACGAGTCACGCGGTTCATCATTTTCCACAGGATGCATCGCATTCAACTTTTGATGGTAGGCTATTAGAGCTAATAGAGATGATGAGGCTTATATAAAGCTTTTCATTTTTGGTGGCTCCATCCAGACAATCTCGTTTCTTTTTGCTCCAACAGAGCATCTCGACAATTTGCAGCCCTGGTTTCGGAGCGGCCATTTTTCAGGAAGCGAAAGATTCGGCTCACTCGTCGAAGGAAGCGGTAGAGCGTCCGGCGTCGGCAGAGGTTGTCGCCGACGACGGCGAGGCGCTGCCGGAAACGCTCCGTTTGGCTTCGCACGGAGCTCGGCGGCGGCCGTTCGTCTCGGTCGGCATCGTGACGGCCCCCCGCGTGGTCTTGTTGCTCCAGACGGCGCAAAGCCGCTTCACCTTCCTGGCATTGAGCCTGCACACACAAAGGAAGGGTTCTTGGTTTCTTTACCTCACTCTGAATGTGTGAAACTGGAGTGTCATGCCCAATTTCGTTGTCACAATATGTTAACCCATCTGTAACAATGACAATAAAGGTATATTCTATTCTATTTAGGCTACACGCTAACAGTTAGCTGAAGCTAAGCAAATAACAAGATACAGTACTTTGTCGATATAATAAGTAATATAGACTTGATAGAAACAATCATAAACGTTTCATTTCTCTGACCTGAAACCTGAGCATTTGGGTGAGTGCCTCGGTCCAATCTTTTCGCTTAATCGCATTGAATTTCTTGGATTCTGGTACTCAAACGCACAACATGACGACACCAAATGAGCAGAATCAAAAGCTTGGTTTCTTCAGCGCGGAGAATTATTTTTCCCCCAGCTTCGACTGCGATGTCGGTGATTAAACTCTAACGTCAAAGCCGATCAAGTTTAATGAGACAGAGCTCAACTTTTAGCGCGTACGCTAGTTAACATAAGTTTCGCCCACCGGATACGTCACAAACAAACAAAAGGGTCTATAGTACAGCAACTACCGTCAATTCCGAACTACAGGGAGCGACTTTTTTGCTACATTTTAAACACTGCAGCCTATTTTTTTTTTTTTCTGAGTCGGCACCAAGCTGCTCTTTTTCACAACCAAAGCGCTCTCAATACAGAACACCGCCTTGACGTCTGGAAATATTTCAGATGCCCTTCTAGAGGAGAAATGAGTTCAGGTTTTTGCCAACATGACTTATGATACGTAATAGGAGCAAAACGGGAGGTTTTACAGGATTTTACTCAATATTTTTACAAACTAATCTGGGAAATATTTGGGATTATTTATCCTGACAAAAAAACAAAAAAATACCCAAGAACCCCACAGAAAATAACACACACTACATGACCAAGAACAGGTCCAAAAGCATGACTAAAAACATATTCAACAAAACGAGCACCAAAAAAAAAAAAAGAAAAAAACGTAATTTCTTTAAAAAAAAAAACACAAAAAAAACCCTCTTAAAAAAAATGACAAAAAACGTCCAAAAAATGGACAAGAAACGACCAAAATAGACAGAAATAACAAAAAAGCCACAAATAAAAAATCCTAAACCACGGGCAAAAATGAACAACCAAAACATGACATACCAAACAAAAACACGAAAGAAAAAAACGACCCAATTACACATGCAGAAAACAGAAGCTAAACATGAGCCAAAAATCGACCAAAAACAGACCTTCAAAAAAGGACGAAAAAAAGACAGATGCCAAAAAAACGTCGACAATCTGCAGCTAAATAAAAAAATAAATCATAAAAACGAAGGTTAAAAAAAGAGAAAAAAGACACGAATAAGTGAAAAGGGGAAAAAAACAACTAAAAGGCAAAAAAGGAAAAAAAAACGACTCACATTGGCCTCCGAGTAAAAGAGTTGAAAGTCTCGCTGCTTCCGCTCCAGCGCCTCCAGCGAGTCCTCCGATTGGTCCAGAAGCTCCAGCTGCGTCTGGCCCCGCCCCTCCAGCCACACCTTCACCTAAACACCACACAGGTATTTCCCGGATTTACTCCATCCTCGTCGAGCCCCCCAAACTTGTCTACGAGCGCTGCCCGGAACCTGGAGGGTATACCGTATGGCGGAGGGGCAGAGTGGACGACCTCTCTTTCCTCCATTTCCTGTTGCCTTTCTTTCATTTCCTGTTCTCTGACTATCATTTCCTGTTTCTGTTTTTCATTTCCTGTTCCCCTACCCACATTTTCCATTCTCTTACTTTCATTTCCTGTCCTCTTGTTTTCATTTCCTGTTGTCTTTCTTTCATTTCCTGTTGTCTTTCTTCTATTTCCTGTTCTTTTGCTTTTATTTCCTGTTGTCTTTCTTTCAATTCCTGTTCTCTTATTTTCATTTCTTGTTGTTTTCCTTTCATTTTCTGTTCTCATACATTTATTTCCCGTTCTCTTACTTTCGTTTCCTGTTGGCTTTTCTTCATTTCCTGTCGTCTTTTTTTCATTTCCTGTCGTCTTCCTTTCATTTCCTGTTCTCTTTCTTTCATTTCCTGTTCTCTTATTTTCATTTCCTGTTGGCTTTTCTTCATTTCCTGTCGTCTTTTTTTTCATTTCCTGTCGTCTTTCTTTCAATTCCTGTTCTCTTATTTTCATTTCTTGTTGTTTTCCTTTCATTTCCTGTCGTCTTTCTTTCATTTCCTGTTCTCTTTCTTTCATTTACTGTTGTCTTACTTTTATCCCCACTTCTCTTTTTCCATTTCCTGTTGTCTTGATTTCATTTCCCATTCTCTTACTATCATTTCCTGTTCTCTTCCTTCCATTACTGTTCTCTTTCTTTCAATTCCTGTTGTCTTCCTTTCATTTCCTGTTCTCTTCTTGTCCTTTCCCGTTCCCGTTTTCACCGGGTCTCACCTGCGCGACCCGCCAGATGTCGGGCATCAGTCGCAGTTGCCTCGTTTTCCAGTTGTTGAGCGCCACCAACTGGTGAAGGAGCTCGTCCGCGCGTTGGTAGAGACGGGAAACGGTGGCGGCGAGGGCGGCGTCCTCTTCCCGGGCCGGGCCCCGCCCCCTCAACATGGCCAACCTGGCCCCGCCCTCCCGCTGCAGCCGCGTCAAGCGGCCGTCTCGGAGGACCGCCCCCATCCGGTCCCGGAGGGCGTGCAGCTGCCGCTCGGCATCCTGGGAAAAAGGCGGAGTCAGCCGAGGCGCGGTCGGACGGGCCCGGCCGGCGTACGCACCTGCGGCGTGACGGGAGGGGGCGTGGCCTCCATGGCGTCCATGTTTTCCCGTAGCAGCGCGATGGCTTCCCGGCATTGGACGCTCAGTTGCTCCGCCCCCTGACACAAAAAAGGGTCAAAACAAAATTCCTCTTTTCAGAATAAGAGTCTTGACTATTTGATCTTGAAGCTTTTCACAATAAGAGTACTCAGTGTGTAACGAATGAATAGACTTTTCTTGGTTAACGAATTGCTCAGGAGGCTTTTCAAAATAAGGGTCCCCCGTCCGTGCTGTTTTTTTTTTTTTTCTTAAAGAATAAGAGTCCTCAGTGGGTAAAGGATCAGTAGCCTTTTCAGAATAATATTCCTGGTTAAGTAATTGTTCTGTTCTGGGGCTTTTCAAAATAAGAATTCTCTAATGATATTTCTATCACACAATGATATATAAATATATATATAATGAAATCAAAAGTATACACAAATAAAAAAGACCCTCCTCAAAAAAACATCACATTTTCCTTTTTTTCTGCCAAGTCGCAAAAACTATTCCGAAAACAGAAAAAATACTTGATGTATATATAATGTATATTTCAAAATAAACAGAACTTGAAAAAGACGAAACCCCTACAAAATAATACAAAGATTCTCCAGAAATATTACCATGGAAATACTACAAAAATAAAATGAGAGTAATACTAGAAAAAATCAACAGAAGTACTACAAAAATAAAATGAGTGTAATACCAGAAAAATTCTACAGAAATACTACAAAAAGATTCCAATAGTAAATATCCGGATGGGCCCCTAAGCCGAATTTTGGAACCGGATGCGGCCCCCGCCGATTCCAATCGGTTGCCCACCCCTGAGCGAAGCAAAGGCTTTAGCACCGGCCGGCGCCAGATCGCGCGCGCCCACACCGACTCACCCGTCGAAAAGCCGACCAACGATCGGGAGTGAGGCGGCAGGCCCCGCCCACCTCCGCAGGAAGTTCATCCGGCCCGGCTTGCCCGGGACAGGAAGTCTCCTCTCGGGGTTCTGCCACCCTTTCACAATCGGAGCTGACGGCACGCGGTCCAGGAGAATTTTCACAATAAGGGTCGGCAGCGCCGCCACATTGGGCGCCACGGTCTTCCGAGCCGATTGGAGACATTTCCTCCGCGGGACTTTCACAATAAGAGTCGTCGGCGCCTTTTTGACGAGAGGGCTCTTCACAATAAAAGTCTACAATGCGCCGGGTTTCCTGAGGCTTGTCCCGATGAGTTTGATCCGTGTTCTCCGGCACTGGAATTTCTGGAGAGCCCTTTTCAAAATAAGAGTCGTGACCAAAAGCGCATTCTGCAGAACCGCTGTGTTCTATCAGATTTTCACAATAAGAGTCGGCGATGTTCGTTTGCTTCGCATTTTCGGAACCGTAGTCGTTTGCTTGTGTCCTTTCTTCGGAAAGACGGTCCTCCTCCGGAAGCTTTTCACAATAAAGGTCCTCGGTGGGTAAAAGACCAGTAGACTTTTCAGAATAAGAGTTCTGGATAACTGAGTGTTTTGGAGGCTTTTCAAAATAAGAATCCTCCTTCTGTGACTGTTCTATGGACTTTTCAGAACAAGAGTCCTCAATATGTAATGCTTCAGTAGACTTTTCAGAGTAAGAGTCCCGGTTAACTAATTGTTCTGGCGGCTTTTCAAAATAAGAGTGCCCCGTCTGTGCCGGTTCTACAGACTTTTCAGAATAAGAGTGCCGGTTAACTAATTGTTCTGGAGGCTTTTCAAAATATAAATCCTCCATCTGTGCTGGTTCTATGGACTTTTCAGAATAAGAGTCCTCAATATGTAATGCTTCCGTAGAGTTTTCAGAGTAAGGGTCTGGATCGACAATTTGTCCTTGAAGCTTTTCACTATAAGAGTCTTCGGTCTGCAATGAATGAGTGGACTTTTCAGAATAAGAATCCTGGTTAACTGATTGTTCTGGAGGCTTTTCAAAATAAGAATCCTCCATCTGTGCTGGTTCTACGGACTTTTCAGAATAAGAGTCCTCAATATCTAATGCTTCAGTAGAGTTTTCAGAGTAAGAGTCCCGGTTAACTAATTGTTCTGGAGGCTTTTCAAAATAAGAGTCCCCCGTTTGTGCTAGTTCTACGGACTTTTCAGAATAAGAGTCCTGGTTAACTGATTGTTCTGGAGGCTTTTCAAAATAGCAGTCCTCCATCTGTGTTGGTTCTATGGACTTTTCAGAATAAAAGTCCTCAATATCTAATGCTTCAGTAGAGTTTTCAGAGTAAGAGTCCCGGTTAACTAATTGTTCTGGAGGCTTTTCAAAATAAGAGTCCCCCGTCTGTGCTAGTTCTACGGACTTTTCAGAATAAGAGTCCCGGTTAACTGATTGTTCTGGAGGCTTTTCAAAATAAGAGTCCTCCGTCTGTGCTGGTTCTATGGACTTTTCAGAATAAGAGTCCTCGATATCTAATGCTTCAGTAGAGTCTTCAGAATAAGAGTCCTGGTTAACTGATTGTTCTGGAGGCTTTTCAAAATAGCAGTCCTCCATCTGTGTTGGTTCTATGGACTTTTCAGAATAAAAGTCCTCAATATCTAATGCTTCATTAGAGTTTTCAGAGTAAGAGTCCCGGTTAACTAATTGTTCTGGAGGCTTTTCAAAATAAGAGTCCCCCGTCTGTGCTAGTTCTACGGACTTTTCAGAATAAGAGTCCTGGTTAACTGATTGTTCTGGAGGCTTTTCAAAATAAGAGTCCTCCGTCTGTGCTGGTTCTATGGACTTTTCAGGATAAGAGTCCTCGATATCTAATGCTTCAGTAGAGTCTTCAGAGTAAGAGTCCTGGTTAACTAATTGTTCTGGCAGCTTTTCAAAATAAGAGTCCCCCATTTGTGCTAGTTCTACGGACTTTTCAGAATAAGAGTCTTCAATATGTAATGCTTCTGTGGAGTTTTCAGAGTAAGGGTCTGGAACAATTTGTCCATGAAGCTTTTCACAATAAGAGTCCCTTGTTTGTGCTAGTTCTACTGACTTTTTAGAATAAGAGTCCTGGTTAACTAATTGTTCTGGAGGCTTTTCAAAATAAGAGTCCCCCGTCTGTCCCGGTTCAAAAGGCTTTTCAGAATAAGATTCATCGGTGTGCAATACCTCCGTCAAATATACAGAGTAAATAGTTGGACGGATTATTTCTTCTGCAGCCTTTTCACAATAAGAGACCTCGGTCGGCAATAAATGGGAAGACTTTTCAGAATAAGAGTCCTGGTTAACTAATTGTTCTGGAGGCTTTTCAAAATATAAATCCTCCGTCTGTGCTGGCTCTACAGCCTTTTCACAATAAGAGTCCTCTTTCTGTAACAAATCGGAAAACGACTCCTGGTTAGCAAATTGCTCTGGATGCTTTTGATTAGCGATTGTTTCTGGAGATTTTTCAAAATAAGAGCCCTCAGTCTCTGCTGGTTCTATAGAATTTTCAGGATAAAAGTCTTTTGTACGCAACGGTCCTGTCGGATTTTCGGGGTAGGAGTCACGATTGATTGTTTGTATTTGAGGCATTTCACAATAAGAGTCATGGGCGTGTAACGAACCGGCGGACTTTTCGAAATACGAATCCACATTCTGTGCCGTTTTCAGAGACCTTTCAGAATAAGAGTCCTCGGCGTGTAATGCTTCTGTACAACTTTCAGGGTAAGAGTCTGGACTGTTTATCTGTTCTAGAGCTTTTTCACAATAAGAGTTCTCCGTGCGTTGTAGATCAGTAGACTTTTCCCGGTTGACTAATTCTTCGAGAGACTTTTCAAAACAAGACTCCTTGGTCTGTGATGGTTCTACAAACTTTTCAGAATAAGAATCCTCAGCTTGTAATGGTTCTGTAGAATTTTCAAAGTAAGAGTCTGGTGCATTTACTCTTTCTTCAGGCGTTTCGCAATCAGAGTTCTCCGTTTGTAATGTATTCGTCCACTTTTCAGAATAAGAGAGTCGATCTTGTGAATGAAGTGCTGTCAAATGCTGGCCGGGGATTTGCTCCAAATCGTTTTCCGAATCCCGGTTGTGCGTGGGCCCAGGAAGCTTTTCAAAATAAGAGTCTTTTTCGTCTATTTGCGCTCGAAACTTTTCAGAGTCGGAGACTTGAGTAGCTATTTGTTGGATGAGCTTTTCAAAACAAGAGCTTTCGGAGTCAAGTTGCTTCGGAAGCTTTTCAGAATAAGGGTCCTCGTGATCCATTTGTTGGGTGAGTTTTTCAAAATAAAAATCTTGATCGTCTATTTGTTCTGGCACTTTTTCAGACCTGGAGCTCCCGGGGCATATTTGCCCTTCCAACTTTTCAGAATAAGAGGCATCCGTGTGAATGTTCTCCGGGCCCCTTTCAAAATAAACGTCCTCATTGTCCGGCTGTCCCGTAAGGTTTTCCGAATCCACGTCCTCGAGAGGTTTTTGTACTGTGGAGTTTTCAAAATAAGAGTCATGACTGAGGGCGCGTGGCAGCGACAACCTTTGACAAACAGCGTCTGTTTGTCGTGGAACCTTTTCAAAATAAGAGTCTACCGCGTCCACAGATTCCTCTGTGTCGATTTGTCCTCGGGGCTTTTCAGAATAAGAGCTTCTATTTCGCGCGTACGGCATGTTTTCACAATAAGTCTCTACAGCCGCGTCCGATTGTCGTGGGAGCCTTTCAAAGTAAGAGTTGTCGTTGTGTTGTGCGGATGTTTCAAAATAAGAGTCCTCCGTGTGTACCGATTGGTGAATCTCTTCAGAGGAATGACGGTCGGTGTGTTGTTTGCGCTTTTCAGAATAAGAGTGTACCCTTTGACTGTGTGCCTTTGATTCTGAAAACTTTTCAGAATAAGAGTCTACTGGCTTTTCAAAATAATAGTCGTCGGGGTGTATTGAATGTTTTTCCAAAGAATGGCCGTCTCTCTGTATTTGACGTTTGGGTTCCCTTTGCGTGTTTGTCTTTTGTTCTGGATTATTTTCAGAAGAAGAGTCTGCTTTCTTTTCAAAATAAGAGTCCTCTGCGTTTACCGTTTTTTGGCCCTTTTTAGAATCGCGGCCGTCTCTCTGTCTTCGTTTTTTGTGCTTTTTAGAGCGAGGCCGTTTCCTTTGCGCGTTTCCGTTTTGTTTCGGAAGCTTTTCAGTGTTAGAGTCTGCAGGCTTTTCAGAATAAGAGTCATCAGAGTGTACCTTTTTAGAAGAACGGCCGTCTATTTGCGTTTGACGTTTGGGCTTTTCACAATAAGAGTGTTCCTCTTTTGTGTGGGTCTTTTGCTCTGTAACTTTTACGGAATAAGAGTCTGATGGCTTTTCAAAATAAGGGTCCTCAGTGTCTACCGATTGATGCCGCTTTTCAGATGACTGGTTTTCTGAGCGTCGTTTGGCTTTTTCAGAATAAGAGTGTTCCTCTTGCAGGTTTGCGTTTCGTTCCGGAACATTTTCAGAACGAGAGTCCGCCGGCTTATCAAAGTAAGAGCCTTCCGTGCGTACCGACGGATGAACCTTTTCAGAAGAAAGGCCGTCCTCCTGTAGTTGCTGTTTGGGATTTTCAGAATAAGAGTGACCCGCTTTCGTGTGGGTCTTTTTGTCCGGACGCTTTTCAGAATAAGAATCCGCAGGCTTTTCAAAATAAGATTCCTGTGAACCGGGCCGGGTCAAAAGCGGGTTCTGTAGGGGAGGATGTCTGGCGTTCCGGACGGCCTGAGTCAAGGAACCTTTCTGGGGGGAGAAAGTGGGCGGGGCCCAGGTGTGGAGACAAGGGGGTGAGGAAGGGGGCGTGGTCCCCGGCGCCCCCTCCTCCCCATCTCGGGTAAGGGGGCTCCCCCCGTTGACCAGCCAGGCCATGCTAAGGTGTCATGCTGGGGCGGGGCTTCTGGCAGGACGGGGGCGGGGCCAGAAGGGCGAAGCCGCGCCTCCAGGCGGTCCGGACGGCTGTCTTCCCGGGTGGGCTGCGTGGACACAAGAAATGAAATGAGATCTGCTCGCCGATTGGCTAAAAGACAACTTGAAAAACAATTGCGGCTTTCCCATTTCTAATTGGTTACAGTCAGCGCTGTTGCAGCGGAGCGTGGGCCCGATGATACGAAGCATTCCTTTGGCAGTTTTCACTTAAAGACCACATTCAACATTTTTCACATACTTCATGGAATTATTTAAGCCTTTTTTTATGTTGCTTTTCATGATTTTTTTTTTTTTTACTTGAAGTTAATGTTCAGTACTTTCATTCATTCTTACTTGATGTCTTTTTATGAAATTCAGTTGATCTTAAAAGTATTTTTTCATTCTTTTTGTACCTTTGAGTACTTTTCAATCATCATTTTGGGTATTTCTTGAAAGCGCTCTCTCTCTCTGTCTCTCTCTCATTCTATTTCCTCTCTTTCTCTCTCATTCTATTACCTCTCTTTCTCTCTCTATCTCTCAATCTATTTCCTCTTCCTCTCTCTCTCATTCTATTTCCTCTTTCTCTCTCTCTTTTATTTCCTCTTTCTCTCTCTCTCATTCTATTTCCTCTCTCTCTCTCATTTTTTTTTCTCTCTCTCTCTCATTCTTTTTTCTCTCTCTCTCTCTCATTCCATTTCCCCCCCCCTCTCTCTCTCTCTCTCTCATTCTATTTCCTCTCTCTCTCTTCCCCCCCCCCTCTCTCTCTCTCTGGAATGAATGAGTAGACCTTTCAGAATAAGACACCTGGTTTACTCATTGTTCTACATGCTTTTCAAAATAAGAGTCCCCATCTCTGCTGGTTCAATGGATTTCTCAATATCCGAGGCTTCCGTAGAGTCTCCATCGACGATTCCTTCGGGAGCCTTTTCACAATAAGATTCCTCTTTGTGTTATGAAGACTATCCAGAAAAACAATCCCGGATAATTCGTTGTTCTGGGTTAAAAATTCATTCTGGAGATCTTTTAAAATAAGATCCCTCAGTTTGTGCCGGTTCGATGTATTTTTCAGAATAAAAGTCCTTATGATGCAAAGTTTCGATGGTTTGTGTTTGAGGCTTTTCACATTAAGAGTCCTCAGTGCGTAAAGAATCGGTTTACATTTCAAATTAAGAATTCATAATTTTGTGCCGTTTCTTTTCAGAATAAGAATCTATAGTGTTTTCAGAATAAGAGTCTGGATTGATAGTTTGTTCTGGAGCTTTTTTTCCAACAAGGGTCCGCCGCGCGCAGCGGTTAAGTGGGCTTTTCAGAACAAGAGTTCCGGTCGCTTTTTCTGGTATTGATATCTAAATACAGAAATGAGGATCCAAACCCCGCCCCCAAAAGTTATCTTTTGCTTTTTTTAGAGCTCACCTGTTATCGTTATCTGGAAGGTCGGTCGGGGAGCGGTAGAGGTCGAGGAGGCGGTTGCCACGGTAACATCTCCTTCGACGTCACCACGGCGATTCGAAGGAAACCTGACAAATAACGCAAAGGATACGAAGAGTCAGTTCCGACCGCTTCGAAGACTTGAAGAGTTCCCTTATCGGCGGCGCGCCCGCAAAAAAAGCCATTTTCGAAAGCCGGCATGAGACGGAACCGATCGGCGCCGACGGATAGCGGGAACAAAAAGGAGCCGATCCCGGGTCGGAGCCCGAAGGCTTCCGCTCCGGCTGGCTAAAAATAGCGATGGCGTCACTCTTCCCTTGAAGCCAAGGCGACGTAGCCGCGCCGCTAAAGTTAGCGCGACAGCTGCCAATGAGTCACTGGGCCCGCAGAGTCCGCTCCGGCAAAGTCCGCTCCGGCAAAGTCCGCTCCGGCAAATTCCGCCCCCATTTTCTTCATTTTCAACCCGGTTTTTGCAAAGTCCGTTTTGCTTTCAAGAGTCCAACGCGTTCTCCAGCAATTCCGGGGAGAATAATAATCCATAAAATGCCGAACGGGTTCTAGGGTCCCGGCCCCGCTCCGAAAAGTTCCCGGGAAGCGGCTCGTCGGGCAGGCCGAAAAACGGAGAAAGCGGATGCGGTCTCTCAGGTTTTGCCGGTTTGAGTCGATGGCGGCGGCGGAGGAGGCGGGAGCGGCCCGCAGACGGCCGGGGAAGAACCTGTTCTCGCGCCCCGTCCGGTCTTCTGGGCGCGTCGCCATGGCGATGGGGAAAACATCCCGGGGCGGACGGTCGGGACGCAAAACCGTGAGAACTGGAAGAGATCTCGTATGCCCGGAGGGTGGAAAGGCGCCAAAGAACGAGACCGCCGCCGCTAAAAAAGCTTGAACGGGGTTCCGACACCTTTTTCCTGTCCAAATTCAAGAACTTTTTAAGGACTTTCAAAATGATTCATGTACACTTAAAAGAAGAAATCTGATCCAAAAAACGAGACACTAAAACCAAGTTTCAAACCCAAAGCTTATTTCAGAACCCTAGAACTAGCAGCTCAAACCCTAGCTCCTAAAACTAACCCTTCGCCTAAACCTATTTTGGAACTCTACATTCAGTTGAGAACCATAATAGTTCCTCAAACCCCAGTTTAGAAACCTAAACCTTACCCTAGCTGTAACCCCTAATCTTGTTTTAAACCTTAACCCTAGCTCTCAACCTATTTAAGAACCCTACATTCAGTTGAGAACCCTAATATGGGACTCAAAGCCCAGTTCCTAACCCAAGACCCTACACCTAACACTAGCGGTTCCCCTAGCCCCAACCCTAGTTCAGAACCCTCAATTCAGTTGAATACCCTTATATGGAGCCTAAGCCTGAGTTTCTAACCCTAGCCACAATCCTATTTTGGAAGCATAGAGTACGGTTTAAAACCCCTAGCTCCAACACCCCACCGAAGAAACATGGCAACAATTTCAAGCATTTTCAAACTTTAAAACGTAACCTTGAAATTCGAGCATCGTTAAGGGTTTCGAGCGCCCGTACGAACCCTGCTCGATATCCCGAGACCGCAAAGCGGAACCGGACGCTCTCGGCCTGAACTCCGTCGGGTCCCAGGCCACCCGAGACCGGGATGCGTCTGACTCTAAGCGTGGAATGATGGCGACTGGACATAGGGCTGCAACAACAAATCGATACATTTGATTCAAACGGCTTATTAATAGCGTTGGCAAATTGTTTCCTCGTGGATTAGTTGCGTCATGCAATTAATGAGCCGCTGATCCTGTTGAATCGATGCTAATAGGTGCAATCCATTTCGTGATGAAGTTGTAGGGTTGTAGTACCGCCACTTTGATTTGGTTTGACTAAAGGATCTCATCCCCAATTTCTTAAATCCCTTCTTATCGAACGCGGCATCGTTACAAACAGCAGTGTCTGAAAGAACGTCTTTGCGCTTGGCTGGCGTTTTGGGGTGTTTACAGTTTGTTCTGTGGGTTTTTATCATAAAGCGTATCAACAATGAACAGACGTGATTGGGTGAGCTTTCATATAAATTTGATACAGATATATTTTTTTCATGGATTCTGTGTCGTTGACTTTACATTTTTTGAGTATATAAATGTATTTTGTTGTCGATTTTTAATATATTTCTATTTTGTTTATTTATTGATGTAGTCAGTGTATTTGTTGTACAGATGTCAATAATATGAATTGACATTTTGGGATGGCTTTGCTATAAAGTTGCCGAGTATTTAAAGGTTCAAAGTTTTGTGAAAAAACGAAAAGCCGTTATGATTGAGTAGAAGAATAGATTTTTTTTTTTTAAATGAATGAATTGTATGCATACGGTTACATTATTCCCGGTAATATACTGGTCGAAGGGACTTCTTTTTTTTTTTTGCTTCTTTCTTCATTTTTGGTCTACTTTTCATTTTTGTTTTTTCTTATTTTGAATTCTTAAAAGAATGATCAATATTCGAATATAATTTTTAGTCCATGTAGCCCATCAACTGGGATTAAGCTGAGTTTGTAAAATAAATTTGCCCGGCGACTGGCCGGCAAGCGGCTGAAGATGTCCCCTGCCCACTGCCCGAAGAGAGCTGGGATGGGCTCCAGCACCCCCGCGACCCTACTGAGGATAAGCGGTGCAGATCATGGATGGATGGAAAACAAGGATTTATCGTGCTACTACGCGATTATTAATCAAAACAGGGTCAAGCACGGGTGAGCTCTTTTCAGAAGAGGTTCGCGGGCATCCCCTCGGTCCATGCCAAAATGCTGCCCTTGGTTCCACGATCGAGAGAACGCCATTCCGATGTTTGTACCGTAGAAGATCCAATTTCGCTGAAAACAACAAGCAAAGACCTGCGAGCGGCACGAGAAGCCCCCCGATGCCGCGCTCACTTCCATTCCTGCCCTGAGTCTCGGGAGCGCGCGGGCCCGCCGCCAGTCGCCCCGAGCGGCCAACGGAGACATTCCGACCATTCCGAACCCGAACTTGGCCCGGATCCCAGAACCCGCGCACGGGAAGCCATCGGACTCACTCACCTCGGCGCGTCAATCCACGCACACGCGACGAAACACGCGAGACAAGCCCGGACGTGGACGGGACCGGCGGCGCACCCACTCCGAGTCGACGCAGCGTTCGGGGGGCGGTTCGGACCGGGAGTCGTCGCCTTCCTCTCCAAATGATGAAAAATGGAGTTTTGAGCAGTCAAACGATTGCTTTGTCGTCAATATCAATGTTCGGAATAACTTTTGTCCCGCTGACGTCACGCCCACTCTCTCCTCTGGCACGCTCTTTTGTTGTCTTCCGCAATCCACGGCGGCTCGACCAATCACCTGAGCGGATTCTGCGTCTTCCGCCAGCTCATTGGTCACAGAACCGGAAGCGCTCGGCGACGTTACCGTAAGTTAGGAAAGGAGAGTCTCACGGTCAGCAAAACGACGGCCCGCGGGCCACGTGCGGCCCAACGAGATTTTGGATCCGGCGCCCACCAAGACATATAATATTCATTCGAAAACTCCGAATAAAAAGAATGTTTTTCGGTGCCGACGTTGTCCTATGTCCCTTCGTGTGTCTGCGAGCAAATACTCCAAGAGAAATACTACAAAATCATGACAAAACATCCAATTTAGTGCTAAGAAACAGGGACCTAGCGTAGGATTTTGCTTTCACACTGAAAACAAATACTTTAGAAATACCACAAAATACTACTACCGTAATACTCAAATCACCCCCAAAAAACTACTGAAAAAAAACATCAAATATACTAAAAAGAAGGACAGTAAGATTACAAACATACTTAAATACTACAAATAATACATGGGAAATAAGACAAAGATACTAAATAAATACCAAAATAGCATTATAATGGAAATACTTGTACAGAAATCGGACAAAATGACCACTGCAGTAAAACAATGTTACAAAAATAATACGACAGAAATAGTCAAGAAAAGTACTTCAAAAGAAATACAACTACAGTAATTATGATGAGAATACAGCAGACATACTACATCATTCTAAAATGGATATATTATCAAAAATACTTCAGAAATACTACAAAAACACCACTGCAGAAAGACGCCCCTCCCCCCCAAAAAAAATTACAGTAATTCTACAAAATCAATATAGAACAGAAATACAGTTTTACTACAAAAGTAAATATCAGATGATATATCATTTGATGAAACAAATATAAGAAAAAGAAACAGAAGGCAAGGATTCATTTCTAAAATAAAAAAAGGCCTGGAGGGCCCCGTGCCGTGTCGAACATGTGGCCCGTGGGCCGCGTTGGGCCTGCCGGAGGTTTTCATCCGGTCAGCGAGAGAAGCACAAGGCAAGAATGAACAGCACTTTGAAATATGTCCACTTGATGTTGACAATGTCAGGCGCAAAGACAATGGGGCTTTAGTATTTTCTCTCTCTCTCTTTCTTTCTCCTTTTCTCTTTTTCTATGTCTCTGTTTCGCTCTTTTTTTTTCTTTCTTTTTCACTCTCTCTCTCTCTCTCACGCTCTCTTGCTCTCTTATTGTGTGTCTGTCTCTCTCTCTTTTTCTTTTGCTGTATCTCCTCTTTCTCTCTCTTTCTCTCTCTTTCTCTCTCTTTCTCTCTCTTTCTCTCTCTTGCTGTAACTCCTCTCTCTTTCTCTCTCTCTTTCTCTCTCTTGCTCTTGCTGTAACTCCTCTCTCTCTCTCTCTCTCTCTCTCTCTCTCTCTCAATCTCTCTCTCTCTCTCTCTCTGTCTCTCTCTATCTCTCTTATTCTGTCTCGCTCTCTCTCTCTCTCTCGCTCTCTCGTTCTCTCGCAAATGCATTTAACACCCCCGGTTTAGGGAGCCTAGGTTGGAGTCTCGCGATACGACGGCATCCACTCCGCCCACTGCGACTTCAAAACAAGCCCGGACGCGTTTAGTTCTTCCGCCCCCCCCCCAAACGACAAAATAGTTGTGGCGTTCCTCAAAGTAACGAGGGTCTTTTTGTAACGGGGTACAACTAGAGTAAGAGTAAAAGGAACCTTGGAAAGGTTGAAAGGACCCCCTCCCCAAATAGAGAGGAAAAGCGAAAGGTCGCTTACCTGGGGCGAGGCGAGTCCCTTTCTCCACGCGCGATCGTGACGCGGCTCAGCACAACAAGTGAAAAGGGGGTGGTGGTGGGGGGGGGGCTTGATTGACAGGCCCCCACACGTTCCAATGGCGTCACGCGTGGTTTCTTTCCACAGCTCCCTTTTTTTTTGGTCCTCGTGTTGGTGACGTACCGTTCGTAGACGAAACGGCTTTATGAGCCAGCTCTTTGCAACGAACGACTCCCTTTCAGAGTCGGCCCAAGTTGGCGTTTCGGGTACTTGTGTGCACTTGGGTATTTGTTTAAGAAGTACAGTGGAACCTGGGTTCTCGACCATAATCCGTTCCAGAACCCTGTTCGAAAACCGATTGGGTCGATCACCGAAAATCGTTTTTCCCATTAAAAATAATGTAAATCGTTTTAATCCGTTCCAACGCCCTGAATGTTTAGCAAGAACGTAAACATGAAGCTAACCCGGGCTAATCGTACGTTCGGGTTATTATAATTTTCCGTACGAAAGATGACACTAACACGAACGTGTCAAAATAAAAAAATCAGGTCGTTTACACGTCATTTAGCACCCGGTCTCCACAACAAGTGGTGAGCGCTTAAAGGATAAAGAAAAGAATTATGTATAGGATTTCTTACCTTTGTGGTGCTCAGCAGAAGCCATACTGTACGTATAGCAGGATCGGAAACTCGCACACCTTCTTCATATTTTGCTCTTATTTCTTTCTTAAATGTAATAGTTGTACGCACTACTCTTCTTTTTTCACCTGTAGCAACTTTGCCGCTTGCACCGACCTTCTTCCGAGGCATCGTTAGGGGTTAAAACACTCCCTTCACCGCTTTTGAAAAACGAAAACAGAAAAGGAGTGCGCGTTGCCGTGACAACAGTTCTTCAGGAGGGGTGGGGGCGATCTACACCCGTACGCCGCTCAGCATCGCCCCTAGCGTACCGGCGTTCGAACTCCGATTTTTGGAACGAAAAGCGAAGCAAGAGTTTCTCGAAATTTTTGGTCGATAACCGAGTCGTTGGAACCGAGAAGCGTTGGAAAACCCAGGTTCCACTGTATTTGTTTGACTGGTAAGATACTGCTTTTGGAAAGACATGGAATAAACTTCGACAGATACTCGACAAATGTACCACAGCACGATACTAAATTTCGAAACACGACGAGAGAAATATTCTAGGAGAAGACATCTCTCTTTTTTCTCTATCTGTCTTTCTATCTGCCCCTCTCTGTCCTTCTCTCTCTCTCTCTCTCTCTCTCTCTCTCTCTCTTTATGTATCTACGAGATTCTTTGTTTTTCTTTCTCTCTTTCTTTCTGAATACTGTATCTTTCTATGAAATGAAATGAAATGAAATGAAATGATCTGCATTTCTATAGCGCTTTTCAAGTCAATGACTTCCCAAAGCGCTTTACATTGTGCTTCACATTTCCCAATAGCGGCTGTGATCTGTGCAGCCATGTAAGGCGCTAACCTGCTTATTGGGGGTAATTGGGGGGTTCAATGTCTTACCCAAGGACACTTCGACATGTAACACGGACAAGCCGGGATTCGAACTGGGATCCCTTAATCCTAAAACGATCGCTCTACCTCCTGAGCCACTGCCGCCCCCAACCCATCCATTCTATCTTTATCTTTATCTCTATCCATCTGTAATTATCTCCTTTTGTCCCCCCCTCTCTCTTTCTCTTTCTCTCGCGCTCCCTCTCACTTTCTTTCACTATGTAGCGATATCATTCTTTTTTTTTTCTTTCTCTTTCTTTCTGACTTCTTTATCTTTCTATAGTCATCTTTATCTATATCTATAATCCTCTCCTTTTGTCCCTCTTTCTCTTTCTGTGTGTCTCTTTCTCTCCTTCTCTCTCAAAGAGCTCATGACCGGTCAACATCTGTGTGTCGTTTATTTATGCTAAACTATTTTACATTTCGAATGAGCTAAAAGTTCAATGTACATTCAAACCATGAAGCTCATTATAATATAGTCACCTGGTAGATTTTTCAAATGAATTCTAAATGAATTTGGTATTTGTTGCAGAATGTTTCATTATCATTGTTCATATTAAGCGGATTCAAGCGCCAAAATGCAAAGAGCCCTTTGGAGGCGAAAAGAAAGCTGACTCATTTCAGTGAGCTGAGCCAGAAGAGCCGCTTCTCCCAAAGGGGCCGGAATCACCATCACCGCTCGCCAACTTCCGGAACCGCCGCCGTCCCGTGAGCAACTTTGGGAGAAACATTTTCGGAAAAGACAGCAGGGGGCGACATCGAGTCGGTTACGATCTCTCTCTCTCACTCTCTCTCTCTCTCTCGCTTGTCCTTCTTTCTCTCCATATTTCTCTGTTTTTTCCCTTCTCACCCCATTCTCTCTCACACACAAAACTTTCCTCTTTTAATTCTTTGATTTTCTATCCCTCACCTTCTCTCTTTCTCTCTTCTTTTCTCTCTCTCTCTCTCTCTCCATTCTATAATATTCTATTTTTCAACCACATTTTTTTTCTTCTTTCTTTCTCAATTTCTCTATCTTTTCTTTGCTTTACTTTCTTTTTCTTTTCTTTTCTTTTATTATTTTCTTTTCTTCTCTTCTCCCCCTTTATTTCTCTCTCTATTTCTCTCCATCCCTCCTTTTTCTCATTTTTATTTATCTCTCTCCCTCCCTCTCACCCAGTCTCTCTCTTTTTATCTCTTTATTTATCTCTCTTATGCCCTTCTTTCCTTCTTATTTATTTCTATATTTCTCCCCTCTCTTTATTTTATTCCTCTCTTTCCCTTACATTCTCCCCATCTCCTTCTTTTTCTTTCTTTCTCTCATGTCCCTCTTTTTATTCTCTCCCCATTCTTACTTTCTATTTGTCTTTTTCTCTCTCCCTTCTTCATCAGTCTTTTTATTTTAATATTTTTCATTGGATTTCTCTCTCTCTCTCTCTCTCTCTCTCTCTCTCTCTCTCTCTCTCTCTCTCTCTCTCTCTCTCTCTCTCTCTCTCTCTCTCTCTCTCTCTCTCTCTCTCTCTCTCTCTCTCTCTCTCTCTCTCTCTCTCTCTCTCTCTCTCTCTCTCTCTCTCTCTCTCTCTCTCTCTCTCTCTCTCTCTCTCTCTCTCTCTCTCTCTCTCTCTCTCTCTCTCTCTCTCCTTTACTCGCAAAGTGCATCGTGCGAAAAGCGCCATGTTGCCGGTTTCGCGTTGCCACGGCAACCGATCCCGGGACGCCGCTCAATGACGACGTCATCCGGCTCATTTTGCTAATCCCGCTAATCCGGCTAATCCGATTCCGTGAAATTTATTCCAGAATGTTAAGAAGGATTTGCGCCTTTTGCCTTGATTACGCTTCACATGTTTCGATGATTATTTTCTAATGAAGTCTGGAGACTTCAAGTGCGCTCTCTAGCGGACATCGCATGCATAGTCAAATGAATTCATTTTCTGCAGAATAGGAATCCATTTGTGGTCATGTGCACCATTTTCTCCTTCTTTTTTCTTTTTCTTGATTTCCTCTTTCGTTTCTGAATTCCATTAACATTTTAGTTTTTTTTTTGCTTTTGCTGTCTATTCATTTGTTATTTCTTGCTTTGTTCTTCTGATTATTTTTATTTGTTTGTCTTTCATGTCAGGTACCAGCAGAGAAAACAGGACCCACTCGCGTAACGTTACTCACAGTTTATCGGGGAGAAGACAAATGAGCGCACACTCGATCCGGAGATCGTTGGTCGCGGGACTAGATTGCCGAGAACGCGGAAGTGGTCAAAATCAAACGGATCGGGACCAGAGCAAAACAGGAGCAAAAACGCAGGAAAAAACGGAGATTCTCGGGGCTCGACGTGTCAAAACAGAGTCGCTCTGAACGCGGAAGTGGATCTTCTTTGGCGAGCGATAGCGGTGTCGGGAGCGGAAAAAAACGGGTCAGTCGCCGGGACAGGAGAGCAAAAAGGTGGTCGGGTCGGAAGCGAGTCGAAAGCCAGGAGAGGAGCGTAGACGTGGTCAAGATCAAAAAGTGCCAAAACACGGGACAGGCAAAAAAAGGGATTCGCAGACGGACTGACAACAGGTGACAGAGAGAAGTGGGTTTAAATAGGGACAGGGAGCCAGAGCCAGAGTCCGAGGCGGTCGGCAGTTCTTTTCCGAGAATTTAAAATCATTTCCACTTTACCGTCCCCCTCAAAAGACAACTTATACAGAAGAAGAGGATTGGCTTACGCCAACGGCGCTCCCCGGTGGCCAAGGCGGGCGCAGCAGGCGGAGCGGCCCGCTTCAAAGAAAATGCAGCACAAACAACAGTCGCGGCATAATAAAGCCCGAACCAGAGGGAATCAAAATCGCACTTTAATACTTCAGCCAGAAAAGCAGGGTGGGCAAACGAAGGCCTGCGGGCCACATGTGGCCCAAATGTGAAAAATATCGTGTTCATTTGGATAAACGGTAACAAATACTTGTAAAAATGTGTGAATTGAGTGCTCTTCTCGTCCCCAGTCTCTTCAACATTCAAGTAGCTGGCTATGTTGTTCTCTGCGTTGTACAAAATAGCAAGCATCTTATTGAGCAAGATAACAAATTGGAGCAAGACATATTGCATATATCAATGCATGTTATGAAATGGCTTCCTTAAATATGGGGATTTTGTTTATTTTTTGCTCCTTTTTTTCTTCCTTTTTTCCTGGATAGTGTGATTGTGTGTCCTTGAGGTGGGAAATACTGTTTTAAGTGTCTCCTTCAACTTCCGAACCGCCAGTAAATTAAAAATCGAAATTAAAATATTTGTGAAAAAAGAACGTACGGCTTGATATCAATTTGATGAAACGGTTTATTTATCGTCAAAAAGACAAAATAAATACAAAGTGTAAATTCACGGCTGTGCATGTTCATTTATTCATAAATATTGAGAATCGTATTTTTTGTCCCCGTTTCTTCTCATTTGTTTTGTATGAATGACATGTTTAAGAATGAATAAGGCTTAAAAAGCCTTATTTCGGTTCGTGTTGTTTAAAGTCGTCGACGGAATTTTGAAATCCCGTCGCCTTGGGAAGGTTTTTTTTCCGGCTCACGGAGGGGAATCCGCACGATTGGCGCTCGGGTCAGAGTTGGGTGGGGCCCCGCTCGCAGGTCTCCCGGCCGGCGGCAGGGGGCCCCGTCACCAGGCTCCTCAAGTAAACGCGGGGCTTCCGGCGGGTCCCCGGGACCCCGGCGGCGGGCAAAACCCGCACCAAGGGCATCATCTCGTCGTCTTCTTCCTCGCCCTCGTTCTTCTCCGGGGCCGCCGCGGGGGCGGGGTTACCGGCCGGCGGCGGCGTATAAGAGGCGGGGCGGGAGGCGGAGCGTCGCGAGGGGCCGCCCCCCCTCGGGTGGGCGGGGTCCAGGGACGCCGGCGAGGAGACGCTCTCCAGCGAGGAGATGCTTTGGTTCCAGGCCTGTTGGAGGTCCACCGGGATCACCTTGGTGGCTTCCGAGGACACGCAGGGCGGCGGCCAGGAAACTCCGCCCCCTTTCCACGGGAAAGCGTCCGGGTCCGCCGTCGACGCCACTGCGGGTGATGGACGGGTCAGAGAGGGCGGGGCCTAAACCCCGACGAAACCCAATTGAAAAGAAAGGGCCCGAAAGGATCGACGGGTCCCCGACGTCGTACGGACTGACGCGAAACACCGGCCAGAAAAAGACCCAAAAATCGACCGGAAACAAAAAACAACCAACCCATAAAGGCAAAAAAAGAATAAAAACGACAACTAAACCGACCGAAAACCAGAGCCCGGAACCACCGCCTGAATGTGAAATTTTAAAAAACAACAAAAACGCATGGAAAGGTCAATACACGATAGAAAACAAGCAAAAAAAGACAGACAAAAACAACCTGAAAAAAAATGCAAAATGACAAGTAAACAGACAAGCTAAAATCCCCACCCCAAGAAATGCTCAAAAAGGATTGCAAAATGAGAATTAACTAAACAAAAAAAATTGTAAAAACACCCCCCCAAAAAAAAAAAAAAAAAAAACCTGCCAAAAACGAAAAATGACAAAAAGAGGACCAAAAAACGACCCCAAAAACAGACAGGAAAAAAAAACACAATCGCAACAACAACCAAAACAAGACCCCCCCCAAAAAAGTCAAAAAAACCACCACAAATCATGACCAAAAAAATCTCTTAAAAATCAACCCAAAAAGACCGGGAACAAAAATGACGATTAAAAAAACAAGCAAAAACATGACTCAAAACAAGCCCACAAAAAGGACCCCAAAACAGGACTAAAAGCGACCCCTAAAAACCGACTGAAAAATAAAGAGACAAAAAACCCTTGCAACACAAGCAAAAACCCATAAAAAAAAACCCCACCAAAAACTACCAAAAACAGGACCCAAGATAACAGGCAGAATAACAAAAATAATAACAACAAAAACCCTACCCCCTAAAATCAACCTGGCCAATAAAAAGACCCCCCAAAAATCGAGCAAAAAAAACCTCTGTCAAAAATGACTACAAAGAGAATAAAAGCCACCCACAAATCGATGATGTGTTCAGCGTGGGAAGAGGGGGGCGTGGCTTATACAGGAAAGACAAATGAACAGGAAATCAATCGGGCAAACGTAAACTGAGACATTTTGGGGAAATTGCTCTCGTCATTTGTCGTGCCGGCAGAAAAAAAGGAAAACGGCCTGGACGGTACCCAGAAATAGAGAGGGAGACGTCCAAGCCGTTCGTAGCCATCATGGATATGGAGCGTCTCGACGCCGTGGCTGTTTTGAAGAAGGTTTAGGGAGTCCCGTTCACTTCCAGTGTATTCTCTCTTTTATAACTAGAGGGGTCGGGAACGTGACTTTCAAAATGGCCTCCCAAAAACCTACTGTTAAAAAATGTCACTAAAAACGTCACGAATTGAAGTCCTGTAGCTCGATCACTATTCATTCTGGATGACTCTGCTACCAAATATGCTCATAAAACCCTAAATGAACTCAATATGAATCATATTTGCTTTCAATAAATCTTTTCTTGCTCATGCCATGAGGCTCTTTAACTCCACCCGGGGGAGGGAGTCAAAGCCCACATGAAACCCCACCCCCCACATTTGCATATGACCCTATTCTCATGACAGTGTGTATTTTCCATAGCACCATTGAAATACTCTATATCAACACGTTATATTGGCTATTTTTGTATTCTATATCTTTTATTTTATTATTTTATTTTTCAACACAAGGATACTGCTGGAAGACGTAAATTCCCTACGGGGATGAAGAAAGTATCCATCTATCTAGACATCTTTCTATTTAGACATGTGTCTATCTATCTATCTAGACATCTATCTATCTATCTATCTATCTATCTATCTATCTATCTATCTATCTATCTATCTATCTATCTATCTATCTATCTATCTATCTATCTATCTATCTATCTATCTATCTATCTATCTATCTATCTATCTATCTATCTATCTATCTATCTATCCATCTATCTATCTATCTAGACATCTATCTAGACATCTATCTAGACATCTATCAATCTAGACATCTAGACATCTATCTATCTATCTAGACATCTATCTAGACATCTATCTAGACATCTATCAATCTAGACATCTAGACATCTATCTAGACATCCATCCATCTATCTTCTAACTTCTTAAAAGTTTTCTAGTCGGGCACCTTGGGCAGCTCTGCAAGTGGGGAGGGAGAGGGGGCGGGGTTTTAAGTGTGCCGCATGTGCGTCAACTGAAGGGGACCACCGAGAGAGAGGAGCCAACAGACACGACGGATGTAAACCTTGCTCATGCGAACGAGGAAACCCATAAAAGGAGTTCCGAATAAGGGACAGCAAGATCAAAATAATCGGTCATCCGATTGTAAACCTGTCATTGTCTTTTTTCAAGTCACCGTAAAGGAATACGAGTACTTTCTCCTTGCGTCCCGATTATGGAAGACCGTCACGTGTATTCCGTGACTCCCCGAACCTGGTGAGGAGTTACTTTCAGAGTAAGGCGCTAACTTTGGTCGTGAGGTATCTCGGGGGTCTCCGAACGACTCGGGTGACATCCGCGACGGCTTACCTGAGTGCGGGCGCTGCTTGTGAGTTTTGGCGGCAATGAAGGTGATGCCCAGGTCTAGCCCCTTCTCGGTGTCCCAATCCTCTTCCTGCTCTCGGTCTTGGTCTGCGTTCATAGGAACCAGCACAGAGTCTGACACACAAACAAGAGTCTTTATCAGTCTTTATGGGTCATGAGTGACACACCGTGCTAACCGCTACATGCCAAAGAGTAGTTGCTAACCAGTTTATGCTAGCGAGTAGACGCTAATGGATACACGTTATCCACTGCATGCAAACGAGTAGACGCTATTGACTACATGCCAATGACCATCACTAACAAGTTTATGCTAAAGACGCTAATAGGTCAATGCCATCGAGTACACGCTAACAACCTTATGCTAACGACTAAATGCTAACAACTACGTGCCGAAGAGCAGAAGGTAAGGCGGTCACTAACGAGTTTAGGCTAGCGAGCGCACGCTTACAGATAGACGCAAACGACTTTATGCTACCCGCTACATGCTAACGACGACGTGGCAAAGAGGAAACACTAGCGAGTGGACGCTATGGCAGTCGCTAACAAGTTTATGGAAGGGAGTAGACGCTAATGGGTAAACGCTAACAAGTAGACATTATGGAGTAGATGCTAACAAGTAGATTCTAACCACTACATGCTAACAACTCCACGCTAATATCTACGAGCTAAAGACTTAAGGCCAAATAGTAGACGCGACGCCCCACAGGACAACTCCAATTTACACAATTCACACGGAAATTCTTTAGTAAACAATAACATAGACAGCGTATTTATATCCCTGGATGGACTCAACTGGGGTCCTAAATCTACCACTAGGGGTCCCGTGGCAGCGCTGCCGCCCCCATTTTATGAGCGCTATTTAAATAATCTGTTGGGCTAAAGAGAAAATTCAAACTCTTCCCTGGAAGAGGGAAAGACGGGCTTTGCGGGATGGGAGAAATTTAAATTCCATCTAGGTCGTTCTCTTCCCACAATGGATAATCTTACAGGCTTTCTTGTGTGGTGACAGTCTAATCACAGGCAAAAAATGACACAGACGGAGAATACGGCATCAGTATGGTGTAAAGTGTAAAGTATTTTTGTTAAGGAATATGGGGTTAGGGCTTAATGTGGTCTTTTATTTCCCGGGTGGAGTTAAAGAGCCTCATGGCATGAGGAATAAATGATCTGCTTAGGCAAATAAGACGTCGCTACAGTTACTTAGAGCTTTTTGGATGACTCCTTTTGACTTTTTGGGCTACTCGACCCCCCTCTGATTCTCGCCTTCAAGCTAACGGAGATCCTCGTGAAAGGGAAGCACCTTTTTCCTGCCGATCGATGTTTCTTCTGTCGCCGTCGTCTTTGGCGTCGGAGCCTCGGCGCTGAGGAAGGGTTTTGGGGATAACGGATCAGCGAGGGAGCGGGGACGAGAACTGCAAATCCTGACCTTCTTGACGTTCCTCTCCTTCTTGTAGCGCTTGTGTCGTCCGGACTTGAAGTTCTCCATGCGGCTCTTCATGTTCCTCTGGAAAACTTCGCGGTCTTGCCGCTCCATCTCGCCCGCCGCCATGAAGTGACGGCTGTAGTGCGACTGATACTGCGCCAAAACACGGCGCCGTCTCAGCAGGACATAGACAGGTGTTGAATACGGGCGCCTTACCTGTCTCCGAGGCTTGTAAAGGTTCTGTGCCAGGAAGTGATGAGTTTCCATCTCTTCCTCCAGTTTGCCGCCAGGAACGTTGTCCATGACCTGCAGGTCCAAACAAACGCCGCTGCCGTTCTCGCGCCTGCAAAAAAGCACGCCAGAAAAGCCTGGTTGGAGGCCAAAATCCTACTTTGAAACCCTGGTTGGAGGCCAAAACACTACTTGAAAGCCTAGCTGGAAGAGTAGAAAGGCGTCAAAACCCTAGTTTGGGGCTGAAAACTCCCTGGAAAGCTTAAAAATCCCTTGAAACCCTAAAATTGAGCTCAGATCCCAAATTGAAACTGTAGGAATATCATAAAACGCTATTATAAATCCAAAACCCTAGTTTAGAACTGAACATTTTCAAAAAACTCCTGGGAAACCTTAAAAATGGTTTTAGGATCCTTAAATTGAAGCCCCCCAAAAGTTATAAAAGTCAAGTCAAGTCAAGTCATCTTTAAAACCCTATTATAAATCTCGAACTTTGGTTCAAAACACTAAAAGCCATATTTAACCTTAGTTTGAGGCCACGACCCTAGCAGGAAATCCTAAAATGGGTTTAAAATATTAAAGCGAAACCCTAGTTCACACGTGTCAGAATCTGGTCCCTGAGGGCCAGGGGTCTGCAAGTTTCATAGGTTTCCTTGATGAAACAAAGAGGGGTCATTCAAAAAGTTTGTTATTCGGATTTATCCAGAATCGGAAAGAGAAACCTCGAAAAGGTGCGGAGCTGCGGCCGTTTCGCTATTCAGCATCAACACGCCTTTCCTAATCGGAAGAACTGGAAAGGGAGCCGAGACCCGACATCGAACGGATAGCGGGACAAAGGAAAAAGCGCCGTGTCTCGTATTTTGTCTCACAGGTAGGTGGCGACGGAGGCGTCCGGGAAGGAAGCGCCGCTGGTCACGGAGGGCAGCGAGAGTCTTCCCGAAGTCAGGACGTTGCCACCCTGCGCAAACGCGACCGGGGTCAGGTTATCAGCGAGGGGCGCGTTCGGAGGTCGGCCCCGCCCACCTGGTCGACGAGGCTGATGGCGTCGCGGAAGTTGATCTTCTGATAGGCCTCCCACAGCTCGCTCCGTCGGTACATGGACTTCCTCAGCAGGAATCTGCTCAGGTACTTCTTGTCGAACTGCTCCCACCTGCCGACGGCACGGGCACGGCGTGGCATCAAGCGGTCGGCGTCCGCCACTCGGTGGGCACGGCTGCCGCCTGACTCACTTATCCCGCCAGTGGTGATAACCCTGAAGACCGGCGATGTCCTCCACCGCCGTCAGGATGTGGTCGAACGCCTGAACGCGACCAGAAACGTGGATCGGAACCTTTACCGAGACCAAAACTTACTGTCACCTACTCGCTCGTGGATCTCCTCGTTGATGGTGGGCTTCCTGCTGGTGGAGCGAGGAACTTTCAGCCACTTGACCAGAGGCTTGATGGTCAAACCCTGCGACAGACGCCGACGTCAATTGACGGCCAACGGGGGGCTTTCGGAGCGATGGGGGCACCTGGAAGATGACGGTGAAGAAGACCACAACGATGGTGGTAGCCACAAAGTAGTCTTTGGCCTTGACGCGTTTGGCGTCCAGCAGGACCACCAGGGCGAAGGCCACCGCCCCCCGCAGGCCGCCATAGGACATCACCACCTGGTCGATCTTCTCCAGCGGTGCCAGGCGGAAGCGGTTCAGGACCCAGGTCTGACCCACCACGCCTGCGAACACGTCGGACGCAGGACATCATCCGGCGAGGCGAGAAACCGCAACGGACGACTTACCGGCGGCCCGGAAGACGAAAATGAAGACCAAAGTGCAGGCTACCAGGCCGGTGTCCCAGGCCCACTTGGACTTGTCCACGGCGGAGAGGCCCAGGAAGATGAAGATGATGGTCTCGGCGATGCTGGCCAGGGTCTTCATCGTGTACTTGACTGTGGTCCGAGACTTCTGCGAGATGTTCGCTTCTACGTACTTGTTGGCGCCTATGCCGCAGAAGGTCATCCTAAAACGGACCGACGGATGGACAGACGCCAGAGTACGGTCGGCACCGTTTCGGAGAATTTAGCAGTTGCAGTCAAAAGGTGTTTGCAGTCGTGGCTAGCATTCATCTCCAGAAGGCTAGCGGGTTCAAACTAATAATAATAATTGCTTTGGAGCTCCTGTTGTCAACCTGCGTGGTAAAAGACATCTACAGGTGGAATTTCTTTTTTTAAACCTAACCGTAGCCGTCAGCTTTAAGGACGATTTGTTATTAGTTATGTCGTTTTTTTTTGATGGTTGTACCGTGTTCCTCCTGATATTTGCAAATTTGTTTTGCAGTGGGATTTTTGGTGACTCACGACAAGATGGCAGAGAGAGAGAAGAGCTCGGCCGTCAGGTACGCCAGGTAGACCATCAGGAAGACGAAGAGCGGCTCGATGATTCGAACCTTTTTGGTGAAGCGCGTTATGAAGCTGAGGAGGATCGCGAAGACCCCGCCCACCAAGGTCCCGCCCAGGCTGACCACCAGGAAGGACGCTGCCGAACCAAAACCGGCGTCACCCGGGCTCCATCGTTCCGTTTTTCTGGGATTTCTCACCGATTCCTTTGAAGTAGTCCGCCGTTTGCACGTTCTCAACTCCGACCTCCACAAAGGAAATGTAGACTTTGTACAAGACCTAAAACAAAAGGCACAAAAAATCGCAACGACGCTCGCTTTTGACGATAACCATGAGCTGAAAAAGCTGTTTGCCGGGTTACCAAACACAAACCCATCGGACAATCGGACTAACGCAAGAACAACGTACAAAAAACAAAGACGGGAGCGAAAAGGACAGGACAGCGGGCGTTTCAGATCGGCCTCGGTTCCCGCCACAGGCGAGGGTGCAGATCAGGTCAGGGTGGTCCACTCCTCGCCGAGATTAGCTCATATTCCGAGTTCTGATGAGGATTAGCGAGCGGCGGCTAATCGTCTCACAAGATTGATGGCTCGGCGCCAGTGAAACTGAACCCTGGCCTGAGTCTCTTGCCTCTGGAAAAGGTCCTGCTCATCCGCCCCTGGACCTAAATTCTAACCCAGGATCCAAAAACAGGATACCGGATGAAACTTTTTGTGAGGAAATTTCTCCGCGAAGCTGTTTACCGTGTCCGGGTTCCAACGGGCGGAGTTTTCAACCTTTCGCGACGGACCAATCAGGAAGTCAAAACATGGCCGCCGCTAAGCTTCAGTAAACCCCATGTCAATTGGACGGGCAAACAGACAAGCTCAAGATGGTTAGCAGTCGAAACTTTCATGGCTTTGAGCTCTCCAGATTTATTGGTAACATAAAGGACCGTTGCCAGCCCAGCAGGGATTCGAATCCTGCAGGGACCAATAAGCACGTCAGCGGTAGATGGATGGCCGGACCAACAAACGGTCCGTCAAAGTTTCTGACTTTTCTCGAATTCCTGGCCGGCATCCACAGTGACGGAAAGGTCACGGTTGCTACGGACGCGCTTACCTCTGATGGTTGGGGGAGGGGCCACTTGGATCACGCTGACTCGCTTTGGCTATTCTGTGGTGGGAATGCGGAGATCATTGATGGGTGGGACTGGTGCTCCATCCCTGATGCTTTGGCCTCTCAACCAGGTTCCTGGCTTTTGTCCAATCAACCCTAGTCAAAAGAATTCATCCTCCCAGCCCTGAACCTAACGTTAACCCTCAAGCCTAATCCTAACCTAACTCTAAACCTTCTGACTTCCTAACCCTCCTAACCCTAACTCGAAGTCCTAGCCCTAACTCCGAACCTTCTAACCAAAGCCTTAAACCTCCTAACTCTAACTCTTGTGTCCAGCAGCACCTAATGGTCCGTCAGGACCTTCGGTGCAGGAGAGCGAGCGACCTCGAACGGATGTTCTGAGCGTGTCAGATCAAACTTAACCTGAGTGAGGTCAGAACCAAAAACTGAGAATTGAGACCAAAGTGCCGGCGTGGGGTTTCTCTCACCACGGTGACGGCGTCGTTGAGCAGCGACTCCCCGAAGACGATGATGAAGAGCGTGTCGTTGACGTGGACTTCCTCAAAGACGGCCAGAACCGCCACCGGGTCCACGGCCGAGATCAGAGCGCCGAACAGCAGGAAGTCCATCAGGCCCGCTTGGACCTGCTCGTCTGAGGGGCAGAGACCTATGTGAGGTGGGCCGACCCCCGCACCGCCCCTCGAACCGGTCGGGTCGACGGCATGACGGAGCGAGATCGTGAAGGATACTTTCGCTAATGCGGCCGCTAGCCAAATGATCAAAAAGCATCTTTTATGGTTGCTAACTTAGCTGCTAGCATCGCTGTATACGACGATAGTAAATCGTGGAGGACAGAAATAAGATGGTGATCTCCAAAAATGGACAGATTGCGTGATCATCTTCTGTTCCTGCAGTCCGTGGCTCGGATTTAGCTCATAGTTTTGCTAACGCAGTTAAGAAAAAGCATTGCTGTAATGGCTTTACCCGCTAGCATCGCTTTAGCGGCTCGTGCTCAAAAATCTTGCGGCTCGTGCTAGCGGCAC
Organism: Urocampus carinirostris; assembly: GCF_059441175.1. Taxonomy (NCBI): domain Eukaryota; kingdom Metazoa; phylum Chordata; class Actinopteri; order Syngnathiformes; family Syngnathidae; genus Urocampus; species Urocampus carinirostris. Next base: position 345,579 of record NC_142352.1, on the reverse strand, counting down.
AGACCTTACCTCTCGACGCTAGCACGGCGGACACGGTGGGTATTTACTAACGCTAACGGTATCGACGGAAACCCACCGATGAGGCCGAAGATTTTGGCAGCGTGCAGCGCCAGTCCGGTGGCGAAGGCGTTCCAGAGCGTTCCGGCCACGGCGTAGGTGAGGATGGCGCCCAGGTTGTGGAAGAAAAGGCGGGCGGGCATGAAATAGCCGGCGTCGCCCACGATGGTCGGCAGCAGGAAGAGGAAGAAGAGGGCGGGCTCCAACTGGTAGGGTTGGCGCTCATTGGCCAGGAGAACCAGACCGCCCAGCGCCAGACCCAACAGGATCAGAAGGCAGCTCTCCGGAACCACTTTGGTGAAGCGCTCCGACAGGTGGAACACTGGGGGGCGCCACAAACACGTGTCGGCAGAAACCGAAATTTTATCTGGATCCGAAACCGGACTTTATTTGGAGCAACCGCCGAATTTCACCGGGGGATCGATTCCTATGCTGATTCGCTAATGCTAACCACTCAAATAAGAAAATGAAATATGTTAAGTACTCCTTCTGTGTCATATATCTGCAGATGAATAAATACCGTTCTAAATAAATATACATGCAATGGAAAAAGGACCATTTTTTTCATCTTTGGTGTGACGTTACTTGAGCTGGTATGGTGGAGTAGTGGGTGGATGCAGAAGGCGAAGATATAGTAGTTTCAAAATGAAACTTATTTTAACACTTCTACTTGTCCTTGTAAGATTGATTTGCTTAAATGTGTTTGATCATTTTGATTCAGTCCCAATTGTTGAATGATTAAAGCCATATTCCTTGGTAACCATTTGTGCGCCTTCTTCTTTCCTGATCATCACCAGCTCCTTTTCCGTGTTCATCACGTTTTTGCTTCTACCTTTTAGCATCTCTTAATACCTCGGGACCCACAAGGTATGAAACGGTGTATTACATACAATTCTAACTGAGCAAAGAGAAAGAAAACTCGTGAGGCCAACCAATAGCAGAGCGGCGTTCGATACGACACGGACCAATAGCAGACGAGCGTCTCGGACACCTGACTCGTTTTCGTTTGATGAATGCAAAATCATTCGCAAGGTGTGTTTTTGTTGTGGTATAGTAAGGCAGAGGTTGGCAAAAATACGGCCCGGGGGCCACGTGCGGCCGGGCAGGCTTTTGAATCCGGCCCTCCAAACAAAACCGGTCAAAATTTCGTGACAATGATAAATAAAGTACTACTCGAAATGAAAATACTACGACAGAAATACAACAAAAATACTACAAAATGACATCAAAAATAAATATCAAATCTAGTGCTTCAAAACAGGAACCTCATATATTAATTTGCTTTCATTCCGAAAAGAACACACATACTATAGAAATACTACAAACATACTACTACAGTTATACTATAATAAATATTACCCCAGAAATACTACAATATACAACTTAAGTGATATCACAAAAATACTGCTTTGGAAATCCTTGAAAAACACTTCTACAGAAATACTGCAAAAACACCACTGTAGTAACACTACAAAAAGATATTATGGGAATACTGCAAAATAAAACTACAGAAATACTACAAACAGAAGATATTCCAGAAATAGAACTACACTATAACTACAAAAGTGTTGAAATTAAACACACACACACACACAAAAATGGAAATACTACAAAAATCCTACTACATTCCATATGAAGTACTCCAAAAATATAACTATGAAAATACTACTAAAAAAAGCTGTAAAAACTGTAAAAAATACTACAAAAACACCACTGTCGTAATACCACAAAAAGCTATTATGGGAATACTGCCAAATAAAACTACAGTAATACTCCAAAAATACTGAAGATATTCACAAACATTCTACTACAGAAATATTACAGACCTCAAAGATACTCCAGAAATAGAACTACACTGTTACTACAAAAATGCTGAAATTATACACACACACAAAATGGAAATACTACAAAAGTATTCTGTATGAAGTACTCAAAAAACGGAAATACTACAAAAATATCTCTAAAAATACTGCAACGGAAATACTACAAAAGAACAACAGAAATATACAGAAAACACGACGACGTCAAATCAAATCAATCATCTAATTACAGCACTACAGTTCCACGGGCAGACTGCGGAGATCATTTCTCCCTTATGCCATGAGGCTCTTTAACTCCACCCGCGGGAGTAAAAGCCAACATGAAACCCCACCCCCACATTTGCATATGACCCTATTCTTATGACAGTGAGTATTTTCCGTAGCACGATTTAAATAGTCTATATCACAGGTGTTGAACAGGCGGCCCGCGGGCCAGATCAGGCCCGCCAAGGGACTGAATCTGGCCTGCGAGACAACACTCAGAGAAGTGCAAGAGAAAAACTGCAGGTTGAAATATGTAACTTGATGTTGCCAAAGAAAGGGTTAGGGTTGGCCCAAACAGACACACCCGAACAAAGACACTGTACTTGTATTTCTTTTTTCTCTCTCCCTCTCCCTTTCTTTTCCACCCCTTTTCTCCCACTCTGTCTCTGTCTCTTTCACTCTCTGTGTCTCTCATTTTCTCTCCCTTTGTTGCTCTTTGTCTCTTTCTCTCTTTGTGTCTTTTTAACTTCTTTTGCTCTAACTTTCTTTTTTCTTTTCTCTCTTTTCTCTTTCTCTCTTCCTACCCTTTGCACTTTCTTTTCTCTTTTCTCTCCTTCTGTCTTTTTATTTCTCTTTGGATTTCTTTCTTCCTCTCCCTTTCTTTCCCCCTCTCTCACGACTTCTCTTTTTATCTCTTTTGTTTCTCCCGCTCTCTCCCTCTCTTTTTCTTCCTTATTCCCGCCTTCTCTCCTTTTTCCTCCTTCTTTCTTTTATTTTTTCTGACTTTTTTTCTTTCTCTCTACTCTACTCGTCCGGCCCCCGACAGAATGTTTGTTCTATGGTGTGGCCCCCGAGCTTAAATGAGTTTGACACCCCTGCTCTATATCAACAGGTTATATTGGCTATTTTTGTATTCTATATCTTGATCTTATTTTATTTTTCAAGACAAAGAAACTGAAAAGTCTGAATTTCCTTACGGCAATGAATAAAGTATCCATCCATCTCTCTATCTCTCTATTTATCTCTCCATCTATCTATCGGCTTTCTATTCCGAAATGCAAAAAAAAAATGGTAGAGGTCTCCCCAGGAGGGGCCCCTCGGCTGGCCCCCGACCTCATGAGGTGGAAAAGTCGTCATCCAATGTGACGTCACGACGCCAAGGTCCCCCCTGGAGCCCCGCCTCCGTTTCTTTCCGATTGGCTTTTGCACTCTGGCGTCAACCCAGACGTGTGACGTCACTCACGCATCTTGGCCACGCTGGCCACCATCAGCCAGACGGCGATGACGTAAGGCGTCTGCACGTAGCTCCATTCCCATTGGACCACGCGGAACCCGCCTCCGTGGTCGCCGTGGTCGCCGTGGTCGCTGTCCGGTTCGGGAAAGTCGCCGGTCCCGGTACCGGCGGCCGTCCACAGCAGCGGCAGCAGCGGCAGCAGAAGCGTGGGGAGGCGCGCGCACGCGTGCACGAGCTCGGCCATCCCGGGATTCCGAGTTGTGGGTCCCGGGACAGCTTATAAAGCCGGTGGCCCGGTGAGCGGAGGTGGGGGCGGGGCCAGCAACTTCACCGGCCGTGACGTCGGAAGCTTGCCCAGAGGCGGCCAACTATCTAGAGTCGCCAGGGGGCGCGTTGGTTTCAAGAGGGGTCCCGGGGGGGGGGGGGGGGGGGGCATCATTCTTTCTACTTTGTTTGAAAATGGATTCTTTTGATCAAAGTGCTTTCCAAAGGCTCACTCTTAGAGCACACGGAGTCCCTGTTTTGAGCGCTACATTTTCCAGTAGGACTGGAGTTATATCTTGGGGGTATTTCTGGACTGTTTCTATCCTAGTATTTCTGTAGTAGATACTGAGGATAAGCGGTGCAGCTAATGAGATGAGCTATTTTGGCATGACATGATTATTGTGGTTGTATTTTAGGGGTATTTCTGTCGTATTTGTGATGCATCTCTATGGTGGAATTTCCGTCATTTCTTTCCATAGTATTTCTGCAGTAGATATTTTGGGCATTCCATCATTTCTTTAGTTGTATTTTTACAACTTCAGCAATTGTTTTTCTTTTGAGTTTCTTTTAAGAAAGTGTCAGTTTTTGTCTTTTAGAAAAAGGACCTTTGCGTTTACTTCCGTGAAATTTGACTCACCAAACGAATTCATTTTAATTTGAAAGAAATTGACATGAACCGACACTAGACGGTGGTAATTGGTTCATTTTTGTACACAACAAACGTTCATCTCATCTCATCTCATTAGCTACACTGCTTATCCTCAGTAGGGTCGCGGGGGTGCCGGAGCCCATCCCAGCAATCATCGGGCAGTGGGCGGGGGACACCCTGAACTGGTTGCCAGCCAATCGCAGGCCACACGGGGACAGACAACTCACTCGCTCATTCGCACCTAGGGACAATTTGGACCAGCCAATTCACCTGAAATGCATGTTTTTGGAATGTGGGAGGAAACCGGAGCGCCCGGAGGAAACCCACGCAAGCACGGGGAGAACATACAAACTCCGCACAGTAAGGCCGGGAGCTGGATTTGAACCCACGCTGGAGGTTCCCACGACCTCAGAACTGTGCCGGACATGCGCTAACCACTGCGCCGCCGTGCTGCCCCACACAACAAACGTTATCTTTGTTTATTTCACACACATTTTTCGTACATGATTTTGTAATGTTCAATTTTTTTTTTCTTTTAAAGAAAAAAAAATAAAACGAACTCATTTTGGGTTTTGTTTTGTACAGATGGCGCAATATATATATATTTTTTCACCAAACGACCCTTTTTGGCCATTATGAAAAAAACAATTCTGCCGTTTTAAAATAAACCCACTTTGTGCAATATGATCCACATGTTTTTATGAACAGAACAAACCAAAATATTTTTTATTTTGAAGAAAATGAGCTTTTTCTGCTAAAAGAAAACAATATTTTGGGCTTTATTTTGTACAGCAATTTTCATTTGAACAGAATTGACATTTTGAACTAAGAGAAAAACGATCATTCTTTTTGTTTTGTACAATATAAGAAGAAGAAAGTTAGCGATTGTGTTTAGGGTAGAGAGTTCGGGTTAAGAGTTGGGCTCTTGGGTGTGCGGTTCAATTTAGGAGTTAAAGTGAAAGGATTAAGTCAAATTTTTTACTGCACATGCTATTTAAGGTCAACAAAAATAGTGCCAGAAAACACCCATGAATTATTCATCCAGAAAGAGGGAAATGATAACTTAAGGGGCTGTGGTAAATTATAAAATCCCAAAGGTGAGAACCACCAGGAAAAGCATGAGTGTGTCTGTGTGCGGAGTCAAACTTTGGAACAATTGACAAGACCAGATCAAACAATGTCCAACTATTCACGTGGCGGAATACAGAGATGAAGAAAATGGGGTACGAGAGATTGGGAATAGTGCGTCTAGGACTACGGTTAACTTTGTCTTACTGTTGTTATTGTTATATCATAACTGTTATTAGTAATATTATCACTATTGTTGTTATCATCATTGGTGTATGTCATAGGGACGATGAAAGGGTAGGGAATAGAAGCATCCGCTTCTAACTAGCCCTTTTCGAACAAGTTATGTAACATTATTTTGTTGTCGAGTTATTGTTTTTGTTCAGGTATTATTTTTCATTCATTCATTCAAAGTTAGAAATTAGGGTTGAAAGGAGTTATCTTGAAGAGTTAAGTGTAAGGAGTTTGGCTTAGGAATTAGGTTTAGAGTCCAAAGCGAGAGCTTGGGGTTAGAAGTTGAAGTTGGGGTTAGGAGGTTGAGGGTAGAATTAGGTCTGATGTATTTTTGTAGTTTGAAAGGTATTGATATTTTGCAATGAGAAATACGAGTGCCAATTGTTTTCGATCAATTCGCAGAGGAGAAACCTTTGAGGATGCGAGACACAAACAAATTCCAGAAGCATTTATTAAAGCGGTGAGCACATTCCGAGTGGAGAGTATCTTGAAATCCACACCAAAGTGTCTTCAAAGTTGTAAAAGGGTGCAAAGTGAAACAAAAAACATCCACGTGGTCGCCAGTGCAAAGTGAGGAGGAAGGAAAAATGGAAATCGTTTGGAGGACGGTGGCCCGGGAGGCTCAAAAGGACCTTTTCTCCACTGAACGGAAGTATCGTTTCTGTCTGTCGGCTGCTAAAACCGGAGAAAAGGTGGTCAGACGTCATCATGGACGCTTTGGTGGAGTCCCAAAGCTTGGGCCGTGTCCGCGCTGATGCCGCTTTTTAGGGTTCTTCTCACTAAAAAAAACAAACAAAAAACAAACGGTCTCAATCACGTGTAAAATGTAACACCACACCATCCATCCATTATCTACACCGCGTATCCTCAGTAGGGTCGCGGGGGTGCTGGAGCCCATCCCAGCTATCTTCCGGCAGTGGGCAGGGGGCACCCTCAACTGCTTGCCAGCCAATCAGAGGGCACACAGGGACAGACAATTCGCTCGCTCAATCCCACCTAGGGACATTCTGGACCTAACATGCATGTTTTTGGAATGTGGGAGGAAAGCGGAGTGCCCGAGGAAACCCACGCAAACACAGGGAGAACATGCAAACTCCACACAGGAGGTTCCATCTCATAAACCTCAGAACAGTGCCGCACACGCGCTAACCAATGCGCCGTCGTGCTGCCCTCAAGCCTTTATTATTAAATTTCCATCCATTATCCGCACCACTTATCCTCAGTAGGGTCGCGGGGGTGCCGGAGCCCATCCCAGCTATCTCTGGTCAGTGGGCAGGGGACAGCCTCAACTGCTTGCCAGCCAGTCTCAGGGCACACAGGGACAGACAAGTCACTCGCTCATTCACACCTAGGGACAATTTGGATTGGCCAATTCACCTGACATGCAACCCACGCAAGCACGGGGAGAACATGTAAACTCCACACAGGGGGATTCAAACCCATGACCTCAGAACGGTGCCACACACGCGCTAACCACTGCGCCGCCATGCTGCCACCACAACATATAAAAACGTTTTAAGAAATCGTCTTGCCGTGTGTTAAAAAAGGAGCAAGAATTTGCTTTTATTTGGACAAAGATGATTTGTGTCACTCGAGGTTTTTTTGTGTGTTTATTCTGCTCAAGTCAGGTGATTTCGTTGACATTTCGGGTTCTGGTTTCGCTCGTTTTTCAGTCCTTTGGATGACGTTCGTTTTTCGATTACCCTGGGTGTTTTTGGGGACGTTTTTCAGTCCTTCTCGGTACTTTTTTGTTTTTCGAGGGCAAAGGAAGTCAAAAGACGGCGCGTCTCCGTCGGAGCCCGAACGCGTCTTCGCGTTTATCGCACCGGCCGGCGGGGACAGACTTGTCGTCAAACAAAACAAAGAACGTCCGGAACGCCGCCGCCGGCTGAGCCCTTGTGGTCACAACAGGAGCGGAAAGCCCAGCCAAAACAAAACCCCGGACGCGGACCCGAAACGTCGGCCCTCTTACTGGACTTCCTGTCGAGACGGGAGCGCTTTCGGTTCTTGGGACCGGCCGTCCTGGCCGAGGGGACGCGGGTCACCGAACGCACCAGACGTTCCATCATGTCGTCCTCGTCCTGCGTCGCCGCCGCCGTCGTGGTGGCCGGCAAACTGGGACGCCCCGACGCACCTGAACGCAGCGCGGGACAAACGGTTAGGACTCGGTCACGGTCGGGACACAAGATACTGCGGAGCGCCCCCCCCTGTTCAAATCCAAGAACTCCGTTACCACGTTAGGTGGATGAAATGGAAGACTTGATCTGTGGCCGAAAAAGTGGAAACGTCGCCCCCTACCCGGATCTTTATTGTCCTTGATAAAGTTGTTTGCATGGGGATTCGGCCTTATGTCGATGGTTTGTTTTGATGACTTTTTGCACTTGACCTTGGTCGTTTTTTGTTTGTGTTTTCAGTCATTCTTGGTGGGTCTTTTCAGACGTGTTTAGGGTGAAATTGGTGATTTTTATGACTATTTTGTGCTTGTTTTTACCCCACGGTGGTTTCTTTGGTCTGGGGTTTGATGTTTTTACAGGTTATTTATTTTTTTGGGGGGGTCATTCCTTGTGTTTTTCAGGCCATTTTTTTCGTTTTTTTTCCCCAGGCATTTTTTGTCATCTTTTCAGACGTTTATTGGTTCATTTTTTCTGTTGCTTTTTTCAGTCGATCTTGGTGTTTAATTTTGGGTGTTTTTTTTGTCTGTGCTTTGACGTGCCTTTGGTCGATCCTGGTGGTTTTTTTCAGTTGTGTTTGGTATTTAATTGCCGTTTTTTTTAATGGTCATTTTTGGGTGTTTTTCGGGTCATTTCTATTTTGTTTTTTTTCCAGGCATTTTTGTCATCTTTTTAGACGTTTATTATTCGGTCGATTTTGGGGTTCTATTTTTGGTGGGGTTTTTGTGTGTGCTTTGACCTGTTTTCGGTCGTTCCTGGTGTTTTTTTCCGGTTGTGTTTAAGATTGTGTTTGGTATTATATCGGTATTCATTAATGATTGTTTGCTTGCTGGACATTCCTTGTGTTTTTCAGGCCATTTTTTTCGTTTATTGTTTTTTTTCAGGCATTTTTTGTCATCTTTTTAGACGTTTATTGGTCCGTTTTTTCAGTCGATCTTGGTGTTTAATTTTTGGTGGTGTTTTATTTGTGGTTTTATGTGTTTTTGGTCATTCCTGGTGGTTTTTTTTTCAGATCCTGCTTGGTAATTAATAGGGGTTATTTTAACGGTCAATTTTTGGTCATTCCTGGTGTTTCTTTGGTCTGGTTCAGCCTTTTATTGGTCATTTTTGGCAGTGACGTAGGTTTAGTTTGCTCTTCAATTGGTCGTTTTGGGGGTCATTATTTTGGTCGTTTTTAAGTCAGGTTTTTTTTCCTTTTTTTGTACATTTTTGGTTGTTTTTTTAGATGTTTATTAGTGGAGGTGGTCTTGGGTTTTGTGTTTTAGGCCTCAAAATGAAAAAGTGAAAAAAAAAGTAAGAATTGTAAAAGAAAGGGGAAAAAGGAAACAAGATGTCCAGCAAAGATGTCTACTTCCTCTAAGATTTCCTTGGACCTTCTATTGGACCCTTCAGAGGCAAGGGCCGGGGGCGCCGGAGGCAGTAGGCGAGGCTTAACCCCACCACCAGTCACCGTCGGCTCTTTTGAAAAAAATGAAATAAAAACAATATTCTTACTTCGAGTCGTCCGCGAGCGTCTCGGGATGGGCTGCTCCTCGGTCAAGATCCGGGTCATGCTCTGATGCTCCGCCTCCCGCCCGAGCTCCGCCTCCAAGCCCGAAGAAACGGGGCTTTGGGAACGAGGCACCGCCCCCGAAAATTTCTCCGTCTGCGTCAAAAGGCAGAAAGGTTCGAAGCGAAGACGCCGCGGCGGGCGGAGTCGGGGGCGGAGTCGGCCCCGCCTACCTCGGTGATCAGCATCCCTCGCGTCTTGTTCCTCTCGCGGTGCTTCTCTCGCTTTCTTTTGAGAGAGAGCGCCCTCTCTCGGGTGGTGCGGTACTCCAGCGCAAACTCGCTGATCACGCGGCAGAACGCGGTCACTTTGGTGTCTCGGACGGACGCCGTCGGCTGGCCCAGGAACAGCAGGAACGAGTGGAACCTGGACCCCAAAACCGGACTTCAGTTTTCAGGGAGCCCGAAGAGCACTCCGGAAACCGGGGCTTTTGGTGGCACGGGGGCGAGGGCACCAAAAACTGTTTTTTTTTGGGTTTCCGGCCCGAGAAGAGGACGCAAGAAACCCGTGTTTTTACCTGTTGACGACCCTCCGATGCACGACCTTGAGGATGACCACGCGCCGCGTGCAGTCCTTCAGGAAGTCGGCCATCTTGTTCTTCAGTGTGCTTTTGGTCTCGTGCTTAGAGACCACCTTCAGGTTTTCCCAGGACGCTTTGCAGCGTTTCTCCAGCTGGACCAGGTTTTCAGACACCAAGTCGAAGTCCACCTGGGCGGACGGAGACACCGATCGAGAAAAACCAAGGGAAACGTGGCGGACGACGCTCCGACAAACGGGACCCACCTTGGCGGATCGGGTGACGGCGGGGATCTCGGAATAGAGGTCGGAAGTCTGCGGGTCGTTTTCCAGGACCAGGTTGCAAGTGTGGTGGAGCAGTGACTGGCGGCGGACCGTGTCCTTCACCTCTGCCACCTTCTCCAGATAGGACAGCTCGAAGCCTGCCGCCTGAGGACGCAGAAGAGGGGGCCCGTCGGACTTGGAACCCAGAAAAACACTTTAACCCCTTCACGGCGGACCGTCGGGAAGAAAATACGACGTCAGCGGTCACAAAACACGTCACATAAAACTCTCCAAACGGGACAGCTTCCCAGGAGCGCTCTCCGATAGCCGCCCGATAGCCGCCCGATAGCCGATGGTCGGAATTCCGGTTCGCTTGTTTCGGCAATGGTCCGGTGAATCCGGCCGGGCAAAATATTGACTCCAAAACACACGTCTTAAGCGTTTCTGCACGGTTTGACGATACTGGCGCTAATCCGTCGCTACGGCCCCGTCATTCCCTTTTACGAGTAAACAGACTCGGAAGATTTCCATCGACGGCAACTGCGGGCTTTTTTTTTCACGTTTTTTTCATGAGCCTAACCTTGGCCGTAATCGTCATCGGACAGTAGAGAGCGGTTCAGACGATGATTGAGGCATCGATTAGCCAATCCTGACGTCAATGTTTTTACAGTGTGAATTCAAATCAGCCATTCGGGGACAACAATGCCTCGTCTTTGTGGGGCATTGGGGTCTTTATATCCAGGGTTGGGTAGGGTTACTTTAACTGGATTACTTTCAATGACTTTTGGATGACTCCAATACCAAATATGCTCATAAAGCGACAAAAGAAACGAAATAGGAATCAAACGATGACTCACAACACGCGGTAAGCCTTCTCTCCTGGCTTTGATCTCTTTGATCTCCGGCAAAACGAACATCAAATGCGACGGGGAAAAAAAAGGAAAATAAATCCAAACAGCTTGCCAACATCCTTTATGCCGTTCTATGTGTTCCGTTACTCCCCAAGCCTGCACAAAATGGAGTCATTTTATTCATATTTAGTTTCTTTTGTCTTTTATGGTTTAAGATCAGGTAATTGTGTAATTTTGTAACTGTAATCCTGTGCAGTCCTTTGAGACATTTTTTGTGATTAAGGGCTATATAAATAAATTTGACTTGACTTATGAGCATATTTGCTATTGGAGTCATCTAAAAGTCATTGAAAGTAATCCAGTTCAAGTAACCCTACCCAACCCTGTTTGTATCATTTTGGACATTATTTTTGAGCAACTTATGGCCAAATTCAAGATTTTGGGGATTCCTCCAGGTCCTCAGCTCTACCTGTCGTATGAACGCCCGTTTCCTCACCCGCTTGCTGTGATGAGAGTCACCTCATTGGACTTTTCCATGTCTCGTACGCCGCCTGGTGTTCAATACACGCAAGTGTCTTTGTGGTTCTATTTTCTGCATTGAGGTGTCTGATGCGCGGGGAGACACCCACTGCAGCGGGTCCGCTTACTTGATTTGCTCTTTTCAGTACCTTTGTTGATTTTTCTTATCGTTTTTGTTCTCGTTTGTCGTTTAGTCCGTTTTTAAAAGAATCGCGTTTCTTTTCTTGTCGTTCATTTTTGTCACGGTTTTATATTTATTTATTTTTTTGGGGGGGGGTTGTCGGTCGTCGGGGGTGTACCCCGACGTTTCCTTTCGACGTTCCGTCGTCACCTCGGAAACCGGAAAGGGTTTAGCGTCGGCGTCGCCGGCCGGGTCAAATCGGGTAGGTGGCCCACCTGAGAACCGTTGAGGAAGTTTCCCACAGCCAAGAGCGTGGCTAGAATCCTCCTGAAGGTGCGGTTGGCGGCCAGTTGCTCCATGGCCAGTTTCAGGTCGAAGAGCGGCTCGGCGATCTCCTGAAACGGCAAAGCGTCAGCACGGCGTCGGGACCCGGAGCCCGAGGTTCCCGACCTTCTCCAGGGCTTCGTAGTTAAGCTTGAAGGACCAGAGCTGCAGACGGGGGGTCAAGGCGCTCACGGAGGCCAGGCAGGACAGGAAGTTCTCGGCCGGCCCCAGGGGCACGTCGGGATGGGCCAGCTGGGCCTCCTGGATCTTGAGCTTCTCCTCCTCCGTCGGCGTCATGGTCAGGATCTTCTGCTCAAACGGAAAGAGAAAACGGAACGGAGTGTCATATTCCGTCACTAGATGTCACTGTATCGTGGAGCGCAGGGGTCAGCGACCTTTTCCAAGGCGAGAGCTACGTTTGTTTGTTCCCCAGAACGTCACAATGACCCACGATACATCTACAGAACCAGTCCGTGGTTTTAGGCTGGTGCCATTGAAAACGAGTGCTAAAGAGCACAAGATAGGATACGAACTACAGAGACTCAAAGTAACCCAAACGCAACATTTTTCTCATTCGTTTTTGGCCCGGTCTTTAAGGAGGGGAAAAAAAAGATCAATAAAAGAAGAAAGGGAAAGGAAAAAAGAAAGGGAGAACAGGGTAAAAGAAAAAAAGTACAGGTATAAGGAAAAAAAAAGGGAAAGAATTACAGATGGGATTCTTCGTATCTGCCAATCCAGTCTCTTTCTCCTGTATTTTTTTTCTACTTTCCATAAAGTGAGTCCTATTTGACCACTAGATGTCACTGCCCAGTGTGGTAAACCTGTAAACTAGTGCTGAAAAGCACAAGGAATAAAAAAAAACTAGATTTTGCTCTTCTGGCCTTTCCCTATAAAAGGAAAAAAGTATACAAGAAAAGATTTGTTCTGGGTTTTAAACAAGAGAGTAGCAGTAGGACAACGGGAAGCGTCGAGAAAAAAAAAAAAAAAAAAAAAGCTCTTTTTTTGGTCCCTGTAGTTTCCAAACTAGACTATTTTTGCTGTACCTGCCTGAGACACACCACAGGAAACAGTGCCCCTACCACCTAAAGGCAAATCTCTTGTTGAGAAATGTCTCCCTCTGCTGGCAGGGAGCGGAAGATTTGTGGCGCCCACCTCGATGCCCTCCTTGCTGATGGCAAAGTCATCGAAGGTGAGGATGGCGCCCTTGATGACGTGCACGGCCGGCAAAACCGTCATGCCGATGTTGATGGCGTTGCTCCTCTTGGAGTCCAGAACCAAAAGCTCGGACTTTTTCACCTCCGTGGCTTTCTGGAGGGACACGTGAGAAAAAGAAATAAAATGGCTCCGTGAGCCGTTTGGCCGGCCCCTCATCGCAAAAAGTCTCAAAGGCCTGCACGGACCTGACGTTTCGCCTCCTTATCTATAACCGGCGTGAGAAAAAGGACCCGAAAAGCGACCCAAAATCGACCACCAAACAAATTTGAAAAAGACCCAAAGAAAAAAATGAAAACCGGCCAACCTAAAAACGGACAAAAATACGACCGAAAAACGACCCTCAAAAAACTATACGAAAACGTCCAAAAATAATGAACTAATTATGACCCAAAAGAGATAAAAAAGACGACCACCAAACGGATTCAAAAAAGACCAAAAGAAAAAAATCAAAACTGACAAAAATACGACTGAAAAACGACCCCAAAAAACGATCGAAAGAGATCCGAAAATCTCAAAAAAATATTAAACCAAAAAAGACTCAAAAGATATTAAAAAAAAGACCCCAAAACGACCACGAAACAGATTCAAAAAAGACCCAGAGAAAAAAAATGAAAAAAAAAGACCCAAAAGGATGACCCCCAAAAGACAAAACAAAAACAGCCCACTAACAACCCCTAAAACAATAGTGATCGAAAAACAGCTCAAAAAACAAAAATGAATAAGGAAAGACCGAGAGAAAAACGACCCAAATGACAAATAACACCCCCCCTAAAAACAACAAATGATCCTAACCCAACTGAGAAATGACCTAAAAAGAGGCAAAATGCAATGCAAAAATGATGGAAAAATGACCCAAAAACGATCGCGAGCGTAAAACCCAAAGAAAAAAAATGACAAAGGAGCCCAAAAGTGACAACCCACTCAAAAGCCCAACAAAATCGAAAAATGACCCAGAAAGAGCTGACCACAAAAAGACCCAATGGAAAAAAACGACAACTCATAAATGCTCCCAAAATAAGCGAAAAGGACTCAAAAGAGACCCAAAATCCAATGATTTGATAGAAAAATCAAACATATTCCCTTAGATTGGAACATATATTAGCAAACTGGTGTGTTATCGGATGAAACTACGATATTACATTTGGAAAGTATCGATAAGGTACAGATATCAGACCGTTCTACCTCTCAAGAATACTTTGAATTTTTGGTTTCTTTCAAGAGATTTTTATTTTGGATTTTTTTCTTCGCACTTTTTCTAGATTTTTTTTTAAGAAAAGTTTCGAATGAATATGTCCTTTTGAATTTTTGGGTCGTCGTTCTTAGAAAAGTTTGATTCTGATGACCTCAAAAAATTTTTTTTCCTGAAAAAAATCTACGGAAGAATTCATAATTATGAACATCAAATAATAAGTAATGCATCATAAATAAATGAAATAACAAGAATAAATATTATAGAGTAAAAATATACTGTATATAGATGTATATATATTTATTACCTTACTTTAATTGTACTTTTTTTTTAAACACACAAGAAATAAAAACCGTGGGGAGGATTTTTTTGTTTGTGTCTTAGTTTTCTGAATACCTTTTCAAAATGTCAAAATATATTTTTTCATGTCGTCCTTTTGGTTTTCTCCATTCCCCCCTGGTATTTTTTCCACATCTTATGATTATTGTGAAGGTGATTTTGTATCGTTCCTTCGAATATTTTGGAATTTGTTCTTTTTTTTGGAAGAAAAAACATTTAAAAATGTTTCTTATTGCATTTGAATTATTAATCCCCAGATGACTTTGTTTTTCGATTTTTCTGGATATTTGGTCCCCAAAAATTTCTTTTAGTGTTTTGTATTTTTTTTTATTTGTACATGCCTCTACCTGCCACTTTTTCCCTTTTAGTTTTCTGAAATATTTTTTTTTGTAATAAGAAATTGAAATTTATTGAACGTTTTGGGATATCTTATACATCTAGAAGTATTTTCTAAATGACTTGACTTTTGACTTTCACTTGAGTCAATTTGTGAAGAAGAAACCGTATTCTTACTCCGTTACATTAGGCCACATTGAAACCGTTACTCGAATCCCCAAGATTTTCACACGGCCCCCAAGCCCGAGTCCGATTTCTTTCCTCCCTTTCTTCTCTTACTCTTACTTTCTCCCTTTCTTTTTGACTTATTTGATGATTTTGATGTTTGTTTTGAAAATAAATACACGAGACGTCGCTACAGCGTCGACAAATCATCCGTTTTCTGCGACCGGACGTCTTGGAGGACGACGTACCTTGGCGATAGGCATCTCCTTGGCCTTGGACTCAAAGAGATGCTCCAACTTGGACGTGTCCACCTGCACTTTGTCCATTGAGGCCCACAAGGTGCCACGCCCGAAACGGCATTTGACCGGACCCTCGCTCGCCTTCAGTTCGCGCCAGAACAACTTCACCGTCTTCTTCTTTCTGGTGCCGGGCGTGGCGGAGGGGGGCGGGCCCGGGGCGCCGAGGAGGGGCGGGGGAGGCGGGGGAGCGCCCGGCACGCCGGGCAGAGGAGCAGGAGGCGGCGGTGGCGGCGCTAGAGCGGGGGGCAAAGGCGGAGGAGGAGGCGGGGCTAAGGCGCCGGGAAGGGGGGGCGGAGGCGGCGGGGCTAGGGCGCCGGGCAGAGGGGGTGGAGGCGGGACGCCGGCCCTGCCCGGCGGCGGTGGAACGCCCGAAAAACAGGAAGAGGCGGAGTCAGCCGCGTCCATGTCCAGGACGTCCACGTCCTCCTCGTCCAAGAGGTCGGAAAAGTCCAGGTCTTTGATGCGCAAGCTGGAGGCGGCGGGCTGAAGGTGGTCCCAGGCGTCGCCCGGTCCCCCCGGCTCCAGGGGCCCCGTGGGGACGCTGTCCGAGCGGTGGGAGGGGCTTTCCGGCTCGACGCTGTTTTGCCGCCGCGCCTGCTGCTTCTGAACGCACGAAAAAAAGATGACGTCTTTGTTAGCCACGCCCACAGAAGCCACCTTGCCCACCAGCAGGGGGCATACTCACACCGATGCCGATTAAAAAAAAAAAAAAAAAACGGCAAAAACATGTGAAATGTTCTTGTCCTGGAGGTTTCACGCTAATATGCTAACCGCTGTACGTACTACAAAATACTACAAAAATTCCACTACAGTTATACAATACTACAAAAAATATTCATGAGTCAATCTCAAAAATAACACTTCAGTAATACCATGATACAAAAATACCACAACAGAAATACTACAAAAATACAGCTACTGTAATATTACCAAAGTACAACGGGTATACAACAGTAATACTACAAAGATACTGCAGATTTACTCCCACGTTCTACAATAGAAATACTACAAAAATACCAGTGTGGAAATACGAGAAGAAAACGATGGCAGAAATACTAGAAAAATACCACGACAGTTATTCTATACTACAAAAATATGAGGACATACTGTAAAAGAAATTACAGAGTCAAACTCAAAAATAACACTTTAGTAATACCATAATACAAAAATACCACAATAGAAATGTGACAGAAATGCTACAAAAATACAGCTACTGTAAGATCACTGAAGTACAACAGGTATACAACAGTAAATACTACAAAGAAAAAAAAAGGGAAAAAGATTTACTCCAACATTCTTCAATAGAAATACTACAAAAATACCAGCGTGAAAATACAAGAAAACGACTGCAGAGATACTAAAAAACAAATAAAATACAACTACAGTAACAATAGAAAAATACTACAGAATTATGAAAAAATGACCACGACGCTCGTACCATAATACAAAAAGAGTATACCGAAATACGACGACAGAAAAAGTAAAAATCCGGTACTTCTGCTGACCTGCTGCCGTTGGGCCAGTTTGGTGAGCGCTAACCGGGCGGAGCCTTCCAGCCCTTCCAACTCCGCCCTGCGGGAGGCGCCGTCCTCGCTCAAAACCGCCGTCTCCTGGGATCGCGCCTGCAGGCTGGAAAGGCGTTCCAGGACGCGGACCCTCCGCGGACCCTCGCGGCCGCCATCGCCCAGACCTGGCAACGTACGCAGAGAGTCCTCTGAGACGCGTCGGGACCTGTACCGGACGGCTTACGGACTACGGCCCGCCAAACGAAAACGGTCTCACGACAACATAGATTATTGTAAAAAGTAAAAGATTTTATACGATTGACTACAAGTTACATGTATTCAATTTAATTTATTTAATTTAATTACTGACTGTGCTTTAATTCAATCTATTGTAGTAGGTCAGGGAAGGCTGTGTGGAATGCATAAATGGCAGTTGTTTGTCTAGGACATTTCTGATAACAGGAGGCGTGGGAGTGCTGACGCAGAAGGTCAGACATCAGGGCGCCACCGGTGCGTGAGATTGTGGAACCCAGCCGAAACGCCATCGTGCGGGGAGAAGATAACCCATAAGAGAAAGCTAGAATTAGCTGCAGAGGACACATAGCCAATGGGGGAATAGTGGGGTGTCTTTGATTTGTTTGTTGAAATGTATAAATGATCCCGGGCAACTCGTCTCTTGTGATATACACTTAGATCTGCTGTTAGGAATAATAAACATTCTCCCCCGTGTGATCCTTCTGGTCATTTCTCTCTCAAAAAACGAGCGCGCACGATTGTTGGATGCATGTCGGTTGTGTTTGGTTAATGGAGTCGGATAACTCATTCGGACAATTTGGTAAAACGCTACATTTTGATCGATAAAGCCCAACACCGATAAAAAAAAAAAAAATACATTTTTTTTATCTGTGTGCAGACGTCCATCGTCTCTACGGGGAAAATACTACGAAACGAAATATCCGGTTTAGTGCTTCAAAACAGGGACCTAATATATGGTTTTGATTGCCCACCACCGCCTCCTTTGCCAGTAGGCGGGGCCTCACCGTCACCGGGCGGGAAGTCCGGGTCTTGGCGCTCGGGGGCGGAGGCTTTGGAGAAGAGCATGTCCAATAGGAACTTCCTGTCGCTGGACAGCGCGCTGACTTGACGTCGGATGCCGGCCGGCCGGGGGTCGGATCCCTCGCCCGACTCTCGCCGCGCCCCTCGCTCCGCACCTGGAAGGAGGAGGCGGCGGGCCGTGAGGAGGCGCGGCCCGCCGTCTTTTATCCTGAAACGTACCGTCGGCCGGAAGTCCTCCGTCTCCGTGGCGGCCCGGCTCCCCGTCAGCAGAGGGCGCCGCCGCGTCGCAGGGAAACTCGGAACTGCTTGGGTTGGGGCCCCGCCTCTTTTTCTCCCGTTGGGTGGCCGCCAAACTGCGCAGGAAGTGGTCTCTGTGGCGGGGGGAGGGACACCATGAAGTTAAAGGGGCGCCGGACGTCACCGCGTTTCGTACGGCGGCCAAAAACGAGTGCTACAGAGCGCAAGGGGGGATACTGACCCCGGAGATCGAATGGCACCGATTTTCAAACAGAGAAAAAAAGATAGGAGAAAAGGAAACATCAACGATAAAGAGTAAGCCAGAAAGGGAAATTTAACAGGTAAAAATGAAAAACTAAAAAAAAAAAAAATTAAAAATGGAAATTGAATTGAATAAAAAATTTCAAAAAAGAAATGGTTGAAGACAAAACAAAAAAAGGAAAAAGTGAAATGAAATGAATTTAAATGAAATGAAATGAAATGATCTGCATTTATATAGCGCTTTTCAAGTCAATGACTTCCCAAAGAAAACGTTGGACAAAATGTATAAAATGGGGACAGATAAAAAATGGAGGAAAAGAATCAAAAGAAAAAAAAGACAAAAACAAAAAAGTGAAAAGAAGACAAAAAAGAATAAGGAAATCAAAGTAAAAAAGGAAAGATGAAAACAAAGAAATAAAAAGGAGAGCTTGCTGCCAGGCTCCGCCCCTGCAAATAATTAAGGAAAGGGGAGGGGCCACATCACCCGTTTCAAGCCACTCGGTTGTCGTTAACGAAGGAGACCACACCCACACCAAAGCAAAGCCAATCGAGTCCAACGCAGCCCAATTAGCCCGTTAGCTTAAATTAGCCACGCCAAGGGCGCCGGACCGACAACCGACGGACTTACCGGAACTTCTTGAAGACGGGCTTATTTTCCGGGTCCGCGTCGGGCCGGCTAAGGGGAAAGACCCGCGTGGGGCCACGCAAAAACACGCCCGGGTTAGCGCGTCTTCCCGCGTTACCGTGGCAACAACGACACCACGCCACGCTTTGTCCTACTCACCGCTGGAAAACGTCCCCGTCGTCGTCGTCGGCGCTGCGCGAGGAAAAAAAAAAATCGGGTTTTCGGGAAAAAGTACGTTGCCGGGGTACACATTTTTCATGACCAAATTCAAGCGCTTCAAATTCAAGACGAGTTCCTGTTTTTTCCAGTACCAGAAATCCAGGAACCTGAACCGGAGTTTCAGACCCCAAGCTTATTTGGGTTTAAAAGCCTCACTTGCAGCCCAAAGCCTAGCTGCGAACCCTAGCCGTAATCCCATTTCAAACCCTAATTTCTAAGCCTTCACCTAGCTCAGAGTGTAACCCTAGCCCCAACCCTGTATGAGAAACCCAAAACCGGCCGAATACCCCAACAAGGAGCCTAAACTTTAGTTTCAAACCCTCGCCTCACTTCAGAACCAGAACCTTAGTTTTGAACCCCATTTTGGAAGCATAAAATAAACCCTTAGTTGAAGCCCAACACCTCACCTAAGAAACATGGCAACATTTTCAAGCGTTTCCCTTAAAATTAAAGCACTTTTCATATCATTCAAATCCAAAGATTTACAAGAAAGCCTGTATGACAACAATTTCAAGCATTTACAAGCACTTTTCAAACTTTAAAAACACAATATTGAGAGTCAAGCATTTTCACCGACTGGTGAGAAACACGGAGGCCAATCGAAGCCTTTACAAGCGCTTCAACCAAAAATGAAGCACTTTTCAAACCTTGAAAAATTCAAGCCTTCTCAAGCACCCGGACCAACCCCGACCACTTACTTGAAAGACGTCTTGGCGACGGCGGGCGGGTCCTGCGACGACCTGTGCACAGGTGTTAGCATTAGCATTAGCGACCCCACGGGTGTTTCGCAGGGCGTACCTGGAGGGAGTGGGCGTGTCTTGCGGGCAAGTGGGCATGTCCTGGGGGGCCTTGGAGAAAATCCTGGACTTCCTGATCGGAGCCAAAGAGGAAATGTGGTGGCTGAGGAAGGAGCGACTTCTTTGGGACGCGGCCGAGGGGGCGGCCCAGGGGGCGGAGGAGGACACCGTTGGTTAAAAGACCGGACGGAACAAAAGTGAAGCTGTGGCCCGGGGGCCGGCGGGAATGCTTTCTACGGCCCCCGAAATCATTTCGATACATTATTGCGGGGCCGTCAAACTCTTTTGAGCTCGGGGGACGTACGGTAGTAAAAGGAAAAATCTCAAAGGGACCGGACTGGTAGATTAAACAGAATGAAAGAGAAAGAGAGAAAGAGAAAGAGAAAGAGAAAGAGAAAGAGAGAGAGAGAGAGAGAGAGAGAAAGTGAGACAGATAGAAAGAAAAGGAAAAACAGAGAAAAAGATGATGGAACAAAGAACAAAGAGATAGAAAAAGAGAGAGAAAGAAAAATGGAGAGAAAAAAAAGTCATAGAAAAAGGAAGCGTGTGAGAGAAAGGAGAGAAAAGGAAAAGAGTGAGAGAAAAGGAGAGAAAGTCTTTGACATCTCCTGATAAAGTTTCAGGAGCGAGCAGAGAGAGTGGGAAAGGTGAGATGGCACAACATTCATTTGGACAGGTAACTTAAAATTAGTTTTACCTGGTTATATCAGTATCAGAAATTATTTTCCCCCCATTTTATTAACACTCCACTTATTGAAACATAAATATTTTGTTTGTTTGTTGTACATGATTCAATTGTTTGTTTGTTTGTACATGATTCAGATTGAATCGTTTCTTGTACATGATTCAATTGTTTGTTTGTTTGTACATGATTCAAATTGAATCGTTTCTCCGGCGCCGTCACGAATGGCAGCCACTCCAGCAGCTCCCGTGTTATTTTCGATTGTTCTCAGTTATTTTCGATTGTTCTCAGCTTAGGGATGCTGCTGGAAAAGTGAATTTCCCTTCGGGGATGAATAAAGTATCTATCTATCTATCTATCTATCTATCTAATTGAAGAGCTGAGATCCAAGACACGCTCTGCCACTTTAAGGGGCGTCGGCTACAACGAGCACAATATGAGCAACTGGCATTAGCGCCTTCTTTGCTAACAATAGCGGTCATCATGATCAATTGCGGTCCATTTCGGGGTGAAATGATGATTCCTTTTGTCTCTTGGTTCCAATATCTACAAAATAAGTCAGCTCAGATTTTGCTTTTTTTTTTTCCAACTTGAAACAAAGACGTGAAAACACGTCCTCGGCACCCAAGGGCCCATTCGGACGCTCGAACTTCGGACGAAAGGAAGACAAAAGAATCGGACGAGTCAGAAAAGGCGGGGCCAAAGGAGGCGGGGCACTCACGGGCTGGGCGGGGTCCCGGCGTCGTCCTCGTCATGGTGCGGAGGGGGCGGGGTCGAGACGGAAGGGGGCGGGGTCGGAGAGCCCCGAAGAGAGCCCGAGGGGCCGGAGGCGGCGGAAAGGGCGGGGCTGGCGGCGGAGGCGGGCGACGCCCGGGGGGAGGAGCCGGGCGAGGACACGCCCACATCGGACGGAGGCCGACCCCGCCTCCCGTCCTCGCCGCCCGTCGCCCTGCGCCGTTCTTTGGGAGGGTCCGAAACCTCGCCGTCTTCCTGACGGAGCGCCGTCTGAAGTCGTTCCGAAACGCGGAAGAGAAAATCCAGGTCGTTAACAAAAAGAAAAATGAAAAAGTAGATTAAAGAGAGGGGAAAAAAGAAAATGTGAAAAGAGAAAGAAAAGACAGGAGGAAAAAGCAGAAAGAGAAAAGAGGAGATAAAAGGGAAAGAAACCAAGAGATAAAGACAGCAAGACAGAGAGAACAAGGAGAGAAATAGTGAAGACAAGGATAGGAGGGATGGAAAGAGTAAGAGGAAAGAGAGAGAGAAGAGAAAGAAACAAAGAGGGAAAAAGACAGAAGAGACGGACTGAAGGGAGACAAAAGTAAATGAGAAAAAGAATATTGGAAAGACAGATTAGTAGAGAAAGAAAAATAAATTAAGAGCGGGAAAGAGAAAAAAGAGAGAGAAATAGAATGAAGTAATAGTGGAAGACAGAAAAAGAGCAGAGCGAAAGATGAGAGACAAAAGGTAGGAGAAAGAGAGAAGAGAAAGACAAAGAGAAAGATTGAGAGACAGAGAGAAGGGAAACCGTGGAAAAGGAGAGAAGGAAAGAGTAAGGAGAAAAAAAAAGTGAGAGAGAGCGATTTGGACTCTCCCATACAAGTGAATGACTCTGAAGGCGGTGGCGGCGGCGGCGGCAGCGGGGGCGCCCACCTCGTAGGCGGTCAACTGCGCCCTGAGGTCGGGCCGAGTGGCGGCGCTAGCGAGCTTGCGTCGGACCACCTCCTCCATCCCCAGCTTCTCCAGGCAGTCGCTCACGTCGTAAAAGGAATCCTGGTCCGGCAGGGCCGCCAGAGTCTTGTTGACCAGCGTGACGGCCAGGACCAGGAGGTCCTCGTCCGCGCCCGTCTTCTCCTGCAGGACCTCCATCACGTACGACCACGGCACGGCGCCTGAACGCGTCCCCGCCGTTTCGGGGAGAGGGGACTTAGAGGCAAATCTGAGCGCTTTCCAAGGAAAATGGCCGGTTTCAAACCCCAAACCTAAGCCCTACACCTCACCCTGTTGCAAACTGTAAAGCTAGCTCTATCTAAACCTATCCTGGGATTCAGCTTAAAACCCTAGTTCCTGAACCTACATCCGACCCCAACCCTAGTCACATCCCCCATTTCAGAACCCCGATTTCAATTGATGACCCCAAGGAACCGAAACCTTAGTCTCCAACCGTCAAAGAAGTTGACACAGTCCTAGAGCAAACTGTAACGCTAGATCGAACCCTAACCTTGGGAGCCAAGATTCAGCTAAAAACCCTAGTTCCTAAACCTACACCCGACCCTGGCTGTAACCCGAGTCACATCCCCTATTTCAGAACCCCGACTTCAATTGATGACCCCAAGGAACTGAAGCCTTAGTCTCCAGCCATCAAAGAGGTTAACACTGTCCTAGAGCAAACTGTAAAGCTAGCTCTAAACCTATCCTGGGGGCCAACATTCAGCTTCAAACCCTAGTTCCTAACCCTAACCCTAGTCACATCTCCTATCTCAGAACCCCGACTTCAATGTATGACCCCAAGGACCCAAAACCATCAAAGAAGTTGACACAGTCTTAGAGCACCCTCTTGCAGTTTCCATATGAAAACAATACAATAACACAGAGCGAGTCGAAGCGACGTGCAGAACGGAGGCGGGGCGCCTACCTCTCCGCCGGTCCACCGCGTCGACGGCAGCGATGAGGTAGGGGCTGTTGGAGTCCTGATACTCCACCAAGACGATCAGGAGCTTGAAGGCCGTTTTCATCAGCAGACGGGACTGGAAACATTCGGGACAGCGCTTTTTAAGATTTAGCACGGGCGCGGTCCTTCTGGAGCCGGGCTCGCGAACCACGTACGGCCCGGAGATTAAATACGGCTCGGGCGCTTTTCTCTACAGAGTTCCAAAGTCAGGAGGTAAAAACCCAACGTTGCTAAGTGCGAAGGCGAAACGACACCACTCTATAGGACACGTCATCGACTACAGTACGCATCGAAGCCCGTATGTTCGCTGCGGATCGACTTTACGCCGAACACACTGCAAACACCCAGAAAGGCCAGCAAACCCCTCGGCGGAATTTGATCATGTGCGCTCCAGTCTCTCTTTTGCTCCCTCACCGCGCCCTAATGACAACAACACCCTTCTTGTTTGCAGTATTTGCTGACATTTTTACAGAAGAACTTTATTTGCACCTTGTTTTGAAGCAACATTATTGAGGACAAAAATGGCAGTCAAATGAAAAGATGAGGGAGGGAGACAACAGCTCTGGTATTACTATTATTATTTTATAGCTTTTATCTGGAGAGCGGGTTTTGTTGGATTTTGGCACGGCTCTTTCAAATTTGGATCAGAAAAGTTCCTGACCCCCGTTCTAGAGCGAATCAATTCTGAAATGTGAAGCGTTCATAAGTGAAGTAACAAGCGCGTTTCAGTCCAGTAAATGAGGGCCACAGTTTACAGAAAACAGATGCCATTTTGATTATCTGTTGAGACACTTTATAGGGAAAACCCACAGAACAAACTTGAAACACCCTAACATACCACCCAAGCACAAAGACCAATTTGATCGGGTGAGCGAGCTGTGCTACGGTGGTCTCGTTCAATTTTCTCTGTTCAGGATCCTGGTTTGTAGCATTTGCTGACATTTTTAGGAAAGAACTTTGCTCGCACCTCCTTTATGGAAAGAAAATAGCCTCAACGATCTTCAGAGGGAGTTCAAAGTGGTATATAGTATTTGATGATTTGGGACAAGCTCTGGCATTATTCAATTTTCCTCAATTGTGAAATCAAATTCACTGTGAAAAATGAGCCACATTGAAGTCTTCATTGAAAATGTAGGGCGCTCCCTATCGTGCGGTGCGCCCTGTAAAATGGTGGACTGAGACCAGCCAGGTGGCCTAAGGCTCGGGTGCCCGCTCCCAAGAATGGGTCGAGACCTTCGACATTTTGGGGTGAAATCCCACGTTTTTGTTAACATGTCCGTCCTAATGCCGTCTCCTGCGGCTTTTGCGCAAGTTTCCCACAAGCAGAAGAGGACACGTCACAACAAGTGATTTGCGGAAGCACTCATGGATGTATCTAGCAATTTGAAAGCTACCGTTATTGCTTTCGTTTCACGAAACTGTCATTTTTCACGGCGAGTTCAAATCCAGACTTTTTGGAATGCCTTTTCAAATCAAATTGTCAAAAAAAAACAAATATTGCTCGCGCGCAATACGTCGCGTCGCATATGCATTTCAGCCACTTGTCGTTAAATGTCCACTCTCCCACAGTGCGAAGTCAACATCTCTCTCCTGAGTTCAGGGGAGGACTTGAGACACGCGTCTGACTGAAAGCGCATCGCCGTTTTGATAGTTCTGGTGGTCACGCCGTACCGTCAATCGGACAATTCTTCAAAAAGATCGACGGTAGGAAATTGGATTTACGTCCTACTCATGTGTAGACGTTTGGAAGACTTTTGCAAATTGGCTTGAAGACAACGAAGGCC
Organism: Urocampus carinirostris; assembly: GCF_059441175.1. NCBI lineage: Eukaryota > Metazoa > Chordata > Actinopteri > Syngnathiformes > Syngnathidae > Urocampus > Urocampus carinirostris. Next base: position 320,357 of record NC_142352.1, on the reverse strand, counting down.
TTCTTTTTACAATCCCGAATTCAATGCCTTTCAAGACTTTGCAAGGACGGGCAAGACTACCGTAACGCAGGAACTTCCCGAATGGATTGTGGCCGTTCGGGCGGGACCGTCGACTCCGAAAGTGAAGAAAGCCGACCTTTTCGTGGAGATTCGGCGAAAACCGAGGAGGAGGATTTTGACCCCGACGTCGTGGATCGAGCGCCGAACGCTTTCGAACAAAAAACAAAAACGTTTTATCCGCGTGTTCGACGTTGTCAATCTATACGAAAAACACCGGAAGGTTTTGCGTCCGTCGTATATTCAAAATAAGCGTCCGATCGCCCGATAGTGCGGTGCGCCCCCTGTAGGGGAAACCGTTCCGGAGACGGGTTTACCTGACTTCCGGTCAAAGAGTAGAGCCATTGGAGGGTCTCGCTGTGGTGGACCACGCCGTTCATGCCGTCCACAAACAACATGATCTGGCTGAGAGCTGAAAGACAAAATGGACACCCATCGGAGGGTCAAGCCCCGCCCCATCTCCTGCTACTACACCGGAAGGGGGCGCTCTTCACACCGACCCTCCCGTCGTCTTTGGGTTAAAACAACGCGCCGCCGTGTTGAAAATCCCCTCGAGTCACCTCGATCGGGGTGGACAAAACTCTGGCCCGTGGCCCGCATGTGGCCCACTTAGAGAGAAAGGGCAAAACCTAATGACATTGTAAATAATACTAAAAAAAAATGCTACTTCAAAAAACGGTGTCCCTAGAACAAAAATCCACGACAGAATTAAGAGAGAAATACTCCAAAAAGACGACACAACTAAATATCCAGTTGAATGCTTAAAACAGGGACACCATTTACTATTTTGCTTCCTTTCTAAAAGAAAATACTATTTAATACAGTAAGACTAAAACACAAAAACATACTACTCTAGAAACACTAAAAGAAAAATGACGACAGTAATAAACCCAAAATACCAAAAAACACGATAAAACAACCACAAAAAATAGATAGATTCCTAGATAAATAGATTTCCAATTCAGTGATTAAAACAGGGACATCATCTATGTGTTGGCTGTTGAACTATTTATAACTCATGTATTTGAAAGGAATCGAAGATGTAGATGTCTGCCTGTATTTGGATTCACGAATAAAACAATGGGATCCTTGTCCAGGGTGGCCCCCTTTGGCCATATTTTGGAAGCCAATGCGCCCCCTAGCGGCCTCATAGAGTTGCCCACCTGGGACCTCAAGGATTTTCAACTTCAAATGTCAATTTCCTAAATTGGCCTTAACAGTACTAATAAATAACGTTTTTTGAATGCACAGAAATCCCCCCCCCCAACCCCAACATTTATGTTATGCATTGCACTCTTCTGTATTGTCTTCAATCGTTAACTGGGGGGTGGGAGTGGCGAACAAAAACACTTAAGTCATGAGAATGAATGAGGCACCCAAAGTGAAGGGGACTGAGGAAAACAGCAAGCTGCTCTTTTCCAGAATGCAAAACATCGCCACGGCGTCTCAAAAGATTTCCCAAAATACGTTGCCAACATCATTCGTGGAATACGTACATCGAGGCTACTTTTTTCAATACTTATCCGAGATATTTCAACTTTCGCGTACGAATCACACGTTAAAACGAAACTGCAGTGTGGGAGTCAAGGAATGACGACGCGCTAACGCTGTCCTGTCCATTAAGGCGGCGACAACATTTACGTCTGTGTTGCAATCTGGCACTATTTTTTACAGTACGCATCACAATCGGTCTTTCGAGCCAGAGACTGCACATACGCGAGCCGCTCCGCTGAAATGGTTCACAACGTTCACCTCGGAGGATGTAGTTCTGGTAGTTGTGGTCGGCCTCGGCGCCCACTTTGACCAGGCAGGTCAGACCCTCGGAGGCCACGAACTCCGGGACCAGGTCTTTGTCGTCCTGCCGGGTCGCAAAAGTGAGAAGGGGGTGGGGGGGGGGGGTTATACGTCACCAGGTGGGGGCCCCTCCGTCCGACCTACCTGGAAGAGTTGCTTGAGCGAGAAGAGCGAGCGGCGAAGCTCCGGACCTTGGCTGTTGTACAGTTTCTCTGCAAAGACAAGACGGACGCTCTAAGCCAGGGGTGTCCAACTCATTTTAACTGGGGGGCCACACAATAGAACAAACATTCTGTCGGGGGCCGGACTAGTAGATTACAGTGAAAGAAAAAAGAGACAAAGAAATGAGAGAAAGAGAAGGAGAGAAAAGTAGAGGGTGGGACAAAGAAAGAGAGAAAAAGGAGAAAGGGAGAGAGAGCATGAGAAACAAAATAGATAAGAAGAGAAATAATGAGAGAGGGAGAAAGAAAGAGAGACAAAGAAAGAAATCCAAAGAGAAATAGAACAAGAGAAAGAGGGAAGGAGAGAAAAGAGAAGGAAAGAAAGAGAGAAGGGGAGAAAGAGAGAAGAGGAAAGCAATGGAGAAAGAGGGAGAAAACGAAAAAACACTGAAAGAGAGGTAGATACCGAGTGAGAGGAAAAGAGTGGAACAGTGAGTGAGAGTGAGAGAGATAAAAAAGAAAGAAATACAAGTACAGCATTTGTGAGAGGCACCTGCCTTTGGCAAGTGCATATTTTTCAACCTGCAGCTCATTTTTCTCTTCCGCTTCTCCGAGCATTGTCCCGTGGGCCGCATTGCATCCCTTAGCGGGCCTGATCTGGCCCGCGGGCCGCATGTTTGACACCCCTGCTCTAAGCGGTCGGCACCGAAAGGCGTTTTTGAAAAGGCCGCGTCTGAAATGGCTCCTCGGCGGTCGACCTGCCGGTCACAATTTCTGTATTTCGAAGGATTTTTTAATTTTTCCTTATTTCTTTTGAATTCTGTTTTCTTGAATCTTGGAAGCCATTTTAGTTTTTATCAGGAAACTTTTTTTTTCCCTTCTATTTTTACGGAAGAACCAGAGTTCCTGCATTTTGGAGGAACCATTTTTAGTCTTTTTAAATATATTTTATGGCTTTTCTATCATTTTGGGGGTGAAAAATAGAATTGATTCGAACATTTGTCTTTCTAGTTTTCTAGAAGAACGTTTTTTGTGTGTATTTCAGAAAAACTAGTCTTTTAAAATATATATGTTTTGTATTTTTCTGGAATTTAGTTTTTCAAAATCATTTGGGGAAATATTTCTTCCCTTCTCGTTTTCTAGAAGTACTTCTTTTCCGTATTTAAGATGAACATTTTTTTCCAAGGGCGGCACAGTGGCGCAGTGGTTAGCGCGTAAACGGCACAGTTTTGAGGTCATGGGATCGAACCTCCTGTGTGGAGTTCGCATGTTCTCCCTGTGCTTGCGTGGGTTTCCTCCCACTTTTCAAAAACATGCATGTCAGGTGGATTGGCCTAACTGAAATCTCCCTAGGTGCAAACGAGCGAGTGAATTGTCCGTCTCTGGCCGGCAAGCGGTTGAGGGTGTCCCCCGCCCACAGCCCGAAGAGAGCTGGGATGGGCTCCGGCATCCCCGCGTCCCTACTGAGGATAAACGGTGCGGATCACGGACGGACGGATAGACGGATTTGATTTTTTTCCCCGTGGAAACAGAGGGGCCGACCCGAACCCCTTCGTGACGTTGCACCTTGTCTCGCAGAAAATCGGCAAAGAGATTTTCTATGGGAAGCTTTAAAAGGAAGACCGTATTCGAACTCCCCCAAGCAGGGTAAAAGAGAGGGTCCGGAAAGGGAAGACGACAGGAACGGACGGGAAACGCTCCCGATAAAGTCGGCCCGGCATTTCCTGAAAAGGGGAGAGAAAAAAAAAGAGGAAGAAACAAGAGGCCGCTGTTGACGAAGGACAGGAAGCGGAGAGAGAAAAAAACCTCGCCAACAAAAAGCCGAGCCGAACGTCAGCCGGAAATCCTCGATTCCGAGGATCTCGCTTTAAATTCGGGTTTTGAAAAGAAAACGTGGTCGTGGGACGTCACTCCGACGGCTTCGAAACCAAAGAACTACAAACTCGAGTTCAGTGAGGATCTCTGAAGGATTCAATGTGGATCTCAATGACTCACGACGATCCATGGAGTTTGCTGCGCTGAAAGTAAAGGGTCGGAATGATTTTGCAGCCACTTTTTCGTTTTATTTGTTCAAAAAGTTAAAACTATCCAATAAAGTGTGTTCCACTTTGTGATGGTGTCCCACTTCTTGTCGATGCTTCACAAGAAATGACACTTTGATATCTTGAAGTCTGAAATGAGGCAAAAGGTCACAGCCTTCAAGGGGGCCAAAGAGTTTCGCAAGCCACTGTCTATCGATTTCAACGATAAGCCAAAATCTGTAAAACATTCACAAAAACATCCCCAAATACGAATGAGGTCAAGAAAGTCGGATCTATTACGATTTTTCCTTACATGTTCATCTTTTTCTCTCCGTTTTTGATGTTCTTTTCCTTTCTCTTCTCTGTTTTCTTTCTTATCAGTTTTCTTTTCCCCAATTTTTTCCCTCTATTCATTTTTGACGATCGGTTTCCTCTGATTATTTTCCCTTTTTTTTCTTTCATTTTTCCCCTCATTTTTCTCTTCGCTTTTTCCATTTATTTTGATCGAGTTTACATTTGACCTCTTTTTTCCTCCGTTTTTTTTCCTTCCTTTTTATGCTTTATCGTCCTCCTTTTCCCCATTTTAATCGTCCCGATTTTGCTCTTTCACCTTTATCCTTTCCGTATTCTTTTTGTCTTTTTTGCCTTTTTGAGTCTTTCTAGTCGGCGTCCTCGATACAGAGCGGTGGAATACGACGCGCCGTCCCTTTAAGAAGCGGAGGAGGACGGAGACTCACCGAGGATGGCGTGCACTCGTACCGACAGGTGTGTCCTGAGGATCAAGACGGGCTTCTTTCCATTCCTGGACAAAAAGACATTCCCGTGAAAAGCGCCGACGTCTCCTGTAGCCCCTTATCCGGGACTTTTGGGTTTTTCCTTGCCCGCATGCGAGTTTTAGATCAGGGGACGCCGTCGCGGCGGCAGTCCTTTTTTTGGGCGATAAAGGGCCAAACGGAAAAAAGGATAAAGGACTCACTCCACGTCCCGGTAGAAGCTCTCCAGGTCGTCTCGCTGCTCGGCCAGGGAGGAGTCCAAGTCCAGGTAGTTCCCCTGAGGACTCACCTGTAAGGTGCACTCCTCCAACTGAAACCAAGGGGTGAGAGACGGATGAGCGGTCGCCGCGGTAACCTCCGCCTTCTTTTGGCGCGTGTGTGGATGCATTATTAGGGAAAATCATTGGAATGCATACAAAGATGATGCCCAAAACTTATTTTCTATTTTCTCACGTTTTGGAGGTTTTGGAATTGGGCTCGGTTCATTTCCAATTTCTCCAGTACCGTTAAAAGAGGAAATCTGCTCTATTTCTCCGTTCGGTTCCCGTAGTAGCAAAACGTTATCTCGAATGGACGACCGAAGCTCTTTACAATGTACTTCACACCTTACCCAAACACCGATAGCGGCTTATCGGGGGCATCGGCCCGAGGACACTTCCGTCGTCGTCTCAGAGGAGCCGGGAATCGAACCCGCGACCTTCGCGACGGACGGCACCCGTCCCGATGAGATAGTGACCCGTCCGGGTATTTCAGGGCCGATACCGATGAGCAGTATCGAGAGGCGGCCGGTCGACAAAATCGGGAGCCGATATTCATTTGCCGTAAAAGCTTGAAAATGGCCGGAAGAAATGTTTCATTTGTTCTAAAATCAAATCCGACTTGAATCGCTCTCTGAAATCTTTGACAGGAAACCCGTTTGAACTTGAACACAACTCACTTGACGATTCTTTCATTTCATCCGAAAACAAATTTTAAAAAATGTGGCGTGGAGTAGGAGCGGGGCATAGAGAGTCTTGGCTGCATCTGAGGCTTAATAATCTGCCCGTTGAATAAAGAAAATGCCCAAATATCGGTGCTGATAATCAGTTGTCCTCTAGTCCTAATGCACCTGTAGGGGGCGACGGCGCAGTGGTTAGCGCGTGTGCGACACGGTTCTGGGGTCATGAGATCGAACCTCATGTGTGGAGTTTGCATGTTCTCTCCATGCTTGCGTGGGTTTCCTCTGGGCACTCCGGTTTCCTCCCGCATTCCAAAAACATGCATGTCAGGATAACCAAAATTGTCCCTCGGTGTGAATGGGCGAGCGAATTGTCCGTCTCTGTGATTGGCTGGCAAGCAGTTGAGGGTGTCCCCTGCCCACTGCTCCAGCACCCCCGCGACCCTACTGAGGATAAGCGGTGCAGATCACGGATAGATGGAAGTCTTCATTCGAGGCGAGGTCTGTCGCGTCAGACTGACGGGAAACATGGCAAGCGAGAATTTCAAGAACTTTCCTCCTAAGTTTTTTCCTGACCTGGAAAACACGTGGTTACAATGTAGGCGTTTCCCCCGGATTTCAAGCACCCGCACAAACCCCGATCATTACCCGAAAGGCGAAATTCTCCAAACGGGCGCGCGTAGAAAAAAAGGTATGTGGGCGTGGCCGCGTCCCACTTTTCAGGTCCGTCCGCGTTCTTCGGCGAACGCCCCTTCAAAATAAAAGGAGTCACTTCCTGATGAGGCCGCCACGGGAAAAGAGCGCCATCCAGCCAAAAACCGCAAAGACAAAAAATTGTTTTCCGGCATTCTGGGCGAGGGGTTTAAAAATAAGGCCGGGGGGCCGTCCCGGAGACCATTCACGGATACCTTCCTTTTTATCGGTTTCCGCGAATCGCTCGCAAGGAAAGCAAACTTGTATTCTGGTTTGGAGTATTACAGTACTTGAATTATGTAGTATTCCCATCATAATATGACTATAAAGTGGAATTTTGTAGTATCTCTATCGTCGTATTTTAGTATTTCTGTAGTATTCCCATGGTAAAACCTTTGTAGTACGTCTGTGGCATTTGAATAGTATTACAGTAGTTGTGGTATTCCCATCATTGTACTTTTGTAGTAGTATATTCATAGAATAGTAGTACTGGAGCGGTATCTTTGTAGCATTTCCATAGTCGTATTTTGTAGTATTTCTATAATACTTGTGAAGCATTTCCATGGTAGAATATGTTTGGTACTTGAGGAGTATTTCTGTCGTCATATTTTGGTATTCTAGTAGTACTCTAGCAGATTTTGTAGAATTTGCAAAAAAAAGGGTTTCCTCAGTGGCATTTTTGTGGTATTTAGTGTTTTTTGTAATGTTTCTGTACTTGTATTTTTCTAGTACTTGTGCCATGACCTCTGTATTAGTATTTTCCTGTTGTAGTATTACCGACAAGGAATACGAGAGGTCCCCGTTTTGAAGCACTTAATTGACGATTTGATTTTGTCGTGTTTTTGTAGTACGTACGTAGTAATAAAGTTGTAAACAAACAAAGGGAAAACGGAAACAAAGTCGACACCATTTTTCTTATTTTCTGTACTTTAAGGACTATTCTATATTATATTTTGAGCATTTTTGTGGACGGCCGGATGAAACGGACCGACGGGCCGCATGTGGCCCGCAGGCCGTCGTTTGCTCACCCTCGCTTTCCGACATACTTCGGAGGAGATTTTTTTGAAAGCGTATTCCGGGAAGTAGGAGGAGCTGGTCTTCAAAGTATGCCAGAAACCCAAAAAAGTACGAGTTTCTGCACGCTAGCGCGCATTTTAGGAGCATCGCCGACACCGGGGTTAGCGAGCGCAACCGGAGGTGCGCAAACGACGGCTTGAGGGGCACATGCGGCCCACCCAGGCTTTTCACCCGGCCCGCCAGACGAAAATGCTCCAAAATGTCTAATTATATATGTGTATATATAAATAATAGTAAATAAAGGACTCAAATGAATTGGCAGGGTGGCAACTTTCTTCCCATAATCAGTTTGCGTGTCTACTACAAAAATACGACAGAAAAACTCGAAAAATACTACGGAATTTCTACCAAATTGACTGCTTAAAAGCAGGGATCTAATATATCGATTTGCTCTTGATATGAAAAGAAGACAATTCCATCGAAATAAAACAAAACTATTACAGGACAATCCAATACTACAGAAACACTGCAGAAATACTACAAAAGTAGAACGACACACACATTGGTATACGGCGCCCCCTTTTCTTTATCTTTGATTTCAGATCATCAAACACTTTCGAAAACAAGCCAAAGAAATCCGATCGATTCCATTTATGAAGGAACGACGAAATACCGAAACCTAAAGGGCCTAGCTGAAAAGTCAGTGTTGAATTTCATGTCCTGGAGCCAGTTTCCTGGAAAAGGTTCTCATTTTTGGAGTTTGGAGCTGCTATACTCTGAAAAATGCCCTGACCGCTAGCTGAAGGAGCTAAAACGCAAGTGTGTCAAAACACAAAAAAACTCCCAATTTGTAAGGGCAAGAAAGCCTAATCCACGTCAAATCATAAAAGAACTGTGACTAAGCCTAGTTTGGGGAAAGCAAAATTCAATTCCACATGCCTCCCTCGCCCGACATGGATTGCCAAGAAATCACTTCGATCGATTCTCTTGGAGAAATTTTCAAGAACGCAATCGACGGGTCACGATACCAAGAATTTCCACAAGAAATAACAAAAAAAAAAGGATTGAAAAAGCCATTTCAAAGGCTGTAGGGCTGCCGCGAACCACTTTCAGAGCCATTATCCACAAACGGAGAAAACTGGGAAGAGCGGTCGACCGACTGGGACGACTCCAAGAGCGTGACGACGGCTCACCCACGAAAGAACCTCGAAAAACATCTAAGGAACTGCAGAAACTGGTCAAAAAAGGGCATCTGTGGGAGAGTTTCAAGGCAAAAACCAATGCTGTCAGACAAGAACGCAAAGAGTCGTCTCATATTTGCTGAAAAGCGTCTTGATTATCCTCACGACCTTCGAAGAACATTGACTGTTGACAGATGGGTCAAAAATGGAACTTTATGGAAAGTGTTCCACCCGTAACATCTGGCGTCAAAAGGCAAAAGAACATGACGCCGACAGTAAAGCATGGTGGTGGTCGTATAACGGTCCGGGGTTTGCTTTGCTGCCTCGGGATGACGAAGCTGCCAGTGTGCTGCATTCTTTCTTTTTCTAAATCTTTTTGGTGGTTTGAGTTGGCATTTGGACTGTATTTGAAAGAGTCATTTTCTTACTTTCACCATTTTCATCCTGCAAGTAAAGAAAACCACAAGCACGTTCGTAATCTCACTCTCCTCCCCCTCTGCCTCCTTATAATATATATCAGATTATATCAAGCCTCTTTAAACTCAGTCAAGCATTCAAAACACTAAAGAGAAAAAAATATTTCATTTAACTGTTTTTAAGGACCCCTCAAACTATGCTGCCCACTTTTAAAGTGTGTCCTATTTGACCACCGGATGGCACTGTTGTCTACGAAACCAGTGCCACACGAAGCATCAAGACGCCAGACAAATATAGCGGCGACCCGAGTAGGGATTCCACGATGCCGAAGAAATACAAAGTGTTTATGTTTTTTTTTTCCAGGATTCAAATCATTTTTTTACGGAGACGTGATGTATTACACACTGTTCCTTTAATAAAGTCTTCACAATGAAAACTTGCCGGTACACTAGATATACGAATGGGGATGAGGAAAAAAATGTCCTCATCGGGCGAATGTTTGCTACGAGATTTCAAAACAGCGAAGGAAAAAAAATAGAAAAAGGGAAAAAAAACGAAAAAAGAAAAAAAACAGGAAAAAGCTGACGCGACATTTCCAAGTAAGGCAAAAACGAGTCGTGGAGGGACCGGGACAAGTCGGAAGCGAGCCAGGGGGCGGTTCCTCGGTCGGAACCCAAATCAGAAGCTCACCTGTCCGAGTCGCTCACCTTGAGTGGCGCGTCCAGCACTTTATGGACAACCGGAAGCAGTTGGAGAAGCGGCGCGTTCTCGTCCAAGTCCAGCCACGGAGGCCGTCTCGGTTCAGGAAAGTTAGTACAGATGAAAGGGTCCTGGTCCAGCAAGAACTGGAGCCGGCAGGTGACCGTCGTCATGGCCTCTGGCTTCTGGGTTCCAGGTCCGAACTTCGGGCGTCCACGCTTCCCAACGACGTCAGAGCGACGCGCGCCGGCGGCCTTTTAAAAAAAAAGCCCCGAAACTTACGCGGAGCTAAGGCGAAGGCTTCCGTCTTTTCCTTTCAAAATAAAACGACGGTTTTCCATTTCGCGCACTTCTTGGACAGTGCCGAATCAGCAGTGACGTCTCACACTTTTATTTTGAAGACAAAGTTTGACCCCAAAAACCTTTCGAAAGCAGGGAAAGTCATTTTTGTTCATTGTGATTCGCACTTTTGGTTGTTCAGTTCATTTTCAAGTGAAGAAAAAGTCAAAGAATGACGTTTAGTGCTTCTGAATGAAACTTTCGAAAGTTGCACGAGGGCGTCCTCTAGCGGTGGACAGCGCGCACGTCAAACACTCACGAAGCTTCTGGCGGCCATCTTGCGTTGCCAACAATGGAATCGCAACTGTCTCTTTCGGGACGTCGCTCAAAAATGCTCTCAAATCTCCTCGAAAAAGAGAAAATCGAGGGAGTCGAGAGAGAGATTGAAAGAGAAATCATCAAAAAAGAAAAAGTGAAATACATAGAAAGGAAGGGAAGGATAGAGACATAAAAGGAAATCATAGGGAGATAAGAGATAAAACATTAAGAGAAACAAGGGAGAAGGAAAAATGAAGCAAAAGAAAGAAGAAGGGGTGAGGAAATAGAGATAAAGACAGAGAGGGAGAGAGGAAAAGAAGGTAAAAATGATACAAATGAATAAAAAAGAGCAATTGAAAGATAAGAAGAACTAAAAGTAGTCAGAAGTGGAAAGGGGGAGGAAGAGAAATATTGAAACAGAGAAAGTGATGGGAAGATTGAGAAAGGGAAAGAGAGGAGTGGCGGTGAAACATAAAAAGAGATACAGATGAGAGAAAAGGTAGGGGGAAGGGAGTAAAGATGAGAAAGAAAAAAAAGAGTAAAAAGACAGACTCAGAGAAGGAAGATAAAGAAAATAAGGGGGGAAAAAAGGAAGAGATAAAGAATGGAATAGAGGGGAAAAGATAAATAAGGGAGAGAAATACAAGAAAAAAAAGTGAACCAGTAGTACAAAGGAATAAAAAGGAGGGCAAGTGAAAGAAAAGAACTATAGTCACAGAGGAAAAAAAGAGGGACACACAGAGAAGGGAAGAACAAGAAAGGGCAAAAGAGAGAAGAGGGAGAGAGAACCATAAAGAGAGAAACAGACAGAGAGAGAAAGGAGGGCAAAGAGGAAAGAGAAAGAGAGAAGAAAAGCAAAAGAAGTGAGAGCTGGAAATGGTGAGCGTGAGCAGTAGAGGTCGCTCTCTCCTAATAAGGGGAGGAATGACCTTTCACCTCCCTACGGAGTCACCACTCACCGTCCCCCGAGGGGGCAGAGGTCAAATGGGGAGTCTGCAACCCCACCCACCCCCCTCCTCCAATTCTCGACGACCTTTGCCACTCGTTTCTCCGCCAAACCGCAGGGGAGGGGGGGGGCGCCCCGAGCACATTTGCCGCGTGAAACAGACTCCTCCATTCGAGAGAGTGAGTCAGAGAGAGATTAAGAAAGAGAAAGAGAGACTAAGAGATAGACTAAGAGAGAGAGAGAGGGAGAGAGAGACTCAGAGAGGGAGAGAGACTAAGAGAGAGAAAGAGACTAAAAGAGAGGGACTAAGAGAGAGAGAGAGAGACAGAGAGACAATAAATGAGAGAGACTAAGAGAGAGAGACAGAGGGAGACTGAGAGAAAGAGAGACTGAGAGAGAGAGAGAGACTAAGAATGAGAGGCTAAGAGAGAGATTAAGAGAGAGAGATCAAGAAAGAGAGAGCGACAGAGTGAGAGAGAAAGACTACGAGAGAAATTAAGAAAGAGAGAGACTAAGAGAGGGACAGAGAGACTAAGAGAGAGAAAGAGAGAGACACTAAAAGAGAGAGACTAAGAGAGAGAGACAGAGGGAGACTGAGAGAAAGAGAGAGACTAAGAATGAGAGAGTAAGAGATAGACTAAGAGAGAGAGAGTGACTAAGAGGGAGAGAGAGAGACTAAGAGAGAGACACTAAAAGAGAGAGACTAAGAGAGAGAGACAGAGACTGAGAGAAAGAGAGATACACAGCTAGGATTGCTTTGGGAGTGGTGCCTGGATTTGGCGACACCAAGTGGACGTATTTAAAACTTCTCTCTCGGGCGTTGACTCGCAGGCCAGGTCAAAATCTCGGCCTTTGGAGGACAAGGTGGATTATCAAGCGCCCCCTAGAGGCAACAATATTCATTGTCAAAAAGAAAGTATGAACACATGCACTTTGATATCAAGGTGCATTCTTTTCTCTTTTTTTGTTCCTTTCTTTTTCCCCGGCTATTTCTCTTTTGATTCTTTCTCCCGCTTTCCTTTGATCCCTCCATTTTTCTTGTCTTTCTTTGCATAAGTCTCGGCAAAGAACGAGTTGAAAAACCTTGCATTCTGCTCACTTTGTTTCCCTAGTTTGTAGGGCTTCCTCGCGCTTCGCAGCGCTCCTTTTCGCTCCGACGATACGCGCTGTCCCTCCATGTGCGGCCATTAGGACTTTCCTTTTGACTTTTTCTCTACCGAGCAGCAGATGTAAATACGAGAACAGTTTTGGGGGGGCCGGGAAAGCCAAATTTGGCCCGACTTTCTTTGGGCCCCATCTCCGGCGGCCCCCGCGTCCTAAATCCTCAGCGCACAAAGGAAGGAGCTCGGGCTACCCGGATTGACGGGGTCTGGCGGGACCCGGTCACCATTGCATTATCGCCGGGCAGAGTCGAGCGATAGGGCACGAAGGCGGGCCCCGGCCCCCTCGGCCCCCCCGGCCCCGTCCCGCAGCCTATCGGGAGACGTCTGTGTTTGCTCGCGTCAATATTTGGCAGGCTTTTATTGTGAAGGGACAGAGGTCCCCGCCGAAGGGCAAGGAGACCAGAGGGAAGGAAAGAAGCAAAGAAAGGAAAAAAACAAAGGGAGGGAAGGAAGTCAGTAACAAAATAGGAAAACAAACGAAAAAGAAGGAGAGGACAGAAACAAATAAACATGACAAGAAGGGAGGAAAATGAAGGGAAACAAGGATAGGAAAACAAAGAAAGGCCAGGGGCAAGAAGAGGATGGAAAAAAGAATAAAAGAAATAGAGAAAAAAGAAAGGGAAATAAAATAGGCAAAGAAGGCCAAAGAGAAAAAATAGATAGGAAAAGAAAGGGAGTGAGATAGCAGAGAAAGATAAAAAAGGGATGGAGGGAAAGAAAGAGGAAAAAAAGGAAAAAACAGAATGTGAAAGGTGAAGTCAAAATAAGTCAAATATGGATGGAAAAGGAGAATGGAACAATGGAAATGAAATCAACTAGGACAAGAAAGGCAGAGAAAAAAAGACAGAGAAAATGGGACAGAAAAAGATAGCGGGATAGGGAGTGGGGAAGATTGGTCAAGAAAAACAGAAAAAGAGAAAAGTAAGACAAATAAAAGAAAGAATAACGTGGAAAGGGAAGTCAAAAGAATATAACGGAGTAAAATACAGAGAAAAAAAGAACTGAAATGAATTAGGACAGGAAAGGCAGAGAAAAAAGAAAAAGAGAAGGAGATCGAAAGTGAGAGAGATTTTTAAAAAAGAGAAAAAAAGAGGTTAAAAGAAGATAAGAAAAAAGGAAAAGAAAGAAAAGTAAAAATGAGAGAGTGCAAGACGGTAAAAGAGGAGTCAACTCTGAAAACATCAAATTGTATTTTGGAAGCAAAAGTTCAACTGACACATCTGGAATTTCAAAATAAAAGTGGACATTTGCAAGGTTTTTTATTCTCATCCCGAGCAAAAAAAAAAAAAAAGAAAACAGCACGAAATGTCGACGGGGAATAAAAAAAAAGCCGGTCAATAAATAAGATGGGGGCTTATCGGTCGGGTATCCGCGTCTTTGATGGGATCCCGTCGGTCGACCGCCAAAAGAAAAAAGGGAAGAAAACGACAGCGCGTCACATTTGGCGTTGGTCATGCTGGGAAAAGAACACGCAAAGAAGAATGGAAGGAACGCGCTAAGGAAGCCAGAGGTCGACCGATCCTTGGGCAAATATCCCTATTCGCGCCAATAGATCAAAAACTCTTCTTTAAGGCTCAGATGCAGCAGAGCCTCACTCCTGCCCGCAACTTACGGTTGGATAAGCGAATGGGGGCGGAGCCACAGACGCAGGAAGAATTTCCTTAATGCGGAGTCTACAGCCCCGCGAACAAGCTCGGGAATCGAGACCGCCGAGAATGTTGAAAAAGTTTGCGCGTGCGATTGAGAGATAGCGTCAAAAGCGTCGTTTGAGAGATTAAGGTGGAGACGGATATATGAGCTCTTATCGTAACACAGAGCGTGTGTGTTTGAGCAGGAAAAGCACATTGAAGTGGCAGGCCGAGCGATGAGCTGTTATCATAACGCCAGTCGGTCATCTGGCTCTAAAACAAGAGTTGCGTTCGACGTTTCAGTTTTGAGGGAGCTTTCTACGAGTGGCTTCTAGGTCTCCTTCCATTTCCCGCGCTGCGAGTTTTAGGTTAAAGATGAGTCACGTTTTGTGGAAATTCGGGATGATTTCATGTAAAAGGTTTAAGAGAGGATTGAATTTAGAACAATTTCTCCCATTTTTGAGCTTTTGCAGCAAACCAACATACGGATTATCGGCCTCCTCTCGCGACGGATAACGAAAGCCCGTATCGGTCGATCTCGACGACGAGCGACTGAAATCGAAGTTCAGAAAAAAAACGCCGACCGGCGGAGAGCGCTAGAAGACATGCTCGACAAAAACTGGCAGCAAGCAATCCACTAAACTAAGACAAAAGCGTGCAAGGGTTGAAAGTTTTCCATTCGTGTAGAAAAATCAGTATTCCGGCAGAAATCTCTTTTTTCGCCTCCGGGTGGCGACGTCCCGCGTGGGGGGGACGTCCTGCTGATGACATCCCAAAATCCAGAGAGTCCAGAATACAAAAGCCGGCTTCTAGAACAGCCGACGAGCGCAGGACACATTTGAGCGGGGCCGCTGGAGAACTTGGACTCGGTTGGTTGGACCAAATCCTCCAAAGACCGCCTTCTCTGTCCGTCGTCCTAAAACAACAATTCTAGAGTCCAAAATCTAGAGTTTAGGACCGTTTGGTAAAATGAGAATATTGAGGCCATATGACGAAGCAAAATCGAACGGACATTTCAATGTCATCGCAAGACACTGCACTTTTTTTGTGAGTCTTTGGCCAATCAGAACCATCACCCTCGGGGTTTTAATAGCCTAGGACGATCAGAGGTTAGCGGGTGTCGGGTGGGCGCGAGCGGCCGGTGTACGATTTCGGTCAAACGGCCAATCTGAGGAAGGTCGGAAAAGCGCAAATAATAGCGTGTCGTTAGCGGGTGCTCCGTGGATTGTTACGGCATCCGCAAATCGACATCGGGAGAGGAAGCCGCAGGTCCGGCCTACAGCTAACGGCTAAGCTAACGACTCTTAAGCCTCCGACGCCGAACGCGGGGAGTCACCCGAGCCGGATCCGTTACAGACTCGGAGCGACTTCTGGCGGGAAACCGCGACCTTCCCGAGTCTTGTATTTGAATGACCTTGTCGTCGGCCGCTCTCCAAATGGCTTTCTGTGAAAGGAAAAGCCCTCCGATTTCGTTGTCCTTTTGTATCCTTACCGTTATTTCGAGTCAAGTCCATTCCGTTTTACTCGTAGATCTCTAGTTTTTCATTTGTTCCCGTCGTCGACTTTCAATCGCTAGGGAAGTTTGTCACTACGATGACGTTCTCTCGTACGGAAAATTGAAAAAATTGCCGGACGGGTCTAAAAATCGGATTTTGCAGCCCCAGACAATTATTTGGAGGAAGTTCTTTTCAGAATAAAACGATCTCGTCCGTTCCGGTTTCTGGACCGATGGAGTGAAATCTTCAAAAGATTTCCTTTTATAAATATAGCCGATCGTAATCCCACCTGTAACTATTCGAATATCGTCAAAATGACTACCGAGAACGCCGTAAGCCGTCGTCGGCAATATTTTTCAAAATAAAAGGCTTAGGCTATTTTTTTTCTTTTTTGGAACGGCGCGACAGAAAACAAAGACCTTTAGCACACTTTTCTCATTTTCTCAGACGGTCCCGTAGAAGTCGTTCGGGAGTCATAAGTGCGGATTTAGCAATTCGGGGTCCTCCAGACTAAGGTTCAAGAGCCCGGGACAAAAAACTGACAAAACGTTGACGGAGAGAAGGTGGCCGGGACGCAGACTTTATCCCAGCCCGATTTCAACTCTGACGTCGTTCCGAGCGTTCGCATTTTCGACACGAAAGTCGAAAAGGAGTTCGAACCGCGAAGGCGGCCATCGTTCGGAAAAACCCGAACGCGAAATGATCCCGAACGGAAAATCCATCGCGCGGGAAAACGTCACCCGAGTTCCGTCCCGGTCGGTGTCACGAGAGCAGAGTGAGTCGACGAGGGGTAAAAGGCTCGAGAGCTTAGAACTGAAGAGCGACGGAGACCTCTTTTGACTCGGAACCGGGAGCCAACGCGAACGCAGAATTCCAAAAACCACGAGGCGGGTAAAAGTAGGAAAGCGGCTCGGGTCCGGTCCCGGGCGCTGTCACAAAGCGTCCGAGGCCCGAAAGGTCGGAAGCCGATACCCGGCTTCGGAAAGAGTCAGGACCGGAAACGGGAGCTAAAAACCTAGACGGGAAAACATCTGGAAGAAAACGTTCATCGGGCGGAAAAAAGTAGAAAAGTGTCCCGGTGCGAGTCCATTGTTCGAGAGGCGAGCGGTCGCGGGTCGGAAAAACCCGGACGGGAAGCCGCGGGCGAGCGGGAGTCGCCCTCGGGCGGGAAGCGCGGTCTCATTGGGCGTTGGGGGCGGGGCTCTGGCCGGAGTCGGGCGGCTGCACGTTGTCGGCCAGGTTGTGGGCGTGTTCCAGGAAGAGGTCTTTGAGGACGCTGAGTTCCTTGCTGAGCAGTTTGATTTTGGCCTCCAGACGTTCGTTCTCCTCTTTGAGCTGGTTGACGCGTTGTTGCGTGTCCATGGCTTTCTGTTTGCTGCGCTGGCGACTCTTCTTGACCGCCAGATTGTTTCGTTCTCGCCGTTGGCGATACTCGTCGCTGTCCTTGTCGCCGGAGGCTTTCTTCATTTTGCCGCCCGCGGAGGAGGGGGCCGGCCGGGGGGAGGCGGGGGCGGGACCCGGGTCGGAGGGGACGCGGCTCTGAGTCCGGATAACGCTGGCGCCGTCGCGCCGGGATGAAGAGATTTTAGCTTGCGGGGGCCGGCTCATCGGTGAGACCGCCGAGCGGGAAGATCGGACCTAGGGCACAACAAAAGCCTGGGTTTTTGCACCATCCTCGTCCGTACACTTTCTCGCCTACGTAGCGGTATTCTCGCTTGCCCGGGTCCCGCATCATTTTTGCTGGGGACTGAAGGATTTTATTTATTTGACTACAAAGGATTTTATACAAGGTACATTTATTGAACGCAATGAAGATTTTTCAAAGAGAAGGGTTAAGGTCAACGACAGGTCGCGCCGTTCCGAATGCGAATGTTTTGTTTAGTTCTGTCGATAACAGGAACGTGACGGAAAAAGCCAGACGCACGAGGACGTCGGGCATTGTTTTGAGAAGCGCTTTGCCGATACGAGTTTTCTTTAGACATCGCGACGCCTTTCGGCGAGGAGGTGGTGAAGCTGGCACCCGGCCCGCCCCGCGGGAGGAGTCGGCACGCCCGTGGGAGGAGCCGACACCCAACTTGTGAAAATAACTCGAGAAGACGGGACTTCGGGAGATAGAAATTCGATCGCGAAGGACAATCGAAAAGGAGGCTCGAGGAAGCCTCGAGCGACAATAATTCGGATAATTCGATGGAATTTACCGAGTTAAATACTTTAAGAAAACAAATCTGCCCCCGTGTGGAAATGACCGTCTCTTGCCCATATTTTTCGGGAAAGAAAAGAGCATGCATTGTTGGGTGAATGAAGGTTATGTTTGGTTAATGGAGTCAGATCAATCATTTGGTAAAGGCTCCATTTGAATTGTTTATTTCCCAACAGGACGCAGAGTTTCTTTGGGACGCAACTTTTTGGACACAAAATTGTCATTATTACCCGTTTACTCTTTTTGAACAAAGATTTGCCACGCTCCAAATTTTTTGTCAGGCCGATCCGCCATTGTTGCGGTTCGAGTTTTCGTCCGCACGCCCATCTCGGCAAACGAGATGACGTCGTCGTTGCGGTTGAAGGATTTGATACATTCGACTTTTTATACGATTGATTACGGGTTACATTTATCGAGCGCAATGAAGATTTTCACAGAGTAGGCTATAGTTCAAAGACGGGTCACGCCGTTTCAAATGCGAAATATTTCGACTAGGGAATTTTGATAACGGGACTGATCCAAAGAGCAAAAGAAAAGCGATAGAGAGAATAAAAAGGAGCAAAAGAAATCCGGCCCCGGATGCTCTTTGGGTGGCGCCTGCTTTCGGAGTGGACCTATTTCCGAGCGCTGCTCATTTTTCTCGGAGTGTTTTCTAGCTAGCCAGAGTCAATCCCTTGGGGGGTCCGATCTGGCCCCCCGGGCCGCATATTTGTCACCACCGATATACTTCAGGATCATCTTCCCTTCCGAGTTTGTCCGCAATTCCGCGTTTTGATTGGCCGGCTGTTGCTATGGAGCCTGACGACAAAGGACGCGCATGCGCACGGGCGCCTCCCGGGTTACAAACAACCGCCCGGTTGCCTAGTGTTGCATCATCATCATTATTGTCGTCGCTTCGGTCGCGGAGAGGACAACAAAGTCCACATTGACGCGGACCCGGGACATTTAAAAGACACTTTTACCGGACAAACGGAAGCTCGATTGGACATTTTCGGGACGACTTTATGGTGTTAGCGCGGCCGCCGCGTGACGTCACGTCGCGGCAACACGCCAATCGAAAGTGGGCTCGGAGCTCGGAATTGTTCGGAAAAAAATGGGAAACGAGAAATCGGCAGGCGCTCTAAAACACGTCTCCTTTTCTCTCTTTGTCCACGAAGACGCCGAAGCTAGCGTTAGCATCAAGTTAGCTTGTTAGCATCGACGGCTATTGTCGGCATTTCATAGGTCGAAAAAGCACGTTACCTCGACCGGGCAACACCAGCGGTAAGAAGCGGGGACGGACCACTAATTGGGACGTGTGTTTCCGCTCGGAAAGCTCCGAAAGTCGCCGCTCTCTGCTCCTGTTTTGGTTTCCAACATGGACACCAGCCGATTGCGAAATCTCCCTGGCCGTGTAAGGCAATGTCTGGTGTCGGCCAATGGCAGGTGAGCGAGACCCGCCCCGTCGCCCTCCTGGCCAATGACGACGGAGCGTGCTCGAGATGACGCAAGCTTCGCTGCGAACGACGTCCAGGTTGACCAATGGAGAGCGAGGCTTTACATAATGAGATGACGTCATGTGCGTTTGACGTCATCAGGAAGTAGCCGAGGAAAAACAAAGGCTTGTAAAGTGCAATATTCCGATGATGTCCAATTTTGAATTCATGCAAAAACACTTTTGAAGGAGTTCTCTTTGTTTTCGTACTGTTCAATGTTTTGACATCGCACTTTATTTCCACAATTTCCATGTTCATTTGTTTTCCAAGTTGTGGCTAGTTTTTATGATTTCAATTCAGAGGTGATCACTTTATATTTGTCTATTTACGAGTTCTTGATATTGTATCATTTTAATCTCGTTGTAACAATACAATGATCATGAAGGTGATTTCCATACAATCCTAATAAATCTACATGTCATTGGAATGAGTTTTCTAAATATATTTGTGTAATGGGTGTTATAATAACGTATTAATAACTTATTATTAACTATGTTAGTAAACTCGTTTACTGTTATTATTAACAACAGTACACAAGGTTGTAGTTAGACTTGTGTGTTTTCTGCAGCTTTGTCACGATAGAAACAGGTTTTTCGTATTTTGTCAGGACCAGAACGTAGACAGGACCCACTCGCGTAACGTTTCTCACAGTTTTATTGGGAAGAAGGGAAAGGATTGCGCCCACGATCCGGTGATCGCTGGAGGCGGGTAGCAGGTCGCTCTGAACGCGGAAGTGGGACTTCCGTGGCGAGCGACGGCTGTGTCGGGAACGGAAAACGGGTCAGTCGCCGGGACAGGAGAGCAAAATCGGGGTCGGAAACGAGTCGAAAGCCAGGAAAGGAGAGTAGACGCGGTCCGGGACAAAAAAGGTCGAAAGCCGAGACGGGAGAGTAGACGTGATCGGGATCAAAAACGGGTCGAAGCCGGGGAACAGACGGGAGCAAAAACAGATGTGAGTCGGGGTCGAAAAAAGCTTGCCTGAAGTAAACAGGTTCGCAGACAAACTGACAACAGGTGACAGAAGAGTGGGTTTAAATAGTGATACTCTAGAAGATGGTGGGCAATCATGTCAGTTCCCTCTTGGTTAGGCCCATGTTATGTCAAGTAAATACCGATATCTGGATTTTTGGTCTTTTTCTTTGGCCTTTTATTGCTGTATTTTGGTAGTTTCTTCGTCATTTTCTCATGGTCCGTTTATTTTATTTATTTATTTATTGTCATTTTGGGGTAGTTTTTGGTCATTTTGGACATCATTTTTGTCCAATTTGGGTCATCTTTTAGGGGGTATTATTTTGTTATCTAATTTGCTAGTTTAAGGTCCTTTTTTTGTCAGTATTTTGTTCATTTTTGGTGGTCTTTTTTTGGTCATTTTTTTGGTGGTATTGTTTCAGTTTTTTGGGGCTATGGTTTTGGTTGGAGGTTTTTTTTTCCCTTTTTCTGTTCGTGATTTTGAACATGTTCTCGTGTCGTTTTAATGTTGGTATTCTTGACATTTTTTGTGTTTTTTTTTCATGATAAATAGGCAAGTCAGTAAAAATACCGAATAAAGTATCATCAAACCTGCCCCGGGTTATGTATTACATGAAAAACATGGAGGGATTTTTCCTCTAGAAGGGCGTCTGAAATGTTTTCAGTCCTTTGAGACTTTTTTTGTGATTAAGGGCGTTACAAATAAATGTGACCTGACTTAGGAGTATTCAAAAAAATACACGTTTATAGGATAGTTCATGTATTTTTGCTTATCTATCGTCGATGCAGAGCCGGAGCTAAGGCTAAGCTGCTAGCGGCGTTATAAGCCTTCGGTACCGTCCGTAATCATGGGAAATGTGAACTCTCTACCAAATAAGACCGACAAACTGGCCTGTGAACAACATCAAAGCGTACAGGGAGTGCAGTTTGCTGTGTTTTACTGAAACGTGGCTCACGTCTAGCATCCCGGACGCTAACGTGGAGCTACCCGGAGCTACCTGGCTTCAGCGCTGTTAGACAGGGAACAAAAGCCTGCGGGAAGCGGAGAGGAGGGGGACTCGCTATCGACGTAAACACGAAGCGGTGTCACCCCGGGTACAAAGATTTCCATCTGCCGCAGGGACGTCCAACTTTTGGCCTAGTGTGTGACGTCATCCACTCCGCTGTGGCTAAACTACAACACAGCACCCCGAGGCCATCCTGTTCATCTGTTAATATACAACAAAAGGATACTACTGGAAGTGTGAATTTCCCTACGGGGATGAATCAAGTATCTATCTATCGTTTCCAACTATATTGTTTTTTCCGTGATGGTATTGGTTGTAGACCGGCGTGAATGGCGGATTTGTGAGCTCATCACAAAATAGCGCAATGACATTTTTCCGCAACATCGTGCACAAATAAGACCTAAAATATGAATCGACAGGTTTCTACACCAGGGGCGGGCAAACTACGGCATGCGGGCCACAATAATACACCTATGGGTATATGACAAACTTTCTGCTGTGGAAATACTACCAAAAAAAAAGCGACCATGGATTTACTCCCCAATTCCCACGACAGCAATAATATAATGCAAAAATATTACACCGTGCAAATACTACTACAGAAATAGGACAACAGAAATACTCCAAAATTCTACGATGGAAATACTGCAAAAATAAAACAACAGTAACACTACAATAATACTACAGAAATCCGACTGCAGGAATACTACAAAAATAGTAAGGGAAAAACAACTGCTGTAAATCTATAAAAGTAAATAACATACCTCGTGCTTATAAAAGGGACCTCATCTATTTGCTCGAATTGCGAAGGTTTCAAAAGCGATTGGAAGTCCAACATCCATTTGGATTCCACTGGAGTGCGCTAGAGGGCGCCGCAGCTCGTAAAACAAAACAAATAAAGACGAAGCGGATCGTGACTCGGGCACAATGGAACTTTTGCAAATCAGATAGCGAAAACAAGTCAAGTTCGGAGTGGCGCCGTCTGGCTTTTTCCTCTCTTGTTCCACTTCTAGATTCAATAGAAAGAGAGAGAAAGAGGGAGAAATAAAGAGAGGGGATAAGACTGAGAGAATTGAGAGAGAGGAAAAAAAAGAGTCAGAGAAAGAAAGATAGGTTGAGAGAGAGAGAGAGAGAAAGAGAGTAGAGAAATGGAGACATCCTAAGATGGGAAAAAGATAGACAGAAAAGGGAGAGGGAGAAAGAGACAAAGAAAAGGGAGTGAGTGAGTAAACAGTGAAAGAGCGATGAAAGAAAAAAGAAAGAAAAAAAAAGAAAGAAAGAGTGTGAGGGAATAAAAAGAAATGGAAGGAGAGCAAGAGATTCAAAGAGAAAGACAGTAAAAAGAGAGTCAGGGAGAAAAACAGTAAAAACGGATAGAAAGACAGTCGAGAGTCGATGAGACAGAAGGAGTAAAAAGAGAGCAAAAGAGACAGGGAGGGAGAGAGAGAGAGAGAAGAAGAGAGAGTGATGAAGAGGGAGAAAAAAAATACGAAAAGAGAGGGGATAAAACAGAGAATTGGGAGAGAGAACAAAAGAGCGAGTCAGAGAAAGAGAGAGAAAGAGAGAGAGGTTGAGAGAGAGAGAGAGATGGAGAAGGAAAGAGAGACCGAAAGAAAAACAGGGTAGATAAATGGAGACATCTTAAGATGGGAAAAAGATAGAAAGAAAATTGAGAGAAAGAAAAGAAAAGGGAGAGTGTGAGTGAGTGAGTAAAACAGTAAAAGAGCAATGAACAAAAGAAAGAAAGAAAGAAAGAGAGAAAGAAAGAAAGAAAGAGTGAGAGGGAGCAAAAAGAGATTGAAGGAAAGCAAGAGATTCAAAGAGAGAGTCAAAAGAGAGAGTCAGGGAGAAAGCCAGTAACAACGGATAGAAAGAGTCAGTGAGACAGAAGGAGTAAAAGAGAACAAAAGAGAGAGAGTGAGATAGAAAGATAGTAAAAGGAGAGGGTGAAAGAGAGAGAAAAAAAAATCCAGCTAGCTACAGTTGCCTCAGGAGCGGCGACATCTAGCCAACATATTGAAAACTGTCGCTTTTTCTTCTCTTGTGCTTCTCTCGCCAAGCGATTGGACCCGATGCCTCGGCGAGCCCGATGTGTTCAAACGTCCTGAAAATTAAACAAAGGCGGCTTGAAAAGAAACATTTCAGCAATAAAAGGAAGAGTTTAGGAATAAAAACCGACTTTGAAAAGAATAAAAGAATCATAGGATTTAGTACTAAAGGTTTGGCCCCATTTCCATAAATACCACAACAGCGTACCTTTCACAATAATGTCATTTAACCACGGTGGCCACGGCGCCCAATCGGCCCCGCCCCTGTGGCGCCAGCTACAGTTTGTTGACGGACGGGCTCCCTGTCCGTATTTAAACTCGGTCCCGTCGGTCCCCTTTGGTCGGTCCGTCTGCGAATCTCGGTTTTGACACGGCGAGCCCTTTTTCGCCCGTCTTGTTTTTTGCTCCCGTTTGTCTCCCGCTACCGTCTGTTTTTGATCTCGACCGCGTCTCTTCTCCCGTCTCGAATAACGATCCGTTTTTGATCTCGACCGCGTCTACTCTCCTCTCCTGGTTTTCGACACGTCGCTGATCTCGAGCAAGTTTTTTGCTCTTCCGTCTCGGCGACTGACCCGTTTTTCCCGTTCCCGACACCGCCATCGCTCGCCACGTTTAGAGCGACCCGCTTCCCGCGATCCTCGGGTGGTGGGCGCCACCCCCTCCCTTTCTTCTCATAAAACTTGTTCGTTAGACGAGCGGGTCCCGTTTCCGTTCTGGTCCTGACACATTTCATATCACTGCCATTCTTTTGTGTGTTTTTCGGACCGCTTCTTTTTTCAAGCGAGTAGGTTTTTATTTCAAAGCGTATAAAAACCGTCTGTTCTAAAATGAAATATAAAACAATGTACCATTTAGGCGCGATGATATTGTGTGGCACATTTCTGAGGTCATGAGATCAAACCTTCCTGTCTGGAGTTTGCACGTTCTCCCTGTGCCTGCCTGGGTTTCTTTCCACATTCCCAAAACACGCATGTCAGGTTGATCGGCCGGTCCAAATTGTCTCTCGTGTTTTTTGTCCCCGTGTGCCCTACGACGGCCTGGCTAACCGGTTCAAGATGGCCGGGATGGGCTCCGGCAACCCCGCGACCCTTCTGAGGATAAGCCGCGCAGATCCGTTTTTCTGATGCGGCCGTTTTATGACTTGAATTTTGGCCCTCTCGGTCTTCCGTACCATTGAAAAACGGAGGGCGAACGAACGAAATGGAATCATTTTTTCTGTCTTTCTCTTTTTGTTGCAGTGACTCGCTTTCTCTCCCTTTTCTCTCCTTTCTTTCTCTCTCTTCCTCTTTCTGTCTGTCTGCCTGTCTCTTTCTCTCTCTCTCTTTCTCTCTTTCATTCTGACTCAACCTTCTCCTCCTTCTCCCTCTCTCTTTCTGGTTTCAGGCTGGAAGAAAGGAGGTCAGAAGTCGAGCGAGGACTTTTGGGCACGTCCGACACTTTTGTGTCTCGCAGCCTTTGGCACTAGTGAGACCCTCACCCCCCACACAAGCACCGCCTCAAAGCACACATCCAAAAGTCAAGCACGCCCCCCTCCCCGCTCTCCCTCCTTAGTATATAATCGGGCGCGCCCCTCGGCCCAAGGAACCTTCCGGGTGCCCTCGGCCGCGCCACATGGAGCTGCAGCAGCTCCTCTACGAGTCGGGGGCGCAGTGCGCCGAAGGCGGCTTGGGGGAGTCGGAGAGCTCGCTGGATCTGAGCGCCTACATGGAGCCTTGCGCCTTCCACGACGACTTCCTGGCCGAGATCTTCCAGCAGCCCGCCAGGTGGCGCTCCGCCTACGAGACCCCCTACGCCAAAGACTTCAAGGTGCCTCTCGCAGTAGGAGTACTCGTTCTATTTTTTGGGCCAATTTCTCTCCTCATCATTTGATAGTATTTCTGCACTCGTATTTGGGTACTATTCCCTCGTACAATACTTGTAGTCATCTGTCGTTTTTCAGTTGCATTTTTCTAGTATTGTATTTCATGTACTTTTATTTTATTGTATTTCTACAGTAGTATTTCCACAGTATCATTTTTGGGGTAGTATTTCTGTCAGAATATTTCTGTAGCAGTATTTTTGTATTATAATCTTACCGTCGTGCTGTTTTTGTACCATTTCTGTAGTACTATTTTAAAATAATATTACCTTTGTGGTATTTCTCTACTTGTATTTGGGTACTATTCCCTCGTAGAATATTTGTAGTAATCTGTAGTGTTTGGGTTGCATTTTTATAGTTTAACTGTACTTTTATTTTGTAGTATTTCTACAGTAGTATTTCCATAGTATAATTTATTTGTAGTATTTCTGTCAGAATATTTCTGTAGCTGTATTTTTGTTATATAATCTTACTGTAGTGCTGTTTTTGTACTATTTCTGTAGTAGTATTTTAAAACAATAGTACCTTTGTAGTATTTCTCTACTCATAATATTATAGTATTTCTGCACTTGTATTTGGGTACTATTCTCTCGTAGAATATTTTTAGTAATCAGTAGTTTTTGAGTTGCATTTTTCTAGTATTTCTATTTTATTTTTGTAGTTTAACTGTACTTTTATTTTTGAGTATTTCTACAGTAGTATTTCCAGAATATATCTATTTTTTGTAGTATTTCTGTCAGAATATTTCTGTAGCAGTATTTTTCTAGTATACTGTTACTGTAGTGCTGTTTTTGTACTATTACTGTAGTAGTATTTTAAAATGATCGTACCTTTGTAGTATTTCTCAAGTATTCCGAGAATACTGTAGTTGTATTTTTGTAACTTTCTGTGGTAATATGTCTGTAATAGTGTTTTGTATAATAGGATTACTGAGGTAGTATTATTTTTAGTATTTCAATCGAAAAAGGAGAAAATAATATGTCAGACCTTGTTTTAAACACTTTGTTTTGTCACGTTTCGTTTTTGTAGTATTAAATACTACAAAAACCTTGACAGTAATACTAAAATACCAAAATACTACCACAGAAATAGAGAAAAATACCACTCGAGAAATATTATGACAGGAATCTACCTACGGTAATACTGTGAAAATACCACAGATATACTACAAACCTTCTACGACGCAAATAGTTCAAAATACTACGGTGATAATACAAAAATACAACGATGGAAATACTACAAATATATTCTTCTGCTTTCTTGATTTGACGAAAAGAAGTAGGAAGCAGTAGAACATGCATACAATGAGTTCAATGCGATAGGACTCCAAGCTTGGGTCCGTGGGCCACGCTTTGTAACCCGGCCCTGGGTTCCAGCGAATGAGAGAGTGAGAAAGAAAGAGAGAAAGAGTTAGAGAGAGGGGGGGAGAAGAAGGAGAAAAGGGAAAGAGTGAAAGAGACTGGGTGAGAGAAAAAGATATAAAGAATGAGAGCGAGAGAAAGAGACAGAGAGAGAGTGGGGGAGAGAGAGAGAGTGGGGGGGAGATGGAAATGGAGAAAGAAATAGAAAGAAAAATAGAAAGAGAGGAATAAAGAGAATGTGACAAAGAGAGAGAGAGAGAGAGAGAGAGAAGGAAAATCAAGTCATTTTTGTATTACTCTTACAAGGAGAGAAAGCAAAGAAGAAATAAGAGAAAGATAGCGAGAAGGAAAGATGAGGAGAGAAGTAAAAAAAAGAAAAAGAAAGATAGACAGGAAGGGGGAAATAAAGAGAGTGAAAGAAAGGGAGAAAGAAAGAAAGAGAGAGAAAGAGCAAGGGCAGCATTTTAGATTTAACAGAAAGAGAGACGGAAAGAAAGAGAACGACAAAATGTGGGGGGGAGTGCAAAAGGATGAGATGACGAGAGAAAGAAAGATATAAAGCGAGACAGGAAAAATTGGAAATAAATAACCCGTTGAACAAAGAAAGAAAAACCGAGGGGGGAAAGAGAGAGAGCGGAAGAGATAGAAAAAAAGAGTGAAAAAGCGCAAGAGAGAGAAAGAATACAGCTACAGTTGTTTTGTGAGCTGCAGCTCATTTTTCTCTCGCGCTTCTCTCGGTGTTGTCCCACACCTTTGGACAGCCCTTTGGCGTAGATGTGAAAATTCCTCCCGTTCTAACGGCGCCCCCTGCGGTTCTTTCTAGGCGGACCCAGACCAGGTCTACCCTCAAGAGGCGGGCAGACTCCGCCCACACGCCATCAAACAGGAACCCTGCGAGGGGGATCTCCTGACAGGCCCCGCCCCTTTCCACGCCCACCTCTACCCGCAGTACCGGGCCCCGGTCCATTACCACCCGGGGCAGCCCACCCCGCCGCCCACCCCCGGGGCCAGCCCGCGCGCGGCCCCGCCCTCGGGCCCCCCGGGCCCCTCGACCCCGCCCAAGAGCAGGAAGCAGGTGGACAAGAACAGCGCCGAGTATCGTCTGCGGCGCCAACGCAACAACGTGGCGGTCCGCAAAAGTCGGGACAAGGCCAAAATGAGGAACGCCGAGACGCAGCAGAAGGTCCTGGAACTGGCTTCCGATAACCGGAGACTCCGACGTCGCCTGGAGAACCTCAACCGTGAACTGGACGCCCTCAGGGGGGTCCTGAGGCAGCAGCCGGCGGGGGCGGCGGCGGGGGCGCTCCACCACGACCGCTTCGGGACAAACTCCTTTTAACCTCGGGCCGTGGAAAATTTCAGCCGAACCGAATGGACGGAAGGAGAAAGGCGGAGAGAAAATGAAAGAAAGAAGGAAAAAGAGAAAAATAACAGAGAAGAAAATAAGTGAGGAAAGGAGTTAGAAAGTGAGAAAATGAAAGAAAAGACAAAACAGAAGAGAAAGAGAGAGAAAAAAGCAGAAAGAAAGACAAAGAGAATGAAAATGAGGGAAGAAAGGAGTTAAAAAGTGAGAGGATGAAAGCAAAGACAAACAGAAGAGGGAAAGAGAAAAAAGCAGAAAGAAAGACAGAGAGAAAGAAAATAAGGCAGGAAAGGAGTTAGAAAGGATGAAAGCAAAGACAAACAGAAGAGGGAAAGAGAGAAAACAGCAGAAAGACAGGGAAAGAAAATGAAAGAGAAAAGGAGGGAAAAAGTGAGAGAATGAAAGAAAAGACAAACAGAAGGGGGAAAGAGAGAGAACAAAGCAGAAAGAAAGAGTGGGTGAAAGAGAGAGGGAAAAAGACAGAATAGAGAGAAAGAAAATGAAAGGAGTGAGAAAATGAGAGAAACAGACAAACAGAAAGAAGAGGGAAGGAGAAAAAGGAGGAAAGGAAGAAAGAGAGAGTCAAAACCCAGCTCCGGTCGCTTTGGGAACAGAGCCCGGCGGATCGATTCGGAAGCGCGGCTCCTTTCCCTTCTCGGGCCGGATTCCGTCCGTCGGCGGGCCCGATCCCCCCAGCGGCGCCCCCCGAAGGACGTTTTAGGACGCGCGGTCGAGGATCGCCGAGGCGACAAAACACTTTTTTGTCGTCGCGGACTATGGAAGAATTCGGAGGACTGGCGATACCGACGAGGACGAAAGGAGCAGCTACAAATATGGCAAATGCGGTATATGCCATGTATATATATAGACCACGTCTGTCCGTATTATACATATAGAGAGAAGGAAATCAATGGCTGATCTAATCAATGCAATTCATTTGAAGATTCAATCTGTCGCGTATTTATTTTGTCCTTTGTTGAGGTATTCCTTCCGTTCCGTTGTGTATTTTCTCACGTATCGGGTCCGATATGTGATCAGGCGTATCGGAATGTATTTTTCCTCCTTTATCTTACTGTCGGGACCCGGACAGGAAACAAGAAGCAGAACCCACTCGCGTAACATTACTCACAATTTATCGGGGAGAAGAGGAACGAGCGCACGCTCCAACCGGGGATCGTCGGTCGCGGAAGGAGATCGGAACGAAGAAGTGGTCGAAATCAAACGGATCGGGGCGAGAACAAAACAGGAGTAAAACACACAGGTAAAAACGGGGATTCGCAGGGCTTGACGTATCACAACAGGAGTTTAACAGGAGTTTCGCAGACGGACCGACAAAAGGGGACTGGCGGGACAGAGTTTAAATACTGACAGGGAGCAATCCGTCAACGCGTTTAAGCCGGTGTCCGTGGGCGGGGCCGATTGGACGCCGTGGCAACCGTGACAGAACCTGGAGCCACACACACACACACACACGGCAGGGACCCATCGGGCACCGTGGCAACCATGACGATTATTCCGACGAGGGGGCGGATCCGACCGGCCCGGCTCGTCACCCGTCGGCGGGTCGACGGGAAGCTCGGCCGGTCGGTCCCGCCCCCTCTTTCGCGTTTCTGGGCGAAATACGAGACAAAAGTAGACGCGATCGAAGAAACGCTCCGCGAAAAACACCACGAGATAAAAAAAGAAATACTCGCTATTAATATCCAAATATCAAAGCAAATGACCGAATACATGATAAAACATACATCAGCATTTCGAGATGGAGGCGCACGGGCGCAGAGGCTAACGGCTCTCCGGCTAGTTTTTGTATTTACGACACGTTTCTTCTCTCTTTGTTGTTTTCTCTTCAAAGTCAAGATAGGACACGCGAGTGCCGTGTCCGATCTCCTCGCGTGCAATGTTTTACCACGTTGATATCCGTGACAATAAAGACCGTTCTAATAATTGAATTCAAACGGACTCGTTTTTACGCTGACTTACTAGCATTGATTCTATTTTGCTAGCATTCACACTAATTTGCTAAATTTCACGCTAACTTACTAGCGTTGTTGTTATTTTCTTCAGTTTCAGACTAAACTGCTAGAATTTATGCTAAATTGCTAGCATCCAAGTTAATCATTTTGGTACTAACTTGCTAGCATTTATGCTATTTTGCTAGCCTTTACGCTGACTAACTAGTGCTCACACTAACTCACGAGCATTCGTGCTAACGTGCTAATATTCTTGTCGACTTACAAGCGTTCACGCTATTTTGCTAGCATTCACGCTAACTTACTGTCATTGTCGCTATTTTGCTCGGTTTAAGGCTGAACTGCTAGAATTTATGCTAAACTGCTAGCATCCAAATGAATCATTTTTTGCTCTAATTTGCTAGCATTTATGCTTTTTTCTAGCCTTCACGCTAACGCGCTAACATTCACGCTGACTTACTGGCGTTCATGCTATTTTGCTCGCATTCACGCTAACTTATTAGCATTCACGCCATTCTAGCACTCCTTTTCTAAGCAATACATCCCAATTTGGACTTTTTTGGGCCCAATTATCCGGACGGTCTTTTATCGTGTTTGACCCCGGAGCGCCGTGTCTAATCTCATCGCCTGGGATGTTTGGCGACGTCGATATCAAGTGAGGTTACGTCGCAGCGTCGGAAATTCGCAACTGCCTTGAAACGGTTCGGTCCGTTTCATTCCTGGCACCGCTTTCAATGTTTAATTTGGTAGTATGACTGTCACTCATTCTTTGGGTGAATTTCTGCACTCACATTTTCAAAGTATTTCTGTATTTTTGTTGTATGACTGTGGGGTCTTCTTGGAGTTTTCCCTTTCCCTCAGGTCGGTTTTAGATCAGGGGAGGCCGTCTGTGCAGCCCTTTGAGACCCCTTGTGATTGAGGGTCAAACAAATAAACAGGACTCGACTTGTAGTACAGTATTATTTTTGAAGTATATCCATACGAGTTCTTTACAACATTCATCCATCCATGATCTGCGCCTCTTATCCTCAGTAGGGTCGCGGGGCTGCCGGAGCCCGGCCCATCCTCGCCAGCCGGTCGCAGGGCACACGGGGACAAAAAACACTAGGGACAATTTGGACCAGCCAATTCACCCGACATGCATGTTTTTGGAATGTGGGAGGAAACCCGCGCAAGCACGGAGAGATCATGCAAACTCCACGCAGGAAGGTTCGATCCCATGACTTCAGAACGGTGCCGCGCACGCGCTCACTAGAGTTGTCTTTTTGTAGAAATTCTGTCATCGTTTTTACGCGGCGGTATTGTTGTATCATAGTATTACTGCGGTATCCATCTGTGTAGTACTATTCTCCAAGTATATCTTTGTAGTATTTCTTTGGTATTTTGGAGTATGACGGGAGTAGAATCTTTCTAGTATTTCTTTTGTACTTGGAAGAGGAAGTGTCAAACGGCGTCCGTCCCTCAAACGGGAAGTCCGTCACAGAACGCCTCACGAGTTGCCACCGGGGTCCCGAGTCCCGGACTTCGGGGGTCCCGAGTCCTGGATTTCATAAATTCTAAGTCCTGCATTGATTTCAGGGGTCTCAGGGCCTGGATTTCAAAAGTCCCATGAGTCCTGGATTTCAGGAGTCCCTTTTGTGGTGCAGGGGTCTCAAACTCTACTGACCAGAGGGGTCCTGAGAGGTCAGGGGCCCAAAATCAGGATTGGGAGAAATAAAATGCATTCTTGAGATCCTTTTCTACACAAAATAGGATTTAAGGGGGCAAAAAACACCCTGTTAAGAATATATATGAAAATGAAATGATCAATAATAGAATTACAAATACATGACCAAAGAAATCATATTCTCTCTCTCTATTACTCTTTGTGTCTCTTTCTATTTCTTTCTCTCTCCCTCTTGCACTCTCTCTCTCTCTCTCTTTTTCACTGTCACTCTTTTTCTTTCCCTCTTTCTTCCTCTTACTTTGTTCATCACTCACTATATCTCTTTTTCCTCTCTCTTTCTCACTCTCTTTTCTCTTACTCTTTCTATTTTTCTTTCTTCCCCTTTTCTCTCCTTGTGTTCTTTCTCTCTCGCCATCTCTCTCCCATTTTTTTTCTTCCTCTTTCTCTCTTTCACTCTTTCACTCTTTTTCTCTTTCTGTACCTCTCTTTCTTTCGTTTTCAGGAATCTACCCGTACGGCCCCCCCCCGTGAGTGTTTAATCCACCGTGTGGCCCCCGAGCTCAAAAGAGTCTGAGACTTACAGCGACATCTAGTGGTCAAGTTGAAGGCAGCGTTCCTTTAAGAAGGGATGGAAATCAAACGTGAAATTGGGGAAAAGGAAAAGCAAAGTGGACTGAAAAGCCCGAATGGCCGGGAGGCCTGGCCGCCCGCCATCTTTCTTCCCTTTCCCCCGGTCGGCCTCCGTCTGCGGGGGTCTTCCTGGGGGAGCACTCCTGGGGGGGGCGCCTTTCCAAATGCTTGGGATGGTCTGGGTTTCCCTTTCCACACGTCCGGATTGAGCAATCCCATAGCAAATTCAAGCAAGACATTCAGCAGTGGGCCAACTAGGGTTCAGGGGGACGCGTGCGGCCCCTCTCCTTTTTTTCATCGGGACGGACGAATCCAAACGGGAAAAACGGGAAAAAGAAGGCATTGCGATCCCGTCCATAAAACACAGGAGTCCGGAACGACGTGACAAAATACACGACGAAATCCAGAACCGAATGCAAAAAAAGACACCAAAAAACACGACATTGAGTCCCTGTCACAAAATTGACTCCGAATGTATTTATTTCGTATTTTGGGAGCTTTTTCTCCTGTCGGAGTATTTCTAGAGTAATATCCTAGTTTTATTTTTGGGAGTATTTCTTCAGTCGTTTTTTTTCATTTTGAAATGTTACTCGGGCTGTCAAACAGGCGGCCCACGGGCCAGATCAGGCCCGCTAGGGGATTGAATCCGGCCTCAGAGAAGCGCAAGAGAAAAACAAGCTGCAGGTTGAAATATGTCCACTTGATGTAGCCAAGGAAGGCCAGGTGCCTCCAACAAAGACACTGGACTTGTATTTATTTCTCTCTCTCTCTCTCTCTCTCTCTCTCTCTCTCTCTCTCTCTCTTTCTTTTCCACCCCTTTTCTCCCACTCTGTCTCTTTGTCTCTCTCTGTGTCTTTTAACCTCTTGTGCTCCAACTTCCTTTTTTCCTTTTCTCTTTTCTTTTTTCTCTTCCTACCCTTCGCGCTTTCTTTTCTCTTTTCTCTCCTTCTGTCTTTCTATTAGTTTTTGGATTTCTTTCTTTCTTTTCTTTTTCCCCTCTCTCACGATCTCTTTTGTTTCTCACGCTCTCTCCCTCTCTCTCTTTTTTCTTTCTTTGTCCCGCCCTCTCTCCTTTTCCCTCCCTCTTTCTCTTATTTCTTGATCTCTCTTTTTCTTCAATCTACTACTCTGGCCCCCGTCAGAATGTTTGTTCGATCGTGTGGCCCCCAGAGTTCAAATGAGTTTGACACCCCAGTATTATAGTATTACTGTAGTTTTTTCTGTAGCATTCCTATTGTATTTTTTTTCTCTTCAGAATGAACAAAGCCTTCCGGGCCGTATTTGGCCCGCAGGCCGTAGTTTTCCCACCCCTGCTCTAATTGCCATTCAAATTCACTTCTATTTTCTTTTCGATATATGCGAAGAAAACAAAGAGGCGGCCCCCGGTGGTGCGGGGCCGTATTACGGACGATGAACGGAAGACAAACAAATAGGGTGGCGGAGATATCGGCCCCGCCCATCCGTCGTGTCGTCCGACCGGGAGCGCCGGTCGGATCGCGGGACGGCTCGGCCAATGGCGATCGGCCTCAAAACTCGGAGTTATCGGACTTTCAACTTTGACCTTACGTCAGTGTGTCGATGCGGGAAGAGGGGGCGGGGTCAGAGTTCAGTTTGTTGAGGGAGGGGCCTCGGACACTTGAAGGGGCCTAGCAAATCTTCTTGCCAGTCACTGTCCATTTCTTCACTCGGTCAATATGGATGATTGTGTCTGGAATGGAGTGATATCAAGCACTCTGTGGTATCTGGAATAGGATCAGGAGATATCACCCGGGATCGTTCCGTCGAGTCGCGCGCTATCGTTGGCTAACGTCTGCTAGCACTCGATTACTGAAGACCCTGGCACTCTGTTGCAAGTGGAACCCTTCTGGTATCAATGTATTTCAGGGAGGCGGCTGGGGCATCTGCCTAGCATACCTTCCAAGAAAGTTTGGGTCATGTTCCACCGGCGGAAGGTCCGCCTACGACACGCCGGGGAGACTTTTGTCGGATGGCCCCGGAACCTGTCCAAATCCTTTCCGGGCGAGAGGAATCGGTCGGGGACAGGGATGTCAAATAATGTGCTATCGTTGGCTAACATCTGCTAGCACTTGGGTTCAATTGGTCACTAAGGACTCCTTGCACTTTTTTCAAAAGGATGGGATGCAAGTGGAACCCTTCTGGTATCAATGTATTTCAGGGAGGCGGCTGGGGCATCTGCCTAGCATACCTCCCAAGAAAGTTTGGGTCATGTTTCACCGGCAGAAGGTTCGCCAAAGACAAAGGACTCCTTGCACTTTGTCAAAAAAGGATGTGCGGACCACTTCTTGCACGAATCCATTTCAGGAAGGCGGCTGGGGCATCTGCCTGGCACACCTCCCTAGAAATGTTTTGGCCATGTCACACCACCAGGAAGCCTGGATGGGACACGCCGGGGAGTCTCCTTCTTTCAGCGGGCCCGGGACCCGGCGGGGATCCCTTTCAGGTTATACCGAGTCGCTAGGGACCGGGAAGTCTCGGTACTGGGCGTCCCCCCCCGTGTGTCCGGGTGGAACACGGCTCGGGTCGAGGCTATAAAGCAGCGAGTGTCCGACAGCCGATCGGAAGCGGAGAGAAGGAAAAAAACAAAGCGCTGTACTTCTTTCCGTCCAGACGGGACGTCAGCAGCGCTAAAGCTCAGGCGCTTTAAGCCGATTCCGAGTCGCCCCTCTACTCCGGCGGACTTTCACCTCGCCGGGACTCGCACCTTCAACCGGCCTTCTGCCAAAACGTCCTCGCCTCGGCTAATCCCAAAAACGAACTGATTTTGTTTTTTGGGACGATAAATAAAAATGTCAATACGAGCTACATGACTAAATCTTAACGGAGCTTGCGAATTCAACAGTCCTTTTTGGCCGACTCATGTTGCGCTAAGAGCTCATGTGTAAGTCTCCTCCCGAACGTGCTTCCCTGAAATAAGTCAACTACACTTTTTACGCCATCTTTTCATCACAAACAGGCTTTTCTACCACAGACTTTTTCAAATCTCAATATCTGTCATGAATCACCTGTTCCCGCTCCTTTAGCGCCAACTGCCTCATACTGGCTCACGATCAGTACTCGGACCCACTCCCGTGTGTCCCCTTATGTCAGTCTGTCTACGAACCTCTGTGTATACGAGGCAAACCTTTTTCGACCCTGCCTCACGCCAGTCCCGTTTTTGTTCCGATTGTCTCTGGCTACGACCTGTTTCGATCCCGACCGCGTCTGCTCTACCGTCCCGGCTTACGACCCATTTTTGATCCCGAAGACGTCTACTCTCCTGTCCCGGCTTACGACGCGTTTCCGACCCCGACCGCGCTTTGCTCTCCCGGTCCCAGCCGACAACCCGTTTTTCCGTTCCCGACATCGCCATCGCTCGCTACGGAAGATCCACTCCCGTGTTCGGATCACGATCGGAGGACGAGAGCGACTTGCTTCTCGCGTCCGGGGAAGCATTTGGGCTGCGGGTGCTGCCCTTCCTCTTTCTTTCAATAAAACTTGTGGTAAACGTTACGCGATCGGGTCTACCCTTTGCGCTGGTCCTGACAATATCGTAATGTCCGTTACTTCAGTAAGGTAGGGTAGGGGGTAAAGTAGGAGCAAGAAAGAAAGAGCCGCGCTTCAGTGAGCCTAAACGATCGGCCGGTCGAATGAATAAAACGCCGATACCGATACCCGTCAAATTCCACAATATCGGCGCCGATTATCGACCCGCCCGGTAATCGGTCGACCCGCGATCTATAGATGTTATTTAGTCGTCGTCGTATGCTCTCGGTCGGTCGTGACGTTTGTCTGTCGCGATGTTTCATTTCTCACCCCGAAAAGCAAAACGAGCACAGAAAATGCACTTTTCTTATAAAATGACATGGATATTTCAATACAGGTCTGAAAATGGCCATCATTTTATTTTTCCAAAACGGTGTGCCGGCGCGCCAAAGTCACGAGCATCGAAACGCAGAGAGGTGTCGGAATGGGACCGACCTGACCCTAAACCGGGGGTGGGCAAACTACGGTCTGCGGGCCGGGAGCCGGGCGCCAGTTGCTTTCATCCAGCCCTCTGAACCAAACTGGTCAAAATATCATTTCATAGTAAATGGAGTCAGTGGGTCGGATGCCTTAAGGACACTCGTGGTCTTAAGCAAGTGTTCGAGAGAGTTTTCTTTAACTTGAGGATGAAGATGGTGAAAGTAAGAGAAGGACTGTTCCGAATGCCAACCCAAACCCCCTAAAACATGGAAAAGAAGTTTTTTCCGGCACGTCTAAGAATGACACGTACCTGGACGTTCCACAGAAGCAGCTTGACAGAGGCCGCAATTATGATTTCAGCCAGATGACGGCGTCAGCGAGTATTTTGACCACCACTTTCGACATAACATTTCAGGGAAATACATAAAACGTATCTTGTAAAAAATGCTCGCTGCACATCCCGGAGTACTCTGAGGGCTGCCGGTCTTTCCGATCGATTGCAGGTACGCATCCGTCCGTCCTTATCAAAAGGGATTCGATATGACGCCAAATCGGGCTTAGAACCTTACCGGTTCGCACGGGCCACCGCACAGCAAAAAAATCCCCACAGTAAAAAGTGGTGGTCATAATCTTCCGTCACGATGATTGATCATCGTTTTTATTCAACTGCCGCGCGCTCAGGGTCTGTCGCCGACCATCACGGCGCTTATGTTTCCGGGGAATGCGACCTGACGTCTCGTGGAAGGGGTCCATATGTTATTTTTGTTGTGGGTGGGGGCGAAAAATAAAGGGAAATCAAAGAAAACAAACATAGCTTTTTTTATCTAGTGTAGCCAAACTTTGTTTTCGATTCGTGTCCGTACGACACATCACTGTGCTTTACGGCACCCAAAAGATCCCGGATGAGAGAAGTGGGCGGGGTCCCAACAAGTTTTTTCTTCTACGGGCCTGAAAACGTCTCCTTCCGTCAACAAATTTGATGAAACACGACTTTTACATTTAGCGTTTTGATGTAAAAGTCCCTTTTTGGAGGTTTTGAAAGTGTCGTGACGTCACAGGGGGCGCGTCAGGAAGGGATAACGGCCGTTTGGCGCGGGCGCGAGCAAAGCAGATGTGCGCGGAGATAAGCTTGATTGACAGCAGTCGAGGAGGAGGGGCAAGCGGAGGCCCCTCCCCCTACCGGAAGTGTGCGCACCCCCCGCGGCTCACTTCCCCTTTTCGGAACTTCTCCCTGCACACGCACGCGCAGGCACGCACGCACGCACGCGCATCCTCGAACACTTGACACGTCGATCGTCGGTCAAACGTAGAAGAAGAAGCCAAATAGAATTTCGTGCAGATAGTGCAATGTCGGCCACGTCACTTGAAAACTGTGTGAGTCACGGAATGACTCTATATCGTAATTGGTTCATTGGTTATCAGATCACTATTTCCGTTACTTGAAAAAGAAGTTACATCATGTTCAAAAAGGGGTAGTAAGAAGCAGATGCTTCTATTCCCTCCCCCTTCATCTTCCCTATGAAATACTCCAATTACATAGCAACAATTGTAATAATATTAGTAATGACAGTTCTGACATAACAATAGCAACAATAACAACAAAGTTAACCATAGTTGTAAACGCAGTATTTCCAATCTCACTCCTATCCCATTTTCTTCATCCCTGTATTTCGCCAGGAATGTTTTTTGTATTTAAATTTGAACAAGCGAATTGTTGGACATTGTTTGATCTCATCTTTTCAATGATTCCGTAGTCTGACTCCACACACAGACACACACATACTTTTCCTGGCGGTTCTCACCTTTGGGATTTTGAATTGACCACAGCCCCTCGAGTTATAATTTCCCTCTTTCCGAATGAATCATTTCTGGGTGTTTTCTGGCACTATGTTTTTGTTGACTTTAAATAGCACTTGTGCAGTGACTAAATCATCCAATTTTAATCATTTGGACTGCAGGAATTAAATGTGTGTACGACCTCGATAGCCTAACCTGCGTATGGTTGTAATGGCACCTTTTCGGAGGATAAAAAAGGGGCCGGAGTGAACTTTTGTCATGATTGCCCCAGACTTCTGCACAATATGTTAAATATGGCAGAACTAGAGAACAATATCAAAAAATCCAATACATTATAGTTTAAAAAGAATTTGGCTTTATGAATGATTAAAATGTTTTTAGATACCTTAGTTTGTATGTGTCTGTATGTGTGTTTTCCAGCTTCATTTCTTGTCTATTAAGACCCCCCAAAACTCAATTTCTGATAGCGCTTCTATTGCAGCAGCATACATTTTGACTTCTAAGTCTTGATTTGCCTTGCGATGACCAAAGAATATGACTTTGTTTGAAGTTAAAGATCATTTATTTATATCCATCCATTCTTTTAGGTTCACACAAGTCACACACACATTTATTGATGACGCCCTTAATCACAAAAATGTCTCAAAGGACTGCACAGGATTACAATTACAAAATGACACAATGACCTGATCTTAAACCAGCATGCGGGCAAGGAACAACTCAAAAACCTCAGTGTGAGGAGAAAAGAGAAACCTTGAGAAAGGACCTCACATGTGGTAATCCCCCTTCCAAGATTGACCAGGGTGAAAACAATTAGCATTACTGTACACATATTAGGTAAGATGTTGAAAATGTCCAGAAAGTGCATGACATCAACGATGGCCCCGGTCTGCTAACCGGTCCAGAAAGTCTATGACGGCCACGACGCTGCCTCCCGTCTCTGCCAGCCGGTAAATGCAGGGGTTGACATGCTGCAGGTCAGACGCCGGTCCGCTGACCCATCCAGGTTAATTAGTTCACGATTAATACAGGTTACCCAATCAATATAGTTATCGTTTGAATAGAAAATGTTAGTGTCGTCTGCAAATAGGACTATTTTCAATAGTTTTGAAACATTTAAAATATCGTTAATATATAAATGAAATGACTTTGGACCCAGGATAGAACCCTGTGGTACACCACAACAGATGTCCAAGTAGTCAGATGACAACCCTCCCATTTTTTACATATTACTTCTTCCCATCAAATCACTTTGAATCCATTGCGAAGCCACGCCCCTGATGCCATATCTTTCCAGTTTTTTGAATAGTATATTATAAAGAAGTCTTTTTGAGTCAAAGGATTTGAAATGTTCTGAGCGGTCTTCAGGTCGCTTAAATGGAAAAAAAAAACAGTTTCTCCCGCTCTTGAAGTGCAACCAAGAGAAAAAAGTCAAGGGTATCATCAAATTATAATTACTTTTTTTTTTTAGATTTTTTTCACATCTATGATAACTTATTCAACTGCCTGTTAAATATGGTGTGGAAACAAAACCTGCTATTATCAAGAAGCCCAAAAAAGGCATGAATCGCTACCCTCGCTAAATTGCATGGCCGTCACCAATCAACACATTTACTGCCCTCTAGCGGCAGGAAGGAAAATTTGTTTTTCATTTATTTTTAATTGAGAAGTTTTGATAGAAATTAGCTGGAGACTTTTTTTCGGCATACTTAGAAATTTAGAGCAGGCCGGATTGAATCATCCGATAGGCAGGGTCTGGCCCGCGGGCCTTATGTTTGTCATTGTTGCAATAGATCATGTCATGTTGAACTTTCTCTTGACCAGTATTAAGGCCAGTAAATATAGAATTACAGAACGGGGGAGCACAACGGAAACGGGTCCAGAAAAGACGTCCGCAACAGGTATCGGGCAGGAAACGGGGCAAAACGGGTCGATGGCCGGGACGGGGGAGCAAAACAGAAACGGGTCCAGAAAAGAGGTCATCAACAGGTATCAGGCAGGAGAAAACAGGGCAGGAGAATGTCGGAGAGTACAAAAGCTTGGCTAGCTGAGAGCATAGGTTCGCAGAGGGTCTGACGGGTTCCTCTTGGAAGACAGGGGTTTAAAAAGAGTCGGGGAGCCAATCAGCGACCGGGGCTGTTGGCGCCAAAGGAATCCGTAATCATGACATGAACCTAAAATGGCCGTGCGTATGTAGAATCCACTCATAACATTATCGTCGTACTCGTAACACTGGGAAGACAAAAGTAATCCACGAACGAAAGTATCCGTCTGCTACTCCCTCAGTGTCAATAGTATCGACATTTGGATCGATCCACCCGTCTTTACCCCCCGAGTATGCGTGCGAGCGCGTGGAGAGAAGAGCTCCCATCGGACAAGATTTTTGCTTTTTTGCTTTTATGTCTGGCAGAAAAATGGCCGAATGTTTTGGGCTTTTGGTCGAGATTCAAACGTCTTCACGTGCGCACGGTCGAGAACGGCTCACGAGCATAAATCACGAATCGCGGGGGGTGGAAAAGGGGGGCGTGCGTGCGTGCGGGATAAGATTGCAGGCTCACCCCGTAAGACAGAGATAACATTTCAGCTCAAAAAAGAAAGAATGAAAGATAGAGAGAGAAGGAAGAAAGGCGTAGGGAGAGAGAGAGAAAGAAAAAGTGGGGAAATGTGAGGGAAGGAAATAAAAAGAAAAATTGAGAAAGAGCAAAAAAGAAAGACAAAGAGAACAAGAGAGAAAAAAAAAGAAAAAGATAGAGTAAGAAAGAAAAGAATGAAAATTAAACAGAGTGAGAAATATGGAGAGAAAGAAAGATGGAGAGAGAAAGAAGAAACAGAAAGAAAGGAGAGAGAGAGAGAGAGAGAGAGAGAGAGAGAGAGACCTACAGTCGTATAGACGCCTGGTTTCAAACTGCAGGTCTTTATTTGGCTCTTTTTCTTCTTCTGCGCGGGCCGGATTCAATCCCCGGCCGGGCCTGACACGGCACGCGGGCCGTATGTTTTTGTCGGTGTCGTATTTCCAAACAGAAGCCGAAATGTTTGGCTCGGGTGAGTCAGCGAGGGCGTCGCGCTCACCGAAAAAGGGAAACGAAAAAAGTGAAAAGAAAGGCCCAAAACCCCGAGGTCAGCAACGGCCTCTGAACTGTCTCCTTTCCCAGCAGGGGGCGACGCTTGGCATTTTCAGAATCAGAGAGCCCCTTGCCCTGACTTCCAACCCTTAAAGTCCTCGCTCTAACCCTAACCCTCTCACCCTAAACTTTCATCCCAAACCTACCCGTCTAACCCCTAACCCTCTCACCCAACACCTACCCTCAAACTCTCCCAACTTCTAAACTAACTCTAACCCCAACCCTCTAATCCTAAACCTACCCCCCTAACCCCTAACCCTGTCACCCTCAACCTACCCTCAAACTCTCCTAACTTCTAAAATAACTCTCACCCCACTAATCCTAACCCCCTAACTTTAACCCCTAAACTTAACTCTAAACCTAGCT
This sequence comes from Urocampus carinirostris, assembly GCF_059441175.1. NCBI lineage: Eukaryota > Metazoa > Chordata > Actinopteri > Syngnathiformes > Syngnathidae > Urocampus > Urocampus carinirostris. The sequence goes on along the minus strand of NC_142352.1, from coordinate 278,982 downwards.
CTTAACCCTCTATGACTATACCCAACCCCCTAACTCTAACCTTAACCAGTGTTGCGTCACGGTTGCCATGGCACCCAATCGGCCCGCCCGCGTGGCACCAGCTGCAGCTTGTTGACAGATCGGTGCCCTGTCCGTATTTAAACTCCGTCCTGTCGGTCCCCTTTGTTCGGTCCGTCTGCAGATATCTGTTTTTACACGGCGAGCCCTTTTTCGCCTGTCCTGTTTTTTGCTCTTGTTTGTCTCCCGCTACGATCTGTTCTCCCGTCCCGAATAACAATCAGTTTTTGATCTCGACCGCGTCTACTCTCCTCTCCTGGCTTTCGACTCGTTTCCGATCCCGACTACGTTTTTGCTCTTCTATCCCGGCGACTGACCTGTTTTTTCCGTTCCCGACACCGCCGTCGCTCGCCACGTTCAGAGGGACCTGCTTCTGCGTCCAGCGACCCCCGGATTGTGGATGCAAGCCCCTCCCTTTCTTCTAATAAAACTTGTGAGAAACATTACGCGAGTGGGAGTGGGTCCAGTTTCCGTTCTGGTCCTGACATGTTGTGAATAACAGCGCTATTATTCCAGTCAGGGTCTCTCCACAATCGTGACTTTTTCTGTCCTAACAACGCCGTTACTGTTAATGACGGACCCAAGCGCAGGTTTTATACGTTGACGTACGTCTTTTTGTGTCATTACGGACCTTCGGTGTGGTTACGGGTGTTTTCATGGGTTTTTTCAAGGCTCTCCAAACTTTTGAGAGTTACTTTTTGTTCCTAATGAGCGCAAAGCCCACCGACTTTCGTATGAATTTCCAGAAGAGCAATTTAGCCAGATGGCTTGCTAAATGGCTGAAAAGGTTGCTTAATAGCCAGCTAGAAAGGTAAACAGGTCGAAAATGAAAAGGAGCTCGACAGCTAGCTAAAAGAGTGAAAAGCCAACTTAATCACCAGAACAAAAGCTAAAAATACCTATATAGCTAAATAGGAAGGTGTCACTGTTGCCATGGCGCCCAATTGGCACCAGCTGCAGCTCATTAACAGATTGGCTTTCTGTCTATTTAAAGCTCAATGCTCTCATTTTTCTTTTGTCAGTCCGTCACCGAACCCCTGCCCCGCAAAACGTGGGTTCTGACTCAATCCTGTTTTCCTGTTGGTATATTCATCCGGTATTGTTCCCGTTTATTTTTGTCCTGTTTAATATCGGTTTCCAGTTTTGTTCCCGCCTATTTTTGTCCTGTTTATTATTCCTTCCAGTTTTCGTTCCCGTCCCGTTTGTCCTGTTTATTTTCGATATCCTGTTTGATTATCTATCCTGTCTGTCTGTCCCGTCCTGTCCGGTATCGACCCCATCCGACCGATATCTGCTCGGGCAATTGGAATGGATCTCGTCGGTCTCTGGCTTCCTATCGTTTCACGCCAGATCGCTGTCTAACTGCATGACTCCCCATTTATTGTAAAATAAAAGGTTTGTGTGAGAACGTCACGCGTTTGGGTCCCGATCCTGTTCTGGTTCCTGACAAAAGGAACTCGAGCTTGAAAAATAGCATAAAAAATATCAAAGCGAGAGAGCTTGCTGGAAAAATGATACAATTCTAGCGGGATAGCATGCTAAATGGGTGAGAGGGTAGCTTAATAGTGAGCTAGAAATCTAAAGGGGTCCAAAGTGGGCCCCCTGTTAGAGACCCCCCCATCTAGTAGGTCGTGCTGAGCTGGCACACCAGAGGTCGGACCCTCTCCTTAGCCTCAGTGCGCTAGGCGAGGCTAACCCAAAGCGTCCTGGGAAAAACCCCGGTTCGGGGCTCGGACTTTGACTCTTTAATCCGGGCTTAAAGTCGGCCCGTAGCCTCGGGTCTCCGACATACGTCCCCGGGCCTCCCCGCGTCCCCCGGGGGACGTCCCCCAAAACGCGTCGGACGACCTCGAAATCCCCGGCGGCGGGGCGCCCGCGTCGAAGCGCCGCATCCTCTTGGCTAAGCGCCTAGCGCTCGCCGTTAGCTCACTTCCTGTTGGAGCAACGGCGTCCACGTTTGGCAACCGTGGCAGAAGAAGAAGTTCTCTTTCCTCACCGCGCCGTCACAACGTTCAGTTCGCTGGCCTCCCCGTTCGAGGACGCGTCGGTCCGGTCGGTGTTTCCATCACCACCCTGAATGTTGTAATTCGAGATCAACAAAACCGGCTAACGGAAAGAGAAGAAACTTGATTTGAATTGGCGACAAAGCTAAAGAAGGCATCGGTGAAGCCTTTGTCTCAAGTGTCCGTTGTTGTGTTTAAGAACAGCTAAATGCTAATTTCAAGACCCCGAAGGTAACCCGTTTAATTTCAACGTTAACAATTAGCGACAAGGCTAATGACGGCATCCGTCAGGCTAAAGGTGATCCGTTCCCTTTTAATGCTAGCAATTAGCGAAATGGCCGATGACGTCATCGAGCGGGCGCGGCCTCCGCCCCCGGCGTACATTCCCCGGGCGACGTCCGGCGGCCGTCCGCGTGCCCGTAATCTTAATCCGCCGTTTTAAGCCCGCTAACGTGCGGCTAACGAGACGGGCGATTAGCGTCCCACAATGGCGCCGTTGTGCTTCGACCTTTCGGCGGATCGGCATGTGACTCATCTGAGGCGCCGACGCCGCGGCGAGCTAACACCTGCGCCGACGAGGGGGGTCGCACGGGGGTCGGTCGGAGGTCGCGCAGGGGTCGCGCCCCGGCCGCTCGGCGGCATGCGGTCACAAGTGAAGAATTATGGGAAATCTTCTGAACGGGAGAATTGTTTTTTTGCTTTTCCGATCGGTTTAGCGCCACCAAGCTAGCTAATTGTTATGATTTCTATTCTGGAGGAACATACGAGCGAGTGACGCGTTGTTCACGAACGTAACGGCTCTCTGAGCTGGCTCTTTGAGGTGAACGACAGGAGCCGGATCCTTTTATGACTCCGTTCAACATACTCGTCTTTTTATGATGTATGTCGTGTCATATCAAGTCAAGTCAAGTCATTTTTATTTGTTTGGCCCTTAATCACAAAGAGTCTCAAAAGGCTGCGCAGGTTATTGCACAGATCACACCATCCCCTGATCTGAAACCAACATGAGGGCAAAGAAAAACTCCAAAACCTCAACATGAGCAAAATGAAGAAACCTTGAGAAGGGACCGCACATGCGGTCATCCCCCTTTCAGGATGACCAAGCCAAAATGGAAGTTGCATTAACAAATAATACACAGACAATATGTCAACATAAAACTATAGGTTATTCATATGCTATAGAGTAGAAGTGTGTTTTCGATTGAAACATTTCCACTGAGGTTGTAGATCCGATCTCAGGGGGAAGAGCATTCCACAGCACCGGGGCCCAGATGGAGAACACTGTTGGATTTCTTCTTGGCTCTTGGCATCACGAGTAGACCAGCGTTTTCAGAACGAAGACTTCAGATCGTAACATAGGGGGAAATCGAATCTGAAAGATATAAGGGAGCAAGTCCATGCATGATTTGGTATAATACCAACAGAACCTTAAAATCGCATCTTAGGCTAACAGGGAGCCAATGCAGGTTAGCCAAAATTGGGGTGACGTGATGGTACTTTTTTGTCCTTGTTAAAAGCCTGGCTGCAGCATTTTGTACCAGCTGAAGGCTTTTGATTTTGGACTTCGGGAGACCGAAGAGTAGGGCATTACAGTCCTCGAGACAGGAAGTAACAAACGCGTGAGTTATAATCTCTGCATCCGACAGAGACAGCATAGGACGAATTTTGGGCTAGCAATATTCTAGTAATATTCTTAACGTGTGTTTGAATGGACAGATCGTGGTCAAGAGTGACACCTCCATTTTTAACGGAGTCACTCTGGGTGATATTCCATTTGTCAATGTTCAAAGCTGTTTTTGAGAACAAGTCGCGGCATTTAGATGGACCAATCGCTAACATTTCGGTCTTTTCAGAGTTAAGGCGCAAGAAGATGAGTGACATCCACTCTTTGATCTCAGGGAGTCCGGCCTCCAAATTTCCACAGTTTAGTGTGACAGATTCCTCCATCGGAAGATATAATTGGGTGTCATCTGCGTCGCAATGGAAACTGTTATTATACCTGCGAATGATATCACCTCATGGAAGCATGTCAATGCTGAAAAGAAGGGGGCCAAGTACTGAACCCTGTGGAACACCAAAGGTCACACTGAAGGGCTCAGATGTCATTTCGCCATATTTAACACAGTGCGTCCTATCTGAGAGGTAGGATCTGAACCATAAGAGGGACCGATCCATTTTCCCAACCGTTCTAGTCCGATATTATGGTCCGCCGTGTCAAAGGCAGCACGAAGGTCCAGCAGCAGCAAGACTGATGAAGCGCCAGAGTCCATTTCCGGTAGCAGATCATTGGTGACCTTAATCAGAGCTGTTTCAGTAGAGCGGTTAGCCCTGAATCCCGATCGCATGGATTCGAAAAGATTGTTCTCGGATAGGAAATGATTCAGTTGCCGTGCCGCTACTTTTTCAAGTACATTAGAAAGAAACGCTAGGTTGGACCCAGGTCTAGAATGACATACGCTTTCTGGATCAAGGTTGGCTCGTTTCAGTCTAGGTTTAATAACAGCGGACTGGAACAACACCTGAGGAGAGCGATATGTTTATCAAATTTAGAACTGAAGGTCCACGGAGCCCAAAAAGACCTTTCATCAGAAAACCCGGAAGCGGGTCAAACGGGCAAGTCGGCCGTATTCAGCATCTAACTAAGATGAGCGATCTGACATACTAAATCCTTTGTGTTTTTTCCACATACTAATCATTTCATGTTTTTTTTCGACATTTTGGATATTCTATCCCCTTTTGTGTTTTTTCAAGATTTTTGACATACCAAGGTGTTTTTTTCGACATACGAATCATTTACTGTTTTCTTTCGACATTTTCGACATACTTACTTGGCCCTTTGTGTTTTTTAAACATTTTGAACATCCTAACCTTTTTCCCCAAAGAAGAAATCTCACATCCTCTTCGTAGTTAGTCCGTAGAAATTCTATACCGTATCTCCAGTGCATATTTTGACATATTTAATGTCTAATATCCGGTGCATCCGTTCAATAGGGTCGGTGTCAAGCTTAAAAAAGAGACATTTAACTTAGGAACGATCGTCCAGAACCGCGGTCGTAAGTCGGCAGCGTCTGTACTGCAAAAATATGATTGTAATACTACAAAAATACTAAAAAATGACTTTCAAACTACTACAAATGAATATAGTGATACTACAAAACGACTATAGCCGTTCTATGAAAAATCTCTCGTAATACTACAAAAATAATACTGCAGTAGAACGACCTCATGAGATAGAAATACTACAGAACAGAAAGTAACGACAACAACAAAAATGCAACAACAAAAAATAATTGAGTCATACTACAAAAAACGATATCATAAAATTATAAAATGACTCTCCTGATACGACAAAGAATCGACTGCAGAAAATTCAAGAAACGTAATGCAAAAGATGACAGAAACCCAATAGAATAATAACAAAAATCGACTAGGGAAATACCACATAAATACTACCAACAAACAACAATGAGAATACTACAAAAGTACTACTATAGTCATAGGACCAAAATACAATTGTGATTCTACAAAAATACGTCCGCAATAATACAAAATGAATACTACAAAAATTCGACTGAAAAATCTATTGTTAAGAAGTTCTTTTTTTCCCCTTTTGCATTATTTTGCTAAAGCCTGCAAGCTCTTTGGGGTCCCCGACCCACTGGTTGACAAACAATCACAATTGGCAGAGAACAAAAAAAAATGATGACATTGCATTTACACCAAATGACCACCAGGGCGCGCTCGGCGGTCATTTTTCATCAAAGTTTTGCAAGTGTGGAGTTTGCCTGCACTGAGCATATCAAATCCCTAATTCAGACTTTGATGTTAGAACAGGGGTGTCAAAATCATTCTCGCTGGGGGGACACATGCTAGAAAAAATTAATCTCACGGGGGGCGGACTAGTAAGTTTAAGAGAAAGCGAGAAAAAAAGAAAGAGAGAGAGAGAGGAAAAAGGGAGACAGAGCAAGACAGAGAGAGGGAAGGTAAAAGAGGCAAAAAGGGAGGGAGTGAAAAAGAGAGAGCACAATTAAGAGAGCGAAAACGAGAGAGCATCATAGAGAAAGGGAGAAAGGAAAGAGAAAAAAAAGAGATAAAAAAGAGACAGAAAGAGAAAAATAAAGAAGTAATTGAAAGAAAGAAAGAGCAAAAGAAAAGAGAATAGAAAAATACAGAGAAAAAAGGCAGAAAGCAAAAAAAGAGTGAGCATGAGATAAAGGGGGAGAAAGAAAAAAAAGGAAATAGCAAAAGACAAAAAGAGAGAAGATTTTTTTTAAAAAAAAGGGAGCGAAACAGAGACAGGGTGAAAAATACATGGGGAAAAAAAGAAAAAGGAAGAGAGAAATAGATAGAGAAAAGAGAGAGAGAGCGAGAGAAAGGGAGAGAGGAATAGAGAAAAAAGAGAGAGAAATAAACAAACACTACTAAAGTTGTTTTGCGTTTCAAACCTCAGCTCATTTTTCTCTCACACTTCTCTCGGTGTAGTCTTGCGGGCCATATTAAAACCCCTGGCGGGCCCGATCTGGCCCGCGGGGCACCTGCTTGTCACCAGTGATGTAGAACATATCACAGAGACAAGTACTTGACCTGAAAACGGGTTAACAAATAAGACGCATGGACTCGATTGACCAGAAGAGGGAGCCAAAGCAAGGTGAATCACCTACTGCTCAGCGATATTCGAGATCGGGGGTGGGCAGTCTACAGCTCGCGGGCCACATGCGGCCCTGACAAGCGTTTTCATCCGGCCCACCAAACCCACATGCTCAAAATAGAACTAGAATATCTACAGAAGAAGTAAAGTGCTACTAATACAAATTGTTTTTTGTTTTTTTGTTTGCAAACTTTGTCCCCGTTGTCCCTTTGCGTGTCTCCAACCCAAATACTATAACATGACTACTAAACTATATATCAAATTTAGTTCTTAAAAACAGGGACCTTGTTTCTCATTTTGCTTTCATTCTGAAAAAATACCTGGATAAAAATATCAGAAAAATACGACAACGCGTATACTATAATACAAACGTACTAATGCGGAGATATTACAACAGAAATACTACAAAAATATAACTTCAGTAATGTTACCAAAAAACTCAAGAAAGATGACAAACACATGGAAATGTGACAAAAATACTACTATGGACCGACTTCAAAAATACTTCTATGGACGTACTACAAAAATAGCACTATGGTAAGAAATAACGTCGTACAACTCACAAAACATCTCCGCTCGGGTGGCCGACGACTTTCTCAAAAAAAAAGATAAAAAAAATAAACCATTTTTTTTTTCTTAAATGAAAGGTTCGCTTTATTCCGATTTCGAAATCTTTCTTCGGTTTGGAAATTTCGGTTCGTTCGGCAATTTGCGTCCTCGGCAGCATCGGAAGCCCGCATCGAGTAACTTCCCGCTTCCGGTCTTTCCCGAGCGTTATATGATCTTCCGTTTGCATATCGTTCTCCGAAGTAGACGCGCAGAGTACACAAGAAAATGGAGAAGAGGTTAGGAGGAATCGAGCCAAAACCTCAGCCCCAGAAGAAAGATTCAAAAGAAGCTACCAAAATGGATGACGCTACAAAACGTAAACGGACATTAAAGAAACACGGAGAAGTGGTTAGGAATCGAGCCAAAACCTCAGCCCCAGAAGAAAGATTCAAAAGAAGCGAACAAAATGTATGACGCCATAAAACGTCAAGGTACATTAAGAGCATGGTGGAAAGAGGAGTTCACGTGGCTACAAAGACTTCAGCTGGATTTCATTTCCCCCTATTTTCCAGTCCGGAGCCTTCGCTCTGAAAACGCCGGTCTACCCGTGATCCCAAGAGCCAAGAAGAAATCGGCAGAACGTTCTCTATTCGGGCCCCGGTGCTGTGGAACGCTCTTCCCCCTGAGATCGGATCTGCAACCTCAGTGGAAATGTTTACATCTAAGCTTAAAACACACCTCTACTCTATAGCATATGAATAACCTAGATTTGATGTTGACAATATCTGTGTATTATTTGCCCTCATGTCAGTATTAGATCAGGGAATGGTGTCATAATAGTCTGTGGTTTGCAATAGTCTTTGACCTGTGCAGCACTTTGAGACTTTGTGATTAAGGGCCTCAAAAATAAACATGACTTGAGGTTTTTGAGTTTTCCCTTGCCCTCATGTAGGTTTTAGATCAGGGGATGGTGTCATAATAGTCTGTAGTTTTGTAATCATCTGTGGTCTGTGCAGCCTTTTGAGACTCTTTGGGATTAACAGCCAAATAAATAATCATGACTTGACTCGACTAGAAGTATAGCCTAGCATTCGTGATGCTAGCACGGCTTCAGCCACGCGCACAATCCACTCCACTCTGCGCATAAGGAATTTGGAATGTCACCGATGCAATTTCAATGAGTCGAATGTGATCTCCGAACCCGATGTACTTATCCAAAAAGCCACGTACGGCTCGAGAGCCGTCGTTTCCGACCCCCGCTCGTATAACAAGCGCTACGGAGGAAGAATTCTAACCCCGTTGATCTTCTATTTTTTGCCTGTCATTTTGCAAAGAAAGAAAAAAAAAGAAAAAAAGTGAAAGTAAGAAAGAAAATATGAAGAAAAAAAAAGAAAAGAGAGAAAGAGTGGAAGATTAGAAAAAGGAAGAAAAAGGAAAACCGAACCGCTCGCCGCAATTTGCTTCCGGAAAGTGCTAAGAAGCATCGATTGCTTTGACCATCGGCGGCGGATCCAGACTCAATCCTCCATTAGACGTCAAGTGGGGAGCGGGCCGCTCAATTATTCAAAGGGCTTTTAGCCTAAAAGCCAGAAGAAAAGCCTGGCCAGATTCGTTTGTTCTCCTCAATAAAAACACTTTACAAAAAGTTGTCTCTTCTCTGCAAATCCAGAAAAGGAAGCCTTTTCTGGATTATTTCACTGAAAAAAAAAACAAGAAACATTCTTCAGATGGATTCCGTCGATAGAGCACAAAATACAAAGCGGCGCTTTCCTTATTTTTTGCACCAATAACGTCGATTGACACTCTATCAGAAGCTAACTGCAGCCTCCCCGTGTGGAGTTGGCATGTTCTCCCCGTGCCTGCGCGCGTGTCTTCCGGGCACTCTGGTTTCCTCCGGCCCAAATTGTCCTTAGGTGCGAATGAAGGAGTGAGTTGTCCGTCTGCGAGGACCCTGGGACTGGCTGGCGAGCAGTCGGGGGTGTCCCCGTCATAATTACTGATGTGACTCGGCTGTGGCCGCTCAAGGATTTTATACATTTGACTAGAAAGGATATCATAAAATTAACGACAAAGTAAATACATGTACTCGGTTTGATGCTGTAGAGAGATTCACTGACTGTTTTTCTTCAAGGTACATGAGAAGGTTAGGCTGTCTGAAATGCATCAGACGAATTTTGATAACAGAATTTCTGTGAGTGCTGACGGGAGAAGGCCAGACCCACAAAGATATACATCGCGACGCCCTTCCGAGTACGAGAGCGACTTGCTTTTCGTGCCCAGTGAACACTGGATCGTGGGCGCAGCCCTCGCTCTTTCCTTCAATGAAACTTGTGGTAAAGGTCACGCAAGTGGGTCCCGACAGTCCCCTGCTCACCGCCCGAAGACCGTGACGGGCCGCTTTCATTGACAATCGGTAAAATTCCAGAAAACGTCCAGGAAATCATCAAGTACATATAATATACGATCCCTTTGTCGATTCCATACGAATAATATATTTTATTGACACGCGTGTATGTCGATGTAGACCAGGGGTGTCCAACTCATTTGAACTCGGGGGCCACACGATAGAACAAACATTCTGTCAGGGGCCAGACTTGTAGAAGAAAGAGAAAGATAAAGAGATAAGTAAATAAGAGAAAGAGGGAGGGACAAAGAAAGAAAAAGAGAGAGGAAGAGAGCGTGAGAAACAAAAGGTAAAAAGTCGTGAGAGAGGGGGAAAAGAAAAGGGAGAGGAAGAAAAGAATGAAAAGAGAAATAGAAAGACGGAAGGAGAGAAAAGAGAAAAAGTGTGAAGGGTAGGAAGAGAGAAAGACAAAAGAGAGAAGGGAAAAAGGAAGTTAGAGCAAAAGAGGTTAAAAGACACAGAGACAAAAAGCAACAAAGGAAGAGAAAAAGAGACACAGAGAGTGAAAGAGTAAAAGGGTGGAAAAGAAAAAGAGAGAGTGAGAAATACAAGTACAGAGTCTTTGGCAACATCAAGTGGACATATTTCACCCCGCAGCTGGTTTTTCTTTTGCGCTTCTCTGAGCGATGGGCCGGATTCTATCCCTTCGCGGGCCCGATCTGGCCCGCGAGCCGCCCGTTTGACACCCGTGATGCGGACTATCGTCTTCGGAGACGGATGACGAACAGGAACGACGGGGAAGCCAAAACGGCCGACGCAAAGAAAGAAAAGAAAGTGTCCGCCGGACAAAATCTAGCTTTGTGGCCTTTCCAATGAAGACCATCCTTTTGGCTATACGAAGTCACGTAAGATGGCGACGTCGGAATCGATTCCAAATTGGAGAAAAAAAAGGAAGGACGCGGTCGAATAGTCTTGGCAGAATCTTTTATGATGTCGAAAAAGAAGGGAAACGTACACGAGGAGTCCAATTCCAAACCTTCATCCCTTCCCCCCTCCGTACTGAATTCGAGAGCGGAATTCCAGATCCTTCCGACGCGGGAATAAATACAAACACCGGCGAGCGTCAGAAGGACAAAAATATTCAGAGTACGTAGACGAGTGTCGGAAACGGGACGCTCTGGATGGAAATCCCAGCGAGGAGGACATTTGCCTCATTTGACACAGTCTGCAGGAGACAAGGGAGAAAACAACAAGGAGATACGGAGGACCCGAGTGCAGAAGTTCTCCCCAAAAACACAAAAGTTTGGACCAGGGGTGTCAAAGTCGTTTGAACTCGGGGGCCACACCATAGAACAAACATTCTCTCGGGGGCCGGACGAGTAGATTCAAGAGAAAGAAGGAGAAAAAAGTAGAGAGGGTGGGACAAAGACTGAAAGAGAGAAGGAGAGAGAAAGAATGAAATCCAAAGAGAAATAAAAAGAGAAGAAGAAAAGGAGAGCAAGAGAGAAGGAGAAAGAAAGAGAGAGAGAGAGAGAGAGAGAAGAGAGAAAAGGAAAAAAAGAGAGGAGAAAGTTTTCAACGAGCAATAATGGCGCCTCGGATAAACCTCATAGGCTACGATACTGAAGCAAGAGAGAGAGAAGAGAGAGAAAAGGAAAAAAAAGCGAGCAAAAGGTAAAAAGACACAGCGAGAAAGAGACACAGGCAAACAAAGAGAGAAAAAGAGAGCGAGAGAGAGGATGAGAGATACAAGTAGAGTGTTTGTTCGAGGCACCTGCTTTGGCAACATCAAGTGGACACATCTAAACCTGCAGCTCATTTTTCTCTTGCACTTCTCCGAGTCTTATCTCGCGGGCCGAATTCAATCCGTCAGCGGGCCTGATTCGGCCCGCGGGCCGCCTCTTTGACACCCCTGATTTAGACGGACACAATTTGTCGAAAATGTTCTCTTTTTGGGTTGGTTTACATTGTCCTTCATTCATTGGTCAGACGTGGACATCACGTGGACAGGGCATTTGGGCTAAATCCCTCATTTTGGACTAAACAATCAAGTTTTTAGCGATCCAATGTGGACCAAATGGCGTCTAGAAATAGCACATTTTCAGGACAATCAGCGGCACTTTGAAACATGTCAGGAAACAAAAAGTGCGCCGTTTCATGCACTGTTCCTCAGAAACGGCAAATCATTTTACCATTAGCGTCTAATGCATCACTCACGACATCAGAGCCTTTCCAGCAGCTCTCTGTTATTTTGCTCTTTTTGTGATTTCCTGTTTTTTTGTCTGTTTCTGTCTTCCGTGTTTTTCGTCCCAAATAAGAGCGGCGAACTGGCTGTGCTGGTGAAAAACATCAAAGCGTGCGGGGAGTGCCGTTTGCTGCGTTTTACGGAAATGTCTAGCATCCCGGACGCTAACGTGGAGCTACCCGGCTTCAGCCCTGTTAGGGCAGACAGAGACAAAAAAGCCTGCGGGAAGAGGAAAGGAGGTGGACTCGCTATCTAGGTGAAACCCGAGGCGGTGTCACCCCGGGCACCAAGATTTCCATCTGCCACAGGGACGTCCAACTTTTGGCCTAGCGTGTGACCTCATCCACTGCGCTGTTGCTAAACGACAACACAGCACCCCGAGGCCATCCTGTTCGTCTGTTACTAAACAAGGATACCGCTGGAAGTGGGGATGAAGAAACTATCAATCTATCCGTCTATCTGATGCGGTAACCATTTAGGAACGCCTCAAGTTCTTTCATTTGAGATTTCCACATTTTGATATCCTCCCAGAATGTATTTGCCCACATTTTGAATGCAACTCTCGCTCTTCCTGTTATTTTCATGGCATGCAAATTATCCGGGCTTAGTACACCTTCTTTCTGGCCAAATTCAAGCACTTTTGAAGGACTTTCAAAGGCCATTTTTGAAGAGCTCCGGTACCATTACAAGAAGAATCCGGGCGTTAATCATATCTTTTGCAGAGTTACAACGAGCATATTCCATTTATAATCAGGTGTGTGTATTTATCGATACACTTGATTATTAGATCTTTAGTCCGTCGCAAATAGAAATGTTTTTGAGACAAATCGCTCCCCATGACGGACGGTTTTGGGTAAAAATGCGGTAAGTTTTTTCCGTATCATTTACCGCCGAGAAAGGCTACTTTCATGTTTTACACGGAGCATAATAAATAGATCATCCATTTCATTGTCCCTTGTTTAGGTGCAGCAATGACATTTCATAGGACAAAACCATAAAAACTCATGCCAGCTGCTGTTTACCACGAGGGAAGAAGAAACGTAGAGCGGCGTCTGTCTGCGTCATTTTTGAGCGTGCTTGTTGCGAAACAGCAACAATTTCAAGCATTTACACAAACGTCACCCAAAACCTAAGCACTTTTCAACCCTTCCGAATACAAGGTTCAAATTGAAGCACTTTCAAGGATTTCAAGCACCCGTAAGGACCTTGCCTATCGTCTAGTAATTATGACAAATCTTGAGCAAATGACTCATTTTGAACGGTGCGGCTTATATTCAGGAAAAGTACTGGTCGGAGTGTCGCCCCTACATCACCAAAATGACCTTTTCTCAACACTTACGCTTCAAGCAGGGAACATTTTATTTTTCGGAGGAGCTTTGAGGTTTTTTCCAGACGGCTTTTCAACTTGTTGATCGAGACGAGACATTCTTTTAAGACAACTGCGGCCTTCGGGTTAAGAGCTCACGCTAAAGATCGACCTTCTGGTCTCGGCTTCCCCGACGCCGCGATCCAACGAGCGCTACGTAGCTACACCGGCACGACCGAGACGGAGACTCCGCTAAAAACGGGAGAGGGGGACTATGCGCTGCGATAACAGCAGAATCATTGACACACACTGCTCACCCGATATAGACTTTCTAGCAGTATCGTGTAGACCAGGGGTCGGGAACCTATGGCTCGCGAGCCATATATGGCTCTTTCTATGAGTACCTATGGCTCAGAGACCAATTTGATTGCATGCAAAATTTCTCCATCTTGTTCAAAACCGGGAATGTCAATGCTATACAGGTACACGTAAAGCCAAACCAAAGCTAAATGTAAAGGAAACACTTCGCAGTATATATAGGGCACGTTTTTCACTACAATTTACAGTCAAGGTGTCACACAAAAAAAGGGGGAAAAAAACTCGTTTTGGCTGTACAACGCTAAAGAATCCTTTATTTAAAAGTTCACTATATAATCTGTGTTCAGTGTTCAGATACTTTATGATGAATCCACAGAACTGTAAATACGCCAAAACACCGGAAGAGAACTTAGTCATTTGATTGGGTGAGTGGGAGGGATGGGTGGAGCTATGCAAAAAGTGCAAGCGCTCCCTCCCATCTCTCGCCCTACGCCGTCTGCGCCAAAGGTAAGCACATAAGGCTCCCTATTCTCAGAATGTTGTGACGTTTTTACAAAATAAATGCTTGCATCTGGTTTTGAAACCAATATGTATGAAAAAAAGGGTCAAAAGGAGTTGAACCGATCTTGAGTCATTGCAAGAAAGGGACAAGTTTAAAGTGGTCTGTTTGTTGAATTTGGGACAGGGGCTCTGGCATTATTCTCTTTTCATCATTTTTATCAAATCATCAAAAATAAATGTGCTGAAGACTAAGCTTTTGTCTGGGGCGCGAGTTTAGCAATTTAGTCAATTTGTCTCATAATATATGGTGTGGCTCTTTCCCAAAATAAAATTAATATTTTTTGCTTTTATGGCTCTTTGAGTCAAAAAGGTTCCCGACCCCTGGTGTAGACCCTTCTCACTATTGTGGTCACTGGGATTGCTGTATACGTTCCACCGGATGCTAACGTTAGCATAGCGCTAAATCTCCAACTCGCCGCTATCAATTTAAACAGCAGCTCGCACACCCCGACGGAGCTTTTATCGCCGCCGACGACTTGAATCGGGCGTGCTTAAGGACTGTACTTCCCAAATTCATTCGATACGTGGACGGTGCAACCAGGGGGGAAAAACACAGTAACATCAAACATGCGTACAGAGCTTCCCCCCCCTCCCTCACCTCGCTGGATCCGGCCATCTCTGTCTGTCCCTCACCCCCTCATACACCCCCCTCCGGAGAAAAACAAAGCCTGCAACAAGGAAAATACATATATCTTCTTTGCTCTCTTCTATCCTCACTGTTAATATGTAAAACTGGAGTGCTATGTCCAATTTTGTTGTCACAATACGTTCAACCCATTTTGTAACAATGACAATAAAGGTAGATTCTATTCTATTCTATTCCATTCGCCTCCTTTTCAGCATTTTCTTCCTTCAAATACGTCCGAATGCTTAACACCGTTGTGTAACATTTCCATCGCAGATCCAGAACACCTTCGGCGCTGCCGTCCGACGGGTCGGGACATCCGACCCGGAACGGGAAGACTTTCTTAAGACGGAAGCGGAAGCCGCTGGGAAACCGAAGCTCCCGTCCACAACATTTTGACGGCTTTGACGCTCGGCGACCTCACCGAGGCAAACGCCCAAAGATAAAACGCAGAGAAGTGAGTGACCATGGACTCTGACCTTCTCTCTGCAACACGATGACGGGAAAAAAGATGTCACCTGTCATGCAAAAAAGCTCCTCCCTCAATTGATTTTGACCAATAAGACAATCGCATAGCTGTCAAGCTCTACGTTTTTGACGTACAAAGTACGTTTATGATGCATTTGAAGACGAGTACGACGTACGAGAGAATCTGGACGGAAAAAGGCAAATTTGTCAATGACGGGCACCGTCCGGTATACACCGACCGTCACCAAACGGCAAAATCAATCGAGTCGAACCCGTCGGCCGCGGTATCGTTTTTTTCATCGTTTGATGCTACTGTGCGCATGCGTCTGCCGCCTGGGAATTTCCCATCGTGCATCATTACAAAAAAAAATAGATACGGTGTAGGATTATTTTGTATTTTGTACAGGAAAATACGACAGTTTGCGCGAGCACGGAGCGCGACGGGTATGCCGTCGGTACGTTGCACATCCGTTGAGCTCGGATCAGATCCCGAACACCTTCCCGTGATCCTTCGGGACGTTCCCTCAAAAGACGTGTCCGTAGAAATCCAGTCCGACCTCCTAATAGGAGCTTCTCGTGTCTTGAATTCGCCTTCTAGGAGAAGAAACTCCAAACGGCGAGTCATCAAATGGTCAGCGTCCATCGCGTTCACGACATCTGCCGGTCGTCTTATGAGCCGAGTGAAGCTCGCGTGTCTTAAGAGCGCATTTTTGCTCGGTCCCGGCAGCGATTCGGAGCTCAAGAGCTTTAGCTTAGCGTCGGCAGAGGCCAAAACACGCCTGCGAGAGGAGTATGAGATTTCACCGGGAAATTATTTCAGAATTGCTCGACGGGACGGACGGCTATGACCGCCGTTAGCCCGCTAACCGGATCCAAAAACTCAACGGAAGACGGCGGCTCGGGTGATCTTTGTCCCGATTCGAAAAGGTCGCTCGTCTTTTCCTTTAGCATAAACGACCCGACGCGAACTCATCGAAAAACCCAGTCGAACCGGCTTCTCACACACAGTTTGTATTAGCATCGGCGTAGCAACCAACGGGCTATCCATCTCCGTCGGAATGTTTCTTTAGCATAAATAAGCGAACGCTAACCGATTTTCCGGAACGGTCGGCGTCGGCGTCTTTATAGCGAGGCTTTGGAATACGGCGTCGGGGCGCGGCAAAGACGGCCGTCCTTCGTCTCGGAGCGGAGAGCTCCTACACCACCGAGTGCTGGTTGTCGTGACGGTGATGGGCGGGGCCGTTGGCCAGCACCGATTGGTTGACGGAGGAGGCGGATCTGTCGGAACCCTCGGCCAGAGTCCCGTTGAGGTTCTCCTGCCGCCGGCAGCACAGGATCTGCCTGAAGGTGGCGCTCATCTCCTTGTCGCGGTAGGAGTAGATGATGGGGTTCATGGCCGAGTTGAACTCGGCCAAGAGCAAGAAGAACTTTTCGTAGGTCAAAACGTTGCAGCCGGCGCAGAAGACGTCCAGCAGCAGGATGACCAATCCCGGCGTCCAGCAGACGATGAAGGCGCCTGTGGGCGGAAACACATCCCGGCTTTACCAGAATATTCTGGACGCGGTTGTCATGGAGAAATTTGCTGGGCTTCCCCCCGCCCCTCCAGCCGTTTTTCATCGACAGAATATTCTGGACACCGTGGTGATACAGACAAAGGCTACATTCTAGCAAAAGTGTGCATGTGACATGCACCTCATGATCATTGTGTGAGTTTTCTCTCCTTTTCTTCTTCTTTTCTTTGAAATCATCAATATTCTAATCAATTTGATCATTTAGAGGTCAGTAATGCACATCCATCTCTCAAAATGGACTTATTCTGGCCATTCATGTAGTTGTTATACAGTCTTTACGTTGTTCTCGGTGGTGTTGTGATTTACGGTCGGAGGCCTCCAGTCCAAACCAACCGGCGTCAGGATTCCGTCCGGATGAAGGACGGATGTGACGCTAAGACTCAGGGAATTTGCCACTGATTTAGGTTTTGTTTTTGTCAGTGTAACGGGACACAGGTGGATGGTCTAGCTCCAGCTGGTCTTACACATTTGCTTTATATATTTTTGGGGGTATTTTTGTTGTTTACCCTCAAAATAGATGGTAAATGTCCGTCTCACACGACACCATTTACTTGTTGACTTTAAGAGTGATTTATTGAACAAGTCTGATGAAATCACGTGAGGTCCCGTGAGACTCGGCCCAAGCACCCTTCTGACCTGTGAGACTACGCCATCTAGTGGTGATATACTGGTATTTCACTTTTTCTGCTTTACAAAACAACATGAAAATCCCCCAAATATAAGATTTGAACTAGTCAGCGACCCTTGTCGCGCCACATCAGCGCCTGCCCTCCTCGTACGAGAGGGACCGTCGACCGTTTGGAAGGGTACTCCTGAACTATATTAGCCACGTTCCTTCGCTTTTATCCATCTGATATATTCCGATGCGTACAACGCCCGTTTTTACCCATCTGGTCTCATGACCCGGATGTTGATCTGAACTTGCCGATGAAGGAAAAGGTCCTCCGTGCCAGATTTCAAGGACAGCCGTTTTGCCGTTTTTGCCGCCTGAAATTGTTCAGGCCGCAACCGATGGCATCGTTTGACACGTTGCGATCAAAAGAAGCAGGTGAGTCGTAAGCAACGTTCCCTGTCATTTTTCTTGCGGGTCTGAGCGTTCCCACAAAGTGGGTGAGCGACGCTTGAAACAACAGTGAGCAACGGCAATCCCAAGCGCGGCAACTAAGTCATTATCAAAAATGTCCAAAACTTGACATCACCTTACATTTTGCTGAGTTTCCGCCGATGCAAAAAATGTTTTCACTTTTGAATGAATGGAATACAAACGTCATTTGTTTTGACAATTCTTTCACAAGATTTCCATTTCTTTTTTTTCCTGGTATCTTTTGTGGCATCATACTCACATTTTTGGGGGGCTTATTGAGTCGGTTGCACCATACACAACTGTATTCAATCACATTTTTGGAGTGGAAGTACAATGTTGGCAACAAGATTCACTTGATATCATTGGAAATTATTTAAATATAACACAAACTTTTTCTTCTTTTTCCCTGTTTTTTTTTAATTCCTTTAAAAAAAAATCTTAGTGTTTTTATTTTTTCCCAGCCTATTACTTTTTTCATGCTTTTTTGTTCTCTATTAACTTTTTCCTTTTATTTGTTTATTTTTCTTTTTGGGGGGGGCTTTTTTTCCAGATTTTTTCCCTGCTCTTTTTCTCTCCTTTTGTTTCTTTTTTTCCCCAGCTCTTCACTACTTTTTCATTTTGGTATTTTTTTATTTTTTGTTCTATTGCCCCCCTTCCTTTAAGTCATTTTGTGCATACGTTTAGATAATATTTGGTCATGTAGGGATGAAAGAAGCAAAAATAACCCGAAGAGCCGTTTAAGACCCGAAAGAGCCGGTCCTTTTTAGTGAGCCGAGCCGAAGAAGCCGGTTCTCGAAAAACTCGACCGACTTTACTCAACTTGGTTCTACTTCGACCTTGACTTGAAAATACCGCATTTAGAACACAGCGTCAAGGGAACCCGTGTATTTTTACCTTCTTGCACTGTAACTTTGACTTAATTTGCTCCTTAATTAGCAATTTCAAGCCCTGATTTTTGTGAGCTGGCTAGAATTTCTTGTGCGCGGAAAAGCTCTGGGCAGTGGCGCACAAGCGCACACGCGCAGCATCGAGGGAGCATTGCTCGTAAGCGGTCTGTCCTGGAGTCCTGGGTCCAAATGACAGAAATGGCTTTTTGGGGTCTGGCACGTTTCCTAAGGATCTGTTATTCGGCCGTCCCCAAGTCAACCATTATCACTGTTGGCAAATGTCAAGTTTGTGGGAAAAGGTCCGCCGAGCGTCGGAAATAAAAACGGCGCGACTGCGGAAAAGTCTGCGAAAAGTCTTTGGCGGCGAACCGGGCTCCGATGCCTCGGATTCCGTTCTTGCGGATTGGAGTTCCATTTTCCCAGGAAAAGCATAAAAGTCCTGTTTATTTTTGTGGCCCTTCATCACAAAGAGTCTCAAAGGGCTGCACACACCACAGATTTTCTGTTTTTTGGGGCGTACAGTAATCCCTGACAGTATCACCGTTTCTTTTCGGCAGTTTCACGACTCGGCGGATTTTTTATGCCGCGTCGTGTTCTGCCTCCCGATCGGCTAAACCGTCGGCAGCCCCTTTTCTGCCCGTGTCTGCCTGTCTGACGATAAAGTCGCATTCTAAGTTGTACGGGAACCAAAACAGCAAGCCGGATGACATATGTGAAAACCTTTGTCGATTTGCACTTTCTCCGAAAGCCATCGTGACCACAAAAAAGAGGAAGAGGCTTTCTATGGCCAACAAAGGCTAAAAGCATATTTACGCTCTATTTTCCCCCAAACGTCCTCATGATGGCGACAAAATATCGCCTAAAACCAAAAAGCGGATAGTGGTCTGAAGTGATTTCCACCTCTTTTTGGAAGCAATAGTGCGATACGGCAGCAAGATTACTTGTTAAGCAAATAGGGTTTCTACTTTGGTTTCAATGTCTAATGTAGTATTTGAGAAATAAAGGTGTCCTTTTTGGAAAGCAGCCGGCGCAAAAAAAGAAAGGATTACTGTAGACTGGAGTTGTGGCCTTCAGTTGAAGCAATTTGATAAATGTTTGCCCGCAACAGTCCTTGAGCTTTGCCGCGTTCGCTTTTTCAACGGCCTTAGTCCGTTGTGTCTATCTCCCACCTTTTGCCTTCTTTTCTGTGGTTTAGTTTTATCTGGAAAGACTATTCTTTAAAAACGCATCCCTGTGGTGCTCCAGGGCTCCATGCCCTTACAAACTGTCCTATTTTTCCTTACAAAATACAAAATCATCTTACACCATATTTTTTTTCAAACGTGGTTATTGATGTCGTTTAGCTTGTTATATTGTACATGTGTTTCGTGATCTCATCTATATTGTTAATGAACATTTTGTTGTGAGATACTGAGTCGCTCGACATAATGTCATGTCCTGCACGGTTGTCGTGGCGCCCAGCCGGCCCCGCCCCTTGACACCGGCTGAGACGCATTGGACCGATTGCTTTTGGAGGACTTAAACGCTCCTTTTGGGACTGCCCGTTGCCAGACCATTGCTTAACCTTGTTGAAAACCTGTTCGTGCCTGTTTGATCTGAGTCATGCCTAGTTTGTCATTTTGCCCGCTTTGTTTTGTTTTTCGTCCGTTTGTGTGTCGGACAACTTTTTCTTTCTCAATTAAAGTGACAGATTGTCTACGCAAATGAGTTCCGACTTCCTGCTTCCCGGTCCGTTTCGTGACAAATGAATAAGGTTTATTCTAAAAAAAACTTCCAAAATGAAGTCGCTCGGACGTTCACTGTAGAAAGAAAAAACACATGCAAATAGAATGAAGTAGAATAATACATTTTCTTATTCAAATGATGAATTCCTTTTCTGCATTCAATGATTGTTGGTAATATACCGATTCAAGGGATAACCGCAAACCTGTCTTTTTTCATTTCCACCTTTTATACTTTTTTTCTTAACTTCTAGATACAAAATCATCATTCGTCATATAATGCATCAAAGCGAGTGAGCCTTCGGAGAGCTGAAAAAGCCGGTTCTCTAAAATGAGACGGACTTCCTCTCGCTACACAACTACCGCATGAAATCAGATGTTGAATGATGCATGATGGGAAATCCCCAGGCAGCAGACGCATGCGCCGAGTAGCATCAAAGCGCCGGCTTCGTTTCCAACGAAAAAAAACGATACCGAGATAGAGGTGTCCGCGGCCAACTCGTTTGACATGATGGATTTGCCGTTTGGTCATAGTCGGTGTGTACGTCATTGACAAATTTGCCTTTTTCCGTACAGATTTCTTCGTACGTCGTACACGTCTTCAAATGCATCATAGCTAATAATACTTTGTGCGGCAAAAACCGACAGCTCGACAGGTACGAAAACGTGAACTACTTTAGAGTTGAAATGACGAAGCGAAGGAGTAAATCTACACAGGAAGACTCCAGTTTTGAGCAGCGAGCTGAAACGATGTGGGAAAGACCGGCTTTTGTCTTTCATTCTCCGTGTTTGACGTCGCTCGGTCACGCCTCGCTTCCGGCGAGGCTCCCCTTTCCCCTGTAAATCTTTTGGCCGGCCGGGGCCGTTTGTCAGGCATCGCGATTTCCTAGGCCGGGCGTCACGACGGGTCGCGACCGCCGCCCCGTCCGAACGGAGAAGTCGGCACAAAGCCGAGCGTGTCCCGGACCGAGCGGCTCTGCCCTTTCCCCTCCGTCCGTCCGGGACAATTTGTTTTTCATCAAACTCTCTCTCTCTACGGTCAAGCGCACATTGGATACGATCCCAAAGAGCAGCTCCATTTTGGAGTGTGAACGCTAAGAGCCGCCGAGGCAGTGTTTCTCAACCTTTTTTGAGCCCGGGCGCAATTTTCAAGTCCAAAAGAATCTTGAGGCGCATTCTCTGCTCAAAATGTTGTGGTAGTCATTCCTAGCACCGTTTTGTTTTGATTTTGAAAGCTCAAATGATCACGTCGCCTCAATGCATGGGATTGATGATATTGCCATCATGATCAAAGTTGACTCCGGCTCCTTTTTATCCTTCAAAAACGTGCAATAAGAACCATACACAGGGTAGGATATCGGGATCATACTCATATTTGATTCAAATTGGATGATTTCATAAAATGTTTCACTCTACAACTGTTATTTAAGGTCAACAAAAACACAGTGCCAGAAAACATCCATATACGATTCATTCGGAAAGAGGGAAATGATAACTTAAAGGGCTGTGGTCAATTCAAAATCTCAAAGGTGAGAACCACCAGGAAAAGTATGTGCGTGTCTGTGTGCGGAGTCAATTGACAAGACAATTCGAACAATTGACAAGAACAGATCAAACAACGTCCAACGATTCACACTATTCAAATTTAAATACAAAAAAACATGACTGGCGGAATACAGAGATGAAGAAAATGGGGTGAGATTGGAAATACTGCGTTTAAAACTATAGTTACTATGTTGTTATTGTTGCTATTATTATATCAGAACTGTTATTATAAATATTATGTTTATTTTTAATGTTGTTATTATCATTGGTGCCGCAGTGATGTTTGGTGACTAGCGGCATGATGACGTTGAGCGATGGGTATTACGAAGATGAGTGTATAAAATATGTGATAATTGTATTTATTATAATGATTGATACCTGACCTATGTAAAATAGAATAGAATAGAATATACCTTTATTGTCATTGTTACAAATGGGCTAACATATTGTGACAACGAAATTGGGCATGACACTCCAGTTTTACACATAGTGAGGGTATGAGCAAGAAGATAAAGGAACAGAGAAGATAATGTTATAAAACAAGGGGAATAAGGCTATAGTTATAATTTACATGGTATTTACACAGCAATGTCAGCATGTGGGATGTTACATACAGGGTTGTCGTGATAACGTTGTATCGTAACGGTTGTGCAATATTGCATTTGGTGCAAAGTCATCATGGTGCAAAAATAGTCCGCATATACATTGGTGCAAATATAGACATCATAGTGCAAAAAAAGGAAATGGTCAGACATTGTGCAATTTGAGCATTAAACGTAGTGCAGTCGACATGTGCAAGAACAAGACTTGAGTAACATTATATTCGTATGAGGTAGTGTTGGCACGAGTTTTCAGTTTTTGTGCGGTGTCTGTTGAGCAGTGAACAAACATAGTGCAGACAGCATGTACGTGAGTACCATTTTACATACGTGTGAGGTATTTTTTTATTTTATTTTTATTTTTTTTGCAACAGTTTTCAGTTGTTTGTGCGGTGTCTGTTTAGGGTGGTAATGGCTGTGGGGAAGAAACTGTCTCTGAGTCTGTTCGTTTTTGCTTTGTGTGACCTGTAGCGCTTGCCGGAAGGCAGCAGGTCGAAGAGATGGTGGCCGGGGTGAGAAAAGTCCTTGACGATGTTTTCTGCTCTGCTGAGGTAGCGAGAGCAGGCAATGTCCTCCAGACTGGGCAGAGAGCAGCCGACGATTCTCTGGGCTGTTTTTATGATCCTCTGGAGCTTTTTCCTGTCTGCTGCTGTGCACCCCGCATACCACACCGTGATGCAGTATGTTAGGATGCTCTCCACTGTGGCTTTGTAGAAAGACACCTGCAGCTGCTGTTTTAGGTTATTTTTCCTGAGCAATCTCAGGAAGTGCAGTCGCATATCCGTGAGATTTTGTTATATTAGACACTGTTTATAGAATATATTTAATAGGGAAGATGAAGGGGTAGGAAAAATAAGCATCTGCTTCTTACGACCCCCTTTTCCAACATGTTATGTAACATTATTTTGGTGTTGACTCATTGTTTTTGTCCTGTTTTTATTTTAATGTTTCAAATCAAGTTTTCATTCATTCATCATCAAAACATATTAATCATCGTTTCTGGTCACCGTGGATCTGGAGGTCATACAGCTTATTTATTTTAGTTCATAATTTTAGTCATTTGGGATTTTACGATATCGCTTTTATAAGTTTTACTACATATTTATTTTCTAAAAAAATAAGAGTATGAAAATAACACTTAAAATGAGCAAAAAGATTTTCCAGTAGGGCTTTTTTTATTATATTGCCTGTTTCTATTTTTTTTTTTAAATCAAAAAATGATCAATCCAAACGAGTACAATTAAAAGCAGTATTTTTACACTGATTTATTGTATTATTTTTTATCGGAGTACAACAGCTTCATCCAACAAAATAAGTTATCAATAAGATGTCCCCGTCTACCTCATACTTAAGATATAAAGGGTAAAAAAATAGGAAACTGCTGCCGAGTCGATGAATGTTAAAGGTTTTCGGCTGACCGCCGGAATAAAAGGAAATATACCGAAGAATGGCATGTTTTTTTTATGGAGATAATATCGGGAAATTTCCCGCAGCACACTAGACAAGGTCTCCCGGCACACCGGTCTACGTTGGTTGAAAAACACTGCGCCGAGGCGTTCACTTTTCAAAAATGCAACTTCAGCTCCTGGTTTTACAAAAAGTCCGTCCAACCCATCTCCCATCGGAGAAGAACTTGAGGAGATAGGGACGATCGAGAGAAGAGGCTCGACGAAGCCTCGAGCGACACTCATTGGGCTCATTCCATGGAGTTCGCTTAGTTAAATACTTTAAGAAGTTAAATCTGTCCCCGTGTGGAAACGCCGGTCTCTCGTCCGTCTTTTCACAAAAAGAAACGAGCATGTATTGTTAAGTGTATGAAGGTTATTTTTGGTTAATCGAGTCAGATAACTCATTCCAACAATTTGGTAAACGCTACATTTGTTAATAGTTTAATTCCTAACAGCGATAAGATAAAACACGGTCGTTCGATCCGGTGTCGTCTAATCTTATTGCACCGCTCACATTTGATTTTGTACTTCTCTTTTTTCATTTCAAAGCCATCCAGCAATCAGGGTGTAAAACATTTCCTTCTTCGTAGCTCTCGCTTGAGTTTGCATCGCACGGTGAGTGGGTCTGGTGTTAAACTGCATTCACCGTTAAAGTAAACCAGTGAACCCGATCGATCCGGTTTTCCCGCGGTTTGTGAATCGATGCCTTGTCTTAAATAAACCGCTTGTCATCCACGCTTAGAACATTGGACGTATGCTAGGCTACTCAATGAAGCTGAAAGACAAAGTAGAAAACCAAAGTATTCTTTTAATGACGGGGCCTGCCTGAGAACACAAAGTCCGGATCGGGTCCCAGAGTTAAAGTGAGTCGGACATCTCTTGTGTAGAGGATCCAAGCTGATTTGTTTGCGGTGAAAAGCAACGGAGCGGTTTTGTCTTCCCACGGATGCGAAAGAAGCCGATTCGGTGTTCCACACTTGGACAGAAATCCAAAGGGTATACGTCTGCGCTATTGGCGTAAGCTTCCCATTGTCGAGTGGGAAATCTGGAAACGGGGGGCCGTCATCTGGACGGCAGATGGGAGAGGAACCGCAAGATATCTCCTGGGGATAGTCCTCTCACTGGAATATTTGCGGCTAACTCCATCCCCTAAAAGGTGAATATTTGCCAAACGAGAACGTCTTTCGACTCTAGCGAAGACAGAAAGACTGTCGGGTTTCACTCGGGCCGTCTTAGAATGTCCGGAATTCTCTTCTACAAAACAAGGACTTCACGCCCCGTGGATATCGGGCCAACATTTGGAAGCCGGGAAGAAAATCTGCCGGTGACTTTGAGAAATCCCACGGGGACGTCGGCTCAGATCTTCCGCGGCTGCTCTCGGAAGAAGATAGGCCGCGGATTTCTCGGGACATATTAGCCGCTCGTATGAAGCTCTAGAAGGCTTTGCTCGGTGCGGTGTTCGAAGTAAAGTCTTACAAAAGAACGCCTTCCTGGAACGCAATTTTTTTCTCTGTCATGTCTACTCTGATTCTTTCTTTTTTAACAAATTATTTTTGCAATACACCGTGCCTTAGAGACCAAAAGAAAACGCCTCGGACAATAGCCAAAAATGGTGACGGAGATCTCTGGTCGGTTTGAAGACAAAATGGATATGGAGTGTCTCTGCCAAGTGTTGCTTTGCAAGCACCGAGAAATAAAGAAATGGTTTATTGCTTCCGCAGGTTGATGTACAACTTTTTTTAATGCGGTTATTTGAAAGCAGTTTGAGGGAGGGGGTCGGCTGATGTAGAAGGTTATTTGGAACTACACGGTTACTTTCGGAGTCACTGGCTACTTTTGGGTATCTGTAATCTGGAGGAATGACTTTTGAAAACAAAGTCGTATGCAAACTGTAAGTCACTACTACTGCTCCTTTTCAGTCATGTAACACAAACGGCTTCAATAGGAATCTCTTGCGATTTCATTTTATCCGTAGATGCGGCAAACTTTTTGCCAACCGGCTAAAGAAGGAAAGATCCGTGTCGGAGTCGTTGGAAATCCAAGGTCGCTTCGAGCGAGAACAAACAGAAGTATAAACCGGCGAGAATACGAAGCCGGTGTCGGCCTTCGGCCGCCGCGAGATAAGAGAGAAATGTGTCGGAATCCTCGCAAATGTTTTGTCTAAAGCGTCCTGCTTTGCGTCTCACGCCGTCGCCATCTCCTTCTCTACGAGCGACGAGGGCAACTGCCGATG
The DNA here is from genome assembly GCF_059441175.1 of Urocampus carinirostris. Taxonomy (NCBI): domain Eukaryota; kingdom Metazoa; phylum Chordata; class Actinopteri; order Syngnathiformes; family Syngnathidae; genus Urocampus; species Urocampus carinirostris. The sequence goes on along the minus strand of NC_142352.1, from coordinate 252,770 downwards.
CAAAACGGGAAACGGATTGGAACGGAAGGCTTGCGCAGAATACTGTGAAACGCGTTTCACAGCTCCCATAAAAGAATGAAGCGGGCTCCGTCAAGAACTGTCATAAGGGCCATATCCATGCATAACGCTGTTGACTCCTAGCAAGGATGGATTCTGGTGGCCGACAAGGCCAGGCAGGGAGTCGATTGCTCTTTAGGCAACTCTTTTCCTTTAATCAATAATCGATTGTGTGTAGAAGATAGCGTTCGACACGCACGTGTTTATTCGAGCTTTGTGTTGAAACTATAGCGAAATGATACTACTTCCGAGCAATGTTCCCTCTAAGCTGCGTGTGTGCGCCATGGCGCACTACCCAGAGCTTTTCTGCGCACAAGAAAGTCTCGCCAGCTCACAAAAATGAGGGCTCCAAATTGCTCATTTAGAAGTGAATTAAGTCAAAGTTACGGCGCATGAAGGTCAAAATACACAGGTTCCCTTGACGCTGTGTTCTAAATGCGGTATTTTGAAGTCAAGGTCGAAGTAGAACCAAGTTGAGTCAAGTCAGTAGAGTTTTTCGAGAACCGGCTTCTTCGCCTCGGCTCACTATGAAGAACCGGCTCTTTCGGGTCCCAAACGCCTCTTCGGGTTGTTTTTGCTTCTTTCATCCCTACACGACCAAATATGATGTACAATTGTACACAAAATGACTCAAAGGAGGTAGAACAAAAAAAAAAAAATACCAAAATGAAAAAGTAGTGAAAAGCTGAGAAAAAAAAACAAACCAAAGGAGAGAAAAAGAGAAAAAAAAGAGCAGGAAAAATTCAGAAAAAAGCCAGAAGAAAAGAAAGAAGCAAATAAAGGGAAAAAAGGTAATAGAGAACAAAAAAGCAAGAAAAAAGTCACAGCTAGGAAAAGATAAACACAATGAGAAAAAAAAGGAATTTTTAAAAAAGGAGAAAAAACAGGGAAAAAGATGAAAAAGTTTGTGTTGCATTCAAATCATTTCCAATGATATCAAGTGAATCTTGTTGCCAACATTGTACTTCCACTCAAAAATGGGATTCAATACAGTTGTGTATCGTGCAATCGACTCAATAACCCCCCAAAAATGTGAGTATTATGCGACAAGAAAATCTTGTGAAAGAATTGTAAAAACAAGTGAGGTTTGTAGGCCCTGCAACCTTTGCAATCGTACATGAGTCAATTCATTCAAAAGTGAAAATGTTTGCATTGCCGGAAACTCGGCAAAATGTAACTTGATGTCAAGTTTTGGACATGTTTGATGATGGATTAGTTGCCACACTTAGGATTGCCGTCGCTCACTGTTGTTTCAAGCGTTGCTCACCCACTTTGTGTCAACGCTCAGACCCGTTTGGAAAATGACAGGGAACGTTGCTTCCGAGTTTTCCCCGGTGGTACAAAAAGGACTCGCGCTATGGCTGACTTGACGGTACCATGCCAAATCTGTCTCCATACACGGCAAAGGATCAACAGGGAAAAGGTCTAAGTAGCTAAACGTCTACGTTAAAGCAACTCGATTTTCTATTCGATTGGACAGATGTCAAGTGTACGAGCTGTAGTTTTGCAGACATATTGGCACATACTGTCAATGCACTGTATTGCATTGTCGCGGTTTTCAACATCCAGGGAAGGGAATTCAAGCTTCCATAACACCTCTCCCGCGGTGCCGCCTAGTCCTTCTTGGGTGCTTCAACTCGGCGTCAAAAAAAAAAAAGAAATCCAATAACTGCGAAATCCCTTTTACAAGACCAGACCGTGCGGTTCTCTCAGGAACTACAATGACTTTTTTTCAAAATCTAAAAAAGGAACGGTTTTCAAAAAGGGCCGGACGCTTACCCAAGACGATGGCCACGGTTTTGAGCAGCGACATCATGGTGTCCTTGTTGCGTCGAGGTCCGGAACTGTGCCGAGACATTCTCAAAGTTCGCTGTCGGACGTAGACGAAGATGTGAGCGTAGAGGGTCACCATGACCACGAACGTCACCAGGTTGAAGACGGCCCAGAAGACCAGGTAGGAATTGCTGTAGAGGGGAGCCATGTTGGAGCAGGACCTGATGCCGCAGATGCAGTTCCAGCCCAAGCTGGGGATGGCCCCCATGACGATGGACATGGTCCAGATGATCAAGATGACCACCACCACCCGCCGGTTGCTCATGCGGGTGTGCAGCTGCATCCGAAACACCGTGATGTGGCGCTCGATGGCGATGGCCAGCAGGTTGGCCACCGACGCCGTCAGGCTGGTGTCGATCAGGCCTTGCCGGAGGAGCCAAGTAGAAACCGTCAAACGTCGGGTGTTGGGGCCCGTGTTGAACATCAGGTAGAAGTAGGCCAGGCCGGCGAAGAAGTCGGCAGCCGCCAGGTTGGCCATCAGGTAGTAGATGGGGAAGTGGAACCTTCGGTTGACGTAGATGGCCACCATCACCAAGAGGTTGGCCAGCATAATGAAGATGCAGACGGTGATGCCCAGGCCCATCACCAGACGGCTGACCGGGTTCCAGTCCCGCGCCAGGTACTTGCCGCTGCGGTTGTAGAAAAAGGCGATGGTCTCGTTGTAGTAGCACTGTTCTTCCTCCATGGCGGAGTGACGCTCTCTGAAATCAGACCAGATACCGCATCAATCGTATGGAATTCATGAGACCCCTGGCTTCTGATCCAAACCGGGTTTCAGATCAATCGTGTGAAACTCCTGGCCTGCTCATTTCTGAATCCAGACCAGATACCGTATCGATGGTACAGAACTCTCAGACTGACGGTTTTGTAAAACAAGATACCGAGTCAATCGAATAGAACTGATGGCTCGCTGTTTTCTGAAACCAGACCTGCGACGGTATCGATCATATTCAACTGGTGGACTGCCGGCTTCTGAAACAATCATATGGACCTCGTGGCCTGCGATTGATGACTCATGTGAAGGGTTGACTGTATATTTTGCTCAAGGGTCCTGTGGGATGCCCCACCAGCTGGGATCAGCTCGGCAACCTCAACGCAAGTGTTAGATTCTATAGCCTATAGTAATGTGGAATGACGTCCTTTCCGGTGACTGAGTGAGGGAGTCTGGATGTTCTGAGACATCAGACCGGCACCTGGACATAGGACTGAGTTACCTAAATCGACTGTCAATGACTTGAAGTAGGTCAAGTTTAGCGGGTGAGTTGACGGCGATTGAAGGGCTAAAATCGCAGGGAACTTTTCTCAAGGTTTTCTAATTTTCATCTAGCAAAGGTTTTTCCTTGCCCTCATGTGACAGGTTAGGGGGCGGTGTCACGTTGGTCCATGCAGTCGAGCGCTAAATGATACGTTGAGGCTTGTTGGCGTGTACAAGTGTTTACTCTCGCCTCACTGGCTGGTAAACCATATCGTACGACTGTAAACGGTACCGAACAGACTGCGCATGCTCCGTAACAATGTGGCATTTTGGGTAATGTAGTTCTTACGTCACGAGGCACACAACATCACATAGCCCTTTGAAACTCCGATTAAGGGCTATAAAAGGACTTGACCTATTTTGTTGCAAAAGAACTGAACGGAGAGACAAAGTAATCTGGCTAGGAAAGCGAGCTCTGTTGTGGGCAAAGAGCCGGACAGCCTAACAACAGTAGCCGAGAGACGGGCACTGGAAAAGCTGCGGTCGATCGTGGACAATCCATGGCATCCGCTACACAGCATTATCTCCAGACAGAAGAGCAGTTTCAGCGACAGACCGCTGTCACTGTCTTGTACTACGGACAGACTGAAGAGATCTTTTCTTCCTCGTGCCATGAGGCTCTTTAACTCCACCCGGCAGAGTAAAAGCCCGCAGTAAACCACGCCACCTACATTGCATATTACCGTACTTTTATTGCAGTGTGTATTTTATGTAGCACTATCTAGATACTGTATAGAAGACGCTACAGTGGGTATTAGCACGTCACATTGGGTATTTGTGTATTCTTTTGGCTTTATCATCGTTTTGTTCTCCAGCGCAGAGACGCTGCTGGAAGTGTGAATTTCCCAAAGCGGATGAAGAAAGTATCTATCTATCTTGTCTTTTTCGCTTTCCTCACTCAATTTCTACAAATTTGAAGTATTTGATTCAAATGAAGCTTTCCTGAATTTACTTTCTGACATATTGGGAGAAATAAACTATTGAGGCCAAAAGTTTGACAGCCATAACATACACTCACATTTGAAGAGTTTTGGTCTCAGAGAGATCAGAACCAAAACAGATTAGATACTGGTCACTGTCTTCTATTTTCGGGTCGATACACTCTTGGTCTCGTCTCTGTCTCTACCTCCACGGGTCTTGTTCTTGTCTCGGTCTCCACCCCCAAAAGTCGCCATTTTCAAATGTCTAGGATGTTTTGGTCTCAACCTATCCGAAAACCGCTTTCCAAAGGTTTACACGACAAAAACAACATGGAGGTCCAGAAACACTCCCATACAGTTCTGGAGAGCTCCCGACTTTTTGAGGGTCTCGGGCAGAAGCAAAATAGCAACGTTAAAGAAAAAGACGAGATACGGCTTTGGTCCCGTCTCAGTCGACCCCTCTCCGTTTCGTTTCTGTCTCTGCTTTCAAAAGTCGAACTCTCCACTTGCAAAATTCTTGCTCATTTCGGTCTCGACTCGTCCAAAGACTCGGTCCCGAATCTAGACTTAAAAGACTTATTCTTGTCCTGGCTTCTAAAAGACTGGCATGTGTCGGAACGGACAACCAAAAGTTGTAGTCCCCCCTGCGAAACTGCAAAACACGGTCTCTGCTTCCTGCAAATGATTTAATGGCTTATTTTAATTTGAACTTTAGTCACAGAGTCATGAGCAGAATTTGTTTTTCTCACTTTGAAAAACGGCATCTAGAAAGTTTGACGTCGAGACGCAGAAGAACGCAATCGATTCCGTCAAGGACGATCCCGCCTTGCCGAGCGGAGACCGATCCGCCCATTCCACAAAAAACTGGAATCGGCCTACGTTTTTGTCAAGACCGGAACGTGTTTCTGTGTCATTCCGAAAAAAGGACAAGGTTTCTCCGCGGAGATTGCATTCATCTCTAAACAAAAGAGACCTTTCCGGCTGCTCCGCTGAACTCCATTTTGGAAATAGAATCCTCATTAAAACGCGGAGTCATCGGGCCACAGACCTCGTGCCGTTCTTGTTCGGTTACTTTATACGACGTAAGCTTTTTTTTTTTGCCCGCTGTGCAGTTCCGATGTTATCGGAAGAAATCCAAACCGAATACGGAACGATAGAACGGCTAGGGAAAACTCGTCCCGGTACGGCAGGGAGTCCATCCATGAAAGTAGAATCGGTCCAAGAAACTTGACTTTTGTTTAGGTTCAGTTTTCTTTGGTCTAGACTCGACATCCGATCGTCTACGATAAATGAACAAACGCTAAATCCACTGGAGATAGATAGAGATATAGAAAGATCGATCGATCGATAGATAGAAAGATCTAGATGTCTAGATGGACAGACAGACAGTTAGAGATGTCTAGATAGATGTCTAGATAGATAGATTGATAGAGATAGATATAGATGTCTAGATAGACAGACAGACAGATAGATGTCTAGATAGATGTCTAGAAAGATAGATGCCTAGATAGAGATAGATAGATAGTTAGAGACAGATAGATAGATGTGTAGATGTCTAGATAGATTTCTAGATAGATGGATAGATAGAAATTTGGGAAATTCCCACTTCCAGCAGTATACTCGTGTTGAAAAAAATAAATGATAAAATAAAGATCTAGAATACAAAATTAGCCAATATAACGTGTCGATATAGAGTATTGAAATAGTGCTACGGAAAATCCACACTGTCATAAGAATAGGCTCATATGCAAACAGTCAAACATCTCATCTCATTAGCTACACCGCTTATCCTCAGTAGGGTCGCGGGGTTGCTGGAGCCCATCCCAGCAATCATCGGGCAGTGGGCAGGGGACACCCTGAACTGGTTGCCAGCCAATCGCAGGGCACACGGGGACAGACAACTCACTCGCCCATTCACAGCTAGGGACAATTTGGACCGACCAATTCACCTGAAATGCATGTTTTTGAAATGTGGGAGGAAACCGGAGTGCCCGAAGGAAACCCACGCAAGCACGGGGAGAACATACAAACTCCGCACAGGAAGTCTGGAGCTGGATTTGAACCCACGCAGGAGGTTCCCAAGACATGAACTGTGCCGCACATGCGCTAACCACTGCGCCGCCGTGCTGCCCTACAGTCAAACATGGTACTCATTATTTGTAAGATGAAGGAAAATTCACTTTTTACTCCTCTATGTCTTCTTATCAACATCTGGGTGGCGGGACTGGACGGGTTCAACAACGGATGAGGTAGGTTTTTTTTGCAATGAAACTTTGAAAGCAATCTATTCTAGGTTTGCAAATTCAATGTTGTGTCTTTAACAGAAGAAGACAAAAAGTCTCTTTTGGAGAGGGAAACGGGCCTGCTTTCATAAGGACGAAGCCCGGGAACGCTAGAAAATCCCCAAAAGCTCAGAGCGGATATTGCAGGCGGTCCGGCAAGAAATCGGAACGACGCGGAGACTATGTAACCACCAAATCATCCAGACACGGACCTTGAATAGGTTTGACTCTTGATCCTGGCATTGGCTTATTTGATATTTCTCTTTCAGGTTTTGATCACGCGTTTCTCCGAGAGCGTCGTGTCTAAACGACGTTCGCGTACTGAAAACGAGTTAGCCGCCAGTTTCCTTTTGGTTTTTCCTTTCTTTTTCGTCTCCATTCCGACTTTCTCCCGGAGTGCCGCGTTGCCTCGTCTCTATGTAAACCGCCGGTGTCAAACGGGCGGCCCGCGGGCCGGGTCGGGCCCGCCGATTCCCGCAAGACAACAGTGAGAGAAGCGCAAGAAAAAAATGAGCTGTCGTTTTAAATATTTCCACCGGACGTCACCCGAGCCAGTTAACACTCGCTAAACAACTTTGGTAGCATTTCTCGATTTCTCTCTCACTTTATTCTTTTTCTCTCTTTTTTCTCTTTTCTCTATTCCTCTCTCACTCTCCAACTCTTTCTATTTCCTCTCTCTGTAACTTATGATGTAATCATCTTTCTTTCTTTCTATGTTTCTCTCTTTCTCACCCCTTTTTTGATCTCTCTCTCTCACGTCACTTTGTCTCTTTTCCCCTGCTCACTCTTTTACTTTCTTTCTCTGTTTAGCTTCTCTTCTTTTTTTTATCTTTCTCTCTTCATTTCTTCCTTTTTTCTTTTTTTCTCTCTTTATTTCTACACTCCTATCTCAATTCTGCTCTTTTTCTCTCACTGTGACTCTGTCTCCCTTGTTCTCCCTACCTGTTGATCACTTTCTCTTTCCTTGCCCTTCTTCCTCTCTCTTTTCTAAACGTACTTGTCCGGCTTCTGTGAGATTTTTTTAGAGCATTTGTGGCCCCCGGCTAAAACCAGTCGGACGTCCCTGATGTCGACAATGTTGTTATGAAGGAGAATCGAGGCCGTTGAATCCGCCCGTCTTACCATCCGTTCGAGATGGTAAGACGGGCGGATTTTCTAGAAAAGCACTTTGGTGAAAGACAATGAGAGCGGTGTCCTTCGCAGCGATATCCCCGGAGACCTCGAAAGCTCGGATAGCGAGCGACGGCGACGGGCCCGGAAACGGCGGCGCGGCCGGCGGACGAAAGCCGACGGCCTCCGTTTGTCATCCGCGGCCATTAGCCGTCCGAAAAGAGCGGCTCGCTTTTGGCTTTTTGATGCGGAGAGGAAGCGCGAGTGACAAGAAAAAGGCTTTCCGCTCGGATCCTGGGGAGAGATCGGGTCTCCCCCGACCGTAGGCATGTTCTCCTTGAAGAGAGAAGCGAACGACATGAAAGTGCGTCGTGTCAAACGGAAATGTCAAACCGTCGGAACCGACCGTCGTTAGCGACGCGTGCTGGCCACCCTCTCTACAGTCAAAGGCTGCACATTTGCACCAAAGATGATCAATTGAAAAAAGTTTGATTGCCCCTTGGGCGATCGCAGTTACCTGAATGTATCGCGGCTGTTCGCTGCATATTGTCTTGGTTTGTTTTGCTCTAGATAGATGGATAGATAGATAGTGTCATGTCCAGCATGGTTGTCGAGCTGGCCCCGCCCCCTGGGCACCGGCTGTAGCAGATCGTCTAATTTGCATGTGTGCTTCCTAAAGGCGAGTTCATTGCATTACTTTGCATTATTCTGTTCTGTTTAACTTGAGGAAACCTGTACTTGCCCGTTCTGAGTAAAAGCCTGTTTTGTGAGTATTCCTAGTCTGAGTTCCTGTTTGCCCGTCAGCCTGTTTTTGTTTTTGTCCCTGAGTGTCGGACGACTTTTATTTCCTTAATAAAAGTAACTGATCGTTAACGCGAATGAGTTCACCCTTCCTGCCTCCTGCCTCCGATCTGGTCCGGTCTCGTGACAGATAGATAAATAGATGCCTAGATAGATAGATAGATAAGTAGATGTCTAGAGAGATAGATGTCTAGATAGTAAAGAAATCATGAGTAAACAAACGCTGATGGGATCCAAAGCGGTCGTCGTGTTTGAAAAAAGAAGAAGTGGCGTCTTGCTCCCTTTCTCGTCGTTTGTGTACGTCGAGAGAAGACGCTTTTCAGTTGGCGAGCGTCTTCTCCTCACAAGTAAACCAAAGCTCGTCATGTAATATCTCGATCTATGGCTTTCACCAAGTTTCAGGATCCTTTTTTTGACTCTTTTTCTTCATCTTTTGCGGTTTTCTTTTTTTCCTCTCTTTATTCCTTTTTTTGGACATATTTTTTCTCCACTTTTTCTCTCTCTCTCATTTCCCCTTCTAAGTTTTCAATTGTATTTCTTTTTTCAGAGGTTTGTACTTCTTTCTCTCTCTCATTTTGTATTTCCTTTTTTTGTTTCATTTGTTTCCTTTTTTTGCTTTCCTCACTTTTTCTCCCTTTCTAAAGTCATTTTGTCATGTTACATAACGTTGTTAGAATGTTGACTAATGTCGATCCCAAAACTGTACGTCACATCCCACATGCCCACACCTTTCTTGTGTAAATATTGTGTCAATTATAACCTTTATCTTCTTGTTTTTTTTTCATCCTCACTGTTCAATGTGAAACTGGAGTGCCACGTCTCATTTCGTTGTCACAATATGTTTAACCCATTTTGTAACAATGACAATAAAACTATATTCTATTCTATTCTATTTGAATAATTGTGGATATATGGATTAAAGCGACGACAAAAATCGGAAGAGCCGCTTAGGGAGCAGAAATAAGTTGAAATGTCAATGGTCTGTCAATTTCTAGAGCGCTTTTCAAGTCAATGAAGAGCTCCAGAAGCGCTTCACACTTACCCATTCACACACACACTCACACACCAATAGCAGCCATGCTTATTGGGGCCATTAGGGATTCAGTGTCTTCCTCAAGGACACTTTGACATATAACACGGAGGAGCCGGGAATCAAACCCGCGATCTCTTAATCCCCGGACGAGCGCTCTACCTCCTGAGCCGATGTCGCCCCAAAAGGCTGCTTCTAGGATTTTTTGGGGGTGAGGGGATTTTTGGTCTTTTTTCAGTTTCTTTTGGGAGTATCTGCTACTTTCTAAGGGTGGTTCGAAGTGTTTTTCTGCTTGTTTTTCAAGAATTTCTCTATTTTGGCAAGGTGGGTTTTTCGCTTTGTTTTTCTTTCAGAGGGTTTTTTGAGTCGATTTTTGTCTGGTATTCGGTCATCCGGTGTGGGTTTTTTTCCCGCGGCTTTACCCGAAAGAGCCGATGGTCTGAAAAGAGCCGGAACCGTCACGCCTGCTGTCAAAAATGCACGACAAAGGCGGAAAAGGATTCGTACGGCGAGGGCGTCCGACTCCGAGGGACTCCCGACGGGATCCGACGGGCCGCTCCTGGAAAGCCGTGGCTCTTCTTTTTAGGCTTCGGCATTCCAACCAAATTGCAGACTCTCCTCGAGTCTTGGCGCCCCCCCCCAAAGAGGGATCTCGTACAAATCCAGGCCTCTTCTACTTTGCGCGTCCGTCTTCATTTGGACCAAAGTTCACGACGAAAAAGAAGCCGGGACACACCGGACGGCGACTTTTCTCCTCTTGGCTCCAGTTGACGTCGAATCTGTAAATTGGTTTTTGGGTCTCGAAAATCTTTTTTATTTTATTGAATTGACTATAAAGGGATTTTACAAATGACAGTTATTGAACGCAATGAAGATTTATCACAGAAGAGGCTGAAGTTCGAGGACAGGTGGCGCCGTTCCGAGCGTGGCGTGTTTTGGCCGGGAAATTTTAAAAGCGGGGCGCCGACGGGGGAATTAGGCCTCGTTTTGAGAAACGCCTGGCATTGTTTTGAGCCGATACGAGTTTCCTTTAGACGTGGCGGCGCCTTTCGGCGAGGAGGTGGTGAAGCTGACACCTGACCCGCCCCATGGGGGGGGCCTTCCTGATGCACGGGTCAGACGAGGTGGGGGCCACGTGGGGAGTTCCTGGCCCGCCCATGAGGGGTGGTCGACGCCCCGACGTTTGAAAAGACGAAAGACAGAAGGAGAGAAGAGAGACGAGAGACGGGAGAATCGACGAAGACTAATTAGACTAATTTGACAATAATTCGGCTAAATTTGATGGAATTCACTTCGTTAAATACTTTAAGAAAATAAATCTGCCCCTGTGTGGAAAAGTCTGTCTCTTGTAATATATTTCCCTAAATTAAGGTAGGAGCATGCATTGTTGGGAGAATGAAGTTTGTGTTTGGTTAATGGAGTCAGATAACTCATATTCCAACAATTTGGTCAACGCTACGTTTGGAATATCGTTTTTTTCCCCTAACAGTCTTTGCTGTCAGCAAGTCAACGATGTTCTGTTAAGTACGACAACACGTGTCTTCAATCTTCCGTCCTTCGATGGCGGGTCGTCTTCCCGGAAGGGATTCCGAGACATCCGTCCGCGCCGACCAGATAAGCTCGCCGACCGACTCCTTCTCCTTCCTCATTTGTCGGACGGTGAAAACGTATGGTCTCGATCCGACTGGACTTTTCCTCGGTGGCCGACTGGCAAACGGGCACGGGAGCCCTCCTCTTTCCAAAAATGTTCTTTGCTTTTTGAAGGTCCCACTCCCCGTATTTCACCCCCGACCCAGTTGCGCCTCCACAATCTGCGCATTGTTCACATTCCCCCACCGGCTCGGCTCCCTCCTTCGCTGGCTCCAGAATGCCCTCGATGGGGGGGGGGGGAGGCTTAAACAGGGGAAAAGCGCTAACAAGCCGCAATATGCCGACATACAGTAGGGCTTTTTGCACATTACCGCATTCTGCCCTCACACCAGCGCCTCGCTCGTGGCGAGGAGCGGCACAAGGCTCCCATTCACGGTCCGGGGTGACGGCGTGCGTGACGCCATTCGCAGCCCCGCAACAGCGGCCGCCCGGCCGCTAAATGCGGCTTCTGGTTCTCGCGGACCCGGAAAAGGCTCCGCGTCGGCTTCTAGGGTCATTGGGCCGTCAAAGGCCGACTCGTACGCCCGACACAAAGCCTTTTTGTTTCGCTTCCATCCGCCCAAACCGGACAGGACTTGAACCCTACCTTGCCCGTTAAAAAAAAAGTTTTGGGCGTGGGGCAGGAACCGGAGGCGGGGATGCTCCGAGAGAGGGATGGGGTCGGATAACAAATGGAGGGACAAAGTGACAAATGTCCTAAAAAACAAACAAAACAATCTCCAAATCGAAATCACACAGAGGCGCGAGATGTTTTCTTCTTCCTCGGAGGGAGCGTGACGGACAATCATCGAGAAGCGCTTATCTAAAGCGATGAAAATGTGAATGGAAAGATCTTATCAGAATCCATCGCCAAACAGAAGAACAGCTTCAGCGACAGACCGCTGTCACAGTCTTGTTCCACAAACAGACTGAGGAGATCATTTCTTCCTCATGCCACGAGGCTCTTGAACTCCACCCGGGGCACTCAAAGCCCACATGAAACCCCACCCCCACGTTTGCATATTACCCTATTTTTATTACAGTGTGTATTTTCCGTATCACTCTATATCGACAGGTTATATTGGCTATTTTTGTATTCTAAATCATTTTATTATTTTATTTTTTAACACAAGGATACTGCTGGAAGTGTGAATTTTCCTACAGGTATGAATAAAGTATCCATCGATCCATCCAGAATCATCTTAAAAAACTTTCCATTTTCTGCTTTGTCTCAGAATAGTCCATTTCTCATATTAGCGTTAGCATGGAGTTTTGATGCTAAACAAAGCCTTTGGTGTGTTCCATTTTGGCTCGGTCAAACCAAACGACAAATCCGTTTTCATTCACACCTCCGAGCTGCAGAAGAACAGCATCCGTTCTCTTCTCGCAGTCTTCCCTTTAAAGTGGCTTGCAAAGAGCTGGCCAAATGTTCAGTATCGCCCTGCAAAAGCACCCCTACCGTTCTAAAGTTGGAGTGGAAACAGATTTCACGCCATTTTGCTTCATTCTGCTGACAATCGTGTGCTTCACTTTTTTTTTAATGAGCGGTTGGGCGCGTGGGGGGGAACGGAGCTCGCCGAGCCGTGGCCATTAGCGTTCCCCGAAGCTACGGTCTCGTTGCGCAATATAACGCGGGACGCTGTGCAGAACCCCGATGATTTATGACCCCGGTCTTCGAAGGAAAAACTTTTCTTAGCGAGACGCGACGGATCGTGAGAGCGAGCGGCGCTCATTACCGGAGCCGTTCGCGTTCCCCGAGGCCGAGGTCTCCTCGCACGATACGCCGACCGCCAGCCCTAGGATTTAGATCGCAGATCGCAGGATCCTGATGATTTATGACCCTCGTCTCTGGAGAAAAACCTCATCTTAGCGAGACGTGACAGAATAGGATTGCGAGCCACACCGATTGCCACGAAGATTGGCAAATGAGCCGAGTCGCATCTTTTATGGATTTCGTCCCAAAATAATAGTCTGTCCGCTAAGGAACCGATCCAGTCTGAAAATAAGAGTTCTACGGTCCAGTTTTGGCCCCTGAAAAGTCGCAAAAAAAAGACAATTCTTCACAGCAAAATAAAAACGTCGGCATTATTTTGGCTTATTTTCGACCCGTTTTTGCTGGCTGAGTACTTCTCAGGATAACTTTTAAAGCTTGGATGTGGGGGCTAAAATTATTTTAGACCAAAAATAGACAACCTAACTTTAACACTTTCCTTTCCGGCACACGCAGATAATTGTCTGGTCCGTTTTTTTAAATGAATGAACCTCGAAATAAACGTGTAACATTGGGTCGTGTTTAGCCCAAATTGGGTTGAAAAATAGTCTTTAACTTGTCCAAATGAAGTCCTCAAAAATGTGGTTCTAAACTATTGAAAATTCCTTTTTTGTAAGTTCAGACCAACTAGGCACTAAGTGTCTTTTGGTCTTTGGATTTTGTCTTGTATACGGTCTGTTTTAAATCGAATTTAGACATCTAAAACTGGCTGGTGTTCAGCCCGTCCCCCGTGGGCCAAATGGAGTCTGAAAAGAGTCGTTTTGGGGTCCCATTTTGGCTCCTAGAAATTCATGAAAAAGACAATCCTTTAAGCCAAAAAGAGACGTATTTTGATCGGCGTCTCTTCTTAAGTTCGAGTCACCAAAAAGTCTTTCAAAAGACCTTTTGGCGACTTTCTACCGAATAAAAAGGAGCCGTCGCGTCTTCTTCCCGTCTTTTTCTGACTTTGCACAAACTCAAATGACTCGAAATCGAATCCAGAAAGCGCGTTCAAACACAATCGTCAAAACACAGCGAATTCCTCGGAACGACGACGGTAAAGTGACAAAATAACTGGCTTCGTTCGAGACACGTAAAAAATGGGAATCAAAGATAGAAAAACCAGAAAAAAACAAATTTGACGGATAGAGACGGAAGGAAGAGTGGCTTTGGCCACAAAACCTCGATTCAAATGTGCTCGAATGCTCACTTTTGATGGCAGAGTCCTTCCTTTTCCCATCAAGCACTTTTGCCTGTTTTGTCTTCATCTTGTCTTTACCCCTCCACATTTCCTCACTGTTAAATGCAAACCTGGAGTGCCACCTCCAATTCCGTTGTCACAACATGTTCAACCCATTTTGTAACAATGACGATAAAGGTAGATTCTATTCTATTAAACGTGACGACTTTTTGCCAAATGAGCTCTGGTTTACTTGTGAGGAGAAGACGCTCGCCAACTGAAAAGCGTCTTCTCTCGACGTACACAATTACGAGAAAGGGAGAAAGACGCCACTTCTTCTTTTTTCAAACACGACGACCGCTTTGGATCCCATTAGCGTTTGTTTACTGGTGAGGAAAACACGGTCGCTAACTGAAAAGTGTCATTTCCATGATGACGCAATGAGGAGAAAGGGTGCAACATGCCACTTAGGCTGAAAACGTTTACCACGGCTCACTCGCTCCGCCGCAAAGTCTTCACTCGAAATAAATCCCGTCTCGTCTCACATTTCGCATTCGTGATCATCATTAGAATTAAAAAAGGATGAGTTTCCTTTGATATTTCCCGCCTGCTTTTCTCTCCACCGTCTCCACGATCCAGCGATGGCGATTCCGGCTCTTTTTAGAGAGTCGAGCCGAAAGAGCCGGCTTTTGGGCCTCCCAAACTGCTCTTTTGATGTTTTTGGGGTGGCTTTAATCCTTATATTTACCGTAATTATGTAGCAGAATGAACAAAATGACTTCAAGTAGAGGAAAATAAAGCATAACAATTAAACAAGAAAAGAAAAACGGAAAAAAAGGAAATAGCTAATGGGAGAGAAAGGAGAAATTTAGGGATTCCTTTTATCCACGGGTGTCAAAGTTGCGGTTTGCGGCCCACCGAGGTTTATTATTCGGCCCGTGAGACGACACCGAGACGAGAGCAAGAGGAAAAATCTGCTTCCCTTTGTAATACTGTATGTCCACCTGAGGTTGACAAAGCCAGACTCCAAAGCCACTGGACCGATTTTACTTTCTCACTTTCTCTTTCTGACTTTTTCTCTTTTTCTTTGATGTCTCACCACATCTCATCTCATGATCTGCAGCGCTTATCCTCAGTAGGGTCGCGGGGGTGCCGGAGCCCATCCCAGCAATCATCGGGCAGTGGACAGGGGACACCCTCGACTGCTTGCCAGCCCATCGCAGGGCATTTCTTTGATGTATCTCTCTTTTTTCCTATAACTCTCTTTCTTCCTCCATCTATTTTTCTCTTTCCCATCTCTCTCACCTTTCTCTACCTCTCCGCCTCTCCTTTTCTCTTTCTTTTCTTCTCTTTCACTCTCTCTTGTATTCTCTTTCTGTCAATTCATCTTGTTCTCCCTCGCTCTTTCTTTCTTGCTGTTTTTTTCTCTTTAATCTATGAGTCTTGCCCCCCGTGATGGTTTTTTTTCTTCAGACCATGTGGCCCCTAAGCTCAAATGAGTTTGACAACCCTGCTTGAATTAGTATATGATAAATTCTAATTGTACTGATGATATAATTGTATATGATATCATAAAAATGGAACCTAATGCACAAAATAAAAGAATATTTTCTAACAAAAATGTACTATTCTAGTTCCAATAGCATTTTCACAGTGAACTGAAGTCAATCCGCGCAGAGACGAAGAATGTTGGGAATGTTGGGATGCAGCTTGCAATGTTCACAACACGCATGTTTCCTTTTCCTGTCTTTAGGAAAAAGCATTCGACGTGGGAAAAAGCTTCCGAAGTCACGGAAAAAAACACGGAATGACGGCGATAGACGTCAAAGGAGCGGGCTACCTTTTGCCTTTCCTCTGAAACCAGAATGTCAAAAAATGTAAATGTTCTGCATTCCCATAGAGCTTTTCAAGTCAATGAAGAGCTCCCGATGGGCTTTACAATCTGCTTCACACTTTTCCCTTTTACACACTAACTCACCGATAGCAGCGTCAGCCATGTAAGGCAACGACCTGCTATCAGGGTCTTGCCCGAGGACACTTCGACATATAACACGGAGGAGCCGGGAATGGAACCCGCGACCTCTCCATCTACCTCCTGAACTCATGCCGCCCCGATGCCAAAGTAAGGTTGGCAGAAACGGACAAAAGTCCTCTGTGTCCTGGAAACATCTTGAAAAAGAGTCAGGGGCCCCAACCTCAGATGCTTTTGCTGCTGAAAGACCCCCCGGGGGCCCCCGAGTCAACATTGCCCTCGCACGTCATCAAAAGATAGCACATGCTAAGTAGATCAGAAAATAAGAGGTGGTCTCGGGCCCACTTGGCCGTTTCGTGTAAACAACAACGATTGGCGTCGGAGTCTCCTCTTCAAAGACCAAACAAAGTTTCTTCGGAGAGAGAGAGAATTCTGCTCATTTCGAGCGCAACTTTTCTCGTGTTGTGACTTTCTGACTCGATCGTTTGGGACGATGAGAAGAAAGATTGGACTCCGATGAAGTTCTAGCACACAGGTGTCAAACGGGCGGCCCGTGGGCCGGATCGGGCCCGCTAAGGGATTGAATCCGGACCGCCTGACCACACTCAGAGAAGCGCAAGAGAAAAACAAGCTGCAGGTTGAAATAGGTCCACTTGATGTTGCCAAAGCCAGGTGCCTCCAACAAAGACAATGTACTTGTATTTGTTTGTATCTCTCTCTCTCTCTCTCTCTCTCTTTCTTTTCCTCCCCTTTTCTCCCACTCTCTGTTTCTGTCTCTTTCACTCTCTGTGTCTCTCTTTTGCTCATGTTGCTCATTGTCTCTTTCTCTCTCTGTGTCTTTTAACCTCTTTTGCTCTAACTTCCTTTTTTCCTCTTCTCTCTTTTCTCTCTTCATACTCTTTGCGCTTTCTTTTCTCTCCTTCTGTCTATTTTCTTTGGATTTCTTACTTCCTCTCCCTTTCTCACGACTTTTTATCTTCCGTTTCTAACGTTCTCTCCCTCTCCCTCTTTTTCTTTGGGCGTGGGGCAGGAACCGGAGGCGGGGATGCTCCGAGAGAGGGATGGGGTTTCATAACAAATGGAGGTACAAAGCGACAAATGTCCTGAAAAACAAACAAAACAAAACCTCCAAATCGAAATCGCACGGAGGCGCCGGAGGTTTTCTTCTTCCTAGGGGGAGCGTGACGGACAATCATCGAGAAGCGCTTATTTAAAGCGATGAAAACGTGAATGGAAAGATCTTATCGGAATCCATCTCCAAACAGAAGAGCAGCTTCAGCGACAGACCGCTGTCACAGTCTTGTTCCACAGACAGACCGAGGAGATCATTTCTTCCTCATTTCTTCTTTGTCTCGCCCTCTCTCCCTCTTTCTCTTATTTCTTGATCCCTCTTTTTCTTTTTCTTGAATCTACTCGTTTGGCCCTCGACAGAATGTTTTATGGTCTGGCCCCCGACTTCCAATGAGTTTGACAGCATTCAAATGCAGTTGTGAAATCCTAGCCACTGTTTTTCCTCATGGAAAGCATTTTTTGAATTCGTGCTTGGAAATGGGTTTTAAAATGAAAGATACTTTGATTGGAGCAGAAAAATAGAGTTTCAATGGTTTGTCAGCGGGATAACGATTGATTTTTTTTTAGTCTTGCAAACTAGTTTCTAGATTTTTTTCCCCCGCTTGATTTTAGACGTGATTGGAGAATTCCACGTCCGATGAGTTGATGGAGACACGTTTGGTGTTCGTCTCGCGCAAAAGTCGCGCTTTGCCCCTTAAAGGTGTACAAAGTGCATCGCGAAAACAATAAATCCATAAAAAAAGCCGAAAGGCTCACCTATTGCATTTCTTCCCGATTGCGTAATATGAAATGACGTCTCACTTACTTGTCCCGAGCCGAGATGTTTCGTTGTCCTTCTTTCTGATTTCCAAAAGTTTGCAAAAACTGCCTCGGGATCTTGCGTCCTGTCAAATGGGCCACGCGTCAAAATCCGACACGCGGGTTCCACTCTTTTGGTCCGTCCCGAAGAAAAGAGCAAAAAGTGGCCGAATCCAAAAGCGCTTCTCCTTGCAGCCACTCTCTACTTTTTGGGGATCCTCTCCTCCTTTTTTTTTTCTCCTTCTTTTTTTTCCTGCTGGTGCCTGGCGCCTCCGCCTCTCTCTTTCTCTCTCTCTCTCTCTCTCTCTTGACGTATGCGCGTGACGTCATCACGGTGGAAAATGGCGTCTGAATGCAAACAAACACTCAAGTGTGTGCAGCAAATTTCAAGCGCAACCCTTCCTGCACTCATACTCAAGCGTGATGGACTCCTAGCTCTTCGTAGGAGCTTCATTTGTCCCAGGATGGTGTCAGCTCTCAAGACAAGCGCATACCTGTCAAGCTCTAGGTTTTTGCCGTCCAAAGTACATTTAGGACGCATTTGAAGACGTGTACGACGTACGAGAAAATCTGTACGGAAAAAGGCAAATTTGTCAATGACCGCTATACACTGATGCAAATCAATTCAGTCCAACGCGTTGGCCGCGGTATCCTCTATCTCTGTATCGTTTTGTTGTTGTTGTTGCAAACGAAGAGAGAGGTTCGATGCTACTGTGCGCATGCGTCTGCCGCCTCAGATTTCATGCGATAGTGATGTAGCGAAAGGAAGTCCGTCTCTTTTTAGAGAACCGGCTCAACTCGTTCAAGAGAGCCGGCTCTCCGACGGCTCGCTCGCTTCGATGCGTTCTATGACGAATCGTTATTGTTGTACCAAGAAGTTAAGAAAAAAAAGGAAGTAGAAAAGGAGAAAATTTAAAAAGACAGGTTTGTGGTTATCCCTTGAATCAGTATATTACCAACAATCATTGAATGCAAAAAATGAATTCATCATTTGAATAAGAAAATGTATTATTCTATTGAATGATATTTGCATGTATTTTTTCTTTTTACAGTGAAGGTCCAAGCCTCTTCATTTTTTTTAATAATAAACCACATTCATGTCGAGCAACTCAGTATCTCACATCAAAATGTTAACAATATATATGATATAAGGAAACACATGTAGAGTATCACATGTTAAACGACATAAACGAACACGTTTGAAAAAAATATGGTGTAAGATGATTTTGTATTTTGTAAGGGCGTTACTCGGTGGAATCCACACTTTGTCGTCCGCCGCGTTTGTCTGCTATGTAGCGGTCAAATATTACACACCGGGCCTTTAAATAAACATACACACAAAGGTGTTTACGGCATATTGTTCTTCTTTGATTTGAATAAAGCGAAGCGCTGCAGAAATTCTCCTGCGGCTTTGTAACCCGCACTCGCTGCTTCCTCCCGCCGAACCGCAGTCACGGTCCTCTTCTGGGAAGCGGCGATGGCGTCCGATCGAAACCGTTCCGACGCCGTGTCGACTTTTAGCTCTTTGCGAATAGACACACTTGTGCTCTCCCTCTCGCTAGCTCCTGCTAGCTTCTTGTTGTTCGTCCACAAAACCAAAAGTCTCTCCATCCTGTCGTGAATAATTGTCAATTTTGAAAAAAGGAGTCCCTCGGCCGGTCAGTTCGATAGCCTTGAGGACATCTTTCTGGATCAAATATACTTTTACGATCCAACTTTTCATCCATGAATCGTAATTTATCATTATTTTATAAATATACTCAACTGAAAATCCAAATATCAGAGCCGTAGGGATCGAGTCCCGTCGATTTGTGGCGCCCTTAACCACAAACTGTCGGAATTCGCAGGCCGCCGTCACCCCGTCCCCTGATCTGAAAGCGCCATGCGGTCAAGGGAAATCACACAAGCATGAGGAAAATGGGAATCCTCCAGAAGAGCTCATTCTGTCAAGAACTAGAACAGGATCAGGACCCAAACGCGTGACCTTCTCACGCGAGCCTTTTATTTGACGGGAAATGGGGAGTCATGCACGTTAGACAGCGGTCTGGCGTGGAAAGACGGGAAGCCAGAGACAGACAAAATGGATTCCAATCGCCCGGGTTGATATCGGACAGATGGGGTCGATGCTGGACAGGACAGGACAGACAGGAAAGATAATGAATCGGGATATCGAAAATCAACAGGACAACTAGACGGGAACGAAAACTGGCAAAAATAATGAACAGGAAAAAAATAGACGGAAACAAAACTGGAAACCAAAATTACCCCGGACAAAATAAACGGGTACGATACCGGACGGGAAATACCAACGGGAACTGGACTGAGTCGTAACCCGCGTCTTGCGGGGCAGAGGTTTCGTTGACGGACTGACAAAGTAAGAGAGAGTGCACTGAGCTTAAAAAGACGGAAAGCCCATCTGTTCGTGAGCAGCTGGCGCCACACGGGTGGGGCCGATCGGGCGCCATGGCAACCGATACACATTCCCCTCCTGACGTATATTCAAATCGTTCCAAGCCCCCCTCCCCTTTTTATGGATCAAGATTCAATTAAAATGATAAATGTGTCTATAAAATGCAGCAAGGGAGGGTCATTTTAAAAAAGACCCGCCCACAATTCCCAAAGAGGCGGAGCCTATTCCTTCTATAAGTAGACTTTGCCAACTCAACATAAGCAGAAAAGGACAGAAGCTCGTTACAAATTGGATTTTTAAAAAGTAGCGTTCCGAAAAAAAGATCCATTTTATGAAAAGAAAAATACCTGAAAAACGAGGTCAAGCGTTTTTCCGCAACTTTTTTCTGTATTTAAAAAAAAAAACGCTTGGCGACGCATGAAATATCTTTACGAGTATTGTGAGCGTACGCGGCGGGCCGCCAGTGGCCCACCGACCGCGGTTTGGATCTGGTGCATCGCAAGCGTTTACAATGACACAAGACCGGAATGCTCTTTTTCCGCCCGTAAATAAAATCTTCTTAAAAAGTTCTCGGCAGTCGCAAGTTGTTCTTTTTCGACATCCCCCCTTCCTCTCCCGCTTAATTGGAAACACATTTCCTTTTTTTTTCTCTCCCTGTAACTGAAGAGAAACAGGAAGGGAGTCCAGTCTGGAGAAGAGAGGGGGGGAAAAAGGGAGAAAAAAAAAAGGAAGAGTGCATTCTTCTCCTCCGTAAAGCGAATATATCGGCCCGAAAGGATTTCAAGCTGTCGGTTAGCGAGGGCCGTTTAGCTTTCCATTCTTAGGTTTATGCCGAGCTTGGGAGGCCTTTCCATCGCTGCTACTTTCCTCAAATCCCAAGTTTTGGGGGTGGAGCCTCGTGCGGGCCTCCGTAGAAAGGCATTTCGTGACAAAACAAAGTAACAAACAAACAAGGGGGTCCCAAAACAAATGACAAATTCAAACCTAACAATACCTAAACCAAAAACAAGGACCAAACTGGAAACGGAGATGCAAAGAACCAAGTCACAAACAAACAAGGGGTCGCTAAACAACAAAATGGCCGAACAAAACCGAGCCTAAAATGATTCCAAGACCAAAAGGGCAGATGTGGGAACAAAATAACAAACAAGGGGTCACTAAACAACAAAATGGTCAAACAAAACCAAGCCTAAAAGGATTCGAAAACCAAAAGGGCAGATGTAGGAACAAAATAACAAACAGGGGGTCGCAAAACAATGAAAGGGCCGGACAAAAGCAAACCTGACATGATCCATACCAGAAACAAAGACTGAAACGCAGGTAACAAAGTAACAAACGCTTACCAATGAACAAAATGTCCTAACAAGACACCAGAAACCAAATCAGAGGTAGCAGCCAAAATGACCTGTTAATGTCCTCATAAAGCAGGGGTGTCAAAGTCATTTGAACTCAGGGGGGCCACACCATAGAACAAACATTCTGTCGGGGGCCGGACGAGTAGATGAGAGAGAAAGGAAAAGAGAGAAAAAAGAAATAAAAGAAAGAGGGAGGGAAAAGGAGAGAGGGCGGGACAAAGGGTAAGGATCATTTGGGACAGGTGTGTGCCGATCGGGCTTAGGTGTGTCCGCTTCCAAACCAGGTTGGCGCCCTCTAGTGTAAGGTGGCCAACCAGATGCTAACATGAAAACCGCATTCAAAACAAATGCTTTGTGCTTTTCTACACGTGTCACTTGTTGAGCACTCCACGATGGCTTTCGTCTCATTGTGTGTTCCATGATGCCTGGGGACCTTTCACGGATCGGCTGCTGTTATTGGTCAAAGGAAAAAGCGTCACGACGACAGGACCAACATTGTGCGGGTTGGCGACCCGGTGACAAATTGTCGCTCTTTAGCTCCAAACGGAACAACAAGCGACCTATCGAGCGTCGCTCGTCTTCAGCTCGTCTTCAGCTCGTCTTCAGCTCGTCTTCAGCTCGTCTTCAGCTCGTCTTCAGCTCGTCTTCAGCTCGTCTTCAGCTCGTCTTCAGCTCGTCTTCAGCTCGTCTTCAGTCGACCACCTAAAAGCTCTTTGTGGTCGAGTGGAAGCGGAAGGTAGAGCGAGAACTTGTTAGGTGTGTTGGGGGGGACCCAAGCGGGGAAAGCGGGAACTGAGGCAGGGATTGTGCTCAGAAAGAGGGACGGTATTTCATCACAAAAGGGAGTACAAAGTAACAAACCAATGAGGGTTCGCAAACCAACAAAATGTCCAAACTGCAAAAGACGATGCAATGAAAAAAATAACAAACGGGTGAGCATTCAACAACTCACAATATTCCCAAACAAGGAACAAGAAACAAACCAAAAAAACTGGCAAGGTAGTGGAAAGGCAATAAAAACTGTAAGAAAAACAAGTGGGCGCAAAACCACTCACAAAATGTCCAAACAGGAAACAGCAAGCGACTCTGATGTCGCAACGACTGGACAGATGAGTGCTGAATGGACACACCTGCTCCGAGTTCTAAACCCACTTAGCGCCCCCTGTAGGGAAGAAGGTGGCGTAGCGCAACGTAACAGCCCTGATGTTTTCCAGGATTTGCAGCCAACATTTTTTTACACCATTTCCTAGCAATTTGATGTGAAGTAGGTACAAGTCACATCTAGACACTCACAACAATAAATGAGCTACGCTAGCGTCTTACTGTCGCTAATTCTCACGACGTAAACAGGCTGCGTTAATTGCAATAAATCGGTGTCACGTACCAGGACGGGAAACGGGCAGCTCATTTTCCTCTTGCGCTTCTCTGAGTGTTGTCTCGCGGGCAGGATTCAATCCCTCAGCGGGCCTGATCCGGCCCGCGGGCCGCCTGTTTGACACATGTGCTCTAGAAACATCTGCCAAGAAGACTTCAGGAGGCATTAGTTCCAGCATTAGCATTTTTGTAGCACTGACCAGAGAAAACACAGTCCATTTACTAGCTTTAGCATGAGCATTTTTTTTAGCACCGACGGTTGAAATCATTGCAAAGATGCGTTTGCTGTAGTTTTCACGGTAAACTGTCACCTCACGGAGCACAACTCGAGAATCCAAACATCTCTAGCGGCTAGCAAATGCTAACGTAGCGCAGCTTAGGTAAGCTTTGGGTTCGACATCAGGAAGCCATTAGGAGAAGAAAGAGATTTGGCCCCGCCTCCTACTTCACAATGGCTCTCCCCTTTATCCGTTCCTTTCGCTCGCCCTCCTTTTCCTTCCTGTCTTTATTTCCTCTCTTTTTTTTTTTTGCACCCCCTCCACCCTTTTCCTGAAAAACCTTTCGAAAATCTGCCCCGTTTGCACAAATGTGACTTTCCGCTCCCGTTTTGGATTCTTTTCCAGTCAAAGCGGATCCCCAAATCCTTTGTCTCCACTTTGGAAGCGTTCCACACCAAAAGCGCCTCCCCGCTGGGAAGCCGACAAATGCTCTTTGTGAGGACTTTGAGGACCACTTGACTCAAACGGGGTCCGGCCTTTTGGCCCGTCAGAACCTAAGATCTACAGATAATAGCCGGTCCATGGGTTTGACCACTGGAAGGTTTGACCTGGGTTGAAGCAGGAACACTTGCTGGACTTTCCACCCGCGTCGACCCAACGCCCTGCCTTTGAGACCCAATTCCCGCATCTCTTTGAAGGACATTTTATGGGTCGGGGCCGGGAAACAGACGGGAATCAGAACAGGAGAGAGTCATGGTCGAAAGGCTTGCCTAGCGTGAGCTGAGGTTTGCAGACGGACCGACAACCGGTGACAGGAAGACAGGGGATATCGCGGCGGGGACCGATCGGGCGCTATGGCAACCGTGACAACCGGGGTTTCAAATGAGTCATTTTCCGAATATCACGTGTACTGAAAACTGTTTCGTGCCGTACCATAAAACTTCTGACGCCGAAATAAACCGCCAAATTATAAACGAATAAAATGAAAAACAAATGTCGAGAGAAAACCTCATTTTCTCAAAGTCAATCTTTTCCACATGCTCAAAAGTGATTTCTAGACGCTCGACTTGAAATCCAAAATGGCTTTAGTAACGTTGGCGCGAGGGAAACGCCGAAGTGCAATGGTCAGCAAAGGACAGTAACGGGTACCAGCGACGAAGAACCGGTAAGCGTCCAGGATTTGATAAGGTTTTAGATCAGCACTGGTGTATGGGGAGACTCCGTTTACAATCTAGTGGTTCGGATGGCGTGGACTGAATGTTCTCAGCAAGAGTGGACCATTTGTTTAGATGTCAGGAGGAGGACAGCATCGTTCGCTAGCTAACATTGCTAACGTTATCCTCCCTTTCTCTAGATCAGTAATAGGTAATAGTAGGTGACCTGAATGCTCGAGTGGGTGATGGAAAATATGGTTGGTCAATATGGAGTTCCAGAAAGAAATGAGAGTGGGAAGAAATGAAGTTATGTGT
Organism: Urocampus carinirostris; assembly: GCF_059441175.1. NCBI lineage: Eukaryota > Metazoa > Chordata > Actinopteri > Syngnathiformes > Syngnathidae > Urocampus > Urocampus carinirostris. The sequence goes on along the minus strand of NC_142352.1, from coordinate 228,256 downwards.
AAAACGGAAAACGAGTGATGATGGATCGTGGAGGGCTAGTTATAAGAAGAGGGTGAGGGAAGAGGTGAAAATGTCAGAGGCAGAAAAGGAAAGAGTTTAAAGAGAAGATAGGGGAAGAGTATGAACGGATTAGTAGAAGAGAAGTGGAGAGTGTGGAAATGGAACGGAAGTGGTTTAAAGAGGCAGCGTTGAGGAGTGCCAAAGAAGTGTGCGGAATGAGAAAAGTCGGTCGAGGTATTAGGAAAGGAAGTGAATGGTGGAATGATGAGGTCTCAGAGGCTGTGACAGAGAAGATGTGATGAGGTGTTGTAAAAGGACAGTGGGATGTTTAGACGCGTTCTAAGGGATGGGCAGGGCACCCGTATGATGCGGCAGGGGTAAACCAGCGAAAGCTGTCGGACAGAAGAGTGTGTTGTGTCACCCTGACATGGCCGCTTTCTGGTGTCCGGTTTCATCTGGAGGGACCAAAGCAAGACCGACTCGGGTGCCGAGGTGCCTAACTTTTTTGGGTTTTTGGGCATTTGGGTTAGCCATGGCCCCCCCCAAAATTTTGTGTGTTTTTTGCTACTTTATCCCTTTTTTCTTTTCTTTTTTGTATGTGTTTGTCTTGCTGCCGGTCACCCCTCTTGAAGGATATGACCAAGGTCGATAGATAGATAGTGATTTGGGGGGGCAGACTGGCAGGGTGGGGTTCAATGGCTGAAAACCCTGAGGCCATCTGTCGCCATTTTCAGACCACTTTGTCCTGTAAAACAATGTTTCAGCTCATTATTTTCATTGACAAGATGGCGCCGAGAGACTTCCGCTCGCTCATTTTTGGTGGGTGACGGGAACGGCTGAATGAGCCGGCTCTTCCGAGCGAGCCACAGGAACCGGATCGCCACCGATCGAGGAGCCGACTCTTTTTGGTGAGCTGAGACCAAAAAAGCCTTTTCTCTAAAAAGAGAGCCAATTGCCGTGACTCCTTGAGGTGGCGAATCTGCGAGAATCCAGAAAAAGAGCAACTCCCCGTTCCTTCAACACAGTCTTCAGAGAGGGAATCGGTAAAAGCGGGGGCGGGGGGGAGCGAGGAAACAGAGGTACAAAGGAGCCCTTGTCTTCGTCCTGTTCAAGAATTGTCCCGTACCCCAAACAACCTGGACCCCACGCTTTAACCAATCATTGGCCACCAGCTCGATTTGGATTTTATTCAATTGCTCAACTTTTTTCCTTTTTTGTGTTTTTTTTGTTCGTTTTGTCCTGTGGTGAAGGGCCCTCTCCCCCTGGGAGGTGTGAGAATTCTCCCACCGCGGTCTGCTGCGTGTCATAAGACAAGACTAAAGTGGAGAGAGCGAGGGGACTGGGGATCCTCTCTTCTCTATCTCTACTCCCTAAGAGACAGCCAGGCAAAGAAAGGGGGGCGGGAGACTGAAAGTTATAGGGTCACTAAATGTGAGAGGGTGCGGAAGTAAAGCTACTGAGTGGAAGAAAGAGGAGATCGGAAGGATGACGGAACAGAGTGCGAGGTATTGCACAGAGTGAATCAAGGAAGCAAGGTTTTGGCTGCTCTGAGGAGGGTATAAGTATGGATGCTAAGAGGGGACCAAATGAGAGTCTGATTGTGCCAACGGTGTTGAATGGTGCAGAGACTCAGAGCCTAAACGCAGATTTGAGAAGGAAATGAAATGTTTTTGAGATGAAGTGTTTGAGGAGTATGTTGGGAATCACAAGATTGGATCGATCGGGAAATGAAATTGTCAGAGACAGAACTGGAGTAGACGTGGAACTGAGCAAGAGCGTGGATAAGAGAGTACTCGGTTGGTTTGGACACATGGAGAGGATGGATGAGGAGCCAATGTTGAAGAGGAGAAGTCAATGGAAGGAGACGGAGAGGAAGGCCACCATTGACGTGGATGGATGGTGTTATGAGGTCTAAATCTAGTGGAAGCTAGAGCTCTTGTTGGTGATAGAAATGAGTGGAGAGGTGTTGTGAAAGGATAGTGGGGTGTTTGGACGCGTTCTAAGGGATGGGCAGGGCACCCGTATGATGCGGCAAGGGTAAACCAGCGAAAGCTGTGAGGCCCTGCTGTTGAACAGTGTGTTTCGTCACCCTGACCCGAGTGACAGGGCTCCTTTCTGGTGTCCCGATTCATCTGGAGGGACAAAAGCATGACGGAGTCGGGTGCCCAACTTGTTTGGGCAATTGGGTTGGCCATGGTCCAAAATGTTGTGTGTTTTCTCATCTCATTAGCTACGCCGCTTATCCTCAGTAGGGTCGCGGGGGTGCCCATCCCAGCAATCGGGGGTGCCCATCCCAGCAATCATCGGGCAGTGGGCAGGGTACACCCTGAACTGGTTGCCAGCCAATCGCAGGGCACGCAGGGACAAACAACTCACTCGCTCATTCACACCTATGGACAATTTGGAGCGGCCAATTCACCTGACATGCATGTTTTTGGAACGTGGGAGGAAACCGGAGTGCCCGGAGGAAACCGACGCAAGCACGGGGAGAACATACAAACTCCGCACAGGAAGTCTGGAGCTGGATTTGAACCCACGCAGGAGGTTCCCAAGACATGAACTGTGCCGCAGACGCGCTAACCACTGCGCCGCCGTGCTGCCCGTTGTGTGTTTTTTCCCTTTTACTTTATTTTCTTTGTCATTGCATGCGTTTGTCTTGCTGTCGGTCACCCCTCTTGAAAGATGGGACAAGGGTAGATAGTGGTTTCTAGCGCTGATGGTAAAGTGTGATTTATGTGTGAATTTTTTTAAACACACTGAGCAGGCAAACAGTTGAGGAGGTATCGTAGTTCATTAGATAGATAGATAGATAGATACTTTATTCATCCCGCAGGGAAATTCTAATTAATGTTATTCATTGTTTCATATAACCAATCAAATAAAGCATACATTTGAATAAATATAAAATAAAACGGAGAACAATAAACATGTTTATTCAGTGGCAGTCGAGTTTTTTAAATGTAAATACAAACTGAGTACGAAGAGTCATTACTCTTATTCCTAAAATTTCATACAATCCTTAAAAAAGGATACAAGCTGCAACACTAGTACATTTAAAAAAACATTTACAAGAACAACACTATAAACTAGGTTTATGGCTATCACTGTCATCTATAGTGCACAAATGAGTTCATTCAGTGGTAGCTGTGTTTCTTCATATGTATATGCAAACTATGAGCTCACATCAATTCTCGATTCTCCTGAGCACATTTGTGATCCTGAGCTTCGACCCGACTAGAGAATCTTTGATCGCAAAGTGAGCAGGAAAAAGGTTTCTCACCAGTGTGGATTTTCGAGTGTCTTTTTAAGCTCCCTTTTTGGCTGAATTTATGACCACAAACTGAGCAGGCAAAAGGTTTTTCACCAGTGTGAGTTCTTGTGTGGCTTTTTAACAGCTCTCTCCGGCTGAATTGTTGACCACATACTGAGCAGCCAAAATGTTTTTCACCCGTGTGGGTTCTTTTGTGTACTTTAACGTTTGATTTATGGGTGAATTTTTTACCACAAACTGAACAGGAAAAATGTTTTTCACCTTTGTGGGTACTCGTGTGGCTTTTCAAATTTCCTTGTTGGCTGAATTTCTGACCACAAATGGAGCAGGAAAAAGGTTTTTCGCCAGTGTGGATTCTCGTGTGGCTTTCTAACTGTGATTTCTGGATGAATTTATGACCGCAAAATGAGCAGGCAAAGGGTTTCTCACCCGTGTGGGTTCTCGTGTGGATGTTAAAGTTTGATTTACGGCTGAATTTCTGGCCACAAACAGAGCAGGCAAAGGGTTTTTCACCCGTGTGGACAGCGACATGGCGTTTCAGATTGTGCATGTATGAAAAGGTTTTTCCGCACTGCGAACATTTGTGATACGCGTTATCGCCTTCGGACTGTTTGTCCCCGTCGCTGTTTGCAGAGCGGGACGTGTCTTCATCATCTGTTGTCCCGGAGCTTCTGCTTAGGGACACCTTCCCCTTGTTCTCTTTAAGTTGATCTTCCACAGTTAAATGGGCAGCAGTCACGGGAAATTCTCTCAAATCTTCCTCCTTTTTGACATGATCAGGCTCCAAATCCTCCTTTTCTTCTTTCACGTAGTCAGGCTCCAAATCGTCCTCCTTTTTGACGCGATCAGGCTCCAAATCCTTCTTTTCTTCTTTAATGTGATCAGGCTCCAAATCCTGGTACTCTTTTTTGAAGCGATCAGACTCCAAATCTTCTTTTTTGACGCCAGACAACTTTGTCTCCTGTTGCCAAGGACCAAGCTGCTCTTCACTGACATCTGCAGGAGAAAGAACACACATCGTTTTGGAAAATCTACACAGATATGTACTCTTGAGAGGGTCTGGCTGCTTATTAGGATGACTCAACTGTGTTCAGAAGTGTCACTTCCCACTTGTTGACATCACATTCCACTTTGTGGTTAGCAGAAACACGATGACTACGGCACGCCCGCCTTTTCCTCATTTATTTCCAATAGAGTACACGTACACAAACACGAAAGGGGAGCGCAGCTAAGAACCAAATGGAGTGAACCATTTAAAGGCAGCGGAGTACTTCAGACGCTTCAAATAAGTGCAGCGTATGGAACAATCAGGACATTTTATGTTAACATACATCGTTTTTTAATGATGATAACGGTTTCTCTGTGATTTCCTCCTTACTCCCTACAAAGAGTCAAGATTGACAATGGCTTCAAACTATTTTCTGCTTGAAATTGATGACTCCAAACATATCAAATCCAACTTTATAGCATTACAGCTCAATTCTACATTCACAAGCGCAAAGTAGAAAAATCCATTTTGGCGCTTTTCAAAGAAAAACAATACATTTTGTCCGTAACGTTTTCCCACAAGCAGAAGGCCCTTCAAACTGATCGTATTTGGAAACTATTGGCTTATTTTTGTGCAACTCGTACGATTTCTCCTCTGGCACATTTATCGTTATTTTCTCATACTGTAATTTGGCATGCAAAAAAAATCAGGGAGTGCACCATCTCGTGGATTCATGTGCTAATATACTCCAACTCTTTCTTAGTTTAGCCCAATCTGTTAGTCATCTCCAGAGTGAGTAAATCCGAAGACATCAAAATTCAATTTGTGTTTCAAACATATCACTTTCATATGAAATCCGTACGTTTCAAAAACCTACAGGGATTTGAACAAGAGTGCCATCCTACAATTCATAAAAGGTACATTTAAATGACCAAAATGGCCTTGAAACAAGGTTCCTTTTTATTTCAAGGCTGACTGAGCAAATCCAGTGACGTGAAAATTCAATTTGGGTTTGAATGTATAACGAGAATATTGAAACACCCCTGCTTCATCTGTTGGTTGGATCCCTTAAGCACAAGGCTTGTATGGGGCAGCATCTTCTACAGTGTGTCTTGGGTAAGTACAGTCCGGTGGCGCCCATCCCTCTCCAGGACAACATATGTTTCCACTTGTTCTCGAATCGGGGACCTTTCGCGTGATAGGCCAATATGCTAACCGCTGCACGACCTCGTGAAATCGCTTCATTCAGAAGCAGGTGAAATGGTCCGCCAAAAAGAAACGGACCGGCTCCAAGAACTTAAGAAGGAATATTATTTTCAAATAAAAATGAATCAGCACTTTATTGTATCTGCCTATTCCACTTGTTGCATAATCACAAAGTAACACAGAATAATTCATCATACACTATCTGTTATTCTCCATACACGCTTTAAATCTATATTTTTAACATATGTTGGCCTGGAGAGGGATGGGCACCACCAGGCTGTACTTTCCCAAGACACACATACAGAAAAACGGTGCACCTCCCTCCCGGGTGCATAAGGGATCCAACCGACCAACCAACATTATTTTGCGCCCCATCGTTTTATTGCATGTACCAAGCATGTTATGCATTTTCGGTCCACATGATGGCGTAGTCGAGCTCATGAATCATCTTGAGGTGTGTGAAGCATTTCCCTCCAGGGCTTCATTGCTATGTGGGGCTTCATTTGGCCATCGCTACCAAAGATGTGTCAACAACGAAAGTGACCAACCTGCTCTGTTCAACGCAACTCGTAACTGCTTGCTAATGCTAACTTGCTTTAGGGGTCGATGTTGTCGCTCAGACTCTCCTTGCGCTTCCCGAAGCTCCTCTTTCCCGTTCTTGCGCATTTCAGCCACCTTTTAAGCTCACCCTTGACTTTTTAACAGCTTAAATGTAGCTTTTCCACACGGCTATAGTAGAACGCTAGGTAGCCAAAAGCAACGTCACGATGACCCGGAAAATGAAAAAGGTGGGCGGAGCTCTTACGACACAACTTCCGGCTTACAAAAAAAAAGTTCACCGGAGCCGTTTTCTTTTTCTGCAGTACACTGATAATGAATGGATAGCGCTATCCACGGATGGACTGCAAATGTGTTGGGATCCCTGGCCAATAGGATTTTGAAATAGCATGCAGATCCCAGGCGAGATGACTCCAAAGACTTTAACAAAGTCACCAAGTGACAGAGGAACGTTGTATTCTGCAATGAACTCTTCATATGAGTAAAGGCGACTGTTCCTGCTAATAGCTGGGAAACTATAATCATATTCTTGTCTAACCACTGTTGAATAAAAAGAGATTTGTGTTGAAATACAATTTATGGCTCGTTCCATAATAATTAATAATAATGATTTCCTTTGTATTGTCATTCTTTGTAACAATGTACACAGAACGAAATGTCGATACACCTGACCCGTTGTAGCGAGCCGATGCAGCCGCAGCCAACAGAGGGCGCCGCCAACAAAGGAAGGGCTGGCGGTGAAAGGATGGCATCTATATTGTGATCAATACTGTAAAAACAAGGTCAGAAGAATCATACGCATCCCAGTTTGGACAATTTATGGAAGGGAATGGTGTCCCATAGAGACTCAGGATTATCTATCAGGTGTAAAACCCAATACATTTTAAATGAACAATTTAAACTTCTAGAATCCATCAATTGTCATCCTCCCTTTGCGCAACTGTTAGCAATAACAGATTTTTGGTTGTAGCGAGTTGTATTTTTCCGTCCAAAATTGCAGGCATCTTGTCGATTCACGCCAAAAACAGAGATTGAGAGGCATACGTTAACCGAGAAATCCCGACTCTACCTCTGAGGGAGCCGCTGCTGCCTTCATTTCCTCTTTGTTTTTTCACCCATCGAATTGAAGTTCAAAGCAGTTCATTTCCTCCGTCCTCGGTTATTGTAACCCCAAAGTAAACAAGAGCAAATTTTACAGAACTAACATAGATCAAAGTATATAATTAAATATATTAGTTGATTCTCAATATATATTTTTCATGTTCTGGTGCGCTTTTAAATTGTATTCAAAATATATATATTGTTCTTTGGCGGGGCTTGGAAGGGATTAGCGGATTTACATTCAACATGCGTCTCTTTAAGAAACTACTCCCTGAACAAATGAAACTCGTAAGTTGAGGTACCACTGTATTCCTACTTAAGAAAAAAAATGACAACTTCAGCACATGTGACTTCTCTTAGAATTGATTTGTTCTTCTTTCATTTCAGTAACAAGGTTGCTGTCAAGTAAAAAGACAAAAGGATTATTGAAACGCTTAAAAATAAGGGCTGATGGGAAAAGATCAAGCTAGGTTTGGGTCCTCTTGAAAATTTTTGAGCAATGAACACAACGATTACATCTCAACAACAAAATCAATCAACAAATGAACTGATGACATTTGAAATCGTTAATCAATTGTAAATGTATAAAGTTGTTCAAATGCATTCGGTCAAACATAAATTTCAATCTCCAAAGAGGGTCACAAACTCACAATTCAAATATGCTCACGATGAAATCCACATAAGAAGTCGTCTTTAAATACAGGTCAAAAATAAGGACATTGCAGAGTCATTTCATATCAAATACATCTTGTAAATAGATCATCTTGATGAAGTCCAAGCATCCATCCATTATCTGCGCCGCTGCTTCTCACTAGGGCCACGGGTGTACTGGAGCCCATCTCAACGGATTAAGTCAACTCATAAAATCATCATATTGAATGTGACATGTGTCTGCAAGAGATGCTTCAAATTTTTCTGAAGTCAATAGTAGAACATACTGAAGAGATCATGTAGTTATTATTGTTGTTATTCATCAATCTTTTTATAAATACTACATGTCTTTGTTCAATAAAAGTATCCTTTCTGCAACACACGCGCATTAGAAAAAATAATTTGGAAACTGGCACAATAACTGACGTCAAGAGTACGCAAATGTGTTCATTCGGTGGTAGCTGGGATTTATTTAAAATCGCAATTAAATTCCCTCCTCACCAGCACATTTGTGATCCTGAGCTTTCGCCCGACTTGAAATTTTATGGCCGCATAACGAACAAGGCACGTTCTTCCCGTCAGCGTGGGTTCCCGTATGATATTTTAAGTGATATTTACGTCTGAATGTTTTACCGCAAACAGAGCAGGCAAAAGGTTTCTCACCAGTGTGGGTTCTAGTGTGGATTTTTAAGGTACCTCTCTGGGTAAATTCTTGACCACAAACTGAGCAGGCAAAAGGTTTCTCTCCAGTGTGGGTTGTCATGTGGCTTTTCAAAGTTCCTTTGTGGCTAAATTTCTGACCACAAACCGAGCAGGCAAAAGGTCTTTCTCGGGTGTGGGTTCTTGCGTGGCTTTCCAAATGTCCTTTTTGGCTGAATTTTTGACCACAAACAGAGCACGCAAAAGGTTTTTCCCCTGCGTGGATCCTTGTGTGTTTTTTTAAGCTCCCCCTCTCTGTGAAATTTTTACCGCAAACTGAACAGGCAAAAGGTTTTTCGCCAGTGTGGGTTCTTATGTGGCTTTTCAGATGTCCTTTTTGGCTGAGTCTCAGACCACAAAATGAGCATACAAAAGGTGTTTCACCCGTGTGGGTTTTTGTGTGGTTTTTCAGACTTCCTTTTTGGCTGAATTTCTGACCACAAACAGAGCAAGAAAAGGGTTTTTCACCTGTGTGAACTATCATATGTGACTCCAAATAACATTTGTACCGAAAGCGTTTCCCGCACTGCGAACATTTGTGATGCGCGTTATCGCCTTCCGACGGTTTGTCGCCATCGTTGGGTGCAGAGTCGGAGGTGTCGCCGTCATCCGTTGTGGTGGAGATTCTGCTCGGAGACACCTTCTCCCTGTTCTCTCCATATTGATCTTCGGGGGTTGAACGGGCCCCGGTCACCGGAAATGCCCTCGAATCGTCCTCCTCTTTGACGTCAACACGCTCCAAAACTTCCTTCTCCTTTTTCACATCAACCATCTGTAAAAAATCGTCTTCCTCCTCAACAGGTTCCTTGTCTTCTTTTTCCTCTTTAACGGGGTCAGGCTCTAAATCGTCCTCCTTTTTGACGTGGTCGGCCTCCAAATCCTCTTTTTTGATGCCAGGAAATGTGGTTTCTCGTTGCAAAGGAAGAAGATTCTCTTCACTGATGTCTGCAGGACACAAGACAGACATGAATGTGTAGAACCTCTATTCACACACAATATCTTTTTTTACAGCAAACGCGTCGCTACAAAAATCCTTTAGGCGGGTCTGCTCTGCAAAAAAAAAAGAAAAAATCAAATGAAGACATACTTCTCAAAAACACACGTTTCCCTAAAAGCATTTTTATTCCATGTTTCTCCCGGAGGACCAAGTGCATTGTCAAGTACACTTTGTTGATATCAATGACAACGAAGACCACTCAATGTTTTTATTCAACAGGCATGACCGGAATCAATCCGAGTAAAGCTGCACAAACAAAAATAATTCTAAATATGATGATGTCCCTGCGTGGGTTCAAATCCAGCTCCAGACTTCCTGTGCGGAGTTTGTATGTTCTCCCCGTGCTTGCGTGGGTTTCCTCCGGGCACTCCGGTTTCCTCCCACATTCCAAAGACATGCATTTCAGGTGAATTGGCCGGTCCAAATTGTCCCTAGGTGTGGATGAGGGGGTGAGTTGTCTGTCTCCGTGTGCCCTGCGATTGGCTGGCAACCAGTTCAGGGTGTCCCCTACCCACTGATTGCTGGGATGGGCTCCAGCACCCCAGCGACCCTACTGAGGATAAGCGGTGTAGCTAATGAGATGAGATGATGATGTCCCTATTTAGTGTCTACATGATTTGGTTTTGCCGGGACATTTCATTTGGAGAATTGTTTTAAAACCAATATATTGTGACATTTTTAAAGATGATATGTACAAAAGACTGAAAAGTAAGTCTCCTTGGCAAGAATGATTTACAGGTTCTCTCATTCCAAACGATGACATCAAGGGAGAATTACAATTTCTTACAATAGTTGATTTCAAATCAATCGGCTTGAAAAATCCTGAACGTATATGGAACATCATTCCCTTTCACGACTCCTCTTACGAACGAGAGGTTCCGGATGATCGTTCGGAAGTTGAATTTGTTGGTAAGTTGCTCCGGTGCTCTATTTTGTATGTTTAAGGTTTATAGGACTATGTTTAAGGCCTGTACAAGTAACCTGTATTGTTTTGTACTCAAAAATAAGCATTTCAAAAAATAATAATATGCTCTATAAAGATATATCAAATTAAGTTTAACTTACTTCTGGAAGATGGGCTTCAAGAGGTCATCCTCCGTGTGAGAGAATGGCCGAAAAAAAGCAATCGAACCTTTTCCTCAACCGCATCAAGCTTTCTTATTCCACTTTCCTTTCGAAAGAAACGGCTCGTCTCTTCTTTACACTAACCGTATTATAATAGTTTCCCAGGTCTTTCATCTTTACTCCAATAAAGAATCAAGATTGAAACTGGCTTCAAACAATTTCGTGCTTGGAATATCAGTCACAAACACATCAAATAACCTTTATGGTCAATCTCATTATAGCTCAATTGTACATTCACAGGTGCAAAGGAGAAAAATATTTTCTTGCTTTTCAATGTCAAGTAAAACATGAGGTCCATAATTGTTTCACAAAGCAAAAACATTTTATGGAACTTGTCTATTTCAATGTAGCCATTTTTTTTTTTTGTCATTTGAATTGTTTGGAAAAAAAAAAAGCTTCAACAGGTCTGAGCAATCCCGCAACGTCCGTGAATAATAACGGTGAGCAACATCAATGGAAATCCTAAGCAAAGATGTCTAAAACCAGACATCAAATCGCGTTACATTTGGCTGAATTTCCGGCAATGCCGAAGGACTTTTTCACGTTTCGATCAATATGCTAATGTGCGTTTGGAAAGCTTGCTCGGCCCACACACTTTTACGTGAGATTTGCATTTTTGAAATAGTACATTTTGTAACACAATAAGAAAAAACGATTCGGTCGCTTGCACAATACAGAACACTCACATTTTGTTTGACGAAGTACAGCGTTGCCATTAAGATCGACTCGATATCGCTAGCGTCCCGAAAGACGTATTTACATTTTAGCAGCAAATATCTCATCGATGTCTTGTTTTCTTTAAAGACTGAATCGATTGAACCGAGTGAAGGTCGCCAGACTTGACTTTCGAGGAAGCGAATGGATTCTTAAATGCTACTGGAAGTATGAAAAGGCAGTACAAGCGCAGAGACAATTTAGGAAGGAGTTCGACAAAGAACCGCCAAGACGAGTCACCGTCACCGGAATTAGAGATAGGTTTGAAGCTGACGGAAGTTAAGAAGAAGCGTTTGGGAAGACCACGTAGATCAGGGGTGGCCAACCCGGTCCTCAAGAGCCACATGTCTTGGAGGTTTCTCTGCTCCAAGACAGGCGATGCCAATTCTCAGCTTGTTAGCAAGCTTTGTGAGAGCTTGATAAGGATCCAGGTGATTGAGATCACCAGGAGTAGAGCAGAAAAATTCCAAACACGTGCAGGACATGTGGCTCTCCAGGACCGAGTTGGCCACTGGAGCGGCAGTAGCTCAGGAGGTAGAGCGATCGTTTTAGGATTAAGGGATCCCAGTTCGAATCCCGGCTTGTCCGTGTTACATGTCGAAGTGTTCTTGGGTAAGACACTGAACCCCCAATACCCCCAATAAGCAGGTTAGCGCCTTGCATGGCTGCACAGATCACGGCCGCTATTGGGAAATGTGAAGCACAATGTAAAGCGCTTTGGGAAGTCATTGACTTGAAAAGCGCTATAGAAATGCAGATCATTTCATTTCATTTCATTTCACCCGTGACGTAGATGGACAAGCCCCACAAAAGAAAGATTACTGGAAATCAAAAAGCCAAGTACAAAGGCCAATGTGAGGTAGGCGTTCTAAAATCATGGCATCATAAAACCTCACTAATGGAGAAGTTACACTCCAAGAAGGCCATGCTCCTAAATAATAATAATAATAATAATTCCTTTGTATTGTCATTCTTTGTAACAATGTACACAGAACGAAATGTCGATACACCTGACCCGTTGTAGCGGGGCGATGCAGCCGCAGCCAATGGTCTGCATTTCAAGTCACTGAAGACTTCCCAAAGCGCTTTCCGTTGTGCTTCACACTTACCCATTCACACACACTCACACACCAATAGCGGCCATGCAAGGCACCGACCTGCTTATTGGGGGCATTAGGGATTGGGTGTCTTGCCCAAGGACACTTAATGATGATGCTAAAGCAGGGGTCGCCAACCCCGTGCCCGTGGGCACCCTGACGCCCGTTGCGACGTGATCACGTGCCCGCTGTATAAAAAAACATTCAGTGAACAGTAAGACGCTAAAATCCCCTCCCAACAACCAAAAACACATCATACACACACACACACACAATTTAAAACCAAAGAATTGATCATTGAAATAAAAAATGATTCTGGCAACACTTCAGAGGGTCATCAACACAGGCCAGAGAATCCTCGGTTGCCCTCTACCCAGTCAGGAGGACATTGCCTGCTCTCGCTACCTCAGCAGAGCAGAAAACATCACCGAGGACTTTTCTCACCCCGGCCACCGCCTCTTTGACCCGCTGCCTTCCGGCAGGCGCTACAGGTTACACAAAACAATGACAATAAAGGTATATTCTATTCTGTTCTAAAAAGAAAAATAAACCGACTCAGAGACAGTTTCTTCCCCAGGGCCATTAGCACCCTTAACACACACCGCACAGAAAACTGAAACTCTTGCAAACACACTAGCTCATACAGATGTCAAATTGTATTCATGCTTATGCTCACTTCGCACAATGTTGACTATTTTTGCACTTAAAGCATATTGCACTAATACGATCCCAAAATTGTACGTAACATCCTACATGCCCACATTTCTTGTGTAAATATTGTTTCAATGATAACCTTATCTTCTTTGTTCCTTTATCTTCATTATTTTCCTTTATCCTCAATGTGATACTGGAGTGCCACGTCCAATTTCGTTGTTACAATATGTCCAACCCATTTTGTGACAATGACAATAGAGGGATATTCTATTCTATGTTACTAGAAGCTGATGATAGCTGGCAAATAGCTAGCCAGTGGCCAAGTTTTCATCTCCAACAATAGAAAGAGAATGAGCTAGTGACCTGCCCACTGCAACTCGCTAGGTGGTTTACAAAATACTCTTCCAATTTGCTTAGATACTTGACTATATAATGCTATAGGATTAGTTTCATTTCTGCTTTTTATTTTTCTAGATACTTGTTTGTAAAGTTGATATTCTTATCCGTTATCGTGATCTTACTGCTCTAACAAAAGAAATGTCCCTATAGAGGGACGAATGGAGAATGATCGCATCTTATATAAGCAAATCCTGCAAGCTAGTAGCCAGATTTAGATAGTGAGAGCTGGAATTGACATCAACTCAATGAACTCCACTTCCTAGCAGCCCTATCGAGAATAATAAGTGGGAAATAATGGCAAATAGAGTCAATGGACTTGGGGAGTGGAAAATAGGATGAATAGTAAAGTGACCGACCTGCTCCTTTCGACGCAACGTGTAGCCGCTTGCTAATGCTAACTTGCTTGAGCCGTCCATGTTGTCGCTCGGTCTTTTCTTGAAGTTTCTCTTGGAAATGTCCTTTCCCTCTCGAGCACATACTGGCCACATTTGAGAAAAAAAACCCACAGTTAACTCTTTCACGGAGTTAAATGGAGCTTTTCCAACGCGTTTGGAGTCAAACGTAGCCGAAAAGAGGCTGAGAATGACTCGGAAGGACAAAGGAGGTGGGCGGAGCATATACAAAAGACTTTTCATTCTATATAAACCGCCTTCATTATGATTATTATTTGGGCATAAAAAGACCAGAGCAGCTGCTCCTGTTTTCCCCAAAATCAATAATATCGGTATGTTTCTATTTTTCAGATGACATGAATCGACTCAAAGCCAGTTGTTCTGCTACTGCTCATGCGTGGCCGGTTGTGGGATGTGCAACCATTCGGTTGCTTTACTTCTTCAGACAGCCCATCATGCTGAATGTGGCCTGTCTGTTGTTCCGCCTGTTCTTTCATGCACTGAAACTGAACAGAAGTGGCATAAGCCAAGAACTGTCAGAGACCAGAAACGGAGACAGGACCCACTTGCGTTTGTTTTACTCAGCTTTATTTAGAAGGAGGAAAGGGCTTGAACCCACGATCCGGGGATCGTCGGTCACGGGTAGCAGATCGCTCGGAACGCGGAAGTGGCACTTCCGTGGCGAGCGAAGGCAGTGTCGAGAGCGGGAGACAACAGGTCGATGGCCGGTACCGGGGAGCAAAGATCAAACTCAAGTTCTGTAAATGGGTTAGGAGCCGGGAATCGGACGGGAATCGGAACAGGAGATAGTCAGGGTCGAAAGGCTTGCCTAGCGTGAGCTGAGGTTCGCAGACAGACTGACCACGGGTGACGGGAAGGCGGGGTTTAAAAAGAGACAGGTAGCCAATCAGCGTCCGAGGAAGTTGGGGCCAAAGGAGCAGACTCGGGTACCTCGCATCAGTAATCATGACAAGAACCATGCTTTGTATCACTAAAAAAATTTAACCATTTCCTCCCTTGCACCTGACCATTACAGTGTAGTTTATTGGTTTCTTTTTACCAACAAGGGAGTAAAGCCAGGTCCTGTGGATGCCATGGCCGTGAAGAAGGCCAAGACAGGTGCTACCTCGACAAGTGGAATTAGGTCTGTCATGTCAAATTCAAAAGTGAGCTCGTAAGAATTCAACATGGCTACGACAATGTCATTCCAGATCTGCACTACTAGTGGTGAGCTTTCAGCCCCCTCAACCCTCAGTCCTGGATCTGCTTATACTGAGATGAATGTGGATTCGCTTCCACTGATCTGCACAATGACCATCTCATCTGACCAACCACTTGTGGACTCCATTTTTGGGAAAGTACAAGCTGGCAGTGTCCTGTCATATCAACATCCACCACCTTTAACTGGCAGTCATGTGCCTCCATTTCCAAGAGTGCCACTGTAAGGGTACCATTTAGCACCAACAGATTGTTCATATGTGACAAGAAACGAAGAACAGATGCACCTCATTTCACCGTCTGCGACTTTGCTGCAGCCTACCTTATGGAGGAGGAAACGGGGTGCAACACCCGAGTGGCATTCCCTCAGGAAAGCAAGAGTAACTGCGTCACCTCAGGGAGGTCAGTCTTGTTTCTCCAAGCAAAGCAGAAAACCTGGCAGTAAGACTCATCCGAGGAACACGACAAAGTGAAGACATGAATAGGGGTCTGCAAATGGAATCAAGTGCCTTAAAGGATTACGCCGTTTTAAAATATGTGAACTTAACCACGTGTGGGCTAGTGGTTCATCCAGATGCACCGTGGTTGGGTGCGTCACCTGATGGGCTGGTATATGACCCTAACGAGCGACCACCCTTAGGTACTCCTCTAAATGAAATGCCCAAATATACAAAGTTACATGGATTGCAAGTACCTCAAAATTGATCATGGTGTGCATAAGCTGAAAGAAAGCCATTGCCATTATTGGCAAGTCCAGGGGCAGATGAGGATGACAGGACTTGAATGGTGTGACTTTGTTATCTTTGCCAATGAAGACATTCTTGTGCATCGCATTCACAGACAATACTGTGTTGCATTGTATGAAACAAAAAGTTGATTTGTTTTTCTTCCACGCATATACAGTATGTCAAAATAACTTTCAATGGGCAAATCAGTTGACGTGGAGCAAATTTCAATGCGATACATTGATTAAAGAGAAACTCAAAAAGCTGCAAAAGGAGCCATGTGTATAATTTATAAAAAACAGTTGCTGCATGCTGTCATAAAAAGATGCTTCATAAAATACACCAAAATAATACTGCAAAAAAAGAAAAAGAAAACGGCTTCGGTGAGCTTTTTTTGTGAACCGGAAGTTGTGTGGTGAGAGCTCCGCCCACCTTTTTCTTTTTCTGGGTCACCCTGACGTTGTTTTTGGCTACTTAGCGTTCCACTATAGCCGTGTATAAAAGCTACATTTAAGCTGTTAAAAATCAAGGGTGAGCTTAAAAGGTGGCTGAAATGCGCGAGAACGAGAAAGAGGAGCTTCGGGAAGCGCAAGGAGAGTCTGAGCGACAACATCGACCCCTAAAGCAAGTTAGCATTAGCAAGCAGCTACGAGTTGCGTTGAACAGAGCAGGTTGGTCTCTTTCGTTGTTGACACATCTTTGGTAGCGATGGCCAAATGAAGCCCCACATAGCAATGAAGCCCTGGAGGGAAATGCTTCACACACCTCAAGATGATTCATGAGCTCGACTACGCCATCATGTGGACCGAAAATGCATAACATGCTTGGTACATGCAATAAAACGATGGGGCGCAAAATAATGTTGGTTGGTCGGTTGGATCCCTTATGCACCCGGGAGGGAGGTGCACCGTTTTTCTGTATGTGTGTCTTGGGAAAGTACAGCCTGGTGCTGCCCATCACTCTCCAGGCCAACATATGTTAAAAATATATATTTAAAGAGTGTATGGGGAGTAACAGAGTAATGGTGTATGATGAATTATTCTGCGTTACGTTGTGACTATGCAACAAGTGGAATAGGCAGATACAATAAAGTGCTGATTCATTTTTGTTTGAAAATAATCGTCCTTCTCAAGTTATTGGAGCCGGTCCGTTTCTTTTTGGCGGATCATTTCACTTGCTTCTGACTAAAGTGATTTCATGAGGTCGTGCAGCGGTTAGCATGTTCACGCGAAAGGTGCCCGATTCGAGACCGGGTAGAAACATAGGTTGTCCAGGAGAGGAATGGGCGCCACCAAACTGTACTTGCCCAAGACACACTGTAGGAGATGCTGCCTCTACAAGCCTTGTGCTTAAGGGATCCAACCAACAGATGAAGCAGGGGTGTTTCAATATTCTCGTTATACATTCAAACCCAAATTGAATTTTCACGTCACTGGATTTGCTCACTCCGCCTTGTTGTTTCAAGGCCATTTTGGTCATTTAAATGTTCCTTTTATGAATTGTAGGATGGCACTCTTGTTCAAATCCCTGTAGGTTTTTGAAACGTACGGATTTCATATGAAAGTGATACGTTTGAAACACAAATTGAATTTGGATGTCGTCGGATTTACACAGTCACTCTGGAGATGACTAACAGATTGGGCTAAACTAAAAAAGAGTTGGAGTATATTAGCACATGAATCCACAAGATGGCGCACTCCCTGATTTTTTTTTTCCTTCCATGCCAAATTATAAGAAATCAATAATAAACGTGCCAGAGGAGAAATTGTACGAGTTGCACAAAAATAAGCCAATAGTTTTCAAATATGATCAGTTTGAAGGGCTTTCTGCTTGTGGGAAAGCGTTACAGACAAAACGTATTGTTTTAATTTGAAAAGCGCTAAAATGGATTTTTCAACTTTGCGCTTGTGAATACAGAAATGAACTCTAATGCTATAAAGTTGGATTTGATATGTTTGGAGTCATCAATTTCAAGCAGAAAATAGTTTGAAGCCATTGTCAATCTTGACTCTTTGTAGGAGTAAGGAGGAAATCACGGAGAAACCGTTATCATCATTAAAAAAACGATGTATGTTAACATAAAATGTCCTGATTTTTCCTTACGCCGTATTTCTTTGGAGCGTCTGAAGTACTCCGCTGCCTTTAAATGGTTCAGTCCATTTGGTTCTTAGCTGCGCTCCCTTTTCGTGTTTGTGTACTCTATTGGAAATAAATGAGGAAAAGGCGAGCGTGCCGTAGTCATCGTGTTTCTGCTAACCACAAAGTGGAATGTGATGTCAACAAGTGGAAAGTGACACTTCTGAACACGGTTGAGTCATCCTAATAAGCAGCCAGACCCTCTCAAAAGTACACATTTGTGTAGATTTTCCAAAACGATGTGTGTTCTTTCTCCTGCAGATGTCAGTGAAGAGCAGCTTGGTCCTTGGCAACAGGAGACAAAGTTGTCTGGCGTCAAAAAAGAAGATTTGGAGTCTGATCGCTTCAAAAAAGAGTACCAGGATTTGGAGCCTGATCACATTAAAGAAGAAAAGAAGGATTTGGAGCCTGATCGCGTCAAAAAGGAGGACAATTTGGAGCCTGACTACGTGAAAGAAGAAAAGGAGGATTTGGAGCCTGATCATGTCAAAAAGGAGGAAGATTTGAGAGAATTTCCCGTGACTGCTACCCACTTAACTGTGGAAGATCAACTTGAAGAGAACAAGGGGAAGGTGTCCCCAAGCAGAAGCTCCGGGACAACAGATGATGAAGACACGTCCGACTCTGCAAACAGCGACGGCGACAAACAGTCGGAAGGCGATAACGCGTATCACAAATGTTCGCAGTGCGGAAAAAAGTTTTCATACATGCAAAATCTGAAACGCCATGTCGCTGTCCACACGGGTGAAAAACCCTTTGCCTGCTCTGTTTGTGGTCAAAAATTCAGCCGTAAATCAAACTTCAAAATCCACACGAGAACCCACACGGGTGAGAAACCCTTTGCCTGCTCATTTTGCGGTCATAAATTCATCCAGAAATCACACTTAGAAAGCCACACGAGAATCCACACTGGTGAAAAACCTTTTTCCTGCTCCATTTGTGGTCAGAAATTCAACCAACAAGGAAGTTTGAAATGCCACATGAGTACCCACACAGGTGAAAAACACTTTGCCTGCTCAGTTTGTGGTCAACAATTCAGCCGGAGAGAACTGTTAAAAAGCCACACAAGAACTCACACTGGTGAAAAACCTTTTGCCTGCTCAGTTTGTGGTCATAAATTCAGCCAAAAAGGAAGCTTAAAAAGACACTCAAAAATCCACACTGGTGGGAAACCTTTTACTTGTTCAGTTTGCGGTTTAATATTCTCTAGTCGAGTCAAAGTTCAAGATCACAAGTGTGCTATTGAGAATAGCAGTCATCACTCTGCTTGATATGAGCTCAGTTTGTATTTACATTTTAAAAAAAATAACTACCACTGAATGAACACATTTGTGTACTCTTGACGTACATGTCTTCTATTTCATTTTTGTGCCAAATTAATAAGAAAGTGTTCAAATGAACGTGTGTTGCAGCCTGTATGCCTTTAATGAACGATGATATGAAGTATATATAACGGTAATGATGACTAATAACAGCAATACTACAATATCTCCACCATTGATTTTTCTTCTGAAGTATTTTTCCAGCATTTCTTGCGTACACGTCTCAGTATATATATTACTGTTTTGTGAGTTGACTTCACCAAGAGGATCAAGATTGATTTTAAATTTGAATGCGTTGAAAAGAATCTACAATGTACTTATTTTTTTACCTGGAATCAAAGCGTGATGACTTTTTATGTGGATTTCTTTCAATTGACAGTTTTTGAACCTCTTTGTTTTCAACCGAATGCGATTCAAAAACTTTACACATTGACATTTGACCAATAATAAAGATAAAATGAGTTCATTTGTTGATTTATTTCATTTGTAAAGTGTTCAACTATTTCAGGGGACCCAAGCCAAACGGGATCTTCACCCATTAGCCTTTGCTTTTGGGTTTCAATAAGCTCTTTGTGTTTTTACTTGACTGCAACCTTGTGGATGAAATGACAGGAGGACAAATACAGTGGCAACATCATTTTAAGATTTCTTCTTGGCTCTTTGGATCACTAGTAGACCAACATTTTCAGAGCGAAGGCTCCGGACTGGAACATAGGGCTAAATAAAATCTGAAAGATATGGGGGAGCAAGTCCAGCCATGATTTTGTAGAATACCAACAGCACCTTCAAATCATATCTTAAACTAACAGGGAGCCAATGCAGGTTAGCTTAAATCAGGCTCACGTGATCAAGATTTTGTGTTTTAGTTAAAAGCCTCCCTGCAGAATTCTGTACCAGCTGTAGGTTCTCTATGTTATACTTCAGGAGACCGGAGAGTAGGGCATTACGAGTTATCGAGACGGGAGGCAACAAACGCATGGATTATAATCTCCACATCAGACAGGAACAGCATAGGGGGGATTTTAGCATTGTTGCAAAGATGGATAATAACTGTTCTAGTAATATTCATAACGTGTGTGTGGAAGGACAGATGTGGCACCTACATTTTTGACTGAGTCACTCTGGGTGATTTTACATTTGTCAATGTTCAGGGCAGTTTTTGAGAACAAGTCACGGGATTCAGATGGGCCAATAACTAACATTTCGGTCTTTTCAGAGTTAATGCGCAAGGAGTTCGGTGACAACCACGGAAACAAATACGGAAGCTTTGAAGTCAGTCCTTATGTGTGCACGCCAACAGTGTGAGTTGTGACCAAAAAAAGTTCCTGTCTGAATGTTTATACCGCCTGTTATTTTGTTATTAAATTGGCGACGAGACTTCATCGGCGACTGAGTGCATCGTTGAAAACCACGAGGGGCATTACAATATATCTTAAAAACTTGGAGGTACCAAATTCTTCTTCTATGTGATTTCAATACTGGAAAATGACCAATTCAATGATCTGATTTTTACAAACAAATTCTGCTGAACTGGAAATGACTTTATATGCACAACTACTCACCACACTCCTGTAACGGCTATGTATTACACAGGAACAAGTCATTATTTTTAAGAAGAACATGTGGTCATTAGTACACCTGATGGATGATAATGGTGGAATATTAATGTCTAATTATTTTAAAAGAAAATGGGACTTTGATCCATCCAAATCCGGATTCAACAAATTGAAAAAGCCATCCCAAAGCAATGTGTGAAGTTATATCTTATACACTGTTTTATTGCACTTATACTCAAAAATACTTGTCCTAAGTTTGAACTCAGCCTTGAGTGCAACTCTTTAGAAGAGTGTCGTAAACCGTCTTTGCTTTGGAATGTGTCTTTGGTTTCAGTCTGTGCAGATAACAATGACTTATCACCTCGACCGGGGTGTTGGGAGTATGTGCCTGTCACCCCTCCTCCCATTCTTCAAATCATGGTTGGGAAATTTGCATCGACAACGCGGAACGATCAGCCAGAGGCTTGGTCATGGGGC
The DNA here is from genome assembly GCF_059441175.1 of Urocampus carinirostris. Taxonomy (NCBI): domain Eukaryota; kingdom Metazoa; phylum Chordata; class Actinopteri; order Syngnathiformes; family Syngnathidae; genus Urocampus; species Urocampus carinirostris. Next base: position 206,970 of record NC_142352.1, on the reverse strand, counting down.
GTGAACATTTCATCGGCATGGGTTATAACATTCGAAGACCCTGAAACCCCGCCGTCTTCTGCACACGATTGTAATTTAGGCACGGCAGAAAGATCCGATTTGTTCAACTCTTTGATTCGGCTAAATAAATTGATATGTGTACTACACTCGTCGTTCGGCTAATTAAATTTCTCCGGCTTCTGAATTTGCTCCAACTGTAAGGGTTTAGACGAGACACGTGAAGTGTCTTCAAAGTCAGATTTCAGTTTAATAAATGTTAAAACCTTACAGTTTGTTTAACAGCTTCAATTTTGAAATAGCAGCAAGTAACGTCCTGCCACCTCTTGTCCGGGGAATGTCGATTCTAGAAAACCAAATGTTTTAATCACCACATAAGACAAGCCTTAACAAGAATAAAGTGTTGTCGAAAACAAAACATAAATGGAATTCATTATACACATGATGACACTGATAAACAGATTGACAACTATGTATTTAAAATGACCTACCCGAGGTGAAAGAAACACACTTTACCAAGATGTATCCATCAAAAGATGGATTCAAATCACGTTTTCAAATTGAAGATATCATCGGTTCTACCGCAACATCGATATTGAAAGCACAGAAATGTTCTTCTCATGTCCAAATGTACAAGAGCTGGCTGGATCTTCGCTTTCGTATCAAATCTCCACTTTTTTTTACCAACTTGTTTAAAGATCGTATTAAGTTTGGACTCATACAAAACAAGAATTGCGAAAGTGCAATACATCTTATTCTAGGTACTGTAGATCTAGGTTGTTTTTATCCCCAAAAATATCAAAGATGTAAACTTGTTTTTTAGAATTTTTTCAGCGATTTTGTTTCCTATCTTTAAGTGTGACTAACACTCCCAATGGCTAAAAGATATATAGTATACTTAAGAATTCCACTCTTTTATGGAATTAAAAACATCATATAGTTCCTTTTTACTTTTATGCATTTATTTTTTCAGCCTATTTCTGCAGCACTTTGTTTTCCTTTGAAGATGGTTACTTTTTTGTGGTTGTTTGATTCTTTCATGTTGATTTGGTTTCTGCAGATGCCGCTTTTAAATAAAAAAGGACCTCTCAAGATGGCGGACTCTAAACGTATGCCGTTAGCAAATGTTCTGCAGTCAATTCATAATTATATGTCGAAAACTGTTGCAAAATATGTATGCTGTCCTTAGAAGATCTTTCGTACAATATACCAAACTAATACAGCAAAAAGGAAAAGAAAACCGCTTCGGTGAGCTCTTTTGTGAACCGGAAGTTGTTTGTTGGAGCTCCGCCTGTCTTCTTTCTACTTCCGTATCACGCCAATGTTGTATTAGGCTAGGTGGCGTTTAGCTCTAGCCGTGTGGAAAAGCTCCATATAGTTCTTTAAAAGAGTTATCGTTGTGTTTGAAAGGTAGCTAAAATGTGCTCAAGAGAGAAAGCAAATTTAAAAGAGAAACTTTGGGAAGCGCAAGAAGAGACCGAGCGAGAATATCGACGACGGGACCAAGTTAGCATGAGCAAGCGGCTACGAGATGTGTTGAAAGGAGCAGGTTGGTCACTTTCGTTTCAAGAACATTTCATTTTCCCTTTTGGACTCCTGAAATCCATTTAGGATACATTTTGTTTCTTTTCTTGATTGATAGCGCTGATTTGGCTGCAAAGAAGCGAAGTCAATTTGTTAGTGATGGCGATCAAATCGAATGTTCAAATAGCGAAATCCATCCATTATCTGCGCCGCTTATCCTCAGTAGGGTCGCGGGGGTGCTGGAGCCCATCCCAGCTATCTTCGGGCAGTGGGCAGGGGACACCCTCAACTGCTTGCCAGCCAGTCGCGGGCCACACAGAGACAGACAACTCACCCGCTCATTCACACCAAGAGACAATTTGGACCGGTCAATGAACCTAACATGCATGTTTTTGGAATGTGGGAGGAAACCGGAGTGCCCGGAGGAAACCCGCGGGGGGAACATGCAAACTCCACACAGAAAGGTTCGATCTCATGACCTCAGAACTGTGCCGCACACGTACTAACCACTGCGCTGCCGTGCTAGCCAAATAGCGAAATCGTTCAATCAAAAGTTGCATTTAAAGGATGAGAGCATCTTATTGTGCTCAAATAACTGTAGATTTTTAAAACGCACGGATTCATTATTATTGTAGAACATTGAATTCTATATTGAGCTTTCATGTCATGGAATTTCCTCAGTCAGCCTTGGAGTTGCTCTGGATCTGACTAACTAAAAGCCAAAATATATTACCACGTCCATCCATTTTCTGTGCCGCTTATCCTCACAAAGGCCGCGGGGATGCTGGAGCCCGTCCCGGTTGTCTTCGTGCAGGCGCTACCCTCAACAGTTGCAGGGCACACATGAAGACAGACAACTCACTGGCTCATTCACACCTGGGGACAATTTGGACGGGCCATATAGCCTGACATGCATGTATTTGGAAAGCTCGGGGAGAAAATGCAAACCCTGCACGGGGAGGCCACGTTAGCTGGAATCGAACCCTGGACCAACGCACCTTGGGTCTGATGCCCAACCACCCATCTGTCGTGCCGCCCAACCCCTCATTGTTTTTTTTTCTTTCTTCTTTCTTAACATGCCAACATTACAAGAAAATAGAAACAATCAAACATGCCAGGGGAAACGGTTATGTCACACAAACTGTTTCCAAATGGGATTACTCTGAACGGACTTCTTCTTTTGGGAAAGCTTTATGGACCAATTGTACTCTTGTACATTAAAGGGGTGAAAAAATAGATTGTTCCACTTGTGAATGTAGAATTAAGCTATAATCATAATAAGATTGTCAATAAAGTTTTTTTTTAACTTGATTTGATACGTTTGGGAGTCACTTATTCAACGCACAAAATAGTTTAAGGCGGGGTCAATCTTGACTCTAATTGTATTAGAATGGGCAAAGAATTGTTTGAAAGGACGAACAGTTTGTGAGGTTGGGTAATCATTGTTCGGGATACCTGGACATTTCGTGTGGTGTCCCCCAGGGGTCAGTGTTGGGCCCCAAATTGTTTCTACTATATAGAAATGATTTTTGCAAAGTAGCTATGGGGTTAAAATTGGTCAATTTTGTAGATGACACAAATATATTTTGTACATGTTTGATCATCATTAAATTGGACCAAAACTAGGTTTATGTTATTTGGCAAAGGTAAATTCCTCGAAGTGAGAATGGATGATAGGCTGAATTGGAAACATCGCATCAAACACATACAAAGTCTCAAAAAGCGTTGCTGTCACGAACGAGGTCAAACAACTCCTGGATCATAAGACACTTGGCACACTTTACTGTTCACTTGTCTTGCCATATTTACTTTTCTGCGACAAGGTTTGGGGAAATAACTCTAAAACTTCACTACAGTCACTTGTCCTAAGGCAACTATTTGAGATACACTTATCCGCTTTTTGCAATCCAAACTGTTGAACTTCCCTGACATTGTATCATTTAACAGCAATTATCATGTGTAAGGCAAAAAAACAGGCCATTACCAGAAAATATATTTAAGATTTGGGAGGGAGGCTCTCAGTTTAGAGGGAGACATCATTTCAAAATCTTAAATCTAAGGACAACGTTGAAAAGGTTTTGTGAATTTATACACAATGGAACAATCTCAACAAGGACCTGGAGCAAAGTCAAAATATCCTCCAGTTCAAAAAAAAGTACAAATATATATATATATGTTGCTTAGTGGGTACAAAAGAGAATGACCGTGAATAATTACTGCTGAATTTGATTTATGTATTAATATGGCACAGTAACAAGGGGAAGAGAGATCTACTCTTATGTTTGTAAGTATGTACATACACTGTATGTATTTATATAAAGTATATATATATATATATATATATATATAATGTGTGTGTAATACGCTTCGCTTCTTCTCACTCCTTTTTGAATATATATTTTTTTCTCTTCATTTGCTAGTTTATGAAGCTTCCTTATTTGTTTTTCTAGTTGACATGTTTTTGTATTGAGAAATTGTTTGAAAATAATCAAGGTTTCTTTTTTCCTCACGCTGAGGTTTTTGAGTTTTCCCTTGCCCGCATGTCGGTTTAAGATCAGGCGATGGTGTCATTGTAATCCCGTGCAGTCCTTTGAGATATTTTTGTGATTAAGGGCCAAACAAAGAAATGGGACTTGACTTAAGGAAGCCTTGCAGTACTTATAATGCATATTCGGTATAAATGACAACAACTCATTAGAGGAGTGAAGACGAAATAAATATTGTCAAAAATAAAGGGATTTGTGTTGAAATAATAGGTTATGATTGTTCCATGGACAGTATTTATGTAGAAAGAATCGGTGTTTGAAAATAAGAGAGCAAGAAAGGTTTTTTTTCCTTGTATTTACAAGAAATATGCAAGCGGATGATGTTCCCTATAGAATCATGATTTTTTCAAGCCAATTCATTTGAAATCAACTGATTGAAGGAATTGTTCAGATTCAGATTCAGATTCAGATCTACTTTATTGTCATTCTAGTACACGTGTATACAGAACGAAATGTCGATGGATCTGACTCCCACAGTTTCCCTCAGTGTCCTTCAGTGTACAGATATAAATAAAGCTGTATTGTGTTATTTACCATAGTGCCGATAGTGCAAGAAGAGACGCTAACCAGATGTGCAAGATGGGCAGTCAGGTTAACAAGTCAGGTACACAGTACCATTATATTGTAAACAATAACACTGTAAGTAATAACACTGTAAGTAACAATAGTGCAGAGATCAAATGTGCAAGGAGTGGCAAGCTATAAAAAAACTGCCACTAGTGCAAAAGTCAAATTAGCAGCCGTTTAGATTTAAGTTACTCCTCTCTTTACGTCATCGTGAGCAATAAGAGATTTTGGAACATGAAAAAAAAATCCGGGAAGACTTGCTTTTCGGTCCTTCGTACGTATCTCCTTCAAAGGTGTTCCAACATCCAATTTTCCAAATGAAATGAGCCAGCAAATCCTAATCTGATAAGACCCTAAATCTCAAGCCTCTGACCTTACGATGATTTTTGTTTTGTTTGTGTAGCTATTCTAGAGTTTTTGCTAATGCATTTCACAGATTGAGAGGATTCCCATTTTATTGTCTTCATTGTCATTAATAACGACGTAGTGTACATGACAACGCCATTCCGCGTGGCTCTCTGGGAGGAACATGGAATAAAAGGCATTTGGGGGGATGACCATATTCCTTCAAGACCAGTTTTTGGTAAATATTTATTAGTTTTTGTTGTCGCAGAAATACTGAAACGCTTTTGGGATGATGCATTTGCCGTAAAGACATCCATTTTGCATACATACGTGATTCATACACGTGTGTCTTATGTCCTGCAGACGTCCGTGAGGAGAATCTTCTTCCTCGGCAACGGGAGACCAGGTTGCCTGGCCTCGAAAAAGTCGTTTTGGAGCCCCGTCGCGTCAAAAAGGAGGAGGACGATTTTTTGGGGGTCTTTGAGGTCAAAGAAGAGGGTCCGCAGCGTGCTGACTTCAAAAAGGAGGAGGACGATTTAGAGCCTGACCACGTTAAAGAGGAGGAAGACTCAAGAGACTTTCCGGTGATTGAGGTCCGTTTCACCTCCGGAGATCAACATGAAGAGAACGAAGAGAAGGTGTTCTCCTGGACAACAGACGATGATGACCACAACAATAATGGCGAGCAACGGTCGGAAGGTGATCACGCGTATCACAGATGTTCGCAGTGTGGAAAAACGTTTGGATTCAAGTGTCATTTGAAACGCCATAGTATTGTCCACACGGGAGAAAAACCCTTTTCCTGCTCAGTTTGTGGTCAAAAATTCACTCAAAATTCGCACTTAAAAATCCACACAAGAACCCACACTGGTGAAAGACCCTTTCCCTGCTCAGTTTGTGGTCAAAAATTCACACGGAAATCCGACCTAAAAATCCACCATAGAACCCACACTGGTGAAAAACCCTTTACCTGCTCAGTCTGTGGTCAAAGATTCCGCCTGAAGTCAAACTTAAAGAAACACACAAGAACCCACACTGGTGAAAAACCTTTTCCCTGCTCAGTTTGTGGTCAAAGATTTACCCAGACATCAATCTTAAAAACGCACGCAAGAACCCATAGTGGTGAAAAACCTTATTCGTGCTCTTTTTGTGGTCTAAAATTTAGCCAAAAAGGAGATTTAATTAACCACACAAGAACTCACACTGGTGAAAAACCTTTTGCCTGCCCGGTTTGTGGTCAAAAATTTAGCCGGAGAGCTAACTTAACAATTCATACAAGGAGCCACACTGGTGAGAAACCTCATTCCTGCTCAGTGTGCGGCAAAAGATTCTCCCGGAAAGGTAACTTAAAAATACACACGAGAACCCACGCTGTTGAGGGACCGTTTTCCTGCTCAGTTTGTGGTCAAAAAGTAACGACAAGAAGCAGTTTAATAAGGCACACGAGAACCCACACTGGTGAAAAACCTTTTGCCTGCTCAGTTTGTGGTCTAAAATTCGGCCATCAGTCAGACTTTAAAAGGCACGCAAGAACCCACACTGGTGAGAAACCCTTTGCCTGTTCAGTCTGTGGTCAAAGATTCACCCACAAGTCAAATGTAGATGTACACACAAGAACCCACTCTGGTGAAAAACTGTTTCCCTGCTCAGTTTGTGGTAAAAAATTTTGCAGTAAAGGAAGTTTGAAAATCCATGCAAGAATTCACACTGGGGAAAAACCTTTTGCTTGCACAGTTTGTGGTCAAAAATTCATCCAGAAATCACACTTACAAAGTCACTCAAGTACCCACACTGGTGAGAAACTTTCTTCCTGTTCAGTTTGTGATCAAAGATTCTCGAGTCAGGTAGAAGCTCAGAATCACAAATATGCTTGTGAGAATAGCAGTCAGCACTCTGCTTGAGTTTGAGTCTTTTGAGTTGAATCCCATGTTGTCCAGCCAGGCGTTTGAGCTTGTTGATGGTGTTACACCCCCCCCCCCCCCCCCCCCCCTTTCGCTGAGATGGCAGTTTTGCAAGAACGGCATATTTCTGCATCGTCTTTTGAGTGAAACAAAGCCAAACCTTTGACCGTTTATTGCGAGCCGGTGACATCTCTGCAGCGGATACGATGGGTGGAGCGGTGACAACAAATAGCAGTGGAACGACCTCACCTGGCCCTGCATTGGGGTGTGTTTGTTTGCTGTGTCAGCACCGCAGCCCGGGCGGGATCGATCGTGGAACCGAAATGTAGTTTTAACACCGTTTCCAAGGAATCGGATAATTTTGGAACCACTTCCGAATTAGAACCGGTTATCGCTGCGCGGCCCTACAGGGGATATGGCACCAAATTTGAATAAAGATATCCGGGCTAACTGAGTTAGTCGGAATGAAAAGGCGCGCCTATGTCAAGCCGGCTGTAGATGGTTGGGATAAATACGCCTTTACGGAATCCTCAAATAGACCACGGGGATCCCTCTCAGAATCACGGATGGGAAAATTAAAAAGTGGCGCCCAATAAAAGTGCATTCTATTTGACAAGAACCATGTCGGAAACACCTTCTGGAAAGAATGACCATATAGTAACTGAGCCAGGCTAATTTGAACTTGCTTTCATGCAACCCACTTGAGGCAAAATTCAAGCAAGATGATGACTATATCCTGGCTTAATCCCTTCCCATAGTTTTGTGCAATAACCCCCCCCATGTTTCTTTTTTTTGTTTTGAATCTGTGATTGTATGAATCTACAATATATATATCTATTATCTGTGACCGAAGCCTGACTTTTAGTGAATTTCGTGATCTTGTTTCAAGTGTTAGTGATTCGAAATGTAAATTCTTAGAAGATTTTTCCATAGACGAGATTTATTTTCAATCGAATGCGATTCGCCGTGATTTGTTTTTTTGAGCGATTTAATTTTGTTTTTAGAATGTAACGATTTTGTGAAATGTCCAAGTTGTTAAAAGGATAGTCTGTAACATTGAGTGCCTCCTAGTGGTCGAATAAAAACGTTCCTTTAGTAAAAGAAAAGCAATGATTTGAAAAATACATAAACTATCATAGCGATGTTCATCGTCATAAAAAAAATCTTAGATCGAGAAATTTGAGTTTCTCTCAAAAATTAGAATCCCGATGCCATGTTAGTCGGAGATCGCGCTGCTACGGGTGCCCGGGGCAACCAAAAATGCCACCTGTCTTGACTTCTACGCGAAGCTCGCCATTCATATTAGACTTGCCGTAACATATTATGCATTACGTTTGGCCAAATCCTACCCATGGCAAGACAAAAACCACGTTCTTCCGCTCCGCCCAGGTCAAAAGAACAACAAACACATATTTTGGTTGAATGAATGAGAACTTGATTCGAACATTCAAATAAAAAACTGAACAAAAACAATAACTCAACAACAAAATAATGTTACATAATATGTTCAAAAAGGGGTAGTCAGAAGCAGATGCTTCTATTCCCTCCCCCTTCAACTTCCCCACCAAATACACAAATGATATAACAAAAATTGAAATAATATTAATAATAACAGTTATGATATCACAATAGCAACAATAACACAAAGTTAACCATAGTTGTAAACGCACTATTCCCAATCTACCCCATTCTCTTCATCTTTGTATTCCACCAGGAATGTTTTTTTGTATTTAAATTGGAACACGGGAATAGTTTGACATGGTTTGATCTGTAAATGGTTCCAAAGTTTGACTCCGCACACAGACACACACATACTTTTCCTGGTGGTTCTCACCTCCGGGATTATGAATTGACGACAGCCCCCGGTTCCGTCTCAAAGCGTTGAGAAGTCGCTCGGTATACGATATGGAATTTCATTCTGAAAGTACCCCCAAAAAATGGATCTCCGATTCGCGATGAAAAACAACATCGCAAAACGAGAATTCCTCTCGGGGCGCCGTTTCCAAGACGTGACGGCTAAGATGATTCTCTCTTTTCGTGTTTTGATGAAAAGAGGATGTGACGCGCTGACTTTTGTTTTTATGTTTTTAGCATTGTTGACCGACCGCTAGCCATTGCGTTAGCCACGCGCTTTCCGAAAAAAGCGTCGTTAAGTTGCGCGTACGAATAGTGAACGCAGCTATTATCATGAGCACCGGCAGTATCGATGGTGGCACTACAGTATCGATTCCAATATCTGGAAACAATCTGAAAGTATATGAGTCGCACTTTCTATGAAAAAATGTCAAGCCATAACTGACTTGCGTCATCGCTCGAGGGAAGGCTAGAAATTGTTCCGGAGGACATTTCGCGCCCGTGCTGGAAAGCTGACCACAATGGCCAGGTACATTTGAGGAAAGTGTGGTGCCCCTTGCTTGCATCAGACACCACTAGGGGCCACTAAATATGACATACTGTCCCTTCAAGAGGACAAGAGATCCATTTGATCCTTTCCCATCAACCTTCGTTTTTCCGGTTTCTAGTTTCAATGATTTCATCTTCTTTTGTGTCTTTATTTGGTCCCGAAATGAAATGTCTTTCTTCTTGTATTTAAGTGTGATGGTGTCATTCCATTTCAATTTCATGTCCCTGCAATGTGTCAATAACTTGTGGGATGACTCCAAGAGACTTGTGTCATTGTGATGTCTCAAAACCATTTCTTGACTTTGATTAGCCCAAAAATGGTGGCTTTCCTGACCCTCGTGGCTCTTCATTTCGATTCCTCTTATTTTAGGTGCTCGCAGTTTGAATCTCATAATTGGCGACCCAGCACGGCAGCGCAGTGGTTACAATTGCTGCACTACATAGGTTAGGCCTGTAGATGGGGGGGGTTTAAGGGTTATTGTTCTATCTTCGTTATTCATTATCCATTATCCATTATCGGTCAGTTCATAATACGCTACAAAGCCTAGGAGCCGGGACACTTACTCTCAGCCAAAAGGCCAAGCTAAGGTCCTAGCCCTAAAGCCTTGCTGCGATCATTGCGAATGCACCGTTCCCGGAGGTACTGCAATACCGGGCCGATGCGTGGAGTGGACAGAGCAAGCTCTTATTCCATCTCCGGAATGCAAAAATCAAAGATCATGGCAAGAGGTACGGCCAAAAGGCCAAGCTAGCCCTAAAGCCTGGCCAAGCTAAGGAACTAGCATCAAGGCAAAGCTAAGGACCTAGCATCAAAGCCTTGCTGATGTCGTTGGGCCCTAGCATAAGAACCTAGCATCAAAGCCTAGGACTTATCGGTCAGTTCACCTATCCACTAGACCCCAAGAGTTGGCGTTCACGCGTCGTCATTTTCTTCCAATCCAGACGTCATTTCAGACGGAACGCCGAGACCTAGATCAGGGGTGTCAAACTCATTTAAGGTCGGGGGCCACACGACAGATCAAACATTATCTCGGGGGCCGGACGAGTAGATTAGAGAGAAAGAAAAAGAGAGGGAAAGAGGAAGGGAAAATGAGAGAGAGGGAGAGAGCGTGAGAAACAAAAGATAAATACAGAAATAGTGAGAAAGGGGGAAAGAAAGAGAAAAAGAGGATAGAAAGGGGAGAGACAGAAGGGGAAAGAGAGAGTAAAGGAAAAAATGAAGAGAATGCAAAAGAAGGTTAAAAGACAGAGAGAAAGAGACAAAAAAGGAACAAAGAAAGAGACAGAGAGAGTGAGAGAAAAATGGAGGAAGATAGATTAGAGAGAGAGAAATACAAGTGCAGCGTTTGTGAGAGGCACCTGGCTTGGGCAACATCAAGTGGACCTATTTCAACCTACAGCTTGTTTTTCTCTTGCGCTCCTCTGAGCATTGTCTCGCAGGCCTGATCCAGCCCACGGGCCGCCTGTTTGACACAGGTGACCTAGATGAACATGTTTAGGTCGTAAGGGAGTTCCGTTCTTGTTTTTCATTCCAAAAAAATGTCGCATATAAGATTCCCTCACCTCGAATTGGTAAATTGGTATTTTTCCCGACCTCGCTTACGAACTCGACACCGCCTTTGATCTCCAGTCCCGGCCAACGCCTTGCTATTCCCGCCTGTCTCCGATCCTCCTCGCCAGACACAGAAGTGCCACTTCCGCACCGCTCGCTCCTTTTGCCCGTCAGCCATCGGATCGTGGAAGCCAGCCTTACTCTCCCTCTTTTTCAATAAATACTGAGAAAACGAGCGCTATTGGGTCCTGTGTCCGTTTCTGGTCTGTGTGTTTTCAAACATATCTTTTTTGAATTTCCTATACAAAATACAATCTAAACATCAACAAATACAAATAAACAATGAGAATTCATATGAAAATAAATGAACTCGTCACTAATAGTTGAACCTATCATCATCCAGGGCTGCACCTAAAGGTACAGTGTGTATTATTCCGTGCCTCCTCGAGGTAAAAAATAGCATCCACTAAAAAGAAAAAACACACGAACTATCGTACAGATGTGCCTTGTTTCTAAATATTCGTAGGTCGAAAAATCTGGAATCATTTTCTATAACATGAGCTGGTCACTTTGAGTCTCTGTCATTTTCAGTTTTTAGTTGCACGACAGAATACAAAACATCTCGAGGTCAAAGAATGCACACTATCCCTTTAACTGTCTCATTAAGGCGGGGGCCTCAAACTATCATCCCGAGGGCCGCGAATGGTCCCCGGGCCGCGAACTCGAGACCCTTGCCTTCCTGTTGCCCTAGTAGTGATGGCAATTGCGTCTCTTTTTCGGAGAAACGGCTTTTTCGGCACGACTCATTGAAAAGAGCAGGCTCTTTTTATCACCGAACGGCTTTTCAGATTGAATACGTGGATTGAAGAAAGCAAAAAAAATTGAAAGATATATTAACGATAATAATGAAACCAAATTAATTCGTTTTGCAAATGTATTATGCTCCTATTGTCTTGTTTCACATCGAGTCATTGACGAAACGAGACGTGTTGGCGCGGACTCCGGACAGGGGTTTACTTCGGTCTCGCTCGTCGCAGCAGGTAAACCGTAATACGCAACTGGAACCGTTAGGGTTTAGGTTCATTTATCATCACAACATCACGTCTATGTTATGAGAGAGAGAGAGATTTTGAAAGGAGCCGACTCGTTCTCCACTTGAAAGAGTAGGCTCTTAGAGCCGTTTCGTTCCTCCATAACACATCACTGCTGCCATTGTTCGTGGCCTCGTGGCGTTCCGCTCTAGTTGTGCAAAATTCAACTCCATTTAACTCTGTCAAAGAGTTAAAAGGTGCCTTTTAAATGTGGCTAAAATGCGCGAGATCGAGAAAGGCCATTTGAAAGAAGAGCTCCGGGAAGCGCAAAAAGAGAACGATCGAGAAGATCGTCGGCTCAACCGAGTTAGCATTAGCAAGCGGCTAGGAGTTGTGTTGAAGAGAGCAGGTGGGTCACTTTCATTTCTTTTTATTCGCGCGACAAAGTTTGTTTTCGATTTCTTATTGTTGATGCAACCGCTTCGCGCTTTGTCCCGGGCAACTTTTTATGGCGCACCTGGATCGGTTGCGTCGGCATTTTTCCCGTTTGTTTCTTTTCCAAAACTCGATCTCCCAACATACATTTCTCCAGTCCCCTCATTTTAAAGAGCTTCCCAAATTCTAAAACATGTGAGTAAATGGTTTTAGATTTTGCACTCTATCCATATCATATTGAGCCTTTGCAGACACGTCACCATGCTGGACGGCAGGAGGCGGAAGTAAACAGTGGGCGAAGGCAATAAACGTTACACAACGAAATCAGCTCTACTCATCAACACTATTCGTCAAAAGCATATTTCGCAACTGTCAGACTAGGTGGCTCCCTTTGTCAGAAATGGCTAAAAGCGCTATTTAGAGAAAGGGAGGATAACGTGATCAATGTTAGCTAGCGAGCGACGCCGTCCTCTTCCTGACATATTCACGCATCAAGACAAATCGTCTGTATGATGCGGCAGGGGTAAACCAGTGAAAACTGTCGGGCCCGGCTGTTGAACAAAGGAGTGTGTTGTGTCACCCTGACCCGAGTAACGTGGTCGCTTTCTGGTGTCCCGTTTCATCCGGAGGGACAAAAGCATGACCGACTTGTTTGGGTGTTGGGCATTTGGGTTGGCCGTGGTCCCAAAACGTTTGTGTGTGTTTTGCTATTTTTTCCCTTTTTTATTTTCCTTGTTACTGTATGTGTTTGTCTTGCCGTCGGTCACCCCTCTTGAGGGATATGACCAAGATAGATAGATGGATAGAAATGTACGGGAGCCCCCTAGTAGGATGTGGCAAGAGTCAAAAACACAATCACATTCTTGACTCTTTCTAGGAGATCCATCCATGAGAGGGGATTCCCAGCCCCCTCGCTCAACCCCTTTCAAACGCCCCTTAGGTCATGCAGGGGTGTCGTTAGGTGAGCAAACCCCAATTCCAACCCTTAGCGCCCAGCAGGGTGATAACGGCTTGTGATGTTATAGGTCTCGGGGAGGAACCGGTGAATTCTGGTCTGGGGGCGAGCTGGCTCTTATGTTTTTGTTATTAAAAAAAAGACATTTTGTGTGCGTTTAGACATGTTCCCAAACCGCGTGCGTCTTGTATCCTGCAGACGTCGGCCAAAAGTATCTTCTTCGGCGACGGGAGACAAATTCTCTCTGCGTCAAAAAACAGCATTCGGAGCCCGATCGCGTCCATAAGGAGGAAGAGGATCGGCGGCCGTACTACGTTCAGGATAAGGAGAATATGGAGCCCGATCGCATTAAAAAGGAGGAGGACGATTTTGAGATTTATGGCGTCGAAGGTACGGGCCACCCGGTGCGTATGCGCCAATGCCAAAACGCTCTCGGCGTCTCCTTCCCGCTCCTTAACCCGTCTAGCGAGAGGTACGAAGAGCGACCGTTCGTCACGGAGCCCGGCAAAGAAAGCGCGCAGGGAAAAAAGAAGAGGAAGAGACTTTTGCTGCCCATTCAAACCAAGCAAGAGATCATAGAAAGCTACGAAAAGGGGAAGCGTTTGTGCGATCTGGCCAAAGAATACGGCCGGAATATGTCCACCATCGCCACCATCATTAAGCAAAAGGAAGCGCTGAAAGGGACGGTTCCTTCCAAAGGCCTCTCCGTCATTTCCAAGAGGAGGTCGGCCGCCAACGACGAGATGGAGAGGTTGTTGCTCTTGTGGATTAAGGAGAAGCAGATGGCCGGTGACGCGGTGACGGAGGCCGTCATTTGCGCAAAGGCCATCGCCATCTTCACCGACATCGTGGGCCAGGGGAATTCCGAGCGAGGGGAACACCGGGCTTTTAAGGCGTCGCGCGGCTGGTTCGAGAGGTTCAAAAGGAGGACCGGGTTTCAGTCCGACGTCCGCCACGGCGAGGCCTGCGGCGCCAACCACCGGGCGGCCCAGGAATTCGTGGAAAAGTTCCAACGGTTGACGAGGGAGCAAGGCTACGTGGCGCAGCAAGTCTTCAATTGTGACGAGACCGGCCTTTTTTGGAAAAGGATGCCGCGCCGCTCCTTCCTTCCCATAGAGGAGGAGGAAACGCAAAAGCCCACCAAGGACCGCCTGACGCTCGCCCTCTGCGCCAATGCCAGCGGGGACTGCAAAATCAAGCCCCTGCTGGTCTACCACTCCGAATGTCCCAGAGCCTTCAAGACTCACAAGATATTCAAAGAAAAACTTCAGGTCCTATGGAGAGCGAACGCCAAGGCCAGGGTCACACGGCAATTTTTTGCCGAGTGGGTGCATTTGGTTTTCGGTCCTGCGGTGAAGAGCTACCTGGAGGAGAACAATCTCCCCTACAAGTGCCTTCTCGTTCTGGACAACACCCCCGCCCACCCGCCCGGCCTCCAAGATGACATCTCGGAGGAGTTTTCCTTCATCAAGGTGCTGTTCCTCCCGCCCAATATCACCTCTATCCTCCAGCCCATGGACCAACACGTCATTTCCAACTTTAAAAAATTCTACACAAAACACCTGTTCAGGAGATGTTTTGACGTCATGGAAAGCACCCGGCTTACGCTTTGCGAGTTTTGGAAGGAGCACTTCGACATCGTGGTCTGCCTGGAGATGATCGACACGGCCTGGCGGGAAGTCAGCCCGCGTAGCCTGAACGCATCCTGGAAAAAGCTGTGGCCGGATGCCGTCGCCCCTCGAGAAAGCGAGGAGTTGGAGAGCGAGGTGGACGAAATCATTTTGCTGGGCAACGGCATGGGCCTCGAGGTGGACGAAGAGGACATCGACGAGCTGATTCGGGAGCACGACGAGGAGCTTTCCACGAAGGAGCTGCAGGAATTGGAGGCCATGCAACAGACCGCCGTCCGAAAGGAGTCGAAAGACAAGGAGGAGAACGCGGCCATCGTTCCGTCGGCCCAAATCGAAGACGTTTTGGAAAAATTCCGCCAGGTCTCGGAATTTGTAGAAAGGAATCACCCCAAACAAGCGCTGATCGGTCGGGCCATCGCTCATTACGACGACGTCTGCTTGGCGCATTTCCGACGGATTGTCAAAAGCCGGCAAAAGCAGACGTCGTTGGATCGGGTTTCCGAGAAACGCCAGGGGAAACGTACTGCTGAGGACCAGTGAACAATAAGGCCACTTAAAAGGTAAAGGATTTTTTCCTTTGTATTTTTGACCTTTTATGTTTATGGCGCAGTCTTCTAAATCAAACACGATGCTCCTTTATGATTTAGTTAAAAGTATATCATACTTTTGCGGGGCTTGGAACGGATTAGCTCATTTACATTCAAGAAGGGTCTCTACTTGTGACGCAGTACTCCCAGGACAAATTTAATTTGTAAGTGGAGGTACCACTGTATTCCCAAATTCTTGAACATGCAAAACCTGAGGAAATGGTACATGGTTGTTGCATTATATGATATATTTATATATATATACATCAGTGTCTGAAATAACTTCTGCCTGGGGCGTGCATCTTTTAGGTCGGGTGTACAACTTACAAAACGTCTCCGCCCGGGTGGCCGACAACTTTTTGAAAGAGGAAAGGTTTTGTTTTTTGTTTTTCTTAAATGAAACGTTAGCTTTATTCCGATTTCGAAATCTTCGCTCGGTTTGGAAATTTCGGAATTTCGTCCGGCAATTTGCATCCTCGGCAGCCGATCGGAAGCCCGCATCGAATAACTTCGTGATTTCGGACTTTCCCGAGCGTTATAAGGTCACGCATTTGCATATCGTTCTCCAAAGTAGACGCACAGAGAACGCAAGAAAAATGGAGAAGTGGTTAGGAATCGAGCCAAAACGTTAGCCCCAGAAGAAATATTCAAAAGAAGCTAACAAAATGGATGACGCTACAAAACGTTAATGTACATTAAAAGCATGGTGGAAAGAGGAGTTCACGTGGCTTGGAGCAGACGAGGCAACGCAAACGTTGCAAGAATGAAGATGAGTAGATACAGGTACATACTGATGGCAGATGGAAAACAGCCATGTCCTGTACATGCAATGAACGTTAGAAGTAGATTTATAATAAACTTAACATTAAAGTGTTGTTCTGTGATATATTCCGATGATCAATCCTTAATACTTTGCAACAATGGGTTTTTTCACGATGAGTTTTCTTATTGTGTTTCAAGTTGGGGAAAATGGGGCGGGCAACTTTATGGCTGGGCGAGCAACTTTTCAGAGTTGTCTGCCCCCTAGTGTCCGCTCACTTTTTCTCACCAGTTTCAGACACTGGCACATGTATGTATGTGTATATATATAATATCCATCCATCCATCTATTATCTGCACCGCTTATCCTCAGTAGGGTCGCAGGGGCGCTGGAGCCCATCCTAGCGATCTCCGGGCAGTGGGCAGGGGACACCCTGAACTGCTTGCCATCCCGTCGCAGGGCACACAGAGACGGACAACTCATTCGCTCCTTCCCACCTAGGGACAATTTGAAGCGGCCAATGAACCTGACATGCACGTTTTTGGGAATGTGGGAGGAAACCGGAGTGCCCCAAGGAAACCCACGGAAGCACGGGGAGAACATACAAACTCCACACAGGAGGTTCGATCTCATGACCTCAGAACTGTGCCGCACACGCGCTAACCGCTGCGCCGCCCCTATATATATATATATATATATACAATTAGTATAATTTTGACTTAAAAATCTCATAACCTTTACGAATAACTAACATTTAAAGCAATAGAGTGACTGGCTTCCTAGGGTTCTGGTGTGCTTCACGTGACGTCACCGCTCAGGAAGTCCAAGTCCAGACGGACCCTCTTCAAAATGGATCGTCTGGGAAAATAATTGGAATATATCAATGACATGTTTTTAGTTATTGTGCTAATAACATGTGCTATTTTCTCACATTTTCTATGTGTTAGAAATTGGAAAATCCCTTTAAATTCCACACAAGAACCTACATGGGTGAAAAACCTTTTGCCCGCTCAGTTTTTGGTCTTAGTACACTGAAAGAGGGAGCTTAGCGTAGCATTTTTGTTGCCCTGGGCAACCGTAGCAGTGCGACCTCTGACTAACGTGGCGTCATCTTCTGCATGGGATTCCCAATTTTTGGAAGACTCCCGAAGTCTAGCATTGAGAGCCTGCAGATGGTACAAAATGCTGCAGCGAGGCTTTTAACTAAGACCCATTACAATACCTAGATTTGAGCTAACCCGCATTGGCTCCCTGTTAGCTTAAGATGTGATTTCAAGGTTCTCTTGGTATTCTAGAAAATCATGCATGGACTTGCTCCCTCATGTCTTTCAGATTTCATTTTCCCCCTATGTTCCGGTCCGGAGCCTTCGCTCTGGAAATGCCGGTCTACACGTGATCTCAAGATCCAAGAAGAAATCCGACAGTGTTTTCCATCCGGGCCCCAGTGCTGCGGAATGCTCGTCCCCCTGAGATTGGATCTGCAATCTCAGTGGAAATGTTTACATCTAAGCTTAAAACACACTTCTATTTTATAGCATACAAATGACCTATATTTCATGTTGACAACATCTCGATATTGTTTGCTAATGCTACATTCATGACATACTTGGTCATCCTTTTTATTTTATTTTTTATTATATACTTAAATTATTCATATTTTATCTTTTATTTTGTTTAGTTGTTTGTAAATGCAACATCAATTTTGGCCGGGTCATCCTGGAAGGGGGATGACCTCGTGCGGTCCCTTCTCAGTGTTTCTTCATTTTCCTCAAGTTGAGGTTTTTGAGTTTTTCCTTGCCCTCGTGTACGTTTTAGATCAGGGGATGTTGTCATAAGTCTATAGTTTGTAATACTCTGTGGTCTGTGCAGTCCTTTGTGACTCCTTGTGATTAAGGGTCAAACAAATAAACGACTATTCTTTCCTTCAATGGCTCACGAAATGATTAATTGAATGCCCAAAACTGGTCAAGAACCAGGACACATGGAAAACCAAAGACTAATTACCCTGAGAAACTCCCACTTAAAAACTCTTCACTTACTTCTTTGCCTCTCTTCTCTGTTCAGCTATATCCGATAGTATTGACCATTGGCGATCGGGATTCTTAAAACAAAGATCGATTCATAATAACATAAGGCTGGTCATAGATAGATAGATGGATAGATAGATAGATAGATAGATACTTTGTTCATCCGCTTTGGGAAATTCACATTTCCAGCAGCTTCCCTGAGCTGAGAACAATCGAGAACAATCGAAAATAACACGGGAGCTGCTGGAGTGGCTGCCATTCGTGACGGCGCCGGAAGAAAAGATTCAATTTGAATCATGTACAAACAAACAAACAATTGAATCATGTACAAACAAACAAACTATCAAAATATTCTTTTTTCAATAAGTGGAGTGTTAATAAAATGGGGGGAAAATAATTTCTGATACTGATATAACCAGGTAAAACTAATTTTAAGTTACCTGTCCAAATGAATGTTGTGCCATCTCACCTTTCCCACTCTCTCTCCTGCAGTTGACTTGCTAGATAGCCATCAACTTGAATATGTTTCCTATCTTTGATTCCCGGACTTTTACGAAGCTTTGGATTCAGTGGAACGTAGGCTGCACCGTTTTGAAAGAAAAACCTAATTGCCATTTTTCAGACCAGAATTGGGATTTCATTTTCTGTGCTAACTTTCTTGTTAATACGCCACCATATTGAAATGTTAAACCTATAGAAAACAGCGCCATCTTCTGGCGAGCTCTGTTAGGGTTGCTTTCTGTTGACCATTTTTGACTTTTCAATTCTTCGATCGATAGAAGTACCAACCCACCTATTACTCTTAGCTCATTAAAATAGTGGTCTGGGGAATTTTCAAAATAAAACATCACAATTTAACATTTCGATGATTTTTTTTTTTACTTGTCTTTATAACCAATCAGTCGACCTCGAACATAAATAACATTTGAAAAAAGGAAATAATGAACAATAATAAAGAACATTTGCACAGTATAAAAGATCAAATGTACGCACGTAAAATTAAGTCACACCAAACAAAGGAAACCAAAATAAATTGTGCACACTATAAAAAGGTAAATATTGCACACTAAAACTAATCCACATTATAACATGTCTGCATTGAGTGTCATTGAAAATGTATCAAGGTGCTACTGCGGCATGTTCATCAGTGCAAGAAAGGTATTCAAGTACAAATTTTAATTCAAACCCACCATTCCTGCTAACTTATTAGCACTGCTGCTACTATTATTTCTCTTATTACAACATTTCACCTATTAACTTCAATTAATAAAAAGTGTTATCTCTAATCTATAATGCAGTTTTAGGGTTGGACACTTGTTGTGGATTAACTGTAAGTCAGCTTCGAGGTGACAACAGACATCTGGCAGGAGGTTATGAGACAATGTCGATACGAGAAATCACAAGTTGCTGACTAAGCGAGTCGATTCCGAGAAAAACAATTTACATTTGGAGAAAAACATCACGTCATCTTGTTGAACACAGTATAAATGCCAGCGTCTCTCGGACGGACTTCGAACGTGGACGAATGAACGGATGAAATAAACTGCGTTCCCTCTCTGTCATATTTGTTTCTGCCTATATTTTGGGGCGACGCCCAACAACAACCTCTCCAAAATAAGCCCAACGTAGGGCATGTTTAGCTAGAGTCACAGCATTGGTTATTTCTTGGTGCCTTTGCGAACTTTTTCGTACGGTGTGAAGGTCGAAAATGCCGCTTTTGATGGAGTTTTGTACACCTCCATGTCAACTTGTAGATGCACCTTCTTTTTCTTTTACTTGTAATCCTTTGTGCCGTGATAATCTGTATAAGGTGCTGGTACAAATGACTTGTGTTTCCTCTGGAACTTACGACGCGAAAGCAAATTTTGCAACCGACGTTCTTCCGTTCCACGTCCCCTTCGTCAAAACCAAAATGGGTCCAAACAAGCGATGTGCCGCCCTTTTTCGGCGTAAGCTTCGTTTCCTTCTCGTTTGTTGACTCTGGGACTGTTTACGGAGTCTGCCATGACACTAAATGAGCTCAAAACCGCACTACATCACATCGCGATGTCGATTCAATTTTGGTTCATCGTGCAGCCCTAAGGGAACATGGCTTTATCCTATCGGTGCTTGAATCATTTGGATTTGGTTTAAAGTTTAGGAATTTGATGAAAGAGTTATACATATTTATAGTTGTGTGTCCTAACTTCAAGGTACAACGCCACCAAGCTTACTTCCATCCTCTACGCTCGCGAGACATGGACTCTCACAGCAAAACCGGTCAATAAAATTCAGGCTGTGGAGATGGCATGCTACAAGGAAACTACTCGGCCCATGTGGCAAATCAAACCATCCGAGGGCACGTTAGACCTGACCAAGAACTTGAGTGGTATGGTCACGTCCCAAAATCGTTCCCCGGGGCACAGTTGAGGGGCAGAGAAATGGGCCCACAACATTAAGAAATGGACTGGTGCCAACTTTGCCAGGGACCGCCGACAGCGGAGAAAGTCGTCCAGAGTTGCGTCCTCGTTGGCGACCCAGGCGCTTAAGAGTTCTGACGACTGTGAAATCTCATCCGGATTTATGGCTTCAACTGGACAAATATATTATTGGCCCTGAATATTTGAATCAAATGCAAAGTTTCCATGTATCCACCCAGCGCGCTTTCAAGCAATACATCAAAACCATTGAGCAAATGCACTTTCACTTTATGTGGAGAAAGTGCATTACATGACACGGTCACATGGTCAAAGAAATAGGTGCGATAGATTGGACTGCTTGAATGGAACCCGATAAATAAAGAAGATTCGAACACAGATAGCTGATAAGAATTTCTTCTGCTAATGTATCCCTAACTATATATTTAAAAAGTTTGGAGGAATTGATTTTCTCATTTGATTTTATACTGGAAAACTACCAATTCAATTCTCAAATTGCCGTACTGGAAATGCCTACATAGACAACTTTGTACTGCACTCCATTGCCATCTGGAATAATGGCGATGTATTACATGGTAACAGGTTATTCATTTTGGAGGATTGGTCTGAGAAGAACACATGGTCATTATTACATCTGATATACCCTAACGGTGGAATATGAAGTTGTGAGACTTTTAAAGCAAATCCACCCACATCTGAGTTGAACGAACGGGTGAATGCCATTCCAAAGCAATTCCTCTCTAAAACAACTGAAATCCTCAAATACCACCCAATAAACCTCCTCTTACCTCCACCTCTTATACAGGGGTTGCCAATTCTAGACAGTCATTGTGTAGGCGTAGGATGTGAGGTGCGCATGAATGATGTCAGTTGTAGAGTTGACTTTTAGACTTCAAGGGTGTTTTCAATTCACGGGTGCTGACAATCGTCGCTCTCCCAATCCATTATCCACACGCTACGATTGTACCGATAACCTCATGAGACTGCTTAACAAAATGGAAAATTCCAGGAAAACAAAATCAAAATTTGATGGCACTGCGATGAATAAATGGAGAACTCTGATTCTTGAAACTTGAAAACGATGAAAAATCATGATCCGTCAAAAGGTTTATTCAAAGCACAATTGAAGATCATATCTGCTCAATGTGCGACATTGAAATGAAAACCACTGACAATATGTTCTTGCCATGTGCAATAATCGGAGACTTCTTTCAGAATGTTCGGCTCTGGCTTCCTCCCGTCAACTCCACTTTTTCTACCAACTTGACAAGAAATCAAATCCCGTTTGGACTCATTTGACAGGACAAACAGGGCTGTAGCCTAAGCACAAATGCTTCTTTTGTATCGTTCAACCACATTCGTGCATTGTGAACACTTTGCACTTTTTTCACGATCTTGATTTCTTTTGGTGCACTCAATGCTTGTGCGTTTGAGAGACTACGCCCCCGAAGACAAGGATGACGAAGATGCAATCAATCTGATGTACAGCGACATTGTTCATCCACAAAAATAGATATCCAAATTTTCAACCGGTTTATTGGAATTTCGCCAGTTAATCCTTAAGTTTGATGAACACTCTCAGTGTCCGAGAGATTTATTCAATACTTAAGAATCCCCCTTTGTATTGATTTTTTACTTATTTTTTATTGACTTACCTTTTCTCCGTGCTTCAACAGCACCTTATGTTTTCTTGAAAATGTTAACCTTGTATTGTTGTGTTGAATTCCCATGCCTATTTGTTTTGTCTTTTCAATGTTCAATGAAAAAATATTTCATAAAAAAGCACGTTTTGCAGTCTTTTCCTTAATTCCATGTCGGGAAACATTTGCAAAAACAGAAGGCTGTCATAAGAAGATGTTTCGTTAAATATCAAAACAGTTTAAGTGAGTGCTGTCAGGAACCGGAAGTTGTTGATTTGGAGCTCCGCCCACTGTCTTTCTTCTTCCGGCTCACTCCGAGTTTGCTAATGGCTACGTGGCGTCGCGCTCTAGCCGAGTGGAAAAGCGACACTTAAACTCTGTAAAAGAGTTAACGGTGAGCTTCGAAGGTGGCTAACATGTGCGAGAGAGGGAAAGGACATTTGAAAGAGGAGCTACAAGAAGAGAAGGAGCGGCATCATCGACGACGGGGCGATGTTAGCGTGAGCACGCAGCTACAGATTCTGTTAAATCCAGCTGGTGAGTTCCTTTCGCATTTGAACATTTGTTTTCTCATTTTTTGTTTCTTTATTTTTCACCAAAAATGCCTCCTCGCTATTTCATGTGTTTGAGGAAGCTG
Source organism: Urocampus carinirostris (assembly GCF_059441175.1). Lineage (NCBI taxonomy): Eukaryota > Metazoa > Chordata > Actinopteri > Syngnathiformes > Syngnathidae > Urocampus > Urocampus carinirostris. Next base: position 184,015 of record NC_142352.1, on the reverse strand, counting down.
CTAGAGGGGCGAATCCTTGTGCGGACAAAATCCAAATGAACCTTGCAGCGTCATCAAATCCAAAAAGATCGCCGGTAGTTATCGGAAGAAACGAACAAATGTCATTTCTTCTTCAAACAGCCGTCCGCATTTCTAAACACAAATCCTATTGTATTAAAAGCCAGATTGGATGACCTCAGTCAGCCTTCAAACGGGCTAAGCTCACCAAGAGTGGACGTGTAATACCACTTTACTCCACAAGAAGGCGCCATCCCCGGACGATTGCGGTCCCATTCGCGTTGAAAAGGTTCACCACACTCACTAAAATGATAGTCGTCGATGAAATCTTTCTCTCGTTTGAATAACCTGACAGCAGAGCTCCTAAATCTTACGAATTTTCCATTGTTGACGACGACGGTTTACAGTCAATTTCCTATGAAAAGTACATCAATAAACCCAGCAGCGTTCACCTTTGTATTTAAATGATTCATTTTGAATAACTCGTCGACTGTTACTGCGTCGGTCATTTTACTCGCTTTCGTATTTTAAAGCGCACTACCGCCATCTGGTGGACACTTGCAGAAACCGCCAGTGAAATGCATTGTTACCAAAGTTTTTGTCCTCATCCCCTAGAAAGAAGAAAGACCCCTTCAAGTTCATCCGAAATTAGAATATAAGTTTAAATCTAAAATCATTTTTGGGACGATGACGTCACACCTTGTGATGTTGCTAAATAGAATGGCATCAATTGCCTTCAAACTCCTCTCCACATGAACTCAGCAGTAAAATGTTAGAATTTGTGCTTTTTTTTTTTTAAATGAAAGATGATTTTGGATGAATGGCTAAAAGGAGCACGTCGTGTATTCTGGTTGCAATTATAAAATGGCAACTATAATCTATCAACCGTATAACCAAAAATACAAAATGGGAACGTAAGCATGTTCTTCAATGAAAAGTTTGTGAGAATATAATCCACGAAAATGTTTTTTTTAGTTTAACTCGAATCGTTGCTGTATCATCCTCCAGGAACAGTTGTATATTTTTTCACGGTACCTTACTTCTTTCTTGAAGTGTTTATGGTTCATACATTTCTGCGCTTTAATTTTTTTTAATGTATTTCAATCCAATCATTTCTTGACTTGTATTTCAGGCGAGCGAATCTTTGAAATTGCTATTCTAATTTTTTGAATGAAACTCAAATAGGAAACAAAATCTCTTTTAACGGTGCTGTAAAAATACCGTGAACTTCCTTTTTCTCGAGTGTTTTCCATTTCGAAAACTCCGGAGAGTTTTTCGGAAGAAAAGTTTTCAACTGGACCAAAATGGGATTCAAAAAACAAAATGGTCAACATTTTGTTTAAAATTGCCTCTGATTTATGTGTTATAGTTTTTTTTTTTTTTTTAGTCTTAAAATCCATTTTAAAGGGCATTTCAAAAAGTCTTGAGTTGAACTTGTCTCAAGCTGTAGAAACCCTCATCGTGGCACGAAGACGCCAGTTTGCAGGTATCGTTGCCGAAGGGCATCGCGGGAAATGTAGTTCTGGGTCAAAAGTAGTACCAAGACGCTCGGATTTGAAGCTTTTAGGTCGGCTTTTCCTCCGTGTTTTGCATTTGGGATATCGTCGTTCAGATAACTTCCCTTTAGTGTTCCGACTCCCGAAGGCTTCCGCTTTCCTTCGGTCCGGGTTTAGCCCCGTCGGCGGTCGGCTAGCCGTCTGGCCCGCCGCGCCCTTTGTTTTGTTCACGGCCGGGTTCGCGGTTGTTACCGTCGCGGTTTTTCGTCGTAGGTTCTCGGATAGCCCGGCCGCTTACCGCGTGCTTTCGGTCTATCGGCCTTTCGAGTTTTCCACCGATCGGTCCAGGGTAGCTCTTTTTAGCGGCCGGCTAGCCTGGCGTTATCACGGCTGCTCGGGAAGTCAAAGACGAGACGGACTCGTCTCCAAAATGCATCATCTCCGAATATGCCAATGACCTACATATAGAAATTGTGCAAAAACCGTACTATTTTCTAACATTTTGTATGTTTTAGAATCGGGCTGTTCTTTCGAGAAAAAGCATTGAAGTCTCAAACGGATTTGACACATTCATGTGTGTCTTGTGTCCCGCAGATGTTTGCGAAGAGAATCTTCTTCCTCGGCAACGGGAGACCAGGTCGCCCGGCGTCGAAAAAGTCGGTTCGGAGCCCGGTAGCGTCATAAAGGAGGACGACGATTTTTTAGGGGTCGTCGTGGTCAAAGAGGAAAAAGAGGATCCGGAGCGTGCCGACTTCAAAAAGGAGGACGATTTAGAGCCTGACCACGTTGAAGAGGAGGGGGACGATTTCTTAGGGGTCGTTGATGTCAAAAAGGAAAAAGAAGATCCGGAGTATGCTTACTTCAAAAAGGAGGACGATTTTTTAGGGGTCGTTGACATCAAAGCCAAAAAAGAGGATTTGGAGCGTGTCGACGTCAAAAAGGAGGACTTAAGAGAGTTTCAGGTGACTGGGGCCTGTTTAACCGCTGAAGAGAACAAGGAGAAGGGGTCTCCGAGCAGAAGCGCCGGGACGACATATGATGACGGCGACCAACAGTCGGAAGGCGATGACGCGAATCACAAATGTTCGCAGTGCGGAAAAATGTTCCCAAACAAGCGTAATCTGAACCGCCATATTATTGTTCACACCGGCGAGAAACCCTTTGCTTGCTCGGTTTGCGGTCTGAAATTTGGCTTGAAAAATAACTTGCAAATCCACGCAAGAACCCACACCGGTGAGAAACCATATTCCTGCACAGTCTGCGGCCTGAAATTCAGTCAAAAAGGAAGTTTGATAAACCACACGAGGACCCACACCGGTGAGAAACCTTTTGTCTGCTCCGTTTGCGGTCAAAAATTCACCGTGAGGGGGAATTTAAAAAAACACTCGAGGACCCACACTGGTGAAAAACCTTTCGCCTGCTCTTTTTGCGATCAAAAATTCGCAGAGAGCGGGAGCTTAAAAAGACACACAAGAATCCACACTGGCGAGAGACCTTTCACCTGCTCAGTTTGCGGTCAAAAATTCACAGATAGCGGGGCTTTGAGAATTCACACAAGAACGCACACCGGTGAAAAACCTTTTGCCTGCTCGGTTTGCGGTCAAAAATTCACGGAGAGCGGGACCTTAAAAAAACACCGAAGGACCCACACTGGTGAGAAACCGTTCACCTGCTCAGTTTGTGGTCAGAAATTCAGCCAAAGCTCACACTTGGATAAGCACAGACGAACCCACCCTGGTGAAAAACCTTTTGTCTCCTCAGTTTGCGTTTAAAAACTTCTTCGAGATTCAGACTTTGTTAAAAAAACTGATAAACATTTTTTTTGTTTGTGGTCAAAGATTCTCTAGTAGGGTAAAAGCTCATGGTAACAGGCGTGCTGGTGAGAATCCATTTTCACATTCTCTTTTAAATGAATATAAAAATGGTACTTCTGCTTGATATTAGCTCAGTTTGCATTTACAGGTAAAAATGTCAGCATTACTAAAAAGACATTTGTAATAGTTTTGAATTTGTTTTCCTGAAACACGTGTGTTGTGCAGCTAGTATGCATTTATTGAAGGTTTATATCAATTATAAACACTATGAATGATAGCAGTAATGATTACAATATTTCCTCCGAATGATCAACTATTGATCTCTCTTCTGAAGTACACGATGTGATTGTGATGAAAGGATTTTTCTTGACTTCATTTGTTGATTTCTTTTGATTTAACGTGTAATCGTTGTTTTAGTGTCAAGTTGTTAAAAGAGGTGTTTTTGATCTTTTCCCATCAGTCCTAGTTTTCGAGTTTCAATCATCTTTTTGTTTCTTGACTTGACTGCAACCTTGTTCCTGAAAAGGGAGGAAAAATAAATTGCCTGCATCACTTTAAGAAGAGTCACATGTGCACAAGTAGTCCCTTTCTATTTATGAGTGAGAATTCTGAAAAGCAACAACAAAAAAACCTGTTGACGACCGTATACATAGGCGGATAAAGGCCAAGCTTATACTGTGGGCACAGTCCTTTAATACTGAGTTTTTGAGTAGAGTCAGGCGATGAGGAACTGGTGTGGGCTCCCCCAGTCGGTTGGTGTGCCCGATCCTAACCATTTTCACGTTTTCTTTCAAAATATGACACATGAAATATTAAATGCGTATACGAATTCTTTTTCGTTTCAAATGGGTTCGGATAAGGCCTTGCATATTTTGCGGCACGAGACTCGATTGTTTTGGGTCTGTTACTCTTAGCAAAATGGGTTCCTGACCCATGCACTTGCGGGTGCTGGTCCCATCACAGCCATATTTTTGGACTGTGGGAGAAAATCTGAGTGCCCGGAGAAAAGCGCAGGGAGAACGTGCAAACTCCACACGTGAAGGTTCGATCTCGTGACCTTAGAACTGCTGCCCCCGATGATATGACATTTTATGCACATTATCATTTAAAAAGATCTATTATTTTCAGCATTTTATCTGATTGAAACGTTTTTATTCGAAGCAACTTTAGGTCAAGCGACTCAGAATCTTTGAAAAATACACACAAAATGTCCAGTGAAAATATTGACTTTCCAGCGCAACAACAAATAAACTCTTCGATACAAGAATAGACTTTACATTTTTCTGTAAAAAACAAAAAAGGAATCCCGAAGGACAATCCCTCAAAACACACAAAAAAACATAGCTATTTACAGATTAACAAGATTTTAAAAAATGTCAATCGACCAATCACAAAATCGTCTTGAAGGAAGCCAGCTCCTGATTGGCGGGAAGCCAATGACACATCACTATTGCATCATCAGGGATCTCGAAGCTTTTTTGTTATGCATTTCGAATAGAGCAACTCAATGTCCTAACTATGCTATTATCAGGTGAATTGTTGAAATATGGGTTAAATAGATTGTTAACCACTCTAAAAATCCCATTCATGAGCCAGCACCGATGAGCTCTTTTCAGAACACGTCTGCGGGGCAGCCGTCGGTCACCCCTGGTGTACGGGGAGTCTTGTTCCGGTCAAGATGGCGTCCTTAATTGCGGTCAAGAAGGACCACAACATCAAATGTATTTTGCCGCGTGCGACAGCCAAAACGTAGTCACGCCCCGAATGCACGTTCGTGTTTTTTTGGGGGGTGCAGCAGGGACCGGGACTTGGACCTGGACTTAGGGTACCGCTCGTACTCTCCGCTGGTGGCGGGCCAAAGCTGGCCCGGACCCGGGCTACCGCACCAGGAACAGAAGGTCTTTATCTGGCTTCTCCGGACGAAAAGGGGCGTCCCGGGACCGGTTTTAGGAAACCTGCAAAGGGGAACAGGCATCAGCGCCAAGCGGTAATCGCGTTTGCTACGTGGCTCCCCTGTCCCTCGCTGTCGAGATCGGCGCTCCCGGCTCCCGTCGTTCAATTCAGAGAGCTAGCGCGTTGAGGCAGTTTGTTTGCAAACACCGCCAGAACACCGTCGTTCACTTACAAGACTTTGGCTCGACTGTTGGCAAAAGTTCCAGTTTTGGGTTCTGCCGGCAAAACCAAAACTTTTAAAAGGACCGGTTCTGTTTAAGAGGGCCAGAAGGGCGGACTCGGTCTCTGAATTAAACGTGGACTCTAACTAACTCTCACTATTAACTTGAATCCAAAAAAGAATTTCTCACTCGAACCAATAACTTCAAATACAAACTCGAACTAGAACCAGAATTAGACCGCTTAAACCATTAACTTGGACTTGAACTTGTAACTGGAACTAGCACCTCAGACTCAGTCTGGAACCTGGGCTTGAACTCGTGACGAAGTAGGACTAGGACTAGAGGGTTGGAATTGAACTTGCACTAGTAACTCAGACTCATACTAGTAGCTAGGACTACAACTCAAACTAGTTACTCAAACTAAGACTAAAACTCGGACCAAACTAGTAAGACGAACTACAAACTTTGACTTGAACTAGAAGTAGTTACTCAGGCTAAACCAGTAACTCAGACTAGAGACTCAGACGAGATCCAGAATTAATATCTTTAACTTGGACTCCAACTCCAACCAGAAATGCAAAATTGAACCATTATCTGTGACTAGAGATTCGGGCTCGAACTCGAACCGGCCACCCAGGCTCAAAAAAGGAACTCCGTTTGGAGACTCGGACTCGAACCGCAACTCGTAAGCGGGACTAGAGACCGGGACCGGCGCTAGAACTCGGACTCACCCCTGGCAAACGTGGTATGTGGCGGTCGAGGTCCGGGCCTTCAACGGGGCGCGGCGGCGGTCCCGACCGTCAAGCTCCGTCTCCCGACACGCCGGCTGGGTCCGCCCCGTCCTCACGGGTCGCGACGGTCGTGGGGGAAAGGAAGCCCTCCGGTTGGACGACCACCTGGAAGGCGGGCCCGTCGGCGCCCTCCAAGTGGCCGATGGCGCCCAACTTTAAATCCACGGCGCCTGAAAGGAAACAACATTTCTTTAGAAATCGACTTTTTATTATTTAGCGTTTTGTATTTTGCGATGGATATTGTTGTGTATCTGACTGTGTATTTTTCGTTCAGTGTGTTTTTAGCGCATTTATTTTGTCTTCTATTTTTGCATTTCTTGATGTACCGGTAGTAGTTATTCCCTTTGTTAGTTATCTTGTGGTGTATTTAGTTATTGATAATGCCAGTTCTTTTAGTTTTAAGAGTCTTTATTGTTCTGTCATCATTAACATGCAACGCTAATGCCATTTTCTTGGTGTATTTGTAGTCTCTTTTCCAACAGATAATTTGACTTTTGTCATTTATTCCGCCTTTTATTATTATCCATATTTCTTTTTTAGAGTATTTACTCGGGGTTTGTGTCGCGTACTTTGTCATCCATTTATTCCAGTGTCGAGTTTGTCATTGTTTTTTCTCTGTCCTTGATTTATTTCAGAGGATTTCTTTGTTATTGTATGTGTTTGTCTCACTGTCGGTCACCCCTCTTGAGGGATATGACCAGGGTAGATGGATAGATGGGTTTCCGTATTTGTTTTGAAAAGTGCTGCGACGATAGGAGAAAAAGCTTTTTTTCAATCCTCGCGTATCGGTGAGGTATCAGAATGCCGACCGTATCGGTAAATACCCAACAAATGCGATCATTGTCTGCCAATTGTTTGGAACCCAACGTTCCCAGCGACCGTAGTTTGCCTAGCCCTGACGTCGTCAGCTATTTCTGTCCATCTTCCAAAAGAGCAAATGATTGTAAGCGTCTTGTTGGAAAGCATTTTGCAGCTGAAATTGCATAAAAAAAGGAAGTCTTTTTCAAGATCGCTCGCTCACCTTCCTTCTGGGCAGCGTCGAATGCTTTTTGCACCACGCAGGAGCACAAAAACGACACTAGGGGGAGCCCCAGGACCTTGTCTCGGAGGACTAAAAGGGAAACATAATAAAGAAACAATAATTGAAAGTGCGGCTAAACAATCGCCGTTCCGAGACAAACCTACCTAAGAATGTCATGCTGCTGCTGAAGAAGGTCCGCTTGCCTGACAGTCCAGAGTCAGGGAAAACTCCTCGCCTGTCAGTCAAAAGACAGATCATTTCAAACAGGTGACCTCACGAAATGGGTTTGGGTCTTTGAGGCACAACCGATGCTCAGAAACAGGTCACGGGAAATCCAAAGTCAGGGAAAAAGGATTCGTTTGAAGCCCCGAAGAACTGCTTCGGGGGTCGCTTCAAAACGCTCAAGAGGAAATGTTCTCACCTGCTCAGGGAAACGAGGTCGCTCTGGGGTTCTGGAGTCGCTCCAAAAGATCTTTTTTGCTCGTTTCTAAAGCTAAAGAGAGAAAGTTGTTTTCCGATTAGAGAGGCAAAAAAAAAACAAAAAAGGATTTCAGCAGTTCCTCTTGTAGCAAAAGGGAGAAGGAGGCCGTGCGCAAAGTCTTCCGTCCAGGAGAAGAATGAGGACGTTTTCGCCCGCAGCGTCGTGAGGAGCGCGGCGACCGCATGACATCATCGGAAAGCCATCTGATTGGCCCGCGCCGGCGAGGGAGCGCGGCTCGCTATTGGTGAGCTCGTCTTTGAGGGCGGGGCGTGTTTCCCCCCCCTTGCCGCATCTGCCGTCAGCGCCTTTCCAGCGAAATGATGTCATTGTTTCTAGCGAAGGCGTGACGTCATCCCTGACATCACGAGGAGCCAATCGGGGACTCGTGTCTTGGTCGAGTTTGGGGGCGGGGCTCGCTTTCCCCTGGCAACGAGGTGGGCAGAGATGATGTCATCGCAATTGGGGGGGGGGGCTTTGTTTGCAGAAAATCATTTCTTTCGCTGCGATTTCCATCGAGTGGGCAGGGGTCTCGCAGCCCAGGGATGACTTCTAATGGAAGTTTAAAGGGACAGTTCGTAATTTATGCCTTGGAGTGGTAGAGGAAAAAAAAGCAAAAACACATAAACCTGCGTCAAAACCGTGGGTACTTGAAAGCGCCAGCGGGTCATTTTTTTGGCGGCGCTGTCGTCTAACGCAAAGGTATACCGCAGCGAAAACAAGATGCCAGACAAACGTGGAGGCGACCCAAGTACTGTGGGGAAAAACAAAAAAGCCATGTTTTTACCAAAATGAACATTGTGTATGTTTGCCTCGTATTCAAATCGACTTTGACTCGCTGGAAGTTTTTTTTTGTACCACTAGGAGGCCCTCAACATACACACCGAGCCTTTAAAATACTTGTCGGTCAAGAAATGTCTTATTATTCTGTCAGGCAGTTTAGTCACTCGAGTCCCCGTAGTTTGTAGTCTTCCTTGTGCTTTGTAGCACTCATTTTGGGTTGCAATGCACAACACAGGGGCTTCTGGTGGTCAAATGTTTCACACGATTCCTTTAAGATGAATGCAGACATGAGGGATTCCTTCATGGGCCGAGGCTGGCTTGGTCACCGCGGTAAACAGAGGCGTTTCTGTTTTTAATAGGGGTGGCCTAAGTGGGTCACTGACCCACATGGCGTGTAACTATCCATGCTAGCGACTACATTCTAGCGAATAGATGCTAAAGACAACGTGCTCACCGGTAGATGCTAACAGCGACATGTCAAGGCAATGCTAACGATAAGTGTTGTGGTAAATACACTTGCATTTGTAGAATTTAGAAAGACTTGCTTACAGTAGTGGGAAAAGGTCGGGTAGACATCCTTGAAGATACTCTTGGCAGACATTAAGTTTCCTTGAAGATAGCGTGCAAGGGACGGGACGCTCTGTACTTGATACGTGATACAGGACCGCCTTTTGGGGTGTACTCAATCGAAGCCTAATCGTCACTACCAGCTTTAAATACATTGTCATGTTCCTAGCTCTGTGAGATCTCCATTGACGCATCAATAAAGTGACATCTCCCTCCACGCGGCTGGCTCCTGTCCATCCTTATCCACATATGAGAAGACTTTTCTCTCGATTATCGAACCTCCAATTTCTCCAACATTTCGACAACATAAGAAGCTAACGACGATACGCTAACGAGTAGACGCCCACGTGCAGCTTTCGTAACAAGAAAGCCGAAGCGGCCCGGTCTTAGCGGACCCTATCCCGCACGTTATTTAAAACCCCTGACTTAGAGCTTCGCTTTTATCCTGAAAAAGAAAAACTTTTAACAGCTGAAATTGGATCGATACATCACTTCAAGTTTGATTGAGCTGCAAAACAAATAGAATACAGTTGATGATTCTTTGCAGAAGCAAAATATATTCTTCACAAAGAAAAATGGGGGCAAGGGCAGGAATCTTTTGCTTCCTTCTTTAAAAAAACAAAACTCGTTTTGCCCCAAAGTCCTAGTTCATTCTTTACAAATGGCGGAACAAAAAATAAATTAGGGTTTGGTCACTGAGTCTTTGTAGTGTGTATTCTGGAGATTGCTTTTTTGCACTTGTTTTTGGATGCAGAAACATCTAGTCGGCAAATCCTACAAAAATGTCACCTCGTGAAAGACAGCAAAAAAAAAAAAAAAAGACGTGAAAATGATGCGTTCTGGTCGCTTTAAGACGCCATAGTTTTTATTCTTCCTTTCGCTTTGTAGCACTTGTTTTTTTTTGGGGGGGTACACAATACAATGGCATCTCGTGGTCAAAAAGTACTCGGTGTCCCTTTTAAAATAAGTATAGACAAAAAGAATCCTGTGATTGGCCATTTTGCCCTTTTTGCTTCTCACTTGACATCGCAGTGCAATAGAATAGAATATACCTTTATTATCGTTACAAAATGGGTTAACATATTGTGACAACGAAATTGGGCAATAGATTCGGGCTGCGACAACTCATCGATGATTTAAAAGCGTTGGCAACTCACGAGATCGATTGGTCGTATCGCGTGATAAATCAGACATCGATGCGAATAAGAGCGCACGCAATTATGTTGCGACGCCGACGGCTGTCGTACCACTTTGGTCCGGCGGAGAGACCGTTTTCATAAAAAAAAGTCTTAAATCTAAAAAAACATTCCTTTATTGAACATTGCATCATTACAAACAAAACTGGCATGAACTTTTCAACTTTGTAGTGTCGGATTGTTTTATCATGAAACACTAGACAATTTTCAAGGGAAGAGAAAATGCTGCACAAGTACAAAGAAAACCAATCCCAAAATGATAATGACTTGTTTAACAAGGGGCAGATTCTTAAGCACATTTGATATCATTTTTGAGGATTTTTATCACATTCAAATATTGAACCCAAAGGGAAAAAAATGGTGGACAAAATCCTGAAAAGTGTGTTTAAGTTGGTATTTTTTTGTTGATTAAAAAAAAAGAAATGTATTGCCCTTTCTTTTATGTTTAGTATGAAAAGTCCAAATTTAATATGATCTTTGGATGAGGTGGCAGGGAAAGACTATCTTCCATATTTGGAAATGTATAGTGTCGTAGGAAGTAGAACATAACTAATGATAAAGGAAGTTTAACCGGGAATTAACTTGAACAAACCGTCTTGGAGCTGACAATAGCCTTTATGTTATTGCAGGAAGTCACAAGCTGTTGTGCCGAGCGAGCCGGGGCGGGCGAATATCACCAATTGTTTTCAACACAGTATAAGAGGCCGATGTGAAAAGACAAACGACAAACTTTCTGGAACAAACGGGAAATCGCAAACGTGTCTCGAATGCAATAAAGAGCGTTCCCTTTTTGTCACATCTCCTCTCTGCGTATATTAAAATAAGTGGCGCCCAACGATGGAGAGGACGTCCTCATGGGTTATAATCTACTTTCTATGACATAAATTTATAGGTATTTTGGTGTAATAACAGTTGGATATCATAGAATATTCTGTTATTTCGTTCACCCATTTTCCGTCCAAAACCTCAATATATAAAAAAAAAAGGAGAAAATTAAAAATGTTCAAGGAATCCGATCCATCGCAAAAATAATCCATCATGAAAATAATTGTCATCTGCGGCCCTACAATTTGTAGGACACGACATTGTAGAATAGTGAGAAGAATCATTTTGAAAAATGGTGTCGCCTCGAACGGCAATGAGCGAGTAGCTCTTGCCAGTGACCTCCACCAAACACGCGGCAATGGTGAATCCGGAGGACTGCAGAAGCCCCCGGGGGGCGCTGTGTTGACACCCGTCCACTTCCAAAGCGCTAGACCGCAAGGTCAACTCGGCAGGCGGGCGGGAAGGGACCGGTTTCATTTGAGGCGAGACAAACCAAAGGCAATGTTTTTTTCCGCGGCAGGCGGGTGGCGTCAGAGAGCTTCCGGCGAGGCCGACTTGCGGTTGCGCGAATGCACCGCTTCCTTCCTGGAGCGAAGGAAATTGCCGAAAGCTTCCTTCTCTGCGCTCTCTTCCGTTTCTGAAACACAAGCGACCTTTCCTCAAGCCGTGACGCACTTCTGACCCCTTTTAACCCCTCTGACCTGTTGAGACACCGTCTGACTTCATGTAAACGGGATTTCCTGAGACCCGTCAGACCCCTTTTGACCCTCGTCTAGCCCTCCTGCTTGACGCCCGTTTGACCTGGTGTGACCCCACCTGACTTAGTATTAGCCCATTTTGACCTAGTGTCAAACTGACTTCCAATAACCCCCTTCTGACCCCCTCAGACTTAAGAGTGAACCCCTGACCTTTTGCCAGTCGGTCTGACCTCCTTTGAACAAACCCCATCCGACTTCGTCTGGCCCAACCTTAACCTAGCGTTGCCCCGTCTGAGCTTTTGAGACCCCGGCTGACCCGTCTGACCTCTCGAGTCCTAGAGTCACCCCCGTCTAACTTCCCGTGACCCATTTTGCTCGTCTCTGACCCCCGTGAGTGGCAAAATCCCCATTTGAGGGTCACGGCAGCAGATCAAAAGGTCCCTTTCTGCGATTTCCGGCACGGCCGATCGAAACGAAGCGACAAAGTCGGGGGACGCCCCTCGGCCCGGCCCACTCACTGGCATGGTCCACGTCGTCCGTGTCGCTGTCGGCCCCCGTTTCGTCGTCCGACGGGCTGGTGCCGCGCGTCATGATGAGGTCACTGGGCCCGCCCACGTCCGCCTTTTCTGAAAAACAAGACGGCGTCGTCAGACTTCCGTGCCGCTGCGCCGGGCCAATCGAAAGGCGGACCGCTTTTTTGCTCCGACCCGGTGGCTCGGTGCCCAAACCTTATTTGGGGGGCAGGGACCGGGACACCCTTCCAAACGGCCATTTACTGGCAAGTGGTTATGTGTCGTTTAGAAACGTAAGAGCTTTTTGAGCAGTCTCTTTGAAGTGAACGACGGAGCCGGCTCCCAACCGACCAGGAGTCGGCCCCCTTCTCGTGATGAGTCGTTCGCAATTGTACGGTTTTCGAGCCGGTTCAGTGAACTGGAGGACAGAAGCCCGCTTGCCACAAGATTGTCACGTGTCGTCGAGGAACGCAACGGCTCTATGAGCGGACTCTTTGAAGTGAATGACTAAGCCCGACCAAGCGGGAGCCATCTTTTGTGAACGCCGCGGCTCTTTGAGCAGACTCTAAAGTGACCGACGGGAGCCGGCTCCTTCGGAGGTGCTTTTTTTCCTCTCGCGATGGCTCATTTTGCATTTTTCATCAGGGATTCTGTGTTGAATTGTGTTTGTATTGTATCGTTTGGATCCGGCCACGTATCCGTTGTCATTTCCTCTCATTCGGGGGAATCTTGTTTAAGGTGAGCTTTTTATCACTTAACACATTTACAAAAGTCAATTCCATTGAAGTTGGGAAAAAGTTTAAAATGTCAGTAAAATTAGAATAGAATGACTTGCAAACCTTTTCTAACCCATATTTAAATGAATACACCACAAAGACAAGATTATCCATGTTCAAACTCATAAACTTTATTTCCATAAGCAAATAATGATAAACTTAGAATTTTATAATTGCAACAAGTGCCAAAGTAGTTGGGAAAGGGGCTTCTTCACCATTGTGTTACATCACCTTTCCTTTTAATAACACTCAATAAACGTTTAGGAAGTGAGGAGACTAGTTGTTGAATCGTTGATAGTGGAATCCTTTCCCATTCTTGCTTTATGTACAGCTTCAGCTGTTCAACAGTCCGGGGTCTCCTTTGTCTTATTCTGCGCTTTATAATGCGCCACACATTTTCAATGGGAGACAGGTCAGGACTGCAGGCAGGCCAGTCAAGCACCCGCACCCTCTTACTACGAAGCCACGCTGTCGTGAGACGTGCAGTGTGTGGCTTGGCATTATCCTGCTGGAAGAAGCAAGGGCGCCCATGGTAAAGATTCTGTTTGGATGGCAACATACTTTGTTCCAAAACCTGAATGTACTTTTCTGCATTAATGGTGCCTTCACAGATGTGCAGGTTACCCATTCCTTGGCCACTCATGCACCCCCATACCATCACAGATGCTGGCTTTTGCACTTTGCGTGCATAACAGTCTGGGTGGTTCTGTTCTTCTTTGGACCGGAGGACACGACGTCCACAATTTCCAAACACAATTTGGAAAACTGACTCATCAGACCACAGAACACTTTTCCACTTTGTATCAGTCCATTTTAGATGGGCTCGGGCCCAGAGAACCCTGCGGCGTTTCTGGATGTTGTTGATGAATGGCTTACGCTTTGCAACATAAAGTTTTAACCCACACTTACGGATATAGCGTCGAACTGTATTGACTGACAGTGGTTTTCCAAAGTGTTCCTGAGCCCATGTGGTGATGTCCTTCACACATTGATGTCGGTTCTTAATGCAGTACCGCTTGAGGGCTCGGAGGTCACGGGCATTCAATAATGGTTTACGGCCATGCCGTTTACGCACAGTGATTTCTCCAGATTCCCTGAACCTTTTCACAATATTATGGACTGTAGATGATGATATCCCTAAATTCCTTGCAATTGTACTTTGAGGAATGTTGTTTTTAAACTGTTCAACAATTTGCTCACGCAGTTGTTCACAAAGAGGTGAACCTCGCCCCATCCTTGCATGTGAATGACTTAGCTTGTTCGGGTCTCCCTTTTTTATACCCAGTAACAACTCTCACCTGTTGCTAATTCATCTGTTCACCTGCAAATAGTTGGTTGATTTCCATTCATCCACTTTCTGAGTAGTTATTGACACCTGTCCCAACTATTTTGGCACGTGTTGCTGTCATCAAATTACAGAGTTGATGATTTTCTCCCAAAACAATAAAGTTTATGAGTGAAGACAATAAATATGTTGTCTTTGCTGTGCATTCATTTAAATATGGGTTGAAAAGAATTTGCAATTTACTTGGATCCATTTTTATTTGCAATTAACACACTTTCCCAACTTCATTGGAATTGAGTTTTGTAAAATGGATGGTTGTTTTTTTAGATTTGGTTGCACTGAAAACATTTTGTCGTGTGTTATTCAAGGATTCCGTCTCGCTCGATTTTCCAGTTGCTTCATTTAAAAAAAAAAAAACTGGTGTGACAAATTAAAAACCATTATCGAGTACAGATATAACGGATTTTTGTCCCTATTAAGTCATTTAGTGCAAAACATTGTCATTATTCTTGGTCAATTTCGATAAGTGAAGCAACGAGCCGAGCCAGAAGAGCTGCTGTGCGTGGCCGCCGCCGCCGTCGGTGAGTTTGTGTAGAAAGGAAAGTGTGAAGCACATTGTTGAGTGCTTTGGGAAGTCTTTACTGACATGAAAAGCGCTATATAAGTGGAGACCGTTTTCATTTCCATTTGTGGAAAAAGAGGCCGGAGTGTGCTAAAGCAGCCCAAGGTAGTCCTCCGGCGAACGCTAAACCGGCTCGGAGGATTCGACGTGGCGGAAAACGGCTTTCCGGTTTCGGGAAGGCGGAGGCGGTGGAAGGGAAGCCCCGCCCCTGCCGGAAAAAGAAGCCCCGTCGCCACACCTGCGACAGGCGCCGGCGTCATGCGGACGGTGCCGAGGTCCCTGCTCAGTTGCTGCAGCTGTTCTTCCCGCTTCCGTCTTTCCGCCTCCATCTGCGACACGAAAAGGGAGCGCGGTGAGTAGGGACCCGATACAGAGGATCGATATCCGGAGGAGGCCGATAACCCCGATTCCTTTTCTGTAAAAGCTTCAAAACGAGTCTCGCAGGAACAAAGATTTTTTTTTGCCAATCAAAAATTCAAAGCTCTCTGAAACTTACAGAAAAATAATTAGAATCGACACAAGTAACTTGAGCGATCTTTCACTTAGACCACGGGTGTCAAAGAGTAGGGCCGCGGGCCGTATCCGGCCCGCGAGAAACGCAAGAAAGAAAAAAAGCTGCCGTTTTAAATACAGCCACTTGATGTCACCCATGCCAGGCACGATTTGAAAAGCAGATGTAGCATTTCTTTCCATCTCAGTTTTTTTCCTCTTTGACCATTTCTCTTTTTCTAGCAATTTATCTTTTTTTCTCCTTTTTCTTTGGTTCTCTCGCTCTCTCCCCCTCTCTAGTTCTCTCCTTTTCTTTCTCTTTTACAATTTCCTTTTCTTCTCTCACGTTCCACTCTTTTTCCCCCCTATCTTTCTCACACTCATCATTTTTCTTTCTTCTCATTCTTAGGATCTTTCTCCCTTATCTCTATCCCTCTTTTCTCTCCCTTTCCATATTTTTTGTCCCTTACCTTCTTTCTCTCCTACTAAGTCTCCCTCTTTCTCTCCCTTTTTGTCCTTCCCTCCTTGGCATACTAGTCCAGTCCCCATGAGATCTTTTTTCCAGTCTGTGCCCCCCCATTTAAAATGACTTGGAGACCCGTGACCAAAGACTAACAATGCAGGAAATACAATTAGGCTTAATAGCAACTACTATAAAGGTACACGAATATCTGTTTTTTAATCTTTTTTTTTTACAAAGAATAAAAATGTCAGTAGAGTCAACATGACTTCAATGAACTTCAAACAAAATGCTTGTGAATTGAAAAACCTGGCCACTCCTGTTCTAGAACCAGATTGACCAACTTGTGTTGTGGTAACAGCTAATCACTTGCACTAAACACACATTTTTGATTGATGAACTCACGTCATGATAAGAGCTAATATATCGGTCCCTACATGAACAAGGTAACGACTATTTCTTGATGGCTTTTCTATCACGGGCACGTCGGGACACGCGAGTCGAGCTGTCACTTTATCCCCTACACGGCATCATCTCGATAGAAGAGCGTTCGACAGCAGTCTGTCGCTGTCTTGTTCCACAGACAGACTGAGGAGATCATTTCTCCCTCATGCCATGAGGCTCTTTAACTCCACCCAGAGTAAAACCCCACATTAAACCCTAACTTCACATTTGCATATTTTTCTTCATTTTTATGACAGCATCTCATTTTAGGAACATTACTTAAATGTTTTTTTATTTCACATGTAATATTGGGTATTTTTCTATTCTATATCTTATTTTATTTTTCAACATGAGGATACTGCTGGAAAGTAGGAAGTTTCTATCTGTATATCTAAAAATTTCGACACGGATATCCGTCCAACTGCCAAATATCAGCCCCTTCCCATCCTCGGTGGAGCTCTGGCGGCCGGTAGGGGGCGGCGACACTCACCAGCTCTCGGCGAAGTCGCTCGTATTCCGGCCGATAATCTCTGAAAGCGCAAAGGGGATCCGTCAGGGACCGTCGGGACGCCGGCACCTCGCCCGCCCCGCCCCTCACCTGTCGTACTCTTGGGCCGCCTCCTCAACTTTGACCAACAGCTCGTCCAATCCGCTGCCCGTCACAGAGGACACGCCCACCACCTGCGCACCAACGGAAAGGATTTCACATATCTATCCCGCCATGCTTTGAGAGTCACGCTGAAAGCGCATTTGCCGATACGATGGAACGATTGGGAAGACTTGCGCGTCAAAAAAAAAAAAAGCGGATTGCCTCACGCGCGTCATTTTCGGCTCCGATTTGAACGCACGCCACAAATGTGTACTTATTCAACGTGTCGATCCCGTTTTCCATCGAGGCCCTCGTAGCTTGCCGTGGACCAAAGCAGTATTGATCAAAAAGGTCGGAGGCTAACGGAAATATTGACAATAATCTTCTGATGATAACAGACGGATTTCATCAAAGATCTTTAAACAATCCAGGAATGCTTTTTGGCGGATTTTTTTTTCCCGTTACCTGCGGGCATTACGGTTCGTTCGATTCGTCGGACTCTCCTGAATGTCACCGAACCCTATTTGCTCCCGGGAGTCGTTAGAGGCGAGCAATAGTGGCCGTTTTGGTTTCGGGGTATCTCGTTTCAGACTGATGGTGATGTCCATTTAGAACGACCGATTTCAGTGACACGGTACACACTAGGGCCGCACGATGAAGCCAAATGGAATCGATATCGCGATGTGACGTAGTGCGACAGGGCAACCGCAAAACATTGGCCTTTTCTTAAAAGGATTTCTTGTTCCGGTTTGTTCATCGAGCGGCAGAGTGTTTGGCCGACAAAATCGTCCCGTTTCCGGGTTTTAACGGCACCGACCGATCCAGGTCAGGCAAAGTTTGCGAGACGCGGTTCTCACTCATAATGAAAGCAAAATGCTATATGAAGTCCCTGTTTAAGTGTTTGATTTGAAAAGGAGTTTTGGAGCATTTCTGCAGTAGTATTTTGTAAAATGTATGTTGTATTTTGGAAGGATATCCGTTTCAGATATTTAGTAGTGCACTTGTAGTATTTTGTAGTTGTATTGTTGTCATATTTATTTGGTATAAGAAGTGTAGTATTTCTGTCGTAATAGTTCTGTAGAAGTAGCGATAGTTCTGTAGTAGTGTTCTCTTATAGTTTGACTGTAGTAGTAGTATATAAATGTTAAAAGGACTGCATTTATATACCACTTTTCAAATCACTTAAGACCTCCAGATACACTTTACAATGTATTTTACACTTTAACCATTCACACACACACACACCATTGTATTTTTTTGAAGCAAAATCTATCATGAGGTCCTTGGTTTAAGGAATAAATGAGATACTTTGTATATTTGTCGTGTTTCTGTAGTGGTAAAAAAAAGGGACAAACTTGCTACCCCAAAAATACAACCCTTTTTTTAGTAGCAGAACTTTATTTAGCATTAAATATATCATTTTAATGTATTGATTCCATTTGTTTGGCGGGCCCGACGAAAAATCCCGGTAGGCCGCGTGTGGCCCCCGCGGGGGCAGCCGTTTGCCCGTCCGTCGCCGCGATAAATGACGGGCCTCGCTTTTGAGATCGGCCCTCGGGTTTTCCCGCCTTACCCTGAGGTTCGCGTAGAACTGTTCCAGGACCAGACTCAAGGACCGGGTCAGGTTGCTGACGTAGGAAGTCTCGTGGTTGAGGGCGTCCTGGAAGGCCTCAAAGTCCGTCATCCACTCCACCGCGAAGCTGGCCTGGATGATGTCCGTCTAGGAGGCAAGAAAAATGGGTGCTTCGCACGGAACGTTTGGGGGGCAGATTGGGGCCTTTTGCCCACGACAGAGCAGCGCTCTCACTTTGTTCATGACCACGATGAAGGGCAGCTTGGTCTTGTACAGGATGCTGAAAGGGAGACGGAGACAAGGAGACAGACAGAATGAGAATAAAAGAAGAAAGCATGAGGAAAAGAGAAAGGTATCAAAGAGAGAACGTGAGAAGTACTCAGTTGCCATGGCGACGTGGGCGCGTCCCCCTACCTGCAGGCGTACAACATGTTGGACATGAAAGTGACGGGACTGACGCAGCGACAGGTGTCCATCACGTAGACCACCACGCACGGGAAGGACGACGCCTACAAAGCGGGCGGAGTCAACAGTGACAATTTTCACGGGCCGGCACGGGGAAGGGGGCGGGGCCACGCACCAGCGCCTCCGTGATGATGCTGCCGGACGCCGACCACGTGAAGACTTCGATCTGGCCCGGCGTGTCCAATAAAACGTGCCTAAAAAAAAGGGACAACGCTCGTTGGCCGGCGCTAGCGGTGGCAGAAAATAGGCCCTTCCCGCTCCGTCGCCTTTGGTTAGCAAACGTTTGGCCCGTAAGGGCCGCCTACACAATCGTCAAGGCCAATTTTTCGATTATCCGGCGCCCTCAAAAGGAAGCGACCCAGCGCCGATCAAAAGAACGCTTTTACTGGCTTGGATGACTATGTTAAAGTGGCTATCTTGCTGCTAGCGCATACTCTGCATTATTATGAGCTGTTCTTATCCATTGTTTTTTTGTGTGTTAATGGGATGCTATAAGCCGACATGAATTCTGCCGTTCTGCTTCCACCATTGGCTACGTCGCACTTGTTTCGAAAAAGGAAAGTGGCTCTGCGGGTGTTTGCCAATAATCCAGTTGAAAAAGTAAGAGTACCGTATGGATAAAAAAGCCAAAAAATGAGCCAAATTTGGACTCGTGTACATTGATGCACCGAAGCAGGGTGCATTCCATTTTTCAATTGTCTGCTCATCTTTTGCTTTACTTATGTTATTGTAAACACGTTTTGCAAGTTTTTCAGAAGATCTGTGCCTGAATTGGTTAAAATGACATTTCAAGTGAGTCATCATTTTGCATTTTATCATTTGTTCATAGCAATGAAAAGTTGATATTTTGAATCGTTTTTTTTTTTGCATTTCCAGGAATTTTGTGTCGCGGTTTGACATGAAATCTGTCGAGCGATTATCAGCAAAGAAATGTAAAATTTGAGGGATATCGTATCGGCATATTGTGGAGTTGATTATTGAGCGCAACACCGAGTAAGAGCAGAGCCGACGGTTCCCTTCCTCTCCGTCGGTCTAGGACGCGACCCGCCTCGGGCCTTCCGATTGGATAAGCGACCGGGGGCGGAGCCACTGAAGCAGGAAGCCCACGCCGCGCCGTCCACAGTCACAGACTGTAAGTAAAGTCGGTGCTCTCGCTGAGAGTTTCCGTATCTGCAAATATTTTATCCATGAGCATTCGCCGTCTTTCCTACTCTCCACTGTTTTGCGACTCCCCTTCGACCGAAACGTCCAGGAAATGTCGTCGACGCGTAAACGCAAACGCCGATTTTCCTACGCATCCGCGAGAACGGACGATTAAGAAACATTTTTTGGGTCAAATTTGAGGGCTAAAATGAAATGGCTATCTTGCTGCTAGGACATACTTTTGTCTTTTTTGAGCTATTCCTAGCTATGATCTTTTTGTGTCGATGAGCGGCTATAAACTGACATGAATTCCGCCTGAACAATGCGCATGCAGCTTTAATACGTCACACAAAAAAGAAGAGTACTGTACAGTATCTAGAAAATGAGCCTAATTTGGACTCGTTTGAATATCGATGCTCCGAAGCAGAGTGCATTCGATCTTAAAGACGGCCGATCTTTTCCTTTTTGTTCGACTGATTTGAATTGGGATTTTTTGGGCGTTTCTATCAGGAGACACGTTTCTAAATCGGTGAAAATAGAAATGTCAATATTTGAGGGTTTATGGACAGCCTCTTGAACATACTGACCTGTGATGGTGCTGTTTCTTCTCCATGAAATGCATCACCTACCACACAAAAACACCTCCTTCCAATTTTTGTTGAAAAAAGGAGCAGCGAAAGGGTCGTCTTTGCTCACCTGATCGAATCGCGTCGCGAACAAATTGAGGGAGGTGACGATGGCGCCGTTGGGCCCCAAAGCGTACTGCTTCATCACTTCCTTGTACTTGACCGTATCGCGGATATCTAAGACAAAATAAGGCAGCGCCACCTCGTGGAATGCCAGAAAAGTGCAACCTTACCGATGTTGGCCGGAAAAGGAAGGTCGTGGACGGCGGGGTCCAGGTTAATCACGTACGGGGGGCTCCCCAGGGCGTGCAGGTGAGCGGTCAGCCTCTAAAAGGGACAAAAACAAAATACATACAGTCATAAACACCGCCCAGAGAATCATGGGCTGCCGTACTGCAGCAGAGCCATTCAAATTAAAAAGAGGAAAAAGTCCAGGTCAACGAGGTACGGGGGTTTTCTCAGGGAGTGCGGATGAGAATTCAGCCTCTGAAGGGGAAAACTATACAGAGAGGCATGAACAACGGCTGCGACCGAACCATTAACATTAGGAAGGGAGAAAAAGAGAGAAAGTCCAGGTTAATGAGGTACTCGGGCTTCCCGGG
This sequence comes from Urocampus carinirostris, assembly GCF_059441175.1. Lineage (NCBI taxonomy): Eukaryota > Metazoa > Chordata > Actinopteri > Syngnathiformes > Syngnathidae > Urocampus > Urocampus carinirostris. The sequence goes on along the minus strand of NC_142352.1, from coordinate 162,649 downwards.
GCACGCAAATGAGCCCGAGGAGGAAGAAACGTATAGAAAGTCATCAGCAAAGTCCGGAAAATCAGGGGCTGTCCTCGGCCCAACCCGGGAGACAGTGCTGGCTCGCGATATCGGGGAAAAGCCATTAACAACGGAAAGAGAAAGAGTAAGGCAAAAGAGAGAGAGCAACATAGGAAAAGAAGGAGAGGGAGGGAAAGAAAGCAAGAGAAAGAAACAGGGAGCGCGAAAGAGAAAAAGCAAGGAAAAGAGAAAGCAAGTCGAGAGTGATAAAAGAAGAGTGGGGGGGAAATTGTCGAAAGAAAAAAAAAGGAAAGTGTATCTTTTACAATAAATGAGTTTTTTTAACTTAACTAGAAGTCACTCCATTTTACACACTGCCCCTTTATAGGAAATGTAATGACTTGGAATGGTTTTGCTAGTCGTTTTGAAAGGGGCAATAGCAATGTTAAATTCTATTCAAAAATAAAAGAAATATAGGTCGAGAAATGTCCATTTCCTTTGCACCGTGTCATCCCCACTTAAGTCGGCGCGGCATCACTGGCCCTCGCTCGTACCTAGCGTCACAGCGCCACCTAGCGGTCAAAGAATACTCATTGAGGCTTCAAGAAACGTCAGTACTACTACCGCTGGTTTAAAGTGCACATTTTCTCCATACAATATATTTGGAAAGTAGATTGTTTTCATGAAATGATTCGGACGACTCTCTCCAAAGAAGGAAAGTGAGGAGTGCGCCACTCGGCGCTGCTAGCATTAGCCGTTAGCGTGCTAAGGCCGCTTCTCGTCGGTACCTGAACGAAAGTGGTCTTGCCGGATCCGGCCATGCCGAGGACGAGAACACAGACCGCTTTCCTTCCCTCCTTCTCCTCCGTCTTCTCCTCCGCGTCCACCGGAACACTCGCGTCTTCGCTTGAGGCGGCCATTGTAAACGAGCTCAGCGCGTATTCCCTTTCTTCTTTCCGGGTCTTTTTCTTCTTCTACGTGTTTAACACCGTCTTTTGGCTGCGTGACCGCCCCCTACCGTGCTCAATGATGAGACGAGGTCCGTTGGCTCCGACGATTGCGCGTGACGTCACGTTGCCTTCTCCGGTCGAATGAGCGCCATGACGGACGGCTGGAGGCAATTGAGCGCACGGCAGTTAAAAGGCCACTTGTGTTGAAAGAAAGACCAAAAAAGCACCACTGAAGAATAGAACCACCACTTTTTACCACGGTGATTCATTCCTGTGTGGTGAGCCAGCTTCTAGGCCCCTACGATCAAGGCAGAAGGCCAATTGAGGTCCCCAGGATTGTAAGCTATGGGATCTAAGTGTGATTTGTGCCTGTAATGAAACACTTCCACTGAAGTTGCAGATGGCATCTCAGAGTGCAGAGCGTTCAGCGGCACCCGTTGGATTTCTTCTTGGCTCTTGGGAGCACTACTTGACGTAACGATGCAGATTCCGCCATCGATAGATACATTTGAGTCTCATCCGCATAGCAACGGCAACTGATATCATACTTGCGCACGGATATTACCTAACGCTGGGGTCTTAAACTCGCGACATGGGGGCCAATCGTGGCCTCCAGCGTGATCATCGGAGGCCCCTGCCTTAATGTCAAGTCAAGTCATTTTTATTTGTGACGCCCTCAATCACGAAGAGTCTCAAAGGGCTTCACAGATGATTACACTATATTACACAGACTATTTTTCAGCCGACGAGAAGAGTAGGTTATTTATATGCTATGGAGTAGAAGTAAGTTTTAAGCTTAGATTGAAACATTTCCACTAAGGTTGCAGATCGGATCTCAGGGGGAAGAGCGTTCCGCAGCACCGGTGCCCGGATGGAGAACGCTCTCCAACCAGCAGAACACTTCTTTGCTCTCGGGATCACCAGAAGACCGGCACTCTCAGATCGTAGGCTTCGGACCGGGACTTAGGGGCAAATCAGATCTGAAAGATACGAGGGAGCAAGTCCATGTATGATTTTGTACAATACTAAGAGAACCTTGAAATCACATCTAAGGCTAACTGGGAGCCAATGCAGGTTAGCCAAAATCGGTGTTATGTGATCGTACTTTTATGTGAAAATCAAAATGACAGTGTGTCGTATGAGATGTTGCTGTATTCTCAAAGTCACCGAAACACACCTCATTCATTTTAAAAAGAATAGAAACGAAAAAAGAAAGAAAGAAGACAAAAAGTATAAGGAAATTAAAAAAGAGAAAAATAGACAAATGAAAAGAAAATACAGAGAATTTTTTTTTTTGTCTTTCTTCTCATGAATCAAATTTCCCCTTTTATCTCTCGATGTTTCCTTTTTTTGCTTTCTTTTCCTCTTATTTTTATTTCCATTTTCGTTTTTTGTGTCTTTTTCCTATTTCTTCTTCCCTATTTCTCAATACTTTTAAAAATATTGTCCCCTTATTTCTATCCCTTATTGAGAAAGGCTGGTTAAACATGTAAAGAAGAAGGCTTCTTTTTGCTCCCTTTCAGTCTCCGTAGTTTGTAGTCTTCCTCGGACGACGCATGACGGCGACATCTAGTGGACAAATATTAAACACTGTCCCTTTAAGAAGAGGGGATTCTTTTTTGATGAAAAGTCCATTTGACCCCACCTCACCCAGACCCTAGCCCCAAACTCAAATGGCTTTAAGACCCCTAACCTAATGGAATCATGTCAATGCTAAAAAAAGGGGGTCAAGTACTGAACCCTGTGGAACACCACAGGTCACACTGAAGGGCTCAGATGTCAATTCACCATATTGAATGCAGTGTGTCCTATCAGAGAGGTAGGATCTGAATCATAAGAGGACGGTTCCTGGGAGACCAATCCATTTTTCCAACCGGTCCAGTAAAATATTATGGTCCACAGTGTCAAAGGCAGCACTAAGGTCCAGCAGCAGCAAAAGTGATGAAGCGCCATTGAGAGTCTATTGCCATTGGTTACTGAACCGGTACAATGGTATTCCTTAGGGTCCAGTGCGCCTCCGTCCACCAGAGGGCGCCTACTTAGATTTGAATAGGGACAGGTGTGTCCCTAGTGAGACTCCCCCTTCATAAGGACATTACGGGACAGCATTCCGGGTCGGCTCATTTTCATTTCCACCTTCGTTTCCCATCGTCGCCTTTTCCGGTTCACTCTGCTTTTCGAGGTTTGTTTTCTTGTTTTGTGAGTCGGACAGTTTGACGGATGTTTTTGAGCGTCTCTTTGTTATTTTGTTGAGCGTTTTGGTGACGGTTTCTTTGGAGTCGCGTGGGTTTCCCGCTTCCTACGTTCGGGTCCGTCGAACTTCACCACACCGGCGCAGCCATTTCTCAGTAGTCTTTTTTCAGGCACGTCTCGGAAGCGTCTTCAAAGTTTTGGGGGAAATTGCGCCGACGACGCGAAACGCCTGAGATGAGTCAGGCTCAAGCGGGTCAAAGACACGCGCCGCTTCCTGTGTCTCGGCTCCGTCCCCGTTCTCTCTCGAGCGAGTGCAAAGGGGGCGGAGCTTGCCGTTTGGTACCGTCGATTCCGTACGACAGAGCTCACCTGATTAAAAGCTGCCTGCTCGAATACAAAGACTCCGTTTTGTCTTTTGCGGATGTTGACTTCGTTTTGTGTACTGTTACCCGATGCTAAATCTATTACACGCTGGTCATTACCTCTTGTGAGGCCCTTTCTCAAGGTTTCTTATTTTCCTCATGCTTGAGGTTCCGGGGTTTTCCTTGCCCGCGTGTCGGTTCAGGATCAAGGGACGGTGTCATCGCAACCCGTGCGGTCCTTCGAGACACGTTTGCGATTAAGGGCCGAACAAATAAACGAGACTTGACTCGATCCACCCTTGAATAGGGTGAAATGGCATCGGAGCCTTTTCGTGTTACCTGTGGCGCTCCGCAGGGTTCAGTACTTGGCCCCCTTCTTTTTAACATTTAGGTGATTGGCGAGTGTAATATCGGTTTCCGTCGCTTTGCAGATGACACTCCACCCAATCTGCCCCACCGAACTGAGATAAAAAGATGAACGTCAGTTCACTTCTTGAAACCAACTGAAATGAGAACTGTCGGTCCATCTCAATGCCGTGACTTGTTGTCGGGTTCGTTGAGACATTTTGAAAACGAAAACAGCGAGAAGAAGAGGCGCCCTTTCCACGTGGGAGAAGGCTGAGGAACGAGCGGACCCGGGAACCTGCTCTTCGGCTCCCGGTGTCCCTCGGACTCCGGAAAACATTTGATTTGACTCGAAAAGGTCCCTACTTACATCTGTAGCTTCTAGATAAGGGGAAGGGAGGAGACGGCACCCAAGTCGGAGACACGGCAAACTTGTCTTATCTCTGGCTAACGCCAGAAAACAGAACATCCAGAAGTGCTATCAGACGCGATAGGAGAATGTTCTAGCAATGTTAATAAGAAGCAAACTCCCGTCAGGCTTTTTCATCCGGGCTGGCAAAAAAAAAAAAGGAAAAAGAAGAAAAAAGGGGATTTGAATTGAATGACAATATATATACTGTACAATAGTAAATCAAGTACTACTCATGAAATCAAAGTTTTGGTGCCATCTTTGTGTGTTTTCCCAAAAAAATACGAGAACATTGACTCCAAAACTTCAGATCAAATGTCACGCCTATAAAAAGGGAGCTCCTACTGTCAGGACCAGGAAAGGAGCAAAACACGGGCAAAAACGGGGATTCACGGGATTTGGCATATCACAACAGATTTCAGCAGACGCTCCGACAAAAGGCGACTCACGGGACAGCGTTTGAGTAGTCGCGGGGAGCGATCCGTCAACCGGCTTCAGCCGGTGTCCACGGGCGGGGCCGATCGGGCGCCGTGGCGACCGTGACACATACAGTATATTCGTTTGCTTTCGTTCTAAAAAGAAAAGTAACACAATAGAAATACCACAAGAGTCTGACTTTTGTACTTTGTCATGAAAAATACTTCACGGATGCCACAAAAATAGTATGATGGAAATACAACAAAAATACGACTCCGGTCAGTCATACTACAATATAAAAATACTGCTACAGAAATATGACAACAGAAATACCACAAAAACAAGTCACATAAAAGTACTACACAAACACGACGAAAATACCACGACAGTCATACTACAATACTACGACAGAAATATTTGGAGAGAAACACTATTACGATATTTTTACCGAAATACTACAAAAATACGACGGATATGCTTCAAAAATACGACCGCTAAAAAACTCCATACATTTTACTTTGGAAATACTACAAAAATCTGAGTACTACAAAAATGGATCTCAAATGAAGTGCTTAAAAGCTAATAAAAGTCATCTATCTGAAAAGGAATGGAACATGATGGTTTCTTCTTCATGAATGAGGGATATCGTCTATTTGGACCCGACGCGGCCCCCGCTCCGCATAGTTGCCCGCTCCGTCGCGGGACCGAGAGGTCGCGAGTTCGATTCCCGACTCCTAGGGGGTTAAATGCGGAAGTGTCCTCGAGTAAGACACCGAATGCCCCCGATATGCAGATAGGTGCCTCCTTATCGGTGTGTATGTAGGAATAGCTTAAGTGTGAAGCGTTTTGAGTGGCTCTCGTCTCGGGGCCGAGAGGTCGCGGGTTCGATGCCCGGCTCCTCCGGGGAGTGCCCTCGGGCAAAACACCGAACCCCCGATAAACAGGTAGGCCTTTCGTGGCCGGCGCCGCTATGGGTGCTTGAGCGTGTGCGCGTACGGGTAAGCGTGATGGCAAGGAGGCGGTTTTTGGGGCGGTGGTTGAGAAAAGGCCGGGCAATCCCCCAAAACCGTCCACGAGGGACAGGAAGTCCCTTTCAAGCTCTTCCGCGGGGGAAGCCCCCCTCTGGCCCACACACGCCCAAGCGTCCTTTCATTCCAAACATCAAAAGAAAATAGCCTTCAAACACACGGCCTGTTATGATTTTGCGGGTGGACCCAAACGCAGGAAGCCGAAAAAGGCCTGGCGCTCCAAAACGGATGGCGTCGGATCACAAAGTCACCTGCAAAGTAACAAACGCTCGCAAACGACCATAAAACTCTCAGAATCTGGAAGTCGTGGCTCGCGGGATGATCGCGGATGTTTAAAGGCACAGTGCCCAAAACAGATTCCATTCAAAATATTGGTTTGAAAAAGAAACAAAAATACATAAACAATGATGTAAAACTGCATACTCATAGGTAAAGAAAATTTGAATTCATTTGACAAAACATTATTCTCATCTAACGGGATTTGACGTCATTGTCGGCACTCTTGCTACTTGAGCTTTTCTCCTCTGTTAACTTAGCTTTTTTTTTTTTCTTGCTTTTTTTTCTTGCTGCTAAAAATAAAAAAAAATGTCGGGGTTCGGTCACCTTCGTTCTCCGTAGTTTGTCTTCTTTCTTTTTAGCACTCGTTTTCGGTCCCACAACGCCGACGTCCGAAAAATACACGCTGTCCCTTTAATGTAAGTGCAGATGCTGGATTCTTTTAGGACTCGCGGATGGATTTTCACATTCAAGTTTTTGAATTCGGTGAAGATATTTGAAAAGCAATTTGGATGGAAGCTTTTCATGCGGAAAACGCCGTCGGGCCCGACCTCGGGCGGACCCTAACTCCGGCGGTCAATCCATTCGAACACCCCCGATGCAGGGGGTCATCGGCCACCTAGCGGTAGCGTCCAAAAGCGCTCGTCGCTCGGATTTTCTCTCACCTATCTGGAAAAATGTTGGCTCCTATCTCAATCATCTGGGGGGGGGGCTCGTATACAGAGAAAGAACAAACGGGTCGGTCGGGGGTCTCCGAGGTGGCGCCCCCTAAGGGCAGCGCAGGTGCCCGCGGACCTGTTCTGAAAAGAGCTCATCGGGCTGGCTCGGTCCCATTTTGCAGTAAAATGCCTTTTTTTATTGAGGTTAAGTTATTTTTAAGCAGGTCATAAAAAGAGTAATAACCCGATCGATTGTTATTTTGGAAACACAAATAGATTCCGGCTCGTGCGCTTCAAGTATTCATCCTTGTTTGTAAGCAATTCATTCAGAGTAGAATGAGAATCTTTTTGTGTCTTTTTTTTATAGCTAGCCAGATTTTTAGCTTTGTAGCTAGCTATCTTCCTACCTTTTTTACAATCTAACATTTCATGCTAGTTATGAAGCTCACTTTTGGCCTTCTTTTTAGCTTTCGATCCGACCATTTGGGTGATTTGGACTCCTTTAGCGAGCTAGCTAGCTCCCTTTTAGATTCTTTTTACCCGTTTACCTTTCTAGCCAACTATCAAGCGACCCCTTTGAGCTTTTCAGCCATCCATCCGGCAAGCTTTTGATGATTTTTTGCATGCTATCGAGAGAACAATTGACCTTTTTTGCGAGTTCTCAAGTTCACTTTTGGCTTCCTATCTAGAGTGCTATTGAGCTTTTATTTTAGCTTTCTATCTGGCTATTTGAGTATTACCTTCGTAGCTTTGTAGTTGGCTTTCTTGCTACTTTCGGAGCTATTTAGCAAGCCGTTTAGCGCATAAATGCCCTTTGCGTTAATTAGGAACCGATAGCGGTCGGACGCTTGAAAAGGGTCGGGGACCCCCCCGACCCGATGCCTTTTTATTCGTCATCCGTCACCGTCGTTTCTTTGATCTGACGCGGCGCTGACGTTGGGTTCGGTTTCGAGGGCGACGCCGACGTGGCCCTCGGCGAAAAGGACTCGGGGGCCCCCCGACCTCAAAGCTTTCATGTACGGCGAAAATAGGTCAGGCTTTTCTCGCTTTTGCGCTTTAACCCAGAAAGACGAAGGTTGCTCGGGATAAAAGCCGGGGGCCCCTCCGTCCTTCACCTACGGCAGAACCCGGGGAGGGAGCCTCGCAGGCGGTCGCACCAGATGTTTTCCCTACTGAAGGCCGCCATTTTCACGGTAAGGGGCGGGCGTCCGACGGAAGGAGCGATCCCGGTGACCTTGACCATTTTGTCATCGACGAATGAATGGACACCGAGACTTCTACACGTTATCTTTCGTTTGAAATGGTTCAGTCTCACGGAATGAAATCCTAATCACGGCAAAATCATACAAGTTTTACCGCGGTCGTTTTTGACGATTTCTCGGACGTTTTCGGGATCGGATTTGCGTTGACGCGGGAACGGTTTCAGGTGGCGATGGCGACGGCGTCGGACGTCCCGACGCTCCAGGAAGCGCAGCCGTGGCCGGCGGAGGTCACCGTGGAGCTGGACGCCGCCATCTCGTTGTCTTCCCCGACCTTCCGCCCGCTGCATAACCGATCCATTTCGCCCTGGACGTACAAGTAAGTGAAGCGCTCTCCAAATGCATTTTTCCGTCGACTTTCTGGCAAAATTCTGGATTTAGCGGGCGTGTCAAAACGGCCGAACCTTTGAATTCGAGCCGACGGCTTCGTTACAAATGGACCGACGGGCAGTTTGACCCGCGTCATTTCAAGTTCATTCGTGACGGCCTTAATTACGAGAAGTCTCAAAGGGCTGTTGTGGATTAACTGTCAGCTGGAGATACGATTCCTCGCAAATACGGTGTGGTTACATTCACCAAAGTCCAGCGAATTCAAAATACCCGATAATGCTCACAGATTAGATCACTGATATAAAAATCCACCTAAAAGCATTTCTGATTCATTGGACATTCCTCGTTTGTTTTACCACATCATTCCCATCTACAAATGAAGATACTCGTAAAATTATTTCCAATAGGGCCGTTTCCCTCAGACCTTTTGATAGACACCGCTTACAGCCAATTGCAAGTTATTTTACAGTACACGACCCGCATTAGCCTAAGGGTGCCTGTATTGATGATATGGAGATTGCCTCTTTTAGCATTAAATATCTAAAGCCTATAGTGACTGATTCAAATGACGATTAACACATTGGTTCGCCTATAAAATCCCAGGAAGAACCATATGCAGATGCGTGACGTGTATTCAAATCAGAGCCAAAACTAATGTGCACTAATGTGTGATTCAATGTTATGCACCGTTATTACACACAAGTGTGTAATATCAGATAGATACTTGATTGACTTTGGGAAACACAAGTCAAACATTTACAACTCTTTCAAAATGTCTAAAAATTGGCAAAAACATAATACACTTTGATCAGATTTTAGTGTTGTAAACTAATCATCTCCAGTTTTTTAGGAAATGCCTAAAGCTACCCATAGAAAAACGTGTGAAATACAGTGTTGAGTTTCTTTAGATTGTGATCCAATTTGAGAAGGTACCAGGTAAGGTTTAAAGCTATTCCAGCTAAGTTGCTATACTCATCTGCGGCCATCCGATAGCAAATCAATTTCCAGGCGAGAATAAAAAGCCGTTTGCGTTCCGACTCGGATGACTCGATATCAGCGTTACTTGCTGTGAGGACAAAACGTGAATGTTCCTTCTGAAAAGACGGCAAAAGCGTCCCTCGTCTCCGAGAGCATCCAATGTACTCGGTGTCGTCTCGGACCGGGATTTGATGCCGATCGGACGGGAACGCTAACGGGTTAAAGGGTAAGGTGCGGGTCTGACTTTTAGCTCAATGCCAAGGGAAATGTGTGTGGCAACGCGGCACAATTTCAAAAATGATCACTGTTCCTGAACCAAAAACTGTTTACCGGTGGTCACTATGGCAACAGAGCCAGCACGGGATCATTTCACATTTCATTTGCATCGATGACTCCGTGCACGTAGTAAACCCGGTAGACTCGGACGTTCCCGTACCCGGCTCGACTTTTAGACCCGACGGGTCAGGATCTTTCTAAACCAAAGAGAGGGTCTCCGGTCCCCCGTGTGAAACGTGTTTAGGATTTTTGTGTTTTTCAGTCTTTCGCAGGACACCTCGCTCTTCCCTCCGGTTTCGGAGGCCAGATGCCTTTTGACGGGCTGTCTGGACGCCGGAGGGGCCGAAGACTTTGGCTTGAGGTCGCGTCCCATCCTGCGTCAGCTGCTGCTGCTGCGCCGACTCAAGCGCTCGGACGGGGGATCCCGACACCGACACAGATACCGTCTGGAGCCTCGAGTGGTGGCGGTGGGCTGCACTTGCGTCAGGGAGACGCCGCGACGACAGCGCTGAGCCGTTCCGTTAATAAAAACCTTGAGGCCCGAACCCGGCCCCGTCTCCTTTGTCCACATGCCCGGCCCTCGTGAGGTATATCACCGTCACTTAGGCCAGGGATGTCAAAGTCGTTTGAACTTGGGGGGGGGGCCATACGATAAAACAAACATTCTGTCGGGGGCCGGACGAGTAAATGAAAGAAAGAAAAAGAGATAAAGAGATAAGAGAAAGAGGGAGGGAAAAGGAGAGAGGGTGGGACAAAAAACAAAAAGAGAGGGAGAGAGCATGAAAAACAAAAGAGATCAAAAGAGAAGTCGTGAGAGGGGGAAAGGGAGCAGAAGAAAGAAATCCAGAGAGAAATAGAAAGAGAAAGAGAGAAAAGAAAGCGCAAAGGGTATGAAGAGAGAAAGAGACAGAGTGGGAGAAAAGGGGTGGAAAAGAGAGAGAGAGAAAGAGATAGAATTACAAGTACAGTGTCTTTGTTGGAGGGACCTGGCTTTGGCAACATCGAGTTAACCTATTTCAACCGGCAGCCTGTTTTTCTCTCGCGCTTCTCCGAGTGTTGTCTCGAAGGCCGGATTCAATCCCTAAGCGGGCCTGATCTGGCTCGCGGGCCGCCTGTTGGACACGCGGGAAAGCATTCGGTGCGTCCAATTTGTCAGAGCGCGCTGCCGCTCGCGTCAAATTTAGCATTTAAAAGCCGTAGCAAATTCCAAATGTCGTGAAAGTAAGAAGCGTGGCGTGTCCGACTTCTGGGATTCGGACGCAAAGAATTAGAACCGGAGAGACGCGGTCGACAAAGTTACGACATCAAATAAAAACAGAGCGCTCTACGGACAAATGGCTGAGCAGTTTTGATAGGAAAAGGGAACATGAACCCCTAACAGACACTTCTGAGAAACTCACGTTACCGGGTTACAAAAAAAGAACTCGACGTATAAGAGATTAAAACTGCACACTCTTGCAGAAATACCAAAGTACAAAGAAATAGCAAAAAAAACTGGCCAGTGAACAAAGCGACGTGATGTTGAACGTGGCCGAGAGCTAACGTTGATATTTCTCTCCCTCAAAGTGCGTTGCCTCAAATCCTACCTCGACTTACCTTAGAAGAGATGCGGACGTCCTTATGAACTTAATCCAGGTGGAGTCGGTGCCGCGGACGACGCGCGTCTGAATTGAAAGGTAGCTTCGGAAAGGGGCGAAGAATAGGCGCCGTCGCCCAGATTTTCCCGATACCTCGGATCGGCACGACCATTTTCAAGTTTGAACACGCACCGAAAAAAAACAGACGCGGTAAACGGGAACGTCCGAGTCTACCGGGTTCACGACGCGCACCGTGATCGGCTCGTGGCCTCGGAGGGCGGAGCTTCGCCGTAGAACAAAATAAGTAAAAGGATTAAGAAAAATTTAGTTTGGAGCGAAGGCCCGAAAAGCCGACCCGAAAGAACACGCCCGCTTTGAACCGGGATGCTTTTAATTCCTTCAAGGTAGAAAAAAACAAGACTGAAATCAAATCTGGCGTACAGAAGAAAAGGACATGCTGGTGGCGGCGGGAGGGGGCGTGGTCATTCGGGGGCGTGGTCACTCGGGGGCGCGGTCACTCACCCGCGTTGGAACCGGAATCTGAAAGACAAAGACAAGCCGAAGCCGCTCAACCGTCGGCCGGCGCCGTCTCGGTCGTCCCGGCTCGCCGATGGCGCCTCCGATAAAACTCAAAGACCCGAGCGTAAGCTCGCCTGCGGTGGGCAATCTATGGCCGGCGGCCCGAAGCCTTTCGAATCCGGCCCGCCTCACGAATGTGCAAAATAGAATGAGAATATCAAGAAGACGGTAAAGAAAGTACCACTAATGTCTTCTCTGTTGTCAGCTTTGTCAAAAATAAAAAAATACCACAGAAGTAGGACAAATATGCGTAAATTAAAAAAAAACTTTAGCGTGTAGCTGTTAGCATCTACACGTTAGCATGCAGTTGCTAGCACGTCGTCGTTACCGTGACTCGTTAGCATTTACTTCTTAACGTTTGGCCAATACGATGACTCGTTAGCATCTACGAGTCGGCAGGGCGTGGTTAGCATGCGGACGTTAGAATATTGTCACCAGCATCTATCCGTTAACATCTACTCGTTATAATGGCACTGTAAGGATGAATCATTAACCTGAAGTTGTTAGCATCTCATCGTTGGCATGTAGCCAGAAGCATGAGCCGTTAGCATCTACTCGTTAGCGTGCGGCCGTTAGCATCTCGCCCCGTCTAAAAATACCGAGGAAACGCGACGAAAGAACCGCTACGGAAATATCCCGACTACCCGAACGCGCGTGCGCGGGCGGAGGCGAGGCGGAGCCCCGCCCCCCTCCCTGGCGGGATTCGCTCCATACTGACTTTTTCCGTCGCAGGCCACGATCTTGACCTTGTCCACCTTGACGAGGTCGGTGACTTCTCGGAACTCCACGTCGTTCAGGACGAAGGTCCAGACGTTGTCGCAGAAGCGATACGTGTTCAGGGAGCCCTGGGGATAAAATGGCCGCCGAGGCGGAGGAGAAGTTGAGAAAAAACCCAAAACCGATTGGCATTTCTCGCCCCGCTGTAGCCGTTGGCCTGCCATTTTCCCTACTTGAGTTTTTGGACGCGTACTCATCAAGAAGCTTGGAGACCCCGGTAGCCAACATTTAGCATTTCAGATCGGGATAAAATCCCACCTGGGACCAGCTAAGGCTTCTTTGCTATTTGTTTTTCAGCTAAGATGGCCAGGCTACACTCGCAGGTACGCCATGTTGAGAGGATAGTTAAGGGTTTCGGTTTAGCTCAACGGCCCCCTCTTCTTTGTGAGGGTTGCCGTCTATAAATCAGAGTAAAAAAAGGCAGTGTTGTGCGATGACACTATTGCGATATCCGTCAGATTTGGGTGAATCGTGAAGCCCCGGTCCTCGGTGAACAGAACAGTTAGCTCTATGATATCCATATCCGATCCGGAACCGGCTCCCTTCGTGCGGGGAGTCGGCTCTCGGGCCGCGCAACTCGGCCAAATGAAAGGGATTACCGTGTGACCTGGTGCCATTGTGACATCGCAAGACACAGATTTTTTTCAAGGATTTCCACTTGCATGTTTGTGGATGAGAGATAGGAACCTGGCTTTCTTTATCTTCCCGTGAGACCGTGTGCTACTTTCCACACATCCCTCCTCTCAGGGAAGTCTTTTGTTCCGAGCTATGCCAGAAAGGATAACGAGACACTTTAAAAATAATTTCCGATCATTTAAATTAAGTGGATCATCTCAGAACTGGGTGCAGTTTGCCGTGTTTTACGGAAACGTGGCTCACATCTAACATCCCGGACGCTAACGTCAGCGCTGTTAGGGCAGACAGAGACCCAAAAGCCTGCGGGAAGCGGAGAGGAGGCAGACTCGCTATCGACGTGTACACGAGGTGGTATAACCCTGGGAATTCCATCTGCCGCAGGGACGTCCAACTTTTGCCCTAGCGTTTGACATCTTCCACTCCGCTGTGGCTAAACGACAACACAGCACCCCGAGGCCATCCTGTTCATCTGTTAATAAACAACAAAAGGATACTGCTGGAAGTGTGGATTTCTCTACGGGGATGAATAAAGTGTCTATCTATTGACCAGTACTGTTAACCAGTTAGAATATCCCTCCCCGACGACCCTTTGCAAATACAGTGGATGCCTGCGTCAACAACGTCCTTTTTTCTTTCGTTTGAGTCGATTTTCCATTCTCGTATAATAAAACGTCGTTTGTTAGAATCGAACCATTTGCATTATATGTGTATTTGTACTATGACTCATCCATATCAATGAACTGCAAAATGGATCAATTGAAGCTAAAAGTATTGCTTCCTTCATTTGCTGGTTACAAATTAGTTTGGTGTATCATCTTTCATTATTATAGATAAAAGGTAATAATAAAAAAATAAATCTGGGGAGCCATTTGGGAGCTGAGCCAAAAGAGCCGGGTTTCTAAATAGAGCCGTCTTCGCGGGTGCGACCGGTAGGGGCAGTGGCACTTCAGACATGTTCGAGGGTTTCAAGCACCGGTACGAAGCCCCATCTTAGGAAAGGGCAAAGACAGAACTGACCTTGAAGTTGACGCGGTTGCGAACGCGGTTAGCGAGCGCCGTGTTGATGGCTTTGTCGAACTGGAGAAGAACCTGAAGGGCCAATTGCGGCGTGATCTGCTGCGTCTGAACCCACCAGGACAAAAAGAGGAACGAGGATATTATCATCTGCGAAGCAATAGAAACCCCTATTACACTTGTAAATAATATGACCTAAATGCTAAATAAGAAGGGGATCGAGTACTAGGCCCTGCGGAACGCCACAGGTAGGTGTCAGATCAGGGGAGGGTGTAGCCCTTTGAGACTTCTTGCGATTAAGGTCAAGCAAAGAAACAGGACGTGACCTCTTCAGACACGGGCCGACTCGGTTAAAGTCGCATTTCTTAGTAGTGGTAGTAATGCGTTATATAAAAAAGTCTGCAAAAAATGCTGGGTCAAAAAAACGGGGAAGAAATGGGCTAAAGTGTGGCTAAAGCGTAGCAAAAACATCGCTGAAGAGTGGCAAAAGCATGAGAAAATATGTGGCAAAAGTGTTTCTATAGAGCAGGGGTGGCCAAGCATGTCCTGCAGGTTTTGGAGGTTTCCCAGTTTCAATCCAGGTGATTCCGATAATCAAGCTCTCACAAAGCCTGTTAACAAGCTGAAAATTGGCAAAAGCTGTGTCGGAGAAGAGAAATCTCCAAAACATGCGGCTCTCCAGGACACGGTTAGCCACCCCGGTTTAACATGGATCGTACTGGCCCTTTAAAATTATTTTGGACTAAGGACTTGACCCAAATGACGGACCATAAATCGACCAAAACAGAAGGAAAAAAAAACAAGCACAAATGATAACAATTGAGGAGAAAAGTGATCCCAAATGAAACCAAAAGAGCCCCAAAAAGGTGAAAGTGACCACAGAAGGACCTAAATAAACCGAAAAAAATGAGGGAAAAAAAACGAAAATGAGCCAAACGGAGCAAACTTGGGGTGTGTATAGTCTTGCGACGTTCGCTGCAGCCTTTTCTCGAGCTTTTTTTTTCGCCCGAGCATTTTTTTCTGAGTGAGCTTTGGATCATCTGAACTCAGTGACTAGCTCGCTTAGCGTCGGAAGGCTAGCGCGGCGGCTAGCTAGCTTAGCTCACCTGTATGAGCTCGTCGAGGCTCTCCTGCAAGCTGTTCCCCAGCGTGGTGTTCCTGTACAACTGGTACGCCATCTTGTCTCCTCCGCGTCCGCTCCGAGCAAAGGCGGCCGCTGGCCACCGCCGCAATTGCCGCAAGAGTTTCTCTCGTCTTCGGCTTCTTACACTTCTTTCTCCGAGCGGGAACGTCGGGGTGAGACACAAACAGGCGACTGCCTCCGTCTCCTTCTTCTTCAATGGCGCCCCCTCCTGAAGCCGGAAGCCCAGCCACAAATAGAATACTCACTCGTCTCCTTGCCGGTAGGGGGCGCTAGAAAGACTCATCTCACTCAGATTCATTTCGATTGGGGGTCAAGTGCTCGTCAAGAGGACGCGGGTTCGATTCCTCCGTGTTATATGTCGAAGTCTCCTTGAGCAAGACACCCAATCCCTTATGCTCTCGATAAGCAGGGAGTTGCACGGAGGACGCCGTCATCGGTGTGTGAGCGTGTGTGTGAATGGCCCATTGTAAAGCGCTTCGGCAGGAGAGAGAGAGAGATATGCAGAAATTGTGAAGACAACGAAAGCGAGAACGAGACTAAGGGAAACACACACACACACACACAATATAGAGATAAAGGGACAGAGAAAGTCAGAAATAGATAAAGGAAGAAAGAGGAGGAAATAAAGAAAAAGAGGAGAAAGAATAGGATAAGAGAAAGAGACAGAGGAAAAAGTGCCAGTGAGAAAGATGAGGAAAGAGAAAGTGAGAATAAGAAATGGGCAGAAAGGTGAGGTGATGAAATGATCTGGATTTTCTATAGTGCTTTTTCAAGTCAACGACTTACAGTGTGCTTCACTAAGACGCTAACCTGCTTATTGGGGGTATTAGGGGTTCAGTGTCTTACCCGAGGACACTTCGACATGTAACACGGACGAGCCGGGATTCGAACTGCGATCTTTTGATCCCAAGACGAGCGCTCTACCTCCTGAGCCGCTGTTGCCCGATGATGAGAGAAAAGAAGAAAATAAAGCAATCGGAGTAAGTAGGAAGAGAGAAAAGAAGTGAGAAAGAGAAAATAGAGATGAAAAGACAGAATAGATAAAGGGAAAGAGTGAGATAAAAACGGAAAAGGAACCCAGCTGGCGTCTTTGGGCACTTCTCGCGGGCCGGATTCAAACCTTTGGCGGGTCTGACCGAGCCCGCCGGCCGCAACTTTGACACCGGTTCCCTAACGCGGCGCCTTTTTCCAATCCAAATCAGAAACGCTGTTGTTTGACTTGGGCGCCTATTTACTCATATGTCAATCGCAGCTCAACTGTATCGTGCTCGTTAAAAAGGACACACTGCGGCATCATGGGTAATGTAGTACTTATGTTATTAGGCACGTCACGCCACGCCAGTCTTGACTGGAGACCAGAGAGGAGGGGTACTCAAGTACTTCCGGATGAAGCCTCAAATACAAGTCCAAAGTATTCATCTAAGTACACTAACAAAGATGTTCAAAATGTCAGAAAAAAAATGTGAAAACGTCATATTGTCAGACATAACGAAATTGTGAATATGCTTGATGGCTGTTAAGATTGTCGAGAAGGGTTGTTCAAACCTCACATCGTTTGTTTGCCGTTATCGATGAAATTCATTTGTTCGAACCCAAAAACTTGGAGAAAAACCACTGAAGGACCGAGTCACCTTAGCAACGTCCTACTGAGTTCGATCAGATCGTCTAATCCACAGGTGTCAATGAGGCAACAGAGAGGAGTTCAAGACAAAAATAAGCTGTAGTTGGGGGGAAAAAACACCACTCACCAAGCACCTGGAGTCTCATTCATGTCCTTTATTTCTCTATCGCTTTTTAAATCTCTTTTTCCTTCATTTTCTATGTTCCTGTCTTTTTTATTCCCTACTCTCTCTTTAGCTCTCATTTTCTAGCTCTCTTTCGAACCTTTTTCCTTCGCTCTTTCATTCTAGATCACTTTTGAGCTCTCGATCTTTTTTTCTCTCCCTCCCCCTCGTTACATTTCTTTCTCCCTCTTTATCATTGTTTGGTTTTCTTTATCTCCACTTCTATCACTTTCTTTCTCTTTATCAGTTTTTTTTTCTCTAATTATTTTACGTTTCATTTTTATCTCTTTCTATTGCTATCACTCTTTTTCTCATTTTATATATTTCTCTCTCCCTTTCACTTATTTTCTTTATTTCTTTCACGTTCTCTTTCGGCGTGCGTGCCTGCGTGCGGCCACAGCCTTAAAACCTTTTGCAGTCGACGTCATTTTCACCGGCAGAATGAGCTCCGTGACGGACAGCGGGTGGTACCATTGCCATTTCTCCAGGGCCCGGCATCATTGTCTCTTAAACCGGTCCCCTCGGGCCTACTAAGTCACGCGAGCTGCCGTTTGTCAGGAGGGCAACAGGGAAGCCAAAGGGAGCAGAATCGATACATTTTTCTTCATTTGCCACGAAACATAGGCATCGTTTTGAAAATTTAGAGCACTTGACCCCAAATTCCAGCCCTTTTCAAACCTTGTAAACCCAATTTTATAACGGAAGCGTTTTTAAGGATTTTGAGCACCCGTACGAACCCCGTTGTCAACATCCTCCTTTGGCCGCTTTTTATGCACCCGGAAAAAAATGTCCGCCCCGGTAAGGTCGGGGCTTAAGGCAGGGCCGGCGTCTCGGCCGGCGTCTCTGCCGGCGTCTCGGCCGGCGTCTCGGCCTCCCAGCCGACCGGGTTAAGGGTCTCCACCCTCTGGTCCCCGGGCTCCTCGTCGGCCAAGAAAGAGAGCGGCTCCAGGAGCTCGACGACGTCCACGCCACCAAGACGTTCCCGCTTGGGAAATTGAGAAAGCGGAACGCCTGCAAACACACAAAGGCTCACGTTTTCTTCTCGACCACGATGCACTCGACCCCGAAAGGAAAACCCATACGAGTCGACGGCGCCTCGCTGAAGTCGAGTGTCGTGAATTTGTCGGAGGGACAGATAGATGAGCTCTTATCATGCCATGAGTTGATTCATCAAACGTGCGTGTTTTGCGGAAGCGATGAGCTGTTACCATAACGCGAGTCGGTCGATCTGGCTCTAAAACGGGAGCGGCCGCTCTTTTCAATTGGCAAGCTTTTGTTTGAAGTTCGTTGAAGTCACGTTGATGGTACTGACATTTTTATTGATCAAAAAAAAAATAAAAAAATCAGGCAGCTATTGATGTCCCTTATACAAGTTGCGTGTTAGTAGGGTTGACATTCTAATGTTTCAGAGAGCCTTTCTCACAAAAATCTTTGAAAATGTCACGTGCCAAATTGGAAGCTTTCAAGGATCTGCGGGAAACCTTTTATTTCACGTCGTACGGGTCTCAAAGTCAAACAAATATTCTTTAAGACCGAAGAATAAACGAGCTTTTTTTTTGTCGTCGCGGAACGTATTGTACGCTACGTGTAGATTTTCTTACCGAGGACGAGCGCCATCTGCTGGTGGGGAAAGAGTATTTGTAGGCACGTGTGG
Organism: Urocampus carinirostris; assembly: GCF_059441175.1. Lineage (NCBI taxonomy): Eukaryota > Metazoa > Chordata > Actinopteri > Syngnathiformes > Syngnathidae > Urocampus > Urocampus carinirostris. The sequence continues at coordinate 144,002 of NC_142352.1, read as the reverse complement.
AGGAAGGGCAGCATGTGTCGGGCGTAAGCGTGGCACATGGCCAAGAAGACGCGGCGTTCGCCGGCGCTCCACGAGGAATCTTCCGTGCGGTGGAACCACAAAAGCTGATCGCTCACCTGAAAAAAAAAAAGCCAGGTGACCGGACCGCCGGGGCTCCGGCTCGCCCGCTCCCGTCGTTCGCGGAGCCCAGATGTTCACCAGAAACGGAGGGAGCCGGCTCCTGTAAACCGCTTCGACTCCAAAACCGCTTGCAAACGACACGTTACAGAGTGGAAGGGGAATGGCTCCCGAACGGCGGGGAGCCGGCTCCCGTCGTTCCCTCTAAAGAGCCGTGACATTTAGGAGAAACATACCGCTATATCGAGGGGAGACGGCTTCCGCAAAAGGCAGTGAAAAAATAAGAAAATCTTGCGTATATTTTTGTAGTCTCATTTGTGCTTTTAGCACTCGGAAGCAAAACCCAATGCAGAGAACATCGAGTGCTCAAGTAAGGCATCTTTACACTAGCATATAAATAGTACACTGATGCCGGTGGCTAAAGTGAAACGAGCCACAAAAGTAATACTATTTGTTTCGTGTTGCCCGACACGACGGGGTGTTAAGCATGCGACCCGCGGGCCGGACGAGGCCCACCAGGTGTTTTTGTCCGGCCCGCGAGACAAAGCCAAGAAAATCACGAGCTGCAGTTTTCAATTGTCCACTAGATTTCACCAAAGCCGGGCACCGCTTACAAATCAACTGGAGCTGGATTTTTAGATATCTCTTTTTTATCTCCTCCCTCTCCTCTTTTTCTTCTTTGTCTTTATTTTAACCTCTTTGTCTTACTTTATTTTATGTCCTCTATTTCATCTCTTTTTTTCCTCCTTGCTCTCGCAGACGCACCCCTCTTTTGATTCGCCCCATCGAAACCCCCCTCCCCCGCCCTCGACAACAGAGCGCCATCTAGCGGTCGAACGGGACGGAGCCGTTTGTCTTACGCGTTTGAGGGCTCGGTGCAGGTCGTCGCCGACGCGTTTGGCGAGCGTCAGCGGGCAAAAGAGTCGCAAGTGGTTGAAGGCCAGCAGGATGCGGTTGAGGAAGCGGCCCAGGGGCGGGAAGTCCAGGAGGACGGAGGGCGGCGCCAAGACGCCGCCGCTTTCCTCCGCTCGGGGGGCCGGGCCGGGCACCGCGGGCGCCGCCACCGGGGCGTAGGCGGCCATTTCCCGCTCGAAGCCGGCCGCCGCCTCGGCCGCCGCCTCCCCGAAGGCCTCGGCCGCCGCCCGCTCCAAGATGGCGGCCAGGCGGGCGCGGAAGTCCACGCCGACGCGACTGAAGGACACGCCCAGGTAGGCAAACTGCGCCGCCAGGGAGTCCAGGCGGGCGCCGGCCCGTAAGTCGCGCTCCAGCAGCGTCAACAACTCGCACACCTGAAAACAGGACCGAGAGCCATCAGTGGCGGGCGCGTACAGGGTTATTCGCGCCGGGCATTTTCCCACGACACACTCGGCAAGATATTTACTGGTGATGTGTCATTGGTAAACGAAACGGCTCTAAGAGCTGGATCTTTGAATTGAACAAAGGGCCCCCGGCTCCCTTCTAGAACCCCCCTTTTCTTAAAACTTTCTCTGTTCTTTCTTCTTCATTTCTTTGTTGCTCTCCCTTTTTGTTCTTTCTCTCTGTCTTTCTTTCATTTTGCCCTATACCCCCTCTCTTTCTTTCTGTCGCTTTCTCCCTTTGTTACCGGCTGTTGTCCGCTTCTCATTTTGCCTCTCCCTTTCCCTTCGTCTTTATCCATCTATTTCTCTTGCTCCCGCTCCAGCCGTCTTTCTCTCACTTTCATGCCCTTTCCCACTATCTTTGTCTCTCCGTCGCCCCATCTGAAGCTTTTCGTTCTCGCTCTCTCGGCCGGCTTTTTCGGCCCCGCTCGCTCGAAAGAGGCACGCGGCTCCCTAGCTGCCTCTAGTTTTTGTCGGTGGGCGTTCCCCCGCGGGCCCGAGGCGGGCGCCTCACCTTGGTCAGCAGCCACCCGTGCAGGACGTCGGGCGGGGGGCGCCCGCCGTCGGCCGGCCCTCGCTCGGAGAAGACGGCGCGATATTGCGTGACGGCGTCGAAGAGGTGGAGGCGGAAAAGCTCGGCGCACTTGCCGGCGTGAGCGTGGGGCTCGCCGTCCCGGGGAACGGCGTTCAGGGCCGCCGCCAAGCGGGCGCCGCGGGCCTGCAGGAACTTGACCCGGAGCTCCGCCTCCTGGAAGACCTCCATGCGCCGCAGGTAGCCCACCGCCCGCAGACAGGAAGAAAGGTCGCCGCCGCTGCGCAGCTGCTGCAACAGCTGCAGCAGCATCAGCCGAGCGCTCTCGCCCACTTGCCGCACCAGGCCCTGCCGTCGCAAACGGAAGAAGAAGAAGAAAAAGGGGAAATTAGGCAACAAAGCAGCTCGTTCGATAAAAAATTCGACCAAAAATACCTTCCCTAGCAAAATAAAATGCAAATGAAGTGAGGGAAATGATAACTTAAGGGGCTGTCGTCACTTCATAATCCCGAAAGTGAGAACCGAGAGGAAAAGTTTGTGTCTGTGTGCAGAGTCAAACTTTGGAACGATTTACAAGACCAGATCAAACCATGTCCAACGATTCACATCTTCAAATGTAAATACAAAAAAAACCACGACTGGCGGAATAGATGAAGAAAATGGGCTAGATTGGAAATATTGTGTTTAGAAATATAGTTAACTTTGTTTTATTGTTGCTATTGTTATATCATAACTGTTATTATTATTACTATTGATGTTATATCATGGGTGTATTTAATAGGGAAGATGAAGGGGGAGGTAATAGAAGCATCTGCTTCTGACTACCCCTTTTCCAACATATTATGTAACATTATTTTGTTGTCGACTCATTGTTATTGTCCTGTTTTTATTTTAATGTTCGAATAAAGTTTTCATTCATTCAAGTGTCAATTGTCTGTCAATGACTCTGAGGAAAGTCAGCAGAGTGCAAAGAATCGTTGATCCCCAGCGGGTGCTCCGCGGATTGTTATGGCCTCCGAGAATAGACTGATACGGCGTCAGGAGAGAGGATAATAGCGAGGCTCCGGATCCGGCTACCGCTAACAACTCTTAATGCACGAACGCAGGGCCTGTAGCGACGTCGGATCCATTACCCGTGAACCGGACGACTTGGAGCCGCAATCCGTGGACAACTGCTATATTCGTGACTTGTATTTGAATCCACCCAGGGACCTTGCAGAAGTCGCACTTAGCCGACGCTAATGTGTCGCTAGCCAGCCGCTCTCTAAAAACACTGAAAGGAGTAGCCCTCAAATTTTGGATTACAATAACAAAGACCATTTATTCGACTGCAATTCAGTTTATAGTTGGCACGTCGCTCGGTTTAAGTTCTGCCCAAAAACCACACTAGCGCCTCTACAAAATCGAATGGAAATTGCGATACAGGGTTTTTTTTCCCCAAAAAGCGTGCAGCCCTATTACCCGGGCCATCTCATTACAGTGCAGGCGGGGCAAGACAAATACAGAGTGCGTGCAGCACGGGGAAAGGACTGACCGACCAAATACATACGCACCACGGCAGTTGCCATTATTTATACGATGACAAATCTCAAGTTATTTTGATAAACGTTGCATTTATTCATATTTAGAAATACGGTTGTATTGTCTAATCATCGTGGTTTGTAGACCTTTTCCAATTCCTGTCGTACCGTTAGAAGAGAAATGATACATGATTATATTGTTAATAGCAAGAATTATTATTATGATGAATCCCGCCAACACGAGCAACGTATTGAAAAGGTCGGGTGTGTCGTCTTAGGCGTCCTTAAAAGTAGAATATTTTCTCTATTACCGTATTTTCCGCACTATAAGGCGCACCTAAAAGCCTTTATTTTTTTCAAAAGCTGACCATGCGCCTTATAATACAATGCGCCTTATTTATGGATCAACATTAAGTTTTCCAACTAACTTGCAGCCGCCGACTCGATTTCCCCCCGAACGCCAAGTAGTACGCGGTGGATGGTGGGATTTATTTACCGGCGTTTCATTGGCTAACCAATGTGTCAATCATCAGTTGAATCGATCACTATTGGCTAAAGTTATTCGGAGGTCAAGAGGCGGATCCTTCTTATCATTTACAGACTGCCATTGGCTCAAACGGCAAACAAAGCCTGCAATTGGCCGAAAAAGATGTGTCAATCATCAGTTGAATCGATCACTATTGGCTAAAGTTATTCGGAGGTCAAGAGGCGGATCCTTTTTATAATGTACAGGCTGCCATTGGCTTAAACAGCGAAACAAAGCCTGCAATTGGCCGAAAAAGATGAATGCGTATAGCATGTGGCCGATGGCATAGAGAAAGCATTTTTTTCTATTCTGTATTTGTAAATATTGTATTCTCCTGGATTTACTACCCTCACGGATATAAGAGGACATTGCCTGCACATTATTATGAACACAATGACTTCGGTGAGCTATTCCCGGTTTTATATTGTCTTGTTTCAGACTGAACTCGATGTTTCTGTGATAAGCGGTGCAGATAATGTAGTGTCTATTTTTAAATTAAACTCAATTCCAAGTGTTTATTGTCATATGCACAGTAAAGTTGCGAGCGAAAAAGAAAATAGATACGAAGGAATGGTTATCATTTCTTGAATCCCAAGACTTTAACCTTCCGAATGATGGAACGATGCATTTGAGTGACATCTTACGCACACCGCATTCACACGTGTTCTCGACGCGTATTTGCGTCTTTGCAAGCTTTCGGAATGTTAAGGGGGTAAGAAGTTGGACTGAACTATCTGACTGTTTTGTCCACGTTCCCATTGTAGCGCCTTATCATCCGGTGCGTCTTATACATGTCAAAAAAAGGACCAAAAACTATTTTTTCGGGGTGCGCCTTATAAATGTATGTATGTTTTAACCATGCCCAATTACGTTGAAAGATAATTCAGAATTGTTTTTCCCCACAGAGAATATCTGCTTCTTTCTTTGATCAGAGCTGTTCACAACTCGCAACACATTAGGAAGCGGTGGTTTTCTGTTCGTATGAAAATGGTGAAAGTAAGAAAAGGCTGATCTCAAATACAGACCAAACGCAAAAAAGAAGGGTTTATGGTAAATGGTCTGCATTTATGTAGCGCTTTTCAAATCAATGAAGACCTCCCAAGGCGCTTTACAATGTGCTTCACACTTACCCATTCACACACACACTCACAGACCAATAGCGGCCATGCGGCGCACCGACCTGCTTATCGGGGGCATTAGGGATTCAGTGTCTTGCCCAAGGACACTTCAACACGGAGGAGCCGGGGATCGAACCAGCGATCTCTCGATCCCAAGACGAACGCTCTTTATTGTAAATAGTTCAAGTTTTTTTGCATCTTACCATTTATTTATTGCACTATAGAGTTCATATTTTAAATTTTCACTATTGTTTTGCATTCAAATGTGTTCAGTGTGTAAAAAGCTGAAGTTATTTTGTATTTTACACATCTTTTTGTAGGTCTTGTTTCATGAGGTCCCTGGCAAAACATATGAAATCACCAAATCATTTGGTGAGTCATGTCTTATTGTTAATAGCGTAACAAAAAATATATATATCTGAGGAACCGTTGGTGAGCCAGTTTTCTAAATAGAGCCGTCCTCTCGGTGACAACGCCATCACGATTGAGAGCAGGCCGGTCAGCGCCCGTTTTTTTAAAAAAAAGGTATCGTGCGGTCTATCGAGTCGGACTGCCAAGAAACATGGCGATGGCACTGAAAATGCAAGCAATCTGCTGACCTTGAAAAAAACACAAGGTTGAAGGATTGGGTAGGAACCCTGAAGTTTACGGGCCTCAGAGATTCTTCCTATAGCGCCGCCAAGGAGCGAAAAGCCAATCACCTGTACGACGGGCAACTGAGCGTGCTTCTTGCGGAGTCTCCGTACGTAGGCCGCCAGCTCCAGCGCTTGCTCGTAGTAAGCGTTGCGAACGCAGGTGTCCATCAGTTGCGGGATCTCCAGAATCTCCAAGATCTCCGGGTGACGTTTCAGGGTCAGCGTGTTGGTTCGCCGCCTGCCCGCCATTTGCTCCGCCTCCTCGGAGAAAAGCCTGAAAACACGCGGACGCCGTAAAGACCGGATCGGGAGCTTCCCGGGAAACCTTTTTTTTTGAAGATTTTGACACATTTCAAGTAAATGCAGCTAAGAAATGTCTTTGAAGGCTCTGATACAAAGACTGGTAAGCAGTTAAAGGAGGACATAAAAAAGTAAACATGCCCTTTCTCTTGGAAACTAAAAAAGTCGCAGCTTAAAGCTTTGTTAACTTGCACAGGGCCAACAAAGAGATATCAGAAGGCTTGGTGTGATAAAAGACGTTTTTCGAGTTGAAAGAAAATGTCTATTGAAATTGAAAACAGGCAAACAAAAATAGAGTTGCCTTTTAGGCATAGCTTGAACTCTTCGCAGAAAAAGAAGGGCAATCGCAAATGTCAAAAATATTCTCGACCACCCGACTGTGCGCCTCACTTTTGCACTCGATTGCTAAAAAGTGGAGACCTAAAATCCTTTGGTTCACCTGTGCATCCATTATCTGCACCGCTTATATTCAGTAGGGTCGCGGGGGTGTCGGAGCCCATCCCAGCCGTCCTCGGGCAGTGGGCAGGGGACACCCCTCAACTGCTTGCCAGCCAGTCGCAGGGCACACGGAGACAACTCACACGTGCCCAGGGACTATTAGACCAGCCAATTAAACTGACATGCATGTTTTTAGGAATGTGAGAGGAAACCGGAGTGCCAGCTAGCACGGGGAGAACATGCAAACTCCACACAGGAAAGTTCGATCTCATGACCTCGGAACTATTCCGCGATCACGCAAATAAAAGGTTTGAACCTAACAGACAGAAATCCTGCAATGTTTTCTTCAAAGGGACCACATGCAAATACTAATTTCTTGACAATTCAATGGCTCTTCTGTATTCCTTATGCGAGGAACCGTCTTCTTTCGTTCACAACTGTTAGTGTGCTCGATGTCACTACGTTTTAGACTTTTTCAATGACGTACGCCATATTAGCGTTTCACAATTTTGTGCAGGAAGTCCATTTATAAAGATCTCGACTTGTCTGGGTCGCTGGTGGCAGCCCACAATCACTACCGTTTTCCTCGATCGGGCATTTCTTTGCTCAATCCGATTTGCCATCTGCATCGGGGGTTAGGCAAACCACGGCCCGAGGGCCACTTTTCATGAAACGTGCACAGGGTCCCGCTTTTCGAAGACATCCGAATGCCGACAAAAGCCCATTCGGTGCTCACCGGCATCTCTGTTGAAGCGCGGGCAGCTTGTGGAGCAAGGCGCCCACTTTGTCCTCCACGCGGCCGAAGTCCCGGTAGATGCGCTCGGTACAGTCCGCGCTTCGGATAAAGGTGTGATAGTTGGCGAAGGCTAAATGACGCGTCTGCTCCAGGATGTTAGCTCGCTCGTCGGCTAGCCTCTCCCGCTCGCGGCCTAAGCGCTCCACGCCCAACGAACTCAGCTCCGACAGGTAAGCCGCCAGGTCGGCTCGGTCCCGACAGCCGTCCGGGAAAAAGTCCTGGAAGACGGAGGCCAAATGGCTCTCTTCCTCCAGCTCCAAAGTCGCCATGTTCGCCGAGACCGAAGCGAGAAAGGAGTCCTTCGCGGGACCGTCCACGTCGACTTCCGCCTTTTCTTCTTCGGGGTCTCGTCTCGCCAGACGATCTCTTTGCCTCGACTTCCGCCTTTTCTTCTTCGCGGTCTCGTCTCGACAGACGTGCTCTTTGGCGCCATCCGCTGTTAGAAAAATTCTGATGAGAATTCCGTAGAGCAGAGGTCGGGAACCTATGGCTCGGGAGCCATATATGGCTCTTTTGATGACGGCATCTGGCTCTCTGAAAATTTCTGAACGAAACAAATCAATCAATAATTTTACTAATAATGTTACTTTAGCAAAATAAATAATAATAATAATAATAAAGTCAGCAAAAAACATGTAAAAAAAAAATACGCACATTTTAATCTATATATAATTTCACCTGCAACTTTTCGTTCAGGCACGCAGCTAAGAGCCAATCTGTTCTCCGGTGAGCGGGAGGGTCCTTTATTGAGAGAGCAGGTTGTGCAGTGTGTCTTATATGCAATGATAAAATTTCCTCGATGAAACGGTCAAATATAAAGAGACACTGTGACACACGCCATGCCACATTTTCAGCGAAATATCCAGTGGGAGACAAGAGAAAGAAGGCCTGTCAAGAACTACTTTCCACAGTCCAGGCGAGTCAGCAGCAGCTCCGTGTATGGGCCAAACAAGGTGATTTTAACTCTGCTCGCTTTGCTGGTTCTTTAGCAATCGTGAGGAGCGGGAAGCCGTTTACAGATGGCGATTATGCCAAATCATTCATGCTTGATGTGGCCAACGAGCTTTTTGACGACTTTAAGGATAAAGATCAAATAATCAAACGGATAAAAGATACGCCTCTTTCAGCAAGAACTGTGCACGATCGTGCCGTCGTGATGTCGAATCGAGTGGAGAAAAAACAAGCGAATGACATAAATGCAGCGGAGTTTTTTTCCCTCGCTTTAGATGAATCAACAGATGTCAGTCATTGATCCCAGTTCAGTATTATTGCACGCTATGTTGACGGTGACTCGCTGCGTGAGGAAAGTCTTGCCGTTTTGCCACTCAAAGGGACAACGAGAGGAGAGGATTTATTCAAGTCTTTCATGGAGTTTGCAAATGAAAAGAATGTACCGATGGATAAACTTATTTCTGTGGGTACCGACGGTGCTCCGTGCACGGTGGGGAAAAACAGAGGATTTGTAGCGCTGCTTGGTGAGCAGGAGAACAGACCCATCCTCGGCTTCCACTGTATTCTACATCAGGAGGCACTTTGTGCGCAAATGTGTGACAAGCAGCTCGATGACGTGATGTCGCCGGTCATTCGGGTGGTCAACTTTATTGTTGCCCGAGCTTTAAACGATCGCCAGTTTAAAGCACTGTTGGATGAAGTGGAGAATAATTATCCCGGTCTTGTTTTGCACAGTAATGTGCGTCGGCTGTCAAGAGGGAAGGCGCTTAGCCGTTTTGCAGCTCGCCTGAGCGAAATACGGACTTTTCTTCAAATGAAAGGCATCGAGTATCCCCAGCTAGCGGACACCGAGTGGCTCCTCAAGTTTTATTATCTCGTGGACATGACTGGACATCTGAACCATCTCAATGTGAAAATGCAAGGCATTGGAAATACAGTCTTATCCCTTCAACAGGCAGTCTTTGCATTTCAAAACAAGCTGGAAATCTTTACTGCGGATATTGAGACTGGTGGTTTACTACACTTTGAAAAACTGAAAGTATTTAAAGGTGAGTGCACAGCAAGTGACTCCCCTGAACATTTTGATCTCCGTCAGCTCGTAGTTTTCACATCTTCTCTCCTGACGTCATTCAAAGCACGCTTTGGGGACTTTCGTGAGCATACTAGTCTTTTTCAATTCGTCACTCATCCGCACGAGTGTGATTTGGACAAAGTAAACCTGAGTTTCATCCCCAATGTCTCTGTCAGAGATTTTGACGTAGAAGTTGCTGACCTGAAGGCCACAGACATGTGGGTTAATAAGTTCAAGTCACTGAATGAAGATTTGGAAAGCCTTGCACGAGAACAAGCAGAGCTGGCAGGCAAACACAAATGGTCAGACATGGACAGACTTCAGCGCGCAGACCAGCTGATTGTCAAAACCCGGAACGCGCTTCACCTATCAACCGTACTACAAAGCCATCAGCAAAACCATGCAACACCAAAAGTCGCATTAGTAGTAAGTCAGAAGTACTTTTCTTATTAATAAATACCTTTAATTTTATTTTGAACAACATGTTATAACAGAGTCTTATTATAATATATATATATATATTGTTGGTCTTCTTCGATTTAGATAAGAAATTGCTGACCTGAGGGCCTCAGACAGCGGTGAACAAGCAGAGCGGGCAAGTAAACATGGACAGATATGAATAAAACCTCAGCCTGCAGACCAGTTCTCAAATACCCTCTACGCCGTAGACGGCGTAGAGGGTATTTGAGAAGTGTCAGTCCCGAAGGTGCAGACTGCCGCCAGGTACCCACATAAGATATAAAAAAAGGGAGCGAGAGGGGAAAAAGGTGAGGAAATTACGCCCGTTTATTTTTTTGGTGGGCATCAAGGCGTTGGTTCTGGACAGCAGGCTAATGTTGAGCGCCGTGCTATGACGGCTGGGGGTCGATATCACCTGCTTAGTGGTGCATTAAAAAAATAGAGTATACCAGGGATGTCAAACTCATTTCAGCTCGGGACCCACATGGTGGAGAAACCATTTTCACAGGGGTCGGATTCGTAGATGAGAGAGAGAGGGAAAGAGGGCAATAGGGAGATAGAAAGTGAGGGAAAGAGAGGGAGAAAGAGGTAGTGAGAGGCAGAGAGAAAGAGAAGGGAAGAGAGAAACATAAAAAGCGAGTCAAAGAAAGAGTGGGGGAGAAAGAAGCAGAAAAAAGAGACACTGCGAGAAAGAAAGACAGAGATAAAGAAAGGAGAGAGACTGAAAGAGAAGAAAGAGAGGAATACATAAAGAAAAACGAGAGAATTTCCTCATGCTGAGGTTTTGAGTTTTCCCATGCCCTCGTGCAGGTTTTAGATCAGGGATGGGGTTTTAAAAGTCTGTCGTCTGTGCAGCCCTTTGAGACTTCTAGTGACTAAGGGATTTACAAATAAACATGACTTGACTATAAAACAGGAGAGAGATAGAGTACGGGAGAGAAGCAAAAAGAAAGAACAAAAGAGAGGGGGAAAGAAAGGTAGTGAAAAAAAGAGACAAGAAGATCAATACATCAAAGATCAATAGACACATAGCAATAGAGAAGTAAAGAAAAAGGGAGAGGAAGGGAGATTGAGACAGAGAAAAAAGACTGAGATAAGAGATTAAAAGGAGAGGATAGAGGAAGATGCAGAGAAAGAGAGAGAGAGAGAGAGTTAAAAAGGGGAATGAGAGACACACAACAATTCAGAACGGTTCAAGAAAAGGAAAAAGAAATACCGCTAGAGTTGCTTTGAGAATGGCGGGTGGATAAATGTGCAGCTCGTTTTTCCCTTGCACTTCTCACTTGACTCTATTCAACTTTTGCACCGACTTTTGTGAAACAGCTTGTCGATTTAGCTTGGAAAAAGTTCTTTTTTTGTATCATCTGTTGGCACTGGACGCATTTGACTTTCTCCCCGACAATCTCAGACTTTCAGATGATCCGTGGAGATGCCGTGCTTGCGGAAACTCTTTATGTTAGCCTTTTTTTGACTCTACGGTGAACTTTTAAATCATTGAAACTTTTTCCTCGACTTGAAGAGGGAATCCTGGAAAAACACACCACCCAACAAAATGTCAATGGCACTTTTCAAATACTAAGACAAGCCGTGTCATTCAAGAATGAGGTATCGTTTTGTTTAGATGGAAGAAATTCAATGTGAAGGCGCCCTCAAATGACACCGATTATCAATGAGTTAAAATCTACAAAAAAGAAATGATTGAATACAATAGACCTTCAGCTTTTTATCCGCTTGTTAAAAAAAAAAAAAAGAAAAAACAGAATCCCTGAAAAACGCAGAATATAAATGTATACAAATGAAAAAAAAAAAACCTTAGATGGAGCAATGACAACTAGGATCACCCAAAATGTTTTTATTTGCAAAAAGCAAAAAAAAAAATCCGGCGCCGCCTCGTTTCAAAAGTCTTGCCGGTCCAGCTGCGTCATGATGAGTCCCAGTTCGTTGAAGGCCGAGCCCTGCCGGCCCACCTGATGACATTTGCTCTTCACCACGTTGTTGATGTTATGCAGATGCTTCAGGCAACACCTGCACTTCCGCTGCCTGAAGGGGGGTCCCCGACGGTCGCGCCAGGTAGAAAAGGGGGCACAAAAGGGTGAGGAGAGGTCAAGCGGGATCGCCTCGCCCGGACGCGGGTCGCGTCAAGTCGAACCGGGGTCATCGATAGGTCGGACGGGTGTGACGAGGGGGTCGCGGGAAGTCGTGACAGGTTACCAGAAGTTAAGCGGGGTCACGACTGGTAGGACGGTCAGACAGGGGTCAGACAGGGGTCAGACAGGGGTCAGACAGGGGTCAGACAGGGGTCAGACAGGGGTCAGACAGGGGTCAGACAGGGGTCAGACAGGGGTCACAACAGGCTGAGAACAAGGGTCATGTTAGGTCAGAAGGGGTCACAAAAGGTCAGACAAAGGTCACAATGGGTCACAAGATGTCAGATCAGGTCAGAGGAATTCAGTTAGGGTCAGACAAGGTCACAAAATGTCAAGCAAGGTCACGAGGGTTGACAAGGAGTCAGGCAGGAGTGGCGTGAGGTCAGAGATGGGTCATATGTGGTCACAATTCCTCAGACAGGGTCCCGGGAATTCACATAGAGTCATTCGGGGTCAAGAAATAACACAAGGGGTGACAAGGAGTCAGGCGACGAGTGTGTGAGGTCACAAGACAGGGGTGGTGTGAGGTCAGACCGAGGTCATACGGCGGTCACAAGAGGTCAGACAGGGGTCACATGAGGTCAGACGGGGCGACGGGAGGCCACTGACCGTTCATCTCGCGTGACGTCCACACCCACGGCGGTGGAGCCCGCCCTCAAGGTTTCCGAGATGAGGGGCCAAAAATATTTCATCACGATCTTCAGGGACGTGCACCCGCACTGCATGTAACTGACAGCCATTGAACACGCTTAATGCACGCTTAAACATGCTGCAAACGTGCTTCAAACATGCAAAACTCTCAAAACATTGATTTGGGAATTTTTTGTTGCTGCGTCATGTTACGGCGTTACTTTTCACTGGGCCATCGTTACCGTGCGCTATTCTTTTGATTCGCACGAATATTATAAGATGGGCCTGCCTTTAAGCACTATCTTATAAATACGTTTGACAGTTTTTTTTTATCTTTTTTCAAGTCTTTATTACATGTGTATCCTGGAGTGCCTTGTCTAATCTTATTTCATCCCATGTTTCTATTGTAAAATTCTAAAACGGGCTTCCCAGATTTGAAAGCAAATTGTTTGTGCGCCGGCGAGGCAAAAAGTGACTTTGGGAAATCGCGCGTTCCGTTTGAAGATCCTCCGACAGCCTCGACTTTGTCCCCAGAGTTTTTAAAATGCTAAGGAGCTACAATCTGCCCTTCCTTCTACAGCAAGCTGGCAGAAATAAAATGAGCCACCGGCGATGCTCCGCAATCATCCCCGTGGATTTCAAGTAGCGCTTGTTAGGTAAGATTTTGTCAAGACGGCCGCTTAGCAAACAATTTAGCTAAAAAAGACGAGCGATTGCGGAGAAAAACGGTCAACTTTGTAGCGACTTCAGCGCAGAATTTTCATTTTCAAAACGCTCGTGGATCGGTTGTGGAACCGAAGAAGGTCGAGATTCCGATCGTCCGTATTTGGTGTTAGTGGAGTTTGAAATTTTCTAACGATGAAACCATTACACAACCGGAGCGTGTCTATATTAGCTTTCCCCGAATGAACTTGGCCTTTTCTCAGTCAGATCCTTTAAGCCGACACTGGTCCCAAGCATTTCTCTTTTATCAATACTTAAGATCGGTTATTCAGCAAAAGTTGGCGTTGTCGGCAGGATGGGTCCCAAATTTTGGTACCCGGGCGTGTTTTGAACCGATTTCAAAATGTCTGTTAAAACTCGCGCAGTGAAACAGGGATGCGAAAAACAGCCCATTAAATAAACAGTGATGACGTCATTGTGTCACCAAAGAAGGTCAAGACCAAATTTGGTGTGGCTGACAAGAGTGCAATTTCCTCTGATGCGAGCAATATCCAATATGTCCAACAGGAGACTGTATAGATAAACCCTCCACCAATAAATCAGACGCTTCCTGGCCAGATTCTTCAAGACCACACTTGATTCATGCGTCTCTTTTGCATCCGAATTTAAAGTGAATTAGACAATTCTCGTGGAAATTGTGACAGTTGGGAAAGGGCTGCGGGGCGGCGCGTCTACTCTTTGGCATGTCGTGGTTAGCATGAATTGTAAGCATCTACTCGCGAACACGTCTTCATAAGAATGCAGTCGTTAGTGACTGCTGGCGAGCGTCCACTCGTGAGCGTGCCGGTGGTCGCTACGGGCAACGCCATCGTCTTGGGCCTACCTTTCATATTTGCTCTGCAAAAGTTTGTCGATTTGAGGAAGGCCACTCGCGCACAGGTCCAGTTTCCATAGCGACCTGGAAAACAAACAACCGTCGGCGTGAGGAGAGGACACGCCCACAGAAGCACTGTGAGCCAATGGGAGAGCGCCGTGACGGAGTGACTCACGGCTGGGCGTTGAGTATGTTGAGAAGGTCCACCACGATAGAAAGATCCTCCATGGCGACCGCCGCCTCCAAAGCGTGCTACAGAATCAAAGACCATCTTGGCAAATGTTTTCCGGAATTCCAAGTGTATCAGAAAGGGAGTGGCCAACGGGTAAAGGTGAGCACAACCGGATGCCGTGGAAGGCTTTTTTTTATACATTTGCGGTGTATTTTGTCACCCATTTCGTTTATTTCTTTGTGTATTTTGTGGCAAATTGTGCCGTGTCTTTTGTCATTTATTTGGTGTATTTTGTCGCTGGTTTTGTTTTGTATTTTGGAGAAAATGTTCCGTATTTATTGAGTGTATCGTGGTCTGTGTTTTGTCACGGATTTGGTCATTTGTTTTTCAAATATTTTCTCCTTTATCTGGATGTGCGTTGGATCATTCATTTTGCAGCTAAAGGAAGCGTCCTAGGGACTTGAACTTACATTGATGCCGTGGCAGACCCACACGTCTTGTACGCTTTTTAGGTTCCTGTGACGGTTGGCGAGGACCACGCACATGGTTTTGTGTCCGTTGCGGATGTGATTCAAGACCTCGCTCTCGCTCGGGACGGGTCCGGCGCGGCCCTGCCCCCCCCCCCAAAAAATAATACAGCGGTCGGCGGGATTAAAAAAAAAAAAAAAAAAAAAAAAAAAAAGGCGGGACGGTGGCACGCCTCACCCACATGAAGTCGGCCACGTCGAGGCCGCTCGCTTCTTTGCGGACCGCCGGATGGATCTGTAGGGGAGCTGCGGGGACGGGGGCGGGACGTTTTGCCACGCCCACCACAGTCGGCTCCACCCTCTGGACGGGCGTGGCCGACGGCGAAACCTACGAGCGGGGCACACACACGATGACTACGGCGGCCGTTTCAAGAGGAGGGGCCGCGTCGGGTCAGCTGACCGGTCGCCGGTCGAGCGGGAACGCCGAGTGGTCCGCGGGCCGTTCTGAAGGGGCGGGGCAAAAAGATTTCAGGATAGAATAGAAGAGCGCCCCATCGGACGAGCGCGGGGCAGGACTCACCCTCCTCGGGCGGGGCAGGAAAGGGTTCAGCTGTCTTGAGAGGCGTCCGAGCTGGGAGCAAGAAAAGTAGGCGCGAATAAACAAAGAGGAGCCGTAGAAAGAAACGAATCACGTTGCACCTAAATACCTGACAGCGAAAACATTTATTCAATTCGTAGTGAATTTCGTCATTTGTCATTTATTCCGTCCAAATTTTGTTGTGTATTTTGCCATTTATGTCATGGAATAGTGAGTTGGACAAACGGTGTAGTAGTCCGTTTATTCATCGCTGATCAACCGATAGGTGAAAAGCTCAGCCGGTTTGACCCGCCCACTTTTCTTGTGACTCGTCTGCACAATAAGGGTCAAAACGCACAAAACACCTGATCAAATGCGCAACAAAATACGCAAAAAAAAAAGTGACAGAATACTTCAGGGAATACGCGACATAATAGCAGAAACATACATGACAAAATCATAGAACCATCATAGAATATGCAACAAAATAAGCCACACGTTACATTCACAGCTAAGTGAGGAAATTCACAAAATACTTGATCAAATAGAAAGAAAACTCGCTCCAAAATACGCAAAAAAACAGGCGACGAGAAAATACATCTAAAAACCCGAAGGGCAAAATACGCCGTCTCCTTCACTCTTCCGCGCTCTCTTATACCCGCGCTTCTTTCTTTTTGCTTACTCTTTCACTCTTTTTTTTTTTGTTTGGCTCTCTCTCGATTTCTTCACTCACCGTTGCTGCCGGGCGGACCGAAGTTTACCCGGTCATCCTCGGCGTCGCGAATCTCGGCCGTCGATACTCGACGGTCGGCCTGGTCTTCGCCGTGACTCCGCCTCTGGCCCTGGGGACTCCGCCTCTCGCTTTCGGCGCTGCGCTTTAGGCTAAAGGCATCACGAGGAAGGGGTCACTCACGGCGGTCATTTTGATAGCCGCGGCGGCCGTCGCGTCCGACCCTTGAGACGGCCGCGGGTAGCCCCGGCGCGGTCCGACGGCGACGCGGGCGATCCCCTCCCCCTCGGCGGCCATGTTGGCGCTGGTCTTGACGCGCTTCAAGTCCACCACGTACGTGGACACGCCGCTCAGCTGGTGAGACACGCCCATCTGAAACGCAAAAGCCCCTTAAATGGCCGGGGCGTGCCGGAAGGGGTGTGGCCCGGGCGCGCCATCCTCATCTTTATTTTCCCGTCTGTTTGATTTCAGTATTCATTTTGTCCTTCATTTCATCGTTTGTCTCGTTGTGCATTTCGTCATTGCTTTTGTGGACTTTGTCATGGATTTCTTGTGCATTTCCGGTGCATTTTGTCAATGTTTGAGTATATTTTGTCATGTGTTTGGCATATTTTCTCATGTACTTTGTCATGTATCGTGTCGTGTTTTTAATTGTTTATTGTGTATTTTGTCACGACTTTGTCGTGTATTTTGCGGTTTCGTGTTTTGTGATTTCTTTAAGTCCCAAAAGTTGTCATGTATTTTGTCAGAAGCCATATCTACCAGCTGCATTTTGTCATTATTTGTTGTGTGTTTGGCCGCATGTTTTATCATGTATTTTGTCACAAATTTTGTTGCGCATCTTGTCATTTGTGTATCATGTCATTTATTTAATGTATTTTGTCATTAATTTTGGGTATTTTGTCGCTTACTTCGTGTATTTTGTTGTGTATTTTTTGTTGTTTTTTTTATGTATTTTGTGGTGTATTTTGCCACAAATCTCGTGTATTTTGTCATTAAATTAGGGTCACTTATTCCGTGTATTAGGTCATGTATTTTTTGGGAGTGTATTTTGTTGTGCGTTTTGTCATGTATTGTCACAAATTTTGTTGTGTATTTTGTCATCAATTTTGTAGCGCACATTTTCATGTATTTGACGTTTATTTTTTTGCAGTTTGAGGGTGGAGTGTTCCGCGATGCATCTCGTTCCAAACGTTGAGTTGTATTTTGTGGGAATCCCCGTTTACCAGCTGCTGGTTGCAGAGCGCCAGGTCGGCGACGGGTCCCCATCCCACCGTCACGGTGTCCAAGCAGCGGTCCGGTTCCCAGGCGCACACCCGCATGATGTCGGCGTGACCGCTGAACAGGCAGCCGCCGTCGGCGTCAAACGCCAAGCACCTGAGGGCGAAGGCCGCAAAACGTTCGCTTTTACTTCATGATCGGCAACGTTCCCGTCCGCCGAAGCTTCGTTGTGGGGAAAAACCTTCGACTTTGCGTGAACAGCCGCCGTAACTGTCGAGAGGCCCTCGATTGAGCTCGGATAGGAATTTCCCGCCGATGAAATCTGATCTCGTCATTTAAATGGGTTGATCATCTCACAATCGGGCTCATCGATCAGTACTTTCAATTACCTTTCCATCTCTATTCAAGTCCCCTCTCCCCCCCTCTTTAACACCTAGAATCTCGCACGAGTCTCTCTCTCTCTGATTTTATTTGCTATATAAATAAATTGTAGTTTGTTCAGACTCAATCCACTTTGATTATTTTTTCATTGTGTCTATATTTTTCCTTCGGATCGCTCAATCATTATCAATATCGATGAACTACAAAATCAAGAATTTAAAAACTAAAAAACAATGTTTGGAGGATGGCTCCCTTCAGATCGGGGGATTGTATTTGGGGACTCATTCTGGAGGTGTATCACGGAGCCAGCTCTTTAAAGCGATTAACAGGAGCCAGCTCTCGTTGACTTTTTCTCTTGAAGGTGCACACGATTGGTCAATAATTGCGGCGTCATCCTTTTGTGGGCTCACCTGACGGCTGCCGTGTTCTGCAGCGCCCCCACCTGGCAGAACTTTTCCAGATCCCACAGCCTCACCCATCTGCACGACAACACACACAGACACCATGAGATGGGGGCGTGGCCACGGGGCGTAACCGGGTGGGCGGGCTCACCCGTCTGCTCCCCCCGAGGCCAGCAGGTATTCGTTGGGGTGGAACTGAACGGCGGCCACGGCGCCCGTGTGTGCCGAAAACTCCGTGATGGTCTTGGCCTGCTTCAGGTCCCAAAGCTGCGCCGGACAAACAAAATGGCGGCGCACGGGTCAACCACCTCTGCTAGTCGAGTCCCGCCGCCTGGTTTACCTTGACCGCGTGGTCGTCGCCGGCTGACGCCAACCATTTCCCGTCCGGGCTGAAGGCCAAACTCCGGACGGCCCCCGTGTGACCCTGGAACAAAATGGCCGCGTCCGCATGAGCCGGGCGTCGCCATTTTGACCCCGAACGGCGCTCGACCTTCAGCTCACCTTGTACCTGTAAATGGGGCCTTTGCGCCGGATGTCCCACATCTGGTGCCCGTCGCCGCCACAACACACAGAAGAAGGCAGCTAGTTAGCATGCCGTCCTCATCGGTCGGCACTTTAGCGTGAATGTACCGTCCTCGTTTGTCGACATCGGGTAAAGATAATGGGTAGTTAGCGCATTAGCAGGTTGTATTATCAATTATGAGTTAGCCTGTTGTACATCCTTATGCATCAATACGGGGCAAAGGTATTAGCTAGTTTGCCCGTTAGCAGGTTTTGCGATCCTTAGCATGTCGTACTGTCCTTGTCCCGCAGCCCCGGGCATGGGCATCGGTAATAGCTAGTTAGCACGTTAGCAGGTTGTACCGTACTTATCCATTAGCACGTTAGCATGTCGTACAGTCCTTGTCCCTCAGCCCACGTTTGCAGTGGCTAACGCACCTTGATGTTGGTGTCGGACGAGCCGGATGCCAAAAAGTCTCCATGAGGATGAAAGCCCAAACTGGTGATGGCCGATTTGTGCCCGGTTAGCGCCCGCAACACTGCTCACACACAAAAATTGAGCAAATGACATGTGTAGCTCGAGGTGGGCAAACTATGGCCCGTCATGTTTTTATTCCGGCCCCCATAAATCCATTTTGTATTCTTGGGCTCCTGCAGAGGAGATTGCGTAAGATGCCAGTTTCTATTTTGCCTAATATTGCACACTTTTGTTAATCACTTTGACAATTATGCCCTGTTGACATAATTGTCACTATCGGTCAATCATGTTGCTGTTCTTTGATTCCAACACCCTTTAGGGCGGATCTGCTGTTTGTAACTGAGGAGATTTCATCAAAATAAAGCTAATGGAGGAGCCTATAGAACAAGTTGGAGTTTCTCATCTGAGGGTTTTGTTACAGTCCCCTCCCGTTCTCCTTGCAAGCTTAAAATGTATTGATGTCGTCTCTCCTTATTTGGAGTGTTTACTATACATAAACTTCTTAAGCCCAGTAAAGAAAAAAGATGAAACATGTTTGGTTGCCAGTCGTGTCCCTTTGGCCTTCCGGTTTTACCCCAAAAATCATTTATTAGTCTTGATTTTTCCTTGTTAAAAGGACATCTAATTTACTCTGCCTCTTTCTCACTTTTTTCTCCCTCTTTCTATCATATTCTCTTTCTTTGCTCTCATTTGCCTTCTCTTTTTCTATTTTTTCTCTCTTTCTGTTTTTCTTTCTCTTTGTCACTGTCTCTTTCTCTTCTCCCTTTCTGTCTCTCGATATCACCCTCTCTCAGTTATTCTATTTCTATCTTTCTTTCTCAATGCATTGTTTTTCTCATTCTCCGTCTTTTGCTTGCTCGTTCCCTCTCTCTTTCTCTCGTTTGTTCACTCTACTTTTTTCTCCCTCTCTTCCCTTCTCTTTTATCTAAAAGTCTGGCCCCGCGATATCCCCCCCCCATGTGGCCCCTGAGCTCAATTGAGTTTCACATCCCTGCTTTAAACAATCAAATCAACGCCTTTGATAAAGATATTCCAATTTTGCTTTGGGGTTTCAGACAGAAAATCTGACTTAGGAGGGAAGGAAAGTGAATAGGAAGTAGCAAATGCAAACAGGAAGTGTTCAGACTTTTAGCAGCCTCCAGGTCCCAGACGAGGATAGAGCCGGACTGCGATCCGGTGGCTAGCTGCTCCTCGGACACGTTAAAATGGACGCTCTCTACCGGCTTCCTGTGCCCGCAAAGACTCTGCACAAAAAAATAAAGAATAAAAAAAAAGAGGGCGTGGCTTGGCACTGTCGCCGTCTTTAAATAAGGTACGTATTCAAAAAGTTCCGAAAATGCGTAAGACAATTGTCAATAAAGATTGCTGTCGCATGATCAGTTGCCCCCTTTTCAAATCAAGTCACATTTACTTGTATAGCCCTTAATCACAAGATGTCTCAAAGGACTGCCCAGGTTATAATGACACCATCCCCTGATCTCAAACCTGATCTTTCTGGATCTATTATTTTAACAAAAGCAGCAACTTCCTTCCACTTGGCTAGCACCTATCTGCTTTTGATGGCTCTTTTCTTTTGCAACAGGAACAGAAGCCCCTTTAGCATTTACTGCAGCAAAACTCTTACGCGGCTTTGTGATCGGCACTCGCCGCTTCCCGATCGTAGTCCTCGGCTTGGTCGCTCGCCGACACCCCGCTAGTCTTTCGCTATGATTTCTTGCTTCGTTTCAATCACAATCATTCTCGTTTTTTTTAAAGACACTTTACAAAAAGTAACAAAAAGGAGATGCCATGCATTTCCATTAATATTGACCGAGTGTCATACAGGCGTCTTGGAATGTTTATGTTATTTTAGCCATGAAAGTGTCACAGATCATGTTACGAGTAAGCAACTTTCAATCTCTACCATGATTATGTGTTAAGACTATGTAATAACAGTGGCTGGGGTGTGACCCGGGCACGATTTGATTTTTTTTTTTTACATCAGTTACGGTCATTGAAAGAGCGGGGCAGTGATGCGTTTTATATGAAAATGCTGCAAAATACAGGAAATCTACAGATATAAACAAAGGCACGGGTGCCCGAAGGAACAAACCTGGTTGCGCTCTCTAGTGGTAGCCTCTGGGAATGCTGGTGAACCGGACTTAGCTTAGTGAAGCGAGTGAGTTTTGTGGATAAACAAAATCGACGTACGGAAATCGTGTGTGAAAGAGGTTGTAGCGTACCATGATGCAATTGGCTTTGCCGAGCGACCAGATGTTGACTTTGCAGTCCTCGCCGCCGCTAGCTAGCACGCGACCACTTTTCTTGCCCAGCGAGGCGCAACAGACGCGGGCGGCGTGCGCCTCGAATTCCTCTGCCGGCACAAAAACGGCGTGAGCGGGGGGGCTTAGCGGCTCCCGTTGCCAAGGCGACACTCACCCAGACGCCACGAGATCTTGGTGGTGCCGGCGGACGCCGCCATGATGCCCACGCTGGCCCGATTTTCTGCTGAGCTCTGCGGAAAAATGTTAGCCGCGAGTTGAGCGCAACCAAAACAGCTACCTTCGTGCTAACACCTCAAAAATTAACACTGTTAAATGGATAGGGGGGGCTACCCTCTGCTATTAGGAGCCAGCTCTCTTCCAAATATCAATGTGTCAATACTGCTCTACGAGCCACTTTTAAAAGTGAATGACAGGAGCCGGCTGCCCACCAATCAAGAGCCGGCTCTTTTCAAAATAGTGATGTGTTGTTGGAGATTATAACAATACTATGGGATAGCTATTTGGAGTAAAGAACAGGAGCCTGTTCCCTTCGATATAGTCATTGGCGTACGTAACAGCTCTAATAGTCAGCTCTTTGAAGCTCCCATCAAAATAGTCATGTGTTGTCACCCGGAGATAAAAATTTACTGTACAGAAAAGTTTCCAGTGGTGGAAAAATAACCAACCAAGGGTATGTACACATTTTCCCTGGCCAGATTTGAGAACTTTTAAATAGATTGCGTGAACATTAAAAGGGATTAGCAAATACTCTTTTTTTTCAATCAGGCGCAGAACCTGTCGCGCTCCTAGCCAAAATCACGCAGACATGTTCCAAAATATTCCACGCGCCATGGATCTTGAGGAATGAATTTTCAAAGTAGACAGTTTAATCTCATATCCTCTAGTACTGTGACGTCAACAGAAGACCAGGAGAACCAAACCAGAACCTAACCAGTTGGTTAGCTGTCTAGCCTGTGTGCTCTTTGTTTTTTTTGCCCCGGATGGGTTCGCGTTTGTTGCCCCGCTTGTTTTGTCGATGGATCCCAATAATCCAGGCTTCCTAGTGCATGTTTTCGGGCAGCCAGCTTCCGTTTTTTTTCCACCAATGTCCTGGTTTGCACTCTGTAGCATCTGGCTAGCCTGCCGTGCTCATTTGGTATATTTACGGCTATGTTTGTTGTCATGGCTGTTATTTTTGTTGGTGGTTCCCAGTTATCCTGGCTGCCTAATGCTTGCTCTTGGGTGGCCAGCCTCCTGTTTTTCTGCCGATCGGTCCTGGTAAGTTCTTTTTAACCGCCCGACTATTCTGCCACATCCCGGCTGGTTTGGCCCCGGTAAGCTCTCTGCGTGTCGTTTTATGCCAGTTGGCCCCATTTTTGTCTGCTCACCCGTTATTCTGCTTTCACCTGTGACACAAGTCCTAGACATTTTCCAGAAAAACTTGCAAAACTCGGCTCCAAACTCTCAACCCTTTTCGACCAATGAACATGTAAAGCAATAAGGTGCTGGTGCGCCTCACGTGACGTCACAGCTCCGGAAGTCAAGGACCAAATATGGAGCATGGCAACAATTTCACATCACCCAAATTGAATGACTTTCAATTCTTTAAAAGGCAACAACATGAAAATTTGAAAAAGAAGCACGACGGGAGGGAATGGCGTCACTTTTTGGGCTTTCCTTTGTCTTTTAAGGCGACGAAGTTCGGAAGGCGGGGGAGACGAACCCCGGCACCAACTTTTCCTAGGAGGTTCGGTTCGGCTAGCTAGCATCTAGCTAGCGGCTAGCTGCTCAGCCGTCCATTAGCAAAATAAAGCGAAGTAGAGATAGTCAGTGGAACTTTGAATTGAAAACTTTCAAGTTGAAAAAGTTGAAGAAGTTAAAACTTACCGCTCAGCTGGAGTGGCCGCGGAAAGCGGAAGTGGGAGAAATGCGCCGATGATGGCGACTGTTGACAAGTGGAAGCGCCTGCGCAGCTTAGCAACTGATGACGTCATACAAACTCCGCCCACAGCTTGTGGAAACGCCTACAGAATCAGAATCTCCTTGTTTTTCATTGTGTTGCTACAAACAAATTACGGTTGCACTCCAGTAGGCAGAATATCATAAGTAGAAAAAAATAAAGTATTCACATCTCAAATGAAACAGATGCACAACCTGGATATATTGCACTCAGAGGGTAAAACGGGAAATGGACTGCATTTATATAGCGCTTAGACGAGTCACTGAGGACCTCCAAAGTTATTTGCAATGTACTTCACACTTTACCCATTCACTCACACACCGATGGTGGGGTCAGCCATGCTCTTGTATTCATTATCCGGTATCCATCCCGTCTGTCCTGTCCGGTTTCAAACCTGTCTGCCCCTGGGTTCCTGTTTTCCCGTGCCTGACTTCTCGGTCTCACTTCTTCTGCCCAAGAATCGCCGGTGTTTGTGTTCCCGCGCATGACTGCCCCGTTTCCGTAAAATAAAGCTTGGTTTGCAAATGTTACGCGTTTGGGTCCACCGTCTGTTCAGTTTCTGACCGTAGTGTAATAAAGTGTCTGTAGTGTGCTGAATGTGTGTGTGGTGTATTGTTGGCTAAAAAGCTGTTTAAGAGTCCGATAGCAGAAGGGTAAAAAGAGTTTTTTAGACGGGTTGTCCTGCATTTCACACTCCTGTACCTCTGTCCCGAGGGTAGTAGTGTAAACAGTACCTGTTGCGGATGTGTGGGGTCCTTAACGATGGAGGCAGCCCTCCTGTGGACTGCAGAGAGGGCAGTGGAGTCCTGGTGATCCTCTGAGCGTTCTTAACATTTCCCTGCAGGCGTTTGCAGTCCATGGCTGTGATATCCTTATAGCAACTAAAGGAATAGATTCATTATAAAAGTAATGAAGTGAAAACTAAAACTAATATTGTTGGAAAATTTGTGCGATAGTGACAACATATTCAGTGACACATTTTAATTATCTAACACTAATATCTATCTTTTGTTTTAGAGAAAAAAGTCTGGGAAAGAGACAGATAATTCGTTCAGGGGGAATAAAAAAGCCAGCATCTTGAATTGAATGCAGGACTGAGAGGATGTGGGAGTAAAGGAAATATCACTAAAATGACAGATACTTTTACCATCCTGTCTCAAAGACCCGTAATTCCCTACTCTCCGGTCTCCCAAAGTCTAGCTTTAAGAGCATGCAGCTGGTACAAAACGTTGCGGCAAAGTTTTTAACCAAGACGAGGAAATTTGATCACATGACTCCAATTTTAGCTGACCTGCACTGGCTCCATGTCATCGTAAGATGTATTTTTATGGCTTTCGGGGTATTTCTGATTTCATTTCCCCGTGTTCCTGCTCAAAGCCTTCGCTCGGAAAACTAATGTTCCCGAAAGGAGCCGAGAAGAAAACCGCAGGTCGGAGAGCGTTCCCCATCGGTGCCCCGGTGCTGAGGAATGTTCTGCCCTCTGAGATTCCATTGCAACCTCGGTGGGAGTTGAAGGATTTTATACATTTGACTATAAAGGATATTATAAAATTAACTACTAAGTAAGTACATGTACTTAATTTGATGCAGTAGAGAGATTCACTGACTGTTTTTATTCAAGGTACATTAGAAGGTTAGGCTGTCTGGAATGCATCAGACGTATTCCTGTGAGTGCTGACAGGAGAAGGCCAGACGCACAAGGACAAACATCGCGACGCCCTTCGGCGAGGAGGTGGTGAAGCTGGCGCCCAAGGGAGGAGCCGGCACACCGGCTTGTGAAAAGACGTGGGAAGATCGGAGATCGAGGGAGAACGAGAGAGAACGAGAGAGACGCTAATCTGGCTAATTCGATGAAGTTCGCTTAATTAAATTATTTAAGAAAATAAATCTGCCCCGGAGTGGAAAATATGGTCTCTTGTCCGTCTTTACACAAAAAGAAACGAGCATGCATTTTTAGGTGAATGAAGGCCATGTTTGGTTGATGGAGTCAGATAACTCATTGGAACAATTTGGTAAAGGATACATTTTAATAGTTTATTTCCTAACAGAGTGTATAGATTTAGGTTTAAAACCCACTTCCATGAAATAGCGTATATATAATCTTGAGCTCAGGAAGCGGTCAACTGGACATTCTGTTATTAGCTAGATTTTGTGTTAAGGATGTCTGTGTATGGTTTGTACAAAAGCCTTTGAGACTTCTTGTGACGAAGGGCCCAAAAAATGACAAACGTGACTTCACTTGACTGGGGAGTGAAAAAGACAGAAATCTACGTCAAGTGAGCTAGGTGGCGGTAATGCGCTAAAGTGGCAGATGAAGGCCACCGTCAACTCCAAGAAGAGGAAGAGGAAAAGGAAGGCTTCGTCTTCGCCGCCACATTGCAGCTAAGAAGAAGGCTGCGCTCCCCAAATCGGGAACAAGTCGCACTTGGCGACATTTTCTACCATTGGAGGAAAATATGGACGACGACGTGGAAGTAATGGACGTGGACGAAGACGGCCAAGTCATCCCGGAAGTGGCGCGGCAGCAGCAACCCGACATGGCGCCCGTCGGCTTTATGGGTATAAACAACAACATGGTGGAACGTTGAAGCGATTTGGTGCCGCCATCTTTTCTGGCAAGAAGTAAAGCGAACGTTTTAGACGAGTTAACGGCGCGTTTACGTTTAACTCTTCAGAGGAAAAAACAAAACATTTCACGAGCGCTAGTTGGCCGTGGACGCCTCTGATTGGTCAATCGCCGTACACGTCACACACTTGCAACAAGCATTCGTGTGAAAGTACACTAGTCGAGAAATGTCTTCTTACGTCTCTACTCTCAAGTCATGTTTATCCGTATAGCCCTTGATCACATGGAGACTGTTTTTCTTGTCCTTATTTCTATATATACATTCTACGACAAGTAATAACTTCAATAAACGTATTTTAAAGGTTTCACAAAATAACGTCAATACTACACAAATTTGTGGACATCGAGGGGAAAAAGAAATATTTTTGCAAGTGCTTGTGTTTTTGTTGCTTGCTGCACTCCAGTAAAGCAAAATGAAACACATCATGGATTTCATGGGAAGTTTGCGTGTTCTTCCCGTGCTTGTGTGGGTTTCCTCCGGGCACTCCGGTTTCCTCCCACATTCCAAAAACATGCGGAGGGATTGTTAAGCCAATCAGAATGCAGAACACCATACACAATGAAAATCGGCGTCTTAGCGAAACCGCGATACATAGATAGATAGATACTTTATTCATCCCCGTAGGGAAATTCACACTTCCAGCAGTCTACCCCGTTGTTTATTAACAGATTAACATGATGCCCTAGGGGTGCTTGTAGCGGAGTGGATGGCGTCACGCCAGTCCAAAAGTTCAACATCCCTGCGGCAGATGGAAAACTTTTCTTTGTGAAAATCCAGGGATACACCACCTCGTGTTAGCAAGTCCGCCTACTCACCGATTCCCCCCGGCTTTCGTGTCTCTGTTTAGCGGCGTTGACGCCGGATAGCTCCGGGTGGCTACACGTTAGCGTCCGGAATGCTAAACGTGAGCCACGTTTCCGCAAAACACAGCAACTGCGCTCCCTGTGCGCTTCGATGTTTTCCACCAGCGCTCGATGATTTTATTTGGTCGTGAGTTCGCATTTACCATGATTACGGATGGTACCGAAGACTTATAACGCCACTAGCCGCTTCGCTAGCTCTGGCTCCTCTTCCACGATAGGCCCCTTCATCACGCCGGCACGAGAATTCTTCAGGGCAAGGAGTTGAAATTCCTTGAATACATGCATTTTTTGTGCGCTAAAACCCATGTCCCATAGGATAGAAGTAATCCATAGTGTAGTGGTCAAAACGGGAAGAAAAAACACCGAAGATAGGAGCAGACAATAAAACAACAGGGCAGCTGCTGGAAAAGGCAACCGCTCGTGGCAGCGCCGCTTTGAACTTTAGTAATAGAGGGATTACTGTGGTATAAACACCTGGAAACTTGCCTTTATTTTGTCATCATTTGCTCTTTCTGTTGAAGTCGTCGTTCGCCATTGAATTTATGCAACGACGTTAATCGAAACGCAGATCATTTATACATTCCATTTGCTACTATCGCGAATTTCCACAGCGTCGTTGACCGCAATTGTCTGTCTTTGATTTGAGCAGGTGATCTTTTGTGGACGTACGGTTGGCACCTGGCCTTGGCTGTGCTGCTGGTTGGCGCGCTGCTCCTTTACCTGTCCAAGAGGAGGCGCCACTCCCCCGACAATGAGCCCTCCCCGCTGCAAGGTGAGCACTTAACGTTTCACCTTCGATGAGTTTTCCTTTTTGTTAGTGCTAAGTTCATAGTATAGTAGACACTCAAAATATGGAGAGAAGACATCATACACCTTAAAAAGCAAAATATTTTGTTTTTTTGGAGAGAAAGAGACATTCCATCATATTTGAGGGCTGCAACTCACCATTTTTGACAGTTCAACATACTTTGATGAATACACACACACACACACACACTGGGATTTAGGGAGTTTTCTTACTGGTAATCTACAGGGGAAACTTGACGAGAACGCAGAACAAAACAAGGAGAAGAAAACAAAACCAAAAATAAGATAGAAGTCGGGATCTTGACTGTCACCATTTGGATAGCAAAACCATGTTGGCCTTATATTTAGTGTAGATAAGATTTCAAGCAACTGGGCGGGATTTTGTCATTTGATGGAATTCCCCCTAAAGTCACACCGGTCCATACCTGACACCATGAGATGGACTTTGGTCTCGGTTCTGTGCCGGTGCCGGCGGCGTGCATTTCTGATGTCTTCGCTAGTAGAGCGGCGGTCCTGTCGTCTGTAGGCCCGGTCTAAACCAGGAACACTGCTTGGCGTTAGAGCCGGGGTTCTTTGCTGAATCTCTCCATTTTGGCCGCGGGCCTTAACAGGCACCGACGCCGGCTGAGCAAGGCTCTCCCGTTGCCCGCTTTTTTGGGACTCGGTCAGAAGCCTTTTGGTTGCTTACCGGCCGGGATTTGGTCCGGTGCTGCTTGTTTGGCCGGAACCTGGCCTGCTGGCTTCCGAGAACTCTTTCGGCCTCTTGTAAACCAGACTTTATCTGTTTTCTTTCAAACTAAAATTCAGGTGCTGAGACTCTGGGACATCGTCAAGGCGATCCGGAATCTTTTATCGTTTTACAAATGTGGGTTAACGCGTCACGCCCAGTTGTGACCAGATTGTTAGACCGCAGCAGTCGAAGTAGAACATAGTATTCTGACACCGTTTCAACATTGCAAAACGGAATTCTGACCCAACATTAATTTATCTACGATTTACATAAGCTCATTTTGATCTCCGGGACAGACGTACTGATGAAAAGAGCCGTATCTGGCTCGCGAGTTGTAGGTTGCCTACCCCTGATGTGAAGGGTTCATAATCATCGAATGATAAAGAAATGCGACAAAACTACCACTGTTGAAATACTACAAAAAGTCTACAAAGGTTTAACCAAAATACTAGTTTGAAAATACTTCAAAATAGAATAGAATAGAATATGCCTCTATCGTCATCGTTACAACATGGATATGCTGTGACAACGAAATTGGACGACTCCAGTTTCACATTTACAGTGAGGATAAGGAAACAAAGAGATAAAGGAACAAAGAACTAACTGACTTTGTTGTAAGTAGGCTTTGTTTTCCTTCTTGGGGGGTGGGGGGGGTGCAGGGGGTAGTTAGGGTCAAACAGAGTTGCTGTTTTGGGAGGTGTACCCGCCTTTGGCAACATGAGGTGGACTAATTCATTAAACTGCGGCTCATTTTTCTCTTGCGCTTCTCTCGCGTGCCGGATTGAAATCTGGGCGTGCCCGATTCAGCTCGCGGGCTGCACTTTTCCCACGCTTTTAAATGGAGGCGGGGGCTTCAAAACGGCCCTGTGCTGCGGCTTTGAGAGCCCCAACGGCTACCGCGTCCCTTTTTGTTTTTGTGACACGGCGCGATCTCATTGGTCAGACGCGGAGGCGGTGGCCAGGAGGCAGGAGGCCATGATGGCCGCCAGGACTAAGATGCAGCTGGAGCAGGACAAAATGGCTGAGGTTTACAGGGAGAAACGCAAGCAGGTGAGGCGCGCCTCACACCAGACACCTCTGCCCGGCACCTTTGTCACCTGTCTGTCCTCGTACGTGTCGCCCTCTGTGTGTCATCTGTATGTTACCTGTCTTTCGCCTGTCTTTCGACTTCACGTCATTTGTGTGTCACTGGTGTGTTGTGTTTCTGTCCTTTTTGTGTATTACCCGTCCGTCGCCTTATGTTTTCCCCGTGTGCAAATTGTGTGTAGCCTTCCCCGTCGCCCTCTGTCACGCTAGCGTGTCACCGGTGTGTTCTATGCGTGTCACATGTCCCCTAGCAAGAAGAGGAGAAGCGGCGTCAGAAGATCGAAGAGTGGGAGAAGATGCAGCAGGGAAAGAGCTTCAAAGGATTTTCCAGGCGACTGCAGGAGGTCAGACCCCGGCCCCGCCCACACCCGTTTGTCGCCAACCGCTGCCGATGGCCATTTTGCTTTTCGCGTCGCGTGTAGAGGAGGACGCCTTTCCTTTGTAGGAAATGGCGCCAACGGTATCGAGTATCTAACGTACTGAAAACATTTAAGAGGCCCTTCTAGAGGAGAAATGAGTCTATGTTGGTGCCAACGTGATTCACATAATACTAAACAGAAGCAAAACTGCAAAAAAAGTTTCAGTATTTGTACCTACTAACTTACCTTGTAAATAGTCTTGCTTCTTCATACTGAAAAAAAAACCGACTGGGCAACTATTAGGCGTCAGGAGCTACATCGGGTTCCAAAATATAGACTCATACGTGCAGACATCTAAATGATACATATCTTTTAATGTTTGTTTTGAAATAGGTGACTTTCATCAAATTGATCTTGACAATTTAAGCAAAAGAATATATTATTAGGACCCTGTTTTAGGTACTACCTTTTGTATTTAGTTTCGTAGTAATACTGTAGTTGTGTTCTGTTATGATTTACGTCATATTTCTGTTGGATTTTTGCATGATTACTCTTGTATTTTTTTAGTACAACTCGTTTTATTTTCATAGTGTTTCTCTATTATTTACATCGTCGAATTTTGTAGTGCCTATGTAGTATTTTTGTGGTATCACTGGACTTAAAAAAAAAAAAAAAGAAAAACACTTCAATGGAATTACCATCTGTGTAGAATTTTGTAGTATTTCTGCTGTGTTATTTTTGTACTATTATTTATTTTTATTATTTTTACTATTAAGTTTTTTTTAAGTATTTCCATAGTAGTATTTTAGTAGTATTGTAGTATCTTTTTAGGTGTATTTCTGTAGTGTTTTTGAAGTAGTTTCCTTCTATAACTAGTTGTATTTCTGTTGTAATATTTCTTTAGTGGCATTTTTGTTGGCGTCAGGGGCTTCATTAGGGCGGCAGTAGCTCAGGAGGTAGAGCTCGTCCTGGGATCAAGAGATCCCAGTTCGAATCCCGGCTCGTCCGTGTTACATGTCGAAGTGTCCTCGGGTAAGACACTGAACCCCTAATACCCCCAATAAGCAGGTTAGCGTCTTACATGGCTGCAATACAAGGCCGCTATTGGGAAATGTGGAGCACATTGCAAAGCGCTTTTGGAAGTCATTGACTTGAAAAGCGCCATAGAAATGCAGATCGTTTCATTTCATTGTTTTGTAGTGTTACTTTAGGAGTATGTATTTTCATTTTATTTTTTTCAGAATGAAAGCAAAATAATATAGGCAGTTTCTGTCCTTAAGCACTAGATTTGACATATAGTTTTGTAGCCAGGTTGCAATTTTTCCGTAGTAGTCTTTTTGTTGGAGACACACAAAGGGACGACGGGGACAGGTTTTTTTTTTTTTTTTTTTTTTTTTTAATCAGTCGTACTTTATTTAGGATTGCAGGTATTGTCATTATATTATGAGCTTTATTCCTGCTTTCCCACACATCTGATCGGAGGATACCAAATAGCACCGACCCCGCCTCCACGATTACCATTCGATCGAGTTTGACGGTTTATTAAGCCCCGCCCTGAATTTGTGTCGTCCAATGGCAGAGCAGCGAGGACGACCCCTCGGCGGCCGCCTCAAAGAGAAGCAACAAGACGCCGTTACGCGATTCAGGTGAGACTTCCCGTTGGTTGTCATCGGCGATGGGCGGAGTCTGCGGCCACGCCTAACTTGCGACGCGTTGTGGTGCTTTTCCAGATTACAGTCCTCTGAGCGGCGGGGGCGGAGCTTCGTGCTCGTGGAGGCCCGGGAGGCGGGGCCCGTCCTCGGGCGGATGAGGTTAGCGCCGGCGCTAGCTTACGCTAGCGCTCACTGGCGGCCGCCCCGCCCGCCCGCGCGGGCTAGCGGCTAGCTCCCCGGAAGGAAGGAGCGCCTCTCTCGCTACACTCAACCCGACCGACTCCATCCAAATTTAAAGAAATGCCTTCCATTTTTATACCTCTCCTTTTCTCCCCCATTCTTCTTTCTGCTCTTTATTTACTTCTTATTCCTTTCATCTTAATTTTTTTCCCCTTTTTTTTATTTTTCTCTTTCCTGTCTTTCCCCCCCATTCTTTTTTTTTTTTTTTAGTCCTTTATTTGATTTGATTTTGTTTTCTACTTCGTTTTTTCCTTTTCTTTTTCATCGTATTTGAAAAGCGAGGACCGATCCCTAGGACACGAGGAGCAAAAGGGCGTGCGCCTCAGGACCCGAAACGGCGCCGCCCGCACCGAGAGGGAGCGAGCGGATTGTTTGCAGAGAGTGCGGTAATCCCCTAGGGGGCGCCAGCAGCCGCCGGCCAGAATGACGCCGCGCTCGGAAACGGTCGCCGATCAGCGAGCGAGGCCGATGATTGGTCGGCGCCGGCCGGGGCCGCTGTCTCGCCACCGCGTGCCACATATTTGCCCCCGCCCTCCCTATTTTGGCCCCGACGACGACATCCGTTCGGCGGTGAAGCTGGCTTAGCGTGGGGCGAGCTAACCCCTTCTTCTGCTGAATGGAGAGGGCGGGCTCAATGGAATGGGCGGGATTTGAACAGGAAGTAATGCCCTTTTCCAACCTTAAACGCCCAGAAAAGAAAATGTTCTTATTTTGATGCAGCAATAAAGGAAATCTTTCAACTTTGGAGTCTGCCTGAAAAAAAGTGTGGTCATTTAGCAATCTCTTGGAGGTGGAAAACAATGATTCTCATGTAGTGGGTTTTACATAATTCACCCACGGAACCATTGTTTAGTTAGCGAGTTCCTAGGGGGACTCTTAATTCGGCCGGCTCGAGCCGCTCTCTTATTTTGTTTTGTTATTGCAAGTTTAACTGTCATTAAAGCAGCTTTCGTTGGCACCTTTGTTTGACACTCCGCCTACGACTCCCGTCTCTGCTCGCTACACTCACTTTTTTATTTGTATGCTTTAGTGCGCTTTACAGCTACGTTACACGTGTACTAGAATGACAATAAAGTAGATCTGAATCTGAAGACGGGAAGAAAAGTGCACGAATGAGCGTGTCCTAGTGGCG
Source organism: Urocampus carinirostris (assembly GCF_059441175.1). Taxonomy (NCBI): domain Eukaryota; kingdom Metazoa; phylum Chordata; class Actinopteri; order Syngnathiformes; family Syngnathidae; genus Urocampus; species Urocampus carinirostris. The sequence goes on along the minus strand of NC_142352.1, from coordinate 111,239 downwards.
AAAAAACGCTACCGCTGGTTTCATTGCATTTGCTTGTGAGCGCTCGCTTCTTAGCTTAGCACCGTTTACATCTGCCGCAGCGAGGTCATTTCAGACCTCCGTCCATCATCTGCAGCGCTTCTCAGTAGGGTCGCGGGGGTGCCGGAGCCCATCCCAGCCATCCTCGGGCAGTGGGCAAGGGACACCCTGAACCGGTTGCTGGCCAGTCGCAGGGCACCCAGAGACAGACAATTCACTCGCTCATCCACCCTTAGGGAGATTTCGGTTTGGCCAATTAACCCGACGTGCATGTTTTTGGAATGTGGGAGGAAACCCACGCAAGCACGGGAAGAACATGCATACTCCACACAGGAGGTTCGATCTCATGACCTCAGAACTGTGCACCACTGTGCTGCCTATTTCAGAACTCTTTGTGGGAAAAAGAAACTCTACTTCCATGCTTTTGTTTTTAGGGCTTGCGCCTGGTATACATCCACGGTTACTTGATATTGCAAGACAGTTCATGAGACATTGTGTGGCAGCTTAGTGGATGGGTGCGAAGTGTGCAGCTCCGCAGTGCAGAGGTCCAGGGTTCAATTCCAGCTGCAGCAGAGGAGTTTGCGTGTTTTCCCTGTGCCAGGCACTCCAGTTTCCTCCCGCATTCCAGGTTGGTTGGCAGGTTGAATTTGTTCCGAAGCGTGTGAGTCAGCTGTCTGTCTCTGTGCGCTTCGTGACCGGCTGGCAAGCAGTTGGGGTGGCCCCCTATCCACTGCCCTGAGATCGTTGGGATGGGCTCTGGCACCCCCGTGACCCTACCGAGGATAAGCGGTGCAGACAATAGATGGGTGAATGGAATTGCATAAGACATTGTGTATTAAGCGCGTCCTAGTGGGAAAGAAAAGCAGGAACAACGCTGCTTCCGGTTATGACGCGAATGCTTTTGCTTTTGAGTGCTCTTTTCCGGTTTAGTCCTGTCCACATCTAAAGTGACTTGATCTCGCGAGACAGTAAAAAGTGACGAGTGCTCTTTTTCCCCAGCGGCCGTGAACGCCGCTCGAAAACTCTCCGGAGGAGGCGCGTTCACGCGGCTGGCGGAAGGTCCCGAGCTCTCTTCGGCTGCCGTGCGCGCGCACGTCAACACGACGACGCGAGCGCTTGAGACTTTTCCGCTTTTCTCCACTCGGTCACCGGAACCGAACCGTTCCGAACTTAGGCGGAGCCAGTCTCGTTTTGGCCTCCTTTTTGGGGATGCTCCGAGAAGAGGAGGAAGGAGACGAAGCTCGGCCGACTCTCGGACTTTTTAGCGAGCGCCTTTAAATTGGACTAGAGCCGGGATGGCGCCTCGGAACCGGAGAGCTTGGTTCGGCGTCCTTTTGGGTCTGGTACTCGGCTTCACTTTGGCCTCCAGGCTGCTTTTGCCCAAGGCCGCCGAACTGGCCCGGACCAAGGCCGGTTCGCTCTCCGCCTGTCGCTCGTGGACGCCGAGCCGCGGCGGTTCCGCCGAGGCGGCCTCGCCGACCCCCGAACCCGGTAACGACGAAGCCAGCGACAACTTTTTGTTCGTGGGCGTCATGACGGCTCAAAAGTATCTGAAGAGCCGAGCCGTGGCCGCACACAGGTACGTTCCCCCGAACTCGGCGCGATTTCGTCGCGTTTGATGGTCCCCGGAGTGCCGTGTCTAGTCTCGTCGCATACATAGCAATGAGGAGAAAGACTCTTCTATCCTTTTCGAATTCCCCAGAAAATACTCCCGTTTTGGCCAACACGCGACTTATTTGCGACCAATAAAAAGAGAATGAAGTAGTCAAATACAGGACGGGATACACGTCTCCAATGACTCTTCACTCGAGGCAGGACACAAAAGCAAATCGTTGAGCAAATCCACTAGCGAGAAACGACCAAAGCCAAGAGAGATAGGTGAGAAAATCAATGACAAAAAGCGCAACGGAACACAAAGCAAAAATGAAGACATTGGCGTCATACTAAATGACTGAATACAATACCAAGTACAAACACATGAGAAAAATGACCAAATACATGACTCCGTACGCAATGGGAAATGGTCTGCATTTCTAGAGCGCTTTTCAAGTCAATGGAGATATTTACAATTTGCTTCACACTAGCTCATTCACACACAAACCAACCAATAGCCGTGTCAGCCATGCAAGGCTACTGCCTGCTATCGGGGGCGTTAGGGATTCGGTTTCTTGCCCGAGGACACTTCAACAGATGAGAAAAAAACTAGGAATCGAACCTACGACCCCTCGATCCCGAGACCAGCGCTCTACCGCCTGAGCGAATGCCGCCCAATCTTTCTCTCGCTTCAGTTTCTTTTCAGTTTGGAGGAGTTGTTGAGTTGGAGATTGAACACTTCTAAATACATCAGAAAATCAAATAGCGATCAAATACACAACAAACGAGAACTGAATAGATCACAACATTCACGACTCAAAACATGACAAAACTTAGAAAATACAAGAGCAGAAAAATGACAAAATAAATGACAAATGATTTTTTTACAAAATGACAAAACAAATGACAACATTTACAACTCAATAGATGAGTCATGTTTATTTGTGACTCCTTCAATCCCAAAGAGTCTCAAAGGGCTGCCCAGACCACAGATGATTGCAAACCACAAACTATCATGACAGCATCCCCTGATCTAAAATCTACATGAGGGCAAATAATACACATATTATCAACATCAAATATAGGTTATTCATATGAGAATAGAATAGAAGTGTGTTTTAAGCTTAGATTGAAACATTTCCACTGAGGTTGCAGATCCGATCTCAGGGGGAAGAGCATTCCACAGCACCAGGGCCCTCAATAGAAAACGGTTCTTGGCTCTTGGGATCACGGGTAGACCGGCGTTTTCAGAACGAAGGCTCCGGACCGGAACATAGGGGGGAATAAAATCTGAAAGACATGAGGGAGCAAGTCCATGCATGATTTGGTATAATACCAACAGAACCTTCAAATCACATCTTAAGCTAACAGGGAGCCAATGCAGGTTAGCTCAAAGCGGGGTCATGAGAAAATATAGAAAAAAATATGACCAGAAAAATGAGTAAATATATGAGTAGATACTCTATATATTTACAACAAATAAATGACCGGCTTGACGACAAATAAATGAGCGAATACGCAAAAATATACCGCAAACGCATGACAATTGATAACCGACACGACTCAATATATGACAATACACAAATCGACTTGACGACATACGTCTCGTATTTTCCGCACTATAGGGCGCACCGGGTTATAGGGCGCACCCCCCAAAAATAGTTTTTGGTCCTTTTTTTGACATGTATAAGGCGCACCGGATTATAAGGCGCTACAACGGGAACGTGGACAAAACAGTCAGATGATTCAGTCCAACTTCTTACCCCCTTAACATTCCCAAAGCTTGCAAAGAAGCAAATACGTGTCGTAGACATGTGCGGATGCGGTGTCCGTACCATGTCACTCAAATGCATCCTTCCATCATTCGGAAGGTTCAAGTCTTGGGATTCAAGAAATGCCAAACATTTCTATGTTTCTATTTTCGCTCACAACTTTACTGTGCATATGACAATAAACACTTGGAATTGAGTTGAATTCACTCAACTCATCACAGCAACATCAAGATCGTTCTAAAACAAGATACCGGGAAAATATAAAGCCGCATAGCTCACCTAAGTTCTCACGTTCAATAATGATACGCAATCATGGTCTTCTTACAACCGTGAGTGAAGTAAATCCAGGAGAGTAGAATATTTACAAATACAGACTAATGAAACATGTTTCTTTATAGCGTACTTTAGCAAGCTTGCTATGCTATTGTTAAACTCGGCCGATTGCAGGGTTTGTTTTGGCGCTCTAGCCAATCCGAGGCTCCGAATAACTTCAGCCGATAGCGATCGATTTAACGGATGTTTGACACATCTTTTTCGGCCAATTGCAGGGTTTGTTTCGGCCCTCTAGCCTATCCGAGGCTCCGAATAACTTTAGCCAATAGTGATCGATTCCAATGATGATTGACACATTGGTTAGCCATTGAAACGCCGGTATATAAATCCCAGCATACACCGCGGACTACTCCGCGTTCGGGGGGAAATCGAGTCGGCGGCTGTTGCGTACGTTGCGAGACCTTGTGATTTAATGTTGAGCCATATATAAGGCGCACTGTATTATAAGGCGCATGGTCAGCTTTTGAAAAAAAATAAGACTTTTAGGTGCGCCTTATAGTGCGGAAAATACGGTACATGAGATCAATGACAAAAGTAGAAATATACAAGAATGAGGCTAAAACGACTTCAAACGTGACAAATACAAAACGATGAAATGACAAATTCATGAGAAATGTGCAACAAATGAATGACATACGATACAAGCCTAAATAAAGAAGAAAATTCTCAACTCAATACATGAGAAACATTGAGAAATATCCTGAGCCGAAAGATAAGAAAATACACAACTAAATACCGATCGACAACAAATATAAGCGGATACGCGACAAATAATCAACAAAAAATGAATGACATACGATAAAACACAGGACTAAATAACCAAATTCTCAAGTAAGACAAAAAATGACACGAGAAATGGCCAAAATGCAGGAGAAAAAGCGAAAACGTCGCCGCGTACTTGTGGGAAATCCGGGCTTTGTGGTAAAATCCGCCTTCTGGGTCGCTCAGGACTTGGGCCCGGAGCGTACCGGGCCGCGTGGAGTTCTTCTCCAGCGAAGGTTCGGAGGCGGACTCCCCGCTCCCGTTGGTGGCGCTGAAGGGCGTGGACGACGCCTACCCGCCCCAGAAGAAGTCCTTCCTGATGCTGAAGTACATGGCCGACCACTTCCTGGAGCGTTACAGTTGGTTCATGAGGGCCGACGACGACGTCTACGTCAAGGGCCGCCGCCTGGAGCCCTTCCTGCGCTCCCTCAACAGCAGCGCCCCCCTTCTCCTGGGCCAGACCGGCATGGGGGCCCGGGACGAACTGGGCAAGCTGGCCCTGGGGCCCGGACACAACTTCTGCATGGGCGGCCCCGGCGTGGTCATGAGCCGCGAGGTCCTCCGCCGGGTGGCCCCCCACCTGGGACGGTGCCTGGCCCAGATGCACACCGCCCACGAGGACGTGGAAGTGGGACGCTGCGTCCGCAGGTTCGCCCGGGTCCAGTGCGTCTGGTCCTACGAGGTAGGCTCGCCCCCGACTCCTTCCCCGTGCTCGCCCCGGGGGGACTTCCTGCCGCTCGTGTCGGAGAGGGGCTGGTGGGGGAGGGATCGAGTGAGAGGAAGCGAGACGGGGATAGTGTGGGGGAGAAGGAAAGAGATGGAAGGAGACAAGGAAAGGTAAAGAGTGATTAAAGGGGAGGGAGCGAAAGAGTGAGGAGAGACAGGTGGGAAGCGAAGAAGAGAGACGAGGGAAAGCAAGAGAGTGAAAAAGGGATAGTGAGGGAGAGAAGAAGAAAGAAGGGGGGGTAGGGGAAGGGAAAGTAAGGACACGGGGGGAGACAAGGCAGGGAGCCAAAGGGGAAAGACAGGGTGAGGGAGGGAAAGAGTGAGAGGGGGCAAGACAGGGATAGTGTGGGGTAGAAGAAGAGAAAAGGGGGTTGAAGGAAAAGAGAGGAGGGACAGGGTGCAGAGGGGGATAAAGAAGGATATGGATGGAGTGACATGGGGGAAGGGAGGGGGTGATTAAAGGGGAGGGAAGGAAAGATTGAGAAAAGGGGGGGCAAAAGAGGGATAGCGGAGGGGAGAGGGCGATACGAGGGGGAAGAGAGTCGTAGAGACGAACTCGCATGTATCAGTGGCGATCATCGACCCGTCTCAGGTTTCGTTCAGGTGCTCGAAACGCTTGAATTTTACGGTTTTGTTTTCAAGGTCGTGAAAATGCTTGAATTTGGGTAAAGTGCTTGAAAATCCTTGAAATTCTTTCCATTGCCACGTTTCGTAGCTTTCTGACTCGATTGACAAAGTTTTTAAACGAGGGGGGAAAAGTGTGTGTGAAAATGACGTCGACGGTGGCTCCAGTTCTTATCGTATTGTCATGCGGAGCATCCAAGATGACCGCTTTATCATATTAGTCAAGGGAAATGGGTTTATTTCCAAACAAGCGTTTTTTTTTTGGCTCGGCTCGTAGAGAAGAGCCAACTCTTTTGGCTCCCAAACGGCTTTTCTCATTTTTGTGTTTTTTTTCAAATCACAAAACATGACGCACCAATAGATTCAGTGATTCGTCCCTGCAAAACACATGAGCTAAAAAGGAAAAATAGCAAACGTCAGCTAGATGCATGCAAAATCATCTAAAAAGTCAACTGGATAAGAGTTGCTGAATAGCTGAAACGCTGTGAAGATCGCCATCTACAAAGCTAAAAAAATTGCCAGACAGCAAGCCAAAAAAAACGGCACATTTTTGGATCATTCGCTTTATAAAACCAATTCATTGAAAATAGGTTTGTTGGATTTTCGGTCAAATAAATAAAAAAAGAAGCTGAATAAATACATGTGTTTATTATCTGAATAGATTTTCATTCTATTCTCTTAATAATGATCAATACCTGAATGGATTTGTTTTGTCCATGAAGCCCTTAAAATGTCAAGTCCCATTTCTTTGTTTGGCCCTTAATCAAAAGATGTCTCAATGGACTGCACAGGTTGCAATAACACCATCCCCTGACCTCAAACCAACATGCGGGCAAGGAAAAACTCAAAACCTTTTGTGTCATTCGCGAACGTACCGGCTCTATGAGCCAGCTCTTTTAGGGGCGGCAGTAGTTTAGGAGGTAGAGCGCTCGTCTTGGGATCAAGGGATCCCAGTTTGAATCCCGGCTCGTCCGAGTTACATGTCGAAGTGTCCTCGGGTAAGACACTGAACCCTTAATACCTCCAATAAGCAGGTTAGCGCCTTACGTGGCTGCAATGCTGCTATTGGGAAATGTGGAGCACATTGTAAAGCGCTTTGGGAAGTCATTGACTTGAAAGCGCTATAGAAATGCAGATCATTTCATTTCTCTTTGACCTAAACGACGGGAGCCGGTTCCCCGCTATCCAGGAGCTGGCTCCCTTCTCGTGCAAAGAAAAAAAAAAAACCCTCACTTCGAGAAAGTTATGTGTCATTCGCAAGTGTGGCAATTCTATAAGCCAGCTCTTTGATCTAAACGACAGGAGCCGGTTCCCCGCTATTCAGGAGCCGGCTCCCTTCTAGGTCTGTGCCGTTTGCATAGAACACAGCTGTAAGAATAAAGTGAACGGAGTGAAAAACTGGAGCCGGCTTCCCGCTCATCACCAGCAAGCTCGGTTTGAGACGGTTATGTGTCATTTGCAAACGTAACGGCTCTATGAACCGGCTCTTTCTATCACTTTTTCTCTAGGGAAGGCGCATGCGATCGCTCAATATGTGCGGTGTCGCCTTTAAGAGCGCAATAAGGAGAACAAAAGGAAAGGAGTAAAAGCAGGACCCGTTTAGATGATATCGGATCATTCTGTTCATAATGATCCATTATTATGATTAGTCATCTGCAACCAAATATCTTGAGCCAGCTTAGCGGAAAGAGCTAACCCTCACCGAAAAGGGAGCCCCGGTTCCCGTCACGCCGACCCGAGCAAATAGTGGATTCGGCTTATGTCGGACCCTCGCGGGAAGTTTGCCAATCGAGCAAGAGGCAGGGTGGTGAAGGCGGCCATTTCTGTGCTCCGAAGTTTCTTCCCCGCTCACTATTTCACGGGCGGGGGCGGGTTCTCACGTGGAGCGCGATGGCCACCCTCGCTCGGCACGCTACACGCACGCTGAGAATCCCGGACGTTTTTTTATTTTTTATTTGACCGCTCGGCCCTCTCGGGCCCGCGTGCGGGGGGGCTCGCAGCGGGCCCCTCCCCCGATGCCTCTGAGCGCCCGGCCCCGACCTCCCTGGCCGCTAACATCCAATTAGCGCGGCTTTGCGGCTAAGCGTCTTAAGAGTCGGGCCGCCTTGGCCGTCTCTGCGCACGCGGCCGTCGTGGCGCCATCTGCAGGTGGCGGCTTCTAGACTCGAAACGGCAAAAGTTGTCTCCTGAAAGGCGTGGCGTCGTCCCATTCTGACAGCGCCGAATTTTCTTTGTTGTGGGCCGCGTGGAAGCCGGACAAGCGGGGGGCCTTGTCGCCAGCTTCACAAACTCCCGAACGTTGACGCTTTTCGAGTTCTGGCCCAGCGTTGGCCCATTTGGGTTAGGCTGAGGATTTTGGTTACGATACGGCCAGGGCTAGGAAACCCGCGGCTCGGCGATAAAACGCTATCCGTGCGAGTTCAATTCTGGTGAGCTCTATGTCGGGTTTGGCGTGTGCTTAGCCAAAGCATGCCGTTGGCTCCAATTTCCATAGGACACGCTTTTCTCTACAGTTTACAGTCACCAACAGACCCCATTTTGGCTGTACGCTCGCTAAAGAATATGGATACGCAAGCTCATTCCATAATGCCTGTTCACTGTTGAGACACTTCATGATAAAAACCCACAGAACAAACTCCAAAACGCTTGCCAAGCACACAGAACAATTTGATGAGGTGAGCTATTCATACACAGCACGCTTCCCTCTCTCTCCTACGTGTCCACTGCACTGAGGGGAAATACTTCCTTCAACGTTTAGGGTTTCTTTGACCTAAAAGAGGAAAGGATTGAGGGCTAAAGGGTTAGAGGGGTAGCTTAAGGAATAGAATAGAATAGAATAGAAAGGGCTACTTTGATTTGGACTGGAAAAGTAGAGGGTTAGGATGTCTTTGGTTTGCGCTGGAAGGATCGGGGGCTATCGGGTTAGAGAGTTAGGGTTACGGGTCTAGGCTAGGGTCGAGGAAGTCGGGGCTTCTTCCGTTTCGACCGGAAAATCTGGGGTTGGCGTGAAAGCTCTGCAGCAAAAGTGAGCGTGAGCGGCGGGTGGCGTGGGAGGACCCCACCCAGCCAATTGCCAAAGTCGGCCACAAGAAGAGAAGAGGCCTTCCCTTTTTTGTCGGGCGTGGACGCGCATTCCGCCGTCTTTGCCGCGTGGGCGAGGCGCTAAGCCAGCCGACGGACGGCGTGGGCGTGCGGTCCCGCCCTTGTTTTCACGGGAAAGCCGCAGATGACGGCCGTGGCTTTTCTTTTGACGCGCTTGATTCACATATTTAGGCACCTTGTCATTTCTTTCAATTTTGATTTCGTTGTGTCGTTTGTCACTCCCGATTGTTCTTCAAACCAGAGGGGCGGGTCTTTTCACCGATCGGACAAGCGCGACGCTTCCCCTCAGTAGGGTCGCGGGGGTGCCGGAGCCCGTCTCAAGCTATCTTCTGGAAGGGCCAGGAGACTCCCCCAACTGCTCGCCAGACGGTCGCAATACATGAAAAAATACACAAAATCAACAAAATAAATGATAAAATAAACTGAAATGAGTTAATACACAAAAAGATAACAAAGTACACAAAATAAATGACAAAAATACATCCCAAAAATACACAATACCCGACAAAATGCAAGACTCAAATAATGGATCAAATACGAGACAAAATACAACAACTAAATGATAAACAGCAAAATATACTTTAAAATACCCGACAATTTATATATATATATATATATATATATATATATATATATATAAATGAATGATAAAATGACAAAATGCTGTTCGAATTTAAACTATAAAAATGTACCGTTTTCCAAATTGTTGGAATGCGTTATCTGACTCCATTAACCAAACACGATCTACATTCATCCAACAATAATGCGCGTTCGTTTTTTGAGAGAAAATGACCATGAGCCGGCATTTCCACACGGGGCGGATGGTTTATTATTCCTAACAACAGATCTAAGTGTCAACAGGAGACAGCCCCTATCCAAGTTGCCCGGGATCATTTATACATTTCAATAAACAAATCAAAGACATCCTACTTTTCCTTATTGGCTATGTGTCATCTGCAGCTAACTTTAGCCTTCTCTTATTGGCTCTCGTCTTCCCGCAAGATGGCGTCTCAGCTACTCCCACGGGCGTGCCAAGGCAGTTTTTTTGTGCCCAACAATCTCTGGTCGTCCTGCGTCGGCACACCCAGGCATCCTGTTATCAGAAGTGTCCCAGACAAAACATCTGCCGTTTATACATTCCACACAGCCTGCCCTGACCTTTTATTGTACATTGAATTAAAGCACAGTCAGTAAATATCTTTATTAGATTAAACTAAATACATGTAGTCAATCGCATAAAATCCTTTATAGTCAAATGTATAACATCGTTTAATACACAACAAAATTTCTAAACGAATCAATATTTTGCATCCATGTCCTATTTAGATGCGACATGATCGATCGACATGCGGTTTGATTTTAAATGCGTTTATTTGATGCTCTTTCTTTCTCCGCGTGTCAAGATGCCTTCTTCGCCTTTGGAGGGCGACAAAGTCGAATCATTCAAACCTGATATTCTTATCTATTCAAACACCCCAATGACAAAATATCTGTCTTTTTTTTTTTTCTATGTATGCGCGGCCATGTTTATCCTGCAGCTTTCTTGTCTTCTCACGTATATTGTTATGCCTTATCATCGCATAGTTTGCGGATGAGTTGTCCGTGTGAGTCGGGTGCGTCCGAAGGGAGCGCCGACGGTTCCGCATTCTTCTCTTTTTATTTCTTCGCTCGATTAAAAACAACAAAAACAAGTCTTTGTTTCCCTTTCCGCTCGGCGGCTCTTGTCGCTTTCTTCGCTTTCTTTGCTTTCTTTGCTTTGTTTTCCGACGCCTGTTTTTTTTCTCCCCTCCGTTGTATTCCTTTTTTTATATTTTTCTGTTTGCAAAATGGAAAGAAACAAAATCAGGTTTGGCTTTGTATTTTTCCATGTGCTTTGTAGCACCGGTGTCAGGTTGCACAGCGTGATACAGCCACATCGAGTGGTCTAACGATACGACCCGTCCCTTTGAAATCAGGGGTGTCTTGTCGGCCGGACAAGTTGATGAGAGAGAAAAAACAAAAATTAACGGCCACAATACAACGAGAAACAATCAAAGAAACGAATCAAAAAGAATCTAAAACAATGGACAAAATTTGACCAAAAAGAGAAAACAGGAAATGACCAAAGATGACCAAAAATTGACCCCGAAAAAAAACCCCGTCACAAGATGGTTTGGAGCTGTAATGGAGACTGAAGAGCAGAGGACAGAGCACGAAGCCTTGTCTTAGCATCTTTGAGACATTGTTGCCCACACGTATCGTTTGACCAAAGACGGTCTTGAAACAACCAACTAAAATTGACCGGGGAATGACCAAAATCAGACGTGAAATGACCCAAATCATGGGGAAAAAAGGGACCCAAAAACCAAGCCAAATTGTCCAAAAAACAAAGACTGGTGTCCTTTCAGATGCAGCAGCTGTTCCACGAGAACTACGAGGCGGACAAGAAAGGTTTCATCCGCGACCTGAGCGGCAGCAACATCCGGCGGGCCATCACGCTCCATCCCAACAAGATGCCCGCTTACCAGTATCGTCTTCACGCCCACCTGCTCGCCCAGCGCATGGCCGCCCTTCGCCAGCGGGCCTTGCGTCTTCACCGCGAAGTGCTGCAGATGGCCAAGCTGGGGGCCGGCGGGGCGCCGCCGGGGGCCGAGGACCGGCGGCTGGGGGCCCCGCCCTCCTTCATGCGTTACCGCCCCCGCCGCCGCCCGGACGTCCTCCGGTGGGATTTCCTGGACGCCAGACGCGTCTTTTCCGCCGACGAGGGCGCTCCCCCCCGGCGCGGCACCCACGCCGCGCAGAAACGGGCCCTGGACGACATCGTCCTGCAGGTCGGTCGGCCGTCCCCGTCTCGAAAGAGCCGTTTCCGAGAAAACGATCGAGCCGTTCCTGGCTATATACGTTGAATTTATTTGACCTAGAATCGAGGTTGAGGGCACTGAATGAACCGGCAGGGTGAGCCAGAGGTCTACCGAGAGTATTGCTTTCATCTTTTATTATACATCTGTAGAGGCCGGTCATCTGCCGGAACAAAAAAAAAACCTCGTCGTACCGAAGCACGCTTTTGGATGCCCGCTGTGTTTTTATTTTTTATTTTGAACGGTCCATCTGGCGACTTCCGTAACGCGATAATAAAAGGGAAACGAAAGATAAGCGAAGGAAATAGATAGGGTCTTGCCAGAAGAGTCTTTCGAAGGAGTCTGTAGCAGGAATGTATTTGTACCGAGGGATTCCGCTGACAGAAAGGCGGACAACGTATTCTCTATCCCTATTTATTAGAAAATGTCATGTTTGCTCTCCTAAAGAAAGCATATCATTTTCCACGATCAAACCTTTGAAAAAAAAAAACCCAGGGTGCGACTAGGGAGTGACGCAAAATGACAAATCGAGCGTCAAAAAGGCATCATTGAATGTCAGTCATGGGAATTCCAGCTCTTTTGCTCGAGGTGGCTCTTAGGGCTCAGCTGGCTGTTTTGCCGTGGAAAGTGATCAATACTCGAATCGATTTTTTTGGTCCATGAAGCCCTTGAACTAGGATTTTTAATTTGAATTTCTCAAATAAAAACGTATCATGCTATTCCTGCATTGTTAATAAACGATGACTGGCTTAATTATTGGAAGTAGAGTCTGAGCCAATGAGCCAACACCGATGAGCTCTTTTCAGAACAGGTCTGCAGGCAACACGGGGGTTTTCAGGGAGCACTCTGGTGCCCGCCGACCCTACCTTGGAGACCCCTGCTCTATACCATGATCAGACTGATGAGCAACAGTAAAACAGTAAATACAAGAAATCGGATGCGCATTTGGTAACGTACGTGGCGGAACTGAAACGAAAGTATTTGAACAACTCCTGTTTGTTTTTGGAACTGCACGCATTTTATTTTGAAAACGGCACAATCTGGCATCATGCTCCAGCTCTCCTTTAGAGACAAACCTAGGCGTATAAAATGTACTTTGCGTGTCGTTACAAGGTATCGGGGCGAACGTTACTCGAATCTCACAGAGGCGAGTCGGACCCCGTTTGGTCGGACGGGCCGACGCGCTTTCTCTCGAGATGTTCACGCGTCACCGAGCTCTCGCCACGATACGCGAATCGTCTTTGCGAATGGTCTCGAATGTCTTTATCCAACTCGACACGTTTTGGTACTTGATAGTGACAACGGATGGACCGATATAGGTTTTTCGCCGATACCGATAATTAGTTTTAAGAGGTGACCGATATCCGTTTGCTGTAAAAGCTTCAAAATTGGAGCCAGAAATGTTTGAACCTGCTAAGAAACCAGAAATATTTGTTATACATTGAAACAAGACTTTTAATAGCTCCCTGAAACCTTACAGTAAATCAATTTGAATTTAAACACATCTCCCGTGACTAATATTTCACACGGACCGAAAACTCGCAGTGCAGGAAATACGCGTCGAAAGGTACATCGGAACTCGATAGCTACCTGATTTTTTTTACGATTCATAAATATAAAATGAAACGTGACTTCAATTGACTTTAAAAAAAAGTGCATGGAATTATCAACAAAGCTGGAGGATTTGAAAATAGGGGTGCTCCTGTTTTAGTGCCAGACTGACCAACTTGTTTTATGATAAGAGCTAATCTTTCCGTCAAAACAAGTTAAAGACGCTTTTTGTGTTATCTCTTAATCGCAAACGTGATTTTTCTATCACGGACGGCGGCACGTCGTCACATGTTGGCTGAGCTGCCTCTCTCTCATGCTTCAGTGGCTCCGCCCCCGGTCGTTTTTTTCAATCAGAAGAGTGGGTATCGGGAGGGAGGAGTGGGAGAAAAAGAGGGAGAGTCTCTGACGCATGAAACGTAATCTTCGGCTCGTCGACTCAAGAAATGTAAAAAATGCCAATATCGCATCTGTCGACTTATAATATCGGCGCCGTCGTTTTCGCACGTCGGCGCTCGAGAAAGACTCTCGGCAGAGATGATATTTAGGTAAGACGCCTCACCCTGTTGGAAAAACGCGTCCAACGGACTATTTGGTGGAGTCACGTCCGGGCCCTACGCTAAATGTGGCGTTTGCCCCTCAGGTGATGGAGATGATCAACTCCAACGCCAAGACCCGCGGGCGCGTCATCGACTTCAAGGAGATCCAATACGGCTACCGGCGCGTCAACCCGCTCTACGGCGCCGAGTACGTCCTGGACCTTCTGCTGCTCTACAAGAAGCACAAAGGCAAAAGCATGACTGTGCCCGTCCGCCGCCACGCTTACCTGCAACAGACCTTCACCCGGGTCCACTTCCGAGAGGACCGCCCCGCGGAAGCCCCGGCGCCGCCCTCCTTCCCGGAGATGCCGGCGGCCTTCCGGGCGGAGGACGGCGCCGAGCGCCGGGACGAGAAGATCAACGTCCTGGTCCCGCTCTCGGGCCGCTACGCCGCCTTCGCCCGCTTCATGGCCAACGTGGAGAAGGTTTGCCTGATCCCCGGAGAGAACGTCAAGCTCCTGGTCCTGCTCTTCAGCGCCGACAACAACACGGAACGCGTCCGGCAGGTGGAGCTCCTGCGCCGGTACCACATCAAGTACCCGGGTGCGGAGCTGGAGGTCCGCGCCGTTCCCGGCCCCTTCTCGCGGGCGCTGGCGCTGGAGGCGGGCACGGCCGCTTTCCACAACCGTTCGCTGCTCTTCTACTGCGACGTGGACCTCCTCTTCGACGCCAACTTCCTGCGGCGCTGCCGGGCCAACGCCCGGGCGGGCGGCTCCGCCTACTTCCCGGTGGTCTTCAGCCAGTACGACCCCCGGTTGGTGTACGGCGCCGAGGGGGCGGGCGGCGCCGCCGACCCCTACGCCCTGGGCGCCGAGGCGGGCCTGTGGAGGAACTTCGGTTTCGGGGTGGTGTGCGCCCACAAGGGGGACCTGCTGCGGGCGGGGGGCTTCAACACCTCCATTCGGGGTTGGGGGCTGGAGGACGTGGATTTGTTTGACAAGTTCCTGCGCTCGGACGGCGCCGTCCCGTTTCGTAGCGTGGACCCGGGCGTGGTGCACGTGCACCACCCTGTGGCGTGCGACCCCCTACTGGACCCTAAACAGTACAAGATGTGCCTGGGGTCCCGGGCCTCCTCTCGGGCCTCCGTCCGGCAGCTGGCGCGCATCTGGTTGGACAGGAAGGGCCCGCTGCCCGCTGTTGTCTCGCGCCAGGCGGCGTGACGCCCGCCCGGCCAATCCCACCCGGCCACGCCCACCCGGCCACGCCCACCGACGCAAAAAAACCTTGCTCCGGCTCGTATTCTCTTTTCCTTTATAACAGGGCCGTCAAAAATGCGGCTCGCGGGCCGAGACGTGGGTCTCCAACTCGATCAGGTTGCCTTTTTTAGATGTTTTTTTCATTCTTTTCAGTCATGTGTACTTTCTCGGTTTCTCCAGTTTTTTTTTTCCCTTTTTGTTTGTGACAGGGTGTCAAGGATACAGCTCGCGGGCCATATCAGACCCGTCGACAGATCTGATCTACAGGGTTCATACGAATACATTTTCACGCTGTGTTTTCAAGATTTGAAAAGTGCTTGAACTTTTGTTGAAGTTCTTGCATATACTTGAAATATAAACACTGAAACCGTCATTCCAAACCCTGCCAAAAACCCAAAGAATGCTTCAAAACCCTAGTTTGTTATGGGTGCCTAAAGTCCTTGAAAATGCTATCACTTTAACGTTGCGTTCTCAAGGTTTGAAAAGCGATCCAATTTCGGGCAAAGTGCTTGTAAATGCTTGAAATGTTTGCCATATCCTGGTTGACCGCGCATTTAACGGAGACAAAAAAATCGATGACGCCCCACACCTGCTTTGCCGTGGCATTTCTTCTTCCGTCGTGACTGACGGCATCTGGTATTAGTTAGTAGGGTGTCGTCACGTGAAGCGCCATTGCGCCCTGGATGGCAGGTGAGGAGACCAAGATGTTCCTGGAGAAATTGGCTTAGAGAGTGAATTTGGATCTTCCGTGTCATGACCTCATGAAAAATGTGTCATGTCCCCGGCAATGTCAAGGCGCAACCCTACGCCCTTGAAAGTGAAACGAGCTCTATCCTGCCCCAAAATCTGTCCTATTTAGGAATAGGATCTAATTTGACGCGCTAGAATTTGGAGCTGTAGCTAAAAAAAAAATTCTCCTTTCGTAAATGGTTGCTTCTTTTCTTTGCGAGACGATCTGTAAGCAAAATAAATAGGATTACAAATGATAAGTATTGACATCTGTTTTTTATTTTAAAGGGACAGTGTGTAATATTTACTGCCTACTCGCGGTACAAAAAGCTTTCATTCAGTATAAACACACAAATATTGATTTAAATACGAGGCAAAAATACGTGAAAAATCATAGCAATGTTCATTTTACGATAAAAAATCATGGGTGCGGTCATTTGTTTTTATTTTACACCTTGTTGCCCTGTTGGTCTGCCGTCTTGTTGCTTGCTGTGGCACTGCTTTTCCTTCGCGTTAGACAACAGTGCCACCTCGTGGTGGAATATTACACACTTCGGCTTTAGACTTGCTTTTGTTTTTATATGAAAGGAAATGTCCCCAAATGTTTGAATATTTGCTTCGTTGTTGGCACGAAACTCACAATACACCATTTTCATTTCAGACACCTCTTTGATTCTGGATACAAATTAAAAATGGCTATACAAACAAACATGACTCGTTTTTGAAAACAGTTTTAAAATCTTATCTTGGAAAGAAAACACACGCCCACTTTACGCTATTCATGAATTAGCAACAAAAAAAGGATTATTTTGGTTGAAATGAAAAACAATAGAAATTGGAAAATAATCGAAAGCGAGTTTCGGGATCGGCGTTTGACACATGGTGACGTCACGTCCGCCTTTTACCGACAAGATGACGCTTCTTCCCATTTTCAACAAAAAAGGGAAAATAACTAGATGATTAAAACAAAAGTGAGTGACAAAAGAAGAACAGATTTACAAAAAGAAAAACAGAAGACGAATTCTACAAAAAGCCTTTTTCACATCTCGAGGTCACATCCGCTTCCGCCTGACAAGATGGCAGCGCCCTCCGTCTCACTTCGGGAGCTGGCGTCAGAGCTCGCCGACGTTTACCGCTCCTTCGCCGCTTTCTCCGGCTCCGCCGCCGCCACACCGCCGGAGGGAGACGCGGCCCGGACGGCGAGCGTTATTTTCTCCGGCGTGTGCGCGCCTCGCCGCTGGGGCAACGAAGCGACAGACGTCGGCCTCTCGGCCCTGACTCTGGTGGAAAGGGCGGTTGCCTCGGCGACGGAGACTTCCGCCTTCCACCGGAAGCTATTGGACGTTTTGCTTCAGGACTTGGACGTCGTGGCGGAATTGGTGAGTGACGTCACGTAGGACCGATGCTCCGACCAGCAAGTCATTTGTTGTAGTTCCTCACTACGTCTTTCAAAAAGTAACACAGTTAGTCAAGTCATGTTTATTTGTAGAGTCCTTAATCACAAGGAGTCTCAAAGGGCTGCACAGACCATTGCATACTACGTACTATTATGACACCGCCCCCTGATCTAAAACCAACAGGAGGGCAAGGAAAAGCTCATGAACCTCAGTATGAGGAAAATGAAGAAACCAGGAAGTAATATCCCTTCCACGATGACCAGGCCGCAATGGATGTAGTCATCGATTGACTGGACGGTAAACGCAATTAGGTACCTGGGAAAGTAACTCTGACTTCAAGTAAGTCGTAGAATTTGAAATGTTCTGAGCGGTATTCCAGTCAGTGGATGAGAGAAGGAGCGACAGAACCTCGTCCTATCGATTGCGGCAACACATTTATCCTACACTTCAAGTGCAACAAATCCAAACAGGAAACAATATTATGAAATAACAATTAGCATGTACATGAACTCTCACCAAAACCAACGTAAACACACAAAATGTACATCAACACGCACGAAAATGTGCGTGAACGCATATCGAAATATACATAAACGCACAAAACGAATGTTAAAACACAAGAACCTACATTCATGTGCACAAACGTACGAGAACGTACGTAAACGCACAAAACGTAGGTGAACCTACATACGTTTGCACAAACGTATGCAAACACACTCCGAAGCGTTCGTAAAAACATTCAACAATGTACGTAAACGGGCCCAAAGACGAAGGTAACGCCGGCCTTTTGACCGTCGGCAAAAAAGAACGAGTCGGACGAGCCCGTTACTGCCGAAATAACGCCGTTACGTATCCACGTTCTCGGCGACGCCGCTCAGAGGTCGGCCTCCCGAAACCTCCAAAGAGCCTTATCGAACATCAAAACGGAAACCCTGTTCCCAAGCTTTTTACAAACTGTCGGGAATGAATCCTCAAAATGTAGCGTTGACCTAATTGCTCCAATCAGTTATCTGACTCCATTCACCAAACACCACCTACATTCATCCAACAATTTATGCGCGCTCGTTCCTTGAGAGAAAAATGACCGGGGGCGGATTTATTCACAATAGCGGAACGAAGTGTGCCCTCAAGAGACGACCGAAGCGACGTTGGAGTGTGAGGGAAGCCTTCCTCTGAACTCCTTTAGCTTTTTCTTATTGGTTCGCGTCTCCCCGCAAGACGGCGTCCCGGCACCTCCCGCGGACGTGCCGAGCGGTTGTTTTGCGCTCAACGATCCCGCGACGGGGCGCCTCCGTGTCCGGAACATTCTGCGTCGGCACACTGGCGCGTCCTGTTATCGACGGCACTAGACAAAACATCATGCATTTCAAAACGGCCTGCCCTGACATTCAACTAAAGCACAGTCAGTGAATGTCTTTATTGCATTAAACCGAATACATGTTATTTGTAGTCGATCGTATAAAATCCTCGTAAGGAAGGCGGCACGTACCGCTCAACCATCTCGTCTTTGGAAAACCTTACGTACGACGGTGTCGCGTCTACACGCTTTTCCACCATCGAACGACGGCCGCTCCGGCGCGTGGATTTTTGGGCCGCGTCCGATCCGAGTCGATACAGGCTGGTATCGATCGATACGGATCCCGTACTTTTCGCTCGTCGACGTCACGACGGTCTCCTCGTCGACCCTCGTCTCGTTACTTTCGAAATATAGTGAACGCTGCAGCGCCGAGATTTCGGGCTCTACGTTTTTCTAACTTGGACACGGAGACAAATAAGTGCAGAAAATTCTACGTCCGTCTTTCTATTTCAACCGTTTGATACTTTTTGTCGTATTACTGTAGTCTTATTTTATAGTATTTTTTTTGTATTTCTGTAGTTGTATTATTTCTGCATTCGTATTGTTGCACAATTTATACTGTGTTTTTGTAGAATTTCTGTTGATTCATTTCTGAAGAATTATTGTAATACACATTCTGCATGACAGTATTTTCTTCATAATATTTTTATAGTATTTTTACTATTATTCTATTATTATATTACTGTGGTAATGTATTTGTAGTATTTAAAAAGTATCATTTTTGCAAAATTCTCACAGTATTTTGTGGTATTTCTGTGGTAGTCATTCTTTAGTGTTTCTGCAGTATGTTTTGTAGTTTTGATCGAGTATTTCTCTGTTCATGTTCTTGTCGTATATTGTACTATTACTGTCAGTGTATTTTTGGGGTATCCCTGCCGCATTTTTGTCGTACTATTTTAATTCTGAAGTATTTTTCTAGAGTTTTTGGAGTAGTAATCCTATATTTTACTCTTACCGTCGTAGTATTTTTGTAGTATTTCTTGACCGTGTCGATCCCAAGACAATAGTACGGATGATATCGCTATTCCGGCTAAAGTTGTTAACCTGCCGCAGGTGGCCATGTTTGACGCGGAAGAGCGACTTCTCGGCCACGCGGCCGCCAAGAGCGCCTCCTCGTGCGTCCTCTACAAACTGCGAGTGTCGGTGAGTACGAATGAACGTTTGAAAATGGCCCCGCCTTCCCCGACTCTTCCGGTTTTATCACAGGGAGCGTTTGTTTGACTTTTGATATCTGACGAAGAGTTTCCCGTGATGGATCCGAGAGATACCGCGAGTCTTAGCTCGGCGCTAGCTTTAGCCTTGTGGTTATACGTTGGCAGGTGAGGCACAGCTTCACCTGCCTTCCCTGCATGGCACATTTCTATTATGACACTGTCAGTAGAGTCATCATGCTCGGTTTCTCGAGTCAATAGATTTTGATGAGTTAATTCATGCAAGCTAAGGCTAACGGCCACAAATTATGTCGTTTTAGAATAGCTTAAGATAACTTAGTTTTTTTAACGCCGGTCAGGTGAGGCACCGCTTCCCTTGCCTATCTTACCGCATGTCACTGATATCAGCATCGTTCTTGAAATTGTGTAAGTAAAATTAAAAGCAACAGAATACATTATTTCATTCATAGCTAATGGTAGCGCCATCTCGCTATTAAAGCCAAACTGAACCAAGCTGAAACTGAGAGCGATCTCTTGCTATTCCCAGACAACATGATTGGTGCTAGTTAGCCTTAGCTAGCATCAATGGAGTCAACAAATCACAATGAAATGGCTAAATAAACTTAGCATTATGACGCTAGTGACAATGTCATCGTGGAAATCCGTGACGTGCAGTCAGGGGAGGCCGGTGAAGCCGTGCCTCATCAAGACAGTGCGCTCGACAGGCACTTTCTTTGCATTTTTTGTCATCCAAGTACTTCATACAAAACGATTTCCAGTCCTCGAGTACACGTTCAATATTTATACGTAGGGTTTCATAAGAGCCACTAAGTTCATTTCAGATAGGTGAGGCACAGTTTTATATGCCTCCCCTGACCGATATCGTCATCAATTACTCGTGGAAGCCGAGTTGGTTCAATGAAATCCAAAGCAATGGCACGAACAGACCTTCCTTCTGTAACGGAGTGAGGCACACGTTTCTCTTGCCTCATGAAAGAGAGCGATAGTGATTCGGCCTAAAATACAATACAATTAGAGATCGCGTTGGCGAGCAGGCTCATTTCTTTCTAATCTATTGAGGCTTTGATTTGAAAAACTCTAAGTCACCTTGCTGCCCCGGGTTCTGTTAATCCCCATGTGTCCACAGGGGGCGCCGGACCCGAGATGGCTCGAAAGTTGCCGGGAGGCGCTTCTGGTTGGGCCCGCCGGCCCCCGTCTGGACGCTAGCCTGTGGTCGCTCGCGAGCGTCCTGCGCCGACTGCTCCGGAATCGGCAGCGAGGTCAGGTTCGCCCCGGTTCACACAAACTCCACCTGTTCCGCCCACCGCGACACGGCGCTCCTTTTCCCTCGGTCAGAACTGGCGACCGCGACGACCGCGGCGTTCCGCGACGAGGTCGGCGCGGCGGCGGCTCGGCTCCTCGTCTTCGCGCCCGACTCGGCGGAAAATTGGGGGGGCTCGGCCGACAGCGTCTACCTCCTACTCGACCTTCTGGAGGTCTTCTCGGCGTGCGGCGATCTGGCTCCGGCGTGCGCTAACGCCGCCGCCTTGATGGGCGCGCTGAGCCGCGCGCCGCGCTACTTTGTCAGCAGGAGGGCGGCGCTCTTGCTGAAAAGGGCGCTGCTGCCGGAGGATCGGGCCAGCGGCGCCCGGGGGACGGCCTCCTCCTCGGCGGACGCCGGACCCCTGGCCGCCGCCCTCCTCCGCGCGTCCACGGACGATTGGCCGACGGGAATCCCCGTGGGGGCGGCCGCCGGTTTCGGCGGCGGACGGCGTGCGGCCGGAGACGGCGGGCGGGACGCCGCCGTGCTACGTGCCGTCAGCCTATTGGTCATCAAGAGCGTCCAACATCAAGTCATGTCCTCCGCTGCGGGTAAGCACGCCCGGCTTCGCCAATCCATACCTTCAATATGGCCGCAATGACCGCCCATAGCATCGTTGGGCTACCTATGGCCCGCGGCCATTCGGGCCTGCCGACTGAAGAAGAAATCGAATCAATCTGAATTTTTCCTCCTGTCCCTTTTAGCAAATATTTGAATATTTTTTGAACGGGGTCAGTTGAGGGTCCAATTCGACCTTGTGTCAACACCCTGTACTCAATGGTCTTATTTTGTCCTCTATGCTATTTGGAGGCTAATTGTACACAAAACACTGCCAATGGAACTGCAATCGCACTTGATTTTGGGGAAGCTAAAAAAAAAAAAAAAAACAGCATTCGGCATTTTGACGGATTAACAGCCCAGACTAAAAACAATCGTTCATTCAATTTCTCTCCTTTTCGTGTTCTTTGGAATCCAAGTATCGGTGTTGCGTGTTTGAAGGTATCGGTTCTTTCAATGTTAGCCGGTATTTTGGGGGATCTATCTTTCAAACTATCGGTCATGGGGGAATAGCGGTCACTGGCGGTATGGAACATCTATTTTTGTCCAGGCGGAGAGGAAGCGGCAGCGGAGGCGGCGAGCGAGCGTCTGAGCCGCCTGTGGCGCTTCCTGCGGCAAAACGGCGGCGTCCGCCCGGCGACCGACGGGCACCACTGCGCCGTCCTGGCGCCGCTGTTGGCCGAGCAGGACGACGACATGATGGAGGCGGCCAACGGAGCGCTTCGCATCTACCTCCGCCTCAGGTGTGTCCGGGCCTTCTTCGCCCTACTTCCCTGCCCCTCAGTCCAACCGTATGGAAAAAGCCCCCTCTTTATCCCCTCCCGCAGAGAAGCGTGGGGGCGCGGGGACGAGGCGACGCGCGGCGCCTCCTGCGCCGCGGGCTTCGACCCGCACTGCCACTTCCTCTCGGTCCTTCGAGCCGTCTGCTGGGACCACCGACTCCTGCTGGACTTCCTGGTGTCGACGGAAACCTGCTTTCTGGAGTACCTGCTGCGCTACCTGCGACACCTGCGGAGCGACCGGACCGGGTTCCGGGCCTCTTGCCGGCGGCTGGACGCGGAGGCGGGGCACGCCCGAGACGGAGGACGGCGGCCGCGGAGGCCGGCGGTGAGACGGCGTACCCGGAAATGCTTGGTCCGGCTGCGCCTCCTGGTGGCCAGGCTGCACAACAGGAAGCTTTTCCCGTACAAGGCGGACGCGCTGCTTCGGACTTTGGAGCTCGCCGTACGGCAGCTCGGACCGTCCTGACGCCGAACCCCGCCTCCGGAACGGCGCCCGACCTCGCTTTCGTTTTAACACCCGACCCTGCCTCCGGAATCGTGCCCGAGCCCGCATCTGCCTCAGAATACTGCCGGAATTTTGCATTTGCCGAACTCGTTTTTGTTAAATAAATAACGGACTATTCCCTCAATAGCGTTTTCATTCGTCTTTGTCGAATCGCTGCCTCTGCGCTCGTAGTCCTCTGCCTCCGTCTCCAAAGATCCGATCGGATCTTATTTAGCCAAACGCAGACGAATGAAAGTGTTCTCTGAGAGAAGCCTCAGAAGTACGCTTGTCGCTGATCCTGCCATATATAGAAATACATCTCGCTATAAACAAATAAATGAACAGTATAACACCTTTTACCCAAATCTGTGACATCAATCATTTTCCCAGTTATTTCGCTATATTGATATAATGGGGTTTGAGCTTTATTTATTTCCAAATGTATTCCAACGAGGAGGCGGGCTTTTCACTTCTTGGCCGAGCAGTAACGACCTCTCGGCCCCAAACGATCGATCTACCGATAGGTGAAAAACTCGGGCATTGTGACCCGCCCCCTCATTATGCATTTCTCCTTTCAAAAATATTTGCAAAACATCCGTGCCCAAAAGACGGGAAAAAAATCCACGACACGTTAAAGGACAAAACGCTCGACAAGGAAGGTGACAAAATACGTCATCCGTTTCAGTATTAAATGCTGTATTGAAGTGTCGATTTGATTTGTTTGGCACGTATTTGCTGCTATTTATTCCTTCCTTTCAAAACGAGCAAACTGCAGGACAAGTTATTAGCCATTTGCGTATTTTTAAGATTGCTATAAGCATGTAGTATGTTACCATAAGGTCTAATAGCCGTATTCACGTGACCCCGATTCGAGCTAATCCGCATCGGCTCCCTGTCAGCTTAAGATGTGATTTGAAGGATCTGTCGGTAGTATACGAAATCATGCGTGGACCTGCTGCCTCATATCTTTCAGATTTCATTTCCCCCCTATGTTCCGGTCCGGAGCCTTCGCTCAGAAAATGCCGGTCTACTCGTGATCCCACGAGCCAAGAAGAGATCCGCAGGTTGGAGAGCGTTTCCATTGGGGGCCTTGGTACTGTGAAATGCTCTTCCCCCTGAGATCGGATCTGCAACCTCAGTGGAAATGTTTCAATCGAAGCTGAAAACGCACCTCTACTCTATAGCATATGAATAACCTATATTTTTTGGGGACAATATCTGTATATTATTTGCCCTCGTGATAGTTTTAGATCAGGGGATGGTGTATTCATAGTCTGTGGTTTGCAAGACTATTACGGTTTGTTTAGTCTTTGTGATTAAGGGCCAAACAAATTAACATGACTTGACTTGAATAGTAACGTTAGCTGTTTTCTTATGTTAGCCAGAAATAAGAAAGGTTTGCTGTGTCTTCTAGTTGCATGCGGTTTCCTCCCTTCCCCTTATCTAGAAGACGCAGATGTAAGTAGGGACCTTTCCAAGTCAAATCAAATGCATTTCAAATGTTCCCGGGTCCGCTTGTTCCTCGGCCTTCTCCCAGATGTTGCTCTTTTTTTATGCTCTTAAAATGTCTCCATTTTTTTGATCCGGACCAAGAGAGGGGAAAATGTTGGTTATCGTTTTGGATGCGGCGACAAAGAGGACGGAGACGGCTTGCTTATGTTCCTCTTTAATGGCGACTCAGACAAGCGGTCGGTCAGTCGGTGGCCGTTTTGGATGCGGCAAAATGGCGACCGCCGCTCTCTACCTTTGCCTGGCTTCAATCGTCCCCTCCGCACAAGTTTAGCAAAGCTCTCTGGTAGTCGCCTTTGGTGCTCTCCTGGACACAAAACAGAACATAGATGAAGACAAGGAGCAGCAATGGTGATCGCCATCAGCCTGCAATCTTTGGACCAATTATTTTCTGTCCATTGTTTTCCACTCTTGAGAACGACCCGTCTAAGCTCAAGGGGTTCCTGTTCCCGGTTTGTACCAGACTCGCTTTGAGTCGCGGTCAGAATCGACCCGAAAAACGACGATTCTCACACTGATTGCGCGGTAGAGCGAGCGTCCGTGTCGCTTCTTGAACTCGCTTCGGATCTTCATCAGGTCCACTTGGCATCGGGACACCACGATGCGGGTCAGAACTTTTTCCTTGGCGCTTTTGCCCTGAAATCGACACTGAGGTCGGACGGAGATCCGGCAGAATTTGGACGGGGGTCCGACGTCAGTCGCGTTTACCTTCATGGCCTCGTTGAGTCTGTCGGCAAAGTAGCTCTGCTTGTTCTCCAAACACTCCACTGCGTACGAGCACAGACACTCAAGATCCCAAAATGGCGCCACAGAAAAAGATAGGACGTACCGAGAGTCAGGAAAGACTTTTCCAGGTCTCCCTTGACTTCCTTGCGGATGCTTTCCTTCAGGTCGTAGGGACTGTAGCTCTTGTAGCGCTCGAACACTAAGAGTACGAGCGCACTTGACGGGATTTTCGCCAATGTGGGTCAAAGGCGAGCGGCGCTCGCTTACCTCTGTGCAAGTGCGAGGCGCTCCGTTGGGTCAGGATGGCGATCCAGACGGCCACGTCCGTCCCTTTGCGCTTGACCCCGGCTTCGTAGAGGTTCTGAGGGCACAAACGGGCGCGGCCTGACTTCAACGACCGAGGGGGCGGAGTGGCGGCTCGCCCGAGACGAGAGAACTTACCCTGGCGTCTTCGTCGATCTTCTCGTAGTCCACCACGTTGGAATGCTCCTCTCTTTTGGTCTGAAAGCGTTTAAATATAAGGCGTTACTTCGCGAAAATTGCCGTCGCGCTCGCCGTCGAGCGGCAGTCTACCTGAATCAGAGCGAGCAGCAGCTTGGCAAAATCTCCGGACGTGTCTCCCGCCACGTCTTTTTCCAGATCTTTTTTGAACACTGAGGACAAACGGGAGAACGGGTCGTCAGACTGGGCTCGACCCGGACGAGATTGACCTTCTCGGCCGAGTCGGAGACCTTGCCCCGACCTTCTAAGTCTGGCTCTTTTTTGAACGTCTTTGTGCGACCGTCAGAACGCCTCCCGTTCGAGTGTCCGCATCTTGTTCGCGTTGTGTATGGTGGGCGAGCGCGGGGGGCCGGCCCACGACCCTCCGGACGGATCACGGGCAAGTTGGCTGGGGCTGAAGAAGCCACCGGACTCGGAGAAAATTGTTTGAAGTTTTTTTTATTAAGTATTAAGCTTATATATGATTCTCCCTGCGCCTCGTCTCGTGGGCTGTTCGGAAAGGGGTCATCGAAGACCGGCAGGGAGCGGCAACGAGGAGGCTGCTGGAGTGGAGGAGTTTTACGACTGCCCTTGGGAGCCCGCTTCAATATTATAACCTTTGGCAGAGTCCAGACTTGCAACTAGTGTACAAGTGCTGGCTTTGTTTTGAACTACATGTGGAGATATACTTCACTAGTTTAGAGCGACGCCTTGACAAAATTTGGACCAAGTCATGTCTGACACTGGGCCTAATTTTCAAAGTCTAGTCAGCACGTATTGTTTTTTTCCATCTTTCAAGCGCGACCATAACGATGTCCCCTCGTCGCTCCTCACTGGTCCACGTCTTGATAGCACAAGTCCTGTTTATTTGTTTGGCCCTTAATCACAAGGGGTCTTAAAAGGGATGCACAGACCACAGATGATTGCAAACCACAGACTATTTTGACACCGTCCCCTGATCTGAAACCTACACGAGGGCAAGGAAAAACTCAAAAACATCAACGTGATAAAAATGAAGGAACCTTGAGAAGGGAACGCACATGAAGCCATCCCCCTTCCAGGATGACCGGGCCAAAATGGATGTTGGGTTAACAAACAATAAAATAAAAAATAAAATATAGAATAATTACAGTATGATATGACATATCAAATCAAATGGATGCCCAGGTTGGAATGGATCTAGCATTAGTAAACAATACAAAGACATTGAAATCTAGGTCATTCATGAGGATGTTTTAAGCCTAAATTGAAACAGTTCCACTGAGGTTGCAGATCCAATCTCGGGGGGAAGAGCATGCCAGAACATCGGGGCCCGAATGGAGAACGCTCTCCAACCTGCGGATCTCTTCTTGGCTCTCGGGATCACGAAAGGACCGGCATTTTCAGAGCCAAGGTCGCATGCGGGCAAGGGAAAACTCAGGAAAATGACGAAATCTTGAGAAGGGTCCGCACAAGAAGTCATCCCCCTTCCAATGAATGAGCAGGTTGCAATGGATGTCGCAATACACAGACATCGTCAACATGAAACGTGGGACGAGGACGTCTAGAACGCATCAAGGTTTTTGGACTCTCAGGTTCGGAAGGAAGGACTTTTCCGAGTTTTTTTTTCTCAAGTCCCGGGCTGTATTGGCCTAGGGCACACACCAATAAAGGGTGCCCGTAGGACCAGTGTGCGTAAGGGATCCAAGCAAAAACTCACTTTTGTACGAGCGTATCATCTTTAGCCCAAGTAAAGGGTGGAGGACGCATCTCTGATCCGTGGTTGAAAGATATGAGCGCCAGCCTTTAGGGGGCAGTGTTTCACCGCCTTTGGAGCAGCGGTTGCAGCTTAGAAAAGCAAAGGGGTCAAAGGACAGTTTTGATTTACAGACCTTTTTTTGCTGGCTAGGTTTTACAGTTAAACGCCTTGTACTTTTGTCTTAGAAAAGTTTCCCTTTCCTTACTGTTCATTTAATATGCTCGCATGCCATCTAGCAGCGTCCGGCATTATTCGTCTCACGCGCTCATGTGATTTTGTTGAAGCCGAGCAGAGGCTGTTTTATGCCAGTGCTCATTCATGATAAATGAGCCTGTCGTTTGCAGATGTGAGTGATCGCTCTCAGAGCCGATCTCGCAAGCGGGTCTGGGGAAAGCTCCTATGAAAGGGCTATCAAAAACCGAATCTCTGACTCGGAGTGTGTTCTTTATCCTTATACAATCTCAAGTTTGAACCTTTTTTTGGATCGATGAAGTCGGGATTTTGGTCCCTCGTTGGTTTTTGTCACCAACTTCTATGCGTTCCCAAAGAAACGGAGACGAAAGCGTCGCTAGGGCTTTATCGTTTGGTGGAAGGAGACAAGCGAAAGAAGGAGGCACTCACGGTCTCGGTAGACTCTTTGGATGTCGGCCATTTCTCGCTGGTTCCGAGAGCAGACGATCTCGATCAGCGTCTCCTCGTCGGTTCCCAGACCCTGAGGGACAAACGGGGACAGACGCTCAGCTCGTCTTTAGAGACTCTTTGTACGGAATCCCGCGGAGGTCCAGGCGCTTCCGGCGGGGTCGCCGACCGTCTCGTCTTTGTCGCGCCTAACGTCGCCCGACTGTGTCGCCGATCGTCTTCGGGATTCGAACCGTCGTCTCTGATGTCCTTCTAGTCACCGTCCTGCCGTTTAGCGTAGCGGTTTCGCTAGTAGACGCCGGACTCGAGTCACGCTAACAACATGCCAAAGAGCCACGCTAACGACGACACGCTAACGAGTAGATGCTCCCGACCGCACGTTAACGACTAGCTGGCAGAATTGGTCACCGTGGTTGTGTTTAGCGTAGCGCTTTTTGCTAGCAGACGCCGTACTCGCCTTCATGGCGGCTTTGAGCTCCAAGGCGTCGTACTGGGTGGGGCTCTTCATCAGGCCTAGCATGAGTGCCTCCAAAGATCCCGAGAGCGCCCCCTTCAGTGCCGTCTGCAGATCCTGAAACGCAGGCGGGCAAGCGTTGGCTCACACCTCGGCGGCGGCGGAGGCGGCGGAGGCTCACCTTCTTGGCGAGGCGTTCGTACTCAAAGGCGATTTCCCGCCGCTGCTCGTACGAGCGCTGCGTCAGGACGTCCACCATGCCTTGTTCGTCCACTCCTGAGGAGTTAGCGTTAGCCCCATGGGTTAGCCTAGCTTCTAAAGCCTTTAAATCGCCGGCGCTCAAACAAGGCTTTTAAATTCAAATAGAATGAGAACGATATATAATAAATGATCATAGGAAAGAACTACTAAGCCCCAAAAACCTTTTGGGGTGCCTGCTTTGTGAGTCTACTATAAAAGCACTACTACAAAAATACTACAGAACCAAAAATCCAAGTTTGTGCTTAAAAACAGGGACGTATAGTTTTTTAATTTCATTCAAAAAAGAAAATAAATACCCCTAAAAAAAACAAAAATACTACTACGGTAATACTATCATACAGAAATACCACTGCAGAATACAAAAAAAATTTCAAACTCAGTAATCTTACAAAATACTAAAGAAATACGACAAAAATACTTCTGTAAAAATACTACAAAATACCACCAATGTAATTTTATAATACAGAAATACTACTCGAGAAATAGTACGACAGAAATACTACAAAAATGTTATTATCGATATATTACAACAGAAATAACAATTAAACACTTACGAAAAAAATACCATAGATATACTACAAAAATTCAACCACGGAAATACTTCAAAAATACTTTTGCATCAATACTACTACAGTTATACTATACTACAAAAAGGAATACAAAAATGCTACTGCAGAAACATGACAACAGAAATACTACGAAAATACTATTATGGTAAAACTACAAAACTACTTCTAAATAAACACTAAAAAGCGACGATGGGAATTCTACAAAAATACTGCAGAAATAATACGGAATGCTAAAAAAATACTACAACTACCGTAATACTTGAAAATTAGATATAAAATTGGGTGCAAAAAAAACAGGGACTTAATAGATGATTTAACTTCGATTGGGAGCCTTTCAAAAGTAATCGGATGAGAACATTCCTAAATGAGAGATGTTGTCAAGGTCACCAGGAACGTCCCTCGGCCCCTTGACGGAAGCCGACGGCGCCCCCTAGCCACTCCACCTTTGGTCTTGATGGCGGCGTCCAGTCTGGCCGCGTCGCCCACGGGATCGAAGTCTCGGACGGCCGCCACCGTGGGGAAGAGAGGCTCCGCCTCCTAAAGAGGGCGGGGCAAAAAGGCACAAATCCCACGGGTTCCGAGTCACTGGGCCGAGCCCGCTCCCCGTTGGCCGTCTCCGGACTTACCGGGCCGTAGGACAAGGTCAGCTGACTCAGGAACTCCGACACCAGGGCCATCTTGGATATTTGCGCTCTTTGATCTGTGCGGGAGGACAGCGGCCAGGTTTGATCTTTTCGCCCTCGTAACGAACCCTGAGCCGTACCTGTTGTTCTATGGCTTTTCATAGATTTCTCTCAAACTCACCGATGAAATTTGTTTCTGGAAGGCTGTGGCGAGCACTACGCTAGCGTCGTAGCTTCATTTCATCTTTTTTATGTGAACTCTTTTTTAGTAGTATTTCCGGAGTAGTATCTTGTACGATTACTGTAAATGTATACTAATATTATTTCTGTATCAGTATTTCTGTGTTATGGTATGATTGTGTCTTTTGTATTTCTTCCATAGTATAGTCAATATTTGTATTGTATTTTTTTTCCGCAGAATCGATGTACTATTTCTGTAGAAGGACTTTTGTATTTTACGATGAATGTAGTCATTTTTCGTAAGATTTCTGGAGTCGCGCTATTTTCAGAATAAAAACAAAACAATATAATAGATCCTTGTTTTAAGCACTACATTTGACATTTGAGTTTCTAGTCATTTTATCATATTTCTGCGGTGGTGTTTTTGTAGCAGACACACCAAAGGACGTTTCTTTTATTATCGGAACTTTGTTAGCGATTTCATTGTCATCCTATTATCAGGAATTTCACTCGGCGGGCCGGATTTGAAAGCTTTTGGTGCCACCTGTGGCCCGCGGGCCCTGGTTTGCCCACCCTCTAGCGTAACAGGCAGAATTTAAAGGTGGGCGGGGTCTGCAAGCTAGCGATGGACGGACAGTTTAGCGTAGCGAAGCATCGGGGCGTGTTTGTTAGCTAAAGGCGCGCGATCGGGCGAGGCTAGCTAATGTCGATAAGACGCCATAAAAGCCTCAACGAGCTAGCTGATCTTTGATCTTTCCACGGACGCAACCTTTAACTTAAGCTAACTTCAGCTGAATTAAGACAGGGGTGGGCAACTATTTCACTTGGATTTTTCCACTTTTTTTAGTATTTTTGCAATCAGATTTTTGTAGTATTTCTGTCATAACATTTCTGTCGTCGTATTTTTGTACTATAGCATTGCTGTAGTGGTATTTTTTCTGGGTGTTTTGTAGTATTTAAATCGTAGTAATTTGGTAGTATTTTAAAAAATAATGATGTCATAAAACTGTATCTCTTTTCTAAAAAAAATCTTTTTCTAGTCTTTCTGCAGTCGTATGTACGTAGTATTTCCTTATTTTGTCGAATATCCGTAGTGTAACTAGTGTTTTTTGTAATACTCCTATATTTTAATTTATCTAGTATTTTTGTAATGTTTCAGTCATAATATTTATGCCGTAGTATTTTGGGTTTTGAGTTTTTCCTTGCCCGCCTGTTAGTTTGGGATCAGGTCATGGTGTCATTGTAATCCTGTGGAGTCCTTTGAGACATTTTTAAGGGCGTCATAAATAAATGGGACCTGACTTGACTTGTAGTATTTATGTCATAATATTTATATAGTAGTGTTTTTGTATAACACCATTGTATTTTGTAGTATGTCTGTTATATATCTGTTGTATTTTGTTGCTATATAGTAGAATTCTTGCAGTACATCTGCAGTATTTGTGTCATAATATTTCTGTAGTAGTAGTATCTTTATAGTGTTTCAGCCATTTTATTTATAGAGTAGTTTTTTGTAGTATTTATGTCATAATATTTATATAATAGTGTTTTTGTATAACACCATTGTAATTTGTAGTATGTCTGTTATATAGCTGTTGTATTTTGGTGCTATATTGTAGAATTTTTGCAGTACATCTGCAATATTTATGTCATAATATTTCTGTAGTAGTAGTATCTTTATAGTGTTTCAGCCATTTTATTTATGTAGTAGTATTTTTGTCATCATATTTCTATAGTAGTATTTCTGTTGCAGTAGTATTTTTGTATCCTAGTATCAATGGAGCGGTATCGTGTCGTTGAAGTATGTTCTTACCTGGGAGTGCAAAGACGGACGGCAGGAAGTGAAAGAGCGCAGACGAGCGCCCCGTCGTGCGCTCGAGTGTGCGGCCGCGCCCTCGGGATAGGCCACGCCCACGCGGCCGTCGGGCCTCTGGCCTCCGAATCCCATTGGACGGCGCTGGTCTAAGAATCGATTCCTCCCCGGCTAGGAATTCCTGCGCGCCCTCGCTAATCATTAGCTAACTCGCCGGCAGTTTCTAGCGTTTATTGTCATCACGGTTGGTTTGCGAAGGCAGCCGCAATACCAAAATTGGCCAGTAGGTAGGCGGTCGACTTAGGAACATCGAAGCGAACGGTCTTTGTTTCATTGCGTTCGGAACTGGACGCACCTGAGCCCGATCCCCACACACCTTGTCCTAACGGTCCCAACTGCTTGGACGGGACACTGCGTCGGGACACTGCGTTGGCCCTCCATCCTGTCTTCTACCACCATGCCTGCTTTTGGTTTTGTTTTGGACATTTAGGGTGTTGTTTCCAGATCCGGTTTGGTTTTTTGTTTGTCGTCCCCGGTTTCGGTCACCGAATACTGTACTCTGTTGAGCACGCTGGCCTTTGTTAGGACTTCCCGGTCCCTCAAACGTGACAGGTCAATGGAAACGCTCTCAAGCAGACCCGGGCACACCGGTCCCCGGGGGCCGTTTGTCCTGCCCGTTTTCGGAGCTTTCTCTGCCCCGAAACGGGAGATCCCGAGCTCTCGGCGACTTGCCGATGAGCCGATCGTTGGGATCGCCTGAGTTGAAGGAGAGAAAGCTCCAAAATCCTGCAGGACACGCGGCCCTCGAGGACCAGAGTCTGTTCCAAACCCTTGCTAGGAGCGCTTGACTTAGTTGGAACGGATCGGGCTCCGTTCAATTCACACGGGCAGCCGCAGCGCCCCATTCTCCACTAGACCCGACAGGGGCCACCGGCAAGTCCGCCATTTTCCGTCCGGGACGGGTGGAAAGGCGGAACCTCAGTCGTGAGGCAGGTCCGCAACGGCTCTGGCACGACCGAGGAACTTCTGAAGCCGGAGGTCGACGAAGCGCCGCCGCGATGGGTCCGAGGGGCCGATCCGCCGTCCGGGGTCACCACGCCTCCCAGGTCCGAAGATCCGGGGGCCGGACCCGCCCGCCGCCGTAATCCCTAATCCGCTCGAAAGCTTCCTCCGCTGCCGTCTTCGCGGGATTCGAACGGTGACGGTCGGCGCTGCGGGAGGATTTCCAAATCCGTCAGGTCAGAGAATTTGCCTCAGGCCTTCGGTCTTGTGTTTTGGGGTCTTTTCGGGTCTTTCTGGCGCAGACACAAAAACTAGCAACGATTGCAAAAGGTGGATCTGAGCAACGGTGTCAGACTCGAACCCGGAACAGTCTGACGTGGACGACAAGAAGGAGTGAACGGGTGAGGGGAGACACAAACCGGTGAGCCACCGTGTCAATCCGTCGATGCGTGCCACCCAGAGCCCTCATATATTCCGACTTTTTCCTTTTTTCTAGCTTTTTTCTTTTTCCTTTCTATTTGATACTTTTTAAAATGTTTTTTTCCTTTCATGTCATGTCCAGCATGGTCGCCGTGGCGACCGGCTGGCCCAGCCCCCTTGGCACCGGCTGTAGCAGATTTTCTAATTTGCGTGCGTGCTTCTTAAAGGCGGGTTTTGGGGATTGCCGATTGCGGGTTCATTGCATTACTTTGCATTATTCTTTTCTGTCTGACTTGAGGAAACCTGTACTTGCCCGTTCTGAGTAAAAGCCTGTTTTGTGAGTATTCCTAGTCTGAGTTCCTGTTTGCCCGTCAGCCTGTTTTTGTTTTTGTCCCTGAGTGTTGGACGACTTTTATTTCCTTAATAAAAGTAACTGATCGTTCACCCTTCCTGCCTCCGATCTGGTCCGGTCTCGTGACATTTTATCCCTTTTTCTTTTCATTGATTCCTTTTTCTTCTTTTTTTCCCTGCTATTTTTGTTTTCTTTTTCCCTATTTTCCCTTTTCATCCCTCCCTTTTTCTTTCTCTTCTCCTCATTTCATTCTTTCACTCTTTTTTTCATTTTTGGCAAAAGGCATGTCATAAAGATAAGGAAAAAGTTTGAGTTTGGTCTTGCGAATCTGCCCAGAATATTTAGATTTTTAATGCATTGCAGCCGACCAGTCACGTTGCTCGACGAGGTTTAGCTAAGGCGTTCAAGCTAGCTGCGAGGATGAGGAGGATTATAATGAAGGCGCTCCATGCTAATTGGATGCGACAGCAATGCTAGCGGCGCAAATATCAAACTCGTGGGTTCATCCGCTGCCTCCCTCCTTCCTTCAATCATTCGTTCATTCGTTCATTCATTGAGTGGCTCACTGGTTTGTGGCTTCCCTCACTCATTTGCTCTTTCATGTCGTCACTCGTTTCGATCTCGCGTCTCCTTTTTTCATCATTGCTCACTCCTTCATGGCTGCGTGCATTCATTCGTTCATACCAGTGAGGATTAGTTGCTGTGTTTATACAGTCTGTTTACACTGTGGTACCACATTACAGGAGCTATGGACTGCATGCTAACGAGTAGATGCTAACCGCTACATGCTAGCGGCTTTGAGCTAACAGCATGTAGTCGTTACTCTGAATCCAACAATATATGCTAACAAGTGAAATGAAATGATCTGCATTTCTATGGCACTTTACAGTGTGCTTCACATTTCCCAATAGCAGCCGTGCAGCCATGTAAGGCGCTAACCTGCTTATTGGGGGTAGTAGGGGTTCAGTGTCTTACCCAAGGACACTTCGACATGTAACACGGACAAGCCAGGTTTCGAACTGGGATCCCTTGATCCCAAGACAACAGCTACATGCTAACAATGAGATGCTAACAGCTATATGCTAGGGGAGAAGATGCTAACCACTACATGCTAACGAGTAACTCCATTTTCTCCTGAATGGACGATACTTGTATGAGACTGCAGAGGTCCTCGGGCCCCAACTGTCACAATTGTGGCGGCAATCGTCTAGGACATAATAAAAACGACGAAAAAAATAAAATAAATGTCAAGTCCTTTCCTTCAGCGACATTTGTTCTCAACTTTTTGCAGTTTTCGGACCGTGCCTGAAAAAGAAGAAGAAGGAGCCGCTTTCCGGCCTCTCGGACAGGGACCATGAGCTGGCTGCTGGAAATGATGCCCCGCCCCCCCGAGGCTCACCGTCAGCCCGCGGCGGCGCCTTCCCGGGAGAGCAGGTGCCGCTCGGCATTATGGGTCGTCTCGATCGGAAGGCCTTGACTCCCCCCCCCCCTGTCCCGCCCCCTTTGCAGGACGGACGCGGAGCGCCGCCCCGGAGGAGGCCCGGCCCCGGTATTTCCCGTCCTCGCCGTGAACCCGGAGCAGGTCTGCTTTCCCATCATGCATCGGTGGCGGTTCTCCCTCGGGTCATGTGACCGTCACCTGTCTTTCAGGACGTTCCGGCTGCAGGTGAGACCCCGCCTCTGCCGGCGGAAGGCCCGATCGCGTCCCTCCAGGACACCGATGGGAATTGCCACTCTCGAAAAAGATTTGCCTTTGTGCTATGATCTTTGTCTCTCTCTCTCTCTCGTTCACCTCTCTCTCTCTCTCTCTCTCTCTCTCTCTCTCTCTCTCTCTGTCTCTCCCTTTTTTCACTCTCTTTTTATGTCTTTGTCTCCTTTCACTCTTTTATCTTTCTCTCTCTTTATTATTCTTTTCTCGATATTTTTTTCTCTCTATATTCCCTTTCCTCTCTTTCTCTCTCTTTCTCTACTTCTCATTCTTTCTTTCTCTTTCTTCTCTTGTCACTCTTCTGCCTTTTTCTCTTTTTCTGTCTCTTTTCTCTGTTCTTCTTTTTCTCTCTTTTTTCTCTCTATTTTTCTTTCATTCTCCCTCCCTCTTTATTTCTCTTTTTGTCTCTTTCTTTTGCCCTCTCCCTCTCTTTCTTTCTCTTTCACGATCTCTTTCTGTCTTTCTGTTTAATCCACTCGACCGGCCCCCGCGAGAGTGTTTTATTTTCCTACCCCGCGTCCCTTAGCCGAGCTTCAACGAGTTCGTTAGTGTTTGAATGAGTGGTCCCTTGTCGCCGGTCCCGAACCCGGAAACCTTATACCCCGAAGCGCCCGCCTGAAGGACTTGGGGGTCTCGGGGGTCTCGGGGGCCTCTAAAGGCCCCAGGGAAGCGCTAAAGTGCGCCTTTTCTCGGCCCAGTCTCGCAGGAGGGGGCGGAGCCAAAGCCGGACGCGCCCAGGGACGACCGTCGGGCGCCGACCGGGTGAGTCCCTGGAAGGACGGGGGGGGCCGGCTCTCGGTTGACGCCATTTTGTGTCTGCAGTATTATGGGATGGATCGCCGGCAGCCTGGAGCGCACCGTGCCCCGACCTTCTCCTCAGCAGGCGAGCGCCCCCTTTTGAACTCTTTTGGCAATTCTGTTTTTTTTTCTTTACTTTTGGAACGTGACTCTCTCTCTCTCTCATTCTCTTTCTCACTTTTTATCTCTTTTGTTTTTTGACGCGGCTCCAAAGTCGAATCGTGTCGGACCCACAAAAATCCTTCCCCTTTTCTCACGCAGGATAACGGCCGAGACGCCGAGCAGAGTAAGTACCGCCGGACGAAGGGCCGAAGATACCGGGAACCGGAAGCGCTTCCGAAGCGAGCGAGCCGTGTCCGGGAGCGTTGCCCTCCGAGGAGCCGCCGTCGCCTCCGGGTCCACGAGCGAGGCTCGAGCGTCTCACGCCTCCGCTCTTGACTTTCAGCGCTTCCCCGGAAGACGGAGTCGAAAGCCTCGCCGCCCGAACTCCGACCTCCGGCCAAAGAGCCTGAAAACCGTGAGCGGGAGCCACCGCAGGCGAGTTCCCGATCGGCAGCGTTCTATCGGTGACTTAGATAGGGATGAAAGAGAGACACGCCGGGACAGCGTTGGCTAGGAAAAGGCCGCCTTTATTGGCGGAAGGCTGATTTCAACAAGCTCTGCCAGGAAAAAATCTCCCGGACCACCCCGATTTTGTAGGCGTCTCGAGCTTCATTTCCTCCGCGACGTTCCCCCTTCCCATGATTTCAAATCCTCAAGCAAAGTCTTTCTGGAGCGTCCCTGCCGGAAACGATCGGTGCCGGTCCGGTCCGCGTCGGGGTTTGAAAATCTGTGAGCGATCCTAGCCACAACGCCGAATATTTATGATGACTTCATCTTAAATGTTGATGAGACGCACGAGGCGACTGTTAGCTTGAAGGATCTGACCGTGAAAAGGCCTCGTTTAGCAAAATATTCGATCTCTGCTTGGATAAACCCTTTCAGACTCTTTGTGATTAAGGGCCAAACAAATAAACAGGACTTGACTTGATAAGGGTCTCATCACTGGGACAGCGGTATCTAAACATGACCAAATTTGTTCGAGAGAAAATACTTTGAACTCGCCGCGCCGCGAGCTTCCTCTGGCCAGTGAGACGCCGTTCCTAAAACTCGATACGGACGCAGGACTTACAGGTCCTACTGGGTATTTGTATATTGTATTCTTTTGGCTTTATTATTGTACTGTTCTCAGCTCAGGGATGCTGCTGGAAATGTCAATTTCCCTTAGATAGATACTTTATTCATCCCCTATCTATCTATCTATCTATCTATCTATCTATCTATCTATCTATCTATCTATCCAGGACATTCGACGTGGGTCGGAATTCCGTTTCCCAATGTCCCAAAAAATGAGGAAACTGTCAAAATCTATCCATCTATCTATCTTCCCTGGTCTTATCCCTCGAGAGGGGTGACCGACAGCAAGACAAACGCATACACAAAAACAAGGAAAATTAAAAAGGGAAAAAATAGCAAAAAAAACACTTATTACATTTTTGGGGGGACCACGGTCAACCCAAATGCCCAGGTCAGGGGGACGCAACACACTCTTCTGTTCAACAGCAGGGCCCGACAACTTCCGCTGGTTTACCCCTGCCGCATCATACGGGTGCCCTGCCCATCCCTTAGAACGCGCCCAAACATCCCACTATCCTTTCACAACACCTCTCCACTCATTTCTATCACCAACAAGAGCTCTCGCTTCCGCCATATTTCGACCTCGATGGCGGCCTTCCTCTTGGTCTCCTTCTATTGACTTCTACTCTGTAGATCCTCTTCAACATTGGCTCCTCATCCATCCTCTCCCTGTGTCCGAACCAACCGAGCACTCTCTTATCCAGACGCTTGCTCAGTTCCACGACGACTCCAGTTCTGTGTCTCACTATTTCATTTCTTAATCTATCCAATCTTGTCACTCCTAAGATACTCCTCAAACACTTCATCTCAAAAACATTTCATTTCCTTCTCAAATCTGCGTTCAGGCTCCGAGTCTCTGCAACATACAACACAGTCGGCACAATCA
The DNA here is from genome assembly GCF_059441175.1 of Urocampus carinirostris. Taxonomy (NCBI): domain Eukaryota; kingdom Metazoa; phylum Chordata; class Actinopteri; order Syngnathiformes; family Syngnathidae; genus Urocampus; species Urocampus carinirostris. The sequence goes on along the minus strand of NC_142352.1, from coordinate 73,016 downwards.
CACTCTCATACAGTGCCCTCTTAACATCCATACTCAAGACTTCCAAAACCTTGCTTCCTTGATAGACTCTATGCAATACCTCACACTCCATTCCACCAACTGCAGCCACATCACAACCCAAGTACCTAAAGCTTTCAACTTCTTCGATGCAACGTTATTTCCAATGACATGCCCACTCCATCACCTTACTCTTCCCGACATTGACACGTCACTTACACCTATCACATACTCTTCCAAACTCCGTTACCAACCTTCTCAATGTTTCCTCAGAATCAGCCACAAGCGCTGTGTCTTCTGCAAACAACAACTCATTTAACTGCCACACCGTTCCACTGTTATCCATTATCTCTACACATCTGCCTTCTGGTGGGGTGTTGCGTGTAGCCAACCCTTTCAGATGAACTTAAAAAAAAGGTTTTCATCTACTTTCCTAAAACGATTATCCGAAAACTAGCCGGCGCTCCCAAAAAAAAGCGAGACGATTGAAAAGAATCGACTCGACTCTTTAATGTAATTAGTCAATCGATTATTTGTTAACATCATTTATTCACCGCCCAAATTTGTTTATAAAAAGTGGTCTGGTTTTGTCCACTATAGGATGTCCCGCCATCAGATGACACCAAGAAGGATGCCGGGGAAGGGCTTCTGGTACACATAGAGGGAAGGTAGGTCCCGGCCTATTCACACTCGCCCTCCTCTGTCCCGTTTCAAGTCATTTCCCCTGCCGAAGTAGACTCCGCCAGCAGCGCCTAGAGGCGGCCCGCCTGGCGGAGGAAACGGCCAGGAGGGCGGCGGAAGAAGCCGTCCGGCAGCTGAAGGCTGAATATTCCGCCGCCCTCATCCAGAGTCCACAGGAGTCCGATCAGCAGTGAGTTTGAGTCTTTCGGCGCAGATCCTTGCGAGAGTTTGATCCGTTATGTTTTCCGGCCAACAGACTCCCGAACATCCTGGAGGAAGAAAATGAGGACGAGCCCGGGTGAGTTGACTTGCCGAGTGGAAGGGGCAAAGATGAGCCCCGGCGGCTTATTCATCCCGGCCTATTTTGTGCTTGATGACAGGTGCCTATCTGAAGGGGGCGCTCAATTCTTGGCAGGCCCTCATGAGATCAGCGCTCTTCTTGAGACGGCCGCTGATAGAGGTTACCATCAGGTAAGGGACGCATATATTGGCCAGTGGAGGCGCTATCATAAACTGAGAGAAGGTGTTTTCATATTCAGGATGAAGAAGAAGAAGGACTCCCAGTCCCAGGTGACCACAAACGCCGTTTCCGATCATAGCTTCCTGCGTCTGTACGCACCTTTCGGACTCGTGCGATCTTTCTGTCCTCGGCGTTCATGCTTCCGTCTCCTGACGGTGGCAGCGAGGTTTCAGTGATCTCATGTTTGGCCAGTGAGGTTGCCCAGTGTCCAGATGGAGAAAACCATCTGGGAGCAGGGCTGGGAAGTCCTGGGCCACTAGGAGAAAAAAAAAAAAAACACATCAAATCCGAACACAGTTGGCCTCACACTCACCTGTCGATTTAAATCAACTGTGGCAAAGCCAAATCGTGTCAGGCTTTTGAGCTTCTGGGCCCAGATCCCCCAACCCTGCTCAGAACACAACAAATTTACGCTAAACTTGTAAATGAAAGCCCGGTTTTTCCAGGGCAAACAAAAGCAAGAAAACCGCATGCGTTCCCTTTCCAGAACAGATAGTACGTTTGTGTTTACCGCCGAGGAGCGTTGATCGTTCGAGCGGTTGCCATGCCACCTTGTCCCCTGTTTCTCGGTGCAGGCTTACAAGTGGACATAGGAAAGAGCCTACCAGAGATCATCACACCACCGTGTTGCATCCCCACTCTGAGTGTCGGAGAACCTGCTCCGGAAAAACTCAGGTGACATGCCATGGCCGCCGCGCCTTGTTGTCATATCAAGTCCTGTTTATTTGTTTGGCCCTCAATCACAAGGAGTCTCAAAGGGTTGTTGTGCCGTCAAACACGACACGTCAGAGTTAGGAGAAGAACCGAGAGACGGATGCAGAGTCGATGGGACGTGGGAACACTTTATTACACAAAGACGTTACATTCCGAGCAAGCCTGGCCAACAGCAAAGATCTTAGTTTTATAGAGCAGGATCCAGGGTCCTTAGCTTAGGGTTAGGAACGTCTTCAGTAAACTCTTTGATCGTGGACTCTGATTAGTGGACCGTATTAGGGCGATACGCGATACAATCATTTGACGCAGACGGCCTGTTTAAAACATTCTCCTGGGACGAGTTTCTCAGAACTGTTTGGGCAGGCAAACGGAAACTCCCTTCACTGGAACCAGGGGTTTCTTAACTCTAGAGCACGAGACACAAATAGAATTTAGTACACACATAAATACATAAACACATACATACATGTAGTGTTTTGGCATACATGAATCAAATCAGTACAATTTTCCACAACAGCCTCAACGTGTAACAAAGTCAACCAATGCCAACAGTTGGGATGAAGTTTTCCTTTTTGACGGTGTAAATATAGTTCCGGTCACACGTGACCACGGTGTTGTGACCCCGTATCGCAAAAGCACAAAAACTTTGCTAAAAATGCCAAAGATTTGCAGGCGTCTCAAAATCAAATCGAGTTTTGACGGTTTCCTCTCGGTCTCTGCCCAGCGGGAGCGCCGATCTCTCTGCAGACGAGGAGGACGAGGCCTCTGCGAGGGCGGGGCTTAAAACTTGGTCCAGTCAAGGCGACCTGCTGACGGCAGAGTGAGTGACAGACCCGTTCTGGACCGCGTCAGCCTCCTGACCGTTGCCATTTGCCGCCCGCCAGTGTCCGGCCGGCCTCGGCGGCCAGCGTGGGAAGCGTGGTCGTCCAAGATCGCCTCAGCCAGCTGGTCCGGCTCTTCAAAGGTCGGACGGAACGCCAAAAAGACCTTTTGTTGGATCCGGATGAATCGGAGCAGGACACTCCCGCTGCCTGTGAGCGAGAACATCACGGTGTCGCTTTTGCCGAGTTGGGAATCCTTCCTTACTGTTGGTTTCGGATCAGCTCCTAACAAAGAGCCGCCTCCCCCACCTCCACCTGATCAAGACAAGACGGAAGACACGACCACCACCGGAAAGGAAAGAGAAGAAGAGGTCCTACTCGTTCATCTTCTGGGGTATCCTGTGGAAATTCCGAAACTTCCTAGCATGCCTAAATGGCTCAGAGCCGTGTTGGAGTTCCGGTTCCCCTCCAGCATCGATCCCTTCACAGGTTTGTTCAGAACGTCTTCGAGCGGATTAAAAGAGCACTTAGCGCTCTACGTAGTGTTTGAGGCGATGACGGAAAAAACAATTCGTAAGGTTAAAAAGACCCACCGAGACCACTCGAGAGTCCATCTATGAACTACAGGTCTTTTGTCTCGATCCCAATCGAGGCCTTGTGAAATTCCAGAAACCTTCCAATCAGAATCTCTTACTTTTAGAACAACTGGTGTTCTGTATCCTTTCCGCCGTGCTTCCGATTAACCCTTAGCACAGACTGAGGTTGAGTCCTCACATTGACTAGTTGACTTGTGGACTTGCAGACCTGGTCTACGTGCTCTGGCTGTTCTTGGTGGTGGCGGCCTGGAACTGGAACGTTTGGTTGATACCCGTCCGCTGGGCCTTTCCCTACCAGACCCCAGAGAACCTCCACCTGTGGCTCCTGATGGACTACACGTGCGACCTGATTTATATTTTGGACATCTTGGTCTTCCAGCCCCGTCTTCAGTTTGTTCGCCGGGGAGACATTGTGGTCAGAGACCAAAAGCACACATCTTTCTGGACTCTTTGTGGTCACGTATTGAATTCATGAAATTGTCTTTCAGTGTGATAAAAAAGCCATGCAAGAAAACTACATGACCACCGAGCGGTTCAAGGTACGTTCCGGAATCGGCTACTTGATATCCAGATGAGTCAAAAACAGCTAAACAGGGTACGTCTCGGGCATGAATCCAGAAGCATAACAAGGTACCTCAGTGGTCACCTCGTGACGATTTACAAACACACTTAAAAAAATATTAGGCTAACTAAACAGGCAAAAGGCCGGGTCTACATAAAATCTAGTGCCACTGAAGGACCAGCCCAGTAAGACATTAAACCGGGACACTTGAAGCATTTTGAGGTACATTAGTGGTCAGCTAGTTTCCATTCACAAAATAAGACACATTTCGTAAAAAAAGTCTCCATACAATCGACCGCCTTTGGACCAAGCTCCCTGTCTTTTGCAGATGGACGTCATCAGTCTGTTTCCCATGGAGGTCTTTTACTACTGGACAGGAGTCACGTCCCTGCTCAGATTTCCTCGGCTACTCAAGGTTTGATTTAAGAAGCTTTTGAGCGGCTGAGACCGGACACTCCGGTGGTTGAGGTGACCTAAACCGGTCTTTCTTTCTCAGTATCACGCTTTCTTCGAGTTCAATGACCGAATGGAAGCCGTGATGAAGAAAGCCTACATCTACAGGTGAGGCCTCTAACTCCCGCTGTAGGGAACTGGACTGGAACTGGCGGTACCTGCTCTCGACAGGGTGATCCGGACCTCGTCCTACCTGCTCTACTCTCTGCACATCAACGCTTGCCTGTTCTACTGGGGATCCGACTACCAAGGCTTAGGCTCTACAAAGTGGGTGTACGACGGCAAAGGCAACGCGTAAGTGGCCCAACTCGATCGTTAGCATGCGGCTCCAGCTTCGGACCGTGCTATTTGAATCCGTGCTCCTAGCGCGTATCTGTTAGCTTGTGCTCCCCCGCAGTTACATCCGCTGCTATTACTTTGCGGTGAAGACCTTGATCACCATCGGCGGCCTTCCGGACCCGACTACGGTTTTTGAGATCTGCTTCCAGCTCATCAACTACTTTGTGGGCGTTTTTGCCTTCTCCATCATGATAGGACAAGTGGGTCGAAGCTCCCAAGTCCTAAAAGCGTTCGGATTCTGAGCCTCTGCGTCTTCCAGATGAGGGACGTAGTGGGGGCGGCGACGGCCGGCGAGAACTACTACCGGGCCTGCGTGGACGGAACCGCCAAGTACTTGAACACGTACGACATTCCCAAAGCAGTCCGGAACCGCATCAAGACCTGGTACGACTACACCTGGAAGAGTCAAGGCATGCTAGGTAACGCACCGTCCATGCGTTCTTTGGGGGGGAGTTTTCGGGCGGGGTCCGACGATGGCCTTTCGTAGATGAGCGAGAGTTGCTGGGGCAGCTCCCGGCCAAGATGAGACTGGACATGGCGGTGGACGTCAACTACGCCATTGTCAGCAAGGTGGCGCTCTTTCAAGGTTGCGATCGGCAGATGGTCTTCGACATGCTCACCAGACTCAAGTCCGTGGTCTACCTGCCGGGGGACTTTGTCTGTAAAAAGGTATTTTTTTATTACCATATTTTCTTCAAACCACAGGGAGGCGCTAAATAACACAGAATTTCTGTCGAACGTGGGCAGGGCGAGATCGGCAGGGAAATGTACATCATAAAACAGGGCGAGGTCCAAGTGGTCGGGGGTCCGGACCTTCAGACGGTTTTTGTCACCATCAGAGCCGGTTCGGTGTTTGGAGAGATCAGGTCAGGTTCGCCGGCCCCGTGGCAACCCTCTTAAGAGGCGAAGCTTCTTCTTTGTTTTTTGTTTTTTTACAAAAGACTTCATGGGCTTTAAATTCTGGTGGTAGATATTGCAATTTTGTAATTCTGATGTCAAGACGCAAGAGGGATTTTATCGTCGTGAATCGAATCTTAAGTCGAATTGAATCATCGACCACTGAAACGAATCATAACACGAATGAACGGAACCGTGACACCACTTCATGGAATCCAAACACCACCGAATCTGATCCTAACACCGCTGAGTCGAATCCTAACTCCACTCGATCGAATCATAACACCACCGAACGGAACCCATTCCGTTCCTAACGAAACGGTCCTGGAACGAAAGCCGAATCCAAACTTTTTTCCGGTCCAAAATTGTTCACGTTATACTCGAATAAACGGAGTCAATGTGGGCAAACAAAAAGTGTTTGCAAGTTGTGGTTCTCCCTTCGGTCAGTTTGTTGGCAGGAGGCGGGGGCAACCGGCGCACCGCCAACGTGAAGGCCCACGGATTCGCCAACCTCTTCATCCTGGACAAGAAGGACCTGGCCGAGATCCTGGTCCACTATCCCGAGTCCCAGAAACTCCTCCGCAAGAAGGCCAAGTAAGCCGGACGGCTCGATAAGCCGTGTTTTCTTCCGGTCCGCCTCCGACCTTCGGTTGTCCTTCAGGACCATGCTGACCAAGGACAAGAAGGCTGAAGAAAAGGGGCCTGGTCAAGACCCCGCCCAAGTCATTTCCCTGCGTCCGGACACCCCCAAAATGTTCAGGGCGGCCGTTCGGGTCTTGGCCCGCGCAGGGAAGGCGGAGACTTCTGGAAAGAGCCCTCCTCCGGACCGGGTGAGATTGCTTCGATTTTTGCTCTTTTTTCACATCGTGTTTTTGTTTTGTATTTTGACCACTAGGAGGCACTAAATGATACACAATGTCTTCTTAAGAGGACCGCGAGTGTTATGTTGCGTCCGTTAGAGGTAACAAAACAGGAGAAATGGTACTTTCAGTTTTTTTCTTCGATTTTTCGAGGTTTTTTTTTCCCCTTTTTTTGTCTAACTGTCAGTTTTTTCTTTCCTTTTCTCCTTCATTATTTCTCGTTTTCTTCTATCTTTGGTCCTTTTTTTCTACTTTTCAAATCCGTTTTTTTCCTTTATCTCTGTTTTTTCTGTCGCACGACACAACGCGGCGACATCTAGCGCTCAAACGTCGCACGCCGTCCCTCGGACGACCCGGGCTGAAGATTCGGCGGTGGTTTTTTTTTTGTCAGGCTCCGCCTTCCCCCCGTCCCGACGTCTCGCCGGCCCCGCCCACCCGCGGCTCATCGGTCGCGGCCGCGACCTCGTCGAAAGAGGGCGGCCGACTCCCGGCGGCGGACGGCGGCGAGGGACCGACTCAGGAGGACGCCGAGTGAAAGACACGCCTCCTTTTCTCCCTCTGTCGACCTCTTACATGTTGTGGGAGAGCTATTTTAAAAGTTTGCTAAAGCTAGAAAAATACACCGGGCATTCGACTTTTTACAACTGGCAGTTGGAAAGGGGGAGGGCCCAGGAGAGGAGGAACTCACCCGCGCCCGTCTCCGAGCCGCGCTCCTTCACTCTGGGGGCCCTTCCCCCCTCAAACTTTATTTTATTGAAGTAGGACAGAGACAAAGAAAGAAAAAGAAAGGCCCCTTTGGGCGGTACCAATATTTGAAACGGAGAAACGTGATACCATCTGGTTAGAAATACACACTTTTGAGGAAATAGTTTAAGCCTACTTTACACCCTCCCCGCCCACAAACCGCCAGACGAGTTAGATCCCGTTGTAGGTGAAGGAGAGCGCGAGTCCAACGTCCTCCTTTTAGTCGGAGGGAACAACGACGGGACCCCGATCGTCCGCCTGTATTTTCTGGCCGAGACCATAAAGTCCCTCGCTTTTCCGAACGCGTCTAGCGAAGAAAGTCGGTGGAGAGGAGTGAGCGCCGAGGGGGGGGGAAGGGCCGCCATCTTTTTGCGCCTTCTCGGGTCGAGCGTGAGGCCTTTAACGAAGGTCTCGCGCTCGTCCCGTCCGATCGTGGAGAACTCTTGTCGGGAGAAACGGGCGGCGCCGGGAGACCGGTCCGACGTCCTCCAGAGACCACGCCGGCGAGAGTTTGTCTAGCCAAGCTTGCAGAATCCGAGGGCGAAATCGTCGGACGGACGCTCAAACGCAACTGCTTTTCAACCTGATGACTGCTAACTCCCCGCTAATTTCATGCTAACTCCATGCTAAGCCACTGATAAATCCCTGTCGATGCAGAAGTCCTTCATCACCACCTTGAATTTCAATAAAAAGAAAAAAGGGAAAAAGGACGAGTTATTCCTTGCGTGACCAAAACTCTTGCGAGACGGAGGACAAACCGAAAGGACCAAATCCATCCAAACTAAACATCTTGTCAGCGTCAGATGAGATGGAGTCTGTAGAGCCTTGAAAGACTTTTGGTGATTAAGGGCCAAACAAGGAAACTGAACTTGACAAATGACATCGAAAACAACTCCAAAAACAAAACAAACAAAACCGACATCAAATCTTGACCCCCCCTACCCCAAAAAACAGCAAAATTGAGCCCAAATTATAGAGAAAGAGCAAAAAATGACCCACACAACAAACAACGACCCCAAAGTGCAACGCATCTACCTCCGATTTTTCTTTCAATACATTTGATAAATATCTTGTTCGGAATGACAACATGATTTTAAAGAAAGCGATTCATGAAAAACGCTATTTCTTATATGAAGGACACCGGTGACAAAAGTATCACGCAAAAAAGAAAAACGACCGAAAACCAACCGGAATCTATCAAATAATAAACCGATAACACCAAAAAAGGACCAAAATCATGACCCCACAATGAAACATGTTTAAAAATGAATCCCAAAATGAGCCACGAGACAAAAAAAAACAACCACAAAAATGACCAAAACATGACCCAGCACTGAAAAACGACCAAATCTGAAGACCAAAAACAACCCACGAGACATAAAATGACATAAAACGACCGAAGATGACTGCAAAACTACAAGATGATGACTTTTAAAAACAACCCCCCAAAAAACATAACAAAAAAATGACTCCAGAAACCACCCACAAGAGAAAAGAATGACGAAAAAACAACTCCAAAAAATGGCAGAATTGGGGGTCCAAAAACAGATAAAACCCTGAGATAAAAATCACCCCGAAAACAAACAAAAAAACGACCCAAAAAGACCCCAAAACAACACTAAAAAAACGACAAAATAATAACCTTCCCGAAAAATACAAAAAAAACACCAAACAACGACCCCCCCCCGAAAAACCCAGAAAATGACTATCTTAAAAACAAGCCAGTGGGGACAAAAAATTAAATCTCCAAACGACCAAAAAACCTAAAAAATGACCCAAGAAGGAAAAAAAAGCCCACCAAATCAATAGCAAATGTAGTGCTCCAATCCAGGGATCCCATTTCTTATTTTGCTTCCATTCTAAAATGAAAGATACTACCAAAATACCGCTACACCGATTCTGCAATACATTACTGCAGAAAAATGACAACAGACTACGGAAAAGTACAAATATTCAACAGTCATTCAACTTTGAGGGATTGAATACAAAAACATGGCAATACCATGATACAAAACTCAATATGAGCCCAGAAAAACAACTGTAATATAACAAAGATACATCAGAAATACTACAAACGTACTCATATAGAAATCATTCCAAATATTTCGACAGAAATACTACAAAATACCACGACATGAATACCATGATACAAAATTTAAGAAAATACTAATACTAAAATGTAATGACGGAAATACTACAAAACACAACTACGTTAATGATAATAAAATAAGATACAGTACTACGAGAAAAATACTCCGGAGATGCTCCGAGGATACTCTTCAAGTGAAGGAATCCTGCAAAAGGCGTCCAGGAGTGGTCCCAATTTTCAAGGCAATGCTGCCCCCTGGCGACTCCAAATAGTTGCACAGCCCTGTCCTCGTGCGGGGCTGCTTTGAGTGTTCCGGATCCTGACGTCTGGCTACCTACCTGCGTGATGACGTCACCATCGTCCTTTCCTCCGAAACGCCAAACGTGTTTTAGGTGAACTCGCTTTTTCTCTCGGGGCAGCGCGACGGCGCCCGAGTGCGGCAATCTTCTGAGGTCATGAGAGCCAACCTCCCTGCGTGGAGTTTGCGTGTTCTCCCCGTGCGTGCCTGGGTTTCTTCCCGTTTCTCCACACATTCCAAAAACATGCCCGTCTGGTTCATTGGCCTAACTGAATTGTCCCAAGGTTGGGAATGAGCGAGTGAGTTGTCTGTCTCTGGCTGGCAAGCAGTCGAGGGTGTCCCCTGCCCACTGCCCGAAGATGGCTGGGATGGGCTCCAGCACCCTCGCGACCCTACTGAGGATAAGCGCTGCAGATCATGGACGGAGGTTTGGGTTTTTCTTTCTAGCTTAGCTTGTTGGGTCGGTGGGATCCCTTGAGCCCCAGGATGCTAGGGGCAGCATTTCCCGTGGTGTGTCTTGGGCAAATACAGCCTGGCGGATGTACAAAAAAAAGACAAGAAATAATGGCTCCAATGTGTTTTGAGAATTCCTATCCAGGTGTTATTTGCTTCCTCACTTTTAACGCAGCGATAGTTAAAGGGACAGTGTGTCATCTTCAAACAGTCTGTTGTGTCACGTGACCGAAAAAGAGTGCCACAAGGCACGAGGAGATTTACAAACTGCCGAGACTCAAAGTGACCGGAAAGCGACATTTTTTTTTACTTTATGCCGAAAACTATGAAAAAGGGGAGGAAGAAAACGGTCACTCTATGGAACAATAAATAAGTAGGAGAGCAGAAAGAACTCAAAAAGAAGAGAAAAAAAAGAGGAAAATGAAAATAGAAAGAAAATAGAAAAAGGTAAAAAGAAACATGATAAGAGTAAATAAGGACAGACGAATAAAAACAAGAACAAAATGAAGAAAGACAAAAAGCGAGGAAGCGCTAAGAAAAAGGGACAAGGACAGAAACAAAACAATGAGGAGAAAAACGACCACCAAGAAAAAAGAAGGGAGAAAAATCTCATCTTATCTCATTAGCTGCACCGCTTATCCTCAGTAGGATCGCGGGGGTGCTGGAGCCCATCCCAGGTTTCTTAGGGCAGTGGACAGGGGGGACACTTTCAACCGCTTGCCAGCCAAGCGCAGGGCACACAGGGACAGACAATTCGCTTCTAGGGACAATTTGGACCAACGAATCAACCTGACACCCATGTTTATGGAATGTGGGAGGAAACCGGAGCGCCCGGAGGAAACCCACGCAAGCACGGGGAGAACATACAAACTCCGCACAGGAAGTCCAGTAGCTGGATTTGAACCCACACAGACCTTAGAACTGTGCCGCACACGCGCTAACTACTGCGCCGAAAGTGGAAGAGAAAAACGATGATAAAAGGGGGAGGAGTAATACGAAATTTAAAAAGACAGGTTTTTGTTATAATTGGTGATGTATTTTTGCTTTTCATTCAAATCAATGTTGTTCCCCTTAGAAGTCAAGTCAAGTCAAATTTATTTATATAGCCCTTAATCACAAAAATGTCTCAAAGGACTACACAGGATTACAGTTACAAAATCACACAATTACCTGATCTTAAACCAATTCAAGTTTTGTTCACGATTCGAATTCGCTGGATAAGGTTGCGTTAGTGCAGCGTGAAAAGATAGATCACGTGTTCGCCGCAGCGTTTTTCCTACGGTCCGTGAAGGCAACGGCAGGAAGCTGCCGGAAGTGGCAAGTTTTAGTGGCGCCAAGCTAGTTTTTTTTTCTTTCCAGCCGCGGGCGAGAATACCACTCAAACTCCCCTCTTCAGGTCGACGGACGAACCCGACACTTGACGCCGCTTTCTTCACCGAGGTAAGAAAAGAAAAATAGGCAGGTTTTGCTGTGCTTTTCGTCGTTTTGGGGATGAAAAGCTTGTCGTTCCAGAAGTTTCCCGGTTGGTGTCGGGCTTTGCACACGTCACTCACAAAAGGGTCACGTGCCTGCGTCTCCATGGTGACAAATCCAAACCCGGGTTCGGGGGGGGTGCGTCGGTCTCCTTTGATAAACAGCTGTCTTTGTTTGGTGTGGCTTTTGGTCACGTGACTCTGCCGAAAGCATGCCGGGGCGGTGACGTCACCACCGTCACTGTGGCGTTCCATGACCCCCAAAAAGAAGAGGAAAAGAAAGAAAAGCCACAAGAAGCGCGAACGTGGAAAGAATGTGGAGTGAAAACGTCTCCCGGGAAAGATCGGATCGGCCTTCGATGCGCTCCCTCCGAGTTGAAGCGAGCAGAAAGTCATGTTGTCTAACACGCTTAATGCAACATCTGGAAAAACGTATTTTGCGGCTGAGGGTGTGGCACTCGCTCTCTCCTTAAAATAGCTCTGATGGACGAAGAGAGAGAGACGGACAGACCGAGAGAGAAAAACACAGAAAGATTAATAAAAAGCGACAGAGAGGGGATTTTAGAGAAAGGAGAGAAATCAGAAAGTAAAATTTATAGATGGAAAGAGAGAGCTAGAAATAAAAGATAGATGAGGAGAGATTCAAAAGAAAGATTGATTGAAAGAGATAGATTAAAAGGAGATTTAGAGAGGCAAGGAAGCTAGAATAAGTGGGATGGGGAAGGAAAGAGATAAAGAGAGAACATTAAGCAAAACAGAGAGATCAGGAGAAGGGGAGAGAGAGAGAGAGAGAGAGAGCGAGCCCTCCTTGATATGCAGGGAACGGACTCTCTGGTTGACTTTAAAGAGCTGGCTATCTATCTCTCTAGTCCTTGCGTGCCATAAAATCCAAAAGAATAGGGAAAAGGGACAGACACAGCGCCCCCTAGATTCCAACGGCTAATTCTTCCCAATCTCACCATCGGCGGTCCCCCGGCAGCCCGCGGGCTTCAGCTTGAGCGCCGTCCGGCATCGGGGGAGGGGCCGTCCTTTGAATCATTTATTGGATAGGGAAGGGGGCGGGGCTAAGGCTGTCGCTCCGGCTCGGCTGTTGCCGGGGAAACGGACGGGATCGGGGACGTCCTCGCCCTTGACGTTTTGGCGCCTTTGGCGGAGGCTCGGGGGGGACCGGGATTAAGACGGCCGCCGGCGGGTAAGGACAAAGGACCAGGCGGCCTCTCTTTTCTTGGCTAAACGTTAGCATTAGCGTGCGGTCTTGAGCTCGCCAGCCGCCTGAAAACGCCGACACGCGTCCAAATTTGGTCTCGGAGGGGCGGAACCTCGCGCATCTCCGTAAGCGCCGTTTCCGTGGCTCGCGTTAGCATACGCTCGCGAGCAGCCCGAATAAAACTGGCCGGCTCCAAACGACACGAGTCTTAAATGGGTTCCCGAAGGGGAAGCAGAAAATAGAAAGCGGCCAAAAAAGCCCAAAAAATTTCCATCTCTACAGAAATGAAACGGCATCTCGCTCGACCGTGTTATTTCTATGTCTCCGAATCCTTCAAAAATGACTCAAACGTATTCGATCGAGTAAGACGAACACAACGGCTCGATAGGAGATCGGATCGGGCCGCTTGGAGCGGTCGAGCGCTTAATTTTGGCCCATCGGAGGGTGTTCGGGACACCGCCGAAGCAGATGTTTATGGATTTCCTTGTCATTTATTAGTGGTGCCTCGACACAAAACCTAGCTAAAGACACTCGCAGAAGCTTTAAGTATAACTGTGTACATTGCCACCGTAACGGCTTCGGAAGTTTCCTAGCCTATAAGTCGCATACGAACGCGGACACAAACGGGTACTTATTAAGGAGTTTGGTTTTCAGATAGATACACGGTTGGTGCGGGTGCTCGAGGTCCTCATAAACGCTTACGCTTCAATCTCGCGCTTTCGAAGCGCTCGCGTTTCGGGTGAAGCGCTCGTATATGCTTGAAGTCGTTGCCGTGTTTCTCTGCAGTCTGACATGAAGAAAACGAAACGCGTCCGCTTAAAAGTGAAAGACGAGCACCGTATTGTCTAACGCGAACGAAAACCGTTGCCGAATGAGCGCAGCCAGGTCCTGGACAAACATGGCGGCGACGACCAAGTATGTACTCCGCTATAGAAATGTCATATACATTTTCCACCCGATGAATATTTTTCTAAATTAACATTCATTTGATGATTTATGTATTTTTGCCTAGTACTCAATACAATGTTGTTTTTCTGGTACCGCCGGGAGGCGATAAATGACGTACACTGTCCCTTTAAATATGTCGATGGAATCTGTGATAATAATAAGGGCAATTCATCTTTAATGATGATCGACAATATACGAATAAAGGAGATATTCTTTGGAAAATTGTCTTTTGGGAGTCGTTAGGAAAGTGCTTAAGTTTGGCCACGAAACAGATGTAGGAACCCTGTAGATCCGGGCCGGGCCACTATTTGGAGTTGCCGTTGGCTTCCAGTATTTGGCCCGCGGGCCCAAGCTTAAAGACCCGCCACGTTTTGTCAGACGACTTCAGCTTGTATTTCTTTATCATTGTCTTGAAAGCCGTTGTTTTCATCCCGTCTTCACAACGGAAGCAAAATCGTATATCGGCTTCCCGTTTGAAGTTCTACGTTTCATTATCCGTTTTGTACTTCTACTCGAGTTGTTTTGCCTTTTTCTGCAGTCACATTTTTGTCGTATCTTGGTAGTATTTTCCTATTTTTTTATTACTGTCGTTGTATTTTTGGTGTCATTTTTCCACATTATTATTTTCTGTCTGAGAGTTTCTCTACAGTCGAATTTTCGTATCGGTTTCATTTTTGTGGTATTTTTTGGGAGTATTTCTATTCAGAATAAACAAAAAAACAGGTCCCTGTTTAAATCTGGTATTTAGTTTTGTAGTATTTCTGTAGTCTATTTTTGCTGTATACACACAGATGTACAATGGGGAAAAAGCAGTAGTACTAGTAGTCGTACTTTGTTTACTGTTTTTTTATGGATCCTCGTGATATTTTGACCGTTTTCGGTTCGGCGAACCGAATGAAAAAGCCTACCGTGCCGCGTGTGGCCCCAGGTTTGCCCACCCCTGCTGTAGATAGATTGAGTAATTGAAATAAACCAAGTTTTTGTCCCGATGCCACCGAGGCCTGTCCATATGCTCGATTCCAGGGATGTCCCGCTCCTTTTAGATCACGTGTCAGAAAAAGACTCTCATGAGGGTCGGACGAGTAGATTTGAGAGAGAGCGAGCCATCGCCAGCCGCCGCCGCTTTGGGAGTGCCGATTGGCTGTGGCGCCATCAAGTGGCGCCATTCAAAGCCGCATCTCATTTTTCTATTGCGCTTCGATCGGCCCGGTCCGGCGGTCCGGTTCCGACCCCCTCGGCGGGCCGGATCGGGCCCGCCGGCCGCGTGTTCAGACACCACGATCTAATCGACGTTTGAATCGGTGTAGGCGGCGTCCAATCGCTTGAGGGTGCGGCCAATTCCTGGGGGTCATGCTGGGGTCCAGAAAGACGTGGGACCTTGGCCACGCCCCCTCTCTGCACCACCTCTGGAACAACGACGCCTCATTGGACGGTGAGTCAAGTGTGCGCCCATCAGGGAGACAAGCTCTCTCTCTCTCTCTCTCGCTCTCGCTCTCGCTCTCGCTCTCGCTCTCGCTCTCTCTTTCCATTGCTCTCTCTCTATTTATGCATTTTTACATCTTGTTCTATCTCTCTATTACTTTCTATATCTTTGTATTTCTCCCTCTTTGTCTTTCTAGCTCTGCTGTGTCTCCCACTCTTTCTCTCTCTTGCTCTCCTTCACACTCTCTCTATCCGTCCTTCTCTTTCTTCTAATTTTCTTTCCGTCTATCTCTATATCCATCCACTCCTCCCCAACGTCGATTCTCATCGTCACGTTTGTTTGTCGGCAGCGAGCTCGTTGGACTTCTTGATGAGCGACGCGGAGGAGGAGGCCTCCTTCCTGTCTCTGCCGAGCCCCGCCTTCCTCCAGCCGCCATTGCTCCAGGTAAGACGCTAAAGACCTCCACCAGCCCAGAGCGCTAACCCGGCGCTAACGCAGGTGGAGGAAGCCGAAAAGAAGCTAGCGGGCCTGGCGGGCTCGGGACAGGTGAGACGACCCCCCCTCCTCCCATCCCGCCGTCTTCTTTGGCAAACCTCGATGTTGACCGGCGCGCCCGACCCGCAGGGGGCGACGGACCTGGAGAAGCGTTTGGAGCAGCTGGAGCTGGAGAACCGGAACCTAAAGCGAAGGCTGGCCTCGGATAGCGTCCGGGAGGCGGGCCCGACGCCGCAGGAGGCGGAGTCTCCGCGGAGGGAGCCCGTGGACGTCCGCCGGCGGCGAGAGCGCCACCCGGCGGAGGCGGAGTGGCGGCCCGCCGGGCGGACCGCTTCCCCCACCGACCTCGCCGGAGCCGATCCGGGACCGCCGTCGTCCCATCGGGTACGGGCAGAAAATGCCACGTGCTGGCCGACGGCAGAGGGCGCTGCCGAGACCACGCGAAGAAACCGAATCGGTCGCTACAAACGGACGCCGCCGAAAAAAAGCGACGCGTCCTAGCGAAAAATACGATATCCATTCTATTTTTACTTGTGTGTTTTGTGGGCTAAGTTTATGGACCTTGTCTTGTATTTGGATTTTTTTCCCGCTCTATTTTGAATCGCAAAATATTCGACTCGACGACGCCGTAGACAAAGTACATGACAACATTTACAAAGTACAAAGTCGAGGACCGAGTACCCGGCCAAATATGTGACCAAACGGTCCGCTCGTGTCACCGTCGTCCGTTCCGCCATTTGAGACTTCTCGCGACGGAGGGCCGAACCGATAAACGGGACTCCGCTCCGAGAAAGAAACGAACGGATTTCATCGGCACTGGTTTATTTCTCGATTGTCTTTATCAGGCGGAGGAGGCGGCGGAAGCGGCGGAGGACGGCGAATCTTGGCTGCAGGTTCAAAACTCTTTGCTTCAGGAGCAAGTTTGCATGCAGCGCCACCTGCTGAGGGAAATGCAAAGTCAATTGCAACAGGCGCAGAGGACCTGCGCGCAACTCAGGACGCAGGTAACCTACGCCGGACCGTGGCGTGTTTTTTTAGAAATGGCACAGTACGCGAGATCCTTCCGAGCTCAATCCACCACAAAATAAAGGACTGATAAATCATTGAGGAAACAACATAGGGTCAACGAGCTGCATCTGTCCATCGGTCACTCAAGACCGCTTCACGATGTACTTCACACTTTGCACATTCACGCACACACCCCGTTAGCTTTCGACGGACACTTCCGCATTTAACTCTGGGACCGAACCCGCCGCCTCTCGGTCCCGAGACGACCGCTTTACCCCCTGAACGACCGCCGCGATAATATACGATCGTTTTGACAAAACAAACAACCGTCTGGACAAATTTCAGGAAGAGAGCTGCGACAAAACGCGCTACAAAATACATGTCCAAATGACGAAACGTAGCGGTGAATACGCGACGAGATACGTGTCCAAAAACGGGACGGACGTTTAGATTTCAAAATATGCAACATGATATGCGACAAAATACTCGAGAAGGGACACAACAAAATAAGTGACGAGATGCACTTCAAAATAAGTGCCGAATCCAGCGGTACCTCTACATTCACAAGTTTCAGCTTGAAAAGTAGCCAAAGGGATCAATACCACCTCTATTTAGAAAGGCCTTTCGGGATACAAAGGCAAAAATCCAGTACAGTACGCGCCGGCGGAGTTCTACCCGGCAACCCGGTGAGTACGCCTGAATCCCAGCATTCTCTGTGTGTCCCCGCTTAAAGTTAATAGATAAATGAATATATTTATTATTTCTATAGCGGAGTACATACTTGGTCGTCGCCGCCATGTTTGTCCAGGATCTGGCTGCGCTCATTCGGCAACGGTTTTCGTTCGCGTTAGACAATACGGTGCTCGTCTTTCACTTTTAAGCGGACGCGTTTAGTTTTCTTCATGTCAGACTGCAGAGAAACACGGCAACTACTTCAAGCATATACGAGCGCTTCACCCAAAACGCGAGCGCTTCGAAAGCGCGAGATTAAAGCGTAAGCGTTTATGAGGACCTCGACTTATTTTTTTTGTACTTTGTACTCGTTTTATGTTAATTGTGCAGTCATCTCGTTTGAACCTGTATTTCTTTCATGTTCTGATGAGCTTTTTATAAATGATTAAAAAAAAACTTTTGCTGCGTTGGGAACGGATGAGCGCATTTACATCGAAAAACGGTTTCTTCTTACAAATGTTTCATGTTACAAAGCTACTCCCAGAACCGATTCAATTCGTGAGTTGAGGCAGCACCGTATGTGACGAAATAAGTGACGAATCATGCAACCAAATATGAGACGATATACGCGACCGAATATGCAAAAGAATAAGTCTAAGAGTGAAATGTCGACTGTGTGAAAAATAGGCAACAAATGTTGTGGTAAATACACTTGCATTTGTAGAATAGATTTGCATACATGTAGAAATGTAGAATAGACGTGCATACATGTAGAAATTTAGAAAGACTTGCTTACAGTTGTGGGAAAAGGTCGGGTAGACATCCTTGAAGATACTCTTGGCAGACGATTAAGCTTCGATTACACCCCAAAAGGCGGTCCTGTATCACGTATCAAGTTCAGAGCGTCCCGTCCCTTGCACGCTATCTTCAAGGAAACTTAATCGTCTGCCAAGAGTATCTTCAAGGATGTCTACCCGACCTTTTCCCACAACTGTAAGCAAGTCTTTCTAAATTTCTACATGTATGCACGTCTATTCTACATTTCTACATGTATGCAAATCTATTCTACAAATGCAAGTGTATTTACCACAACACAAAACGCATGATGAAATGACCGGGATGAATCAAGGAGGTCATCTTCACGGCGTCTGTCCCGCCCACTTTTAGGCGTCCGTGTACGAGGGCGAGCTGGACGGCGCTCGGCGGCGGTGGGACGCCGAGTTTTCCCGACTGAGGGAGGAAAAAGATCGGGAAGTCCGAGAAGCTTTCGTGCGGGCCGAGGCTCAGATGAAGGCGGTGCACGACAACCTGGCAGGTAGGGGCGGGGCTGGGACGGGCGGGGCTCGGACAAGCAGGGCGGGGCTCCAGGGGGCCGGCTGACCGTCCGGTCGGCCTCCGCAGGCGTACGCGGCAAGCTGGCGGGTCTCCATCCGGCGCTGCGGACCCTCACCGCCGATTACAACGCTCTGAAGAGGCAAGTGTACAACTTCCCTGACATGCTGGAGCGCGCCGTACGAGACGCCAAACGCCAGGTCCGTATCCCCCCCGTTTTGCTCTGTCCGGGACTCCCTGGCTCGCTGTCTGAGGCCCCGCCCCCTTCTTCTCTCGCCTCCCGCAGATCTGTCAGCTGATTGACGAGGTGAGCGCCACCAACCTGAGGCTGATGGACAAATACAAACGGGAGATGAACCTCAGGAAGAAGATCCACAACCGGCTGGTCCAACTCAAAGGTGGCGTGACTACAAATTCAAAATGCTCGTCCGGTCGCTCGTCCGGTCGCTCGTCCGGTCGCTCGTCCGGTCGCTCGTCCGGTTGCTCGTCCGGTCGGTCAGTGAATCGATGAGTGAGTCGGTGATCAATTCAGTCGGTTGGCAACTCGAGCATTAAGTCTATCAGTAAGTTGGTGAGTCAGATTGTGAGTGAGTGAGTGAGGCAGTCAGAGAGTCGGTCATCGACCATTCAGTCAGTGAGTGAGTGAGTCAGTAGGTCAGTCAGTCAGTCAGTCATTGATTGAGTCAGTGATGGTATCAGTAAGTAAGAATTAGTAAGTGAATAAGTCAGTCAGTCAGTTAGTGATTGAGTGATCGAGTCAATCATCGAGTGACCCGGTGAGTCAGTGATTGTGTCACAGAGTTAACAGCGAGAAAATCCACGAATGGGTCGTCAGTGAATCAGTCAGTGACCGAGTCAGTCGTCGCATGGTCGCTTAGAAGGTGGACGGATAAATGTTAAATTGTGAGATAGACTGACTCGCTGACTCAGTGACCAACTGTCTCGCCCGCCAGGAAACATCCGGGTGTTTTGCCGGGTCCGTCCCGCCGAGGGGACGTCGGCCAGCATCGTGACCTTGGACCCGGACGACGACGCCATCTTGTATTTGAGCGACAAAGGCAAGGTCGCCACCTTTGAGCTGGACCGAGTCTTCGGGCCCGGGGCCACGCAGGAGGAGGTGCGCGCCGACCCGCTAGCTAGCGGCGAAATACGCTAGCCGGAGCCAAAACCGTCTCGCCGGCTCCGCCGCCCCGTGACGTCTTTTTCGGTCGGCAGGTCTTTGAGGAAGTGGAGGCGCTGGTCACTTCCTGTCTGGACGGCTTCCACGTTTGCATCTTTGCTTACGGGCAGACCGGATCGGGGAAGACCTACACCATGGAGGTCAGTTCATCCGCCGGCTCTTTTGGCTCGATTCACTGAAAAAGGGTCGGCCCTTGACCGGCGTTAGGCTCGGGCGCCAGCCCCGGGACCGGGAGGTCACAGGTTCGAGCCTTACCTAAAACATACGAAATCGGTACTCGTCGCCTCCCTGCTATGCTTTCGGTGATAAGGGGGGAGGGGTTTCTCACCTAGTGACTCAGGAAAAGAAAAAGAGTCTGCTCTTTCGAATCGCAAACGGCTCTTCAGATTCGAGCGAACACTTCTCAGATGCCTGTGGCGTGGTGACAGGAGTTCCAGCGTTTTTTTTTTTTTTTTTTTTTCAAGAAGCGTCTCTTTTGGCTCGACTCGATAAAAAGAGTCTGCTCTGCCTGCTCCACAGCATCTTTTTCTATATTTGTTTGTTTGTTTAACCGATATATTACCTATAATAATTCATATTATGCACAAAATCAATTATTCAATTAAAAAAAAAAAAGATCACAATAACTTTTGGTTTGGCTCTTATAAAAGAGCCGTCTCTTGCGGTTGACCCTTAAGAGTCACTACATTTGCAAACCCCGCATCACTATCTCGTATAGGATCCGGTTCCTTTCCTTCACTTCTAAAGACTTTGCTCACAGAGCTGTTTTGACTGCCGACGACACGTCGCTCACTTGAAGGGAGCCAGTGTCTGAACGGTGGGGAGCCGGTTCCTGTCCTTCGCTTTAATTGCCAGGTCAAAGAGCTCTGTTGTTTGCGAATAAGGCGTCGCTAGAAGGGAGCCGGCCCCCTGATCGGCGGAGAGACGTTTTCCAGAGAGCTGACTCATCGCGCCGTTCCGTTCGCCGACCGCGCGTCCCAATCTCGAACGGGAGCCGGCTCCCGCTCCTCCCTTCAAAGACTCATTTTATCGAGCCGTGCCGTCGGTAAAAAAGGCGTCGCTAGAAGAGAGCCATTATTCCCTCAAATAGCCGGCTCGTCGCGCCTTTCCGTACGGCACGATGCGTCACTATCCGAAACGGGAGCCGGCTCGCGGAGATGCTCAAGTCTGCCGACGCCACTAGAGTCCCGTGCCCCGAACAGGGCGCGTCCTCGGACCCCGGCCTGAACCAACGAGCACTGCGCCTTCTGTTTTCTCGCGTCTGCGACAAAATTCCCGAGTGGGAGTTCCACATCTGCGTCAGCATGCTGGAGATCTACAACGAGACCCTCAGGTGAGTGCCTCCGTGGCGGGCCCATTGCGGGCAGACGGCCGCCGCCGCTCACCGAAGCTCCGCCTCCAGGGACCTTCTGGGCGAGCGTCCGTCAGACAAGCTGGACATTAAGATGAACCCCGACGGGAGCGGCCAGCTTTACGTTCCCGGCCTGACCCGAGTGGCCGTTCGCAACGTGGAGGATGTCAACCAGGTACGGCGCGCCGAGATGTCATTTCCGCTTCTCCACAAGTTAGAAAAAAAATGATGGATGGATCGTAGGGCTATTTTGGTTGTTTAGTAGCTATTTTGATTGTCACAAGCAGTCACAGACTAATGGAACCATCAGTCGGGTCCCCTTGAAAATGCTTCCCTTTTAATGTTGTGTTAAGAAATGAAAATGACTGACATTTTGGGCCAAGTGCTCGGAAATGGTCCAAAATCGTGTGGAAACCCCTGCCGGAAACACCAGAAGCGATTTAAAACCGTCGTTCCAAGCCTGAGCCGGAAACCCTACGAAGGCCTTAAAACCCTACTTTGGGGCCGCGTCATCGGCGTATCGCTCGCTTATTATTTCCATTTATGGATGAATCGGGATGCTGTGAGACATTTCTTCCTCTTTATTCAAACATTGAAGTTTCAAACGGATAGAACAATAATGCACAAAATCCCCGAATGTTCTATAATATAAAACGATAAAATCCAGGCGAATGAAATGGCGCGACACTCTTATTTGTATCCTTTTTACATACATGGTGACTCAAAGCATGTTATACAACCCATCGGCGATCTCTTCCTGATCGATTGGAATTGATCATTTTCAACAATCGATGCTTGCGTTCCTCGGCGCGTAGTCGAATTTTGTATTTGTCTTTCTGTCCGTTTGACTCTGACACACGCTAATAGCATTTGAGACACAGACACTATGACGCACGAGGGACGCTCAGCAGAGATCGTATCCGTGTACAGACGCCTCACTCTGTTGGAAAAAAAACCTGCGGAATTCATTGTTCGCTTCTTCTCTCCCTTTTGTCAATGCCGACGAATTGTTGCAGCCAGTCGCGGGCAAACTGCCGCTCGGGGGCCACGTGCGGTCCAACTGGCCTTTTCATCTGGCTCGCCAAACAAACATGGACAAAATAGAACGAATATATATAAAATAGTAAATTAAGTACGACTCATTCAAATATTTTTGGGTGCCAACTTTTCCCCTATTTTTCATTTGTGAGATTTAAACAAAAACACTCTTACAGGGAATACTACAAAAATACTACACAACTAAATATCACTTATCAAACCTTCCTGTGTGGAGTTTGCATGTTCTCCCCGTGCTTGTGTGGGTTTCCTCCGGGCGCTCCGGGTTTCCTCCCGCATTCCAAAAAACATGCGTGTCAGGTTCATTAGCCGGTCCAAATTGTCCCTAGGTGTGAATGAGCTAGTGAGTTGTCTGTCTCTGTGTGCCCTGCGACCGGCTGGCAAGCAGTTAAGGGTGTCCCCTGCCCACTCCCCGATGATAGCTGGGATGGGCTCCGGCATCCCCGCGACCCTACTGAGGATAAGCGATGGATGGATAAATATCACATTTGGTGCTTAAAACAGGGACCTCATACATCATTTTGCCTTCACTCTTGAAATTGAAAAATATTATGGAAATACTACTTGGAAAATATTACAACAGAAATACTAGAAAAATACAACGACAGTAATGTTACAAAAATACTAAACTGGTAACTGGACCGCCTTAACTGGGAGGAACCTGCGACCTCGAGGTCCCAAGACGATCGCCCTACCTGAAAATACTACATAGATACTACAGCAATGCTAAAAAAGACCACTATAGTAATCCTATAATACAAAAATATGACGGTAATATTAGGATACAAATACTACAAAAATAATACTTCGGAAATTTTACGACAAAATTACAACGACGGTCATACTAAAGTGGAAATACTACTTAATAACTATACAAATGCAACTACAGTAATACTAACAACAAATTAGGAGCTTAAAACGGGGACCTAATATATGAATTTGCTTTAAATTGTTCCAAATGGTAACCCGCCTCTGAGATAGACCGACCGAGACCGGGTGACGATTGGCCGGTGATGACCTCGTAAATCGCAATCGCCCGCAGGTCCTGGAGGCGGGACGAGCCAGCCGGGCCACGGCGTGCACCGACCTTAACCAGCGCAGTTCCCGTTCTCACGCTTTGCTCATGGTCAGCGTGGCCGGACTCAACGCCACCACGGGAAGTCGCACGCAAGGTGACGCCGCCGTTAATGGGGCGCGCCGCCGCCGTGGCGCCTCCTGACTGTTTTTGGGTGACCTCCCCCCCAGGTAAACTCAACCTGGTGGACCTGGCGGGCTCGGAACGAGTGGGGCGTTCGGGCGCTCAGGGCGGTCGCCTCCGCGAGGCGGCCCACATCAACAAGTCGTTGGCGGCGTTGGGCGACGTGATGGACGCCTTGCGCCGCAAACGGGCTCACGTGCCCTTCAGGAACTCCAGACTCACCTTCCTGCTGCAGGACAGCCTGAGGGGGGACAGCAAGACGCTCATGATGGTGCAGGTGAGCCGGAGCCTCTGCTCCCTGGCAGTCACTGCCTCCCGGCGGCGGACTCACTGACACTCGCCCACTAAATCTCAGACTGACTGACTGACTCACCCTCCCACCGACTCACCCGGTGACTTGCACGGTGTCTCACCCGGCAACTCAATGAGCTAGTGAGCGAGACAGTCACTGACTCTCTTACGGACTCGTTTACTCTCCGACAGACTCTGTGTCCGACTGACTCACCGATTCACCGTGCGACTCACCCAATGACAGATTCTCTCACTCACCCGCTGATTCGCCTACTGACCTACCCACTGGCTAACTCACAGACTTACCTAATGACTCACTCACTCACTTACATACTTACCGACCCACCTACTTAATGACTGAACTATTAAATCAGTGACTCATTTATTTACTCACTGACTGACGCACCAACTAACTACCTCCCCGACTCATTTTCTGACTGACTCGCTCGCTGACTTAACAAACTACTGACTCACTCAGTGAATCAATGACCTACTCACTTACCAGACTACTGACTCACTCAGTGACTTACTCACCTGAGTACTCTCTCACTCACAGACTTACTTTCCAACTCACTCCCTTACTCGCCTACTCACTGACTCTTTGGCTGACATGCTCGCTAACTGACTGAGTTAATCGATCACTGATGAACTAGTGACTCACTCTGGGACTTTATGACCTACTCTAGGCCTGACTGACTGACTCAACTACCCATTCACTCTCTGACTCACTCTCTAACACTCACTCCCCTACTCATTCACTGACTGACTCTTTCCCTGACTCGTTTGCGCACTGACCGACTCGCTCACCTTACCGCAACCGGCCGACTCACCGACCGACCGTATGGCTTACTCTCCGCCCGAGCGGCCGACTCGACGCCTCACTGGGCGACTCGGCCCCCGAGTGACCGACTCTTTCCTGCCGGTTTCAGGTTTCCCCGCTGTCTGTCGACGCCAGCGAGTCGCTGTGTTCGCTGAAGTTTGCGCAGCGGGTTCGCAGCGTGGAACTCAACGCCTCAAACTCCGCCTCCAGGAGGCCGGACAGCCGCTCCGATTCGTCCTCGCCCACGCGCCAAAGCTTGGAGGTCAGGATTCTATTCTCGGATGCTCTCAAACCGTTGCGATTCACGATCTCGATTTCGATTCTTCAAATCAAAAGCGCAATAATACTAGAGTCGTGATTAGCGTCCAAGCTCCTCTCGAATCCAAGACGGAGTAAAACCGAAACATGCGGTGAAATGACACGGGTCTTGACAACAATCGGTGAAATAGAAATTCAACGATTCAAAATTGATATTATAATATCTCGAAATTAAAAGCATGATCATGGTTTAAAACAGCTTATTTTCTGAGCTTTAAACCGCTGGATTGTCTTTCTTACTTATAAAAAGTGTCAAAATCAGAGTCCTAGTTCCGCTCTAATCCGATACAGAAACACCAAAACATACAGGGAAAATACAACTAAATATGAAATGTAGGGATTAAAACAGGGACCCAACACACTTTTTGGCTTCAATTGTGGGCGTTTCAATACTCATTTGATGAAATGAATGTTTCAAAAGAAATATAACATGTAGATACCTGCGTAAATATATATTTATATTCCTAAACGCAATGTTTTTTAGCCAATGCGGCCCGGCAGGCCATAAATGTTCCCCTTTGCTGCCTGAAGCCAGGGGTCTCCGACTCGTCGGAGCCGCAGTGGGGGCCACATGGTAGAACGATAACACTCACGAGGGCTGGACTAGTAGATAAAGGAAAGCAAGAGATGGAGAGAGGAGAAAAGGGGGCGGCAGTAGCTCAGGCGGTAGAGCGCTCGCCTTGGGATCAAAGGATCCCTGTTCGAATCTCGGCTCGTCCGTGTTACATGTCGAAGTGTCCCTGGGTAAGACACTGAACCCCCGATACCCCCAATAAGCAGGTTAGCGCCTTACATGGCTGCAAGGCCGCTATTGGGAAATGTGAAGCACACTGTAAAGCGCTTTGGGAAGTCATTGACTTGAAAAGCACTATGTATAAATGCTGATCATTTCATTTCAAAAGAGCGAGAGAAAAAGAAAGAGTGAAAAGAGAGCGAAAGAAAAAGAGAGAGGGAGAAAGTAATATAGATCCAGTTGCTTTGTGAGTGGACGTCTTTCGAGCTGCAGCTCATTTTTCTCGAGGGACCCGAATAAAACCCTTCTCGTATATTTGACACCCGTGTCCTCAGCCGATCAAACCGAACCAGCTCGGTAGCCTAGATGGTAGGGCGCCCGCTCCGAGACCGGGAGGTCGCCGGTTCGAGCCTCGGCCGAGTCATACCTAAGACTTACAACATTGGTACCCGTTGCCTCCCTGCTTGGCGCTCGGCATTAAGGGTTGGAATTGGGGGGTTTGCTCACCTAATGACTCCCAACACAGCAGTCGGGTCTAAAAACCCGGCGCCGATCGAAGGCGACGCGTCACGTCGATAGCTTCGCGTGACAAAATGATTTCCGGTAGATATCATGTTGATACTGGCTGAATAATAATAAATACAAACACCGGCATACAGAGTCCAATAGGAACGCGGCTTACTCTTAGATATTCTTATCGGTTTTATCTGGGAACTGGCAAACTTCCTCGTGGCTAGCTCCGATTGGCCTTCAAAATGAGGGCGGGGCCTAATCCCGTGGATGCTTATGTCTGCGCAGATGGACTCTCCTCCCTCCACGCCGGGGCCCCACCCCTTATCTCGCAGCAGCAGCGCCGGCTCCTCCCTCAACTCCGCCTCCTTAAACGCTGCCTCCCTCAACTCCGCCTCCAGAACCTCCTTAAACTCCGCCCCCTCCCAACGCAAATCCGGCGCGACGCAACTTTCCTCAGGTACGTTGCCGAAAAGTGCCCCGTCCGATCGGGGCTTGCGCTTGCCGCTGGTGGGCGGGGCCCGTCGCTCTTGGAGCGACTCGCGTGACCTAATCTAGGGGCTAGGCAAACTAGGGCACGTGGGCCACATTCGACATATGACAATATTTTTTATCGTAGATAAAGTATTACTAATAAATGTTTCCGTCCCCATTTTCCTTTTGCGTGTCCGCTACAAAAAATACGAAACATAAACCTTTAGTGTTTAAAAACAGACTTCAAATATGATTTTGCTTCAATTTTTTTAGACAATAATACCGTTATACAAAAATACTATTAATGGAATACGACACTAATACTACTACAGAAATACTCCAAAAATACAACTACATTAAAACTACAAAGATAATACAACAGCACTACTGTTAAAATACAACTACAGTAATGCTCCAAAAATATCACAGAAAGATACTACAAAAGTACTACAAAATACAGACAAAAATACAATGCCAATACTAGAAAAATACAACTATAAGGCTCATTATAAAATATTGCAGAAATACTGAAAAAAATACTACAAAAATACAACTACAATAATACTACGAAAATACCGTGGGAAGAACTACGAAATTTTTACGAAAATATAATAAAAATACAACAAAAGTACAACTACAATACTAATAATAAAATAGTGCAGGACTATGGAAATACGACGAAATACTGTAGAAATGCTTAGAAAATAATTACAATGATACTCTAAAAATAATACCACGGAAATATTACAAAGATCCTACGGAAATCCATCAACAATAATACTGCAGAAATAGTACACAAATACTGTCAAAATGATCTACAACATTGCTACAAAAAATACAGGAAAACTACTAGCGAAATGGTACTACAATAATAGGACAGAAATAAGTATGACAAACCTAAATATCAAATAAAATTTTAAATACGGGGACCTCGCATACAATTTTGTTTCAACGACGAGTGTTTCAAAAGCACTTTGATGAAAGTCATCCATTTTGAAACCAGTACAAAAAGAAGTGTAACATTTCACGACACTTTCATAAATGCAAAGGAGGAAAACTTGATCTTGGAATGTACTCGCCACTCCAATAGTTTGCCCGCCCCTGCTGTAGAGAATAGTGCCGGATTGCGACGTAGACGTAAGGGGTGTTCTTTTTGCCATGTTGTTGTCGTTGTCTGTTGCCGCGGTAACGGAACAAATTGTCTCCTTCCCCTCAGGACGACGGAAAACGACGACGTCGTGAGGCCGAGCCGAGTCTTTCCATTTTTTTGTTTTTACACTTTTCCGTCATTCCCCCGATTTTAGACTGAAGTTTTTCAGGCGACGCCGACGCTCCTCCGGCCCCGGCCGACCGATGGGAAGAGCGCTCGATGAAGGATGCCTCCGCCGTATGACGGCCTGACATTTTGGGCCTTTTTCAATGTCGTTTCTAATAAAAGTGGACGCTAAAAAGCTTAATGATGTCGCTTTCTTTCTATAAAAAAAATGACCGCAGACGTACTACAAAATACGACCGCAGTTATACCGTACTAAACGACGACGGTGATATTACAATAACGCTCAAGAAACACGGCACGAATATCGCTAGATTAAAACTATCACGCAAAAGTATGACTACAAAACGACCCTAAAAAAAGAAAAATGAAAGGAAAGTACAAGAAAAAAGGAACACAATAGCAAAAGAGAGAAAAAGACAGAAGGACAAAAAGGGTTCCTAAACGGGTCGACGTTCCACGGGCACTGTGAGTATGGAACAAAAGTCTTAAATTGTTGCGCCCTTTCTTTTGTCTGTGCGCCATTGTTTATTGGAGCCTTTTAGAAATGTGGGAAAAGAGGTCATTTCCTGGCTGGCCTACTCGCATTTTCCAGAAATGGCTTTATTTTGCCGACCGAATATCAAATAAAGTATTTTTTTTGAAAATACACTTTTGTAATACAAAAAATTGTATCGCGGAAATACCGGAAAAAATACAGCAAAATCTACAGAAATACAAAAAAAAACCCCAACATTAATACTACAAAAATAATACTACAGAAATGGTACACAAATACTTTATTTTCGATTGTTCTCGATTGTTTGTTCTCAGCTCAGGAATGCTGCTGGAAATGTGAATTTCCCTTCGGGGATGAACAAAGTATCTATCTATCTATCTATCTATCTATCTATCTATAGAAATACTACAAACATACTCCAGAAACACCAGAAAACTAAGTATCTACAGTGTTTAAAACTGGGACCTGTAATACTATTTGGACTCGACGTGATACAAACATAGTACTACAGTAATAGTACAAAGTACAACAGAAATACTCCAACTCTAAATATTAGTGACGTCGGGGGAAAGCTTTGTCACGTGACGATTTGTTGACTTCCGGTAGCCGCTTCGACAAGATGGCGGCGCGCTGGAGCAGCGAGAATGTCGTTTTGGAGTTTCGAGACGTGCAGGTCACTTCATTTATCTGATGTGCTCTTCTTTTCTCTTCTTCCTATGCCTTCCCGTAGAGCTTAAGAAAACTTGGGTTAACTGCTAGCTTCGGTCGGGTTAAGTTGTGCGCAAAACTTACTTTCTAAAAGTCTACATTTCTCGCGACATCTTCCAAAAAGTAACCCAACGACGAACGAGTTACCAGCGGAAGGACGCCTTACTTGAAAAAGAAGCTGTTGTGTGTCAAAGAATTTGCAATTTTCTGAGCATTTAGGCGGTGACGTCTTTGACCGGAGTTGACTTGTAGAGAGTATCTCTGAAACTAACGGGAATTTCCATTTCACGCAGGAATTCCCATTCGTTTTAAAGAAGCATTTTTTTTCCTCGCCTCACTCAAAGAGGAAAGGCTCTTTCGGGTCCCAAACGACTTTTCAGGTTGTCCTACGTGACCACTTCATACGAAGCCTTACGCACGGAATGACTTCAAAAGGGTGAAAAATACAACAAAAATGGAGGAATAAAGGCCAAAAAATACAAGAACAGAAGGATAAAAACGTTTCGTTTTTATACAAACATACGAAGACTGAAAACCACAGGAAACATCACTCACATATTTCTCAAATACAAAATCATCGCAACCTCGATGATGCGCCACCAACAACTCGGATCAGTAGGGTCGCGGGTGGTGCTGGAGCCTAACCCAGCCGTCCTCAGGCAGTGTGCAGTGGACACCCTCAACTGCTTGCCAGCCAATCAGAGGGCACACACAGACTCGCTCATTCGCACCTAGGGACAATTTGGACCGACGAATCAACCCGACACCCATGTTTTTGGAATGTGGGAAGAAAGCCATGCAAGAACTCCACACAGGAGGTTGGATCTCATGACCTTAGAACTGTGTCGCGCACGCGCTAACCACTGAAAGTGGTAGCCCTTTAAGAACACCGAAGTAGCCCATGGACAGGTTCTGAAAAGAATTCACCAGTGATGGGTCATTGTGAATATCTAGGAAATCGGAATTCTAGCTGGTATGATGTTTTAGTGATCGACTAAGCCTTTATTTAACTCTACTTCCTTAAAGAGAAATCGCAACCTGGTTATAACATAGTCCTAACACGACAAGTTGTTATTTTAAATATCGCAATCAAAGCGGTAGTAACAAAAATGGCTTCCAGCTTCGAAAAGGTTGGCGGACCCCGCTCTATTTGGAAATAGAAAAAAAGAACCGCGAGAGATTATTTTTCCGACGCATCGGATTTCTTCGTCACCTTTTAATTTCCTCTTTTTTTATTCGAATTTTTGACATTTTGGACGGATAGGAATACGGTGCGCGGAATATTCTAGAATATAAAACGAGGACGAAATCCAAGTGTTTGTCAATGAACTTGACGATAAACCAAAACACTTATAAATGTATACTATACACCTCCAAATATGTAAGGTACTCTTTTTCCACCCACTTCGTCCCCAAAAACATTTTATGTTTGGACTTGTACAAAATCAAAACGAAAGCAAATATTTCACTTTTTGTTGAGCAAAAAACATTTTTTCGCAAAAAACATTTACAAGATGTCAATCCTCTGTTCAAATGATGTCAACAAATTGGTTTCTCTTTAGTTTTGTCTTTGAATATGATAAACATTCCCAATAACGACATATATTATGCTTAATAATCTGCCCCTTTGAGTTAAACATGTCATTGTCATTATTATTATTATCATTTTTTACTTTATTATATTGACTTATTTTCCATTTTTCATCTGCACTTCTGCAGCAATTTCTGTTGCCTTGCAAATGCTTCACTTTGATGAAACACTAGAAAGTTGAACATTCATGGCAATTTTGTTTGGCAAAATGCAATTTTCAAGTAAAAAAAGAGTCTTGGCGCCCTCTGCCAGACCAAAGTGTGACTACAACTCCCAAAGTCACAGCGGAATGGCATGCACTCTTGTTTACCTAAACGTAACGTACTCATTGGCTCATAAGTCACGTGATACCGCCGATCGACGATGGAACCGGTCGCCGAAGTTTTGAAGAATCGATCGTAATCGGTTCCGTCGATGAGTTGCGGCGGCCCTGCAATTGTCTCCGGCTCGGCCCCCCGTGCAACCCACGCGAATGTTTTCAAAGCGGTGTGGCCCTTGGCTCCAAAACTGCAGTTTTTATGTAGCCTTCTTCACCTGAAGTCGATCTTGTGTCAGCAGGCGACCACCATGTCCCTGGACTGCCTGGGTTCACACGCCGTCCTCTCGGGGTAAGTGTCCGTTTCCCGGTGGGAGAAAAGCAAGCCATAGACGGCGCCGTCTCCTCCCTTCTGGTCCGATCAGGCGGCGTTTCCTCTACCTGGTCAACCTGGAGGCGCCGTCGGAATTGGCGGGCAAAATGGCACGCCACAGCAAGTGGGACGTGGGCACCGTGCAGTGGAACCCGCACGCCCAACAGGCCCACCTGTTCGCCGCTTCGGTGCGTCGCTATCGGACCGGGGGGTTCGGCCCCGACTCCCCCCACCCCGCCCCCTCTGACCTTTGACTCGCCTTCCAGAGCAACCAACGCGTGGACTTGTACTCGTGGAAGGACGGCGACGGCGGCGTGCACGCCACGCTACAAGGGCACACGCGTGTCATCAGGTGAGTGGCGGACCGCCGCCGCCTCTGGCGGGGTCCTTGAAAACGCTCCACTGGGAAGCTCCTGTTTTCCGGGATCGAAAAAGTTTGGGGCCAGGTTCCTTCTAAATGCCTCAGCGTGGACCGTTTCTCCGAAGAACCCCGAAGCGCTCGGTCCCAGGGGGCGCATCCGCACGCTTCGGGACACGAAACGGTAGAAAAAAACCACGACAAAAACGACACCGTTGCGTGGCACGACAGACGGCACGGTTCACGATACAAACCGGGACAGAAAAATGACACGTTTCACGACACAACACAGGACAAAAACGTCACAATCCGCGATGCAGAAAACGATACAGTACATGACGTCATGTACCACAAAAACCACATTTTTCATGACACAACAACAACAATAACACCGTTCAAGACACAATCCGTGACACATTGCGGCATCCATTTAAGCCTGGCCGTCATGGAAGGGGGATGACTTCATGTGCGGTCCCTTCTCAAGGTTTCTAATTTTCCTCATGTTGAGCTTTTTGAGTTTTTCCTCGCCCTCGTGTAGGTTTGATATCAGGGGATGCTGTCAGAATAGTCTGTGGTTTGCGATCATCTGTGGTCTGCGCAGCCCTCCGGAGACTCCTCCAAACAAATAAACAGGACTTGATTCGACAATGAACGACAGTACGTGACACGATATACGAGGGCGAAAAGGCCCGGATGCCGGCTACAGGAAAAATGCTCAAATTGTCTTGAAACCGATTAAGGAAGTCCTTGAATTTGGCCACCAAAAAGAACCCCGATGACGGTACCTTCCCCATGTTCTAAAAGAGGAAACGGCTCGTTCTATGAAACGGATCTCCTCTCTGGACACGGTTTCATTGCATTTTTCTCAATGGCATCACTCTGCCTTAACGCAACGACGTCAGCATTAGCGCGGAGTCCCGTTAGCGGCCGTGTCCTCGACGGTAGCATAAGCGTTCGTCGTTAAGGTCGGTGAAAGCGGCGCGTGCCGACGCGTCGTTCGGCTAAAGTCATTCATCTGAAGAGGTCGGTTCAATATTCCTATCAAACAGAAGGAAAAATGCGGAATTGACCCGTTTTTGTGTGTCTTTCTTCCGGGACGGCGGCAGCGACTTGGATTGGTCCTGCTTCGACGCCGAGTTCCTGGTGAGCAGCTCGGTGGACACCTACATGTACATCTGGGATATCAGGTAAACTTTCAAGTTACCGCTCGTTTTTTTTCGTGGTTTATTTGGATCATTTGGGTCGTTGTGGGGTCATTTTTCTGTTGCTTTTTTGCCCGCGTTAAAAACTGCCACGCCCGAAACACCGAATGCCAAGCCCTGGCCATTTTGCGGTTGGTTTGGGGTCATTTTTGGGCTATATTTGAATCATTTTGGGGTGGTTTATTTGGGTCATTTTTAGTAACTTTTTTCTTTCCTTTTGGCTTAAATGAGACGGTGGCGTTTGAAACAGCCCCACCAAAAACTGTCACGCACTGGTTGTTTTTTTAGGTTATTTTTGTCATTTTTGGACAGTTTTTTTTTTTTGGTCCTTCATTTGAGTCACTTTCCAGTAGTTTTGGGTCCATTTTTGCAGTCAGATTTCAGTGGCCAGGGACGGTCATTTTTTGGGGGGCAATTTTATGGTTGTTTTTTGGATCGTTTTCGGGTCGTTTCTTCGAGTTGTTTTTCAGTCGTCGTTCGGTCCTTTTTCTTTTTGGTGACCTGCGTTGGCCACACTCTGGAAAGCCACGCCCGGTCATGCCTCGCCCGGGACGACCGCGCCTAAAACAGCCACGCCGTCGGTCGTGCCGGCTCAACCGTACCGCATTTGTCTTTTTTCACGGCGCAGGGACTCCCGCAAACCCACGGTGGCGCTATCGGCCGTAGGTGAGTGATACCTGGGTGGGCGTGGCCTTGGAGAAAGCAGGCGGGGCCGACGCGATAACACCCTTCCGCCCTCAGCCGGCGCCTCGCAGGTGAAGTGGAACCGGCGCAACCGCCACCTGCTGGCGTCCAGCCACGACGGCGACGTGCGCATCTGGGATCGGCGGGTAGGCGTGTCCCAGGGGGGGCGGGGTCGCCGGCCTCGACGTCTGGTTCAAGCTCCGCCCCTTCCTTTTCAGAAACCGGAGACGGCGTGCGAGTACGTGGCGGCTCACCTGTCCAAGATCCACGGACTGGACTGGCATCCCGAACACGAGTTCATACTGGCCACCAGCAGCCAGGACAACTCCGTCAGGGTAGGGGGCGCTAGCGTCCTCCATTAGTTACTTTTTAATTTTTGGTGGAAAAAAAATCATCTCTTTTTAAGTAGCATTTTTAGAAATAGTTTTGGTCAATTAGGCATGACGATTCTGCCGATACTAATATTTTCCTCATTTGAAATGATTTTTCAATTTTTGTTACACCTGTTTTTTTTTTTACGGATATTAACCTGCGTTTTAATTTATTCGTGATAATGATATAAGAGCACTCTTTTGTAACATTTTTTTCAATGAAAAAAATGGTCTAATTTGACAAATTTTGTAAAACGTAAATAGCATTTTTGGAATTTCCTTCTTCTTTCATTATGACTGCTCATTTGCAATATTTTCCGAATTGTTTACATTCTCCATTTAAGATTTGTAATTGCGCTCGCTTTACTAGGACTTATAGACATTTATTTGGGGTCATTTAGCCATGATCATTTAGTTCATTTGATATATTCTCCTTAAATTTTTTAATTTCAATAATTATATACATATATTTATTTATTTTTTTTTTTCTTCTTTTTTCTTTTTATTTCAATTGTATTTTTTTGAAATGCTTTTTAGTCATTCAGTCATTTCAATGATTTATTATTTTTTATTGTTTTCATGCGGAATATTTACGTATTACCATTAGACGTTTACCACTCTTGCTGGGAAATCCGTTTTCCACAATACTTTGTTTTAAATGCGCTCGTAGTCGCAACTAAACGACCGCAGACGGCAGCGCGGTAAAAAAATGTCTTTCGTCCGTTTCAGTTTTGGGATTTCCGTCAGCCCAGGAAGTACCTCAACATATTGTCGTGCCAGGTGCCCGTCTGGAAGGCCCGCTACACGGTGAGCGCCCCCTCGTGCCCGCCCCGGGCCCGCCCCGAGCCACGCCCCTTGGCTAAGCGTCCGTGTGCCCGCTCAGCCTTTCGCCAACGGCCTGGTGACG
Source organism: Urocampus carinirostris (assembly GCF_059441175.1). Classification (NCBI taxonomy): domain Eukaryota; kingdom Metazoa; phylum Chordata; class Actinopteri; order Syngnathiformes; family Syngnathidae; genus Urocampus; species Urocampus carinirostris. The sequence goes on along the minus strand of NC_142352.1, from coordinate 38,282 downwards.
GTGATGGTGCCCCAACTTCGCCGTGAGAACAGTCTTCTTCTGTGGTCCACGCTGGACCTCAACAGCCCCGTTCACGCCTTCGTGGGCCACCACGACGTCGTGCTGGAGTTCCAGTGGCGCCCCCACAAGGAAGGTGGCGCAAACAAACACGAGCGCGGGCACAATCCACTAGGGCTGCACGATTTTAGCAAACAACCTAATTGGCGTTTTTGAGGCGAACTCAAACCGGGGTTCCCGTGGAACCTTCCAAAATTCTTAAAAAGCCATTGAAATCATCAATCTGAAAAATAAGGCCTTGGCTGGCATTCGAATGTTTTCCATCCAACCTTCAAAAGTCTTAAAAATGCCAACACTTAATAAGACTTTGTCACATGTATTGATTGTCTTTTTCAATAAGTCACCGATTGACTTTGGTGGCATGGTCGCGTGACCACCGTGTCGCAACTATCCAAACGGCCATGCGCTTTCAGTCGGACGCTTAGGACTTAGGTCTAGTCGCGATACACTTTTCAACTTCGGAAAGTGGAGCGCTCACGTTTTTGCCACGGCTTTAAGCGACGTCGGGTCGTGTGTACGAGACACCGTGTGTTATGCCAAAGAAATATATTCAACTCTGCGCGATAGGAGTCACACAGGAATAGCGCCAAACGCGTAGCTTCAGAATCGAGTTCTCGACCGACACCGGGTATTTCCCACTTCCCTAGGTCTCCGTAGGTCCCCACCCGGATGCCCGATAACAACCCGAACACATCGGCGTCACATCTTCGGAGCCTCGTCGGGGCTTCCCTCGCGCCGACCGTGCCCGGGCTGACGTCCGTTTTGTGCCTTAGGTTGCAAGGACTTCCAATTGGTGACGTGGTCCCGAGACCAAACGCTGCGGATCTGGAGAGTGGAGCCGCAATTGCAGAAGGTGGGTGTCCACGCGGGCGCAGCATATGTGCGGCCCGCTCACTCGTGTGCCCACGTGCCCGGCGTATTATGTTATGTCGAAATATGGACGTTGAAAATAAGTCAGAATTTGCTTATTGCGCAAGCCGTTTTCACGCAGGGAACTTCATTGTTCGTGTCAACACCTGCACCGGAAAATTCAAGATATAAAAACGGGGGGGAAAAACAAATGACAAAAAAAAATGCTCGTGTAACAATGTTTGATTTTTTTGAAAATCAAGGCAGATGAATCACCATATATAAGCACTCATAACCATTTACATAATTAAATTAAGTCACTCGCCCGTCTAAGCGAAAAATAAAAATGCCGTATGAATCAAGAACAAATTTATTGTAACGACAATTATACAAGTCACAAACCAACTGCATTGGCATTTTAACCCTTTATATGCAATTCCTATTTTTGGTGTAACAATGATTTTTTTGAATTTTAAGTTAAGACTAAAAAAAAAAAGCCCAATAAATATTTCCAAACGCAAAAAGTTAAAGGAAGTCGTTCATTCGGTTTCGACGTCTGAGGAAGTGACCACATACGGTATGGCCACCTGAAGGCCGGAAAGGGTCCCAGAAACCCCCAAAGTGGAGCGTTTTCTGGTATTTGGCCCTCGTAAGGCGGGAAGCGATGGTGGCCGTGCGAGGCGGCCTTATTTTGAAAAACATCGAAACGACGTAAGCCACCGAGAGGCGCCGGAGCTCCTCCGTCTCTCGAGACAAAATCATGAAACGATCGGAGGCAAAAACATTGCGAGCGACGAAGGGCGATTCGAGCTATCGATGCCGCCACCTGGAGCGCGTGGCCGCGAGCCGGCGTTCTACGTGTACCCGAACACGATCGACGCGCTTCGGTTGGCAAGAAGGGGCGTGTCCTATGCTGTCTCTGATACAGATGTGCGCCTGCAGCTGTGCGCCAGCGATTTGCCTGAGGAGGCCGCCGACTCCGCCTCCGCCGAGGACGAAAAGTCGCAGGCTCCGCCCTCCGACTCCGAGGGACCGCCCGCCAGGATCGCCGTCGGCCACCCTCCGCACGGTGACGCTCTCTCCCGCCGGCGACGCGGCCGATTTCGAAGCGGCGCTGACGCGGTCTCCGCCCCCCAGGTTCGAACGCCGGGCGGGACTCGGCGCCCTCTTCGGGTCTGGCGCAAACGCTTCAGCAAGAATTCTCGCTGGTCAACCTGCAGATCCGCAACGTCAACGTGGAGGTGGGCGGGGTCGTCGGCTACGGGGCCGACCCCATTTTTTCTTTTTTACGTCCTATGGCGCGACCTCATGTCACTGGGGTGAAATGTGCGGCCCGCGGGCCGGTTAATGCGTGTCGAGAGGTTTGAATTTGCTTGCGAGACAACACCGAGCTGCAGTTTGAAATATGTCCACTTCGTGGCGCCACTCTCTAAACAAGTGGAGCTGTATTTCTCCTTTCTTTTTCTGTTTCTCCCTCTCCCTCTTGTTTTTTCTTTCTTCCTCTCTTCCCCTTTTTCTTTCCTCCTTTTTATCCCTCTCTTTCTCTCTGTCACTCTCTCGCTTTCTCTCACTTCTTTTTTTCCTCTTTACCAGTCCGCACCCCGGAATTTGACACTCCAGGGTTTTTTCGCTGTTTTTTTCTTTCTTCCACTCTCTTCCTCTTTTTCCCTCTCTCTCTCTCTCTCATCCTATCTCTCTCTTTTTCTCGACCTCTTCTCCCTTTCTCTCGGTTCTCCGAGTCTGGCCCCCGGCGAGAGTGTTTTTTTATTTCTAGCCTGTGGCCCCCCGCCCACCAGTTTGACTCCCCTGGGTCCAGATGGACGCGGTCAACTGCAGCTGCGTGGTGTCGGCCCATTTCGGGACCCATCGGGTCCGCCTCCTCATGAAGTTCCCCGCCCAGTACCCCAACAACAGCGCCCCCTCCTTCCAGTTCGTCGCCCCCACCAGCATCTCGGCCGCCACCAAGGCCAACATCCACAAGGTGGTCCTCTTCCATCGCCGTGGAAACGGCAGCATCCTCAATATCCCTCCCGTCTGTCCCGCCCCCCACCCTGTAGGTCCTGACGGACGTGTCGCTGCAAAAGGTGAAGCGGAACCAGAACTGTTTGGAGCCCTGCGTCCGAAAACTGGTGTCCTGCCTGGAGTCCCACGCGGTGAGTCGCCGGACCGGGCCGCCTCACCCGGAAACGCCCCGCGCGTACTTTTCGAATCGAGTAGACGCTAGAAAGTAGAACGGGACCGTACGACGTAACCCTCGAGATGTACTAGATGACTTTGGAAGTTGCGAGGAGAACGGGAGAGGACGGTTCAAAGCCAAATAAATCCTCGTTATCGTCCGTCCGCCCTCAGGAAGACGGCCCCTCCCCCGGACCTTTCGTGCTGTCCAATCCGGTGGCTTCGCCGCTGCAGGCCTTCCCGCGGGTAACCAACACGTACGGGTCCTACCAGGTAAGTGGGCGGCCCCGCCCCGTCCAACGGGGTGTCGGAACGGCCTCGGACACGCCCCTTCTTTGGCGCAGGACGCCAACATCCCCTTCCCGCGGACTTCGGGCGCCCGCTTCTGCGGCACCGGCTGCCTGGTTTACTTCACTCGGCCGATCAGCATGCACCGCGTGGCCCCGCCCAGCGAGCCCACGCCCAGGTAGGCCCCGCCCAGAGGTAGCTAAAGTAGCCAAGAATATGACGCAAGTTAAAGTACTTCAGAATAACAGGTCTCATTAGAAGTCAAAATGACTCCTCTAAATAATGACTTAACTAAAAGTTAAAAAGAGTACTTAACTACTTTTTTTTATTGGTTTTAAACAAGCCTTCAATCCGATCGTCAAATCGTTCGAGTCCATCCGATCGACAATAAATTACAAATCTGTATACTTGGACAATTATATTTATGTATGTGTGTGAGGCTACAGCTATATACAATGCGCGTCGGTTGGGTGGTAGGAACCCTTAACCACCGGGGTGGTAGGGGCACCGTTGCGGCGAGTCCTGGGCAAGTACAGCCCGGTGGCGCCCCTCCCTCTCCGGGCCAACATATGTTTCCGCCCCGTCTCCAACCGGGGACTTTCAGGCGAACGCGCTCGCCACTGCGCTACTGAAACACGTACAGTACAGTAACTGCTCACAAGTGCCACCTGGTGGTTGTTTGGGTCAAATCAAAATAACAAATGCGTTTTAGCAGAGACACAGACCCGTACTTAGGTGGAAGGGATTTGAGTCTCTGGTTCAATGTAGCCTAAAGTAGCGGAGCGAGAGTACAGTTTCTCTCATCGTGTCAAAGTTTATCGATTTGAAAATACTCCCGGAAGTAGAAAATGATCAGCCGTCTTTCCCAGGTCGCTGTCGGCGCTGTCGGCCTATCACAGCGGAGTATTGACGCCCATGAAGATCCGAGGCGAGGCGCAGGGGGCCATGCGCCTCTACGGAGGCGCTAGCCCCACCCGGGCCGACAAGGACGCCGTCTCCATCTCCGCATTCTACTACAAAGAGCGGGTGACCGCGACCGCCAAACATCCCTTTGACCCCTGTCTCGTCCTTTTTTTTATCCGGCCCGACGAACGTCGAAAGTATCGGGATCGGAATCGTCGCTTTTATCAATGTGTCGGCGCAACGAAATGAGGGTTGCGCGCCTAAAGTATTCACCCGTCATCCAAAAACCATACGCTTCAAACAGGGCTATTGCACTCCGAGACGTATATCATTGTTTCTTGAACGATATCATTTTCTCAAGCTATTTATCAAATGTACTGAGAACCCCCCCACCTCTGAGCGAGTCGCATTACATTTTGAGTTTTGCAATTCCTCGTGTCAAATTTAGAAAACATGATGCGTTACTGTTTGATGAAATCGTCTATTTAGAGATTAGAAAGTGAAATGTATGTACATGTCTGCTATTCTTGTCAGAATTTTTTAGTAACTTTGTTTTGCACGAAAGCAATGTTGTCAAAAACAAAATACAGTAATCCCTCGTTTATCGCGGTTAATGGGGACCAAAACCACCCGCGAAAAGTAAAAATCTGCGAAGTAGCGACGCCCCTTCAAAAATGCATTATATTTTTTTAAATTTTTATTTTATTTTCATTATTTTTTAGACCCGCGAAGCTCTGAAGCCGCGAACGTGGAACCGCGAAGTAGCGAGGTCCCACTGTCGGTCCTTTTTTTTCCCCTTCTCGGCCCTTCCGGCAATTTTTTTTTTAATGGGACCCGACCCGGCCGATCGAAACGTTTGCCCGCGCCCGTACTAGTCGAATAAAAAGCGCGCCGTCTGATCGGCCGACGGTCGTTCCTCAGAAATCTCGGCGCTTCAAGAGCAAGCGCGACGAGGGGCGCTCCATCAAGCTGGCGGGGAAGGTCATCGTACAGGAAATTTCCTGCCTACTTCCCGTACACAAAGTCCTGGGGGAAAATTATGTGTAAGTGAGGGGGAAGGGCAAAAGACAGGGGCGGGGCCCTTCTCATTGCTCGCCACTTTCTCCCTCAGCCTGAATACGCGCGACACGGAGGACACGTGCCGCAAGAACGCCGCCGCCGCCATGGCCGCCGGGCGCCGCGATGTGGCCAAGGTAGGTGACGCGCCGCCCGCTTCCTGCCCCGGCCACACCTTCCTGTGTCGCTCATGCCTCTTCCCTCGTTGGTCACACCTCTTCCTGTGTGGGTCCTGCCCTTTCCCGTGTTGTCTACCGCTCTTCTCGTGCGGGCCGCGCCCCTTTTCACGTTCGTCACGCCTCATCCAGGTGTGGGCCTTGGCCTCGGCGGCCACCGTCGCCGGCCTGAGCCCCGACGCCGACCCGGACGCCGACGCCCCCTGGGCCAGCCACCCGTTCGGCCGCCGGCTGCTGGACACGCTGTGAGTTAATTGTGCCCGTCGGCGGTTCCGCGTCCGTCCCCTAAAACGTTTCGGCTCCGCCCCCTCAGCCTTGAACACTACAGCCATATGAGCGACGTGCAGACGCTCGCCATGTTGTGCAGCGTCTTCAGCGACGCCGACGGCCAGAAAGCGAACGCCGCGCCGCCGACCCGGCAGGGGGCGCCGCCGCACCCGCGTTACGTGAGTATGGACACGCCCCCTTCGCCAAGATCCCTTCGCCGTATCATATCATATAATGTGCAGGATACGCCAAACCCTGCTGACGCTATAAGATGTCAATTGCAACTCAGGACAGCAAAAATTTGGATTCTAGGCCTTACGCTTTCGGAGACATATGCATTCTTGCATGAATGCCTTTTTGGCTTTTCCAGTTCATGGGGAGATGTTGTTGTTTGGCATTTAGGTTGCACGATGGAAAATAAATATGATTCCAAATAATATCTACTAAAAGTAGCACCAGGACACGAAATGCAACTGTCCCGAGTCGAAGAAGAAATCTGTTGAAAAAAAAGTACATGTATTATTTATGAGCTGTTTTGCAAGGTTTAGTTTGGAAGCCATTTTCTTCTGAAAAGCAGCTCGGAGTTAGCCTCAAGAACACCAGGAGTGGCATTCAAATGACGTTTCTTACGAGGAAGAATTCAAATGGAAGAAGAAAGACCGCTCCAGCATATTTAGGAGTTCAATAATAAGAAAATAAGCAATGTCATATTTATCATTAAATAAGCGTTTAGACAGATAAAGCAGACCTAAAACATTCCTTCATAAACACTCGAGTCCTTTTTTTTTCGCACCTAAGGGGTTAAGGTTAGGAGTGGGGGGGAAGGGGAAGCCAGGGCTTCAGCCGCGTCTGCCTCGCCTGCGGCCACGGCGGGCACACCGCCCACACGATGGGCTTTGCATGTCCTCTACGCCAGCTCTTTTATGGGCAACGCGGTCTAAGCCGAGTCACCCGTTTTCAGTCTGTGCCCGGCGAACCGACGGGGACGACGGCGGAACCGACCGGCCCCTGGAGCGAATCCCGTGAAGACGGTCCCCACGGCAACCAGGGACACGCCGACCCGCGGGAACGGGAGCGCCGGCTGCACGACTTGAATAAAAGGTAAGCCGGAGGAAAGCTGGGGGCGGGGGGCCCGACTTGGTCTCGCCTCTTCCTGCGTCGGTCGTGCCTCTTCCTGTTTAAGCCGCGCCTCTTCCTGTCACGGCCACGCCTCTTTTCATGCGGTTTACGCCTCTTCACGCGCCGTTTAGACTTCTTCCTACGTTCCACTATCCTATTCTTATGTGGATCACGCCTCTTCCTATTCGGGTCACGCCCGTTCCCCTCAGACTTCTGGACCCGAGCAACACGTCGCAGTTCGACGACTTCAAGAAATGTTACGCCGAAATCCTGTACCGCTGGGACCTGCGGGAGAAACGGGCCGACGTCCTCAAGTTTGCTTCCTGCCCGCCCGAGCCGCACCAAGGCGTGGGTACGTTCGTCGCCGCTAACGCCGACTGACGCGCGCTAACGCCGTTTCCCGCAGAGTTGTGCGTGCTGTGCTGCCACTGCGGCAATCCCAGTCGCGGCACGCAGTGCGCCGCGTGCAAGCGGCTGAGTTTCCAGTGCGCCGTCTGCCACGTGGCCGTGCGAGGCAGCAGCCACTTCTGCCTCGCCTGCGGCCACGGCGGACACACCGCCCACATGATGGACTGGTTCCGCCAGCGGGACCAGTGCCCGGCCGGATGCGGATGCCGCTGCCTTCACCACGGCAACTTTTGAGACGCCGGAAGACCGACTTCGGCACGATGGCGGACTCGACGCCGGACTCGACGCCCGGTGGCGCGCCGCCGTTTGAAGCGGAATAAGCGTGCCGGCCCCGGCCGGGTTTCTCCAGACATCGAGAGGAAACGTGTCTCTATCCACACAAAAGCCTTGGAAACACTCCAATACTCGAAGTGTATGTTGTGGTCTTTGGCGTTCAATACAATGTCTATTTTCCCCCCGTTTGTTTCTCGTTTTGTTCAAAAAAGCTAGAAGCGATGCGGGCTTAATGCTGTAGAGCTATGAAGCCAATTCCTGCTGCGCAAATAGAAATGGGAGAAGCGCCCCCGGAGGTAAGAAGACAACCGCTTCCGGCGAGTTCCTGGATGAATCCAAACGAGCGTAGAACTCGAATCGCCCGACAAGAGACGTACTACGGGGCGGCCGGGAGAATGAAAGGAATTTTCCAAATGAAGGACGACGGATTAGTCTGCGAGCGGTCGGTCCAAAAGAGGCTCCGTGGAGACGGGTGTGTCCAAGAGTGGACGTGTCTCTGCTGTACAAAAAAAGCTGCCTGATAAGCCAGGACCGGGAAGGCTTTGTGCAGGTACGGGTAGGGCAAACAAAGAAGCGGCTATAGGCATGGAACAAGCGATAGACTGGGGGGGGGGGGCACACTGCACAGATGGTGGTTGGAAATAAAAGCAAATTAAAAGACAATTGATATTCTCAGAGTCCTCGTCGGTACTGGAAGGACATTCTACAGCCGCTTTTGAACACAGAATAATAAAGAGGAAGAGGGCAGCTCGCATTCTGTCGGGCGCAAACAAAGAATTGTTCAATCCCGGTGTCATGGGGGCCGCGGTCAGTGGTTTGCGGGCAAAATTGTTCACAGTTTTATGAGTATTATGTTTGAACGTTGGCACCGCTCCACAAAATGTTTGACTCTGCATAGAGAAAATACCCAAATACTGGGAAATGCTTTGAAAAACACCAAGTTTATGGTAAGTTGAAGAGGATGAATTTCAACGGATGGCTACATGTCCAAATAATGTACGCGGCCCGCTTTGCGTATACTGTAGTATGTACGCAATAACAAATAGATCGCGGCACAATGCCATTTTTAACATAAACATGTGGGAAAATTGAGCTCTTGCGTGTGTACTTTTCAACGCTCTCTCTTTGATTAAAAATACAAAAAGCATGAAAATGTAAATCATATGTACCCGCATAGCCCGAGGGTTCAAACGAATCTATCCCGCATCCGTATCGGTCCGATTGTAGGAGGCGGTTAAGCAAGAAGTGTTGTGGCAAATCCTCAAAAGCATTTGCACTTGCATATATAGAAATAGATTTGCATACATGTCTACATTAACTTACAATACATTACTTGCTTGTGGGAAAAGGTCGGGGTGACCTCGGTTGAAGATACCGTTACCAGACGATTAGAGTTTACCTTGAAGATACCGTTGCCAGACGGCGTGCAAGGAACGGTCACGTACTCATACGGCGTACACGGGACTGGTCACGTACTTATACGTGATACAGGACCGCCTTTTGGGGTGTACTCAATCGAAGCCTAATCGTCACTACCAGCTTTAAATACATTGTCATGTTCCTAGCTCTGTGAGATCTTTATTGACGCATCAATAAAGTGACAATCTCCCTCCGTAACGAGACTGGCTCCTGTCTATTTCTTTTATCCACTTATGAGAAGACTTTCTCTCGATTATCGGACCTCCAATTTCTACAACATTTGGCGCCCAACGTGGATTGGCACTGATTAAGTAAAAAAGAAAAGGGAAAAGACTTCTCAGTGGAACGGTCTCGAATGAGCGGTTGAGGTAAGGAAGATTTTTTTTCTCTCCTTACTTCGGTTTGCTTGTGGAGATTCGTGGGTGGACAGGAGCCTGTGGCGTCGGAGCTAAATTATGAAAATTCGTGCACGTGGGATTTTCCGTCTGTAGTCAGGCCCAAGTTCGGACGGATGAGATATATAGACTGAGTTGAGATTTTTATGTCCGACGGGAGTTCTGAGCTCAAAGAATCCTGTCTGTTTTGGGACATGGGCTGCTTGAAAACCTGGATAAAATGGTGCAGCGGCGTCGGTATTTGTATATTTATGATTGTCTTGAGATCTGTGTAAAGCTGTGATAAGACGTCGTCATTTGCTAGTGGCAGTTCAAAATAGACGATTTATATATTGTTAATACGGGAAATATTTATTTGTTTCCCTAGTGGATTTATGATTTGGGAGTCGGACATGTAACCTTGACTTAATAAGAAGTATGGTGCGTGGAAGACCGCCATTTTCTAAAATCTGATTTTGTTAGACCGACGCTAAAAAATGAGCAGTAATCGATGTTTTATTATTAAAATACTTTCGCATAGAACAGGCGATACAAAGAATGTGTGGGAATTGATGACATGTTTTGGTGTGGGAGATGTCTCATTCGGGAATGTTGGTGTGTGCCAGCTAGCGAGAACTGTGCGTGTGTGTTTCTGTCTGTGGATGTGTGTTCTCCCCCGCCCGGCTAGCTCAGTCGGTGGAGCATGAGATTCTTAATCTCAGGGTCGTGGGCTTCGCTGAGTGATTTTTATTTCAATGGCAGATAACATCGCTTGCTTAAATGTGATTTCTCTTTATTTAAATAATAACAGTCATTAAAAAAATGTTACCAATGAGCGAACGTTACTGCTTTTATATTTAATATTAAAAAGAGGTAATTATATAATAAAAATAAATACAAGTAAAAGTGTCCTAAACGTTTGTTAAAGACCCTTTTGAAATGTAATATTTATTTGACTGTTTATGCAAATTATATTCTGTATTTTTGTAAAAAAGGAAATAAAATATCTTATTTTGTACGCGGGTGATTTATAGTTAACTGTTTAAGGGCGAGGACGACGCTGTGCGGAGGAGAACCTTTGTGTTTTTGTCTTTTTTGTTTTTGTTTTGTTTGGCGTTGGGTGTGGAGTTATGGAGGCATGGATGAATGATGGAGTGACTGCTTCTTGGTTTTTGTGGGTTATTAGCGCAAACCGTTGGTCCTTTTTGTCTTTTTTGTTTTTTGTTTTTTACCCCCCCTTACCCCCACCACTCTGTCTTTCTCCGTGTGTAAGTTGAGCTCGACCGTGTGTATTGTTTTCCCTTTACTTTATGTAACGTTATGTTAAGTGGTGTCATAAAAATAAAAAAATGGAGGGATTACTTAATTCGTCAAGTCAAGTGCTCCGTTTGCGTGTGGCCTTTTGATTTGTGAGATCTTGTTCCGATAAACGTAATAAGCATAGTTTGGGTAAATTGAGGACAATTTGGCAGGCTTTTTCAAAATACAATGAAGAGCAGATTACTTGCTAAGGTGATGTCTTCATTCATTCATTCAGTCATTTAACCTAGACTAAACATCCGGGTTTGTAAACATGACCGATTTAACAGGATTCAGAAGTCAGACGATCGTTGAAAAGGGCCGAAGATGGACAGAAAAACGAGCAAAGAGCAAACAAAGACGTTCACTAATCCATTGTCTGGCCGCTTGTCTACAGAAGGGTTGTGGGGACACTGGAGCACATCCAGGCTGTTCTCAAACAGTGCTGGTTGCAGCCAGTTACGAGGAGAAAAAGGTAGACAGCTGGACACCAAGGTCAGTTTGGTACTGATAAGCTCACGAAAACATTCCGGCGGCAGACTGCGAGTGAACGTCACAATGGACTGAGCCAGACGGCCAAGGCCGTCGACAGGGCGGTGATAACTAACAACACACGTCTGCTTTGAATCACGCTAGAATCTTGTTGATTGACGTAGTGTTTACAAATCTGAGGAATATTGATACGTTTGGATTGTGAATTATTTTATTTTAACACAGAAATACTGCTAAAATTGTATTTTGAATCTGCATTCCAGGAAATCGGTGATTGTGTCTCCAGAGGCAGGGAGAATAGGTAACAGGGAAATACCTTTGACTTTATATCAGATAAATTTGTTTGTTCTAAAGGTCGTGAAGGGCATCTTACAAAAACAACACATTAAACAATGGTTCCGTGGGTGAATTAGGTACAACCCACTACAGTACTTTCATTTATAGATAAACTCTTCTGCCATAACAAAGACATTAGAGGTATGTTCTAATGAGTTACTTTTCATTTGGTCATGATACAATTATTTGTTCATGAAATTTGAACTCTTCAACATGATTTATGTGTTAACTTAGTAATCACATGAGTTAGATATGATGGTATTCTCAGTGATAGTTTTTAAAAGCAAAGGTAGTCCAATGTTTTTTAATGTGGCTGATTTTGACTTAAACTGTAATTTTATATGGGAAGATACATTGAAAATTGATGCTGTTGTTTTGTCTATTTCTTTGTCATCTGAATGCATTGAAAGTACTTTAAAAACACGGAAAACCCATGAGCTTCGGGGGGGACTTCGCCCCACTAGTCCCCCCACCGGGGCACTGCCCTGGACCCAGTTGGGGGCCCGCACCCCCCAGACCCCCACCTAATTTTCAGATAATTTCACTTTGGTCAAATCATATCCGTGTAACAGGCAGACCAGCACCGCATCTGGGCCACTTGAGCAACTACAAAACACTACAAACTGAACTGAGAGACTGAATGTGACAATTGACGGCTGTCATCTACTAGCTGGTTAAGAGACAGGAGTCCAAGGTCGAACAACCATTTGAAAAGACGTCCCAGGGGATCTCGTGTACATCAAGGTCGACGAAAGAGGAACCATCAGAGGCGTGAGGGACCGTACACCGTCGTGAGGGCAACGCTGGCCGCAGTCCAGGTCGAGGGCTCACGCTGCCACCCAGGGGTCATCATTAATTGATTTTTGGAAAAAAAATAATATTTAAGTGCGAAAAAATTAAAATTAATTTTTTTTGCGGCAAGGCCAATTGATGGGTATTTATTGGATTTCTAGCCATTAATTGGTAATTTAATGGTGTGCTAGCCGTGTCAATATGGTCGAACAAACTGGTCCTTTAATCTTTACTTTTAGTACAAAAAATATCTTCTGAGTTATTGGTGATCACATCAGCTACCGGCATGTTGGGGCTTGTTTTATAATTATAATTTGTCGATTCCTCCTAAATTAATATGCGAATTGTCGGAACACTAACTGAGGTTGGATGAACAGTGAATGATGGAACATTCACGCCAACATTATCATGCGCAGTAAGACACCTTAGTAATAAGAGATGTTGCTATTTATTACACATTCATTTTTGAACAAAATGTGTACAACATAGAAACATCGGATATAGTGAAAATGTTAGAGATTTTCATTAGATGAAACGATGTGGGAAACAAATTCGCTGTCCCAGAAGCGGTTGTTATAAAACAAAAAAGTTGGGCTTCTAGGCAATTTGTTGACAAGGTTGAATTTCATTTCTCATAAAAAGCTGGGCCTTATAATGGGGGAAACACGGTAGCTTACGCGTATACATGCACTGTCCCGATTGTGCGTGTATGTGCCCTTGACCGCATACGAAATGCTCGCGCGGCGAAAAAATTTGCACGTTTGTTGACGCAATCGACTAACAAAAAACCCGGATAATTTCGCAATTAATGGGTCGCAAACTCGCAATAGTTGCTAATTATTTAAATTTTGCAATAAATGGATTTATGAATTTAAGCAACCATTCCATTAATTTTTCGCAATTAATGGCATTAATTTTTCACCAATCATTTATTGCTGACCCCTGCTGCCACCGTCAACGAGACCAAGCAAGATCAACAGGGCAGTAACGTTCAAATTAGGAAAACAAGATGTGGATAACAAAGCTGTGTGTGATAATAAATTGTCTGATATGATTGTTACTAGGAGCAGAGCTCGAGAAATCGCAGCGGCGAATGGAAATTGCGGTTCCGAAAGTGCAACCGGAGATCCAAAAAGCGACGCTGCAGACCATGACGCATCCTAGAGACAGCGGCCCGGTTAAGTGTGACACTACTGTATAACATGCCAAAACGGTTGGTGATTTGGAAAGTACAAGTACACTTTACCTCATGAAGGGCTCACTGGCCCTGAGGTAGATAAGCTCTAAAGTACCAAAATCAAAAACATTACAGGAAAAAAGAAAAATGTGAGATGTGACGAAAATGTGTAAAATATAATTTTTAGAATATGGTTTCATAAGAGACATGCACTCGAAATTTTTTAAAGGGACAGTGTGTATAAATTGACCGCAAGAAGTCTTTGCACTGTGGAGTGCAACCAAAATAAAAGTGCTTAACAGGATAATAAAGGGGGGTCACAGCACCCACATAAGCACTATTTTTCACTGCCTCTAGGTGATGCTCATGTTATGTTATGGAAAACTCCAGTAACTCCAGTTTGCAATCGCGTAGTCACACCAGCAATCCCTGTTTTGGATATAAATTGCTAAATACTTTATAAGAAAGCTAATTAAACGATTTAGGTTCACTATCAAGACATTTCTAATAAAAACTCGCAGGAAAAAACCTTAACCGACAACGAAAGTTTTATCCAGAAGCTGTAGCAAAGAAACTCAAAAGTTTTGATTAGGTAAGTGTTAAGGACTATAAACAGGACATGCGCATTTTGCTCCATTGCACAGCGCCCGTGCTAAAAGTAAATACGTAAATATCTTCAGTTGTAGGGATTTTTAACATTTTCATTTTGGGACAAAATGACAGACAAAATGACCCTTAGCACTCATAAGTGACGGCAGGAGTCAGTCGAATTTTAAGTCACTCAACACTCAAAACGTTACACGGTAAAAATTAAAATCGCTGAAGGAAAGTACCGTAGAAATACTACGACAGTAATACGGTAATAGAGAAATGCCCCTAGAGGTATACTAAACAGTATCACAAAACTAACGATTCAATATAGTACTTTAAAACAAAGACATAGTACACTACATCAATTAAAAATAAGTAACTACAGAACTAAATACCAAGTTAAGTGCAAGAAAAGCATTTATGAGAGGGCTCTCTTCGATAAATTGAGGAAAAAGCCGTTTTGTCCAATGAAAAAGACGGACTTAACCAATTACCAACAACAATGACGTAATCTCGGAGCGACGAGATCTCGTTAGCTAAGATCGGCGTGCAGAAAAATAAAATCTCATACAGCAAAACCAAGAATCTTTGTTAAAGAGGAATTAAATGATAATGAAAATTTACAGGAAAAGGTTGCGTCCCCAACATAGATGATGCGTCTGGGACACAGGAACAGGGTGAACTGTGAACACTGAGTGTATACTAGGTAATTATACAGAATAGTTTAAAAAGAAAGAATGTTTAAGTAACAAAACTAATCATCTCTCGTTGAATATGCGAATGTAAAAAGGGTAAGAACTTTTAAGACGTGTAGTTTTGCTAGAGCAGAGGCAAGTAAAACAAAGGAGAAGACTGGAAACCGTCCATAATTTTAGTGTCCATCTTTTCGTTGGTTATAAACGGACATATTCAAAAGAGGCGTAATACATAAAAAGGTTGTAGATAGATTACTAGTGGTATGAATGATTTCGAATTATCAAAAATTGAAAAGAAGTTTGAAGATGATGATATAGTATCACAGGGAAGAAAATTGGAAACTAGAAATCATTAATAACGTAACTTAAGTTATTCCAGTCACTGAATGAAATATTTCTTCTGAAAGAAAAGGAAAAGAAAAACAAAGGGAACTAAGACAATTGGGTAAAAAACGAAGATTGTTGCGCGGAATAAAAGATTAAGATAGTAATGTAAAATAGATACGATTCAACAAGATAATTCATAGGTGACAAGTAGGTATTGCTTTATATCGAATCAACAATAAGAGATTATGATTACAGAGGGATGAAAAGACAATTAGAAATTTTTGACATTGAGTTCGAGTTGGCAGGTTTTTTAGGACAATTGATTCCACACTGAGTTTTTTAGAATGAGTGTTACGTTCGACAAATGATAAATGAATGTGAAACAATAGCTGACTTATGGTTGAATAAGTTAAAATGAAACATTGTCTATGGAAAAGAGCATTTTTTTAAGAAAACAATGAGAAAAAGATTGATCAATCCTGGAAAGGATTAAAGGAATTAAAAATAACGACAGAATGGATTTCGAGACATATCGTGGTGATTTAAAATATAACTGCATAGAAAATGAATGGAAAATAATTAAACTAAGACAATGTCTACTAGTACTTAAATTTTGGGAAAAGTTTAGAAATTGAATAACCTGGCTAATTCACTAAAACAGGGGTGTCAAACTCATTTTAACTCAGGGGCCACACTAAAGAACAAACATTCTCACGGAGGCCGGACTAGTACATTAGAGAGAAAGAAAATGAGAAAGTGCAAAAGAGAGAGAGAAGGAGAAAGAGAAAGACAGAAATCCATGGAAAAATAGAAAGAGTAAAAGAGAATAAAGTAAAAAGACTGAGAGAAAAAGAGAGACGAGGGGAGTGGAAGAGAGATAATGGTTGAGAGAAAAAGGGAGGAAGAGAGAGAAAGAATGTCAGCCTACAGCTTGTTTTTCTCTTGCGCTTCACTAAGTGTTGTCGCAGGCCGGATTCAACCCCCCCTGGTGCTGATAACGCCAAGGTCGCGGATTCAATCCCTTAGCGGGCCGCTTGTTTGACACCTGTGCACTAAAACATCTCAGTACGTAAGCACGATAAAACTTAACGAGACTCTAAGTGCCCCTGAATTCCACAGAAAGTTAACCTAGTATATTGTTTTGCTTTAATTCTGAAAGAAAAGAAAAAGAAACACTAAGACAAACATACAACATAAATTATTTAAATAAGGATAATTTGCTGAAAATTGGGTATGAAAAACTTGCGACAAAAGTATGAAAAACAACACATTAGGTAGTGTTTTTGGAGTTCCTCAGGGTATTGGAAGCACTACATATATACGCATCATTTATGATAAGAAGGAATATAACTTTACGGACATAGTTACAAAACGGGTGCACACATTGTAACTGACAATTACATTTGGCATGACACTCCATCTTCAGAGTTAGGTAAAGGAACGGAAAAGATAAGGTTATGAAATAGGTTGGTAAATTCTCTATAGAGCGTGACGTCTCGTTTGGTTTCATGTTATAGTCGTCATAGTTCCATTCCACTCCTTGTAGTTATTAGTATCGATACGACGACACACACACACACACACACATACTGCTGTCGTCTTAATAAAACTGAATCGTCTCTGCGCAGCACAACACAGTAGCCACGATCACACTCTCAGTCCACTCTTGGCGCCCATTCTCAGTCATCCCTCTTCTCAGAGCGCCCTAAGCCTTGCTTCCTTGATTGAGTAGAAGGACATGTATAAATAGTGCAATTTGCGATAGAAGACAAGTTTGAATTACTGAAATTCCGGGTATCATGGGATGAGTCAGAGAAACGTGCAACCAGTCGGAGTGCCGACGGACTACCAGAAACCAAATATGTTAACGACAGTACAGACTAAAGTTAATAATATACTAAATAATAATACTAAATAATAATGATAGGCTAAACCTTAATGTGACGATACAGGCAAGAAAGGTTCCGACACACCAAAGTCCAGAGAAACCTACACCCACGGCGACAGCACTAAAGAGTGAGGTTACAACGCCGACAGCCAAAAATGAGTGCACGGCCAGTACGTAAAATTCGGGAAATTGTGTAGAAGAGGAAAACCGTAACCCTAACTCGGTAGTTGTGTAGGCGCATGGTCTCAATGTGCACTGACTTAATTTGACTAAACAACTTAAATTTTTGTGGGCCATTTGTCTTGTCATATGTTTTATGTTTGTTCAATGTGTAAATGTTTGTATCCTGTCCTATATTCTCTTTTTTCTCGTCTTATATGTTTGTTTGTACTAGCGTTTAAGCGGCCCACGTAACTGAAAAGAAAAAAGTAGAAAAATACGAAGGAAAAATGCCGCGGACGAGAGCGCGTGCGTTTTTTAACAAAGGAGAAAAAGGAAGCGAATTTAAGTGCACAATGCAACGACAGAAACGTTTTGTTATCAACAGTAGGACCGTTTAAAAATGTTGTTTTTGGGTGGAACCGAGAGCACATCGCGTCAGGAATCGAAAATGTTCGTTTTTTGGGTAATCAGTGTTTGACGCTAAGGGTGTACAACATAACGCATAGGGGCCTAAGGGGTTCCAATAAATATTTTTTACGGTCCAAATTTTTTCTGTTTTTTCAATTGGAAAACGATAAATTTAGGAGTGGTAAGTTTGGAAAAATTATGTTGAGTTGTTTCAGATTCATAGAGGTAATGCCAGAACCACACCATAGAAAGATGGAATAGTGACAGAAAATGAATAAAAATGTTTCGTTTTCAGTTAAAAATTGGAAAATAAAGGAATGTGAAGATGAGGAAAAATCCAATTGAGTGAATTAAATGGAGTAATTTGAGAATGTAAAGCATTGTTGTACGAGAATAGTGGAAGAGCGTGAGTTAATACTTTTTTTTCATTGAATATGGAGGAAATATTCATTGAATGGAATACAAATGAGTAAGATGAATCGTTGTAGATCAATGCACGTCGTTTTCAAATGAAGTAGGTGGAGCTAGAATAGTAGATTTAATTGGTTTGGGAAAAATAAATAAATAAATTGGAAGATTAAGTGAGATGGTTATATGTCAATTTCCCATTAAACAAGTGGGCTAAAAAGCACGTGTTAGAGGGCGTAGAAGAAGGGAGAGTTATGTGGAAAATGGATTGTTGGCAGAGCAAGTAAGGAAGTTACAAATACAGAAAGATAAGAGTTAGCAAAGGAAGAAATAAAAAGGCGAAAAGAAAGTAGGCGTTGAGGAAAAGAGAAGAGAGGGATATACAAGTGAAAAAAGGAAGAAATGAAAAGGGGAAAAAGTAATTAAATGAAATATTTTTGTTGACAATTGGCCGGAGTAGAGAAAGCATATGTATGTGGACGGGTATGGCTAAATAACATCGGACAACCGAGGGTAATTCCAGAGTAATTTATAGCTAGCAATGAAATTAAGTCTGGATTAGAATCGGTGTTTATCTGGATAACTCAGAATAAGAACGCAAAATGGATTAACTACATTTATTACAACCAACAACGTTTATTAATTACATTAACGAGGCCTTTAGTGCAGTAGGAGAGCAATTACATGAGACATCTAGGATGGCCTGGCAGAATCATCAGGCCCTCGATTTTCTCTTGGCCAGTAAAGGAGGCGTGTGTCATATGATAAAGGAGGAAGGCTGTATGTATATACCTTTAAATACATCCGAAGCAGGAAGCTTCACAGAAGCACTGTCAAAGATTCGTGAGTTGAGCAATGAAGTGACAGTAAATACTGAAAAGAACAGTATCTCTTTTGATTGGTTCTCGTCTACATTTGGGTACTGGGGTAGTATGTTAGCGAAGGGGGGAAATTTTCGTACTAACTATCGTAATAATTATGTATTTGTTGTGTTTCTGTGCCATACCTATTCTTAAAAGAGGAATTCTTAAGACTTTTGGAGAACAAATGACAGTAGTGGCTAATACTAGGGTGGCAAGAAGCTCAATGAGCACAGTTAGTGATTAAATATCGAAGCCTATTCCTGAGGGAGGACAGATGACTCAACTAAATTCAAAACCTTGAATTTTATTTGGCAACGTTAATAGTCAGTCTACATTACATTAAATAATGGAGCATCTGCGGAAAGAGACACAAATGATAATCTACACTAATAACAATATCAAGTAGCACTAGGAATAACAGCAACAAATATATTGGTTTCTACTTGTTATTCTTTTGTTGGTATGTCACACTGCCGGGGAACAAGCTGCTGCCTGGGATGGTCATCGTCGCTTCCGGGTTTTTGGCTGCATGGAAACTGAGCGTGATGCCTGCTGGGATAACACTCACTCCAACATCTGACTTCACGCCACCCGTTGACGAATACGACAGTGCATGGTCTTCAAATTATGCACAGGGGTCAGGCCAAAGGCCGATGTATATGCTGTATCACTATCCACTCATCTTGAAATGTATCGACGGCTGTTACCAAAATTTGTTATCACTTATCAGTTTAATTATTCATTTACCTTTATCACGTACCGATCAACCGTCGACGGTCCACGTGTATAATACAGTATGTACGGATAAAGATAAATGAAGGGGGGGTTAGTGCATAGGTCAGATGTTTGGAGTGTTAGGGGTTTTTTCTTTTTTATTTAATGAAACATGAACAATGAAAGTTAGAGTAATCACAGCAGGCTGACCGCCAGAATTTTATTTTATTTTCGATTCGCGTAAACTCTGTCCTGTATTGATATCTATGATTGGTAATAATTTGCCACTACTCTGTATTCCTTTTCAATTTTAATTTCCATTCAAAGGAAAAAAAAAAAAAAGGGGGGATTATGTTGTGGCAAATCCTCAAAAGCATTTGCACTTGCATATATAGAAATAGATTTGCATACATGTCTACATTAACTTACAATACATTACTTGCTTGTGGGAAAAGGTCGGGGTGACCTCGGTTGAAGATACCGTTACCAGACGATTAGAGTTTACCTTGAAGATACCGTTGCCAGACGGCGTGCAAGGAACGGTCACGTACTCATACGGCGTACACGGGACTGGTCACGTACTCATACGTGATACAGGACCGCCTTTTGGGGTGTACTCAATCGAAGCCTAATCGTCACTACCAGCTTTAAATACATTGTCATGTTCCTAGCTCTGTGAGATCTTTATTGACGCATCAATAAAGTGACAATCTCCCTCCGTAACGAGACTGGCTCCTGTCTATTTCTTTTATCCACTTATGAGAAGACTTTCTCTCGATTATCGGACCTCCAATTTCTACAACAGAAGTAAGTATAATTATAAATGTCGAAAAAAAAAAAGACATTAGGGGTTAGGTAGTATGTGACGTCATGGGTTAATATGTGGAAAAAAACCTTCTCCCTCTCTATTTCCTTCTATCTCTGTTTTTTGTTCTACATTGTTTCTTTCTCTCTACACCGCTTTCGCTCTTTTTCTCACACTCTTTCTGTCTCACTTTCTTTTTGTCCAAGTTTTATTATAATAATAATAATAATGGATTGTATGTCGAAGCACCTTAAAGGACACCCAAGGTCGCTGTACATATGAGTAAGACAGAACAATAAACGAAGAGTGAAACAAGAGTGTCATAAATAGCCAATAATTATCGTTAAAAGGGGCAGTGTGTGAAGGCATATGGTCAAGTATAGGAAAGTCTGGAGAGGTGAGTTTTGAGTTTTTTCAGCTTTTTAAACATTTCCCCCCTCCATTTTCTTTTTCTCTTTTTGTCTGTTTTTGTTTTTCTGTCCCTCTCACTTTCTCGGTTTTCTGCCTTACTTTATTCCATTCTTTCTCAATTTGTATTTATTCTCTTTATTTTTCACTCTCCTTTTACTCTTTGTTTCTCTTTCCTGTCTGTGTCCCTCACTCTTTCTCTTTCAGTCTTTTTTTTCATTTCTCTCTTATTCTATTTCTCTTTATTTTTCACTCTCTATGTCTTTTATCTGTCCTTTTGTCTTTGACAAGGATACATTGACAAACTAACATCTATTGTAAATCAGATAGTGCTTTCTCGGATTTCCTTCTGCAGTAAGGAAGTTATCCAGTGACGTCCAACTTTTAGGCGCTGTTTGAGGATGTTTTATAATCATTTGCGCTAACTTTTGGCTCGAATAAAAGTCCAGAGGCGTGTTCAGGAGAGTGAGTGATTGCTATCGCGAGCTATCGCTAGCTTCTGAACGGCCAGTGATTATTGAGCGCTCGCGTGCCCGAGTAATCACGGGAGAAAGACCGCTTACTTTGATTTCCAACATGGCGTCGACAGTGCAGAAGATAGAGGATCTCACCCTGACGAGTGCTGTTGGCGATGTAATATATCGTCTTACATTGCCTGGTAATGTTTGTGAACAATGCAAGACAGGTATGACCCTTCCATTGCGTTTAGGATAACCTTAACTGTGTCCATATGCGAACTGTCGCTCATATCAGCCAACTCGCTCAAAGCAAGCTGTAGAACGAAATCCATTGTACTGTCGTCGGCCATTTTGGATCAGTAAGGCAATCACAGTGAGCGATTACAAAACGTTCAGCAGTGCGCGGCAAGCGATTATCAAGAGACTACATGTCTGATCACTCTCCTGAACACGCCTCTGGTCATGGTAGAAGGCAGACATCACACTCGCATGCGTATTCTGATGAATCTCATTGGCCAAGAGACACGGAAGGAATCCTTTAGGACTATACTTCTTACCATTCTTAAAAGTAGAAAAGCGCTACAGTAACTCTAAACAAGGATTCACACTCCTGGCCTAAATGTGTTCAAAAAGTGAACCTAGCTAAATGTACTTGTGAAAAGAGCCACATCTGGTTCGCGAGCCATACCTTCCCGACCCCTGCTCACAAAATGTTGTTTTTGTCATAGCCCACCCAGTTGAAATGGGATTGTCAGCCATTTGACTGCACAAGTCAGTTTCTTTTTTTTGGCCCTTAATCACAAGAAGTCCCAAATGGCTGTACATAGCACCGACTATTATTATGCTATCCCCTGATCTACATCTACACGAGGGCAAGGAAAAACTCCACCTTTGTACTGTATGAGGAAATGAAGAAACCTTGAGAATGGGCCGCACATAAGCGAATCCCCCTTCCAGGACGACCGGGCAAAAAGGAATGATCCAAGGGCGTCGACAGACAGTACACAGACATCATCGAGACCAAATATCGGTCCTTCGAAAGCTATAGAATAGAAGTGTGTTTTAAGCCTAGATTTCAACTGTTCCACTGAGGTTGCAGATGGAATCTCAGATTTGCTCTCGGCTCTTGGGATCATTAGCGGACCGGCATTTTCTGAGCAAAGGTAGGAACCTAGGGGTGGATTCAATCTGAAATATATGAGGGGGCAGGTCCATGTGTAACCGCGTTGTACGTGTCCCACCAAAGATCCACATTCACGCTGGACTGGATGATGAGGTTTTTATTATTACAGTTCTGCAAATGGATGAGTCACAACATTAGCTTTTTCTGCTGGGTCTGATCTCTTTGATCTCTTTGTAGTACTCTGGTAAAACTGACAACAAAGCATATCAAAGAGCTGTCTTTTCACTTTACAGAAAATACATTTTAGAATATCACAATACATTTATAAATCTTTGCATTTTAACAAGATACTTTTAACAAGAGATCGTATAGTGGATTTTTAACGTTTACAATGAATTCAACATGTTTTTCTTTACTCTGAATTTTAACCAACATCATCCTTTTTTAATGTATATGAAAAATAGGAATAAAAACAATAATGATTATAAAAATGGGTACAATTTACCTGCAAATGGATGAGTCACAACATTAGCTTTTTCTGCTGGGTCTGATCTCTTTGATCTCTACAAGGGGAATTAATATTTAGTAAAACAGAAACAAAACCAAAATAAACCTAAACAGCTTGACAATATCAATCACATTACTATGCATGGTGAGAGATTTGTCAGCTGGGGTTATAAAGTTTAAAATTAACTTATTTTGTGGAGCACCAAAAGATATGTCTTACCTTTGTAGTACTCTGGTAAAACTGACAACAAACCCCGCCTCCTGGTCACATGTTAGAAGCCAAAACCAAACCCCACCCCATACCAGCAGATGGCACTGTTGGACTCAGCATTGCAGGACATTTACCAAAAACTATACACATATTTTAGCAGGAATTTCAATAAAATAAAAGTTATTATTACACCCGTTACACATGCATCATTTTGTAAAATACCAACAGAACTTTAAATTCGTATAATAAATATACAGGGAGCCAATGCTGTTTAGCCAAAATTGGGGTCATGTGATCAAACTTTCTTATCTTAGTTAAAAGCCCCGCTGCAGGCTCTTCATGCTAGACTTGGGGAGATCTTGAATAATAATCTCAGCATCGGAATGGGACAGCAAAGAACTCATTTCTGCAACACTGCGAATGCGGAAAAGAAGCCGTTTTAGTCATATTCGAAAGCAAAATAAGAAAAGCCAAAAATGTAAAAAGAAAAAAAAAGATCATCTAGAAGGGAATCAGCTCTCGACTGGCGGCGAGCCGGCCGGTAAAGCCGTTTCGTACAAGAAGGACACGACGGGCACCTGTTGCAAACAGACAAGACCCTTTTGATGTTTTTCTTTCATTCGGAGAGTGAGCGGGTTCCAAACGACTGCCCCAAATCATGAAAATCAAAAAGGTTTTTGTCATGTAATTACCGATGTGTCTCTGGGGCTATAAAATCAAATGACAAAAGGAATATGCTGTCATGAATGTTCGGATGTTGTAACAACTCATTATTTTCTAGCCAAGAGGACATTTTTGTTAAAATTCTTGACTATTCTGAAGAGTTGTATTTTAGAGTATTACATCAGTGATATTTTATAGTATTTCTGCAATCATATTTTTGTAGTATTCTCACAAAAGAATCTTTGTAGTATAGCTGTAGAATTTTGTTAGTATTGTATTACTGTAATTGTATTTCTGTAGTATTTCTGTCGTAATACTTCTGTAGAAGTATGTTTTGGTAGTCTTTTTGTTTTAATATATATGTAGCAGTACCTTGGTATTATAGTATGAATGTAGTGTTTTTGTATTTCTGTAGAAGCATTTTTGAAGTATTTCCATACTAGTATTGTTGTATTTCTTAAGTATTTTTAAATATTACTGTAGTTTTTTTGTATTTCTGTCGTAAATATTCTGTAATTGTTTTTTTTTCAATCATAGTGTTACTGTAGTAGTATTTCTGTAGTATTTACACAATCCTTTTTTATGATCAGAATTAAGACAAAATGATATATTAGGTCAGTTAGACCAGCTCGGCCGGAAACGAGGATTCGTATTTCCGGTCACGTGACGCTTCGCTCGGCGCGCGTCTTCATTTGTCACGCCCACTCGTATTCAAACGCGAGCGTCCGAGTGGCGCATTTCGTCAGTCGCCATTGTAGGTCACCCAAAAAAATGCAACTTGAATTTTTTTCCATTTGGCGATTCCTGAAGACCACAAAAATTCTCAACAAGACGACTTTTGGTGAGTTTGTTTGGAAACTCTTTCCCCTTTCGAGTGTGACGCACTTGAACAAACGATGTAATGAAATGAAATGAAATGTTGTTGCTCGGAGAAACGGCGGATAACATTTCAAACACATGTGAGATTTACTTTTAATATTCGTCGTCTCTGTAGATGTTACATAACGAAATTGTGAATATGCTTGATTGCTGTTAAGATTGTCGAGAAGGGTTGTTAAGACCTCACATTGTTTGTTGTTATTAGTGTCAATAAATTTGTTCAAACCCCATAAAAAAAGATGAAATTTTTGTATTGTCGTCGTTTATTTTCTTTGTAAATGTGATCAATTGAACGATTATCTTGGGGCGACACGTTGCCGCCATTTCAGGTCCCGCAGTCCGATAACGTTGCTCGTAGAAACGAAAGGATAACATTCAACTCATGTGAGATTTACTTTTAATATTTGTCGCAACTGTTTTGTATCGTCGTTGTTTTTATTTTTTTGCACATTGTTCAGTTTCGACGTGAATGCCAGTGGCTTGGCGCAACAGTTGGCCGCCATTTCAGGTTCCTCTTGTAAGTGGCTTGGGGCGACATGTAAGTCATTGTTGCTCATAGAAGCAGGGGCGATTTGAGTTTTAGAGCTTTAAGGGTGCTGGGCACCCGGATCGAGGGTGGGCGACCTACGGCAAGACGAACACAAATGAATATTACAACACATTCAACTCCAAAAATACTGCATATACAGTACAATAATTATACTGAGGAAATCGTCTTTTAATACTACTGTAAAAACACTACAAAGTGCTATGAAATAAAAGTACAGTAATACTATAAAAACACAACTGCAGATATAACAACATTAATACCAAAACAACTACAGTATTACTACAGATGTACTATAACAGGTCTACGATGGAAAATACTACAAAATATGACAACAGAAATGATACAAAAAGACTTGTACATAAATATTACAACAGAAGTCCTACAACAATGCTACAAAAGGAAATAGTGTTATAATACTGGTGTAAAACACGACTAAATATTACAAAATAAAACTACAGTACTGCACTACACAGAAATATTACAAAAGGACTACTGCAGAAGTAATAAAGTAATGCTTTTTTTAATACTGCATTGCACGCTTTATGAAAGAATACCCCAAACTTTTGATGACAATTATTTCAGAACAACAAAAGGGAGAACGAAACCTACCTACCTCGACCCGGACTCCTCGGAGCCAACAAGGGACATCGCCTGATCACTTCCACAACAAGGTGGCGCTACTCTAGGTAGGAATTGGATTCTTTCTTTCCTCCTGACTGTGGATTGCACAACACGTGCTCGTGAATTGTCTAAGGTGGACGGCATTGCAATTTTTTTTTTTTTGAATGATGGTTCGTACTAGCGCTTGAAATACTTGGAGAATGTTTGAAGGTTAATGTGGTGTTTTCATGGTTCGAATTTCTTAGGTAGAATTTTTGTTGTAACGGTGGCGTTTTTGTAGTATTATTGTAGTTGTATTTTTGTAACGTTTCTATTGTCATATAGCAGCATACCTGTCAACCTCCACGGCTCTATGCCTGTACAAACTGTCGTATTTTACCGCACCAAATACAAAATAACCGTACGCAGTATTTTTTCAAAATGGCGCATGATGGGAAATCCCCAGGCGGCAGACGCATACGGAGGATAGAGGCTACTGCGGCGACCTGACTTGATTTGATATGCCGTTTGGTGATAGTCGGTGTATACCCATAATTGACAAATTTTCTGTACAGATTTTCTTGTACGTCGTACATGTCTTGAAATGCATAATAAACATACTTTGTATGGCAAAAACGTACAGGTTGACAAGTATGTATTAGTAATTTTTCTGTTTTATATTTTTTTGTGCAGTATTTCGGTTGTTTTTTTTTATACAAAAAAGTATAATTGTTTTATTTATTTAATATTTCTCTCATAGTATTTTTGTAGTATTTCCATTGTAATCATTCTGTAGTAGTTTTTTTGTGTTTCAGTATAACTTTAGTGCTATTTTTGGTAGTGTTTCTGTAGTAGTCTCTTGTATTATAGTATTACTCTAGTGTAATTTTTGTCAGTGGTGTTTCCCCCACCCTGATCTAGCGTATTGCTGAGCCGCTATTCTGTATTTGCGATTGGTGTTGCTTTAGCTCCCTCTTGTGGTCACTTGAGTCAAGTGTCGGGCCTTTCAATGCATCCACGTCTCATTTGTTGAACGGAAGTGTCTATTCGGGGTAAAGCAAAGTCTTCTTTGTAAATTGTATCGACATCAAAGTCTCAATGACGGATTAGATGCACAAATTGCAGGCAAACTTAAACTAGTATGCATAAAAGTAGAAAGAACACAAGCGCACTCTAAGTACCGCGAAAATGATGATATGGCGCGCCCTGGTGGTCATTCTTGGTAAGCGTAATGTGGTTTTTTTGTACTGGATATGTCTCCGTTGTTAGGGTTAAGGTTTTTGGTTGTGGTTGGGGGGGATAGGTTTAGGGTTAGAAGGTTTAGGGTTTAAGGGTTAGGGTTATTCTGTATTTGTGATTGGTGTCGCTTTAGCTCCCTCTTGTGGTCACTTGAAATATGGCATCCACATCTAGGCTGTCGCTTTAGCTCCCTCTTGTGGTGACTTGAAATTATGCATGCACTTCTAGGCTGTCGCTTGAGCTCCCTCTTGTGGTCACTTGAAATAATGCATCCACGTCTCGGCGGTCGGTTGCTCCCTCTTGTGGTAACTTGAAATAATGCATCCACTTCTAGGCTGTCGCTTGAGCTCCCTCTTGTGGTGACTTGAAATAATGCATCTACGTCTAGGCTGTCGCTTTAGCTCCCTCTTGTGGTGACTTAAAATAATGCATCCACTTCTAGGCTGTCGCTTTAGCTCACTCTTGTGGTGACTTGAAATAATGCATCCACGCACGTCTAGGATTTTGCTTTAGCTCCCTCTTGTGGTCACTTGTAATAATGCATCCACTTCTAGGCTGTCGCTTTAGCTCCCTCTTGTGGTGACTTGAAATAATGCATCTACGTCTAGGCTGTCGCTTTAGCTCCCTCTTGTGGTGACTTGAAATAATGCATCCACTTCTAGGCTGTCGCTTTAGCTCCCTCTTGTGGTGATTTGAAATAATGCATCCACGTCTAGGCTTTTGCTTTAGCTCCCTCTTGTGGTCACTTGAAATACTGCATCTACGTCTAGGCTTTTGCTTGAGCTCCCTCTTGTGGTCACTTGTAATATTGCATCCATTTTTAGGCTGTCGCTTCAGCTCCCTCTTGTGGTGACTTGTAATAATGCATCCACGTCTAGGCTTTTGCTTTAGCTCCCTCTTGTGGTCACTTGTAATAATAAATCCACTTCTAGGCTGTCGCTTTAGCTCCCTCTTGTGGTCACTTGAAATACTGCATCTACGTCTAGGCTTTTGCTTGAGCTCCCTCTTGTGGTCACTTGTAATATTGCATCCATTTTTAGGCTGTCGCTTCAGCTCCCTCTTGTGGTGACTTGTAATAATGCATCCACTTCTAGGCTGTCGCTTGAGTTCCCTCTTGTGGTCACTTGAAATAATGCATCCACGTCTAGGCTGTCGCTTTAGCTCCCTCTTGTGGTCACTTGTAATAATGCATCCACTTCTTGGCTGTCGCTTTACTCCCTCTTGTGGTGACTTGAAATAATGCATCTACGTCTAGGCTGTCGCTTTAGCTCCCTCTTGTGGTGACTTAAAATAATGCATCCACTTCTAGGCTGTCGCTTTAGCTCCCTCTTGTGGTGACTTGAAATAATGCATCTACGTCTAGGCTTTTTAGCTCCCTCTTGTGGTCACTTGTAATAATGCATCCATTTTTAGGCTGTCGCTTCAGCTCCCTCTTGTGGTGACTTGAAATAATGCATCCACTTCTAGGCTGTCGCTTGAGTTCCTCTTGTGGTCACTTGAAATAATGCATCTACGTCTAGGCTTTTTAGCTCCCTCTTGTGGTCACTTGTAATAATGCATCCATTTTTAGGCTGTCGCTTCAGCTCCCTCTTGTGGTGACTTGAAATAATGCATCCACTTCTAGGCTGTCGCTTGAGTTCCTCTTGTGGTCACTTGAAATAATGCATCTACGTCTAGGCTGTCGCTTTAGCTCCCTCTTGTGGTGACTTGTAATAATGCATCCACTTCTAGGCTGTCGCTTTAGCTCCCTCTTGTGGTGACTTGAAATAATGCATCTACGTCTAGGCTGTCGCTTTAGCTCCCTCTTGTGGTGACTTAAAATAATGCATCCACTTCTAGGCTGTCGCTTTAGCTCCCTCTTGTGGTGACTTGAAATAATGCATCTACGTCTAGGCTTTTTAGCTCCCTCTTGTGGTCACTTGTAATAATGCATCCATTTTTAGGCTGTCGCTTCAGCTCCCTCTTGTGGTGACTTGAAATAATGCATCCACTTCTAGGCTGTCGCTTTAGCTCCCTCTTGTGGTCACTTGTAATAATGCATCTACTTCTAGGCTGTCGCTTTACTCCCTCTTGTGGTGACTTGAAATAATGCATCTACGTCTAGGCTGTCGCTTTAGGGTTAGGGTTAGGGGTTAGGGTTAGGGTTAGGTTAGGAAGCATCTTACTTTCTCAAGGGTTAGGGTTAGGGGTTAGGGGTTAGGGTTAGGAAGCAATCTTACTTTCTCAAGGGTTAGGGTTAGGGTTTGGTTAGGAAGCAATCTTACTTTCTCAAGGGTAAGGTTTAGGGTTAGGGTTAGGGTTAGGGTTAGGGTTAGGGTTAGGTTTTTGAAACAATATTGCTTTCCCAAGGTCCCCCAAAAAAAATTTTCTGGGGGTCCTTGGGAAACCAATTTTTTAGCACTCGCCATACAGGAAAATATAGCGTTTTTTTGTGTGTCTTACCTGCGTTCGTTTAGTCCATTAGGGTTAGGGGTTAGGGTTAGAGGGTTAGGGTTAGAGGGTTAGGGTTAGAGGGTTAGAGGGTTAGGGTTAGGGTTAGGTTTTTGAAACAATATTGCTTTCCCAAGGTCCCCCAAAAAAATTTTTTTCTGGGGGTCCTTGGGAAACCAATTTTTTAGCACTCGCCATACAGGAAAATATAGCGTTTTTTTGTGTGTCTTCAACAAGATGTGTATTAATTTGTCTAAGGTTCCTAATGTTGTAAATGTGTTGTGCTAGTCTACATCTGATAGAATTTCCTGTCTCTCCTATATATTTAATGTCACAGTGTTTACATTTTATGACATAAATACAGTTTTCTGTGGTAGGAGTGATTCTTTGTTTAATCAGGTAGTTTGTTTTTGTAATGGTGTAATTGGTATTATAATAATGCTTTTACTTACCTGGGCTAGTACTTCGTGGCTTGAGTTGTCACCGTAAGGTATCCACCACTAAGTAATAGCCTCCCTTGTTCTTGCGTCCGCTTCTTTTCTTGTCCTGGTAGTCCAAGTGTTCCTGTTTTTTTTAAGGAATAGGCAGCAGGAGGTTCCCTTTGCGTCGACGAAAGGTTCTTCCTCTCTTTTCTGTCTTCCAAATTAGTTAGTTCACAACGTTTCGGCTAAACTAAGCCTTTTTCAAGTGAAATGAGTTAAAATGTTTGTGTAGTCCTCTTAAATAGTGTCGGTGGAGGTGTGGCCAAATGGGTTCGGAATCCTCACCTGGCATCCCCCTCCTCGTTTAGTGAGGGGGTGAAGCTATTGTTTTTTTGGCGGTCAGCTTTAACGACTCATTACTGCAGTCGTCGATTCGCTTTTCTTTTCATTCTTTTGTGGCTTTAATGGCTCTGGCCCTTACTTCGGTGGGTGGGAATTTTGTTTTTCTTACCTTTTCACATTGGAATTTGTCTATTTTCCTTTTAATTTGGTATATCCCGTTTATTTTAGTTATGTTGTTGTTTGTAAATCAATTTTTGCTGCTAATATTTCCTGGAGGCTCTGGCTTTAGTTAGGTTTTTGAAACAATATTGCTTTCCCAAGGTCCCCCAAAAAAATTTTTTTCTGGGGGTCCTTGGGAAACCAATTTTTTAGCACTCGCCATACAGGAAAATATAGTGTTTTTTTGTGTGTCTTCAACAAGATGTGTATTAATTTGTCTAGGGTTAGAGGGTTAGAGGGTTAGAGGGTTAGAGGGTTAGAGGGTTAGAGGGTTAGAGGGTTAGAGGGTTAGAGGGTTAGAGGGTTAGAGGGTTAGAGGGTTAGAGGGTTAGAGGGTTAGAGGGTTAGAGGGTTAGAGGGTTAGAGGGTTAGAGGGTTAGAGGGTTAGAGGGTTAGAGGGTTAGAGGGTTAGAGGGTTAGAGGGTTAGAGGGTTAGAGGGTTAGAGGGTTAGAGGGTTAGAGGGTTAGAGGGTTAGAGGGTTAGAGGGTTAGAGGGTTAGAGGGTTAGAGGGTTAGAGGGTTAGAGGGTTAGAGGGTTAGAGGGTTAGAGGGTTAGAGGGTTAGAGGGTTAGAGGGTTAGAGGGTTAGAGGGTTAGAGGGTTAGAGGGTTAGAGGGTTAGGGTTAGGGTTAGGGTTAGGGTTAGGGTTAGGGTTAGGGTTAGGGTTAGGGTTAGGGTTAGGGTTAGGGTTAGGGTTAGGGTTAGGGTTAGGGTTAGGGTTAGGGTTAGGGTTAGGGTTAGGGTTAGGGTTAGGGTTAGGGTTAGGGTTAGGGTTAGGGTTAGGGTTAGGGTTAGGGTTAGGGTTAGGGTTAGGGTTAGGGTTAGGGTTAGGGTTAGGGTTAGGGTTAGGGTTAGGGTTAGGGTTAGGGTTAGGGTTAGGGTTAGGGTTAGGGTTAGGGTTAGGGTTAGGGTTAGGGTTAGGGTTAGGGTTAGGGTTAGGGTTAGGGTTAGGGTTAGGGTTAGGGTTAGGGTTAGGGTTAGGGTTAGGGTTAGGGTTAGGGTTAGGGTTAGGGTTAGGGTTAGGGTTAGGGTTAGGGTTAGGGTTAGGGTTAGGGTTAGGGTTAGGGTTAGGGTTAGGGTTAGGGTTAGGGTTAGGGTTAGGGTTAGGGTTAGGGTTAGGGTTAGGGTTAGGGTTAGGGTTAGGGTTAGGGTTAGGGTTAGGGTTAGGGTTAGGGTTAGGGTTAGGGTTAGGGTTAGGGTTAGGGTTAGGGTTAGGGTTAGGGTTAGGGTTAGGGTTAGGGTTAGGGTTAGGGTTAGGGTTAGGGTTAGGGTTAGGGTTAGGGTTAGGGTTAGGGTTAGGGTTAGGGTTAGGGTTAGGGTTAGGGTTAGGGTTAGGGTTAGGGTTAGGGTTAGGGTTAGGGTTAGGGTTAGGGTTAGGGTTAGGGTTAGGGTTAGGGTTAGGGTTAGGGTTAGGGTTAGGGTTAGGGTTAGGGTTAGGGTTAGGGTTAGGGTTAGGGTTAGGGTTAGGGTTAGGGTTAGGGTTAGGGTTAGGGTTAGGGTTAGGGTTAGGGTTAGGGTTAGGGTTAGGGTTAGGGTTAGGGTTAGGGTTAGGGTTAGGGTTAGGGTTAGGGTTAGGGTTAGGGTTAGGGTTAGGGTTAGGGTTAGGGTTAGGGTTAGGGTTAGGGTTAGGGTTAGGGTTAGGGTTAGGGTTAGGGTTAGGGTTAGGGTTAGGGTTAGGGTTAGGGTTAGGGTTAGGGTTAGGGTTAGGGTTAGGGTTAGGGTTAGGGTTAGGGTTAGGGTTAGGGTTAGGGTTAGGGTTAGGGTTAGGGTTAGGGTTAGGGTTAGGGTTAGGGTTAGGGTTAGGGTTAGGGTTAGGGTTAGGGTTAGGGTTAGGGTTAGGGTTAGGGTTAGGGTTAGGGTTAGGGTTAGGGTTAGGGTTAGGGTTAGGGTTAGGGTTAGGGTTAGGGTTAGGGTTAGGGTTAGGGTTAGGGTTAGGGTTAGGGTTAGGGTTAGGGTTAGGGTTAGGGTTAGGGTTAGGGTTAGGGTTAGGGTTAGGGTTAGGGTTAGGGTTAGGGTTAGGGTTAGGGTTAGGGTTAGGGTTAGGGTTAGGGTTAGGGTTAGGGTTAGGGTTAGGGTTAGGGTTAGGGTTAGGGTTAGGGTTAGGGTTAGGGTTAGGGTTAGGGTTAGGGTTAGGGTTAGGGTTAGGGTTAGGGTTAGGGTTAGGGTTAGGGTTAGGGTTAGGGTTAGGGTTAGGGTTAGGGTTAGGGTTAGGGTTAGGGTTAGGGTTAGGGTTAGGGTTAGGGTTAGGGTTAGGGTTAGGGTTAGGGTTAGGGTTAGGGTTAGGGTTAGGGTTAGGGTTAGGGTTAGGGTTAGGGTTAGGGTTAGGGTTAGGGTTAGGGTTAGGGTTAGGGTTAGGGTTAGGGTTAGGGTTAGGGTTAGGGTTAGGGTTAGGGTTAGGGTTAGGGTTAGGGTTAGGGTTAGGGTTAGGGTTAGGGTTAGGGTTAGGGTTAGGGTTAGGGTTAGGGTTAGGGTTAGGGTTAGGGTTAGGGTTAGGGTTAGGGTTAGGGTTAGGGTTAGGGTTAGGGTTAGGGTTAGGGTTAGGGTTAGGGTTAGGGTTAGGGTTAGGGTTAGGGTTAGGGTTAGGGTTAGGGTTAGGGTTAGGGTTAGGGTTAGGGTTAGGGTTAGGGTTAGGGTTAGGGTTAGGGTTAGGGTTAGGGTTAGGGTTAGGGTTAGGGTTAGGGTTAGGGTTAGGGTTAGGGTTAGGGTTAGGGTTAGGGTTAGGGTTAGGGTTAGGGTTAGGGTTAGGGTTAGGGTTAGGGTTAGGGTTAGGGTTAGGGTTAGGGTTAGGGTTAGGGTTAGGGTTAGGGTTAGGGTTAGGGTTAGGGTTAGGGTTAGGGTTAGGGTTAGGGTTAGGGTTAGGGTTAGGGTTAGGGTTAGGGTTAGGGTTAGGGTTAGGGTTAGGGTTAGGGTTAGGGTTAGGGTTAGGGTTAGGGTTAGGGTTAGGGTTAGGGTTAGGGTTAGGGTTAGGGTTAGGGTTAGGGTTAGGGTTAGGGTTAGGGTTAGGGTTAGGGTTAGGGTTAGGGTTAGGGTTAGGGTTAGGGTTAGGGTTAGGGTTAGGGTTAGGGTTAGGGTTAGGGTTAGGGTTAGGGTTAGGGTTAGGGTTAGGGTTAGGGTTAGGGTTAGGGTTAGGGTTAGGGTTAGGGTTAGGGTTAGGGTTAGGGTTAGGGTTAGGGTTAGGGTTAGGGTTAGGGTTAGGGTTAGGGTTAGGGTTAGGGTTAGGGTTAGGGTTAGGGTTAGGGTTAGGGTTAGG
The DNA here is from genome assembly GCF_059441175.1 of Urocampus carinirostris. Taxonomy (NCBI): domain Eukaryota; kingdom Metazoa; phylum Chordata; class Actinopteri; order Syngnathiformes; family Syngnathidae; genus Urocampus; species Urocampus carinirostris. The sequence goes on along the minus strand of NC_142352.1, from coordinate 4,661 downwards.
GTTAGGGTTAGGGTTAGGGTTAGGGTTAGGGTTAGGGTTAGGGTTAGGGTTAGGGTTAGGGTTAGGGTTAGGGTTAGGGTTAGGGTTAGGGTTAGGGTTAGGGTTAGGGTTAGGGTTAGGGTTAGGGTTAGGGTTAGGGTTAGGGTTAGGGTTAGGGTTAGGGTTAGGGTTAGGGTTAGGGTTAGGGTTAGGGTTAGGGTTAGGGTTAGGGTTAGGGTTAGGGTTAGGGTTAGGGTTAGGGTTAGGGTTAGGGTTAGGGTTAGGGTTAGGGTTAGGGTTAGGGTTAGGGTTAGGGTTAGGGTTAGGGTTAGGGTTAGGGTTAGGGTTAGGGTTAGGGTTAGGGTTAGGGTTAGGGTTAGGGTTAGGGTTAGGGTTAGGGTTAGGGTTAGGGTTAGGGTTAGGGTTAGGGTTAGGGTTAGGGTTAGGGTTAGGGTTAGGGTTAGGGTTAGGGTTAGGGTTAGGGTTAGGGTTAGGGTTAGGGTTAGGGTTAGGGTTAGGGTTAGGGTTAGGGTTAGGGTTAGGGTTAGGGTTAGGGTTAGGGTTAGGGTTAGGGTTAGGGTTAGGGTTAGGGTTAGGGTTAGGGTTAGGGTTAGGGTTAGGGTTAGGGTTAGGGTTAGGGTTAGGGTTAGGGTTAGGGTTAGGGTTAGGGTTAGGGTTAGGGTTAGGGTTAGGGTTAGGGTTAGGGTTAGGGTTAGGGTTAGGGTTAGGGTTAGGGTTAGGGTTAGGGTTAGGGTTAGGGTTAGGGTTAGGGTTAGGGTTAGGGTTAGGGTTAGGGTTAGGGTTAGGGTTAGGGTTAGGGTTAGGGTTAGGGTTAGGGTTAGGGTTAGGGTTAGGGTTAGGGTTAGGGTTAGGGTTAGGGTTAGGGTTAGGGTTAGGGTTAGGGTTAGGGTTAGGGTTAGGGTTAGGGTTAGGGTTAGGGTTAGGGTTAGGGTTAGGGTTAGGGTTAGGGTTAGGGTTAGGGTTAGGGTTAGGGTTAGGGTTAGGGTTAGGGTTAGGGTTAGGGTTAGGGTTAGGGTTAGGGTTAGGGTTAGGGTTAGGGTTAGGGTTAGGGTTAGGGTTAGGGTTAGGGTTAGGGTTAGGGTTAGGGTTAGGGTTAGGGTTAGGGTTAGGGTTAGGGTTAGGGTTAGGGTTAGGGTTAGGGTTAGGGTTAGGGTTAGGGTTAGGGTTAGGGTTAGGGTTAGGGTTAGGGTTAGGGTTAGGGTTAGGGTTAGGGTTAGGGTTAGGGTTAGGGTTAGGGTTAGGGTTAGGGTTAGGGTTAGGGTTAGGGTTAGGGTTAGGGTTAGGGTTAGGGTTAGGGTTAGGGTTAGGGTTAGGGTTAGGGTTAGGGTTAGGGTTAGGGTTAGGGTTAGGGTTAGGGTTAGGGTTAGGGTTAGGGTTAGGGTTAGGGTTAGGGTTAGGGTTAGGGTTAGGGTTAGGGTTAGGGTTAGGGTTAGGGTTAGGGTTAGGGTTAGGGTTAGGGTTAGGGTTAGGGTTAGGGTTAGGGTTAGGGTTAGGGTTAGGGTTAGGGTTAGGGTTAGGGTTAGGGTTAGGGTTAGGGTTAGGGTTAGGGTTAGGGTTAGGGTTAGGGTTAGGGTTAGGGTTAGGGTTAGGGTTAGGGTTAGGGTTAGGGTTAGGGTTAGGGTTAGGGTTAGGGTTAGGGTTAGGGTTAGGGTTAGGGTTAGGGTTAGGGTTAGGGTTAGGGTTAGGGTTAGGGTTAGGGTTAGGGTTAGGGTTAGGGTTAGGGTTAGGGTTAGGGTTAGGGTTAGGGTTAGGGTTAGGGTTAGGGTTAGGGTTAGGGTTAGGGTTAGGGTTAGGGTTAGGGTTAGGGTTAGGGTTAGGGTTAGGGTTAGGGTTAGGGTTAGGGTTAGGGTTAGGGTTAGGGTTAGGGTTAGGGTTAGGGTTAGGGTTAGGGTTAGGGTTAGGGTTAGGGTTAGGGTTAGGGTTAGGGTTAGGGTTAGGGTTAGGGTTAGGGTTAGGGTTAGGGTTAGGGTTAGGGTTAGGGTTAGGGTTAGGGTTAGGGTTAGGGTTAGGGTTAGGGTTAGGGTTAGGGTTAGGGTTAGGGTTAGGGTTAGGGTTAGGGTTAGGGTTAGGGTTAGGGTTAGGGTTAGGGTTAGGGTTAGGGTTAGGGTTAGGGTTAGGGTTAGGGTTAGGGTTAGGGTTAGGGTTAGGGTTAGGGTTAGGGTTAGGGTTAGGGTTAGGGTTAGGGTTAGGGTTAGGGTTAGGGTTAGGGTTAGGGTTAGGGTTAGGGTTAGGGTTAGGGTTAGGGTTAGGGTTAGGGTTAGGGTTAGGGTTAGGGTTAGGGTTAGGGTTAGGGTTAGGGTTAGGGTTAGGGTTAGGGTTAGGGTTAGGGTTAGGGTTAGGGTTAGGGTTAGGGTTAGGGTTAGGGTTAGGGTTAGGGTTAGGGTTAGGGTTAGGGTTAGGGTTAGGGTTAGGGTTAGGGTTAGGGTTAGGGTTAGGGTTAGGGTTAGGGTTAGGGTTAGGGTTAGGGTTAGGGTTAGGGTTAGGGTTAGGGTTAGGGTTAGGGTTAGGGTTAGGGTTAGGGTTAGGGTTAGGGTTAGGGTTAGGGTTAGGGTTAGGGTTAGGGTTAGGGTTAGGGTTAGGGTTAGGGTTAGGGTTAGGGTTAGGGTTAGGGTTAGGGTTAGGGTTAGGGTTAGGGTTAGGGTTAGGGTTAGGGTTAGGGTTAGGGTTAGGGTTAGGGTTAGGGTTAGGGTTAGGGTTAGGGTTAGGGTTAGGGTTAGGGTTAGGGTTAGGGTTAGGGTTAGGGTTAGGGTTAGGGTTAGGGTTAGGGTTAGGGTTAGGGTTAGGGTTAGGGTTAGGGTTAGGGTTAGGGTTAGGGTTAGGGTTAGGGTTAGGGTTAGGGTTAGGGTTAGGGTTAGGGTTAGGGTTAGGGTTAGGGTTAGGGTTAGGGTTAGGGTTAGGGTTAGGGTTAGGGTTAGGGTTAGGGTTAGGGTTAGGGTTAGGGTTAGGGTTAGGGTTAGGGTTAGGGTTAGGGTTAGGGTTAGGGTTAGGGTTAGGGTTAGGGTTAGGGTTAGGGTTAGGGTTAGGGTTAGGGTTAGGGTTAGGGTTAGGGTTAGGGTTAGGGTTAGGGTTAGGGTTAGGGTTAGGGTTAGGGTTAGGGTTAGGGTTAGGGTTAGGGTTAGGGTTAGGGTTAGGGTTAGGGTTAGGGTTAGGGTTAGGGTTAGGGTTAGGGTTAGGGTTAGGGTTAGGGTTAGGGTTAGGGTTAGGGTTAGGGTTAGGGTTAGGGTTAGGGTTAGGGTTAGGGTTAGGGTTAGGGTTAGGGTTAGGGTTAGGGTTAGGGTTAGGGTTAGGGTTAGGGTTAGGGTTAGGGTTAGGGTTAGGGTTAGGGTTAGGGTTAGGGTTAGGGTTAGGGTTAGGGTTAGGGTTAGGGTTAGGGTTAGGGTTAGGGTTAGGGTTAGGGTTAGGGTTAGGGTTAGGGTTAGGGTTAGGGTTAGGGTTAGGGTTAGGGTTAGGGTTAGGGTTAGGGTTAGGGTTAGGGTTAGGGTTAGGGTTAGGGTTAGGGTTAGGGTTAGGGTTAGGGTTAGGGTTAGGGTTAGGGTTAGGGTTAGGGTTAGGGTTAGGGTTAGGGTTAGGGTTAGGGTTAGGGTTAGGGTTAGGGTTAGGGTTAGGGTTAGGGTTAGGGTTAGGGTTAGGGTTAGGGTTAGGGTTAGGGTTAGGGTTAGGGTTAGGGTTAGGGTTAGGGTTAGGGTTAGGGTTAGGGTTAGGGTTAGGGTTAGGGTTAGGGTTAGGGTTAGGGTTAGGGTTAGGGTTAGGGTTAGGGTTAGGGTTAGGGTTAGGGTTAGGGTTAGGGTTAGGGTTAGGGTTAGGGTTAGGGTTAGGGTTAGGGTTAGGGTTAGGGTTAGGGTTAGGGTTAGGGTTAGGGTTAGGGTTAGGGTTAGGGTTAGGGTTAGGGTTAGGGTTAGGGTTAGGGTTAGGGTTAGGGTTAGGGTTAGGGTTAGGGTTAGGGTTAGGGTTAGGGTTAGGGTTAGGGTTAGGGTTAGGGTTAGGGTTAGGGTTAGGGTTAGGGTTAGGGTTAGGGTTAGGGTTAGGGTTAGGGTTAGGGTTAGGGTTAGGGTTAGGGTTAGGGTTAGGGTTAGGGTTAGGGTTAGGGTTAGGGTTAGGGTTAGGGTTAGGGTTAGGGTTAGGGTTAGGGTTAGGGTTAGGGTTAGGGTTAGGGTTAGGGTTAGGGTTAGGGTTAGGGTTAGGGTTAGGGTTAGGGTTAGGGTTAGGGTTAGGGTTAGGGTTAGGGTTAGGGTTAGGGTTAGGGTTAGGGTTAGGGTTAGGGTTAGGGTTAGGGTTAGGGTTAGGGTTAGGGTTAGGGTTAGGGTTAGGGTTAGGGTTAGGGTTAGGGTTAGGGTTAGGGTTAGGGTTAGGGTTAGGGTTAGGGTTAGGGTTAGGGTTAGGGTTAGGGTTAGGGTTAGGGTTAGGGTTAGGGTTAGGGTTAGGGTTAGGGTTAGGGTTAGGGTTAGAGGTTAGGGTTAGGGTTAGGGTTAGGGTTAGGGTTAGGGTTAGGGTTAGGGTTAGGGTTAGGGTTAGGGTTAGGGTTAGGGTTAGGGTTAGGGTTAGGGTTAGGGTTAGGGTTAGGGTTAGGGTTAGGGTTAGGGTTAGGGTTAGGGTTAGGGTTAGGGTTAGGGTTAGGGTTAGGGTTAGGGTTAGGGTTAGGGTTAGGGTTAGGGTTAGGGTTA